>NC_066314.1:34493179-36993179 GCF_022539315.1 Serinus canaria
GTGGATTTGCAAATTGGGTCAATTAACCCCAATTTACTCCCTTGGGCTGGAACACTAATGAGAGCATAGCAAGCTGTAGTTCTGAGCTCAGAGGAAAGCTTACAGGGAGCTGGGGGTAGAACTCAAGATCAAAAAGGGTTCATGGAAGTTCACACTGAATAGCTTTGTTTTTTCTGCTATTTTAACAATGTTAGCTAAGGGACATTAGGAAAGGCTGCCAAGAAATCATTTCCACCCCCATTGATAACATGTAGGAATGTGTGTGACTTCTCAGGCTCACAGGACACTGAATAGTGGTCACTTAATCATGTCTCCCATGACAAAGTCACCTCAAAAGCTCTGCCTTAGATACATCGGTGATGAAGTGCTGTGATTCCACATCCACACTGGCAGCCTGCAGGACTCCTGTTTCTCTTGGGTGCTCTGGGTGCACCATGCAGGTTTTACACTACAGCTGCATTGCCTGATCACAGGAGCGTGTCCTTGTGCTCTGTTTGTTCCCAGGTGCCTCTATCAGTCCAGGCTGTTTAATTTCTGAGATATTGGTTTTGATCACTTGTCCTTACAGCGACTTACAGTTTCTGTATACTTTAATTGCATGATTGCTTCCTTTGATTTCTTCTCTAATATGTTAATATCACATACTTCAAAGGCAACCTCTTTGTGCAAGGAGGCTGTAATGCTTCATTTTGGGATTGCACAATATTGGTATGAACTTTGGAAATTTCTCCTTCAGTGACACATTTCCAGCTGGCAGTTAGCTTAGCTCTCAAAACATAGTAACCCTTATCTTATGTACTGTAACTTCAGTTATTTTTGTCATTCAAAACCACTTCAAGTTCTCTTCTAGTAAATTCTGAAATCTAGTAAATTCTGAAATCCAAGCAATTTAAAGACTTTAGGAAGCCAGGATTCCCACACCATAATAACACAGACTGCCTGAGTCAATGAATATAGTCTTACCATCAAGCACAATTTGGTACTTTGTTCTGGAGAAGTCTGCTTATGACTGTGGTACATCCCATGGAGCAGAACTCAGTCTGAAATCCCACTTCAGACACAAACTTTAGACCACAATAAAAGAAAAAATGCTACAACTATGATAAGCCATTGGAAAACCAGGGAGATATGAAAGGTATAGACATTGTCCTGGACCCCTGATATGGCAAGGACACTTTAAAATTTACACATTTCCACTGGCAGACATCTCATTTTACACCAGACAGTAAAGTACTCTCGTGGTTCCTACAGCAAAGACATATAGGGAAACTGCTCTTTCAGCAACTGCAGAATAAGAAACTGGGATATAATTTTGAGACAGGCAATTTACTTGAAAATAGATCAAGCAGTGATCCGTGCATCAGGAGATGTGAACAAGTAAATTATTTCTGTAATGAATGGAAATGTAGTTTCAGGTACTGACATCCAATGGGACTTTTGCTGTTTATGGTATAGTATGGACTGAAACTTTGAGCAGAGCAGTTTTCCATGGGGGTTTTCCTACATAATCTTGGTAAAATTTCTTTGGACAGGCTAATCTCCCACAGCATTAACCCTCTGGGAGTCTAGTTTACATTAAACCTTGTTAAAAAGGGTCAACCAAGCCATCTCAAGAGAGGTGTCTCACAGATGGGATGAACTGCTTGTCAAACATATCTCTTTTTGTTTACCATAGAGAGAGAGCCAGAAGACTTTCAAGCCTTAGGCAGCTCTTACTGAAATACAGCTGAAAAAGGAGACAAATTGCAGCCCTAACACCTCTGTGTCCACCACCCACCTAGAAAGATGAGAGTAACGCTTCCTTTGTGCACAGACACACTGATAATGCACGTACAATACTGCTTGTGAAGCATTCATACTTTTGGTAGAAGAGTATACAATTTTAGCTCATGATTTAATCAAGATTGCTAGCTCAGCAGCACACACACACAGCATTTTACAAGGGGTAAAATCATGCATCACATTTATGTAAGGCTTTTTATAACTATACCTTCCTTTAAAGGTTTGCCTGTTTTGTTTCAGTTCACTGTTACTCTTTTTGGAGCAATTTGTTCTTAGAGCAAGTTGAGGGAACATAAGTGGTTGGCAGCTGACCAAGTAAAGACTGTATGTTGCTGTTTTTTAGATGTTCTTTTCTGTGTAGTCTTACACATGTAAACTATTGAGATCCATAGGGACAATATAATTAGTGTATTACATATTAGTGTAAAGCTGCATTATTTTTTAGGATCAATGTCTCAGCTGTATAATCTGCTATCAAGTGAAATAGTAAAATAATCTCTTGTGTCTCCAACAGTATTAGGAGACTGCACAGCTTCCATTCTAATAATCCTGTACTAAATTATTAGCTACATTTTTTTTCCAGAAAGAAAATACAAATATCTGAACACTCCAGATTATTGAAATGTATCTACCTCAAGATGAGCTCTTGAGTTCAAGGCTTGTTTTTTTTCCAGCATCTCTTCACAGCTTGATGACATTTCTCCGTTCATATATTATTCATAGAAGTTCTTGTCCCATGTCTACCTGAAGTGTTATTTGTAGTCTAGGAACAGAAAATCGCCTCCATCCCAACTGTCAGACTCATGTGCTTCAGATACAAAGGAAATTCTGACCTAAAGGAAGCTTCACTCAGTTTGCTGATGGGTGATATGAAGACTTGATTTATTTGGAAACCACTGCTTTGTTATGTTTATTATTAGAACAGCTAAAACTTGTGAGTCTGAATTTTGATAGTGTCAGGTTGCTGTAGTAGAACATGAACTGGCCTTGTTTTATATGTCTTTTTTTTGTTTGTTTTTGTTTTTGTAACAAAGACATCTAGATTCTTAGAATACTTAAAGTGAGAAAACCAATTTCCAATGAGTAGAAATACAGGTAGGCATAACAGTCCAATGGCTCAAGCAGCAGTGTCTCAAACACAGCTTTGGATATAAAAAACCCCAGGACCTTTTTACCCATAGAGGGAAACACAGCTCATCAGAGTATTTAAATTTTTTTCCCATTTTTTTGGACACAGACACTTCCTCTGCCAAACTGGGAGTTTCCACTGAAAATCTTGATTCTTGACAACATGATTGAAGGGGTTTGGCCCCAAACTGTATTATGAGGGTTTTTATATGTATGTAAGGGCTTCAGGTAAGACACTAACTAAAATGCAGTGTGATACAGCCATGCCCATGAGCTCACTGGCTTTTTACCCTTAAGGCTTTTACTTTCTTTCATTTTCTGGGCACAGTTTAAATGGTTGACCCAGAATTAGATGTCTGTCCATCTCACTGATAATGTCTCAGACAGGCTGTGGAGATGACAATATTATCTCTGCTTTGCAATGGATTTTTTTCTTCCAAAAAATGGAATAAGTCATACAAATAATAGCTACAAGCTTTATTTTTACACTCTTTTTGGAGCACATAAAGAAAATAAATCTCTTGCCAATGCTAAAAATAGAAAGAAGCAGAGGTGTAATGTACAGATTCAGTTTTTCAAAATCATATCAGACAAAAGTTACATGGCTAGTAATAGTGACACCCAGAATCTGCATTCCATTTATCTCTCTATTGAAATTGTTATATCTTCCTACCCCCATTAATGGACTGGAATTCCTTATGTCCAGTTCCTTTAAGGCAATTAGTGCATGCTGAGGATCTAGACTCTGATTTCAATGGTAGCTCATCTGTGCGAGGAGGATGCAGATGTTAAAGAGTCAATAGCCTGATAAAGCACTACTAAAGTCATTGAACAGAGCTAGGTGAATGGGGCTCTGAGCAACCTGGTCTTGTGAAAGGTGCAACAGTCCATGGCAGAGGGGTTGGAACTAGGTGATCTTTAAAATCCTTTCCAAGGCAGGCTGTTTGAGGATTCTCTGATAATTGCCTTGCACTAGTGAGGCTGTCTAAGCCCATACACATTCTGCCTCATGCTTGAGAACCTCAGCCGGAATAGTACCAAGGATGTAAGTGCCTAATTTGTATCAAAACAATACAGGTTAGAAGATTTATAACCAACCTCAGGGGAGACTTCTGTTATTCCAAACTGGGATAAACTCTGATGCAAAATGTTGATATTAAGGGAACGCAGCACTTCTTCAGATGGGAGCGCCTCAGAAATTCCTGGCTTTGTGTTCAGTGGGGACACAAACAGTTCCACACAGTTCTTCTTCCCCTAGGGAAAAAAGAAAAAAAAAAAAAAACCAAAATTATAGGAGGGGTCTGGCATTAAGGCAAAAGCATGGAGTATAAAGATTGCAACCTGCTCTGTGAGCACAGCATACCTTTTGCCTGTCTCTGTAAATCCCAGAAGACTGGAAGAAAATGCAAATTCTGTATGTGGGCATGAGTGCTTTGTCTCAATCAATATTGACAAGGTAGACTTTTCCTGAGTCTAGTATCATTTAACAATCAATGTAACATAGTGATAGGAGGAGCCATGGGATGGGGTCAATGGCAATGTGCCAGCAGGGATTTTAGCAGATAGTTCATCTGAGCTGAGCTGAAATAGGAATGCTTAGCATAATGCTGTGATGTTTGGACATTACTTTCTAGTCCCTCCTCAACATATGGCAGACATGTACCACAATAAAGTCCTCTTAGCTGACTGCAGTGCAACTTAATATGGTCCAACAAAATTACAGGACCAGGGAAGTTTTGTGAGCACTTAACGGGCGACCTGAGAATGTCCACTCCCTTATCTATTAATTCTTGCCCTGGGGTCTTTGATGCAGTCCTGGCAGCCTAAGAGGTTCTGTATTAGAAATGTCAGTGATGCCCACCCTGTTTCAAGGTAGCAAAAGGAAAGAGAGTCTCTCTGTTGTGATAGACTTGAACAGCACGTGAGACAACTCTGATGTCCAAACAGGATGTGGGAACCCTGTCTCTCCAGGGCTATGGCCAGTGTAGCTGACACTGTGGAGCAGATTCCAGATCTGGGGAATTCCACACACATGAGGTTGGTATGGAGCTGCTCCCTGCATTGCTGCCTGGCAAGAACCTCACCAATCTGGTTATTTGCTATTCATCATTATGGGATGGGAGAGATCAGTTCAAATGGGGATAATCCTGATTTCCCCTGCCTCCCTCCCATCACCTTGAATGTGCATCATTATCTCTATTGAAGTGAAGAAAAAGACATCTTTTGCTATTCTTAAAATACCTTTGCATGAAATATTCTTTGCATAAAATACTCCTTGCATTCAAAATAGAGCTGCACAGGAAGAGACTCTTTCAAACGTGTTTGCCCTAAATCTGTCCTCTGTGCTCTCACAAGTGCTGCTGGTCCATTTGCTGAATAAGAATGGTAAGGACACTGGCTACCAGTGAGAGCTTTTACAGGGAGCCTAGATGAATAGTTGAGAAACAACACACTGAAACAAGGCAGGATGAATTTTGATGTGCTCTGCTTACTTGCCAGCACTCTGTGTGAGAGGAACTGTTTCATGTTAGAAGAATGAAAAGTGGGAATAATGTCTCCTAAGGTGTATTAGTCTTTCCTGTGAATTTTGACTGTGTGTGATTTTTAGAGCAAATAGAGGAAAATTTTGCTTGCTTTCTTACATAGCTGAAATATTGATTCATAACAGAACTTTTACAGGTGTTGAAAAGACTAATTAAATAATAGTGCTTACTGTTTTCTGGGCTACATGCAGGTGCAAAATGACTTTATCTCTTCCCTTAAATCATAAAAGAGAGGAGAAAGCAAAAAGCAGTGGAGCCAGTAGGAAAATAAACAGCATATTTCTTCTGTTTATTTACATAATTTCTAAGGAGCACAGTAAGAAAGCTACTAGGTGATTCAGTATGTTGAAATACACAACTCAGACTGCAAAACATTTTTCATTTAATTGTGCTTTTCTCTGAATATGTCTTTAAACCTTTCAATCTGGTCAATGCAGGGGACAAATGGAATTTAGCATCGCTTGTCACGAATGAGTGAGATTCCTGAAGAACATGGAAAGGGCTGCAGTGCATTCCTATTGATCTTTCTCGCTGTACTTCTTGTGAGATCTTTCTCACAGAGACTTTTCTTGAAGGGGTTTTATAATCCTGTTTGATATATACAATCCTATCAAGCTTTCAAGGCAGAAAATACTTTTATGCTGAACCTGACAGTTTTCTTACCTAATATTCAAACTGCACATAGAATAAAAAACCTCTTCTTCCCTCTGCAAAGTGAATTGAAGGCTAGCAAAACACACATGATGTTAGGTTTTCTTGCTTCATGGTAAAATTGTCATAAAAAGACCACAGTGTTAATAAGTATGCATACACAAAAAACCATACAATGGAAGTTGATTTTAAAAAGTCTTTTTTGCTGGAAGCAAATTTATCAGCATCTTTTGCCAATAGGATACCGTAGTCTACAAGATCATTTCTGAGGACAGATTATTATAGCAGAATAACAAAGCATGAATATTAATATTGTAGATGACATTTAATTTACTAATGGAAAGTCTGAGGATAAATTGTGAAGATGCTTTGAAAGGATCAATCACGTGTATTTTTTGAGCAATGTTCAACCTTTGAGAAACAAAACATGGATAAGGTGTGAACATGAAAAAGAGCTGTATGGAATGAAAACTAAGGGATAAGCAATCTGCTTATGAACAGGAAAAAAATGAGATTTATCTGGCTTAGCTGAGAATGGTGTATTTTCAAAGGAAAATTTAAATAATTTTGAAATGGGGATCTATTTTTCTGTAGTGCAGTTGAAGAAATGGAGTAATAAGTATTTTTCTGTCCCATTTAATTGCACTCCTCCATAGTGACAGGAAAATTAATATGGGAGAATTTAAATAAGCAGGTACACTTTAATACACACAGTCTTTTGGAACTTACAATGAGTCTGTTGATATGAACTTGCTGAGGTAACAGTCCCAGTGCTGCTGCCACTCCTTGGCGAAATATCCGAAGCAATGTGATATTCAGCTTGTTTACATCCATTTGCAGTGTCTGAAAAACAAAATCAGTTCAAATGAACTCCTTGTACAAGACATTTAATTCTCAAGATGACTGATCTCTGGGGCTTTTCACTAATTGTTGTGGAGTTTTTTTCCTGTAACAATAATCTGTGTAATCTATGTGCATCACAATATATAATAGATCCAATGGTGCATTTCAGTGCCTTAAATGCTATTCATTAGCATAGTACCACCTTTGCCCACGTACACTCAGAATGGGTTCCAGATGGTTTTGACTTAATTCCTTGGACAAGTCAGTGTTAAAGATAACATAATTACTACCTTAGAAATTAAAGTTAAGCATTAAACATCAATGCATCCTTAAAGAAAGAGATGTTGAGCTTGCACAATGAAGATTCCTTTGGAATATTGTCTTAGCATATCTCCCTGAAGGTGAAGAATGAGTCACACATAGTGAAATCATACAATTTTAATTTTGATTAGCAGTTTCTGAGATCAGAAATGAAACATTCTGGATACATTCCCCATTTGAATTTCCTAAAGCTTCCTCATCCATGTCACAGGATGAGACAAACTATTGCACTGAAGCACTTTCTTTCCCTGTGTTAGAATTATAGTGAAATTTAGAAGTTTCCTCAAGTTCAGATTCTTTTTGTGAAGTCAGTGGAATTTTACCCAAGAAATAATTTAGGCTGAAATCTTCTGTGTCCAAGAAGACCCTGATATTGGGTCTTCACATGATGCCTGATAGACAGTACTTCCCTGTGTTACTTTAGAATCTGATTCTTTGTTTTCATATCCCTTTTGCAGACAATAGGTAGTGGAGAAGGGAGGAAGGATGACTATGTCAGATGGCCACAGGATTCCAATGCTTCTGGCAACTTCTGACTTAGGAAGTTACTAAGTTCTGCCTGAGCCAGTTGACTCAAGATAAAAAAGATTTTTATTTTAAATTTCCTATTTAGAGCCATGGGCCAGCTTCCTGCTCTGAGGAACCAAGCAGGTATTTTTCCTTCCTAACCAGAGCTGCATAAAGAGAATTAAACATCCGTGGGTGAGACATCACACTGGGAATATGGTTATGGTTCAGAAAGAAAGGAAACATTTATCTTAAAGAAAAGCAACATCACACATTTGGACTGTTTTTCTTTATCAGTATTTATAAACCGCAACATAAAACCACAAAATATGTGCTTTCTTTTTCCACCATTGATTTCATTTTTATGTCAGCACTGAGCAGTTTTCTTTCTTTTCCTCCCTTTTTCCCATTTTTTTTACACTACTGGGATTGTCAGGTCTTGATGCATGAGATCTGCTCTTACCACAAAACTGAGCTTTAATTCCGTTGGAAGTATCACAAGATTCTTCCACTTCAAATACCCTTTCCACCCTGGCATTTTTAAAATACAAAATCTTCTTCTCTTTGCTTCTCAAATTTGACAGACATCCTCAATGGTTACAAAACTGCTCCAACTTTATCACTGAAATAGAGAGATGTCTTGAGAGGGGACATGTGGAGGTCTCACAGATGTGAGCACTTTTTCTTCTGTACCTCAGACTGACTCATGGAACACCTGACAAGAATTGGTTTGGAGCTTTGAAGCTGTGACTACACTGAGACAGCCTGGTCTGAATGTCTTGAGTGAATGAGAAAGGGAGTTGCTCCTGAAATAGAAAGACTGTCAGGAGGGTCCCTGGAGACACATTAGGATGGCATAAAGAGTGTCCAAGCTGGTGACCCTGAGTTATGGGGTTAATAATAACTGTTGTTACTGAGCAAAATTAGCAGGCATAAAATCAAAATACATTCATTTAAACATACTTGATCCAGGTATCATAACACATTATTGAGATATTAAATAGTGTGTCAAAATCTCACTGATAAAGACACAGAATAGTGTGTTAAAATCTAACTGATAAAGACACAGAAATGAAACAGCCAGAAAAATATCAAGTTTCAGAAGAAATAGAAGATCCTAAAGAGCCTGTAAAAAGGTAATAGATTCTCCTAGATTTAGTATTATAGGATTGTAGTTCATCATATCCAGGCACAGTAAAATGTGGTGAAAGTCATTATCTTCAGAAGAGTCACATTTCTGCCTACCAGGTCTGAATTCAGTCCACTGTGTCTTTTAACAAATATCCATCCACGCTGCAGTGTGTGTGTGTCTGTAAGAGCTACATTGTCCTTTGTGGTCCTGGGGGAAGCCTGAAGACCCCAGCTCTCTGTCAGTCTGGCATCAGCCTTCTTAAAAATCTCACCTGGCCTTGCACACAGAGATTACAGCACCCTTTTAGAAAACTTCCTTAGAAATTTGCCCTTATGCCTTATCTCAGGATGCATCTTCTGCAGCTATAAAGATTTGCTATTAAAATTTTCTTCTTTTCTTTTTTTTTTTTTTTTTTTTTTTGACTTTTCATCCCCAAAAAAGCCCAAAAATATCTAAGGAAGAAGCATCTCACATTGATTATAAGAACCTTGCTTTGCTGTTCACTGAAGGGATCTGCTTCTCCTTTTCTGCTGTCAGTGTGAATCTTAGCTCCTCGGCTATTATAGGAAAAAATTAAGTAAGAGAATTACAGGTCGACTTTTTCTACTTCAGACAGCACAAGGGAGTGCATTTGACTCTTCCTGTCAAAAGGCAAGTAAGCAATCCAGAATCTGTCACTTTAGGAATGGAATTTCTAACTCAATCAGTGAAAGGTAATTTACATAAATGCTTGATGGAATCCCAAGAGCACCTACTTCAGAGTGAGGAGAACATCACAGATGTGTTCTGTGCTCTCTATTATCCCTTTTTTGGTATTGTATTCACAAAAGCATAAAGCAGCAGCGGACTAGATTGGAGATGTATCAATTCATTACACTGTGGTGAACTCTGGGTGCTTACAGTAAATGACAGGAACAGGGCAAGATTAAAGTCTTTTCCCAAGTTCCTTCTGACAAGATCACAGCTAATTTATGTCTATTCAGCATAGGCATCAGGTCTCCTCAATAACAACAACGTTATCAGACTGGTCTGGGATGAAGGCAACACTTGGGGGCATTATATTCTTGGCTCTAGTATGTGCCTCCTGAAGGTGACTGAAATTGAAGTCTGACCTGAGGGTCTGGTGTAAAACTGCATTTCTGCAAATTCCTAAGTATCAAATTTTTTTGTTGAGAAAAGTTAGTAAGAGAAAAAAAAAAAGAAAAAGAAAAGAAAGACTACAGAAAAGAGAAAGGGAAAAAAAACTTAAATGCTACTATCAGAAAATTTTCAAAATGTCATTAATATTTAAATATTTTAATATTATTCTTATGCCATCCTGATGGCATGCCTAGATACAGTTTTGACTATAGTCCACAAAGGTAAGAGATTAGGAGAGGAAACTGCTAATGGATGAAGTACAAAAGCAATAATACCTGTACTTAGACAAACACTATGACGTGCCATCATTAAGAGAATCACTCATACAATGGAAAACTGACAAGCCATTTACAGGTTACAATTACAAAAATTAAATCCACGACTACTAATACCACTTGCAAAAAAAAAGTGAAATTAACCTCTGTAAAGTAATCCATCTAAATAAATAGATACACAAGTTATGTCTTACTGTGTTCCTCTAGCTGGTCCTTTTGCTTTGGAAAAGAAAGGGCTGAAACATCCCAGTAAGACAGCACTAATCCTTTACCTTTGCTCATCTGCAGTGTTTATCATGGATTGCAACCACCTCCCTAAGGAGGTTATGATTTTGAATCAGCTGCCTCTGTTGGCAATAGCGACTTGTTGAGCCCAGAGGCAAAGCCCCTGGATGGCTCATTTTCCTGAGCAATTACCCACCTGGATATTGCAACTGTGGCGACGGTTTCTAGGTTCCTCTGATCCAAGTAAAAAAGGTAGTTTGAACTGAAAGAGTTTTCTGCTTGTAGTGGAAAACTTGGAAGACAGATTTCCAGAAAGGGACACTCAGCACAGAAGTCCACCAAAGATCATTCACAACTGACATCCTACAGGGGCTTTTTAATAAAGATCTTCATGTTAAAGGGACAGAAAAAATCTCTAACGTGAAAGGGAATATGCGACACAGAGTCTGAAATAATACTTTTAGGATATTACAATAAACCTTAATTTGCCAGGTCATGTTCTGCTTCTTAAGAAAAATTCAGAGAAGCACCACCTTCTTACATTTTCCTTATCATCCATAATATCCTTTCTGCAATGAGCTTCAAATATATGATTCCATTTCTCTGCATTGTTGCTCCCCCCCAAAATTCCTTCTGATCCTACCACCTCAGATGTTTTCCCAAACCTCCTGCTAAACTGATAATACAGAACAAAAATAATCAAAGACAAAGAAGATTAAAGGTGAAAGTAAACATCTTAACACTTTCATGAAAAAATATGAAAACTAAATCAACAAATTATACATGCTAGGAATTTTACATACTTAAGGGCCACTGGGTGGTGAGTTCTATTTTGTGCTAAAACAAAAATAAAAATAAAAATAAACACACTTATTTAGTTAAGCCAAACAAGTGAGAGAGCTCAGAGAAGGGTTTTCTTACCCGCCTGTGCTCCAGTTATTTATATATGGTTTTAAAAATTCAACAAAAATGCTATAAAATGGGAGGGTTTTCTGCACTAAAGCAAATATTGCACTATGGTCAAGCTGTGGGTCCCTCTGTCTGAGCACCCTACTCTGCTGTCTGCACAGTTCATCAGTGCCACAGTGTTTCATCCTGTCACCCTCATCAGACAGCCTCAGCCGTACAACCAAAATAAGGTTATATTTATCAGGAGGGAAGCTGAAAGTGTTGCAGATTTATTTGTACAGCTTTGGTGCAGGACTACAACAAATATATCAAAAAATTGTGAAAATACCTGAATTTCTTTCTTTTTCTCCCCCTTAACATATTAGATTTTCCTTCCTGTCACTGTTCAGTATTTGAGATTGTAGCTGCATGGGGCATCAGGTGAGCCCCTTTAGCTGGCTCAGGTGCCTGATACAAATCCACAGAAGATTTTGGCTTTCTAAAATAATGTGAGTAATGTGTCACAGCAACTTTAGTGTCTCAGGTAATCCACGAATCACATGGGAGGCAGTATATCCCTAGCCAGAATTACACACCTACAACAATGCATTTTGCCAAGTCCCACTCCAAAGGAACTTTGCCTTAAGCTGAACTGGTATCTTAGGTGCATTCACTCCTCTCCCATTTACCTCTCCCACTATCATATGATCTTCTCCAAGAGGAAAGACCTGCCCTTTTATGAGGTCTACATTAAACTGTGAATTATGTCTGTAAATGAAGATAAAGTTCTCATGAGTATAAAATCAATTATTCTTAGTGATTAATTAAAGTAGCTTCATATTTCTGTGTATCAGCAGTTGTCTACAGTGACCTACTCAAACTTTCACACATAATATATTTGTGCTAAAACACAATATGACTAGAAATATCAATCTTGGGACATTTAAATACTTCCAATGGCTTGAATAAAGCATAGTGAAAATCACCAGAAATAGTAGAAAAATTACAGGCATACACTTGAGTTTATAAGAATCATTGAAGAGCAATGAGAAACACTTGACCTGGAACATGCTTCTGTTCCAGTCATCCATGTTCTATTGAGGAGACACTGAGGCTGCAGAATATGCAAATCTGCCAAACAATCCCAAATATCATATGTAGACTGCAAAAATATAAGTGCTTGTCCAAATAGTATTTGGGTGACAAAAAAAATAGAGCTCTAAGTTGGTTCTGTATAAGTATTAGGAAAAACGTGATAGGAATAAGTTACTTTGATTGCTTCAAATCCTGATTAGTTCAGGGAAGTTTAGTATATTTGTATGTTGCTTTTCAAGATGTGACAATGTAAAATTTCACTCATATTTTTGCTAGAAAAAAAAACCAACCCACATCTGTTATGAAAAATTTTTGTTTAAAGTAAGCATACTATTTCCTGAAACTACGCATTTCTCATATAGTATTAAATAGCAATTATGGCTCTTGATCAATTTTTCATGAAAGCATATACATTTAAATATTTATGAATGTTATGAGCTCTATGGAATAAATCAAAGACAGGAGTAACACTGATGAGAAATAGAGGGTTAATCCAATTAGTCCAGATAGCTGTATGGTCTCCCCTCAAAGTGATTTTCAAGTGAATGTTAATTAAAATATGAGAAAGTGAAAATGTATGGATCAAAGAAATCTTTTCCACACTGCAATTAATCCACAGACTCCACCACAGGAAGTTGCAGAGGCCAAAGACTGACTATGAGGTTGGAATAGGGCTGAATGCTTATATGGACATTGAAGGACACATATGTCCTTGGAAACTGTATAGAAGACATACTACAAGCCTTGTCAGGCAGTTGGCTATCATCCTCTAACTGTCAGAAACTAAGATGAACTCTAGTGCTACAACAGAGGAAGTTCTCAGTCTGCTGTTGAGAGGTTTGAGTGGCGCCCATCATCCTGGGCTAGAAACTGGGTGTCATTCTAGTCCTGTTTGCACGGGTGGGAACCAGCTGAAGACAATCCTAGAGACTGCTGCATCACAGAGGTTGAAGACACCATACCAGCTGTTGAGGTGATGCCAGGGCACTCCACTGGCATCCACTCCTCAGACTGGCAAAACTTTCCTGGAGGTGGGTGCATGATGTGACTAAACTTGTTTGCCTCAGCTGTGTGACAGATTTACATTTCTTTTTCCAGGGAGAAGAACTAATTTCTTAAATTAAATCAGCTGATTTGGGGCTGATTTGATCAGTTCTGTAGGAAGCATCAACATAAGAGTGAGAAATGTTCCATCTGTGAGGTCTGGCTCTTGGCCACAATTCCCTCAATTCCCTCACTGAGCTTACTTGCACTTGGGCAGTGAGTCAATCAACTATAGGAAGACTTTATGACCTTCATTGATGATTGAGGTGTACAAGAATGAAATTCAGCCCAATAAGGATAAGGTTTGTTAATACCTGTCTTCAAGAGGTGCACTTTGATTTCTATCAGTCCTATGTTTTGCATTAACCTCTGGGCTTGCAGTCTTTAAGAAAACATAAGAGGCAGCTCTTCCAGTGTGGTGCCACAAGGCAATGTGAATTGACTGATCACATCTAATGAAAAGACACAGAATAGTTTTCTTTATTCCAAAGGAAATCTCAAAAGGTATATTATTTCATTCTTCTGGCTTCTGAGTTGTGTGGGTCATTCCTGTACCACAATGTGAGGTAGTTAGGGGGGTGAGTCTGAAACCCTGTCTTACACTGTCCTCACAATGCTCATTGCACTCAGTTCCCTTTACCTCTTTCCTGTGGTGTCATTAATGCATGAATCATTAACCATATATTTGGAAGTCAGAAGGTATATATAAGTTCCAAAAACTGAATGCACTGCAGATTTTGAGAAACTACTGTTCCATAGCCCCTACAACTCAGTAGGGGAGTAACCTTATTCAAAGCCCAGTAAAGTTAATAGGACCTGTCCTGAGTAAGAGTGTGGCAGAATCCCATATCCTAAATGCCCATGGGATGCATGGTTGTCATTGTTGAGGGGCTGTAGGAGAGGAGAAGGAAAAGTTATCTACTGTCCATGGGACACCAGTTTGTTGCAGCCTCACCATCAAATAACACCAATTCCAGCAGGTCTCTGTACTGTGGGAGCCCTTTAGAAGGGGAAGGGAGAGGAGCAGGAGGCTGCAGTACTTCTCTTGTTCCTCATGTCTATTAAAAAAAAAAAATTAAACTGGGAGAGCTTGCAGTTACTGCCAATTGATTACTAGTATGGGTGAGAGGCTGAAATGTTGCTACACCTCTGGCCTTAGCAAGTCTGCCTCAGTTGTACTGCTCCAGTTCTATGCCTATATATGGGAATAGGAGAACTTGATGCTTCTCAGGTTTATTTATATTTTAGTAAGATAGAGGTCAGATATGTAGAATATAACTTTTCAGCTTCTTTCATAGACAATTTTAATGCTGCCCCCAAAACTTACTTCCTGTCTTTTTTTAATTAGGATCTGCGTGCCTTCAAGGACTGGGATTTTCTTTAGCACAACGTATTTTAGTTTTCTTAAAATAACAGTTGAAGTTTATTTCAATGCTCTGATAGTTTTCTGGGCTTTTTCCTGCATCCATCCATCTCTCCCTGCCCTCCTCCCTTATGGCAGACAGTTTCAAAGGACAAGATGATGGAAAAAGCACAAGACAATGCAGAGATTTGGAAACACAAAGAGAGCTGGGAGAGCTCAGCTGAACACTATTTTAACCTTTTTGTTCTTTGAGAGGCATGCATAACGAGCTCCATAAAATTGTCCTATCTGTCCTTATTCAATATTGGCAAAAAATTTATTCCCTGCATTGCAAAAGAAATTCATGGTGCTATTATGTCCAGTACAACTTTTATGCACAGCATGATTGTACCAGTCACATCCTATTTCATCATCCCAAAGCCAGCTGTAATCCTCAGAGCAAACAGATCCTTTTGAGCCTGTTCAGCACAGCACTTTAGAATATGTTTGGTTTTTTCTGCCAATTATTAAACTTCTAGGTAAAGCCAGTGTAAAGTTCTAAATGCCAGAAACCCACTATTGTTTCTACTTCCCTTTTTGTAAAACCTCATTTCAGCTATTAATTCTGTCCAATTATTATATCTCTAGGTAGAGCCAGTGTAAAGTTCTAAATGCCATAAACCCAGTATTGTTTCTTCTTGCTCTTTTTATAAAACCATCATTTCAGCTATTTTTAAATATGATTTTTAGTTACTTTAGTTTGAATTCCCATTACAACTTTGTATAATGACCCTTAACACAAAAGACAATTAAAATACCTTCTAAAAAAAAAAAGGCAGACATAAAACTCCACCCCAAAACCATCTTTTTCTTTTTTGTCTTCAGATTTTAAATTTCATTTGTAGCAGACATGGATATAAACATATATATAAGCTTACAAACTAACGAAGAACAAAAGTAGATACATAAACAGCAACTTTCACATCTTTCAGGAACTGAGGTGGCCAAAAGACTCCCACTGAATTACTCTTATTCATAATCTTTCTCTCTGCTTCGAAAATCAAAGTAAGATTTCAGTACTGCTGACATCCTTGCTTTCTCATGCATTTATTTTCAGAGACAATTTATATTGCTAGTTTCAGATGAATAAAATCTCCCTGAACTCAGACACAATGGGAATATTATAAAAAGAGGCAAATGCTTTCCCTTTTTTCTGATAATCATAGTTCTCTGCAGCTCCTGGGCACAGGAAGAGGAAAATTTGAAATACATCTGGAAGAAAAAAACCAAAAGTGTCTCGAAATTCATTTGACTCAACTGGAATTGAGGTATTTACATAATGGCTGTTCTTGTGAGATTCCTGAATAAGGCTCATGTCCCAGGGCAGTCTGGATTAATGGTCCAGCACAGCCAAGACTTTGAAAGTAAGAAGTGATTCCTTAGCCTTCAACTCTTGAGAGATCAGAATCCCATTTTCAGGACACAAATGTCCAATAATAAGGGCTGTTTAGTGTGATGCAATTCATCCATATGTTTTGGATCTTTATCAGCTTTCAGCCTTTTAGCCCAAAGAAGTCTGTTTATAGACATTATCTTCACCATAGTCATAAATTACTGAAATAAAGCTTGTAATACTGATTTTACCCTTCCTACTTGAGCACTCCAAACCAACATGAACCACAGACAGACAATACAAGACAACCCTGTAATTTTGGACTTATGTTCCTTTTACCATTTTGCACTTTAAAGAAAGTTCAGCAAAATGAAGCAAAACCCTTGGGGGCCTGTTATTTTTTCTTAGATAAAACCTGAATTACTTTGGGTTTTATTCTGTCATGGAATCATATGACTGATGGAATCAGAGGACTGAACATGTGACCTTGTCACAAGTCTTAGCAAAACTATCACTTTAAGTTCAGAAACAAGAAAGCAGATGAAAAGACAGTCTCATGATTTTGGCAACTATCTCAGGAACTCTGACCTTCTGAAGATGATAATACTGAGCGTATTTCAGAAGCTTTTAGGCAAAAAAATTTGCTTTCCCGTGATCAGCTATGCAGATGGGATTTTCCTATTCTGTCTAGTACTAAAGAGAGGAGGCACAGGTGAAGTGAAAACATTAACATCAAATTTTCAAAGATTTAAGGAGAGTTTTACCTCAACAAGGCCTATTAATGTTAATAGCAATATTGTATTTCTGACTAGCAGATAATACTATGATACACTGATAATACTATGCCTACACTGTGACCCAAATTTCCTAAGATTTCCCAAATTTCAAGATTTCTGACTCAACTATTAGAGAGAAGGTTTTCTAAAATGCCTTTCAGGCTAATTTGGGCGACTTTTCTTTAGAGGGGACTCCATTTGTGAGGTCAAAATGAAGAAATAAGGTCCAATATGAAGAAGCTGAGCTGCTCTGTACTATTGGATGTTACTTCTAAAATGACAGGGAGACAGGGCCTAATTCATGGATCTTTAATCTCTCTCCTTTATTTTCAGATCAGAAGACCATTCTGTGCTTAGTTTCTTTTGAACAGGCAACACATCTGTCAAAGCCAAGCTCAGATGTTTAGAATGAGAAAAATGCATTTTTTTCCTTTTTATTCCTAGAACTGATCACCCTTAAAAGAGAAAATTGAAAAGAATTTTTATATGGTCCTCTCATTCTCACACATAGATAAAAGCAAAACAATTCATAATTCTTTCAGAGAGAAACAGCAGTAAAAGATTTGGAGTTCATCTCTTTTCTATATTCTTTCTTTCTAACACTCTTTAAACATACTAGAAGCAATCTCCCAGATTCCCCCAAGTGACCATAACCAATGCCATTTGTTTTTGAGAGACTCTGCTCCCCTGCATGAATGCCACAAGTGTACCTTTATGTACACTTCTGCCTCTTTCCTGCACTCTGGAAACCCAGAAGAGTCCCAGTGGTTCTGTGGCTGCTGTTCCATGTGGGCAGGAGGAGATGCCTGTGAAGAAACACTCAACCTCTCAGATACTGAGTGTATGGCTCTGATCCAGAGCAATATCTGTTTTCTTCCTGTCATCTGCAAATGATGGCAAGAGGACTTCCATACTTCATTAAAAAACCCAACAAACAGGACATCTACCTTGTATCCAAGGAAAGAGACAACAATAGCATCTATGCTTGCTAATAAAAGGCTGCATGGCTTCTCTCTCAGTTGCTATACAGATAAAATTTATGGCCTAACCTACCAGTGGAGTTGTGTTACTTCAACAAGTGCAGAAGTTACCTGGAAAAATAAGATGAAACAAAAAGCTACAAAGCTTCAGGAAAAGTGGAAGAGCATTACTTAAATTTGTATATTCATGTCACCTTTTTTTTCACAGTATCATGCAGACAAAGACAAAAATTTCATTGGAGACTATGGTTATTGTTGACTATGTTTTATACATAATGTCTAACTGATCTTTAGCTTGTTTTGAAAAAATATCTCAATTATTTATTCTTTAAAGATCTTGTTCCGAATTGCTACAATAAGGCAGAAATCTATTTTGCAAATGGTCCTAATCAGCAAAGGCTTCTGGGAAGAAAATCCACTGACATTATCCCACTGGAACTCAAGACTTCCAGAGAGACAATGGCTGCACACAGCAGAACAAAGACGTGCCAGGTCTGCACAGCCTCTGGTCAGTGCACAGGAGCAAACTCAATGGATCCAATCCATGTTGCATTAAACATGCACTGTATTTTCAAAGATGTGAATTTACTGGAGAGCTTTAAAGAGCTTTATTTCCTGCACTATCCTCACTTCCCACTTCCCTGCTGTGTTTTATCTTCTCTTCACACCACGCTGGCAAATCATGTATTTTGGACAGTTTACGCGTCCCATCTTTTACTCCTCCAAAAGACAGAGATATCACAGCATTGTGCAGAGTCTAAATGTATATATTATATCCATTCATCCCCTCTCTTGTCAGCCCTGCACAGCAGAGCCCTTATCATACAGCTCAATATGAAGGTGCAGTCCCACTTCACCACCCAACAGGATGGCAAGACAGAGTGCCAGAGGTGTACATACAGCAATGGGCTCAGCCCCATTCTACCATAATTTTACTATCATGGCTTTGCATACAGCAAATTGCCCTATATCCAGAAACCATCGTTACACTACAAAGCAGCAGGGTATCATGTTACCTCAATGAAAAATGGGGTAGGTTACTGCAAATGATTGCCAACATCATAAGGGTTGGCAGGGCTCATCCTCAGCCTGCCAACTAATCCCTCTTTTGCCTTTTCTGTGAGTTAGAACTAAAACCAACAAACCTGCCTTACCAGCCTCATCATTATATTGTGTCTGAAGTAGTGGAGGAATGTTCATTTAACTACTCAAAACAATGTTGAACTAAAATAATCGACCATCAAAGGAATTAACTCCATAACTCCATAACTCCACTTTGTTCATTCATTGGTATGAGCAAAGAAATAAAAGATTAACTAAATGGCTATTCAGCTTCTCATTTCTACAATCATTTCCCCATTAAATATAAAATTCCCAGAAAAACTTCCAGAAATTGCCTGATTAAATGTGTGAAGGGGAAAGATTCTGTGTTCAGCAAGAGCTCACTTAGCCCCACGAGGACTGATGAAACTCTTGCTGAATTCCTTGGAAGGTATTTCTTCAGAGGCATTTTGGACAGCTGCTACACTGACATAACCAGCAACATGGATTTCTAAAAGACAGAATTGTTATTATTTGTAGAATCATCTCTCGGTCATCCATATGGTGATCTTATTTCTTGGGTTGGGTCTTTTATGTCAGGCAGGTACAACACGGTCCAGGGTGCTGCTGTCTCATCTGTTAAAGGCAGAGCTGCTTCTATTTTTTCTAAACAATTTCAACAACACCATGAAGGTTTATGTCATGCTGTGTGAGAGAGAGAGCAAGAATGCATGAACAAGGAAAGCTTCAGCAAAAACCAATATGTCTCTGTTTACATTTGTAGTTCTTTTCACAGGGACATGTTGTTATTTTCATGGTTCTACTAACAGGGGACTACAAATATTCACTAGGACTGAATAACCAAAAGTACACCGAGCCCAAGTGCTGCTTATCTCAGAAACATGAAAAAGTATGTAATGTCAATGCTGTGAATAAAAAGATTTGGACACCCAACACAGAATTCTGGCCAACATGCCTCACTATCTCTTTTTCTGGGTTTTTTGAGATATTCTTTATATTTTATGTCAGTAAATCTTAGTGTTCTAACCCTAACAAAGTTTGGGTTATCTAAGTTCTTTTTATGTAATACATCCTGAGTTCATCAAGTCATAGAATAGCTTGAGTTGGAAGGGATCACAGAATCATTTAATACAGAATCAACCCCCTGCCATAGGCAGGGACATTTCCCCCTAGGTTGCTCAGAGTCTCATCCAACCTCTCCTTAAACAGTTCCAAGGAGGGGGTATCCACAGTTCTGTTCCTCCGCCACACAGAAAAGAGTTTTTATTTTGATATCTAATTTAAAGCTCCTCTCTTTCAGCTTGAAGCCATTCCCCCTATCCTTTCACTACATGGCCTTCCTTGTAAAAAAAGTTTCTCTCCATCATTTTTGTGGGCTCCCTTCAGGTACTGGAAGGTCACCCCAAAAACTTCTCTTTTTCAGGCTGAACAATCCCAATTCTCCCAGCCTTCCCTCACAGGAGAGGTGCTCCATCCCTCTCATCAGTTTGGTGGCTCTCTATGTTAGACTCACTCCAACAGGTTGTTGTCCTTCCTGTGCTGGGGACTCCAAAGCTGGTATTTTGTACTTAGCCATGTGTGTTATTTTCTGTCTGCAGCATGTATTGTATAAAGATTCTTCTGTTTTATTAAGAACTACTTTTACAGTTAATTGACATAATATATAGCTAATATACAAAGCACAAGAGAAGCATTTAAATTATGTGCATAACCTGAATGAGATTGGGAACTTCATCATGTAAGTTGAATGGTGTCTTTTTTTACCAAATATAATATGAAAATATATTTATGATTCATGAGTCTTTTAAAATTAGACTGCAATTAGAGATTCTAAGCTCTAACTTTGCATCTAACTGTGAAGTTTTTAAATTCAATTTAAATTCTGTATTCTGTTTTTTCTCTGTCTTCTGCACTAGCAATTCATATAGACATTATATAGATCATAGAGCAGCTCACAAATGAGAAAAAATACATTTTCAAAAATATTTTTCAAAACTCAATGAACAAATAATAATATCTTCCCATTTTGTCAGAGTCCAAATACATTTAACCTTTAACTTGAACTGCTATTCTGCCATTTATGTAGGTAAAAATTCCAAATCTTCATTCAGCGACTCAAGCCTTTTAATTTTATTATTTTTAAGATGGTTTAGTAAAAGAAAGTAGAATTGACAGCTACATGTAAAACCTGACAATTTTTCTTATTTAAAGATGCTTTTCACAAATCTTTCATGCAAGAAAGAAGCTGCTAGTTGACAGTTTATGTCCTTAAGGAAGATGAATCTTTGTATATATGAAACTTTACGGTCATATCCTTAAGATATTTATGCACACCTGTGTATTCGAACTTCAAGTACAATTAAACACATGTAGAGCTTTAATTGTTAGTAGGGGATGTAGTTGTTTACTTTAGACTGAAGAAGTATTACATCTGGTAGGAAAGAGAAGCTCCAGTGCCATTCTTGGTCCAAAGATGAAATAAAGATATGTGATGAGAGCTGTTACTAACAGGCAATAACAGACTGCCTTAGAAACTTGGAAAAGCAGAAAGAGAATTGGGAATACAGACTTAATCTGATCAATCAGTTTGCATCCCCCAGGGGAATTTTTCATTCAAACATTGAAATTCCATTAGGCAAACTTGATGAAAGGCATAATTTCATAGTGATATTGTACTTCTGTAGCGCCTTTAATTTGGGGTTTTCTGGACATGAGTTTGCTTGCATAAAAAGGTTGTAAATCAGTGTTTCCTAAAGAGCCTTATGATGAATATGACTTTAAGCTGGGGCTGCACATCTATCTGCAGTGCAAACCCATTTCCAGGCTGCTCGGAATTCTGACAACAGTGACCATGGCAGTGGCAGTGCTACCCCAGCCTAAGGCTCTTGTCTTACATATTCTGCAGATCTGGAAAAGTCAGTCTGCCCATGACAGCTCCACCTTGTAAGAGGTTCTGCTGAGTATAGCCACAAATGAAAGAAATAAAAACCTTTATGAGAAACAGAGAAATACTTTGTGAGCTACAAATACAGTCAGGCCCTCCAGGAAGCCTGTTGCCCTTCTTTCAAATCCAGAGAGTACTGACATCTGGACATTGCCCATTCATGAAAACCCAAAGTGCTTTCTCGTGCAGAAAACTGTGAAGTTTGTGGAAAGACTAGAAAACAGAATAATAGAAATTATGCTGCTGCTGCGAAGGATAATTCTTATTGATTTAGATAACTGTATAAATACTGCAAAGTCTACATGATGTGCTCTAAAGTCTACATAAAAAAAAAGAAGGCTACATGAATGGTTGGCAATGCCTAAAGGAAGAAAAACTATCAATGAGTGTCTAGGGCCAGCATACTTAAGTATATGTAAGGTATTTTTGTATAAATATAAAACAGGGATACACATTGAGGTGGCAAAATTTTCATATTAAAAAGAAAAGAAAGAAGGAGATTCTAGGTACCATTTGAGGGATAAGAAATTATGACTGATAGTAATTTGATGTATGTATTCTATTCCAGAGGTAATCATACTGGATGTGGGAAGACCAAATAGAAGGGCAAACCTGCAAATATGCTGGAACAGATGATCTCTTTCAGAAAACTGTTCGTAGCAATTTTGTGCCAGTCAACATGCTTATCAGAGGTCTATTGAGTCACACAAAGTCATAGAGAAATGTGGTGATAATGCAGAAGCTTGGAGACAACTCAGAATCAGGGATCGGGGGTAATTAGGTAGGTCAGACACATGGGGTAATTCAGGTGAAGTTCATCTGAACATCATGTACTTAATATGACTAAACTCATGATAATAAAAATTTTGGGACAACATATGTAGTTAACCTTCAAAGAAATGTATTTTTAAAAGGAGTGATTCATAAAGTGAGTCAGGGTTCATATCCATAAACAACGAACAGATACTTACAGGAAAACATGGAGGGGTTATGTGAATAAAATCCCTATTTAATCTCTGAACTGACTGAATGATGTACAGCCACATCAGGGAGGTGGCAAAATTCGGTTATTGTATCTTTTATCTTGGTAATCAACAGAAAGAATTACATGCATGCTGTAATTTTCTACCACTTTTCAATTCATTAAAGTCTTGCTTATGGTGGTGGTCAGGAGGAGGACCATGACCATGACTGCCCACATTCACAGCACACAGCTTCTATGAGATGTAATGATTTTGTAATTCTCCAGCTGCTTCCAGTGCTGTAAACACTCATTGACTTTGTTTCTACTAATGAGCTGAGACTTGCCCAGTGACACAAAACACCTGAGGGGCAACCTGCACAGACTGCAATTAACTCTTGGTTCCTGTTTCTGTTATTTAATTAGTAACATCAATTTTGAACACTACACATACTGATATCAGAACATACAGGCAATTACCAACAGCCATTAAACCCTATTTTCTAAATTACATGTCAAGGATAAATGACTTCAAAATATAAAAATAATGTAACCAAAACATTTTTTATGCCATGTCTCTGCTAGATAAGCTTAATAGTTCCTCACATTACATGATTATTCCTGCTTCTGTCTAGTATCAGTGGACCCAGGATACAATGATATAATAAAAATTGTTCTGCTCTGTCTCAGAACGTGTTTTCCTAGAGAACAATATAAAGATGCAGAGTGTGAGATATAAAGATTTCCTAGAGAACAATATAAAGATGCAGAAGTGAGTTCAGCCTGGGGAGTACCATGTATCTGTTGCTACTCGACATAGATGTACACTGAAGAGGGTAAAATATTCAGTGGCTACTCATGCTTTCAATGTCTCTGCTTTACTTTGGATCCTGTTTCACCCACCTGCAGCTAACGTGCATAACCCTGAAAACTGAAGTGAGTATCCATGCCAGGAAAAGCTCTACTTTCAATCCTATGGTTATATAACATGGAAAGCCTGGGAACCAGGTCTATGCCTACAGGATTATACTGCCTTCTATGTCATCAAGATGAAGAAAACTAGGTTTCTCAGGCTAGCTCTTGCCCTTACACCCTATAGAGGCTAGACACTGTAAATCAGCAATTGCTCCAGGTTTCTGTTGAGCCTGAAATAAGTCAGACCGGGGAAAGAAGTGCAGTTCCCTTCGGCAGTGGCAGAGGTTTGATTTGGGCAAAAGCTTGAGGCTTCTGCTGAACTGAGCAGACTATGATTGTGAGTGAAAGGGATTGGTATTCCCAATGAACTTCAAACAGATGGAGACCTGTGACTGGGGACCCACTGCTGCTCACACAAGCACCAAAACATCACCACTGTGAACACAATGGCTCCAAAGCAGTTGCTGGAACTTGATGTGGGATTGCTTAGACTGGAGAAGGTAGAGGTGCATAAATATCTGATGGGAGGGAGCAGAGAAGAAAGACAACTCCAGGCTCCTCTCAGCACTGCCCAGTGACGGGACAGGGAGGCAATATGCCAATTATTTTGACTGAGTGAATTTGCAGATGCTGACCTCAGTAGCAGTGCCCCCAGCAGCTTCTGTGGTACAGGCTTCAACCCTAAACCTTGCTTCATTCATTAGGATTAACAGGAGACATATGGAAGATGCAGGAAGGCTACCTCCTAAGGTATAGTTATTAAAAAAAAAACCCCTCTTTTCACCCTACAGAACTTCCTAGAGATCAAAGTACTCTGGCAGAAGTTATCCAATCTGTCAGATCTGGATAAATTTCTCAGTTCAAATATTATTTAAACTTTACCCAGTGTTTCTGGGTGCCTTCTCACCTGCCCAGTGTTTCTTTATGGCAGGGCCATAAAGGTGCCATGCAAGCACATGGTTTCAGAGTTTTCCTGCTTGATTCTTTCTGACCAAGTCCTTTCCCTTTACAGTTCATGGAATATGAAATTGAACCTAGACCCAGGATGCTAAAGACAATTGCCTATGCTGATGCTTGTTCTAATTCAATCATTTCATCAAGTTTGCTTTGTTGCTGCAGAGTTACTATCATTGCAAGGCAGAACACAAATGTATTTTTTCCTTCTGGAAAGGACACATTTAGGCACACAGAACTTTTAGACAAAGGATGAAGAATCACACAGGATGTGGTTTGAAGACAAGAATTCTCCACATATGATACAAGCTATCCCTTTATTTTGGTAGCTTCATCTTACTCTTCCTTGCCCCCTCACCAGCTGTTATTTTTCTGTATGTGAAATGCATCCAAACCATTTCACACATAGAAAACCAAAAATACCTCCAACCCCAAATCATGTTAAGAATAGAGTAATTCAAACATATGACAACATGATATCCAAAAAACCAGTCACTTTAGTCATTCAACTGATAAGTCAAATACCACATTGTTAGAATTTAATTAGCAGCCATTGCAGAGATTGACAAATGGCACAATGGAGTGGAAAATATTGGCTGGGAGATGATAACAGAGCTGTAGTGTCTGATGTTGTCTATCCTCGCCCTCCACATCCTTCACAGCCTCTAATGACATAAGAGGCATCTTTGAAAATAACATTTCTGTGTCTTTAGAATAATTTAAAACTTACCCATGCACCAACTTTGCAAGTTCAAAGTCTTTAGAAAGGGATACAATAATTTTATGTACAATTTAGTCATCCATATTTTCACACAGCTGGAACCTATTTCAGAGAGATAAAAGTAACAACTACATTATGTCCACTACACCACAGTGTCTTTGCAGCATCAGGGCCTGATAAAAGTTTTGTCAGTCATTCAGTACTGAATAAATAAACTTTAAATGGCATAAAATAAAATATAACACCATTAAATGACTTCATTCACTCAGGCTGAGGGCTGCAGAGTACTTTGCTTGGCATGGTACATAGAGACTTTGCAACAGGAATTTATTAGGGTAATGCTGATTACTGTGGGAAATCACTTGTGCTTTCAATACATAGAAAATTATTCACAACTATAGCAACATCTTTGCAATAATCATAACATGGACTGGATAAGATGTGTATTATATTAATCTATATGTAAAGCTGAAGTAATGACAAAAATTTTTTTGGTTTGATGGTGTTTGATAACAGCACTCCATCATTAGTATGTATCTTTGTTATGGACTTATTATCATTTAACTCCTACTGCTCAGCTGTCTCTCTGTATGAGGTACATGGAACATATACTAACAAAATAATCTCCATGACAATAGGGGTTTTTTTTTCCTTCTGTCAGTATCTTGGTGGGAAAAACACAAGGTTTGAGAGAGACAATCTTCAGAAATTAGTTGATCGAATCATAAAATATGAACAGGGAGAGAGCTGAGACATTCTTTTTTTAGCAGTGGTACAGACCTTCCACCATTTAAATTAACATGACAGATGCAGGGTGAGGAAAAGAAAGACAAGGAAAATTATTAAAATAGTGAGAGGTTTAATGATACAAAGTTTTGATTTAATGGTATAAAAATTAAATAGAACTCCTGAGATGCCTTGTTTTTCTAAAACTGCAAGGCGTGGGATGAAAGTGTTTTATGGCAAAAAGTTTCTGCCTCACAGTGACAGCAGCCTGTGATTCACAGAGATAATGGTGAGTACCTTTCATCTAAAAGGATGTTTAAGAACATTACAAACTGATTCACAAACTATACACAGAATTAATTATAAAAAAATTCTGCCATTTTACACAGAAATTCAGTTATCAGGGGGAGAAACAGAAAAAGTGATGAAGGCAGAAATTCAAAGCACATGTTCTCTAACCTCTGTTGTCACAAATCCACCCTCTAGGTTTTCCAGTGAATCTCTCTCTTTTTCTAATGGTCATGGTGAATAATGCCCAGCAATAAAGGCAGGATGTTTAAGTTCTGCAAAACAGAGCTCAGCAGGAGTACCAGCTGCCCTCTTTTCTGATACATTACAAGTAACAAATGACAAACTGTTTGCCACATCCCCCTAGTTTGCTTTCTGCCACCAAATAATGGATGCCTGCTGTTATTGATACCATGACAGCAGTTATCCTTCCTGCTCAGGTGGAAGAGATGTACATTTTGGAGGTCAGTATTTCTTTTCCAGCCCTTACTGACTGTAGGGCTGCAGAAATACTCAGTGCTTTCATCTCTCTGACAAACTGCATCCATGAAGCAAAGCTAGAAATGAAGATCCAAAAAAAGAAAAAAATAAAATATTGCTACTAACCGACATTTTCTGCTTGGCATTTCACATTTGGGCACATACAGAAAAAAAAAGACAATGAAAAAGTAGATTTTTTTCAATGTTTCCACCTCTGCAGAAAGAGTGTGGAAGTCAGAAGTCTCCTTGGGAATTACAGGATGTAAGGTCTGCCACTCTGCCACCCTCGTGGCTGGGGGAACTAATTGCCATCTCCAGGCTTGCAGGAGGAAGGGACCCCCACAGGGTCAACTGGCACCCTTAGCAAAGGAAATCCTGATTTCTCTTTCAGAAACACTTCCATTTTATATAAATCATATTCAGTCAGTAAATGGTAGAGAAACACAGTCTAGCCTAGTGGTTAGGACACTACCCATGCTTGAATGCTACAGATGCTATCCTAGCAAATTGCCAATTAGCTCAGATTGGGTAAAAAATTGTCAAGGTAAGGCAATGAAAACATCCAATGTAGAAACCCAGAAAAACAGGTACTAACTTCTATATTCAATTCTAGAACACAAATCTGTTTCATATTAGAAGGATTGAACTTGCACGAAAGAAAAAAAAAAAGGAAAGATCTGCATTAAAAAACTAGCTTTTGCTACAAAATTTTTGCTTCATTTCAAGAAAGTGCTGCTAACTTGAATACTCCCTTCAGGTGAATTATAAAAGGTCTCTGAATAAAACCTCAATCTAGAATATATTGACTTCCCTGTTGTTACTTAACTCCTACATTGTTGTCTCAACAAGAAATGTCCCTTTACATTTGCATGCTTCTTTTATCTATTATCTTTAATTGCCTGGCTCATTTAAATTATTAGCCTGGGAAATTCTGGTGATATTGAAGAAGAGTCTCTTAAAACAGTACCTGGGCTAAAAAACCCAAGGTTTCCTTAGCTGTCAGTTCATTAAAATCACTTCCTGCAATTATTTCATCCCTTTTGACTTTGTTTATAAAAATATATTTTTTGGATTTCCAAGGTTAAAAACGATCCCCTCAAACATGAATGAACTTCAGGTCTTAGAGTTGTCTTCCTGAGTCTTGCAAACACTACTATTTCTTTGGGAAACATTAATGGCTACATTTATCTTTTCTAGAACTGAATTGTCATTATCAATATCATTAAGTGCTGCTAAAATTTTACTTTCTTGCTAATGCATTGAAATCAACATGCCCATGTTCCTGCATGTATTTTAGATGCCAAAACCCATTCTTCTCTCTAGCTGTTCCATAAACTCTGAGACAAGTCTACACAACATTCTTAAACTTCTCCATATAAAAAATGAGAATGACTGAAACAGAAAGAAATGTCAAATGAAAACAACAGAGGTGATGTTGTGATGATCATTTTACCCTTACTGAAGAAAAATTAATCTTATAAAATCTGAGGGTACAGTTCCAGAGTTGTCTGCTTGCTTTCATAATGCGATGCAGAATCTGGCCTTGCCACTGGCTTTCCACACATTATCTGCCACTTTGGCTACACTGAGCTTGAAAGATGAGATTAAAAACAAAAAACCAAACCATCCTTTCCTCCATGACTTATTAAATCTGCTCAGATCATTTGGCCTGATCTTTGGGTAATGAAAATGGACATGGAAACATTGATCAGAGCTTGCTGATTTATGCTGGGAAATTCTTTTTCTTCAGTAGTGCTAAAGCACAGACCATCTCAGTGCCCCACACAGCTTCTCTGCCTCATCCTGACTCCAAAGTTCTAGGTCAGTGGGCAAAGAACTTTCTTCCTTCATTCTAGACATCTTTGTAATTAAATCTATCAGTGTTGATTTAATAAAAGGCAATAAAATGAAGATCAGAGAGTATTCTAAAGGAAAATGCAAAGATTTGTCAAGTATGGTTAGCTCAAACATGGGTCCCTGAGTAACTGGTTTATTTACTTCAATCAAAGTTCTTCACTGTGCATTTCCTCTCTGGTCTTACCCCATAACTTTAGATATTTCTTTTTTTTCAGCTGGAAATGCCTGTCTCAAGCTGCCACTTCTGTGGGCTACTTCGTGGGCAATGTGTGGGGTTGTTTAGTGACAGCTCTAATTTAGAATTTAAATCACTTTTGCGTAGGCCTCCTGAAATCTATTGGTTCGTGAGCCTAGGAATAAGATGGAATAAGGCTGTTGGTGAATGATCTTATGCTCCATGTCCTCATGTAGCCTAATGGGGCAGAATCTGTGCAAGGGTGACACATATAATGTAAAAATAGTATCTAAATATAGATTTTAGAGGAATGGGGAAAGGCTTTTCTCTAATGCCCTTAACAGCGACTTAATAAAAGCAGTGTCCCTGAGAATAAAAGGACAGTTTTACTTATAAGACAGCAAGCAGAAACTCAGAACATCTTGCTAGATTCAATTAAAACCCCACAGAGGATGCTATTATTAAAGACTTATATACCAGACGAGCTCAATTTCTTCATAAACTGAGAGGAAAAAACAGAGGAATGATTTTTCAATTAGTTTCAGAATCAGTTTGGATTCTGAAACTAATTGAAAAATCTTTAGGAGCAGAAAAGAGCCCCTGAACTGCACTGATATAACAGTGGACCATATTGAAATGATAAACAAGTACAAATAGGTGTCTGAAAATAGATGTACCTGTTAGACCACTGGGCTTGTTTTGTTGCTAGTGCAATTTCTCTGCAGTCAATGGTGCTATACAGACACGTAATTCATTCATCACATTTTACCATCTACACTTCATTTTTTGGAATGATCAGACACATTGTGCGTGGGGGGCATATGGTATAGTTGCAAACCAGAAGATCTGCCCTCAAACTATTTTTGGTTATTTCCGTATTTCCTGTCACAAAATCAGAAATATGTAACAACAAATACTTCACTGAAAGGCTGTGTCTACTGCTGTAGCAATTATGTTAAAGTAGCTAGGAATACTAATTCAGTACACACAATAAAAATCCTGTTTAGCATTTGTCATGACACTAGATGGTAGTGGCAGCTCATAAAAAATGGTTCTATCTATTGTCCTTCATAGGAAAACACAAGACTGGCAAATGAGCAGGGACAGTCATCTAGCTCTTACTTACCACTGGCAAATAATAGAACAGTAGATTTTTTAAGTCCTTTCTAGCATAAAGCAGTAAACTATCCCAAATAATTAACTACTGAAATGTGTGAGAAAAAAAAGCTTTCCATGAATCCTTCACGTATCTTTTAATATTTTTGTATTTAAGAAGAAAAATATAAAAATTATTTTAACATGACAATTAAATAAGCATACTATTGCCAGCTACTAACTGGCAAGAAAAGTTCCCAGTAAACCAGAGTGTATCATAGCACTGATTTTCTGCCTAAGTCAGGGTGTTTTAAATTTTTGAGGTTGTTTTATGAACCATAAAACACCCATTCCTGTCAGAGAAAAATTTAACTATTTCCTCTCCTTATCTTCAGCTATGATGATCCTTACTCTTCCAGATTTATCTAATATTTTAATGACATCTTTGCCCTGTGCATTCCCTCTCCCATCTGCTGCTTAATTGTATTTTTTCCTTGAAACAGGGAGACGAAAGCACCTCTGTGCCAATTAGTTTTGCAGGCCTTTTTTGGTAAGGGAATCAAGGCTAATTGAAATACACTCTGACAGTTGGGTTGCAGCCAGTAATATCAGCACTAAGAAGGGTATGAGGTAACAGATCAGTCCTTACTGAATAGGCAGAGAGGCACTCTAATAATTTAATAATATCCCTATGCATCATCTCATTTCAGTTCTTCATAGCTTGGTGAAGTAACTATTCGTTGCTAGAAATGGAAATGTGTGTTAGAATGTTTGTCCATATTATTTATTTTAATAAAGAACCCTAGAAATTAAAGTATTTGCATAGAAATAATCTTTCCACTGCTAAGAAAGGATCACTAATAAAAGTTCCTTGTCTTAAAAATGTTTACTTACAACTCTTGACTTCTGCAAATTTTAAAAGTTTTTGGAAAGGCCTAAATTCCTTATAATCTCAGAAGAAACCAGGTTTAGAAACAGTTATAATATAAACCAAATAAGCTGTTGAAGGAGAGGCAGTTCAGTGCTACTGCCTCAGAGCTGGAAGATGTTGTGAAGGGCAGTCAGAATCTCTGTTTCTCATCAACATGTCGTTCTTTGCTCATCATCATCATCTCAAACATGATATAATTACAGCTGAGTGCCTGATGTTTTCTTCTGCATGGGATCACTTTTCCCACTACTGACAGCAGCCTAACCAGCAACTTCCAGACAAGTTCAGACTAGTTCATTTGTATAATCCTCTGATTGTTGAAGCTGTCAGCTCTGGAAGAGCCAGAAGGCCACAAGCAAGTCAGGAGTTGGGCATCTGCCCTTAAAGGATTTTTTCTTTCTTTCTTTCTGTCGAACAACACTCTCGGGCACAGCATGAACTATGTGCCAAAGCAGAAAACCTGATGATTTCTTCACTTTCCATTTTATACAGTATCATCAGAGATGTTCCCATTATTTATTGAAGCATCAGGTCTGCAAGACTGAATAACTGATAATTTGCTAACAAGTAGAGCACATTTCATTTACTTTATTCTCTGATAATACCCATGCCCTTCTTATTACCACCCACATTGTCTGAAGGCTGGTGGGAGGACTGCACCAGTCAGATGGGAGATACTGACCTATATCTCATAGTGAATTTGGATTCTCACCAGAGACTTGCTCTGCCACAAGAGAAAAGAGAATTCATTCACTAATGCAGGAAGCATTTCCATCTGGCATTATATAATCTATAGAGAATGAACTTCATTAACACAACCAATACACAACCAAAAACTCTTTAAAAGCATCTGAGCCCCTTTTTTCTTTTAATGAAACATTATAATTGATTTCATTTCCTAGATGTACCCTTTGTCAGAGTTTTATGGCCATCTTTAGTGTTTTACAGTAAGAAGAAAAAATTTAGAAGGTTTTATTTCTCAGAGGACCACATTCATTGGCACATTTTTTTCCCAGGACTTTTTCCTTTTTCTCCAATAAAATCCAGCACATGCAATAAGAATATCTGTCCTCTATATGTAATGTCTTCTAAGTAAGACATTATTCAGTTAACAATTAGCTATTAATGGAAGTGAAGATTCAATGTTTATTTACTCTTTTCATTTCCACTTCTGTGCAGTCATGCTAAATTCAGTAACAAGTGACAATACCTCAGCTTTTGCTGGGAGGCTAAGACAACTTTTAAAGACAATTTTTAAGACAAATTTTAAAAGCAATTTTTTTCTGTTAAAATAGACAGCTTCAAATAATAGTGTTACATGTCCAGTTGGGCTTTCTTCTCCTAGCAGTTAATATAACTATTGCACCTTTCTAAAACTTCATCAAAAATTAAACCATTTTGGAGAAATATTTTCCCCAGCTCAGTGGAGACCTGAGTGGGAAGAAGAGTAGAGAAAAACCCTGTTTGAAGATGATTCTTCATGTGATCTCCTTGACTGTGTGCCTTTACATAGCTTTAGGATATATACACACATGGAAGCACTAAAGTAATTAATCTGACAGGTTCTTAAGAAATTTTTATGAAAAAAAGTATATAAAGAAGAGAACACAGTGGTGAGTGCAGGACTACACTTTTCAATAGCATGACACACAATACTTGAGGCAGACCAATCATGACACAATTTGGAATGATAATGGAAGCTTTTTTCACAGGGATAAATGAGAAGGATTTCCCAAATATGTCCTCCTGTGATGTCAGCAAAGGAAGAAGTAAACTTCCTCAGAAAAGTTCTTCTGGAGAGAAGAAGGGACACAATGAATGACTTTTGGAAAAGGAGGATGACTGACTACCTCCACTCATTTACTCTCAGCTGTTAATCTCTGTGGTAAAGTGGAAGACCTTAGAAATTTAGTATTAACCATTAGGGAAGCAGAATAAATGAGTCACATGAATAAATCTAAAGTCAAGGAGAAATACTACTAGAAATAGCCACTATTCCCTTTCTCCTCCCCCATACCTTATGAAACGAGTAGGAAAGAGGAATGAATTAAATGAGGCAGCAAAAAACCCCATAAGATGAAATGTAACATGGGAGGGAGATGATAGAAAGGGACTAGAAAGGAGTGATCTTTAATCAACAATGAGTAACACAAAACCAACTGAACTCCTACCAGCAGATCTTCAGTGAAGAAGCCAAACAAGAAATCTCACATTCCTGAAATGGCAGTTTTTGGACGCTGTTTGTTGCTGTTTTTTCCTCCTGTTACTTCCTACCCAGCACTGCCACACAGCTTCTTTCCTGCAATACCTGCCACAACACCAGTTCACACTCACATGTAACTTCTCCTGCCAGCCTTGGAACCCAGCTCTGAGACAACCCAGTGAGGGTATGACCTTCTCAAACACCAGTGGAGTGATGAATTGCTAAATAAAATCCCAAAGGTGCAAAAGATCAGCACACCTTGCAGGACAGTAATTGTATGCCACTAATGCCATCAGAACAATTCCCACTGAATTCAGAGAGTAATGAAACAAATCCTATAAAAATGAGATTTGTAAATGCACTTTTTACAGAACAGTTTGTCCCATATCAGGGAGAAGCTAAATCTTTGGCAGACTTACAGTAATGAAATTTTTCCATGACCTTTTACTATGTTTCTTTACATTACAAATAAATGCTAACATCCTACTAATTTGGATCAGTCTGGCCTTCCTAGCCAATATTTTTGTAATATATTTAAAGTTTCTATGATGACACAAGCTGGGTGGTTTTCTTTGTTCTGAAGCAGTCTGTTTTCCAAATAATTATTCACTCTGATTCACCAGCCTACCAATGAGATAAGCATATACTGCCTGCAGCTGTTTATTTAGCTTTATTACAGGTGAAAAAGGACAACAACCAGCAATAAGTGAATATATATTTGCTGAGACTTTTATGGTTACTAGATAAGAGTTCAGGATCACAACCATGAAGACACATGAACTTTAAACACATAAAGGCATGGCAATGGAGATTATATATTAATAGAACTAAATTACCCATGAGGCTGTTAATTTCATTCAGAATATGCTAAATAAGTTCTAAGCATGTCTTCCATAAAGGTATTTGCAAACACATATAAAAATGTTTTTTTAAAAAATTCAAAGAAATTATTTGTCTCCTAATAAAGATTTTCACTAGAATTTTTAGTTTTCTGTACATTTTCTGTAAAGAACTTGTGGAAGAATAGTTTGACTCATCTTGGAGGATAGAAACTGCATGCCAACAGTAGAAGATTTAGAGCTAGTTTAGCTACTGGCCAAAAGATTTTGCTACATTTTTTTTCCTAGTTTAGGTCAAAAAGCAACCAAAAATTTTTGTCAAAACTCTCTGACAAAATAAGTCACTATTATAAAAGGCTGTAAAATACATTGCTTTAGTAGATTCCCCCCTTTTTCCCTACCACAATCACTAATTATTATGTCTCTATAATATTAAGAGTAATATTATATTACTCTTAATATTATAGAGACATAATTCTTTATTCAGACTGACAATTTCATGCTTCCACCAGCTTTAAGGTTGAAGAAGACTAATAATTTTGTTTTTAATGACCTATTTGGAGACCTCAGTCATCAATACCTTTTATCTCTGCATAGATAAAAGGCCTTGTTTCCAGTTTTTCTGCAACTTATCAATTATATCTACAAGAGCAGAGCATTCTATTGTCCCTCACTGCCCTCAAGAAGGCTAGAAAAACATCTGCATGCTTTAGAGAGGGGGGTTTTGTCTAGATGAGCTCTGCCATCCTCTGAAATTACTGCAGCATGGATAACACAATTCAATAGCCCTAGATCAAAAGCATTCATATTTTCAGAGTATTCTGTTTTGCTCCACATGATTTAATGCATGAAGGATAACATAAAGGCCTTGGGGAACTCTCCTATCTCCTTGGTGCTTGTGTGATACTTGCTGTAATGGTAATGGGAGCTACATGTGTGCACCCAGGGAAGAATACACCATGGCTTTTAATATGATAAACAAGGACTAACCTAGAAATAACTGGTTTTACTTCAGTGCAATTCTGCAGTGTATATTTGAAGCACATACATAGAAATAGGTTTTTAAAATGATCACTACTCATTGAGAATTGTGGCTGTAAAATTCTCTACCTCTAAATAATTAGGTAGTGTTAAATCTGATTTGACAGACTTGTTTCATGAAAATTAAGTTTATTAATCATTTATTATTTATTATTTTAGAGATTTGTATCATACCTAGCTATGATATATATTACTGACTGTATAAAAAAATATACATATGAGATAGATTTCACACACACACACGCATATATATATATATATATATATATATATATATATACACACATATACACATATATATATAATGTGCATAGCTATATATACATACATGTGTATCTGGGAAGCTACATGGGGCAGGACAATTAAGTGCTATTTTCTGCATGGAAACTGTGCTACTTTGAAGAAAACAAGCTGTCAAACCAGACATATGGGAAAATTCTTTGGAAAATGGTTTCAAAATGGGTGATTCCCCTGAATGATACCACGTGCATGTATGTATGCATACTAGAGACAGAACATTTTAAATATTGTCTGAATTGCTTTGAATTATGAACTCTTTCCTCTAAAACACTGGAAACTGTACTTTTATTATTCCAGCATGCCTATTTTTCAGGCATACTGACCTTTTCTAATTATTCTCTTCCAGCTTGAAGTGACTAGGCTGTAAATCAGAAACACGCACATGCACAGGTAAAACTAGAGAGCAACTGCATGCTTTGAAAATATTAAATTCATTTGGTATAATTTATAAGACAGAGAAACTCTAAAGTAGAGACTGCACTGTGGGGAGACTAGCTTTGATTCAAATTCTTTCATCCAGTTACCAAGGCAAGGTCAGGGGTTAACCAAGATAATGCAACTTCCTCTGTTTCTGAGAGAATTCTATTCTCTGAAAGACATACTTTTAATTTAATCCACTTTTAATTTCTTACCATTTTATTAGAGTATTAGAAAGAGGATAACAAGGCTATTAACAACAACAATAAAATCAAAAATATTAATGAGAACATCTTCTACTCTAAAATATAAATATGTGCATTTTTTTAAAAAAAATCAAACCTGCCTTTTCACTACAAACTTTTTGCTCAAGGATATTGACCTGAATCATTCATGTAAACACAACCTGCAGAGCATTACCCTAAGTACACAACCTGACAGTGCACATTCCTCAGCGGCCACACGCCAGTCTGTAACTTCACAGTGCTGCCTTTTCACTTGTAAAACCTCACCCTTGCACTGCCCCTCTTCACCATCATATTGTTACTGCAAGGATGTAGAGTTGACAATGGTAAATACAATTAATAGTTCTTGGGAAAAGTAGAAACCTCCAGAGTTGCTGGGAGACTTAAAGCTTCACTGGTTTCTCCACAACAGACTCAGTAAGATAAGCTACATTTTAAAGTGTGTTTTCTTGTAGGATGTTTCTTTCATATAAGAAAGAATACAAAGTCTAATATTTTAAAGTTTGATAGAGATGAGAGTATTTTCTAACTAACAGACATTTAATTTTTAGTCCTGAACAATGCATCATCTACATACAATATCAGTATGTCAATTAGGGGGCAATGCACAACAATGTAAATCACACACAGAATTCACAGAATGGCTAAGTTGGAAGAGACCTTCAAGATCATCAAGTCTAACCCATGCCCTAATACCTTAAATAAACCATGGCACTGAGTGCCACATCCAGGCTTTTTTTAAACACATCCAGGGATGGTGACTCCACCACCTCCCTGAGCAGACCATTCCAGTACTATATCACTCTCTCCATAAAAAAACTTTTTCCTAATATCCAGCCTACATTTCCCTTGGCCCAGCTTAAGACTGTGTCCTCTCGTGAAATGAAAGCTGGAAATTCCTTTTGCCCAGCTGATTCAGCTGATGATTAATAATAGACTGTTGGCATTGGCGTTTGTAACCGCTCAGAACTGCAACTTGATCCTTGGCAGTTTGGGGATGCTTCTGAGAGCACTGTGAAGAGAACAGCTCCTAAACTTTTCCAAATCATGGTTGTAATCCACAGGAACAAAAGGGCTATCAGCCCCAGAAGGACTGAATGACATATTCTGTCTGAAAGTTTGCCCACTGGAAAATAACATTGTCTTATGTTTTATCAAAGAAAAAAACATTTGAATGTTCTTAAATTTATAAGTGACACCCACCCAACAAACACATTGGCAAATTTGACATTATTCCTGTTGGAATTCCTACACCCAATTCCATTTTGGAAAACAAAAAGTATGATACACCTTTTTTCCCCTCTAAGTCTTCATCCCTGATCCAAGTTTTTTGCCATCTACTGGAATAGAATAAATTATTTCCAGCTTTGCTATTTATTTTCATTTCCTTTCCAGTTTTCCTATTTTTTGTGTGTGTGCTATTTTTTTGTCACTGCTTATTTAACTTATCCAAATCTCATCAAGTTTTTAAGAATTACAGAATGCAAAATGAAAAAAAGATGAATAAAGAACAACCATGAAAAAAAGCAAAGGTACAACTAACTTAATGAAAAACAAAACAGCAAAAAAGAAAAATAAGAAGATAAGTAAAACTGGAAGGGGTGTTGAAAACTAAGAAAAATGAATTTTGATCTAATTAATTTATATAAGTTTCTATAGAATATGCAGTGTTGGAGAATACTACAGGGAAGAAATTTCCATTTTATTTTCTTTAAATAGGAAAAAATTGAAAAAGAAAAGTGGAAATATGTATAGGAGTTTAAAAGCATGCCCCATTACCTTTAGAACTAATATCCTTTGCAAGAGAATTGTCACAATTTACTACCACTATGGCTTACAGAGTTTCTACAGTTTAGGATGATTACCTGCAGTGTTAACCACCAACCTATGCAAAATAATGAAAGACATGTAATAACTCAAATAGAGCCTTACCAATCATCCCTTTCTCAGAGCCTCCTCTTTCCAAAGAAAACATTTTGGAGCTTATGCAAGCTTTCTGAAAACAAGGTACTAAGAATGAGGAGGATTTCCCTGCTTATGTAGGGCTACAAAAAATAAACTTGGACCTACCTGATCTGCCTTGTTTGCTGAAGTAGAATTCAGTGCTGAACAGTTTGTCCTTCAACAGTTCACACTGAGCACCACACATTAACCCCGACTTTTAAGTTTTGATTTTCAGAACTAAAAAAATTTGTTAAAATAGATAGAAACCTGTAATTTCTTGCACTGCTTTTGCCTTACCTGCCACATCTGCATGCAGCAACTCATCTGCAAATTAAGCCTTTCACTCAAAAAAACCCTGAACATATTTATAGACTGATTCACAGTTTTACTGATAGTTTCACTAAAACTATTTATTTGCATTGTCATAGAAGTAAATGTAGATTTGTTTCTACTAGATGCATATCTCCCTATCACATTGTGTCAGATTCTTTATGATTATATAAATGCCACAGGAGTTTTTGTAAGAGATGGATTAGTAAGAAATTAGTAAGAAATTATCCATGTTTAGTAGATAAAGCCAGACTGAAACTAGTAAATGTGTTGCCTATGACATAATGCCAACAAGCCTGTATTTTGATTTTTTGTGTTTTCTGTGTTACAGCTTTAAGGACATATCCTGTGTATAATGAATGTATATTTGCAGCTATCTCAGTATGTGTCACAATCAAATAATACCCTACCTAAAAGGAGGGGAAACCAAGGCATAGACATGCACAAAACCTGTATTGGAGCTGATGACTAAACCAAGATCACTGTGGGCAGTGACTGGTCTAACTCCTAGTCCAGAGGTCTGGGGCAGAACTCTGTTTAATTACACTTAGCCCACTTTCATACCCAGGACAATACAAGACTTATCAAACCCTTACTCCCCCCTTCTAGTAATTTGGAGATTAGAGAGGTAATTCAAAGTAAAAAAGATATGGGTCAAATATTCTCCATTTTAAAAGGAGATTCAAACCAAATTTCCCAGGAATGAGTGTTGTCGAACAAGCCTGAGGTTATTCTAGGACTTCCAGCCTATTGAAGCCAGTAAAGTGTAGAGAAGCTCAGACTTTTGAGGAAAGAGATAAAGAACAAAAGTGACTGTGACTATGCAATTTAGTGACTGCTTTAGGCACAGGAGGAGGCAAGTCCTGTCTTCTGTTCCCTGATTTTAATCTATCACATCATACCAGTATTTGGTATTTTTTACTTAGCTACCAACAATTAGTAATTCTTTTAGAAAATTATAACCAAACACATTAAAAAACTACTAATTTTCATTTAAAAGAAAAAAAAAAAAACAAAAAAAACCAAAAAAAAAACCCAAAAAACTCCCACTGAGTACCTAATTTCATTTTATGCTGAAGTTCCTAAAAAATTTCATTCCATCTTTTAATTTCAGAGAATTAAGAATTGATTTTACTCTTCTTCATGATTATTAATAAACATGTATCACTTAGCATGATGCATGTTTATTAATAATAATATTAATTAATAATGCATTATATTTGGTGCATTATATAATGCACCAAATATGACATACTGTTTATGACAGAGGCCCTATTTTGTCAACTGTTTTATGATCTTCCATTTCAGAGGTCATTTGGTGGGCACTATTCACACTACGGCTATGGAACCAGAAGAAAAGAGTTTCATGGCCACATGGTCCCTTCCTGTTCATCAAATGTCTACAGATGCCACCTCCTAAGTCATGGCATTTTGAGGTGCAGTGTAGAGAAAACTAAATAGCTTCCTGAGGCTTACAAGTTGACCATGGTTATGGCTACTATGTGATGATGGCATACTGTTTCCAATACCTGATGTGGCTCATTTTACAGCCAGTTCTTCATGATACATACCATAGATATACCATACCTTATTTGCATCTCATCTCTGGTTTCCAAGAGGGCTATGTGATCAAGACAGAAATCAGATGCTCATGAGAATGCTCTTTATAGAAGCTGAAAATACAGAAATGTCTAAGACTGTGGTAGTTTTTCAAAGATGAGGCACCTTGGCATATTTGTGGTTGTGGTCAGAAAAAAAAAAAGTGTGTTGGGAAGCTGCCTTGCTCCAAAGGCAGAAGATTCCAGCACAGAGTTTAGACCCTCTCCAAAGAGCATTCTTCTCCCACCCTACTCCCCAGGCTGAATCAGACAAGCAGTTTGACATGGGCATGTTTAACCAGGTAAACTACTGTTCTTCCTCTCTTACATGCCACCCTCTCTGGTACTACCTCTGTCACAGGTATTCCACCTCTACTATTCTAGCAAGAGAAGACAATCAAAAAGAAAAGGTTAAAATTGAAGTATGTGGGAGTTAAACTCGAATGAGTGTTACAAGATCATACAGATGCACTTTTGCTGTATTTAACATTATTGTGTGATGTGGCAAGTCATAGAAAGAAAAGCAATTAAGGAATCAGGAACATTTTGTTCATTTATGCTACTCTGCTGAAAGAAAGTTTTTTCCTGGATCTTTGCCTTTTTGAATAATTACATTTATCCTGGACTGCAATTCAAATGCTTAGAAAAAAAACTAATATGCTAAGTTAGGAGAATTGCCTTTTTCATTGTGTAAACCTTAAAGCACTGTTTTGTAGAACTTTTGCACAAATGCTCTAAAATACCAGAGTATAATTTAATGGACTTAATATTGTTTGTCATTGATGGAGCCAAGCCAAATGTAAACAGCCTAGTTCTCTGAAAATCTCTCAGGAGTTAGGTTTGCCCACAAAAAAAAAGGGTATCATGAGTGCTATAAGCCCTCATGGGAAGAAACAAAGGATAAGACATGAAACAAAGTATAGCTGCATTCTGGGCAGCTCTAGTAGTCTGAAATCTCAGTCAGGGAGGTCTCAGGCAGAGCTCAGTGTCACACTGACTAACAGCAAGTACTGTAACTATCAGAAAAGTATTCTGGAACCACAGATGTAAACCTGACAGCTATTCAAAACAAAAATGTAGCTGTCTATGCTCACTGAAATCTGAAAGCTTCAAGATGACATACTCATGGTCATGTTAATAAGACTCAAGATGACAAGGTATAAGCAGACAGGACTCGTTCAGTCCCTTCTACATTCCTCATGCATTTGCTGTGCTTCAATAGTACCCTGCTGGATGGGAGCTGTCATTTTCCTACATCCTGAGATCTCAGTCCTTTCCAGGCAGAAATTTACACTGAACTCGACCCATTTCCCATCAAAGTAGAAATGAACACAGTGCCATACCCTGTGAAGCAATTTATCTAAGGCATGTTCAGTTTGAGCAAGTGATCACAGGTTCCTTTGCCCATAGGGACCTTTGGCTCCCTTCTGTCAGTGAGACAGGCAAACAGATGCCAAACATTTCAAAAGATCCCCACAGACACAGAGCAGGTCTGGGTACAACCTAGAACAGAAACACTACAAGCCCAGGGAACACACAGGTATTTTTCACACACCTACCAAGGAAACATAACCCCACACCAAGGAAACAGAAAATCATACATGGAAATACAGTCATGGAAATACACTAAGCATGAAAAAAAAAGAATAGTGTAAATACTGTCTAAGAATTTTTTCCATTTTGCAAGTCTCTTACAGATAATACTTCAGAGCTGCTGAATTGCTTCACATTTCTTCTAGCCATGTTTTGACTTTAAAATAGTACATAAAATACTGTTGAGCAAGTGCATATATATGTACATACATATATACACAACACAGACATATATATATACATACATATATATAGACAGGTGTTACTGTCAGTAAACACAATTCAGAGATGTCACAGTAGGAGGATTTTGATTTCTCTAAAAAGAGTGTTAAGGAAGAAATTTTATTTAAAAAGGACATTGCTGAACAAAACCTATCCATATTTGTATGAAATATACTTTATAGAAGTTCAGCACAAGTACTGTAGTATTTCTTGACTATCACTGTAGAAATAATCAGCACTACATTGTCTGTAAACTGCAATTTAGGTCATTAAAAAAACAAGATGCAATAAGCAGTCAAGAGTCATTCTAATGCAGCAGTAATAACATATTTCTAAAATATAGCTAAGTCACAACTTGGTTATTATACCTTTGCCTATTTCATACCATTCATTCTGGTTTTGAGCACAAAATCTATTTAACAATTACAAGTACTTATATAATCAGACTTCATTACTGCCTTTACAGTAGGGGGTATACATTCCTCCATTCAAATTAATAAAGTTGTGCAAGAAATCATCACTATTTCTTTTTCAGCCAATGCTTTCCTGAACACATGCAAGCAGTTTAGTAAGTACAAAATTTCATGAGATTAAAGAGCTAGAGATAATCCAGAAAACTGGAAGAAACCCAAAAAAAACCAAACCAAGATTAAGTTATAGTTAGCCCAGTAGAAGAGAAATTAGCTCACTATGTTGGGCTGAAATGCATGTAAAAGCTTTTACTTTCACTAAGCCTTATTCCTGAAAGCTTCTTTACATTAATATCATAGTATATCACAAACTGAAACTACGTTAATAGAAATAAATAAATCTAGGATGGAAAATCTGGATTTTAAAAGTAAATGATATTTCCAACTGGTCTATGAATTTGGGAATCAGAGTAGCATTTTCTAATACTCAGACTTGGAATAATCTTTCATGCCTTGTTTACTGGGCTGTTGCAGTAAACACTTTTTATTGTTCTTTATTTTGATAGCAGTTCATCAGAGACAATAATGCCTCACAGAAACAGAAAATTTTGCAACCAGGAAGTCAAAAGAAAATACTTTAATTTCCATGCAATACACCATCTTGACATACATATAGACAAATATACATAGATATAAGATACATTTTCAAGTAATAAATATGAAGTTGATGTCTTAACATAGGAAAGGCAAAGTCTTGGCACATCCACCAAGGATGCATGCTTCTTTCAGAACTGCCTTGTTTTCTGCAGATGAGTTAGAATTTTGTTCTGTGCCACTCCCTTCCTGTCTCGTTGGCTCCTACTGATTTTGCTTTACTTCATAAAGCTCACAGTGCTTAGGCACCAGACAGCAGACCTCTTCTTAAGACAGAATTCCAACTGATTAATCAATTGTGAAAGACTGACACAGTTGATGCTTTAAAGATTGTTAAGAAGGAGTTTTGCCCATTATAGCAAAAACTGTGTAAAGGGTCTGTGACTACCAAAGCCCACCCCTCCCTGAAGATGCCTCTGGACTGAGTTAAGCTGCCTAGAGAAGATAAAGGAGACACTATCGTTCAATCATCTCAGGTCTAGAGAGAACTAAACAAGGCTGAGGGAGAAGAATGCACCCACAAGAAAGTCAAACCCAGGAGAAAATCATCCCTGGCTGGGTTTGGGGTGGGGAAGCCATTGCTCACAGAGGCCAGGTTTGCACACACTTCCTCCCAAGCCCCAGCAAAGCAGGGAGGAGGAGAGTTCTGGGTGTGCAGCGTAACCTCTGGTCAGAGGCAGTAAATACCAGTCCTCCCTTACACAAACCCATCCAGCTGTGTAAGGCCACATCCATGGGACATTCATGTGAGAGGCAGCTGAGGGGGGTCAGAATCCATCAAAGATCCACCTGAGGGATGTACCTGGGCATTCCCACCTGGCCTGGACATACCTTAATCCATTGGATTCTACGTTTTTCAAGGGGACCCTCACCACTAAGAAGAGCAGATGGAGATGATCATCAGGATGCTGGTAGGATCCATGGAGTGGTGATATTTTCTTTTATCTTTGTCACTCTCTTTCTGTACCCCCCTACCTCTTTTCTCTTTCTTTCTCTCTCTCTCTGTCTCTCTTACATTTACTGTTAAATAAAACCCTTATTTGACATATGGTCTATATACACCTTAATTTGACCAGAGCCACCTCTCATAATTTTAAGAACTGAACCATAACATCAAGCTATGTATCTTGAATGACAATTCACATAACTGCTCAATGATCAGGAAAGTTACATGCATATAATAAAAGAAGGAATCACAAACACATTGAAAAACAAAGAAACTGTATAATTTGCTCTATAATCATTATCATAAGGCATTAATTAGAGGCAATAAAAATTTACCAGGTTTTGAAAAGGAATTTTTATGTATCTTTTTTTTTTTTTTAAGGTGCTTAAGATAACAACAGAAATACCCATAAAAACATTTATGCACACTCAACAGAAATCTTCAAGGCTCTGCATCTTGCAAAACTTTCTAACTACAACTGAAAAGCAGAAGATTGGTTATAGGACCATCATTACAATTAAACATTCTAATCGAGTAATACGCTGCCAAGCACAGAAACATCTGGTGGATCACAATTACAACTATAAAATAACAATTTTGTAAAATTTAACTTCTATAATTTGAGTTAACTTAAAACAGAGAAAACAGAAGGAAGACTTGGACATAGGTTCTGCCACCAGTGTTTGACGCCTCTCTATCCGAGGATTTCTCCCCAGGTAGACCTGACAGAGTGAATGTCTGGGGTGTGATCTCTCAGTCATGCCAAGTACTTGCTCCCAGCATGGATTCAGATGCCGTTCTGCCATCTTAGTTATGCCAGGGAGAAAGAGGACAAGGTGTCCTTTCTGTGCTGTGGCTTCACTAAAAATTCAAGTTGTGTCTTCAAATCGACCATGATGTTTAAAGCGCACAGGCAGTGGCAGACCGCCCAGGTCCCACCATGGGTATGGTCAGGTATTATTTACAAATTTGGTGAGTATTTACAAATTTGAGGGCAGCAGCCTAATTCCCCACTAGTGAAGGGATGGATACCTTACAGTCCTGCTGTAGCCACTAAACATGCATGGACAGCTGGTAGCAAAGCATTTGGCTGGAACATGCTGCACAGCAAGCCAAGGGAGCAGCTGACACAAATGAAACACACTGCATGAATACAGGTGCCACGACCAAAGTCTCCAATAGCTACCAAAATTAAAAGAAATCTCCACAAAAGCCACAACCCTTCAACTCACTAATTCTTCAGTTCTAGTTACTTAAACTCTTTTATTGATAGGTAGATAGATGAAAACATATTGCTTGGTAATATTTATATGACAAATGTATTTAAATGTATGAATATGACAAATTTAAGAGTTGAATAGTTATTATTTCTACCATGCAATGCATGATAAAGGTAGACTGTTTGCCAAGAGAAGAAAAAGCACACAAAACTGAGTGGCAAGTAGAAACTTCACAGTGAATTCCTGTAATTTATTTTCATAACTACAGTTATCAATTACTGCTAATAAAATTGCCAGTTATTCACGATCTTATTATAAAAGGTTAACAGAGACTTGGGAAATGCATACACTATGCATAACTTGCCTTTAATAAAAGCAATTAGACAGTTGAATGAATATTGTCCATTACCACCTATGAGTACAGAGACATCTGGTGGACAATATTGTTACTTGATTTATTTTCACTAGACATCTTTCCTCCAAAACTCTACAGAGTACATATTCAACCTATTCAATGCCTACACTTAGGAAATACTGCATACTTTTATGTTGCTAGTGACCTTTGACATGTACATCTTACAACAAATTAATCTTAAACTAATATTTAGTCTAGCTGAGATAACTTTTTTATTGTCTTTGAGTAAACATCAAGTTCACATTGGATAGTCACAATTCATGTAGCAAACATTACCCTTTTCAAAATGAAAATATATTTTTTCTGTAACATTTTGTCAAGAACAGAAAAATTTTATCTTGGACTTCAAAGTATATCTTGGTCATGAGTTTAAATAGGCTTTTTCAGAAATCAGTTATACCATAATTTAATTCCAGGTCTGTAAGTACTTGGGTGTAAGTGCTTCGCAACAATCCCTACAGCAACTGGAATCCAAAAGTCCATGCAACACTGCAAAAGCAAAGCAACCCTATCCTAAAAACAGGAATACTCTATAGTTGTTTTCTTCCAGCTTAACACAAGCAAATAAGAAAATAGGAACACACAGAGTGAACCAAAGCAGTTATTTGCCATAAAAAAGATAAATAAAAAACCCCAAAAAACTCAACTACAAAACCACAAACAAACCAACAAGAAAACAAAAACACCACCAGACCAGAAAAAAAACCTAATTAAAATCAGAGTTGAGAACACCTGCCATATTGTCTTAGTATATGGTGAGAAAATGGACATTACAGTTCAAGAAAATTTCCAATATCCACAGCATTGTCAGAGATCCAGTAACAGAACAGCTCCAGGCAAAAAGGAGCATTCATGGTAAAGGGGAAGACTACCAAGGGAGCTGTATTGGTTTAGGATAAATTTGGGAGGAAATGTGTTGAAAAAATGTTTTTTTAAACAAAGAGTAGGTTTCAATAGAATTAATTTTAAAAGGTTATTTTATATAGCTTTTTTACATGTATTATTGGGAGAAGAGCGAGAAGTGTGGGCTAGAAAATATGTGAAAATGGACAGGAAAACAGTAAAGTGATATGAGACCACAAGACTAAGGTAAGGACCAAAAGACAAAGTGAAAAGAAAGACAGAAGTAGAGGGTGATTAAGAAGCAAAGGCAAGCCAAGACCCTGGTAATAGCCTGAGGAAAGGGGCCACACTTATGGTAGGTAAAAGAACAGAGCATGAGGAGAATGAGAAGTATGAGAAAAAGGGATGAATTCACAGGCAGAAGTGTGCAGAAGACCAATAAGGCATTCCAAGAAAGAAAGAAGAGCTAAACTTCCAATGGCTTTCCTTGCATGAGCAAGGAAATGCGCTATTTAAAGCATTTTTCCAAGTTTAAATCTGTTATGAAGACTTCAGATAAGATTAGATATTTGCCCTATCATGGCCTGAAACCCAAACACATGTTAAAAAAAAAAAAGACAATAAAACAATAGAAATATTGGCTGAGGAAATGATATGACTTGCACACAGCAGTGAGAGAGAGTAGGTGAAAGAACAGACTCGTTGGGGAATAGTTGAATGGATGGTGAGACAAATGTTTTCAGTAGGCACTACAGACTAGATAGTCTGGGGACAAGAACTCCAGCAAACTTATTACAGGAATGAAAGAGAAGGGTAAAAAGGGGGAGAGAATACTGCATGGGAAGAACCAAATGGTTGGCTAAAACAGAAAAGAATGAAATAAAAAAGGATGTATGACAAATGCAGCAATGTTCTGAAGCATTGCTTTTGAATATATTACATGCTTGATTAACTGGAGAAAAATACAAGTGTTATGCTGGGCAACACAAAGCAGTTTCAAGCAGTTAGGACTCTTATTCTCGTAAGCTTCACATCAATTCACATCAGCAGTATTAAGCTGTAAATCCCAGTAGAAAATATCATTCAGGAAAGAATGAACAATGCAGAAGCAATGTAATGCAAGTTTGGCTGAAATGATTGTCTAGTTGACAATGATTTTAACTAAATTACTCCTGAATATACATTCAATTCTTAAAAGACAGAGAATAACAGAGTGTACAAAATTCAAAACAGTAAAGTTTTATTCATTCCTTTCTTTTATGTAATTTGTCTGGTATTGCCTCTGAAAAATAACTTCTGCTTTTCCACTTCACCAGAGAAAGCACATGGACTGCATGTGGTCTTGCCTCCCTGTACAAAAACATATCTGAATTTTTACTTTATAGTGTTTCCTTAATTTTATTTTTTCTCTAGCAAGAGTGCAGAAACCCCTTACTATTGATACCTTGCATGAGCAACTCAGTATAAACTTATCAGGATAATCTGTGTTGAGACTTGTGCTAATACACTGCCTCCTGATATTGTGCAGACTGTTAGCAAAAGAACAGCTAATAATAGCTTCTTTCTCCTGTTCCTGTCCCTAGAATTTCTTGTCAGGTTTTTAGTTTTATACTGCTGAGAAATAATATATTGCTGATAATCTCACTAAGGGACAACATACTGAAGACCTTAAGAAGATCGACTTATTTCAGAATAAGCAACAGATATGTGGTAGAGCTTTATATTGCATGTGGGAGACCCCAGCTCAGGTCCCTGATCTGTATATGCTTCAGGATGAAGAGTTATTGCTTTGTCCTCATGTGCCACATGATAAATTGAATGACTAGACTTCCAGACAAACCTTTTTCCAGCAACACTACAGATTCCACTCAGCTGAACTAATTAAATAAAATCCAATTTGAAAAGCAAAGCAAAGCATTTCAGTGTCTAAAAGAGAATTGGCCTTGCAACTCCCATATATTGGAGGCAAGACTAATCTCAAATGCACTGAAAATACCCCATCCATCAGCCTATCTCACCTCCATCCTACAATGTGAATAAAAGACACCAAATAACCTGATTTGGATGATTTAACCAATTTCCAGCTGTGACTCTCAGCTCCTACCAGGATGTGACAAAAGAGGAGCTGGAACCTGAGCACCCATCGTAGCCTTGAGCTTTGGGATTTTTGTGATACATGACTTTCATTTCCTCCTTACCTCCCAGTTAAAGGGTTTAAATAGTTTCATTTTCTGCCAGTGAGGTTTTTTTTTTTTACCTCAAAATTCTCTAAAAAGGGAATAAATTTTCAACCTCTGCCTTGAGTTTTTTGACTCAGAAGACTTCATTCATTTCAGTGGTTATTGATCAGCAGCTCATACAGTTCAATTGCTACAAGAAATGTGTGACCCTCTCTATTACTAATGAGCTGTTAGAGAGCTGTTTCACAGTTGATGTGATATGAAAGTGAAGGTATTTTTGCATTGCATCACCATCAAAGTAATTTTGAAAGAAATCCACAAATAAAGAAAAGGGCAAGAAAAAGAGTCAGCCAGCTTCCAGGCAGAATAAGATTTAGGAAAGCAAAGATGCAGTATCTATGTTAAAGGAGACAAGCCAGGAAAATAAATTGCTACATATTGGAGCCAAAGATTTTAGCAAATTCCTTTCTATTACAATTGAAGAAACTACAATTGTAGTAACACGGCCAAAAGAGCAAAGATCAATAGCAGAAGACAATTGGATGGCAAGGGTTATAACAATATTATGACAAAGAAAAACTAGCAGCATTTGCCAAACTTTGCTTGACAAGGGCTAGGATCACTGGGACTGGCAACACATGAGACATTAATGAGGCCACATTGATTGTACCATCCTTTTAACCATCAGATATGTCTTTCTGAAGCATTTAATTTCTTCAGTGATTGATCAGAAACATGAATATGCAGCATACCAAAAGCACTGGATTTATTTTTTAAAGTCTCTTACATTTAATGAAATGAATTTATAGGGCTGTGCTCATAACAGAGGACTGGACAAGTGGCAGCCCATGAGTCAAACAGGGCATGCAAGGAGATTCTGACTAGCCCCTAGAACATCCTGCAGCTTTATGCTAAGCCTATTTCACAACCCATAAAAGATAATGGCAGAAAGCAAAAGTGAATTTTATGTGGGCCAAGAGAAAGCCTTGAGAAATGAACAAACTTCGCTGGTTAGCCAAAAAAACTGGTGGCATTGCAGAAGAAGAAAGATCAACTACATGAGAACAAGAGAAAGGGCTTGACTGCGGCATTGACTGCTGGGAACATTCAAGTCTGTCTTGGAAATACAGTCAGTGTTCAAGCTGTCCTTGGTCATCAGTTTAATGGTACATGAATATGGAGAAACCAAAGCTGCCCTTAGGCATTAGTAGCTCAGAGTCAGAGAGATACCATAACTCAGTATTGATATTGATGCTCCTCACGCTCTGCAATACATTCCCCAGCACTGGAACTCTTTGGGATTTTTTTGTTAGAGATGGCCCTGAAAGGAGGGTGTAGCCAGGCGGGAGTTGGTCTCTTCTCCCAGGCAACCGGCAGCAGGACAAGAGGACAGAGTCTTAAGCCGCACCAGGGCAAGGTTAGGCTGGGCATAAGAAAAAGTTCTTCACAGAAAGAGTGACTGGGAACTGGAATGTGCTGTCCAGTGAGGTGGTGGACTCACTGTCCCTAGAGGTGTTTAAGAAAAGACTGGATGTGGCACTCAGTGCCATGGTCTGGTTGACAAAGTGGTGCAATGTCATAGGTTGGACTCGATGATATCAGCTCTTTTCCAACCTAGTTAATTCTGTGACTCTGTAATAATCTTAATATGTTTATCATAGTTTTACATTTCATTATAAGAGTTTTTTAATTCTTTAAAACATTCTTTAGTCCCTTATTTTGAGTAACAAAAAACTGAATACAAAAACATCCTACTCATAACATGTGAACAGAAATAAATCAGGCACTTGAAAATAAACAGTCTATCTCTACGTTTTCTTAGCATATTTATCACCACAACAAACATGTACTATTCTAACTATATAATATTATTATCAGACTGAATCTTGTATATTTTTTGAACCAAAAGTGTAAATCCATTTCCTGGTTAAAATTTTTAAGCATTTTATTAAAACAACCATGATCATTTTGCCATGATCATAGGCGTACCTCTTTGGCAGAATAAGATTCTAGCTCAAGTCTCACATTAATTTCAGCATTTATAAAAAGCTCTCCTTTTGTAATGCAAAACATTTGTTTTGGCCATTTTAGTAATGAAATTAGATCACTATTAAAGATTATAACATGGGAGTTTAAATTATGGTGTTTAAATTTAAGACAAGTGAAAAAAAAACCCACAAATAGGTATTTCCTTCAGTGTTCCCTTGTTCCTACTGACATGAAGGACTGAGCATAGAATGAACTGCCTAAAAAAGGTCCTCAGAATCTCTGCCTTTGAAAGAGGAAAGAGGCTCTCTGACAGTCACTGTAAATATCAGACTACCTTACTTTTGTACCTGTACCACAGTCAGTAGAAACATTTGGAATTTTCTGGGAAATTTAATAGTTAATTCTACAAACACAGTAGTATTCCATCATGCTTGCTAAGCAAGTTAAAGTAGAACACAACTTGAATTGACCAGAGGAAGAGAGTAATTAAAATAGAAAAAAAAAAGAAAATGTTTCTTTCAAAACATTACTAAAGTAGCACTGTTCTGCAAGTATTTTTAATGGATCAGGCCCTCAGCCTTCTAAAATTAATTAATGCTTTAATGAAAATTGTCTGTTATCTGACTAGCAAATCTAGTTTTTCTAACATCCAGCTACCCTGGATTTCAATTAAGACTTAAAGAGACAAGAACTGATGAAGAGGACATCATAAATGATTTATGGATGTCCTACTTTTGTGTATCGTACATTAATTATTCTACTTAATGCATCCATATGGTTTTCTAATTCATTCATTACCAAAAGCCTCACATTACAGTTATTTCATTAAAGTTTATATCCATTTCCAGGCAGATTCTTACAAAGTATATTTAAAAATTAAAGCCACAATCAGATTTTTTATTTAGTCTATGGATTTCAAATCATATATCTATCTATTCAATTATTGCCCTATTACCTGGTTCTAGAGGAGTCAGTTGCTGTTGTTTTGAGGTTTTTTTTTTTTTTTTAATTAATATATTGATCAGCATTCTAGAGATTTCTTGCATTTCATTATTTGTGTGGTCTTTTACAGATGCAGTTTATCTTTCCCTCTTTGCCCAACTCCAGTCATTTGCGCTCAACCACAAATGTATACAGCGTGCCAGAGGGGTGCTCCTACAGCTATTAGCCACCATCCCTTCTCCCACCACAGCCCTCCTTTAACAGGGATTCTACCAGGGTCAGTCTAGACACCCTTAAAATTAAGCATATGTCAGAGTAGCCAAGGGAGAAAGGGGAGAGGTCTTTAATTAATGTAGCTACAGTTTAAACATAAGGGGGGGGAAGGGGAGTATTTTTAATTTTCAAGTTAATTTCTATTGCACGTGCACACTTTTATTGTAGCTAATTAGGTAGAGCAGAGCCACAGCATCCTGTAACCCCATTTCAGAGAAAGTCTGTGAGAAAGGTTTTGGGGACAATGTCTGCTTATTTTTCATCCTCAGCCTAAAACAAGGAATATAATTTCTACACTGTTGCAGCTTTACTTTGCCTAGAGAATAGAAAGGCTCTAAGAGTACAGTATTTAAGGTCATTCTTCCACTCACCCAAAACATTTGTGTTTTAAAGGACTGACAGCTCAGAAAACTGCACCACTATAAGACTATGTGTTACAGTACCTGAAAATAAACTGTTAAAACACGAAATTGAAAAATCACATACATTTGTAAAGAGTAGCCTCCAGAGCTGTGTTCTTAATTAGACAACATGCCATGTGTTGCACGAAGAAAGCAGATCAGCAACAATTTGGCTAAACAAAGCAGAAAGCTCTAATCATTGCCAGAACACCACAGGACCACACCAGAAGTGATCCTTGGTTCCCTGAGTGTGTTTTCAAAAAGAAAACAAGATTACTGGTACAATTAGTACCAGAAAAATGATAACCTTTATTCACACACAGAATCACACACAGAGTGACTAGGCTAGAAGAGAACATCAAGATCATTGAGTCCAACCCAGCCCTAACACCTCAACTAGAACATGGCACTGAGTGTCACATCCAGTCTTTTTTTAAACACACCCAGGGATGTTGACTCCACCACCTCCCCAGGCAGACAGTTCCAGTACTTTATCATCCTTTCTGTAAAAAACTTTTTCCTAATACCCAACCTATATTTTTCTTGGTGCAGCTTAAGACTGTGTCCTCTGGTTCTGTCAGTTGTTGCCTGGAGAAAGAGACCAACCTCCCTGACTACAGCCTCCTTTCAGGAAGTTGTGGAGAGTGATAAGGTCACCTTTGAGTCTCCTTTTCTCCAGCTCCCTCAGTTGTTCCTCACAGGGCTTGTGTTCCAAGCCCCTCACCAGCCTTGCTGCCCTCCCCTGGATGCACTCAAGGTGCTTTTGAAAGCACCAGGCAAAAAAATGAAATTCAATTCAATCAGTGACATTGAGTAAATTTAGTTTAGCATATTTTAAGTGAAAAAAAATTCATTTACATTGATTTCTGTGTTACAGTTTATTAACAATGACTATTCCCAAGGAGAACATGTGATCTCAGACAAATTTGTACAAAGCAGACGTTCCACTATTATTCTCCAACAGCTAAAAAAGGTTCAAATGTAAATCTGTTACAGTTCCTGTTTAAATAAACACTGACATAACATATGCAGTCTACCACCTTTCCACACTACAAAACACTACTATTTTAGCAGTCTTGATATACAGCAGTCTTGATATATACCCCCGACACCCTTCATGATGCATCTATCCTAGTCTCAATTTAAAGCACTGTAACCACTAAGAGTATTTTCCACCAGTTTATTGTGGTGCAGAGACAAGAAAGAATTAGCTCCATTACAAATCCTCAGTCATGGCTGACCTTCACAGGAAGGATGGTGAACACCACTTTAATGCTTTCAGCAACAAGACAAAAGACAGAAGAAGAATTTGTACCTCTCTGCTTAATTCCCTGGACTATTCCCCCTTCCATGAAACAGTCTGATATTGAGGTGACTGAAAAAACCTCATTCATCTGAGAGCTATGCTATCACATTTAAACCCCAATATCATCTGAGCCAGTGCATTTAATTTCAGAATCAAATATTTATTCTTTACAAAAGAGATGCCAAAGTGCAGAAATGCTATTCCTAGGAAGCATTTTAAAAAGTAAATTCAGATGATCATCTTCTGCTCCAAAATATTGTTTGGCTGATTCAAATATTGTTTGGCTTATTCAAAAATTTAGAACTGTGTTTTAAAGTAACACATATTAATGCCATGATGATAGAAAAAGAATATGGTTTTTTAATTATTTTTCAAAAACAGTTTTTAGAAGGCTTAATATTTAATGGGTTACACATAGGAACACATTATGAACCATCTATTAAGGAACTTTTTAGAAGCTGTCACTTTTCCTAACAACAAAGTCAGAAGTGAAGAACCAGAAGGATTATTCCAGAGGCTGAACTGCCAGATCCAACAAAACATTGACTGATAAGGAAACACATGCTGTCTTGCTGTCTTTTATCTGAGTGCCCTTTATCTGCCTTTTAAATGTTTCTGTAGGGGACTTGGGTTTTCACAAAAATAGTTCTCTGAGGGTACTAAAAGAATTTTTAAGTGCTTCTGGATTCTTTATTCCTGAACACTATCAACACAATGCATAGATTTATTGTGGGCAGTAGTCATCAATTTTCTGTTGGTGGGTCTCATGATCCCAATAGGGCCATCTAGCTTATTTATGATTTTGAACATAAAACATGTGTGATTCTAGTGATGGCACCTGTGACTCTGCATGCCAGGAAACTTTCCTTTTCCTTAGTCCAATTTAGGCAGTAATAGGTTTCCACTCACTTGTAAGAGGAAAAGAGAACATTGATAGAGGCAGAGCAACCTCCTGAACTTCTGAAGTACAAGCCTGTCTGTACTGTTCTAGGTAATGAAGTCAGTGCAATTCCAACCACTGAGGAGTCCTCTGAACTCAAATGCCAAAACAACCAAAGAGCAGTTTGGACACTGTCATAAAAAAGCCAAAGACTTTCCACTATTGTCCAGATCTCTGCGTCTTCTGGAATCCAATACAGCACAGCACAGAAATGGTATAGAAGCCTTTTTCACTCAGAGGAATAAACGGGGCCATGTAAGAAACAAGGTGGGGGGGGGGAAATCTTGGGGGGCTTTGTTGTTTGTTTGGGGGAGGGGGGGTTGCCTCTCTTGGAGAACAAATCAAAACACATACAAGACATTTGTACTAGATCAGCCCAAGAACAACATTTATCTGAATTTTCAGTTACTTAAACAATGTGATTTGGGTCAAACAAATAATTTCATCTGAGAGTATGAGAAAAGTGGTGCTCTCTATCCCTTAGCTCAGCTCATGTGAAATGAGAAAACACTCAAATTCAGTTTTCTTTCCCCACCTCCTTTAGAGCAAGGCTTTGAGCCAGGTTTCCTGCACTTGGGTATACAGCTTAAGTAACACTGAAGGTCTTTGCTTTGGCTGCAATTGTATCTGAATTTAATTTTATAGAAATGCTTAAAAAAATTTAAATTATCAATTAATAAAGATTTTTCCTAGAAGACAAAATTCACATATTTGAAGCATGGGGTAACATAAGCAGATTCTGTTCTGCTACACACAGATATTTAATTTATAGCTGGGACTGGCCAGTAACATGAATATACAGTTGAAAGAAATATGGAACAGCTGACACTTCCTTTAGAGAAACTGCCCAAGGCTAACTGTCAATGAAACTTTAGGCTTTAGCTTAAAAACATATAACATGCCTGCTCCTGAAATCCTGTTTTCATTTAAACAGTGCAGCTTATGAAAAAAAAAAAATAAATTACTTCAAGAAACAACTCCTCTTCACTAAAAATGCAGGAAAAGGAATGCTGTGACTGAAGAGGATAGGGGAAATTTGTGAAAGATTTGACCAGCTTTTCTGCAAGTGTAACATCCCACTGAACGTTACAAAAGCACCTCCAAAGTTATCATCAGTAAGATAATCAATCAAAGCACTAGGTTGCTGAATATCCTATGAACATTCCTTTAACATTTTGCAAATCAGATGAAAAAAGTGCCTTAAGGAGGTTTTAGTGCATGTTACAACCAACCTAATGCAATCATTCTTGTTTTCCAAAAAGACTGACAGCAAACACAATACCATGCTAATGGTTCAGTATGCAATTATCCCTGCTGAAGTGCACAGAGGGAAGCAAAAATCAAATGAGGCCAACTAATGCAGACTCTCTAGATTTCTTTGTGCAAACAAAATCCAGAATGACAGAGCTGCAGGCTATTAGGTCTATTTGCAGGGCTTGGTGCAGATATGTTATGTCGAGTATAATAACTTAAGGAGTAATGGCGAGCATCAATCTCTTACTAGAAGGTGGACTTGAGTCTAGAAGCCAAATACTGTGAAGACCTGGTATTTGGGGTCACAGTGTAAAATGTAAAAATACACAACAGTGATTAGAACAATCACACTAAGTGTATTGACTGATACTGCCCACTCTTGAAATGTGTGACTAACATTTAGAGCTTGTTAACAATTCAGCACTGTAATTATATTATCTTAAAATTTCACTAACAGCATGGCACTTGTCCTCTGCTATTCCAAGCATTGCACAAATACATGACCTGGAAATGGAGATGGATACAGTTGATACTTCACCATGTTCTAAGACCTTATACCTCAGAAAGCTCCTTTGAGAAGCCACTGCAGAGACATGATTTTCTATTTATGCCTCCTTGGCCTGGGCTAGTGCCAACCCCTTTCTTAGGCCGGCACTAACAGATGTTCAGTGACAAAACAAGACATTTGACTTTTCGTTGTATTTCATAGATAGTTAGCTTGGCTGTTTGCCCCAGCACTGTTTGATTGACCTGTCATTTATGGACTACTTGTTCTCCTCACTCATATTTTTTGCCTTATTTTCAATCCATTGTTTTAGCTTAATATACTTTCTAAATACTATAGAAAGTATAGTAAATACTTTCTATACTTTCTAAAGTATTTCGACCATCTTTTCACAAGGTCTACAGAGGGAGTGAGCTTAGGGTACTCTTACCAGCCAGGAGGAGTAGGATGCAGAGAGCCCTCAGAGTCCCAGCACCACAGTGTGTGTGATCTTCTCACACATACAGGTAAATGTGGGGTTTTTTTGAGTCAGAATTTGACAGACTTGAGGCTAAGAATACTGCCCAGGGTCAGGCACAGTATTCAAAAAAGCAGCTCCTTAGTCACTTTTATTATTGCAATATAGCACAATTACATCTAGAAATATATAGAATTACATACACATATGTCTACATCTATCCCAGAGAAAATCAGGGCATTACTATCATGCGTGTGATGGGATGATAAACCTACCATTTTGAATAACTTTCAAGTTGACCATAGTATAACATATCATGCAACAAATGATGCAAAGCATCAAATCACTTGCCTCAGAAAGTGTACCTCTTCTTTTGTAAAAACAACTCCAATCTTCTTCCCTTCTCAAAGTCCCAAAGAATATTACTTTTATTCTGTGGTCACCTAAAAGTAATCTTAAATTTCTGCCTAATGGATCATGCTTAGCTATCGACACTTTTCACAGACTTCTATGCATATTTATCACACTGAGACTGTAACATTTCGAGATACCTTTCCTGATTGTTCAGCATGGCCTTACTGGGCCACTTAACTGGGTGGATGCCGAGCCGGCAGAGGCTGACACAAGGATTGGAGAGATGGAAGAGGTCCTAACAAAGAGAACTGAAGAAAGGAAGAGACTTCCTTTTCAGCATCAGGAAAAAGAATAACAAGAGATTCTGGAAAAACAGTCAGTAAAGTGGACAGTTGGGGAAAAAGTGAAAAAGGCTATAAGTAAAAAAGCATTATCAGAGCATTTTCTTGTCTTGCAAGGGATTCTCAGGAGGTCATTTACCTTCTGGCACGCACGCAGAAAGATCACACACAACTTAGTGCTGTGACTCAGAGGGCTCTCGCTATCCTACTCCTCTCACTGAGTAAGACTCAGTGACTTAGCCTTGAAAAAGAAGGCATCTCATATTACCAAATTGCCAGTGAGAAAAAGCGTCTATTTTTAATTTAAAGAAAAGTAAAAAATAAATTCCACAAAATTGTGGAAATTCCATAGTGCTCTTTGTTCATGAAAGGAAATCTACATTAAATGTCTTCATAAAAGAGGCAGCCATAGGAAAAACATTTTTTGGACTGAAAATAATTGTAAGCATTTGATGCCTCCACCTTTTTATCAGAATCTTTTCATAGAGTTCTTCTTATGGCCCCCCCAACAAAACCAGTCAGTGTAGAGAATTGCAATGCTCAGCAGAAAGGGTATATGGTAGTGTGGCTCCCATTGTTTCGCTGGTCTTTTCAAGGAAGAAGCAAGTGGATGTCTTGTCTGCTCCTAGACGACATTTCACGTGGAAGCCATGACTTCATAAAGAGTACAAAGAATTAGAAAAATAGAAAAACAGAAAAATAGAAAAATAGAAAACTAGAAAAGAGGTGTGGGAGGATAAAATAAAATTTAGTAACAAATAATATAGACAAATTCTGGGCTTTGACACTGAAAATTTAACCTGACACATAAGGTTATGGGGAATTAAAGGTGAAATAAACTTATACATCTAAGGCCATGTCATCAAGTGAGGAAAAGATGCATCTTTTCTGAGTATGTAGTATAAAAAACTTATATAAGAGAATACAGCAGTACTTGTGGGATGAATCTGACATAAGTGTAAAAGCAGTTCTGCTGTGGTTTCACAGCCACATGGCTTTCAGCTACCCAAACCGACCCAGAACAAGCCCACCTACTTGAACTGTGCCCAGATTTGGAAAGGATTTCCACATTATTTCAACATAAAATGTGTTGTTTAAGCTGGGATCAACTCCAGATTAAGATGTCACTAAATGTACATATCTGCGCGTGTTTCTGAGTATATATAAATAGATAGTCAGTGTGCAGTTGGTGCCTAAGCACCCATTATCATCAATATGAATCTTGTCACTACAGCCATTTGGAATTAGGAAACTGACCCTGAAGCAGATATCAAGGCTGTATTATACTAAGAGATTAAATGCATCTGGTACTTTTCTCAGGCTGAGAGAAAACTGATGTGGAAATGGTACATGTCTGTACTAATCTCCAGACCAGGATGATCACATCTAGTCTGCCTTTTTGATATGGTCTCTAACCTATATTAACTGCCTAGTAATTCAGAAAGTGTTTGGAAACATGCTAGATATCTTAATAGATACTAGCCCAAATACCTGGTTTTCACATGAATATCTTTTACAGGTACATATGCTGCTGTGCTTTATTCTTCCACTGAACCCTCTCTCAAAGTAGTAGCACCTGAAGTTTTCACCTGTGCTCTTCAGCATACTTGAAAGTAAATAGTTCAACTATTGGAGATAAAATAAATGTGATGATATGGGAAAGCTATAGCTCTGAGGTATACAGTCCTACACAAAATGCCATAGAAAAGTCAAAGAAAAGCCCTGTGAATCATATGTCCCATTGACATTAACTGACAGGAACTAATTACATCAATTCAGTTCAGTAACACTCACGTAAATCAAACAAAAATTAAGAGATGAGCTGAATTTTAGCTACAGTACAGTGCCGCGGAATTTCTAAGCAACAGAAAAAGAAACAGATTTCATGTTTATATAAGAAGGTGTATAGTAAGAGTGAGGTGTGAAAGGGAAAATTTTGATATATTGAGCAAGTGAATTACCTTTACATTTCTGAAACACTTCACAGGATGCAAGTGAAAAAAGCATCTGATAGCTTGGTCCAATCTTGGTACAATACACTTGTGTGCCTGAGAAAGGCTTTGGACTGACCAAACTACTTCAGGTTACAAGAGATGATGCTTTAGCATATCCATGAGGTGGTAATTTAGACCTAGTCTGAGTTGTAACCTTTACTACAAGTCCTTCTGCTTTGCTCTCAAGTTCAGCCCCAATTCTATATATGTTTGTATGTGTTTTGGTTTTCTTTTAATAAGTACGTTAGACAATATTTTCTATCATAATTGCTGTTCCCACTTTCCATGTACTGTCTTGACCTTCGTGGTTCTCATATTCAGTATTGGAAAGACTTGGAATAAACACAAATAAGCATTATGAGAACTTGTTCACTGCTGTACTTCCAATGAGTACATGGTTTCTGAAATGCAAAATAAAAGCTTGCAAATAGAAAACTCAAGTATTACAAAAAATTATGTAACTCTGTATGTTACCCAAGCAATTTTCAGATGACTTAGCCTCACATCATCTAGAGAGACAGCTAAACAGAACATATGGGTAAGCACTAAGGCATTTATAGAACAGTCAAAATGCCTCTAAGAGCTCTGAATTGTCCCCACTTCCTTCAGTAAACAAGGTGAACTGAACACCAACACACACACACACACAAACAAAGGAATTTAATATCAGATAATGTGATTGCCTTTAATTATATAAAACTCCCTCTCAGAAAATAAACACCTCCTCTTACTCACTTAGGCAAACAAGCACTATACTATCCCCAGTTTCAGTAAAATTACTTCTTAACGTGTTCTTTACCGTTAGAGTCACAAAACATCCCTTTTTGACAAAATACCTGAAGAATTCTTGGCTTCATAGCACTCAGCTGTGCATTGGCAACATTTTCCTTGTCAGATGGAAAATGCAACCTTGTAAAAGTTCTGCATCAGGCATCCATTCACCCTACCTTCCCACCTTAATCATTAAGAAAATAGACCTTAAGTCACTGAAATTAGCTTGAATTCAGTTTGCTCTTCTCTGCAAAGCCAACAGAGCATAGATTTATTTAAAAAAGAAAAAAAAGTTGCTGGCTTTCATAGTAAATCACAATGTGCACCAGTGATGTAACTGGATTACAGGAAGCACTAACAGTAGCAACTGCCCTTTCAAGTTGAGCAACCAGCAACATTGCTAAAGGCTGGAACAAAAAGGGTCAGCCAGGGCAAAACAACAAACACTGACACTTGCCCTATATATTAAAAACCAGAAAGCAGCAACAGGCAGTAAATGCTATTCTAAACAAAGGGGTAGCAATACATATGCAACTCAAAACAAACCAGCTTCCTTTGGTAATTATATTAACACTGCAATCTACTTCAGGTGACATTCAAGAGAGAGAAACAGAATGTTGAAATACAGAAACCTGGAAAGAGCAGGATGTGCTTGGATGATGGCAACCACCCCGTTGTGGGACAGCTGCCCTTTTAAAGAAGGCATGGTCAAAATTCTGATGGTGGGATTAGTCCAATGCACTGTGTGACTCACAGCACTTTGGCTTCAAACATACACTTCCCCAAAGGCTTTTTCTGAAAGGATGACATTAGAAACAAACCAAAACCACTGTCCTTCAGCACATCCAGAGACAGCTGAAGATCTTAAGCAATAAACAGCTTTCATGTAATGATTAGCTCATGCTGTTATACTCCCCTTAAAGCACATATGGTTCTCAGCCAGAACAGAAGGCTCCAGAGCAGCAGTTCCATCCTAGAAATGCAGTAGCAAAGCCTCAGACCAAAGTCACTTAATGAGAACTTAATACAGATTTAATGGACCTTTTTTTAATGTGAATTTATCTGCCAATTGAAAATCTGCCTCATTTAGCTTTTAATGCAGGCACAGAGCCAGTCAGCTAAAATCAGGGTAGCCCTAGAATATTTTACAGGATTCTTCCATTACTAGTTGAGGACCATGGGTCTCCAAAACTGTGCAAAACCCTACTAAAATAACAATTCATAGGTAACAGTGACACCGCACCGCAAGAGTCATCTAATGAAAAAAAAAAAAGCAGGGCCATACCTATTCTGAGTTCCTTGTACTAACAGAAAGGTTTCACCTTGAGCAGAAGTGAAATAATGCTTGCACTGGAGAGAAGGGAGCAGGTACCTTCTCTGCAGAGTTGGCCCTGCTGGCTTAGGCTAGCTTTGAGGATAGATATATTCAGTTGCTTGGCATCTCCTTCCCTTAATCAATACCATTCAGTATTGGGACTCTGTTTGCAGCTTTCCTGTCCCCAGTAAAGCAAGACTGCCAGTCCCTTATTTGGTGTAATATGGAGACTTTCACATAGCTAGTCCACTAACAATGCTAGCCATCCAAACTCAGATGAGGAAACCCATGTTCATACGGGATGCAACAAGTGCAGAGCACAGCTTTTTGAGCCTAGCTCCCTGACTACTTTTTATATGCTAAAACTAATAATGGGCAAATAAAACTATTACACCCCTTTTTTTTTTACCTTGATTATTCTTTTCACTGTCACTACTCTATTGCATTTGGTGCATTCATGAGGGCAGATCTCTAGAGTACCATACAGGGAACTCATATGGGATTCTGAAACACTTGCTGTGTTAACATGCTCTTGTGTTCTGTGCTCTTTTTTCCTTGTTTGTGAAGTCCATTCTCTTTAAATCCCCCATCTCCCTCTGAAACAAGCAATTTACAGATTTGACTTTAATCTTTTTTAGTTCACTCTAATGAGTGCACCAGCCATTATAAGTGGCTCTTCTTCCCTCCAGGAATCAAGGAGAGCTGCCCACACACGGGGGTGAGGAAAGCAGTGTCTGTGCAGAACACAAACAGACTGCACTGTGCACCCCACCAAGAACAGCTCTCCTGCCAGCAGCCTGCTCCACTGGCACGAAGGGAGAGGATGCAGCAGAGCAGAACCAGTATATGGTTAAACTGACATGTCCTTCACTGCAGGAGGAAGCACTGCCATCACCCTCTTCAGACTGGGAAAGGTCACACACAGAGTTAACTGACAGTGGAGGGTCCCCAGTCCATATGTCCCAGAAAAAGTGCATAGACCAACAAAACCAAAGTTCTTACCCTTTGCAAGAAACAGGATTTTTTTTTCCAAACAGCTAAGTAAGCATAATGGTGGATTTACCAGAGGAACAGAAGTGAATGAAACCTTTATATCACCCTCTTAAAATCACACTGCCTCTGTAGAATAGCTCCCTGAAGTACATTTTCTTGTGACCTATACAGAATAATTTTAAAGCCTATCCAGTAAAAACTGTGCAAACATCAGTCAATACAAGAGGATCAACTGCATTTGAGGCAAAGGTAAGGTCTTTACCTACAGAGAGGCTATATTCTGCACTGGTTCATCAGATTGTTTGTTAAACGGTGTGATTATATGAATGCAAATTCCACCAAAGTGAAGAAATTCAAGACAAATAGTCATTATTTAGATTTAAATGATCAGTCAGGCTATCCAAAATTGCAATCCATCTTTATTTAAATACAGGCATATTTAATCTAAAAAAGAAAAATTTATTCTAAAAAATTTATTCTAAAAAAACCCTCCAAAACCCAGAAAAAGTCACTTACCACAATAATCACATTCGTTGTAGGAATGGGGAGATTCTCCACTTCCAAATCTTGACCAGTCATTGCTAAGAGGTTGAGGGATGGATCATAAACAGACCTGGGGAAGGCTGATTTAACAATTATTGCAGGGTGCAACTTGCTTATTTTGGTGTGGGAAGAAGAACGGAAATTTTGTTTGGAATCCTTATAGCTGTCTGTATCCAAACTTTTCTCCACACTCTCCACATGGTGATAAATAAACACAGGTTTTCCACTCTTTCGCTGATGAATTGCCAAAAAGTGATCACTGTCTCCGGAAAAGCAGCCTGTAGAAAGAGAAGAGTAAGTTTAGAATGTCTCTTGGCTATTCTGTAGATGACACTGGAAATTCAACAAGATCTTTGTATTCTGAGAAATTTGGAAAAGTATTTTTGGAATACAAGAATTCACTTAAAATCTTACCGTGCAATTTCTATAGCAATGGATTAACAAGACTACAGAGTCTACTAAGTGTACCACATGCCTAAGCTCATTTTCACAGGGCTTTAAAAATGTTATTTATATTTTCAGCCATGGCTAGATTTTAAAAAAATACATACAAAAGTGGAACACGTGCTGAGCCAAGCATCAGCTTCTGTATTGAAACCAACTTCAATTGGAAAGCTTATGCAGTCAACTTAGTGACACATTTTATCACCCAGTAATATCAGTGGGTGGTAGTGATCATCTGTTATAAATGGGCATTTGAGGAGAAAAGGTCAGGAACCTGATCTAAGAACCCAATTTAAACATGTGAGAAAATTTGGATGAGTCCATAATCCCAATTCTGCAGTCCTTGTTCAGCTGTTTATTTTCAGACGACCTTTTAGCCCCTTATGCCAACTCTTGCTATGACCAAAACTTCACTCAAGGATTGCCTGGCCAGCCAATGGAGCATCTGGCTCTCTGCAGAGGAGATACTGGTGTGTGGCCACACCTTGCATACCTTGGTGCTGGGCACAAAGAACTCTCTTAGATTAGGGAACTGGAAACAGGGGACTCAAACATTGCTAACGTGGAGTTAGAGAGAGCTGGGCCTGTTCACCCTTGAGAAGAGATGGCTGAGAGGGGGCCTCATCAGTGTCCATCAGTAGCTGAAGGCAGGGTGTCAAGAGGAGGTTTCCAGGCTCCTATCAGTGGTGCCCAGCAATAGGACAAGAGGCAATGGGCAGAAACTGAAGCACAGGAAGTTTCACCTGAATATGAGGAAGAACATCTTTACTGTGTGAGTGACTGAGCACTGGAACAGATTGCCCAGAGAGGTTGTGGAGTGTCCCTCACTGGAGATACTCAAGAACAGTCTGGATGAAATCTTGTACAAAGTGCTCTCAGATGATCCTGCTTGAGCAGGGAGGTTGGACCATATGATCCTACTGGTCCCTTCCACCCATACCCATTCTGTGATTCTGTAACTATACGGGTTTAACTAATTATGTGTTAGTTAAAAAAAAAGCTATCTTTTGAAAGACAAAATACTTCCTGATGATGCCTTTATAAGAGGAACTAAGACTAAATTTTATTTGGTTTTCTATTTTGTTTTCCTTTTTTTTTTTCATGGATGAAAAATAGTGCATCTTCAGTTCCTTTATACTGAACAGAATACCTACAGTTCAGCTCCCAGTCTGGAAGGCAGTCTATCTGACCAGAAAAAATAGGCAAGGATCAGCATCCTCACAGACAGATAAAAAGTAACTGAAGCTGCATTAGTCACCTCCAGAAAAAACTCTAAGAAACCCAGTGTGGTAGAAAAGAGACTTTATGTTCTGAGAGAAGTGAACCCAGAGAGCTCTCTCTGATCAGCCCGGAATTTCCTCTTCAGATGCTTCTGGAGTTAATGACAATGTTAAATTTGAGAGCTGATTTTATTTAAAAAAATATAAAATCAATCCTATTTTAATTATCATAATGAATTATGAAGACCAGCTTAGCACCAACAATATTTCAATTCAGGGTGAATAAAAAATCAATTTGTTCTATTGAAACTGAATTTTTCCTCTGATTTTTTTGCTCCTGTAAGCAAATCAAAATAATCAGTCATTTGCACAGCTCTACCCAGTGCCCTTAGGAGGTTTCAGTGTAGGTAATTACATTCTGTTGACCTAATTTTCTCATGAAATTTCAGTCAGGGAAATCAAGGACAATACCTTATCTGTGCTATAGTATTGCTTTGCATCATTGAGAAATGCATTCTCTGGAACAAGTGGGTCCCTGTCAGTAGGCAGTGAAGCAATTTATAGCATACATGAACAGAAAATCTATACTAAAAAGACAGAACACAGATCCTCTATTATAAAGTAAAATGCTAAACCTAAGACTACTCTTTCAAATGGCTGAAACAAACACAATCTCCTAGATAACCACTGAGGTCACATGTTTTCAAGTCTTGTCAGGTTTTGATTGGGAAGACATCTGAAAGCAAGAGGAAAAAAAAAAAGAGAAACTGCAGACTATAGTCTTAAAGACAGCTGAACTTCGAAACTTGTTAAACTTGCTGGGTTCTCATTAAGCTTTGTGGGTGTTGGCTTCATTGATAAAATCCTGAGGGCTGGTCTTAACTAGCAATTTAGAGAGTTGTGTCAGTGACAAAATAAAAAAAAGGAAGCATCAGCACTTCTCATCATCACTTACTTCTCACAGGCATCTCTTTGCAGTATTTATTTTCATGTCTCCTTCACAGAAAACCAGTATTTCAAAACTGATCATAGATAAGACAAAGGAATGTAACCACCAACACATTTGGTGAGTCTTCTTTGCTTCCTTCATTCCTGCTCCTTTGTTTCTGAGGATATCAAACCAACTGTGTTTCTCCTTGAATTCTTTGTATCGCATTTTCTACCCACTTCAGTATTCCAACTTTCCCTCTTATTTCATTATTTTCACTGAATGAAGCAGGAAAAAATACAATTAACTAGCAGCTTAAATTCTTCCCTGAATATTTTTGATTTAAAAATAGTTAAAGGAACTGCTTACAAGGAAAAAGCTCATTTGTCCTTGAATCTCAATACTTTTTAACAGCAGAATAACCATTTGCTTCTAAATCTCAGACTTGCTTTTATTAGAATGCTAAATATCACATTAGTAGCAGCAGTCCCTGCAGCCAAACAAGGTCCATTGTAGTAGATTTTCAAGATGGACAACAAAATATATCATTTAACCTGTAGTAATGAGAAATTAAAAGTCTAATAACACATTACACCTATAATCATGCAATTTCTTTTTCATCAGCCAAGCACTCAGATGTTCAAATATGTTCCAAGAAAATTACTACACTCAATTTATCTGAGAAGTCCACATAGCCCCAGTATCTTAAGTAGATTACAAGCACCGACAGTGCCCCATGTGAGAAACTTCACTAAACTTAGATGACTGTGGCCCTAACTGCTACCAGACTTTGGCTCCCAGACTGCCATGGATGCCTCAGCTGACCCTCAGAAATGGCCACCTTTGATACTACAGGGGAACCTAAACACCTAAACTTCCTCTCAATTTGATAAAGTGGCAATATATTCCTTCTCGACCCTCCAGACTTCAGCTCAAAACACAAACAATTAGGCACCAGCCAGACACTTGGAGAATTAAGTAGTTAGAAATACCAGTACTTCTGCTACATAACCCCTTCAAATAATTCCACTCTCCAACCCTCAAGGGAGAGAAGACTGGGATCCCTATTTCAAACTCTGTACTTCTACAAAAAAAGAAAATGCTTCTCTGCAGCCACCAGGGAAACTGTCAGAAGCTCTGAAGAACTGATTTTGGTGCCTTTTAAGCTTCAGATATTCCAACATAGACAAAAAAATTCAGTAAAAATATGGTTTAGAAAAAGGCTCAAAAATATAATTCCTAGAGGTTTCTCTTCAATAAGCTTAGCAAACTTTATTCAAAATTATGTTCTGATCTTCTCTTCACACTACCCTGTTTGAACTCTACTTCAGGATGTAGAGTTATTTATGACTCATTTGAAATATTCACTCACTTGAAATATAGTGCTGCCATTATCCATTAACTATATTAATTTTATTCCTTCTCCTAAAATTGTCTCCCCTCAAGTGCATTTACAAAGAATTATAGTTTATTCTGCCTCAGCACAGAGAATGGACTAGATGCTAAACTGAGATTTCATGCTACTTCTTCTATCCAAAAAAATGCTGAGTCTTCTCCTCTCTCTGAGCTAAATGTAGCTATCTTCATGTCAAGGGAAATTTTAATTGTTCCAAAGTGAACAATAATCAATGGTTAATTTCAAACCCACTTCAGAACTTCTCTGAGCAGCAGGTCTGTTTTGCTCTTAGAAAACAACCAGTCCTTTCTTCATGCAGATCACCTCATGTAATAACCATTCCAGCTTCCTTTAGTAGCAGAAGCTGCACTGTGATTCTCTACTGATCTCAACTGTTCATTCCACCCTCCAGTTCTTCTCTCTGTACAATGTAGTGACTAGTCACCACTCTTTACTACATTTCAGATCCTGATGAATATTGCTGTTTCTTCCTCTGCTCTTTACCTATAGGTTAACTTTTACTTCCTTGCAGCTCCTCAATGCCACTGCTTATCCTTAAATTTTTTTTTAACAAGAAAGCCTGTCTTGATCTTGCTTCCATGTTTATTCTCTGTAAGCCCCTTCTTTAATTAGCTGCTCCTGTACAACAGTATTCTCTTCCCAGATATTCTCAGATTTAGTTGCATTTCCAATCCCTGGAGCTGTGCTTCTAGAACCTCTAACAAGTATAACACTACATCTATTAAAGTGCAACAAGAAGCTCCAGGGTGATATAGAACACATACCTTATAAATGTGAGCATCTTCCCTACTTGTACTAGTTCCAGTATTTCTATCATTGCCACCATTTGTCATCCTCCTGAAAGGAAAATTGGACTGATCCCTATGAAATTCCCTGTTCTGCAGCATCCAGCTGTTCTGCTTAATAGTTCAAAATATGTGTTCACTTGATCTTCTTAGTTGTCTGCATAAACATACAAGGAAAACTTGTCATAAACTAAAGAGAAAAAAAAAATCTAATCTACAGAAGACTGATGGAGAATGGGACAGTAGAATTTCATAACAAATATACAATTTGTTCCAGTATATGGGAAGCACATAATTTCCTCATGAAAACAGATGGGCAAATCACAAGAATGCAAGACAGCACATGCTTCTGAGCCTGTCTCACACTACAAAGTTATATTATACATGCAGAAAGGAAAGCCTATAATAAATAGTAAATCTGATGTGCTGGATGTTGTAGGCGCTTTTGACTGTTCCAGTTGGCCTCTGCTCGATAGAGGAAAATCTAAGATTTCTTTAGAATGTCTTGACTCTCTAAATGGTTTCAGACAATTGACATTTTATCTCAAAGCAACCTGTCAGAAAATTATTAGGCTCCTAATTCCCAAATACCTTCAGTTTTGCTAGAACAGACAGATAAAAAACTTCAAGATAGTCAAGATCCATTAATCAGCCAGTAACACAGCAGCATGGTTTTTATCTTCTTAAAACATAAAAATATCAGAGATTTACAGATATTTTATCCTGCATCCTTGTTAAGGAAATGACTTGACTCCCTACTCCTCCTACTCCCAGTCAGACAAATTTTCCTTGCCAGCTCAGCCCTAGGTTTCCCATAGCAGAGTCTCAGACCTCTGGTTCCTTTAAATAATTTTACCATGATACAACAACACAAAAGCCACTCAAGCTGGATGCCTCCCCCTTAATATCCTCTACAGCCAGAAACTAGAAATTTATTTGACTGGAAAAGGAAAACTCCCAGTGGGACATAACATAAACCTGATAGGGCCACGATAATGGTGAATAAAGTAATGATGTGTGTCTGGGAAAACAACTTGAGGTAATTTTTAAAATCTTGTTATTTATCTTAATCTGAACAAATTTGGTTAAGTTATGCTCCTGAACAGTCACATTTTTCTATAATGAGATACATTCTGTATATTTTCTACTTGTAAGCAGTGCAGCTACCCCAAACCCACTGACAAAAGTGCTGTGCTGTATCTGACTAGTAAATACAAAGCACAAATTAATATAGATACCTTGTGCATATATTTTAAACACACAATAGTACTTAATACTCACAGCTAATACACTAGCACTATGATAACACTGTAGTCTTTTTATAGTTAAAAAAAAGGTATTTTACACAGCTTGAGGTTTTTATGCTAAAAGCTGGAAACTGAAGGGGAAAAAAGCATAAAATGCAGACTCATTTCATAAGGGAACAACACACTGAAACTTGACGGATTGCTTTCAAAGATAAATTTAATTTAAATGCAATTTGAGTTACAGTACTTAATGCTGTTGCCAAGTAATTTCTCATTTTCAGTAACAAAAATACTTACCAAATTTTGGTAATTAAATTTTGTACCCTGAGCTCCCCATGCTTTTTTCCTTTCTGTTTGGCTCACCACTCTGGAAGAAGCTCTTTGTCCCATACAAACTTCCTTCAAACCCATAAATTAGCCCCAGATTGGACAGGCTTGGCTTTATCCTCTCTTGCGCCATGGTTTATTACCTCTTGAGCAGCTATTCAAGCCACTGTGAGATGCAGGTCAATGTACTTATGCAGACCAGTGATCAGTCCTCTCCAATAACCCCAAAGTTCTCACAGCTGGGAGATTCATTCCCTGCCTCTTTTTAGAACATCGAGATAGAAATGGACTTCCATTCAGAGGAGAGTTTGCAGCTCTCTCTTGTCTATACAAGGGCCAAGGAGGTGCTGGCCCACAGAAAGGAGAAAAAAAATGCTTAAATGCCAAAATGCTTATCATCATGCTGGCCATTTATGAGCATGGCTCTAACTCTCAGGAGTTACAACAGGAATGAAACCAAGGGAAATGCTAACTGTTGGTAATTCTAGACATGGCACAAACACTGCTGCAGATTTGTAAGACTTCTGTCTGTTCTGGACTGTGAAAGTTGTCTCTTCTGGTGCATGCAACAGGACCTTCCTTTGGCTTTGCCTTCAAAAGACACAAAATCTATTGCTTTATCCCGATTTCATCTACATTACCAAGGGAAAAGAAAAAAAGCCAAACAAACCAACAAACATATTAAAAGGATTCAACATATCTGGTGGAAAATATAAAGGTTTTAAATTATGTTGAAAGCAAAAATGAACACAAAAGCTGTCTGGAGGCAATATGCTTTGCACCTGTACTGTCTAGCTAACGATACTACTGTCAGTAAAATAGTACATCAATTAAATATAAATCTCATCTGGATAAATTTATGAACTTTCAGTCAAACATAAACTGCTGTTGAGCTTTATCATGGTGTACCAAAAATTATTGCCAATAAAATGCAGTTAAAAACAGTGGCTAAAATACTACTTGAACATTAGCTGGGCAACAGAACATACTTTCATAAATGCTTTTGAGAGTTACACGAGGGAAACCTGAAAAGGAAAAAATACAAATCCACTTGCTGCTTTGGTAATACATGAAGTTTTGAATTGACAAAAGTATTCACTTAGGAAACTACTTTGCATAAATAATAGAAGGACTTGCAGGCTGTGACCGTTCCCATCATTCAGAGACTTATGTCAAAACACAAACCTTCACACCATTGCTTTGTCTTTAGCCAAAACCTGTTAGTGCAATATAACTGAAGCTATTCTTTAGTTAAAGTAGGCTGCTAGACCTACTTTATGATGAGGCATGCTGGTGTATAGCTTCTCACAGCCTCCTTCAGGTTGATTAATTCCTAAGTTATTTTCAAAATCTTGTTTATAAAAAAAGGTGAAGCACACCTTATACATGTAAGTGAAGCCAAGAGTTTATTGTTAGCATAGTGAAAATCTCAAACTAATTCAAGAAGCGTTATTAGTCTAGATTTGACTTTTATAGAAAAACAAGGAATAGAGAAAAAGTCACAATTACAGGAATAGTACAATTAAATTGTCCATCCTTTCCCTGGTATTACTCTAACTCCATGCTTCTCTGGGTCCTCAGGTCAATTGCTTCCCACTGGTGCTAGTGATGGGGTTTGTTATAAGGAGTTGTCAGCACCTGGAGTCCTTCATCAGGAGTGATATGATGTTAATGCTGATGGATTTTTTTCCTTCTCTCTTCTTCCTTCCTCTTAGGAAGCTACATATACCTGTGTTTTCTAATATGCATTTATACTTCCTCTTTCTTCAGTTGGTCTGCAGCTCCAGTTATATTTGAACTTACTACAAATGGTACCGCATATGTATGTTAGATACAACCTCTTTGTTCTCTTCATTAATGCCTAAAACCAGTTTCTCAAGCTCCAGGTCTGCATTTTTACCTTTTACTGAGCTTTTTCCAGCATGAAGTCTTCAGTGCAAGATTGTGCCCTACCTCTTATCATCCCATACCCACACCTGTAGTGAAAGATCCTGTGCCTCCACTCTTCAAGCCTCTGCTGTTCAACCAAGCCTTTGTTACTCCTTCTGTGTATACTATAGTTATACCACACACACACAAAAAAAAAAAAAAATAGATATAAATGCTTGCTTAAGTAAAAAACCTGCTGTCAGAGCTAACCCAAGCAAAACAGGCAGGTCAAGGAAAGTTTTGACAGAGCAGGCGTCCCAAACAAGCATGCCTGAGATTGATCAAAAATCACCAGCAAAGGTTTGAGCAAAAGTCAGATTTAATATTAAATATGTCAAATCCTAATCATGAGGCCTTGAAAAATCAGGACAAAACTTACAGCTTTGCTACTAGCAATGGCTACATCCCATTGCAGAACTACTAGGTCACATTCTTTCATAGGAAGGGTTCTGTGCTTTTCTAGCTAGGTCCAGTAACCAAAGGCCAGGCCTTTCCAGCAGAGGAACAGTACCCATGATAAGTCAAAAATCAGAGCAAATAAAGTACACCAGTGCTAAGCAAGATCAGGATAGAACACTCGTAAACATTCAGAAAAACATTTTAGTTTGCCCCTAAAAATAATGTTCAGAACTTTTGACCAAAAATTTCAGACAAAATCAAGGAGTATAATATGTATGTATCTATGTGAGCAGGTATATAAATGATTCTTTATGCATGTGTTTGTATCTGTGAAAGCAAGGAAGGGCACACACACATGCATGTGTGGTGAGGGTGCAGCAGCACCACCGAGGGAGGGTGGGACTACACACAAGAGAGGGAGGGAGGGAGGAAGGGAGATGATTGCAAGGATTTTTTTCCCTTTCTAATAAGCAATCTTCTGAAAATAGAAACAACTGGAAATTTATTTTTGCTAAATTTGTTCTTTTCTGTAGGAAAAAAAATGTCCTGGCCAAAAATATCCACAGCTACAGTGAATTAGGATTAAGCATATGAGTGGTATCTTTTTCAAAAATACACTTTGCATCTCATTTCATGGGCCTGTTGCCTGATACATCAATACTGAAACTAGATACCATAGACCATTGATTTCACCAGGTCTACTCATGTGAATTAAGAGATGAGCTAGTGGTCCCAAAGGCACTTAAGTATTCTGCTATACTTATGCCTTGACACTAATGTACCACATAGACTCCTGTCAGATTTTTTTTTCAAGAAGGTGCAAGAAACTGATGCAATAATTTTCTAATTTTGTGATTACTGTCATTTTTCCAACGAAGGTTGCAGATAAATTCTGCTCTGCATAAGATGGATGTAAATACATAGTATTTCAAGGAAATAAATTGTATTTTCATGGAAATCTATAGCTGTTGGGAAGAAAAGTCAACTCCAGTCCTAAAGTTTTGGATTTCTTTTATAGCAGCATTGTTCTAAAAATCCCACTAAAGATTTCTGAGCTGATCTTATTAACTTCTCCAAGTATTTATTCTGAAGCCATTCTGAAAATCCTACAGCACAATGACTGTCCTTTATGGAGTAAGAGACCTACACTTTCATATAATTCCCCACTGCAATCATTGTAACACCCCTGTGGAGGGGGGGGCACCACCAAATAGAGCCACAAAGTTACATCACTGGCCTCCTTCTAGAGAGACATTGTCCCCCAAGAGCCCAATTCATGGACTTTCAGCACCTGTCCTACTCTGCTCTCCAGAGAAGCTGAAACAGGCCTTCGCTATCTAAGATGTTTTAGTCTTCTTTATAATACAACAAATGGAATTAGTTGAATTAGTGGATTCCAAGACCACAAACCTCGATAATTTCCTAATGGATGAACTGCACATAAATCTCTCATGGAAGACGATGTCTTTTAAAATTATGAATAGCAAGAATTTCCACATGTAAAAATATGATTAGCCTCTTTTCCAACTAAATACTTCCTCAAAAATATGAAGTCACATACTGAATTATAAAACTGTTTTTCCCCCAACAGAATTTTTGAAGAGACAGATGACTACCCTCTGATTATCCATGAGTCCTACTAATAAAAGACAGAAAAGACTCTTCTAGTAAAAACACCCACTCATGGCCAGCAATGTGTTTTTAAAAAAGGCAATTATAAGAACCAGCTTCATTTAGATTATGTTAGTGTAATGAAGCAGCACCCTTATTCATTTTTTAAATCAATAGCTCCTTCACTTTCACTCTAAATGTATTTGGAACCTAGAATTATTCATTCATTAGTATGAGATTACTGAAATGGATCTGATGGCAAATGCATTTTGTGCAGATCTCACCTCGAGCCTAAAATCCAGATTCTTTTATTTTTGTGACAGAGCTTGTGCATTTTATAGAAAATAGGCCTGCCCAACATCTAAGTAGAAACTGCAGTGCACTCAATCAATTTCCAACCATGACAATATCACACAGTGCATGTTTGACCAGGAAAGCTGAACTCAGCAGAACTTAGTAAGGACACCCTGTAAGCTGTGTGAGAACCAGTCTAGCATATTTATAACATACATTTCTACCTAGCAAATTCTACCCAAAGGAGTGTTACTTTGTGGTCAAAGAAAAGTTTTGATATAAGCAATCCTCCTGTTACTACAGCATTGCCCAAAAAAAGATAAAATGTGATTCCTCTGAGGGGCTGGAAGAATGGATCCATCAAGAGGTTGAGACAAGGATCTACACACTTCCTCTCTGACAAGGCCAGCAGGAAAATACTGGTTCATATTGATTAAAGGCTGGCAATGAATGTCTTCACTGATGGAGACAACAATAAAATGAGGTAATAAAAGCTCTTAGCAAGATAGTGTAAGGCCTTTCTCAAGAAATCATGATGTAGATGACCTGATCAAATAATCCATTGTTAATTTTTTGCTTTTGCAGGACCAGGATTTGTTTATCCTAAAAGAAAATTCTGCAAAAATGCTTTCTTCAAGAGAGGTTTTTAATGCAAGGCAGGTGATGCGTTGAGACCATGATTGTTAACTGTGTAAATTTTGGAGTATCAAACAGTCAGGTTGGTTTTCCTACTCAATTTCACAGGATCACAAATCTCCAGTAACTGGATACATATATTTTAATTTTATTTTTAAAATTTGCTAAAAAAGAAAATTAGGTGAAAGATGTAATTAATTGAGTAATGCATGTTACTCAAATGGCTCTCTAATTACAAGTTAGTCTAATGCATCACTTTATGTTTTTCCTACTATCTGCCATTCTTTTACAAGGAGACAGTGCCTCTTAGTCACCTTGGGATACACTAGGTTTTTATTGCAAGAACATGTGTATTAGATCATACATACTAAAAGAGAGAATAACCTACGCTGTCGTGCACTCTCTCATGCAATGCATAATAGAAGTGGAAGGTTCACGCTGACCTGTAATCACTCGCTACAAATTTAGGTCTTCCTGCAACAGCAAGCTCTATATAGGTTGATTACTTCACCTGCTGCACTCAGCAGAAGGGCCTAATTCTGTTTTCAGAGATGCACACACAAGTGTCTTATTTTAGGTAGCAATGTATGCATATACCAACAGCACAATCATATTTCATTTTCTGATAACGCGACTGTCATGCTATATTGGAATTGGTACTTAAGTCAACTCAGTAAAATGGTACCTTACTGAGCACATGAAAATCTCTGATAACATTTTTGACAAGAACATTTCCTTTTTATTGTAAAAAATTTTACTACAATGGTAGTAGAATTGTAGTTCCAAAGGAAAATGGATTTGCTATAAGAGCACTACTTAAACACATTAATTCTTTTTGCTGTAGCATTAGCTGAAGAAAATGTAGACTTATGTTTTCTCGAAAATCTATTACCACCAACTGATATCAACAGAGATTTTCCTAATACCCACTGATGGTGTCTTCAGCATTCTCTAGAAACATGTCTCAGAGAAATTCAGAACAAAAAGCCAAGCAGTTTCCAACAAATTACACAAAAAAAATGACACGTGAAATATAATTTGTGACATAGCAAGCAGAATGCCTCTTGTGATTTCACATGAACGGAAGCTTCAAAATCACCGTTAATAATTCAAAAGTCTAGGCTATACATAAAAGATATCCATAGTGGTAGCCTGTGTAAGACCAAATTTTCTACTTGTATCAGATGAAACAGAGATATCTTAGGATGTTAAGCTTCCTTTGTTATTTCACTGTTGTGACATCTTCATTGACTTCCAACAAGAGCAAGTTGTATGCAACCCTGCCTCAGAGGAAGTACAGCTCTTGTGCTCAGTGCAAACCATGCCCAACCGTGCAAAGGTTGAATTCAGCTCCTGTACATCCTCCTCCTTGTCTTCTCTGAAATAATTATTTTCTATGATTACTCAGGCAAAACAGTAGCACCATATAAACATCTATCTTCCTCTCTTTTTCCTATGATTACAGACATTTGCATAATGAAGACAAGATCTCCTTGCAAGAATTCCCAGTAACTTAACGGAACAAGCAGAACTTAGTAAGGAAAGTGAACAGCTTTCTGGCAGAATATACACCCAGTTTCCATTAGCAGGATAGAAAAATGAAGAACAACAAAACTAATGTAAATTCCGCTGTTAATAGAGGATATACTGAGATTAGATGAAATGTTATGTCAAATAGAGGCTGTAGTCTAATTTTGTACAGATGGTAAATTTAATACATGTTGTAAAAGAATAATTTAAAAGCAGCTTAAGGCTTTTATTAAAACAGATCATGAAATGCTCCCATCTTTCAGTCAATAATCTCTTGCACATATGAATATAAGGCAAAACAGCATGAGCATCCTAATTGTAGATTTACAGGAAAGAGGCTCCATAAATTTTATGAAGTGTTGCCTAATATTACAGGGTAATAAAATACCAATAACTGAGACAAAGTTATTTCTCCTGACAACTGTAAAAAAAAAAAAAAATCGCAGTTATTTTCATAATAGATCTTATTTGGGATGTTCATACAGTTCTTCTATATTAAGAGACATGAAGTTCAATTGTTCCTTTTAACGATTCTACAGTAAGGCAACACAAAGTTGTTGGATCTTAAAAATCCCTCCTAAAAACAACAATCCCAGGACCAAAAGAATCAGTACCTGTGCATTTAATTGTAGTTCCTAATTAAACTTAATGGAACTTGCACGCATTTACTACTTCAGAAGTGGTTAAGCTTGTCATAAATGACAAAACAAAGAAACTCTTCAACTTTACTAATTGAGAACTTAATTCAATTATACAGTTACCCCAGATTTTATTTCCTTCCTTAGATAATATATGCTGAAGTCTGCACAGGATAAACGGAGGCTCTGAACGATGAGCAGTTTTTCACAGCTTAAAGGAAGCCTGAGATTCATGCCAGAAATATAGGCTCTGACTACTGGAACGAAACTGGCAGTGGAACTTCACATACATACTAGGGCGCTCATCGCTCACTGCATTTCTGAATGAGGCACACGTTTTGCCAGCAAAGCAGAGAGAGGATTTATTAGCACCGCTAACAGCCGAAATGCCTGCTGCTGTCGCAGCTGAAATTTCCCTTTCTAAAACCACTGCTGCCACGAGCACATACAAGTAGCGACGCCTCCTCACCAGTATCTAAAAATAAATAAATAAATAAAATAAGAAGAAGGAATATAGGGAGTCCCGATTTTCCCTCGCTGCCGTAGCCCCCGGCCAGGTCCTCGCGATCCGGGGCGGAAGCGCGGCCGCTCCGCGGGGTGCGCAGCGCGGGGCTCGCCCGCCCGGGGCCGCCGCTGTCCGCGGTGCTGACGGACGCTCCCGCCGCCTCCGGGGCTGGCGGGCTCCGGACCCGGGCGCCCGCAGCCGGACCCGGGCAGCCACCGCCTCCCGCCACAACAGGTGCGGCGCCGGGCACCTGCCGCCGGTCTCTACCGCCGTCCCGCCCGCCCCGCCGTCCGGCCGCGGCCGCCCCCGCTCACCTGCGGCGCGGAGGTGGAGCAGGAGGCAGAGCGCCCGGAGGCAGGCGGCCGCCCGCCGCCGCATGGTGCGAGCCGAGGGCAGTCGAGCGCGGGGAGGCGCGGGGAGCCGAGGGGAGCCGAGGGCAGCCGGGGGCAGCCGGGCAGCGCCGCCACACCGCGTCCCGCTCCCCCCGCCCCCGGCAGTGAGCATGCCTGGGAGCGCTCTGCGCATGCGCAACGCCGCGCGGGCGCGCGGGCGGGCGGCCGCCCTCACCTGCCTTCCCTCCTGGCGCGGGGTGAGGCCAGGGGCCAGCACGGGCGGCGGCACGGGTGGGAGGTGGCGACGTCTGACAGCGGGAGATCGGGGCGTGCAATAGCCGCGGGGGGGCCGCAAGGTCCAATAGGAGAGGCATAAAGAGAGATCTCTGTTCCAGTGACACGTTCGGGGAGGAGGCGAGAATGGGTGGCGGGGGGTGATTTCCTCCTCGGTTTCCAGCTGGAGCAGCATTCGGGGCTCCTGCTGCAGCGGTACAGTGGAGATCGCATCTCCCCAATCTTGCAGTGCCGATGAGGCGATCTCAGGAGTTTGAGCATGTCTGGGAGGACTTGGACGATGTGTAGGTTTATGCTTGAGGTACAGGTAATCCTCGTCTTCAGCGTGTTGTGCAACATACTGAAGTACGTTGTAAAATAAACATTTTGCAAAAACTGCTTTGTGAAAAATCACGGCTGATACGTAAACAAAGAACCAGCGAACTCCAGGCAGTGGTTCAGACCAGGCTGATGCAACACCTCCTCAAGAGACACTTAGGGAGTTTGATTGCACGGGTATCAGAGAGCAATGCAAAGAGGCCAAACCTGAAGCAGTCCTGTAACATGGTAATTTTCTAAAGTTGAGTTTAATTGATCTAAAGGTTTTCTGGAGAGCAACCATGAGAGCTAGTGGCAGATGTGTCACCCAGCAAGTGATCCATCTACAGGAGTCTGGTACTGGGTATGGCAAGCAATGCACAGGCATGGTCAGGTCTGCAACTGATGTGCCCAAAATGAAACATAGCAAAGGAAATCGACAGAGCTTGCTTGGCTCTAACTGGCTTTGAATGAAAGTTCAACCTTTATGCAGAAATTTTCTTCACACAGAGATGGGAAGGACTGCGCAGGCCCTGATATCTAGATGCAGTTGCAAGTGTGACTGTACATATGCAAACGAGCTTCCTTTGCCAGCCCCCACACGGCTGTTCATGCACGTATAGGCAGTCAGGTCGTTGGCTTGACAGCAATGTAAGTGAGAAAAGCCTTGGGTTGGAAGACAGCACTCAGTCATGAGCTCTGCCGGAAACAGGGAATTAATACGATCAAGGGGATTTTTGAACAAGGAATGGTATTTTAGCCCTGTCATTTCAGTCATATCTTTTGTAAGTATTGAGCCTCAGATGTCCTGCTAAGCCATGAGATTTCTGCTGCTTCCTCTGCTGTGATGATAATTTGCTGTGGGTATATACAAATTGCAGTACATCCTGTTCCACTTTAATCCTTTTAGTCTTGACTAGTTGAAGTGAAAGCTAAAAGAAGTGAAAGAAAAGTCTTGTCTGTATGGTGCACCACACTTGTGCCCCTACAGCTTCAGTTCCTACATGTCCCGGCCTCAGAGGTACACTTTGAACAATACCAATTACAATTTAGCCAACTCCCAGGAAGAGATTAAAGAAAAATTTACTTTCAGTCCTCTGGTGTTTTGTATTTTTTTGTCCACAAGTCCTCACCTTTTTGTGTTCTAGGTAAGGATTTAGGGTCAAAATATGTCAAGAGAATAACATCACAAAAGCTAATGGTATTGATTTGTCCCCGTGTGGTTACAGATGAGGCAGCTGTGGTTTCATATGATTGAGTGCTGTAGCAATATCTACGCACCTCACTTGCAGAGCCCTAAGGCACAAAGACCAGATGATTCATCACTACCCTGTTAAGGAAATTATTTTCCACTGGGGAAATGTCTTAAGATACTGTTTTGAGCCCACATCCAAGAAAACATTTAAACTCCATAAACATAAAACATCCACCTCATGCATAAACTGAATTCAATGAGAAGCTGAGATTAGACTTAATAATTTGCTGAATTTTCTATCAGTGCATCCTTTTTGAAAGACAGTTTTGTCAGTGTAAAATGGAAGCATTACTATGGAGTGGGAAGTTGTTACAGAGAAAGTAAGCTAAAATATGTTGCATCATTTTTAATTCACTAGCTTCACTGATTTTTAAATTTATATCCACATCTAGAACACTATATTAACAGAGTGGAGATCATTAGTGAATGACTTAGTTAAAGTGTATGAAGTGTAGAGCTGAATTAAATGTTCAGCTGAATAATACCAATAATTCTAAATGAGGAAAATGGTGTGGGATATGGCCAATTCTTTCCAATATTTTTTCCATAGTACCAACTCTGACATGACATGTTGAATGTGCTGCTGAAGAATCACACTTGGTGTTGGTCACAATTAAAGAGACTGGTCTAAATGTTAGAGTTCTTGCTGTTTTCCTCCTGTCACATCGACTAGACCATCTTCCTTGTCTGGGAGTCATTTTGCACTAGGCTTTCATTGACAAATTGTTTTAGGAGGAAGCTAAAACAATGAAAGCCAAATTCAAAACTGATCTTTAGTTTAAGAAGCAGCAATATGCAGATTATCAAGCAGGGAATATATCTGAAGAAGAGAGAATAATTTGCCTGATGTGAATAATAAGGATCCTCATATCTCTTGTCCCTTGACAAGCTCCAGCAAAAACACAGAAGTGTTTTTTAATAAATGAAAACAGGTTGTAGAAGGAGGAGGAGGGGTGAAGAGGAGGTTATATGTGTAGATCAAAGGACTCTTTTGAGATATTAATGCAAATCAGAAAAATAACTGCTTTTTTGTGAGTGCAAGTGTGAATATACAGCAATCTTGGCAAAGGAAAGCTCATGGCATGTTCAATTAGGTCTCACACTAAATGATGTTGCCAGGATGGGAAGAGGGCTTCTTTTTACACAGTGCAGAAAGGTAACTGCTGCAGGAAATGTGTCAGGGAATAGCATGTGTCCTGGGAGATTGCCAGTGGGCAAAGTCATAATTGCACCAATGCAAATGTATCATATTCCCTAATGAGTACTGTCAATATAGGATTACAGCCTTCTAAAGTGGTCTGAGACCCTCCAGTGTATTTTTTGCATAATCTCTAATATAGACATGCAAAACTGACACTGACTCAGCTGTGAGTACAAAAACTTGGATTTTGCAAGGAGAAGGGGGGAAGAGAGAATGCAAGGATATTTTAGTCTCTGAGCTACTAATTTGTGACTATGTGTGTCGAACTGAACCTTCAAGACCATTATTCAGAATTTTGCAAGACCACATTACTTTTTAAAAAATTTTACTTAAGACATTGACTATAGCTCAGATAGAAACAAGTCAGTCCTGTTTGATAGGGCTGTTGGGAAAGAATCAAATGGATTCAGGCATACCTGACTAAAATCTGCCTGTTAAAGACACAAGGCAGACAACTCTTAATCTGCAACATGAGCAGCTAAGTACTAAATGAGACCATTAGGGGCTGGTATAGTCCTAACCAGTACTGAGTATCTAACAAATACATGAGTACTTGCAAATTGATTTAGCCAGGCTCTCTGTTGAGGTCCATTCAAAGCAAGTATGTGGAACAGGCCAGGTACCATGTCATCATTTGCTCAGATTTCAAGTTTTTCTCTCTTTTATGCTTTTTCTACCATAGGATAGTAAACTTATCATCCTCCAATATTCTACAAGGGGCATCAGGATTTATAAAGTCAGGTGCTTTAAATTACAACAGAGCCATAAAAAGATAAAAAGAAGTTTCAGAAATATCCTTAAAAGACCTTTAGTCAAGGCTAGAAATATCTCTCTTGAAATATGCTTATTTGTATAGTCAGTTATTTAATGTCAGAGTAATTTGATATGATATGGGTTTCTCATTAAATACTGGAAAAATACCCTCATATGTGCCTATGTGTGCACTAATACACATTTAAATATGGAAGGCAAGTTACCCTTGGTTACTAATAACTATGCAGTACGTCTCTAAAGGATGCAGTAACTAAAGTAGATTGAACATACTATTTATATGCTAAATGTAAACTTCTCAACGCAAAAGTAACTAAATTTGTGTAAAGATAAATTAATCAAAACTTGGGCAACTCTGATCAAACCCGTGGATGTCAGCTTTAGGTTAAAGTCAAGTTCAGATAAGATGAGGGAATCTGGGCATTTGACTACTTTCAATATTAGCCTCAGATGGCTTACTTTGATGTTCTATTTCAAGAAGAGTAGCTTTCCTTGAAATAGGAAATAAAAGAAATCTGTCAAAATCTTATTAATTGAATATGCAATTTTGTGCAAAGTTGTCTTTCTCATCCTAGCTCAAGACCAAACTGCTAGTCATCTCTGTCGGACTGATTTAACATTCAGTTAAATCAAAATTTTTTTACTGGTTTTTTCTTTGCCTGACTTGGTTGTCCATTGGCTTTTCACACAAATGTTTATAGAATATTTGCAACAGGAGAAGAGGTTTTAGTGCATCAGAAACTGCAGCACCTTCAACTGGAAGACAAAAGAATGAACAGGAGACTGTCATCTGTCATTATCTAATTGACATTCACGTAACATTAAGGGACAGGAGTCATAGCATGGCCTCAGCAAATAACAAGTAAACATCTTGTAAAATTAATATTCAGCCTAACACTGTTCAGAGATTCAGTGGGTAGAAGAATTTTTTCATTAATTATTTTTCTTTAAGGTATCATTTGATTAATTTTTTATTAGGCACATGACATACCATAATTGTAAGATCAAAGTAATTGCTCTAGCTGGAAAGTTTAGATAGTTGGTAGGACTCTGTTATCTGTTCATGTCCAGTGAAGTTATACATGCCTCTGCTAAGGGAGAAGGTATACCATAACCCCAAGTTATCTCAGGTTGGGCCTGATTAAATCTCTGGATAAATTCGATCCATCTCTGGATATTTTTTTTCTTTAAGGTTCATAGTTGTTTTGAAGCATCAGATCTTCATCTTTCTACTCACACAGTTCCTTATACACAGACAACCCCCTGAAGTTCATGGGTGCCCTGAAAACAGTGTTTTTCAGTGGCCAGTCAAAATTGTGGAATGAAATTCCACAGGGATTAAGAGCCATTTTAAAGCAAAACCTAATTTACTTTCATTCCAAGTCTAAGGCATATTTTTTCAACCTTCCTTTGTCTAGGATGAGTCTGCAGAATAATGCACATAATATTTGTTCTAAAATCTCTTTCAAACAATTTCCCTCTGGGACAGAAGATGGATAAATGAATAATATCAGGAAGATGCTGGCTAGGTTGCTTAATATGATTCTGGAAGAAAGACCAGTCTCTCATCAGTGAATTGGTATAAGCTGAACAGTATGAGTTTAAGAACCTGCAGCATACTCCTTAATCTTTAATGAAGTCACATATTTTCTTATTAAAAATACTGTTTCTTGGCTACTGGCTTGTTGGTTTGGGATTTTGGGGGATTTGGGAGGGTGGGGGAGGGGTTTGCCTGCTTTTTCTAGAAGTATAAACTGGAAAGCAGCAGGCTGTAATAAATTAATATCTCACTTCAATAATACATATAAAATATGTATAATATAATATTTAATGTTTACAGTTAAATGTGCTTTTAAAGAGAGCAATAAACAAATCATCAAAGAGATAAAAACCTGCTGCACACATTTTAAAAAATTAATTATTTATAGCAAAACATGATTCAAAAACATGATTTCAATCTACAGTTTTGGGAGTATTTTTACGAATTATGAGGACTGTATGACAATTTCGTAGCAAGCCTAGATACCCAAGTGCCATAGTTTTGTTGAGAGTTGGAAGTATTATGATTAAGAAATAAAACACAATTTCTTTTTTTTAAGCAATTTCTAAGTGTCTCAGATTTCCTGGCATCCTGCACTAGAGAATGCTTTTCTTTTCTTCTCCAGCTTCCCCTAAGGCTTTTATTTTATATTTTTAAATTTTATATCAAATTTTCCATGTTTCTTTTAAAGAGTTTGTCTAATTTTATTGTGACAAACTTGATTCTACCTAGTATTGCCAAGTAGCACCCATTGAAATTATACTGTCTCTAATATATCCAAGTTTTCAATAGAATGTAAGAACCATTCTGATGTCACCATGTATCTATTGTTACTGTAAAATGTTGATCCAAATTTGACAAAGTTGTAAGAACTAAAATTTTGGCTGTGTCTTCTTGAGGGTTTCTGGAGGCAGTGACTGCTGTTTGTTTTGAGTTGGGAGCAAAATTCTCTCAAAATTTAATCTGCCCTGAATGCTATTCCATTCTAGTTGCTGGCTGGAATGCTCATGGGCCATTCCATCAGATCAAAAGTGTATGATTTATTGCAAAAGTAGGAGGGCTTCCTTGGAACTTCTGTTCTTAGCAGGAGGGAGTCATTATGTGTCAGGATGGAATACAGGGAACTTACTCTTCTACCTATTCCTGTTTAAAAGGGAAGCTCAAAAGGAAATATTGAAACAGGTAGGAGTGAAAAGGAAAACACTAGTAACATGAGACAGAACAGGCATTAATACCCTGATTCAGTCTGACTGCAAAAAGAAAAACTGAAGTACAGCGGTCAAAGGGGGAAAACATGAGACTAGACAAAAAGTGGTCAGGGAAACAGGAGGAGATGGCAATAGAAGAATGAGGGTCTGTGGACAGTAAAGTAAACATTCTCATTTGGAAAAGAATGCCAAATACTTTGTGGGTTGAAAAAAAACATGTTCCAATTTGCTGAGCAGCAAATAATTTAATTCAAACCAAGAAGTAAATTAAACTCCTCTCTGCAATTTATAATCTGAAGAAATAAAAATGAGAGGCCAACATTTAGTAATTGTTTCTCTTAATGCTACTTCAGGGACTCCAGTCCTACTCCCCCTCACCAGCACCTAGGGGACACAATGATTAAAGGCAAGGAAAATAATTGTGCTTATTAACCATGATTTTTTAATTGATAAAAAGAGGAAAAGACAAATTAAAAACAGAGCACAAACAAAATGAATGACTATTTCATTTTTATTTATGATTTTTTGGAAAGGATTTAGTGAAGACTACATCACTGTGTGGGGTCTAACCATATGGAGAATATCTACTTCTTCTGAGTGGGAACAAGTCTTTTCTTAACATAAGTAACAAAGATAGTTTATAGCTTCTGGATCAGCAATTCCAGCTAAGGATTCATCAGATCTGTCTAATGTATCATAGACAACCTAACCTGTAGGGTTATAGATGATCAATGGTTAGAAACTTTGAGTCTTATAAAATCTGAAAAGTGGTGCTATAAAAACAAGTCACTTGGGTAGTTGTCTGTCTTGGTTTCAGCCAGAGTTAATTTGTCTCCAGTTTCTCTGAAGAAGCAAACCTGAGCTGTGTGGGCATGTCTAGGTAGTTATTGTATACCACCTCGTGTCATTGCTGGGGAGCAGAAATTAGGGACTCTAGCTTCTGAGAAGTGAGTGTGGCTTGCAATCAGGGAAAAGTGTGGTGTGCAGAGGCTCTGTCTGCCATTGTGTTTCATTGTGTTGTTCTGGGCCTGGTGAGCATGTGTGCATGGAAATCACCCTTTCTTTGTACACTTTTCTTGTTACTATTGTTGCTGTTATTGTTGCTTTCCTATTGCATGGCTTTTTCCATTAAATTGTTCTTATCTCAACACATAATCTCTGCCTTTTGTCTCCCACTGGAGGGAGGGGAGGGGGGGGTGGCTTGTGGTTTTCTTTTTAGTGGGAGTATGAAATTGGAGAGTGCCATTCCTAAAACATGACCTTGTAAAAAATAATAATCACATAGATATATCTCAGTAGTCCTATGAAAATAAAAAAATGAGTCTAATGTTCTCAGTTCCCCTTAATATTGAAATTTAAATAGTAAATCAATATCCTGGTAGTTAATTTAAAATAGATATATCAGTGAATATGAAATTGTCTGGATTGTCAACTCGAGGAGCTGTGTCAATGGTTCAATGTCCAAATGGAGATCAGTGACAAGTGCCATTCCTGGTGGTTTGGTATCAGAATTAGTGCTGTTTAACATCATCAGTGGTGACATGGACAGTGGGATTGAGTGCACCTTCATCAAGGTTGCTGGCAACGATGAGCTGCATGGTGCAGTCACAATGCTGAAGGGATGGGATGCTATCCAGAAGGACCTTGACAGGCTTGAGAGCCTGTGGGACTGTGCAAACCTTGTGAAGTTCAACAAGGCCAAGTGCAAAATACTGCAGCTGGGTCAGGACAATTCCAAGCATAAATACGGGCTGGGTAGAAAACGGATTGACAGTGACCCTGAGGTGAATGACCTGAAGGTGCTTTGACAAGTGCAGCCCAGTGCAGCCCAGGAAGCCAGGGCTGGAAGCCAGCCCATATCCTGGGCTGCATCAAAGAAGTGTGGTCATCAGGTCATGGGAGGTGGTTCTTCCCCTCTACTGTGCTCTGGTGAGACTCCACATTGTGAAATCCCCAGCTGGAGTACTGTATCCTGCTCAGGAGAATATGGATCAGTAGGAGCAAGTCCAGAGGAAGGCTACAAATATGATTGTGAGCTGGAGCACCTCTTCTATGAGCATATGTTGAGAGACCTGAGGGTGTTCAGCCTTAAAAACAGAAGGGTCCAGGGAAACTTTAGAGTAGACTTTAAGTACCTAACAGAGGCTACAAGAGAGCCAAAGAGGGACATTTTACTAGCACAAGCAGTGATAGAGCAAGGGGGAATGGCTTCAGACTGAAGAAAAAAAAGATAGGTTTAGGTTAGATATGAAGAAATTGTTTCCTGTCTATATGGTGAGGCACTGGAAAAGTTTGCCTATAGAAGTTGTGGTGGCTCCACCCCTGGAGATGTTCCAGGCCAGTTTGGATGAGGCTCTGAATAACCTGGTCTAGTCAAAGGTGTTCCTGCCCATGGCAGCAGGGTTGTAGCAAATGGATCTTTTGTTAAAAAATTAATTTTGCTCGCTTTGTCCTCCAAACACTGCCTATGGCTGGCCCCCATATCCTGGCTGCCTCACAGTCTGACTCCTGTGTCATGTTTCCAGTGACGTGTAACAGTTCATTCCCTCCTTATAGCAAACTCCTCATCAGATCTCTGCAGAAAACCCTTGTTCCAAGAGGAGGCAGGCAAGACTTGAGAGCCAGTGTCTGTGTTGGTGACAGTGTGGTTATGACAATCCTCAGTCCTCTTCTAAGTCCAGTTGTGCCTATCCAATAAGATGCAGATTCCTTGAGATGTCCACATACTGTGCTTTTCCTTGAGATAAAACAAGAAGAGCTGTAGCACAATGGGGTTGAGTTCAGATTCCATTCTTGACATTTGAGATATTTGCACAAGTTTTCCTCAAATGTCTATACGCTTCCAGCATTTGTAGTGTGGGGGAAAAAAAAGAAAACCAAAAAAAAAACCAGCACTGTAAATGCCATGATACAGAAAATGGTCAAAAAATCACGTTGAAGTGGGAATTTAATCTATTCAAGTAGAACATAAAAAGACATTTACGTAAAATAAACTTCTCATCCTCCAGCTTTAGAAACTACATAGCACATAGGGTAAAGACTTAATTACCTTTAGTTTTCCACCAGTCTAGGCCTTATCATTTCTGAGTTTCTTCAAATGTTGGCAGGTGAATATATGGGATATAATAATCTAGGTGTAAAAGAATTGTGCCTTTTCAAAGTAGCATAATTACAGAAAACCAGTTTCTTAGATTGCTTTAAGAAAAACTGATGAATCTGACTCAGTATCCTTCATAATACTAACAAAACATATGTAGTTTATGTAATGAAATGGATGTTTACAGACTGGACAGGTGGGATTTGGTATAATGGTTATTTATCACACAGGAGAAAGATCACCTGTCTTGATGCTGCTGAAGAACTGAAAACTTCCAGTTTAGTGTATGCATACCTCAAAACAATTTGTAAACACCAAGATCATTGTGAGATTTACTGCAATCTTTGAGATTTTTTTTCCTTCATAGTGACATTTCCAGTTCCTTTTGACTCCCTTTCCTCTGTCCACAGGTCCTTGGAGTATCATCCCTCTCATCACTTATTCACAGTGCTACATTGTAAAATGAATGGAACTTTATGTTCCAAAAGCATTTCATTTCAAAGCTCTAACATCTTTGGTCCTTGTTGGATGTGTCCACACACCATCATAATCCTGGGCTCAACCCCAGGATAGGAGTGCAGGCTTTATCTCATGGATGAATTCAGACTAGTGTCTGGGGAAGTCCATCTGACTACAAGTGGAAGTGAGTATGGCTACTTGCCCTGGGATCTCCAGGATGAGAAGGCAACTATGAACTCTGCTGGGAGCTTCCCAGGAGAGCAGAAACAGAGAATCTACCAGGAAAGTGCTGAACTAATGAACCACTCACACTTTGTGGTTTCTGGCTGATACAGCTCCTGACCACTGACTGACAGCTTGATGCTTGTTGCCTAGGCAACTCTGCTACCACCATAACTCCTCTGCTGCAACAAATCTGTCCCAGGCCACATACCTACACGTTCCTTACCATGCTTAAGTCCCCTCTTCAAAGTCACCCCACTCCCTTACCATACTTTGTCACAGGTACTTTGCTGTTCGTGTTCATTAGACCTTGCCAGAGATGAGCAGCACATGCAATTGATTCCAGAAACTGTGAAGTTCAAATAGTAGAACAAGAAGATAAATTCAAGTAGAAGGCTCAGTCTTAAAGACTCCAGGGAATGCTCAGTTTCGGTCAGGATGCTCACTAGATGTCACTGTTCTCCAGAAATAAATGTGTGAGCACTTTTTTCTGCCTGCTAATATGCTGGGTCTTTAGCCATGTGCTCATATTTTCAGAAACTGAGCTCATCTAAAAAACTTCCATAGTTCAGCAAAAGGTTCTCCAAACTCCTTACTTCACTTGCATTATCTGATTTTCCACTCACTAATCTCAGAGTAGACAAAGAACAACTTCTCTTAAATTTATATAAGAGAAGTTGTATAGAGGGATCCTGACATTTGTATAGAGGGATCCTGACATTTCTCAGTTTTTATAATACCTAACCATATTTTATGACTTTAGAAATTGAGTGATGTCAAAATGAACATTGCAGCCTTTTACACTGCATGGCTGCTTGTTATCTTAACATTTTTTCACTCTGAAGATAAGGAAAATATTTTTGATGACACTTTTCTCCAACTACTTAATTCTGGGCACTCAAATTTCCTGTGTCTAAATTATAAGTTAGTTTTCTTAGGCTTCTTATATGATGATTAGAGACTAGCTGTGTCACCTGCCGTGGTTTATAAAGGAAGCACATTTCACATGCTTCTGAAAGGACCTCTTCTTTTTCTTGTGAGTACATCTGCAGCTCAGAGAAAGCTGCTTTTCTTTACCTGAGGACATAAAGTTACATGATTAAAATTTCCCAGTGTGAGTGCCCCCAAGCATACTGGAATGTGTTGTATTCATGTATTTTAAATTAAAAATTTAATTTTCCTGCTATGAGCAAGAAAACAGGTAGGAAGAAGAGACAGATGAGTTACTAGGGAGGTAATCATCTGTGAAGAGGATAATGTGGTGAATCACTCTGTGTTAAGCTAGGCTCTTTGGGAAATATTTCAGAACGCTGTATGTTTGCAAGCAGGCTACAGCATGGAGTCACTAATAATTGCCAGATTTGGCACTCCTTTCTTCACATTTGCTAAATCAATAAACATTTCAAAAAAAAAAGCCCAACCCACCAGTCACCCAAGCGTGTCCAGAAGATCATTACTGCATAACAGCGTGTTTCAACGTGGGGGGTCAGGCTGCTGACTTGAAGCAGTTAGCTTAGGTGCTCCAACTCGCCTCATGCAGAGCCTACTGCTCTCTAGTGACTCCTTTATTTTTTATATAGAGAAACTAGACTGTGAAACGTCCTCAAGGGTGCAGTTCAGCAGCATTTTAAGCTGATCTAAATCAGTGGTGTGGCAAATCCCACCTCCACCTCCAGCTGTACATTCCTGCTCTTTCTCTCTCATGTCTGGTAGGTGGTGAATTGGATCTCTAAAAAAATCAGAGTAGTTTTCTACCTTGAATAAGCTCCCCGAAGAGATGTGGTGTTTGACACATTGTTAGTGAAGGGGTAACCTGATGGTGTGCCACCAGAATGACAGAAGAAGACCCAAGTCATTGTGGCTTGGGTTGTTCACGCTGCTGGGGTTTGTTCACATTACTGGGGTCCCTCCCCCTTAAGGAGATGCCTAAATCAGTTTGTGCCAAGCAATGAGAGCTCCACCTTCACTCACAGAATCCTGGAATGGTTCACATTGACAGGGACCTTAAAAGATGATCTAGTTTCAGCCCCCCTGCTGTGGTCAGGGACATTTGACCAGGTTGCTTAAAGCCCCATCCAACTTGGCCTTGAAGGCTCCTCTCCTTGCAGTCCTTGTCCCAAACACACCTCCTGAAAAGTAAAGCTTCCAGGGCAGATTCTGGCTCCTGGCTCTAATGAGGTAACAAGTCTTTCTTCAGCACAAGTGGAAAGGGTTTCTGTCAATGGAGAGAGAGTTGGGGGGGAGGCGAGTGTGGAGGGGACAATCGTGTTCCCTTGTGAGCAAAACATTAAAGCGCAGCTAAGCCGTATGGCAGGGAAGACTAAAAGAGCAGTGGTGCATTTTTCTGAGTCGCTACAGCTTTCTCAGGGGCATCTTGGCTCCCACTTTGGTTACAAGCTGGGGAGATTGCAAATGGCTTGGAGTTATCTTCTTTTTTTAAGTCCCAGTTCTAACCAAGTACAGCTTGCACAGATCAAGGGAAAGCAATTAATCTTCATTAACTTGTCTAATTTAATTTGAAAAGATCAAACTGTTTCCTTGTTAGATGACCAAAGTGAAAACAGAAACCCAAACAAAAAACCAAACAACCAAAAAAAATTCTTCAAACTAGTATGTGACTGTGAAGTGTATATATCAACTAAACTCTGGAGTCATTACTACTTACCTCAGCTTGTCATCTGCTCTCATTTTATCCACAAAATTCGTGTCACTCTTGACACCAAATCAGAACATTTCATGGATAATCTTTTGCAGTACAAAGTTCCAAGTACTATGGGAGATTGATTATTTCCCTAGAAGCAACTAGGAAGAGGACAGAAATCAAAGCCTTTCAACTAGCCCATAGCATCAAGAGTCTTACATGAATTGAAATTCCTGTCATGTGGAATTTCTCAAAGAAATTCAGAGATTTCATTGAAATTCCTGAGGATGAAGCTAATACAGCCATCCTTATATAAACTGGTGGTTGTCAGATTTGGATTGTTGGGTGCCTTCACCAATCACCTCTAGGTTTTGTCTGCAGGATGCTTGTTTCTAAGAGCACATATTCACAGTAGCATTAATTGATAGGCTACAAACAAACAATTCTCTACTCTTCTTATCCATGTCTGGGAGCCTATGCAACTTAAAGATATTCCGTCTAGGACTGTATGTCTCCTTGGTTACCCTTCATTGCTGAGAAATAAATGCTAAATTCAGAGGTTTTGAAGGCCCGCAAGCATTTGCCAGAGACTTATAAAACTCTGTGGTCTGTGATGGAGGTATTTATCCTTGCCTGCATTTAAGAAGGCTAAAAATCAAATAAATGCTGGGGGCTTTTTTCCAAGGAAGCCATTTCTGGTTTCCCTGCTCTGATATCATTGTATTCATTTAAAACTATATCTAATGAAATGGAAGACACTCAATAAATAGGCATAAGGAGGGGTGGAAGACAATATAGTTTCTGACTGTGGTTCACATTCAAAGGAAATGGATGGTCTTTTTTATTATCCTACTCTTATTTATTCTTAGAGTGCTGGAAACTTTCTCATATTCAGGGGGCTGGAGACTGCAGGAAATTTATAGAAATGTAAATTTGGGTGAAGATTTGCCAGAGTTCATAAGACTGGAGCAGAGAATCTGGAAAAAAGGAAGTAAGACAGAAAGCAGGGTGGTCTGGAAATGCCAGTTGGGATGTGAAGGTCATGATCTAAATCCCTTTGGTTTTCATTCCCATCAGGGATTTGATCCAAATTCTTCCATTTCTCCAGACAATGCCCTGACCAAGGATATTTTTCCTCTCTTTTGCTGGAATAGGTTCTTTCTGTAAAAATACTGCACTTTTCATGAGTGCATCTCTCCAGGCCCTCATTTACCAACAGGATATTTGATGGGTTTTTTTTAAATTCTTTTCAGTTCAACATAATAAAATATATAAATGGTGTGAATATTTCAGTTATGTTCCTTACCAGAGTTTCCTATCTGTTCTTAGACTGCCTTTAGTCAGACCTTTGTACACCTTGCTTTTTTTTTTAAGAAAAGCTGAGGACTGAGTTGCTGTGTGAATAAGTAGCTGTTTAGCATCCAAAGAGTTCCTGCTTGTTTTCAACTTGTCATGTAAGGTGCGGTTCAGAAAGTCGAGAGAACCTTGGCAGAACCTTGACAAAAATATTGCTTCAGACATCTCATAAAAAACATTTTAGAAAAAATATGGAGAGCACTGAATTTGTGAGAACTGTAGGTACAGGCTTTAAAGGCTTTGTGGTCTTCTTGTATGATGTCATCCAGAAGAGGTGGTTTTCCTACACTAAATCTTGGGAAACAGTCTAGCTATGGAGCTTGACACGTGAAATACAAAGAAAGAAGTTACCAACTCTTCTGGAGGAGATCATATCAGCATGGGAGGCGAGGGGGAAGAGAGATAATATTTGACCAACCAGGCAAGTCAAATGGCATATACAGAGTTTTGTCACCCTAAGTTTCCTCTGCTCTGAATGCATGAGAACAAGTACTGGTAAACAACCCTTCTGGCCCTAGCTGGACTGCACTGAATGTCGAAGGAGCCTCTTATTCTCCTGCTCTGACTATAGTGAGAGCTTGAAACAACCACTTTCCTCACCTGGATTCTCTGTCAGATGAGAATCTACATCACATTAGCTGCCCCTCAATACTTGTAAGACAACCAGTTCAGTTCTTCTCTGTGAGTATTGAAGCAAAGTAAGATTTAAAAACTCATCTAGGGTCACCCAAGGAGTCTGTGACGGAGACAGATATTTAGGCAATGCAAAGCCTATTTCAGCACTTTTAATATAAACCAATCTTACCTTTCCCTATAAAGATTTCTTGATCTGTTCTGTTTTATTTTTATATCACTTAAATGGAAGATTTTGAGAGTAGACTCATTTATTAGAACTCATCTGAAAAAGAGTAAGTTTGACAGACTAAATTAGTTTCTGAATATCAGTTTTGGTGTTCTTATGCATTTACCATCTTAAAAGTGTGGTACTACTTCACAATAGAACAAAGATTTCCTTTCTTCCCAGTAAATCAATGCAGATGATTGCTGAATATGTTCTGTTGGCATTTCCATTTTATTATAAAAGTATTCATACTTTGGTCTTTTGGGAGGAGAAGGTTGTGACTGAAAGATGATTTGCTTGGCAAATGAGCAGACTCTCCATACTGCAAATTTTCCTTCTTCAAGCCCAGATGCTTTTAAGACTTTGCAGTGCTGTCTCACAAATATGAAAAGGCATATTCTCTCCCTACAGGCTGCCTGTGCTCCTCATCCATTGATCTAAGTAGCCCTGCTTTTGACTCCAGACTGAAGGCTTCCTTTGACAGTGATTGATGGCCACCCTCTCACAGGAAGAATGACTAACTCCGACCTGTGAGTATTGGAAGCGCTACGGAATATATCTGCTGCGCTATTTATTTTGGGAGGCGGATGTGTGCCCACATTTTTATTCTTGGAATAAACATTCTGACATTTTCTGGCAGGTGTGAATGCTGTAACATACCAGCAGGCAGAAAAAAACCTAAAATGACAGTTTCTAACCTCTCTGATGGAAACAAACTGACTGTTACTAATGTGAAAATTGTACACCCTCACCAGATTTCATATGAATAGTATCACTTGGAAAGCCAAATTTTGATCATAAGGGTCCCCTGGCAGCCCAAAATATATTAATATTTTTTAAAATGGTGCCTACTTGCTCTTCAAAACCAAATCCAAACCAGAAGACAACTGCATAATGAATTATGTAAATTTTAAACCTCAACCTGATTGTGGCCAAATCATTTTGCCAATAGTCTGAAAAGATTATCCCTAATGTGTGACAGCATGCAGAGCCCTTCTGAAACCTCTTTCAGCTGTTGTCTCATCATAAGTGGATTGGTGTAGCCGACCTGATGTGAAGAGACAATTTCACTTTCTATTTAGTTAAAGATCAGCAAAAATTAGTCTTAATTTTACATTGCAAATGTCTTGACTGTGCTGTCTTAGAAACTGTGTATATATATATATATATATATATATATATATATATATATATATATATAAAACATTCAAAATCAGTGATGGGACATATCCTTTTTACCCTGAATCCCACATATGCATAGTTCTAGATTATAAATAGTAGCTATTTTGGTTGTCATTGGTCCATTGAGAGATAATCTCCAATTTTGAATTCAATGAAATCTTGGTATAGCACAAATCTTCTGGTGTCAGCCAGGACAACATAAAAGAAATAGAAAAAGATAGAAATCAAAATGGGAAAATTATAATAAATTGCAGTATATAGGGCAGAATAAAAAGGGTTCTGGATGTATTGCAAGAAAGTCTTAGATAAATTAAAATATTCCTCTAATGATACGCACTGTATTAACAGTTATATCTACTTTTCTACTACTCAAAGAACATTTTGGTTGTAAAAAATTGCAGCTTAAAAATTAATCTATCCCATATGAGTCCAGCAGTATAAGTCAATAGTTACCCACTTTGGACAAGTACACACAGAACAATTTGTCCAAGAAAATGTCCATTCAATCATTTCAGTGCTTTAACACTACCACAAGAACAGAGTATCCTGAGAAGCCAAGGTTGAGGTGTCTGACTGCATGCATAAAGGACTCTATCACTGACCTATTTCAGTGCTTCAGAAATCACTTCACTGCTCTGTGCCTCAGTTCCCCATTTCTGTAACTATCATGCCTTTTCACTGTGATAGTCTTCAAGACATGAATTATAGTTTTTATCACACCAGATATCTGAGGGTTAGTTTGGGGACTGGTAAAGTCCTGTTTATATAGCATTTCTAAAACAATACCATTTTCAGAATGTGTTGCTATTCATGTGTGACTGAATAATAAATAATCAAATGTGAATAACTATGGCTAAGAACAAATGGGCTCATCTCTGCACAGATGCCTTGTTCGTAAGCAAATTGCTCATATGCACAAATGTCTGAGAGCACAACTGAGCTGAAAAATATTTAGCATTTGAATGAATGTAAGACTGCCAAACCACAGTGTCAGACCACCAACATTCATGGCATTGGTATAAAATCCAAATATTAAGAAATACTACATTTTTTATTTCTTTTTATTGGTCTTCTGGTTTTTGAGCCCGACATGATCTTTTTTTTCCATCTTTCCTCAACAACTAGAGCTATTCATAAATGGAATTTCTATCCTCAACACACCAAAAAAACCCATTAAACACAAAACCATTAAATTATTAAAAGTTTTTTGGAAAATAATATCTTAAGAAAATAAAAGTAGGTATGAAAACACAGGCATATTTCATTCTGATAACATTGAAATACTTAAATAATTTGAAGTCCAGATGAACTTTTCAACTTTATTAAATAGAAAAGTGGAAATTATTTTCTCTAAGCCATAATCATTAATCCATGATAATAATGATGATGACGATGACGATGATGATGATGGTGATGATGATGGTGATGATGATGATGATGTATTTTCCAGGAGCAAGCCATGTGGGTAGATATTTTCCTATCTATGTGCCTGAGATTTGAGGTTGATTTTTAAAAGTAAAACTAACATTTTTCACTTTCATGATAACAGTCTGTGTAAATCAGAATTTTCCATATCAGTGAGATCCATAGCATATCTGAACCTTCATATAACCCTCCATTACTGCACTTTAATATTGCTCTGAGAGAATAATTGCTGTGGGGTCAGGTGTAGGTATGCAATGGAGAGGAGCAATACATTGTCCACTTTCCTTTCCCACTGCCCTCATTTACACTAGTGATAGGCACTGACTACCACATCATAGGATATGCCCACAGGCTGTGCAGCACCTGTCATTCGGGTCCGTGCTGGTTCTTGTTGGGACAACAAAGCAGCCAGATGTAGGAGATCACAGCACAGTTTTTCTCTCAGGTCACTGGCTCAACTACATGATACTGGGCAATTTTCTGCACTGCCTCTGCAACAGTCAGCCACCTTAATGAGTCATCCTTTAGTTTGCAAAGCTCCTGGGATGACTTCTGCAGAACAGCAGCAAGTGTGTGAAACTGTCTTCTCATCAACACTGTGAGTCAGTGCTTGCCTGTGGAGCCAATGGAGAGAAACATTACATCTAATTAGAAGGATTGAACTGCAGGAGTTATAAGGGCCTAGATTGTCTTGCCTTGCTGTGTTGCCTCTCATCTCCCACTCCCCACTTGCATAGGCATCCAAATGTGATGCCCTGGAGAATGGAAAGTTTGAGTTACTCTTGTTCTCTTTAATGCAAAATCCATGTTACTGTAAGGTAAGGTATGTGGTAAGTCAGGCCTGGGGGCCATCTGCATACATCCTGCTAAACCTTCATTCTCTCAAAAAAAGTGAAAATGATACTCCTATCCTTTCTTAAGAGTGAACACGCTTGAGTACATTGGCTCAGTCTATATTCTTCATGTACTAGAGTGGTAGGTATCCTGTTCTTAGAGATTATTGTCAAAGGAAGACACCCAGCCTGAAACATAGAAAGATGTGTGGCTAACACTGAAGACAGAGCTCAAGCAGTTTTCCCCAGGAACAAGTTATGCCTCTAGCAGTTCTTATTGAATACTGTAAAGCAAACATTTATACTGGCTTTTATTTTTCATCTACATGGGCTGTGTATTCTCTATGTGCACTGCAGCCAGCTAATCTGAATGGAACAAAAACATTTGTTTTTCCTCACATTTCTCTATGTACCAAGTCCTTCCAAATAAATATTCAGCTGAAACCTCTTGTGCTATTAGGGAAAACAAATAAATCAAATTAATGAATTGATTTGAATGCCAGAAAGATCTACTATTTCTGTGTTCTAAGAATATCCCACTAACAATTAAATGTTCGTGAAACAGAGGCAAGATTGATAAAATGATGAGTCTCTCTGGCGCCAGCAAAGGCCCTGGCTGACAGCCAGCAACAGACTTAGCATCTAAAGCCCTACAGAAAGCATAAGTGACCCCAGAATGGATAAACTGAGGAAGAGCTTTCCTTTGCAGTTCACCATGCTTAATGTTCCTTTAGTCTTTGGCTTCGTTGCCTGGCTCAAACTTGCAGATGAATAACCAGACATATTTTGTGGGTCTTTACAACCCAGCAAAAATTAACCAGACATTTCAATTTTGATTGAATGATTTGTGGCTTTTGAGTCAGTGTTCCTTGAACTGATAAAAAGTGATAAGGTGATGGAGAGCTGAAAATTTGCCAGCACATCAGTGGAAATGATACTGGGCACCGTAAAATTTATTTGTTATGCCATCAGTGCCATTAGCTCCTTTGGGTACCAAAAATGGGCCATTCCACTATGAAGCAGGAGGCAGAAATGAGCCTCTGCCTTCACTGCCTGCTCCAAGTTGTGCCGTGATTTGGCCTGTGGTCAAGGGATCAAGAAACACAAGAGATTTTCAGGGCAGAATGGATAAAAAAAATGATCTAGCTTTTGGGATGTACAACCCCCGCTAAACCAATTTGATTTATTTTAAACTTGATGTACAGGCTTAAACTCTCTGGTAATGTTAATTATAGTAAGCAAAAGGATTGAAGAAGTTGGTTTTTCCTTTAAGGAATTTTTAATTGCCCTCTGCTAGCAATGGTACTATCGTTAATGATAGCTGAAGTAAGCCAAGATTAATTTACTGCTGTAAAAAGGAAAAAAAATTACCCAAGGAAGCTGAAAAAATTGCTTTACAGACATTGATGGTTGTTTTGCATCCATTGAAAATCACCCCTCTAAAACAGACATCACTTGTAAATATCCACTGACTGGGATCAAAAAAGTCTTGAATTTAAGATGTAAGCAAAGCTTAATATTTTTGATATTTACAATGCATTAATTACACACTTATCAATTTTAATTTAAAAAGAAAAATCTGTGCTCCAGTTACTCAACTGAAACTTTAATCTCATTTGAAATGCTCTAGCCCTAGAGACGAGACTCTTTCTTCTACCTCTTGACTTCCTTCCTAATTTCTTTATTTAAATGGAGCCATGTCCTGCTTCTCTGCCTTTTGCTCAGGAGGGATGCCCTCTGAGTAATGGCCAGGGCAGGGCTTCTGCTGATGCACCCATGGGAGTTGGAAACAGAGATGAAACCCTAGCACAGGATGCCACTGCAGTTTCCTTCTGTAATTCCATGGGAAAATAGAATAGTAAAATATCTAGATTTGCTAAAAGGATTGCACAACTACTGTAGTAGAAAATTGCTGAATAATGTCACCCTTTTATTGCACCCTTAAATTCTGTGACCGGGGCAGCCATCACAAAAGGCGCTAGAGTTATGGACTGTTCAGTTCAAGCAGAGGGAGGTGCAAGCAAGCTCCAGCATACCCACTCTCCCTGTAAGTACAGCTGGTCCTGCAGATCACAACTGAGTGGCTAACACTGCTATGGAGCCCTGTTCTTGCAATTAAATTCTCTTATCTTGAGAATCCTGCTCCTTCTCCTTTCAAATATAGTGCAAACTCAGGGATAACTCTGCTGCTTCACTCACTGATAACCTGCCCATAAGAACAAGCACACAAGTGCGTAGGAGTTCTCCCATGCTGCAGAAGGTTGTGAGATGGGACTACTTCATAATAAAATGCCTTGAAAGTGTCTGGCAGAAATTATATAAATATATAATTTATATAATATATAAATTTAAATATTTATATACTTATATATATTTATATATATAAAAAGAGAAATTATATTTTTTAATGTTCAAGTTTCTTATAAATCACATCAAATGTATTTCAGGCACTTCACCTTTACTTTACCATGATACCTAATGTTCGGACACAAATCAGGATTCGTGTGAGTATCCTACAGAAAACATCATGTGCCCTTTCCCTGAGGGACATACCTCTTCAATGTGAATGAGGAAATCCATGTATTCTGGCTATTCCAAATAAAATAATTCATAATTGTGTTTGTGTATATTCTATCTGAAAACAATGGCTGGATCACAATCAGCACTTTCTTGTTTGGTACACCCTGTTGTCTGACAAGGTAGAACAGAGGTATTTTGGATCTTTGGAATTAAGACCCAGTGGTTTTTTCTATGCAAAAGTGGAAGAAATCTTACAATCCCATCAACATTTCCTTTTTTTTTTTTTTTTTCCAGACTATCACTGTAGTTTTCTTGGAATAATTACTGAAAACCTGTTTTTGGACATTTTGTGTTTACATGTGCGTGACTGATTTGTGTGATTTTTTATTTTAGAACATAGAAAGGTAGCTGAAACAAACATATAATTCAGCAAACATGAATTGCTGTAAACCTGAGCATTAGACTCCTCAAAAGGAAAAAAAGAAAAATTCTTAATAAGTTGTTAACTTCAGAGATGAAAGATACATCCTGTATGCTGCAACTTGCAGGACTACCATCCTATGGCTCAGGTAGTACCTGATTGTAAGTACTAGTAGTAAATCTTAGAGTCATATGCAGTTAGTGGAAATGATCACAAATTGCAGAGACTTTAAAGTAAGCTCTATCGTTTTGTAACATCTGCTGAAATCTATGCTATGTTAGGTTTAGTTTACAATACAGCAAAAAGAAGAGGATCAATTTAAACGGCCCACTGCAGGTAGCATCTTGGTTAGTGTGACATACTGTAATAGCTGAAAGAAAACAGAGTTTTGGAGATGATGTGATGTCCTCAGGAGTTCTAAAAGAATGGATAAAGCTTCCAGTGTTGTACTGGGTGAGGAAAATCCATAAATAACGTGTGAGATTTTTCATTAAATAATACTGTAAGGTAGAACCTGTGATCCTTCCAGTCACCTGCAGTTTGCTGCTGTATATGCTGTACTTGTTTCTCCTTACTGCCCACGAAGGTGTAGATATTTTTCATGCAATATCTAACAAGTGGTAGTGTTTTCACAAGAGAGTTGCACTTACTATAAAAACAAAATGTAGTAATGCTGCATACTCTCAAATTTTGAAAACCCTAAAACATAATACTGCCTAACAGAATTGGTGCTGCTTTTTTTTTTTTAATCAAGAGGGAAATATTGTTTGCAGTTACAACATTTCTTCAAGGTTATTTAAGTATTTGAGTGTTCTGTTTATTGTACTGATTATGACTTGCTTTGCCAAACCCAACAAATTTTAAGTCACTGCTTTGATAGCCTACCATTCCTTCTGTTCGACATGTGGTTTTTCTAACATATGGATGTAATATTTCATATTCCACTTCATACTTCTTTTTAAAACTCCAGTTCTTCTGCAAATCTTGGTTCTTTCGCCTTCTATCTGTTCTGCTATATCAAATCTGGCCAATTTATGACATGCCCAAAGCTGTCATAATAGTCTGTTCTAAATCCTCCTGTTAAACCTTTATTCAGATCTGGTGAGATTTTCTACATTTTTAAGAACTTAGCTATGTGTGTATCAACTTCTTTCAAAATGGACTAGCATTAAAAAAAAAAAAAAATCAACATTATGCTGGGGCTTCTCAGCCTAAATCTAGTAGGTACCATCAGTGTGAAATGTGATGTCTTCCAGATGTTCTGAATGTTTTTGTGATTGTTGAGCCAATTCTATGACATCCCAAATGACAAAATCCAGAAATTCATATTCTGAATACTTCCTTGTGGCATTACTTAAGGGCCTGATCCTGCAACATATTGAGCATGTCATGAAAGGTCATAAATGCCCCGAAATCCTACTGAACTCAGAACTTTAGAATTAAATTTTGAAACTATATGAGATCTTTGAGCTATTGCGTGTTAAACTCTGGAGCACTGGTAATTGAGGATTCTCTGTTTTGGAGACATATGTTGCACATTGTCACACCAGTTGAGGAAATCAGTATATTTAGAACAGGAAATCCCTTTATTACACATGCCAATTAGATCAAAATTCTCTGAGAGAACTGAGAAAAAACATAGCTAGTTTAAGAAACATGTTGGTTTCCAATGGTCTTGATTCTTGAGCAAAAGCATCTGCTAAGAATACTAATCATAGTAGAAAGAACATCCTAGTTAAAAATACATTTGACATCCAAAAGCTAAAACACAAATTCAGATTCTGAGGGTTTTTTTAATCACTTGGAAGAAAAAAGCATTTTAGCCTTTACATGATGTCCTGATTCAAAACCAAAAGCCCATATAATTCTTTACCTTGACATAGACACACACTTTTTTTTTTTCCCAATAAAAGCAGAAATTAGTTGAGTGTATTAACCTAATAAATTAAATGAAACTCATTGTGCAGTGGCAGTTGCTCCCACTTTGATTTTTGTCTGTGTAGCTTTCACATACAAAGTGTAATCTTCTTACCAACTGTCCAAATTGCTGTCTATGTGTATCATTTAATGGCATGTATTTTTGTGACACATATTTGAGAAGCAATAGATGCTTCTGCCATTCTCAGAGATTGATTTTTTTCAAGTGATCCACCAGAAACATGCTTTCCAATCTTTGGTCCCTGAGATACTCCATGGCAAATTTAACCACTTTCTGACAGTTCACCCTAAAATACTTAGCAAGCTTTTATACAGAGTAGAAAGTGCAGATTTTCACCCTTTAAACTCTTGTGTCTTTGATCCATCTTATCATTTGCAATTTCTCAGGTGACTGTAAAATCATCAGGGCAATGCCACCTGTGAATTTTTACCCCTGTATATTTTTCTCTTAGATGTGCATCATAAATATTTCAGCAGTTATTTAAATGATGGCTGATGTTCAACATTCTGAGCTTGCCCTGATGGTAGTTCCCTCAGTCTTCATCCATGCAAAATACAAACAAAAAGTATGGTTGTATCCAGTCTTTAGTTACCTCCCAGTTTTCCTGCATGTATTTTATGTAAGCTCATTCTTTTCTTTATTTCTATAAATTAATAGATTTCACTATTGGCTGCTTCATTATACAAGCCTATCAAGGTTTCCTCTAATTGCTACTGTACTATGGTTAAATATTATTCTGCCTTATAAACCTTTCAAAAAAGTAGGAGCAAAAAATGAAATTTTATTAGTGTATGAGATTCACAAGAACATAAGAATTATTCTGTCAATTTCCATCTCTAAAATATGAGACTAAATATACTTAATGTATCCAAAGCTTTCACCATAAATGGCTAGCTCTTTGAATTTGAGAAAGAGTTTTACATTTCAGAAGTGTTTCAGGTTGCATTTTCTAGAGTTTAAAATAATTTGGAAAACTACAGGAGATCTATGGTCCTTCAATTTTAGTCCTGAGTTTTTTTCTCCATGGCTTCCAAGCATGAGTGTACCTGTTTGTGCACTCTCTCCTTGCTGCATATTGGCAAGCTGGCAAGTAGATAAAAGTTTAAGTGGTTTCCATCCAACATTTGTATAGTTCATAAAAGGAGGAAAAAATACTTTCTCAGAAGTATTATGACATTTTACATTCAGATCTTTACATTATCTGAGGTTTTTAAATGTAATATATTATCACAACATGAAGTTACTTTTGACATTAGCATTGGACTGACTGTCCACAGAAAAGAAGGAAGGAAAGATGCATCACTACATTTTACTAGAACAAAATTAATCTACACAAATGCCTGAAGCATACAAGCTGGGGATGCATTATCTTACACTGGTGGAGTGACCTTGTACTATTGACAGAATAGTAGGAGCTCCTACATAGCATCAAAGTGCTGTAAAATTAACAAAGAATATAACAAGGTGAGAAGTATAACTCCTAAAAAGGCAAAACCTCAAACCTTTGATCCTGACCATCCCTCTGATAGGAGCAGAACAGATCAGCAATGCTGGTAACAGATGTGAGAAACTTGATCTGCTTCCTACTAGAGAATGGACTATGCAGGACTTCATCTGTTTTCATTTTTTTTGAGGATATGGAAAGGCTTCTCTGGCAACTCAATGAGAAATAGCCCTATGGTTTTTGTGTGCTGAATTATTGCTGCCTCCCTCTGGGTTGTAATTTTTAAATGTAAAATGCTACATTTATTCAAGTACTTGCTAGCATGTCAAAAGTAGTATAAAATTGGAAGAAAATATTATTTTTTTCTCAAATTAAAAACATGCAATTTTTGTGTTTGCTGAGCATTAGCTGTGGATCCTTCTTTTGGATCCACAGGATCCATTTTAGCCTCTTAGTATTTTCTTTTCAAAGATTCTGGGTCCCACTGCAGAAGCAGTGAGCTGCAGGATTTTGATGGACAGTGGTTATGTTTACGAAGCAGTATGAGAGGAATACCTCCAGGAAGTTGAAGGACTGTATAGTAGGATTGATTAGTGTGCTTTCCAGAAAAAGTCAAGAAGAATGGAAAACAAAGGTCAGAGACATTTACTTTTGACACTACTTGTCATTTTCATAAATAATGTGGATTTTTTTCCCCTACATACAAATTTAAGAGGCAGCATTCAGTATTCACAGTCACATTTTTGAGTTTGCCTATGTTGTTCACCATTCATGGTCTATTTGTGGTTCTTCCTAAATACTTTGGCCTTTCCAAACATAGCTAATATGGCATGGCTGCCAGTGCTATGCAAGAGTTTCTGGACTCTCTGGTGGATTGCCTTCTTTGACCACTGCTTGCAGAGGCTATAACCCAGCAAGCCAAACACAGATTCAGTGAGCAGCCTTGCTTGACTAAAAAAAGGCATAGTGCTGTCTAGGTTGCTGTAAAACAGTCACTTGGGGGTGTCTGTAGAAGATCCTTAAAGTACCTGTAGAAGATCCTTATTTACCTACAGGCTAAACAGGACGTGCTTAAGGATCCAAATGAGCACAAGATGCCTATATTTTGGCAACTGATTCTTTAAATAGGTGTTCTCTTCTGAAAATCTCGCAGTAAGAAACTGAAAAGTATTTTCTCAAGGATGTTAAACATGTAGCTTCTACTTACGAAGAAAAGATGACTTCAACTCAAATATTAGAGAAGAAGGTGAACATAACTTCAGCCAAAGACTTTGGACTGGATCTCTAACTCTTACAGACCAACAGACAGCTCTTCACTATATATGAATAGATTGCATGGACAGTCTAAGGGGTAGATAGGCTTTGAAATACACAGTGCCCTTATGAAAAGACACTTTTGAACTTGTTTCACTGAAGCAATCTACTACTTGGAAGGGTTTTGGCAGCCAAGGACCACAGCTAGATGTTGAGCCTCTGTCACTGATCCAACACTTGTCTTCCCACTTCTGGAAAACAGGCTTGCTCTGCTCACACTTCCAACTTATGTCCAGCCTTGCTGGACTCTTCTGGGCTGCTTCCTCAATGCCTCCACTGTTTTTAGCACATCCATGCCTGGAAAGCTTTGGTAACTTGGGCACAGCAACAACTTGGGCTGATTCAACTCTCACAAGTCTCTCTTGTTCATATGGTTCAGCACATGAAGGAATGCTGATCTGTAGGCGAGTCCAGCGCAGGGAGGTTCAAGCTGGAACTTGAACTCCAGTGTGAACCAGTTCAGAGCTGGAAACTATCGCACTGCCTTGGTTTCTTTGTGCCAGGGTGCTGTAACACCCAGATTATCCTGGGAAACAGAGAGCTGATGTCAGTGATGTTATATTGACTTAAAACAGATGAAAATCTAGTTCTTCATGTGTGATTGCAGAATGGAAATATGGAATAAAGTTTCAGAGGAGATTAAATGAATCTAGAGTCTAACCACACTTTAGAAATTTTGCCAGCCCCATTTATTTGATAGAGGACATTTTATCATAACCAGAACATCTCTCATTTTTTTCCTAAGGAACATTTCATAGCAGAGAGAGTTTAATGGAACAGAAAAAGTAGAAGAGAGAAAACATCCCTGTGGTCTGTCATAGATTTCACAGTTGCCCTCTAAGTTACATGGAAAGAGTTCAGGTTATACCGTGGCTGACAGCAACGTTTCTAAAATAAAATTTGTGTTGTACTTCAGTGGAGGAAAGGAGATAGGGGTACAGACAACAGAAGTGCTAAACTCAGAAATCAAAAAACAGCACAACAGTCATCTTCCACAAATAATTGCATGCTCTTGAAATGTTAGATTGATGAGATCTTCAAAGAACAGACACTGATGGGTCTTTTATGTAGCTAGTGTGCAATGCTCCAAAAATAGAAACAACATTACTGCTGTGATCTGCGCCAGTGACTTCACTGTAATTGATTCTCTACTCTACTACAGACTAGGGTTCTACAGCCATACTATTACTTAGAAGTTATTGGTCCCCATCTCCTCTTCTGGCTGCTTTCATTACCCAAGAACAAATCCCAAACCCTAATTCCTACCCAGTAAGATCACATTCAGTGTTTTACTTACTAAAAAAAGTGTTGGTGGGAAAAAATTATTGGTCTGAAATGTTCCCGTTCCCAATGAGAACTTACTTTAATTTATTGGGACACAAATTAATTTAAAGAAAGCAGTATGTGGTGAGAGGCTTAAATTATAATGAAAAATAAAAATGAAAATTCCAATCTCCCCTTTTTTTTAGAAAAGCAGCCCCGGACCAGAGTTGGGATTCGTCTCACCTAATCATCACTGCCTGTGTTAAAGCTCAGTATCTGGACTTGTTTTGCCACCAGTGGGAAACATAACAACCCAGCTCAATGCAAAAATATAGATTGGAAGTTCTCTGCAGGGAATGACTATCTATTTCAGAACTGGCAGCAGCACTAGTGTTGCCTTTGTCTTGAAAATTCCCAGGAATGCAAGGCTAGGTTGGATGGGACTTTGAGAAACCCAGGCTAGTGGCAGGTGTTCCTGCCCTTATCAGAGGATTGGAACTTGATGATCTTTAAGGCCTCTTCAAATACAAACTCTTCTGCAATTCTATCATCCTATGGAGTTTTCACAACTTTCTAGGAAGATTGTTTCCAGAAAATGTCGCCTGTGTGGGTTTATGGAATTAGGTAGCTCCTCCAACCTGTTCTGAGTGATCACTGCAGAATGAAGGAATGACACCTCAGCCTGGGAGCCTTCCAGGGATTTTGTCAGATGTGGGTGGCCAACATTTGATGTTTGGCAGTACAAAGCCTATCGCAGGCATATTGTAGCACACTGTCTGTGAATAAGACAGCTCTCCTCATTTTAGATATTGAAAAATTAGAGTGTTGAGTTTAAGACCATCACACAGACTCCTTCCTTGATCAGTGGAGAAATGTTTCCAAGGAGTAATTCATCCCCTCCTAAGCAGATGCCTTCAGGAGATTTGCCCTTTTTTCGGCTAAGGTGGGAGAATAGGTGAACGATTTAGACAATAGATATACACTCTAGATTGCAGATATTTAGGTATTTTTAAATCAGATAGCCCAAAATTTAGGAACAAAAAATTCTCTTCCACCTAAAGATATATATAGACACATAAAAATCTCCAACAAACATTACAAATCCTGGTTATCATGTCATTAAAAATTATTGCACTTTAACAACGCTTTTCATCTACAGAAAGAAATCTTGTCCTTAAACACTGCTCAGACCTCAATTTTCCAAAAATATCTCTCTAAAGAGGCAATAATAGAAATTAAATTCTATGAGGTTTAATTTATATTTTTTGCTTTTCACATTTGTGGAAAAATACCAAAAGCATAAACAGCTTTTCTCTATAATTATTTAGGATGATGCACAATTTTTTGAAGGAATTATATTTCAGTGTGTATAGACTGTGTAGCTAAAAGAATCCAGTGTGCAATGAATCATAAACAATGCATGCTGAGATTCACAGTTTTGTCTTTATATAAATATATAACTGAACTTTTTAACATTTAAAAATTCAATCAGAGAAAGCAAATGCTTTTCTAGCAGCCTGTGTCACTCAACTGGGAATAATCTAGTTAAAGAAAGTGTATTTAATATAGCTAGTAAAGATTTTTTTAAAGGGTCACCAAGCAAAAGAAAATTTATTACTTTTTTAATGAAAATGTTACCATCCCATTCATCCCAACTGCCCATGATTGAATGGTGCTACTGCTCTTTGCAGCCTCTGTCTCATTTAGTGAAGGTAATGCAAAATATTATAAGTAAAACAGGACCAGTTCATGACTTCAAGGGTTGGAGCGGGGGAGAGAGAGTATTTCAATAGTTTCAAAAAAGATGCTGGTAAAACAAGCAACAGCAGCATGGCTGTGACACATCTGTTGTAGGTTGGAAATAAGTGTCTAACTGATAATGCTGTTTTAAGGAGGGAGCTCCCAACAGCATATATTTTATGACTGTAGTCCTGTCAGTGTTCCTTTCCCTTTATGCCCAATGTTTGTTCACATAAAATGAAGACAACTGGATCAAACATCATTTAAAAGATTTTAAATTCTTCCTAAATAATTATTCTGCCGAGGAGGACTATTTTTTTTTCCCAGCTAATATAGACAAATAGACTGTGTGTAACCCTGGTCTTGGCTGGCAGTATGCACCCTTGGATTAATGACTGTTGATGGAAACAGGACATGCAGCAGCATCCCTATCACAAAGCATAAAGATCTGCTACTCAGTGGAATGAGCAACAGAGTAAAGCGTTATTCCATGCAGTCATTCTAAAGGGATGTAGACTTTTGGATCCTGATTTGTGGTGAACTGTTGCCTGTATATGGTGTGACAAGCTCAGTCACTGTCCACAGGACAGATCTGTGGTATTTGAAAAACTACTTTGTAGACAGACGTCAACTCCCTTGGGCCCCTCCTTAAACACAGTGTGATAGTATTCAGGTCACTGGGGTTTGGCAAGTTGCGCTCTTGGTTCAGACAGGTCTTTGGTGAACCCTTCACCTTTAGTACTAAATTACAGGCCAAATAAACTGCAGAGGCCTAGAATAAAGTTTTTTAAGCCAGCCCTGCTGACCATGTACTGGCATAGAGAAACCTCAAAATATTATATTATTATATCCCTTTATTTACATTATTAAATGAATATACATCTTCAGTTTTCCTGGTCTGCTTAAGTATATATTTTTCTCTATTTTCTATGACCAGAACAAGCATCATAACTGCAATCTTAATCTTTTAGCTCTGAACAAGATATTAAAACAAGGAGAGCATTACTGTCTCTGCTGCTACATTTATCTCCTCCCTGCTAAACCTTCCTGGGGGTTTTCCAGAAACCTGTCAAACAACACCACAGTAACTACTCCTGAGCATAGTAAAAGCCAAAGGGCTACCTTAAAAACAGCAATTCCACCTCATGAAACACACTGAGGTTTCAAAGCTTGTTCTAACAGGAACAAAACGACTACCTTCTTTTAAATTAGGAGAAAGAAAAGAAATCTAACCCAGGAGACAAGATGGAATATTATCTATAACCCACAGACTGGTTACCTGCCTTAGGCCAAAAAAGAGCCAAACTAGATGCTCAGCAAAGAACCAGGCAGTGAAGAAGTTAACTTTAAGCTTCCCTTCTTTTAGGTAAATGCTTTTCTCTCTCTCCCCTGAACCTGAGAAGCTCAATCATCAAATTTTCGGGGAATACCAATAAGTTTTACAAAACATTTTGGTTTTAATGAAATCACCATCACAGAAGAAAAGCGCTGATTGAAGCTTTGAAGCAAATACAGCTGCAGACAGCAGAATAAACTGCCCCTAAGAGCTTTGGCCTCCTATTCTGCATGCAGTTGTCCATGTCAAAAACAGTCATAGAAGGTGACTGGTTTCAGTCAGATGGGTGTCAACATTTCAGGGCACACAGAATATTTGGGGCTTTTACAAGCATAAGCTCAGCCCTCTGCCTTTCCTTACTTCAGATTTATAGTTAGCAAACCTAGCCACAAATGTGGCTTCTTTCAGCCAGGCCAGTATTCACACCTGGTGTCTCAGTACTAAATACAGCTACACTTCCAGGCTTTAATTCACTTTTGACCTCAGCTACACAGGAGTTCCCAGCACTACAAATCATTGGCCCTTTTGACAAAGGCAGGCTTAGTATTTTCAAGTTGTGTGTCTCTGGCTTTTCCTTTCAAAAAGCTCTGGTAAAATGGCATGGCAACTGAATGTTTTACAAGGTGAGGAATAAAATGAGAATATGAGATTCAAATTAATCCACCACAAAACTCTATCATGCTAATAGAAATATAAAATTTGCCTATCCTTAGCTGATTTCCTAAGGGAAGCATTGTTCCCAGGTTCATTCAGTCTTCCTCATTTCCTTTCCTAGAGTGTTCAAACCAGTTATAACCTACTCTGATATTAAGATAAAGATTTCAAAAGATACCAGAATATGTTGCCAGATGAAGAAAAAGAGATCATTGTATTGTGACTGATGGTAGTCAATATGAATTCCCCAGTGGGTAATTAAGTATGAGCTTCTTTTTTATGTTACTTATTGAAACAGTTAGTCAGCTGTAAGAATACAGTGATTGGAAATTGGGTTTTCACAACTCTGGCAATTAAAAAACTGTAGATTTTTTGGGAAACAGATAAGATCAAGAAGCCAGGCATGTAAGGTGCTGCTATACTGACAGTTTACAGACTGCCTGCATAGGAATCTTTGATTAAACATAAAGTCTTTAGCAGTAAAACTTGAAACGCTCAAAGTTTGCATGAAGCATATGCTCAAGAAAACAGTGACAGCACTGAACTGCTCAGAGCTCTGTATTGAGCTAATCACCCAACATTTCTAAAAGGAAAATAAAACAAAACACAATAAGCTATGTAATATTATTTATGTATGTATTTGTGCCAGGGTGGCTGTGTGATTTCACCTTCTCTATATCTGAGACTACATCTGGAATGCAGGATAGTCCACCACCTCACCAGTCCTCCAGGCTGCAGTGAAAGGCCAGAAGACAGCTCAGCTGGGGGAATGAGCCATGGTCAGGAGAAATGGTAAGTCACACTACTTTTCTCCTAATCTATATTTTAACAGATGTCCTCTGGTTTTGATCAACACTCCCCATACCATTAAATTTGGACATGTTTTATCAAGCAAAAGTTCACATTTTTCTCTTGTACTTTTCATCAATAATATAATTCAACACCAATTCCCGATTTTCATCTAAAATAATTCCAGCAGCAAACATAAAATTTGCCATGTAAATCAGATTCCTTAGTTTGGACTCTGAAAAAAATTAAAAAAAAAAAAATCAGGATTTTGAGTGACAATTTTTCAAATGCAAATAATAATAATACAGAAATGGGGTACAAAAAATAGAAAATACAGTATAGTGTCTTCTTAAAATCCTCTGTTTTGTTTTTCTATAGTTTTGAACAACAATATTTGTCAGCAGAAATCTGTGAATAGATGTAGTTAATCCATACTGTACTTTTAATTGGTCTGCTAAATACCTTGTGCTTTTATAATTAAGGAAGTTAAAGGCAGGAAATATTTTTCCAACATTTAAGGGGCTCATAATGCTTTGTAATTCACAAAGACTGACAAGAATTTATGCACATTTAATTTTTTTTTTAATATTTAGCCTTTTTCCCCCATTCTCTTATGGGAATTACATTCTCACATGCTTTTGATGGTATTTAAATTATATCACATTCTAACATGAAATCAAAATAAATTCCTGACCATTATAGTTGTAAACACAGAATTTTCATGACCTGATGCATATTGTGGCTTTGATTTTAGTATGGAAGCAAAACCATATTTGTTTTTTAGTCACCTTAATAAACTTAGATAAATAAGTGGCCACTATGAAAAACTCGGTGTATTATACCTCAGCCTAAAGATGATTCGAATCTCTTTGTGTTCATAGTTTATCTAAAAAGCATATTTTGTTACCTTTTTGAATTTCTTTCTTTGTCTTTGAAATGCCTTCCTGCTGTCTATGTTAGATTATGCAATAGATTAGTTGCTAATAAAAATGGGTTTCACTCAGCCAAGATGGCAGTGAGGTAGTGGCTGTTGAGCTTCCAGTGAAGGCTTTAGTTCCCAGGCCTCCAGTCAAGTCAGACTAAGCAGATTCAAGGGGTACATTGCTCAGTGTTGATGAGAGATGGAAAAAGGTTATACTAATCTCTTCTTTCCTCTTTCTAGCATAAACATGCAAGTAAAAGGTCTTCAAATGCTGAGAAATACAGTGACAGGACATCACAAACTCTCAGCTCCCTCCTAAGCAACCTTCATCATCTATGACCAGGTTATGTGCAAGCTTCCACATTGAGAAGTAGCTCCCTTTTTAGTGCACAGTCTCAGTGCACCAGTCCTGCTCTGTAGGAGTGTGCAATGGTGAGGTGGAGTTTCCAAACTCCAGCTGAACCTTTTCAAGCAGGAGGAACCCATGTTTTTCTTGGTTGGCAGGCCTAGCAGGTCCTTGTGCATTCTTGGGGAACACCACCAGTACAGCTGTGTTGGCTGCCAGCCATCAGCTGCCTAATGCACAGGAGAGGGTTGATGAACTCTCTTGGATTCTATTTAAACGTGGGCTTAATCCCAGTAAAGTCAGTGGTGCTTATACATGCACAGAAAGCTAAGTGCGTGTCAGAAAAGCAAAGATGGTTACAGGAGAAGAACTTAATCTTTTTTACTGCCTTCTGCTTTGGCTCCTCAACATTCAACCAGGTGGGTCCAGCAAGAGCTTCAGAATTTTTGGCCAACACTCCATTCCTCTCTTGGAGAAAGCTCACATTTATTTTGTTACCATTGCCAAATCAGAGTAGTCAAATTTGAAATGGCAAAGTACTACATGAAATGGAATTTCCTTTTTCTGCCCAGTTCTAATAACAACTTAGAGTTGAGTGTAAGTAAAAGATAATTATATTTTTATTAAACTAAGTGAAATTTGTTAGCAACACTAAAGAGTTAGACTAGAAATTGTGTTGCTTCATGCTGCCCAAATGGGTAATAAAATGCTATTATTTCCCTTTCAAAATGCTGTGATTATTTTTTTTCCACTCATTTATGTGGTATCCCGTTATATGTTCCCTGAATGTGCACAGCAGGGTCATTCTGCTGGAATATTCTTGCCATGACATTCCATGAAAATTCACATTTATCTACAACATAAATGTTTCACTCACAGCTACAAATACAGTATTTAGTGTTCTTCTCTGAGGAAAGCAAAGAGGCCTTGTGACATGAAGAGAATATGTGGTTGCTGTTGGAAATGTGTTGTCAGTTGAACTTTCCACCCTGATTAAGGAAATATATTTATGAATGAAGGCAGTAGAATAAGATAAAGACATTGCATTTCTAAACTGATTAGGCAAGTGGTCTTCAAGACCAATTATAGAAAAAATGAATATATACACATTGCCATCAGGCTGTTCTTGATCAGAATTATTTATTGTAAGGTAATATTAACTACTGATCTTCATCTTTCATACCACTCAGAATGAGGTAGTATAGCTTGTAGACTGTAGCCTAATTCAACCCAACCTTTAGGTTGTATATGAATAGTCTTTAAATTAAAAAAAAGATTGTTCAGATTACAGGAATTTTTTTCCTGTGGTGGGTGTTTAGTCCTCCTTTTGAAGGGAGGGGAGAGAAGAAAGAGGGAAGATTGCACAACACCAATTTCCTGCAACTCAGGCCTTTTCCCTGTCTTCTTCAGCCCCACTGCTGCGAGATACTTTCCACCCCCAGAGCTGAACTGTACTTAACCCTTTGGGACAGAACAAACCATCTCCTACTGAAAGTACTTTCATCATCTTTCTTTGTCATCATTTTCAGAGAAAAACAAACAAACAAGAATCCCAACCAACCAACCAGAACTAACAAGACCTATTGCTCCCAGGTTTTATATATTCTTAATTTGCCTGATTTTCACACATATGAAGCAGGTTGCTCAGCTCTGTCATGTTTCTGATATTTCTTGGTGTGCATAAGCAGTTACTCCCTCTGATAGCACTGCTTAGCTATTTGTAAGTTTAAATATTACCCCCCTGTTCCTTCCATAAATGCCTTTCCTAAAGACATTTCCTAACTTTAAACTCTATTTAAAAGATTCAGCTGGTCACATGCAATTGTCCTTCTAATGATTTTTTTGCATTGACTTTTGTTACATTTGCTTTGAGTTCTACATAAAAATACACACCTTTTGTATTTTATTTTATTTTAGTTATTAAAAAACCCCAACAAAATGAAACAAAAATGGAACATTGTATTGGAAAACAACAGAGGTTTTATGCTACAGATTGGTAAGACCCTGATCTCCCTTGTAATACTTAGTACTCTACTTAAATCTTTGCTTTAACAGCAGCACGATCCCATATTAAGTTCTTGCCTAATTTGTTTTGCAGGATTATCCCCCATTTTACCACTCTCAGGACACCCTCATATGTCCTGCCTTTAAACAAGCATTGGTGTTGTCATAGGTCTTTTTTCTCAATCCTCCTAAATGAACCAGGCTGCTGGCTGGGAACACACAGGAAAGACACAGCACTTGGTCAGACGGATCTGTGGGAAAGAATGGAAAAGACCAGTTATGTCACCTGCCAGACTTTAGCTCCCACAGCTGGAACATTCTATTCAGCTAGGTTTTTTTCCTTTCAGGGGATTTGTGCAGCTAGCACAGGGTGAAAGCTAGTAGACCGTTTTCTGACAGAGTGGATTTTACTTGTAAAGTGCTGACTTACCCAAAATACAGCTTTGTACAGTGTGTGTCAAATTCAATGAAACAGTGATTGTGAAAGTGTTTTCTGCCCAAGAATGAAACTTCTTCCCAAAACTACAGACAGAGGTCTTCCCCCAAATAGCCAAAAATCTAGCTCTCACAGTGGTCCCCTAAAATGTGGGAGATCTGGGGATAAAACCCTTTCTCCAGCCCAGGTTCTAGTCACCAAGCATGAAGATTTGCAGGTCCAAAAGCCAGAAAATGATATGATGTCTGATAGTCAAATATCTACTTTTCTATAGCTTGTCATCATAGCCCATTGTAGAAATTTTTCACTAAATAGGGCAAAATAATTACTTCCACTTGATCATTTATGTAAAATTTAATTTTCCATAACTACACATGCACTTGGTTCACTTGAATTAATAGTTTATATATTGAAACTATGTATCTATGCTGCAGTGCAAGAATGTGCTTCCTTGTTTGACACTGGAATGCAATGTTAAATGTGAGAATATTTCTAAATAACTGGCAGAACAGCAGCTACAGTAGGCTACTCAAGCCCTGCTCTGTTTGTTTGCTTTAGAGTCTTTAAAGGGATGTAGAACACACTTTGACAGAAAATAAAATCCGAAATCCCGCTGTACTGCAACAACCCCTCAGACATATCAAACACAGCAGTTTCTGCTAAATGGCTCCATGGCTCCTGTGCCTTCCCAGTTTGTCAAAAAGTCTCTGGAGGATATTTGTGTGTGATTACAGCCCAGAATTACAGGCTCTAGGAAGGGAAACTTCTCTCTTGGTATGTCACTCCTGTATTAGTCCCAGCCCTGTGCTCTCACAGAAATTGTACCTCAGTGGCAGCAAAAGGAAGAGAGACTGGGAACTCTTGACCTGAAGTCCCAAGGGGCAGCCTCCAAAAGCTTTTTGCTGCAAGTCTGGGGTTTGCATCTATTGTTGTATACACAGAATTCATTGTATTGAGTTGTGGATAAACTTTCTTCTCTGTCTAACAACTTCATGCACTAAAGATAGAAAAAACATCATTTCTGCTACCTTGTGTTTGTCCATGAGCCTCACTCAACCTGATGTAGTTTGGACCATCTCTCTTAGTCAGTTTGGAAGAAAATAGACATATTTGCAGAATATGAACCTTTGATGAGAATGGGGCAATCTGAATGGCTAAGTCTTGTGTAGATGATTTACCTCAGTCTTGGTGGTTTCCATTTAGGCACTAGTACCAAAGAGAAGATAAAATCTGTCTCAACCATAGAGCTAATGAGGTTTAGATGTAAAACTGTCACTGCACAGCAATAATGATCTTCTGTCTATAGGCCACCTTTTATCCAGGGAGATTCCAATTATGTACACAAAGCTGTGTTTGTGTTTGTAAGACTTCACCCATTACAAGGCTGCAGGTCCCTCAGGAGTGGAGATCTGCAGTAGTTTAAAAGTGCACAGCAGTATCAAACAGTTCAGGTAGGAAGAGGTTTTCAGGCTGAGGTTGGAGTAATAGTTTAGACTCAAGATATATTAACCCTCCAGAAAGCTGGGTTGCAGAAGTATAGCCATGCACCACCTTCACAAGTGGCAGCACCTTTATCATCTGTCCTGACCTTTCTGTGTCCAGTCTCTGAAATGCAGTGAGGTGGTTCTTACAGATCACTTGAGACAGCTAGCTTCCTCAGAGCAGACTTTACACAGTAAAAAGCCCTTCTAACTTGGCTCTCAAATATCTGGTTGCAGACTGCCAGGTTTGTGTACAGACAAGATAAAACATATCTGAGGATTAGGGGAATTGCTAACAAAGTATTCCTGCTATCCTACTATAAACTAAGTCTCATAACTAAACAAGTAGGACTAGACTGCTGAACTCACCAGATGAAGAAAGAATGGGAGATTAATCCCTGGAGCTCATTCAAGTTCAGGTCCCAAATCTGAAGCAACCAAGCTCCCGAGTGCTAGTAGGGTTTCTGCTTGTGCTTCTGTTGGCAAATGGGGATTTAGTTATACACTTCTGTTAGAACGAAACAGAATTTGACACTGCAAACTTTTCCTTATGCTAGAAACCTAAAAATGTGTGCCAAATATGCAAGATAAAAGAATATAATAGAACAGACACAGTATAAAAATAGTTTACAGTAAGCATACATTTTTATAACTACATATTTTTCCAGTTGTTCCCACCCAGTCCATCTTTCTTCAAATAATCGTCATTAATCAAATACAAATATAGGTCCCATAGGTCTAACCCAGATTTAAATCTAAGCACATGTGTAAGTGTTTGTTGCTCTGGAGTCTTGCTTTTCACTGTTATATTGAAAAACATTCTACAATAGGTTTTTTCCTTCCACATCCCCCTCCTTCCACCCAACAAATCAAATCACAGAGGAAGAGATCTAATTATTTTGAAAAATGTTTTCATTTTATGAAATATTGTCTCACCCTCTCCCCTCCCACCCCCCCCCCCCAAAAAAAAAACCCCAAAAAAATCTGCTTTTCCCATTGTCCATAGTACCTGCAGTCAAGTTTTGCTGTAAATCTTGCAGGTGGACAGCAGCTTCAGTCACATGCAGCGCAGCAATGGTTACTGAGAAAAAAAGTTCACAAAGTATTGGTCAGAAGGCAGGAACAAAAGTTCAGGTAGGTTCCTGCTCCTTTAGGCAGTTCCCCCAAAGACACCAGAGGTGCAGCAGCCTTCTGACAAACAGCAAGTACCTGGATTTGAGCTTAGGAAAAAAGTTAATTTGTACTCTCAGCTGTCAAAACGTACCCCACACATCTGCTATTGCTGTAGAAAAGCTCATTGATTTCAGGCACAAGCATGTGGCTGTGCTTTTGCACAACTCCCTATACAAACAGCTTTATTCCTAAAGAAGTTTTCAGATGTCTGTGTGCTTGTATATTTAGATCCATACACATATTCTGGTTCTGTGTATACATACATAAGCTACAGTCATATGGATACATAGAGGAAAATTATTTCTCAAACCACAACTACAAAGGAACAAACAAAAAGCCCAAAGCCTGATAACCCTTGTCACTCCAACAAACTCAGCCTAAGAAAGCAGAAACAATGGAGTAGAATGTGGCCTCCCCCACCCATCATCAGAAGTCTGGACTATACCATTACCATGGTCCTGGGCTATAGCAGCCTCCACAAACACAGCTTTTTGTGAAAGACTCCTTTCTGCAAAAGGCTCCAGCATTTCAAGTTCCCCCTTTCCACAAAAGAGCCTTTCGAGACACAAAATCAACCAGCAATTGTAATTTTCCTTTCCATCTCTAACATCCTGTGGCATGTATTTTGTTCCCTGCTGCCCCATGACTTACTGTAGCAGGAAGATCTGCCACTTCTTAATATCCCTGTGATAAACTTTTCAGGGAACTGCATTTTGGACATTCTGTTTGTACTGAAATAGGCTTTTAACACTTTGGGGGAAACAAGACACTTTCATTTACACCCTTAAAGAAGAATTTGAGGAGGGAGCATTTCAGCATAGAGCAAACGCTCCACCTTTCCTTTTAGGGCTGTAACATCGGATTGAGAGCAGGGATATGGATTTCCAGACAAATAACAAGTGAGTTTGCAGGTTCATGTGATCTGTTTTTCACACACCTTGCGCAAACCTCGGACATCACTGGAATGGAAAATTAATTACTCAGGTTCTGTGAGAGCAAGGAGCAAGGCCCTCCATAAGGAAAAATTGTACAGAGGCTAAGGGTCAAGGTATGCTTCAAATGTTCCCAGTTATCTATTTTACTATGAACAAAAGACAAGAGCAGAAAAGGATTTCTTAATTCCACTCTTGTTCCCCTTTCTTGTAGTAGGGGGATTTGCTTAATTCTTTACAGCTGACCCAGCCCTTCTTTCTGACAGTCTTTGTGCAGAGTTTACAGCATGCAGCTGCAGTCCTTCTGCTCAGGGCAGGAGTGTTAACTCTTTCCCTGACAATCCTTGAACTGGTTATTATATACAGTTCATCACATGAATCTGATTTGAGACGCTGCCAGATGGTTGTCATTTAGGTGAAAGCAGACTTAGAATAATAGTCAAAAACTGCATGGTGAGTTTCTAAACTACTAATTTGTGATCATAAGTTGGAAGGAAGAACTTATGCCCTTCTTCATGCCAACTTCATGTTGGCATGAAGAAGGGGCATGGATGAGAACTGTATGTTCTTTCAGCCCTTTGCCTTCCTCTTCTTGAAGAACTTTCAAACTGCAGTCAAGAGCTTTTCCTTCCTTTAACTGTCTTGTTTTGGACCTTGAGTGAGTTTGTTGGGGTTTTTTGGTTGGAGTTTTTATTGTTGGGGTTTGTTTGGTTTTTTTGGTTTGGGTTTTTTTTTTTTTGGTTTTTTTTTTTTTTTTTTAATTAGTTGTTCTGAAACACAAACCTTTTTCAGGAAATGTTGAACTTAACATACAGTGAGCCAGAAAAAGAGAGCCAACCCCCTGCTGGCACTTCTGCATCTGAAACAGAACAAAAATTGACACCTGGAAACGCTGATATTCTGGAAAACAAATCCGATATATTTTGAGTACAAGTACGATGCTGGCAAACAAGAAGACATTGAAGTAGGAGGAATGTAGGAAAACTTACCAAAAAAAAAAAAAAAAACAACCACTGCGAGGAGTGTTTAAAAACAAATAAATAATAAGAATTTTGAATTTGTATCACCATTTTCCCGTTGTAACAAACAACAGAAAGAGAAACACAATAATTTTGGGCCTGTCAGCTTAAATTAATGCTGGTTGGTTTAAAATATACTGTCTTTTGAAAATAAACTCATACACTGCTATGGTTTTCAGAGTCTGAGCATTTGTGGATCATAACACAAAAAAAATCTTTCCCCTGAACCTGTTTTTCTCTGTCAAGTTATTGGCTTTTCATCTAGCTATTTATGGAAAAAGTAACCAGAATCCTCCAAGCCTGTCACTGGAGACCACTTTCCCAATTCAGTTGAAAGGTAGTTATATCTGTGAGACTGAAACTTCTGCGAGGGTAGAAGCTTTGGTTTGTTTCTTAAAAGATGGGATTATAGTGGAAAATAGTGTAAGACTAAAGAAATAGCACTGGTGGTATAATTTGGCAGAAAAATAAAGGCCATCCAAACAAAAGGGTTTGCATTTGTGGAAATATAATTTTAGTTTTGTGCCAACACAGTCTGGATGGAACAAAAATATGATTTACACCTTTCTAAAACCTTTAACCCACTGCCAGATGTATGCAAGAAAAGTCAAAATCCTAAGGAGTAAATTTCTTGGTCTGACATTTCCAATGAGTAACTTTGATAAATAAAACCTAATTTTTACATCTGCCATAGATTCTGAGGTATGATTAATAGCTTGAACATTGTGGCCAGTAGCCAATGTATGAATGTGATTACAGCAATCTTAAATATAGTACATTTTGAATAAGTATGCCAAATAAAGAGCATAAAAACACTCCATGCATGCTTGGAAAAAATCTTGTCACAGTGTCAAATATTAAATCCTTATGAAAGTTAAATACCACAGGCATCATTAGACATAACCACAGAAGCATGGGGTACCACTGGCATCAGCTCAGCTTTGGGAGCTCAGTCATAGAAACCCCATTTCTGTTCATCTTGTTCTCCACATTCAATTTGCACTAATTTGCTACATATTGAAGTGGGGGGAAAAAAAGGAAGGAAAAGGAAACCACCTGAACACCCCAGCTTTGCCTAAAGTACCATATTAAGGTGCTGTCTTTCAGTTACCTAAAATAAAAAGTTTTTCATGTAAAAGCTACACTCTGCTAACTCAGATTTTGTGATCAGCAGGTTTCCCTCTCCACTTCAAGGGTGTCAGAGTCTGAAATGGTTCATTCCTTAAACATTGTTGTGAAGGAGTTTGCTTTATACAGCAAAAACTGTATAAAGCTACAACCACCAAAGCCCACTCCTCCCTGAAGATGCCTCTGGACTGAGTTAAGCTGCCTAGAGAAGATAAAGGAGACACTATCGTTCAATCATCTCAGGTCTAGAGAGAACTAAACAAGGCTGAGGGAGAAGAATGCATCCACAGGAAAGCCAAACCCAGGAGGAAATCATCCCTGGCTGGGTTTGGGGTGGGGAAGCCATTGCTCACAGAGGCCAGGTTTGCACACACTTCCTCCCAAGCCCCAGCAAAGCAGGGAGGAGGAGAGTTCTGGGTGTGCGGCGTAACCTCTGGTCAGAGGCAGTAAATACCAGTCCTCCCTTACACAAACCCACCCAGCTGTGAAAGGCCACATCCATGGGACATTCATGTGAGAGGCAGCTGAGGGGGGTCAGAATCCATCAAAGATCCACCTGAGGGATGTACCTGGGCATTCCCACCTGGCCTGGACCTACATTAATCCATTGGATTCTATGTTTTTCAAGGGGACCCTCACCACTAAGAAGAGCAGATGGAGAGGATCATCAGGATGCTGGTAGGATCCATGGAGTGGTGATATTTTCTTTTAATTTTGTCACTCGCTTTCTGTCCCCCCCACCTCTTTTTCTTTCTCTCTCTCTCACTCTCTCACACACACATACATTTAGTGTGTAATAAAATCCATACTATTGACTTTGACTTATGGTCTCGTTTGCACCTTAATTCAGGCAGAGGCATTTCTCATAATTTTAAGAACCAGACCGTAAAAAAGGGGCATCATGTTCTCATGTGTGCTGGCAGCAGCAGGAGGATCATAGAGATCATTAAACTCCCCTGTGCTTGCACCACTCATTTAATGGAATTTTTACCAGGGAATGTTCACTGGGATTTCAAAAGAAATATGGGTTATCCTCTAAACCTCTATATCTGCAGGACAGGGAATTTTTATTCCTTCTTTCTCCTTAGCTTCATGCCATGGCCTGTCCTGCTTTTGCAGTTGGCTCTTCCTTTAGCGCTTCCACCCTGCCTCTTCTCTGCAGAGCAAAAATCTGCACCAGGGGATTGGTTTTAGGTAGACACAAAAAGTATATAAAGCCTTGGAATTTCAGAGCTTAACCAAGGCTTGTTCAAGCCAATCAGTAATTTTAGCTGTGCGATCTTAGAAATTTTTCCATTTAAAATTGTTGGGCACCAGATTTCAAGTGCCTGCATTCTGTAGGTCTCTCTCTAAAAATTGGAAAGTAGTGTTGAAGTGATTTTATTTAGAATACTTTATCCATATTTAGTAGAAATTTTGTTCCTAAGTTCCCAATTCTGACAAAGACTTCTGGGCAGAAAGCATCATCTATATAATGGAAGCATAATTGCAAACTTTTCAGGGAAAGGAGAAAGCAGTGCCTTTAATAAAATGTTGTCCTCTCCCTGCCATTGAATGGGTGAGGTTCACTTGCTATAATTACATTCCTTACCTAATTATGTTCTTTAACAATAATCACACCTAAAAAGAGGGCTTGCTCTGCTCTAAGCAGTGAATTTAGAGCCAGCATTTGTATTACCCAGTATTGACATCCAGTGGAGAGTTAGAATAATTACAGGCCTGCAGATAAGCAAGTGCTACTCTCTGGTTTGCATCCTGAGTTCAGCTTTAACAGAGCAGTCTACTTGCCTTAATCTGTCAAGACTGTCTTCTTATAAAATATAACTCTTCATCTTAGTGTGTTCTCTTTGCTAGGAAAAAAAAAATAGAATAATATTACACAAAGTCTCCTATTTCTCTGTGAAGAGATTTTCTTCTGAGTAGAGTTTTCTTCCACTTGTATGTGCTAGTTCAGGCTCCAGTGAATTGTTGAACATCTGGTCCTGGTGTAACTGCTCCAAAGTGCAGAAGTGCCCAGCAACAGCATATTTTGGGAGGTTGTATGTTCTCTCCCGGTGTGTGCTTCAGAGAAAAAAATGAGGAAAAACCAGCTATGCTCTCTAAAGGTGTCAGTGGTTTCCACAAGCTCTTGTGACTCCAAGGCCTATGAGAGCCTTAGTCTTGGACAATACCTTGTGGAATTCATATCAAAATGGGATTGCTGAGAAGAAAAGCTCTGGTTCAGATGCTCAGGTACCCTAAAGGGTAAGGGTGAGCTCGCTTACACTGTCCATGTGACTCCTCCATTAGCAGCTCTCCCCAAGGACGACTTGAATAAGGTGTTCACCCCAAAACTCAAGAAATTTGGTGAGATTTTTTTTTCAAAGACTTGATAATTCATGTGAAGCATGGAACCACTGTGCTTATGAGACCAAAAGCACTGCTATCAGGAGCACCTACCTCTCACAAGAGGGTCTCATAGCAGGACCTCATCAAAGAAAAGCTACCTGCAAAGAAGAGTAGAGAGCTACTTCTGCTCTGCTGTAGGGATACCATGGGAGCTGAAAGGTCCAGGTCCAGGCAGACCAAGGAGGTGCATGAGAAAGGCTACTCACAGCTAATGTCAAGCTGCTGGGCACTGTGAGCAGGAGTGGTATAGGCACCATTTTTCAAACAGGTGAGGAAAGTAGTCAAAAGGGCATTTCAAAACACTGTGACTCTTCTGTGATGCATGTAATACATACAAGAGAGACTCTGAATGAATCACCAATACTTGAAGTGCAAATTGCCGTGGAAGATCCTCACTGGGGGAGTCTTTGAAAGTGAACTAAGAGAATACTACTTCATAACATGCTGAGTGGCCCAAACCCACTTTTCTTTGAAATAAGGCCAAGTCTGTGAGATCCTTTGCACAACAGAGGGTGCAATATGGATCTATATTTATAGGTGAGTGTGAAAGTTCACTGTTTTTGTGGACTTCAAGTAACACCACCAGATATTTTCACTTGTAATGGTGTTCATGCTGCAGTTTAGTTCTCATGCAGTCATCTGGTGAGTTAGATCATGGCTTTCAGTTAATAATGTGCTTTGTTCCAAGCTTTTGCAAATGAATTGCCTGCATATTTTAATTCTTCCATCTACCCTTTACCTAAACATTTCTTGTTGTAGCACTAATTGATCCCTACTCTTAATTATGTCTACATTTTCCGCAAGAGAAAAGAATTCAACTGACTCTAATATATTCTGTTGCATAATTGCTGATGGTTTTCCCTTTTTGTCTTGTAACTGTTCTGACTGCTACTGACTTCTTCCAGTTAGTTGATTTCCCTGGAACACTTTGAAGTGCACATGACAGGAAATGCACTAAAAAGACCTGTGTTAATAGAATTTCAGGTCTCTGAACAATTTGTTATATTTTGAAGGAAAAATTGCCACTAATTTCAGGATTTGTAAAACACACAAGTAAAAATTCATGCAAGAGACTGTTTTTAGAAACACAGAGATATTTGAGAAAGAATTGAAAGCCACAAAGAAATTTTTTTTAATTTCTGAAACCAAAGACAACTGTTATAACGTATGTTAAAATGTATGCAATGTAGGTATGTTAAATGTACAAAATGCCAGCTAATTTTTGTGAAACACACACTAGTTAAGCAGCAGAAGCATGCTGAGGTCTGACCACCCCAAGAGGTCCGTATCGCTCATTGCAGACCCGGGCTGCAGTGCTGTCCACCACAATGAATTGTCCTACGTGCTCTGCTTGTTTTTCTAATCCTTCCTTCTTTGTCAGCCCTGCAGTGTGCCAGAGATTCTGACTGAGGGCTTCTCAGTGGAAAGGACAATAACTGTTTGCATTATGAGAAACTTTTATCTCAGCCAGTATCTGCCTTGATATTGCAGCAGCATGGCTGAAGAACAAGAGACATTGTCTGCTTCCTTACTTTGCAGAGCTGCTGGATATTAGCAGCACTGCAGTACTAAAAAGCCCTCTGTCTGGTTTTGAGATGCTTCAAATAGGAGAAGCCATATTCAGCTCTTTATCTCAGGCCACTAAAGAAATATATGTGTTTTGTTTTACTTTTGTAAATAGCGCACTTGAATCCTATTGTCTTTGCAGTCAAATATATCCAAGACAAAAAAAAATCCTCCTTGAGTCTATGCAATAATTTTTTCCAAGCGGCACAGATTGCCACAGTGAGAACTGCCTCTTTGCTTTAAAGCCCGTGCTTGTACCATCATTGGGACTGCATGCTTAGGAACGGGTGGTCTATATTTCTGTAACCAATATTTCTTAACCTGTTGGCAATTGTCAGAGATTTGGTTTTATATGACAATATAATCCAAGTAAACCTAGGAACTCACCCATTTGTCCCCACTGTAGATGATCATTATCATTATTAATAACTTACTGCTTTGACTCAAATGTGAGAGTTGTAAAGAATCACAGGATTTCACTTGGTGAAGACAGTGTCACAAAATAACTTCAATTCTATGTACATAAGTTTCACAGTGGATCCCTATGGCAAATAAGAGACTCGTTCACAAAAGCTAAATTCTAAAACATCTCACAGTCATTCAGAATTTCAGTTTAACTCTAGACACTGGGGAAGTGTTGTATAGTTTCTGGTTATGGTCCCTCTCTTGTGTTCATTCATCTTCTTTTCAATTCTTATGGGAGTAAGATAACTCCTTAGCACAATTCTTGGCTTCCTCAGAGCTAGAAAGAGTTTGTTCACAATGCTGCAGAGAGAGGTTTTGTTCACTGTAGTTCCTTATCCCCTTGAAACTGATGTCCTCTGACCTGTCTTAGACCTCAGAATTTTAAAACACTTCATCAAAAACAAGGAATTGAAGATTGTATTCTTGACCTCTCTTAGTCTTATCATAAATCCTGATGTTTGATAAATGCTTAGCCTATTTTTTTCCTTCATGAGTCATACATTTAAGTACCAGAAAAAAGTGATTGTTCTATTCCACTGCTCTCTTGCCAGACTGTTGGAAGTTTTCAGAGCGTCTATGAAATACATGAGGCACCACCTCTGCACACAGAGAAGAATTCGAGATGCTGTCAGATAGTCTATCTGATATAGCTAAAATAAAAGTCATTTGATCAGGCTTCACTTAGAGACCATACAGGCAATGCAGCTTTTCCTTTGGGGAAAAGCTCTTCAAGAACTGATGAAATTATATCCATAAACATAGGAGATTGTCTCTAAGTCCTCCAACATGAAAATACCTTGTCCTACCTGTCACTTTTGAGCCTCTGGTCTTTTGCTGCTTTCAGTATTAACTGTATTTTTCAGGATAAAGCCTCTTGATGGGGTCTGTTCTAATAAACAAGAAACAGGCAGGGGACACCTCATACCCTGGTGATGAGACAAGCAGCACACTCCTGTCTGTTTCTGGCCAGTGCCTATTAGCGCTGCCCCAGGCCATGCTCCAGCCTGGTGCCTGCCAGGGACCTGTCCTGCAAAGCTGCCTGACATTTCTGTTTTGAGAGAGCATGGCATTCAGGTCTGTGGATGGCACCAATGCCGTGCCTTTAGTACAGAGAGTGACCTCTGGCTGCCTTTGGTTGGTGGCATAGGTACTGCCTTTCAGACAACACCAAAATATTTATTAAAAGTTTCACGAGAATACATTATGTTCTTCAGATGAGCACACAGCCTGAATAAGTGGGACACTGCAATACCAGCCTCACCTTTTTTTTTATAACAGGAGGCATGGGAGATATTTTTCAGCAGATTTGACTACAGCAATTGAATTGACTTATCCTAAGCTCCTGAGTTTAGATGAGGTGACCCACTTGCAACAGGTACCAACTTCTCTGCATGCAGAGGGGAAATAGCTTAGTTTTTGACACCAAGCTTGATCCAGGTAGAAAAGGATCTCTGGAGTTTGAAGCTCCTTTTTGTTGAAGTAAGGAAGGAAATCCCAGCATTGATGTTTGTATAAATCTTCTGTAGCAGTTCAGCGATGGCACAACTGTTCACTCAGTGGGCCAAGACTTGATGGTATTGTGATCTTGTTCTGCTTACTTGCTCAAAGCAGCCTACTAATTTATTAGAATGAGTGGAGTGAGGAAAAGTCTCCTTACACACCCTGCTAGATGTTGTTCAGAACAAAGAGACTTTTGTACTTTTCATATGTCAGCCACCTTGTTAAAATTCTCTTCAAGACCTGCAACTATTACTAATTATACTTCCTTACCATCAAAGTAGCTACATAAATCAGCCACACAATAAAGGTTCTATGAAAAATACTTTATCAAGCCTTCTGAGCTTACTTTAATGCTGTGCAATTGAAGAGTAACAGATCAACAACTTTATTTCCTCTGGTCAAATACTAAACCAACCAACTTAAGTTGAAAGCAGCTTATATTTTATACCTACAGCTTTGATTCAATCAACAGTCTTGAATGACATAAGTATATGCAAATAGCCTAAACATCAGTCTTATTTCTCTGTAAAAATCATGTCTTGCTTTCAAATGTCACTCTCAGGTGTGCTGAAGTACCTGGTAGAATGAATCTGCAATGCCAGTGTTGTATTAGGTGATCTTTTTTTGCTCATATTACTTTTTATCATCTCTGTTGGTTGTTATAGACCCATTTCTTCCATTCTCTTGACTTTTATTTTTTATTCACAGTTCCTGAAGATCAAAACCATATGAGTTTTCCATAACACCCATTCCTGCAGAGTTTCAGATTCATAACTACTTGGAACTGATATACTATTTAAATTAACATTAACTTTGGCTCTGACTCTTCTGTGGTTGGCCTGTGGCTCTCTTAGTCTTAAGCACCATCACTGTCCTAATGTAGATTCCCACTGCATGTGTCTCTTGCTCCCTGTCCTGAGCAATTGCATATTGCTGATGTCTCTCTCTCATGAAAAGTGGGTATAAATTAAATCAATTAAATTCTGTTGAAAAACAGAACAGTTTAAATATGCCCAGAAGTGTTTTATACCTCTTCTTAAGAGCCGAGTACTAGAATGAGCAAATGAAGACAACTGGGTTTTGGGTTTCTTTTCATTCTGATTAATGCCCTTTCCCATTTGACAGAGATCAAGGCAGCTGGTCTGACTTCTTGTCTGCAAGACACATAAAGTATCTTAATCTTCTCTGTTACCTATTTTCTGTGGTGCCAGTGTCTGTATCTTCTGGGGATTCCCATATGCACAGTGGTACAGTGACAAAAGCAACACTGTCTTGATTTAAGGCATCTAGACAAGTACTATTTAAATTAACAAGGAAGCATCTATTCCCAGCTTGACTCTGTGTAAGAAAGTAGAAGTTGAGAAACTCTCTAGTGAGAAAATTCTTTGAAGATCTACATTCTGGCATAATATTACTGAAGAAAAGCTTAGACCCTGTGAAGTACATGTCAACATTGTTGCTGATTTCCGTCAGCCCAGAGCTGCTTCCAGTGTCTTCAATAGAACAAAGGATTTGGGGCTTGGGAGATATTTCTTTTAAATAATAGAAATGGAATTTTGGCTGCCTCTTCTGCACAGAGACAGTCATACCAGCAGGTGAAGAGGAAGTCAGAACTGTTTAGTAAATGGAAAAACTATACACAGAAAAAGGGAGGCTGTTTCACAACTTTCAGAGATGTGCTAGAACTTTCTTGATCTACACACAGGCTATGGAAAAGTTACCTTCTTCTTCCTGCCTTTGGATGCCATAGGTGTGTTTTGGCCAGAGAAGCACTGAATAGCACAGTATACTAGCTGATAGAACTGCTGAAATCAACACCAATCATTTCTGGAAAGCAGACAGACTTGTGGGATGACAGATATAACAGGGATTGCAATGATACTGATTTGATCTCCACCCATCCGGCCTCTGTAACTATAAAATAAACCAAGGGAGAAAACCAAAGCAAATTGGCTGTGAGAACTGTGGGATTTCTCCTTTAGACCAGTGCCAGCTAACAGACCCCCACAAGAAAACAAAAGAAATTGTTTATAGTTTTTAAAATATTTTCCATTTTTGAAGTTACTTACAAATGAATTTCCTCAAAGGAGAAAAAAAGACAGAGAGGGACAGATTAGGCAAGCTAAACTTAAAGTAAAAAAAAGAGCAAAACCTCCAGCTATAGAGAGATGAAAAAACTATTCCCAGAAATGTAATAGATTGTAACTTCAGATTGTTCTCTTGCAATAATTTCTGTAACAAGCCCATAGCCAAATCCATAGCATTTTCACCATCCAGCTGTTCTTTGCAGCCCTTGGGGCAAATTTGAACATACCTTTGAGGGACAGAGTAGTACCTCTGACATTCCACCCCGTTAACCAGTACTGGGCAGACAAAGATTTAAAGAGGCAGTTCTTTGGCAATGGCCCAAATAATTCTAGCTAATCTGAGACACCAAATAGACAGACACCTGATTTATAGATGTCTTAAAGGCAACAACAGCTTTGCACCAAATACAGAGTCTCAGTTCTCTCTACCTTCCTCCTGGCTGAACTTTCAGTAGCCCATTCCTCTCTGAAGTTTCACACTTGAAGCACAAATGCCCACTTTTGCCTTCAGCAATGACCAGAAGTAACACCACTGACTGATGGTCCTATCCATGACTACTGTCTAAGGCTCCACACACCTCATGAGAAATTCCTCCAGTTCTGTCATGCGGGTGACTCCAAATGCAGCAGAAGGAGTATTTAAATTAAAGGAGCATCTGAGCTAATGGAGTCTCCTTCTGCTTGCACCACACGATTGGTTGGCTCCTGTGTTTATGAAGATGTGGGCTCTGCTGCAGCTTTTTATGCACTCGGGGCAGTCATAAATCTCTCTCGCTCCTTGTGAATTCCCAAAGATATGTACGTCTTCAATAGCACTGAAATCAACCAGAATATTCAAAAGATAAGGAGCAAACAATGCCCAATAAGCAAGATTATTAACCTTGTTCCTTCCCAAAACTGGCTAAAAATTTCATTTCCCTTTGAATGAATCAAAAAATACATTCAAAGAAGACTTTATTCTCATTGCAACACTTTGTTCATTTGCACATCCATAGGCTGCAGGTTAGAGCATTTCCCCACCTGGGCAGTGTACCCCACAGGCAACCACAAGTGATTTCAAGCTGTAGGCATCCAATGGGCTGAAACCCCCCTTCCTGCTGTGCAGCATGTGCTGAGCCTGGCACAACGTGAGACCTGCTGCCGCCACTGCCTGCGCCCTGCTTCTAAAATGTTCTTGCAGTTTCTCAGATTTCCCTTCAATAGATCTGATTTTTTCCACCTCAAGGAACAGAGAATGATCAAGGGAATCGTGTTCCTTTGAAAGGAGATGCGATTAGTCACTCAGAGAGGAAAAAACTCTCATCAGGACTCATTCTGTGCAGAGAAAGAGACTGGGCTGCATGCCAGACTGCTATTAATTCTACCTGGAAACAGATTAAATCCTAGGTCACTGTTCTGGATATGGAAACCTTTTGCTTCTTCCATGTTTTCAGCAGAGCTCTGGAGTTTTTGGCAGTGTTTTGAGCATTGTGCTCTATAAAGCAGTGTTAAATACTGCACATTTATAGTCAGGAAACACCTCAAAGTCCCCTAATGTCAATTAGCTACTTCCTCTGCAAAGTTGTAAGCAGATGCATGAGAGCAGCTCTACAGGAATATATTTGCTAACAGGTGCACCATTAGGAAGGAAAGAAGGTTGTTTATATTAATGGGAAGGAAGTCCCCTTCAAAATTGCTCATCCAGTGTTTTCTGGCTGCTTCTGGCCCTGCTGTTGCCTCTCACTTTTCACCCACACGTGTTGGGTAATTAGGGGTTCAAACAATGCATGAAGGGCCTCTGCTTCTAGTGACTCATAGCTTCAGGGATTATCCACGATTACTAAAAGGCTTATGATTCCCTTATGATTCCCTTTGGTGTGCATAACCCATTGGTCTTCATATGCGCTATAAAATTAAAATTACAGGGACTCCTGACAGTAATGATAAATTACACCAAGACAGGTCTTCCAGTGGTACAAAATGGGGCAACTTCACTGAAGGCAGCAGAGCTTTGTCAAACTAATCATCCTGAGGAGCTAGCCCATTGCAAACAACTGCTGCACAATGTTTTCTTTCCTTTCCACTACAATAATACTGTTTCTTCTCTCAACATACAGAGAGCCAATTACAGTTTTATCCCCTAGTTTTAGCTCACCAAACTCATAGATTTACCCAAACCTAAGTCAGAATCCCCAGCTATATTGACTTGGGCTCATTTTTTAGTGAGATCTGTTTTGGCATGGGACCAACAACCATGTATTTGCAATCAACCTTGTGTTTTAGTACACAGAGTCCATTAAAATCATAGATGATGTTCTCATGTCAAAAAAACATTCCTATTTCTGGCTCAGCCATCAATGGGTAATAAAGCACTCCAACTATTAGGGATCCATTATAAACACTACACTTGAATAACAAACCCTGGGTGAAAACCAGTGTTTGCAAGGATCTCTTTCTGAACTTGGAGTAAATTGGTGTGAAAAAATGCAGCTTGCCTTGAGAAATGCACTGACACAATCCTCTTCTCTTCTGAGGAAGAGAGGGACATTCTGCCTTGGTCTCATTTCACAGAGGCAGTGAATTAAAACAAATGAAAATGCTTGTACTGGCTTCAAGTTACTTGTTGGAGATACCTACGCACTCATGCAAGCAATTTGAAGGTGCATTTAGAATCAGAGAATGAGTTCATCTGCCAGCTCAGATGATCCAGAAACCCTTTAGAGTGCCATGGGTGCACAGAACAAGTGCACAGGCACATAATTTGATCCTGTTACCACTTTGGTGCTGCATTAAACACACTTCAGATCACCATGGATGCTCTTCTTTTGGAAGAAGGTTTCTTGCCCCTTTCCCCTTGGGAACAACAAATATATGCTTGATACAGTTTTATGATATAGCTTGCCTCATTTGAAGTATCCTAACACATTGCATACCTAAGGAGAGAAAGCACAGTGTGTCAGAGCCATACCAGATGAGGCCTTTCCTTCAAGGAAAGACATTTGGCCCTCGTGTTTTCCATGGACATTTTGCAAATTTCCCATTAACTTAGGAGACTATGTCTCATTTAAAAACTGACCCACAGCAGATCTACACCATGCAGGAACACACAGTACACAAATAACAAAACCAGTACTCAAGCTACAGTGCAGAAACATGTGTAAACACCAGCCCCAGTCTCCAGCACATGGCAGCCAGGTCAACAAGGTGCCTCTGAGCTGAAATGCTCTGCCCTGAGCTGGGGTACAGCAGAGGTGAGATGCTCCTGATACTCCTGCTGCTGCTCAAATGATGTGTTTTCCACTGTGTCAGGTGTCTGCTCATCGTTCTGTGTGGCATGACACAAGTATAACCTTAGGCTTCTGAATTTCAGGGAAGAGGTCCTAGAACTGCTACCATGATTTTGCAAATGTTGCTTTTCTGCCTTAATCAGGCAAGCTCTATTACTGCTTCAGCAACAGACATAGGGACTGAGTAAAGGAAGGAATATGGAATTTAGCCCAGAGCCCCTTTAAATGCACTTCTATGTGTAATTTAATAGCTGTATTATAAACATTAATGTTAGTATAAAAATCTGGGGAATTTCAGGCCCAAACTGGGTTAACTTTTTTCTTTTACCTTCTTTCCTCTTGAGAAACTTGTTTTCTTTTTATTGCATTCCAATAACAAGAGGCCATTTTACACAGGTACATCTGCAACATGTTACAGGCAGCATAGAATATTAAAACAACCTGTGCTACTGCTGGTGAAACTAATAAGGGAGGTAAAACTTTTCTCAGGCTGGGAAGAAAAAGGTGCCTATAGCAGGAACTCCATTAGCAAACTCCATTACTGGAGGGACTGCGCTGAACGCTGAAGTAATTTCTAATTTAAAGTCCTGTTTCAAGTGGCAGCACTCATACTCAAAGAGGGGAGCCAGGCTACAGTGAAGTGGTGGTGGTGGTGGTGGCCAGGTAGTTCACATGAGGTTGTGTTTAGATATGGATCAGAGCTTTAAAACAAAATGGCAAGTTAAGATAATAAAACTGAGGAGACTATAAAGCAGAGAGAGAGGAAGTTTATACATTAACCTTACTTACTTCATAAAGAGGGGCAAACCTGTCTACCTTAATCCTCTGAATCGACACAAGCGTGAAAGTTCACCTCTAATGTTACTGAGTTCATGCTCAGCAAAGGATCAGATGTGAAATAGATTACAAAGCCAGGAGAGAGAGCAGCTCAGTTGAGAAATGGAACAGTGAAAGGGGAAAAATGAGCAGAAGGAACAAAAAGGGGGAACAGGAAGGGTAGTGAGTGAGACAAGCCAGAGAAACAGAGAGGAAGAGCCAAATGGAAAAATAAACAAATAGTTTATTCTTTGGTTAAGGCTTAGGAATTCCTCCTCCACAGAAAAATTACAATTTCCAGATTTGATTTATTTTTCATTTTAAATTGGAAGGAAAAGTCAGAAAGACAAACGAAATGTATAATGGAATATATATTGTGGTTCTGGCCACCCACCTGCTTACCAGACTGGCTCCCAGCACAAATTGTGACAGAATCAACACATTCCACCAAATGTCACTGTCCATTGGACAGTGGCTCCACTGGAAATCCTCTGTCCAGCTATATATCCTGTCACTGCTTTTTTAAGCTGTAGAGATACCCAAGGGAAGCTTGGCTTCAAGAATAATAACACAATATGATATGCTAGTGCACATAATTTTTCAGTTTAGATTTCAAATAGGAAGTTACTAATGTGCAGTGGGTTTTTCCAAGGACAGAAAAAGAAAATCTGTTTTATTGTTGCATCTCTACTGGTGGAGGAAGAAGAGGGAAATGTGAAGGAAGAGGACAAGACAGACTCATATTCAAGGAAATAATTTGCCTATGTGTGGGAGAGGAAATTTGCTGAATTTATTCTGTGGCTCCACAAAAGACTTATAGTTCCATATTTGGTTCTCCCAACCCCAGCTGTCCTAGACATTGTTATATTTATTGTTAATTTGGTAACAACTTACTATTAAAAAGTTATGGTAAGTTTGATGAGCAACTACTAGTTCTTTGATGGTGGACTCAGGTCTCAGATAATGCACCCTTGTAACTGGTTCCTGCTTCATGTTCCTCCCCCATGAAACCGTACCTGACATGTTGGGAGAGCCATGACATCGTCCCAGTTTTTGATCCAAGGCAAAGCACATCTCTCTGTGACACCTTGCACCCTCATGGTGCTGCTCTGGAGGGCTCTTCATGGCTGCTGACTGTGACCAGGTTCCTAAAGTTCCACTGTTTCTCCTGGGACAACCAGGGTATGGATTTGCCCATCCAGGATGGAAGAGAAGTAGTGGATGCGGACAGAGGTGGAGATGGAACAAGTCTAAGGGGAGGGATGGGATGTCATCCCAAAAACAAGCTGGTTTACAGAGGGCGCATGCATGGGCAGTAGGAGACCAGGCACAAGTAGGTCTGGAAATACCAGACTCCAGGATGGTTTGCAGAGGGGGCAGAGTGAAAGGGGCTAGAGACCTGCAGATTGAAAAGTGTTGGAGGGGTGGGGTTGAAAAGGTGAGCAGAAGAGCACTGGGTGAGAAGAGGTGAGAACTTGTGGTGGGCAGGACTGAGAAACAACATGAGGCAGTTTACCACCACCCACCATCTCACCATCTAAGACTCTGTTCTTTTTTCTTTGCTTCATTCCTTTTCTGTTTAATTTTCTGGTAATTAAATGTCAAATCCAGCTGGTCAGCTTGATCTTAAATCGGCCAAGTTTGCTACTCAGGCCTGAGGTGTCCTACAGGAGGGGAAAGGCTGTAGCCCAACACTGTAACCTGAACCCCATATTTAGAATCTGTGCCCTTATCATGTGGTTCATCAAAGTTTATGTGCCTCCTCACATAACTCCAGGCAGATGTGACTGGTCTTGGGGAAATTTGTACTAGTGTACGTGAAACTTGAGGGAAAAATGGTACCTAGCTACAAAGAGGGTTACATTGCTTTGAATTGGGAACTTATACATCTACATTCCTGCCTCTGAAAGCAATCCAGGATCTGTGAATTCCCTTGCAATTTGGCAGATGCATCAGAGAAAAATACGTGACTCCACCATACATCATTAGTAGGTTGGTTTATCTAAGGTAAGGGACATAATACTGGCTAAGAAGGCCTTTCCATTCTGTATCAGTACTTTGAAACAGATTTGAAAGCAATTCAGGTTTTAATTCAGACTCGGTGTTCATTTCCAATAAATTTATTTTCAGTGCCCTTTGTATTTATGCTTCTTTCAGCCTGTTTTCCTTCCATTTGGCAATATGCATATGCAAGTCTAGTTGTTAGTTTTTGGACCTGGTTGCTGCAATTGGAACTGGCTGAGGTCTTAAATTATGTTTGAGAGTTTAATCCCACTTGAATAAAATCATAGAGTGCTTTCCATTAAATTTAACATGAACAACAGAGAAATCAGACATGAGGAGTATTTTGCTTTTTAAGAATATCCAGGAAGTTCCACAGCTCAAGACTTTAGTAGATGCAAAGATGGGATACAAAGCTGATTTATCGGAATCCAGGCTTTCAAACTAAATTAGTAGATATGTTACCATCAGTGGGACAAATTCTATACTTAACACATTCCTTCTTGCAAGTCTATTGCACTCAAATTTTGCACTGCGTATCAGTACAAACTACAGTTTTATAGGTTTTGTCTTTTTATAATTCCCTTTCTTACAGTTCTAGAATTTCTCAGGTGCCATCTCCAAACCAAGCATTTTTGCACAGATAAGGGATGTTTTCTGGGAAAATTGCCTCTCTCTACTAAAAGAACAAGTCAGAAATGTCCTAAGAGACATGCTAGTGAAATGCTAGTTTGTAGCATTCTGCTGATTTGCACAAAAAATAAAACCCCAAACCTTGACTGATTCCCTTTGGATTTTTTGACCTTCAGCTGTGAAATCCCTGGAGGCAAAGACCCTCTCCTTTTAACTATATGGAAACTCGTTAGCCCAAAAGAAATGCTACTATGAGCAAAGGACAATTTTGAAACTTTGTGAAGCTGCAAATGTTAGGTGGCAAAACCTCTCCCTGTGGTGATGTGTGTTTCTCACACAAATGGTCCCCCCAAAAGTTGGCTGGACTCCTGCTAAGAATAAATGTGTACCGTTGCAAATAAAAGCTGTGATTGAGGCCTTAAAGCTTTACTGTTAGCCAGCCAGAAAATAATTCATTTGTACTTGATTTTTCATTAACTCCTTTTTTGCTGTTTAAGGGAATCTTCCCAGGGCTTTTTCTAGCTGTAGTAACCCTAAGATCTTTATCTTCCATGTGCTTTTCTTCTATATGAAGGGAAAAAATGAAACCACATGAAACCGGGCAACGCACCAGAAAACATTTATGAAATTTCTGGTGAAGTGTTTTGGCATAACTACATAACAATAACATACTATTTTCATTAACTTGAACAAACAAACCCAATAGATTATTAAAAAACAAAATGAAGAAGAAAGTACAGATGCAGTGTAACTTTACAGCTTGACAATGCAGAGGACAGATTTACCAGCTTATTTACTGCTTCTCTTGACAAAGGAGAAAAGCTAACCCAAAAGCCATAGGCAGGATCTACAGCAGAGAAGGTGGGGCAAATGCCAGATGATCTCGGTCTCACTGACCAGCAAGATGCACAGCACTGTTCAGGATAGAGCATTTGCAGTCTTTTAACTGTCATCTAGTTAAGTTTAATGACCATAAAGGTAATGGATGCTCAGCAGAGATGGGAATGTATTCCTTGTTTATGCTCCTGCAAGCATGGACTAATAATTGGTCTAGAAGCATTCTTCTCTCATTTCTTTCAGAAATTACCTGGTTGCTTAATAGCATAAGAAGTATTTTGGTGTCATGCAGCACACAAGACCATATGCTCTGTGCAGCATTTGGAGAAACTCACTCGAGTGACTGATCAGTCCAAACATCCTCCGCTGCTGAGCCGAATTTGAGTCATGTAGCTGGTGTCACACAAATCACTGCCATACGAACAATCTGCCTCAAACATAAGCAAGCTAGCTGGGACAGTAGAAGCAGTTAAGCCCTATTAATATTGCAGTACAGGGAGACTATTTTATTGTACTTGGAAAGATAAATTTATCTTCGGGGAAACACTGCAGGCTGATTTATTTTACAAAGACCTCTCTGCTGTGTTGCCTGTTCTTGGTAAGACAAAGCTTTCTCAAGCCATCTCTTTGTGGGAACACACTGTGGGACATCATAGAAATATCCTAAATGCTCATGCTCTCCTGGAGAAAGGACACAGCAAACAGGAGGTTAGAAGAAAGAAGTTTGGAGGAAGAAGCATCAGTGCCAGACAGCTCTGGCCCAAAGTCACAACAGGAGAGGAACTAGAAAGAAGGATAACTAGGAGTTCAAAACAGTTTAGATGAAGGCTAATGGGCCAATTAAATGACAATCAAACTGTTCAGAGATGAATGCCTCACAATCATGGATAAGGGGAGAAAAGAAACCCTGAGGGTTACAGCTCATCTGCTCTTATGTATGGGGCAATGTACCCACCTCAACCCTCCCAGAAAATCCTTCTCAGGGTTTTGAAAGACATTTATTTATGCTTGTTCAGAGCATTGAGTCTCATGAGACAATTAAAAAAGTCTTACAGAGTGCTTCTAAAAGTCCAACAGCTATTTCAAATATGAAAGAACAAAGGGTAGGCTGGGATTCAGGGATCTCACAGAGTAAGAAAGCATTCACAGTGAAGGAAGAGCAAGTGGGCTGTGTTTGCTACATTAAAGCAGATTAGTTGTGAAAGAGTGAGGGGTTTTGTGCATTTTTATTTCTTCTCATGTGAACTTGTACATCTGTTAGGCGTTTGTGTACTAGTTTGTAAGTAGTGGTGCTATTTAAGCTGGTAAGACATACAAATACCCCGAAGTGAACAAGTATGTTAACATATACTGCTGTTATGAAACTGGCATTTTCCATGCTAGGCCAAAGAATTACCATCTTTGTGGCATTTCCAATAATTCAAAATGAATATAAATGTTAAAAATACTTTTTTATTTCTCATACAATAGAGATTTTTTTTTTCTTTTAAATAGAGATGGTATTAGGCTCACCACTGTGCTTCATCCCAGTGGTTCCTTCTAAGTGAAGCCTTATATTTTGTGGAATATCCTGATTTGATGCAATTCCAAGGAATAATTCGCCATTCTTATGCATGGAGGTATTTTGAAAGAGGTTTTTGTTTTTCTTTTAAATGCAGTCCTGCTGTTCCAGCTCATGTTTTATTTTCCCTATCTGCCCTTTAACTAATTACTGTGTTGCAGAGCCTGGTGATGCTTGACAAGGAGCTGAAGTGAGCTGACTATCATGAAGGAAAAAAAACTGACAACAGCAGACAATGTGAAAAATGGTAATACCTGAGGGTGAGAAGCAGAAAAAAGCCATGAGCAAACTTAATCACCAAAGTCCAGCACAGTGGGCCCTCTGCCCTCTCCTTTCTAACTCAAAGTGCATGCACTTTGCTCATGACCTTTAAGAAAGCCTTGCAATGCTGTGAAAGAACAAAACCTGTCCCTTAAAACAGAGGCAGACCTTAGGCTCCTGAGTAGAGCTCTTGGACTCTGAATCCCATCTGTGCAAGCAGGATCCCTCTGCAGGGCCACAGTATCCCCTGCTATCCCACTAGGATACCACACGGGCTGCGGCCATCCGTGCCCTTGGAGCCCTCATGCTGCACTCAGGGTACAGCTGACTGGGACCCCTGCCTTGGGTTTCTGCAGTGCTCTTCACCCCAGACCCTGGCACAGCATCGTGATGCTCAGCCCCTTGGGATACTTGTCCCAAAAAGAATTAGAAAACCTTTTCTCAGGGGTGAGATTCAGAGGCAGGTGTAGGAAGACCTGCCCAGTACTTATGAGCTTTATCAGGACTTGTGCTGTCTGTGGTGACCTCCCATCCCAAAGGAAGAGCCTGCCAGCTGGTTATAGAGACGTGCAGAGAGGTTCATCCTCCCCTGCTGAGGTTTTTCATCTCTAAGCATTCATTTTGTCACCAACTCAAGACTTCCAAAGGAAAGCTCTGAGCTCCTGCCTTCATCATTAATGGGAAAAGACAGACACTTCTGCAGAGAGATTTGGCTTACCTGAGGTTGGGATGGATCTGAGCTGAGCTGCTGCCAAAGCTCCTAGAGCCATGGTTTTCCTTTGGCCTTTGCTCCCAACGACTGGCAGGGAGCAGGCAGGAGTGACCACAAGCCACAGGGTAATTGGCCCCTGCCAAACGAGTTGGAAGAAAATGAGAGATTTTGGGATGGAAATTTTTCTGCTTCCCAGCCATTCCCCAAAAAATTCAAGCTATCCATGTGGAAAGTTTTGTCTGTGAACAGTCAATGAAGAAATATGTCATTGAGTATGTTCTTCTGATCTGGTTTTATTTACAGCTGTTGCCCTGAAATGCAGCTTTTTTTGGAAAATTAATGGGAATACAGACCTATAAGTCTGATGTGGCCAGTGGGAGTGAAGAACTTAACTGCCTGAGATTGCCTTTATGACTTGTAGCTGTAACTCCGGTAAAGTATTGGGATTCCCTCTTTTCTATTTGTCTGCTTCTACCATCTCCCATTTCCATCTATGGACTAACAGATTTCTGGAAGTGGGAGATACTCATCCTAACCAAAAAAGAGACATCAGAAAGAAAGTGGATTAATACTGAGAAGGGGAGGTTTATTTTTTAGACGATGCTTGTGCTTGTCACAGTGGAATTAAGAAATCTTATTCCTCTCACTTGATATATGGTACATTCCTACTCCTCCCCATCTGTCCGGATACATGCCTAAGCAGCACCCAAGTGTCCTTAAGAGTGGCTCATCTTTTTTTCACGAGCTACAGGATGATAAAGTCTCTGTAATAATCATTTATTGTTTCCAATTTCCATCTGTATCCGGGTGTAATGTTCGCAGATTCAAAAAGCTGGAACAGGCAGGTATTGGCTAAGTAGCCCACCTGGCTCCACTTATCCCCCTTTCAAATTAGAGGCAGTGTAACCCAAAACCTCTATCTTCTGCTTTTTAACATTTCACACAAACTCATTTGGGAAATTTATTGTGACTTTAAAAGATCTGACTTTTTTATTTGGTGCGTCACACCGCAGGAACAGTACAGTACCTGTTAGCCAGATGGTACAGGAATAACATGCCAAAAGGTACCAGATTTCTTATTTAGAGTCTGCTGTGAAACATGCATATCAGATTCAGGTGATATTAATGAAAAAAATAATGTTGGAAAAGTTACGAGCCATTATTCCATAGAGAAATGGCATTTTTTCCCTTTTACAAGCACTCTCGAGTTAAATAAGCTTTGAACTCTCAGATCTTTCTGTTTGCGGGGGTTTGCTTATAACAGTCATGTAGCCAATATGACGACAAGTTTGGAACAGGCCCAGGTATTTTTAATCAGTGAGACCCTGCTGCAATGTATGAAACAGATTTAAACTGCTTTTGCCTTTACATGAACAAAATTTTCTCTAACTTAATATAAAATCAATGTAACCAACTGACCAAATTCCCAGAAAATTTACTGCTCCTCAACAGGCTTGGCTGCATTATAATTTTAATTGTCAATCTTAATATGATCTCGCAAGGGTTTTATGAAAACCAATTTAGTTTTAGAGATTGTAAATGGTGTGGTGGTTCTGTCAGCGTGAGCACTACCAAACTGCTTTACTATCATATCAAAATTAATAACCAGTTTTCTTTCTTGCTGGTATTAAACCAGACCAAATGTTTGCTCTGAGTTTGTAAACCCCTGGTAACAGTGACAAACAGGATGAAAGTCATAGGGGAAGACAAGGCCAGCGCCGGCACTCGGAGCCAGTTGGTTCCCACCCCACTTTGCTCCCCGCTGTGCTCGAATAAGCCATCCCTCCCACGGGGTTGTTTGCTTGCTCGTTCCGTTGTTTGTTTGTTTGGAGGGAACTGGGTTAGAGTAGCTCCACTTCAAATGAAAAACACATCCTAATCTAGCGGGACCTGCACTGGAAATTATGCATCAGAGCATCCTGGCTCTTTTGGAGTCCTGATCTGCTCTAAAGCCTGGCTGCCGGACCTGTGCTTCAGTTAGGAGTTTCCAGACTTGCTGACAAAGTCATGCCAGCAGAGCCCTAGCTGTTTCCAAGGATCTGCATGGAAACAGCTTGTTTTGTTGTCTTGTGTAGCTCTTTTGAGGAACACTCGCTGCTTTTCGACTTTCTTTAGATGTGCCATCAGATCCTTCCAGGCTCAGGCAGCACCAGGGCTCACCACGTCCTCACCCACTCTGACCTTCCTCCCCTTCACATTCATGGTGGCAATCCCAAGTGACATGGTTGGATGCATGGAGTCATGTCTTCTGATTGCAGGGTCACACTGAATTCAGGCTATAAAGAGGTTTCCTGCCATGGCCACAGGGTGGATAAGAAAATATGACAAAGGTGCGGGGAAATTTGAAACCAGGACCTTCCTCTTTAGGTAGATCATCTCTAAGAAGTTTGATCCTCTCTCACGTCCCTCTCTCTCAAATAAGCCAGCACAGCACTTCATGCACTGGTATGTGAGTATCTCCAAACTGCTGGCATTTTTTTTTTTGCTTCCTTTCTCCTAGGGAAGACCTTTGGCATTCAGACCCCCGGTTCAGTATCACCATCAGGGACCTGACTCCCCGTTGGTGATACTGAGTCCCTCAAAGCCTCCTTCCACTGGAACTTAAGCCCTTCATGGGCAGGTCCTCTTCACCACAGGGGCTGACCAACCACTCTCAGGTCCTTTCCTTCTCTTACAAGCTCCACACAAATCTTGCTTGTTGGTCTTCAGCAACACTGACCTCCTGAGTGAATTCACCACGGAGGAAGCAGCCTGTTGTAGGTGAAGCACACACGAGAAAGACTGTGAGATTTTTAGGGCTACCATGACACAAACAGAATTAAATGAATGCATAAACCTACCCAATACTTTACTTAATAAAAAAGTTGACTCTAGTGATGTCAGAGGCATGAAAAATAACTGCAAAACTTATCATAGCAAGAGAAAGTTTGCAGCACTCCTGATCTCAGCTACCATTAAAGTCCGTGTAGGATGTTCTCACTATGAAACATGGAAAATTGTAATGATTTTCCTGTCAATTTCAGTAAGGACAAAAGTATGTCTCTAACTGTGAATTTATAGTGTTTTGCAAGCTTAAGGCCACTTTAAACATGACCAAAGAAAAAACAAAAATGAAAAAGGGTGCTTTTCTAACTTAAAATAATATTGACATAATTTTCTTGGATTTTTGCATTATTTTGAGTAGGCTTTCAAAGCAGAACAGTCAAAATGTTATTAATGAGATGTAAAATGTCTTCTATGCTAACTTTCTTCACATTTCATTGCAAATTTAATAACAAGGGGAAAAAAGAAACCATTTCAAAAACATAAATTTAGCCTAAGTGCATTTTTATTTTTTCAGCAAAATGGATCTTTGGCATAACCTGTGAACATTTCTCAGTCGGCCATGGTTTGATGAAAATTAGACATATTACATTAAATTCATGTGGTGAATATGCAAAATCATTTGAAACAGAAAGGAATAAAACATATCTGTGCAGGCTTTTTGCAACAAGATTTAAACTATACACAACTTCAGTCAGAAAACTTGGAAGGCAGCTTAATTTCTTTGAGCTATGAGACACAAGGGCAAAGCCCTCAGCACAAGCAAATTGCTATTGCTCCACCAAACACATTGAATCCATGCTAATAGCAAAGGAATCATGCTGATTGACATCAGATGAGGATTTGGCCTTGTTTTGTCTCCTGGGTAAATGAGATTTTTGGTGTTAAAGAGAACATTATTACTCCACAAATGACACAGCACTGTTGCCCTAAACACTAACTTGCTTTTGTAATCTGTTGATTCCCAAAGATTCCTTAGTCTAAATCAGGGTAAATAGAACAAAACAGTTTTCTGTTTCCTAAGGTTTTGATGTGGTGCTCTTTGTTTCTACTCTGAGCTTGCACAAATTCACTCTATCTCCTTGAACACTGACTCCTGTTTGCAAATGTTGTCTGGTCACTTGCCTGATACTCTTCAATTTTTGTTAGAAAAAATAAATATATTTTCCAGAAGCTTGGTGGTTTAGCAATTTTAGTGTTTATAGCTAACAGGTACCATCCTCTGCAGAATTCTACAGTTTCAGCATAGAATAACCAGGTGGTTTAAAATAACAACATGGTTCAAAAATCTGTGAAAGCATGCTGTTATCTTATTAGTTCACTGTTGTTCTGCAAATCTACATCATCTGCTATCACCTCACCTGAACCCCCAGAGTAACTCATAGTTCTAACTCATAGCTCTGCTCTTGTAGTTCTGCTCTCTAGCTTTTACAAAATCATACAGAAAAGTAAAAATGATAAATTAAAAACTGATTGTGAAGGCTTATTTTCCATGCACTGTGCTAATCCATACTCCAGTTGGGTGGATATTTCTTGGCTGCAGGCAAATGCTAAACTTCAAAGTGTGGCTCAGGTGCTGAGCTGTGTCTTGTGCTTGACAGCAGGTGCTGACAGGGAGGCTGCTGTAACCCAGATCCCCAGTCATGCCCTGCATGCTTTCCAGGCATCTGGGCCTTCATAACTGTACAAATTCTTGTTAGAATTTGTCACGTGATAGGCTGTGTGTGACCCCCAAGCTCTGCAAAATGTGTAGCCACACGTTGGCCAGAGCAGTAAGACACATGTGACATACAAAATATGTGCTAAACATTCTCCCTGGAGAGGCAACTGAAAGTAGTATCCTGGGGCCACCATCTTTGTGTGTTGTGCAGTTCTAATGCCTGAGGAAACTGTCCCTAGCATGTGGACAAGCCTCAGGACAACCCATGAGCCATAATTAAGGTAGTGGTTGCTGCCTTGCTTTCTACTATCAGCCCTGCTTCAGACTGCCCAACATTTTCCATACCACTATAACTTTACTCCCAGGTGCGTGATGAAGTCTCGGAAGAGGAATTGAAACTGAACTGCATTTTGCAGCCTTAAAACATTTTAGTTATTCCCTTCCTTGCAGCTTTCTTTTCCTTTCTGCTGCCTATGAAATTAATTTAATCATAATGCCTGTGGCTTTACTGATGCCATATCGCTCCTTCATGTGAACATAACACTGAGTCCACAAGGTTTACAAGAGCTTTCTTGTGACTTTTCCCTCTCGCAGTTAGATCAGCTACTTCAGAATGCAGGCTTTATCCTATGCCTTATTTCCAGCACACTGTGAAGACACTGTAGCCCCATTAGCATTTGTAACAGTAGGACAGCTGGGTATCTGACCACAGCAGCATTCTGACATAATCATTCTCTTTCCAGCATAAACTAAACTTTTCTAGAGTTCTGCTTTTTCCTTGTAGGCAGCCTGTTGCAACAACCCTCATAACTGGTAGTCAAGTGATAGAAAATATTTTCTAGGGAGAAAGAGATAAAATCAAGAATGTTAAAGTAAATTGTCTCACTTTTGTTCTGCCAAGGTGGGGAAGAAACCCATGGAGGGCTGCCAGATGTAACATAGGATGGAGAATATACAGGGTCTCATCAAGTGGCAGTGGAAGCCCAAGCAGAAGTCTAGAAGACACAAAATGCGTTGTTAGGTGAGTGATTACACCCTAATTTTCCAATCTTAATTCAATAAACAGATCCACTGAAATTCAGAAGAGATAAAATCAATATTTACTCTTTGCGGAGACTTTAACATGTTTGTGCTGTGATGGTCAGGGTCTGAAATATGCACTATATGAAATTTGCTAGCCTGTGAAATACTCTCTAAGTATTCATTCTGGTGGCTTGCATTTCTTGAGAAAAATGCCAATATTCATTTCTGTTTTCATCTCTTTGTGCACATTTTTAAGTTCTGCCTACATAATTCTTTCTAATACATTTATATTCCAATATAACTCAAAGTGATAGCCATCAGACAACAGGCATAAATTCCATAAATTCATATCTTGAATCTACAGGAACAGAAGGTTTCTACTAACTTTCTCACCTATCATTTCAAGCTTCAGGAATGTCTGCCATATGACCAGAAATACCTCAAGTGTCCCTCTTGGAAGATATAAAATCCACTACACCTGCAAACAAAATTCTCCACACAAGTAAGAAGTTCATGGCAGTTGTTCCTTTTACATAATGTCATTGTGGTTATTGCAGTTGAAGCCACACATTATTAGAATTGACTTGCAATATTAACATCAACTTATGGTCACTACCATCCAAAGAAAATTAGTCTTTCAAGAATATTTGAAGCAGAGCCAATTTCAGCTTGAAAAAACTGCTCTTGAAGTCTTTTGTCCACAGCTTTTCTCATCTGTAGCACATCTCTTATGTTAAAGCCAGAGGCAATTCTTTTTCTCAGATGGTTTGTATATTTCCTTGTGTATATATTTTAAAAATTATGTTTAAACAAGTTCATCACAATGTACTCTAGAATGGCCTCTTTATTCTATTGATGCAAATCCTTTTTCCCTGGCTGAAAGACTGAGGAATGAGAATATGAGGAATATGAGAAAGGAGCAGGAAGTTCCCTATGTCACTGTAACAGTCCATGTGTAGAATGAGAGTAGAATCCTAAATCACAGGCAGAAGGTAATTCATCATAATTGTGCTACAGGGTATTAAGCATATCAGTGATAGCACATCTGGATATTTTATACCTTGACCGGAGTACCCAAACCCATATCAATTTCCTGTATCCAATGTGATGAACCCCTATACAATCTGGAATGTCTGTTAGAGCAGAGGACTACTTTGTAATCCAACCACTACAAAACAAGTCTTTGACTCCTTCCTCTTTCAGCACACTCTGTTGTGTTGTGTTCAGTAGTCTGTAATTTCTCATTTGTGCTGACAAACATCCCAGTCCATGATCAGTTGGCGTGATGCTGCAGGGATCCATCACACTTCAATCAGGTTGGGTTGTAAACCTGTCACTCCTACAGCACTCCAGATCATGCAATACACATTCTGGCTCCCTGAATTCCTCTCTCAGTTGCAACTAAGTATGTTAGAAAATCATGGAATAAAAAAAATCATAAAATCATTTAGGTTGGAAAATATCTTTAAGTTCATTGAGTCCAGGGATAAACCCATACTGCCAAGTCCACCACTAAGCATTGTCCTTGAGCCTACTCATCTTTTAAATATCTCCAGGGATGATGACTCAGCCACTTCCCTGGAAAGAATTTTTGCTTGACAGCCCTTTCCGTGAATGTTTCCTAATATCCAATCTAAATGGCCCCTGGCACAAGCTGAGGCCCTCTTGTTCCAAACTATCTCAGCTCTGTGTCTCATCTGCTCCTTTCAGGTGCTGCTGTTTTCATTTCCTTTCTCTTCTGATGTTCTGAGCCTTGCTTCTACACGATCCTTACTCTTCATCCCATCAATTTGATTGTCTATAAAAATGCACAGAAGTGTATAGCCAGCATACCAAGGCAGTGTGCTCCCAACTCTATTCCTACAACAATGGGAGAAGTGATTGTAATTCCCTTGCTACACATCAATGCAGAGCTGGTACATTGCTTTGGTATATGCATTTCTATTCCTTTTCACACCATTACTATATACCTTCTAGTAAACAACTTCTTCAGTCACTGGCTTTTCTTGAAAGCATCCATTTTTATCCAGTTCCAAAGGATCTCAACAGTCTTTATAGCAGACACTCACCCAAGCAGGAAACAGAAGTAAATACTGGAGGTTCCAATGAACATGACACATTCATTTTAATTTCATTCATTTTCATTCATTAGGCTCCACTTCCTAATATTTGTTACTCTTAACACACTTCTAATCAATACTAGAGATAATAACCTTAGACAAAGCTATGTTATCAGTGGTTTTGACAGAAAACCATTAATGAAACCAATTTTTTTTTACAAAATTAAGTACATTCGAAAAGATAGTTTTTTAACAGAGGCAGTAGAAAGTACATTCAAATTCTTTCTCTTCCCCAACAAATCAACTCTACAAAAGATCCTCCATGGTCTGAATTAACTGTACTAGTAAAGAACTTAATGTCAGGTTAAATAATGATAGACTCAATATTTCAGAGAGTTGCTGCTACTTTAACTCATTAGCAGAATGAAATAGGGTTTAGGAAACATTTGTATGAAAGCAAAGTAATATATTCAGCTGAAACTTTAGCAAGAAAATGCAATGCAGCAGTGAAATAGTCAATATTCATATATCAGCCTGGGTTTAGCTGATCTGACAAATCTTTTAGATAACAGACAACAAACATAAAAACACTGTTTGAAATAGTTTAGAAACACGTTATGTTCACTTAATAGCAGATGTGAAACAGTATACTGACACTTTGGATCTTTTACTGCAACCCCTGTAAACCACTAATTAACCTTATGTTAGCATGGTCACAGACTTTCAGTGTAAAGGGCTGGTGTGCTGAAATGCCTTGAAATTATTTTATAAAGTTGTCTGAGAGCGCCCTTGTGTTTGTCCATGGTTTTTGTATCGTTGTTTATACCAATTTCTTCCATAGCCTTGAGTGTGCAAGTCCATTAGCACAGTTTACTCTAATTTTCATGAAAAAATAAGGCAGTCTTTTCCAGTCTTTCACAGGTTAATGCAGATGAAGAAACTGGAGTCTCTCTAATGACTTATATTAGCTGAATTTGAGCTCCTCACAGATTAGGAAAGAAGAGTATTATATGTCTCTTATCCCTCTTAATGCACAAGGACCTCGTTTGCCTCTTATTCCTCTATGCCTTTTCTATGTCTCTGTTTCCTGTCTTTTAAAGAATTCTGGACTGCTCAAGCAAATGTTATAAAGTCTAGGGGTAAGTGGAGACTTGTATTTCTCTACAAAGAGAAAAAAATTGTAAGTGGATTTGAGACAGAAAGGAAGAGGAATGATTTTCCCATTCCTCCCCAGTGTCCAAGTTCAAATAGATAAAGGATTCAGCCTTATCAAGTGGTGAATGACATCACCCTTTTATCTTCCCAAGAAACCCAAGCAGGTTGAGCATTTTGCAAAACACACCAAGGGGTCAGCTTTCAGTTAAAAAAAGAAATACTTGAAAAGAACAAAAAGAAATTTAATCCAAACCACTGCACAAAAAAAAAAAAAAAAAAAAAGTCTTTCAGTGAAAGGATGAGAATATTGCTATTGACAGGGGTGGGGAGAAAATATACCAGTTTACTTGATATTAAGAATAATCAAATTGCCATGGATAAAGCCAAAAGAGATCCAACCCTCCCTTTGGTCCCTGAATGGAATCCTAATGTAACATTCCCCCATATCAGCACATCCCAGTGTCCTCCTGGAGGAAAAATGTCCAGACAGATTCTCCAGCCTAAATCTTTGAAGGGGTAGGTTTTGATTCTGTCCTGGAGCATTATTAGGTGTTTGCTCTCCAACTGACCTCCCCAAACAACCCAAAGTCAAACATCCCCTCAGATGAGGAGGGCTGAATCCAGTCTAAATCAGCTGAGTTTCTCCCGTGCCAGAAAAACTTGGTCTAAGCAGTTAACATGGGTCTTACAGCAGAGCCAAAGAACTGGCTTTTGATTTTGTGGTTTCAATTCTATTTCAAAACTTAAACTGATAACCCTCCATCTTAATTTAAAAATGAGCCTTGCTGCCTCACTTAATTATGTCTCCAAAAATACTTTGGCCAGATCCACAGTTTCCTGGGGTCCTATTCGGAGGGAAAGTCAGCTGTTCCACCTCCTTGGTTTCATTCTCCAGGCATGCCCAGAGGCCATGCAGCTACCACAGCTGTCTCTTGGTGTACTCTTTGGCTACCAGCTATGCTCTGATGAGCCCCAGCTTCTCAGAGGCCTGGATAGATTTATATATCAAAATATAAATGATATCAAATAGACAGATTTGGGGAAGATTTGGAACTGATTTAAAAACAGGTTGAATTGGCTTTCAACATGGCATCCAGGACACAAAGGTGGACTGGGGCCAAATTCTCCTCATGCTGAATAGAGTGCAGCAGATTCTTGGATCTTGATAACATTTAATTTTTTCTTTCTTTCAAGTTGATCTGTCCTGTTTTGCTTCATTCTTCTTCCATTTTTAAAAAATAATATTTCTTTTTGTCTATCTGCCTCTGTTTTTCTCTTCCTTATTTTTTGTTTCCAATAACAGGCTTAATAATGTTCACTTCATTGTTTCTGACATTGCTTTACCGACTCATATTTTGCCATAAACTATAACTTTTTTCTTTTTCTATTTGGGCTGCATTATCCCAAAAATCTAATCCTTTCTCAGAAATACATGTTCCCCCCCTCCAAATCCCTCAAATGATGTCACAAATTCTTCTTTGGAGAAATTTTGGCCCAGGTATGATGCCTTATCTGTTGCCATTAAATAGATGTTTGGTTTTGACATGATAAACCACCAGTGTGTTTTAAATAGACTTGGTTTTAAGGTGGAATTTAGCTCCATTGGCAAAGGCAGGGACACATTGTCTTTCTTCCTACCACTCTTTCTTAATACCATTTAAAACTATAATAATAAATGTTTTTTCTCCCTTTAATATTTTAAAGAACTAAGATCTTGGACATCTGTCTTTCCTCTGTATGTTCTATTTTATTGGGTAACACTGAGATGAACATAACCTTGCATGAGATGGTTGTGAAAAACCAAAAACAGCCTACCCCAACACCCCACAAAAGAAAACCCTTATGGTTTTATTGTTCTATCAAGGATTTATTGTCAAATTCCATTTCAGCAATTCCAGACATTAGGATTAAAAAGTGTTTGTGGGCTCAGAAAAGTCTCCCATTGCTATTTTGAGTCACTAGCTAACTATACATGTTCTTTGATAAGAATACAGAGGGGACACCATGAAGGAGTGGTGCTGGGATCTCTGTTACAACATTGTGCACACCAGATGAATCTTATCCTACCAGCCTAGAGAGTAGGCAGGGCTCATTTCCTGACAGGCTGGATTATGACTGAGCAAAAATGTCAATGAATCAATGAATAATCAATGCATCTTCATGGAATATTGTACTAATGCTCTTTCCTGACTGATCAGTGCTTCTAAAGTTTTCAACAAGTTCAGTGTTGTGGGGTGGGATTCATTCACTTCAATTCCACCTATTTGCAATGAAAATAACTCTCCTTACCTCTTTGGACATCTATTTTAGAATGAGATGGCTCAAATCCTAGATGTGTTTTTTCTCTTCAGTGATTACAGGGAGAGTTTAAATTCATAGCTCAGATATGGCGGTGGACTAAATGGTCTTTAAAGGTACCTTCCAATCCAAACCATTTCAGAATTCTATGATACAAATTTCTATTCTGTTATTTGGCAAATGGCCAGATTAATCTTATTCAGGCAGATTTCTTTTTGTTTCACGCTTAGCATTTTGCTGCTTCCATTGAAAAAATGAGGTAGAAAACTTCAGGAGGCTACGGATCAGAAGAAAGTAAGTTTTGCAACATCAAAGGCAATGGGCATGTTTCAGTGGCAAACCCACCTCAACAGCAAGCTGATGATATTCTGAATTACTTCATTGGCTCAATCCCATTTAAACAGACATTGTAGCAAATAATCATAGTGCTTTACTTTTATTCCTTAGAGCTTTACATAATAGAGACAGATTGCATAAATAAACAGAGCTCCAGATAAAATTCCTGTGTCAAAGTTCCCCCCTGAAGACAAGTTTTTGATGCTGATTTTAATATCAACAGTTTTAACTGTTTTAACAAAAAGTCTAATGTATCATCATTATTTTGATGCAAGCAAATATTATTTTGAGGATTATATCCAAAACCAGGCAGTAGACAACCAAAATTTAGATGTATTACAGCTTGGTTTTACACATCTGGATCCCCAGAGCAGCATACAGGACCAGACTGGTATCTGAGTCAGCATACATTGTCAGTCTCATCTCAATCCTCTTTACAAATTCATGCCAGTATTACTCAAGTTTACAGCTGCCTGAAGTTGACTCCTCCTGGCAGCAAGGATGAGCTGTAATTTCTCCATCATGTCCATCCATTAGCCTCAAGACCCCTTTCCATGGGAGTCCCTCTGGTCCTTTGTTCAAATAGAAGAACAGTCCTTCCAATGGAAAGGAGGAGGAAAAAGAGGAAGGTGCAATTCTTTCTTCATGTTGCCCTTATTTTCTTTTTCTGTAGTGATAATCCAGGACTCCAGCTGCCATGCCATGATCTGGGTGATTCAGGCTCAGCTCCCAGGACTTCAGATCATGGATAAGATATGCACAGAAAAAAACACTCTGGGGAGGAGGAGGAACTAGAAGCCAGCATTTCTTTTTCCAGTTAGTACAGCTGGGTTATGGAGTCATGGTTCTTCTCTGGTCCAACAAAGTTTGAATTCTTCTGGCACAGCTTCTGAGGTTCAGCAGAGGGAAGGACAAGTGCCAGAACTGTCTGGTAGCTAGATGACTTTCCTGGGAGACACATGTATTACTGAAAGCAGGAACACTGCTTGGCCTAATGGTCTGAGTGCTGGGGAAGGCTGGGGGATGGGACAGAAACTTCCTTTGGTTAAGTTTGAAAAATACCTCTTAGCTGCAGATGAATTTTACCTGAACCCAGTTCTGCTGGAAGGTCTCTGCTCAAGTGAAGATTTTAATGCATTTGTAAGCAAGTTACACTGCTTTGTCAAGATGGGAGCAGTCAGGGTGTGCTTTGAGACAGTCAAGGGCACCCGAGGGGTCTTTAACAAGAGGAGCGTGATTCATGGTTTTCTCTTAAGAGGAGCTATGTGAGGTGCTTAAAGTTGCTATTATGAAGATGGGGGTCCAGCAGAGCTGGATAAATCAGCTAATCCCAACACAGAGGAGGGAGGCCATCAGCCTGCCGTATAAAACTTCAGCAGGTCCCTGTGGGCATCATTAGACACTCTCACACCTTAAAAATCTTGTCCCTGATGCCATTTCTGTTAGAGAGTGACCTAGGCCAGCAGGTCCCCAGGGCTTGGGACCACATGGGGTTCCACTGGGGTGGCAAGGCAGAGCCTGGTCCATCCCTCCATCAGGGTCAGGAGTGGGGCAGTGCAGGGCACCAGGGCAGCCCCAGCCCCTGGCACTTCCTGGGCATGGGCTGAGGCCACACTGGGACACAGGGGTAGACCCAGCTTGGTGGGACTCCATGACCAGGCAGGGAGCTGGAGACCAGCCCTGCTGAGACATGGGTGGGTCAGGGACCAACTGGCCCAGGAGGCTGATGTGGTGTCCTTGCCATGGGAATGCTCAGGGAAACTGGGGTGGCTGGGCAGGGACAGTCAGGGCTGTCAGAACCTCAGGGCCCAAACACCCACATGCACTGGTCAGTCCAAAGGCAGGAAGGATTTTCATGGCTGCTGCTGTGCTGCCAGCTGTGCCCTGTGTTTGTCCACCCACTTGCCTTAGCTGCTCTGGGCAAAGCCTTACCTGCATGACTTCTGCGCCTTCCCTCCACGTGGGCTTGGATTTCACTGCTGATGTTTATTTGCAAAACACATGCCACTAAATCCAGCTCATTCATGCAGCCTAAGCATCATTTAGGCCTGAGAGCACCCATCTCAGCTGCCAAGATACTGATTTAAACATCCCTGAAAGGCTTTCCTATTTGGTTCCAAGTTAGCTGCCCTTCCCACAGGTAACAAAACCCTAACCCCCAGCTCTCTTAATGAAAACACCCTACTCCACAAGCACAGGTTCCCAGGGACCTGAGTTCTCTGGAGCAGCCAGCCACTGCATGATGGTTTGCAGCTGTTTATGGTGACTTTGCTGTGGGTGGTTTAACACTCATCAGGGCACGCCACATGGTGAACTCACTCTCAAGATCACATAATTGCTGTCTTCGGACAAAATAAACACCTCAGAAACACAAGCAAATATGTTTATAGTAAATAAAAAATCATATTCACATCATTAAGTCTTATGAAATATAAAGAGGTCATTTTGCAAGTTGCTAAGCATCCATGAGCAACAAGGGCTGCCATTTTCATCAGAAGAGCTGCCTGGGACATGCATATATTTATCTGAATGTGGTCAGCCAAATTTCTAGCCTTCTTTCTAGAAAGATCTTGATTTGACTGGTGACATCATTCTGACATTTTCACAGTTTCATTTGTTCCCAATCTGGCAGTAGAGGGTCATAGAAAACACCAAACCAAGGATCTGGAAAACAAAGATATTTCTGGTATTACTTGGCAATTCTGGAAATCAACTGTTACACAAGGGGAATATTTTGTTTGCAAATATCTTGGATTTATGCAAGGCTAAATCTGCTATGCAGAAGATTTTTTTCCAGTGTGCCTCTTACAGAATAGAGACATTTAATGAAGCCAGTATATAACCACAGGTAAGACTGCAGATATTGTGGAGAAGTTTCATTTGTTGAAAAGATGGATTGCCTCTGTGCATGAGGACCCCTGTATCTCTGTGTGTTAAAAATGCAGTTGTTAGCTGTCATGGAGGAGCAATTACAGAGAAGTTCAAGAAGTTTGGACAAAAATTGAGCATTTTATTTTCCGATAAAGTTAGAGGGATGTTCACTGTGTATTCTAAGGATTGTCCCCTGTAGATACAGTAGGGGTAAATGAAGGTGGTATAGAAAGTAATCTTATCCCCCAGTGAGTTGCAGCTGGGCCAATTACTAAAGATTAGAAGCAGGCCTGATCTTAACAGGCCAGGCTTGTAGCCAGTAAGAACAAGTGGTATAAAAGAGTGGATTGGTGGGATCTGGAGTTGGATGACTGTTGTAAGGACCAGGCAGAGGCAGTGCTTAGAGGAGCTGCCTGCGAGAAACATTGAGGAGGATGAAGCTCTGGTGATATGAAATCCTTGCACTATAATGATATTAGAACTCACGCTATCTAAGACAACAGTCTCCCTTTAAAATCTCTCTTCTTTTCTAATGTCACTCTCTTCTGTACAACCATATGTGTGAAGTGTATGTATGCAAGTATATATATACATGTGTATACTGTATACAGGTTTACATCTATAAACCTGCCTCACTGTTTTGAGTTGTAAATGATCATGCAACAAATATTTTATATTTCTCAGTAACGCACTTGGGATAGAAGCAATTGTGAGTTCACTGAAAAAGCTGTTATGTGAAATAGAAAACTCAATAAAGTCACCTTCTGTATTGGGAATTACTGGGTACAATTCCATGACGTGTGGCAGACAGCTGGTGAGCTAGATCAGAAAGCTTCCTTCTGAATTTAAAGTTAACCAGTCTGTGAAGGTGTTCCACAAAAATGGAAAGTGCCCAACTGACCCCTTTGAAGCCATGAACACTGACATACTTTATTTACTTAAGGAAGAGACAGAGAAGAGCATATGTAGCACAGAGGTACAGCTGAGACAAAGGGATAGACTCACACCTGGAAGAAACTGACAAGGCTTCCCTGACATACTATGCCCACATTTACACTTGCACCCAAAGGAAACTGGGCCCTTCTTATATATATATAATTTTCACTAGCAGGGTGAGCTGAAAGCAGTAACTGCTCACAAGTGGCAAAATGAAGCAGGCAGAGGGGAGAAGAGCACCTCTTTTTGTCTGGGATTTTCTGGAGCAGAGAGGTGGTTAAACAAGTGGCCTTTGATTTGCAATTGCTCGAGTTAATATGGAAAGGCTAAATGTTTATCAAGTGCAAATTGCTATCCAACAATTTGTGCTGAGTCTCATATTGTTTATTCATGTTGTTTTCTGATCCTTTTACAACTGGGGAAGGCAGCCAGCACAGAAAATGCCAGCTGGAGAACAGGAAAGAATGATGGCCAATGAACTAAAGGCTACAACCCACATAACTGCAATAACTAGAGCAAAGTGACTTATAATTTGCTTTAGGGATACAGATGCAATTTTATACTTCAATTATATTTTAAGACTATTTAATATCAGTGTATTTCACCTATTTTTCCCTCAAAGTAATCATATGGGTGGGAGACCTGACTGCCCACATATAGCTCCTTAAATACCAGAAAGCCTGTGCTGAGTAAGAAGTTGGTGGCCTGTACATTTCCAGTGCTGCAGCTGCGTAATTCCTCCCCACTTATTACTATTTTCCTGGAAACAGAGTTTGGAATTGGGGCTCTTGCCCACTCTTCTGCCATGAGGAGCAATCCTCTGCCAATGATGTTAAGAAGTATTTGCTTTGAATAACAGACTGAACTTTCCACAACAATCTTTGCCATTTCTGTTTTTCCTTTAAACATCCACTGGTGGAGAGTGAGGGGGGAGGAAAATCAAGGAGGAAGAGTGAAAAGAAAAAAAAAAAAGACTGAAGAAAGCATCATGATGAAATCCCTAATTTCTTTATCATTTTCTCCTATTCAAATCAAAATCAAGTAGCTGACTGGATAGCCTTACTTCTTTTCTTCCTCTCTTCAGAGAAAACCTTGCATGTTATTCTTCAGTGTATGGTGAGGAAATGAAAAGAAACAGTTCACATACTCTGTGGTTTTTTTACACAGGAATATATGAAGCATCAGAGGTGTGCACTCAGGCACATTCATGTGTCATCTTGATGCTTAAAGTTTTAATGCCTCAGAATTATAATTTTGTACCAAAACTTCTTGATTATAAAAAATATGTACTCTAGGGCCTAAGTTTTCTTGGGAGATTACTTTTTCCTCAAGAAAGGATGAGAAAGAGGAGGAAAAATCTGTCTATTCTTCCTCATGTCTTCTGGCGCTGTTTATTCGCGCACATCTCTGTACACAGAGCTCAGTGTCAAGACACAGCCCAGCTTCAGGACTGGCAATTCTTTGGAAGAAAATCTCCCACTTGATACACTTATATAGGCAGCAGGGTGGTCTGATCTCACCTGAAGTCTGCAGCTCAGCAGCCATATACTTTAATGAAGTATGTTTATATGAATAACAGTAAGGTTATAGCGAAGGTGAGAGGTGATTTTCCCTAGTCTATTAATTGAGCAAGCCACGTGTTTTAATCCCATTCCCAATGTGTTTCCAAGTAGAAAATATTGCTTGTCAGCTACTAAGTATTTTAACAGTGTACACTGGTACCTCAACAACAGCCAGTCCAAAGGCGATCCCCATAACTATGACCAGATTGTCTTTAATTTGTTTCATAATCACTTCTCCACAGGACTGAAAAAGAAAACAAAAACAAAAAAAAAAAACCAACCAAAAAAATTATTAATTTTTTTAATAATTAAAAAATTATTAATTATAGGAAAGAATATTATCCTATAGGATATAGGAATAATTGGAATATATAGGAAAATATAGGAATATATAGGAATGCATCTTCTAAAATACTCTCAAACTCTCTCTCACTTTAGCTCTGCGCTATAAAAACTAATTGAATTTACTCTGGCTTGTTGCTACTGAACACAAAACACACAGCTATGTGTACTTTATGCTCTGCGAAAGTCTTTGCCCTCCCAAGTATGAAGATTTAGTAGCTGACCGTAAAAAGCTACTAATTTAAAGGAAGACATAGAGCTGTAATGCCTAATGTTTGCATTGTTTTCAGTTAACAAGGAAAGAAGTGTTTGTTCTTACTTTCATTTGATAATCATTTGCTACTAGGAAAGAGTCAATGCAACCAGCCATGACCAGGTCTGAAAGGAAGCTTGTTTCCTTTCAGAATTTGGATTTGAATGTTTGGATTTAAAACTTCAAGGTTTATTATTAGACTTGGGATTAACTAAAAATATTTGGTTATAAAACCTAGCTTCAAAATTAATTTTGTCCAAAGTTTGGTGGTCTTAGGCTAGGGCTGGAAGGAAGAGAGTAACCAGCATGGCTTCATGAGTCCTGCCTGTTGAACTTGATTCCTTCTATGACAGGTAACCCACCTAACTGGTCTTGGAATGACAGTAGATGTAAATTTTTGAACTTCAGCAAAGATTTTGGTGCTGTCTCTCACAGTAATCACAGCACCAAACCGGACAGAGTTCAAGAAGCATTTGAACAATGCTCTCATGGGCATGATGTGATTCTTGGGACTGTCATGTGCAGGGCCAGGAACTGCACTCAGTGATCCTGACGGGTCCCTTCCAACTCAGCCTATTCTATGATTCTACAGCTGAAGTTCTGTGCTGAGCTACACTCCTTTTGAATATTTGGATAGTCTGTTCTTACAGTGACTACATCTTCTCTAGGCACTGACAATCCTCCTTCTGCAAACAGGAGGGAAAGCCAAGTACAGCTTAAATACATCCAAATTACATTTTTGTTACAACACTACAACTGACTTCCCCCCAAATATAGTTGTATTTTTTCACCATATTTCCTCTCTCACAATAAACACATGGGTCTTCTCCTTCTAGTTCTTCTAAAAATCTCTCAGTTAAGCTGACTCATAACTGCACTGGATTTCAAATCTTTTTTCCCATATCAGAAGAGTTGGATATCTCTACTAGCATCTCACATCACCATGAAATCTGTGTGTTCATATGAGCAATATCTTGCACCTGCAGTAATTTCACAGATGGCTTCTCATGTGTCCTTTGAGGGCTTGCCTGAGGCCAAAAAGACATTAAAGTGTGGCCAAAACACCCTCTTTGTATACATCTTACTTCCAGATTGGGTTCTGGTATCCTCTACTTAAACAGATTGTTTCATTGCATTAAAATAGTACTTGCTTCTGTGGGACTACACGGGGAGGAAATTACTGCTCGGGCAGGACCTGATTAAGGAGCTGTGCAATTAGAGAATTGTACAACCAGAATGGGCATCTGCTAAAATCTGCAGATTTGAACATCTGCTAAAATCTGCAGATTTGCCAGTATGCACCTAGGTGCTAGATGCATACTGGCAAAATTTGCACCACCAACTTTCTAAAACTTCAATTACTTTGTGATATTCAATTATTTTGTGCACTTCTTTTTAAATATTTTTTTCATATCCATAGAGTCCAGATTTCCTTATAATGAGACATGCAAACTATGAAATTTTTTATTTGAGATCTCTACTGTCTATGAGATGGTACTCTTTTAAGTGTGCTTTCTTTTTGCCTATCACCAGATATTTTGCCTTATTACAATAATTAAGAATTTCAAAAGGCTGTAGTCGTAAGAAATCTTTGAAAATTCTGCCATGAATCCCACAATATCTAAGGTTTCATTCCAGCAGATTCTGCAGAATGAGTGTGGGGTTTTTAATTAAAGAATTATTAAACCCTGAAGGTCTTGCATTTAATGTGTTTGATTTTCAATATACCTTTGCATTTTGAAAGTCTCTAAGACAACATGTCTACTGGCACAATGAGCCTGGATGGGAGCACAGCCTTTGGAGAGAGGAATGAGAGCCAAAGGGTTGCTGGTGTGCAGCTCTGACCCAGGGTGATACCCTGACCCCAAAGTCAATAATTTTCATCAACAGTAACCATGTAGATTGCTAAGGGCCTAAACTGGAGAGATCTCAGGAAGAGGAAGGAGCAGAGTTATGAACAGTCATGTCTTAACAGATGGTGTGGGGGTAATTCTGGCCAAGAAAGAGAAAGCAAAACCTTTGCCTGTTCAGAAAGATACAGAACTCCTGACTAGGCCAGTCACCAGAGATAACCTTGGGTTAAAACTTGGCTCTTTGGAAAGAGGAGTGAAAATTTTTCTCACTTTTTTATAGATGTATCTGCCTTTTTTGTAGGTGCAGAGGTCTGATGATGATGGGTTCTCTACTTCACACTGACAGATGTCTTTGTGTTTGTCAAAATTTTGTCCCCAGTCTTCAGGTCCATTCTGCAATCCACAACATTGGTACTGCAAGAAAGGAGTAAATGTGGAGAAGAGTTTAAAAAGATGTGATTTTCAGTATAAAGAGAGTAGGTGAAGGAGCTGATAGGAACAACAAAACACAAATTTTATTTCACCTTTTACAATGTGGAAGTTTTCTCAAATTGGTATGTCTCAAATACCCTTTACATTTCTATACCATTTATGAGAATGTAAATGCATACCCTTTTTTTAAAAAAAAAAAGAAGAGATAGGAGAAAAAAGACCAGATTTTCAGTATAAGATGCTCAAAAAACATTAACATTCCATAAAGCTAGTAATTATCAGTGCCAGAATGGAACTAGAGCACTGGGTATAGTATTATTTTAAAATCAGCCTTCTTTCTGTAGGTTGTACTTGCAGAAGGTAAGTTGCCAGCTCCAGTAACATCCACATTTCGCATCTTGAAAAGCCAGGCTGGAAATGTAAAATTCAGGCACACAAAACTCTGAAATCTAGAAAAATTACTTATTTGAATGATGGTTATCCCTTTAAATTGGAAATGGACTGAGGAGACCAGGGCTCCATTTGGGGTTTGTGAAACCTAAACCAGGTGCAGTTTCACTTCATGTTCCTCTATATTCAAACCACTAAAGCTCAGAGGTGCAAACTTGGGTTTCAGGTCCCCCCTCTATTAAAAAGCAGCTGGAAATGTTCACATAATTTTGTATAAAAGCAAAGGCTGTGGGACATAATACAGCAGTCCTGTTACATTTAAAAATTAAAGCAGTAATTAGGGGATTTTTCATTTTGCTCATCTCTCCAGAGGCCTTATTATATCAGAAGAAATAAGCTGTCTCAGAAGCAGAGGACAAGGCTGGAGATGGAATGGGAAAGGAGAAGTGGAAGTAACATGACACCTAAATATTGTTCCTTGTTTGGTTTTCTTTCATACAGCAGTCTTTAAAAGCATAAAAATTAACTTTATGTCAATCCATAAAAGCAATCACCATTAGGGGCTAAAAGCCAGAGCAGCAGGCATTCTGTCACTGTACAGACCCAGGTACCTGTGGGAGGGGAGGGGTGTATGCTGTCAGTCATCAGTGAGATTCCAGGGTGTTCTCTGTGAGATGCCCAGGAGCAAGCTCACACTAAGCATCCACTATCTGGGATCTTGCAGGATGGGGGCACCAGGAAAAGTGCAAGCACAATAAAATAAACTTCTCATCATATGTTCTTCCCTCTTCTAACACAGTAAAGTGTGGCATTTAATGACTTTATAGCAGTAGGGTACTCCATATTACATGCACTCCTGATGTTTTCCTAATCCCTGGGGTACACTTTCCTTAAAAGTACTGGAGAGTTCTTATTTGGGATACAGTGAAAGACCAATGTTCCTTCAGAAGGGAAAGCTGTAAGAAAAGGCCATGAAGTCCTCTCCTAAAAGAGTTTCCCTAACTGTCAGTCTTACTTGCATGTGGTGTGTCCTTGCTTCATTGCTCTTATAGACAGCACTATTGCACAAAGAAATCATCACAGGAAGACCCTGTCCTATCAAGAGAACAGAAGTCCCTTCTGTGGTGATTTGACTTGCCTTTAAGTCAGACCCTTTCCCATCCCCAGGGAACGAAATTCAAATCTGCAGCAGAGTAGTCATAAAATGAAGTGGAGACAGATACCAAAGATGAGACAGAGAGAAACAACCTCTTTGTTTTTTTACTTTTAATTACCGTTTTCTGCAGCTTCTGGAATTCTTCCTGATACTCTTGATATTCTCCTGTAGTACTTTGCAGTGCACTCACACCTTCATTTAGAGTACTGTTAAAGAGTTCTTCAACCTGCAAGTTAAAATACATTACTAATTTTGTGAGAAGAAATAAACTCTATGAGGACATCAATGAAAATATAGAATAATACTGTACCTGAGGTTTGTACACTGCTCCTAAAACACCTGCTGTGACCTGAAGAATCAGTATCAGAAGCAGTGCAATAAAAAACTGGGAAAAAACAAAAGGGTAGAAAACTATATTACTTTTGACCAAGGTGATATAATTTCTTTTAAGTTAATATATTTATCTTTCATATGCCTGAATAACCCTGTAGGTAGAATGATTTTCCAGTCAAAGCTGCTCCAACTATTTCTTCTTTGATGATAATAAAAACTGGTGCTCAAGACAGAGCGTGCTCAGCTGGTGATCAAAACAAAGCACATGCCAGAACAGTGTCATGATAACAGTGTGTAGGTGAGAGTTGGGCAGGAGGACAGGGAGGACATTCTAAGTGAACCAGCAAAGAGAAGGCTGGGAATTTAGAAAGTTAAATAGAATTGGTAATGGGTGAAAGCTGATGGAGGGAACTTGGATGATGGCTGGATGGGAAAAAAGCTAGTGAGGATCATTCTCAAGTCTCTCTGGACCCTGTCCTCTTGCTGATGAGACCAACCATAATTGTTACCACAACAGAATTTAGAAGGGTCCCAAACTCAAGGTGAGCAAAGAAAACACAGGATTATAATCACGCTTCTGGTTAAATTAAAAGGTGCCCATCCTCATTTGATACTTGCAAGTACTCTATCCATCACATGTGGCTGTGGCCTGTTAAAGGTGGACAGATGTTTTTCTTTCCTACCAACATCAGCATGCACCGGCTCTCCTTTACAGCACCGCAGCACCCGAGGAACCCGAGGATCATGATGATGGCGCCTACGGCTATTAGTAGATTAACTCCTCCAAGCATGCTGCTGTCTATACCCTGAAAAGAGAGAGGAAAAACAATCTTTCAGCTACAAGAAGGTCCTCCTAAAAGCATCTGCATTCCCCAAAACAAGATCATTATTTAGTAGCTGATAAATATACTCAGTAGCAAGGTATGGAGAAATTGTGATCCATAAATAAACAAAGCTCTAATGCTCCCTTCTCAAATGTTGTGGTGGAGAGCTTTGAAAAATATGTTTTTTTCACAACCTTTGTTTCTGCACAAGATGAAAATCAACTTTACAGAGTAATTGAATAAATATAGATCTTCTGTCTTTAAAGTGCCTTTTTAGTTGGTTTTCAGTCAATGAATCTTTGCTTTTTACTGGAAGTAGGAGACTTGATTACCTCAAAACCTCTCCTTCATTAACCCAATGTTAAAGAAAAAAATCTCTGTTTGCCATTAGGAAACCAGGAACATACTCTATGACTGTTCCTGAGAGAACACTTCCTGGAGTGATGCTGCACATATTAGAGAAATAGTTAGATGTATTTTCCAAGGCAGATTTCTTTTTCCTTTTTTCTTTTGTTTTCTCCCAGGCTTGATCTCTAATATTACCCTCAGAGATGAGAACTTTATTTTGATGTGTGATGCATTCTACTAAACAATTCATATACCTCAATATTATTAAATATCAAATTATTCAGTTCCCACAGGACTGACTAAGGCCAAAGGCCTAAAGACAGAAAAATGTTCAAAGAATATTCTCCAGTGATACTGGTGCCAAGATTAGAAAAAATGTCTGGAAGTTGTCACATTTATCTTCTGATGGGAATTGCAAAGGTATATAGACAAGTATAATTTGAAGAATGTGTTGTTCTTTCCCTTTCCAAGTTGGACTGAACCTCCTGTTATTTCTTCTTAGAAAGCTCTATTCATCTACAGCCAAATCCTTATGGTCTGCTCAGTTATTACTGAGGCGAAACATACATTGGTTTTGAATGGGAACTTTGCATGCCTGGAGGCAAAAATGTGAGAAAATGCTTTCAATTTTGGTCCTGACTCTTAATTCGTATGTTTTTGGGGAGTAATAAGTGTTGCTTCAGGAAAGCAGTTGGACACACATTTAAATATTCTTTTCTGAATAGGAAATCTCTCAAAAAATAAGATTTGGTAGTGGTTTTGGTTTTCCAAGCTCCATTGCATCATTTGAGCCATCATACCAGAGACTGTCAAGTATCAAGTATGGCAGTTTTAGCTTTTTGTAAAACGTTGATTGAGGAGTGAAAGTTGTGATTCTTCCTCTTCCAAAGAAGAAAATGTCAGAGCTCTCCAACATGACCTGATTTATCCAGTGACACAGTGTCATCTTGAAACAAGTTCCCTTGCACCCATGCTTTGCCAGACATGAGACATCTGGGACTGGATAAGGGTAAAGTGCCATCAGCCACATGGCAGGGAATGTACAAAGCTATCTTCTTACCTTCACCATATTTTATTTCCAGGTGGGAAAATATTGGTTTAAAAGTTGTTCTTCTTAACTGACAGACTGTGCTAGAGCAACAGGGAGTTATCTGAAGAATTGCAATGTAATCTATGCTAAAGGCTCAAACTGAAAGCTGAAAAAAAAATGCTTCCGTATGACACCTGGTTGTTTTTTCATTTCTCTGGCTAAGAAGTCTTTTTAGAAAGAGAAGAATTCAAATTAAGCTTTCAAATTAATTTGCATTTCTATGTCCCAAATTGATTTGAAAGAATGTACTGCTTAAACCTTAGAGTCAGTGCCAAAGGTACTCACTGGGGAAAGGGTCCACAGGACCATGGGATTTTTGAAACAACAGGACCAACCTCTGCTGCATGTCTGCAGGATGGAGAGCTCCTCAAAACTGTATTTTCCCTAGCTTTGCAGAAAATAAAAGTCATAATGTCCGAAGTAATTTAATAACCCATACAAAAAAATCATGAGGGCAACTCAGGGTCTTTTCCTACCCTCCAGGAGGAGTTTTAGGACATTGTAATCATAGATTCTTGGGCATTTAAAACTCTTTATATATAAATATGAGGAGAAAAGGATAAGGTGATTTTAAGGAGCTGTTGAAAATTGAACGGAAAAATCCTTTCTCCCTTTCAAAGTTGCAGTTACTGGATAAATGAGAATTCTGTTATTGAACATAGTGAGAAAGATAAAAATATTCCTCACAAACATAAGGAGTAACCCTAGGAATAGAGATGACTATACTATTCTAATAGGGAAAAACATGGAAAAGACTATGAGCTGCATGTCTCCGCATTATTCTCTCTAACACCAAAATCATTAACAAAAAAGCATAATTATTTTTCATTAGAGATGAGAGACGCATTTTCAAACAGAAATCTGTGTTCATCTGCATGAAACTACATTGATAACATTGGCAGCTACTTCTCATAGCCATGTATCTCTGCTTGCATTGATCACGTATCTGACTACCTGCACCATGATGTTTCATCTTAACGTCATAAAATGCATTCCTCTTCACCCACACAAACCACCTCAACAAGAACATAGAAAATTTGTGGAAATTAAGATGGGAAATTAAAGTATATGCAGTAGTTTCCACATTTTACATGGTGCTGGTATGACTGCATGCATTTACCTGCTGACCACTGCGAACACGCATCCATATAGAGAATCCCAAAATAATGCAACCACACACCTGTGGGCGAAAATAAAGACAAGTTAGAGAGGTCAGCAACTTTTTTACTAACATTCAGTATCCAAATTGTACCATATGCTGTCCAAACTTCTGAAATCACTTGTTTGGCAAAGCAAAAGAAACATGAATTGTTGGAGCAGAGAACATTGATTCATTTCCAGGAAAATTCGTAAGTGTAGTTAAATCTTCAGGTATGCACCAAATCCCTGATGTTTCCACCCCAGAGGACTACACATTTACATGATGATTTATACATGTGTTTGGGAAGCACACAGAAATTACGTCAGATGAAAGAGAAATATAAATTGCTATTGTATGTATAAAACGTGTCTGTAAAGATTGCTGTTTCCTGAATAATGGAAACATGAGATTTGATAAGGGATGTTTGTGTATAATCTGCTGTTTCTACCCTTATTCAGGACACATATCTGGAGACATTCTCTACGGTAAACCTAAGAGGAAAAGTTCTAAATAAATTCTTTTTGCTGTTTCAAATGCAGCAATATCTGGCCATCTCCAATCCTTAGAACAGGTCTCATAAAATGCCTAGGGTATATGTTCCCATTATAATTTTACAGAAAGCAGACAAATACAACTTGAGCTTGTATATATGAATGTTTGACCAGCATGACTTTCCTTAAGATGTTGAAGTCAGGGAAGGTGAATCACAGGTCCAGATACATTCCTTCATTTCTAGTTGTGCTCCTATTTCATCGATCATTGAGGTACTGTTCCCCCATGTGCCAGTCACTCTATTCCTAACCTTGTTGTTGATGAAGCTCACACAGAATTTCTCTTTAATAAGTGTTGGACATAGGTAACCAGGAGGCTACTCAGGTGTGAGGATTGTGCCTACTGAGATTACTAGTAGGAAAGAGAACTCAGTGAGGACCAGAGACAAGTCAGATTTATAATTATCTCCATCTGCCATTAATACTCAAGTCATAAATGGCCCTGAAATTTTGTTATGAGAAGACTGGGAGTATTGAAATTAAAATAGGGGGTTTTTACACAGTTTAGATATTTTTTCTTTAAAAAAACTTTCCCCACAGAACTTTTTATATAATATTCAGGATCAAAGACATTAATGACCTTAGCAGATCATTGAATACGGAATAGGGCCAGACATGAGTACCACACATTTTCCTGCTCTAAGTAAAGCTCCTATAAGTACATTTTTAACATGAAAAAGAAAATTGTACAATCAATGACAACTATAACATGTTATCAAATTTAACTAGAACTCCCCACTGAAGCCTTTTGAATCCTGCTGAATTTGCCTAGAAACTGATGGTGTATCAAATGACTGTACATTTCAGTCTTGTTCAGCAGCACTGTGTGAGGGATGTGGCTATTCACTAGATACCATGGCCTTGCTGATGTGAAAGTTTCCACTGAAGCATCTATTGCTACAAATCCAAAGAGAGCTTTTTTGTTATATAGGGCCTCCTATTCAAATACAGCAGAGTAGTAGAAGCAAATTTAGCAAAATGCACAGGAACACATCAATCAAATAGGAGTGCTACATTATTTTCTTGACGTAAAAATAGAAACATTATTAATAAATCAAAATTTTAGTAAGATGTGCTCATATTTTAATTTTAAAATAGAGTTGGTTTAGGTTGATAAAAAATGTTCAATTTTAGTAGAATCTTTATGATTTATTTCTAGTTATTTTCATAAAATACAAAGTGTAGAAAAACACATAAAGAAAAGCTTTGAAATAGGAAATCAAAATGGTCTGTTACTAAAGAGTCCAAGTTGAACATGTCAAGTCCAAGTTGAACAGTCCAAGTTGAACAAATTTGCTGCAATACTCCATCTTAAAGTTTTCTTAAAATATAATTTCAATTAAATAAACTTTCTTTCCAGGAAATTTCATTTTTAATGAGCTGCTAGTGTTTTCTGATGGAATAAAACGAGCTTCTTTGAAAATGTCTTCACCCATTTTCCCAAAATTATCTGGCTATCTTATTTTTGCTGTAATCCTTGATAAAGAATCAGTGATTTTATCTCAGTCTCATAAATTGATTAGCAAGAATACTGCTGTCCCTCACATTTGGTTGGTCCTTCTCAAGCTTTCAATTTTGGCATGAGGAGGAAATACAACTCAGTTGGTTAAATCAATATCACCTCAGATGAGCCTGCCATAGTGCTGAACCAACAGTACATTAAGACTCTGCAATTCTCACAAATACCAAATTTGTGGGGAATTTCCTCCACTGGCACACCCTTTTCAAACAGTAAGTTCAAGTATATCAGGAGGAGCTTTCACAAGGTTGCTTCTGTTAAAGAAAATATATGACTGGCATACTTCCTTGAGACACCTGAAATGACAGCTCTAGGCAGGTCCTACAGAGAATGTGTCTCTGGCTCAGCAAACCTGCTAAGCTTGTCTTGCTACTTCAGGGTCTGAGATGTTCACATTAAGGTTCAGAGAAGGGGCCACTTTGCAGATGGGACTGCAAGTCTGGTATTAACAGCTGATCAAAGATGCTCTGTCACTAACCACGTTGCTTCAAACAAGCATCAGACATCAGTATTCAGTGAAAAAAAATAGGTAATCCTACAATTTTGCATGATGTGGAGTAACAGAAGTTGACACAATGAGGACAGCAGGTGAGACAGGATATCCTCCAAACTCCAAAGAAGGGAAAGAAGAAAAATCTGATATGTCTTAGGTTTAATGCACAAAACTGACAAGGATTAATTTAAGGACTGTTAGAAACTCCATACAGGCACCCAGTTCCAAAGCACAGATCTTCAAAAACCTGCCACAGTCTTTCACCAAACTGGGAAGATGAAAAACTCTGTTTGTGTGCTGGAGGCCAGCATGGGGCTCATGGGCATGTAGATGCCCAGGGAACACACATCATGTAGTGAAGCCATAGTCAATTTGCAGAGCTATCTTAGACTATTCCAGGGGTTACACACTTAGTGTGATGCTGCATGAGCTGCTTAGAAAATGTCATCAGAAGCCTAGAAAGCTCACTCCTGAGTCTTTTAAGAGAGGACACTCCCTTAGAGATTGCAAAGGGTGTAAAATGAGAACACCAGGTAAGTACGCAACTGTCATTCTTATCTATTTAGGTCAAAGTCACCTTCATTTCCCAGTGTCAGTAATTTTCCACTTGTTAACTGCCTTGAGTACTAGAGAGGAGCTGTGGGATGAGTGGCTGTAAAGTCATCTCTGTTCCCTCAACCTTACTGTTGCAGTTTAGTGATTTCCATGAATTAGAGACAGGAATGTGAACCAAAAAATTCCATTTCATTATATTTCTGTCAGGCCATACTGTTCTTCCCAATCTTGCTCATGCTAAACTAAACATTTGCCTAAAAATAATTAACTATAGCTGCATTCCTTTCCTCCTCTGTTTCATTCTTCCCTCTCTTTATAGTGCTAAACACCTTTCCTGAAACAGTTAACTACAGTTGCATTCTTGTCCTTCTCTGTTCCATCGAGGCAGGCACATGCACAGTGAATGCTCTCAGCATTTTCTTCCTCAGAATACAGTATAGGTTTTTCAGCTTTTGTATAAAGACAGAAGGAAGTTTGTTTCACACAAGCTTGTTTCAAGGCTCCCCCAGGATCCCACTCCTTCTTTCTCCCTAGGAAATCCACACTGTCACTGGAGGCATAGGACACTAATCCATTGTTCATTCTAGAAGTAGTTTGGAGCTTTTCTAATGCTAGTCTGAGACATTTGTCCATGTTTCAGCTCACAGTAAACACCGATGAATGTGAACAGGTGTGCTGGTTTTGGCTCGGGTTATTTTCTTCATAGTGGCTGGTACAGGGCTGTTTTTTGGTTTTGTGCTGAACACAGGGTTGGTAACATAGAGAAGTTTTTGCTATTGCTGAGCAGGGCTTACATCAAGTTTTCTTCCTCCTTTCAAAGTGCTAAACTGGTGAGGAGACTGAGGGTGCATGGGAGGCTGGGAGGAGACACAGCCAGGATACGTGGCCCCAGCTGACCAAAGGGATGTTCCAGACCATTTGACATCATGCTCAGTAGATAAAGCTGGCAGAAAGAAGGTGGAAGGACATTTGGAGTGATGGCATTTGTGTTCTCAAATAAACACTCAATGAGGACCTGCCCTCATGGAGATAGCTGAACACCTGCCTGCCCATGTGAGGCAGGAAATTAACTATTTGTTTTGTCTTGCTTACATGAATGGCTTTTGCTTCCCCTATTAAACTCTATATGTCAACTCACTAGTTTTCCAGCTTTTATGCCTTCAATTCTCTCCCAGTCCTGCTGGTGGGGGAGTGAGTGAGTGTCCGTGCGGTACTTGGTTGCTGGTTGGGGTCAAACCACAAAAACAGGAAAAAACTTCCTGATGATCAGGAAGTGAAATTCAGAAACTTACAGATTCTTGTAAATACTGTTGCACAAAAACTTCAACATAAATGTCAAAAATCTTCAATCTGCCTTCCTTAAACTGAAGGAAGAAACTGGGGCAGACAGTCCAAACCATCACTGGTCTGTCAGGAATTTCTTTGTGAGGTCCATAAGTGATCAAAGAATTTGGGCTAGCCACAAATTTTCCAAGGCTACTGTTTGTGGTCCCTTTTGAATGGTATTACCTTTTCACTTGAAAAAAATCCCTTGAGGCAAAGCCCATAATATGGCTAGTAGTTCCGCTTCTGGTTTCAGTGAACCCCTGGTGAACCTGACAAAGCTCTGTCAGGAAATCTGACAGTGAGGCTGAACCATGAGAGAAATGTTCTTTAACTCAAACCTTTCCAGAGTTTCCAGGACCTGAAATTCTTGCACCCAGCTGAGATGCGATAAGTAGACAAATGCAGTTCAAATAACACCAGAAACCTGCACAGCCTGCTGTGCTGTGCTGTATCGGCCTTGGTACAGCTGTGGCAGTACTGCCAGCACATACATTCTTAGAAACACTCACTGCCCACCCTCAGAAACTAATTATGCACTAAATGTAAAGCAAAGAACCACAAAGAAGGCTGTAAAACCATTTATCAATTAGAAGGCTAAAGATTCAAGTAAATTTTCCATATTTTCTATTGCAACTGCCTTTTCAGGATCTTGCACACAAACAGCAACAAAAAAAGGAAAACGACTGTGCATTGTTATTGGAGAGTCTGTTATCTTCTGACTGAGATGAGTGATGTCCCTTGACATGAGGGGCACAAGATGAACAGGGAGACAGATTTGTAGCTTATCTACTTTTAAATGCAGAGGGAAAAGTGTTTAGATGGAAAAAGACAAAGGGAAGGGCAAAAGTTAAATATATTCTCCCCTCCTGGATTTAGAATCATACTCTGGTTCCACTTATGCTCTATTTTCTTTACAATTTCTTTAACTGCAGTATTCAGATAATGGGGAACACATTTCCTTCATCATTAATAACAGTTTAAACACTGACTTACCCAAAATAAGAAGTTGAAGATGAACATGGAGTACTTCAGGCATTTGCTTACACCCGCCATTTTCAACAAGCTGAGACAAAAACAAGTGCTGCAAAAGAAACTTTCCTAAGAGTTTGACCTCGATATAAAAGTTGTTCTTGTGTCTTCAGAAAACCTCTCAAAGCACGTCAAATACACCGTGCTCTGCTCCTGAAAGCAAATGTTACAACCAAGTCATCCACAATTGCTTAAATAGTTGCTTTATCACAGGTAAATATTAACCAAGCATTAGGGAGCACTACCAGCTGTTATCACCAAGTCTCTAGGTTCTTACTGTGTCTTGTGATTTGCACTTCTCTGTAATAATCCTATGACTTGCCCTACGCCTCAAAAGTAAATAATGAAGCAGAAGTCAGTTTTAAGAGGTGAGCACAGAAATATTTTGCAACCTGCTTTCATGAGGAAGTTGAAATTATTGCATTTCCCAATCCTTTACGTTGCAGGGTTTACTCTTTCACTGACTAATGTTTACTGCCAGCATTCATTCAGTTGTGTTCACACTTCCACTTCAGATGTTCAACCAGTGTGAAGGGATGAGTCTGCTTTATCCCAGAAGAGGAGGGATAAGGAATCTGCCAATGTTTTCTCCCTCTGAGTATCTTCTTCAGATCCTTTTCCTCTTTCCCAGCAAGTGAGGGCCCCAGGAACCTGAGCACTGTGGTGCAAAAATGTCCTACTGTGCAGATTTCCAGAGGCATTTTGAACCCCAGCACATCAACCCTAGTTCTGGGACTAGGTGCAGGATACCTCTCAGCAACAGGAGCTAGACTCATTCCAGAAAGCAAGGCAGTAAGCCTGTTTCATTGGGTTTGGACTTTGTCTTGATTGTTTTCTTCTGTGTCCCTCCAACTAAGAATCCTGAGGCAAAAATAGAGGTATTTTTGCTGGTTTTTTACTATCAGCCTATTTTCTGAAGAAGCCCCATACAGCAGTGCTTGTAGAAATGAGGGTCAGACAGAGGTTTCTCTGAGTTTGTCATTAAAAAAATAAGCTTAAATTTTGAGGGTGAACACAGTGTGAGAGATTAAGGGAACACTGATCTGAACTGATTTATGAAGTCCACTCGGCCCAAACCCAGTTTTCAGTCTTCAATGTCTATTCCCATTCCTCAGTTCCAGTCTCTGTACTTGAAAAAAATGGGAAGCGTTAGTATATAACACACTTCTAGATGGTGACAAAAAGATGTAAATTAGAATCTGGCTTTTGTAGGATCCACAAAAAAACCCACCAGTACTCTACATATAAAATAATTCCCTCCAGCTGCCGTCTTAACTAACTTTCCCATTTTCAGGAGTGTATCTATACCTGCCTCTAACTTCCTGTGCTCCTTTCTGAGGTAATACTCTTTGCTATAACTCTAGGAAATCAACTGTCTGACTACCTTATTTCAAATATTCACCCTAAATCTGAGAATGTTCCTAAAAGTAATTGTGCTCATGAGACACAGATCTTGTAAGGATTAGGAGAAACAACTGTGTGGTATGGTTTCCATCTAACACGCTCCACTAAGAAGTAAATTGAGAAATGTGGGTGTCTTTATGGAGGGATGCCATAGCCACAGATGAATAATGAGAAAAGTTTAAACAGTCATATAAAAATGTATGAAAAGGCTTGTGAAGGGTAGTAAGGGAATTACGGATGATGCAGGATTTGAAAAGACAAGTCTGCAATCAGACCATGCAATTGCAGTAAAGTGAGTTTATTATAAATAAGTGGAGTTTGGAAACTGCACAATGTACCCTGCTGTAAATCTTCCCCCAGAGTAGGTACTGATGAAGGAAGGCTTGAGCCACAGCACTGCTGTCTGTGAGATGCTCAGCCCAGGCATTCAGTCAGAGATGTCTGAGGGAAAATGTGCTGAGGAAATAATGACATAGGAGGCAAGCATGAGCATTCACACTGGCTCTTCAAAACAGGACAAAGGTGTGCAAGGACCTTTGACATGCCCAGAACTTCTGCTGTTTTCTTGGGTTTGGTTTTGGTGAGTTTTGGGGAGGTTTCTTGGCACAGGTTGGGGTTTTTGGGATTTTTAGGGGATTTTGGGGATTTGGGTTTTTTTTTAATAAGCCTATTGAACATAACCACAAGCAAGTCCTGGTAAGATCCCAGCTTACAACATGCTAAACTACAGCTGCTGAACAGAAACTCAGTATCTGACTTCGCTGCAATTCCTACATGTTTCTTATCTATATTTAATAGTATCTCCAGTAAAAATATGCAATCTAAATTTAGAAGCAAACAAGCAGTTTCCAATAAATGACAGATTTTCAGCTTAAATCTTCCATATGTTCACCTAATTCTTATTTCCTGGCTACACAGTGCTTTTTTATGCCTTGGAGAAGGGAAAGGCTACAATTATGGCACAGATTACATTCTTAGTTGTACCTACAAGTACAAAGGTCATGCAGATAATTGCAGAGGCTTATAAATCACAGGAATGGCATGAGAAATTTTGCTCCTATTTGTCTTCGTATGAAATTGCTTCCACTACCCCTCCACTAACTGTTTGGATAATCAGCTATACCCTACCAATAACAAAGCCTAAGCCACAAACTACTCAAAAGCTTTTCTCAGCAAAGAATTTGTGAAAATCCATTTAGCTACTGCTCCTCTATGGATTAGAAGAGGAGGGTTATCTGTGTAGAGCCTGAGTGCAGCACAGGGTGAGAGCCTCTCATGCAACACACACAGCTCCCTCCACAACAGGGGAGCTCTGACAACATGCTCACACAAAATACTGGAAAGAAAGAGACATATTTTGGCAAAAAAAAAAAAAAAAGAATAAGCCAGTATTTCTGTATTGAACTTGGAGTAAAGCAACTCCCCTTTAAAACATCCCAAGCAGCTACAGTTGATTTTACAGTTTTTATCTTTCTTTACCTCTGAGCCTTCCTCGTTGTGAGTCTTTTCATCTTGGTTTTCAACCTTCCTTTTCTCTTGTGAGGTGCCTCCACAAGCTCAGGCTGTGACCAAAGCCCCATATCAGATGATTCACTGCACAACTAGTCATACATTCAGGTTCAGAGTGAAAAATTTATTTGTCCTGGGCAGCAGTGAATAGATTCACACCCCTTGAATGGTAGGGTGTGAATAGTGGAGAATAAAGGGATTTTACCCATTTCAGTGATAAATGCACAACAGAGAAGTTGGGTAAGAACCATATTCAGAGTGGAGGATGAAGCTTCAAAGGGGTCAGTAGATCTCAGGATCTGCTGAGTCAGTAGATTCAGCTTAGATAAGGTGTGCAGGGATGGATTTCAGGCTGTCACTACATTTGTCTTTCAGCCAAAGGGATACTTGACCTCTTGCAAACTCTCTTGTTGCTCTAGGGTCTCAATACAAGTTTCTGCATTTCCTAATTGAACTCCTGTCTAAACTGAAGCACAAATTATAATCACTTTTTCGTGCTTTCACAGTATGTTGTTTACCCATAATGCCAGGTGAAGCAAATGTGGAGTGGCATTAGCCCTGTCAGAATTTCTGCAGTCACCTAAATGGGGTGTGCTGCCTAACAAAGGCATGTTTGCAGTGCAAACAGTAGGACAAGCACCTTTAAAACAGTGCAAAATTTTAATATCTGTTCTTGCCCTTGACTGTACTTGCAAGGCAAGGTCTGACTCAGCTTGTACTTAGTTTACTACAGCTCAAGCTGAGTTCCAACCTTAGCAATTACATCCCATTGCAATATTGTGAAAGCCTGTAATAATTCAATTGTAAAACAGATTATGTCTGATTCTTAGCAAAATACTACAGCTTCCTAACTGATCCTATTTTTGATATGTGGCCCTGCCATGACAGCTGAGTTTATACTCAAATCCCACAGTCAAACAATTACAAGACTTCCTGCCCTCACTTTAAACTATCCTTTGATTTAAGCCTTGAGTTGAAGGATAAGAATGGAAAACATTAGAAAAATATACCCCAAAACTCCAAAGGCTGAATAAAAAGCAGAAGAAAGAGGACAGCACTATTGCATTTAATCATCCATTTTCATTATTTTGTGTAGCTGATTTGTAATTTATGAGTGCATAAACATTTTGGAAACTTCCATGACTCACAGGGTTAGTTAGGATTGAGTCCAAGGCTAATACTGCAAGTGTCCACATGAAGAGCAGAAGAAGTGTTTTCAGCCAGTGTTGGCATGTGCATGGGTGTCTGTATCAGCTGTCTGGTGTGCTTTCACAGCTTCTTCCAAGGAGTGAACACTGCTAAGGAGTGATTAAGCTTATCCTAAAGTAGGCATAAAAACAGGACAGGTGACCTGTGCCCTTGAACTGCCTGTTTCTGACCAAAAAGTGAGTCCATGAATCTGAAGACATATGAGATGGATTCCACACTGGAGTTTCCTCAAGGGGACAGCTTCTCTATCCCACAGCAGGCACTTTTTGCTCTTAAACCTCTCTAAAGGAAGAGCATGTGTCTTTTGGTTATAGAACTTTGTTCTGTTAAAGTGATGCCAAAAGTGGGGGGAAGACGGCAGGAAATGAGGCTCTGCTCTCAGCTCTGTTGCACTGTGGGCATGTGTGCAGAGGCTTTGCCCTGAGATGGATATGCCCTGACCCAAAGCTGTGTAGCTGCCATAGCAAGGGGTGTAGCCCAAAGCTGCAAGCCTGTTCTTTCACAGGCACTGACTGATTACAGCTCAGAGGTTCTTTCACCCCAGCCCCACCCCAGTTACAGCTCAGAACAAGCTACAATCCACCCAGAAAGATATCTGGTGTGACCTCTCTCTGCCAAATAGTGCTGCTGCCTTCCTTCCTTACTTTTCCTCTGTTCTACCACACCCTGAACTGTACAATGATGAGCAGAGTTGTGTCTCTGAACAGGATCTGAAGCCTCTCCAGTTCCTGTGGGCTGCAAGAGTGAATGGGCTCCTGTTAGTGTCCCACTGGGAACAGGTTTCTTGCCTGTTAGGGCTTCTACTTTCATTTTTAAATAAAAGGTGCTTGTAACCATTAGCAGTATAAACATTTCTTTCATGATGACTGTGATCATCTGCACTCCAGCCAAGAGATACACAAACTCTTCATATAAAAGATATAGCCCAAATTGTGTTGCTGAACAACCCGGCTCACAAGAGGCAGGGTCTGATCTTCAAAACAAACCTGGATTTCCAGGACATGTCCATGCACACAGGAGCAGGCAGATGCTATTGTCTGCCTTGTTAGCCTCAGCTCTGGGCTGGGAAATGTGCAGCTGCGTTACCCTGATGCTGTCCTCTCCTTAGAGGCCAAGAGAAAGGCAGTGTGGTTGTATAATATCCACACACCAAAGAGGACCTCAGAGGGCACAGGCATTTCTGTGGACCAGGTGACTTTGTTGGCCATAAGGGTGCTGGTCAGAGGTGTGTCACACCTTCCCTCTGACCGCACTTTTCACATTGGCCATGTACAGTTTGTCCCCAGTGAGAGAGTTTAAATGGGGATATGTCTTCACAAAAAGTTGCTATTCTGACAAAAGTTTCACCAGAAAATCCCCATCCAGCTCTTGCTAAACTCCTACCCAGGCTCTCCATGGCCTGGTGCCAACAACACTCATATGTTCCTGTTTTAGCAAGGTCTAGTGTCTCAAACACTCTCACTTCCCCTGAAGTAACAATCCTTCCAGAAAACAAACCTCAAGCAGCTTGTGATCCTCTCTGCCTCCCAAAGGGCACAGCCTTCTCCTCCCATGCACCACTGCATTTCTTCTGAGCCTTTCATCTGAAAACTCTCTGAAACACATATCTTTAGACTTTGTGTGATACTTGGCTATTATTAAAGTCCTTAAGAATGAATAAACTCACATACCTAATCCACATATTTCTCTTCACACCCTCCCCACATCTACAGACCTTCTTGTTTACTGCTGCTTTACATAATTTAGCTCATTTTTCTACTTGACCAACTAAAATCTTCTTTTATGCCAGTGCTTTTGTCAGGGATTTCCTATTTCCCAGTACTTCTTCAGGATTAATTTAAACTCTGTGTCTCCAAGTCTAAAATCTTTAGGTGGTTTCAAGTTTAATTCATCACGGATTAAAAGATAATCAGTGTCAGTAAGGGCCTCACTATCTAGCCTGTAGATACACTATATTATTAGTCAGTATATTATTAAGTCTAACTTTGTTAAAGAAAAAAGCTTGCTAAAGAACCTTGCTAAAGGTTTCTTGTGGGTTTGTACTATACAGGCAGGGCTCTGTGTATGGGAGCTGTGACTTACATAGGGGGTGGTATTTTTGACCCCTGTCATTTTCAGCATATCTTGAAAATGTCTGTGTCATAAAGTACAGATTGCTGTGAAGAAAGATGCCTTAAAAATGCAGAGAACAGCCGGTGTCAATGAAGAATCAAAAGATTTCACTTGCATTTTTAGAATATTGTCTTATTTTTCAAGCAGGGGGGAGCTGATCTAGGAGGGTTTTTCCTGGAGAAGACGTCTTATGCATATTTCATATTCAGGTCTAAACACCAGGAAATAATTCTAATTTTGTTTACACCTACGTAAATCAAAAGAAGTTCATAAGGCAAGTCACTGTGAGTGCAAATTTGAAATAATATATATAACTGTTCTCCTGCCATACTTTTTCTGAGGAAAAAGAATAAACCTGTTAGAAAAACATGACACTTTCTCTCTGAATTTTCCCCGCTGCCCTCCACCCTTGGGTGGGAAGTATCCCAATGATATGAGGCCCAGAGAGGTATACAGTCATTTTGTGATCCAAAACCAGATACTTACCAGTTAGAAAATGAGAACCAGGTCATTCTGTTTTTTATTTTATAGATATGAGTTTTGCAACTATAATTATATTGTTCCCTATAAAGATGCAGTCTTAATGCTTTATATGAAAATTCTACATAATACAGGCAGGCAGGCAATGGGGTCACTAGTTATGTTTAGAATTCGTACACAGGAAGTCCATAATATCTGCCGTGAAATTTTGCTCAAAAAATGCAGATTTGATATTTATTTTGACAAGTGTATTTCTTCTATTTCAGGATAATGTGACACTCAATCCCCTCTTTCAGTGAGCCATACCTCTGTTTGGCAAAGTAAGTAAAAACTAAAGACATTTTAAAAAAAATTAAAAATGAACATGAGTAAGTAAGGTTTAGCTTTCAACATTATTAATTCCTTAAGTTTCATTTGAGATAAAACATCCATGCTCTGAAAACTGAATGGGAGCTTCTTTATTTTTCTATAGCTGCTGTAGACAAAGTGATGCTATCAAAATAACACAGCACAGCAAGTGAGCTATAGGCTTCACAACCCCCTGGAACTTAGAGATCCTCTGGGAGTATTCCACCAGATGTGTATGGTCTTTTCACAGTCCAGAGAGGAGATTCCATCAACCCTCATCTGCTCACTGACCTTCACAATCCCACTGACATTAAACTCTGCTTCTCTGCAGCACTTTGTGGGCACTGGGGTCTTTTCTGCTTCAGATAGTTGTATTGCTTTTTCAGTTCAATCCCCTCACACACAAAACTCTCATTTCTACCCCTGAGTGCTGTTTTTCACAAAACTTGAATATGAAAATTCTGTCATTTGCAGACTATAAACATTTGTTGAAAAAACTCTTATTTCAATTTCCATTCATCTTTGTCCCGCAAGTGCTATTCATTTATCCCCTCTATACATAAAAAGGCTCTTTTCTTTCCAAATGTTTTTTCTGTAGCTGAAAGGACAGGAAGAGAACTGAAGAGTATTACTGAAGACTTTATAGTAAGTACCAAATAGCAGAGTTAGAGACTTTACCTACTGGCAATGATCCAGAATTATAACTTGCACATGTGCAATTTACATTTGCACTAAAAACTAATTTCCTTCTGAAGCCATTGAAGAAAGATGCTGTAAAGAGCCTGTTCCTCCTCAGAAAAGCTAAGGAGCCCATGCTGAGGGACTGTTGGCCTCCCAAGCCTGAAATCAGAGCTGAGAGTGGTGAACTTTCCTTTCAGAGGAATCTCAGAACCATCCAGCGCTAAGCTTCAAATGTTAACCACTACTGTAAAAATAGTTCCTCTTTTTTTCATCTTTCACAAATTATCTGGGATTACCTCCCTCTGATCAGACAAACACATGGAACTGGGATAGTCCTGGCTATTGCATGAAGTCTCTTCAGTGCTACAAGAGGTGTTCAAGACCTTCCTTTGCTGAGATAGAAAGAAAAAAATATACATAATGGAATAGTCCTGGGGCTTTTGTAGCTGTAGAAGTTCTTAGAAACCAGCTCAGGGTTCTGTAGGTCTAGATGTGCTTCCTCACTTGCTCTCTGACCCCCTTGACTCATTCTCTGACAAATACTACAACACCACAAGGAGGAGCATCTGAAGACAAGGCTTTTATTGATCCATCCATGACGGATTTCAAAGCTCTGCATAGAGTCAGTCTTAGAGCTGACTCAGAACATTTAAATCCTCCTCTGCAAGGACAGGCAACACAATCTTTAGGGAACTACTGTGCCTCAGAGTATCATTCCTGGGTGGATGACTGGAATGGCAGAGACCTCTTTCAGTTAGAAAGCTGATGGAAAAACTCAAGAGAAAATTCAGATAATATACTCCTTATTTTATGTTATCTGAGTTACTATGAGAACTACTTGCCCCTTTGAAGGTATTTGGCCAAAGCCAAATCTTGAGAAACCATGTTCATATTTATGGCATGAGCCAGAGGAACTTACAGGACATGTGAACTGAAATAAAAGCAAATGATGAAACTCTAGTTTAAATTTAAAATAGACTCTTTTTCATAGGTAACATTTAAAACAGAGGTGAGAATACCAAAAGGAAAGGGACAAAACCTCACAACTAAAAGTAAACCAGGGTCGTTTTCATGTCATATCTCTTTGGAATACAGTTGCTGCAGTTAAGATAATAAAAGACACTTTTCCATTAAGCTGTAGGCTTCACATCAGCTTAAGGCTAGGAATTGTATCTTCTCTTTGCTAAACCATTTACTCCCTCAAAGTGAAGAATTTCTTCCTTTGTCGTGTCTATAGATGAGATTAACAAGCACACACACTTTATACACTTCATTAATCCTTGTGATGATTCATGTGCATGGGGGTCAGACTCTAATCCAAGTCAGACCTCCAAAAATACTTGACCTCCAGATGTCTGTGCTGACTGCCGTAGCAAAAAGCAGAGTTTGGACACATTTTCTCTCTTTTCATAGCACTGTAGTACAGATTCATCATATTCAAACCACCCTTACAAAAGACATATTAACAGTGTGCTGATGATGCCTAAAAAAAAGGACTTTTACACAAGGATTTTGATTACACAGGGATTTTGATTTTGGTTTTAGTTCAAAATCTGACATCAAAGATATTTTGCTTTTGAAAAAGTTTTAGGTTACTAAAAATAAAGCATAACCACAGTGTTGCATACAATAGGCTTGTAGCTGAATATGTCAGCCACAGTGCAAGGATCCTCCAGGACACACACTGCTGGGTGCACAGGACTCTGCTCCATGGTGCCCTAGATCTCCAGAATGGGTGTCACGGAAATACTACCACCAAACAAAAATGTTGGAAGAGATAACCATGATTCAAATCACTATTTATCTATGCTTGGATTTAGCTCCATTCTTGGGTTTTGAATTGCACAGTTCTTCATGACTCAAATTTATTCACAGATCTGAAAGGCTTTTTCTCCTGTCCTTTCACCCAGTCACACAGAAATCAGATGTCTGTTTGCATCTGAGTACTGCTGTATTGGTTGATTTAGTCTGACCCAAGCACTACTCCAAATTTTTTCTGTGACCACCACCCAGAACTTCCTGTCAAAAGGATATTTTTTTTCCATACTTTTTAAATATGATTCCTTCATTTAATCCTAAAAGTTAGTTTTCTAACCTGAAGGTGATAAATTCTAAGTATATAAAACAGGTGAGATGATTTTTGTTGGCAAGAATATATTTTTTATTAGAGATAAATTCTTCAGACTGAATTTAAGGGGTTATATCAGATTATATGTCAAATTTAAGAAATTAGTATTAAAGGAAATAGGTATTACCCTAAAATCTTTCTATCTGTGCAAGAATTTAAATTTTGTGCATTACACAAATCATACCATAAACCAAAGTCGGCTGGCTTTACTCAGAGATAAGATCTATAGCTATACATAAGATATAGATATAAGATACATAGTTTATAGATAAGCTATTTTCCACTCTGTTGGATTACTTAGAAAATATTTACTCATCCCAGGAAGTCTGTTGATCATATACATAAAGGATCATATTTTTACCTGGTATAAATGGGAATAACTTCACTGATTTTAAAATTGGTCTTAGTAGCAGAAGAAATATACCACAGGCCATTAACTCCTGAAAATATTGAAAAGGAGTTCATCAGATCAGAATAGATGTAGGAAGTTTAATATCTGCCACAACGATCTGTCTGATGTATTTCCTCATAAAGCCTGTCAACGATGGCAAAAAAAGAAAAAAAACATGAAGGTCAAAAGCTCTTCTCTCAAACCATCTGCATTGCAGTTTCAATAGAAGTTGCTGTAAAATGTGGTGCATTCTACTTCACTTGAAGCACTTAAATTAAATCTGAATACCTTTCTGAAAAGATGTGCTTCAGATCAAAGAGAGGCATTGAGCCTGCAGGAAAAATGAATGAGTAGGTTCTTATGGGCTGTATTACATAAAATTTCAGGATAGATGATCTCAATGCTCTCTCCTCACCTGAGCATAAAAATCCAGTCTCATTTAGCTAGACTGTATTTCACTGCCACAACTACAATGATTTCATGAACTATAAAAATATAATTTTTAATTTAGGAAATTGGCCTCTGAGCTCAGGGAGTACTCTTGTGTTCTCTTGTTAGTGCAGATGTCATGTTATATCCTTTTTTATTATCTTCCATTTTAGCAGTTTGTTTTCTTCACTTCCTCTCCTCCTGTTCTTATTCTCATTAGGAATGTTCTTCTCACTTCCGTTCTAAAACTTGCGTGTGGCCTGTTTACATTTAAGCTTGCACATGGCCAGTTTACATTTATATACTGGATTTCTGTCTTTTCTTACAACTACATCTTTTAGCCTAAATAGTTATTTTCTTTCTGTAACACCTTTATGAACTGAAAAACTGCTTTATCCAAAAGATGCCACATTCTCCTAGTTTCTCCCCACAAGATGCCAAGCCTTACGCTGTCTCTCTGCATCACTTCCAATTGAGTTCATCTTTCCTGAATCAGGGAGTCCCATGAAGGATATGGAATTCCAGATGAGGTCTGAAAAACTGCAATAACCATCCCTCTTTCTACATGTAATTGCGCTCCTGACCATAGCTGTCTTTCTTGTCTGTATCACAGCAATAGTACACACTTACCCTGGTAAATAATATGTCCCAGGTCCCATCCTCAGATTTTAACAGATTAGTTTATGGTTTTTTCTTACCACTGTCCAAGATAAATACTTGGCATTATATTTTTCAGAAATTCATCCCATTCTAATCCTCAAGGCCTCAGGACATTCAGCTTTTTCTCTATATCTTGATTGTTCATATCTTGATTATCTCTCAACCCTTTGTGTCACTATCATTTCTCATCGGGTTCTCCCATTCTCCATACTACAGGAAAAATATTAAAAACTAAAGATCTCAAGTCTGCTCATTTGCTGCTTCTGCTCTGTTTCTCTATAAACTAATTTCCTTCAATGACAGCATCTTCTCTTTCAGCACTATCTGATTACATCTCTATTTTAAGCATCTCCTTACCCACCACAAAATACTTCTGTTGATCTCGATTTTCACTGGTTTAACAGATATTCCCCTGGCATCCCATCACAGGCTTTATAGAGATGGGATACAAAAAGAGCTCTTGCATTTCTTTATTTATTCTGCAATTTATCTGGAAGAATGGCCTTGAGATTGCCTTGTGCAGCAGGTACCTGCAAATTCTGAATTTTCTGTGAAAAATTCAGAATTTTATCGACCATATCTTCAAATATACATCTTTACTTCTGCACCAGTTGATTGTACAGCCTATTGGTCATTTCTTGGGGCTCTGTTATGCTTAATGCATGTAATCAGGTATACATTCTGTAATCAGATACATCCTAAATTAAGGAATAATATGAAGTGTCTCCCCCAACTAGTTCTACTTATTCTATGGTTCTTTGGATTTCTTCTCCTAGTAGTTTCCTAGTCACCATTGTCTCCTCTGAGTAGTCCCTCCTTTTAAAGACAAAAATAAATCATGTTTTTAAGAAAAAGGGGGGAAAAAAAAAGCTATATAAAATTAGCATTTCACTACTTTTTATTTGTTCCTGCAATAACTCATTTTTGATTACTGGAATGTAACATCTGGCTGTGATCTCTCAGCATCAAACTAGACTTTCATAACCAACTATTGTGTTTCCAGGCAATGCGTCTCCCAAATTATGACAACATACCAATACAGACAAAATGTGTTTATGAGTCTTCAACTGCAGTGGAGGATGTGAGATCATTGGACTGAGTTCTTAACCACATTAGGCTTGTTTGGGCGTCACTGCAGATTTCATGAGAAAACTTAAAGGCAGTTAAAGAGCAATCCCTGTGTACTTGGTGCACAGAAGAATCCTCTACATTTGCCAAATTGGTATAACTGCTTTGGCTCCAGCTCTGGTTACAGAAAGTCTTTTGGGGCAAGGCCAAGCAATACCGACCCTGAGTGCTGCACTCAGAGCAAGCTTTTGCAATCCCAACACTTCTCCAGACCAAATGCTCAGCTCCAGCATCCGGAGTAGGGGAGAGAACAGGGCAAAGAGTCCATCACAGGGAAATACTGGGGAAATCAGGGGAAGGAAGAATATTGTGGGCTACTTAGGGCAAGGCAAATCAAGAGAGAATGGTGGCTATACAAGGGCTGTGCTACACAGTAAACTATGAGCAGAGAACAGAGACAGACAAATTAAACACGGCTTTAGATAAACATTCACACCCCTCCATTTGTGAATCATGTAACCGGAAGTTAAGTGAAAGAAATCCTAATTTGAAACTGCACCCAGCCTTTCTCCTCCTTTATTCTGTTAATAAATAATTTTTGTAGATAACAATAACTGGTATGTGAAGCTCGTGTAGTGTTGGAGACTTTGCTCACATATACGTTACACATTATGTACTGACACACCTTAAGGGATGATAAGAGCTTGTGTGTAAAGACGTGTAACTGTTGGTGCCTGGCATATTACCAATTACTAAAATTACTAATATTGCTAATTACTAATATTACTAATTAAAATATGGTGTGTACTGTAATGCACACAGTTGCTGAAGAAACAGGAAGGAAAAGGTGCACTGCAGCAAATAAAACATTTTTTTACTAAACTCTTATTTTCCAGGGTGCCCAGCTTCTCATTACGGTGAAATTGATACTGCATCTTTTAGTAAATTATAGTAAGATAGTATTGTTCCAGAAATTGTGAACTAAACATAACTTTTTCATAATGTTTTCCACCTTTTCATTGGTTTCTTGGAGAGTTTGGTCTGTTGAATATATCTTATTCTTCAGTGTATAAATAGCATCATTTTACTTGTGTTTTTTGTTACTTCAGACTTTGGCCTAGAAAATGTCCTGGACTTGTGCTGTGTCAGAGCCCTGCTTAACTCCCAGTGACCAGTTCTGTGTGCAGAGCTTTGCTTGGAAAGTTTCATTGAAGCTTCATTGACACCTGGGCAGTTTGGGCGGCCAGGTACAATAAATCCTACATTTTTCTTAGAACTGCACCACAGACACTGCCCCTAACTACAAAAAAAAAAAAAAACAAAACAAAAAAAAAAAAAAAAAAAAAAAAAAAAAAAAACAACCAAAAAAAAAACCCCAAATAATTTATAGAGTAAGTATTTGTATTCACAGGCAAGGAAACACACCTTACATGTTAAGTAAATTGTTTTCTGTTAAAATAAACAACAGTAAGATGACAAAAAAAAAAAAAAGAAAACAGAAAAGAAAAAGAAAAAACCCAACCAAAACCACAACAAAAACAAAACAACCAAGACCTCTCTGTATTTTGAGATCTTAATCAAGGTTTACTTAGCTTTTATTGTCTGCACTCTTACAACAAAATTAATGTACCCATGTTAATTAGATGTGCTTAATAACACATGAAAGTAACCCCAAACAGAACTGGAAAAAAAGGTCAGCTTTTTACTTAGCTAAACATCTGTGGTGAGAAGAATTTTATTGAAAACCTTAGCCCTGCAAAAGCACACAGACAAATAAGCTGTAGTCTGTAAAAGTCACAACCATTCATAAAATGTAGTACACAAGGTTGCTAGAAAGAGCTAAGAGAAAGACCTATCTATTCCAAAACAAATTTACAAAGTCAAAAATTAAACAAAGAGTGATGGAAGGTAATAGAAAGTGGAACAGAAAGCATTAATTATTTTGTGAAGGACAAAAATGTAACAAAAGAAGGGAAATGAGAAGCAGCATTTTGCCAGGAAAGCTGTCATTTGAGATTTTAGAAGCAGTTGTTCATAGAAATTGGCAGGGAAGGGATTTCCATGTCCATAACTCCAAGTCAGAGGTGAATGGCGTTTTAACCTTATACTTCTAAGAAAATATTTGTAAAGAGACTAGAAAAAGACACATCCAGGGCCAAAATGAGATGAGGAAAAACATATGAGAAAATATAAATCAGCTTCTTAGGAAAAAACAGAAAATAACTGAACACTGCCTTCTCAGGTAGGGCTGTTTGGCAGACCCAAATAGCAGGAACATAAATTGGTAGCTGTCATTTCATCTTTGTTTAAATGCCAGCAGCAAATGCCTCACAGAACATATGTGTAAATATATCTGGTAGCTGAGGTTTTCTCAAAAGGTGAAAACATTGCTTACTAATTGATAAGAAAAGAAATGCAGCAGAATGCCAATGCAAAACCTGGATGCAGGTTTTGAGAGATGGCTGGCAATATGGGGGATGGATACAGCAGAAACTAAATAATGCCTTGTTTGTTAATGCAAAATATTTTCAAATATTCATAACCCACCCAGTTTCAACAGGGACTAATGTGTGCTGAGGTGGGGGCAGTCTTGGGAGGTATCTATTTAAGTAGCCTTACTCCTTACTGAATGTTATCCTTCAGTCTGAAAGTTTAAAAGAAAGTGGGGCAAAGGAAGCTCATATTTTTTTATGAGGAAGCAAAGCATCTGAACATCTACAGGAGTGTGCAGCCATTTACTAACACTGTGAAAGCAGGTGGTTTCTTGTTTTCTTCTTTGAATGCCCTCTTGTTGTCTTGCAAAAATGCTGGGCATCTAACCTCACTGGGATAGATGAACCTCCTTCCTCTGCAGGAGTGGGGAGAGCTAACCCCACAAGGTCTAGGTGAAAAAACCTCAGGGAAAAGACATTTTCTTATATATGTGAGCTATTCTCTTAATGCATATGTTCAGACTGGGTTGCCTAGAAGCACTTCAGAGCATCAGTCCCATAAAGCATAAGTACTACTGTAGACAGGTTAGTTCCGACTATTTCCTGATGTAGGACTGTGATCAGATCACCTAACCTCGAGCAAAAGCCCAGGTCCTGCTGCCACAGACCGAAGACCTGTGCATGAGGCAGAGCTCCTCGTTCCCGGCTCGCAGTACTGCGAAGGGGCAGAAGATGGCAGAAGGAAGCCCTGAACTGGCATCCCACCCGTCCAGGTGGGAAAGCCCTGCCGGGAGCTACTCGGCAGAGGACACAACAGCTACATCTGACCTCCTTGGGAGGATGGCTTTTCATCTCGGCATTTTTAGAGTGTTTTCTTCGCCTTTGTGTATTACCCTTCAGTAGCAGGTGGAAGGAGCAGGAAAACCTGTGTTATCAATTAATGGCTTAAGGGCTGAAGCAATCAGTGGAACTTTTGGGTTTTCTGATCACAGGACAAGCTGAAAACTGAATAGAAACATAAAACACTTAATCCAGTAATAGACTGGGTGTGAATTTCTCTTTTCACCTGGTTATTTCGCTCTGCTTTTGCAGCAATTGCTGAGATCCGAATCTGGTCTTTTATGGCAACCTTTGGAGAGTCATGTTCCAAAGGACAACAGTCCTCTGAAATCTCAAAAAATGGATGAAACACCAGACTGGGATCTCTTGCATGGCTTATTTTGTATGTTATAGGCAAGTACTTTGTTCAAAAGTTTTTATGCACTATTTGCTTGCAAGGGTTCTTTTGCCAACTGTTCCAAACACACCATCAGAATTAACACCAGCACAGCGCCAGTGCCAGTCCTGCCTGCCTTCAGTCAGTGTTAAGCAACCTGTCAAAGGCAATGCTCCTGCCTTTAGAGTGAAAATTTATTGGAACCACAAAACCCTTTCATCCACAAGGAACTTTTAAGGGGCGTTACTGGATTTTGACAAAGCTGCAAAGATGAAGACAGAAACATTATTTGATCCTTGAACATCAGCTGCTTTCTTTCCAGTCTCATCACTTGATCAAATACCTTAAAATGAGAGTCAGCAGCTAAGCCAATCTGTTCTGGAACAGATCCTACAGCAATGTCCAAGTGAGCAATGACCACAGATAAATTTCCAAAGGTAGCTGTAGGTTGCAGCAGAGACCTATTTCAGAGAGGATTGACTAGGAAACTCTCCTTTACCTGCTTCTTTGCTCTTTTCTTTCTCCCCACTTCAATCTACCTGGAAAGCCCAGTACCCTGAATGACTCACTGCCATCACTGCTTTTCTGGCAAGCCCTTCTTTGCACCCCTTTTTGTCCCACTTATGGAGAGGGGAAGGAGCACAGGACTTTTACTGGCTGCCCCTTACAGTGTGCCACTACCTGCAGCACCCGAGGTGATGGCAAGTACAGGCAGCCTCTGCCCCCAGGGCTCCTCATGGAGCTCTGCATCACTGCAAACAGACCCATGCTCACAACAGCAGCAAGAATTGAAAACAGAAGTGCTCCAACTTAGCGGCACTTCCACCCCACCCCTTTACACAATGGGATTGGTGCTAACCCGACTGCACAGACTAAGACAAAGGCCACTGCTGGCTTTTAATTCATTTTGCTCAAGAAGGACCAGCAAGTGGCTACTTAGATTTTTAGAGGAACCAAATTTCTTTAATGTGTCTGTCCTCCCTCACAGGTCCAGGTGACCAAAACAGGAGCTGCATTGCCTTGGTGCCCTCTCCAAGGCCAGCCTAAGTACAGCACCATGAAGCAGCACTCCCGTGGTGTGCCCACTCAGCATTCTGCCTGCTGAGGCTCTTGTCCTTGCTCTCACTGCCCTGATAAAGTTTGGTACAAATTGGAGTTGTTTGGGTTGTTAAATAAGACCAGCTGTGTTAATTTTCTCTCCACTCAAAACAAAGCAAAACAAACACACACAGAAAGGGTTTGACAAGGGGAAAGAGAAGAAGGAAATCAATAGGGAAATAAATAATAGGTTTTAAGCTTCTAAGAGGGTATTAATGCAGATTAAAGAGCAAACAAAAACTCTGGAGCAAGCTGACGGTGTCCTTTTAAGTGAACATGTGTGGGTTTATACATTCACATATGCCCTACAGGTGCACTTGCCAGCTATCCAACCAGACTGTATAAAAAAGATTTTCCCTCCTCTACCTCAACCCATCAGACATGTTTGCTATGAAAGAAGCTGAACAAGTTTGATCTATTCCTAATAAAAACTCTTAATATTTATTTCAGATATATAAAGACTTGCCTCTTTTCTTTTTCTCTTAAGCCAAAAAGGTATGTAAGATGTTCTTTTTGTCAGTCTTATCACTCCAGCCATCACTCTGATCTTTAAACATTTTCAAGAATATTTTTTTGTAGGAAGAAATAATTACTACTATGTCTTCAAATGGTTTCTGTGAGGTTTCTCAGAAAAAATCTGTGAGAATGTTGTTGATACTCTTTGCTGGAGTTCAAACCTGGAGTCAATTTGCCATGTAACAATGCACAGCTTATAGAATTGAGAAAAACCTAACAAAATTTAGCAAATTGTGCTTTTAGTAAGCAAATACTTGGTGATGCCCATGACTTTTCCAGCTGCCTAAACAATATGAGAAGTTGGGGAGGCAGAAAGATTTCTTTAAAGATCCTAGCTCTATCCCATTTGTAGGTGCCTGTCTCCTAAAATTTTATGTCTGCAAATCTCTCTCTCTTCCTCTATGTAATCCTCATTCTAACAGTTTGCTTCCACATCCCTGACAATCCTTAATGTCTAAAACTAAATCATTGATAAATTTTTCCCAATTTTTTCACCGCTCTTAACCTCGTACTTCCTCTAGCCTGTGATCAGGGAAAATTTTAGATCCTCCCCCCTCTTTCAGTCACTGTACGAGCCAAGTCAGTTTGCCTCCTCTTACATAATAGCTCACAGATTCATCCTTTCTTGCAGCAGCCAGCTAAGGCTTGTAGCAGCATCACAACTTTTTGTCTTTTGTCTGTAATAATCTGGTCTCCAGCCATGTTCCAGCACTATTGCTGCCTTCACTTCCATTTAAAATAGCAGGATTAGAACCCTGTTCCCAGCTCATTGCTTTGGCTGCATCACCACTCTCCTTGTGTCCTTGCAGTTGTTTTGCATTTTTGAACACAAGCAACTTACCGTTGCCTTTAAGATCATTCACATTTAGCCTCACTCTATCTGTCAAATATATTGGCCTATCAAACTGTCAGCTTCTGCCTGTGATCTGGTAAAGATGACAGCCTTGATCACCACTTCTGCTTCTTCCTTAATCCCCTCCATGCTTTCATCTGCCCAGCCCCTGCAAAAGAAATGGTACTATGGAAAACACTTAATTTCACCTCCCCTGCAGGATTCTCCCCCTGGGGACAGACAAATAAACTCTATAACTCCCTTCCTGCACTGGTCTAGCAAATGCAGGGCTGGGATTTCAGCATACCTGCTAAATCCTGTTCAGTTTGTACTTCTCAAATACTTTCATCTAACTCACACTGAGCTCATCCGCCACAACTGATGTTCAGAAGAGTTGTACCTTTTGCTACCTGCCTCTGACCTGCACATCACATGGGAGCCCTTGCTACTTTTAAAAGTGTTAGCAATGACTGTGAGGAATCCCTCTTTGGAATTGTTAGTAAGGAATCCAAGTCATTTTTGTAAGGATAAGGGGCCATGTCCATGAAAGGTATAGCCATAGCAGCATTCCTGCCTACACCACTGACATGCTGGCCAGATCCAGTGCAGATTTTCACTCATAAAGTCTTCCTCCCTTGGCTTAGTTATGAGCTAGGAAAGAACAGCTCCATGCCCTCTGCATGTGAGCTTTTTCATCATGGTTGCTCAGCTGCCACATCGAGACCTGCCGTTCAGGTAGTGACCTGGTCACAGACTCTAGCATTGCAACGATTAATTTTACTGAACAAAGGTGTTTATTCTCAACTATCATTATTATTCTGCTTGCTTAGGTCTTGGGAACCTCTTTGGGCTATTGACTTGATGCACTTTGGGAGAGGTTATGGCATTAGACTGCTCAGGACTTTGAGACAGCTAAAATGGATATTAATGACTAGACTCATTGTTACATAACTGCATAATATCGGGAGGCTGTTACACTCAAGTAGTTTTGGCCACCTCCCCTTCTTTCACAGAAGCCAAAATCTTGTACCTGGACTGTGTTGCCTAACAAAACTGAGCTCTTCCTGGCCATTTTTCATTTGCTGCTTCTACAACTATGAATTCTTGGCAATGAACCTTAGTGTAACAAGAGTTATGATATGGAGTTACATGACAGACTTTGGAAGACGTTTTAACTTTATTAACTCTTAGCCACCAAAGTGGAATGGTGTTATATTTGGCTGTTTTATTCTTTTGATGTTTCTAGAAATCCCACTGAAACACTGTTGACTAAAGTTCAGTCACTCATAAAACTTTATAGATGGTTAAAATTTTTGTTTATTCCAGCTCTGAGGGAGATGTAGGTTATAATATTTTAGATGTTATTAATTTTTTATATTACTTAATGACCAAAAAATATCCCGTCCAAATTAAATCCCAGAGATTTAGTTTAGAGGTTGATTTTGCCAGTGGACAGCCTGGAAAATAAAATTTTGTCCTAAAGAAATAATATGAATTTATGTTTAATTTCATCTCCCTGAATGTAGAAAATGGATCAAAAAGTGAAATAGAAGGGAATCTTTGTGTTGTTCTCAATTCTTCATAGGGTGAGATGCATTTTAGTCTAAAACACTAAGTTGAATTCACTTGCTTCACTTTCCATTTCACAGGGCCTGGTGCCCTGATTGCTCACTTTAAACATACAGAAGTTTACTCCTCTGGTCCCATTTGGGAAGAATGAAGTCCCTGAAAATCAAAACCTTTGAAATTTCTGGATTACAAGTATTGTTCAAATAAATGCATAAACTGTGTTGTGCTGTTATGGCAAAAGGGTCCATCCCATGCCTTGTGGACTCTTTGGAGAACCCCAGCAAAGTTCCTCAGTCTAACAAATGTTTTTCAGCAGAATGTTCTGATGAGGAAATTCTGACCTCAACAAAGGGATCTATCGTAAGACAGCGAATTTAATCTTTGTGACTTCTCTTGCATTATGCTGTGTATATTTGCCCTTTTTGCTCCCTATCCATAATTATATATCAGTTTGTTTGTTCCTGCTTCCCATACTCCTCTGGTATACTGGCTTCCATGTCAGTGCAGACCTGTCCCAGGACAGCACTTTCACACTAACCTTCAGCCTGTGAACAGCCTCAGCAGACTTCAGCTTGTGCTTAACTGCAATGAATCTGGCTATTCAAATACTGAAATGCTGGAAAATATTCAGATAGAAGTATCAGGTAATTTCCTCCAGGCTCCTGCTCCCTTGGTACAAGTGTTTCAGGTGTTGTCTGCATGTAAAACTAAAAGTGCCAATGATTTTCCATGCTAAATCATCTTCCTGATCAGTGTGCTCCTTTCCTGTTTCAGGTTTCAGCGATGACTAAGATCATAGAGAAATCTTCAGCTACTCTGAGGTCAAAAAGATCTCAATTGGAATCTCTAATATTTAGCATGCTCTGTTGATGCTACACTTCTCTATAGAAAGCTTTTTAAAGCTTTGAGTAGTAATTGAGATATTTACACGTTGTCTGTAACTCACCCATTTCAAAGGATCTGCTTCTCAGTTCAAGAGCTGCATAAATACATGTTTTTCCTTTTTTTTTTTGTAGGATTACTTTAGAACAAACACATTGTGTTATGATTGGTAATTAAACCAATAAATCTCTGAAACAATTCACAGCTTTTTGATTTATTTCAATGGTCAGTGCAACATCTTGTGCTCACATTGAGCTCTTTGAAAATTATATATGGCTATGTTGACAAGTTAATTTTTTCCATTCCATCTCTTTCTCACTTCCTAATGAGACTGAAGACTGCATATAGCTCAACTATTTTTTCATAATGTACTTTCTGGAGTACTTAGCACTTATGTTTCATATCAACTTTTATTTTGAGTAATGAATTAGCACTTCAACCCTGAAATCCCTCTGACAAGAACTTGAATGTACATGTATTTTCCCAAGTATCACAAATAACCCATCCAAATGTGCACACAATATAAATGTGTGCTCATCAAGGAGGGGAAGGAAGGTCTATAAAAACATTTGGATCTTCATTTCAGGCAGGCATGCTGAAGTTTGGATGTTTGTTCAAATTCTCTCCAAATGTATCTGAATCTTTTGGCTTTGGAAACCAATCGGAAATCTTGCAAGGTCAATCTTTCTCATGAGATTACCTCTAATACCTCTTCAGCTTCAGTCAGGCCAGTAAAAATACCACAAAATGCTCTCTTGTCCCCTTTTTCTCCCAGCTGAAGATGGAAAAGATGAGGAATGTGAAAATTAAACAATTAATCAAATTTTTTCCAACCCTCAGGAAAAGGCTTGGTTCAGTTCAAGTTTGGTGTTTTGGTTTTGTTTTTTTTTTTTTTTTACAAGGTTTCGGGTTTGCTCTTGTTTTATGCAAACCTTTTCAGAGAACCCAAGTCTGTATGTGAACTGCATTAATTCTTATGGACAGAACTGCTCCTGTCAGCTTTAATGGCCTTAATAACTTCTCCCTGATATTTCAGTTTCAGGGTACAGTGTTTACTAGGGGTTTCTATACTTATACGCAACCACATTCCCAGTTTTTTCCCACTTCCTGATATTTTGGGTTTTTTTTTTTCAACAGCTCTCCTGACACATAAGGAAAACACTGATCTATCAATCTATTTTAACTATGCAGAGGTGTAGTCAAGCCTATACATCACACACATTATACTGGGCTAATGTGGAATTTAATGGGATACAGACACACTGTTCAGGGATGTTGTACATCAATGTACCATACATGTTTTTGACCCAGTGATGATTTCCTGAAACACTATCTTCTGCTGAGAAGGAATTCCAGGAACACTTTTGCTTTGATCCTGATACTGCAAATATCTTCTTCAGAACTGGTGAGTTCCTGAAGTTCTTTTCAGTTTCTAAGGCCTGTATCTCATGCAGATTAAGAGCAGTTTTAGATGATTCATCAGACAAAATGTCTTAGGATGACTGTGAGCTGTTACCTCAAAGTTGCATGTAAACAAAACATACTTTAAAAAATTACATAACATAGCATATATTATTGACATGCAAATATAATTTTCTCTTGTAACTGAGGAAGATTTTGAATAGCTGCTGGTTGTCACAGAATAATGGCAGCATTAAAGAAAGTGTTTCCAGGTGGTAATTCTTCTTTGCCCCTCTTCATTCTTCTTTATACTGGTAAATGAAATGTCAAGGAAGTTATTCCAAAATTAAGTTTTTTGCCAAAATGTTCTGTAGTGAAAATAGAATAAACATGCTCTTTTTGACCACTTCACAAGAAAGGAAGTTAAAACCATGAAATTACACAAATTTTATTATTGGACTGTTTGTTTTTCTCTGTAAAAAAGTTCATGATACAATAGATGAAAGGTCTGAAATAATTAAGAAAAAATAATACAGTTGCTAGTATAAATTTGGATTTTCTCTTTGTTTCAGCAAGTGTGAGAACGCCAAACTTGCACTTCTGAAGGCATCCATGTTGTTATATGCAAAATATAGTTACTTTTCTTTTAGGTTTCAATGGCATTTGTTCATTTTCCCACGGGGACTGAAAATTAATTATAAAGAGTTGCATGTTTTCCAGTCCTCTTGCTTTGTTCTGAACACTACTGTTAATTCAGTCTGGAGTTTGATGATTAAGTCCTTTTAAAGTCCTCACACACTGTAAAAAAGAAAGAAATAAAAAGGATTTATTCCAACAAGAAGCCTTCACTTTTCCAAGAGGTCTGTTGAATAGAAGGTGTTTCAGACACTCATGATGCAATTAAAATTACTCATTGTACTGAAGTCAATAGCTGGCATGAGGCAAGTAACTTTACTGGGATTAGTCCCCATTGCATTTCAATTCAGCTCCCAGATTTCAGCTGTACTGAATTATTCCTGGTTAGACAAAGGAATAAAGTTATGGGGAAAAATAGAGGGATAATATTATTTCAGCAGTCTTGAGAGACATCCATCAGTTGTTTTAAAAGCTACATAGATACATTTATTCAACATTTTAAAGGCTTGAGTTTATTTCTTAATGCTGTTCTTTCTTGTCTTCACCATTTTTCCTCTGCTCCCAAATTACCACTAACAGGCAATATTGAGACTTCAGTTTAAGTCAGAAAAACCAAGGAGAGCTCATACCACACTAAGATTTGTGCTTGCTGTGCAAACCAGTTTGAGTGTTCTCCTTGGAGTTCCAAGTCTAACGGGGTGGGTTGGAGACATTTCGGACTACGCTTATGCAAGTAAAACAATTACAGTTGGGACATCAGTTTGAACATTTTCCCAGGATGGTCTGTCAAATGTAATTGTTAGAATACTTCCCAGTTTTGACATGAGACAACTAATACTCTCACAAATAATGCAAAGGGGTTAGCACAGGGCAGAGACTTTTCCCAAGAGGAGTATAGACAAGGTTGCCGTGTTCTGAGAAGAAAACATTTTTGGCAATCACAAAGTCTGCCATGGCACTTGTTCCTGAGTTTGACATCTGTCCCATTTTCTCTACTGCAGGGGTCTACTGTCCATATGCAGGGCAGGGAGTCCGTGTGCCTGCTCGGGATGCAGTGGTCAGTGTAGCCAAAGAGGAAATTAAAGTCAGTTGCCATGAAGAGAACTTGAACTGCATTTTCTACCAGCAAAGACCAAGATGCATCTGAATTGGACATGTCTGGAAGAGCAGTGGCAGGTCCTTTACATGTCAGTTATTTGAAAAATTATCTAAGTATCTTTCCTTATGCCCAAGAGCACAAATTCGATCATGGCAGATTAAACTTGAACTGATGGAATTTCTTGCATGTGAAAAACAAAGTTGATACTACTTTTATACTTAAAACTAAGGAGTATCTATATAGAGGAGAATGAAATTACATAAGAGAGCAAGAAGCTGAATTCCTCATGGGACTATTCTTTTTATCCTGAAGACTGGTATAATGTCTCTGTTATATTGTGTTAAACAGCTATAAAATTCTTCTTCCAGTAGTTTGTGCATTCCTTGGCCACAATAAATGGTTCTTTTTCTCTCTTTCTTATTTTTCTTTTTGGGAATTTAATAATTATGAGTGATTCCAGATTTGTAGCACTGGAAAAGGAAGATTTCAGCTTTATGGAAAGTAAGCCAGTGGGAAGCAAAAATGCAATGTATTCATGATGCACTTCCACTTTTTTGCTCCACAAGGAAAAGCAGTCTCTGGGGCATTCTGTTTTTCACACTTCATGAAAAGCTTCTGCTATGTTCTAAATACACTTTTCTGTGCGTATAAACGCGTGACAGAGTAGAAGATGGAAATATTTATGTACCCTTTCCTTAGTGTTTCCTTTTCTTTCTTCAGTCAGAATGAGTGGTTGGACAGCAGAGGAGCTGTCTCCCCAGACCAACAGCTCTCTCGCTATCTGGTATTTGAGGGTTGCGCCAAAATCAAAAGATTACAGGCAGAGAAACCATGGGAATTCAACATTGGTTCTTGGATCAGATTGCAGGCAGCGTTTCTGCCACCAGGAGAGTCTGTCTAGTCTTCCCTGGAACTTCCCTTCCTGATTCTTCCTGGGAACATGCACCACAAAGGTGAAAGACAACTTTATGAGCCATGGCAATCTCAGCATCCACCAGCTCCAAGGGTTTAAACAATGGCTCAAATGGCTCAACTAACAGTCCTTATTTCATAGTCATCTGTCCTCAAACCAGCTGCACAGAAGGACAGGAGGGAGGGCTGAGGCTGAAGACAAAGGGCAGGACAGCACAGCTGACAATCTTGTCTCTGCACATGCAGTCACAACATGCATGGCAGCCTGTATCTTACTCCTGGAACTGTACCAAACTGCACCAGGAAAACTGAAATTTATGTGATGGGAACAAAATAAAACAAAATTAAGAGCTGGACTAGAACCAGTTACATATTTCACTGGGTAATGTCAATGATAAATTACCAGATTTGGTAACTAGATTTTACAGAAGTATGAATCTTGTGTGTGTCCAGAAGAGAAGACTTAAAGTGAAATGGGATACAGTGTGGTAGGAAAGAATTCCAAATGGCTGCCACTAGTAAAAACACAGTTTGAATCTGTTGTCTAAGCAGAAACATGCAATTTTCCAGGGTATAAATAGAGTTTGTGAATTTCTGTGTCAACAGAAGGGCAAAAATGGTTTAAGGTAAGTTAATAGAAAGGCCATAGTTCAGTGCCAATCATTTCAAGTCAGAGTGCTCTGACTGCATATCAAATGTATACAGACTGCTCTAGTTTCAAGCTAATTGGTTTGGGATTTTCCAGTGCTCTGTACTGCTTGATCGGGAACACATGAGACCGTAGAAGTGTCAAAGGATATCGCTGGCAATACCCCAGTAGCAAATCTTTCCTCTTTTCTTGCATGGTCCATTTAATTGAACACTCATATCAGTGGCAGATTCATTGCAAAACACATTTTTCATTTTTATGCCCTTTTTATGAAAGCTGTAAAGTTATATGCTTAAAAGACTTTGGCTAAAAACCTATGTGAAAATGGATAACATTTTCTTTTCCTCAGCTTGGGGTGGAGCAAGCAGTTCACATATATGAATATCCCTGAATGTGATGCATTTTTATTAACATTTCTACTTACAAGCTATTACCATATGTCTGATTTTAGATGCATTTTGAAAGATTAAATTCAAAATAGCTGCTATCTTTATGCTTATGAGAAGGTCCAACAATTCATGCTAGATGCATTAGGGAAGACTGAACAAAAGGCTGCTGAAGACTAGTTTTTCCATATTTTACCTCTTTATGCAACCTGAGGATATCTTAAATACATTACAGAGGCATTCTGCCCATCGATGGATGTTTAGAATAATGGCATTATCCAAAGTGGTCCAAGCTGACAAAACAATCAGGGCCAACCCTAAGCCCCCATTTTTTATGGAAGGAAAATTCCTATTGACGTCAATGGGAGTTTTGCCTGACTACAGAACAAGGAAATTGGCCCCAAATGATATCTCCAAAGGGGGCTTTACGGCACAGCAGCTGTATCTCATGAGCCAAATCTCCAGGTTTCCATTATTCTTCTCCCAGCCATTAGTGAAATTACTAAGTGAGCCAAAGCAAGAATAATGCCTCTGCTCTGGGAAGTGAGGCTAAAGCACGCACCACATATTCTGTATGTACGCACAGCTTACAGTCCTGTTCTCAGAAAGTTTCAGTAACAGGCCACCATGCTTGCTACAGTAAAACAGAGGGAATGTTAGCAATGAAAAGTCCTATGGTTAGATTCAAAAATACTTAGGCCCCTGAAAAGGATTGGGTTTGGGTTTTTTCAATTCAGTTTTTTTAAGCAGTGACTTCTTGATATAATGAACAGGAATAGTTATCTGAAAACGTAGATCAAAAGTCCAAGACTCTCTCCTTCAGGAAATAGCACATATCTCCCTCTTTTTAGGCCTCAGCTCTCTTTATTGCATTTACTTTGACAAAATGAACTAAGTTCATTTCCCTTTGCTTCTCCATAGCCAGGGTTTCAGGCACTCAAGTGGGAGATCTGAATTTTCATGTCTTTAAGATGAAGAGGGTCCCAATCCAGATTTCCTACACCCAAAGCTGAAGGCTCACACCATTACATTGCTATGTAGAGGAGGATGGGAAGGGTGACTTCATGCTCTAGCTTAATGATGGGGGTGGCACCCACAAAAAAAAAATTGTGAGGAATACCTTTGTTCATACATTTTGAGTAGATCTTGCTTTCCAGATGAAGTGTCTCAGTGCTCTTTGGGTGAGGAGGTGGCTAAGTTCTGAACCCAAGCAAGCTTATGCACAACATCTGTCCAAGGCTACTCAGTTTACTGAGGCAGTCTTCTCTCACATACTCCATTTCTGTCCCTTACCACCCCGACCCATGTAGCAATGTGGAGTGCCAAATAACAATCAGCAGCCAAACAAGAAGATTCAAATAGGAGTCCTTTGTCAGCAGTACAAAGCCAGGAAGCCTTGGTGAATTAGCCCATTTACATACTCTCTGTTTAATCAATTGTTCTCCACGAATGGAACATGCTAAGCCCCCATGTTGCTTCATGAGGTCTTCTTATCCAATATCCCCCTGACTGAGATCCAGTGATGCAACACATGTTCTGGGCTATGCAAGCATCACACTGGTGTTTCAATGAGCAAAGTGCTGAATGCAGCTTGTGGAGAATGCAGCCCAGCTGAGCACCAAGATTGCTTAGTAATGACTTTTGGGGTTTTTCCTAAACTTCACATCTTCTGGCATCACCAGCTAGAATACCATTAAAATAGAAGCATGAAAGAAATGGAAAGGCAAGAGATCTTTTCAAAGGTCGTGGGAAATTCACCTTGAAAATATGGGGGCTTAAATACCAGGATGTTCATTATGGATTAAAGCATGGCATTCTATTCATTTCAGAAGATGAATAGGCTGTAGACACAGTCATGCTGGCACTTTCCTGGTCAGGATGTGGGCCATAATGGCACAGTCCAAAGAGCCAACACACATGTCCCACACAAACATGTTCAGCATTACTGTCAGGCCATCCTTGTGGAGAAGGCCAATAAGCCTGGTGTGTCAGCCACTCTTCATGGTTTTATGCCTTGAATGAACTTGAGGATACACTCTGGGTACACCGAGATCTCCAAAGAACTTCTTTTCTTCCTAGAGTGAAAAAACCTTGCAGTTTTTCAAACTGTGACCTGATTTTCATATTCTTTTGATGACTTATCCACCATGGCAGAAATCTAAAATAAGTTTCTAGCTAAAGTTAGGTATCTGCCAAATAGAAAAAGCAATTAATACATAGAGTTATACTTTTAAAATTGATGCAAAAATTTCCCTGACATTGAAACGAACATCAGAAATGCTGTGATCAAACTGGTCTCTTAAAGACAAAGTAACAACACGTGTTCAACCTTCACCAGGCTTCTTTCACAACATGCTTCTTGCAGAAAAACAACTTTTGTCAGTTTTCTGGAGTCAGTGAGCCTATACTGCAGCAGGCCTGGGTGACAGCCAGAAAGTGATTGTCTTCAGAGGATTATGGGTAATGCCTTACTAATTAACTATAATGGTAACCTGGTAATGTTTAATAGTGGGTTAGGCATTGCTTTCCCCTCCGTCAGATGTTATCCGTTCAAGGAGAAAAAATATTTGTAAGGTGATTTCACTTACGGTTTCAACATATTCTAAATGAACAATCTTTGTTCTCCCACAAATGGTATTGTGTTGGATAACACAGCTGACAAGGTTTCATAAATCCTTTTCCAAGTTCAGCTTAATTGCAATTCAATATTCTTTTGTTTCTATTAACCCAGGTAAATAAATAGAGTGAACTGGCAATTTTGGACTGTGATCTATGGCACAGTCCCCAATGTACTGGCACACGCTGAATTCTTGCAGATCACAAATCTGCAAGAAACATGTTTGTGTCTTCCAACAAAATGTCATCAGACCTCTAAAGGAATCCATATTTATACTTCACAGGGTGTGCTACAGCTTCACATTAGAAGCAGGCAGGCAAACTCTAAAGCAGCATGCTTGAAAGAGGGAGAAGAAAGATTCCTCCTTTGAACCTTGCTCTTCCAAGTACTAGTATTGTAACTTATTGAATCTAATTTATTGTATAATGAAAGCAATTCTCTTTTTTTCCCCCAGTCTTCTCTCTTTTCATACAGTTCCTCTGTTACTTATTATAAGATGATCTTCTGGGCTTTTCCTCAACTACCTAAAGCCCCAGTTCTCTAATACAATGTATATTTTACAATTCACTTTATCCCTCTTTGGTAAAACTTCTTTCAATCCATAACTTGCAAATACTCACCATAAAATTTAACAGACTATGGTGAGGTCCTCTATTAAAGAATTTCTAAAAAACCTCAGCTGTTGTACGATAAATAACTGCTTAAAATACACAAAGCTAAGATTGAGGCTAAGAGGTCACTTTTCATAGAAGTATAACTTGGTTGTCCTATGTCAAACTGTTCTGGAATCTGTCCTGTTTAACACATTTATACAGGAACTGGATGAACAAGAAGGTAGCAGTATTTTCAGACCATATAAAATAGACCAGAGTAGCCATGATCAAGATAAATGCAAAGAATTACAGAAGAATCATCGAGGGCTAAGGGACAAAATAGAATTCGGAGTTTATTTGACAAGTGTAAAACAATGCACACAGGCAAAAAATACCTTATGGGTCATTTATTTATTATTCACCACTATTAAGGAGCCCAGTCCTGTAGCAATGGCAAATAATTACCTCCAAAAACAGTGTAATACACACTATTGTCAATGTACAATAGTGTGCATTACACTATTAGCTCTATTTTGACCACCAAGTAGTGGTCAAAAAGACAGCTAAGGCATTCGGAAATATCAGGCAAGAAACTAAGAATGAAATACATCAATATGATCCATGCTGCACATATGTGTTGAATACAATAATAGAAATAGAGACAGTAGAGAGGAATTAGACTGAAACAGTTTCTGTATGTGGGCAGACTAGGAGAAGTAAAACACTTTTACTCCTGGACAAGAATCCTGATGCCTCAGAAGACAGTTTGATGGGGAAGGCCAGTGGGCTACATTAATTCACTGGTCCAAACAAATGCATAGAATACATCATAATAAGCAATGATTCAGAGGGAAACCTCTGGCATATGGAGACTGTAATCTGCTGACTACCAGAAGCTGGGAGATGAAAACAAAGAAAGATAATACTTGCCTTGGTCTTGCATTATTCTTTAAGTACCTTTTCTCAGGTTTCAGGCTAGATGGGCTGGCATTATGGGGTAGTTTATTTCTTCTTAGCATCTCCTTATGTGAGATTCACTTCATCTCCCTTTAGATAAGGATTTCTAAAGTGAAGAAACCTACACCTGAAGTTGTCATCAGAGGCTCCTATTGTGTTGAGAATTGGGCATTTTTAGGACATGATTCATGCAAAGTAGTTTAGACACTGTTGTAGTTTAACCCCAGCCAGCAGTCAGCCCTACACCATCGCTCCAAAGATCTCCTCCTTCTTCTTCCCCTCACTTTATGTCATATGGTCTGGAATATCCCTTTGGTTGACGGGCATCACCTGTCCTGGCTGTGTCTCCTCCCATCCTTCCACACACCCCCAGTCTCCTCACCTGTGCAGCAGTACAAAAGGAGAAAGAAAAGGCCTTGGTTCTGTGTGAGCCCTGCTCAGCAATAGTAAAAACTTCTCTAGATTATCAACCCTGTGCTCAGCATAAATCCAAAACACAGCCCCACACCAGCCACTGTGAAGGAAATCAACTCTACCCCACCCAAAACCAGCATAGACACCTACCTCAGAATGATATGAATCATAGTTTATAAATATTTGTTTCTCTCCACTGACTACAAAGGCAGCCAGAAGTGATTATTTTAATTGCTGATGTTTATATTTAGTCAGATGAATCTCATCTTTTTTTTTTTTTCCTCCACTGCTATTAGAATACTGTTTAGGAGTGCAGCAGAGCAGAAACAAGGCAAATTAATCACTGTAGATGCACATTCATTACAATTTCCCAAACCACATTCTGAACTATTATTTCCAGGAATTCAGGAGAAGTTAATGGGCTCCTATGGCAGTTCAATTCTTGTCATGGCTTAACCATGATAGGCAGCTAAGTACCATGCAGTCACTCTCTCATGCCCTCACAGCAAGATGGAGGGAGAATCAGAAGAGTAAAGGTGAAAAGGTGAGAAAATATGTGTTGAGATAAAGGCAGTTTATTTATTTGAAAAACTGTAGGGAAAAATTGACAACTAAAAAAAAAAAAAACCGACGCAAAAGAAACATAATTGCATGCCACCAATCTAATGATGCCCAGCCAGTACCTTAGTAATGGCAGCCCTCAAGAAACTTCCACCCTCCAGCTTTTATTGCTGAGGGTGATGCCATATGGCCTGGAAAATCCCTTTGGTCAGCTGGGGTTGACTGTCCTGGCTGTGTCCCTTCCCAAATTCTTGTACATTCCCAGCCTACTCACAGGTGGGGCAGTCTGAGAAGCAGAAAAGGCCTTGACCCTATGTAGTCACTCAACAGTAACAAAAACATCCCAATATTATCAACACAGTTTTCATCAGAAATCAAAAAAATTTGGATTTCACAACCCCCCACTATCCACTATTAATCAATTATGTCTCTCCCAATCAAACCCGGTACCAATCAGAATACTGAAAACCTTCAATTGACAACCAGTAGGCACCATCTGCATAATGCTCTACAGAAATTTTGTAGCTACATTTCTGATCAGGATATCTAGGGCATAAGGAAGCCCTTCCTACAATTCCTCCAACAGCTGTTGGGGAAAACATGAGAGCAGTCCATTTTGGCAAAGCCTGTCTCAGCTAGCACTGGTAGCAAGCTGTTTTGTGACTGTCTATCTATCTATCTATCTATCTATCTATCTATCTATCTATCTATCTATCTATCTATCTATTCATACTATACATAAAATGCACAGAAGTGAGAAGGTTTTCTTGCCATGGACAGGTTCAAGCAGGTACCTCCCAGAATTTGCTTTTCACATGTAACACTACCTGCACATAGGTTGTCAACATGCAGGCAAAGAGCTGTAAAAATATTTTATCATGCACATTTAAATGCAAACAACCAAAACTTCCCAAGTGCTAAACAGTCCTCTGTTTTAAGCAAAACACTTCACTAAAATCATTGTGTTTCTGCTTAAAAATATGACAATAAGGTCAGGTATGTAGAATTTCCACCTTCAGTGGTGGTCCAAATTTCTCTTGTGCTTGAGTTTAAGGCAAAAAAGATGTGGTGCTGTTTATTCTGGTTTTGATTAAAAAATGAAAAATAAATATTTTTCATGGAGTCTTACAGGGCTTTTGGCCTTCCTGAATGGCATTGTATCTGGATTTCTCCACCCTTTCATTTGGGTGGGAGACCCAAATGGAACTCACTAGCACAGCCTTTGGCATCTCCAAAGTTTTGGCAATCTGTTTAGGTTAAATAGATCAACAGGGTGGAGATAGCTCTTAAGCCTTCAAAATGTTCTTGAAAGCTAAAACGGCACCAGCTACTTCTACCAACACACAGGTAAAGATCAGAGTCACATGAAGCATAAGACCTGGTTTGCCAAAGACAAAGAGGTCAGCAACTCCAAATTGGAGAGAGGTGGGGGAAAGATGGCCTGCTGAAGGCCCAAAACAAAGGTTAAAAGGTTTAAAAGGAGGAACTAAGAACTATAAGGAGAGTATTCTGGACTGTAGTGTTGGCTGCACCACTAGAGGCAGGCAGGCAAAGGCAGAAGAGGCGTGGCTGAGCCCTGTAGACATGTATGATGTGACTCCAATGTTTATGGAAAGAGAACTGCAGCCAAATATTTGGAACCTGATGAGCATTCTCAGCTGCAAATAGCAGTTATTTCGACAGGCAATGGTCTTTATACTGGGCTTTCTGGACTTCAGGGTTCTCTGTGCCCTGTCTTACTTCCTCATTCAGAAAAATCTTCTTCCACCACTAAAAAATATGCCACAAACACGATCAATATGTGAAATTTAAAAATTTCCAGATGCAAAGGGGTAGGAGTACAACAGAGAGCCTACTCTTTCCTCCATCTTCAATATTATTCTTGCATTAATCCTGCAAAAAAAAACCCCTATTTTCTGTGCAAATTACAATTTCAGGATTTACATGGTACAAGGGAGCAATAATCCAAATCATCATGTATGCCAGCAAAATACCACCTGAGGGTAAGTGACATCTGAGTAAACTTGCTCCTGTAGCATTATCATTCATCCCAAATGCCTCTTAGAGGCATACAAGCAGAGTGAGGACTACAAGGCCATTCCAAAATTCTTCAAACCAACATAAAAACTCTTTGTACATAAACACACAGTCTTTGTTCATCAGACAAGAAGTGTGGTCACACGATGTGTAAGTTTCACAGCTTTTTAAAAGTTACAGCATTCAGATATTGGAGTAGCTAACTATTTTAACAAAGGAGACAAACAGATGAATTTGAATTCTTGCATTTTAAATCATTAGCAAAATTAAAAAGAGAGGTCAGTGATATCTCTCTACATATAAATGCAAATATGTGCTTGAGGAGACATATTAATAGTAAAAAAGTGAGTAATTATGGGAGGGTATTTTTGTTTTAAAATGGCGCATGGCTAGATATCATAGAGTTCATAGGCACTTTAAAATGAAGGAACTGATGTTGCTGGTACTACTTATACTTTCATTTTCATCCAACATAAACATTTCCATTTTTTTTTAATGTCTCTGGTGTTTTTTGTCCAGAATCCTGCTGAGTTTATACACTCTCAGACTTAACTTTGTTCATCTCATTTGGTTAACTTATGATTTCAGTGCTGTCACATGTACAGAATTTTGTATTGGCTGCACATGTTTATATAAATGAATTTATATTTTAAACTAGCAGTATGAACTTGCTTACCCCTAAATTATGTGAAAAATCCCAGCACATAAATAGCTGTCTGAGTACATGTGTCTAGAAGTCCCAGTAGGGCATGAAAAGTGGTTAACCTACCAATATATAGGCACATACCAATTTTGTGTACTCAATGTATTTCCACTAAGAGTTAGATTTTCCACTCTAACTGGTCTATATTTGGAAATGGTAGAGAAAAGGGTGGAAAAACCAAAAAAAAAGCTGATTTTAATTCCTTAATCCCAGGAGATCTGGGTTTAGAAGTAGGTCCTTTTATTTTCCACTGCATGAAGAGCCTCAGCAAATATACCTCAGTGTAAGCCTGCTCTGCTGTTCACATACAGCAAATGGCTTTTATTTATTTCAAGGGTGGAAACATGACCAATGCACAAAGTGCTTCCATAATGCCATGACCTTTCTGCAGGCAGAAAACTCTACTACAACTGGAAAAGTTCTGCAGCAATTTTAAAATTACTTTGTACTATATAAGCAGGCAGCAGGATTTAGCCAAGCCTGCTCTAGATAAAGCATTGAGTGAGCTGAAGTTAGGTTTTGCTAGGAGAGATGGAGGCATATCCTCAGCTGGCACAGGTCATTCCAAAGCTACACTCATTTAAATTATCAAAGGATATGATATTCAGTTCATTTAAAAAATGGAAAACTAGATCAACTGAGTCCTTGTACAGCAAATTCTGATCAGATTTTTTAAAAATGTAATTCAGGAAATGTGTTCCCCAACACTGAGTCGTACTGCCAGGGAAGCATCAACAAGAAAATTAATGGATACAGCTCTTACTTTTTAACTGCATGCAAGACACAGATGATATGCTGTGTCGTGCAACAGGATAGATGCCTGGTTCTCATCACATATTCTGATGGAGGGTTTTACAGTCCACCATTACAGCCCTGGAAGAGAGTTTATTTCCTGCAAGGGACAGGAAAAAGTGCTGCCTTCAGGAAAAGGCAAAAGAAATAAGCATTCTAAGGAGTTTCAGCCAAATACAGGGAATAAATTATTTTCCTGAGGCCACCCAGACCCATTTGGCAATTAGCTCAATGACTGATTTTTCTAAACTTTCTAAGAGACATTTTTAGTACCAACACAAGGATTATTGTTCTTCCAATCTAGGCATTGCCATCAAAAACTTAAATCTGATGTCAATGACATTATTATTTATATGGTTATTTAGCATGTTGGGTCCTGGACAAAGCATTAACAGAGTCTCCAGTGTGAAAACCAGCACTCTGTTAAACAGGGTACCCTAAGAAATGGGTATCTCTCTCCAGGTCTCTCTAAGCAGATATTGTACAGACCCCCAGATCAGCTCTTTGGAAAGAGCTCAGTTCTGCTTCAGTCTCTGTCCCCACTTTGCTGGAAGGCCCTTGAGTTCCTGGCCGCTGTTTCTCCAACCAGAAAATTTGAGCATTGCTATTGATCTCTTTAGAATGGCCATGAAGCCAGTGAAGAAATTACAACCAGGACATTACAGAAAACGTTAGCACAACCCACAGTGAATAATCACTTTGTAACTGTCACTTTTATTAGGGTTTTAAGGTCTGGATCAATATTTTCATGGGCTCTGTAACATTTCTTGGGTTACATGACAGGTTTGCCTTGTTCTAAACAGAATCTCGACTCCCATCAATAAAACACCCTTCTTCTGTTTTGGGGCAGCTCACTTCCACAGGCATGTGTGAGAGCAGTTGCTCAGCCAAGGATTGCCTTGCTTCCCCTCTCAGCAATAGCATGACCTACGGTCACGTGTGTCTTCTCTTCTTCAGCATTTCAGGGTGGTCCTGTGATCAGCCAGTGTTCCTGATTCTTCTCAGCCCTAAGTTAGCATTTCCACATCTTTCAATGTCTCTGTTGTCTTCAACTAATGAATCCCTGGTTCAAGTGTTTAAAAAACACTTGCACATTTTCCTTGTAACATACACTCACTTCTATCTGTCATTGTAATTCTCAAAATATTTCAATCCTTCTCATATGATAATCTGATCATGCTGAATATTGGCAATACCTCTTCCCTTTATAGCATCACGAAACCTCAAGATCATCCTCCAGACTTTTGTGCCACTTTCTGCAGTGAAACTGCTAAATAAAATCTGTCCCCAAATGTGCTGCATTGTTCTCTTCTCAGCACTGCTGGTGGTCTTACAATTACCAATAGTATTTGCTCTCCAATTTGTCTCAGGGAAATTATTAACCCCCAACACAATGCCCAGCAAAACAATTTCTACATTAATTTTAAAGGGAACATACTTGCAACATATAAAACTGATCTTCAAAATCTGTTCATAAAATAATTTTCTTAATTTCTTTCCCAGACTGAATATCTAATGTCTTCTATGTAAGTTCCTTTATCACATTATTTTTCAGCATTCTATATCTAAACATGTGTCTTGCCTGCCTGGTGCATTTGCTTTCTTCTCTGAGTACTGCAAATCCTTCAGCATGTATTTCTCAGTCCTTCTGGCTCTTCTGTTACACTCCTTTTTTCTCTCTAATGATTAAATTCATGTAATGTACCACTGTTCACATTCCTTCACTTTGAGTTTTAGGTTCTTTACCTTTCTTCTTTCAGTCTTTACCTGTCTCAATTCTTTTTTTCTGATTTCATTCAATTTTCTGGCTAAATTACATTATTTTAGCTGCAGCTGCAGTCACTTGACTGTGACTCATTAATAATTTCTCTTTATTCCTAAACTTTCTACACATTTTTTTTTGTATTTTTTCTACCTTTACCTAATTTCCCTGTTGCTGTGAAATAAAACAAGAGTTTTCTTTGGAGATTACACAGTTGTCTCTCAACACTGTCTCTGTATCTATTTGTTTAAAACTGTCCTTATGAATTATCAACTAATAACTACAAACCATAAACTGGAACTACAACTACTACTACAACTACAAACTGGAACCCACAAACCATCTCAGTAGCCCAATTCTTTACATTATCATTGCTTTTTTCTGTCTTACTAGAAAAGATAGCAATGCTATTGCAGTTCCCTGGTTTGCTTCTCTTAAAATGCTACCTGTCTGGCCTAGTGCAAATACAGCAATGCTGTATTTTTCTCACAATAAAGACTTTTTATCAGTTTTTATCAAATTCTGTGCATCCCAGAGCCTGGAAACCAATATGCCTTTTTGTCTTCTGGGCCTGTTCAGGAGAAAAGCCCATTGATTCCTCCCAGTGGGGAATAGCAATCACACAGTCCATTTTCCATGAGGGTCTAAAGAGGCTTCTTCTACTTGATTGAAACTTATTTCATCTCATCTATAACTCTCTTCAAATCAGATATGTATTGTCTTTTTTCTCTATTGAGTTCTAATCCACAGAATCCATCCTTCATACTCACATCTCATTTTCTTGTATCAACACTCTCTTCCTCTCTTCTGCCTTTCTGTTCTGCCTTTCATGTTTTCTTTCCTGCAGCTCTATTCTGTTACCCTATATCTCTTCTGATATCCTCTTTCTCTTCTGCTGCTTGTTGTTGGATGTTTCTTTGGATCTTCCTTTCCACCAAACTGTTTTCTACATCTTCATCACCAGAAGTTATCTGCACCTCTGTAATTACTTGTGCCATATTCTCCTGCTCCATCATGTCCCATCCCTGGTGTCGGACTTGACTTATCGTTGTTCTTCTGGTGAACCCAAGTTCTCTCTGAGGAGTGTAATTAACCCTTTGGCCTTAAGTACCTTCTGCTGTAAGTGCTCTGGAAGATAATACTCACCCCACAAATTCTGCAGCTGGTAATCTTTGTCTCTTCTCTTACTTGAGGCACTAACATTCGTTCCCAACCCATAGCATTGGCAAAATATTGGGGCAAAATGCAGACCTCAACACATAATCTTCTCCTTCTTTAATGTTTTTGCACATTTTCCAGTGTCTAGAAGAGGAAGAACGTAGAGTCGTCTCTCTGCATAAATCAAAATCTGTAATTAATTTGGTCAAAATTTTCAGAAATAGGAATTTAAGCTCCCAAGTCTATATTTGGACAATGGCTTGAATTTCCCAAATGGCTGGCTGTCTACATTTCCCAGTGACTGAGCTGGAGCAAAGTGGAGACTTCAAGGCTTCACTTTTGGCACCTCAAAACAAATCTTGACCAAAGACTATGTACCAAAATCCTTATAACTTAAAAGAACAAACATTGTCCATATAAAATGTGGAAGTAAATAAGTGCCTGCAACAATGGACTGGTATAGACTTGGAAAAGATCTGTAGGAAAAACCAGATCAAAAAAATGCAAATCCACTTCTATGATATTACTGGGAAGCTCTGCATTTACAAGGGCTGAAAATTACTTATACAGTCTAGTAGTAGTTAAACCTGCAGTTTATAAGGAAATGAAATATGATGCGAACCTGATTATCACTGCATCCACATGATCCTTGACCAGACAAAGGCAGCTATGATAAATTGACACAAATAGCATTATATTAGAAATACCTCATTATGATGTGAAGAAGGAGTGATATTTTCAGGAGAAAATTTACAGATTATCAGAACAGATGCCTTCAGGAGTTCCCAAAGTGTAATTGGGAAGGAAACAGTGCCAAAAAAGACCATAAACACCATGATACAGCAGTGAGATGTCTATGTTATATAGAGAAAGCATCCTACTAGGAAAAGAGGATACTCCTTGCCACAGAGGTTTATAGATGCTGTATTTTTAGCATGTCTGGAGTTCCCAAGAAAGTTAGTGGAAATTTCCACCCAACAAGAAGGGCTGCTAGTGCCTTTCCCCAAAGAAAACTTCAGAATTACTTGGTAATGAGTAAATGTGTTTAAAAAATTCATTCTTAGTATTATTTTCTTTCCCCTGGTAAAGCAAAAGTTATAATTACTTGGTGAGAAATCAGAGCTGTGAATAGCTAGTTATTGTTGGCATCACACCCAAGCACCACCACATTTTTTCCCACCTACTGTGTAGCATAGCTGGCAAGTCCCTGAAAATTAATGACCTGCTCAGAAACAGATATTTGGACATTATTTTGTGAAGGCTGGAATGGTCTTTACTGCTAATATTGAGGAATAAGCAGCTATACAGAACCAAGAGAACTCCAGGAAAGACTACGTAAGTGTAACCATCAATCCTCTCCATCTTTCCTTGTCCCCAGCACAGAGTCGGTCAATGACTCCTGACTTCCAATGTGAGTTACTAAACTCCAGTATAAAGCTAATATTCTAGCAAAACTTTAATCAAATTTCTGGTGAAAAGTGGTGAAAAAGAAGCAAAAAAGGGCCTTTTTTTTAGTTATGTTTGCTCACTTTTGTGTGTTTTTCTCTTACTATATCCTGAATCTTTTTTTTTCACAGACACAAGTCCTGAGAGTAGAAAATGCTCTTTAGCAAGGCATCAAAAGTCTTTTTCTGGCAGAGCTATGTTCAGGAACTTGTGCTGGTTATAATGCATTAATATTGCACAATATTGCACAATGGTATTAACCTGTCCAACATTCTTTGTGTGAATAGAATAGCTGCCTTTGGTTACAAAACTCTTCACAGGAACTGTAGTGGCACAGAAACTGAGCAGACAGATCTCTCTAAAAAGACAGTGAAATAAAGAAATTACCTTCTTTCGAGGGAAATTGTTGCTATTAACATCACTACATTGAACATTTACAGGAAAACTGCATTAGACAGTAATGATCATGGAAAAGAACTTAACTGGAAATTTAGGTATTCAGGTCTCATATCCTGGTAAAAATATTTCAAATTCATTGTAACAGAGGATCTGTGCAAATCAGAATCTGTTCATTTGCCTAATACACCTCCTTACACCTGCAAAGCTGTAAATTACTATATTGGTTACCAGAAAGAGGGGACCCAGGCCCAAAAATTAAATACAGGAACATGTGAGAGTATATGCACAATCTGAAACTTTTTCAAATTTTCTGAAATATAATAAATTCAAATAATTATGGACTTGAGAAGCAAATTATCAATCTGTTTTCAATCAGGAAGACAATTGCATCAAGAAGACACACTTGGAGCCCAATGCTGAGTAATAAACCACCCATGCAGTTTCCATTTTTGACTTCTTGCTTTTGGGGGGGTGTGTGAAATAAGCTGCAGATGACAGTCAAAAGGACAGACTTTGGTAGCTTCTTTCCAATGAATGTATTTTCATGGACACTTGCTGTTCTGGATTTTTACAGCATGAAAGTAAAAAGAAACAGTTGTGCAGTTTAACTGAGATTTCATTTGAAGGAATTGCATGATGGTTTCATTACTGAGATGGCAAGTACAGCTCAATCTAGTCAATATGGAATTTCCTTTTTCCATTCTCTGGATATAACAGGATACAACAGGCAGTGAAATAGGCACTTAGTCATTGGGTTTTTTTACAAATCTTTTAAATTCCCTTATTGCCCAATCTTGCAGTTGTTGTGAACTTGCCAACATTTTTCTTGACATAATTCCTGCAAAAGCAGGCCCTTAAATGTGAATGATAATTAAAATAACCTTCAGCTTCTATCTGTGGACTGCCAACCATAAATACTAGAAACAGTATACACACACACACACATATATAGTGACATTTCTTTAAAGACATCATCCAATAGGCTAACTGAATGTTATAACCATCAGCCTGGTCCATGACTTCTTTACATCATTTCTCTCCCCACAAGTCCTACCACCACAAGAAAGTGTCATTGACAGAATGTGCTTTCCTATACCCAACATATGGTTTAAGTACTGCAGGAGCTAACTCTTGAGTACTCTCTGAAGGGTATTCAGAAGTCTGGTCATAATTTCCAAGAAAGTGCAAAAACAATGTGATTTGCAGCCATAGGCTTAACTCTGGCTGCATAATTATGTGGAATTTGATTCAGAGTCTTGGAGTTACCTTCTCTATGGCAGAACATCTACTGTGCATAGTCAGGTCCATACACCTGTGTCTTAGGAATGGATATCTGTCTCACCTTTTCCCTTCTCTGAGGAAATCTCACATTTTTTGCTTGGCCTTTTACAGGTTGTTTCACGCCCTCTCTTAGGAGTTAGGTCTACTGAGGTTTTTGTCTTGGTTCTTAGGTCTTTCCTGACTTCATGTAAATGTACATTCACATGAACTAGAAGCTACTAGTTTAATGAATAATAAATACTGATGATAAATAACAGGATGAAAGAGAAATATAAACACTTAAAAAAAGCCTGCAAAATTACTCTACACAAATTTTCTAGTGGTTATTTTGCAATCTTTTCTAATGCTGTGAAAACAGAACAGACCAAAGCCAACCAGGGAGAAAAAAAAAGCAGCTATTTTTTCCAAGTAAAACTAGCAAAATTTGACTGGTAACATTCAAACATGAGCAATATCAATGATATTGTACAAAATTCATGATTTGTATTAGAAATAGTGTGACCAGTTGAACTGACAAGTGATCATCTCCCTGTACTCAGCACTGGTGAGGTTGCAGCTTGAGTCCTGTGTTCAATTTTGGGCCTCAGAGCAGAAAAGGAATTGAGGTGCTGGAGCCAGTCCAGAGAAGGGCAGTAGAGCTGGTAAAGGGTCTGGAGCACAAGTCTGATGATGAGTAGGTGAGGAAGTTGGGGTTCTTTAGTGTGAAGAAAAGGAGGCTCAGGGAAGACCTTATAGCCCTCTACACCCACCTGAAAGGAGCTTTTGTGAGGTGGGGTCAGTCTCTACACCCACATAAGAAGCAACTGGACAAGAAGAAATGGCCTCAGGTTGCACAAGGGGAGGTTTACATTAGATATGAGGAAAATTTTTTTCATGGAAAAGGTTTTCAAGCATTGGAACAGGTTTTCCAAGGAAATGGTTGAGTCACCATTTCTGGAAGTGCTCAAAAACATGAGGATATGGCATTTGAGGACATGGTTTAGTGGTGAACATGGTGGTGGTGTTAGATGAACTTACAGGTATTTTCTAACATTGAGAATTCTAAAATTCTATATTTTCTTTTCTGAAAAAAAAAACCAGTCATCTCTTGAAGTTATTGGGAAATTGCATTATGTGACCTGGTACTGGATCCACAACTAGATACAATTATCTAATATTTTTTTTAAATAGTTAATATAGACTTTCATTAATGATGTCACCATTGTCTAGGTCTTGATTTCTTATTAAAGCTTCCATCCAGTTTCTTCAGTACTGTTCCATGCCTCTCCTCCTTGATGATTTGACTATCTTTTAAAACACCCTATTTCCTCTGAGGATGAAAAGAATAGAGAAAAGAATCCTCATGCAAGAAGAAACAAGACCTCATTCTGATTGTTCCAGATTGTTCCCCCTTTCATACATCTTTATGCTGTATTGCACATTCTCAGCAATTTGTATTAGTTCACTTTTAGTCTATTAAAATCTGTATATTCAATGAAGTTGTACAAACACATTGCTTCCATTACTTACTCTTTTCACACCCATGTCAATGATCAGCAAGAGCTTCATCAGGATTGCAAAAGTTCCGATTAATTCTCTCAATCAAAGGCAGTATTCAATGTTTATAGACTTTTCAGGCCATTCTTTTTACCAGTGTCAAGTTTATGTATGTTTGATTCTAAAGACAGATAATGTATGTGAGGATTCAGACGTGTTTTGCACACTCCAAATACATTCTGAAAAATAGAGTATGGAATTTTTCCCTCTTTCACTTGCCTGCAGCCCCCTCTTCTCAATCTCTCACCTTCATACACTTTTTATTAGTGCTGTAATTTAAATATAAAATGAGCTTACCATTCACCTAGGCTAATCAGATGTGACTACATATGAATGATATTTGGGATTATGCCCTGCATGAGGACATTTGCTAACTCCCTGAGGTCATAATTTTACTGCTGAGGTTTATGATCAGGAAGACTAATCAGTCTTGCAATGCAGACTTCAGGATTTCATTATTATAAGTTTTTTCTCCAACTGTTGAAAGAAACTAGAAGTACAACTCACTGTTTTATATCCATTTGATGGATCTCGTATTTATTTTTCCTTACTCTACTTCAGGAACCAGAAGTATGTTCTAAGAAAAGAAAGAAGAAAAAATTTAAAAGATTTTATGAAGTGTAGAAAGTGCTCCAGCCGTTTTAATCATGTGACATGCACATAAGACAAGAGCATATGCCCACAAAATTTCACAATGGTAGCACACAAGAATCTTCAACAGTAGGCGAAGTGGGACAGTTGCTTGCCTGGCTACATTCTCAGCTAACCTACATTTAGAAATGTTTGAAGAATCAATTTCTTTTCCAGATCCCTGAAGTTCAGAGATTTCATCCATGCACTCAGATGCACAGTTTTGGGAAGAGGAAGCAAACAGCTTTCATTTTATTTCCATACTCAGTGGTTGGTCTCAATTTGCTCAAAAAACATATTTTTCTTTGTTATCATGAATCCGGTGCCCTGTTACTCTATCTTTTCCAGTGAAAAATAGACTTATTGCATAATGTCTTGTGGGTAAAGGGCCTGAACTGATAGTACACATTTACATCCTAGGATTTTAATGGCTTTTAAGCGGGAAAGACCCCATAGCAATGAAGTTCTGAAATCATGCTGACTTTTAAGCAGAAGTCTGGTAGCACAGCTTGGCACAACACATAACTATGCACTGAAACATATATTGGACTGGTTCCTAGTAGTGACATGCCATACATGCTTGAAGTGCAGTCTGCTCACATGCCTTGGTAAATCTCATTTGCTTATCTTTGGGGAAAAAAAATACAATTTCAGGATGCCACCTGAAGCCTCACTGGCAAAGAAAAGTAAGGTCTTTAGCATATGTGAGCGAACGTGGCGTATCTTCTCAGGGAGTAGAGTGCATAAAAAAGTTCCACTTACATTAAGTTAACAAATAGTAACCCTAGCCATGGATCATGTCTGTAGAACTCAACAGAAACACAGTCTCTCCTCCAAAAACCTTACTCTAAAAGAATAAGAAAAGTGATAGAGATTTAAAAAAGGCTTGAAAATATTTCCGATGGTGATAAGAGGTGAAATTAATCTTCGCCTGCCACACAGCTAAGGTTGCACCCTAGCAGTCTACCCACTGATGTTTTTTGCAGGCATCATTTTGCAGAGAGCTGTGAAAGAGGGAACACAAAACGGCTTGGCTTTGCAAGTTTTACAGGGTGCTCTTCCCAATTGTATCCTGCAGCATCACCTAACAAACTTTGATTAGAAACATTAAAAACTGCAAAAGGCCTTTTCAGTGAAATTATGTAGGATGGCCATCAGAGACTCTGCTTCCTTTCCTGATTAGCTATTAGTGCTAATAGCCAGCTCTATAGAAGACTTACATTTATTACAATCATGAGGGAAATCATCAGAAAGGAAGAAATAATTTATAAAATTCACATTACCACTGGGTAATTCTTTGTGTTTTTCCTGAATCTTTCAGTAACTTCCCTAATATTTTCTTCATTTGATAATTTTAATTTACCTTTCCTTTCCTTTGTAGACTCAAGTAAAAAAATCTTAAGTTCTACTTCTAATCAAGTAAGCAATCTAGCATTTATTTTGTTTTCAGTATTTTTAAGTGTAACTCAGCATGAAGTTTCTTGTACAAAAATTTGCAGAAGTTGTCTATAGAACATTTATTCTTCAATATTCAAATAATTTAGCAGAAAAAAATTGTTTCCTTCTGGGCCTGTTAATACAGGCTGAATTCAGTGGCAGAAAGCAAGCAGCTAAAATTGACTTCAATATATGAAATATTTACTGTCAAAAAACAGCACTCCTTCTTAGTTCTAGAAATAATAATAAAAGTTTTCTTCATACACATTTTTTGATTACAAATTGGTATCTTAGTCTAAAAAATATTTTAAAACTGCAGGCATCTCTGTTTGAAATATCTCCATGTTTATATTATGAAACACAGCTTGGCAGGTTTTTTCTTGGATACATATGATTTACAAATATGCCACATCAGCTCCGTGCTCCCTCTTTTAAAATTATTTCTAGTTTTATAGCTCGTACTTACAATGCTATGCCAGTAGAAATGGCTTTCACCAAAGGGCTTAACCCCCTCCATACTCAGCATAAAAGTCAATAAAAGACAGAAGAGCTCAATGGTTCCTCATATTTATGTATGTAAAGGCACTGAATATGCAAGTGTTCCTCACTTGAAAAGTTGCATAAAATTAGTTTACAGAAAGGATGTATTACAGGTCCCTGTTGTGTTCCTCTTTCGGTCAGATCTCTAGTCTGTGGTGTCATGTCCAGCAGCTTCATTTGATTTGAGTGTGATTCATGTGCATGTAAATATGAAGTTTGATAATACCAGGGCTTATTCTGAAATGTTCAATTGGATTTTGCTTCAATAAGAAAGATGGCAGAAAAAATCAAGAATATCAAGAGTTGGCACAAGAACTGTATAAGCAAAACTACAAGTACGATTGAAAGGTTGGATTCAAGCTCTTTTGAGCAGCAAAGCAGTTTAATCTGGAGGAATCTTGATCACATAATGGCAACTAATTTGAAAACTCATTCACTCCTAAGGATTATGGTACAGGAAATTATTTGGGGCCAAGGGATCTTAGAGTGTGTGAGATTTTATCACCATCAGTACATATTATCCTCAGTAAGAGAAGCAGGATTTAGCAAAATACAAAGAATCTCTTACAATGTTTTCTTATCAAAATGTGGTACTTTTCAAAGGGAAAAAAAGAAAAAAGCTTTGGGTACCCAGGCAGTTTTGGAGATAGTAATCCCCATCCCAAACTCAACTCCTAAAGTACATGGAAAGATGGAATGCAGATGCTGACAGAAAAGATTTAAAAGTTCAAACAGGAAGGTAAATGAAGCAGTGCAAGAAAAGCAAAGCAATTTCCACTGATTGATCACCATAATTAGAGCACCAGCATTGTATCCAGTTCCCTCACCTAACAGCCACTGAGGCATAACGACATAAAAGAAATCACCGAGAGAGTAGGAAAGCAACGCACAGTGGAAAGTTCCATGAAGTATTCCTGCTGCAGATGGCTTACAGGGATACTCAGAAATGAACACTTAACATGTATTTTCTCATAAATACATCACTCAGGAGATCTGAATTAGAGTCAATGACATCTGTATTGAATGACTTTGACAGCAATGAGCCACTTAGTATTTTTACCTTTAACATAGAAAATTATTTCCAAAGTAGTTTTTGGACACCAGCTCAAAACATTTTTAATTGTCTAGTTAAGGTATAAGTCTCACAGTGCAAATTGCCAGTAAAACTGTTTTTCTGAAGTTAAGTCTTTGTTGTGACTGTTTCCCATTTAAATGACATGGAAAAGTTGGATTGTTTTTCCAAGAATCTGTTGCTTGGCATAAGAGATAGTAAGTTACTCAATCATGCATTACATGAAATGTACATAATTACATAAAAATGAAGGGCCTAACCCACATCATGACTTATAGCTCCAATTTGGTGTCCCAAGGAGTACCATATTTTATTAGTCTAACCTTGTAATGGTCATTCATGGTGATAGAATATGGCATATTTAGGAGAAATGTATAAATGCTGAACCACAGACACAGAGCATACAGTGGTATTTGGCTTACAGGGAGTTGGTTAGCTGTGTCTTCTTGTCCACTGTGAAACATGAGCCCTTCATTCTCACTTCCATGTAACAATCTTTTGTTCTTAGTCTGCCCTTTTAATGGTTGTCTTCTCCTTCTTCCTTTTATTGGTATAACCTATCTTTTGTCTGAGTTGATGCTGCTTGCAGGAAAAATGTTGGGCTTAGGCACAGGTCATGTAGGTTGCTGGACATGGCATGAGTTTCAGGGAGTGGAAGGACAGTGTCAGCCTTATTCTTCACCTTCTCTGTATTCCTGGGAGGAATTGGGGCACTAAGAAATATCTGGGCAGAAAAAACACCTTATTTCCTGTGCCAGCAAGGAGACCTGCAAAAGGTCAGTGACTCAATGGCTCTATCACTACTACCTGGCCCAGGTCACTTCCACTTCCCTTTGGAGCAGCAAACAGCAAAGCTGTCCACTTCCCAGGGGCACTCTGGGCAGTGCGGGGAAAGGTATTTCAAGACAATTCTTGCCTTGCTATGATGTGAATTCTATTTCAGCATCCTCTCATTTTCAATTTCATCTGTCTCCAGAGACTTTCCTCTGTTATTAGTTTTTGGGCACTGGTCCAAATGAGCCAGAGCCAGCCTAGAGCTATGGTTTATAGAGAAGTGTAGTTCAGGTAGCAGCAGCAGCTTTCATGTGACTTCTTGTTGCACTGCCATACAGTACAACAGGTGTTAAAATGGTAGAAGTACATAGGATTTACTTTTGAAGGCAAGATTTCTGTTTCTGCATGGTGTATATTTCTTGCTATTCTAGACTTAATATCAGTTCATAATAATTTACTCTATTTTTAAAATTCCTGTAGGATTAATTTACTGGACTTATTGTTTAAGGACCTATTAATTAACCTCATTATTGAGGCTTATAATTTTTAATACTATGGATTTGCTAATAAACAACATCAAAATCTCTTAATCTTGATGCTTTATAATGGGGGTATCTATGAAGACCTACACACATCAACACTGTTTTTTAATTATGTATGCATACAATATATAAACACATAGCCATATATGTCTTCCACATATATATGTGTACATACACATACAAAAGATCCTGAAATATATATATATATATTTCATTAAGATATCAACAATTTTGGATCTTTACTTTGTCACGAATAGGGTCAATATCTAACGAAGCCAAGAAAAATCCCTTTGTATCTAAGCTGGCATTCTATTTTCACATCTTATTGCAAATAACCTTCCACTCAGTACAGGAATAACATGTAAGAGTAGGGTCAAACCATCTCTACAGACTGCTCTTTATTGCTTCATAAGCAAACAAGTTGCTTAGTATGACTAAATACAAGGAGAGAGATATGAGGAATGAAGACAGCAAGTCAAATTGGAAAGAACAAGGTTATTATCCTAAACCACAGCATCACTGGAAAATTTGTCAAAATCACCTTTACTGACTAATGTGCATTTCCAGTGCAGTGTATACAGAGAAGACAGTCCTTGAGCAGAAGGATGCATAACAGTGTCAGAGTGGTAATTTCTGAGCAATACAGTATTAATTAGATCATTGCTGAAATACACCGCTGCCTGCACTTCTAAAGGAATCTTGGTGGCAGGGTGTCAGAAAAGAACTACAAGAACAGAAAATGGTCTGGGAATAGTTTATTTTCAGTGAGAGAGTAGCAGAAGCTCTATTCATTTAGTTAATTAAGAAAGTGACTGGATCATATTCTACAAATATCCGTGTGGGGAAGAGATTTTTAGTAACAAATCAATTTTTAGCGCAGCAAAGGAAAGTATAATAAGACCCAAAGGTTATACTGAAAATGGTGAATGGACCTTTCCACCCATTTAGTATTTTGATAAACAAAAATCAGGCTTCTCATAATTTCCATTTCCAGCTGGTGACTTCTCAGCTTACAGCAACATATTATATTTTCTCTACAGTACCTTTCTGATATGCTTTGCAGCTCTTACTGCTGAAACTCTTGTGTAGTTCCCTGGGTTCTCAAGGCAATGCAGTTATTTTCATTGGCCATCCTGATTATCTAAGCTTCCCAATACTGTACTATCAGAATAGTCCATTCCCACTTTTCTTTTATGACTATCAGGGAAAGGATTTCTCTTAATACATATGGTTGCTTTTCAATAGTTTCCTAAATCCCCTACCACAGTCATCTCACCGTTGTGCTCTTAAATTCCACTTTCTCCAAGCAAGTAAGCAGTCTTCTTTTCAGCAGCATAATGAGTGCATTGCAAAAAGACATACAGAATATGCCCCCTTTATTTCCTTTCTCTAGAAAATGAAGTCATTCTATTTCAAAGAAAAGGGAGGGGGAAAAAAAAAGCAAACAGAATAGAACAGATTAAGTTAGTTCGGCACATCCTGCTTTGCTAAACCGATATTCCACTTCCCTTTTATCTGTAGCTTTAATGGTCTTTCCCTTCAAAACCTGTTTTAAAGCTACATGCATTGCTGAGCCAGACTGACAAATCTGCAGTTGCAGACAGCAGCTTCCTCTTCTTGCACACAGGCAAAGCTCTTGTCTTTGGACTGAGTACTATCACTAATTCAGTAAGCTTGATTTATAATAGTTACTACTAGATCTGTATTTTGGTGAAAATTCTCTAAAAGGACAGCCACTGCTGTATTTAAAAAAATAGTAAAATCACCTTTTAGTAAAATCACCTGTAATATTATTTTTTTCTTTCTGTTACAGTTCTTTCCATTATTTCAATCCCATTTATACTTCATTTTTCTCCTTCATTTTTCCAAATTGCTCTGCTTTTCTGTAAGTTGCCAGTAATCGTCAACTTACAGAAAAGCAGAGCAATTTACTCTTTTGTTTTGACAATAGCTATGGTGTCTTTAACGTCTTTACCATTCAGCTAATTATTTTAGGTTTTTAGCTTTTCTTCATTCCTAGGTGTCTCTATCCTTCTGTTTAGCACATGAACACAGTGAAGAATTGTTGTAATCATCCTTTTAACCTACACTCTGTCCACCGCTTCTCTGTGGTTATCTATGCCCATCTGGTGGTTAAATGTAAGGCAGCTGATTACTTTCAGTGAGGTCTGAGCCAGTGTGTTTTTTTCATGACTGAGGTATGTTTACAGATAACTTCTGTGCTTCAGATGACAGGTGGTCACTAGTGTAGCTGTTGCTGTTCACTAAAGGTATGTTCTGTACCCACAACTAACCAAACTCTGGCCTTTTGAAATGCTAATTCCACGTAAAGGTCTAAATCTCTGCATCCTTCTAACTAATTTTCCAATTGCCCAGTCTAAAGTTATTTTTTATAATGCCTTCCTTAAATGCAAACTGCTCCAGCTACTTATAAATTTATTAACTCTTTCAAATGCTCTGCAGTTGTGTCAGAAATTGTTGGTGAAGAAATGTGTGTGCAGTAACAGCACAGAGACGTGACTCTGTCTTCAGAATGGTATTCTCTAAAATAAAGCTAAATTAAATGTAAAATAAAAGTCTGGCATACTCTCACTGAAGTTTCTTTCTCTAGTATATGCAATGAACCAGATTACTTGAGAAAACAATATTTTTCTGCAAGTAAGAGTGATAAAACCCATGATTCCTTGCACTTTTATTTAAAATTATGGGAATTATGAAAAAGCTCTCAGACTCTTGGGGAAATGATTGACTCACATTCAGTTTTCTAAATGTTTTGACCCCAGCAGTATCCAGGAGGTATCACATTGCACTGAATAAAGAACACAAACTACAATCCAGTCTAGAAGCCGCCTCCTTTTAGTAAATACTTCCTTTTGTCACCTTTGCATGCTTGTATGTGGAGTCTGTGGAACGCAAAACTCTGAGGTTCTGAACTAAAATTCCTTGTGGTCTCCTCTTGTGATCTCTCCCTGCCTTTTATTTCAGTGAAGTGATTCCAGAACAAAGTCAACCAAACATTCTGCACTTTTTGATAGTGGAAGGTGAAACACACTTTGGGCTGCAATTTTTAAGCATAACCTTGATACTGGCTCCTGTTTGTTTCCAGAACTAAAAGAACATCTAAGATTAACTATAAAACTTTATTAGTTGCTCTCAGTTATTGACTAATACTCTCCCCAGGCATGCATTTTTTCATGCTTTGACAAAAGTACCTACCTGAGTGAAACCATGGCCCTTTTGATGTCAAAGGCAAAACTCAATTTCATTACTAGATTTTAGCCTCTGGTTATATTTTCAAAATATACACTTCAACAGTATAAAATGTCCTGTAAATCCCATGCCAACACAACCAGCACCCCAAATAGTAGGACATTTTTACATTGGCATGAATAACCCTGGCACCTCCCTTCCTGTGGGTTTGCTTTTTCTGTACACAGGCGTTTAGTTTTAAATTTTGGGAGGAAATGTTATTTATAAATCTATCTACATAACATCTACATCAGTAGAAACAGCACTGGTAATAAATAACAACACAATTACTTTTGGTTTGCTTTTTACATTGCCATTATGTTAGCTCTAACCAATGCTGTATTGATTTTACATTTCTTAAGTGTTTTTCTATTTTAAAGTCCTCTGCAGGGCAGGCCTCTATTACAGCAGAGAGCTTCTTGACCCTCATCATAATGGGCATGTTCTCAATACCAGCAGCCTTTCCAGCACTCTCTCTGGAGTGGAGGAGTGGTCATGATGCATTCACTGCAGTGTGGTGAGTAATACACATTTAGAATTTGGCTTACTCCGTTATATTTCACATCATTGTAAAACCCACCAGAAATAAGTAAAGTGCTTTTTAGCAGACACTGAATTGTTTCTAGAATGTACGTCCTTCTTGAGAAAAGATTGTTTCTTTTCCCTGTTAGACTGAAGGGTTCCTTTTGATGGCAATTCACTCCTGATTTGACTGATGGCAGATTCCTACTTACCAAAAATTCTCATGGGCTTGGCTCACCACTATATCAGAGAACACAAGCCTTCTTTGATGCATTAAAGATACAGCAACTAAGGAATAATAAAATGTAATTCAGAAAGGAAAAATTACAGGTTTGAACACAAGGATCACATAAAGATAGACACAGAGAATCAGGGATGATGGACCAGTGCTTTTTCTCCAGTCTTTTCTTTTTTTTTTTTTTGACAGAATCCTTCTACTTAGTAACAGCAATACACGTTTTATGAAAACAGACAAAAAAAGCTTCTATTCTATCAGAAGGATTTATTTTCATAAAAATAAGTTGAATAACAGGTAACTATGTTTCTTAAAGAAAAAAAGCAATTTATAATTATTCTAAAATAACCTCCTGTGGTAAAAGACACTCATAAAACTAGACATGAACCACAGGCACAAGAGCTTTTGGCATGGATAGAACATACTTATAGGAACAGCACTGAAAGGATTACTTGGCTTTTGGGAAAACGTGTTCCTTGCAAGCATAGGTAATCCTCTCCAGACTTGAATAATAGAAAATTTTATTTAATATGCAATCCATGGTTCTTATGTTTAGAGATGTTATCTTTTTTTACAGATCACCTTGTGTGAGCATGAATATACAGAAAATATAGATGGAAAATGTAAAAAACTGAAATGGAATATCAAACTCATCCAGTTTTTATAACAAACAAACAAACAAAAATTATTCATAGGATTTAAACAGATGTCTTATATGTGGAAACTGCTCATATTTTCCCACTCCCTGTGGTGTTTCTGTATGTAGTTATGCTGCATGATATACAATTCTAATATGCCAGGGAACTGTCATACACTACTCTTGTTTTCATTAGGTGAAAAACTATGCCAGAACTCCTTGCTCAAACACCATTCAACAGTCACACAAAATTCTATTAAACAGAACAGAAAAGACTTTGCTATCAACACTCAGACTTACTATAAATATTATCTTCTTACTCAACTGATCTGCTTCCCGTCTGATTATTAGGTTGGTATCTACTGACTTTATTGACATAAAAATCTCTGCTTAATTTTATTTCTATAAGCCCCACAAACCTAAAAAGTGCTTATTACTACATTTACTCACATTTGTGCAAAACTAAACAGTTACTTTTTTTTTCTAATCAGACTCAGGTTTTTCAATCCTATTAAGAAAATAGAATTAAGTGGAAATCACCAAGAGACTAACTTACCCACCTTTTTAGAAATGCTGAGAAAATGTAGTATAGAAAGATCTCATTTTCATTGTTTGCTCTCACAATTTGCAGCTTTGGCAGTTTACACAACACTTCTTTTTTTACTTTATAAACTGAGCTCTTTTATTTTTGGACTGTTGAGACTCAGCAAACATGAAACATAAGGATATCAGTTTTATTCTCTTTTCAGATTAAACGTAAGCTTTAGCTGTTCTTGAAAATCCATTCCCAGTCCTGTGGTTCATGAAGCACAAACTGCCCCCCCATGTGAGCTGTGCCTTTCTGCACACCTGACCTACTCCAGTTTCCTGGCCTATCTTCACAGCTCAAAGAGAATTACAGAAGATAAGTTCTGATGCAGTCGAGTGGCTATAGGGTACTGAAAGCAGCATTAAATAAATGAACTATTGTTAGCTATCAGTTTGACTCTGTGCCAACCAGCTAAATGAATCACTTTGAAAAATTAAACAGAAAGAGTTTTAATTTGACATGACTGTTGTTTGTTGTTTGACTTTCCGCTTTTTTGTTTTAGTGGGGACCCAAGGCTGATGCCATGCCATGCTAGGCAGAGAATAAGCACCACACATTTGTCCATTACCAACCCATAACTACCGCATTAAACCCTCTTATTTTTCACTTCTGTTGTTTGCTATTAGAAATCTGTAGTGCAGACTCATAAGTCTACAATAAAGCCCCTGGATATTTTTCAATTAAAACTTCTCTGTCCTTTTAAAATATTTAGCTGGTTTTCTTTGCTCTTTATGTAGGAACTAAGGCTGTGGGGATACTGAACACAGATAGCTAAACAATTTTGGGTCTTTTAGCAGTTCATGCGTGCCCTTCAATCTCTTAGAAAAGGCAAAGGGCAGGAGAGGCAATAAAATGTTTTACACAGCAAATTTGGCTTGGTTGCATAAACGGTAATGTTGGAGTAAACCACCAGTTTGGCAAATAAAGTTAGCATGAGGCCTTTTGCCTGGCCATTTACAGTTTTGTGTTTCTCCTCTTCAATAGGTTTCTTTTCCTTGTTGCTACTTACAATAAACACTCTTGGCCAAATTTTCCTCCCTTCTGCAGCATGTGACCACATTGGCACTAATTCAGTAATGCTGGTGTAACTAAGGCAGAAGAATTTGCTCTTCACATTTATAGTCTCCCTTTCATCTGAGGATATCAAAGAACAATCCTGACCAAAATCAGGTTCCAAGATCTAAACCCTCCAAAGCTGTGTGTCCAAAGAGTGCAGAGCCAGCCTTTGCAGCCAGATCATTTCTGATCCATATTTAAGGTACTTCTGCCTTGATCTGAGAGATGTGATTAGTTACAACACTCCCAACACAGAATGGGAACCTGAAGGGAACACTGAGAATTATTAAAACCTGTGGCTTATTTCAAAATCAACTTCTTGTTTAGAGACATAATTGTGGTTCTAGAGGGCATAAGCCCAAAACAGGTCTGAATATTTTATTTTCTGCTTACTGCCAACCCAATTGCATGAATAGTTTTGCCTGAAAGAAAAAAAACAGCCTATATAAGGAATTTGAAAACTAAGTTCAAGTTGCCTGCAGAAAGAATTAAAAAAAATAAACTGTTACTATGAAACACATTATTCCATGCCTTCTAATCAAAACAGCAGAAAACCATTTCAGTTCCTTCAGCCAATCAATCAATTCAGTCAATGTGATACATTTCCTGCAACATTCAGAAACTAAAAAAGTAAAAAATACATTAGTGTCATCACTACAGAAGAGAAATAATTAATAATTTTAAAAGAACCTGCAGTTGGGGTCATTTGGATTGAGTTGGCTTCCATTATGAGGGTTTCTTTAAAACATGCTCTGTCCTGCTTAGGGACCCTGGCTTTGCCAGATACAGACTTCACCTGAGCACATGGCTGGGCTGAGAACAACCTGTTTCAACTTGTGAGGATGGAAATAACAGGCATAACTCTTTTTTCCTCCTTTCAGAGGAAGCCAGGGAGGTCAGTGAAGTTTCCTATGACCATGTTCATGAGCAGACACTAAACTCACAATTTTTTCAAGCTACTATAAATTGTATTTATTAAAAAAAAAAAAAAAACCACACCAAAAATGCAAAGATGAACATAGGCTGGGAAGTTACTTGGTAGAAGTAAATCCTGAACTGAATTAATGGCCTTTAATTTTTCCCATTGATTTCTAAAAGCTGGGGGGGAGGCGCAGGGGGCAGGCAGGGAAGAGAAGAATAATTACTAGAAAATACACAGCTAAGAAATTTAAATACCCCAGCCTTAGCATGGCACAACACCCCTTCTCCACAGAGAATTCAGCTGTGAGGCAGATGAGAGCAAAACAGCATTTTTAAAAGCTGTTAGTCTGCTTATGCTGTTCTAAAGTATGACCAGAATGCTAATGGGGCAGAGCCAGGCTCTGTTTCATGGACCTCCCACTGAGTTTATGCTTCATGCACTACCCAAAAAGACAAGTTTTGCATGTTAGACCAAAATTAACTCTTCCTTTTCCTCCCTCTAAATTAAGGAAAGCATCACTAGGCATGATGCTTCTGTGGGCCTGGGAATCCAGTGCCCCCAGCTGCTCTCAGCACCACCAGCCAGACTGTGAGGAGCAGCACAGCAATCAACAGCAGCTTCTCTGCCCTCAGCAGCAGCAAAAGGATTTCCAGTCACAGATTTCTGCCTTATCACCCCTGTGAGCTGCTGGAAAGCCATGGAAGAGATGAATTCTTTGGCACAGGTTTTTTATGGACATACAACAGGCAAGTCCTCTTGAGAGAGGACTTAATTCGCATTAAAGTGAATTTTAATTTTGTGTTAGAAATGAATGGATGTAAACCAACATAAGTATCAGACACACTCTCTCAGCATGGGTGATTGAAAAAGGTACCTTTGTTGCAGTCTTTTCTATCACTCAAGTATCTGTTTCTTTACTACTTGTATTTTACAGGCTGAAATTTCTCATTGTATAATTGCCAACAGGCAACAGCTACCTTTTTATTTTCTGTGTTTTATAAAATGACCCTGAGCTGTGAGCTCCTAAACCCAAATCAGCTACTTTCACAATTTCAGTGTTTAGAATTTGAGAGCAACCTAAAAGATTGATGATAGCTGTCTAATGCTTTAGTGTTCCTCACAGATTAACTGCAGGTTCTCTGCTTTGAAAGGTGAGAGAGATTTAAGGGATGTTTTAGGAGCAAGAATATTCTTTTCAAGTTACTGAATGTAACACATTTTCCATTTAACATATATACAGATAATTTTGAATAGTAGTAATATATTGTTACTTGAAGTTTCCCCTGAGAAAATACAGCACTATTGTATTCACCTTTTAGAACATTTCTTCTAACAAAAGAAATATGTGTACACAGCTTCTAGGTCAACATTATTCAAAAGAAGGTCCCTGTGTGTTTTTGTAACAACTGCCCTTTCTTTTCACTTCATTCACTTTACAAATCTCAGGTTAGTAAATGCTAAGAAATGAGGATTTTGTGGTATTTGAAATTAGATTAATTAGCTCAGACAAATAAAATTTACATGTACAGAAACATATATTATACATTTTCTAACTTATACCTTACTTCATAAAAGCAATGATGAAACCTGAACAAACATTTTCCTCAGAGTAGATGAGCCCTAAGCATAGAGGAAGAAGAAAATTCATTACATTTGAGATCTGTACAGACCACCATAAACCTATCAGGCTTTTTTACTCAAAAGTGAAAAAGGCACAACACATACTATAGTACAGAGCTTGAGAACACTAAAGAATATCATCTTTTCCTCAGGGCCTCCATGCAAAAGCCTACCTGAACAGAGGCACTAGTGTCCTCTAAAGCCTTTGTGTTGTATCCAGGAAGGATGCAGACACTTAAAGCAAGGCTGAAGTTGTACCTGAGACCCTTAGACTAAAATTAGAACCCAAATAAGACTCATCAACTCTTTCAACTGTTGCCTAATCTTGAAATCACCTAAATTTACCCAGTATATATATATATATCTTAAATTTACCCAGTATATATATATACATATATATATATATATGAGTGTGTGTGTGTGTGTGTGTGTGTAGTGTATGTATATGTATATGTATATGTATATGTATATGTATATGTATATGTATATGTATATGTATATGTATATGTATATGTATATGTATATGTATATGTATATGTATATGTATATGTATATGTATATGTATGTACATGTATATGTATATGTGTGTGTATATATATATGTATATATGACTGATTCAGGGCTTTTTCTGATATTTCCAGCCTATTTATGGCCAGGATCCAGGAAAAGCATGTTCCACTAGCTGAAAACCCCTAAGAAACTAAATGCAACAGACATTCAAAGAGACATTCAACATGTATTCATGGAACTGAGCTTTCTAGACGCAGGAGTTGTGAGACATCATGCTTATTTTTCCTGCTATTTGCTCCTGAGGTTGCAATAAGGACAAACTCCAGAATTGTCACTGTGATGTATGTAAATAAGAAGTACACAATCAGGTTTCTTCTTGGCTTATTTGGATCAAATATCTTGAGTGCTTTTCTGAATGGTGTCACAACTTCAACAGTATAGGGTGTAGTTTAAATGCAATTTGTGGGAAGTACGAAGTTATCGTTTCCTGCCCTTGGTTATATGGAACTCCTGATTCTCTGTAAATGCCCTCCCACATCAACAACCCAAAGTGGAATAAACTGCAGCTCTACACCATCACTTCCATATCCCCCTGGCACACGGAAACTGATGAGTACAGCCTGAACTCAACGCCTCTGTGTGTTATGGCCAAGTTCCTGATGAGATCACAACGAGACCAAGAGTTCATTTCAGTGTCCACTTGCCTGCTTGCAGATTTGCCCTTCTGACAAATGACAGACTCAAAAGACAATGGCTGTGATCTCAACTCTTTCAAGTCCTCAGCCAATTAAGAGAAGCAGATGGCTGTCACACTATCAATAAATGAGTGATCAAATACGCTGAAATTTGAGGTTCTTTCATGAAAAGAGTTCTAGACAGGCATCCAAGGTTACAAATACAAACGCTTTGAAGCTGTAAGTCAGATTTGATCCTTCAGAAGAAAATAGATTCCTAATGTTTCTTCTGGCCCTCTGCAGAAAGCTGCCTGTACAGGTCTCTTGCAGATGTTTTTTTTGGTTTATCCCTTCTCCCCATGCTTAGCACAGCTAACCTTAGCACTTAGCACAGGATGTGGGATACAGTCTAGAGTGCCTAATTTAAAAGTGCCTAATTTTTAAGCAACCTTTAAAAGGGCTAGCCCTTAGTCCCTGGGCTGAACCAATTATTACCTCTCATGAAATTATAAATGTGCTCAAAGATGCTCCTAAATTAGAATCTGTGAACAAATTCTATGCTCTTCTGTTTTGGCTTAGCTAGGTAGTGTCCACAGTACTCTGTGAGCCTTCTTATACAAAAAGCTTTGAAAACCTTGTTATTTCAGGTCAGTAAGTCAGGAACTATCTAATACTTAAACTAAGGGAAATATCCTCACAGAGTTCTTAACTGAAATCTATTTTAAAATCTAAGTTAAACCGATGCAACTTGTTTCTACAAGCTCAGGGCACACTGCCCTGCATTTATTCTGCATATACAGACTTCTCCAAAGGGAGCACAGGGCATAGGATCCCAGGTTTCAGAACAGTCCATTCCATATAATCCCAAATTGATTTGCAAAAAGGCCAGCTAATGTTGGTTAATGCCATTCTGGCTATGGGTTTAGTACATGCTGTTCCCTCTAATCCCTCACTGCTCTACATTCTTATTTTGCTTGAGCACTGGGCATGCTCAGTTTTGGTGCAACATTCATATTTCACCTATCATGCAAAATTTCCCCTTCCATCACTAGCAGGCCTACCAGGAGATCTGGAGATATTATCGTCCTCATTCATAGTCCTAACGAAAGGCAGCTTGGTTTATTGCTCTGCCCCTATCAAAGTTGTTACACTGAAAGCCATTATGTGCCAGAAAGCAGGCTCAAAGTGGGCTGTCTTTATTTCACCAAAGATTAGGTGGCTACATGAGAAGGGAACTAAGGTGAATATAGCAAAAGACACATCCTCTTCTATGTGTCACCAGTTGTCACCCTATGCTTGCATGATCTGAAATCCAAATTTCAAGATAGAAATTTTTAAAAAATAAATTAAAAATCTACTCACTTTTTAACTGAAACTAAACTCAAGTTTCATGTGTGGAATTAGGAGACTTTCATAAAACCTCGTCTGGCCTTGGATGATTCTGAGGTATTTTTGTTGGGCCCCAAACTCTATAAACTAGTCACTACTAACAGCTTCCTTCTGTGAGAGGCTCTGGTTCAAACTACAGCAAAACTCAAAGGCTAAGTCCAAAATAAACAGTTCCTGTAAAAGTAAATTGATAAATAGCTCCCCTGTAATCATATAATTAGTGGTACAATGTGCTAACCGCTTTTGTGAAAGCAATTTTAATGCTTGCCATTCACATTGTCAAAAATATCATTGACCCAGTTGCTTAAAAACAATTGCTGAAATGAATGTTGGTCTCTACTGTGGTTATTAATGCTGGGGCAGATCTTGCTGTATACAGACAGCAACAGATCCTTCACTGGTACACATCCATGCTGTGTTTTTTATTACTTCCTAAGAAAATTTGGAGATTGAGGCAGGGTGGCAAGGATCCATACCTGGCCTGCTCCCTTACTCCCAGTCCCTGGATCCACTAGCCAAACTTCCTACATAATGAGGATCAGTAGCTGGTAGGAAAAATCGTGTGACAACAAATTCAAAACTTTTGATAACTAAAGCTTCAGTTATCCAATCATACTTCATAGATGTGACCCCCTCCCTAAAGGCTTTCTTATCACAGACTCCTACATTTGCAAATCAGGTAAAACTCAGGATAACAAGAGGAACTTAAAGGAAATTTTGCACCCCTTACTGGGAAATAGAGATCAAGATGTTTAGAGCTATGTACAATTAGGTCTAAATAAATGTTGGAATTCAATCAATAGAACTCCTTTCAACTTTATCCAAGATCATCATAGAGACTGCAAAACTTCTGCAGTCTGCAAAATGTTTTATCTTTGTAAAAGCTCTTGTCCTTATGTGTGAAAAGAGTTTTTCACTTTCCTACCATTAAATCAGTAATTATAGAACAACATTTCTCATGATGTAGACCATTCCTTAGGAAACAGACTAACTTTGGTGGGCACTTTCCTAAGAGAAGCTGAGAAGCCATTATTAAAAATGAAAGCTCAAACTCTTGTGGTTGTGATAGGTGCCTGCAAAAAAAGGGAGCAATTGGGTCAGAAGGATGTACTTGCAGCTCTTACTCCTAGACACGCACTAAATCCACCAAATGCAAGAGGTTCTAATGCCCATACTGCTCACTGTTTCACTTCTAATGCAAGTAAAAAGGAAAAAGTGCCTTCGAAGGAATTCTTAACCCGGTGATTCTGAGCATAAACAGTGAAAAATGGCATATAATAAGGAAAAACCAGAATTTACATATGCTAAGGTGTTTGAAGTAAAAAGCTTATGAAAAAGCAATGGGATCAATTGATTTCACTTTGGAAATGAACTCAGCTTTTAAAAGACTGAGAAGTACTGTTACAGGAAGACGTAAAGATTTTACAGTAACAACAGATGCCCAAATAGCAACAAAGACCTACACACAAAACTCCTGACTTGCAAGTAAACAGCTGTGCAGCCCTTGCCTATTATTTTAAATGGAGAGCCCTTGCTCTCCATTTTAAACTCCTTGCCTCCTGAGCTTAAAATAAAATTCTTTACTAATAAACCAGTAAACCTACCTATAAATATTATCTTCCATTCAAATGTCATTTAACCATAGTTTGACCCAGATAAGTGACTCCCAAGATTTCTTTATCAGCACACCTAATTTCAGGACAATAAACCCAATTCTGTCTGATCACTCCCCAGGAATGATACAGCTTCCTTGTCTGAGAAACACTAATCTTGATTGTAAGACTTACAGAAGAATGAGCAGAAGCATCACCACCTTCAGAAATAGGTGTATAGTCAATATACCTTTCACTTTAAGTTCTCTTAATTTCATATGCAGGTACTCAAGTGTTCATTTGGCCAATCTATAAAATAAGGACCTTTTCCTACCCCCTGGACCAATTAAAAGGAAAAAAGGAGAAGCTTATATTGTTACAGATATTTTTATTTCTAAATACTCACAAAGAACTTTGATACTTCAGTAATGGGCTAGAGGGACTGTAGAAATAGTTGTGCAAAAAAATCATATCCAGGGCAACAGCATCAGGGTTTGATGTCTAAATAAAACAGTATTCTGGCATGTGCAGCTCCTGTGATGGACTTGGAAGAAGGCAAACCAAATTTCAAAGGAATAGCAAGCCAAACCTATTAAATACAACCATGGTGTTGAAGCCAGTCATTCAGTCCTCGCTAGTTCAAATGTTCTTCCATACTGATGGGGCTTGGATCTCAAGTTATAGCAAACAAAGCCATTTAACATCAGTGGGGGAAATAAGGAAAATTAAGACTGGAGCTGTAAAAGCAAATGGAAATATGTGATGTAGTATCAGGATTGTCATGTGCTGTTTGTTGTGGAAAATACCTTGAAAGTAACTTTGTCTATAAAATGGACAGTATATAAACTTTTACAAGAAAGACACTAAAAAAAAAGCTCTAAATCAACAGGAAACACTGAGAAGGCTGGAATTTGGGTTCGTATTCAGCCCTTCAATGAGTTCCATTCTACAACTGTTCTTGTTCAGAACAACTCCCTTTCTACATATCCATACTATTAAAAAGACAATGACTCCCAAAGATCACCACCTGGAGACTGGATGTCGGCTCCACCCAAAGATCATACCATGCAAACACTGTAATTTTCACCCAGTCTCAAGAAGTGCAGCTCAGCACAGATCTAGGAATAGATGCTAAAAGCAAAACCAACACACTGTTACATTAAGCAGGTAGTATTTCTTCTTGTTTGCTTTCTATTCCTTTTCTCACTTTGAGCACATACTGCCTTTTAAAAAAGTAGAATTAGAATCTACTCAGTCTTCATCTTTCTGTACTTTTAAAAGAAAATAAGAGTTAAATCCCTTCATGATACAGCGGTGTGGAACAGAGTAGAAGAAAACTTGATCATGTTGGAGAAGTCATGGGGAGAAGAGGAGGCCATAGTCTTTCATTGCTTTGTTCCGGACATGCAGGAAGAAAGACAAGATGCAAGGGATGTGGTTTATTTTGGCTGCAGTGTTATTAACTCAGCTCCTCTGGGAAGTACCATCAATAATTTGTACAGTACAGGTCGTCATTCTTTCTGTAATCATTCCCACCTGCTGGGGAGCTGCAGTTGGCCTCCTTTCTACCATCGCTCCTCCCCTCACTCCTCGCACCCCCACCTCCACAGCTGGTCACCAGCTCACCACTGACCACTATATCCCCCCAAAAGAGAGTAAAGGGGCTGGAAGAGACAATTGATTCCTTGCTCTTACAGACTTAAGCAATTCTTACTCTCTCTCAGCTTTTTGTCTTTCTCTAATTGTTCCTTCAGTTCCATTTTATCACAGATTCAGATCTTAGTGCAACAAATGCCTATACTGCACATCTGCCTTATGGAGGAGATAGCAACTAGCTTGGCTGAGCTTGCCCACCCCTCCATCCTGTTTCCCAGAGAGTCAACAGTGCAGATTTGTGGCTAAGCATAAAGCTGCTATCACACTCTGTGTGTACAGACACAGCAAAGTACCTCAAATAGAAATATATGCCTTTTATCCCAAATTTTGATTATCATGACATTTACAATTGCTGTAACAATTTGAAAATACCATTTTAAATAGCAACAGAAGTGGGTTTTCACACTGATCAGCAAAAGTGAGAAGCAGAGAACAATCTAATTTCCATGATTTTTATACACACATCAGAAGATCTCTTTCACTTGCACATAGTCTTTGGCTGTAAGAATGGATAGAGGGAGACCAGAGAGCTTGGAACGAGAGGGGCAATGTGCTTCACAAGTGTCAAGACTGCATCTCAGGGGGATGTGCCTACAGACTACCTGCACACACAATCAATCCCTTGGGCTGTTCACACATCAAGTTTCTACGAAATGTGTGTCTGCATGCAGACCTGCCCCCCACATTTCCTGGCAGGAAGATGGGCCCAGTGTGTGCAAATTCTGTGTGGAGGAATGAAGGATGAACAAATGCAGAAAGAATTACACTCCTACCAAAAGTCTGTCTTTTAAGAAAATAGCAAATATACAATCAAAAGCACACACAGAAAAGGTTTTCTGATACAATGCCAGCCATTTATGGGGTAAAAGTGTCTATGGAAAATTCCATCTGGTATTCCAATGTTATGACTGCTGCATCTTAAAAAGCAATCAGTCTATTTTTGTACTTCTGTTCGTCTAAGATTTTTTTATTTGTTTTGGCAAGGTATCTACATTTTCTATGAATTATCAGTGAATGTGGGAAAGGCTTTCTAGGACCTTCAGTGCAACAAATGTGTTTGGAAATACTTACATTTCTTAAGCCATTAAAATGCAGTTGTAAGCAGTAGCTATGCTATCACTGCCATGTCATTTTAGATAATTATCTCCTTTCTACAAATAACAGCTAGTGCAGACCCACTGACCCTTCTCCCTTCTGAACTAATTCTCTTTTCTCTCTCTTACTGCTTCAGTAACCAAATTGAAATAATTAAAAGCTATACCAGTTTTAGAGGCAGTGTAAGAAAAGAAATGGATCTATTTCCATTGACTTTAGAGAAAATGGAACATCAGTATGCATGATGCTGACTCCAGGAACACACAATTAGAAGGACTTTGCCTTTCTGCTTTCATATTTATTTATTTTTCACACAAAATGCATTAGTAAAATCAACTGCATAAAGAAAAAAATGCATTAATAAAAATAGAACACATTTTCATCTGGGTTTTATGTTTTCTAAATTGATTCCCTTGAAAATGAAATACATAATTGAAACAGAAATTATATATTTTTGCTCACAAAAATATATCATGCACAAGATATTGAATGTTGAACTACTTAGAGAAATTTACTCCTTTGCATTTTTCACATAAAGTTGCATTATGGGAACTGATGGATCTTTTCTGGAATCAAGGACATTTGTCTCTGTTCCCAAATGCAGAAGAATGGAAATATAGTATTCTATCATTATGCTGTGCTTGGTCCAGGTCCATTCAATTTTTTTTCCTCGTGTTTTGGAAACATACAGACATGAAAACCAATGTCTGCCTGGCCCAGCAGGAGATAGTAAAATGCTTCACAAACACCAGATGGGATTTTAACAGTGTTTGTAAAACATAAAACGCTTGAAGCATTCTCTACAAACCGAAAAACTGAGCATGTTTCATCTCATTGTAAGTCTTTTTTTTTCACCTAGTGGATTTTTAAACATTTTTATTATAAGACTGACATTAACAGATCTCTGATGTTTAAAAGGGACCTAAAAATCAATTACTTTGGAAGCTAATATTGATACAGATACTTATGTGATGTCACTAGTGTAAATACTATGTAATTTTTATAATGTGACATGCATGGTCTCAATGCTGGAAAAAGAAAACAAACCATATTTTTGTTTCATTCTTCTATTAAATAACAAAGGCATTTGTGGGTTTCAAGAAACTGTATTATGTTTATGTTTCTAACCATCAGATAACATTTTAAAAGTACAAAAGTAGACTGCCTATCCATCATCACATCGGAAGAAATAATAATGAGCTCCTACTCCTCCAGGACTAGGAATGCTGCTGAATGGAAAATTTAAGAAAGCTGCTTTTACCACAAGATACAAAATGATTTAAACTGAAATTGTCTGGGGGAGATGAGCCAAAGGCACTGAATTTCTTATTAAAAAAGGAAAACATTTCAAAAGTATTAAGAATAGTTATTTAGACTATTTTCTAACTCATTTTCTCTTAGTTCAGTCTTCCTTTCTAAGTTATCATCTTAAAATGTATAGCAGAAATAGCTGAAATACTATCCTTTAAAAGGGAGTTATATATTTAGAAACAATCAAAAAGAACAATTCATGTCAAAGTAATAGTTAAGTTCACAACCATTCTGAAATTTTAACATAGTCCCCTAATAATGGATGAACAGAACCATCACAATTGTGAAAGTTTTCCTTTTCCCAGGATGGAAATAATTTTAAGCTATATGAAACAATTAATTTTAATGCATTATCATATCATATCATTCTCTAAAAGGAGAGACTATTTGTTCTCTTAAATCCGAACATAATCTGAATTAACAGAATAGTTGAAAGCATACTGTACAGAACTATTCTTATTTCTCTTGCTAAACATGCCTTTGCCAAACAAAGGTTATGCAGCTCTTGTATAATCTGACAATTTGCTGCCTCAATCAGACAAAGCAGTTATTCCAAGCCTAGATCTGTTGCTAGCATTAATCAGTGTGTGCTCTCCTGATCAAGGAGACCTGGTCTCCCCAGCTTGGCAAGCTGCAAAGTCATGCTTTATGGTTCCCCTTGGATGCAATCTCTTGCATCCCCAGGAGCACAGGAACACTCCCGGGGAAGTGACAGCCCCATAATACTCCAGGGAGCCTGTAGCTTCCCTTTCTCACCTCCTGGCAGAATAGTATGAGCAAACAGGACAGTAGCACTGGCATTGCTCTAGATGGCAAGGGCCAGGATGCGACCACTGAGTGTAAATGGAAGGATGGCTTTGTATGAGGCAAGAATTCCAAAGCCCTGCAAGCCAGCAGAACTCAGATGGGGCAAACTCCCACCCACCCTGGGGGGCACTTCTGCATGGGCCTGGGGGCAACTTCAAGGGCAATCAGGATCACACTGAAGAAGTATTAAGCAGCATGAGATATAATGGTGGTAATGGTGGAAAATAGCCTTTTTGGCTGCTTCTTCAGGAACTAGACACCTCATTTAATGCCGTTTCAGCAATCTTCAGCTTAGGGAACTAAGTGGTGGTAATGCAAAATAGCTTAGCTTGGAAAGATTTAGTTCCAGAAATGCCTATTGCCATCTGAAGGTACTTATGAGAGTGTGGCGGTCTAGATATTTTTGTATCAGGTCTACCCGATCCTCTCAGTTGCAATTTATATTTATCATATAATTTTAAAGATGTGTCAAAGGAATTGTGGCCCCTAGAATATGTCCCTTTTAGTTGTGACTCTTGGATGACTTTATGCGTAAAAGGGCAGGGTGCTGAATGAAGTAAAGCCACAAATGAGTAATGCATGGTCATCTTTAAACCAGAAGTGCCTTTAAGTATTTAGTGCCTCTAAGTTTCCCTATCCCTTTGCACTGCAGGCCAGATTTTCATAAGGTGAAGCATGATTGCCATATATTTTATGAGCCTAACTTTTGCATCAGAAAACATTAGAATTGCATCCTTAAACACAGCTTTATTTTGAGAAAACACATGGATATTTGTGTGACTGAAGGACTAGTGAGGTCTTACTGAACTCAGTATGAACATTTCCACCAACTTCAGTAGGATTAATGTCAACAGTAAAATCATATTTTTATTAAGAAATGAAAGATTTCTGTAGACAGTTGCATAAAACAAACAACAAAAGGATGGAGTCAGATATGTCAGGATGTCTGGCTTGCTTTGTGAAAATCCTACACTGAAGGTCATCCAAGAATGATTTCAGGAGAGGCAGTGCTGGCATAAAATTTTTGTTATGTTTTTTTGTAGAGTCAGTTGTTCTATTAATTTCAGAGCAGATATGGCTATAGCAACTGAAATGTTATGAATTATTAATTTATTATTTTCATTTTCTTTTCCTGCGGTGCATTATTGTATTTTCTGAGGGTTTCATGTGAAGTGCAATTTGTGCATTTTGGTTAATATTTTTAAACCAGTAACACTACCAGGATAAAGAAAAGCCAAAGTAAATTCTACTCATGAAAATTTTATTTTGGTTATGTATATATATGTACACATGCTACACATTTGGCTGCATCCATTTACAGACAAAAACTGCCTTCATAGAAATTTATGTGCTGAAACAAGGGACAAGTTTTAAAAGCTGGAACACTTCAATAGAGATCTTTTTATAACAATCCTATAATTTAAGTTACTCAGTTCCACATGTGGTACCCCCTTGACAACTGCAGCAATTGTGAGTCTACAGTCACAGAATTAGGAATATTGCATATATTCCTTAGTGATAAAGATATAAACAGTCAATGTCCTGAAGGAATTCAGGATAAAACATATCTCACTATGCAGTCCTTTACTAAAATACTCCCTGTAAAACTCTGGTCTTTGAGTGTTTTTATTTCAAAAAGACCTTGTAGATTTTGTATCAATTTTATTCAGTTTACAAGTTAAATATGTTTGTGCTTCCTTTTGTAAATGGCATCCCTCCAAACTAGGCCTGAAATGTAAAAGTCAAAATAGATTTTCTCAAGTTTATACTCATCATTATCACCAGTAGACGGTGTTTCACAGCTGAAGCTCCATTAGAAACACTATTGTGCAAGACTGAAAATAAATCGAATCCCTCTCACTAAATTTATTGTCTCTTCAAAAAAAAAAAAAAAAAAAGGCAACTAAAAGATACTGGCAAGGACTGTACCACCTTTGGAACAGCTGCAAGAACCTCTGCTCACATATGGCTGTAGAAGGATCTGCTGCAGGCTGCTTACCAGGGCCTGCCTGGTGGTGCCTCAGCTTGTATTCTGCCCTGCTCTGGCTTGCTGTGTGTGTCATTTTAGGCTGCAGGGTTCCTTAGTCAGTGCTTCCATGCCTTCACAAACCCTGAAGAAGCCCATAACTATAGAGCATGACTGCTGTGGCCCTCTGGCTTACATGAGAATGACCCTCTAGGGACCACACTCATCCTTAATGTCAGCACAGCAAACTGGCAAAGCTCAGCAGATAACTGAGGCAAACAGAGGAAAAATGAATCATTTTTAGTGCACAAATACTCCGAAATTGAGTTTATTCACAGTCATTTTCCTCAGAATTGCTTAGATGCAAAGAAGTAGGTTCTAAATTCCAGTGGGAAATGGGAAGCTGTGTCTCCCTTTGCCTCCTTTGAAAACGGGTACAATAATTTTGATGCAGCAAGGAAAAAAAGTCTGCTGGAAAGAACTTTTTTTTCCAGTTTCTTTTTGGCCGTAGATTACTGTAGATTACTTTTGCTGTGTGTGTATGCATCCAGATGCTGCTTTTCAAGTAACACATCCTACCCAAGCTCCACATTATGACTCCATCCATGCCTAGAGCCTTCAACTGTACTAAATTCTCATTCCTGCCTTCCCTTTCTCATCCAAAAGAGAGTATGAGGCTGCATAAGTCCTGAACTACATCACTTTTAATGAACCCAAATGCTAACTGCCCTTTCTGAATTTAAAAATTTACATCTGGAAACAATAATAAAGCAACTTTTTAAGTAACTCTATACATGCTACTTACAACTTAAAGAACATTTTATTTGTATTTCTTTTTAAATATTTTGAGTAAGCTATCTCTGAGAAGCTGGCTGGCTCTCCTTGTCTTGGCTGAAGGATGCAGTGCACACTTTCAACCTCCAAATGTGGTATTTCTGTCTCTTCTGAAAGAAGTTACCTAAGAAAGCCAGTGGTGGTGGTTCACCTGCCTTCTTCCATAAAACCTATTATTTATAATTTGGAACACCTACTTGATGACTGCAAAGGCACAAGCTACTGGCTGGGATTCAGTACATTTCAGCAAACATTATCCATGTTATTATTACAGCCGACAAACACAATGTGCAAAAGAAATTATTTCAAAAGAATTTACGATGGCAAAACAGATACACCTAATATAAAATGAAGCTAGAAGAAACCCTAGATTTCATAGAATGTAGACTGTATTTTAATGAATAGTGCATGCTTCTCACAGGATTGTTTTTCAGGCAGCATATGGAAAACTTTTTTCTTTTGCATTTTGTGATAGGATCAAATGCACTAAAACAGAGATAGAACTGAGAGCAGGGTAATCATATTCATATTTTTACAACACATCTTGAAAACCCAGGATTCATGTCAACAGAGTATGGTGTTCTGCAGTACATCAAAAATGTGCCAGAAAATAAAAAGCCAAATAAATCTAATGGCTAAAGCTGTGCTCCTTCTCTTGTTTCAGAAAGCAATGCCTTTGATTCTTCAAGTGCATCTCCACTCTGCGGAACTATTTAATGCAACCACTTGGCAATTTGCACAACTTGTGGATATAGTGCTGAGGGACATCATTTAGTGGGATTTGGCAGTGTTAGGTTAATGGTTAGACTCAATGATTTTAAGAGTGTTTTGCAATCTAAATGATTCTACGATTCTGTGGTATAAGCTAGCTCAGTTTTGCATTTGTCCTGAGAGATTTGTCTGCTCAAAGCCAGCTCAGGTATTTCAATATAGAAGTATAGAGACATGTAAACACCCCTATTCTGTGTCATATTACAGCCCTTGTGAGTTAAAAATTTCCACAGACGTAAATTAAAATTAGCATAATAGAGTACAGCCTGAAAGATTGACACCTACAGTTATAGAGTTAAGAAAACTATGGAAGGAAATTATTCCCTGAACTTAAATTTTTCTCAATGTGAGCTCTACCATTCATAACTATATCCCACCTCAATTATTAGATATTTTTACTTTGGTGACAGAAAAAAAAAACCTTGAAAACTCACCCTTCAAATTCCAGTATTTTCCATGGTGTCTCAAAGCCAGGTATAATGGCAGAGAAGTACCTAAGGTGAGGGTGCTTTCAAAGCAGATTTTTTTTTCTCCATTCATTGCCTGCATAGAGCTTAGAGTGGTAAATGGTGCCTAAAGGGCTTGAATGTAAGTGAATCATGCACAGCATTCTAATAAATGCTGTTTATATGGGAAGCTTCTAAAGTAATCACATAATAGCAATGAGTTCAAAAAATCTCCATTTTACTAAATCCATATATACATATAAGAAACATGAAGACTAACTATATCTATATTCTGTTGTCCTGGCAACATCTGGGTGCCTGCTGAGATACTGAAGATGCAGGTGGTTTGTAAACCTGAAGGAGTATTTTCTGGTTTCTGTGTACTATCAACTGCTATCATACCAATTTAAGTATCAAAAGGATAAAAAACTTACAGATGTGCTATTATAACTAAAATGATTTTTAGTGCATTTACATTATACTGCAAAGTCAATCTAAGAACTGTTGTGACAGGTGTTACAACAGCATCTGGAAATGGTAATATAAGCTGCACACCTTTCTTCACTTTTCTGATAGGCTCCATTTGAGGCCAGAACTACCATAAATCCTGTGGACTACATTGTAGGTTCAGCATTTTCAACAAGTATCCCTGAACAAAGCAACCTGTAAAACATACACTGACTTCAAAGCCAGTCTTACAAATGACATTTGCAATTCCAGTTCCTCCAGGTAAATAGAGGGGTAACTTGCAAAAATAATCTCATGAGGTTTTTCCAAATTACCTCTGTATCTTCTGATTGTATTTTTTTTTCCTCTTTTCTGAAAAACTGTCCAGTAAATCAAAGGTATTATGACCAGGCTATCTGAGGATACTGTGTTCTCATCAGGACTATCACCATAGAACTACCAGGGTGTTCTCTAACCTTCTCTCTCATATCTGCTTATCTTGTAGCTAGGTTCATCACTGCTAATATGTGACAGATTTAGTCACCCAGTTTCTTAAAATGTTTAGAGGATTCCTTCAGAATTGCCCCTTGTAGTCTGGGTTTTAGTAACTCCCCAAAAAACCCATCTTGAAATACATCTCATAATAACTATGTCATCATGTTGTAAAGGAAGTTTTACATATTAGTTTAAAAAGCATGTCATTTCTTTGACAGTTACCCTTAATGGATACCACAGCACAGGCCCAAACACACCTGTAACCTGACATGTCTATGGCAGAATGATGGGAATCTGTCATGTCAAGATGACCTCACTGCTTTTTCACATGTCCTTCAAATTCATTAGGTGAAAAACAAACTCCATCTACATCCATGGCCTGGAAGAAAATGAGAAAATCACACTGGACACTGGAGTGAGAGAACGGAAGGAAACATTCCCAAACGTTAAGTTTAGCCTTCAAACTATTTCCATTGTTAGTAGAAGGAGGTAAGGTGAGCTGTACTGGAGGGAAATATCAAGAATGCCTAGATAACAGCTTCTACTCTGTACCATCTTCCCACTCTTCATGTATTCTATGTTGCTCTGCTTTCCTCTGACACCAGAAGCTTCTCTTTCAAACAAATTATGTACTTCTGTTCATTATTTTGGGGGAATAAAGAAGAGTTCACATTCATCTGCTCTCTCTCCCATGCAGTGAACAGTTGTGTCAAGCAGCTCTATTGTAACTGTTGATCACAAATGAAGGGTGTTAAAACCATTTCCTGTCCTCTTGACTGTGATGCTGTTGCTCAGTGTAGAAGCATGTCAGAGACCACTACCACTCTGTCTAAGAAATTATGTGTAAGATTGCTTTGAAATGACCTGTATGTGGTTTTCCACCGCTTTATTAAGTAGTACAGGTAGTTAGTACAGAGGACATGCAGAGATTTTCCTTAATGCCTAGGGAGGTGCCCAATCTGCAGCCTTGTCCCCTGCACCTCTATCACATCTCTCCTCTAGGAAAGGCCTGCTGGTATGTAAAGGGTCAGAAAGGGGACCTGGGCTTCTCTCTTTACACAAGCAGAATACCATTTTTTACCCTGGAATCTGAAAGTTTAGATTAGATGTCTCACATCTTGTTCAGTTGAGATCTAAAAAAAATCAAGGAATCTTGAGATAAATTATGCCCAGAATTTGGGGGTGGCTGAAAAGAAGTGAGAGAGGAAATATTAGTTTACTGCTGATCTTCACAAAAGAACTAGGATTAGCTAATATGCATCCTCACTTCTCCACTTCTCGCTCCTCTCTTTTAGTACCTGAAATCACAGAAAGCAAAAACGTTTTTCTGTCTAGTATTTTCTTTTCTGGTCTATCTGATGCTCTTTCACCATAACACTGCTGTTACTTCTGAGTGCCTGAGCATTTCAAATGCAAGTTTTATACTTCTGATGCATTTTGAAGATTAGATCTAATCTATTTTAATAGACACTTGATTGTATTTTTCCTTCAAAGTATAATTGGTTGAAATAAACTGCAACTCTCAATTCCACCGCCCGGAACGCCTGGAGGCGAGGGGCTCAGAGCTCCAGCAGCAACCAGCAGAGGGAGCTCAAGCTTTTGGCTTGGCCTTGTCTCGCTGACGGCGGGAGCAGTGTGAAGGCAACACCAAGCATACAGATTCCGTACAGATAAACTCAAGTTTTGATACGAGATGGTAGCCAAATTACTTTTTAATTCAAGCAGAAGTATCTATCTCTTGGGTGTGTGTGATTTTGGCCAGACAATAAATAAAATCCACAGCTTCCAGTAATAAGCAGTTTAAAAAATTAGTTGGTATGAATACACAAACATATGGGAAACCATTCAACTTTTTCATGGACAAACTTGGGGATATGGTTGGAATCTATTAATTAGCCCTTGGCCTCATATGCCTTTTCATCTGTCACTTCTTTTTCAAAAGTCAAACTAATGAGTTCAGCTACTGCTTCATCTTCTTCAGTTCAACTACAGCTTTAGGCTCCAGTGCTGCAAGCAAATCTCTGCCCATATATTGTCCATATGAGGATTCCTAAAGAAGTCATACAATGTACAAGAAACAGATTTATAATATATACCTGTGACATTCCCAAAAACTAGTTCATCCTTGTAGTGTGTTACTGAAATCTAATTGCTTGTGCTGTTTGGTTTTAAGTTGGTTGGGTTTTTTTTCAAATACCCCTTTTGCAACAGTCTTTGTGTGAAAGCAACAATAAACATACTTCTCATGTATTATGGGTGTGCTTTTACAGAGATTTATCTGAACAGTTTCAATTCACTTAAACACAATTCTAAACTTGCTAGGTTTTACTCTGGCAAGGTACTGAGAAAGAAGGATTAGCTTTGCGCACCAGACCTTATGGCACTACCACAAAAGCCTCTTTAGACAGACTGCAGTAAAAAGTAAGTTGTATTTGAGAAACATCCTTGTACCTGTCAGCTCAAAGCAGCTGTCACATTACTCCAAACTCCTACACATCAAAAAATTTTATGATAAAATTAACTTAGTGTTAAATTTAATGCAGTCCCTTAGATACATATTCTCAAAAAATATAAATTAAGAGTTCTTACTGCATAGAAGAAGCTTCTCTTTAAAATGCTTTTGGGAAAAGTTTGCTGATATACTGCTGGACAACTATGAAACAGGAGGAAATTCTAAGCATTAAAGCTCTGAAATAAAATGTATCATAAATAATCTAATTCAATCAGTGCAGTAAATCTGAATTTAGGATTTCAAAATACCTTTACTTAGTCTAACTTTTGAAACTCTTTTAAAATTGTTCTCAATTTTTAATGAAGTTGTTCACAGTTAGAAATCAAAAACTGCTTGGGTCAAAATTAGCAGAGAGATTTTAAAAGTGCAAATAAATAGAAATACCACACTCTGAAGATTTCTGAGCACAAATGAGCATTACTAAAGAGTGGTGTCTGATTTGAAACCTGTATTCACCTCTAAATTCACCTGTAAATAATATGCTTTAGCCCGAAATAAAGTTTAACACAATGTTGATATATACACATATTATAATGTATAATTGGACAATTTATCCTTGACCTCTGACACTGTATAGGAGGGGCAAATTTTGCTCTCTGTTACAAATAGCTCAAGCTGTGAGCTTTTGAGTGAATATAAATCTGAAGTAAAATAACAGAACAGTTGAATTATGTTGCATGACCACAAGCAACACAACACCCATTCTGCAGTCCTCCTCTCCTTCCAAATCATTTAAACTGTAATAAGTGCCCATGACCAAAGAAATAATCCCTAAAATCATTAGACAACAGATCTGACATTTCTTACTTTTTCTGTAATAAGATTTACTAAAAATCTGGATGAGTACTAGCAGTAGTAGTGATAGTTGTTGTTATCATTACCATTATGATCATTAGTGCAGTAAGTATGTGTTTATTTTACACATAAAAATGTGTTTCCTGAAAAGGAAAACTTAGAGTGGAAAAGAAAGTGAAACATACAAATACATTGCTTTTGACTTGTTGCATTCGAAATCCATTCCAAGGAGCCAAAGGGAAAAGTAATTATTTTTCAATACCATGCATTGCTCTCTTCTTTTGTCATTTTCTTTCTCTTTTTTAATTCTCAGTTCCATCTGTTTATACCATAGTTCACAGAAATATTTCAAAGAAAAAAAAATTAAACTTAACCAACTGCTCCTTTCTGTACCACTGCTGCTCCTGCCAGGTTCCAAGGGGCATTAGACCAAAATGTTAAGTACTGAATTACTTTCAATCTTTTGTTTCGCCAGTCTCAGGGGCTCATATATTGAGCCAAATGCAGGTCAAAAAAATATGCATAAACAGAACATACTAAACCTGAGCTGTTCATATTAGTCCTTGTTTGTCAGTGTTTCGTGTATGTAACTTCTCAGGGTTCTGATCTATTGCAGCAGTAACTCTAATTGTACCCAATGCCAGGATACTTTTGTGTGGTGATTTAACTACCCACAAATAGATGAAATCATTAATGTAGGTGCTTTGAACCACTTTCTGGAGGAGTCTCTCACACTTAATCAGCTTCAGAAAGATGCCTGGGAGATTAAACTTGGGTGGTACAAACATTTTCTCCTCATATCCTACTGTCTCCATTAATTGCTAAAGAAATGTAGCCAAACCTTCAGAGGCCCGAGTTGTTAACAGAAATAAATACCCTGGCTTCCATGGTCCAGGTCCATAAAAATTAGAATTTCTTCAAGGCACTCTTTTAAAACAAAACTCCTGCAGCAAGTAGGCATTAGGAAATTTCAGTTCTCATGACAGTAATTGGAGAGATATCTGAACCATCCAGCATGGGACACTGCAATAGCCTTGAAAAGGCTCTAAGGTTCCGTGGGAGATCTCAATGGACAGAGAAAAGGGTTCTCCCAGCTTGAAGCCAGAAGCCAGAAACTGCCTTGAGCAGGTACCTCTTTGTCTTCAATGACAGATGAAAACAAATGAAGCCACATCCTGCTCTCTGTTTTGTGGAGATGTTAGTGTCATGGGTCTGTGCTGGCTCTCTGTTGAGATGGGATTAATAAATACAAAACTCTCTCAAATAAGTAGCTTGCTTCAAAGACAAACATATCCCAAAACAAATGTGCCTTCCCTGAAGTCAGCTAACCAACCTTGCCAAGAAACAGAAGAGCAATGCAATGCAAAGCATGTTGTAAACATGATGATGTTATGTAAGGCCCTGATTCTGACATTCAGTCCAGAAATATATCTCTACATCTTTCAAAAAGTTTAGCCCAAATACATAGCAATTCATAGAGTAGTAACACTATTGGTGTCGTTTTGTTGAAGAAAGATCATAGAAACTGGAGAGTTGTGTATTTCAGCTGAATGAATTTACTGCAGGTAACAAGGCCTCTTGCCTCTTTCTCTTTCAAGTTTTTTCACCTTCCCTCCTCTTCTCTGTAAAGACCTCCCTGATCTAAAACTCCTGTTTGCTCCGTGTCCCCATTCTCTTTTTTCCAAATACAAGGGTTCATCCCACTCACTCTCATCATCCTATAAACATCTGTGCTGCAATCATTCTTCCTCCCTTAGCTTCATGTCCCCCTTCATAAGGCTCCTTCTCTCTTCAGCTCCTTGGCAGTTTTCCTCCCAGTTTTCCTTTCTGATTGTTGATCTATTCAGATTCTTGACCAGTTCCCTTCTCCACCTACAGTAAAGGCTTTGCATGATTGCCAGCCATGCAGAAGAAACAGCATTCCTTGTACATCCATGTACCTCTGGCAGGCACTGGTGGAGGCTTTGTGGATGTGTTGAAGATCACAGATCTGTATTTTGCTCCTTCTCTCCCTTTGTGTCATTTTATACTACTGCAGATGGGACTGGGCCAACTGCAGAGACACAACAGAGGTGGATAAGGTATCCTGACAGTTTATCACCATGGTACAAAGTGTGGATGAAGCATGTGAGCCACAGAAACAAGAACACTTCAACAACTGTTCTGATTAACTATAAAGCTTTGGTAATTAATTTTGCACTGGGCAGTATGCAAATAGTTTTCAAAAACTCCTTGAAAAATTGAGTCCCTAAAGTCATTTCCCATCTGATTTATTCCAATGTTCCAGTCAATGATAGAAAAAGCTCTGCTGTCAAGAGGACAGAGATGTTTGAAATCTTTTGGTCTTACTCATAAATAAAAAAATCTTGACTTCTCTCTGCAAAGAAATTTGCTTTTCCTGTGCTTACACCTCAGATTAAAAATACACAGAGAAAGAAATAAAAATACAGGCCTCTCCCTCCTTCTGGAGGGGAATTCACAGGAAAACACAGTTTTACACCACATCTAAAGCCTTCTGACAATTTGTCACAATTAGGTGATTCTTTCCTACATACATTTCTTCCTTTTGCAATCACTAAAGCTATTACAACCACCACAAAAAAGAAAAAGAAGTACAAAAAATATTATTGTGACCTCATTCAACCAACTACAAAACAATGTAATCACTCATTATACAGTATCATACAAATACACTTCAAAACCACAGGAACCCCAGGGTGTTTGCCACACAGACACAGAGGGAGAAGGAGGAAAGAATTGGACAGAATTTCTGTAGGTGCTGCTAAATTAAAAAATTTCTCTATTCATGTACATGTACTCTTGTCTTTTACCCAGAGCAGAGTGCAGATGAACATAGTACATATAGAACACAGAAATAAATCATGCATCTCCACCTACACACATATTCAAAGGTTTGGCATTTTACAAGCATTTAAGGAAAATAAAAACAATCCTGCAACCCTCTGTGAATTGGAGTCAACTTCTCACAGAAGTGGAAGGATTGACTTTCCATGGGAGTGATGAACTTTTTCTGCATTAAGTGAGCAATACTTTGAAGACCTCCTTCAAAGTCTGACTGACAAACACCACAGAATGCAGAGCTCTGTGAGCTTCACTACAGTGCTCAAATGCACAGTAATGCATTTCTAAATGTTTGGTTCTGACAGCTGCTATTATAAGGAACAGGTAGATATTGATTACTTTTGTGGGGTGAGAAAGTAGAGACCCAAGACTATGCAATTCAGGAAACAGCTATTGTCTGGGGCTACAAGGCAGACAAACTCTGAATGGGCAGTTAGATATATTTTGAGAAAATAAGAATTAGTGAGCCAAAAAGGGAACTCTTGTTTGTTTTCAAAGATTAGTTGTTCTGGTAAAAATCTTACTTAATGCCTACAGTTCTTCATGCATCTTTAGACACAATGCACATGTTGTCCTCCTTCTTCTTCTGGCTTTACCTGATACATACAAGGATAAGGTAAGAGACCAGTAAGTGCTAGATTTCAAAAGTTTCATTTAAAGTAAAGTTTAAAGCACATAGTTTCTGTGTTGGTGAAATACTCACTTAATTCTTTTTCAGCCTGGCTGTGATTCTTTGAATGATGTCACGTCCACCCAAACTCAAAATAGGAGGTTCTTTTCATATACGTTATTTTCACATTTTCACCTTAACACACGGATTTTATTTGCCAAACAGAGAATTACTGTAACAATCAGATTTCATTTTCTCCAAAAAAAATTCAGTAAATCTGCAACCTTCATATTTACATTTCCCCCTTGCATCTTTCCGAAATTTCTATTAAATGTGCTTGGGTAATCCTGACTTTTGCACTAATGTTGCCAACTTTACCATCAAATATTTACATCAGACTAAAAATAATGTTCATGCAAGCATTTGCTTCAAAATTATACATGTAAGACAGCTGTCACCATATGAATTGTAACAGTAAAAATACCATTTTTCTAGTTTTGTTCCTTCTTCCCATCAGAAAATCGACTACTGAAGCATATTTCAGATGAATCCAAATAAATCTTTGCTGTCAGATGTTTCACCTCAGCTCTTCCACCACACTGAGTACAGGACTGCTGAGGGAAGTGTGCAGCTAGATGGCAGTGTGCCAAATTAAAGAATCAATGTGAAATTGACTGTTTCTAATAAGACATGATATAGCATGTCTTAAATAGCATGAAAACCTAAGAAATCAAATCCATAAGGATAAAACAAAACCGTCCATAATATTATTGTGACTGAAAAGCTGTAGCCAGTTGGTATATTGAGCCAGGGCAATTTAAAATCCTGTATTTCATCCTGGTTCAAAGAGTGACTCTACCCTAACCACTCTACATATCAGCTCTTATCACTATGTAAAACAGAAACAGTGCCATCTGCCTTGGTTTGAAGAGCACTGTATGGCTTAATAAAGTGATGTAAATACTTGTGTTAGTTCAAGGTCCTCCACTAAATGGGACAGATAATGTGATGCAAATGATCAGGAACATACTCCAACAGGTAAATATGGGACCAAGTGAACACAGCACATAAATAGCCTTCTGCTGGATGTATAAAAAGCCTCTATAGCAATAAAACTTAAGGCATGCACCATTCTCCAAGCTAGCCGGGATAAATGGACAAAGGAGGTGTTCTGCAAGGAGGAAAGGATCCTTCTGCTCAGATCAGTAGGCAGTTGCTGTACTGTTCAACAGCAAAATAGCCTCAGGGCTGTGGAGCTGCACACTTGCCCACTGAACCCTGTCAATGTAAGGCTCTCAGTACATTCAATGAAGAATTTCTTATCCCAATAGGCAGAAAAAGAATTCCCACCTTGCAAAGGATCTTTGTTTTCTCCACAGTCTAAACACACAATTGTTCTTACTGTCTTCTAGGAACCTACTGTTCATCCATAGGCAGGAGAGGAAAAAACATGCTACAGTCAGCTATAAACTATCGTTTTCTTTGCTGCTGTGCTTTTTACTTTGGCTCTGTATTGAACCTGCCTTAATATTTAAACTAGCTGCTACCTTTTGCTAGATCAAGGTCTGTTAACACTTCTGAGATATACTCCATTTTGGCTGGGACAACCAATCATTTCAGGATTAAGCATAATTTTTCATTGTCAAATGTTTTAGCCACGCTTTTAAAAAACTATTTTATTAATTTTACAATATGGAAGTAGCAGGGAGAAGTTTAGATGGACAGTTTTCTTTTTACAGTGGACAGTTTTCTTTTAAAGTCCTATACTTTAAACCCAAATTTCACATAAGTCTAAAATCTGTCATGCTGTAAGTAATGATGTTAAATATATATACAAATTATATATATTTATATATATATTTTTTTTATATATCTGCCATGCATTCTTAACATATTAACTGTTACACTTTTTGTGTGCTAAGAATATATAACACAACACATAATTTTGTTTATTTGTAGGTAATATTCCATAAAGATACTTTTTATACTGGTAAACCTTAGGCTAGAGCATCATCACATCTTATATCATATTGAAAAGACTGGGGGTTTTGCCTGAGTATCAGGAAGACAGGTTCAAGAGAACATTCTGCTGAGATCCCTGAGGGATTTTGATTATTGCCTTGATGAAAGCCAAAGACCATTGATGGCTGTACCATGGATGTCACTTCAAGTGACCAGGACATTATGGTGAAATGTTAGAACCTGCAGGAAATTTTACAGTCCCAATGGCCTTTTGGAACAGTAACACCACCTCCCAGAGAGGTCACTAAACAGACTCTTGTTTTACTTTTTCCTTCACGGAGAACCAGAGAAGTACACTTATGAAAAATATAAACTTATAGACATGGACAAAAGACAGCCAGAGCTTTTGGGGAAAGAGGTCTCCTGAACACATATGATGACACAGAATGAAACATCCTCTTCCTGGAGAATTTTTCTCTTTGGGCACTTCTCAGGCACTTTATGCTGTCAACCACTGTTTTTATTATCTTAGGATAAGGTGATGTTTGGGGAAAAGTTTCACACCAGCCCCATAGGCCAAAACATTCTGACCTGTCTAACTAGCCAGACAGCAGATTCCTTTTTTATTATTTCAAATAAAACACTTGAGTTCCAGTACAAGATGATTCTTCAGCTCAGATTATACCATATTATGGTCCAGAGGTGAAAACAGGTGTTATAAACTGGGTAAAATATAAAAGCACATATTTTGCTAGCCTTTCATTAGGCTTTCATTTCAGAGTTAATTGTAGATTCAAAGAGAGTGTAGCAGAAAACCTTTAACTAACGTTCTCCAAAGCATATTGAGTAGCCGGACCAACAATTTAGTTACCAGTCTAAATAGGAATTGGGCTGGGACTGGGTTCTAGCACTCACAGCTAGTCTCAAATTTGGAGTCTGTGGCCAACTTTGTTCACACTGAAAAGTGATTTGGAGGAAAAAGGTTTTAAAAACCTTGCTATCCTCACCTTTTCCTCATTCATTCACAGACACGTAGCACAAAGTCAAGTTTGTGCACTACCTGAGGAGAACCTCCAGCAAGAAGCTTTCAATGGCAGCCTCACTGTGAACTCAGTTTCCCTCAGCAGCCAGTCTCCTTTAGAAAATTCTTGCCTGTTGGCAAGCCTATGATTTAACTAGGTGGTGAGGGAAGAGAGTGAATACCCATCATTGACCATGACCATGGTCTGCATGGGACCACCAACTAAATAAGGTCTTAAAAGATTAGCTGTCCCTACTAGATTTAGCCCACTAGAGCACCCAATCTTTTATCCCATCACCCCAGAGACCCAGCCCTCACCCCATGGCCTCAGGTCCACAACCACCTGGTCTCCCACCTTCTAAAAATGTCTACCACGTGCATCCCTGCCCTGAGAGAGAATTCCCCCTCAAGAAGAAAGGACTGAGAGGGCACCTCATAAATGTGTATAAATACCCAATGGGCAGCCAAGAAAGCGAAGGCAGGCTTTTCTCGCTGGTGCCAACCACTAGGACACAAGGCAATGGGCAGAAGTTGGACAATGTTCTCATGTACTGTGTGATTCTTGGGGCGTCTTGTGCAAGGCCAGAATTAGGCCTCGATGATCCCGATGGGTCCCTTCCAACTCAGTTATTCTCATGGTTCTATGATTGTATGATGCACAGGAAGTTCCACATGGCTATGAGGAAGAACTTTTTTACTGAGCAGGGAAATCACTCATTGAAACAGGCTCTGGAGTCTCCCTCACTGGAGGTACTCAGGAACTGCCTGGGTGCAATCCTGTGCCATGAGTTCTGGGATGACTGCTTGGGCAGGGTGACCACTGCGCTGCCCTGGAGCCTGACCCGCTCCGCGAGTGCGAGATGACGGCCCGAGGCGAGCGCCGAGGCGCGGCCCGCACGGAGGGCAGGCTGAGGGCGGCGTTCCCCCGCTCCCTCCTCCCGCCCACCCGCCCGCCGGGCCCGCGGCCGCCCCGCCCGCCCGCTCGCTCGCACGGCGGCGCGGGCAGGGCCCGCTGCGCTACGGCGGGCAAGGCTGGGGCGGCGTCAGCGGGCGCGCGGTGCCGGCTCCAGGGCTTTAAAGCAGCGTGTAAGCTGAGATGCTACCACAGACAGCGGCGCGGCGGCGGCGGCCGCAGGAGCTCCTCGAGCCCAGACGGGCGCCCGCCTTTCGCCCCCGCCGCGCCCCGGGCCATGAGAGCGGCCGCCCGGCGGCTCTAGGTACCCCCCGGGCCCCATGGCGACGACCCGCGCTGCCCGCGCCCTGCTGCTGCTGCTGCTGCTGTTGTGCCCGCCGGGGCTGCGGCGAGGGGCGCGGGGCGGCGGGCAGCGCCCGCGGGGCTGTCCGGCGCCGTGCCGCTGCGAGCTGGACGGAGTGCTGCTCCGCGCCGACTGCTCCGACCGCGGGCTCACCGCCGTGCCCGCCAACCTCAGCGTCTTCACCTCCTACCTGTAAGTGCGGGCCGGCCGGCCAGGGAGCACCGGCGGCGGCGGGAGGGCTCGGGCCGGCCTCCGGCGCTGACAGGAGGCGCTCCGTGCCCGGAGAGAACGCCCGACTTCAAATAAGTTTCTAATCGCTTTTTAATCAGCGGGCGCGTTGTAAAGCGTTTGTAGTTGTCTGGCTATCGCGGTGCCCGGTCCGGCGCCCGGAGGATCGCTGTGTGATGTGCCGTTTGGAGGGTAATTAAAAGCGATTGCAAGAGCAGAAACTCGATGCGATCCTCCGGGACGTTATCTTCACCTTTGCTTCCCGGGACAGGGCTTTGAACTGCGGCCGCTGCCGATTTAATCGTTAACAGATCTCCCCTCGGGTGGAGCAAAGGCACTGAATAAAGCGCGCTCCCGGGAGGCGCGCAGCGCCCGAGACAGGAGGCTGTGTCCAGACACAGGTGCCGGTGTCCAGATCCGGGCTCCGGCCGGCGCACCCCGCCCCTCGGGAGGCTCCCCCTGGCCTCGCAGCGCCCGCCTGACAGAGCATCCCCGCCGGCACGGGCTGCGGTGCTTGCGGACTGCGCTGCATCTCGGGCGCGCTGAGTTACAGCGTGTAGGGACAGAGCCGGCGAGAACGGTGAAACTCTGTATTAGCAAAAAAACCCACCCAAAACCGTGGTGAAACTTTGTTGGCTTCCTTTTTTTGGGCTCCGTGTTCATCGTTTAGCCTCTCGTGGTGTCGTGTGTTGAAAGTGCTGGTGCTCCAAGTGTTCCTTTGCTGTTCTCCTTACTGATTGCATAGCTTTTGTGGTTGCATGACCAGTAGGTTGTTAATTTACAGCTTATTCTTCGTGCCCAGCATAAAGTATGCCTGGTTTTGAACGTGTTTGTCCAGTCTCCATATTTTGACATGCTGTTAACATGCTTGCTACTATAGTTACTGTGCAGATGCTTTCACAGCATAATGTGTCTGGGGTAGTAAAGTAATCATTCTGAGCACACTTCTCTGTTAGTACCATACTTCAAAGGACATAAAACATATCTTACATCTGAAAAAAAGAATAAAGTAAGCTAGAAATTGATTTCTCTGCAATGTATAAACATGACAACATGGACAAGGTGGAAATTAAGTGCAACCAAGCAAATCTAAGTATATATTAGGGGAAAGCCTAATTTGAAGAAAATAACATATATTTATAAAGAGGTGAGCAGCTGAAAGACCCTTTTTATATATACTATGCATGTAAATACAATTCTGAAATATTTCTTAAGATCATTTTTAGCTTATTTTATCAGAAACATTTCAAAACAAAGCTGTTGATAATGTTAGGAGGCAGGAGTTAGCAGTCAGTATTACAGAATGACCACTTACAGTAGAGCAAAACTTTGGCTATGTGTGATAAAGATACAGGTCCTTAAGACACTTACAAGGTCTGCCACTAGTTCCAGAAGTAGCAGGTCCCGATTTTGGGTACACATAAGATACAATGTTTTCTGGTGCTTTGGAAAGCCATAAGCAGAAATGTAGGCAGTGATGGTATAAAGGCATAGTTAAGCTGTACACATCCTGTGTTAATAAGTAGAGACTCTAAATTCCTCACTGCTTGGAGGAATGCTAAAACCAGAAAAGCATGAGAGAATCTACTGTTTGACTGTTTTAAGAAAAAAAAGAGAGCATACGTGTGGCGTTGTCAAAATACCACTGCTGGAGCTCTTCTTCCTCTGGTAACCTGCTTCATAGAAGGATTGTGATCTAGTCTGCCCTTTTGCTTCTAAATCCCTCTGTCACTTCAGAAGGAATGTCTTTCTCCAGTCAAAAATCCTCTGTTGTTCAGTAACATACACCCTGAAGTGAAAAAATGTTATTTGGACAGGCAGACTTTTAAATGACCAGGACTGCATGCAGGCAGTATAAAGTGTAAAAGACTATACACATAGGCAGCTACACTGACTGTTTTCCAAATTTACAAAGCTGCTATCCTTGGATTGATTAATTATTGCCTAATTATGCAGAACTGTAGCTCCTGCCTGCCTTCCATAAAGAACTGTCAGGTCTCGTTGTCTGTAGATGGCTAAGCAATGGCAAATTTTAAAACATGCCTGCTTGTTATAGGCATGTTTGCCTCCCTGAGCTTGGTAATGGCCAATCAGTTGCTTCTTGATTATTCTCCTTTCTGTTTTGGTTTTTTTTCCTCCCAAAAACCTAAAAATGGCTTTTTCTGCTGTGACAATTTTTACCTCAGATCAAAGCAAGAGATTAAAATTGTGTACTCACAGTTAATCTCTTTTAAGAAAAAGATAATCTTCTTCAGTCAATTCTTTTCTTGCACTAAAGATATATCTGATCAAAACCAATGTTTAGTACTACCTTGGATTAAGTTTGAGCTTCTAAAGCTTTGGGTTGGTTTCTTTTTTAAAATTTCTGAACTTTTTATCTTAGTTTAACACTAGCATGGGAGAAAAAGGTTTTCATGGTGTGGACTGGAGATGGTGGGAAAAGCTGAAATGCTAAGGCCATTAAAGGTTTGTTTTATTTTGAGACAAATGTCTATAGAGCGTGATATATTATGGTGACTGAATTTTGCATGTACCATCATTTCTTTTATGATGGTGCTCTTGCAGCAGAGCTAAATGTACTCTACAGATGGACCTGCTACAATTTTCTCCATTCTCATTTATAATCCCAGGCAGCAATTCTTTCCTCCCATCAAAAATATTTTTATTTATGATTATGTGTCTGCTGCCATGAACTGTTAGACTTTTTAAGAGCAGGCAAGGAGAATCCATGAGTTTCTTTCCATTCCTTTTTCTTCATTTACTTTTAGGCTAAGTAATGTATTTGGTGTATTCAATGCAACTCCTGTTGACATAAATGAGAATTCCATGTGCTGATGAAGGGCAAGACTGAGTCTCTGTTTCAAATTAAGAACAGGTCACTTTCCTATCAGTTCACAGTGGAAAGAAGAAGACAGAATCTACAGGTCTTTTGCACATGGGACCCTCATTAATTCTCAAACCAAACCCATGAGTTCATGAAATATTGTTGCCATTTGCTGTGATGTGGAAAATTGAAATGAGGAAAGGCTTGCTCAAAGTTAGACGTAAAGTTTATGACAAAGCCAGCCATTAAAGAAATCCTAACTCCACAGGCTTGTCCTACTTTACTTAAATAATTGCTCCTTAAAAATTTTGTGAAATCTGGAAAATCCTGTTCAAGAATATTTATTAATATTCTAATTTAGTAATGAAAACAATTTTTTTTTCAATCTCAGGTGATGACAATATGATAGCATTTATAGATTTTTAGGTTCTTTGGTTTGGGCCTGGACAATACAAAAAAGTAAATTTATTATAACTGCCAGGGCTGTCTAACAATTTGTATACTGTGCTTGTGATCAAAACCTGTCAATGATAAGCAGAATGTTTGCAAAATGTTAACATCATAGATTGACAGAGACATGCATGAATACAAATATAAATATTGCAGCATGTTGCCTTTTACATTATAGTTTACTTAAAAAGTTTAAATTTAGGTACATTGTAAATATGTGTGCTGACACTTGGCGAAATATGTTTAACATAATTTTGAAATTTTCATAGAAATAATTTATTAAGAAAAAATATTTCTCAAAACTTTGATAACATTGATATTATTACAGTAGAAGCTATGAAGAAGATATTGGTGCATATTGTAAGATTTCAAATCTGTCAATCTTCAAGTGAACTTTGTCCTTCCACTTCATTCATTGCTATGCTATTATATTTGATGATAATTGTTCCTGTAGAGCACAAAAAGACTCTGAAAGTGTTTAAGACTACTAAACATAAAAGGTGAAAAGAAAAAAATTGCAATGAACCTTAATGGAAAGATTACTTACTATTTTGAAGGTAAAGAAGTATGTTCCCAGAAATTGACAATGCTTCTGAAATAAGAAATATAGTAATTTCTGTGGCAGGAGTACCCAAAATCATAAAGAACAATCCTTTGGGGTAAATCTGCATCTTTTTAGTCTTTCTGATCTCACAGTGCAAATTCAGGTCTTTGTCTTCATCCGAGGTATTTTGGGAATGACCACGGTTTTTCAAAGAGATCAAGCAGCAGCATGAGTCATAAAGTCTCTCACACCTTCCAGATCCCTTGACAAGATTTAGGAGTTAGATATTTCATAAAATGTCTGTCTTTTCTTAGGAAGTACTTCTTTACACAGCTACAAACTTTACAGACCTTAAATTAATTGATTGTCATGTGGCTTCAGTTAGTAATCTAAACTTGTCCTGATTGAGGATGAAGGTGAATCCAGGTTCTGGATTTAGATTTTCGTGCTAAATCTCCCTTTTGAAAAGGAAACATAATATTTCCTCTCTACTTGGGGCAATAGCACATATGCAAAGGTGAAATATACCTGTCAATAAATTAGAGGCAAACAAAAACTGAAGAAGTGACAAACTATGAAAAGTATTATGTTTGCTAGTTTTCAAGAGATTTGCTTTAAATTTCAAAACATAGTGTGTTAAGTCAAAGTCAGTTTCTTTGAGAAAAATTTGGATTGAAAAGGTATTTTGAAATATCATTCTTCTCACTTGAGAATACTGTGTTAAAAATAACTCTTTTCACTGCTTCCTTAAGAACCTTTTGCTGCTCTGAAAGAAAAAAGGGCTCTCACACATTACCCCTCTCCTTTAGCATTTGCTCTGTGGAAGCACTGCACAAATTGACCGGGAAAAGGAAGCTGTCTTTAAACTGGGAGAATACAAGGTGCTGACAGGCTGGAGGCACCTTTGCTTTGGTTGGTATCTGAAGCACATCGAACAATTGGCGGGGCAGAGGGAGCCTGACTCCAGCTGAGAACGCGTGCACTGGGCTGACCTTCCCAGTCAGCATGCCAGCAGAGATTAGACTTCCCTCAAGTGCTCCCTTGTTAACCCAGATTTTTCTGCAATGTCATTTGTCTTTCAAATGCTTAAAATTGCTACCAATCTTTCAGTAGTCCAGATCACTTTCTTTTATTCTCTGTGTTGGCCAAGGTAATATTTCATCTGCATGCGCTGCTTTCTTAATTCTCTGTTGGCTATTTAAATGGTCATGATTAATACAATTTATGGTGTTTTCCCTGATTTCCATACTTGAACTGTCCAGCAGATCTGCTTCTTTTCCCAGTAAAAATCATGGTAAATAAGGTGTGGTTCCTTTGGCTCCGAGTAAGCTGATTGAAGGCAGAACATGATGTGGTGTTTTTGACATATCAGAACAGCTTTAGACTTTGGTTAGAAGAAAATACCCTAACATCTTTAAAAAAAATAAGATGTGATCAAAGCATGCTTACTCCTCAGAAATTTAGCAATTCATGTGGCAAATCCATATGCTTTATTCTCTGTAATGTTTGCTGAGAAAACCTGGGAAATATTCTGTACAATTTTACTGATCAGATGTGAGAAATTTATCGCCTGGAGAACCATAAAAGACATAAATATGGTTGGGGAGGGGTAGGGCCTGAAATGACGTTGCTGACACTTGCTGAAGGAGTGCTACCTTCTTCTGTCTCTCAGAATTGAGGTAAAAATAAAAAAAAGGACAAAGATAGTGACTGTTTCAGCTGTATGGGGCAGCAACTCATGGCACCCCTGACTTAGTCCTAGTGTTTTGGTTTTTTTTTTCCTGAAAGCCTACAGGCAATATCTCGTAATTTTTGAATTAGAGACCTTAGAATGAGTATGAAAGAAGCAGCAGCACCCCAGTACTGTCCTGGAATGTCTTTGCCATTTAGGTGGAAAAGACCCCCAGCCAGCTCGTTTTATACTAAGCACTAGCAATCCCTGGATCTCTAAGCAGTAATGAAATGGGATTGCAATGCAAGCTCCCAGGAACTGATGCAGTTTTATCCAGCTTTGCTCAGACAGTACATTCTGTATCACCTTCCAGATTTATTATTTTGCAGTGTTTTACTAATTTTTAGCTACGAGCTTTGGGTTTTAGGGGCTGTGGCCACAGCACTGAGGACATTCCCTGAAAGGACAAGTTATATTTTCATGTCTAGTCACTGCTGCAAAAAATAATTAATCTGAAGTGTAGTGTTATCCAACAATGATAATTATAATAATCAGCCACTCCCAAACTGGGATTTTATTGGTCACAAATGGGCTTTTAGTTTGGGTCCAATTGTATGATTTGGCTTCAGTCCTGCAAATACTTATCCAGATACTTAACTTCAGTGTCAGGAGTGGTTCCACTGAAATCACGTGTGCAAATGTTTGTTGATCAAGGCCTTTAATAATTCTAAAACAATCATCCCTTTCTCATGTGTCAGCTCGTTTGTGGGGAATAGTTTCATTAAGCTGTTCTCCACCACTGTCTCTTTGCACAGCCTAAAGCATTATGTATATCATAAATCATTTAATGCCATTGTTTTCAAAAATGGTCTGATTTGAATACTTAGTTTTATCTGGAATGCACCATCCTCCAGCAGTATCAAATTATGTAGTTGCAGTGAAATATTTTTAAGAACATATTTTGATTAAAAATTGCTGAAACTTTGCATTATACTTCAGAAGTATAGTTGGCTTTGTACAGGCGATATAGTATTGTGTGCATGGAGATGTCTGTGCACAGACAGATGTCAGACAAATTTTTAAAAGTATCAGTCTAAACCAGCACAAACAACTATAATTCCCACCATACAAAATCTCTCCCTGCTTTTGATAACACTTGATTAAACGTTTTCTATTTTGTTGAGAGTAACCATGCTTAGTGAAATTACTAAACTTACACACTAATTACTTAAGTAATGCAGAAGTATTTTTTGGGTTGGGACTTAATGTGCATAATGATTGTGAATAAACTTAACCCTTTTTTGTGTGCTTGGATCATACAGATTTTCCCATGAAAAGTGTACAATAATTTAATGCTGCTATTTATGAAGGGGAGGTAGGAGGTAGAAAAGTAAAGCTGGTGTTTGGTACTACTACTTATCTTTCTTTTTTTATTCTGTTAGTTTCTTCACCTAACACTTCAGCCTGTTTTGTTTGAGGATAGAACAATGTTCTATCCTCAAACAAAAAGTTTGAGCAATGATATAATATAAATAGTTGGATAGTTGAAGCAATGATATAATATAAACAGATAGAGCAAAGAAATAGGACTTTCCTAGCCCTTGTTTCTGCAGCAGTAGGCATCTTACGATGCCAGTTGTACCATGCCTTCTGGATCCTGTGATAATAAAAATGCTAGTGTAAGTGAATGAAAGAACAGATGTGAGATGATGTCAGCATCAAGGGAAGTGTAGCTGCACTGATTTGGCATTCACTGAGTTTGTAAATGAGTCTCTGTGTACCCTGAGGGGAGAAGGTCACAGCTGGCAAAGGAAGCAAGTAAGATAAGACAAAGTTCTCTCTCATCCATGATTGAAAGTTACGTGTTCTGAACTACCTTGATGAGTAACTTGCCTTTGAGCTTGATCCTTAATCAGCTTGCTGTGGAGGCTGCCTCAGAAATTAAATATTTCTCCTGTTGGTCTCACATATGATGAGGCTGCATTTATGTTTGTAGTGGAGGGTGAGACCAAGTTGTCTAGTGTCCAGAAATAAGATTTATCCTTATGGAGACACGGAAACCAAAGTTTCTTAAACACCCTAATTCACAGAGACTGACATGAGAAAAAGACAGAAACTGCTTCTGGGAACAGGGACTATGATCAGTTAGCCATAACTGGGATTCAGGGGGAGAGAGCTTTAAGTCCTTCTGCTCCTGGATATAGTAAATTATGGATTCTAGTAAATCATGCAACTTTTCTCTAGTCTTACTCCATATATGTGATGACTGGGACAGCTACCTACATCTGAATTTGACTAATTTGATAGTGGCTGAAAAAAAGCTGGACATCTGTAGATTAAGAATTCTTAATTAGGGGCTAATTGTGAGTATGATATGGTAAAATTAGGGAAGTCCCAAGGATTTCTCTTCTGAAGGGTATATGTCTGCCTTTCAGTTTTGCTCCTGGCTGTCTTTGTGACCTGAATTCTGTGATATATAAGTTTCTTATTGGAATAAGTAAAGTCTGTGCAGGCATCTGAGAGTAATATTTGACCTGCTGACAAGGAAATACAGTATCCATACACTTGGTGCAATATGGAAGTATTGCCTGCAGTTGTGCTGAAGTTGTGCAAAGACAACAAACTGGAAGCAGTCCAGAAGAGGTGCAGGTTCAACTTAGTGACCTGACAAGGGTCTCAGGGAGTACATTCCTGTCCTAAGGTATCCCTGCATAAAACCTCACTGTATTGACTGTAACCTGCAACAAGCACACAAAATTACAGGAAGCTTAACAGAGCAACAAGAAGTACACGGAGAACAAAGGGACAGCAGGTTGCTTGGGAGTCTGCCTGTATTGGTGCTGTAGATTAGTGACTTGTACCTCTCATCAGGTAGCTCAACTGATTTTAAACATTTTAAACCCTCAGGAGAAGTGGCACTGTAGTCTAGCCCTAAATTCTGAATTCACATTTGTGCCATGTGTATGCAGTAAGACTTTGTAGCGTACAGTTACTGTGGCAGAGTTGTTCCCAGAAACATTTCTTTCCTTTGTGGAGATAACACCTGAGGATGTAGTTGTGGTGGAGTGAAGAATAAGGGCGTGCAGTGCTCCTGATAGGTGCTTTTACAACTTGAGTGTGAGGCACTGTGGAAAAGTAATTGGCAGCAGGAAAAGGGTCTCATGTGGACTTTTTCAGGCCTAGCACGGAAAGGGGACAATGTGAAAGCTCTTGATCAGAGAATAGCATCTGGGAAAACTGTAAATTCCTCAGCATGTGGAGGCTTCACTTTGTCTCATACCTGCACATGGACAGGTGTGAACTGTCAAGTACCAGAACTTTACTTCCTTCTGGCCAAGGCAGAAGATGTGAAAAGAAAGACCAGGACAACCCCTTTGGAACATGCTAACTACCTGACGGCCAGAGACAGTCCAGAACATAGTTAAACATGTTCTTGGAATCTTGAAGTACATGTTCTTAGAATAAAAAAAATGTTTACTGAATGTGCACTGTGATCTCAGAGATGCTTGTTAGCCCACAGCCTTGATGAACAGCACCTGGGCTAACCTCCTTTTTTTCTTATCAGAAACCCTGTCTGGTCCCAGGAACTACTTCTGTCTAATGAACTCCTGTTTTTAATGAACAGACATGGAAATTTATTTTTCTTGATTGAATGTCAATTCAAGTGGAACAACATTTTTGCTATCAAACTTTCAAAGAAAGTTACCGACCCGAATTGTGACCACAACGGAAAATTACTAAAGCCAACTAGAGCAATTACTAAAGTGACTAAAGCCAGCTCCCTTGTGACCTATAAATAGCAATCCTAAGGGAGACCCTTTGAGCTCTCCATGTTCACAGCAGGCTCTGACCAGGAGTCTCCCTCTGCGTGGGACACCTCTCAGAGCCAGTGAACTCTCAAGTTTGCTGTACTTGGAGGATCACTGCCAAATGGCACTCATAGAACCTGGGTCAGTATCCCCATTCCTTGAGGCTCAAACCTTCACCTGTAGAGAAGATGCAAAGGCATCTGAAACGAGTACTGCACTTAAACAGGAATTTTTCACAGATCTATACTTTGTCCATACTCGTTTAGGTGTTTGTGTGAGTGTGCCTATGCTATAGCAAATGTGCTGCAAATGTTTCTCCCTTAGGTTTTTAAGTGGGTTCAATTCATAAGGTAGCTTTATAAATGAGTTGCTATTGCACTTATAGCAAATTCTATTGAATCTTTTGACAAATTGTTTAAATTAGGCTATTAAGTGCTGCTAAATTTAAATGTGGTTAAAATCTTTAGGTGCAAGCCATTGGTCAAGTCTAGGGCTAAGTTTGGCAGGCAGATTTGCTCTAAACTTTGTGACTAAGAGGAAGAGTTTCTTACTCCTTTTAATCCTTACCCTTTTTTTCATCCTCAGCCTCCACAGTGATAATTTTCTTCGATTTTTAGATTTTAGTCTGATTTTTCTCTGTGTGCTTTAACCATCTAGTTAGCAGTAGAGTGAACCTTGCCAATGAGCTGTGTCATGCTTTCACTTTAACATTAAATCTGCTTTTGCCAGTGATTCTTTGAACAACTTAAGACACCCACTCGTGACACAGATTTCTGAGTGCTGTTCCATGTAGGTAAATTAGTAGATTTATGCCAAGGAAGACTTCATGTAGTTTCTGCTATACTTATACTAATGGAACTTAGTATAAGTTCCATTAGTGTATCTACTAATACTAAGTATATCTACTAACTTAATCGTGTGGAATTGGTACTGCTAAAATTAATTGAATCTGAAAATTTTAAAGATTTTGAAAAGTATTAATTAATAGAATTAAATTTAAGCATTTGCTTTGGTTTTAAAGTGCCAACTCGTGACAGAAAAGATTTTATTGTATCATTAGTATGCACGTTGTCCATCTTTTTTAAATTATCAAAGGTCAGTTTTTTCTTTTGAAAAAAAGATTTTAGGGATACCATTGAGTGATCATCATTACTGCCTTGTTTGGATTAGGATGCAGACTCTGGCAGGTGAATTGTGTTGTGTCAGGGACTTGTGTCAACTGTACAAATTTTGCAGGAGTTTCAGGAAGGAAGGAATTACTTTTGTTTTTCAGTCCTTTTGCTGCCATTGTTGATAGCATTAAGTGAACAGAGCAACGTGGTTTTTTGGAGGATGCTTACACTGTGCTGTAGTACATTCATTACACTCATAGGTAGAAACAACTGTCATACCAAATAGAGTTATCAAAAACACATTGCTGTACATATTGGTGCCTCAGCTGTTCTGTCTTCAATGGCTGTCTCTGGTCAATTTGTGAAGAATCCCATAAACCTGAATCCAGATGTGGTCTGTTTTCTACATTTGTCATCAATCATGGATACGGCGTCTTGTAGTCATGCAGCTCTATGTTCCTGCCTGTCTTTCCATAGAGCAGTGCTGGAAGAGCATCAGATTTCACAAGGAATTTGTAATATCCAGATTTACTGGATGGTATTATTTGCAGTGTTGTATCTCTGTGTGGGAAGTCTATAAGGAAATGCTCCCTGCTCTCAATGTGCTGCTGGTTTAATCCCTTCTGATAAGGGTTTTGAAAACTAATTATGAGCCAGTTTGGTCTCCAATGAAGCTAGAACTGAAACTCCTTTCAATGATGTGGATGGAACTCCTGGAATGTCACAGTTAGTTTATTGTAGAGGAGTCTGTTGTGGCGTGATGAGTCTAATCTAAGGGAAATTACTCCCTCGTCATCCAAATATCTCTATGTGTTGAGTACACAAGCAGGTTTTTTTTTAGTATTTAGTGAATGAGTAATTACCAAAGTATTAATGATAGTAATTAATTGTTAATGACATTCACTAGTGGTTTGGATTATCTTTGCATTGAGAGCTTCCATTAAGTTTTGTTCACAGTTTTTATAAAGCAGTATTAAGGTGGTTGTTCAATAACAACCAAATGAAAATGAGAAATCTGTGAATTGTCATTTAACAGCATGATTTTGGTAAATGGATGGATGTCCCAGCCACAGGAGAACTATAACAGAAAGACATACAGGAAAAAAATACACCTTACCAGCAAAGGTTGCTATGCTCTCTGTCTATGCTCTTTCAGTTATTAATATCACTACTAGTATCATAGATGAATGTTTTTTCTCTACCTGTAAGTGGCTTGTCAGAAAAAAATCCAGAAATTAAAGGACTTAGTAATTTAACATTTATTAGCAGATTCAGACATTAACTGAGTGTTCCTCTATGCTGCTGAGTCTGTTTACAATGAAATGCCTTGGGCCGGCACTAAGCAATAGGACACTTTAGAAGATGCTTTAGACACTTTAGGAGTGGACAAAGCAGCTGGTGTATCTGTACACAGTTTAACTCTCAGAGCAGCTCCTGGATCATTGGGCAAACTGAAGTCTTCAAGCAGAGTGACAAGCAAATGCCCAAGTCAGTCCCCTCAGGTGCAACTAGAGCAGGCCTGCTGCTCCTGCAGTGACCCTGGGTGCACTTTGGGAATGCACGGTCCAAGGCTGTGCAAGCTGACCCAAAACAAACAGGACTGCACCAAGTGGAAGAATGACAGAGGACAAAGGGAGTTCAAATTTTTTTCTTTATACACTATGGCACAATTATTGATGAAGATGAAATATGATGGTGGAATTTTTCAGTAGTTTGAGTACAAGATAGAAGCTGATTCATAAGATGATTCTGCAGTGCTGCTTCAGAGCATATAATTCTTGAGTTAGTATTTTAATGATGTACTGTATGTATCTCTTCACTTCTAGTTAAAAAAGACATATTGAATATTTTGTTCTGTGTCAGGGGAAGTATAAAGAAAGAACTATGGTGATTGATTTCAGTAATACTTGGTTTTAAAAGTATAGAAAGAAACCCCAACAAGATTCATTTATGTTCTCTTTTATATCATCCACCAAAATAGATAATGCAGACAATTTAAAATCAAGGTGTATATTGGTTTCTTTTTTCATAATAGTCTTGTTCATGCAGTTGTCTCTGACTGCCAGTTTTAGTAAAAAATACATAATTAAATGTTTTGATAAAAAAGATATTTTTTACCTTTACTGATGGCATGACATCATAAATTAAAATTATTATCTAGCACTCAGAGAATAAATTAACATATTTTGAATATTAACATATTAATTAACATGAGACACAATGTTGATGGACAAATATTCAAACTGTACAAATGAAAGTACATCTTAGACCAATGGAATAAGATCTTGAAACATGTGACTTTAAATAGATGTGCAGTTTTCTGTCAATAAATTAATAAAATGCAAGATTTCTGCTGTAGAGAAACAAGTCTAGGATGTCACTGGGTAAGTATATACATAAGGCTGAGTGATATTAAAATGAATGAAAGGCTGATTACCAGTTTGAATACCTGTTCTGTCCCTCATGCAACTCTATCAATATTCACAGAGCATGTGGTGCCATTGACTGTGCTACTTACAAAGAAGAATTCAGCAAGGGATATTGGAGTAGCATTTATGCTGCTTCTAAAATTCAGGAGCAGGGGTGGCTAGAGGTATATTTTAGTAATTTAAAGTATCTTTCTCCATAGGTTACTTAAGACAGCGACACAGCTCACCAATAAATGCCTTACACTGCTTCTTAGAAAAGCAGCCAGCTCATGTATAGGTAGGGAATTGTTCCACTAGTCAGAACTGTCAAGCAGAGAATTTAAAATGTCTTTGTCTTCTGAGGAGGTTTGCCATATACCACTGTCTCATCCCAAGGGGGCTGGAGGTGGATGAGGGCTCTTCAGACTTATCCACTCCTCCTCAGTTCTGTTAAAAATGACGGTCTGTCAGAACTGTAAGTTTAATTCAGCCGTTCAAGTCATTGGCTGTTCTTGGATCTTAAAAATTACAGCTATGTTATCACATGTCAAATTACATCTTAACTATCACATGAAAAAGACATGACAATATAGCTACAAGCTTTGCTAGCTCTAAGTAAAGCTCACCAGTAAAATGATTTGATTTGTTATACCTACTATGCATTCTGGAGACATGAGTGTAGGCTAATGCCAATGCGTGCATCTTCAGGGTAATTATTTCAGCTGCAGTGCCTCCACACACCCTTTGTGTCCTATCTTTCAAGTGTAAAATATGTTAAGATACAAAAATTAGTGTATTTTTTCTCAGTATGTGAATCCTTCATTCTGTCAAACTGGAAATACTGCTCAGCTGTACCTTAAATTTTTCCTTGGATACAAAGATATCCTGTATTCAAGGGCATCTGGCAGTGACATTATTTTGGATACAGCTGTTGACCTAGCTGGTTTGTGTCTAGGAAAGATGGATTGTGCTGTGACTGGGGTGACATCAGGCAATCAGCTGTAAGACTATTACCCCCATATCTTCTGCTCCTTTCCTAGTATGTCTTTTTGCCCTTTGCATCTCTAAGTGCCTACACAGATTTTACGACCTTTATCCTTACGATCTTTAATGCCTTACACCAGAAAACAAAACTTTTTCAAGCTTCTCAGATTACTTTTCTAGATCTAGGAAGAGACTTTTCCGAAGATTTCTGTAGCAATTGAATCTGAATTAAATGTGTTATTTTTTAGACATTACCTGATAAGATGAAAAAGACTATTTCCTGTATAAGTTGCACTTGATGGAATAAATAGAGATATTGTATGTGCCTGTATACAGGCTGGGAAAGAGCTTCTTGGCATATGTTTGAGCCTTATAATATTTATTTTGTTGTATGCTCTTACAGTAAATTGTTTGGGATTTTTAAAATTCCTTTAAAGTTTTCGAAATATTAGTGAGCATCTAGTGAATACATTTTTTAAAAAATTATTTACTTACCAAAAGGAAAAAAAATACAGAGTAATTGAAATCAGTGGTGTCATTGCAGAAGCTACCTTTGAGAGCCAATTTTTTCTTTGCTCTTGATTACTCTTACTAGTTTACAAAGAAACACATTTTTGGTTGAAAAGTACGTGTCTCATTCACTGATGCACTTTAGAATGTTGCCACAGAAACAGCCAGATCAGCGGAGCTGAATGGACAGAGACAACAGATTGGGAGCTCAGTGAGCAGATGAAAGGGATCAGAAAACTTTTCAAGTGCCCTTGCACCATTCCAGGTTCCTATGCAAAAATGACCCTACAGAAAACCATAAGGACAGGATTTTCTTATCTTTGATTTAGTTGTAGTCATGTGCTCATTAGCAAAAGTCTTTTCCCTTGATAATTTGGTATAGTTGGCGAACAATATTTTGTAAAAATTTCATTGGCAATGCTTATAACAGGCACAATATAAATTCTTTGGAGTATTCCAGATGAATCTAGAATTTAGCAAAACTGAGCACCCAAGCCTTCTCAGAGAATCTGAGTTCATTTACAGTGCTTCAATTTAGTAGTCAAACGAGAGAAAAAATTTCACCCAGACATGTCTCTAAAAGTCACAGTTCTTGAATTTGTGAGTCTAGTAAAAGTGAAGTATAGACGCCAAATTTCAGATATATACACACAGATAATTTCAAAATAATGACTGGGTAAAAAGCTTTTTCCTTAAATAAGGAAAGAAATTATCTTTATTCCATATTGAAGCATGGGGAAAACATTTTTGTCTGCTGAGTGGCAAACTTCACCCCAGATATATATATATCATTAGCTTATAGAGCACACAAGGCCACATTTAAAAAAGTGAAAGATTCATCAGATACCATCTGACCATTGAAAATGTCACCTCACTCTGAAAAAGCCATGAAATCTATCATCCAGAACAAATTATTAACATTGATAACAACTACTTACCCTATAGAAAGAAGTACGGCTTATGTATATATATGTGATATATTGTTAAAAAAATAATTCCATTCCTTTGGATACCATAGCACTATTATGCTAGAACAGCAGAACAAAAGCATTGTAAGAAGTGATTGCAGCAGCCAGTTTCAAATATATTTGCTGGTTTTACCATATTCCAAATGCAAAAAGACAATATTCTCTTCTGTCTTCCAGCTGCCTTTGCTTGCTGTGAAAGTCAGCCAAATTCTACATCCACAACCAATGCTCAACAAGTAAAACAGATAAAATTATAGTAATCAACCAAATTAATAGGTTATCATCTCATATTATCCCTTTACAAAAAAAAAAATTTAAAAAGGCAGACATATTTGTATTTTACAAAAATCCGCTAAGTCTTCCAATTTTATGTTTTGCTTTTCTAAAATTCCAGAATATAAGAAATGGGACACTAAAGAACATGTACCTTTATAACTGAATCATCTCACTAGGAGTCTCTTACAGTAGCCAGAAACTGCACTTTACATGATACATACAGCATGACAGCATTCATCAGAACTTATTTTTGTGGCTAAGATTTGTATTTTAACATTTTAAAGGCAGTTCTGTATTTCTGGATTATCAAATATCAAAACCCTCAGATATGTTTTAGAATCACCACCCTCTACATATACTTAACATTATAAGAAACTATATTAAATGTATAACCAGGTAAGGACTGCTTATGTGGTGTTTAAGGCAAAGTAAACTTATAAATGCTTCTGTAAAAAGTGTTTATTAAAATTGACTTTGTTTTACAGTTTAGCAAAGTCTGCAGGTAACCTTAAGAGCCTGCTCAATTCATTGTCATTAAGTCAACAACAAGATCTTCTTTCTGCCATTCCCTGGCAGGATTAATGGATTTTGGCATGATTTGTGTATTTAACAGTGAAAGCTCTTGCTGGGTAAGCTAGCAAGCTTGACTAATTCTCAGTTGTGCTAACTTCATAAACCTATTTTAAGGTTTTAACTTTGACTAAAGATTAAAGATAGTGACACATGCTGCTACCTTTGAATGCATCTAACATGATTGTAGTTAATAAGTGTAACTAAAAAATCAAATATGTATTGTATGGTACATGTGAATATATGTATGTTACAGATATTTTTCAGTATTCTGGGTTTTAAAGTGAAATTCCACACAACAATTGATGTACTAATAATAAAACATCTGCATATATCTAAGTGTTTGAAATATTTAATTATACTTTTTAATTACAGAATTGCTAAACTCTGTAACAGGAACAGATAATTTGTATTTCAAAACAACTTACACCTGAGTCAGAAAAGTGAGCAATTATTTTATTTGATCTAAAGCTGGCTTTCTCATCAAACCCATTTTAACCCATCAAGCATTCCAGTTTCTATCGTTTTTTTCACCTTTTCAGACAGTCCTAGAATCAGTATTCAGAAAAGCTTGAAGAAAGGAGAAAAGAGAGGAAAAAATATTTTCAGCCTGTCTGACAAGACTACATAAAAAGCTTGTGATCAAAGGATCTTAAATACACGTTACTGGTGTGACAAACAACATTTTTGTCCTTTTATTAGATTTATTTTCCTTCTGAAAACTGGAATGGCCAGAGTATAGTTTGTGAAAGAAAGCTGGCAGGGTTGTATTCTTTGATTCCTAATTAACACCTTCAGTCTCAAAAGAGAACTAACAGAAATACCATAAAATGTTGCAGCTGCATTGTTATTCCGCTTGGTTGGTTTGTTAAAAGTCGGCTGGGCATTGGCAGCTGCAATAAAGGAGAAGCTCAATGGATGTTTTGTATTGTGCCCACTGAAGTGAAAGAAGGCAACCATTTTATTTTCAAATGGGCAGCTGCATAGTGATGTTTAAATGGAGCTAAATGTGAGATTTACTGTTAATTTATAGTAATTGGTTATAAATAAAGTGGCCATATAGCTTGGCTTTCATCTGTTAAAGCCATAGAACACAAACTGAAGGGGAATGAGTTATGAAGGATAAAGAGTAAAATGCTACAGTGATGAAAAATGCAGTTACTCAGAAGGAGCAGTGGTACTCAGTTTTGCAAAGTGATGCAGCAGCCACCTTGGAAGCAAGTATTCAAGCCTTCTTTAGATAGTGCTTTGAGAGTAAAAGGTAGACATCCCTTTGTCCCAGTGTAGAGGAAACCAATGTTTTAATGCCGGGGTTAGAACCAAGTGCAGCTCTGCCTGGAAAGCATAGGCTTGTATTTTCAGTAGTATAGTAAAGGAGATGTTTAACTCTGGTCAGATAAATCTCACTCACATTCAAAAAAAGCAATTAGGGAAATATGTAAATCTAGATGTTTCATCAAATGCTAGCTAAGGGGTTACCAGTTCTTTCCTTGCACAATGACTGAACTAAAGAACCTCAGTGTCTGTGTAAGAACCATTGTCCCAGCCCCAGAGCCCGTTGGAAACCGAGTCCAGACTGGTCGTGGGAAATACCTACATATTTGACACAGGCCCCATTTCTGAGAGAAAAGGGGGTGGAATAGAAAGTATGGAGATTTTACTGTTGCATTCTAATCAGCCATGATCTGCCTAATTTGCTTTGATCAGGAAGATAAACTAATTTTCCTATAGGGTACATAGAAGTAATTAGCAATCCAAAGCTTTCATGCTTTTGTAAAGGGTAAAGAAAAGAATAGCAGAAATTATAATGGTGGGAGCAAAGTACCCCTTTTCTGCTCATCTGAAAACATTGTTAACTGAAAATAGGATGGTGCCATAGGAGAGAGGCCCTGATTAAGGTGCTTTTTTGGGCTGGAATATCATTGTTCACCATGATATGTAATGTTATGCAGCTGCATGTTGCTGAAGACTAATTTCACATGAGTTTTAGTGTATTTAGCTTCTGTTCTCTTTTATGGAAAAAGAGAACTGTTTTATATTTCATGTAAACAGTACATCTGCCATTCTGAGAGGACGGTGTTCGATTTCACAAGGTATTTTAATATCTTTTTCCACAATTGCATTAGAATAATTCAGTGGTTTGTTAATGTCTAGATCTGCTGCTGCCATAAGATTTCAAGATGAGGGTTTCCTAGGCCATAAAAGTGAAATCAAGCAATCTGTATCCATAGCCAAAGCCATTACTGGATATCCCAGTCTCCTGATTCTATTAGGTAACAATTGCATGGTTCTGTGGGCCTGAACTGTGACTGTTAGCCTGACACATGTGCTGTGATGTAGTATGCCTCAGCTGAGTTTCCTGGGAGCTGTCACTCCTCCTTGACTTTGGCCCTTCTACTTCAATATAAATCAAGATGTCTTGCAAAAGTTTCACAGTAAACCCCTTAATATGCAGACATAATGGCATGCCATCTTTATCCAGGCAAACTACTCATTCAGATCTTACTGATTTCCACAGGCCGCAGAATCCCTTGTTTTTAATATGTATCTTCCCCTACATTTCCTCATCTTTATATTAATTGATTAATTCAACAGGCAGTTACAACCAGCTTGCTTAATAATTCTGTCCACATTTTCAAAGTTTTATTTAAAAAGTCAGATAAGCTTAAGGACTCTATTTATCATTTATGTTGCATTTGTATTGCAGTCCACAACCATAACTGGGATTGTGGATCCACTATGTCAGGAAGAGCTAAAGTATACGGGCAGGCTCTATAAAAGCTTTCACAGGAAAAAAAAAAGGAAAGCAGCTATTGGTGATGAATGGGAAAACCATTTTATGGCATGGATAGAGAAACAGGGGCATGTGTTCTATCTCAAAGACGCTCCTATTAAAAAAATAATATCCTTTAAAGACCGAGATTGGAAAATTAATTTCCCCTGCCAGCAAGATGCATTGAATAGTATTTGGAGGAAAAATAAAAGGCTCTGTTCCAGTATGATAGCAGGCTTAAACTGAAGTATATAACAGATTTTTCAGTTGTCTTTCTATGTCCTAAAATATGTTGACATTGTGATAATCTGCAGTGTTTTTATTCCAACATAAGATAGCAAAAGCTATGTTAGTTTCCATGGGAAAACATGGTAACAAAATAAAACTGATATAGGAGTTATAAAAAACTAGAAGCATTAATTGAAATAGTACTAAGAGTTGTGTTTAGCCCGGGAATATTTATTTGTTTTGCTTAAGGAGGCAGCACCGCCTCACAGATAAAGCATTGATTTGACATTCAAACCTATATTTTCATTTCCTTATTGCATTGCTTAGTGCCACAGCAAAATTGTCTCCCACTGTACAATCTCTTCAACTCCTACTTAGCAGTTACCTCTTTATGTTGTTCCTTGAAAAGCACTGCATAATTGAATATTGTTGTATAAAAAGTTCAGGAGGGAAAATATAGCAAGCACATAATTCCCCCCACCTGTTGGCAATAAACATCCTTTCGCAAATGGGTGGGCAGAAGTTGCTCCTCTGGCCATCTCGAGAATAGACATAGCAATTCTTTTTCAGGCTTTTGAATTACATCACTTTTTCTGTGGAATGTGAACTAGAGATTAGATTCCTACAGCTGTTATTCTTAAACTTGGGGAAGGACTGGAGACTGCTTTTGTGCCTCTTTTTGAGGTGCACAGAAATTAGTTTCCTAAATCCTTAGAGTTTTTTGACGTGAAAAGCATGAGGAAATGAGATTATCTGTAGCCCTTACAGGAGGAAAACACTGACTGTAATTATGAATGTCCTTTTTCCATAGTGTTCTGCTCATTGAGGCTGAGCTATTACCGCTTTCTTATACTAATATGGAAATAGACAATTTTCAAAATGGTGCAGAAAAACAGTTTTACAAATTTCACAGTTTTGCAATATCACTCCTAGTCCTAAATAGCTCAACACACATATGAAGTCAGATCTATGTAGACTTTTTTAGGAAGATATGTGTGAGCTCTGCCCTTGTTCTGAGCCATCTGGAAACCATCAGCAAAGCACTGAACTTGATCTTACCTGAACACTAACCTTACCAAAAAGGATGGTTTTTATCTGGAGACACCTAAGAAACTGCACGGGAGAAAAACTTGTTCCATCTCATTGAGCCTAAAGGAGCCTGAATACAAGATTGAAACCGACATGAAACTGGACTCTCTAAGCTCTGCTTTCGGGAGACACATTCTGATTTACAGAGATCAAAGATTTTAAAACTGTTTTAATTGTTGTTACAGCCTAAATCACATTCACTCTCATTAGAGATTTACTAATTTTTATTAAGTCCTCCTTACTACGTTTTCTGTATTTCTAGAAAGATCTACTATTTATATTCTATAAAAGAAGGCCCAACAATCTAGTGACAAGTCTTAAAATGTCGTGACAAAAGTAAGGCAAGCTTCTCACTTTTCCGTGTAAAGAAAACTAGTTTCTTTCACTAAAAGAAAAGCTTGAATAACCAACCAGGCATTACAGTATACTTCTGATGTCAGAAAACTTGTATTGGTGCAGATTAGGAATCATGTTTCTTCCTTTATTTTCCTTGTTCTGCCACTAGTATAAATACTGTGCATACATTTTGTCTTCTAATTTAGTTGGTCACCCATACCTGCCTTATGCCATTTAAGACACTCCAGGTTATTTGAGGTGTCTCCATAGGATGCATATGATAGGGGCTCTACAGGAAGTGCATCCTCTAATGTGCAAACACCGTTGGTTGGGAGCCAGGCAAGTGATCTCAAGTGATGAACCACAGCTAAAACAATCTGGCAGTTTAGTTTACTTTTAGTCATCCCAGAGCCATGGCATGGTTCTCCCAGAAATCTTAAAGACACACAGAATTGCAGTATTGTTAACACAGTACTTGTGTGAAGGGGACATTTGGAGTAGAAAACGCCTTTTTCAATTTGTGTGACAGGATTCATATGAGGTTTACAGTGAGCTGGGCAGAGTGTGGATGATCTGTGATGCCATATCCAGGTTGCAGAGAGTTTTCAAATTTAAATTATGAGATTTCTTCCTTTGATAGTTAAAAATGTGTGGGACATTGAGATGGAAGGAAGGAAGGAAGGAAGGAAGGAAGGAAGGAAGGAAGGAAGGAAGGAAGGAAGGAACGAACGAACGAACGAACGAACGAACGAACGAACGAACGAACGAACGAACTTGGCTAATCTTCTCCCTTCCAAAAGCACTAGTGGGAAGGATAATCTTTGTGTATCCTGGTGAGGGTTATCCAGCAATCCCCAGGCTATGTGTCCTTGACATCCACAGTAAATTTTCTAATATGGTGGAAAGGTCTATTTGTTCAAACAAGGAGACCTGTCTGGATTGGGGGAAATTTGACAGGGGTCTGAATTTTTTTTTTCTTTTAATATAAAAAAATTTGACTAGCATTGCATTACTGGCATCTCAAACTTTGCCTAGGGTCTCCAATGTGTGATGTTGTTCTGTTTTTCTTCTTTTCTTTGGTGCCTAAACATTTTGACCATAATAATTTAATAGTAAGAATAAGAATAAGAATAAGAATAAGAATAAGAATAAGAATAAGAATAAGAATAAGAATAAGAATAAGAATAAGAATAAGAATAAGAATAAGAATAAGAATAAGAATAAGAATAAGCCTTGTGCCTGTCAAAGTAGGTCGTACCTTGGCTCTGGTTTAAGCTATTGGATACAAAATGCCAAAAAAAAACCAAAAGAGGATAAAAATGTCCCTGGGATGTAAGAGCAGCCTAAAAAATGTTTGTGTGTGCAAGGGGCACGGGTTTTGGAGGATTAAAGCCTGTTCATTAGCTCTTTTTGGAAAAAATTAAATTAAAACTGCATTGTCCTAAAAGAAACACAAAGCAGTATGTAACATGTTAGAAATTATTAAACTTTGCAAGTATATAAAGTTTTTATAAAATGTAATAAATTATGAATGTTTAATAAGGAATAATATCAATTTCTTGTCTGTATTTGAAATATACAGCAAACAAAAAACTTCTGACATCTGCTTAAGGGAAATTTTAGACCTTTTCATTAGATTAAGCAACCAGGTTGTGCTTTAATCAGTTTTTTTGTTGAATTAGAAGAAACATACCTTCCAGTCTTAAAATAGTAACATAATAGTAAAGTTGTCTGTCTATGGTTTCTGTTTGAACTGATTACACTTGATAAAATAACAAACCATGACAAATAGTGGGGCTAGGTTTCAGTAATTCACTGAAGAATGTCTCTACCAAGTCTTTGTGGCAAAATGTCTTGTTTGCAGGACAAATGCAGAGTTGAAATAACAACCCATGAATACCACTGGTGAAATGGCTATGTACACAAGGTGAATGCTAAAGTTTTCCCTTCTGAATGGACCTTTTAATCCAGGCATTATCTAGGCTCTGAAAAAGTCTTCAGTGGCCTTACGTGCAGATTAATGAGAAAATCTGAGACTCGGAGTTGGGCTATTTGCAGAAACAGTTTTCAAGATTTACTGATGGTTGACAAATGCCATTTAGCTTTCAAAGCCATCAATATGCTATTGAAAGGGATTTAGAGGGAAATCCTCCCACTATAGAGAAGGAGGACTTTGAAGGATCTCGGTGGAAGCCCTTGGTCTCCCCACCCCTTCAAACCTTTCAGTGGCTTCCTTCAGCATATAGAGCCCTGAAACGCGTGGCTATGGGAAAGGGGGGGTGGCCCCTTTGAACGGCGTTTGTATGTAACTGAATGTGCCAATCTGCTTTTGTTCAGGCATGAGAACTGAATAGAAGTGTTTCCAGAAAAAGTCTCTTGTGCTCATGATCAGTTTTTCAATGGGCTTTCTGCTAATAGATTTTTAATATGGGAGCTGGAAATGGTGAAATATGAGTCTGAAAATTCTAGTGAATTGAAAAATTGTCCAAGAAAGTCTCTCTGCCCCATAGCATTTGTTAACCATGCAACCATATCCTTCTCTAATAGTGGCTTTCAAAGAAAAGGAACTTCATACATTATACATGTGACAAGACAAATCATCTGAGTTTAATTTTTTTAAATAATGTCCTTTATTCCACAGAAATTCTAATACCTGTTTCTATGTTATTTCATTTCTTTGGTTATTTAAAAACTTGTTTTCAAACCATATGTTTTTATTTAAAAATATCCATTATGGGATTGAGTTAGGAAAAAAAGATGATGAACTTTAGATGATCATGTTTTAGTTAAGGGTGTTTTAATTTAAGATCAGGATGGCTTGAAGTCCTTGCTTTTGCCCATGCTGTTCAGAATATGCAGGATTCCAGATGAAAATTCTGAAGAGCTTAATAAAATTGTACAAATGAAAAAGTGGCAGAACCTGCTGCACAGTTCTGGAAAAGGGGATCTCTGGAATCTCTGGTGGATTATGAAAGGATATACTGGGGCTTTATTCCTGAAGTTGCTGAGAGATTTGTGGTTTTCAGTCAGAACAAATGCCCACAAAATCCCCTCTGTGTTCCTTTTAATAGCAACAGTATTTATGCATGTAAAACCGTGTGGTGCTGTCTTCCAGTCTGTCACAAGTATGTGAAAGTTGAGATGAAATGCCAAGACGATGACTGAGGGGGCATCCTTCACCTTTAATCTTGACATCACTCCCCACACAGGACAGGAGAACAAAGCCAGGATGTGAGCTGCTGTAGTCTCTTTATACCCAGCGTGTGGTGTGAAGAACAGCATCATTGTGCATCCCACCAACTCCAAACTCCTCATGAAAGGAAAGGAAGGCTGTGGAAAATAGGACAATACATCTCAGCAGAAGACCTGCTTCTGCTTAGTGGGTGCTTTGACTTCTGTCCCATATATCATTTCTATCTGCACCATTTTCATGCTGGCATCCATTCTGCCACCATCTGGGAAAGGAGAGCAGGAGTAATAGCGTGTGGCAGGTACTGTCTTGTGTGAGGTGACCAGTGGTCATAAGAAGCCAGTGTCATGTAGCAGTTGGGTGCTGTGGTGTTCATCTGTGCTACTTGTTCATTGCAAACCAAATGAAGCCTGTAGGAGAGCTCCCAGATTGTCTAAGGCTTCTAGTTCTTAAAAAAGGATGGTGTATCTTCACCCAGAAAGAACAATCTGTTACATCCCACTCCTCTCCACAGGTTAAGGGGAATGTTGTTTGATTCACACCAGGTGATCCACGGGAGAAAACACAATTCTCCGGACATTCAATACCAAACTTTTACTTGCAAACTTTAGAACATTAAGGTTGAATAAAGTACTTGGCAAATTTTAAATAAACTTAGGCAATTTGAACTCCTCCAGATATGGATAAGAGGTACTTTCAAGGCATTGACTGGATTTTTTTTGTCTAGCTTACAATATATTTTGAGCAGTTAGAAGAAGAAAGAGAGAAAGAAAGGGCAAGAGTAGAAAGATATTACCATGCGTGGATCCAGCAATGAAACTTGATTGTTGCAATTTAGATGTCTGCTGATCAAAGTGATGGTCACAGTCTTGGTCTGCCAGGGGTGGGGGAAGCCTGTGAAACACAAAGTTCAATGGGTTAAGAAATGGTGAGGTTCAAGTGGGATTGCCCAGCTGCCCCCTCTGGGGGGTTGGAGTGGAATTTTACACTGTCAGATACAACACTGTGGATCATGTGCAGTCTTCTGGTGGAAGGACCTAGAAATGAGTGTTGGGGTGCTTTGGGGGTCTGTAATGGTTTGTGACACCTAAGACATGACAATTTTTTCTCATTAGAGTAGTTGAGCCAATTATACCCCATCACAGGAGATAAACACCTTCAGACCTACATGTGAATGTCCCAGGATCTCTCCCCCAGAGGGAAGTTTTATACATGAGCCAGTTGCTTAAAGAAGGACATGATAAAAAGCACTAGCCTGCCTCCCAGGATCTGCTGGCTCAAATCCCAGCTTCTTGCTAAACAAAGGTTGATTTGTGGTGGTCATCCTCTGGTGCTCACACCTGCTGCACCTGTGCTGTCACCTTGCACACTGTCAGCAAAATATCCACTGCTTCTTCAAATGGCCAGTTGTGTGAGCCTTTAACCATTAACATTTCAGTCTCTCACTCCATCACAATCTACATTATTCTGAGCAATCCTTCTAGTTTTCTGATGGAGTTTATTGGAAACCTGAACTTGATGTTAAAGAAAAATTGAGCAAAGACTGTGGAAAAGAGAGGGTGAGAAAGGAAAATTGATCAGAATCAGCTCATCGCTTTGAAAAAACACTAGGAATGAAAAGTTAAGTATGACAAAATTGGATCAGGCATGACAACCAAACAGAAAACAAAGAAAGGCTGTAACAGCCGAAAATGTTACACTTTCCACTCCTTAGTGACCTACATGACATCTTGCCTTTAACTCAACAGATTTTAGAAATTATAAAATGGCTGAGAAAAATACATGGAAAAATTCCCTGCGAACCAATGAGTACTACATGCACTATTTCAGGCAAGCCAGTGTGCTGCTGCATAATTTCCACAGCCATGAAATACTGCCTATTGGGTAGAACCTGGCATTAGGAACTGGTAGGCCTGGGATGATGTCTGCCATCCATGGGAGTCACTGGGAGTTTTGCTGCCAGTGGAGCCAGGTGTTCACCCCCAGGCACTGTTCTAGTGCTGACATTGACTTGCTGTTTTAGAGGTATTTAGAGTTGTAAATAACAGGGCAACTGATTGATTCCAACATTTTTATAATTTGGAATAGAAAAAGAGATCTTGGAAAGTTCATTTTGTTGAGCAAAATAGTCAGAACAGACAGGTGCAGCAAGGACACACTGTTTCACATGTGCACACAGGTGCAGTACAGTTAACAGCAACAGTTTACATTTGGTAGAGGTTTGTTTTGGCTACTGATATTTAGTGATATTGTCTCCAGGAAGATCCAAAATTCATATTTGAAGCCTGAATCAGAGACAGGGCAGAGGATTGGACTGAACAGCACCAGTTAGTTGCTCGCCCTGAAAAGATTTTCTGTTGATCATTGTAACAATCACAAGAAGTGTGGGTCATTGCCCTCAAAATGAGGTTTCCAAATAGTGGACTATGTAAACTCTGTGAATAAAAGGAAGGAAACAGGGATCATTTTTTCTGGATCAGGGTGCTGCCTCTGCTCCTACTAAATACTGCCTTATCCCCTGAGCAGCCCAGCTGAGCTCAACAGAAATAGTTCTGAAGTATTTTACCTCCGCATTCTAATTGTAAAGCTCTGATCCCATTAATTTAAGTTGTAAAAGGAAATAATTTCTCAAAAGAGAACACATTTTTATACTAGAAAGAGTGCAGCTCTTTCTAGTATGATTATGCTGGTATAGGCACATGAAAAATATGTGCCAGCCCAATACAAAACATGAAGTCCCTCTACTGGAGATTTCTCCTTGTTAGGGTGGCTTAGAACATCTCAACCCTGCTCCTTGACATGAATTGTTTAAAGCCAGCTCAGGTATTTCAATAGTCTGCCTGTCTGAAGGGCATCTGATCAGTTATGAGCAAAGAAAATGTGTGGAGACTAGATACAAGTAATGTCAGTATACGATTAAGGATGTGGTGTTTATGTATATTAAGACTGTTTTAGACCAGTCCATGTGAAGGTATCTCATGATAAATGTGAATTTTGATTACTTAAAAAAAAATAAATCATTACCTGATGGAGAAATAGTGTTTTTAAGTGCATTATCTTTGTAAGAATCAAGCTATGTATTTCTTGGCACTTATTGTTGCAGAAATGTGGATGTTCAACCAGTCAGGGAAAGATCTATGACAGCTTTGTCATTCCTCTGAGCTCTATAGGAAGTGTTGGAAGAGACTGTCAGCCAGCCAGGAGCTGGCAGATCTAAAGGCCTTTTGTGTTTCAGCACACAAGCTCTGTCATACATAAAGGGAAGATGTGCATATAAAAAAATTCCACAACTTCCTCTGTCTGAGGAATGTTTACAATATTTACATCCTAGGTATAAGATCAACCTGCATTAGTCCAAGCCAAAACTGCCAATGGAAATAAACGAGTTCTGCTTCACCTTTCCTACGTGTTCTCCTCTGTATTTGTGCTTGGTGCACAAACACCAACGGAGTGAACCAATTCAGGGAACTGATTTCAATTCAAACCAATTTTTTTTCCTGCTGGATATTTTTTTAAATATAGATCAGTTGCCAGCTCTAGTTAAACAGCATCTTTACAAAGAATGAGCAGTTCTGGATTAAGGGAGAGATCAGGAGAAATTCTTTTGGTAGCAATATTGAATGAAACTGAGAATGTTGATGATACGACATCCATTGGGCTGTCCATGCAATAAAGAGAAGATTCTGTAGATAATTATTTCAGCTAAGCAACAGCACAAAAATGATCAAATTAGTACTTCAAAGGAGAACTATAGTAGGTATAATGTAGCATAGCATCATTTTCTTTGCTGGAACTCTTCAATTACTGTTCAACAACACAAGGTACAGCTAAGCAGTAGTAAAAGCAGAAGTGACAGTGCTCTGCTAAAATGATTGGACATCATAATACTAATGGTGTTTTCCAACCTAAACAGTTCTGTGATTCTGAGTCTATGATTCAACACCAATGCATAGGAAAATGGAAACTTGTAGGATAAGAGTAGGGAAGAAACTTACCAGCATGTTACCAGTTGAGATTAAAGGCATGGACTCATGATGACTTTGATTTTTGCCATCTCCTTTACTAAACCAGAATTTCACCCAGAGTATGTGTATTTTGCAGTGAGCTATTTTGGGAATATCCAATGTATATATCCACAACACCTGCTGCATTATGTCACACAAAGTGGCATTGTGCAGAGATCTGGTGTTATGAAATTGGAACAGTGATAGCATCATCCTGCTGTACCTGGGATAGTTAGTCTCTCCGAGGGTACCCAATGTGGTAATGCATCTTCCAGCTCTGGACCCAGCTCACTCATCTGTACTTTGGGGACCTTTGCACTGTGCAGTGTAGGAGATGTATTTCCTGCCCTGAATGCACAGATCTGTTGTGCACAGATCTCCAGATACTCATGCTTACATCATCACTGTTGAAATGTGTTTATAGTAGAGCTCTCAAAGCTCTTTGTGTTTAAATTCTTCAAATCTGTGCTGTGGAATAGAGTTGAGGCAAGTTAAGATGCACAAAATAAATTACTTACACTGTGTCTTGTTACGAATGAAATCAGGCTAATCATGGTTAATTTTCACCCTCAGCAGGCTCACAGAAGTTATCTTGGGTATTTTGGTGAAGATGAGTTTTAAAATTAGTTTGTGTAACATATAATCTGTGCTGTACATAATTTATGGTTAGATATTCAGACCAATTCACTACTGGTGAGCCATAATAGTAAATTTAGAAATTTGCACTTTATAACTTTAGGGTTATATTTAGAATCTTTGTTTGCGCTCAGATATATTTTGAATTAGTTTCTGCTGTAGACAAGGTGTAGCATGTCAATAATCAAACTATGCTGTGTTTTTTGTACATGTTCTCTTCTCATATAAATAACCATAATTTAAAAACAGCCTCATTGAAACCAGAAGGATGAAATTATAGACAGGGGATTAAAAGAAAATTGGACACCACATTTATAAAATAGATGAATGTGTCCAGTCATTCAGGACAAGGAAAAAAAACCCAAAAACAATAACAAGGAAAAAAATGTATTTTTGTCATTTATGTAGCAAATAGTTGTAAAAATAAGCAACATCTGGAGTGGCAGAAAATGTTCTGAAACCAAGGGTTTCTTTTCCCCAGACTTTGTTACATCTAATACATATCTCTTGTCAATTTACTGTGCTATTCTTCATCAAAATAAGATAAACAGTACTTGATAAACAAACAAGTAATGAAAAACATAATAAACATGCCAGTAGTTGTCTTCATAAATTACAATAAAAATTTATATTATTTTCCTGTTGTATATTGTTTCAGTATTTGAACAAGATTAATCATGTATGCAGTACTCATATAATCTGTTTGAACTAGTGCAGCAGAAACAAGCAGTCACTCACAAAGTAAAAATGTACTAAAACAATCTGTGGGCATGGGTGGAAGAGGAATTCCATCCAGTCCTCTTTTAACTGCCTCTGCTGTCTTCCGTATTATAAAACACTCCTTCATTTATTTAAGTTTTTTAATATGTGAGCTAAGTATACCAAATTATTGACATGTTGGAATGTTTTTGTAAATTACCCTGGTAATTATTCCTTAGCAAACTGAGTCTTCAAATGAACAGCTGTAAATCAGCTTTGGTAGGAAAAATGGTTAATTTTATCTAGTAAGCATCATGAATTTGATATTAAAAAAACCAAAACAGAGAGTCAGAGTCTTTTTACCTAAATGATATGTCAGATACCTGTCAGATTAATTCAGCACTGGGTGTTTTTGGTCTGATCTTTGATCTTTACTTTCTTTTTTTGACCCGAATTGTTTGCTCTGACCTGCTCCCTCTGCTGGAGTCTTGGATAAACTGAACGGCAAAATTGTTTCCTGAAAAGATTAATCATGCATATACTGTTTGCTTTGCAAATGTTCTGCAGTCCAGATATAAGTAAGACTTTGATGGTTGTTTATATGGAAGAATTGTCTGTGTTCAGGAATATTGCACAGTGTTTAAAATCACTCTGTTACAGAGCTTCTGAAGTAATAAGCCAAATTTTGCTGTCTGTGAGGAACTCAGTGACAGGTGTTGGGAGGGCAAAAGTCTGGCCGAAGCATTTTGTTACTTTATGTTGAATTCAGATGTGACCTATCAGCCTGGTTTGCCATGATCCAGTATTACATGGGCCAATACACAACAGCACAGAAGAGATGTAGACAGAGCCCTCCTGCTTACTGGATCACCTTTGAGGTTTCCCTAAATTCAAGGTGCTTGATCCTTACCATATATATCTATTTACAATTGTGGTGGCTGGAACAAGCACCACTGGTGTGACTAGGAAAGGTGTGAGTGGCACAGAGAGAGTACTGTCCATTTACTGGCATGAAACACTCTGTGAGGTGTGCAGGCACACAGGCTCACTGCACATGACCACACAACATCATTTGCCTGTTGCAGGGCATGTTTCAATACAAAGGAGTTGGGTCTCTGGAAGGAGCGAGCTTCAATGTCAAGTAACAAAAATTTTCTGTAACAAATGTGTAACAAGCAATCAATCCTCTTTTAGCCTTTTACCCCTTCCATGTAAACCTGTAGCATGGGGTCTGTTGCTGTTAATTTTCTTTTGCAAATAATATTACACAGGGTAATGGATTTTTAAATACTTAATAATAGCATTTGGCATTATCAATATACAGAAGGGCAGAAATATCCATGCTATTGTCACTTGTTATTTACCTTGAATATCTTGATTGTGAGATTTCCTGCTCTCTGTCTATAATGTCTCTCTCTCCTGCTTCTTCCTACTAATGTACTAATGCTTCCAGAAGATTTTCCCAAATACAAGGATGTAGTCTTCAAATGTGAATCATTTAGTGGAAATTCGTATCTTAATCATAGTTTGCTATAGCATCCTTCAAAGAAACACAGATGAAGTTTGAAGCTAGTTATGAAAAGTTATATGGTTCAATTGCCAGAAAACACTTAAAATGCTTATTTATGCGTGCTCATACTCTGTCCTGTGCTGCTCTGCATGGGTGTATTAAACATGCAAATACATGCCTAGCAATTTTCATGTTGACTTTGAAAGATAATGTAATCCAGGAACATTAAAATGAAAATATGTTTTTTTCCTTAGTCTATTGACAGCTTATGCATTGAACTTTGGTGTAAATGCCATGATTGGACAGTGTGATCAAATGAAAACAGTGCTGGACTGTTTTCATTTGATCACACTGACATCATCATGTCACTGTTTTCATTTGATGACTGACATCATCAGTGTCATTTTCTTCTGTGTTGCTTAAGCATCTGTTTGACTGTGAACATGTCACTTAGCATTAGGTGTCTTAGTTTCCTTTCTGATAGTAATTATTATTCTATTATTATTACATTAATTATTATTATAATTATGATTATGTAATTATGATATAAATTATTATTCTATTTATTTATTGATATTCTCAAATGAAAATATCTATAGCAATTTATTTGTAAGAAACAGGAACTTTTATTACTACAGTGTTGGCAAATAGGTTTATCTCCTTAATATAGCTGTAGCATATGAAGATATTTTCCGTAAAGGATGAAGCATTTGCATTAGTAGATAGCAGTCAATAGCCAACATCTTCTTCCATCTTACCATGGATATTAGCTATAGCCTGCCAGTCTAGAAACAAGAGAGCTGTGTTAAAAGGATAGGCAGAGCAAGGGAAGAGCAGATGTAGGATTCACCTGTTTTCATTATTATGTGTTACTACCTGTAAGCTAGAGTCAAATTTTGCTCTAAATGAATTAAGGAAATTTCTTAGTTTAGAAACTGTTCTCAGCTGGTAACAACTAAGGGACTACTTTTAGTCTATTGACAGTATTTTATGAGAGTGCTTTATCTTTCAAAAACTTCCATAAAAAGAATTGTTAATACATCTTGGATAAGGCAAGCTTAGAAGAATCAAAATTAGTAAAAAGTCTTGATAATTTTTGTTTAATCAAACAGGTTGCAACTGTTTAAAAAAATTTGCTACAAAATTATTTATCTTTAATATTGGTTTATTGTATTAGACCTGGAATGGATAGACAAGTTTGTACCATTCAGTATAATAGACATTTAGCCTAGTAGAAGTTTAGCATGCATCCCTAGGCATACTTTTGTTCTCCTTTAAAAGACAAAAATATAACATGAAAAACCAAACTTCCATGATGAATAGTCACTGAAACATCTCTTGTAATAACAGTTAATAAAAGCTTAGTAATGTGGCCTGCAGACTCATCTATTATATGTTAAGAACTAGTTCACTTAACTTGTTTTACTGGCTTTCTGGAATTCATTGTGAACTACTCACTTTTAAGATGGTAACTGGATGTCTTTTCAGAGTGTTTGTTCACGGACAATAAAACTGGGGGAAACAAAGAGCTGTCGTATTTGCCTTCTTGGGTGCTGTTTTGCAAATGCTCATTTACTCATCCACTCACCCAGAAAAAACAGGTAGATGCATGATGCAGTTTTCAATATTTTCTGGTCTTCAAAGATTGAATCAGAGCTAGGATTCCTTTAACAAGTCACCAGAGACACTACACAGTGATTGATTGGTACAGAGTATAAATAAGATATCATTATAGTGAGTTGTGTTGCCAAAGCAGTCACTAAAGCAAAGCTCCTTATCTTTTGAAAAGATGAAAGTTTCATTTGCTGCTATGTTGCCTTTATAGTCAGCAGCTGGAAACAGGCTGCAGGAGTGCTGATGGAAGAAGGGACAATGCATTCATCTCACTGTTCAAAATAGCATATTACCTTTTCAATTTGATATGGCAGCTCATGGTGGTTTTCACCAAGGTGGGGCTATGGCTGTCTCTGTTCAAAGCATTTGTAAATTTAGGGTATACTCTTACTATATTGCTCCAACTGTCATCACTGGGATTTGTATATGCTGTGATGGTGTGGGAAGGGTATAGTTCTGTTACACTGTGTTATTTAAAGGCTTTCAGTACTCAAATACTTCTAAGTTTTTCATCACTGTAGTTTGTAAGAGACTATCAAGATTTGATACAAAATCAGAACCATTCCACTGAGGATAGTTAAAGTTCCAGTACCTTGATTTTAATATTTTTAAGCATTACATTGCAAATGCTGATGTGCAAGCCAGCTTTCATGTCCTTCTCTTTCCTAGAGAGAGCAAATTGCTAATTTTTACAGCACTGAAAGGAGAAATCAGAAAACCCATTTGAAGGAAAGAAACCATTGTATGTGCAAGACATAAGACATATTCTTTGCAATTATTACTGGTTTTCATAGTAATTATATGTAACCCTAGATTTTACCACCTAGCTGTTTCTGGCTGTTAACTGTGCTTGATCTAGCTAATGGCTGTAAATCTCATCCTAACCATGTCTTCTTGGCAGGTCCAAAATGCTAGCAAACCAAAATTCTGAGAACCTCCTTTGTTTGTCTCTAGAGCACTGTGAGGAATTTCTGTTCAAAAGCCCAAATTTTGCAGTGTTGTTCACACGAGACCAGTGGCTGATTGCATTGCATTAACACTTTCTTTGTCTCACCTCTCTGAGCCACCCAGAAGTAACTTGGTGCCATAGCACTTCTCTCACTCATTCCAGTGAAGAAAAATTTGATTAAATGCATTCATGGTAATTCTGAAACAAAAGAATATTCTGAATCTAAAAACTGTGAGCACAGACGAACTACTGCTTTGCCAGTAGAAGGGATGTGGGGTTTTTTTGGGAGAAATAATGTCACTTATTTAGCCAACTGGTACAACTGGAAGAAGTAGAGAGCTTCAATTCTTGTGCCTGAAAGTTTCTCAGTTTTTCCAACTGTGTCAGCTAGCCTCATCAAAAATATTTCCTCTCACTAGCATAGTGTGCCTTATATTCTTAAACCATCACGGCTACAAGAATAGCACATTGCCAACCTAGACTGCAATGTCCTGTGTATTAGTTGCTGGTATCTTAAAAGCTACTTTGAAAAGGGATTATTGAGCAAGCTTGGGGAATAATTCCTGTTACCTCTACCATCCCTGAAAATATTTAAAAGATGCATAGATGTGGCACTTAGGGACATGGTTTAGCGATAAACGCATGGTTGGGTAGAAGATTGGACTGGATGACCTGAAGGGTCTTTTCCAACCCAAACAATTCCATGATTCCATGAAATATCCATGGGTAATGTGTAGTTCGGTTGCACAAAAACACCTTTGTATGTTATGTTCCAAGAAAAGAATCATGTGAAAAAAAAAGTAACCAATCTAACAGAAGGAAATTATTTAACTGGAAGGTCTTAAAAGAGTTAGAAATTGCTGCAGTGTACACTGGGAAAAAGGCGATGTTCTCCTCCATCATATGATGGGGTAGACATACTTTACCACATGAGCGGAGTCCGAAAAGGAGAATAGGACATAGCAGTTCACTGTTGGCAAATCCACCTCTGGGGTCTAAAGATGTTATTAAGGAAAATGCACTTATTGTTGATTTTCTCCTTGGTCATCAAAGCACATGATGAAAGCCACCTTCTCTTGTTCTAATCCTCTTAAGATATTAGGGTCTGGGTAGACTGCTTCTGACTGGTCCGTCATGGGGTCCAGTGGGTGATACAAGCAGACAAGTATTGCCTGCTAGTAATAGAACTTAATATCCTAGAAAAGCAGACTTCAGGTTTGTCTCATCAGCCAGAGCACTGGTTAATGCTGGGTTTGTAGCATGCCCTGAATACATGTGTGTCTGAAGATGATTCCCATCTTCCACCAGGGCTGACTTTTTAAGTCTAAAATGTGATTTGGCATGTTTTCAAAAACCCATTAAGACATGTGTTGAAAATATCATAATCAAAATGATCTTGTTAAAATATTTGGTTTATCTTAATATTCAGTAGTATATGATTCACTACCTGGATGAGTTTTTCTTTTGCCAAATAAATCCATGTTTTTGTTCCTTTGCCAGAATAAATCCTTTGAGCCTTTATCAAAGTGAAAGGGCAATAACCTGCTACACAGTACATAAGAATTGGGTGATAAAGTGTTACAATAAAAAATGAATTTAATAAGTACACATTTCTCAAATTATACTTTGATTTTGAAGTGAATGCAGAAACCTTACTCCATATTGATTCGATAATTGTTGTAAAGTATTAACACATTTCCTTTATTTTAAAATCTGTATGTGAAGTATGTTTTTAAATTACACATTTTAAAATTCACCAAAAGATCAAACATCTAAATTAACTATGCTGACTAAAAGCATATATTCTGTAATGTGAAACAGACTGCGAGTAATAAGAACTAGATGGAGTAGGAATAGGATGCCTACCCACCAAAGTACAGATAACTTATTTACCTTGTAAGCTCTCAACAGCTGGAAGAAATAAAGTTATCTAAATAGTACCCAAAGTAGCTGGAAACTATAAGCACTGCTACAAATACATAGATATGATTAAATAGTGGGGAGTTTTAAATTACTGTATCGTGCTTACATAAAATATGCAGGTCACTCCTAATTTTATTTTAAGAATCTACAGAAATTTTGATACAGTTGTGTAAGTTGCATCTTCCACACAGAATTTTATTATGCAATTTGTTTACAATCTTGGCACTAAATGAAAAGCAGTTATAATGATACTGTAGGGCATGGGGAAGACAGTGGAAAACAATGAAAAGGCAAGTTAAGAATAAAAGGGTATTATATTAAATTTAGTCTAAAACATAGCTTGAATGAGCTCTGACAGAGCTGATATTGCTGGTAGTTTCCTGTACCAGGAACTACCATGGAACCCCACCAGGAAGTGTGTTACAGAGCAGGATCGCATTACACCCTTGTTTTATGGTTCATTTCACTTATTTAATGGAACTTGAGTACCTGTAACAAAAGAGCACTCAAAAAGGGAATGTTTATTATTTGAAAATATGTCATTTCTCTAAGTCAAGTTGGGTTTTGGGGACACCTGATGTGCCTGTGTGAGGCAAGGCACATCAGCACGACCATGCCACAGGCTGTATGGCAAAAGCAAAGCGTTTCCATATTAATGAAATTTTAAGGATGATGCAGATACTTTGTATCTGTTTGCTTTTGCCTGTCTACTTTAGTAAACCAAGTGTACTACAGTGCTACAACAACAGCATCATAGTAATTTTCCTGTACTACTCCAAGTACATTTTAATACAGTACAGTGGTTTATTAAAATTATGTTGAGTAAGTGTTGTTTAGTGTCCTAGCTGATAAATAGAGCATGATAAAACATTAAAAAATCTCTTGAAATGAGGAACATGCTACAGCCTGTATTAGTTTGACAAAGCTGTGTTCGTATGAAAAAGGAATGATGTTTAACGTGCTAAGTAGATAATGATTCATCAATTCTGGCAGAGGAACTAATTTTTATTAATGCAGTACTTAAAAATGTGTGGAATGAACAGCTGGATGCCACAGTTGTGGTATGCCGTATTGAGTCTCTGTCTGTTTTTCCCTACAGTGATCTCAGTATGAACAACATTACGAAGCTGCCCTCAAACCCTGTGCACAATCTCCGCTTCCTGGAAGAGCTGTAAGTATCATTGTATCCTTGATGGGCCTAGTCAGCACTGGACACATTCCTGTGTTTGTCTCTCATACTTACTGTGGGAACCAGATAAAACGGTGCAGGAAAGCTTGTCAGCCTGACACTTTTGGCACATGCGGAAACACTTAGTTAAAAAAAAAAAACAATTCCTGTGATTCTGGAAATGAACTTATAAAAGAGTTACCATGAGGCTACAACTTCTCTAAGCAGAGACAGAGCCAAACAAATTAAAATTTTTAAACAAGGACTGTTTAAAAGAGCTGGATTGCTTTTTGGAAATAGTTAAGCAGCAGGATATTAAAAGTTTGAATACTGGCTCATGTTTATTAAAATCCCAAGTAAAGCTGTAATCAAAACCAAAACCTGCTGCCTTGTTCTGCCAGTGTCAAGGACAATTGAGTCCACATTTCATAGTATGGAGGCTTCTTGTCCTAATCACTTTTAATTACTGTTTCCTTACTCTTAAACTTAGCATCCCTGAAGGCTGACTGTGGAGTGCAGAATCCTGCAAAAAGCTTAGTTACGCTATCTACTACATTCAGATTGGGGGAAAAGTGCATTGGGAAAACTAGCTGATCAAGCACAACATCAAAAGAGGAATGTTGGCTTGAAGTGATTGTGACTAACCAAAAGTGAAAAGTATTGTGCATTCATGAGACCTGGATTTGGCAGTGACTCTAGTTATAATGGCCCGGGCTTAAAAGAAAATTTAGGTTTCTGAGGAGTGATGGAGACTCTATAACTGATGCACCATAGATCTTGTGAAAAAAAGCTGGCACCTGTATTTGCCTTAGTACCTCTAAATACTGATTAAAAGCCTTTTATAAAATGTGGCTTTTAAGTTTTTAGAACTGAAAACCTGCTTTTTTTTTAGCGTGCTTAGCTTCTAACATGCCATAAAGTCCATGTAAGATGCGCAAAGTCATGGTTCTACCCTTCTTGCAAAGATATGATCTGTTTTAAGCTATGAAATGTGTACAGTCCTCTCCAATTTAGGTGGGTATTGCACTGTCCTTGCTAACTCACAATTGAATTTTGCCATCTGGTCTTTCCACCCAGCATTTACAAAAGAAAAAAAAAAAAAAAAGCCAAAAAACCCCCCACCCAACCCAACAACCAACCACCAAACCAAAAAAATCGAAACCATGTTGTATGCTAACTCTGGACAATACCCTATTTGCAAGCAGGTTTTCCTTTCCTGTCTTATTTTTATAATTCCCAGCACTTCTATTTGGAAAGCTTTGTTTCATTTTGTTCTGTCTCTTCCTTTATTTATTCCTTTTCTTGGGCTATCAATATCTGTCTTGCCATTAGTGCAACTTTCAAATAATGTAACAAACAGGAGTATAATACAGAGGGATGTCACACACCAAGTGTTAACAATATTAAGTGCCTATGGAGTGAATCACGCCTCAAAGCCCCTGCTTGTGGAGTTCTTCATCATGTTCATGTTTGCTTGTCCAATCTCCTGTCAATTGTAATAACCCTACTAAAACCTGCCAACCCAACTGCTTTCTGGCCATTAAAGGAAAGAAATTAAATGAAAGTTTGGGCTTTTCCTGGAAGGAAATTCTAATACATCTAGTTTACCTTCATTGTTTCATTTAACGATTAGATCACAGAATCACAGAATGAGCAGGGTTGGAAAAGACTTTTGAGATCATCAAGTCCAACCTGTGACTTAACACCACCTTATCAACTAAACCATGGCACTGAGTGCCACATGCATTATTTTTTTAAACACTTTCAGAGATGGTGACTCCACCTCCCTGGGCAGCTAAATGGCCCAAATTGTAAGACTTAAGTCACTGCCTGGGGAACTCTTCTGTGGTGTATATCAGCTTTCTAATCAAGACCTTTGAAAATGTTCTTGCCTTCTGCATGTGCTGGGCCTACCTTTTTCACTGGAAATATTAAACCTTTATTCTTAAAAGCCTCTGCTCCAAATTAAGCAATTCCAGTCTTTCCTTGCTGGTAGTACCAACAAGATATTTATTTCTTTACAATGTTTTGTTCTACACATATACATAATCAACTCTTCAGTTTGTTTCACACCAACCAATCACTTCTGTTTCTCATTAGTTTAGTGCTGTTTCGTTAATTCCTTCTAGTTTGTATTCACTTTTAAAATAGGCTTAAAAAACTGAAGCCTTGGAAGATGCAAGGCAACTGATATGAGGCAACTTCTCATTGTGCTGAGATCGTTTGGTGTTCAGAGGCATGCAAGGCAATTCAGCCTAGTATTGTATAGAAAAATGTATAAACAATGTAAAGGGAATTTTTTATTTTATTCAGTTTTGAAGTGGGGGAGAACAGCCACTGCAGTTCTCATGCTCTCCTATATTAATTTTTGAGCAGTGATTATACATATGATAATTTTTTCCCATCCACGTGATTTTTTTTTCAAGTTTACCTGAGAAATCTGTGTTTGGTTTGTGTGGCTCAGGTACACAAGGTATTAAAAGGTATTCTTGAAAAACATGACTTAGCCCATAATTCAGACATTGTTAAAGTAAGATTTTATGAGATCTTTACTAAAGCAATATTGCATAAAATTAAAATCCATCCTAGAAATGTCTATCTGATCTCTAAAGTACACAACAGCAGGAGCTTGTAATGCAAGGGGTTTTTTTGCAACCCTTTTAGGGTTTTTCTAGTGCTGGAAAAAGTCTTACTAATCCCTTTATTAGAGATCTGGTTCAAACATCTGATAAAAGCTCATGACTGAACACTGAATTTTAGCTTCAATGTTACATCCTTACTGCCTGGTTTGGCAATACTTTTAAGTGATTATCCTGAAGGAGCTGAGGTTTTGTTAAAGCAGTTAAACTAATTGTTTTGATTCCAAAGCAGTGTCATATATGACAGGTATGTTTAGCCAGTTCTGACCTTCCAGGCTGAATCTGATCCACGTTTACAGCCAAGGTTAGACACCTCTACATGCAGCATTCGTGCAAACTTGATGATCATGACTGGTACTTATTCTTAGCCAAAGACTATGATCACCAAAAGTAAATTATATTGAAAGTGTTTTTCAGGTGCATGTTCCTCTGAAATTTTGGAAAATGTTGAAGTACTTGAAACTTTCTAACTCTCAAAATAATGAATTCTGAGCAAAATCTTTTATTGGTGAAAATGATAGGCCTTTCAGATTTAATTTTCTCTTAAAGCATATATGACAGAACTCCCACCAAGAAAGAAGTATGTTTCAGCTGCTTGATTATCAGCAAGTTGCTCTGCATGAACTTGTACAACACTATTAAGTCAAATTCTTCATTATAAATTCAAAATAACTGCAGATATTTATCAGTCTGACTGAATCCAAGACTCACTCTCATGTGGAGTATTTCTAGACATATGTCATTATACAGGATGTATAGAATGCCTGTTCTAATAGAGCAGTGAATTAGAGTAATGAATGGAAAAAAGATTTTTTTAAAAAATCTAAAGGGTGGGACTCTTAACAGTTTTAGAGGCAACTACATCTGAGTGCAGACCTGATATTTTGTGATTAGTTGCACTTCAAAGCAGTGCCTGAAACTATTTTATTTTAGAAATTAATGTCTCAACGAAAAGCGAGGAAGAAAGCCAATAATAATTTAAAACTATTTGAATCAGACCTACCTACAAAATCTCTCCAACTAGATATATATCCACATATAAATAGATATGCATAAATATATGCACAGACACCCACATATGCACATATATAAAGCTTTAATTTTAATTTTAAACCCAGGAACATTCCACAGATAAGCAAAGCTTCAAGTGATATTTAGTAAATTGCTATTTTTCATCAACTTAAGTTGGTTGTTTTAGTAAAAGAGCAACAAAAGGCTGTTGTATTGCAATTATTTTTCTACAGAGCAGGACAGTCCCAAATAACCTCTTTTCTACAAAATCAAGCAATGAAGTCATCCCAAATAATTTGCAATCTACATAAAAGCACAAGAATGTTTTCTGACACACATGGTTATTTTAAAATAATCTTGAAAACAAATAAATATATCTACAAAGTTTTTACATTGATCTTGGCGTTATTATAGTGATCTCTCAGGCAAAAGTGCCTTTAAAAGTACGATTTTCTCTAATACAGAAGTGCAAAAGTGCAGATACAGTACATAAGAGATGTATTATGTGAATTGTACAAGATTTGTGTTGAAATCCCTTTACACTCCAAAAGTCATCACAAAGCCACTGTATATGTGAAAATAAAGTCCTAAATTACCAGGCATGATCCATTATGAGCTGGCTGTGTTTTGTTTTTTCTTTTTGCTTCTCTCTCTGTTTGCTCTTTCTTGCTGCAAAGAGGTTTTCAAAGGGTTAATGGCAACTAGGTGTTCTTTTCCCCACTGACACTGAGTTGTGGGACTGGGATCTCTGGTCATGTTCATTTTTGAAGACTGAAAGCATTTGCTCTTGGGGTCCTTACAGTCTTCCATTTTGTACTGGTGTAGGCATATTTGGACTAGCATTGAAAAAAGATTCTGTACTTTTAAATATAATGTAAGCTGGTAGAAAACATGAAAGTGCTGCAGTCATAGTCCAAAGCTTTTTTCAGAAAGTGAGGGAATCGTGTAATTTACTTCAACAATCTTGGAACATTGACATTAACATAAAATATTTCCTAAAGGTTAATCTGCATACATTTAAAAACCCCTAAGGCAAGAGTAAAAATGCTGGCAACTGACATGCAGAACTAAAATAAAAATACAGTATCATCTGGTGGTCCCAAACTATCCACGCATTCCAATGTCACTTCAATACCAGTTTTACGGTTCTGGCACAGCAGGGTTTAGCAGAGCTGGTCCTGGTGGAAATTGGTTTGTGTCACCTCCATCAGCTAAAGTTTCAAGAACTGTCACTGCTAAATGACTTGTGATCCCCTAGATAATTTCAGAGCTGTGCACAATCTAACACCTAAATTGTGAATTTAGCTTCTTCATATAAGTTGCAAATTTGGTTTCTTCACTTCATGTATGCATCATGCAGATCAGACTGTGTCACTGTGTTCAATACATGGTGTTTGTCAGTGAGAAATGTCACCAATCCAGCAAATGGCCCATGGCACCCTGTACATTCTGCTGCTGCAAGACAGATTTTGTTCATACCTGGGGGACTGTGGTTTCCCAGCTTTGCTTTAATATAGAGCTGCACCCAAAGTCCTGTCAGAGGGAAATGCACAAGTTGTCTTGAAATATGTTGGTAAAAACAGTAAGGAGATGTTTACCTAGGTAATCAGTTGGAAACAGTGGCAAATTTTCTCCCCTAGTTTTTGCATGCACAGTTTAGGTTTACTAAAAAAGAACCGACCCAAGCACAGAAGATTCCTACTGTATGAGCTAGCAACTTGTAACCTTTACATCCACAAAGCAAGGGCCCTGGTGTTCTGGAGCTCTCTCTGCCTTTGATGCCAGCCCTTTGATGCCACCAAAGCAAGTAACAACGAAGAACTCGCCCATGTGGATGTGTGAGCCTGACATCCTCCAAACTGCCCTTTTTGCCATCTTATCAAGAATAACAAGATGAGGAACTGGGGAAAAAAAAAAAGAAGGAGACAGAAAAACAACAGAACAAATGCCTTACTAAATCAGAGCTGCTTGCATTGCTTATTGTATAGCTTGTGCTGACAGATAATTATTCTGGAAATGTTAATACAGATTGCACAGAGCAACCTTGACACTGAAACTGCTCAGCATTTTTGGGGTAAAGGGGAATAGGGGGAGATGGTGGGGTAGGAAAAAGATAAAAGAAAACAGAAAACATTCAGATATGCTTGCAAGCAGGAGCAATACATGTTCTAGGTTGATATCCAAGAAACCTAACGCAGTACTGCTGCGTTACTCTTATTGAGTTCCTGTTGAAGTTTGGTTTTGGCTTGTAGGTTATAAATGCTTTCTGGTACTTGTAATTTATTATCCAGCAATATTCATTAGGAGCTAGTTTAGAACATCAAAAAGAGTCATTGGAAGGGCTTTTTGTGTTTTGCGATCAATACAGATAGTGACATTACACTTAATTAAACTAGGGTGAACCGTGCTAGATATCTGTAGATCCTGAGGCAGGATTTTAATTTAAGTCTTAGACATGCTGTGTGTGCTGCAGTAGCAAGTATGCAGAAATAATTTCCTTTTTTAGTCAGTGTAAGTTCAGCCTGTTTGTAGACTGCTTAATTTCAGTGCAGGGAGAACTTTTGATACCTACATGGGTCAATTTTTTTCACTTGCTTAGGATGATGCGTAATGAACTCAGACCATATAACATTTATATCTAATAGGTTCTCAAGCACAAGAGAACAAAATTCTTCCCTATAAGTTGTTTATTTGAATTTCCAAAGAGGAGTAAACCTAATTCCTCCAGTAATTAATTGCTGTTGCCTCATTGAACCACTCAGAAAACAGCAGCAATCTCAAAACCTGGATCCACACAATTTGTGTTCTTTGCCTATCACACTGAAATGACTAAACAGCTAAAACGTTTTTCATTGTTTTCAGTCTGATCATACTGTGTGGCGCTGCAGTACCCTTCAGCCAGTTCCTGCTATTAATGATTATTATTTCCTGCCTTTTCTAATGACACTGACACTACTGGGATAAAACCAGTATCAGAAGTGTAAATGACACTAGGGAGACCCAGCCTAGGAAGTATTACGCATATGATCCACTGTTTATTGCTCCATCTTGCTGTAGCACTTAAACACTGAGAAAGAAATTTTAACAATTTTAAGATAGTTCTGAGAGTTGTGATTTGGTGACAACATTCTTCAGCCATGGAGGTGCTGCCTCTTAATGATTGTATCCATGGGATCCACAGCCGGGAGTCAGTGTGGGATGTCCTGGCCGTGCTGGAGTCCCTCCTGACAGTTGTCCTTGCTGCCATTGGGAGGCAGATACTTGAATACCTGTTCAGCAGAAGGACCTGATGCTGTCAGTGCTGGCTAGGGACAGCTTCACAAAGGAACAGATGAGTTTTCTTTAGCAGTGATTGGATCACAACCATGCCAGATGCAAAAGGAGTCTGTGCCTTTTTTAAGTGGAGAAGGAAACAGTATGTTTTGAACAATGTTCTTAACTGACAAAAATCTATGATCTGTTTCATCAAAGCCAGTTCAAGATCAAATACACACTGATTTCATTCCAACTGCTTTAGGTCAGTTGGAATTATTCCAGTTTACACCCTATGAGAATTTGGCACATGCGTTTTAAAAGGCAATTAGGCCCTAAAGCAAGAGCAGACTGTGTTGTATTTGAATTTCCAGCTAAATTGTAAGTAGCAATAAATGTAACATACAGCACAATTATGACTTGCACACTCTTCTTCCCTTATTTAAAGAAAGGAGACTATCTTTACATTTTCTTCTTTGATCTCTCTGAGCATCAGGTTTTTTAATAGATCATTTTACTCACATTTCTTTTTATATTACCATAATTTTATAGTTTTAATTAACATGACAGATTGAAATATAAAAAGATAATTAAAATAAAGACTAACATTTAAATTCCTAGGCTAGCAAGTAACTCTTAAAAACCATTTTGAAATATGTGCTGATATCATCCATGAATTACTAACACTAGAATTAATCACCCATTAATTCATACATTTCTATTGCATTGGCCTGAAAATAATCATTAATACATATAAAATCAAACTCTTATCTCAAAGTTTTAGTTGACTTTGGTTAAGTGCCAAATGAATATCCATATTGTCAAAGCTTTTTTGGTGTAATCAGCAGGAATGTTTCATGTCACCTATTGATGTATATGTAAGATGAAGAAAACTAGAAATAAGATTATATAAATTATATATTTGCTATATATTTATATAAGTGAAGTAAACACATGTGTAGTTCTGTGCTTGTGTACCTTTAACAAAGTTTGACAGGAAACAAAATTGAGGCAAGATTCAAGATTGGTAAATTCTTCCTTGAATAAAGGCAATTTTTTATACCAGAGCAAGTTGTTCTAGAGAAGATTTGGAAATTGATGTTTTCTTGTTATACTTCCATGTTGTTCCTCCCCAAATAGCCATTTCCTCCATTAGAAATTGGGTTGTAGGTTTAGCATTGATAGTAGTGTTACTGGTGCAGCTCCTTGGAAAGAAGTAAATTACTGGCAAATATGATACTGTGGCAGGATGCAAATGAGAGCCCCATTTCTACTTGTGTCAGCACAAATTTTTCCCCTGACTTCAGTGAGACTGATATTTCACCATGGATCTTTATCAGGTATTCAGAACAATTATGGCAGTTGGAGGAGGCAGAGCAGGCTTTTAAGAAAGAAGTTTCAAATTACAAAAGAGAGTTTCTTATCTGTACACATGGTATAAAAGACACAGGCCATGATTACATTAAGTTTATTGGAATTTTTTACATACTAGTGTTTTAGCACTAAATTCAGGAGGGTACCACATACAGCAGAACAGTCCCATCTTTTGGAGTTTTTCACTATCTCAGGCCTTCTGAACTTTCAATTTATATTCACAAAAAGAAGATTCTTCTATGTGATTTCTTTTCAGTTTTCTGTCTGGAGAGGTTGTTAGCTGGAGCATGTAATGGAGTAAATGATGAATAGAGCATCTATTTTCCAAGAAAACATATAAAACTGACTGGATTGTGACTCTGTTGATATTAACCTAGTCATAGATATAGATATAGATACAGAAATAGATATATGGATATAAACCTATCCATGATAACATTGTCTTAGGATGTGCAGTCTTTGCTCTCATTCCTTAAATAAAATCAGCAAACCAATTAGTGAACAGAAGTAAAATGCAGACTCAGAGACGTACAGAAAGGATTCTAGTTCACAGAATTATTCTTGTAGAAATCCCTCTGTGTCTTTGCACAGCTGAAGAATTATTTCAGATTGCACTCACCATTCCATCTATATAGGATATTGCACTACATGGGAACTGAATAAATATAATGCAACACAAGTGATGCAATGACATGTAACCTAATCTGTATTAAAGGGCATGCACTGGCATTAGTCTAGAAACATTGAGTCAGTCTGGTATTCGTACCATAGTTTACTGGCAAATGCTATGAGTCAAGGATATTTATCGGAAATTTGAGTGTAATGAATTTCTAATTAATTGTATCTGTTTTGAAATATGACAGTTTCACTTTGTAAAAGAGAAGCTTGACTCCTTTTACATTGTTTGTTCCCATTATATGTTGAGTCACACTGAGCTCCAGTGTCATCTATTCTCCTGTGTTTCAACACCTTGCAATATTTGATAAGTAACTTGTCCCGGAAAATTCCATTGTGCTAATCCTGTTAGAACACAACATGAATCGGGATCAATGTTTTTCCCAAGGAGACAGTTACCTCCCTTTCATGTCTTTTCTTTAGTTTTGATACTACTAGATTTGGAAATACATTCCACAGATGCTTGATCAGCATTTGCTGGACTAGATCTTACTTAAGCAGAGAAGGAAAGCAGCCACTACCAATATTGTACTGTCAGTGTCTTTGCAGACTGAGAAGTAGCTAGGTTAGATTTCCCACAGGTTCCTCGTACAGTTAGTGGAAATGTGTTGTCTTCATTAAATGCCACAGTTTTTTATCTGTAGAGAAGACTTTGTGGCGTTTCGAGTTCACCCAGCAGTTATAGAAGAGATGCTTGGTACCAGGTGAAGTTTGTCCTGGTGCAGAAAACATCCACACAAAAAGCTGTTTAGAGTTGGCAAAGAAAAATTATTGTACTAAAAATGTAAAGTTGACTGTTCTCAATCACAACTCATATTTATTTGCTTCCTTCTGATGAATGAAGATTTTCTTTTCAGACAATCAAAGGAAAACAAGAACAAAGTTTCTGATAATTTTTGGAGCTTTAGTTCTCTTGTCTGGGAATATTCTTTTGACTGGATGACCGCCATTTCTCAGAACTGTGACACTGCAGGAGAGGTCATAATATGCCAAAGGGATCGACAGATGGGGAGCACTCAAAGGAGAGCCAGACACACCTTTGCTTAAATCTGACCACAGGCCATGAACATGACCTCCAGCACTACAGCTGTTCCAACAGTGAGCACTGATTGCCAGTGCAGCTCAGTGGCATTGAAAGATATTTTATAAATTACTGCCATTTAAAAGTATGGAGGCCACTTGCTCTTCTCTCAGCTCGTTTATTTTACATCTTTTAAAAAGAAACTTGCAGTAGTATAAAAAACTATGCCTAAGCCAAAAGTATCCTCACTCCAAGCACAGGAAGTAACAGGTGCTGAAGGAGATATGTGGTGGCTCTCCTCTGTAGACTTTTCCAGCCTCCATTAATTTGCAAGATTATTCAAAGCAGTGCAAGTAAAATCTAAATCTGAAACAACATAATGCAAAAAATAAGATCCTTTTGGGCTACCTTTTTATTAAAGAGATGTGATATATTTAAGCCTGAATGTACTTAATGGGATATCTCTAATATGAGAGATTTTTAAACTAATGTCAGATGTGCTTAAAATAAAAGAACTTTTTAAAATGGATATTCAAAATTGTTCAAACAAAAAGAGTCAACCATTTGGTTATGTAAGTTCTAAAAACAAACAATTTAATTCCTGCTCTCAGAAATTATTAACTAAATGCTCAGCTATAGAAACACATACTGTGTCCATTTTCATTTGTTCAGGGAAAATTATACTTACCCATTCAGACTAAAATTACTATCCAAAGTACATCCAAAATTCAGTAAAATACTGTGCAGCTTCCCTGAATTAATTTAGGTAATAGAAAACAAAATGCCTGAAGTGGAGACGAGTGAACCCTGGTAGACACTTGATACATACTGTAGTGTCAAAAAAAGGATGAATTTTCCCTTATGCAAAGTCTGGGAGTAGAAACACAGTAATAGCAAGAAAATGCTAAAAGGAAGACATTAAAAATTATCAGGAATAAATAAACCAAATTTCCTGAGCTTTGAGGCATAAAGGACTGATATGCTTTTATCCAAGAATACTAAAAGAATTAGACAACCATCCAAATGAATAATTTTTGCTGATTTTTACCAAGTACTGCAGTGATGGGGAATTCTAATGGGCTGGGAAGATGCCACTATTGTGCCAGAAGTGGTTTCGTAGTGTGTCTTGGGAATAGATAGGTGCTTTTGCTGAGCTTGTTCCAGAGACAATCATGAAAAGTGCACCATGGAAAAGGGTTTAGCATGGTAAATGAAGGCCAGACAACATTGTTACATCAAAAATAATTGTTGCCAGATGTCTGCCTTTCCTGACACTGTTGGGTTGCTTGGTGAGAGAACTACAAGGACATGCATATCCATACATGGCATTTGTGATATACTTGATGTAACCCAGTGCTGAGGTACGTAGGATTGTACATGAAGAGCATGATCTATCTGCTGCTGCATCAGCAGAGGAATGTCATATAAGATAGTTCTAATTACTGTCTTTAAAACTGATGAGAGCTCTTTTCAAATTGAAAAATATTCAAGACAGAACTTCAAGAATGACCTGAGGTTGAAAAGAACTCATAAGGAGTAAATATGGAAGTTGCGCCTACCAATGAGTTTAACATGTTATTTCTATATCAATCTAAATTGTTTGTACAAGACATTTTTAGGAATTAAGAAGTTGTGATCTAAAAGGAAAAGAAGCAAAAATTTTTTAAAAGGGTTGGAATCTGAAAAAAACCCCAAGTATTAAAAATTACATTTTGGTTTAATAGTTTGGGTAACTACCACTCAGAACAGCTGAGGAACATGGCTGTGCATTTTCAAAAAATGACAAACCTTAAGGCTTGCTATGGAGAGCCACAAAGATGCTCCAAAGCTGGGAAAAGTGAGTATTTAGCCATTGAAATAAAACTTCAAAGCTGCACAGTATCGTTGCCACAGTCCTGCATTTGCAGTCAGGTGATGCATGCTTGGTAATTGGCACAGCCCTTCTCCAGGAGCTCTTAAATAGGTCTGATTTTCTCAGCTAGGCCACTTTGTGAAGAGTATGAAATCCAAACGTGGGGTATTAAAATGTAGTGCATTTGGCAATTTGCACTGCCTCAGTTGAGAGTGAAGAAGGGGTGGAGGCCTGAAAGAGAACACCCTTGAGTCTTCAGACAGGTGGGTTTAGTTCTCTGCTCTTTACCAAATTTTCTATATGATACTTGCAGCAGTAACTGAAGTGAAAATCTCAATACCTGCACCTTCTTTTTTTTCCAGTAAGGTTTTAGAAACCCATAACTTTATGGTTCATACCAAGCTCATGTCCAGAATTGTGTCCAATCATGTCATTAAAATGGCAGAGCAAAAAGGTGCAGCAGGGATGAAGTACTCTTTAGGGGTTTTTTTAAACAATCATCTCACAAGAACTGAAATCAGAATTAGACAGGTCTCAGCCTCTAGTGCTTAGTGATCTACAAAAGGCATTTACTTCCAGGAGCACAATCTGTTGAGCCTAACCTAGTACATGCCTGCTTGATCCAAGAACATCCCAAAAGTCATTGCCATTTGTGTTCAGAATGAAAGCTGAAGCTTGCAGAGGGCCCTCACATCTGAGCCTGTGAGTGCCTCATCTTGGAGCAAGAGCAAACCAGGTTTGGTTTGCACATCTGCCTGCAGGAATTCAGCTGCATATGCCCAGTTTTCAGGTGTCTGGAGATCAGACTCCACTACACTCTGCAGTGAGACAAGCCCAGCAGCTCTGCCTGATGCTGATTGTCATTGCAGAGCACAATCACCTTCGTGTAACAGAGAGGGCTAGCTCAACATTACAGGTTACACAGTTCAGCAGGGATATCTGTACAGGAAATAACCTTTCCTGACTGAAAATTCCTGAAAAATCTCTGGAGCTAAGATCTAGATGTTTTATTTTTCTTTTCTTTTTCTTTCTTTTTTTTTTTTTCCCCAACATATAGCCAAATGTATCTTTTTATTTTCTGTATGAAAGCAGTGGCTAAAAACAAGATCTGCACAGGACCCTGTGGTTAGCTCTGGGAAAACTCAACCCCAAAAGAAGACAGCATTTAAGGGCCAGTCAGTGCTGGATCTTTGGGACTCCACTCAAAAGTACTTGGCCTTCTCCATTAATAGTATTGGCAAATCTGGTGCCTATTTCAGCACTGCAGCTTCCTCTCTGGCAGCTTGGTACCTAAAGAACTTCCTGGAACTAGTCCTGTGTTCTTTCCTAAGGGTCCAGGGGCTGAATCAAATGTCAGCTCTGGTATCACATCAGCTGGGCTCTGCAATCCTGGTGTGCAATATCTTGGCTGATGGGGCATACAATTCCACTTGTCTTAACTTGTTTTGCAAAGGGGTTACAGCATATCAATTTGTGGGTTTTGTCTGCCAGGAGTATACACTGGGCCCCTACTGACTCAAAGAAAGTTTGCTAGGAAGTTGTCCCTTACCAGTGAGATTTCCAGGTAGGGCACAGGTATCACAGCAAATTCAGGCTGAATTGTGATGTCAGAAGGCTGAATGCAAGATCATGGAGTGGGTTGGGTTGGAAGGGGCTTTAAAGACCATCTAAATCCAATCCCTTGCCATGGGCAGGGATACCTTCCATTATACCATGTTGCTCAAAACATCCATGTTGCCCATCCAACCTGGCTTTGAGTAATTTCCAGGATGCTCTGGAGTTGCACTGATGGCGAACATGGAAATGCCATTATTTCATAAATGGATTCTCTCTTTCTTAGACACAAAACTTACAGAATTATGCAGGGTGGTTTTTTTTGGTTTTTTTTTTTTTGGTTGTTGTTGTTGTTGTTGGTTTTTTGGGGGGTCAGTGTAACATGCTTTACAGGGTTATTTGGTGTACTTACCCAGGTCTGTAAAATACCTTCAGGCAATCTGAGAGCAAGATGCAGTAAAAATAGGGGGGGAAAAGCCCTACAGATTTTAACAAATATACTTTTTGGCAACCTATTACACATGTGCTCGCAGAGAAAACTGTTATTCCACCAGTACAGCAGTTTTATGTGTAGTTATTTCAGAATAAACTCTAATCATTGCTATGTGGATATATTTTTATATTTGTGCAAATGAGTGAAATGGTCACAGAAAACATAAATGCACAATTCCAAAAGGTCATGACTGTAAATCCTATGATGCTGATCATTGTCACTATGTCTGTATTTTAGTTGCTGGGATTGTTCTAAGCCCTGAAAAAAATATGAATAATTCAATGTACATTTTAAATCATAAGCCAAATTTGCAATGAAATTGAATTTTTTTCTCTGCAGTCCGGCTCTCAGCAAACCAACAGTGCAGTTACAGATTTCTCTTTTTGTTGTTGTTGTCTTTTTGGGGTTTTTTTGTTCTGTTTTTGTTTTGTTGTTTTTGGGGGGGGCTTTGTTCATTTTTTTAAGTGTATTAATGAAAAAACTAGGCTCTTAAACTGCTGCCTCTGGCATCAGTTGCTCAAACATAGCTGTGTTGCACTTTTTAGCAACCAAATTAATTCCACATGAAGAGAAAAAGCTATTCACTCTTTTCCTTTTTCAAACTTTGCAGACGTCTTGCAGGAAATGGCTTGACATACATTCCTAAGGGAGCCTTTGCTGGCCTTTTCAGTCTTAAAGTGCTGTAAGTAAACTGTGTGTTGTTTGATATATTTCTGATTTCCTAAATGCTCTAGGGAACTAATTAACCAATGAAGTTTTGATCAAGTAAATTACATATTTTGATCCGCTCATTTTGAACAATTCAATTGAAGATACATATGAACATCATTAAATCTTTGTTTTTTCACATAGAAAGTATCCTAAACAAAAGTTGGAAAACATTATTAGGCTTCTAAAAACAACTTGCTCATCAAGTAGATGTCTCTGTACAATATCAAAGGTAAAAATTGATTCAGTTAATAGCTTCTTTAATTATCTCAAAAGTCCTGATTTCAGCTGAACTTTTAATGATCACACAAAACTGGGGGTTCCCTTTTCTTGAGAGACATGGGGGAAAAAACATTGTTGTATACAACACAGTGTAATTTAAAACACAGTTCCCGTTTCATACATTGTTCTTTGCAATGTAATAACTATTATATAAATTATTAAAAATATTACAAAATAGTATCATTTGGAGTAATAAGACAGTACATATAGTTACTAAAATTACTAGCAGGCTAAATCTCACAGTGTTTATACTAGAGATCTTTGCCCATGTGAAGTTCACAGAAACTGCATTATTAGCAAAAGTACCAGCCTCCTAGGCAGTGTCAAGCCAGGCCTGGTGCTACTGTACAAATCTCTACTGAAAAAACACTTAGCAGGAAAAGAAGTGTGAAGAGATTCCTGCTCCATGTACTTCTAAGTTGGCAAGCTCTAGCTCTTATTGGCCCAAGCAGATTTCGGCCTGCCAGAAATTATTTCATTTACAATGTCCCATTGAATATGCCTCCTTTTGAAGGCAGCATGTACTGCTTTGGACTTATCCACATAGAGTATTTATATATGTAGGAGTTGGTCCAAACAAGGGTGTTAGGTAGCATGAATGAAACCGTATTCAAAAGGAGGAAAATATTCTTTAGGAGTGGAAAGGGATTTTTCAATCTTTGCAAGGTAAATGATGTGATATTTGAGAAAAAAGATTTGTCAAGTCATTGCTAACAACCTTTGGGATGAGAAAATTTGTTTCTCTGAAAATAAATTAGGAGTTTATTTACAGAGATAAAAGTGTTATTCAAACTAAATAATAAATGTCTCACACAGTTGAGAGTTGATTTGCCATTGTTGCATTTTCCTGAGTGGGGATTTCAAGAGTCAGTCCTCCACAGTTTGATCAGAATAGAATCACTTCAGAAGGAGAACAATATCATTGCATGAGAATGAAAATTTCAGAATCACTAGAGGCAATTAGGAAGTTACAAGCCCTACCTGAAGCAAATCAGATTTATTCTTTTAGCTTCCTTAGCTGCTTTGAAAATCCTGCTCAAAGCTGATGTCTAGCTGTTAACAAAGCTAACATGCTACAGGTATTTGTTTGCCTTGAAGAGAGCAGGCCTTTGACAGGGGCAGGGGAATGGACTGTTGGTGTAACTTTCTTTGTAATCTTGAAGTAGGACCAGTACAAAGAAGGTGGGCTTGGAAGGAAATTTGCAGTAGAAAGATATGATCTTTGCTGTGTTGATTCTGGCTTTTGTGCTATGCATGATGTAGGATGCTGCAGAACAACCAGCTACGCCAGGTCCCGACCGAAGCGCTGCAGAACCTGCGCAGCCTGCAGTCTCTGTGAGTACACCTGATTAATCCATTTGCAATCCATGAGCAGTAATATACAATTACATAATAATTATCTGGTAATATTGCTTTGTAATGTGCTGAATCAACTTTTTCTTTTAATTCTCTTTAAGCTGCTATTCAAGAGAATTGTACTGTCAATTAAACATCAAAAGCAATTGATTTCATTCCAGTAATTTCATTACACTGGCAGCTTCTTTCCAGAGTTATAGGCTGGTTCAACATCTGAAAAGACACTCGTTGGCCTGCAATGCTTTCTGTCAAAAACATGGCTTCTTGTTAATATTCTTTACCAGGGAAGAGAAGGAATCCCAAATTACTCCCTTTTTCTTTTTTTTTTTCATTTGGTGTAATTTTTTTTCTTTTTAAGCACTATGGAAAACACTAATAACTCATGAAACAAAATGTACTAGAAGATACTTAATTATATTCTGTGCTTCAGGCAGGCCTCTGTATTTATAGCTCTTGACTGTCCATACTGACTCAGTCCACGAGCTTCAGTTCTGCTGCCAGAACTGCTAGACCAAGAGTGAGGATTGGCTGCTTCGTGGTATGAATGAAATTATTTTGGTGTGCTTCTGCCCTATAAGAATGGTTGTACCAGGTCATGCTGAAAGCTGACCTAGCCCAGCATCCAGCCTGCAATAACAGGTGCCAAAGGAAAACAAGAAGGTTCAGCAAAGAGTATGATACTGCTTTGGTAAACTGTTCAGGCAGCCAGAGATTAGCACTCAGGGACTCACTGGGTCTGTTGTGGATAAAGGGTTTTCTTCAATGGTCTTGTACAATTGCAGTTTGAGCCAGTGAGACACTCCTGATTTTTTGAGACAGCATGTCTCCTGATCAGCTAGCATGGTGAGGTGCCTTCTGATATGTACTTGGAACTTTTCACCACATTTGATGTTCTCTGCAGCATCAGGAGAAAGTGGAAGCAGCAGTTTGGTACTCATGTACACCAGATTTATATACCTCTCTTGTATCCCCATTAGTCAATTTTTCAGATGTAATCTGCTAGGACTGTCTCTAATGTGGAAGCTTTTCCATTCCTCTGTCATCCTTGTCACGTTGCTGAACTCTTTTTCAGTTTTCATATATTTGATCTGAGATGAGTGAAGGAGAGATAAGCCCTGTGCAGAATGTTTAAAGTGCTTGGCACCATGAGTTTATAGAGGGCAAAAATTGATAAGTTTTTGTTTGCTTTCCTACTAATTCAAAACCTTGTTTTGTGTAATTTTATAACCTTTACTGAATGCTAAGCTGTTATTTTCATTCTTATTGCAACTGCAGGACTTCTTTCTAGCATGTTAGTAGCTACTCAAGAACTTGTCCTGTGAAGTTGGAATTGCCTTTTCCCTATGCACCTCCCTTGACACCTGTGTACCCTGGACTTCCTCTGCTGTGTTCTTGTTCAGGCACTTTGGCAGCAAGAGTTTCTTCTGCTGTACTTGCACCACAAAGATGTTTTTGCTGTCTAAACAGAGGATGCAGTAAATTGAGCTAGTTCCTGAACTACCTACAAAATTGGATTGTCACCTGATATTAAAAAAAAAAAAACCCACAAAATTTTCTAAAGAAGTTACTGATTTTTAATCTGCAGTGTGAAATATCTAGATGATTGAAAACAGAAAAGGATTTCTTTGTTCAGAGGAAAATGTCAAATGACTCTTCTCTATGCTTTAAGTTGACCACCTTATATTGTCATGGAATGACTCTCAAATAAAATTATTTTCCTAAAACGTTTCAAGATCCAAATAGAGAATTCAATCTGGAAGTTCAAATAGCTTTCACAAGAAGTGTTGCTACAGTGTGCCCTGATCACCAACATCACAAGTAAAAGTCTGACATTGGCAAGGATAGAATGAGCATCTGTACCAATCTGGTTAGAGTTAAGATGTGTTGGTTGAGAAATGTGCTATGTTGAACAAACGACTTTTTTTTTTTTTTTTATGTAGGTAAAGTTCCACCAGAAGGTTAATATATTTTATATACATTTTGTTCAGCCAAAATCTGAAGACCAGAATTAATGAAATTAGTTTATTTACAGAAAAATCATGTCATCTGTGTATAACTTAGCACTGCACAGGCACACATTCTACTGTAATAGCTCCCATGTTCTTATGCCTGTCTTGAACTACATTTGCCTCCTTAATAAACAAAGCATTTGTTAAGGTTTCTAAAGGTGAAACAGCCCTAAGAATTAATTATCTTATAATTGTTATTTGGTCAGTGCTTTTTTTCTTTATTGACCAGACACAGACAGAAATATCTCCGCCATATACTTTTGAGGTTACAGTTCTTTCCTTTGATCTTTGAAAAAGTCATGAGAAAATGCTGGTCTAGTGACTATATTAGGTTTTGTTTCTGCTAAACAAACAAAAAAATCTCGCTGAGATCACATCGCTCTATACACATTCTGGACCAAAACATGATAAGCCAAGCCAACAAGAGTTCCTTTGTTACTCTGAAAGAGATTGTTGAATTTTCACTACAGTTGCTAAACAAAATGACAGTCTCACTCAGGCTTTGTTGCAAAGATTTTTTTCCTTGGGTGAAGAAGTTGAAGAAGTAAACTGGAATTTGTGCAGTCTTTTTAAAGGACTGCATTAAAACAGAGGGAGGATAGGAATGGTCAGTAGAAACCTTTAGACAGCTGCCTAGCAGTCCCAAGATGGAAAGATAGGGGTTTGTACAGAAAAACTACTATCACCTGAAAAACGATCACTGGCAAAAGAGACCTCTTTGAGGAAAAGAAAACTATTATTCTTTTGTTTGCTTAAAAGGGGTTGTGCCTGCCAGATAAAGGTGTGCACAGATTCAGTTTCTTGTTTCCTATAGTCTAGGAATTTTCTGTTCTCAAGGTTGTTTTGCACTGGTTTCTGATTTACAATAGGAATTATTTCTTGAAGCCTTTGAAATAGCAGGAGTCTTTTCAAGAGTATAATTAAGAGGTTAAAAGCCTTCTCAAAAGCAATTTCTATAAGATAACAACTTCTTCTATTTATTATGTTTAGGTCTGCAGGTGGCATGATTTCTCAATGCCTCATTAACCCTTTGCTTTAGTTAGGATATATGTGGGGGGGGAAAAAGCTGGTGATAGGACTCAAATCTCTTACTTTTGTGGTTTTTCCTCAAGAAAGGCAGTCATGCAAAGGGGCAAACCATAGCAACTGCCTTGATACCTTAATAAATGCGAAGCGGATTATGTTAAAATTCCTTTTTATAGAAGTATCCATGTTTAATTGTGCATGTGTGCACAATATGTACATATGCACACACTAATATTCCACATTCATTCATAATGCAAATTTGTCACAAGTTTTTGCATCCAAGGTATTTCTGGATGATACCCTCTCCCTGTTATCCAGTTACAGGCTAAAAAATGACAGTATAGGTGTCAATATTGATAGAACCATTAATTGATGTTAAATGGCCTGTGGTTCAGAGAATAAGAGCTGATGTGTTGCAGGAAAAAGCGACAATTTCTTCCACTTTATTGTCCAAGTTGTACTATTGCCAGTATGTAGAATGATATGACAAGTTTGAGTGACAAATATTCATAAATTTCTTAAGGCTTGACTTACCTCTAGAACAGATCAATCTTATTCAGACAGCAGATATTACTCAATAATTACTATAAAATGAGAAATAGGCTCAAAAGTTACCCCAAAACACGTAAGATTTGTGAATTTCACCTTTGACAAGAAAAGTCTATGAAAAAACCTAAACAAATGAATGATTTTTTTTCTTTCACTGAAGCAAAAAAAAAAAAAACCAAGATTGAACAATAGTAAAATATTCTCCAATTTTATAAAAGTCTTTGTAGGTCAGTAGTCAAAACCAGCGATGTGCTGCTTTGATTAATAAATGAGTTCACTACCAGAGCTTGGGCAGTGTTTGCATAGGACTCTAATTCCCTGTATGGCAGGAGGATCAAGGAAGTAACGAGTACATGCTGATTTGGAGATGTGGTTTTGAGCAGAAGGGTATCTTTATTCTTGTATAGGCCATAATTTTCCTCAGAAATCTAGTGTGAACACAAATTATCTGGGTTGCTGCTCCTGACAATTGAAATGGCATTTATTTCTGTCAAGCACAAAAGAGTGTGCAGATACCTTGACTTAAGGGAGGAACACACAACCACTGATGTGTCACTACTTAGTGCTTGGCAGCTGGGTTCAAAGAGTCACTTGAACGCTCTCATCCCTATTGGTCACCTTGAACAAATTTATTTCTTTGGAACAGACTATAAGCAGGAAATCTCTGGATTTTGTGTTTTGCACATCATCAGTATCTCCATTCTATGTTTAAATAAGAAAACTTTAGGTGATTTTTAATATATATGTATGATTCAAAAACTTCTCACATACGTATATTGATATGTTTTTCAAGTGTCATTTTTGATTAGCAGCTTATTTTCTGTCTTTTCTGTCAAACTTTTTTTCATTTAATGCAGGAATTTGTTTAAATAGGTATCTTTGTTTCTGTAGTACAATCGTCTTATTTTTGATTACACACATTGTATAACAAAATTGACATATAATTTCAGTATTGTTAAGCAAGCAGGGCTTGGTCAAAAACTGGCAATGACATATCAATAATATTTTTAAACTTTTTTCCCAATCATATCAATGTATATTTGATATTATTAGCCACTGAAGAGCTGCAGATCTCCATTTTCAGATGTTGCTAAATAAAGGAGGAAAGGGCAATTGGCATTGCAGATGGAAAAGGTTCTGCTATTATTTTATTTGGATTATTGTAACACAACCCTTTTCAGTGAATACTGTAGATGAAACTTCCTTTCTATTTATTTTCTTGTTTAGACATCATTGTTAATGATGTCTAAACAGCTCTTACTGTGGCATTGTCAGACACACAAATAAACAAAATTAAGAACAGGTCAGATGCTGTCTCACTGGCCATGCCACACAAGTCATGAAGAACATTTCAAAGCAAGCATTATTTACTGTATCACTTGATCTCATTCCTGTGACATTTAAAGGACTTTTGCCTTGATAGTGAAAAATAGGGCAGAATAGCCCACAAAGCACTTTAAACAATTGACAGATGGAAGAAATAAATCATCTTTTCTCCCTTAACAACCTGCAAAGCTGCAATTTAGTGAAGTAAATAATTCAACTTTACAAGTAACAGCAAAGTAGTGTGAATGAAATTTTTTAGAATTTTCCGACATAATTTGTAGATTTCTTAAATTTTATTTATAAGGTATTTCAGTACTTAAAGACCACCTGATGCTGACACCAGGTTTGACACAAAATATTATCTAGAATTCATCTCAGATGTTCTCAGTAGTTGCCTGTCTGGAACAGGTCAGCAAATGGATTTTTCATTGTCTCCCTACTCTCCCAAATATTTGACATTTGAAGAAGCACTGGAAGACTTTGAGGGAACATAGTTCTGCAACTCTTCCAGTTCAGGCTTAAAATTAAAAACCAGGGTTTCCCCCCCCCCCCCCCCCCGAAATGCTAAATTTGAACAATTATTTTCCACTTTGATGCTTCTGTTAATAATCCTGATTTTTAATTGAAAGACCAAACAACTTTGATAAGTTACATTCTCTCCAGAGAACTGTTTTCATGAAAAGACAGGAGCCTTAGTTGTGGTTTTCCATGTCACAGCCCATGATAATGAAGGCTACAGAAGGTATTATCCTTCTTAAGAAAGCGAGTACCTCAACAGGTACCCACAAACTCCCAGAGGAGGAATTTCCCACATTTGAAATTGAGGTTGTTTGTACCCATGCAGATGTCTACAGACACACAAAGAGGTCTCAAAACTCGCTGTTGCAGTCTCCCTGGTTTATTGCACACCTTCACCATCCGGGCTGCTGCAGCCCCAGGGCACTGGGCAGCAGAAGAGTGACTGAAACACCAAGCAGTAGTACAGTATCAGACCACCCCCCTCAGTCACAGACATTTTTCTAGATAGATAACCAAGGAGAGGAAGGTAGAGGTGCAAGGTTACCTAAAATGCATTTGCTACTGTTTTTTTTTTTTTTAATATGCAGCCTCTAACTCAACCAATCAGTTGCTCTCAAAGTGGGGTGCAAAGAGTCTGTATTAAATCAGCAGTTCCAGGCCAGCTGGTGATATTTTCTTTCATCCAATGGAAGGTACCAAGCACCTGACTCTTTCCTGTCTTATGAGTAATCTCAAAAGAGTGGAGATTTATCTCATCTCTAAGACAGACAAATTTCTCAACCTCAGAACAGCCAGAAATCATCCTGCATGGCTGAAGCCCACCAGAGTATGTGGGAGGCAAGAAGCTGCTGTTGGAGTGTTTGCCAGCACAGGGGCTTACAGCAGATTTCCAGTCAGGTCCTGGGGCCATGCAGTGGCCCACTGTGCTAAGCATAAGCAGCTGAGCAGGGCAGGCCGTGCTTCAGAGCACTCCCAGGCTCTGGCCGTGGCCACCTGCCCAGCTGCATCCTTAACAGAGTCCTTGACTTGCTTTTGACCCATGCCAAAGAACATCCCCCTGAGCCGGGACATGTATTCCTGGGGTTCATCTGGTAGATCACATGCCCCTGGGACTGTCCCCAGCAGGTGACACCTTGCTTGGGAGGCTAGGAGAGGTCACTCCAAGCCATTTGGCTGAGGACTTGTGGGTGCTCCCAGACACATCAAACATGCCTGTCCATCTGTGGGGTCATGATCTGAGTCTGCAGCCAGGTTCCTGGGATAACCCAACAGCTGCTAGCCCCCACTTTTTCCCAGCTGTGAGGATTGAAAGTACCCAGTATCAGAGCCAAGGTTTATACCTTTGTATAAACATAGCAGTGCAGTTGGCCTCATGTCTTTATGCAGCATGATAGCATCCATCATCTTGAATGCAGGTTTACCAACACCCCTGAGCAGCACATCTGAATGTGAAGAGAAACACTACGGATTGAGGAACTTCCAGGGCTGCAGAAACCTCCTCATGTAAAACTGAGCAGTGGGACAGAACAAATGCTCCTAAACTTGTTATTTGTCTGTTTTGGTCTCCTTGTTGCCATGCATCAGTCCTGTAAAACTGAGATGTGAGAACTGCTGGACTGCTGTGTTGTAATTAAGTTTTTTCAATTGTCCTGGCATTTTCCCCTGTGGAGCGAAGGGGATATCCTGCTTAAAAGACCAGGTTTGGAAAACATGGCTTACAACAGCCAGCTCTATTTTTATAACATCACTTTTCAGAGCTAGTTTAGATGTCACTTGCCATTACCTACATCTTTAGTCAATCCTGTGAACAAACCCCTGAGAGAGTCTGTGTGCCAACACTCTAACAAAGATATTGGGCTGCAAGTGACCCTCTCCTGGCCTCTGTGCCCTCCCCAGACAGGCCCTGTCCACAACCCCTGTCCATCATTGCTCCATACTTCATGGAGAAACTTGACTGAGGCTCCCTGCATAACAGAGCTCGGTCAGAAGAGGAAGGTGATACGAGAGGGAGAAGTGCCACCTTCTTTAATCCACTATGCCCAAAACCAGTCCTCCTGGGCTCCCAGTTCTCTGCCTCCCCTACCCCTTAGGTTCAGTCCCTTTTCCTGTGGTCTTACCTCTTCTACTTTAAACTTAAACATCAAAAGAAACATTTTATCCTTGACTTCTCTGTGGCTTCCCTCTTCTCCAGACCTTTCATTGTGTTCTGGCCCTCATCCATCCAAAATGAGGCGATCCGTGTAATAGCTCTTCATTGCAGAGGAAAAAATGGCTTGGGAGAAATCTCCTTCCTGATCTCCTATCTAGCATTTGATTTAAACCTGAAGGTTTAAATAAGCAAGGCACTCCAACAAGTTATTAAGTAATTTCTTGGTTATGAGATATACCCAGGTTGTAGCTGTTTCTGAGAGAAGATACAGAAAATGGGAAAAATTATATATTTATATATATGTATATATTCCCTTAGAAACCTACCACTGGTATGAAACTTAGCATCCATTCATACTAAATTGATTAAAAAATGCAAATCAAATCTTTTTCAAACAACTGCCTTTGTCTGTACCAGTAAATGAGGTTTTCCTTCTACACAGACAATATCTTTTCATAATTTGTGCACATGGTCACAGAATTCACAGCGTGTCACAGGAAACATGAGTGGGTTACAGTCCACATAGCTCAAGCATTTGCTTTGAAAGGTTTAGACATTTTAAGTAAGTTCATGGAGAATTTCATAGTGGCTGCTTTATTTACATGCTGCCTATCAGAAGAGATCAAGTATTTCTGTTTCCCTAAATTAGCTCTCTCTGGAATATAATAGCAGCTTTCAAACTCACCACATGTTATCTACATATATTTTTCAGTTTTAAATAGGGTCATGTTTGTGAGTTAATGGGTTTAGTTCTGAAAGTGCCAAAACTTTGATCAACACATGTGAAACAATTGGCTGAAAAGGGTGATTTTGATCAGTCCTTTATACATCAGTGTGCATTACCTACAGTATGACAGGAAACATAACCACTACTGAAACCTTTTAATATCTGCAAGAGGGAAAATGGTGCTTGGAAATTTAAAAAAGATTAGATAACGAAAGAGCACTTGAGGCAGTTCTTCTTATAAGTACTTGCAGGATATGTAATCCAGTTACAGAACCTGAAGCACAAATCATTGCAGCTTTTTTGTTTCTTCCAAGCTTTACTTAAACAATAATTCAACTATCTGGAATTTCATTTACAGTACAGCAGTTCTGGGTTTTTTTCTGTTCTGTTTTATTTACATAGCCAGTGTTGGGTTTATATTTGGAAACTTCAGCTATTTTAAAAAAAAAAATCTGTTCCTTGATATGCTACGAAATACTGGTAAGATAAAAAATCCTGGTCTCTCTGACAACAGCAGAAATATTGCCATTTCAGCCACATGGTTACACACAAACAAGTAACTGTTGGCTTCTCCACACAGCCTGGCATCTTGTGAGTGACTCCCGTGGAGTGAGCAGGGACATCAGGGCTCCACAGGCAGGCTTCCTATTGAACGAGATGTTAACTGCAATACTGCAGCACATGGAGTTTGAATAAAGCCTCCATTCTTTAATCAGGGAAACTGTCAAACTAAGGCAACTGTAACTTCTTAGTTTACATACCAGCATCACCCAGGGAAGAAATTTACTTCTGACTGAACACAAAGAAATCTCATCTACTCATTCAAATTATACCTTATTTGAAAACACAGGCATAACATGGTTGTTGCCTGAGGAAAGGAGGAAGAAAAACATGAGTATTTCTAAACATTTCCAACCTTACCCATTTGTTGACAGATCACTGAATTATTTTGGAAGCTCTGTCTCTGCTGCCTGACATGTCAGTTATTATATTGAAAATTTAATTGTACAAGGGCTTTGACACTGAAACTTATAAATTTGTTCCAACTGACCTTGTCTCAGCTATTTGCCAGCCTGGCACGGAGCCTTAGCAGTCATTATTTGTTCTCATGAAGTAGGTAGGGCCAGCATGGAACAGGAGATAGAATGGACCTGACATTTTACATGACTGTAAATGAGGAAGCAGCTTTAAATAAAGAGATTAATGTGCCCACCACAAAGAGTATTGCATTTCTCTCAAAGAGACCAAATTTAGGTTGTACAGAATTACTTCTTTGTACCCCAGGTGTGACTGTTCTGTAGTATTTTCAAAAATCTATTTAAATTTATTTCTGTTTTACCATTCACTTAATTACTCTTCTCTAAATATTTCATGAAAAATTTTAGAGCACAGCTTTATAAGTCACTGCAATGCATTAAAAGTAGAAAAAGTTTATCAGGGCCTGCATTCCCAACTGGATATTTCACAAATTTTCAAAAACCTGAAGTGCCCTTTTAAATCTTTCCCTGAAAAAAATCACAATGAAAAAGCAAAACACAGCAAAAACAAAAGCCAGTGAATAGATGACTCTGTATTTGTAGCACCACATCTGAAAAGGTTCACTAGCTTTAATCCTTAATTACACAAGTGTAAGAACAAAGCATCACCTGCAGACTCTGCAAAGGTACAACGTGCAGTTGAGCTCCCTCTGTTGGCTCTGCAGCAGCTGAAGTGCATTTAGTAACTTCTTTTTCAACACAAATACATCACATTGGCAATACTAATCTCTAGGTAAAAAGCATTATGTTCCACTACTAAAAAAAATGTGAACTTCAGTTCTCATTAGAATCATTAGGATAAACAATATTTGCAGTGAAACAGGCTCCCAAGGGAAGTGTTCACAGCAGCAAGGCTGACAGAGTTCAAGAGGTGTTTGGACAATGCTCTTGGATGCACAGTGTGTGACTTGTGGATGGTCCTGTGCAGAGCCAGGACTGGGACTCAATGGTCCTTGTGGGTCCCTTCCAACACAGCTCATTCTGTGATTCTGTAACTCTATAATATTAAAGGAAAGGTAAAGCAGGAACCTCCAGCAACTCAGAAGTGAGTTCTGTTTATGGGTCTTAGAATGGGTGTTTAACATTTGGAAATCCAAATTATCTTGAAGCTCAGTGATTCGTAGATTCTGAAAGAGAATCTCTGGATGAGTTTCTTGCACTTTTTTGTTCTGTGGTTTCAAACAATTGGGAAAGGAAACAAAGTCATACCCAGTCTTTAGAGAGACTCTGCTCAAAAATTATCAGTGTGTGCTCTCAGTGAGTGGATGGCTCCAAAGGAGAGCTGTCTCTGCAGAGCCAGCTGACAAGCAGACATGTAAACATGATTTTAGATCTCAAGGATGAGGCTGCAAGCAAGATGGGAATGTGGAATCTCCAGGAAATGAAAACTGGAAGTGGCAACCCATGCCCATCCTTTGGGGTTATGATCATGGTGATTACTTCATATAGCCATTGTGCAAAGACTCTTTTATTTTCTTAAAGCAAATTTTCTCTGTTTCTTCTTCTCCTAGGCGCCTGGATGCCAACCACATCAACTATGTACCCCCCAACTGCTTCAATGGCTTGGTCTCCCTTAGACACCTGTGGCTAGATGATAACTCCTTGACAGAAATTCCCGTCCAAGCTTTTAGGAGTTTACCAGCACTTCAGGCAATGACATTGGCACTGAATAAAATTCATTATATACCAGACTATGCCTTTGGAAACCTCTCCAGTTTGGTAGTTCTGTAAGTTTTATTGATTGCTTTTTATACACAATGCCTTCTTGCAGGTCTTTGGCCTCTTGGAGAAACAGATTTTTTTGCATCTTTGTACAGTTTGACTAGCATTTGCTAAATCACTTGTTTTGATCTAGCTTCAAAGTTTCCATCTCAATAAAAATATTCAAAGGAATTTAAAAACACCCTATCTGGTCAGCAAAACAAACAGGAAGGGGTGCATTGTGTGTTGTCTAAGATTGAAAGAGGGAAGATTAGGAACAGGAAATGAACTGAAATCTTTCTGGGGAACTTGGAAAGAATGCCATCCAGTAGAAAAAATATGCATTTCCTGTCATAGAAAGTAAATGTAGTTTTGTATTTGGTTACGTTTGCATACCGGTGCAACTAACTGAAACGTGCACAGCTGGCACCAAAATCTGGAAGGTGTACTATGAATCATGGTTTCACCTTCTTATCTTCTGGGAATGCACCAAATGGAAAAAATCTAGACAGGATGGAGAAACTTCATGGAGAAATAATTTCAAGATGCTTTGGAAAATGTCAACATTATTAAAGAGAGAACTGCATAATCAAGCTATACAGGCTGTCAGAAGCCATCTAAGACACTTAGCATGTTGTAGCATACTCTAGCCCCACTGTAAGCACTGAGCCTGGTACACATCAGGGTTCTCCACTGACAGCTATAGTCACTATCTCTGCCTCCATGGGGCCCCAAAATTAGGGATAAACACATGACTTGTACTGCAAAGCCTTTGCCTTCTCATTACATTAAATATCGATCCCATTCAAGTTAAAGAATGGATGGACTTGTGACTGATTGACCTTCTAGACTTATAGCAGCAATGGAAAAGACAAGAGGCTGTCTTGAACACTGTTCTCTAGACCCCTACCAAAGTGTAGTGGTAAGAGGACAGTTAAGAAATGCAGGGGAAGATAATTTCTTTTTGTGCCATGCTTGCTTCTGCTCAGTTAGGTTTCCTTATTTAGGCTGTGCCTTGCTTATTTCTAATCATCTGGGCTTTATAGTGATTAATAATTGAATCATTCCTCACAACCTACAGTAGCTGATCTTTTTGGCTCATCAAAATCTTTGTGTGTGGTTCTGCTTTCATTGGTTTGCTACTCTATACAGTACGGCAAACTTTCAATGCAGTGGAAAAGTGCATGGTCAATTGGAGCAAGTCAAAACCTTTATAATTAAAGATCCAAACATAATTGGAGTTTGAAGATGCACTCTTCATGCTAACTAAAGCATTAAAGGTCAGGGTAGTCATTAAAAATATAGGGTTGATTAGGTTTCTTCCTAGAAAAGAAAAAAACCCACATAACATTTTTATTTTGCTGTCACAATCCCTGCCTTTGATGGACAGGTAAACTCAATTTCTCCAGGTTCTGCAGAACATTCAGAGAGCCTCTGATCTTTAACAATATTTTCAGAGTATAATGAAGGGCCTGGCAGCTACTCATTCACAGCCTTTCTTTTCTCTTAAAGCCCTTCTCCCTTAGTTTCCCTCTACTACAGGGGTAGGATTTTGAGGACAAAATAAAAGGAAAAATCTGGGGGAAAGGCATTCTTTTTAAATTAAATGACGTGAAGTGGCTACAAGTTGAATCTACTCACATCAATGAGCTTCACTCAGAGTGGTTTTTTTCTGTGTCAATCTAAAAGACAGAAATAGGTAGAACTCAGAGTCTTGAGATGGGTGGCGGGGAAGAGGGGGTAGAATTGGTTAAAATATGTAAAAAATTACTTTCAAGTGCTAAATATTTTAGGAAGTAGTTACTGATTTTCATAATTTCAAAGAAAGGCAAGTTACAGCACTTCTAAGATTACTTGGTTCACTCACTTAAAGGAAGCTACAACTTTTTGTATTATGGCTTTGTGTCTTTTTGCATTCTGCAAGCCTAATGCCCCTTACCTGTCTGCTGTGTTATCCATCTCCTGAATGGCTCCTCTTTTGGGCCATACCCTCTAACACTCTCTGAATATAAATCTTCCAAATATACACCTCACATCCCACGTACACTTTTTCAGGCACTAATTGAGCTATCATTGAGATAATAATAATTGAGCTAATATCAGCTATCATTGAGAATATGTCTATTCATTGTGCAAACCCCAGCCTGGAACTACGGGATATAACACTCTTGAACAGTCTAGGTGGTTTTAAAACAGATCCCTTCTGTGAAACCATTCTCTCCATTGGAGAATGGCTGGTGGGTGGTAGAGGTGTCACCTATACATGCTCCTGGAAAAGCATGATTGCATATAATCAATGCGTGCCTGAAAATAAGTTAGTTTTGATTTAACCATCAAAATGTTTTACTTTAGTCCACTGTGTGCAGTGTACTTTCCTGACTGCCTGCTTAATGTTCCCCTGCAGACATCTCCATAACAATAGAATCTATTCCCTGGGAAAGAAATGCTTTGATGGGCTCCACAGCCTAGAGACATTGTGAGTTGACCTCTTATTTGTTTCTTTTTTTTTAGAGTGTTTTGATTAATATTCTGAAAGAATAAAAATAGCCCAAAAGCCAAATGTGGGTTTTGGCTTGCCTAATCGCTACAGGATCTAAGTGATAGTTCACAATGACTCTATGTAGTAAATCCTATTTTTGGCTATAAAATTAGTTTGCCTTTTTAATAAGCATTGTCAATTGATAAATTGTTTGAAAGACAGTTTAAAACTATGTTGAGCATAGAAAAAGAAGTGACTATTCATGAACTTATGGTTGCCTAGTTTAGTACTATTTATTTGTCTTGTTCAATCAATAAAGCTAATAGCTTGATTGGGAAATTGTCACAGTGAAAAGCTTTAACATTAAGAAAATATCTTACCACAGAGGAGAGTTATAAAATTAGATGGGTGTAATTTTTTATACCTGGAAAAAGCAAAAGTTCTAGGTAGTCAAATTATGCGTGTGGTTTACAAGTGGGCAGATTGTTTCAGTTGTATCCAAGTTTTCATCTTTAGAGAGCTCCGATAAAGAATAGCACTAGTAAAGACTGAAACTTCCTCAAGTTTCCACTGTAATTCTGTTTAGATCAATTCAAATTTTTTTGAGCTTTCCAACAAAAACATACTCTACATAAAATACCAAACAGGAATGCAGTGCTAATGGTTAGCAGAAATTATTTTGCTACAGTTTGTCAAATACAGATGTTATCTGCTGGAGTCACCCAGACCCCAGAAATGCCACAGGGACAGTAAAACTTTGCATGTGCTTCCTCCCGCACCTGCTGCAGTCAGCTGCATCATTTTCAGTGATTTTGGATGTTTTATCCAACCAGGACAGAGGTTAAAAACCCAGTTACGAGAAACAAATTGTTTCAGACATGGATATTGCTAGTCTAAAGGTAACTATTTGCTTTTCCATCCACAAGCCTGTTTACTGCCCACTTTCATCTGTCATTGAGATTAAGAAGCAAGGAGGTTTGGGCTTCTTGGGGTTTTTTATCACCAGTTTGATTGCATTGATCCCTTGCCACTGAATTGCAGTTTTACAATTTGGACGTTTAGCCTCCTGTGAGTTGAGAGGAAGTCCCTTAGCGTAGCACCGGAAAGGGGGACGGGAAAGGAAGAGGGAAAATGTAATGGTTTGTTTTGTTTATTTAAGTGATATTCACATGGCACTTGGTCACAAATGGGGAAAAACAGAACAATGGAATAAGTCATTGCAAACTCAGTCCCAGCCACCTGGCATGAGAGAAATGAAAACACAGAGGACAATCACAAACCCAGGAATAAATGTAGGTGCAGCCACTTCCCTGCAACAGGACAGTGTAGCACTTGCCTCAAGCACCGTAATTGCATAATGTACAGACCAGTTCCCAGATAGTCTCAAGATAATCTGAAGAGATCTTGGTGTAAATGATGGACGCCAGCTTTAAGATCATTTGTTTGCATTGAGGCGTGGGTCTGGAAATCACATATCACTAGAGGGCAAAACCAAACCGTGCATGCCTGTAATCTCTTTTTGTCAATAAGCAGGAGAGATTTACAAGCAGGAAGGAAAGCCTTGTTGAGTTCAGACAGCAGTTTCCTGCCTGCATTACTTCAGCCTGATACTATTTCAATTTCAATCTATTGTAAACTGGCTTGGGTTTTGCCTGCCTGTTAAAAAGGCTTTTGCTCCAGTTTTTCAGACTATTTTCCTCACAAAGCATTGCCAGAGAGCCTCACAGTAAACTGGCAGATCTCAATTTTAGTTTCACCCATCTCCTAAATGCTAAATATTTATATGCTATAATATGGATACATATGTCATGCTGAGGGCAGAAGTAGTATTATAATCCATTCAGCCTACCAGAATAAAGTCCAGTTACTGCTACAGCACGAGCATTTCTTTAAGCAGAGGTCACTATGGTAGCTACATTATCATTTTTACAATTTGTGTGGTTAGAACTATTCTCTTGACTGTTGTAAAGTCTTAAAATTAACAGTACAGTTAGAAATATTTATAAAGAAATGTATTAGGCATGTAAAGTGCAGATCACTAAAACCATTGAATATTGAAAAAAGTTTTGAAAGACTTTTTCCCTGTTAGTACTTGAAGGTAATGCTAAGGGTGGGAAATTTATAAAACAGCAGTACTCAAATTTACTTACTTTTTTTTTTTTTTACAGAACAGCTAAAATGTAACTAAAAATAGAATGCCGATAAAAATAGGAATGATAATGTGCTCTAAATAGACTTTGTTGGAAAATATCCATACACTTTTGAGGATTTCCTGTCTTTTTACTGTATGTATTTATTCAATGCATAGAAGATGATAGTTCATTGCAAATGCCAACAATGCCATGTTATCTGTTATGCAGTGCATAACCAAAATAATAATATCTATTTTCACACAGAGATTTAAATTACAACAGTCTGGATGAGTTCCCCACTGCTATCAGGACACTAACAAACCTAAAAGAGCTGTAAGTACAGAGCTCAAATTAGGAAGAAGGATGTTTTGTCTAGTATGTGGTGATTTTTAATGCTGGTGATTTTATCAGTAATCCTTAAAAACTGATATCCTAGGAGAAACTAATAAGAATGCCAACATACATAAAAAATAATTTTCAATGTTCAGTTTGGGCCATTCACGTTCTGACAGCTTTTACTTTTATGTTGCCTTGTGCAGTGGGTCTTTTCCAGGAATTTCCTTTCTGGAACAGTAAACAACAAACACAATTAATTCACTTTTAGTCCCAAACACAAGAGTTAGATTTTGCAAACCATCCAATGTATTAGTCTTCCAGCTAAGAAGGCATGACAACCTTATTAGTCCATCAGGTTTAATTAACTTTTACCAACGTCCCTCCCTCACCTCTATTAAATTAAAAGCAATTTATTTTCTATATATATAGTCATTTCTTTGTAAGGTTGTGAATAAAACACTTTTGTATGCACAGGCATATTTTGCATCAGGAAAATCAACAATGAAATTAAATTATTCAAATTTATTTTGAAAAACAGTTGAATTATTAAAAATTGAAAGTAATTAAATTATGTTCACACATCATACACACAATGTACACATTAATGCATATGCTCAGAATTCTTTCCATTTGACTTATTTACCGTGTTAGTGGTACTATCAGCATAGATTTTTAACAAAAATAAGTAATCACATACTAGCTGGACATGGTTGTACCCCTGCTACATCACAAACTGATCTAAAAGCCAATTTTAAGTAGCCACTTGAGATTTTTTCCAGAACAGGTACCCCCTGCTCAGCACCTCCAGTGTTACCAGAATGCAGCTCTGCAAGAGGCAGCAGGGCTATGAGTTTCCCAGCCCAAATGTTCTCAGCTGCTGTTTATGCCATAAAATAATTGGTATGAAATCCAGTGACCTCAAAGGATTGCCTTTTTGATGACCTCTGGAGTCAATAGCCAAAAATGGGTAGCTCAGTTTGCACCAAATGCCCCAGCAAACTCCCTGATGTGCCTGAGGTTACGTACTGGCCCCCACAGGATTTCACCTCTGAGTATCAGCTATGCTCAAGAAACATTTGGGATCTGAAATTGCAGCCTGCCATCCCAAATGCAGCACAGACATGAGACCATGTTGTTCTGTGCTGTGTGGCCCTGGGAGCTGATCCTGTAAGGAGGGAATGTGTTCCACAGACCCTCGTGGGAGTGCAGCCCCAGCGAGGCGAGGCTCGTTGCAGGGCCACCTTTGTAAGGCTGTTTCTGGGTGGGACCTCGTGTCTCTCTCAGAGTCTGACCTTTTTGTGCACAGCTAGTAGCAGACATTGCTCTGGGAGGTAGTCATGCCATTTCCTTGGGGTTTTTCTGCCACGCAAGGGATCCCATTCAAAACCAGCCTGTTTACTGGTTCTAGATGAGATGCTCTTCTGCTTAGAGCCTGCATGCAAAGCGAGCAGGGATGTAAAGCCTTGCTCTGCAGCTCATCACCAGTAGCACAATGCCTAAACTACTAAAGCCAATAATGTGGGGCCTGTTTAAGTAATGGCCAAGTGTGCTTGCCTCAGTGAACAATTGGAGGCTTAGTAATGCATAAATTTAAGCTGGGAAGCCTTCTTCATACCCGACTGAACTAATGGGAGTTTCCCACACAAATCATCATTGTTCTTTTGAAATCTTAGTTGTTCCTTTTGTTTTTCACAATGGAGAATTACTCATATGAATGAAATCCAGTAATTAATGATGAGACAAAAATTTGGCTCCCTATCCAGCAGACACAATTGCATTTTGTTTGTGTCCACATTTAAACTATCTCAACAAAAAGGTGGTTGTGGGAGGATCAACGTTACAACATAGTGTATAAAATAATTTCCTTGATAGACTTGTGCCATCCAGCAAAAAAATAGTTGCAGTTTAACAAGCACAGGGGGAAATATATTGTTAGCTATTTAATTATTAATATCTAACTATTGATGTTCTTAGTTCATATACTTGTGTATATTTACATTATATCAATATACATGCATATACCCTGAATTTTAAAATGCCATTTTGAAGTTTACTTCACCTGAATGGTTTTGTTCATTTAGAGAAGTGCAGAATTTCAGCAATTTTGCTCTCTTCTCTTCTCTCTCTTCTCTTCTTCTCTTCTCTTCTCTTCTCTTCTCTTCTCTTCTCTTCTCTTCTCTTCTCTTCTCTTCTCTCTCTTCTCTCTCTTCTCTTCTCTCTCTTCTCTTCTCTTCTCTTCTCTTCTCTTCTCTTCTCTTCTCTTCTCTTCTCTTCTCTTCTCTTCTCTTCTCTTCTCTTTTTTTCCTTTGCTTTTGTTTTTTTCAATTCTGTCTTCTGTCTTATTCCAGAAAACAAGGATATATATACCTTTACATACAGACATTTTTCTTTCTACAAACAGAAAACTATCATTGTGCATTGTGATTACAGACTGAGTCTTCACTTTTTTTTTTCTTATCATATAAATGTTTTTTTCTTTGTAGGGGATTTCATAGCAATAACATCAAGTCAATACCTGAGCGTGCATTTGTGGGTAATCCTTCACTTATTACAATGTAAGTGATAAGAATCTTTTCAATGACTCTTTGTATTAGAGAATGTGGAACTAAGTATCATATTTGTGGCTAATTGTCAAATAGCTTTTTTTGTGAGTACACTTTGTAGCACATATCCGTACAAGCAAACAAGCTCATATCTTTCCAGCTTTGTGGAAAGAATGGCAGTTTCCAAGCCCTGATTAAGGGAAGCAAGTAGTGGTCTCTGGCCTTTGACCTTTTATTTGAATGATTACTTCTAAATCTCTTAGCATTACTGGCAACATAAAAGCTGGTGAAAATTACTCTTGATGGACTCCATTCTGAATTCCCAGCGTCTTACATGAAAATGAACTTAATGGACAACTTCAGATTAAGAAATTGCAAAATAAGTGTAAGAAAAATAATGATTCATCTTGAGTAATATTCCAGGAGCAAAAGCAGCCTGACTTCAAGAGGGCAAGGGAACCTCTTCTGAATAAGGGAAGTTCTGACTTTTTCATGTGCTATCCTTACATTTGTCTCAGGTCATAACAAAAGTCTTCATATGTGGAATCTTGTCTTCACAAACCTGGGAGGGAGAGAGAATATTTTGTGGACCAGCTTCTGGCATTAAACAGAAAAACAGGAAAACAGGATCTAATTGAATGTTCAAAATGTGACATGTGGCTGGTGAATACAGATTAGAGGGTGAGAAAAGCCCAGAAGGTCACCTGTACTATAACCAAAGGGGCACAGTCTGTGATTCATAATAGAGAGTTTACTCATTTGATTATGGTATAATAATATATTTAGAATATTTTAAAATATTTTTCATTAAATGTGTTTTTATCCTTTTTTTTTTTCAGACATTTTTATGATAACCCTATCCAGCTCGTTGGAAAATCTGCTTTTCAACACTTACCAGAACTAAGAACTCTGTATGTGTTTGCTTCCTATTTTAGTTTTCTTTTTATATTGCAATACTAGAGTTGTCTCACACTTCCATCACCATAATTTTATTGAAATTGTTTTTTTTAATTGTAGGACTTTAAATGGTGCTTCACAGCTAACAGAGTTTCCTGATCTGACAGGGACTACAAGTCTGGAGAGTTTGTAAGTGCTAGAGAAGTATTTCTTCTTTGTTTTATTTTCTTCTATACTGACTTAGTGCAAAGCATGTGCTAAAAAAAATTTGGTTTTCAGTCTTCAAAAAGTAATTGTTTTTCATAAATTCTTTCAACAGGACACTCACAGGAGCACAGATCACCTCTCTCCCCAAATCAGCTTGTGACCAGTTACCTAATCTCCAAGTGCTGTACGTTTCAGTAAGATTATTAACATGACCTTAATGCAAGAGATTAATAGACAAATGAAACTATTATGATTTCAAAATTACCCAATTACTGCTATTTCTGTGTATCACATTACTTCTTAGGAATTCAGCTCAGGGAGTTGGCCCCTGTGTTATTTAAAACGTTTACAACCCACTTACCAATCAGGATTTCTCATACATTGCTGAGAAAGATAATTCCTTAGCATATTTTTAGGAAAAGATAAAAAAGTTCTTGAGTTTGTTTAAAAAAATACAGTCCTACCTTATTTTCATTCATTCTGTCTCTCCTACAGTAGTTTGGGATTTTTCTCTCACTAAGGCAAATAATTCATTGAAGTGAATAGAAAATAGAAGTAAGGACAGCAATTTTGAGTACTTGCTATATTCCTCTTTTAGTTTCTTTCCCAACCAGACATAAATAGCTGACTGAAGTTTTAATAGACTATGCTTTGACATAGCTGGGCATATTTTATATACTAAATACACAATATTATTTTAGCTTGGAAATTTCCTTGGAGTTTGCTTAATCACTAACGAAAGTAATCATTGTGTCCACTTCTTTGAGAATGAGCCAAAAGCACTTTCCTCTATGTATTACATCACTAGGAATCTATTTGGTATTAATTCTTTGGCCAGCATTGAAATAGCACTAATTATAATGCATTATTTGAATACCAGAGTGGATGTCAAGAACATTTCCAGAAAAAATTGTTTTAGTTAATGGACTCAATATAATAATTTCCAGAATGATAAAAGTCAGTCTGCTGCCAGAAAAAAAATCTGCTTACAAAATTAAGTTTAAATATGTCCTGTAACATTCAAAAACAATAAATAATCTCAAAACAGAGTGCAAACAAATAATACAGGAATTAATAACTTACAGAGTTCATAGTTGAGTAGGACTGTCTCTTGGAAATTCACATTTTTTATTTTTGAGTATTACCATATATAAATCAAGCTGATACTTAAAAGAGGAGGGAACTGATTTATCAGCAATTTGAAGTACTCAAGAGCTGCTCTTTCCCCATTGCTGCCAGATTGGAATGAGCCTGCTGAGTCCCCTTTTTCCTTTGCACATCAGTTCTGGCTGTGCCATGGAGGATATTGGTGCACTGAACCCACCACCCAAGCCTTACATGGAGACTGCAGCCTTGCAGGGGCTCCCTGACTCAGACACACTCACAAACAAGTACACTCAGCTCACATCCAAGTGCAAACGCTGCTTTGGAAGGCAGTTGGTGCATCCTACTGAGAGGAGTGTGCACGAGGCTCCCTGGATGTGTGCTCACCTGCAGGAAAGGTGTCGGTGAGAGCACGGTCCCAGCAGCCCTGAAGAGGCTCCCTCTGCCCAGCTGGGTGTAGGAAACAAAGCCACTTGTCCTCTGCTGCTGCCAAGAGCCTCATGTATTAAGAAAGTGGGGAAAAAAGACCTTAAAAATAAACAAGTGAAATATTTCCTGGAGTCCTGACAGAAACTGAGGGGAGAAGGGTGTCTAGATCAGGGTTTTTTGCCATGTGTGAGGAGGCGGTGTCAGTATGTACAAAATTCAAGCTGGTAACATATTTTTAAGAAGACCTAAGTGATAAACCTGTGGATGACAAAATAGCCAGTGTCTGCCAGACATACAAAACATTCTTTACCTTGGCCTAAAAGCCTCTAGCTCACTCCTAGCTCACTTGAACCCTCCTCTGCAATGTGTGATTTGGGCCATAGTGTACCATTTTTTTTGTACACACATAAAAGCAAAACAAAACAAACAAAAACCGACCAACCAAACAAAAAACCCTGCACCCCAAACATACTGATATTTGTCTTTCTACAGAGGAAAATCAGAGTAGAACACCTTAAAGACATACACAGTCATTACTTGCACTATACTTCCACTAATCAAATATAAAATAGTCCAAATGCCCCTGTTGGAAAAACAACAGTGAAAATACAGTTTTACCAAGGGATTAAATAGGTGGAGATGCGGAACCAGTTTTAGGGAATTTGAGAAGTGAGAAGAATTTCACAAAGTGAAAAGTGAATCTCTTTCATGTGATAATACTGGATAACTGTGGAAAAGGACATTTTTTCTAATTCTAGACATAAGCTTTTTTTCTCTATTCTTTTCACATGCAAATTTCCCTTTTTTTTCACCTGAAAAACACACACACACACACACACCACACACACACATACATATATATATATATATATATATATATATAGGATGTGACTCTTGGGTGGTGGGGGCTGGTGTCTGGTTGCTTTTCTTTCCCCCTTCAGTTTCTGCAAATTGCCTGGGCTTGGTTTTGATTAGTTATATTATACTGTAAATCAGTCCAGATGTTTCAGTTATTCTGTAATTTGTTGAGTTTTGGCTCAAGTCTTTTTAAGGTTTTTTTTTTCTCCCATGTAGTGATTGATTTCAAAGTTAGTTCCAGTATTTTTTGACTATTTCCCTCAGTTATAAGATGTAGCAGTCTAAGGATCAGAGGCAATACTGCTAAATTAAAAGTGTAGAATGGGAAGCTGATTGTGACTCTCATCAGAAAAATACAGGCTCTTCTCCAAAAAGATATGAGTATATATGCTTAGTACATTATTTTAAATTGTTAAAATATTTATCTGAATTTAAAGATGATAAATATGAAATCTGTGATATTGCTGTAAAACACTCAGCAGAAGTCTACACTTCAGGCAGGAAATCTTCAGACAATGCAAAGAATTTGTAAATGTGGATATGGAGTTAATAAATCTTGCCTTTTCCCCTCCTCTCTCCTCTTCAGTTAGAAATCAAAATGTGACAGATGAGAAATAAGTGAGTTTGTACACTTCCGTAACTGTGGATAAAAAGAAATTATTTTTAATTGAGCATGAAGGTATACAATGAAAGCTATTTTTCTTTTAACATTCTTTTGATGCTAATCTATTTGTTTCTTGTATAATTCAGGGATCTGTCTTATAACCTACTGGAAGATTTACCCTGTTTTACTGCATGTAAAAAACTCCAAAAAATGTAAGTGTTAAACCACCCTGAAAAACTTAAAAAGAAGCATCTATGTGTGTTTGAGTATAATGAACTTGGTTATTGCTGGCTGATTTGACATACCCCAGATACACTTTATTGAAGTGGATCATAAGCACAGTCTAAAACACCCCAAAGTGCCTTGCAAGTGTCTTTGAAACTGAGGAGGTCCTTGTTGCTGTTTCAGTGACTTGCATCACAACGAAATCGCTGAAATCAAAGCAGACACGTTTTGGCAGCTGGCTGCTCTCCGCTCTCTGTGAGTACCCCCTAACAGACATCACACAGGTTCTCAAAAATATGGGCTGCATATTGTCTGCCCATGATGTACCCCAAAAGATCCTTCTTTCAGTTTTCCCTCACTGTGGTCTTTCACCCTGAGTTCATAACTGTGAAAGGAGAGCAAGCATTGTGAGGTTTAGCACCTGCAGCAAAGAATTAAAACATTTAAGCTTATAGTCATAAAATCTGTCATTTCTAAATGTTACTGATGGAAGTAGAGAGACTAACTGGGCCAGAGCTGGAATCTGTTGGCAGGTTCACATTATAATCAGCTCTAGGGAGTGGGAAGTCTTTTTAGAGAGAACAGCGTTTTAAGATGAGTCCAGTCATGTGCAGGTTTCCAGTTTTCACACAGACTCATGTGCTAGAGGAGTGATTTTGTCAGAAAATTACTCATGGTTGGAATTGAAGCCATACATTTTTTTAAGAGCTGCTTTCAGTCTCTTTGACTTTTCAGGGGCAGTGAAAGTTGAGATTAGGAGGTTAAGCCTATTGACCATGGGTTGCTGCTCTTAGTCACATGAGAACATTTAGAAGACTTAGTCCATACAACCCACCCTTCTTTCTGTTGCATTAGGAGGCTGTAGCAGGCATTGAGACATTTTAAGCTGCCAGTTTAATAACAGCACAACTGACTAATAAAAAATTAAAAAATACTTTGCACTATGACATATGCAGGAGCTTATTGAAAATATTGGCATGTAGTTGATACATTTTTTATATTTAGGCCTCCTAATCAAGTGTTTGAAAACTTCCATATTCACTCACTGGGTATGTAATTTTCTACTCACTTTTCTTGTAGGGATTTAGCTTGGAACAAAATTAAAACTATTCACCCCAATGCCTTCTCCTCTTTACCGTCTCTGATCAAACTGTAAGTATTTTAATATCTTATACATTCAATTTTTTGCATTTTTCTTGCAAGAACATGCAAAAATTTAATAACCTGGTGCCCCAGCAGAAATTGAGGTTTTCTCTGTTCTAATCATCTGGTCTGTTGAATCCATACCTAAATGCCTGCTTTCTTGTACTCCCCCAATTCACATAGGTGTTACAGCAGAGTTGCACACAACACTGTGTAATCATTTGGGGTTCATGAAGACTATCAGTGCATCTGCCTCTTTTCATTCAGTTTATTAGCACTTAATCTGTCGTAGCAATGGTAAAGATTTCCTGTTAGTTGTGCCTCAGGCCTCAGGAATTGGATTAAAAATTAAATAAGAAAATTTTTCCAGAATTCATCTCTATTTAATTGTTCCTCATTTGATGAAATAGTTTTTCCTCTTTAGTAAGTTCAGCCAGAGCAGTTAGTGGTCAAAACATCCACAGCCAGTTTTGCAGGCCTTGTTCACAAGCACTTCTCAGTGCTTACTAATATTTTTTTTCCTACTTCCAACTGTCACTGTAATGCTTTTTTGACATGAATCACTGAGGCATTGGCTGTATGGGGAAGATGATAAAAAATTCTTCTGGAGTCATCTTGCTGCATGGTTGTCACAAAAATGTGATGCTGGGCATTTGCTCACAGATAATCTGGTAGCTGCTAAACCTAAATTTGGAGAGGTATTCATTTCTGTTGATGTGCAAAGCCCTCTGAATGATGCACTGACAAATGCCCACACAGACAATTTTGTCTATAATATCCCTTTTTGGGGCCCTTCTCAGAACTTACCTACTTTGTGAGGTGAGCAGTAAATTGTAGCTTTGGACAATGACATACAACTGTGAGAGGGGATTAAAGAAAAAAGCCCTTGAACACACAGTAACACAGTGGACCAGAGTTTCCTGAAATGGGGGTCTCTAACCTTGGTCCACCTCAAGTCAGTGGCCACTTGTAGCACTGCAGTAGGACCTGAATTTCACCTTTGGTCTTTAATGGTGCTGTGTACAAGAAAACACACACTAAGCCAGAGAGGTAGAAGCCCAGTCCATCAACATACCTGATTTTATGCCTAGGCCTTAGATTTCAGTCTATAGTCCAGACTTTCCTATACATAAAATCATTTCAACTGCATCAGACTTTGCTTGTTCCTCCTTGACTGTTGACCATCTGAAGCTTACCTATCTTGCTCATCTGCACTGTTCTCAGCCACTCAGAGAAACTTCAGCTTGGAAATGCCATCTCCCTCTGCTCCAGCCCAAACCTGTCCCTTCCTGAAATGCACATCTTCCCCTCACACCTGACCTGCTCCTTGGGCAGCTTTCAGGGCAGCCATGCCCTGCAGCATCCCACTGAATCTTTGAAACTGTGGGAAGCTGTTCGGCTTCTTTGAATTCAAACAGTCTAGGGGGAAGGTTTTAAATTCATTTGCTAGTCTCAAAACTGTCACTATGAATGCTTTGAGTCATAATGTGGGGACAGAGACCCAACTAACTACTAGATGTTACTGTTAGCTTTCTGCTAGACATAAAGGTGAGTACTCCTGAGCAGTGCTGCAGCTTTGCTGCATTCACTGGGGCCTCTGTTTAATACAGTCATTTTTTATTGAGTTAGAAAACTTTAACTTATTTTTTCAATGTGACACTTCTAGTGCTGAAAAAAAAATGAAAACCATAAGCTGATTTTTATTTGCTGTTATGCAGGGATGTGTCATCCAACCTTTTGTCCTCTTTTCCTGTGACGGGGCTACATGGTTTAACTCATTTAAAATTAACAGGAAATCATGCCCTACAAAGTTTGATAACATCTGAAAATTTTCCAGAACTCAAGTGAGTATATCATTAAAACTAATAAGCCACATTTGTGTTCATGTGCAATGGAAGGTGTGTCAGTGTGTAACGCATGTTACTTCGTATTGTCAGTCTTTGATCTGTGCCATTAAAACTAAAGCAAATATGATAAAAATGATAGACTTCTTTTATTATGCTCACTTTCAACTGAAGAAACCATGAAGGTTTTGAAATATTAACCCCAGTACTTGCTTAGTACGAGCCACATCTGCTTCCTGGTGATATGTTTCAAAAGCTGTTAAAACAATATCACTGGCAGCTCAGTGATATGTCCTTCTTCCACGGGACTGTGCTCACAGAGCTGCCATTACACATAATGAGAGCACAGCAAATACAAGGGAAGAAAATACTGCTGAAAGACCAAAAGATTTCACCTCTGCTGTTTGAATAGGATTTTTCTGTAATCTTTTGATTAAGATTCAGATAATATTTTCCCAGTATTTCTAACACACTTTAATACTAATAATTTCTGTGGGTCCCCTGTGATACAGGAAGGAAGTGTCCTCTGCAGATCATTTGCAGCTCTTACAGTCCTGGATGACCATGGCCTGTATGGAACTTGAACCCATGACCTTGGCATTATTATCACAATGCTAGAACCAACTAAACTAAACAAAGAGGGTTTTGTCCCTGACTTCAGGCTATTTGGGAGTTTCCCCTAACTCTCCTTTCATTTTTAAATTTTAATTAGAAGATGCCAAGTCCAGCATATACTTTATGTTTTATGGTAAAAAGTTTGGTATCAGAAAATATGAAACAACTAGACAGTGTGCACATAGTAAGAAAATCAGAGTGGTTAATGTTGCAAGGGACCTTTTAAGCTGTCTTTTCTAACCATCTGCTCAGGCAGGGCACCTGGAGCCTGTTGCCCAGGACCACACCCAGAGAGCTTCTGAGTCTCTCTGAAGATGGAGATCCCATCCTTATGTTTTCACTAGATTTGCCTTTTGCACTGGAAAAGGCCCAAAGGTCTGAGCAGGCAGACAGCCAAAGGGACTGGAGTGTTTGGAGTTCTCAGTAAGGGAATGGTGAATAGAAGTGTGGAGCTGATTAGGGCTCTGTGTGCAGCACTGGAGGGATCCACCCTACAACACTTCTGTGATGGCATGTTAACACAATCTGAGATAAGAGCTGGAAAAAATGGTTCCAAGGTTAGGGAACAATGCCTTAGAGGTCTTAATAAACCAAAAAATGGTAGTTTGTCACAGGGGAAATTAGGTAGTGACTTCATCAAGTGCATGAAACTATAAGATTAACATTCAAAGTACTAGAGGCCTTAAACCTCTTCTACATTACAGATCTTGACACAAGTCTCAGAGGCCAAGGAGCAAGTACCATAAAAATCATGATTGTTTGAGACTGAGCTTATGCCATGTTTTTTCTTCTCTCCTTAGCTTTGCCCAAATTCTGAGGCAGGTGACAATTCTAAAATAATTGAAATTTCTTTAAAAGAATGTAAACACAAGAAAAGTGATTACTCCAACCTGGCAAATATATAATGATGCATATACCTTGACCTAGATGCATAAGAGGTGCTGCAGTAGTCCTAGACTAAACCATTATTCAACTGAATTATATATAACTAAGATTTTTTTAAATTCTTTTCTCAAAATTATACTCTATATGAATTTCCCTTCAGCAAAATTGTGTACATTACTCAAATGAAAGTACAGTGTATTTCATCTGGGCAAATTGTTAACAAGGATGTGTCAAACTAACTTAATTATTTTTAAAAATGTATTTAAAGTATGATATGTAGAGTTAATTAACATCCATAAGAACAAATTATACCCAGTCAGGAGAGAATAGGGTAAAATCCTGACCTACAGTCTGCATGACTTTTACCATAAATCAAAATGAGGTCAAGATTTCACACAGGATCACTGCACAGAAAATGCACAAAGCACCAAACTTAAACAGAGATCTAAACCAAAATGGAATTTCACCATTTGCAATTGTTGTAACTAACCAGTGGTTACATTAAAGACAAAGTCCTGTATTAAAACTTTCTACTCATCTAAATTCATCAAAACAGACACATCAAAGAGCTGAGCATCCCCTTCCCCATCATCAGCAGTAGCACTAGTACACTCTGCAGAGCTGAGCCCAGCCTATTGCAGCAAGCCTTGAGGAGGCAAAGTCAGGCTGCCAGCCACTCCTTCCTTCTTTATCTGATGCTTTGATTCAGTGCTGAAAAGAACTCAGTGCTTTGCTCCATTCATCATAACTGTGCCTTCCTGTTCACCATTAACTCCACACCTTTGTGAGGGAGAGAACGACCTTGTGTTCTCTGCTGCTTAATCTAAAAACAGAAAAAAGAGGCATTCCTTGCTAGAGGAAAAAAAAATTATCAAGGATACAGATATCATTAGTAAGATAAGGAGTATATAAAAATAAAGTTAGGCAGTGTTTCTAGGAGTTTAATTTGACAAAGTCCAAATCTAATCGCCCACATCAAATAAGCACCAGCCATAAAAAGGACTGCCTCCAGCACTGTACACCTGAAAAGTTCCTTCTTTTTTCTTTTTTCTCTTTTTTTTTTTTTTTTTTTTTTGTGTTAAATGTAGCTTTTGTGAGGAAAAAAACAACTCCTCTGTCACCAAGAAGATCTCATGGTTATTTCCCTGCTTTGCAAAGTATTTTTTGTCCTCTGTGTACTGGGTTGCAGCCATTGTGTGCAGTTGGGCTTCACACACAGATTAAGCAGCATTTGCTAATTTAAGGATTATGTGTATATCCTAACAACACAGGCTGGGGGCAAAAACAAACATAAACTGCCCAGATTTAAGAATGGATGCTAGAAATACCTACAGAGAGGACAAGAAATGGGAGTCTTGCTCTTTAAATATCATTTAAAAGCCACGGATATTTTTGGCTACATCATCAAAGTGGACCAGTACAATGTGGGAAGTCTACATTTCCAGTGTAAGACAGACCAGCAGGCTGGGAGGAGCACAAGGTCTGGAAATCTGTCATAGAGCTGTTTGAATAATCAGAGAATAAAATTCATTTCTGACAGTCTCTCCTGCCTAAAATTTCCACTAACTGTTCATTCCCCCAGTTGTATCAGTGTCCTTCCAAAGGTCTGAAGCCCCAAGTTGCAGGGATCACCTCGCAGAACTGTCAGGGTTACTTTTGGTAATTGTTTTTGTTGTTCCAAAAGAAAGGGAATTTCTATGTGGGGATTGGGATTGCTTTTATCCCAGATGATTAGCTATGGGTTAGTCTAGTAATCAGTGGGTTTAATACTAGTTTATTTAAGAAGGGCTTGTGGGAAATGTGTTCAAAATGTTTAATCAAGATAATCTCCTTATGTTAAAGTATGGCATGCAGATGAATGCATTAGAAATTAAATATTTAAATCTGCTGGCCTGAGGTTGCTTGACAGTTGGATCTTGGTTATCTTGAACTTTTATTGAGTACCCTAAAAATTTTGTGTTGGGTACAAGGGTAGAGATTCTTGTGGTTAATTTCCAACAGAAATGTAGGGTTATAGAACCTAAATGCGTCCAAATGCACTAATTTAAAAAATCACTTTAGAACTTGAGATTCCGTTTGTTCCCCTTTGTACCAAGCTTTTGGCTAGTGCACAAGGCTAAGTCCTGTTGGCACTGGGCCTGATTCAGCTTGATTCCTCTGCAGATTTCCCAGGGGGTTAGAGGTTGCTTATTATACTCATTATGTTAATTTACATGATTAACCTGTTGAAAGTAATCTGATAGGAGAATCTAGTTCTACTTTATTCCTTTTAAGTTAATTCAGAATAACTTCTAATCACCTCTTTATCTTTGAACTTTTTTGGTATATTGGGCTTTTAGAATTAAGATGAGTTGTTAGGTTTTGCTATGTGCTGTAGGTGAGCTGTGCAAATTAAATAGCTTTGCTTCCAAAGCATAAAATATATCTATGGAATAGAAGTAGTCTATAGAGCTCAGAAAGTAGTTCTTCCATGCTCCCCCAGAATCTGCATATCTGCAAAGGAATTAAATGCACAGTGTAGCAGAAATGTGCACTTTTCTGACATCAGGAGCCTTCATAATCACTGGAACTCACTGACATACATTATTGCTAGGAATAAAAATGATCTTAAAAGAATTAAGAACAAGTATCCTCTGTCCTGCAATGACTGTTTTCTTTTTTAAGATAATTAATACAGTAAAACATTTCTCTCAGTGACATTTCACACACAGTGCCTGATTCACTCACCTTTTGGTTTAGAACTCTGCTTTCTTGATCTTCTGCACAAGAAACAATCTCCTTTTTGCCATCTTACTATGAAATGAGTTGAAGGTGGAGAGAGGTGAATAAAGGTGATTTCCAAAAGATCTCATTCCTTCTGAAGTGGAGAAATTCAATTTGGGAAGTGTTTTATTTTTTCCTGGTAGGCAGGCTGTGACCTTTGGATGTGCTTTTTTTTTAAAGAAACCATTAAGAAAATAACTGTTGGAGAAAGTGTTGATTTACACAGTAAATTCATTGAAAATTATAAAAGCAGAAATTCAGTTCTGACTAACATTCACTCAACAGCAAGACAGAGATCTCCCACTTTCATGTCTCCTATGAAAACACATAAGAAAACTTCAGTATGCTTTTTCTAAAATTAGCCTAGAAACCATCTGCGTTTCCAATGAGGAATTTTATTTGCGAATTCTCATTTTGCACTATCGTGACCAGTTTTTACTCAGAGATGTTTTTGCTTTCACTTGTGGACATTTAAACTATTTCCTTTGTGTTAACTGTAGAGGAGCAGTACAATCCAGTAACTCTGGTGCTCAGCCACCATCATGGTATGCTGCCTTATTCTTCTGCAGGGTCATGGAAATGCCTTATGCCTATCAGTGCTGTGCCTTTGGAGCTTGTGAGAACCACTACAGAATCTCCAGCCAGTGGAACAAAGATGATAATAGCAGCCTTGATGACTTTCATAGAAAGGATGCTGGACTGTTACAAATTCAAGGTAACCATCATCTTAGGCTTTTAAGTCTACCTGAAGGCTGTGAGCAACCTGTGCTTTTAAATAAATCCAATACACTTTACAGTCATAGATGTGGCATCTCCCTGTCTCTTGCTTAATAATATGTTATTTAAGTATTCCTGTGCTTAGCAAACTCATTATTTTAGGTCTGCCATTCAAAAATCTCACTCACTTATGCACTCATCTTTTCATCCAAATAATAGCCATAATAATGTGGTAAATTAAATCTTTCCTTTATATGAGAGATGGGGTAGTTCAGCTGGTATGTAACTCCATACAAGAGCAGGCCAGCAAAGATGTACTTTCTTTCCAGCCTCAGAATGGAACACATCCTAGGCTTACCCACAGACTTCAGGATGAGCAATAGCCAAAATATGTGGCTACTTTGGCATATTTTTTCATAGAATAATAGAATATGCTGAATTAGAAGGGTCCCACAAGGATCATCCAGTCCAACTCCTGACCATGCACAGTTCAGCCCCAAGAATCACTCCATGTGCCTGAGAGCATTCTCCAAACACTTCTTGATCTCTGACAGGCTTGGTGCTTGGTCACTTTCCTTTGGAGCCTCTTCCAGTGCTCAATCGCCCTCTGGGTGAAAAACCTTTCTTTGCTATCCAACCTCAACGTGGCTCAGCTTCGTGTCACTTCCTTGAGTCCTGTCCCTGGTCATGAGAGGGAGAGTTTGGTACCTGCACCTCTGCCTCCCCTTTTGAGGATTTTAAAGACACAACGAGGTCTCCCCTCAGTCTTCTCTTCTTCAGGCTGAACAGACCAAGTGACCTCAGCTCCTCATCCAGCTTCCCCTCAAGGCCCTTCACCATCCTCGTGGCCCTCCTTTGGAAGCTCTCTAATATCTTTAGCTTTATATCTTTCTTATATTGTGGCACCCAAAACTGCCCCCAGCACTCGAGGTGAGGCTGCCCCAGTGCAGAGCAGAGCAGGACAGTCCCTCCCTTGCCTGGCTGGTGATGCTGTACCTGATGGCCCCCAGGACAGGGTTGGCCTCTTGGCTGCCAGGGCACTGCTGACTTATGTTCAACTTCCTATCAACCAGGATCCCCAGGTCCTTTTTCATGGCACTGCCCTCCAGCCTCTTGTTCCCCAGTCTACGCACACAACCAGGGTTGCCAGAGAGTGCATTTGTTCTGCAGGACATGAGACTGCTGTGTTTTTCTTCCCCTTCAGCACTAGGTCTGTTACTGGATCTGTTATGTAGAGGCACACATACGTTCACAGCACCCTGTTGCTTTCTGTGCTATCTCTGCCCTTGCAAACCAGTAGGTCTCAGAGTTCAGCAAGAACAGAGCCAAGAATATGTGCTACTGATGACAAAAGAAACACAGAACACTTGATTAATTTTTAGTAGTGTGGCACAACAGCAGAATTCATATTTTAAATTCCTTCCTAGGCAGTCATCACACTGCAAATTACACAATAGAGAATGTACCTGTATGTGATGATTTTCACAGAAGTAAAGATGCCAGCTTTTAAAATAATCCTGAGTACATTTATTCAAAACCAAGTAGGCATATGTCTGCTTCTGCTCATGGTTCAGCAGGGAAAGAGAAAAGACCAGGCCTTAAATACCATAGGCATTTTTGCAACTTTTACTAAAAACTCTTTTCCTGAAAACAGTAACAATTGCAGTAAGAATTCTGGGTTTTCCTCTCCCCAATAGATGAACGTGATTTTGAGGACTTTTTTCTTGACTTTGAAGAAGATTTGAAATCTCATCATTCAGTGCAATGCTCACCTTCTCCAGGTATGAAACTGCCGGACAGATAGGAATTTGAGGACAGTGTTAGTAGATATTTGAGATGCAGAACAAATTGTGAATCAGATACTAGGACAGCCACATGATGTGCAGTAATTTGATGAGTGTAATACAAATACATTGCACTATAATATACAGTTTTGCATTGAATTCCACAAAACTATTCAGCCTCTATGAGTGTAGCAAGTTTTGCCCAGTCACCAAGCTCTGGGCCCCTTTTCACCAGAATTGATACACAGTCAACAAAATGAGAGAGGAAAGACTCTTCTACTAAGATACAGATGATAAAGACAGCAGAATCTTTGCTCTCTCAGTCTTTTGCAAAGCTAAAGTAAATCTTCTGAATGTCACAGAGTAATTTTACACGTGAGCAACTTGAGCAACACACAATTTAGGTCTATGTCTAGGAAATACCAATCACTACTGCATTGGTGTGCACAGTCCCTCACAAAGAACACTGTTATTGTCTTCATAGAATGTAGCCAGCCATGGTCATAAGTTTTGTTTGATTCAGCAAATGTTTTCATTAGCCATTCTTTCATTGTGAAACACGAACGAAAAAACCCCAAGTGACAACTGGTACTTCAGCATTCATTTTAAGCCATGATTCTTGTTTGCAACAGCACCTAACAATAAATTTTTTAAAGCTATTTAAAGAGGAATAGAGAAGGCAGAAAGTCAAAGAATAGAGTTATTTGACTGTCCCATATTCTCCAATGGCCTAAAGTTCTGAGTTCATTAAAACATTGCTGTCTTCAAGGTAAGTTATCGCCAGACCTCAGAGACATTTTAGCTTGGATTTTTCAAACAGTATCTTAGAAAAACTTGCAAACTGATGCAATAGATCCTTATGCTTACTTAATGGCAACAGGCCTAGTTATAGGGAGGTCATTTCAGCTGCAGGGGTTATGTCTTCATGGAAAAGCACAGGCCACTGTGAGGGGCTTGTCTAGCTAGCTCATACCAAGACACGTAATGTTTCTCTGACTGCAGAGCATTCAGCTTCAACTGCACAGCACATGCACCTCAGTATTTGGAGAATACTTCAAGTATTCAGCAAGTTTCAGTCATAATGACCTGACTTCAGACACAGGAGATCCAAAAAGGCAGCACTCCCAAAGGCAAAGAGAGACACAGTTTTCTTGGTCTGTGTAACGACGTGTTATAAGGTAGCCAAAGTACATCTGTCCATATCCATTACATCACCAGGACTCATTAGGAACCTGTTTTAATTTAGTTAGAGGTAATATTTTCAGCTTTTTTCACACACTGACAAATATCACAGCATTTCTTGAAACTACAAGGGTTGACATTCACATTGCAGTAGTACTGCCAGGCACAAAAAGAAACCCATAGACTACTTGTGATGAAGGACAAAGACTCATGTGCACTACACAATATGCTGATAAATGTAATCAATATGCAATTGCATCACACATTTAGCAGCATGTTATCAAGGTCTCAGATTACTCCAGAGAAAGAGCAAATTTCCATCTCCCTTTTTATACTAAAATTCACTCTTTGGCTGTTGTGAGAATCTGCAAGAAGCATGAACTTTAGTGTCTTAGAAAGCACAAGGGTTTTTTTGTTTACATGGGCTTCCCTTACCCTCTTTATTTTGGCATTTCAGGTCCCTTCAAACCATGTGACCATCTGTTTGGCAGCTGGCTGATCAGAATTGGAGTGTGGACCATAGTGGGTTTGACCTTTATTTGCAATGCACTGGTGTCTGCTACAGTTTTCAGGTCTCCATTGTATATGTCCTCCATAAAACTTTTGATTGGTTTAATGGCCATTGTAAATGCCCTGATGGGCCTGGCCAGTGGAGTACTGGCTGGCGTGGATGCATCCACTTTTGGTAGCTTTGCTCAGTACGGAGCACAATGGGAAAGTGGAATTGGTTGCCAAATAACTGGCCTTCTCTCCATTTTTGCTTCAGAGGCTTCCATCTTCCTCCTTACCCTAGCTGCACTGGAACGTGCATTCTCTGTAAAGCATGCTACAAAGTTTGAAACAAAATCCTCCACGGCTAGCATAAAAATTGCCATTTCCTTTTGCTTTATGCTGGCACTAATCATTGCAGTGATACCCCTTCTCACTGGAAGTGAGTATGGGGTTTCTCCACTTTGTTTGCCACTCCCCTTTGGAGAGTCCAGTGCTATGGGCTACATGGTAGCACTGGTATTGCTGAACTCCCTTTGCTTTCTGGTAATGACTGTTGCTTATACAAAGCTCTACTGTAGTTTAGAAAAGGGAGAACTAGACAATGTTTGGGATTGCTCTATGGTCAAACATATAGCCTTGCTACTTTTTACTAATTGCATTCTTTATTGCCCTGTGGCCTTCTTATCTTTTTCCTCCTTACTAAACCTCACTTTTATCAGCCCAGAAGTGATTAAGTCAATACTTCTAGTGATTGTCCCACTGCCAGCATGTCTAAACCCACTCCTTTATATACTCTTCAATCCACATTTTAAGGAGGATTTGGGAAGCCTGCGAAAGCAAACTTTGATATGGAGGAGATCAAAACATGCCAGTCTGATCTCTGTGAATTCAGAAGACATAGAAAAACAATCTTGTGACTCAACGCAGGCATTGGTAACCTTCACAAGTGCCAGCATATCATATGATATGCCCACCAGCAGTTCCCTAATGCCACCCTCTTATCAAATGGCAGAAGGCTGCAATCTTTCGTCAGTCGCATTTGTTCCCTGTCGCTAGTTGCAGAAACAGTGCAGGAAATACCTCTGTTTACAACATTTTTAATCCCAAAAGTAAGTGTGAATGTGTGCATACGAGTGTAGAGTGCCTCTAAATTATTACAACACACCTCAGAAAACAGACAATGACAAAACTTTCGGTAGGCTGAAAATCCAATAGTTGAGCCTGCTCGATCTGCTCCCGAAATGCTGGGATGAAGAGAGGAAATGAGAGCTGCTGAGGTTTGTGCAGTTGTATCAGCTGCTCTCTTTTAAAGCAGCACTACTCAGAAAGGGCATCAGTTGGTCAAGAACAAAAATAGCATGTTAAAGTTATAATATTTTTTCAAAGCATCACCTGATGTTTTCGGGGGTTGGGTTATTTTCTTCCTGTTTATTGCAATTTGGTCTTCATAATAGTTTTTCAGTGCCATGATTGTTTTTTCTAAGCATCTGTGTATGGCCTTTGTTCAGCAAGGTATCTAAATGGAAGAGTAGTCTTGTTCAAGTCCTAAAGGTTTCTGCAGAATATCCTTTAATGAAGTTCCATGTTTGATAAAGCTGATTAAATGGTTTAACTGGCACTGGGTTTGGATTTTGGAAGTCATCTAAATTGACAAAACATTTTTAATTGTCAGCAAAAGCTAAAAAATTAACATAATGTGAAAGAAGTTAATCAAAAACCTGTCAAGCATTTAAAATGTAATTGTAAATGGCAAGGCATTGTCCCATGGGTATTTTTCTAATGAGGTTCTGCACAGTTTGGTCCAGAATTGCTTTCATGCCGGTAGAATTACTCCCAGAATTATTGATGATAAAATTGGCAGATGACTTGTTTAATCCGAAGGTGGAAAATATTACATGGAAAGTCATCAATATAAAAAAATTGGCATGCTGAGAACTGTTAAAGGACACCAAAGGCACTCAGACAGAAATGTTAATTTAAGGTAATTTGTCTAGGAACAAAAACTGTAATCCTGCTCATGGCATGATCTCTGTCTCACGAAATAGTGATTTTAGAAAGCTGCTAGTTCTTAGTCACTAGTCAGCTGAAGGTTTAGAGGTCACAGTGTCCTTTTGGATAAGGGTAGCCACTATCCTTAGCCAAGGCAATATCAAGTAGGAGTGAAGAGGTTGTGTGATCTGTATCCTTAGCACTGATGCAAGCACCCCTGGGATATTTCAAATACTTATAGCATTCGCATGTTTTAAGGAACACTGTGAAATTGAAAAGGACATGAATATCATAAATTTAAAAGAACTTAAGAAATAAGTGATTTTATCACAGTTTGTAAGTATCTACTTCTGGGATACAGCAGTTTGAAGACAGAGTACTACTCATCTGAGAGGAGAAGAATCTGGTATGCTTAACTGGAATTTGACATTAGGGATATGCAGCATGGAAATAAAGGTGAAAATTGTTAATAGAGATGGTCATTAGCTAGTGAAATTACTGTCATTAAAAAATCTCTAAATTCATATTGGATGTATTGCCAAAAAAGGTACTGGAGCAGCTGTTGAAATTCAGGGACTTCTGATGGCTTTAGTTTAGGAAAAGGCTTGATTAGGTTAACAGAGTTCTCTGACTTTAAATCTGTTAATACTTTGCTGAATCGACGCATTATGTTTACACATCAGAAGCATCCTAGTTAGAAAGAAGAGACTCAGTCCTTGCCAAGTCTACTGTTAAAATATCTCAGACAACAGAGCCACTAGACCTCATCCTCATTCTTTGACCTCATCCAAGCCATCAGGGGATGTCCCAGTATTCTTTTCTCAGAGCTGGCAGCTTTTGCTTAAGTAAGCTGATCATTTGAGACAGAAAAATGCACAAATTTACCTATTTTTGTTGTTGTTAAAAACAGCTCCCTGAGGAGTAACATTTAATAGCCCAGTATTCACTGCTCAGTTAATGGCCAGTCAGCCTCCAGGTGAATGAGACTAATTTTTTAACATTAGGAAGGTTAGGCTAGGCCCAGCAATTAAGGTAATCCGTTACAGATGATCTCTGTTGTTCATTTGTTCCTGTGTATAAAACTTCCTGGGACTGCAAGGGTGGATTTTCACAATGAAGAATTTGCTGCCAACAGTGCATATGCCTTAATTTTCTTGTCCATTCACACTGGCATATTTTTAGTTTTGCAGTTACAGATGGCATCAGTTGACTTTGGCTGACATGGTCATCCTTCAGGGAAAAAAAAAATGAACCAATTCTGAAATTATGTATGATAAAGTCAGCTGGGTACTTATCTTAATCCTTTATCTGTTGGGGCTTTTGAAGCAGGCAGCACACAGCTGCAGAAACGATGCCTGAAACCACTTTGGATTAAACAGAGGATCAGTCAACCATTGCACAATACCTATTACCATGTTTACTTAGCTTTAATTTAACTGGGGTCCATCTGTGCTGCTCTGCTTAATGTCAGTGAGGTTCCTTTCAGCTTGCTATATTTAAGAAGTTTGTAAAGAAATTTGAGAAGCAAAATAATGTTATAATTCTGAAGGCTAGTTAAAAAAAAGCTTCTTTTATCAGAACTTTTCTAGCTTGCAGAAGGTCCTAAAGGCTTTGTGACTTATTTTTATAAGCATGTTTGAAATATTTTGATCAGACGTTTTTAACTTGAAATTGTTAAAATTCATTTAACAGATTTTTAAAGTAAAATGTGTAAATATAGAACTGTATTTATTATTACAGTGAAATGCAACTACAGTAAAGGACATGAGATTAAGCCCTGTACAGTTTCATATTGATATTTGCTATATTTTCTGCTCACATATGTTACTAGGTTCATTATCTGTAAATAATATAATGTAAATGTGTAGTGATTGTAAATAGGTGACATGCTTTCTTTTCTATCAGTGTTCTGAACATATGTAAGTTGTAATAAAATGTGACTTCTCAGTAAAGAGCATTTAATCACAACCTAACACCTCACAAAATGGTGTGCTTTCTCAATTAATCCTTTCCAATTTATTGCAATACTTACACTAACCTCCCTAGGTGTCTGAAATTCTTGACAAAATATAAGTTACAGGTTGTGTGCCATTAAAAAAAAAAAAAAAGAAAAAAGAAGAATAGTAGCACTGCATTTCAACAGAGACTAAATCTTTTACCAAAACTGCACTCACAGACCCTTATGAACAGATCCCACTCCCTGTGCATGCTGCTGTGCCTCGCTGATAACCTCTCACAATGAGGTGACACCAGCACCTCCAGCCGTGTGACAAGGGTGGGCATCAGGGCAGGCACAAGTTACCCACAACCCTCAGACCCTACACAAGAGAGATGCAATTCAGTTGCACTTCTAATCCTGCTGCTTCTAAGAAGACAGTGAATTCTCCCACATCATTCCTTATTTTCTCTCCAACCCCTAATCTGGCAGAGCTCATCTGATATGTGACAGAGGGCAGCAGCACCATCAGGTGTGAAGAAAGGGATGCAGGTGCTGAGGGTAAATGAAAGGTGGGGCTTAAAAGAGGTTGTTGAGGCTGCACCAGAACTTCCAGCTCAGGTGAATCAAAGGCAGGCAGCAGCTGAGCACAGCTTGGTGTCATTTTGTAGGCAACAAGAACAGTGAAACGGTGCATGCATTCTTGTAAGAGAGACTGCAGCACGGAGCAGTTACACCTGCTGGGATTTTTGGAGATGGCAATTGTAGGTTATTTCTATTAAGTACTTGAAAGAAAGAAGTAAAATGCTAATGAAGCAAAAATTCTCAGAAAGCAATTGTTTAGTCAGGAATCCATATGGCAAGTAATGAATAACAAAGAATTTTAAAAAAGAAAGTAGAATTGTCCTCTATTTAAATGGACTTAAGATTAGCATGCAGGTTCTCAGGATAGATGAGGCTACTTTGGGGAAGGTCATTTCAGCCAGAAGGGCCTGTGCAGACGAAGTTTGTTGGGTGAGTTTTACAATATTCTTATTGGGATAGGACAGGACCAGCAGAGAATGGGAATAAGTCATTGATTATCTTTAGGAGCAAAAACCAGAAGTATGACAAAGAGCATAGAGGAATGCCTAACTCAGGGAGGACAGAGGCCTTCGGGAGACAGGATTCAAGTGGGTGGAATTTTATGAGATATTAATGAATATTTATGAGATATTAAGAAGCATGATGGAGTTTTGTGAGGAATGGGGAGCTCAGAGTGGATACAAAAAGATGGAAGTGTTGTGATGGCTAAGGACATTGAAACGGTGAGAAAACAAGCAAGTAAAGACAATTTCACGTGCATGTGTGCACCAGACAGTGTAAGCAATATTAGAGCCAGGAACCACAAGGAAGAAGAATTAAATTGCATTATTTTAGGAGGAGGATAGTACAACTTGAGTTGTACTATCCTCCTCCTCCTAATGAAGAGAGAGTACAACTTGAGTAGTACTATCCTCCTCCTAATGAAGAGAGAGTACCTACAAAGGAAGAATGAGCTGGTTGGTGAAAGCCTCGATGCAGAAGGGAAAAACAGGCACCAGGGTTATACATCTTGGTACGTGGAAAAAAGACTTTTATTAATTATGTACCAGGTAGTGAGCAGTAGTGCCTGAGGTCACAATTTCAGTGTTCTGGGCAATGTCCTAGCACACATTCACAGGGGACTTCTCTCTGGAAGCTCTCATCTACAGACCTGTAATGTTCTCTGCAGTAACAACTGAAGGAGAGTGTATTGCAGGCTTGTACAACGGGTTATTCAGAGCATGCCTCTACTCAGGCTCACTAGATACATTACTGAGTTTTATTTGGGAACTCAGTCCCCAGAGAAGTTGCAGATGGCCAAGAAAAAAGAGCTAGTCAGAGATGCAGTGAAAGCCCTAAAGAAGACGGGATCGCCTGTAAAATGATGGATGGAGACAAAGGCCAAGCCTTAGCAGACACTGGCAGAGAAGCACAGAGAATGACACCACGTAAGCAGTGCTGTGCCAGGTGGGCATGCAGCTTCAGTCTCTGCCCCCAAAAGAGGGGAGAATATCCCTGACTAATCTGGTGATCATAATTGATCTCAAATGGAGACCAGGCACTTGTGCAGTCCTGGCTGTTGCTGCTGCTCCACATTTGCTTCCTCTCTCTGTGACCTACATGTACCAGGCAGTAGTAGTGACCTATATGTACTAGACAGTAAGAAAGCTGCTACCATATAAAGTACCAAACTATTTCCTACCCAAATCATCTGTAACAGGAATTTCAGCTTATCAGGGGCACCACTTTTTCCTCTGACTGTTGTATAAAACTGTAATAAAAATATCATAATCAGATATTTCTCTGTCCTAGTTTAGGTTGCTATATGAAAGGTAAGCTGCTGAAAATTTCATTGATCACTTAAGAAGGGCTCAAATAATTTAAAATGTAGTAAAAGTAATGTTTTCTTAAGGAAAACACTGGAAGACAAGGTAGTGGAGACAGAAGAGAAAGAACATGGATAAAAAAGCTAACAATATGAAAACAGAAGTAGGATCACAACAGCAGCAGCAAGTGTGTCAGAAAATTCTTTCCAGGTCCATGAAGCAGAGTAATTGTGCAGATGCTCAGGTGCTGCAGAAGACAGCTCTCAAACTCCAGGAGAGCTGTACTGCTTCCACCAGCAAGGGAGGGACCAAGATCTCCACCAGCCATAACAAGCACCTCATGTTCTCTTTCATTAACATGTGCCAAACAAAGGATAAGTCTGTCCTTCTGCAACAATGTTATTGTGAAAAATAATGTGAAGCTAAGCCTAGAAAACTCGACTGAGCACTTTGTATGTCTCTGCTTGAACAGAATCCCAGCTACATTTCATTTTCATGTGATTAGAAATCACATTTTCATGTGATTAGAAATTTTAAAGGAAAATGCAAATTTACCCATGCTAATATATAAAGCAGAAGAGATTCCATGTGTTATACCTAACCCTGGCAAATATACTGGAAAGAAAAGGCAGTATCAACATTAGGAACATCTTGTTCATATAATGAGAATCACAGACTTGTGCTCCAGTGACTCTGGAGACATAGGAAACATGAGTATGTTCTCTCCATAAAAAAATTTGTTGTGGCATTCTCAAAATTATCTAAAGATCCAATCTCAGTCATAAGAAAAAACAAACATTAAGAATATTCCTCTTGAGAGCTGGCCCATAGCCAGGATTTCTAAAAAGCTTAGTCACAGACAAAGAGTCCACTCAAAATCCCTATTTATTTTTTTCCACAGGTGGCAACTTGTCACCTTTACTTCCACTTGTCAAGTAAAAAATATGCTGTGTTTACAAGAGGAAAACTGTCCATCTGTGAATCAGAATACTTGCACTAAGTTTTATGCATGCTCATACCAGAGTCTTCTGCAGGCAGCCTTGAAGGGCTCAGCACTCCAAAACTAATTCTTGAAGGAAGTTTCAAATATCTCCTTCTGCATTTGGTGTCATTCTCTGTGTGCAATCACTGTTTTGACAGGTGTCTGCAGTTATTAATTTGGTTCCATACATAGCAACAGCTTCTCAGGACTATCTATAGAGGTCACTGCTGTTATTCTCAGCATTTCCCATTCATGAACTGACCTATTCCTGGAGGAAGGAGCTCTCCCAGCCTTCTAAGGAAAAAGTTATAGGGGAGATTGTTCTACTCCAAACAGGTGTTTCATCTCTCATAAGAAGTACCACAGCCCTCTGGGAAGTCCTTCTAGGTCTCTTTAGTGATTGGCGATGGAGGTAAGCTCCAGAGAGCTTTGTGTGGCCAGAGAATGAATTCTGGAATATGAAATTTCCAGAATATGAAATAGTGTGAGACACTGAAATGCTGGTGGTGAATGGCTCAAACAATTGGCCATTTGCATGGGCAGCAGGTGTTTGCTGACAAAGACAGGCAAGGGAAGAGCCCAGGTACAGAGGAGGTGCACTCCCTCCCCTAGAGGCTGCAAACGGGGGTTTGAGGCAGATAAGGGAGGAGGCCTATAAGAAGCAGATCCAGGGAGATGGGATAGTGCTTTTTACCATCCCAGAATCCTACATTACATAAGTGGCTCAGGTGTAAAACTTACCTCTGAGGGAGATACTGGGACATTTACAAGTAGGTCTGAAGGTTCATCCCTTGTGATGGGGTATAATTGGCTCAACTGTGCTGATGTGAGAGGCAGCTGACATATCTTAGAAGGGGTCATAAACCATCAAGACCCCTGGAGTGCCCCTTGATCCACAGTGTTGCCTCAGACACTGTAAACCTGCCCTGTCAGAGGAGGTAGCTGGGTGTTCCCACTTGAGCCTGAGCATTTATTAACACACTGGACTTTGTGTTTCATGGGCTTCCCCCAGCCTTGGCAGATCAAGGCTGCCACCATCACTTTGACCAGCAGACATCTAAATTGCAAGAATCAAGTTTCACCACAGCATCCAAGGATGGTGACTGTGTACCTTTCTACCTCCTTTTTCTTCCTCTCTACTTTCTTTTTTTCCCTCTTTCTTCTCCTAACTTCTTCTCAAAATATATTGTAATCCAGACTAAAAGCTTCTAGTCAGTGCCTCAGTAAGTGCCTTGTTATGTCTGGATAAGTTAAAGGTGATTACACTTAAGTTTGTGAAGCTAAAGTTTGTGAAGTTCATTCCTTTGTCTAGATCTGTTTTTAAAATGTGACAAGTACCTTAGTCTGTCTTAATGTTCTAAAATTTTCAAGCAAATGCTTGTTATTCAACCTCCTGAGAATTTTGTTGTTTCTTCTGTGCACCATCCAAAATGAATCCAACAACATTCCCCTAAACCCACGGAGTGGATTGCAGCAAAACATTTTAATGCATGAAGTGGGAAAGCAGTTTCCTGACATAACAGAATGCCTTGCTGTGAATGCAAAGTATGAGGAAATTTGCTTTATTTGATATATATTTTTCCCAGTGTACAGATAATCCTCCAAATTGTTGGAATTCCCCATGGGTTTTTTGTTGGGGGGTTTTGCTGGGGTTTGTGTTTTTTCTGTGGTTTTTTTGGTAGGTTTGGACAAGAGGACATGTTCTGGAAAAGCTTGTGCTCCCCCTGGATACCAAGTCCTGCTCAACCTAGCCACTCAGGAGACCTTCTCCATCCTCTTCTGGAGGACTTGGAGACCTAAAGACACCAAGTCCTAAGACATTGAAGACTGTGTCTCTGAGGGACAGTGACATTCTTGCTGAGCTGAAATAAGGCAATAAAGCACACAGGATGGAAGATAGGAACATTGACAACAGGGTTTGGCATGTGTTCATTACCACAAAGACAAGGAGACAATGTGCTTTGTCAGAGAAAAATACACTTTCACTTGGCAGGGAGGTAAAGTCAGAGCAGACTGGAAACTCTGGGGGATCACCATGGGTCAGAAAGCTTGTGCAATTACCTTAGAAAATTAGAGACTTCTTATCAGAAAAAATATCCTTTTGGAGTTTTCTTCAGAGAAAATGCCCCAGCTCTGCAGCCCAAGCTCTCTAGTAAGAGGTTTCTGTCTGTGCAGTGAGTGGTGCCAAAATATGTGCCTCGGGAAATGCCACCTCTGGAACTGAAAGCAGCCTCCGTGGCTTCCTGAAACAAGCCACTCTGCAACTGAAAGTCATGAGCCCTCCTTGCTCTGGGCTTAGAAGTACAAGCAAAGCATTTAACAGGAGTTTGCCCATTTCTAGGAGAGCAAACATTGAGAGGTTGTATAAAGATTGAGTTTCTTTTTGTGGGGAAAAAGAAAAAAAAACCACAAGAAAAGGGCTTTGAAGATGCTGGAGGAAAAGCACTTTAAAAAAAATCTCATAGTCATCAAGTTTCTCATTCAAAAAAGCAGCAAAGAGAAACCAAAATGACAGTGGGCAGACTGTGTATGGCCCCATGAGCTGGACACAGGGGAGGATTGCACTACACCTTTTATTGGTGTAACAGAAACGGTAGAAAACAAACAAAACAATAAATAATTGTGTTTTATTGGATTCATCAAGTGTTAAGTTTGGTGAACTGACAGGCTACTCAAAATTACACTTCTATTCACCCCACTTAAATAGAAATAGGTAATACCAGCTTGGACAGAAATTAAATACAGGTCAAAGTAAAATATCAGTATTTATAATATTCTTTCTATCCACAAATACTGCTTTTCTACCTACAAAAACTGATTGGCTTTCCCTTCAAACAATTATCTCTCTTTTTCCCATTCTCTTGACACTATTCTTTATATGAGACTGCGGGTGTATGTTGGTTATGGGTGAATGTAGGACTTTCCAGGTCTTTAAGCAATTTCCCCCACCCTCCAGAGGATTTAACAGTGAGAAATCCATTTTGTGAGCCATAGAGGAACTGTTCTCAGTATCAGTTTCTCTCTTCTTTTAGAATTATATGTGTTAGGAGAGCCCTTTGGAGCTTTGGTCTCAGACCAGAATTTGACTGCTCTAAGCACTAACACAAAAAGCAAAAGCCTACTTGGAAGCTCTCAGAGCTATATCATGAACACAAGTGAAAATAAAGAGAAAGAAGAAAAATGGGTAAAAAACCCACAGATCTTTGCAGCATAGAATTCAGAAGCTTTCTAAGGGATTTCTTCACTTCAGTGGATTTCAGCAAGTGTTTATTCCCATACCAAATATTCCCATTTGCACAGTGGAATTTCTCACGTTTGTAGGCAGTGAACTACAGCATAGTCCTAAAAACTGTTGCTTTATGGTAGAGTGAAGCACTTCTCTTCAAATCTGGGCCCTCATAAATAAAACATTGGGTCTGATTTTTCATTTTTTTTAAATACATGACAAACAATAGAGCTATTGTCCACTAAGTACCATTCTTACACCAAGAGCCTTTCATAATGACAGCAGCACCTTCAAAGGGCTTTGATCTATGAAGGATCAAATATCTTTGTTTCCTATTAACATAACTCTCTTTCCCAATAGAGCACAGAGCATTTCTGATAATGGCACTCTTATTACAGTAATTAGAAAAAGATTGTTCAACTCCATTTCCACCTTAGAGCTCCCTGGCAAATTCCTCCTTTTGTGTCATTCAGATTTTCTATCCCAAATACCTCTGTCATAAGGAAAAAATTATTAAAGTTTCACTTTTTATGGCTCAGAAGTCTAGGCTGCCAATGTGATGTTAACCAGCCATTAAAATAATCAGAAGAAGGATCCAAACTAAAAAGTAAGCCATCACCTTCTAAATATAATGTATCTTAAAAATGTGAGTGAGATTTTCTATAAATGTCATAGATCTTTTAATAACCTAGCAGAAATATGCCCTGGCTTTATTAGCAAGGGAGACATGACAAAACACTCCAGGAAAAGCTTCCCCAAGGGATTTGAGGGTGTAATATGACCAGAAGCAGAATTCGCAGGACAGATGACAGACAGAGGAAGACACTTGCTAAGAGAGTATTCCCAGACATCCTATTGGAAGCTTAGATTTCTCATTTTGTGTTGCTCTGCAATCCTCAGCCTTTTGCCTCTTCCATCAGGGAAGTAGCTCTGAGGTGGCGGGCAGTCAGGGCTGGGTGTAGAACATCAGCCTCTTTTTGCCAGGCACTTAGTGCCACCATGTGCCCGAGTGTGCCTCACTGCCGCCGGGAAACACTCCTCTGCACTTTCTGGTCAGCCAGTCCTCCCTTTTCTGAAAGGCTCAGAGGGACAGTTTGAGAAAACTCCCCATGCAAATGTCAGGAATTCTGGCAGAAGGCACCTTTCCAGCCTCTCCAGCCTTGGTGGTGGTGGAGATGGACAGAAGGCTGGCAATGGAAGCCCTTCGGCTTCAATGGTTTTCCAGTCTGAAGCAGCATCCTTGATCAGCAAGGTGGTTGCAAGTCACAGCAAAATCTTTTGCATGCAGAAGGGAAACAATCAAAGAATAGATCAACTGATAAACTGATCAAAGGACTCCAGTGTTATAAGAGAAAAGGATCTCATCAGCAGCAGGAGGAAAATTACATCAGGAAAGTCAAAGGCTTTCCCGGCCAAGCAGATCTCGAAAAACAGTGGCTAAGAATCATGTGCAGAGGACTCCCATGTCCATACAGAAGAATGGTCAGGAAATGAAGGAAACTAAGTGTATGGACCCTGTTATTCACATCTGTGTATTTGTTATTTATGCAAGGCCCATATTCCTGTTTTCTTCAGCTATCTAAAAAGGTAAGCTTTAAATCCAGAGTATTTGGACAGCCGAAGATAGGACAGGGATGTCCTGAATCTGTTGATGTCTTCAGTTCATGATTCCAAAATCATACAGCAGGTGGGACCTTAGAAAGTGTGCTGGAGAAGCCAAGGAGATGGTCAGTCCTGCAGCTGGCTTTACCCCATGTGCACAACCTAAATGTTTGCAGCCCAGCAAGTGTGCAGGTGGACAAATCACAGTAAGGATGTAAGACCACTCCTCAGAACCAGAAATGTCTTAGAAAGTACCTCCATCTGCACACATTTGACTGCTCAGTCAAGTTGGAATCTTACTGCCATCACCACCACCACAGTTTCTATAGGTTTTATGGAAAAATAATCATTTTATTAAGAAAGCATCCCCTCTTTCACCCTGTATAACTGTTTATATACTTGTTTTTAAACCCTGCAGTCCTGGGAAGGTTGACATGGGCACTCAAGATTTCCAGGGTCCCAGTTCCATCCAGCAAAGAGACAGGAGCCTTCAGTTAGTGTGCTTGGTTCTGTGAGCTCCTCTGGCTCCAGAGTCCCAGCACACAACTTGCCACCTGCCTCTAGACACACTGGCTACTTCTGTACTGGGAATTAAACTGCCTGGGGATATTGTCTGCCCTCAAATCATCATCCAGGTGAAGCTACACACACTCACTCCAATCCTTCTTTCCCCCAAAATAGAGTGTTCTTGTCCATAAACTGTCTCAGGAACAATGTTTGATCCACACATTAATTCACCAAACAAACCTGGTACAGATGCTCTATGGGCCCAAACCATGCCAGGGAGCCTGCTAACAGCAGGCTGAACTATTAGCCTCAGCTTAACTCCGTGTCTTGCCCAATCACATTAATACAACCAATCTTTCTGAAGTTTCTGGCACAAGTCCAATGGTTCACAGGGATGGAGTCCAAAGTGTAGGTTTAGTATTCTATCAGGGTGTCCAGCAGGACTGGATGCAGTATATCCAAGGAAACTTGGTGTATTTCTTGACTCTGCTTAGAGACTTTCCAGTCCACTCCATTGCCCCACTGCCTGCAATCTAGGAAACACAAAACCCAGTGCTGGATGAGGCCCAGTAGCCAGCCTCATCAGTGGGTGCTTTGTGACTGCATCAAGGCTTCTCAACTCCAGGTTTCTATGGATGATTGTTCAGCCATTGCTACACATTACAACTTAGGATTTCCACTACATCAAAAATCAGTGTTCAGTACACAGAGCGAGCTCAGATCCTGGCATTGTACCTGCATGTTCTGTGCCCCTCTAAGTGCTAGCTGAGAAGGCCAGGCTGAAACAATTTTTATCGCTCCATTCCCACAAAAGCTTTTCATTACATAAAGCCTCTGGACTGCTTAGTAGAATTGGGCAGAAAAAGAGGCAGAAAGACACAAAAAAATAATCAAGCCTAACCTTTGATCTCAGTTCATCTGATAAAGCCCTGGCACAAGGCCTTAAAAAATAACTCAATATAGAACTCTGGAAGGATTACGCTGGACAAGTGATAAAAGCACATGCTTTATTTTCATTGGCACTTTACAGACCCTGACCCTCTCATGTGCTGATTTCAGACAAAAAACACATACTTTTTGCCTCCCAGATGAATTCCACTGGTCATTTTCCTATCATGTAATTATAAAGCGACTTACATTATATATGGTGTGGCATCTTTCTCTCTCCACAATAATCTCCAGACAATCCATCAGATTGTGATGAGGCTTTACAGCCAGAAAACATATGGAAGCAAGATTTCCTACTTACAAAGTCAAAACTACTCCACTGAGCTGGTGCACAAGTGCCTCATGCCAGTCCTCCTCAGCATTTCTCAGCTGAAGCAAACAGATGCACTCTAAAACAAAGTTCTTTGCAGTCTGAACAAGATTTTTACCCATAATTCAGTCTTTGGCTTTATTCCAGTCCCCTACATTTGGCTTCTGACAACACAGCACCATAGTATGCACCTGCTACAGGTGCACAGTCAGAAGAATGCTATGCACCATCTTCTGTATCCATCATCAAACCTTCTGCACAGACTGCATGGAAGCCTTTACACACAGCCTCAGCTATCTTATGACTTTTGTGACAACAATTTTTTTAACCACGGAGTTCGTCCTCTCAGTAGAGAGATTTTTAGTTGATCCTCTCTCAATCACACATCAAATGATGGTATCATACCTGTAATTGCACAGATTGGAACCACTGTCCTTTTGAGAGCATTCTTCAGTCTTTTTGGTCCATGTCAGGTGATGTAAAGAATGAACTGCCACTCTTTCCTGCTGTCCCAAAAAGCTTGACTTCTCTTGACTGTACAGAATTTTGAGCAGTGCAATTCATGGAGTTAATCTCCCTACTGAAACCTATCCAATCTATCCTGGCAGAGAAAGGTGCCTTAAGGTCTCTTGTAGAAGACAAAGGAAGATCACAGAATGTTTTCAAAGTCCTGATTTTGGCTGGAGTAGAGTTAATTTTCTTCCTAGTAACTATGGTGGTGTGTTCTGGACGCAGTATGAGAATAATGTTGATAATACATTGGGGTTTTTTGGTTGTTGCCATGTAATGCCTAACCAAAGTCAAGGACTTTCCAGCTTCTCGTGGTCAGCCAGGACAGCTGACCCAAACTGGCCAAATGGATATTCCAGACCCTATGGTATCATGCTGAACAATAAAAGTGTAATTGCTCAGGATAAGGGGATCCCTGCAAAAGGATGGGCTAGGCATCAATCAGTGGGTGATGAGTAACTGCACTGTACGTCACTGGGAGTGTGGGTGGGGGGTTTTGGGGCAAGTGGGTTATTTTTGTTTTCTCTCTTTTCATTATAACTGTCATTGTAATTGTTAGCATATTACATTTTATTTTAATTATTATTATGTTCCTAAACTTCAACTGTTCTTACACCAACCCATGCATTTTACCTTCTTTCTGATTCTCCTGTTCTTCACACCAGGGAGGGAAGGGGCATGAGTAAGCAGTTGTGGTACTGAGCTGCTGGCTGGTTTTGTGCTCGACACGGGGCAATGAAGCGTTGAGATAACAACAAGCACGATTATAGCATGTTAGACCAAACCAGTTATAAACATCCATTATTAAGTCACTGATCACAATGTTGATTTACTTGTTCTCAGAGCTGTTGTGTTGTTATCTGAGTTGCATCACATTGTACTTTAATGCTGGTGTATACAACATGACAGAATTGCTGGTCATGAAACGAATCCGTTACTTGTACTCAGCAGTGCTGTCATCTTCGTACTCTGTGAGTGATCTATTGGAGACTATTCATAATGATATCTTTTACCTTTTCTCCTCAGAGAGCCAGTCCATAGGAGAAACGTCTCCACTTGTCTTCCTCTTCTCCTCCAGGCTAGTTACTACAGCTCTTCCAAATGTCAAATGTCCTTGGGATGTTCAAACCAGCACGGTTTTATTGCTATGTCTTCTGACTGTGCTCCAGGTCTTGTTGAACACCTGCTTAAGAAAACCACCCAGAGATCTGCCCTGAGATTGGACAGCTCTGAGTGGATGGGTGTGTGGGATAGTGTGGGCAAGTGCTGAGGACAGTGGGTACCTCCAGCATTTTGGAACTTCCCACTGAACAAGCACAGGATCCAGAAAAACTAGGAAAATACTTGGAAAAAGGATGCCATCAGCCTGGCAGTTCCAGAGAGACACAAATCACTGCAGCGTGCTGGGTCCTGGCCTATGAGCCCAGTTCAGCACTATCCAGGATCCTCAAGGGAAAAGAACCTCCCTGGATTTGATGACAGTGACAGGCACTGCAGCTGCTCCCACCCTGGCCCCAGAGCTGACCCAGAGCAGCAGCCCCTGCTGGTGTCAGTCACCCCTTCTCACCAGAAGAAATGGACACAAGAGAGCTTGTTTAGGAAAGGAGAACAAAGCAGGGCCATCACAAGAGCAGGAGGAAGAGGCAGAACAAGAGGGAACCACTCAATCCCTATCCCTGAGAGAACTCTGGGTTATGCAAAAAGTTTTCAGCCATCACCCAGGTGAGCCTGTGATCACCTGTCTGCTTGGATGCTGGGTAACAAGGCTAGGAGTTAGAATTAGAAAGCTAGAATTATTGCTATCCTCTGCAATTAGAGGACAAGGAAAGCAAGCAGTTGGGATCACCTTCTAAGCTCTGGAACACCTGCAATATATTGATGATGTCATCATTTGAGGCACTAAACAGCAGAATCTTTTGAGAAAGGAAGGAAAACACTAAAAACTATTAATTATTATTACACATTTCTTATCTCAACCCATGAATTTTACCTTCTTTCCCATTTTTTTCCCCAACCCAATGGAAAAGGGAGCAGTATTAGCAAGTGGCTGTGTGGTACTCGGTTGCTGACTGGGGTAAAACCACAACACAGAGGGCAAAGAAAGCCTCAGGAGGGAAAGGTGAGAGCTGATGTGATTACAGATAGGTGATGATAATATATGGGCTATTTCCACATCACATAAAATCACAACTAAAACTTCCTGTTGGAAGCTAGTAGAAGCAGTTCTTGTGTCTTCCTACTCATGCTGTATTAACCCCGGTCAATACATGAGAAAACATCACTGCCCTGAAGACCCATTCTTAAAAGTTCCTCAACCACCTTTCCTCAGCCACACAGTTTTCTCAAACGGACCAGAAAACCTAACTCCAAGGGTCACAAACGGAAGCCAGATTGACAGTCATGAAAATAAATAGAGATAGACATCAATAAGAATTATTATCTCATGGAGGAGTTCCTTCAGATCATCTGTGGCCATCTCATGCTGTGGCAGCACTGAGAAATTACTTAAATCATTACCAATTCCACAGATAGTTTTCCCCAGCTCACTCTGAAGCAAGTCACTTATATAACATCATTGTATTTTCTGTGTTATTTTCTGCTAGATCAAGCATTCCTGACTGCACTGAAAGGCTTCTTCCCATCTAATCTTTGTCAACATTTTACAGAGCCATCATACAGTCACTGCTGCCAGTACCCCCAGGTGCAGCAGTGCAAACTTTATGGTGGCATTTTATGCTCCCATTAACAGAGAACAAACAGACACATTGGTAATTCACTGCTAACAGCTTTACAAGGTTTGAGTTTCAGTTACAGGCCATACTCTGCTTTTTTATCTGCTGCTCTGGTAGGACAATAACAAATAGTTGCATGCAATAAAAAAGCAGCAGTTAACGTTTATATCCTCTTTTAAGCTAAATTTTGATCTTGGGCTCCTTGCAAACATTAAGCCACCTTACAGATAAGGATAAGCTGACACTCCTGTTCTGTTCTGGGAAAGAAACCTTTTCTGCTTTCACCTCCTTTTTGACAGCTCCTTAAAATGACAGGATGCTTCCCAGTCTCAGGTGAAACGGCAGGTCATGTAAGGACACAGTCTAGACTCCCCAGGTAAGATGCAGCTCACTGCCCTGTAATTCTGAATGACATTTAATGGGATGTGAACTGAAATTACCTGCGAGGAGGAAGGGGCTTAGTCAAGGTCTGACCAGCATAATGAGAGATTTAGGTTGCCCAGGGAAGTGGTGGAGTCACCATCCCTGGAATTGTTCAAAAAATGAGTGGACCTGGCAGTTCTTGATAGGGTTTAGTGGGCATGCTGGTATGAGGGCGAAGGTTGAACTTGATTTTGCAGGTCTTTTCCAACCTTAACAAGTCAATGTGAGCTCTCTGGAGCCTCACAGAAAAAAAAACTCACCTCACAAAACATTTATAGCAAAATTCAAGAGAAAAGGGAGCCAAGGAAAAACACCCTATCTTTCATGATCAACACAATCTTGACCTTGGGTATATTGTGAAATTGGATCCAAGCATCCAGTTGGACACAGCATACATGCAGAATAGCAGCACAGACCAGTGGATGTATGGGGGTTTGGGCTGTACTGGGCTCTTCAGGAAAGCTGCAGGATGTGGAAGCTTTCACAGGTGCTCTTCACATGGCTGGTCTGAAGATTGTGTGTTTCTAATGTTTGGTGGGATACTGCCACTTTGCAAAACTAGCTACCCCTTGGAGTTGTAGTTACTAAGCACAGCAGTAGCAGTAGAGGTGCACAAGGAATATGCCTGAAGGATTTTGAAAGGAAGCCTGTTCTACACCTTCCCCTCTTAGAGATGAGGCAAGGTCTCACCTGCTGCACAAGATCAACACACCTCCCCTAGTTTTCTCAATTTAAACCATCCATTTCTCCATTTCTGACAATCATCTTAACAAAAACCTACATAAAATAAATTTTAAAAAACCTTAAAATATAACTTTCATCTAGAATAAAGCAAAGTCTCTATCAGTAACTACAATCAGTGCACTGACCATATAAAACAAAAGGTGCAGTGGGGGAACACCTCAATAAAAACATTAAAGACATTAGGAAGTCCATAGCTAGTTCTTCAGCTCCTGCATATACTAAGGCAAGAAGTATTTACAAAGTTAGACAAGTGTAAAAGATCACACGCTCACAGCTCTGCCTCAGCCAGAGACGGTCAGAAAGGACCAACACTGCTGGCCTGGCCCTGTGCTTTTTGCCCTTGACTAAAGGAGCACAGAGGTAACTATGGTGGAAGGTGAGGTTGATAAGACAAAGGTGGTGAAAACACAAAGGTTTACATACATCAGGAATATGACAGCATCACAAAATCACTGGATTTTTGAAGCTGGAAGGGCTCTCTGGGAATCACCTGCTCCAAACCCCTGCTCAAGCAGGGACATCTAGAGCCCATTGTCCAGAACCACATCCAGGGAGCTTCCTAATGTTTCCACTACCTCTCTGGCTACCCGCACCAGTGCTCAGTCACTTTCACAGTTAAAAAGTGTCTCTCGACATTCACCCAAAACCTCCCGCATTTCAATCTATACCAAATGGTTATAGCCCTGCCCCTGGGCACCACTAAGAGCTTAAGAGCTTGGCTCTTTACATCCTCCTTTTGTACACCTTCAGGCTGAAAAGTCCCACCTCTAGCAGCATTTCCATATATGTGGGATGTTCATCCATTATTTTTCTGTGTGGCCGCTCAGTAGCTCTCTTCAGTAACTCCATACCTCTTCTGAACCAGGAAGCCAGACTAGGATGCATGGTTGCAGGAATGGCTTTGCCAGTGCAGATGAGAAAGATCACCTGTCTGAACCTACTAGCCATGTTTTACCTCGTGGAGTACAGGAGGGGGGTAATGGCCTTTGCCACAGCTGAACGTAAGAGCACCAGCTGTCCCATGGGAGCTAGCAAGCACTAAAATAACCAACACCAAATGAGATTAGCAGATTCGATGTGGTCCTACAGGAAGATAAACAAAACAAACACTAATTTCCATTTATTCTTCCTAATAAATGCAGCTGAATGTTTTGCTCATACTCATGTGCCTTTGCAAGAGCCAGGAAATGAAAAATACTGTAGTGGGAGTAGTTTGGTCCAGTACTGTTAAAAATCTACACTTTATTTCCACAGAGACTTAAACTAAATACCAAATAATCAAACCACCCTTCATAAAGTAGCTGTTCTGAGCACAGAACAAGTAGCAGCATAACTTTATGGAACAAGTTACTGTGCTTTCCCCTTATTTTTCCTCTTAAGCAGCTAGTAGTTTGCTTGATTGACTGGAATTATCCTTTTTCACAATTCTTCACCACCATTAACTGTAATCAGAAATTGCTTGTAGAACAGAGTCCTTAGAAAAGATCACCAATTTGAAAGACCAGTATGTAGATTATAAATTTAAATGGTAATTTAAATTGGTAAATTTAAGGCTTCCTGGTAAATAATTAATGAAGTTTTGCAAATGATAGCTAGAAAGCGAGTTTCTGGAATGGAAAGCCCTCTTACTAGAATATCAGAGCCTGGAGACAGATCTGTGGAAGCACTAACTCTTTCCTGGAACTTGTATATTACCCAGCAGTGCATCTTTCTTCTTTCTTGGTAAAAAATAAATGTTGGTGCTGCTCTGAAGACCATACAGCTTCTTCATACTTTTTTATTTCAGTTTCTAAATTAACAATTCCTATTACGATCAACCACTTTTATACATCAAGCAAGATTGGGTCAAAGGCCACATGCATCACCCATGAATATTTTAATCAGAACAATATGGATCAAGGCCAATGAAAATCAGAACATTGTAGGCTTTTGGTTTCCTCTTCCCTACCTCCAACTATGTTGAGAAGCCATTAAGGCAGAGTATACATGATTAATCCCTGATGAAAATGTAAAGTTTAATGTCTCCTTTATAGACGTCTTCTGCTATAAAGTCGCTATACAGCAAGGGAAGAAAGGTCACGCAGTGACAGCCCTAAGTGCAATGAGACTCAGGTAAGGATCACACAGCACAGCACTGCAAGTGCTCTAGCCCTTGACAGCTTTTCCATTTTTAACAGTGGAATAGGTAAAATGGTATCCCACTAAAAACCACTGCTGCAGAAAAATATCAACTACTTATCTGGAAAATTTTAAAGACCACCTATGAAAAAATATTTGGCTAATTATGTAAGACAGCATTCATCAAATTTAAGGGGGTTTTCGGTAAAACAATTGAATACTACACTTGTGTGGAATGTGCCAAACTAAGTAAGTGTGAAAAAAATCAGGACACCACCCTACTCCAGTAAAGAACAGGTTTGAGTCAGTTTTTGAATACTGGTTGTATAGTCTGCAGGAAAACTTAAAGTGAGTACTTGAATTTTATACTTAAGCATGAATTATAAAATTAAGTATGAATTGTTTAAAAGGACTTAAGGTGCAGAAACACTCTCCATTACCCTGGATGAAAACCAGTATTTCTCACTTTTTCCTCCTTTAAGAGAGCTGCTTCACATTTAGCTTCAGATTAAGTAAGGGGTTTGAAAGCTACTCAAAATGATATGTCAAACTATTTTGCCTCATTCTCTACCATGAAGACCACTCATTTACTGGCATCTTAATGAAACACCTATGCAAAGGTACTACAGCCACCCTTTGGTATGATTTGGCACATATTTTATCTCTCTCTACAGTGTTTATGTATCAACTTCAGAAAGTAGGCCTCATTTTATCAAGGGCAAAAAAAGACAATATAAAATGCATCTTCCTTTACTGAAGTGGTATTGTTGATAGGAATAGCTGGGTCAAACAACTGTGTGGTCTGGGACAAACAACTGTGTACCTGAGGCAAGGGGATGAAAAACACCCAAGGGGACAGTTATTCTATCTCCACAATAGGCAGCTCAACCACATTTGCTTATATCTTGATCAAAATAACAAAAGGCAACAGATTTTTTTCTTTTTAAAGGTCAGCTTGTATTGAAAATATCTCTGTTAAAACACCTGTAATACTGCAAGGCAATACCAAAACAAAACAGATAAATATTCTTTTTCTTTAAACTGTTAAACTTTATTATAAATTAAAATTTCTTTACAAAAAATTGCACATAATTGACCACTCTTAGGTTCTGATGCACTGGCATTTGCAAAAGTTTCTTTAATCTTCAAGTTTAATAGTCTCTGCCATGAGTCCAATGCAGAAAAGGGCAGTAAGCAACCCTCTTAGAGCCTTCAAGTGCAAGAAGCATACTTGTGGCCACGGCAGTTACACTTTCCTTAAGAGCGGCTGCTTTTGTTTTAAATCCTGTAATGAAAAAGTCTCAAAAAAGGTTTAAAAAAGGAAAAAACCCAAAATGGACTAGTTGTTTTTTACTGTAAACACAGCCCAGTAAATTAATCCCAAACACAGATCTCTCAGGCATCAGCGAGAGTGTCAAGTGAATCAGGAACAGCAAAACAAAGAAAACAGTAAATAAAAAGAAAACATAAAAAAATAAAGTCTGTCATTTTGATTAACTATACTTACGTAGATGACGTTATGAGAATCTGGCAGGGCCCAGAAGCAAGGCCAGACAGGGAGTTCATGTTTCCAGAGGAAGGTCATGTTAATTGTTTCCAGGTTCAAGGAAAGCAGACTGGAGATTTGATATGCTCAGCAATACTCATCTGCCTTACATTGATCCTAGGGCATGGATCAGCCTGAAGAATCATTCAACTGATTTTGGCATTTTATAGGACTTATGGCTGACCATACCCAGCGTTCAGAGATTCTTGTTTTCTGTTCTGTAAGTGTTTAAATTTAAAAGCTCATCTAGGCTGACTCCAACCTCTTGGCACTTGGAAACTAGTTTTCTCAGGTTATCAGTTTTACCTCCTCCTGATGCTTCAAACAAGAGTTGCTGAAAGAGATGGGGAAGCAGATATAAGATTTAGCCAGAGCCTGAGCATCACCACATCTATGGATATGGGATATGCAGAGAATTTATATGAAACCTCAAACTTAATCATAAGGAGAAAACATTACATCTTTCCACAGTGTTGCACATAGAGGTAACTTCTGAAGGGCTCTCTGATATAAATGATGGACCTGTAAAACAAAGGCAAGTATTAAAAGTCAGCACAATTTCATCCACTCAAAATGAATTATTTGAAGCACAAAATCTCTTGCAATAATTTTTTTAATAGTTTTGAAGTCAAGCATTAAACTGGTACTAAAAGCAAAGGCAAGTTTATCTCTGACCTTAATTCTGACCCTTGTATGAACATGATTAGTTACATGAGGACCTGCTATTTTTCTTCACAAGATTCTTGCCTCATTCATTGCACAGGATGGAACACATTCAGGAATGAAGCAGCTTACTGAGAATTTCTTTCACCACTCAATATGTAGGCTCAAGTCTTGTTTATTGCATATCATCCCAATCCTGCAATGAAAATAACTTTTTCATGGGCTTTTTTCCTTCAGCATCTATCTATCTATGCTTCAACAATCAGTATGAGTCTTTGCAACTCTCAAAAAAAAAATGGTTTTACCATTTTACGGTTCAAAATAGAGGACCAAGATGTTTAATACTAGTACTTACTCAAGTGTCCTTCAACTACTGGCATCTTAAGTCCCAACTTCAATCAGAGTCACTAGGCCAGGTATTTGTTGGCATTTTAAATACTTGTACCCATTTTCATACTCTTTTAACAAACCTTTACATGACCTCTGAAGGAAATAAATGACAGGTTCTCCAGGAACAGGAAATCCAGAATCTGAATCACAATTCAATTTTAAACCAATATTCTACTTGCTTACTAGAAAAATCCAGTTATCTGGAACAATCACTGATTTGTGTAAACAGTTTTAAGTGCTCACTACATCCCAGACCAAGACCCCCACAAAAACCCAAATGCACTGTGTGTGACTACTTAAGTGATTTTACCATACACAGTATAATTAGTGAGGTGGTTGCAGAAGAAAACCACAAGATTTCTTCTGGGTGTAATCCAGCTACAGTGTTTCACATATGCCTTCATTTTAATTGGTTCATTTTCTTTAAGGGCCCTCTTTTTATGCATTTGACATATGTTTTTCTAACCAAACAAATCAGAGCTCTTTTCAGTCACCAGCCTTACTATAGGCAGTGTTTTAAGATGTAGTCCATCTAATACAATGACTGAAGCAGGGATCTGTGATTAATTACAGATTACACCAAACCATCAACACAGAGACAGAATTAAGGTTGAATAGGCAATCCAGCCTTTGATATCTCCCGACTTTGAGCTATTTGATCTAACAAAGTAATTCTGCTTAGGAAATGTTCTTCTTAAACATTCTAGGAGACCATAGAAAAGGAAAGAAAACATTTCATATGCGAGTCTAACAACAGTCATGCTACCCTTTATGGATCAGTTAAAGCTTTAATATTGATTCAGAAGACCACTGACAAAAAAGAAGGATACTAAGAGTAAGTCACTACAAGATAAAAAAACAGATACAGCAAAGTAGCTCAAATATCACAAGCAAGAGATGAATCACAAATCCAGGGCCTCATGACAGCCCCCCACTCTCAAATGCACTGCATCTTTCCACAGGCGGAAGAGTATTTTGAAGGTGACAGCAACAATACCAGGAAGATAATTCTATTAGAAAAGTGATGCAGTTGCTGTGCCAAAAATCCTCTTTTGTGTTTCTACAGAGTGATATTTCTCTACTCTAAATACTAGTAAGTAAACCTATTATTTTGGAAAAAAGGAACTGGACTCTTGCGTGTGGTCAGGAACTATGGGAACTCTTCATACACTAGTTTGGCAGACCCCACCCTTCCAACTACTTCACAGAATCTAAGAATGGTTTGGGTTGGAACAGCTCTTACAGATCATCTTGATAAGAAACCCCCTGCCATGGGCAGAGACATCTTCCACTGAACTAGACCAGGTTGCTCAAAACCCCACCCAGTCTGGCCTAGAAACCTCATCCCTGGAAGCAATCGACAACTTCTCTGGACAACCTGTTTTTGTCTCGCCACTTCAAAATAAAGCTTCTTTTTCTAATATCCAATCGATCTCTCAGTTTTGAAGCTATTCTCTCTCACCCTAGTATTACACGTCCTTGCAAAATGTTTCTCTCAAGCTCTCTTGTCCACTTGTAAAGATAGTCATTAGCATCTTCCGGCATGAGTATCTGCTAGAACTTGAAATACAACAATCTCCTCCAGGTAAAAAGCAAAAAAAAAAAAAGGGAGAAGAATACAGCCTTCCCAGTATGGGAAAGATACACAGAAAGAGCATGCACTCATTATACAATCCATTCTACCCCAGTTGTCAAAAACATTTCTCACACTTGAGGCACACGTTTTGGTGTCTATAAACAAGAGTATTTCAACTAAATAGAAATCCTGGATTCACGAGATTATCATTGCTTTGAATAAAGACAAGGAACGAGAAGTTTTACAGAATTTCATAATTACTCATTTTAGTACACTGTGTTGACTTACTTCTCTTTGTCCCATTAGAAAGCATTCGGCAGCAATGGCTCTGAGGAAAAGAAATATATAAAAACATTTATTCTTGAATTATTTTAAATGCCATTCATGGCAGAATACTGACTGTGGAATGGAATTACTAATTCCTCGAGAAGAAACTAACTTCCAATGAGGTTAATCTATTGTGAAAAGATAAGAGTAGCCATTTTTTAAAAACAACCTTACATGAGCAAGACATTTCAGTGGTTCCCCATTATGAACAAACACTGAAGAAAAAGATCAGTTCAGCACCACTGGATAATGGAGAATACTGCGATTGTGATATATAAAGGGGAGGGGTAGAGAGGAGGAGACAGAAGTCAATAGTTGAATTTTAAAAGGCAACTTGTAAATACATAACTCATATTTATCTGCATAATATCCATTCACTTAAGTATTCCCAAAGAGGGAAATTTTGTTTCTCATTTTAAAGTGACAGTATCTCTGACTGCTGTAACGAAGTTACTCTCAATATAATAAGCTAATAAAAGAGAACCTTCGAGTACAAGCCAAATTAGAAGGACATTTCAGATTTACCTTTGTGAAGTAAACCTTACAAACAAAAGCAATAGCTATGAAAACAGATGTATGACTGTTGCATTACATTTTCCAGATGGCCAGGCATGTTGGGATATTATATGTAAACATCTTGGCTTGTAGTTTCAGAATCTGAACATTGCTCTCCTCCCAGTATCGCAGAAGCAGTCTGTAAAAGGCATTCATGAGAAAGGACCAGTGCTCTTATCACTTGGAACAGAAAAGCCATCCAAAGATAGAAACACATCACACAAAATACATGATACCTAATCTGAGTCAAGAGCTGCAAGTGGGAAAAAGCCCAAGCCACCATATACAATATTGATTTGTTCATGCTCTCAGAACAAAACAAGTTAAAATACACTTTCAGAGAATAACTAAGTGTGAAATCAGAGAGAACACATGATCTTGGCATATTACAACTGGATTCACCTTTAGCATGCACAAGGTAACATCTGAAAAGAGACAAATTAGTTTCATAGTAATGGGGCTAGGGATAATATTCAGTCAGTTCTGCTCACCCATTTCATGCAGTATCAACACTAAGGGAGCTGCAAGTTCCATCTAGACAGAATCGCAACTTGGTTTAAAATGAAGCCATTCAACTTCATGGGCCAAAGGCAGGTGTGTCTCACTCTCCCCATGCCCACAACCACACATGAGCCTTGCTTTGAGTTCTCTGGGGTCACTGTTGATGATGAACAGTGTTTTGGGACTTCCTAACAGTACTCACATACTCATGCGTTCAGTGCATCTGAACACAGTAAAATATGGACTCCCATCCTGGCAGAGCACATTTTGAAATACTATTCAAGTAAGAGCCAGGGCAATGCTTATATTAACTGGTTGTTTCCCATCACATTTCCTTTAAATTATGATTTATTATTCCTAAATAAATATCAAATTAAGCCTTAAGCTAGCACTGTTATAGACTGGTATATCCATTTTTATCTGTTCTAGAACTATACTTCCAATAGATTATCAAGTAACAACAAGATTTTAATATATATCTGACATTTCCCTACCCACTTGAAATTTTGACCATTTGAAGTCATCATGTACAATGCAGAGTTAATTTGTGTAAAGTTATAACCTGTCTGTAGATAGAACAGAACATTGTCAAATCTAAGACTGAGGTGACAATATGCCTCAAGCAACATGCAATAATAGAGGAATAGTTTTACTTCTGTAGTAGAAAGCAAGTCATGCATAGCTTGCACAAAAGAACAATAGTTATGTTAACCTCCTGCCTTAATTGAAAGTATTTTTACATACCTCAGTGCAAGTCCAGGATTAGTAGGCATGGTAGAACAAAACCGTTCCAAGGTTTTGGAATGCTGAGATTTTGGAATGCAGCTCAAATAAAAAAGAATAACCTGGAGAATTTGAATTATAAACATTAATCCACTTTATAGTCTTATTTTGCTAAGAATAATGGTATGATAAACTATGAACACTATGACTAAAATGAGTTGCCACCTTCAAACCTTATCCCTTGAGAGTAGATAAATCAAATTGTATAATATGAATTTAGTGTCAAGTTGCTAGCACCACCTATTTTAGTCCTTCTAGCCTGCATTAAATACATAAAGATAAATGCACTGCTTGTTAGCAAAATGGGACCCAAGATTTCTGTAAGCTTTATTCTGTCTGTATAAGAGCTCAACTTTTTCTTCCTACTTCATTTCTTCTGCTCCTCAACCATTATAACTTCTGTGATCAACACTCTCCATCTGCAGACCCCTCTTATGTAACCATATCTTCCTTCACCAATTTTCTCTTTTCTCTAGAAAAAGATCACTTTTCATTACCAAGTCAAAGTTTGTCTTTGCATTACAGGACCTTTATTTGAAAAGGTCACTGCTAGATACTCTTCTGCTCAAAACACTACTACACTCAGACACTTCCTTCTTTTTCGAGCTCTCAGTATTCATATACTGGTGCTGGACTTGAACAAATAGATTACAGGTACCTGCTAACAGGTCATCAGCCACTTTGTTTAACTAAAACTGCCCACAGACACATTTTTACCTTATTATGAAACTCATAATTGGTCCAATAATCAGCAGTACTAAATGGAATTGGATATTGTGTGGGGACTGTCACCAGACATCTGTTCACTAGATCAGTAAAAAGCTTGAATTCTTGAACTTTGTTGCTGGATTCAACAACTTTGCTATTGAGAAAAACAAGGTAACTGGAAGAAAAAAAAAAGAAAAGAAAAAAGATGGTTCTGGTAGTGTTCATTTAATAGTTGAGATTAATTAACTTTCTTCCCTTAAGAACTTACTCCAACCAAATGTTCTGAACAGTTTCCTGCTGCATCACTGCCCCCAGAGCTGCTTCATAAGCATCCAGTGCTTCACCAACACTTGCATGAAGAGACTGGCACAAACTGTTTATAATAAAAAGATAAAAACTGTTGTGTGTAATAATGACACAATTAAGAATTTCCCACTCTCAGATGCAACAAAAAAAAAAACCAACTGTTTTCAGCTTAACTTTATCATGTACTAATTTATCAGCCAATTTATTAGAATGGGTAAGGTAACAAGGAATATTAAAACAATCATGAAATCTGAAATACAACCCTTAAAAATAAACATTACAAACTGTCTTCTACTCCTGTAAAGTACCCTTTACTAATACTAATAGGAATGCTCTAATTGCTACAGAATATGGAGACAAGTCCTGAGTTCCCATTTCAAGAACTCCAGAACAATACATTTTGCAGTCCAATTAAAGCCATTTGAGAAATAGTAACACTCTCTGGCAACAAATATCTTCAAACAAATATTACCAGGCTCAGGGGTAGAAACACACTGATTGTATCAGAGGATAAAAAAAAAACGATAAGAAAGGTCAAAAAAACCCCCCCTAAATTTTTTTCAACAGTTTCTCAAAGAAAAAAACAGACCAACACACAAGACCTAATCAAAGACAGGAGCAGACACATTCTTGGATCAAGACACAGTGAAAACTCCAGATTTCAAAGTGTAACATAAGAATGAAAAAATAAAGTAAGGCATGCAGTAGATAATGAGGGGAAAAATTTAACAATCTCATAAAGAAGGAGTACACAGAAATATAAAAATAGGGCTGACCTTGCTACCGAGCCCTCCAGACTAAAGTTACATAATCTGTGGGTGATTCTACTCCTGCTTTCCCCAGGAATTAGTAACTAAATCACCTATTTGCTCCTCTTTCTAAAATATTTGTGTGCAAACACACATGTGCACACACAAATGACCTTTCAAAGTAAAATACTGTTACAAGACCTTTAAAGCTTTTCAGATTTCAATCTATTTTTAGTTGGTAAAACTGAACTTTAATGTTTTTGGTCCTCCATACCTAAAGAAATGTAATATAAATACACAGGCCCAGGCACTTAGACACTTACTGCAGCAAAACTCAAAATGAGAAACAGTCAATTATTAGCTCTGAAAGTAATTTAGATACTTATTTCAAGAATATTTATTTTCCCTCCCAGAAGCAGGCACTAAAATACAGGAGAATCTGAGCTTAAGTCAGCACACCTTATGACTAAATAGTGACCTCAAGTGTCTTAGTAACAATGCTTCTACTGTGTGAGTGCCAAACCCAAAACTGAGCTTGTCAAGAGATATTTTGTTAAAAAACAAAATTAAGAAGTATTTAAGTTAATAGTAATAGACAATGCAAAAAAAAAACCCCATAAAGATAATCTTTAAATAAGGTTTTGATCAAATTTTCTTGAAAACTATACATTTTACCTGTAAGTTGTCCACCAACTGAAAACAATAAGCAAAAGTGTTGAAAAAGTTCGGAGGATTTTTGCTCAGTATGTGAAGCAATATCATCCTTGCCCTTTTACTTATCTGAAAAGCCAAATAGCTACTTGTAAAGACTGACAAACCCAGACCATGAAATGGTAAACTTCTAAAACAGTGTAAGCCAGCACCTCAGTAACCACAGTTAAGTAACTGGTGTAAGGTACAGACAGCTAATAATGTGGTCTCTGGCAATCCTGTGTACTGCTGCTATCTAAAGGAAAGATGGAAGAACTAGAAAAAAAAACAAAAAAAAAGCCAAAAGAAAAAAGATTGTGTTTACATGACAAAGACATGTTCCTTTACAACCTCTCGTGGAGGAATAGGTCACTCTCCTGCATTACTTTGCTGTGGAGCTTCTCCATGAACAGCTAAAACAATGAGTCAAGGGGCTGGGGAGATCAGCACTAAACAGAATGGAAGCTTTTATAAAGTAAAGCTATTGTAAAATAAAAGGGAGACAACTGAAAGGCAGGAGAAAGAAAAACACTACTAGCAGCAGCAGCCTAAAGCAAAAGTAAAACAAACAAAAAACATTTTGAGATGAACACACCTATTACCATTCTTATAAGTCAGAATTTCTGAAAGATTTCTCAAGTGGAAAATTTAAGCTGACATGCAACTCAGTTTCATAAAATTATCCTCCATTGTGCAGCAGGCCAGTAGGTTCTCTAAGGACTGGCCAATCATTTATTCAGAGAATCCAAAGCAATACACCCTTAGGCAAGTAATGAATACTCTGCTTTTGAAAATGCAATTTTACTCAGACACAATAGCTGTTTCTCAAAAATTCCTGGGAAAATCTCACCAGTAGATCTGCCATAGATACGGGATTTGCTGGTTAACAACATCATCTGTAAGATGTTCTTTATAGAGAGGTGATGTAAATTCAATTGGCATTGGAAAATTCAAGAGATATCTACAAGAGAAAAAAGGAGTAGTAAACAAAAATAGCCTTCTACACAGAAGAATCCTATGTAGGTGTAACATTCAGTTACAAAGTCCAGTTCATGAAAATTACTAAAAAAATGCACTTCTAGATTTCAGTTTAATTCTACCCAGAAAAAATCAGTACAGAAAGCATTTCACAGAAATACAGAAGTAATTAATAAAGAAGGCATTCACTCTTTCATTACATACAAAGTTAAATGTTGCCTTATAGGACAGACTCTCCTTTCATAAAATGCATCAAGTACGTAAACAAACATAAGCAAGAATAAAATCTAACACCTAGCTTAGAGATAAAAACATTTCAAAAGCTCATCTGAAAAAGCTTTAGCAAGGAAAGCTTTTGCTTTGAAGACCTTCACAGGCATCATAGGGAACTTGCAGATTTCAAAACTTCTGTCTTTCAAATAGGTGCTAAATTCCAGGGGAAAATCATCAAGCTACACATGAAACCTGTATCTTCTCAACAATAATTTAATTAATAACATGCGGGACCTCTTGAAGGAGGTATTTTTCAAGTGCCTAAACAGTGTATTTTAGATATGTAATTTTAGGCTCTTGGCTATAGGGGGAAAAAAAAAACCTAAAACCTAACTTTGGTATATATATGATTGATATTCATTACCCAAATCCAGACACTCAACATTTTTGCTGTTTTATTTTTAGATGCTCATGGCTCTAAAAATTAGTGTCTATGCAAAAACAAGTGTAGACCTTATGCCAAATCCCTATTCACTGAAGTTTTGGCAAAACACACCATGCTAAAAAACAAGAGTTTAAAAGTTCTATCTAATCATGTAATTAAAGAAAATGCAAATATTTCCAAAACTTAAATTAAAATATTATTCTAAACGTACCTTAAGAGATCCATGGGACCATGCTCTTGGCATGTATTCTCAAAGAAAGCTGCCACGAAATCTTGCAACAGTGGAAGAATACTGCTTGACCTTTCCTGTTTTGTTGTTTAGGTTTTTTTTTTTTTAAATGAAAAAAAATCAAACATCAACCTGAATATGGTGAGACTAATATAAGCAAACATCAACCTGAATATGATAAGACTAATATAAGCAAAATAAATTACAAGCGGCATGTCTATCTCTGCAATGCTCCATTGCCTTCATTTTCTCACAAATGAAGATTAAATGGGGCAGTCAGCAGTAGAAAGAAGCTGAAAAAATATTACAGGGTGTGCTTTTACTTTCTGTTATTCTTGCTTAAGGATATTACTAACACTGAATTAGAACAACACCGATTATAAATCTGATATGATTTTATGTAATTGCTAAAATTATCTCTTATCATGTCACTTGTCTTGCCATTATACTTTTCCTATTTATAGGAAGGTGTACTAGACTTTACAAAAATTCCACTAAGTTGAATCAATTTTGTAAGATTTTTAAACAATACACTAACCCCAAACTTTGCCGAGCTAGCAAACCAGCAAGTAAGTTTTGAAGTGGAGTATTACCTGTGAAACAAGAAATTTACACAACCGATAAAAAATTTCTGCATTCTGAGGATTCTTCTCAAAAGCTCCAATCCACACCTTGTGGGCATTTTCGCTCTGCTTCATCTGCAAATACAAGGTGGCCAAACTCTCCAAGAGCTGACAGTTGTTAGGGCAGAGCTCCAATAAAGACCGACAAAGTTCTGCAGCAGACTCCCACCTTAAAAAAAGAGTAAAGGTTAGAAGTTTAACAAAAACAGACAAAAAAAGAGGAGTGAAGAACTCCAGTTAAGAATGTCTTGAAACAACTTACCTCTCAAGAAGTTTCAGCAAAGCTATCATATTCCTGTAGAGAGGAAAGCAGGTATCTATTCTTTTGTCAGCCTCAAGGCTTTCATCAGTACATGTTTTGACTGCATCTTCAAAACAAAAGTAAAAACAAAGCCTTTACACCTGAAATAGTGTCAAATTTATATGTAGCCTTAACATAACAAAATGACTCTTTCTAATGACTCTTAGGTGAAAACACCTAAGTGTGAAAAGATATTTCTGAGAGTGCTTTTTTCACAAATTATTAGAAGATCATCCAATAGATGATCATCTTTGGAAAAGCTCTCGTTACTTATCACTACAGTGCAAAGACAAAGCTTTCAGTTTCATCTCTTACTCCTTTTAAAAACAGGAAACATCCTACCAATGAAACAGTTTTAAAGCAATCGTACACACAGAAGTATATCCCTAGATTTAAAATCACATTCCAGGATTTTCAGCGTAGCTGCTTAAAGCTATTGAGGCAAAAGTTAATGCAGGATATTCTTTTTCTCCCCAGCAGAACAAAGTCATCCAACAATGAATACCCCGTTACCATAGCTAGACTGCCTTCACTCAGCTGGGCTACTCCATTAATCCTTGAGTATTTCAACACTGCATTACCAACAGCAGCATAGGTATTTTCTCAGTGGCAACTCCATACTGCTGCTGGCTAACCACTTAATACTGACATTTAGAAATACTATATAACAGTATTTGTCTGCTACTATGAAGTCTACCTCTGGCAGGACTACCATAAGCTAAGAACTCAATTTCTTCTATTTTCATTTAAAAAAATTTTTTTATATTTACCTGAACTATGAATTAAGATAAACACATGCATTGTTCTGCCTCTTTTAATTAAATACGCTAATATTCCAGGAAAGTAACTTCCCAATACACATATCCTACTGAGGGGAAAAAGGGTAAGAAAGAATGACAGCTGAAGCTTGGCTATATGCTTGCATAAGCCCAAGAAACTAGCAATGTCATACAATCACACTGACTGGTCTTTTTCTCTGATTTATCATATTCTGCCAAGATAAAGCCATGAGCTGAAACCACAGATTGAAAAACTCAAAGAGTGTTGGTTAAGCACCCAAGAATGTGGATTTTCCTCACTATTCTGCTTAAATCAAAATGCAATATTCACTGGATTATTTCAATTAACACAGTCATCAGCACTGACTTGAAATTCCGAAGTTGAATAATACGTCTTGAATTCCAACATGAGAAGAACGTATTAAATATTTACCACCTTAATCTTACCTTCAAACATAGCTAAAAGTGTATCAGGATCAGTCTTCACATCTTGAACTGTCTGCCACGGTATTAAAAATGGCTCTTTGTGCACAATCCTTGAAGGACTGACATTAGCTGGATCATAGAACTTGACCGGGAGAACACCAAATTCAATTAGATGTATGTAAGCCAGCCAAGCCAAGCAACGGTCACTTGCAGTAAGGTGTTCTGATATTATCTTTTCATTTGCTGATTTTAAAGCATTCTGTAAAGGTTGAAAGAAATACATTCCATTTCAGCCACAAAGTCTTTAAGATTTAAGAATGGGAAACAAAAACAGGAAGAGTGCATATCTTCCACTAGCTTTTAATATTCTCAAAACTTTTCCAGAGAGAAAACAGGAACTAATTCTTTATGTAAATCAGAATCATATTCAGCTTACATGAATGTGTGGCTATTCAAATTATGCACAGTTTGTAGTAGAAGGTTCAGAAAAAACAAAGAAGACTGCTATTGCAAAAAGTGAAGACACACTTGGAAAACACGCATCTCCCAACATGTGTTCATTCCATTTTCCTGCTTTATTCACCTAATACTTCCAATTCCATAAGAAGTAATACCGTAGCTCTAGATACAACTCATCTACAACCTGGAGTCAACCTGCTATACCCTACTAGGTTTTGTGCATTTGGGGTTGTTTGGTTTGCTTGGGGTTTTTATTTATAAAATTCTAGTTATAAAACTACTAAGTTACACTTATTAAAGTCCACCATCTCTAGACATATCTTAAAAAATGTTTTGGAAACCTTACTGAGAACAAGGATACTACTTCAAATTTTTCTATTAGTCATATGCAAAGATAGAAGAGTCCAGTTAAACTAGCGGATACTAAATAAAATAATTAGAGCATGCAATTAAATAAAGTCTAAACACTTTTTCTTTCTAAAACATAACAACCTCATGACTAGTGATGTCCCAACATTTTTCTGGGCAAAGACAGTATGATCAAAGAATGCGTTTTTCAAGAGAATGAATATACTTGCAAATTAATGCCAAATTCAGCAGAAGACATGTCCTGAAGTTGGTGACAACTGGTGTTTCAAAAGCATTTCACTTAACACTTGAAAAATAAGTACATAAAATACTTGGAAAAAATTGCTTTCAAGTTTTCCAATACACACTGCTTTTTACTCTGAAGCAGTAGTTACTTCAAAATTATTCTCTCTGAAATACAATTAAATAATCTCTTGCAAAGCCATTCTTTTGAGCTACACATTTCAGATTAATTTGGAAAAAAAAAGTTTGACTTTGTGATGATGCTTTGCAGAAAGGTGAGGGTAACCAACTAGTGCAATTCTCCCTGGATTTCCATGTTGATTTGACAAAAACAGGTCTTACTCCAGAGCCCTGCTCTTTTTATGCATCTGGAGTCACATTTCTCAGTACATTTGGAAAGCCAGCACAGCACTGTGCTTTCTCATTCCACCAACTGGAGCCAGACAAAAACCTGAGGTTCTCAAACTCTCAGGGCAGTGACAGGCTGCAGCAAGCAACAGGTGGCACCCGCTAGCAGGAATGAAACAACTGAAAGGACAGAGCTCCCACTTTGGGAGAGGGTGATGAGCATTTCTCACCCTCAGCCACCACTTTTATCAATGACGCAAGAGTTAACAGTTACCTAGGTTATTTCTACAGTCATAGTTCTGGCCTGAGAGAACTCAATGACTTCAGAGTTGAGGGGAGCAATAAAATCTAATTTAACAGTCTCCAGAGAGACTGTTTTAGAGTAGGGCAATACTGTTAGATAATTACTATGTTCTTTCCCAAGAACTACTGGTTTGATAATTTCTGTAGCAATTTTGAATACCTGAGGCAATACTCTCAGACCTTTCACTGCAAAAACCTGATCTATGGTTTACAAGAACCCAAAAACTAAAGGATTTCCCTAGGAATTATTTTGACATGTAGTAGTCTAGGCTATTAGCTACACAAACAAAAACAAGTAGGCAACAAAACCCTCTAAGCTATATCCAGCTTTTACAATGGCATCATAACTCAAAGCAGAAACCTCTACTTGTTGAAGAAATTCTCCTAAAAGAAGGCACAGTTTCACTAAAGTTCAAACTACCACAGTCACACACATTAAAAAGGTGAAGCTATGAAACACTCCTGGGGTGGTAACTGGAAAGTTACCTGCAGCAGGACAAGAGCATTCTGATGTCTTCCTGTAAACAGGCTTAAATGAACCCTGTAGAGGAGAGTCTCCAGCAACTGAAAGGACACAAGATTTGGGTTTTCTCCTCCTCTTGTCACTTCCATTAGGAACTGTAGCATCCTCCCACATACATAGTCTTTTCCATCGAAGGAATTCTCCAAATTCAAAAACTAGAGAGAAATAAATAATAGTAACAACAATTACAATACAAGTAAAGCTTCTAGGTTAAGTTTTAAAAATCAGATCACAAACCTCAAATAATGCCTTTTGCTATCTTATAACACCAAATTTTCGTATTAAACCTCAAAAGATACCACTTTTAATAGTAAAAGAAGACCCATGTTTTTCAATCAATTTAACACACTGATTTTAAATAACTCTTATTACACCTGAGGAAAACTGATGATTTCTACAAATAACCTGCAAGAACTTGAATAGTTTTATTTTCAACTTCTGGAGTTTCAAAAACAGTGCTTTTCATTTGACACTTTCTCTGTCAAGCATGCTGACTTTATAGAGTAGAAAACAGACATTTACAGGAACATTTATTATGTACTTTGGAATTTTTACTTACTGTCCACCAAATTTGATAAGAGGGAGCATATTCCACTGCTGTTTCACACATTTCCTGTATCTCCTCCTTGGTTCCTCTTTTTGAGAAAAGTCTGAGGTAATGACACCAAATTTCAGGATTTTCCTTGTTGCTCTCCAGGGCTCGAGCCAAAACATTTAAAGTAGAGTCTAAACACTCAGATGATGAGCTGTAAAAATTAAATATTGAAAAAAAGGACTCACATCAGCTGTGCTGGTATTATGACTTCCACAGTATCAAATATGAAAATGGATGCTTTTAATTTTGGAAGCCACGCACAGTATCTTTTCTTAAATGTAGTCCTTTACTATCAAGGTTTCAAAGCTTCAGCAAGTTTTCAAGTTTCAGAGGTTAGGAGGTACAATTATCATAGTGCACAGAAATAAGTCTTCTGTGAAGATTGCCAATTCAAATAAGAGTCCAAATTAACTAAAATTGGTAAGATTGAGCTGTAAACTAAGTTCTCAAGCTGCAAGAATATAAAGGCATTTACATCATGCAGGCTTAAGAACTTTACTAGATATTTTAGAGGCGTAGTAAATAAATATTTACTTTCTACAGTCATTAAATATAAGCCTTTATTTCAGCATATCACATAGATTCTGTCTCTAAGACATTAAAAAATTGAAATTTTATTTTTTGAAATAAAAAGTCATGAGATGATGCCCACCAAGTAATATAAGATTAGCTGAAATAACTGACTACACTGCAAACCATAGAGCTGAGCTTTAATTCATAAATACATCTTCCATAAAACCACAGAACACTTCTGAAGTCCCACTTATTCTGAAAGCATCTTTAGAAATTATTTTGCATGAACATTTATGAGAAGAAATATACTTATATAATAAGTCTCAAAAAACCCCTAACACAGTTAACCAGGCTTAAGTCTGAAGCTTTCCCAATCCCACTACTTTCAGTTACTACAGCAGTCAAATTTCTTCAGAGTACTGAGGAAGTAGGAATGGGAGAGGTGGCTGTTTTAAGAAAATGATGCATATCTTCCACTAGGTTTTCTTCCTTCTTTTCTTGATTGTTTCCCAAGTACGCTTACATTTAGAAGTCATAATCTTCTCATGCTGCTACTTGCCAGTAATACTTAGATTACTGGCATTTCCAGTTCTACCCGTTCTATTATTCAGGCACCTACTGATATAGTTAAACTGATTTTTTCCTGTATTTCCCACTATCCAGTTTAAACAAGGCTTTTAAAGTAGAGCTGCTCCTCTCCATTACCCTTGCTTCCTGCAACAGTAGCTCAACTGCATCTCACTATTAAAACTGAAGTCAATCATCATAATGAATGAAACCATCCTGACAGAATTCCTATTCAAATTATCTGATTGCCAACAGAAACATGGTACCCTGCAGTATAATTTTAAGGAAGAGAAGCTAGAGAAACTCAGGAAGCCGAAATTTAAAAAAAAAAAAAAAAAAAAAATCACAAAATAAGAAACCAAGTGCTCAACTGCACGATTTCTACAGGGATAAAACCAACTAGCAAAACTGTACATGTAAGAAAGATGGCTGATGAAACTAATGTCAAACATTATTCCAACCATTCACTCTGTAGGGTAGAATGACTTGAGTTCACTGGCCCACTTTTACTGCCGGAAGCACAACATTCCACTGTAATCTTAGAGCACTTTTCAAACAAGAACAGTTACGTTTCCCACATTACTTTCCATCAACTTCCATTCTGAAAAAGAATCTACCCAAAGATAAACCATCAGTGTAATTTATTACTCATATATTGTACTAAATACAGTAGGAAATATAATCTATTTTTTAACCTGCTTAAAGTAATGAATTATTTGTGGCATTGTTGAAGAAAGTTCTCTTACATCAAATAGGAAACTTGATCATAGCAGCAAGGGCAAATGTAGCAAGGCCTCAAATGTAATAGACATACCCTTCATTTTGATTCAAGTATTTATACGCAAGCTTAATCCAAAGCTGTACATCACAGGGGTTTTCTTGGACACTTGCTTCCAAGTTGGAAATGTCATCAGTCTCACTTGTAAAATACCGGACATCATCTGGAGTCACCACAGTATCAAGCACTGGAACTCTTTTTTTATGTTCTGTGGGATGGACTGTAAATAATAGACAATTTTTTTTTTTTAAATTTCCTTTTTAAAACAGTAGTGACCTGTAACTCTCACAAGAGGTAGCATTTATATATTTCAAGTATAACCATTGATCACAACTAAATAGCATTATCTCAGCACCCTTTAAACTGTGTATTGTCTCTAGAGACGTGGTTATATCACAAATGTGAGGGAATGAAAGAATTAGCAGTAAAGGCTACCTTGATCAACAGACACCAACTAAGGCAGTTCATCAGGCAGCATTAGGAACTAGACACATTTGACAAAAAAAATTTATCCCAATTCTGAGTCTCAAAAAATCCTTTTTAGGGATTTGCTAACAAATCCTAAGGCTCCTACCTGCAAGAGTCACATGTGAAATGTTATCAGGTTACTGATGCTCTAGCAGCTTCCAAGTCTCAAATGCTTGCTTAACCACAGCTTTTTTTAACTCCTGACCTCACACCAAACAAATTCTTTACAAATTTAAGGTAACTGAACACTGATGTTTTTACTATTTAAAGTTCAGAAGGAGGGGGAAAGAGAAAGCAGTGCTGTTGAAGCAAAATAAAACTTTTTTAAAATCCTAATGGTATATGGGCAAGGCTGAAATATTCTAGGAAAACAGCTCCTCATGCTCCTTTTAAGAACAGGTAATAATTAGACATTCCACCCTAACTTCCAGTCACACTGAAGAAAAAAAATCTCATCTAATTACAAGTGCAGGTCAACCTTTACCCAAAATTTTATGCAAAATAAAGTCTGCATACAGGAAATATAGAGTAAAGAAAACTATTAAAAGCACTGGTTTTCTCAAAAAGCCCTTTAAAAATCAAGTGTTAGAAACAGGTGGTTGGTTTTTTTCCTCTAGTACTCTTGGAAAGGGTGCCACACATCCAGATTACCATATTTAATAGGTCCAGCAAACTGTTCCTCTTCACTGCTGCTACTATCTAACAGAGGTTTTCTCCAGTACTTTGGTCTCCATTTCCTTTTCTCTTTCCAAGTTGTATGTGGAGGTGCTGTAAAAAAAGTAGTAAAAATTCTTTCACTTTTCTGTATTCAAGAGTGAAATATTTTTCCTAATAAGGATTTTAGATAAAAAGATTCTGTGAGTTCAATAGAAGTGCATAAATTTCAATACTCTTTACTTAAAATTTATTGTGCTTAAGTGAATAAATAAATTCCACAAATTGAACTCCAAAACTGTTGTATTATTGCCTTAAACTCTGCAGACCTTGTTACCATAATCAGAATTTATAATATTGAGATAAATAAATTATATTAAAATATATTCTTGGTTTACAAAATCATCAAGGTCCCTATATAGTTTTTACCCATTTATATATATTGTATTTAATCTACTGAGCTACTTACTGTGACTTTTACTCTCGTTGACGTTGCTGGCCAGAAGAACAGCCATCTGATCCACTGACATACGATCCCGGTTTATACCAAAAAGTTTTTCAACATATTTTTCTGAAACAAGAATATATGCAGCTTAAGTAAGCATATAGATTAAAACAGTTAAGTAACTTAGCATCAATTTAACACAATCTATGATAAATTTATGAAATATGTCTGCCTTAAGAGGCATGGTAATTTAACACACTAGCACAAAGAAATGAAAAATAAGCAAGTTCTGTTTGGCAACTTGCCTATATGGCAAAGGCATTGTTATAAAACTCCAGCTCCACTGAAACTAACCTGAAACAAGTCAGTCCAGTAGTTACAGAAAGAACTGAGGAAGGAGAGAGATAAAGATTCCATGCAAACTGCTCCCCAACACCCTGAATCCCAGCAATACTTTTTTCTTAATTAAATGTTCCTCAGACCAGTGATTCCTATCTTTCTGTAAGACACCAATGTAACTACTACAAAGCACTGAAATGGACAACTGAAGAAACTTCATATAGATGTATCTTATATACTGCTTCACATCAATGTCCTTGTACCTAGAGCTTTTAATAAAACTCAATCCCTTGCGAAAATAATTTTTAGATACAAAAGAGAACAAAAGACTCAATAACCTGTGGCAGCGCTGATTTCCTCATCAGTGCTTTTTTCTGAACAGCCAATGAGCTCTAAATTGTAAGACAGAATATCCTGAAAGAGCTGCTTACGGCTTAGAGTGCAATCTTTCATGTGCTGCCTAAAACAAATAAATTAGCAATTAGTACATTTATCATAGCAACATAATATTAAGAAAGTTTTAGTACACACTTGGGTGAGGCATAAAAAAACAATACCCACAGAAAAAGTATTGTTTGCTTTGAAATTTGGTTAAATGTGTCCGGATTTTTTCTAAACTTAAGCCTAGAGCACAATATTTAGAACTTTCCAGTTCAAATAAGGTAATTGTAAAAATTGGATATCACTTTATATCTCAGAGTCAAACAGTGGTCTGATGACAGCAGCTAAAAGCTGACCCAGAAAAAAGTTCACTCCTATTTCAGCAGTAGTTAGGCTTCCATATTGCATTCATTCCTAACCAAATCATATCCACTTTTAAATATACTGCACAAAATCAATAAACAAATGATTTTTTAATACAATTAACTCCAGCCTTTAAAGAAACAAACTTAGCCACTACTTTTCCAGGAAACTAGAATTACACTACAATATTATTGGTTTTTCACTTAATCATTTATTTGGTATACACTTTTCATATCAAATGTGCTTAACAGTGTCAACTACTATGTGAGGATCTATGAGTTGAAGTTATGCTGAAGTTGTATATAACCAGATCCCCTTGAATTAGTACAAAAATGTTAAATATTCCCTCTCAGGCCATACCACTTTCCTAAATTTACATCTAAAGAGCCTCCCCTTTCCTCATGGCTTAGCTGAAAGGGGTTTTTCTTCCAACTAAGTATCTGTAATAGAGTATTAAAAATAACCTTGTCTAGAATTTGTGCACATGGGATAGGATCACATATCCAGACCTTTCAAAGACAAGAAAACCGTACTTATTTCAGACTCAGAATCAGACATCTAGAAGAGAGGTTTAGTTTAAGCCATGACAATAAAAAAGAACTTACCACTGACAGTCATCATCATTACACGTGCCTGTCAAATCAAAGCGGCAGAAACACTGTTTTGGCTCAATCATATTGCTATACGTTATTGAACTGAGGTACAGCTTCTCCTTGGTACGAAAATAAGGACTAAACCTAAAATAAAACAGTGAATTATGGTCATAAAGTACAAAGGGCAAGACATCAGTTTGCTAAAAAACGTAATTAGAAATCACTCAAGGCATTAAATCTCATTATTTCCAACACCCTGCTACTAACCAAAAGCATCATAAACCTACAAACACAGAACAAGGTAAAAACAAGAGTGAGAGGAAGGGAACAATGGAATACTTCTCAACCTAATTAAGTTTTCCCCTAGCATTCTCATCTCTTTAGGTGCAGAACTTCATTAATATGAAAACAGGAGTGGAGTAAAAACCCAGTATGGAAAGCAAACTACCAAAAGAGCATTTCAGTAGTTTATAGAAAATGTCATGCTCGAATCAGCATTATGACCAACATCAAACAGAAGTGTAAAGACAACTGTTAAAGACTAACTTGAAGAAACAGTAGGAAAGAAAGAAACATTTCAGCCTTAGAACACATAAACAAAACCAGTCTTAGTCCAGCAGACTAATACTTCTTTTAAATCTTTAGCTGAAGTCTGACTACATCAATTTTGGGATTTCTAGCTCTTTCAGGAATTGACATCATAACCTACAAGTTAAAATGAATACGCCTGCAAAGATGGTATCTCTCCATCTTCTACTACTTAAGTACACAGCAATAAAAAAAACTGAAGTGCATGGTAGGATACAACTTCTCCAGTTTAAATTCAACTTTTGTTGTCTAAAATTTGACGTGTAGGAACAAAGTTCACTTTAGTCAAAAGACAGATGTGCCAAACTGATTACACTTGCAGATATTACTGTCAAATCAAGATGAATCACTGTGACTATGCCTCTTTCCACTGAGGAGGAATCCAAAAATAGATGATTGAGCCAATTTTGACTCAGATTATGTAAATCCTAGCCAAGTTTAAAGACTGCATAACTGAAATATGCTTCTTGGATTTACATTGCTTCATACTAGATATAAAAATCCTGTTCTTGAACACTTACCCATATTTTTAGTTTAGTTGCAACAAACATCACACAATACAATGTAAAAGCAGCATATTGCAGAAAACCAAGAGACATGTGCATAGGAGAAAAGAAAACTTGAATAAAATCATTAGATTTCCTAAACCAGGCAATACTGTTTAGGTATAGTCAAGTTTCTCACTAGGACTTATCTTTCTGTACATGCCTGGGTATCAAGGAAGAGCACTGAAGAACATATGAACAAGAACAAATCAGCATAAGTCAAAGAGCTGCTACAGTCTTCATACCTGTAGGATTTAAATAGTAGAAGCGGACTACGATACGGTCCAAACGGAAATGGTTTCACTTCAGCTTGTTTACTTTGTGACGTAAAAAAATCCATGTCCACTGAAATTTCCTAGGAAACAGGTAAACAGATACACAGCAGTTGCAATACCACCTAATTAACAATAAGCTTTATGTTTAATTATAAAATATTTACCTGACCACACAAGAGATCTTCCTTAGGCACAATAAAGGCAGTACTTTTCATTAGTAGTTCTTTCAAGCTGTCAGCTTTAGCATAAAGTTTCTTCAGTTCATCAATATTCAACCCAAGGAACAGCTCAGGCTCCTCGGAAGCCTTTTTAGAAAGTTTGTTTATAGGTTCCTGTTTTGGAGTGTCCATGTGTTTAAGATTTGGCTTAGTAAAAGAATTCGATTCTCTGAAAGATCTCCTTCGTTCTCTGTTTGAATTAGACAAAACTTCATCATCAAAGTAATTTTCTTCACTGTCCAAAGTCAATTTGTCCTGTGTAAGGTCATGAAGCGATGGCTGAGGTAATGCAAATTCAGCTTCCTCTTCTACATGAGGTGTAGCATTTGATTGTTCCTTGGTTTGAAGCGCACGGGCCTCCTTCAACTTCTGAATCTTTAGAGCATATTCATACTCTAGTTGCTGCAGTCGTTTTTTCTCTAGTGCAATCAATTCTGCTGAAGGCTTTTTTGGACTTGATGCAGGGGAGGTATCCAATTTCAACATTTTGCTTGGCTAAAAAGAAAAAACCTCTTTATTTCAGTTTCTCATCTATTGATCTATCGACAGGAATGAAAAACATTGACAAAATATTTAATTCAGAGTTTAGAAAAATGTATTTTAAACTCCTGCCTGAAGATTTCAACAAAGAGCAGAAAAACAACCGAAGTTTGCCACAATTCAAGTGGCAGATCTGCAGGTTTTGCCATAAAAATTACCCCCTATCAAGTACTGGGAGGGAGATATTTTCAACAGAAATTCTGTCCCAAATTAAAAGTTGAGCTATAAAACAAGTACATACAGTGATGTTGGGAGTAGGAGGACTAAAATTTAGAAAAATATTTTAGCCTTGTTTTTGTATATTTTCTTTTTCAAAACAGTATCATATCCACTCTGCAGCAACTTAGCTTGATAGTTTAACAAAATCATTGATGTCTACAGACAGAATTTTCCATTTTCCCAGCCATATGGCTCCTCTTATTAATCTGTGAAAGCCATTCCCCTAGCATAGAAATGCAGGTTTTGAAGAGTTTTCTTCCTCAAATCATTAATGCCTTTTTTTTGAACTCTCAAAAATGTAAAAAAAGAATAGGAATATTCTGTATTCTGAAATGCTTTCCTGAAACTCCACCTGAACTTTGTTAATCAAAATTGATACTCTTTTCCAAGTAGTTTGGTTTAAAAACATGCTGACTTACACCAAGATGATCCTGCTCTAGCTTTCGTTTCCCAATTTCTTTACTTGCTACTGCTTTTGCTCGAGCAAGTTCTTCTCCGTATTTTAACGCCAGAGCTTTTTTTACTGTAACTCGTTGTTGAACTTTATGTATCTGGAAAAAAAAAATATCTAAATACTACAGCAAGATGCAAATTTACAGATATGACCAGATAATAAAATATAATTATGTGGAATTAATGAGACATAATATTAACTAAATGGGAATTAGTAAGTAATTCACAGAAAATTTTACTGCCTCCAAAAATCAGGCATCCCATTTCAAGATTTTCAACTCTAGGAAACAAACATTTCAGAGTGTCAATTACATGTTCCTGAAGCCTCTTGAGAAATGCCTTGTTAGCATTCAAGATCTTCTCTGTTGCCTGTAGCTGTTCAGCCAGTTTGTTAATTTTATTTTCAGCAATTCGAACATTCTCTCTCTTCTTGGCCTGTTGTTGCAATAAATTTTTCAAGACAGACTCATCCTTTATCAACAGCATTCTGAAATAGAAAAGGAATGTACACAATTTTTTCTAAAGGTAAATTGCTTAGAGCAACTGCTATTCCTCCAAAACCCCAGTTATTTAAGAACACAGCTCTCCTGTCTTACAAAAAGACCACTAATTAAGCCTCTCCAGATAGTCCTATCATCCATAAGACAGTAAATATTGTCAATATATACAGCACGTTTCAGCATCTCAAGTTCAGCAGGTATAACGCAGAAAAGAACATTCTAGTTACCAGGACAGGGGAAGGTAAGCAAATGCTCTATCTTTAAGACTGTTTTTAATATAATGACAACCAAAACACACAACATTCTTGCTTTCTATGAAGTAACAACCTAGTTCCATCTTAGGGCACATGCACACACTACCAGATTACAAGCCGTAATATTATGGCAAAAAATTGAGTAGACAAATTACACAAAGCTATGCATCAAAGGAAGATAAACACTCAGGTAGATGTGTGTGGATAAAGAGAGGATGGAAGATTGTTCTGTTTGATCACAAGCCCATACAGAAATAATCAAGTGACAAAAGAAGCTGAGAAGGAGATGCAAAGCACTTCTACTTCAAATTACTTGGTAATTTGAAATTAAGGTGAGAAACATGGAAGAGGCATGCCAGAAGAGAAAAGCCATATTAGGTGGCATAAATCATATTCTTATCACTGAACACAAATAAAGCTGAAAACATCAGCATGAAAAATCACACTAAAAAGTTATCAAACACCACACTAGCAATACAAGACAATTCCTTTTGCACAGCAATAGAATTAAAGGCTGAATAGTTCAAGACAACAGTTCATTGTTCTTTAAATGCTACACATTTGAAAATATTTTCTCTTCATCCTGTTAAGCAAAAAGTAGGACTTACGACAGTGAAATGTATACCTGTTTTTCTTCAGCTTTGCTTCTGCTTCTGTGACTTGTTTGGTCACTACTGCTATTCTCCCAATTCCATCAACTTCACCATCAGAATTTGCAGGGGATGAATTGTTCTTCACTGGATCAGACTTAATTAAGCGCTGTTTCTCACGACTGAAACAAATGTTAAAAACAAAGCTGTTCAGTAGCTTCAACAATCATTTTCATATGTACTCCCAAGAGTTTTTAAATCTTTGAAATGAGCAGAAGGACAAGATTTCAAGTTTAAAGAAAAAGTACTTCCCACACCTGCAATCAGTTACTCTAAGTCAGCTCAAATCCCAGGATTTTCTTGAGACCTCTATGTCATCTTACCAAAAAACTGCATGGGGGGAAAAAACCTAAAGGTGATGGCAAGGTTTTTAATCTCAGATCTTCCTTCAGGTTACAAAAGAAGACTAGATAGTAAAGGGGTACAAATAAAACACATTTTACATTAACAATTAAAAAAAAATTAACTAAGGTTACCTGGCAATCTCTTCTTTTAGAAGTCTGTATTCTATTTTCTTATCTTCTGGCAGAGCCTCTGGAGTTCTCATTGGATCATTCTCTTTTTCTGATTTTGGAGGAGCTTTGATTTTTGATGCCTGTTACAATTAGACTCAAGTCAGTACCAGTCACACTAGTTTAAAATACAGATATCAAGTAGTATTTATAAGAGGAATTTCAGCACTAACTTAGCTGTTCAAGGCTAGTAAGCTTTTTTGCCTAACGATGCATTGAATTTTAATTTAAAAAAATCAAACCAAAATATATTCCAACTTCTATCTTCAGGACATCATCTTCAACAAAAAATTTCATTAGCTTGTGCAATCCAAATTACGATGTAGTTCTCAAGACAGGACTAACTCTTACCCTCTTCTGATGCAATTCCGTATTTCTTGACTGAATTCTAAAGTTTAAATTCCATATATAAAGAAAAACCATTAAAATTATTAAAATTTTGGCAGCATTTACCTCAACATTTCTCCTTGCTTCTTTTATCATAGATTCTAGTCCTCCAAACACACTGCTAGTTGAGTTAGAGGGCTCTCCATCAGACTCACTGTCATCTGAGTCATTTAATGTAACCACAACAGACTTGTGTTTTGGAAGCTGAGGTGAGAACGTAAAAAGTTTTACAGTAAGAAGACAAAGTTAGAGACACAGGTATAATAGAGGACATACTTACAAGAAGAGAATAAGAAAATTACCTCCTTTTGTTACCACACACACCAATCCCACATTGTAAGAAAAATATAAGCATTTGTACACCTCCACAAGACAGCAATATTACACAGTCTTGATATTGTAACATGAAACATACTCCAACATTTTCAACCTACTCCCAAGTATCTGCAGCACATTTATTGGTTCATGGTCATAGCATACAAATCTCAAACATCCAAGTCCAATACTTGATTAATTAATTTAATCACAATTAAAATTATCATCTGTCATTCATAAAAAAAAATTTTAAGTAACTGAGAGGTAACAGCCAATCAAATCTGGATTAGAATTGGTGTGGCAGACACGCCAAAACTCCCTCATCTTTCTGCTACACAGTTGCAAGGTCTCTTGTCCCACAGTTGTACTTAGTTGATCTTACAGTGAGCTGCTCAGGCAGTTTAATTGGCAGAACACCAACAGAATGTAATGAATAGCTGAAATCATGATTAATCACCTTTTGCCAACACAAATTTAAAAAGCTCACTGAAGATCAGGTGACTGCCAATTCCAGCACAAAGGAAAATGCAGAAACAAGCAGACAACCGAGATTAACCTCAACTACTCTGGAGTTACAGCTTAGAAAAAAGTAACTTATTTCACATTTCCAGGACTGCTCTTCTGATTTCCCACTGTAGATCTGGACAACTATAACTATACATTACCCTTCATCTGAGAATAGAACCTTGTCAAAATTCTAAGTGTCTATTGAAGCATTAACCCTAACAAAATACCACCATTTTTTTTTAAATGAAAAATACTAAAATTTCGAGAATCGGTTCTTTTTGATACTCTAGGCAAGTCTCAAAATATAAGTTTTATCTACTACTGCTGAACATACTCCAGTTGCATCAATTTTTAACCACAACAGGATAGGCAGGTGCAATTCCAGTTTATGTTGGTGCATAAGTACTCCTCACAAACACTCTCTTCCAGCCACACTCATAGACACGTTAACTGATGTACACACCATTCATGAAAAAATTCAAGTCCTCCTAGAAGGAAAGGTACTTTTTTCCCCACAGAAGTTAGTTTTCTAACCAATTTAGCATGTTAAGTAAGTTCAGCAATGGGACTGATGCTCCATATCCCACTTTAAAGGAAGGAAGACACCAACTGGCCAGATGCATGAGGAAGAGCAAGACTGCCTTTGTTTTGGCAATGGTGTCTGGGCTAGTCTGGATAGGAAAATAACAGAACTATATTTACAATCTCTTAGTTCACTGTATGATGGCCTATCTTGATGCTCTCTTCAGCTATTAACTCTTGCCTCATTGTCAAAGTCTTTCTAGAAGAGCATATGGATTGCCAAGATGAATAATAATTCAAATGCTTAACTGAAGCTTCACTCTTCTGTGCTGTATCACTAGAAAAATCTAAGTCTGCTCTTCACTTAAACTGAGCTCAGTTTCAACCCACAGCCTTATTAGTAGGAAGCACCAGTATTTCCTTACTGTGATCACTGCTCGTGGAAGCCTCGGTACTCTAACAAACTTTGTACTTTGCACCCGTGGCTGAGACACAGTATTAATACTGACAGCAGATAGATTACTTCTTGGCACAGGCTGCAAGTTGTCTGGAACAGGAGGGGAAGGTGGACCACTGTTACTTGATGTTTCCTAAAAAAAGAGAACAAAATATGGTCTTAAAAATACACACTATACATAGACGTTTTAAAAAGCATCAATATAAATGAGACTGTTTCATACAGTCTTGAACTTCAAAATGCGATTTAGCCAGACTACTGAAATGTACTAGACAAATGTTGCAATTCTGCAGTAATATCAAAAAGGCACACAAGAGCAGGCCAGTTATTCACAGGTCAACTGCCAAAGACCCTTAAAGTAAGGTCAAAACCAATATATTTTTTCAAAACCACAAGCTTAGCTTCTCACTCCAAGAGAAACCCTCAAAACAACAACAAAAACCAGTGAACCTCTTCCTAAGAGGCTGAAACAGTTACTGGTCTTACTTCCCAACTGAAAAGTTCAAAAGTAATAAACATTTTCTGGCAGAAAACCCCCATTCCTTTGACTTACTCCATTTTCAGTACCTTGAAGTTTCATAATTCCTTCAGAAATAACAGGAAAAGGTGCAATTTACAATTCCAGACTGGCTCTTGTTGATATTTAAGTCTCTAGTAATACCCCTGTAAGCCTGACTTAGAGCAGGTCACATTGAAATTTTGGTCAAGATTGCCATCTAGAGGCTTACATTCAAAAAACAATAGAGTACCTCAGCTCTGAAAGCACGTTTGTTGGCTAGAGACTTGAGTAATTCTTCTCTTAAGAGCATCTCCTCCTCCTCTTCCTCATCAGCAAATGGAGGTTTTGGTGGCTGTTCAGGCTCTTCAGGGGGAAGAGGGGGAAGAGGTGGAGGCGGCTCAAGAGAAACACAAGGAATACCCTCCATGTAAAGATGGCTCAAAGATGGTACAGGCTGACAAAAAAAATAAAGGTTTGAAATGTGAAAATTACTATCCCATTATGATTACTTCAAAGAGGTTGATACCTAGATTATTCCATGGTAGAATTAACCTAAACCGTGTCAGTTTAATTAACATTTAAACTACACCTACATCCCTGTCAAAGGCCATGATTGAACAGTAAGTTATTTCTCACAGAGGTTAATGGAAGCAATAAAGTTAGATTTGGATAGTGGAAGGTGTGGAGACACACAAAATGTATGTGAGAATCCTACTAAATGCATTTACATACTAAATGTAAGTGAGAATCTGAACCAGAGGTAGCCCAGTCAGAGAAATATAGTTGACCAGCAGTCTTTAGACAGTTTTATGAAACTGTCTAAGCTAAAAAAATAACATTTCCCTTAGTCAAAAGTTCAGAAGCTGTCATGAGAAGAAATGGTACCTTTCTATAGCTTTTTTGGAGAAGTGTAACAATCATTCACTGAAAAAACAGGTAATGAAAAAAACTCCACACTAATTGAACTTCCATGTGGAGTCTTAGGTGAGAAGACAGAAAACACAGTCAAAAGGCACAAAGTGTGAATGACTGATGAGCTGTATGTCTTGGCTTTTCCCCCTTCTAGGTAACAAGTCAGATCAAGCATATCTACCTACATATGTGGCCTAGAGATAAGGGGCAAAGTTGCCTTGTGCTAATAGTTCCAATTCATTCTTTTCCCTTATATGCTTCAGACAATTTTTGTTTTCTATATGAAAAAGCACAGCTCTAACAATGAAGAGAATTTCAGTACAATAGGGAAAACCTCCATTAACCAACAACTGCACCAGCCAAGAGGCAGCTGAAATAAAGAATTTTTTAAAAGCAACCACAAGTCTAACAGATAGTTCAAGGGAATCATTAAACAGAGTATAGTAGCAAAACCAGAATATAGATTTAATCCTAGCTTTAGCATTAGAAATCAGATACAAAATGAGAATTATCAAGGTTACTTACTGGAATTGGAGGAGGTAGTGGCAAGGAAATTGGTGGTACTGGAGGTGGAAAATATCCTATTGGACACTCAAAGAAAGGAGGCTGAACTGGGGAAGAAGCTGTAATTAAAATACTGTAATTAAGATATCTGACAGGTATTTATTAAACAACAACTCATGCTTTATGCTTCAATTGATCTAATGGAGTAGAAAGAGACAAACGTTTTTACGATGCACTAATTCAAAGGTAACACCAGACACAGCACAGTGCCTTTTCTTTACATGTATGTGTATTTTTTAAGAGTAGTTACGTTTTCTTTTTCTGTTTTACATACAAAATATAAGTACAGCCAACCAGTACTGCTAAGGTAATGCAGCCCTCAAACTGAATTTAATTTGCAAGAATTTACCTTCTCAAACAAGATATCTCAGTAGCCTGATTACAGGCTACCAAAAACACAACACAAGGCAAGACAGAAGCAGACCCAAAGCACTGCTGATAAATTCTGAAACATTGGACAAAAAATTGAGATGCTTTATCAAGAGAGATTTGTGTAGCTTACACATACAAAACACCAGGTGTATATTTTAACAAAACAATATATAAGGAAGGCTGACAAGAAAGGAGAAAGAAGAAGCAAAAAAAACCAAAAAAGGGTAGAAGATGAAGAGCAAGAGAAAAAAGTAGCCAATCAAGTACTATGCATAATGAAGTTTTCTTAACTCTCTTCATGTTGAGATGGAACACAGAAACCCAACTACCTAAAATGCACCTCAGACTCAAGAGTCAATAAATCATTTAGGCTGGAGGAGACTCCTGGAAGGTGTGACTCAGCACAAGCGCCCAAAGCAGGGCTGCCCCCAAAGTCAGGTTGTCAAGTTCCAGGTATATTTGACCCTGGAGATTACACAACATTTAAACCAGCGCTAGTGTTTGACTATCTTCTATCTAAGCAGAATTTGTTTTGTTACAATTTAAGTGGTGCTACCTGTCTTTCTGCTGCCATTTGACTGACAAGTTAGGCTCTGTCTTGTCTGTAACTGCCCACTACGTAGTTGAAGACAAGAGCAAAATCCTTTGTGAGCCTTCTCAACACAAATGCAGCTTTCTCAGTCTCTTTCTGTAAGCCAAGTGCTCCAGTCTCTCAATGAACTTTATGAAAAACAAGCCTGAAACAGTTTTCCTTAGTCAAAAAGGTCTTTTGCTAGGCTCATTCTAGAATGTCACTTGGCCAATTTTCTGGTTTCACAGTAGGAGAATCTCATCAGTGATTAACAGGCCCCTCCAGCCACTGACCCACAACAGTCACAGCGCCACAACCCAGGCTACGGCTCGCCTGTCACCCAAAGCCATACTGCCGACCCACATATCACCCAATGTCCACTGGGACCCCCAGGCCCTTTTTTTGCAAAGTTGCTGTCCAGTCAACACCCTGCAAAGCTGTTGGGAATATACAAGCAGACACCTACAGTACTGCAATGAGCAAAATATACCCTGAAGACCTTAAAAATCCCACTACAGCAGAGATGAAAGAGTCAGCATTAACACAATTAGCTCACCTTAAAATGTTAGTTCTATAATTCAGACAGCTCAAAACACTTTCTTTCTAGAACAGTGGCTTATTTCCTACATTTTAGCTATTTTTACCAACCACCATATAAGGAAACTGTAACTAAGTCTTACCTGGTGAGTTAGTTTCACTGTCTGTATCCATAGCAACTTCATCATAATTATCATACTGATATATGCCTCCTGCACTCTCTGTAGACTGCTTATCCAAAGACCATCTCAAGTCTGTATCTGATGACTAAAAGACAAAAATGTATTTTATTTACCTGGTCTTACATCATTATTTCAGAGTAAACCACTAAGAAATAAACTCTGGAAGAAGGCCCTTAGAATTTTTTCTTCTAATTGATTTATAAATACAATTTACTTATCTTGTACAAGAATTAAAAACTGAGTATTAACATTTTAATCAAATCCACTGCAAACAGCAACTAGACAAATCCACAGACAGTTTTAAAACTGTATCTCTTCCAGGATGATGGGGTGGGGGATGTTACGATACATGGAAACAATTTTTATATACCTTTTAGGTTATTATATATCTCATAAATGGACATGGTTATATATTTCTGAAAGACTGCAAGTGAATTAAATGCACTATTATTTCTGGTAATCTGCCATGGCAACTACCAAGAATGCTTGAACTACCCTTGCCAGAAACAACTCTCAGGTAACGAATCTTTTGATTGTCCCAGAAGGAGCCACATGCCACACTGAGACAAACCCAGAGACCGTCAACTGATAAATCAGATTGTTAAAAGTTCTCCTAACACTGTACAAATGCCAATCAATGTCCAGGACTGACAATATGCAGAACACCTAAGTATGACTTCGCAGACTCCCTAACTTGTATTTTTCAGAGGCATACAGAAGACATTTTAGTAGCTTCTAGAATATCTACTGTTTACAGTCAAACATTTTTAATCTACATTTTCCACTCAGTATTAAAATAAACATGATTCTTCTACAACATGACCTCAAACAGGGAGCCTCAATTCCCTTAGATGCTGTTTTTTCTCACAGCATTAGTAGCTCCAAGCACTTGAAGCACCCAGCTCCAATGGCTGTACTGCTTCCAGGCTGAAAAGAATAAATGCTATAGAAACAGGGGGTTTTTTTCTGTAATGTACCAATGTTTTAGAGACGGGCATTAGTTACTCAAGTGCCTTTTGCTAATCTCAGTATGAGATAACAAGAACAGCCACAAGGATATGATGACCACTGCAGTAAATCTATTACTTGATCAATTTGACACTATGTAAAGTTAAACTAACTATCTTTTGTCTTGGTCTATCTTATGCATCAGCAAAATAGATTAAATACTACATTGAAAAAATACTACAAAGCGACCAAGTCCTCCAATGACATTTTGAAAGAAGCAACCCACTGAAGTTGTATACACAGAAAAAGTCTGAAAATGTGGGGAAGAAAATATTGAAATCTAAAAGAAGAACGCCAAAGAAGTTTCACTGATTAGTTATTGTTAAATTGCAGGCTGCTTTTTGATCACTATGTTCAAAATGTCTTTAGAAGAAAAATGCTTTAGCATTGACTTGCAAAGGTACAACTCATAGAAAACTGATTTTCCAAATTGAAAGGGAATGCTTGTCTAGCATGGGATTAAAGCACTATAAACACTGAAGTACACTGAGCTTTTCTTTCATTGATATATTTTGATTATTCTAGGGGTGGGGGAAGCAGGGAGAAGAATAGGGGGATTCAGACAGGATGGGGACACAAAACCAGGTGAGGCAAGACAGAAATCATTCATGAATCCTAAATGTAACACCAGAACACCACGTAAGAAATTTCTTACCCTGCTTCTTGATCTCCTCTTTCCTCCAACTAGCTTCATAAATCGATTGTACTGCTCTTCTTGATTTGAGAGGTCCCTAATTTTTCTTATTTCTTCTTCTCTCTTTCTTCTCTCTTCCTCTTCTTCTTGTTTCCTCTGGTCTTCCTCTTTCTGCCGCCTGTCTAGTTCCTTTTGCTGCTGCATCTTCTTTGATGTCTTTGTCTGCTGCTTCCTCAAAGTTTGCTTGCCTTTAAATAAAAAAGTTTGTGATTAACACCATCTTACCTAATTGGTAGCACCTAATCCTAGATTCTTCAAGAGCTTTGAGTAAATGTGAGAGTTTAGAATGACTATAGGCTCATTGCCCACATTAACGTTTTTTTTAGGCCATGCCACTGACAGCCCTTTCAGTAACATTAAACTTATTACCTGTAGTACTAGGTTTTTTTGTTGAATGTGCTTTTGTACTGGCTTTGATTTTCTGTGTTACACTTTTCGTTTTTGTTAATTTTTCCTTGCTTTCCTTCATCACCTGTTGTTCTTTTTGCTGCCATTTTTTACTAGCAGACTGAAGTGCAAGAAGCCTAAGTTGCAATTCAGACATCTCCTCCTCATCATCAAGCAGCTTCTTGAGAAAACAGAAGAAAGGACAAGACAAAAAGTCAAGAAACATAATTTAACAACTTTTTCTTTGAAAGGTCTTTTAAAATCTTTCCCCACTATTTTTACTAAAAGAAAGCTCAAAATCCCACTTTACTGGTACGTGTAATTTACTAAAAACTGACAGTTCTTATTACCAGAATGTTTCTGGACTGCCATTTGGAAAAAGCTATCAGAGTATCATAATGCAATCATGCCTCATCCATGGAGGAATATTTTCTTACCTTTTCAGATGCAACATCTGAACTGCTGAGCTTTCGCACTGATGTTTGCTCTTTGTCTTCTGTACCTTCCAAGAGAAAAAATACCGCATTTTTGAAAAAGAGGTTTCTCCTGAGACAGAGCTACATTAAAATGATACATGAATTTTAATCTATACAACACTGATACACAGTATAAAACAACAGCAGTGATACATGCAAGATCACATGAACAAATACTCATAAATTTGGCATGTCTAATAAAACCAGGACTCCATAAGCCTAAGGCAAGACTTGTCATTTCTTAGTAACACATGAACTTAGGTTCACATGTACTTCCTCAAGAAACAGAAAAACAGATTTGCAAACAAGGGGAAAAGAAGACTTCTTGTCATGTGTTTTATACCACCATCTCCTATCAGCTGCTGTCCTGAGCATCTCATATTTCACTGGAAGCTATTTTGAGTAACTGGTCATTCTTTTGCAGAATTAAATATGAAGGCCCAAAGCTGCAGTAAGAACACACTTGTTCCATTTCACACCAAAGGTAAACAGAAAAAAGTTATCATGGAATGAATGGTGGAAATGAACAGTACAGCACTGTTTTCCCACTAAAAACATTTAGATGCTAAAATATTAATTTCTTAGACATCACAAAATATAGCAACTTTTCATAATGTATATATACACTATAACATACTATATTTTACACATGTATACATAATGCTGTACATATTGCAGTATTACATAATTTAATATAGCAAATAATCAGTAATATAATTGGCTGAAAAAATAATTACGCATTTTTTATACAACCATACATGTTTATATGCATCAGACAAAGGAAAGAAACTTTAGAGAAAGATAATTTGGAGAAGCTTGGAGTTCTTTTGCTATATTACTCTTTCTTCAAAGGAAGATTGCTTCCCACTATTCAAAATGGTGAAAAATAAATTCAGATACTGTACAGCTTTAACTCTTCCTAGCACTTCATAAAAATTACATTCAGAAAGGCACTGTTTAAAGTACACCAAGACCTTATACGTAAACAAAAAAATCAAACTTAAAAAATGCTGAAGGTCTTCCTCTTTGCACATGCATGCATTTTTTAAAAATTCACATACAAAAAAGAGTAATATCTAATACCCATATGAACTATAGAAAAAAATTCAAAGAAGTTAGTATACTATGTGAAGTTCCTAACCATCCACTTCACAGGATGAAAGTAGGAAGACAGATGGTATAGTAGTGGGGTTTTTTTATGCAAGCATATGAAGGGACATTCCATACAAGTACAAATGCTCTTTCAAACCAGAAAGGGACAACACGGACACAACAAGCTAATGCACAACATGGGAAGTGAAGTAGGGAATACTGTCAAGCTGTCAGAGCACCTGAACCACAGAGAATTAATTTGAGAGACTGAAACTTTCCTAAGTTTTAAGACAATTTCCTCAACTTTTACAAGACTGCAGAAATATCTAGTACACTATGTAAAAATAAAATGTGAAAATCAAATTTTGCTGATTTCCCAATACATGCAGCAGGTATTGTGGCAGTAAAGAGATTAATGTAGTATATATTCACTTAATACACATGAATCTGCAATAACTCCAATTAGCTGCATTTTTCTTTGGAAGCCTGCCTTAAGACGTCATAAGCATTCACTCATACATAATCTGTCTGCTTTCAGATCATTCACATATCATAGATTTGCATATCATGCAAAAATCAAACGCTTTTAATATGCGTATTACAGCATCTATTTTTCACTATCATAGCAACTGTATTACCAACTTCAGTGCTTTTAAGTTTGGAAACTGGATTTTTGAGACTATTTTGCTTTTTAAATACCTTTTTCATTCCTGTCCTGCTATGTTCTCTACCCAGAGACTACTAGTTTTTCTTTTATTACCAAAATTAGTTTTAGTCATATGTGTCAATAAAATCTGTATGACCTCTTAAAGAACACCAAAAAAAACTATTATTAATGGGAAACATGCAAGGGGGAGAAATTACCTAGAATGAGGTGGTTTGACTACTAATTATCAGTTTTCTCTTTTATTTTCTTTACAAGATCTGTCTTGTTCTGAAGTAATTCATAATGACTTTCAATGCTTTAGTCCTACCTTTCTTCATATTGCTGCCAATTACTCACCTGCATTCTTATTCAATCCATTAACTACTTTGTCTCTTCCCACTCAAATTGATAGTTTACACACACTGGCAAATTAGTGAACACCAGATGACAAGTGATAGCCTCAAGCACCATCCTCAACCACAGCAATCACTTACTAGAAGGACATGCAGCCTCGAGAGTAGGAAGCTTAAGTCAGCTGCCTCATTTTGCTGCAGACTTAAAAGTAAGCTCAAGTGCTTTTAGTACAGGCCAGGTGGATATGATCACTCACTTTTCAGTAACTGGCTAATGCATCTCAGCAACTACCCTTTTTAGTCAGCAGCCCACAACTATCTTAGACAAGACATTAATACCCTACCCTTTGGCTTCACTTTGTCTACAAATCCTTTCCATTTCTGGCCTATGATTTCTTGACTACTTGTGAATATCAACAATGACCAAAGTAATTATTGTGAAAATATCCCATGGTGTTAATAACACCAAGGTTGTGGGTTTGATCCCTGTATGGAACATTAACTTTTTAGAGAGAGACTTGATAATCCTTGCCTTCCAATTCAGAATATTCCATAGTTCTCATTTTACACTTAAGAAACACATAAAGGTGAAATGCAGAAAAAGCGGTCTGTAAATCTTCTCTTTTCAGCTAAAAAAACCCCACAGTTTTCTTCTGCAGAGAAGAAGGCAAAAGCAGAACTAAAACTTTCAGTAGAAGGTCAATGATTTCTGCTGTTGAACAGCAATTGAAATGAACAGAAATTGAAACCTTCAAATCTTGTCCTCATGTTCTCTGCCAGTCAAAGAAAACACATTGTTTAAAATACAAATCCAAAGCAAAAGCTTCCAAACATGTTTATGTAATTCAGTGAACTAAAAAACACAAGAGTTAAGTACATTAAATCTTTAACTTGTAACTTTTAACATTTTAATTACAGTAAAGTTTTCCTCAACACCTAATAAATACAATAGGTAATAGTGATGTCTTAAGTTTTTAGCTTTCTTTTCAGATTCTGCGCTGCCTAATGTGCAACTGTGAACTTCATATAAAGTGTAACCAAGTTGTCTTCACAGTATAGTTAAACAAAACAATCCTTTTCCAGCCCAGAACCATCGCAGCTTCAGGCCCAAAAAGTGTAAACAACAGCAAATTGAGGAGAGCAGTCTGGGAGGATGGGACTTCAAAACCTGAAGCTGTAATTGGACAATTGACCCCAATTTGTAAATAGACCAAAAATAAAACTGCAAACCAAGCGTCCATCTTAAGGGGAGCCACAGACAGGCTCTTACTCTGCCTAAAGTGTATCCTTTGAAGACCTTTTTAATAAATACCTACTTTATTCCTTTAACACTGTCTAGCCTCTGTTCTAGGGAGACTCAAGGCATCAATAACAAGCAAATAGAAATTCACAAGCTAAAATAACTTTGCAAGTATTTCTTTACCTTGGCCAGATTCTGCTGCTTCAGATTTTTGCGAGGACTGCTTCATTCCTTCTTTGCCTTTTTTCAATCTGCTCCTCTCAGCTGGAGTAGGCAGTTTTTGTCTGAGAGGTTTCAGTTCAAATGCCTGAAAGCCCATAACCGGATTTTTCTCCTCGGGAGGTCCTTCTTTTACAGAGTCCGTTTTAATACTGTCATTTTCTACAGTTTTTTGGTCCTCAGTGTCCACTTTTTCACCATCTTGTTTTTCATTTTCTTCCCTGTTGCTCAAAGCTAGTCTTTCATCTTTATTAATGTGTTCAAGCTCTAATTGTATCTGCTTATACTTCAAGAGCAGATCCTCAAAACTTTCTTCCACAGAGCTTTCATTTTTAGAAGAGTGGTTCTGCTTTCTAGATGGGGACCTTCCAAAAGTTTTAGCTGAATTACGGGTCAAGAAATTCAAGACAAGAACTTGTATAATCTTAAAGCAGTAGCAATATTACCCCTGAAGACCAATTAAGACAAATGTAACTTATGACCATTCTCACATATTTTACCTTAAGGCTAGTTTGAAAAATATCCTGAATAAATACAAGCAGCATGCAAAAGCTGTAGCCTTTATTACATATTGACAAACATTTTCTCAAATAAACAATTTCAAATATCCTACTTATAACAAGAAGGTCATGAATTGCTAAGTCTCATCTCTTACTCACATCACCCTCCTGAAACAACAGCTAAAATGCTGAGATGGTTTTCTACCATGGAAAGTCAAACTTCCAGAACTCATAACTCCAGTACTGACTTGCCATCTGACATTCTGAAAAAGACAGATTAGATTTCTTCTTACTCATTTTAGACTTTCATAAAATGCCACATCTAGCCAATACTAAGTTTGGCCATAGCACAATTACACACTGCAGTAAATGCAGTTCAGCAAATGAGGTAAGGCACAGAAGAATCAATGAAAAACTGAAGGGAATAAAAAAAGGTAACAAAGACTTGTGATCAAAACATTCAGGAATGCTGAAGACAACTGGGAATTACTAATTACTTAAAAAAGTTGAGCTATGAATGTTCAAGGCAAGCAGCAGAAATATTCTTAGGCACCTCCACCCAGAACAAAGTTGTCACTATTACGTCACTATCAACTCCTCTTACCTTAACCTGACCCTTGAAAACGATCACATAAAATAATCATGCTCAAGGGGAAATCTTTCAGGATACAGAGTCAGGTTTTACTCATTTGACTCACAGTATCAACCCCACTGTGATAACGGCTGACTCATACACCCAGTTACACAAAATGCTTTTTCAACAACATCATCTCTTAAAACAATAAACAGAGTAAAACCAGAAGCTAAAATAAGTGTCCTCTGAACACAGACATACTGAATCCACAGGAAAACGTGTTTGTCTTCTGCTCACAACAAGCATCGACTACTTGGATGTTTTGCTGTTAAGTTCTAACTTTAGTATGAAGAATGTCTGTAAGTATCCTGCAAAAGCTACTTCCGTAATACCAGGAAATGTTTTGCTATACAGTGCTTTCTCAAGTGTCAGCACAAAAAGCAGAAATCAGCAAAGATAAACTACATAAAATCCAAAAAGCAAACAGCCTATAAATATGTCTAAAATGCTAAAAGCTGTATGCAGTATAACACCAAATTATGCAATAAGCATACCTGCTAAATTCCCTTCCAACATATATCTACTTCCAAAGAGCCAGCTACATTTGTATTTTCCTAAGTCACAAGGAATTTTGAAGCTTATAAGTCTAACTGCTATTTGCTATTGGAATACTTAAATAGCTTCCAAAGTCATCTGGAGATGGAAAACAAGACAGTTTTGAGGTGATTTTTTTGTGCTCAGGATAATACAATTACTAGAAGCTCACACTAGAAATTCTGTGGTTCACTTATGTAGAAAAAATTTTTTTAGTGCTTCTACACATAGAATGCAAGACTCTATGAAGTGCTGTGAAAGGTAGACAAGCATGTACACATTAAACAAATGCACTTCAACCAACTCAAGAGAAACTTCATCCAAGAACCAAAAGGAAGAAACTGGGAGTTAGAAATGAAGAAAATTGTACACTGTAAAGAGTTCAGAATTCAATGGAAACGGGAAGTTCCATAATGGTTCTGTATTTCAAATTCAAATTCCACAATTCTCTATGCAAGAATTCCTAGAGAATTACTATATATGACATTAACACTAAAGTTGCCAAGAATTGAAAGAAAAAGCCTAATAAAAGCTAACCTCCAAAAAAAGTTACAGGAATTCTTCAAGTGCTCCACTTTAAAGAATATTCCTTACTCCACTTACATATATATTCCTACAAAACATGGTGCAAAGCACAAGTTCCAAGTAAACAATCCCTGTCTTACCAGACTGTCATGGTTTACCCCCCGCTCAGCAACTTATTACCCCACACTCTCACTCCTCCCTCCATTCCATGGTGGGACGGGGAAAGAACTTGGAAAAAAGAAGTGTGGGTTGAGGGAACGTGGGCTGAAAAAAGAATAGTTTAATAATGGAAATCAAGTAAATAATAGTAATAATAATGAAAATGGAGATAACAAAAGACAGTGGAATAATGCCCAAGGAAGGGGAGTTATACACAATACAATTGCTCACTACCCACTGCAAGATGCCCAGCTCAGCCCCAGGCAGCAATCAGTAGCTCTCAGCTAGCTATACACTGGGCATGACATTCTGTGGTATGCAGCACTACTTTGGCCAACTTTGGGTCTCAGTTTTGCACAATACCAGCTTCTTGTGCACCTCCTCACTGGCAAAGCATGGGACGCTGGAAGTCCATGACTTAGTGTAGGCACTTCTCAGCAACAACTAAAACACCAGTGTGTTATCAACATTATTCACACCTAACACCCAAAACACAGCACTGTACCAGCTACTAAGAAGAAGCCCAAATTAGGACTCAAGACACTTAAAACATTTTATTTTCCAGGGGGAACTTCAGATACCATTCCAGGCCACAAGCCTCCTTCTACCAGTTGATATGAAAGCCTCCTCTGAAGTCACATGCCAATGAACTACAGCAGTACTCTATTAATGTTAGCAACGTGGAGGTACCTTAGCATTTATTAGTTCTCTAATGTTGACTGTATTAGGTGGCAAAAATGTTAAAAAAAACCAGAAAGTAACTCATATTGAGGGAAAATCATGGACCTTCCTTAACTATATGATCCATAAACAACTGAATGTTCACTTATTAAAGAGTAACAGAACATCCTCCATCTACCATGTTTCAATAGATACATAAATCTTAAGTGCCAGGAATTAAGAACACTTTCAACATCCTCATGTTCTACTTTTGGTTTGAAAATGGAATTATTTGTTTCTGAATCTCTTTTAATTAAGAGAGAAAAGGAGACTGCATCAGTCTCATTAAGAAACACTGCAAGTTCTGTTTAGGACAATCTCCACATTTGCCCTGCAAAACTCCTTACACAGAAAGTAACCACTTTCAGGTACTCAAAGCAACACTGCAAAGAGACTTGAAAATTATTTTCAGCATTAGAATTGTCATACTGTGAAACCCTGAGCAAATCACATCTTCACTCGCTGCCTCTCAAGATTAAACCCTTCAATGAAGGGCTCCAATGAAGCCTTCAATAATGCTGCAACTTGAGACTAAATAAAATCATCTCTATTGCTGATGTATAGATTCCAACTACATTAAAACAAATAAAAAAATTAATTACATAAATAATAATCTTGTATCTAAAACAAGATCCAAGAGACCCAAGAAATCAACCCACGCAGTTGTTTCTAGCAAAAAAACATCCTTTGACTATTGATATGAAGGACAATAGAACACTGTAAAATTCTGGAAAATAGGATTTAATCATTATCTCTCTTGCTCACTGGTTTTTCTACTCATCTACATTTTCAGTTAGGCAACAATGCAGTCAAGTACAAAGCTGCCTCAAGCTACACTCAGCATCAGTTCTTTACGTTACTTCCTATAGCAGACAAGAAAAATTAGGGAAGCTTTTCCCACCACTTTTGCAATTCCTGCTCCTAAAAGGACAAAATATCAGAACTCTTGTAATGAATCACCTAAACTCTTAAGAGCAATCAGTGAAGAACATTCTACAAGAAAATGGTGGGTATGGCTTTCATCTGAATGCCCACCCAAACTACAATTTGTGCGTGCAAATCCACTCCAGCTTAGCTAAAACTGACCAAACCTAAACCTATGTGTAATAGCCTCTGAAGAAATGAAAGTGAAAATGAAAAAAAACCTGTAGATCCTTCATTGCCCAATACAGTAAATTAACAAGCTTAGGGTCTTAGCTTTACAATTGTGACACTAATTGTACATATTAAAACTGCCGCACCAAAGACTGACCCCACTTCACAATATTTGCTCTTGGGGCTACAAAAGCAGCCGCCCGGAATCCAACCGACAAAAGCTTCCTTTCAGGCTATGCTTTTTTCCTTTTTCCCTACACCCGACAGATCGGCCAAGCCGCAAGCCAGGCCACGGCAGTAATCCGACTTCCCAGCAGCCTCTCCTTAAGCACGGCCGGCTGTCCCGGCCAACCCCGAGGATTAGCTTGGGAGCCTCCCTCTCCGTTACTGCTGCGGGAATCCCACTGTCCGTTCCCACGGCTTTTGGCCACGTAGCGCAGCACGGCCACACCCAGGCCCACCGCAGGAGCACGGGCCCCCCACCCTGCTCACGTCCCAAGGATACATTTCCGAGGCGAGGGCTCCCTCCAGCCCTGGCTGCTACTGAACCCGGCGCCGCCTCCCCCTCCGGGCGGCCTCCCCGGAGGGTTGCCCGGCCGATCGCTGCAGCCTCGGCTCCGGCCCCAGCGCCCACCGCCCCGGTAGGGCCGGCCTCGGAAGCGGAACCGATCCAGGGCGTTGTGGCTGCGCTCCCAGAAGGAGAGCCGGGGGCCCGTGTCGGAGTGCGAGCCCGGCGGCATCCGCGGCGCCGGCGGGTGGGAGCGGAACGAGTCCTTAGGCCGGTACCCGCCGTGGCCGTGCACGTGTCCCGTGTCGGGCGGAGGCTGGTGCCGCGAGCGCGGGAAGGGCCGCCCGGGGGAGGACATGGAGCCGCTCCCGTGGAGCCCGGGGGGCGGCCGGCGCCTCGAGTACGGCCTGCTACTGCTGCTGCTGCTACCGCCGCTACCGAAGCCGCCGGCGGGCTCGGAGCCGCCGCCATAGGGCCCGAAGCCGTTGTTGTCATCGTCGCTGATCTCGCCATCCTCCAACTCCCCTTCCTCCTTCGGGGAAAGCCCGCTGGGGTCGGGCGCGGCCGCCGCCTCCGCGGCCGCCATGGGCCCACGACAACGGTCTCAGCGCGCCCTGCGCCCCCTCCGCTGGCCCGCGCGGACTCTCGCGAGACCACGCCCCGTTCCCTCCTGCCTGGGAGGAGACAGAGTTGAGATGCGTAAGAGAAGAAGCGGCTCGGGACAACGCCCCTATTGCGGGGTATTCTGGGTAATGTAGTTCCCCGCTCGGGGTGAGACCATGCAAAGCACGGCCGGTGCCTCAGCCAATCGCGCGGCGGCGCGCGGTCCTCCATGTTGGTAGACAGGGTGGGAGGGGGAAGGAGGCCGCCATCTTAGCGAAGGGCTACGAAGCTGTGTTGGTACGGAGCGGTGGCATGGCGGCCGGCTGCCCTGCCCTGCCTTTCCCTCCCTTCCCCTCCCCTCCGGCGCGGGACGATCAGTGGCAGCTCCCTTTAGCGGAGGTTGCGGAGCTTGGCCCCCTGGGTGCTCACTGGGGGTGCTGGATGCCATTTCTCTCTTGGTGCGGCCTGTGCCCTGCTGCTCTCCACAACAGGCTGCTAAAGGGAAGGCAGCGGGTTCTCAGGCATTAACCCCCCAGAAGCCTCCAATAGCTAAACTAATGTTAAAATCTTTAAGAAGGAGGTTTCTGCAAAGCTTTCCAGAGCTGTAATTGCCTATAAGTTCAGTGCCATAATGCCTTCAGCGATGTAAGTGACAAGTGAGCATCAGTGAATGTAAAACAACTTCATAAACACCTTCAATCATTTGTTTTATTTTCATATCTCTAAGTAGCATTCTGTTGCTACCTGGTTGGTTGTTGAGGGATGCAACATCCTGCCAAGACTGCTGACTGGAGAGCAGTGATGACTTGTGGAGAAAAAAACTCATTTTAAATAAAGCTTTTCTAAGTCAGATTGGTGTCTCCTGTAAAACTCTCAAACCCTGACTTTAAAAACTGAGAAACCTGAGAGATTCCTTTGAATTATGCATGCTAAATGTCTTGGCAGATTTGCCATGGTTTTCAAACTTGGAGAAAGATGGCTGCATCTTCATGCTTTTCCTGAGAGTGAATTATTAAGATGTTTTGTAGGGTATTTTTTAGTGAGTAACATGCTATGAAATCACAAGCACCAAAATAAAACTCAGTATCATGTTGCTGTTTATTTCCCCTTGCCTTCCTCTCTAGACTTCATTTAAATCCAACAAGAATAGAGAGAGCGGATAACGCATATGCTTTGTAAAGTCCAAAATGTTGTGCCAAACAAACTTACTTTTCTTTGCTCAAAACACTTTTCACCCTCTTTTTTTTTGATCTAACAGGACAAACTGTATGACTCAAAATAGATGCCATTGCAGTGACTTCATACAAAACAGGGTAGAGTAATGGAAGGTGTATATCATATCCTAAATTTCTCAATTTTTTTTCTTTTTAAAACAATGTGCATTCTTTGAAAACGTTTACAGGGAAACAAGTTAAAGGTTTGCTGTTTCACTCTCCTTCCCCAGCCCACATATACATCATTCTACATTAGAATGCCCTTGGTGTCAATACTTCTATTCAAATTGTTGCTATCTCTAGGAATCAGGCTTACGTTATTTTACATATCCCACAGTACTAAAAACATGCAAATATTACATAGGACATACTGAAAACTTCTTCAAGTAGCAGCTGGAGGTCAAGCATGTTTTTAAACATTGCTGGTGCCTATGTCCATGTCTGAAATCTAATCCACTGTAGATACAAAGCAGTTTCAGTATCACTGTATGGAAGCTGCAGAAATTTCCCTCCCAGCACACGTCCTTACTTAGGCATCCCAGAGCTTTGCATATATCTGATTCCAGTTGCATTTGAACAGTTACCTTTATTTTTAAGTGTTTTCATGCACCAGTAGGAAATTAGTATCAGTATCTTTTAGACAGGAAAAGAAAACATTTATAGAACTGTAAAAAATTGGCAACACATCAGCTCTTTTATGGGACATTACCCTGACATTCCCACTCTATTGATTTTTATTGTATGTTTGCTTACTGTTCATCCAACAAGTGTGCTGAATTTATTCAAAAATGCTATATGATCTGTATTATAAATTTCTATCTCAGAGAAAACTTAACCATCTGCACTTAACCATCTGTAAAAGAATACCCTGAGAATCTTCCAGTGGTTTTGTATATCCTGTGGTATCATATGGCCCTTCTTTCATTTCAGTCATCGGATATTCCTAGCTTTTTGCTATCATCCAGGGTTATCACTTGAGTAATTTTAAATTTTCAGAAAGAGGCAGATTCACCACAGTTAATAAATAGAGAAATTGAAAGTGTTAAATTCTTTTCTGTACAGGGAATAAAAAGGCATGTGTTAAAAAATGTGGTTTTCTGATGGTTTTGCTACCTACACATTTGAACAAAGGCCATAAACATTTGAAACTGCAAGGGAGCTGCCATTCAAATAGAAAACATGAAGAAACTTCCTTGCTTATGACATGAGTAATAGAAAAAGAATTTTTTGTGAGGTTTCATTGAAATGTGTGAACTTAAGAGAAAAAAGAAAGAAATTTTATTTTAGCTGCATTTCACTTCATGACTGTGAAACAGATTATATTGCTGCTAGAGAAAAAAAATGTATTAAATAGTGAATATATTTTCAGTAAAGGACAAATAGAATAATTTACAATTGATGGTACATTTTAGTCCAGGAGCACAGAATTTAACTTGTTCCAAAGTTTGAGGCAAGAAATTAGTTGCATGTTTACCATGTAAACTGCATTCAATGATAAAAAGTAAAGTAGGTTTTGTTTTTACAAAAGCACAATCTTAGTTACAAGAACTTGGCCAGATTTCAAACATATAAGTCATTCAGTATTTTTTGGTACTATAATATTTTACTTAGGCTAAAATTATTTTTGCTCTTCTTGCTTTGCAAGTGTCAATTACTGATAGGTTTAGGGTAGATCTCCTAGTTGGTAAGGTAACAAAGATAAATATATTATTTGCATTTATTCCACAGTTTTGTGGTTTTTCCTGTGGTCTGCCCGTGCCAGCTGACACAATGTCCAGTTAATCCACAATTTGACACTGTTGCACAATTGGACATAATTTTGTTGTTCTGTTTCTTAACTCATTTCTTCTGGATTTTTTGTTCTTTTTTTTTTTTTTTTTTAACAGAAAGCTGGGTGAAATCTTCCAAAGAAGAAAGCAGTTTCTACCCAATTAGGAACTTCCAACTTCAAAATAAGCACTAAGTGTAGGTAAATTCTTACTGAACATAGTCTGAACACAGTGCCTTCAAAATGTCTTGAACACAGTGCCTTCAAAATACATATGAAAGTAAAAAGGAGTAAAAATTAGAGGAGACCGTAAGACTGAAAAAAGAACAAAGAATCACATTCAAATAGCAGGCAGAGCTGCATAATGATAGAATTAAATACTCACCTCATTACATGCCTAAAGTTAATTATTTACCAAGAGATATATCTGAGCAAATTATATTAAATACCTAAAGGAATCTTCCTTTGGATGAGGTAAAAGTATGAGATATTTATATTTTACAGAAGACTATTTATAAAAGCTTTTTAAATAAAAAAGTATTCTATTATTTTTATTTTGGTATTTGTGGTGAATTAATGATAAAATACAAATCAGTCACATTGTTATGTTCTCAGACATGCACTTGGTAATGAGAAAAATCACCTTTTTATGACTGCAATTATTCAATACCTATCAGTTACTAAAAAAGACTTTTTTAAAATCTGGAAGATGTCAAAATGTGATTTTAGGTTTTCACCTCAAGTATTAATAGTCTGATGGAAGAGCTGATTCTAAGAGTTCTGTCTTCCCAAAAGACAGAACTCTTGCATACAGGAAGCTTTTTTCTTTTGCAAGAGACTTTATTTTTAGGAACATAAAATAATCGCTGCTGATACTTCAGATGAAACACACTCCAGTAGCACTTAACTCCCTCCTGCTACATGTTGCTAAAAAGAATAGAAATTTCCTCTCAGGAACCGCAGCATCCTTTCTTGTATCCTCAGAGGTTTTCAACTGAGAATCCTGCACTGGTACTTGAGACCCTACCCAAGCTTTGGAGCAAGGAGTCCCAGAAATGAGCAACATGTTCAAGAGAAGTAAGCAAGCAAGGTCAGAAACTGAATCATAGAATTCATGCCTTCTTTAGGGCAAAGAAGACTGTAGGTTTTTTCTGCTGAGTTTGTACTTGTATTGGATACCTAATCCATGATTAACCCCAACGACTGTGGTGGGTGTGTAATGCTTTTTTTTTTTTTTTTGCATGTTTGTTGTTCCTTAGTTCTTCAAATTGTGTACAGACAGGGTTGATCACAGTTATTTATATTGTTATTTATAGAATGCAGATGTAACAGCCAAGATCGAGATATTTAACAGATCAAGTGTCTATGGTAATTTTTTTATGCTTGAATAGTACATACATAGTATGTATGTACTATCCAAGCATAAGTACATACATAGTAGATTGTGTGCAGTACTTTCTACTATTTTGGTATGTTCCTCAATGATTTTTAAATACTTCAGATATTCCTCAAAACATAAAGTCTGAAACTAAAAGCTCAAATTATCATGATTCAAAATAATATAAGCAATTATAACTTTTCTATTTGACAGGTAAGTACTACAATGGATTTGGTTCCACAGAGAATGATGGAAGGAGAATGAAGTGAAGAAATAAACTTCACAATAATTTCCTGAGATTTTTTTTCTGAAATTATAATGTAGCATTATTATCTATGTACGAAAGATACAATACCTTTCTTTTTGTTAAAAACACTGTAGAAACATATAGAAGCAATATCCTGTAATGTCCTGCAGTTTTGAGTATTGCTCTGTCCCATCTGTCATGTTCCATTTGCTTTCAAATAACAAGTGTTCCCAGGTGCAGCTAATCCCAGGTGATGGGTAGGAGTTGGAGCTTCATGCATATATCTATTGGATCAACGTGGATCAGTTCCCATCTGTGACCTTAGACAATGAATTTCTGCCTTCAAGTTTTTCCAGATTGGTTATTTTACAGACAAATTACATGCTATGGGAAACATGATGACACCTTCACTAGAGTGAAGAGGGATATTGAACACACCCAGCATTTTGAAATATTTAAGTCTTTAGCATAATGGTGGGCCAACTGAAGAAAGGTATTTTAATAGCTTATGCAAAGATGTAAAAATTTTCAACTGTTTGAGGGCAGAGCGCTCTGGATGGATATGGATCTGATGCTGTTGATCTTGAGTCCTGTGTGTGTCTCTTTGGTGTAGACTCAGGTCTGGGGTCCACAATGGTGGTACATTCAGAGGCAAGTTCTGGAAGGATTTTTTTTTTTCAACCTGTGAGTGAATAGTCTTGCCACTATTAGAGCTCACCTGTAGCTTGGATTTTTGTGGTGGATTAGGTGAGCTATGCAGTAACCTTATGGGCTTACCTGTTGCAATTTCCCATGGACATAGTGTGTGTTTTTAATCACAGTGTTCTTGATGTATGTTCAGGCCAAAGGGAAAGCATTTGTCCCTTTTAGGTTTGTTCACTAAGTTTGGCCAATATAATTCTTAAATAGATTTCTTCCTTTCAGCCCCTTCAAAGTGTAAATGCTTTGGGTTCCTAGGCCTTGACAGATCCCCTGGACTGCTGGTCCTGTGAAATGAGTCCCCTGGTCACTATGTGGTACCATGAGTATTCCAAAATGATGTGTTGTCTGAAAAGTTTCTTAGTGACAGCAGTAGGATCAGCATTTCTACATGGACAGACCTCTACCCATCCTGCTGGGTATGATTATGATTAAATAAGTGAATTTGTTGTTACATTGTTTGGACATCTGCATAAAATCCACTTGAAAATTTACAACGGAAACCCATGTCTCTGGGTGTGCTGCATCTTTGGTTTTGACCATTCATCTGATGTTATGGACCAAACAAATTGGACAAGTGCTGCAGGATTGCTGTGCTCTTACAGAAAATCTGGGGCAAACCAGGCTTTTACTGATACAATCACACCCCCTTGCCAGGGTGGGCCACCAGGTGAGTCACATCAGCAAAGAGAGGAGGAGCTGAGGTGCAACAAGGTGGTCATCTGGGAACAGCCAAGGTGTAACAGAGGACTCAAGGTGTAACTGGCACTCCTGGCGCAGCCAGGCAATGTTTTCATCTTCCCAGGTCTGAATCCTGCAAAACAGTTCTGAAAGAGAAGCAAATGGTGACTGCTGTGTAGAAAGGCAGATAAGAGCATTTACAGGAGTGTGCCAGCCAGAAAGACCCACTGTCCTTGCTGATTGATCAATTAAGGCCATTTCTTGTTTGGTATCATCATAAGGAAAAACATGAGTATAGTATTTTATTATTGCTAAGAGCAGGCAGTACTAATGCTTGCAGAAGAGCTTCAACATAGCAGCAAGGAACTGGCATAGCAGTTGTAGGGGGATACAGTATGGGTAAATGAAGGTGGTATAGAAGGTAATCTTATGCCCAGTGAGTTGCAGCTGGGCCAATTACTAAAGATTAGAAGCAGGCCTGATCTTAACAGGCCAGGCCTGTAGCCAATAAGAACAAGTGGTATAAAAGAGTAGATTGGTGGGATCTGGAGTGAGGGGAGTCAGATGACTGCTGCAAGAACTGGTAGTGTTTAGAGGAGCTGCCTGCAAAAAACATTAAGGAGGATAAAGCTCTGATGATATAAAATCCTTGCACTATAATGACATTAGACCTCATGATATCTAAGATAACAAGAGTGCAAGGGGATGTTAAAAAGCTGAGTTGCTTTCAAAGTTATCCTCAACTGTGCATAGCCCCAAAGGTATATCAGGAATCGGTGTGACACTGATGGCTAAGGAAAGCCAATGGTTCTTGCACAAGTACATATGTGCTAATCAGGACAGAAAGTCCTGCAGTTTGTACTAGAGAGCAATAATAAGTTTCCACTCCTTTGGTGAAGTACAGACATCACATCCTGGAGCTCCATCAGAGCACTGGAGCACCTCTCCTAAGAAGACTATCTGAGAGAGTTGTAGTAGTACATCCTGGAGCTCCATCAGAGCACTGGAGCACCTCTCCTAAGAAGACTATCTGAGAGAGTTGTAGTAGTTCAGCCTGGAGAAGAGAAAGTACAGGGAGATCTTTTTGCACCTTCCAGTACCTAAAGAGACTGACAAGAGAGCTGGAGAGGGACTTTTTACAAGGGTGTGTAGTGATAGAACAAGGGGGAATGGCTTTAAACTAAAAGAGGGTGGGTTTAGATGCGATACTAGCAAGAAATTCTTTATTATGAGGATGGAGAGGCACTGGAACAGGTTGCCCAGGGAATTAATGCATGCCCTATCCCTGGGAGTATTCAAGGCCAGGTTGGAGGGGGCTCTGGGCAACCTGATTGAGTGGGAAGTGCCTCTGCCCCTGGTAGGTTGGTTGCAAGTAGATGGTCTTTAAGATTGCTTCCAATGCAGACCATTCTATGACTCTGTGGATGGCCTGTGGAGCCACAGGGAGCCATCTATAAGAGGGGTTATGTCTGTCTTCTGTAGGAGACAATCTCTGATGTCATGGAAGGATGCTAAGAGTTGTTCTATGACAGCAGGGCAGTTATGGCAATCTTCACAGGCAGGGCCACAATGTTAAGGACAGGGTTAAGGACAGAACAGCAAGAGTCCTGGCTGTTGACAGGAGTTTTTGTTAGAAAATGTGTCTGTGCTAGTTGGAAATATGCTGTTTTTCCTTTTAAAAAAAGGCTGCAACAGGGTGGGGAACAGCAGCATTTAGGGGATATCCTAGAACCAGGGTATTAAGGTGTTTTTTGTTTTTTTTAATTAAAAAAACAGCTGCAATGACTTTTCATTATTTCTTTTGTTTAGATTTTATTTAGGGTTTTTTTCCATTTCATGTCTTTTCATACCAGCTGAAAAAGATCATTGGACTGTGCCACCAGGTTGCCTGATTATTTATACTATTAAACATTCCAACAAGGCAGCCAGACTTTAAAAAATGAATGGCTTTTAAAAGTGCTGTTACAAAAAGGAGTATGCATATTACTTCTCAGTTGTGGGAGAGACAACTGCTCAGTTTGCAAATTTAAAAAGATTTCTTAAACCTTAACAAAAATACGAAAAAGGACCACATAAGGAAAAAGCTGCAGCGCTGGGAACTGACCCTCATGCACACCACACAGCCAGTGTGTGTCCAAGATGGATTCTCAGTGGTTTATACCCCTGGGGTTTCATCAGCCAGCCCTGGCCCTCCCAAAGTCTGTCAGTCAGCTCTTCTTTGCCATTTATTGGTGGAAACTGCTTTTTTTGTAACTTGATTGGAGGTCAGGTTTTGCCATGCTATACCCCCTAAGCACCAAGCTTTTCCATTCCCAACTGCTCCAGGTAAGGGACACATGTGCAGCCTTCTATTTTACCTGTCCTAGAAAACCCTGGCTGTCTGATGGTCACAGGAGAATAAATAAATACAGGAGGGAAAAGGGAACTATGGGGAGAACTGAGGACATCTGAACTGCAATAACATAACTATACATCACTAAAGCTTTTATTAATATTCACACAATAGTTATCTTTTAAATGCGAGAGCCAAACATCTCATTATCCATCTATAGCAGTTGGTAGCTGTGAAGTGTTGGGCCCCAAACTGACACATAAAGAGGTGTGATATGACCCTCAGTGCCAGGACAATTTCTCAGCTTTTCTTGCAGCACTTCACTGTTATTTTTAAATGTAATCTGAACTATTAATATGTAGGAAAATTAAATTATTTTAAATGTTTTGTCCATCTCCAAACAACTTTTCTTTACACTATTTTCATGAAAACTCAGGAACCTTAACTTGCAAGGAAACAAGTTGAAGGGGATGGTAGTCACAAAGGCACAGAGGGTTGATATTTGACTTTGCCTGTTCTGCTAAATAGGTTGACTTAGATTCAATCCTTCAAGACCAGCTAGTGCTTAGGACTAGCCCACTCTCTAGCGACTTCCTGGAATCGTCTCCTCAGAGCAGTCCAGATACATCTGGAGAGTAGCTTTGTAGTGGCAATTAGTGAGAGGTCAGTGCTTCAGCTGCACACAGCTGCTATTTTTTTTTTTCCATTTAGCAGTATAAATATATAAACAAAGTCTTCAGTCTTAGTTAATGCAGAAAGGAAAGTTTCTTGGCTGGTTGTTTCAGTTCCTCTGAGGTAATGAGACTTCAGAGGGACAAAACGCTGCAGAAATCTCATTGTGTTAATTAGTAGGAGGAGAGTGACATCCATAGGCTCAAATTGACTGTATATATGCAAATGTCCTAGGACAATTCTTAAACATCATGCCATGAACCATTTCTGTAAAAGTTTCAGTACCTTATGTCAGCCAGCAGCTACTAGTGGCCTGGTTATTGTACAGAAAATTTTTCATTATTAGATATATTTGCATGTGAGCCTGTTCCAGTAAAACAGTAAGATCAGTTTTCAGGAAAAAACAAATTCAGAAGCTCTCTGTGTGACAGTTCTGACTCTGGAAGAGCTCTTGAGTTTCTCATTTTCACAGTCTTTGACAAATGTTCTTTTGGGTTTGAATCTTTGAGGGAAGGAAAAAAAAAAACCAGCTCCAGCATGCTAAAGAGGCCAACACCTAAATCAGTGTCTGACATAAGAGAAATTAAACATATAAGATGAATTCCAGATAGTTAGACATATTTACAGGTGGAAGTCTCAAATAATTAACATAAAAGCGGGCTGGTAAAGTCTCAAGACAAAAATCTGCAAAATATATTTTTAAAAAGTCATGAGCCATTCTACTAAAATAATCATGGATGTTAAAAATGTTCACTTTTTATTTATTTATTGACATTTCTTCTGAGAAGATTTTGTTTGAATCCTAGTCATTCTCATTTCTGCATCCATATTATCAAATGTCCATGTCATCAAGAAAAAATAAATTACTTGCAAGACTTTGGAGCTGGGAGATAACCTCTTGTTGTTATAGTGATGTCCTAGAGTTCACAGAACTGAAGAATTTAATATCTTGAAAAGCAGAGCATCAAGTTTTGTTTATATTTGTGATGAGAAAGGCATAAATAAGGCATAAATGCAGATTTCTTTCACCCCCCCCCCCCCCAATCCTGACCCATCTTGTCAAAAACTTTTTTTTCAGAGATTAAAACTTAAGTGCTACCTTAGAGTGTTGTGTACAGTGACAGGATGTTCTGGGACTTCAATACCAATTTCTGACACTGGGTGGATCTCTGAAGTCAGGAGAACAAGAGAAAATAAATCTTTAATTGGCACTGTTTTGGCATGAGAAGAGTGGATTGGGCTCCGCCCTGTTTGTGTCTTCTCCATTTTTAATCTGCTTCAGGACGGAATGATTTCCTGTGGCATCACTTTACTGTTGTTGACTGAAAGAATGGGAACAAATTATCACAGCAAGGCAGCAGAATAGGCAGTGCAATAGTCTTTCTGATGAGAAACTTCAGTTGCTGAAAACATTGGGAATCTGCAACTCTTTGTCATAGGACTTGAACTCATCTTACTTTTGAAATACTTTTTCTGCACCAGCTCTGCTGAATCTGGACTGCAGAGAAAACGGTAAGGGATATTTCTGCTTAACTTTTGAACACGTGTTGTTATAGCCACCTCTTTTCAGTAAAACTGGCCTTCCTTATTCTGCAGTTTGAGTTTTCCAGGATATTTTCACATTTGATATGAAATTATCCAGTTTCTAAACGAAAAAAGTCTTCACTTCCATAGCAGTATTTGAAGTTGGATGTGTGGGTATTTGCCGTGGGAGAGCCAGGACCAAAATTTTCTACTGCCAAAGTCAAAATATTGTATTTGCATGACTTATTTTTTTGATTTAATAAATATTCAATGATAAAAAACTCATTATTACAAAGTAGATTTCCCAAAATCCAGTTTATTGATCACAGAGTAATTGCTGCTTTTGTCTATCTGCAAAATACAGATAAATCTGTAGTGCACTTGGCAAGTGCATTATCCTCCAATATTCATCTCTCTGAGGAAGAAATAATTATCTGGTTTTACAAAAAACTGAACATTTTCTCAGGTAAGACACAATATATAATTTTTCAGATACAACCTTACCAATACAAATTTACAATTTTCAGTAAATCTAAGAATTATGAGTTTGAATTTATATTATAAACTTCATAATAATTTCTGCAGTGTAAGTAAGAAAAATAATTCTCTTCAAAAACGTAAGATGCCACTGCTGTCCGTAGTAGTTTTTAATAGGCTACTACTAAAGTGTAGGGTCTTCTGTGGCACGAGACCAAATCATTACAAGATTTCTACATTGTAATAGATTAGGAGGGTCCCATTATGCTGTGGATTTGAATTTGCATTTAACCCACAGCTGAATATTTCACCTCATGAACTTTCCTTATAGTCGTTATATGGGTAACAATTGAAGAATGATTTTATAATTTATCTTATTACAGGATCCAGAGCTCTGCTTAGGGCTCAAGGCAACTTTTACAAACCTTTAATAAAATGTTCAATAAAATGTTTCACTACTGTGTATAAAAAAGAGTGGCAGATCATCTGGTTTTATGTTGTTGTTAAGTTTTTCATGTGATCTGGAACAAGGTGTTGACCAGTATTACTTCCCTTCTTCAAACTTTGCCCATTTGTGAAGTTTTTTTAACTTCTTATGATTAACTGCTATAGAAACATAAAGTACTTGTTGCTAATTCAGAGAGACACAATATCCTCAGTATTTAAGCTGTGTCTTCACAGCTGATGCTTGTGCCTCTCATCTGTGTATAACACCCAGACATAACGTAACACTAATAGTGCCTTTATTCAGTTTTATTATTCATATTAATTTTGATACTTCACTTTAAACTATTCCATGCTTTTAGTAACATAAAAAGATGAAATAAAGTTGAAGATGATTTAAGAGGCATTTTACATGCCTTACTAGATTGCATATAATGGATTATAAATGTAAACTAAGAAATATAACTGCAGAAAAGAGGTATAGCAACTATTTTTCTATACTTCCCTAGTCAGAACTGAATTAAGTACATATGCAGTAACCTCTGCTGTGTCTCCAGTCTTAATCAACTGAAGCAGACATAAATGAGGACTGAATTCAATAGTGGATAAAGTGAAGAGATGTTACTGTATTTCTCCTATCAGAACTACCAGGAGCCCATCAGTATTCATCATCCATCCATTTGATGGTGTTGATATAATCTCCCTTGAGTTTTTGGGTCAGTCTTCACATTGTATCACCACATCTTCCCTGACTTGCATGGCATTGCAGCATCGTACAGCCGCAAAGGACTCACACCAGAATGCATGAAGTCTGTTTTGTTACAAAAGCATCACACTCTCTCCACACAGAAAAGGCAGAGAGCTGGAGTCGCTATGGCCTAGAGCAACTGAACACAATGTTGGCAAAAGGCAATGGGGAAGATAGAAAGTCATATCCTGACTGAAGACCCAGCAGATGAAACACTATCACCCATTGATTACACTAGCAGAGTTTGCCCTTCAAACAGCCATGGTGTAGTTTAGTGCCATTTTATTTCAGTTGCAGATAAAGACATGAGCAACTGCTTGAAAAGTCTCAATCAAAAACTATATACATAGACACAGCATTTGGGTACTTGAGACATTGTTCAAAGAAAGGATAATTTACCATCCCATTAAGGAGATTATTTTAGAAATGAGCACACGTTTCCATTGCTCTTCATCTTCCAGTGGCTCAATGTGGTCTACGCTTTAAACCTCTACAATGAAACCTCTATAAATTCACAAATAGTTGGACTTGATAGCATGTTCCTGTGGTTTTTTTATTAGGAAATGTTTAGGAATACTACCATTTTTTTTTCCTTTTGTTAAGTGCTGCTGAGCTAATATCAAAACATACCAGTTGTAACTGGTTTTTTTGTTTGTTTTGTTTGCTTGTTTAATTTTGCTTGTTAGGGTTTTTTGTTTTGGTTATTTTTTGGTTTTTTGTTGTTGTTGGAGAGCTTCTAAAGTCAGTACAGAATGCAAACAAAACTCTTGTAATACAGACATCCCCTAGGAAATCCATTAGTCTGCTAGTCAGTTAAAAATAGTAAATCAAATTTCCGTCTTTGTTCTGTTTAGTTCTGGCAAGTCAAGGTTAGTAAGCATTGGTCTTCTACACGCTCTGTGATTTCCAATTCATTGATAAAACTGTCATGTCTGCAGTCAGACATCTCTTTTTGAGCTCATTACATTCAATCTTGATAACAAGAAGACACAAAAAAAAATTTAAAAATGCTTGGCAAGCTTGTAAGTATCCAGGCCTGGTCACTAACAACCTGGAGGCAATTTTTTTTATTATGATTTTATTCCATACATAGATGTAACTTTGGTTGACCCCCTCTTACAAATTATTTTAAGCACAAGGAAAGTTAGTAATCTTAAATCTTTAGCAGTATTTACTAGAATTGTCTGCTAAAGAACCTAAATGTACATATATGACAGAGTTCTTGAGCCACATATCTGTCCTGGTTTAGGCTGGGATAGAGTTAATTTCTTCTTGGTAGCTGGTACATTGCTGTGTTTTGGATTCAGTATGAGAATAATGTTGATAACACCCTGTTGTTTTGGTTGTTGCTAAGATGTGTTTATCCAAGGACTTTCTTGGTCTCATGCTCTGACAGTGAGGTGGTACACAATCAAAAAAAAAAAAAAAAAAACCAAAACAAAACCAAACAAACAATAAATAAAAACCAAAACCAAAACCCACAAAAAACCAAAAACCCCAAACAAAAAAAACCAAAAACACAACTAAAACCCCTTACCAAAACAAAACCAAAATCCAAACAAATAAACAAAAACCCCACCAAAAAAACCCAATGACAACAAGAAAACCCAAAACAACTGTGAGGGAGCATAGCTTGAACAGCTTACCTGAACTGGCAAAAGGGATATTTCACACTATAGACTATCCTGCCCTGTTACATAAACTGAGGGGGTTAGTTGTAAGAGGGGCTAATTGGGGTTCAGGGATGTCTGGCATCAGTCAGCAGATGGTGAGCAATTGCTTTGTTCATCACTTGTTTTTCCTTTTTACTGTCATTATTATTACTTCTTTTTTTCTTTTATTTCAATTATTAAACTGTTCTTATCTCAACCTACAAGTTTTGCTTTTGATTCTCCTCCCCAGTCCACCAGGGTGGGGAGGAGGTAAGTGAGTGACTGTGGGGTTCTTAGTTGCCAACTGGCTTTAAACCCCAACAAGATGCTAAAATCTAACTATGACCAGTGTGGGAAAAATATATATGTGCATAGTTCCATCACTGTTTCCCAGTCTGCCCAAACAAGTTAAACTGCTGATTTGAATCATTATGTATGACAAGTTACACCTACTTGCTGTGGGGACATGAGTTTTCACAGGAAAAAAATGTATGTAACTTAATGATTCTTAATAATTTAAAAGTTATTTCAATCTGAAATCCAGCCAGTCCTGTTCTCTGCATAGCTATAGTTCTGCACAGACTATAACATGACTAACATCATACAGCAGAGGTGCAGCTCTTATGCCAGTCAGTGGTACTCTACCAAGCCAACCCTCGGAGACCAGTTTCTTCTCTTGAAGACCAGGGCAGTGAGCTTGCTGTGCACCCTCCTCACTTGAAAGCCACCATTCCATGGTCACTCACAGCCAAAACTGCCTTGAGCATCATGTGCCACAGCAACCCCTCCTTGTTGGTGAGAACAAGGCCCAGCAAAGAACCTCTCCTGTGGGAACTCAGCACATCACTCCTGATGTCCAGAGCTACCGAGAGAACCCTTGGGGGGCTCGGGAGTCTTGGAATGTTGCCAGAAGCACTTGGTGGCTTGATTTTGATCCATCTAGGGATGTGCCACCGATATATGAGGAGATGGAACCTGTGATAATCACTCGGGTGTGAATGGTGAAGGGAAGACATAATTATAGGTTAAATCACAGATTTTGGGGTTTTGGTACAGGGGGGTTGTGGAGACAAGATGGAGGAATCAGGGTGTGTCACAAGTCTTTTCTTTCTTCTTCTTGTCGTCCATCTTCTGTTGTGGTGTTGGCACTTGTGGATTGGTCTGGGGTGAGGGTGTACTTGGTGACGAGGGTGATAGGTATTGGGGATAAAAAGTAAATATGATATACGTAGTTTTTGTTATAAAAGATGCAACTGCCTTGGGGGTGGTCAGAGTGCCTTTGGCTGCCGTGCTGGTCAGATCCAGATTGGGCAGAGAAGGGACTTTGTAGGTAAGAAACAATAAACAATTCTGAAGACAGAAAAAACCCTAGAGTCCAGACTCATCTTTTGAGGCCCAGCGTGCAAAGAACCATCCTAAGCATGTTAGGAGCAGAGATGGACAGCCGAACCCCATACTCTCCTTGTTGGCTTCTGTGTCACTTGGAGAAGGAAGTTATCATCAACACACTTCAGGAACCTCTTGTATTGCTTATGGCCTGCTGTATTGTCCTTCCAATAGATATGGTTATGGTTGAAGTCCCTCGGGAAGGTGAGGGCTTGTGAATGTGAGGGTGCTCCTATCTGTCTCTGAAGAGATGCATCCTTCTGGTATGACTTCATTCTAACACCAGTCACAGAAGCCATCCCACCATGTCTCCATGGTTCCAGTAAGAGTGTGGCCCTGCAGGCATGTGCACATCTCTGACTCCTTGTTGTATATTCCCCATGCTGTGTGTGTTTTCATAGAGCCATTCAAGTTGGGACCCTCAATGAAACCAACTCACTGGCTGGAATGGCTTTGGGAATTCCTTTGTGCTGCTTTTCAGGTGCTCTCCTGCTAACCTATTGCTGCCTAAAATCAGAAGAAAAACTTTCAAACAATATTAGAATGGATAGCATAAAGAGCAGTCTTTCAATGAAAGCTTATCCCTATGTGCACACACAACATCAAATTTTCACAGTTTTTATAAGTTTAATTAATTAGTATATCTAGCTAGTCCATCCAAGGGGAGACTGGTTGCCCTGGTAACTCACCCTTGGACCTGCCCCACTGGAGTCACTCCAAGGGGTTCTTAGCCCTGTATCTTGCTCTATCTCCCAGGTGCTGGTGCAAAACAAGCTGTCCTTGTTGGAAATCCTTTTCCTTGAAAATAAGACCAAACACCATTTCAAGAAGGTGACATAATGTGTGAGAAAGGGTAACTACTGTTCTAAAGTGTAAGAAAGTGCTAGAAACTATACTGCTACATATTAAAATCTACAAAGATATAAAGAAGCTAAAAAACTTTAGGCATCACTATGATCCTCCTCCAGGTTATGGGCATTTCTTGTGGGGGCACTGGCATCAAACCAGTGGAACTGGGATGAAAGGAGGTTCTCCTCCCCTGGCAACTTTAGTTTAAAGCCTCTTTACCATCTTGGCAAGTCTATGACTGAAGATGGTCATTCCTTGTGCACAGTCCTTTTAGATCTTTTCCTGCCTTGCTTACTGTTACCCTTCCCCATTACTGAATTACCCACTGCTCAACTCTTTTTTTTTTTAATTAACATATTTTTTGCACTCTCGTTTAATTCTTTAACTTCCTTCTCTGTAAAATGCAAATATACTAGAGATATCAGAATCTTGAACACATGCTACTTTCACTATGTTGGTTCTTTCCTTTATTTACTTGATAAAGTAGAAAAACAGAGCATAAACACATAGTAAAAAGCTGGGTCACTTGTAATAAATGACCAGAAAAAGGACAATTAGGCTACTAGAAATAAATTTAATTGGTGTCATTGTCCTTAGATAAATTCATTTAACACAATGCAAAAGCCTATCCACATATATTTAATAAATTTAATACTTAAAGCTTCATTCTAGGTTCTCTTCCTTTTTGGTAAGTGATTTGGATATTTATTCTTCATTTGCTGCTTTATAGTCCACAATCCAAATCCTGGCATGAATAGTTTTGCTATAGTGTTAAGCACTGACATTTTTAACTGCCTCAAAATGTTAGGAATTCGTCTGTATAGCAACTCCTTTGGTATGAAAATTACTGTTTGCAATTTGGTTGGTATTTTCACAGGGGACTACTAATTATGAATGCTCTACTTAAGATAAATATTTATCTGCAGTATAACTTTTCCCCTTCTGTTTTTTGTAATTATCTAAATACACTATCAGCATAAAATTTTACAGTCTTACTATGTTGTCTTTTCTAAGAGTGTGAATATTATTCAAGGCCCTTGTGAACAGCTATACTTAATACAATGTTAACAGTTTTTACAGATTTTTTATTTCATGTGTTGAACAGTATTTTGTCTTCAATCAGGTTTTGGTTATTGAGAAATCAAGATTAACAAAGGAGAATAAAAGTTGTTTAAATTAGTATTTAATTTCAAGCTATATTATTCAAAATGCATTCTATCAAGCATAAGTGTGAATAATGTTTTAAGCAGTGAAAACAACTGGAAAGTTCTATCTCAAAGATACAAAAAAATAAGTCAAAGTCTACTTCTATAATTGTCATAAAAGTTTAGAAATGTTATACTGTATTATGGCAAATCTACTAAATTCCTGGGAACAGAATGGGCGTAAAAGAGTTATTAACATGCTGTGTACAGTAAAATCTCCTTTCTTTTGTGCTGCTTTTAATAATCTCACATTTCTACTTCTTATTAAATCATACTTTTTTTTCTTTTTTTTTTTTCTCCTAGAGACTGCACTGGCAGTGCTTTGCATCATATACATTTAGGTAAAAGGTAAGAAGAAACTCTACTTCTAAATATTGGGTAGCTTATAATTCCATTTTTTTTTTTAATTTAAACTTCTCTTGTTTTTCTTATTCCACATATGAATTTGGATGGGAAAGTGTGAGGAAAAGCTTTCAGGTCTATTTGTTGTAAGCAACTGTTTCTTGCTGGTTTTTTAATTCTCAAGCTTATTACTACTATTAGGTGTGAATAAGGAATGGGGGGAGGGTTATAAGTAAAAACTAATTATGAAATGAATGTATTGCATGTATTAAATGTAATATATTATTAAATGCTTATCTGACTGTTTCAGGATGGCTTTTAAAATACATTCATTCTGTATTCACAATATTGTAAGCATCTAGATGGCAATTTAAGTTTTTTAAAAACCCAGCTTTTACTAATTAAGAGTGGTGGTGGTGGTGGTATTGTTATTATTATTATAATTATTACAGGACCTAGTGAAAAAAAGGGCAATATCTAGAAAAGAGTAGTTTAAACACAATATATAGGACAATTACAGAACTGTTGTAGACATTACTTTCAAAACTGTAGCTACTTCTTTCAGCTTCCAAATGTAGAAAGAAGTCTAATTTTACATGCCTTTCTTCCTTGTTTTCTAATCTACTTGCAACATTTAATGTGTACCAAGCTACTGCAGGAATATTTGTTGGCAATCAGAAATACTGGAAGGATGTATGAAGTCACATTTAACAAAAGACTCAGAGCTGAAAAAGGAGTCAAAGCCAACATTAATCGTGCACTGGTTGTTAGACATTTCCTGACCAGAACCACCTTTCTCACACCAGGAGTGGAGAGCTGTGGTCCTTTTGTGTTCTTGCTCAGGTAAACTGCAGCAGCAGCAGCAGCAGCTTTGGCTTTAAGCCAATATACAAGGTCTATAGATAAACCAGTGCAATAGACTGGTATGTCCATAAATCAGTGCCAAGTGCTACTTCACGTGGGTATGGGATCTATGAAGGAAGCTGAAGAGTCTTTTAGAGCTCCACAAACCTGCCCCCTCTTCACACCACCTTGTGTGTTACCATTAATCACAGTCCCACAGTTTTACAGAACCACACATAACAGCCAGGGCTCTAGGATTCCTTCAGGAAGATTTGTTTCTCCACCAGGATTGCCAGTATCAGTCTGTTACAGTTTAGAAAACAAAAAGTAAGCAATAAATTAAATAAAACTATTTATTACAGTTAAGTATGTATTTGAATGAGTACTTTTATGGGAGCTCATTGTAGCAGAACAAGCAGCTGCTTGTTCAGCCACCAGTTTAAGTAGAGTTGATCTTGTTCTGGTTGAAAATCTCAACTAGTTAGATTTTTGCCAAAGAACCTAAGCAATATCATGTCAGTGCTATTCTTGAAAGGTGTGCCGTTCTTACAAAGTAGCCCAGCTACTGAGTGTCTGATTGTTAGACCTCAAATTCAGACCTCAGATGGATGCTTAATGAAAATTTGGGAGGTAAGAAGGAAGACTAGATATATCAAGATCAGTACTCCACCATTAATATTACTGTTTTAGGTATCTATATTTGAGATAAATTTTGGGTGTTATCAGTATTTGTTACCAATAAATATAGCAGAAAATAAGATAAAGCCTTGTCTAAGGCACCTGATCTAAGTTTTGTCTCTAATTGCCTGGAAAATACATTGTAAACACCCAAGTATTAACTTTAGCCTCTGGAATAGGCCTACTTTCTTCAGCCAAAATCAGGTAAATCTTTAAGGAGTAAGTTTCTTAGCTTAGACAACATTCGAAGAAGCAGCTCTGAGTCATAACTGAGTATTTCTTTCACAACAGGAAAATATATCCAAGTTTATGAGAAAATAATTATGTTCTTTTTCTGAGAGAAAAAGAACATATGGACTCTGTTCACATCTTGACAGAAACCTACTCCAGATGCTGAATGAAAAATAAGAGAACATGTCTCAAAAATAAATGGGTGCCACAAGCCAGAATTATTCCTGAATTCAGTATTCCTAAATTAAGAATGCTCACCTGTGTTTTCTAGCTTTAAAACTACCTCTGTTGTATATCAAAGATCTTTTACTGTTCTTTTTTGTACTACTCTGCCTCTTGCTGAACATTTAAATAATATTCTGTTTTGCTGCTACTACAAAACCATAAGAAAAAAGCACCTGATATTATTGATGTTCATGAGGTGACTCATCCGTAGGACTTGAAGGGTTTGGTCTACCATCCACTGATCAAGTGCTCAATACTTAAATGCTTCTTCAGCGTTGTCTCCTGAAGACTTCAGGGATGCCTGAAGTCTTATTTATTTCACTTATTTCTCGTTTATTTTGAGGCTGTTGCCTCAAAACAATGTTTTTTCTGGGAAGTTGTGAAGTTTCACCTCTTACTGTGCTTTGTTGACAAAGCCTAAGATGTGTGGATGTGGGAGCTGTGCAGTCTGTCCCGTAGCTAATGTCAGCTTATTTACAACTCGAGTGTTTTGGGAGTCATTCTGACGTGCCCCAAGAAAAGCCACCAGGCAGGTTTGGCATGTTTTCATCCCAAGTCAACTTTAGGAAACGTTTCAAGTCTTTTTCTTCTGCTGCTAATGAACTTCGAAGTGCTCCAACAAGTTTCAAACCTCCTCCAGGTACTCATTGGTCTCACTAATTATCCACAGACTTCATGCCTTTCACAGGCGTGTCGTTCTTGGTTTTATTTCGCAAACTGGAACTCCACTGGCAGCGTCTGTCGGAGGGGCGCGACGCCATCCTCGCCCGAGGGCAGCGAGAGCTCCCCAAGACGCGGGCCCGGCCCCGGCCGCAGCTGCAGCGCCCCCTCGCTGCGGCGCAGGCGCGGGCGGGCCCGCGCGGCTGCCGGCGGAGCATGCGCGGGGAGGCCGCGGGGCGGGATGGTGGCGGCTCCCGCGGCCCCAGGGAACAGGTTGGTGACGAGGCCGGGTGGTGCGAGCGCCTCCGGCCGCCCGGCGCCGCGCAGCGCAGCCCGGGTGGGCCGGCCGGGGTGGCCGCTGCAGCCTCTCCATGAGCGCCTCGGTGCCTCCCGGCAGCGCCCCGCGGGCGGTGCGGGCCGGGCCCGGCCGCGGCTCCGGCCGGGCGGGAGGAGAAAGAGGAGGAGAAGAAGGTGGTGGCGGTGTCGCTGATGCCTTACGCCTTGTGTTTTCCCATCAGGTGTTGTCCTTCTTGATTCCCATGTCCTATTACCAGGAGGATTTCTTCAGAGAATACCTCAAAATGATGGCGAATATGGTCATCCTGAACTTGCTCATTTGTATTTCGCTGGCGTTCTGGATCGTGTCCATGACTGCAAGTACGTACTACGGTGAGTCCAAAGGCCGGGGAGAGGCTGGCATGGCACGGCCACGGGCGAACCGTCTCCTCCGGCCCCTCTAGGCAGGAGACGAAAATGGGAGGAGGGGTGTGCACAGCTCCTTCCTTCGTCAGTAGAGCTGATACCCTCACCTCTTACAGTAGGTGATAGAGCTTTAGAAGATGCTGACAGCCGATTACTTGCGGCTCTATCCAGGCATCATGTACAATTTAAAATGTTGATGTCCTTTGTGTTATCTTTCTCCAAAAGAAAACAAATAAAAATTAAGAAGTGAAAGGAAAAGCTGAGCTGACAGAGGTTTTTCTGTATCAGGGGAAGTACGTGACAGCATGGGAGGAGTGTGCCAGCTTTCAAAACTGTTTTAGGAATCAGCAACATCTGCAACGTGCAGAACAGGTCACACAGGAACAGAGAAAGTCCTTCCTTAGTCGAGGAACAGAGAAACGGAAAATGGTATAAGAAGATAGGGATGTTTGGATGGAGTGGCTGGCTGAGGTATGTACTGTCAGCTCAGCGTTCTGCTCGGGCAGCTCAGGCTGGCTGTGACTTAGCTGTGTGCAGTCGCAGGGACACAAGTTCTCTCTGTAGTCTCTGGTTTTGGCTCTAGGACCACTCTTACGGCAGTGTGCAAAAGCAGCTGATACTGCCTCCAGTATCAGTTTATGCCTAGAAGAATTCAACTGCTTTTCCAAGACAGGTAAAGACTTATCATTCAGACCCCAGCCAGTTTGATGCTGGAAGAGCTCCAGTGTCATTGCAGTATTGCTGAAAGTGCATAGGGATAGAGTATGAACACCTTCAACTGCCTAGTAACACCCTGGATCCTGAAGAAACTACAACAAATACCCCACCAGTATAAGCTGACTTTTGTAGAGGCAGTTACATGTCTCTGTTCAGTGTTTTTCAGTGATTTAGGATGGGTTCTTCTGGTACAGCATTAAATCTGTGTTGTCTGCATACTTCTGGTTTGGCTTGTAGTGAGGTGCCAGATGTGTAGAAGGTAAGCAGAAGCAGGCTTCACAACCAGCTTTTATTTTTGTCATTTGTAGCTACCCAAGTGGGATTTAAACATGCAACTTCGTTTATGTGTGTCTGCTCTCTAAAGCTATAGCTTTTCTGATAATTAGGATATTCTAGTGACTGTCCTTTTATGTGAGTGGGAATTTATGGTATAGTGTGGAGAGACCTGGTACCAGCTAAATCAGGACAGGGCCCGATGAAAAGGAGAAGACTGTGGACAAATCCTCCTTTTTGTAGGGAATGGTTATGGAATAAGAAGGACATAAAACTTCTGTTGTTCATTTGCCTGAGACTGTGGAAGGACCTTGGCTTTTCAAGGAGGTGAATGAAACATACAGTAGTTAATGGGCTTTAAATGGTTCAGCCCATAAAAGTGGTGAAATTCACAGTCTGTAATATAAATATAAAAATAGTGCAAACATACTTTTATTAATGTAGAGTTTATAATAATTCTTAAGCACCAAACAGTGGGCCAGATGTTAGTGAAGCCAGAATGTTGAAGAGCACATTGATTGTTTTATTATAGATCCTATCTTGTCTTACTTAGTAGTAATTTAATACAAATACTTTTCTCTCCTACAAGCAAATCCAAAAGATTTAGTTTAAAAAAGACCTTGAAGAGATTAAAATTCTGTTTGTTAGCCAAAGAAAAGGAATCCCTTTGTGTTCCAGTACTGCTTACACTGAAGTTTGCACCAAGAGCTGCCTTGATTTGTGATAAGCAATACCAGGTTGCAGCACTGGAGGGCTCTTCATCCACAGCTGGTGCTTGTCTTCTGAATTTCTGACTCAGCCCTGGGCTGCAAGATCCCCCTTGCCCACCTACTGTGGCTTTGGGGCTTTTCACTAAACAGAATATTTTTTTTTCTTGTGAATCTTTACATTGCAATGAGTGTTCTACTGTGTCCTGCTTTGCACCAGGGAGCCAGTGTTTGTGCAGAGGTTGGGGTCCTGATGACACAAAAGTTCTTGTTGGAACCATCATGTTTATCTTTCCAGCAAGACAAGCTTCTGTGCCTCTGTGAAATCTTTCTTTTGCAAAATTGAGACTTACTTGAATGCAACATTTGTGATGTCTTGTATTTGTATAGGAGATGTAATAAATAACTTCTCAAGATTTTTTTTTTTAATTTCAAAACCTACATTAACTATTGGCTTTAGCTTTTAGAATTTTGTGTGTTTTTCAAACTGAAACTGTCACTTCTAATCTTGCTGAGAAATTCATCAGCTCAAAGTATATTTTAAAGAGCCTTACATCATCTTGCAGAAGAACTGACAGGGCTGATGTTTCATAAAGTGGTCACACTACTTTCACCTAGCAGACTGTCTTGCTTGGCTTTTTTTGGTAGTGGAATTTTGTCACAGTAAATTCAGATGTTAGTTTTTGAAGTTCATAAATCCCTTTTAGAATGGAAAATATCACTATATTTATTTCTTGCCACATTTTGCTATTTTTTGGTAATTAATTTCAGTTCATTAAATGTATTTTCTTTTGATAGCTGAATGGAAAAATTTAGTAGATAATGGCAGATATATTGTCCTTCTGTCCATATGAATATCTTTCTTCTGAAAGATAAAAAGTTTTAATATCTATTAAGATCAAAATTTAAGTATGTATCAGGAAATAATGACTTTTCAGACATGAAGACATAAAGACTTTATGAGGATCATGTGTAACCCTGTTATTTGATTTATCAGGTACTTTACGACCCATTTCTCCGTGGCGCTGGCTTTTTTCAGTCTTGGTTCCACTATTTATTGCTACACAGGGGTTTAAGAAGAAGAGTCTTGATCACAGTGGTGCATTGGGAGGTATGTTTTTTCTGAGACTTAAGCTTAACATTTGGTAAACTAAAGGTCCTTTTTATTGTTTGCAGTTTAAGACTTTACCTAGTTCTATTATAATAAAATATAAATATAAGCATACATAACCCAGATTCATACTGGGGTTTTTTTCTCATGCCTGTTTAAACAGTCAAGTTAACCTGTGCTACTGTTCGTAATTGATTTAATTAATGCTATTGTAGTTATATAAACTTGGAAGATTCTTTTAAACTTCAGTACAGTATGCAGTTAAATCACAAGGTCTGGTTTAACATATAGAAGGATTCACAGAGAAACAAGGAAATGGCAGAGGTAGTGGTAAAGAAAGACCCTAAACTGATCGTGTCAGCAGCCTTCCTGCTTGGAGGGAAATCCATTCTCCTTTCTGTGTGGTTCCCCTTTCTGTAATATAAGCAGTTCTAGGCTGTTTTTTTACCTGGCAAAAATAAGAAAATTAAATCTGTACTTCACTGAGAACAAATGACTGTTTCTGAAAAGTTTTTCTAGACCACATGATGAAAAGCCCAGCATAGTGTACAATAGTGTTTGTTGAAATCTGATGCAACGTTTCAGGGTGAAGTGATTCACCCTTGTCATGTGACATTGTCTGAATTGATGTTCAGTGGAGTAAAACAGGACCTCAAATCATTCTTTCCCTTGTCCTATTTTGCAAATCTTCTGTCTGTTGAGAGTTAAGGGAGGCATTTTCTACACTGACAAAAATCTTTCTGACTTTTATGTTTTGATCTCTTAACAGCTCTGCTAGGCAATTTATACTGGCATTTGCTCTTAAATGCAACCATTTTTCTTTCAGTCTTTTAGAATTCTAATCTCATGGTGAGGAGTGAAATTAGGCCTCCCCTCTGAAAGGGGACATAAACATTAATTTCATCAAGGAGATCAAATACTTTAAAAAAATTACAGAAATAAAGAAGTGGAATAAAAATCAGAAACTAGAAGGGAAAAGAATAGAGAAGTAGCATCTGCTAAGATATGGAGGAGGGTTTTGCAGGTTATTTTGGAGACCTTGGATGTGGGATTTAATACCTAAACTGATGATCAACTTGCTGATAGAGGCACAGCCACAGGTATATATCTACTCCTTATAAAAATAATAATATTCTTCAGGCAGAGTACTTGAATTTCAATTATATGTTCTTTGGATTCTGGGGGGCTTATTGCTTCTCTTTTATTTTTGCACAGTATAAGTGGTTTGTGGAAAAAGGTCTTAAAAATCACATGCTTCAGCAGTTAGAATAAAATTAGCAATTTTCAATAGAATCACTTATTGCATGATTGTCTTACGTTTATCAGGAAGATACTCTTCATATTCAGAAAATTCTGAGTACTTAATTGCTTTGCAAAACAACCATTGTTACATGAAAGAACTTTATATACTTCTTTTTTTTTCATAGGACTCGTGGTTGGATTTATCCTTACAGTTGCAAATTACAGTTTCTTCTCTTCTTTATTTGTATTTTTTGTTACTTCTTCAAAACTTACTAAGTGGAAAAAAGATATAAAGAAGCAAATAGATTCAGAATACAAGGAAGGTAAGCCAAAATACTTTAATTCTTTTAGATCCCTTGTAGAGAATAAATACTGCATGTTTCTTGTTCCCTTCAAAGGGTCAGATAAGATGTAACATCTAGAATAGGGAACACTGTTGAGACTCTCCTTGACCCTATCCCTGTGAATATTAGCAAGCCACTTTGCTTTTGCTTCTGTTCTGTTAAATAAATTGCCATAAAGTTTCTGTTTGAATGTTTGTCCTTTTAAATTTAACTTTATATATGTGTTATTTTGGTTTTGCCTCATGCTGTTGCCTGAAATTACTGAAATTCAGTTTCTATACTTCAGGTGGCCAGAGGAATTGGGTTCAGGTATTCTGTAATGGTGGCGTTCCCACTGAGCTGGCTCTCTTATATATGATAGAAAATGGACCAGGTGAAATTCCTATTGACTTTTCCAAGGAATACACAGCATCATGGATGTGCTTATCCCTTTTGGGAGCTTTGGCATGCTCTGCTGGTGATACATGGGCTTCAGAGATTGGTAGTGTTATGAGTAAAAGCAAACCAAGATTGATAACAACTTGGGAACAGGTTCCAGTAGGTAAGGTGTTACCTCTTCTATATGTTCTTAATATTTTGCTAATCTGTTTTGAATTGTGCATCCAACTTGAAAAGTTCCAAGAAAGACATAGAAAAACAAATACCAGAAATCTGGGATTTGAAAAGGTTACCAGGGATACATTCTCTGAAATGAAATATAGTCAACTGTGTTTCTTCTGTATCTTGTTGATGAGATGCATGAGCATAGCAGCCATAGAGCTAAAATCATTCTGAATGCTGTCACTTCTAATCTCTGATGATAGTAAAAGAGTTTATACTGCTAATATGAGGAATACAAGTTATCAACTGATATTTTTCAGTCATTATTTTAGTCAGTACAATACATATGTATTCAACCGGGACAGTACAGAAAATTCACTTCATAACCAAATCACTCATTTCCTTTAATGTCCTACCAAGGGTGAATAAAGTGAACTTTCTGTCTGTCAAACATTGTCTCCATGGTGGATGTCATTGCTGCTTTAAAGCAATATACCTTTTTTGAATTTTATTGACAAATTGGTCAGAGGTACAGATCTTTTTGGGTAGGAGTTAAATGTATGGGAAATTTTTTTCCTTTATATGCATTCTTCAGATTTTTATTCAGTGAGCTATCAAACATCTCTGTTTATGGATTTGGTTCTTTTATTTTTAAATATGCTGGTAAAACATGTCATAGTATACTACTTCTGAAAGAGGACATTGCTTTAATGTGTGCATCTCAAGGTCTGTTTTTCTTGAGCAAATCTCTTATTACCCCACCGCCTCCTAGAGCAGACAAATACCAGGTGACATTGAGAGGTGTGTGCTGTCTAGTTTTATTTAATTTAATGCTAGTGAATATTTCTAGAGAAGTAGCCCTAGAGACAGGAAAGGAGTAGTAACAGGCAGTAATGGTACAGGTTAAGCTGCTCAACAGCATAATAGGGATTGTAAAAAGCTGCAGTAGATGTAAGGGGAGAAACTCACTATGGACAGTTTGGATTTCATGTAAAACATTTAAATTATCACAAGTCTTTTAAAATCAGTTTGTAAATCAGCTACATTTTATTTGGTTTAGGTACTAATGGAGCAGTTACTTTAGTGGGCCTGGTCTCAAGTTTGCTTGGAGGCATGACAGTAGGTATAGCCTACTTTATAACTCAACTCATTTTTGTGAGTGATCTGGAAATATCTGCTCCACAATGGCCCATTATAGTGTTTGGTGCAGCAGCTGGCCTACTGGGATCAATTGTTGATTCATATTTGGGAGCTACAATGCAATACAGTGGTAAGAATTTTCTTTTTATTTTTTTTCCCTCTTTCCTAATGTAACCTAAAATTTGACTTGAACTTCAAGAAGGGCTGAGGATATGATTTTTAAATTGAAAGATCACAAAAATAGCAGCATAAAGGACAAAGGGAGCAAATGGATATGGTAATGAAAAGGAACAAGGGTGGTTGGCCGTTTTCCACATTTTGATTTGTTTATTGTAGCTTAATGTCATGTTGATAACTGAAAGAGACACAGATATCCAACAACTTACCTTGGAAGAAGCAATTTTCTATATATCTAATTATAGTAACATTTTATAAGAAAGAATGTTGGTTTAATGTTATCCATTTACTTGGATTAAGTTGTCTCTGCAGAAGCTCCATTCCTAATTTTGAAGTCTTAGCAATAGGCTCAAATGTAAGAATTAAGTAAGAAAAAGTGAACAATAGTTTACCTTCTGTTTTTTTCACTGCTTCCTGTAGAGGCTCTATAATACTGTTTCCTATAAGTTAAGTTTATCACAAACTAGCTGTGACTTTAAATAAAAAGACAAAATGCTTTTTTTTAAAAAAATGTTGACTGGCTGGTTCTAAATTATTTCATTGTTTACTCATTGCCTGTGAGTAAACACTACAGACAACCTTTAGGCTAAGCTGTAAACTTACCCTATGTTTCAAAATTGTTTAGAAACCACATGTGACACTGTTGTGTTTACCAACTTGTTTACAGAGAGAACTTAAGTTTCCAGGTTTCATTGTTGGTATACTTATTCATTGGAAGTCAAGGTGTGAATGTGCAGATGAACTGCCTCAGAGACACAAGTCCTTTAGGTCTGCTTTTATAGTGAGATCTACCAACTGTTCTTGATGCTCTGGATTTGGCTATGCAACATTTTTTATGCTCTATTATTTGTAATTCCATTTCTGTCCTGAGCAAGAAACACTTAAGCACTCAGACAATGTTTCAAGCTCCTAATGAGGCAGATGCATTAAGAGAATGGAGTAAACCTAGCTAATGCATGCTTGCATTTTTCAGCATCTATTTCTTCTTCATTTCATGTATTTTTTCCATGCTCAGCAACTTAGCTTTTTAGCTGCAGCAGGGACACCATGCAAGTTACAGTTTCTTTTACAAATTCAAAAGCATTGTTGTAGTATGTATACTATGTTGTGCACACACATGCTGTGGTGTATATGTGATGTCATTCAAGCAAAACTGTGCTGCTCATTTGTCTCTCCTTCAGCCCACTTTTTTGTTCCCTTTTCAGTGCAGACTCGGAATACTCTAGTTTCTGCAGTGTCTTGAAAAACAAATATGGCAGTGGGAATAAAGAATTGTCTCTTTTTTTAAAACAGTATTCTGCTAGTCCTTTCTGTCAATATTTTTTCTTTTGGTGATATTCCTAGATGTGGTGTATCTAATAGCCTGTGATACCCACTGTTTCTGAAAGAAAATCCACCCCTGACTGCAAAGTTATTAATTAAATCTTTGAGTAGCTTTGCAGAATAAGATTCAAATTTGCTCATGTAATCAGTCTATACCTATTCTGTAAATAATAAAGCTAACAAAAGGACTGTTATTTTACCTACTTGTTCATGATTGGAATATACACTTTATGTACAATTGAGGCATATATTTAGAAAAAAATAATTCCAGTTTTTCCTCAAAGAAAGTACTACTCTCTAAAACATAGCAAGTGTTGAGAGTTAAGCTATTAGACTTTGAAGTTTGATTTTTTTCTGTAACTCTTTCACATTATTTAGGGCCAGGTTTAAATGTATGTTTCAAAACAGTATTACCAACTGTCAGGGAGGTTTGTAGTGGCAGGCTTTTTTAAGTTTTGTCTGAGGTGCAGAATTTTTTTTTTTTAATAAAGTAGCAGCTTTCTTTTAATTTTCCAGGTTGTGAATGTTGAAAGTAAAATCTAAGAAAAAAAAATTAATATAAAATCAACTGATTTCATTTGGAATGTTCCAACCTTAAATGCGTGCGTGTGCACTCACTCAGACTTCGCTACAGTGTGAGTTAAGATCAAGCATTCTAGATTGGTGTGCTTTTATCAGCATACAGAATAGTGGAGCTGGACAAAACATAGGATAATGGTGTCTGTACAGTAATAGCTGATGAAGTAATATTAAAGTATTGATAATACAGAGGCAGAGCAAGAAATTACCTAAGTACTATAGAAAAAACTCTAGCTGCTGGTAGTATAAAATTGCTGTGTAAATAGAATTTATAAATTCAGCCTTTGGTAGGAGCTTGTTTTCTGTCAGATAAAGTAATAATGTTGTTTCTATAATTTTCCTTTTAAAACAAATATATCTTCTTGCCAGAAAACATGTTGCTAATAAGTTGTTTTTGTTCAAAACAGCATCCTTTGCTTTTGAGTGACTTGGAACAGGTTTTTCCTCTTCTGATTTAGCTTGTTTCATTCCTTTCTTTGCTGTGAAACTACATAAAGAGAGAAGATTCGACAGAAGTGTAACTTCTCAAAAGTAACTTCTATAACTTGTAATGTAAAGTACTGCATTTGTACCCCATTCTTTGAAGGTACCAAGTTAAACTAACTGTAATTTAGCTTAGTCTGATGATGTCTTCTTACAGAGATTTAACACTGTTATAGTAAAATTAATTTAGGAAGGTTTATATACTTCCTAAGTTTCTCTTCATCTTGGTTGGCTTTGTAAAATGAAGTTTTTTATCTTTTTCCAGGTTTTGACCAGACAATTGGCATGGTTGTCAACCACCAAACAAAAGACTCCAAGCACATATCTGGAAAACCTATATTAGACAACAACGCTGTAAATCTTTTTTCTTCTGTAATCATTGCTCTGGTGCTTCCAGGCATGTCATGGTTTTTCTGGCCAAGGCGTTGAAATGGTGTAAGGTTTTCTGCATGCGAATCATTTATGTTCAGTCTTACTCAGAGACTCCAAAGAGTTCCAGTTGAGCTCTCTTTAAGAGATGGATCTGAAACATTCAAAGAGCTGAAGGACTTTCCATCTCAACTTGTTAAGGCTGTAAACCTCATGTGGCAATCAGCATCTCTCAGGAAGGTGCTTTGTCAATAATGCTCTTGCTGCTCCTCAGGTGGATGAAGTTCATTGCCAAGTGAGGTGAAGCACTTGATTCATTTATCCTCCATTTATGGAGCTGAAGTGTTGGTGTCTGTTCTCTCCAATTCCCTGCATCTGGAAAGGCAGGGAGCTGGAAATAGAAGTCTAATCACACCAATCAGTGTGATGGAACCTTGTGGCTATTATCCAAGTTAGACACAAAATACAATGCAGCTTTATATAGGCAATGGTAACATGGGTGAAGTGGGTGAATTCTAGTATTTCTCATTATCTACAGTTTGTAAGGTCTTTTGGAAGTATTTGGGCAGGGAAGAAAGAATTCAGCCTTATTGCCTATTCTCTATCCTGATACTATCTCTACTTCCCTGATAATAGGTTTGATAAAAATGATCTGTACATAACATTGGAAACAAAAATCTAAATTTAAAGTAGAAACTTTAAGCTGTTCCAGTAAGAATAATAAATTTTTCTGTGCTTTTTGACATCTTTATTTCAAAAGTAATTATATTGATGAAGATTTGTCAATACTGTGGTACTTATCAAATACTTTACAATGAAAGATGACAGTTGTGGATTCACAATCATCTCTTTAGAAAAATAATGGGTTTTTTTCTATAAGTATAGAATTGTTCTATAGTGTTTGGCACTCTAACCAACGATACTCCTTGGTTATTTCTCAGCAGTAGAAATGTTTCCCATTTTGTTTGGGGCTTCTATTTAGAGATGATGGCCTCAGCCAAAGAAGCTACAGACTTTGTCCTTGTTGCACTTCGGGGAAGTCACACATATAAACCATTTAAAAATAGAAATTTAATTTTTGATGCTCAGGTTCCTGTGTTAGGTAATTCTGTCTTCTGTCATTCATTTATAAAAGTTGCAGAAGTAATGTGGCCAGTACAGATTGTATTTAAACTTTAGAGATACCCTCATAATAACTTCTCAGTGTTGACATTCAGAAATGTGGGCCCATACTTTTAACTTAGGAAAAGCTTTTCCTTTTTTGTTAGAGATGGATGAATATTTTGTATGGAACATCTGGGTTTTTTTACAAGTGTCTTGTGTATATTTCCTGTCTTAATTCAATTGACTTTTTTATTTTGTCACCTTTTATGGGAATATTAAAAAAATTTAACACCTTCCATACTGAGTTTACTCTTTAGAAATCTAGTCTATATAGATCTGCAATTCATCACTGGAACTACTTCACTGTATTATCCTATTATAAAGATGAGATCTCAAAGTAGTAAAAGCTTTTTGAAAAGAAAAAAATTGTGTAGCTGCTCTATGTTTGTTCCTGTGGAAGGGCACAAAATTATGGAAGTGATATATGCACTTAAACTGTAACAATAAACACTTGGGAATTTTATGCACTGTTTGGACTTATGCTGCTTCTAAATAAACACTGTATTAGTTGTCTTCTATGATTGTATTAATACTGTTGAGGTTTCTAGAATTGAGCAAGTAAAATTTTTGTAAAATACTTTTTTTTTTCAGATAAATGCCTTATTCTTATATTCTTCTGTTTCCTGAAGTGAAGTGTACTTTCAGCCACTGAAGTGGACGTTGTCAGGTTTTTCACTATTTTTTATGAGTTCATTTGAAAACCAGCTTACTACAGTGAGAAGACATCTGATTTCATATTCATAGCAGCATGAAATGCTTTGATCTGTGATCATATGAACAAATGTGATCTGACTGAACTCCTGTAGTTAGCATCTTCAAAGGCCATTACATTGGATTTTTTTTTGTCATGTCTTAGTTATGATATGTGAGTTGCTTTTGAAATTTCCACTCATAAGTTTCCAGTATACAGAAAGATCTCTGAGCACACTGTTAACTTCAGGTGTATTGAGTGTAGCTTAGGCAAATATTGTTACATTTAACTACTCAGTAGCTGTAAACTGACAAGCTTTGGGAGAAAGTGGTGGTGGGAGTAGGGGATACAGGGAAGAAATTGAAGAATGTGACAAACTGCCTGTAACTTGCTGTGGGTCACTAAGAGCAGTTTCTGGGCTCACAAGGCAGCAGGTGGATAGCCCCTCTCCAGATGCTGCTTGGAGAGACAAAAAATGCAGGAAGTGAAAAGAAAAAGGAGTTAAAAGAAAACAAGGAAGTTGATCAGTTTGAAACTGGAAAATAGGTTACTGCAGTTAACAAATTTAATTCCATTCTTTAAACACTTGAATTATTTTTTAGCTTCAGAACTATCGGTACCCCGAGTATATACCTCTGTCACTGATTTAGCATTAATAATGAAGTGGCATCGATATTTCCACAGCACCTAGGCAATACACTCAAAAACTTTTTAATTTAAGCAGTTACAGTTGTGACTTACAGGTCCTCATGCTTGGCTTGATTGGTGGATGTGATAGACATTTAAGTAAAATTTTGACATAATTGCATGCAAGAAATCTTTGGCCAGGTTTTCACCCAGACTTGGTGCTGTGATTGTGAAGTGTGCTGGGATCAGAATCACCAGTATCTATTTTTTAAATTTCTATTTAATTGTTACAGCTGCAGATTGTCTTGGGTCTGCACATGCTGCATTTGAGTGGTCCACCATTACCCAGTTTCCTGGGACAGCAAAACAAAGTGGTGTAAAATACAAAGGGGTTATACCACCTGTCTTGGGTATTAGAACAACCTGATTCTTCAGATTGACTTTTTCTGACAGTAAAGGGCTGAAATGTCATGAAATTCTGTTGGTATTTTACAGAACCAACTTGAGCACTATTCACATCACAATCTGTTAGGACCGGGCATTTCAGATTTGCAAGTAGGATTTGTTTTCCCTGCATTTCTTCCAGCAGTACTTTGGTCCCCACACAGCCTTTTCTTTACATTTCATTATCTAACATTTTAAATTGGCATGAAGTCACTTTTTTTCAAGCAGGAGTTAACCTGTTTTACAGGAAATTTATTCCCTTAAACTGTTGTAGGTATGCTTCTGGCTATTGCTATAACTGGATAATAATTTTTAATTTAACCACTGCTTCTGTTGGGGGATAAGGTGCAGCTCTGGAATACAATTATGTGCCTGTTGTAATGCATAAATCAGAGAAGGTACATGAATTCACTCAGAGTATGTGGATCCCTGCAGCACTCCCAAGCCTGCAGCCACCCTCAGTAAATATTAATGCCAATACCAAATGAGGATGAATACAGAAATGTGGAAACAAAGGTACTGAGAAAATGGCAGCTTGTACTTGGGTACTCCCAAGTCTGTAAAACTTAATTCCAAGTGAAGAAATTCCACCAGGAATATTCAGTAGCTTTTCTACAGCATTCATCTCACAAAGTCAATTTTAATCTCTTCCCACTACAACCACTATTTAAATCATAGAATCACAGATCAGCACAGGTTGGAAGGGACTTTTGAGAGATCATCTGGTCCAATATTTTGTGGGAAAGGGATCTTTGGTGAGATTATCTAGCAGTAATCAATCTGTCCGATACATTTTGAATACCTTTGATGATGGGCACTCTACCACATCTTTATATGTCACAGTATTCCTTGAAACACAATAAGGTGGATGCGTAGGAAAGTAGATGATGACCATTATGATTTCTGATCAGGAAACATTTTGTGACTGACTGATGGTATGAAGAAAGAGTTATACACTATATCACTTTGAAAATATCTTCATAATAAATGTATCCTCCTAGCAGATCAACCAGCAGCATTGCTTGCTCTCTGCTGTTCAGGGATTTGCCATTTAGAGCAAGGATAAGTGTTTGCTAATCCAGGTGAGATTCAAGAAGTGAAGACTGGATTAACTGAAATGTGGAAGAACCAGCCTGAACTATGCTGAGGAAAGGTGAACAGCACCAGTATGGAAACAACCGCCTGTTTGCAGGGAGCTACCTGGCTGGACCTGCTGAGTCACCTGTGAAGCTTTCCATAACTTGTTTGCACCTCTCTTGTCTGGTGGCTGCTTTTTTGTGGCTTTGTTCAAACAAGCATAAAGCAGAGTTAAATACTGCAATGTGATCACTGTCTGAATTGGTCTTGGAGGTTCAAACCCTCACCATTAGCAAGGATGACAGTGGTCTAAAAAAACAGAATGCATCCTGCAATTAGAAGAAACATCACTAGAAAGCAGTAAGAAGTTTTCTGGTGTTCATTCGTTAATACCCTTTAGTATCTTCAGTAACTGTTTTTGTAAGGTCTTTGCAGCTGCAGCCCTAGCTGCAAAGGTGGGAAAACAGAAGGACATCATAAAAAATCATGTGACTGTGTTCTGATGTTTCTTGGTATAGGGCTCTTGCTGCGTTGGCTTATGCAGAGTTCAGTCCAGTACTAGAAAAGCAATGACTTCTATTATCCTACTCTTTTTGTCACTATTTCTTGTTTTCCTGATATTTCATTATTTCACTTGTTGACTTCCGAAGTCCTGAATTCATTCCATTGTCAAAAGCTGCTACGATAGAATGGTCCCCCAAAGCAGCAGCAGTCTCAGTCTGCCTTAAACTGCCAGATGCCCTGGTTATGGTGGTCCCAACAGGTGCACATCATCTCATTCCATTAAGTGTCTCATCCTAATATAATTTAAAATGAAAAAGTGAAAGGAGCTGATTCATGATGCATTGGGATGAGAAGCATGAGTGTTACTCACCTCTGAATTATGGAAACTCTTTCTTTTGGTAGGTGCCATAAGAAAACAAAGACATGGGTGTCAGCCTCTGACCATTGCACTTGGAGGTGTCTACTCGAGGAGCTCCGTAGTGGATTTAGCTTGTGCAAAGCTATGCCAGAAAAAACTGTAAGAAAATAAGGAATTATTTATTTCACTTGGTAACTGGTCATTAAAATCGTGTGCTTCATTTTGAATCTCAATGTGTCTGGCTTTAGATTCCTGCTGTTAGTTCTTTCCTTGTGCCTGTTCCTGCTACAGCACTGATGAGCTGACCAGTGAGCCCTTTCCTTTTCTCTGCCCTATTTTTAAACTGTGTGCCAAATTCCAGTACAACTTTTATCAGTGCCATGCACTGAGATTAAAAACTTATTCATTACTTACTTATTTCATATCCAGGAATTACCTCTGCCCTTTTGCTGCAGTCATATACTTAGATACCTGCTAGGTTTTGACTATCTAATTTGTTACATTGACTATGAGGTAACACATTTGTATTCCTTATAATGTTTTCACTTATAATTTTCAGATGACTGCTTTTTATACAGTTTTTACTGGATACCCCATTCTTGTCTCTGTGTATCACACTGACAGTGCCATATCCTTCAAGTTTGACTAGCATTGATTTTATATTTACTTTACAGGCCATTTAGGAAACCTAAAAGGACCTGAAGGAAACATCAGTTTTCAAAGCCAACTGTCTCACCAGTAACTACTCTGAACTGCTCATTCAGTTCTTGATGCAATGAATTGGTCTTTCTTTGCATCAAAAAATAATTTTTTTCCCATTGTTAACATGTGGGTACTAAGTCAAGCTCCTGAAAAAATTAGTCCAGCTAATTTGGCCCTACCTTTGAACAACCAAAGACTGTAATGTCATCTTAGGTTTCTCTGATGAGACCTGATTTTCCATTGGATTTTGTTGACTGGCACACATAACATTTGAATGCTTCATTTAATTATTAGTCTTTCTTTTGTGTCACTGCTTTTCTTTGTGTCATCATCTGCTCCTCCCCACAGCTGAAGGTGTGACTGCTGTGGTGAAGATGGGTGTATCAGGGCTTTTATGTGTACAGAAGGCTGAGCAAGCCTGCGTGCAACAGGCAATTACCATTGCCAAAGAGTAGGTCTGTGGACAGGTTGCTGTTACACAGAAGATGATTTGGATGAAGATGTATAGGTGATTAAATAAGCCTTCCATGATTCCAAACAGGCCCGTTTTGCTCACAGCAGCTCATTTCTATCCTCTCCTCACTGCTTAGCTGAAGCTCAGTGACACTGACACTGGTAGGTTTTAGGATGTCCCAGAGGAACCCTTTTGGCACCCACGCTTCCTTTCTATGTTTCCATTCCTTTATAGAAGCTCTTGGAAAATCTGCTGGCTTATCAGCCAGTAAATGAAAACTTCCCTTTTGCTATTACTGCTGTGGCCCACGGTCAGCACACTGCAAGATCTCACTTGCACTTCTCTCCCGTCCTGAGCAGAGTCTAAGGAAGCCTACAGTGCCACTGATGTCCCCATCTCCTGCTGTACCACACAGCAACAAGGTATTCTGGTGCAAAGTTCCATTCTTTATATATCCCATTAAGTGAGTTCAGCCCTGTTGGCCTGTTCTTGAACCTGCCTGCTTTTGTGCTTGAAAACATTGGCATGACTGTTCAAACAAGGTTTGCCAATGACTGATACTCTTCTAGGTAGTTTATGATTGTATGGGTCCCATTTTTACTTTTTAAATTTTAACCAGTTCTGCCTTCCTCTGGAATTTCCCTGGTCTGCCAATATGTGTTTAAAATGAGCATTTCTTTGTCCTTGTTTTTTTCTTTTTTTAATGTTTTCATTCTTAATTCTGTTATAGCACTCTAGTAAACAGACTCCTGCAGAAGGGAAATTTTGTCTTTTGTAACTCTGACACTTTAAAACTATTACCCTTATAAGCCATTGCTTTACCCTCTCTTAGAGGGTTAGGGCCTCTTGTTTGGAGCTGGAACATTGCCTCTGCTCCTGAAAGTAGAAACACCAACAGTAAGGGGCCGGTTAAAGGTAGAGCAGCATGCTTGCTGTTCTCAGCATACATCCAGGATGCTGCTTCTCAGGAAGGGGATCTGCCTCAATTGCATGGGGATGGTATTCAGCATTGCCATGGGTGTATGAAAACCATAATGCAAAATGCCAAAGAATTCAGAACTGCTTATCCTGGGGGAAATGATATTTGCAGACAATGCCACTTCAAGATGGAGACCTGAACTTTTAGAATATAATACTCTTTTACTTTACATGAAAAAAAACCCCAAAAACATTGCTCCTTGCTGGCATGGTTTCTTAGGTAAAAATCAGATTCCATGTTTTACTTATTTCTATAAATCAGAAAAAATTTCATGCTGCACAAAGTCTCCAAGGACATTATTGAACCTGTCAAGTACATCCCCGTGGGTACATGGAGTCCCTCAGCAGTGAGTGAGTGGGAAAAACACCTTCAGAAGAGTCCCTCCAGGTCAAGATTCTTTACAAATTTTCTTTTCTTTTCTTTTCTTTTCTTTTCTTTTCTTTTCTTTTCTTTTCTTTTCTTTTCTTTTCTTTTCTTTTCTTTTCTTTTCTTTTCTTTTCTTTTCTTTTCTTTTTTCTTTTCTTTTTTTTTTTTTCTTTTCTTTTCTTCATGCTTTGCTTTTCCCCTTTATTCTTGGTCTTCTGAATCTGAATCTTTCTTTTTGACAATATTATTAAGTTCGTTTTAAGTGGCTTTTTGTTGTTATTATTGGGTTGGGGTTTTTTCCCCTGGTCTGATTTCTTGCTTTTTTTGGACATCTTGTACTCCTATGGACATTAATCTTATACAACTGTACATTATTTGGCTGAGATTTTGTATTATGATTCTTTTCTGAAGAAATCAAATAAATTCAGAACGTTTTTCTGCAAGTATATCAAATTAAGCTCAGAAATAGTCTCCAAAAGAAAAAAAAGAAAAAAAAAAGACTGACATCATCTGCAAATCAACTCCTGCCATTATAATATTCAGTACATAAGGGTCCCAAAAATGAGTTGTGAGTTGGGAGCTTGGGAGGTGCTGTTTATGCTGTTGTATGTTTGACCAACTTAAGTATCTCCACTGACAGCTACTGCATTCACTTAAGTTCACAGTGGAATTAACACATTTAATATTTTTGTAAGGAGATCTAATAATGCAAGCTGAAAGAAGAACATTATTTTCACTTTTAGAGATGACACCACCTGTGAAATAAAACACTTGAGTAGTCTTAGGAGAAATGCTCAAAGGTCATGGCAATGGATACAGTTGTACAATTTGGTTTGGTTTGATAACACACAGAGTATTGTAGTATCTTCATGAAATATAAAATACATCTTGAAAGGCATTTCTCAGGCAGATGTGTTCAGCAACACAGATAACACAGAAGGTCTGTTACAAGTGTTTTTAGGAAGCTTTGTAAAAAGGGGAAGCAAAATAAATTGAAGGTAAAAGAGCCGTTCTCTTCTCAAATTCTCTGAAACAAAATAAACACTTCCCAAATTAAACTAACATCATTAAAATAATTTGGTAACAGTCACAGATAGTTTAGATTTTAAAAGTCTTATAAGAGATTACAGTGAGATGTGACACTTCTGGTAGCTCTGACAGAATTTCTGTTCTCAGCCAGATCGGCCTTTTAGTTTTATTTAATACAAGTGACTGAAGTTTTGAAAGTACAGGACTTCTCATACAAAATCAGTAAACACAGAGAGGGGAACAGAAAGGATGGAATACTGTAGTTACTTGCAGCAGTCTGCTGTCAGTGGGAAATGCATCGTCTGACTCCGCACCATGGCAGAGGTTTGCTCTCCTTACCTCTGGAGGAAATAAAACCAGTCGAGGCTTCTTACTCCAGGAAATCCCGTCCTTGTTCTCCTGGATGCATTCTCTGTTCTTTTTTCTTTCTCATAGATTAATACTATCTGACAGAGAAAAAGGAAATTGCACTATGAAGCCTTCTCATAGCCATTATTTTTCTTACCATTAATAGATCACTAGAGAGGTTTCGCTGCAGTTGTTTGGATTGGTTTGTGAGGATTGCTTTTAATTGAGGAATGATACCCAGTTTTGCAAGGCAGTTATCCAATTCTTGTGTATGAAACTCTGCTGGACCTCTGCAAGCAAGGAACTCGACGCGAGAACGTTTTCTCGTGCCTTTTTCTTCACCTGCTCCCACATCCCTGCTTTAAAGTACTTTATTACGGACTTTTATTTTGCAAACATTTAGAGACTAGCGCAGCTTAGTTCACAGGAACGAAAACCACAGAAAATCCGCGCCGGTGTTTATTGGAGGCTTTCCGTTTCCCCGGGGAGCGCTCGGGGGGTGCGTGGGCGGCGGGCGGAGCCCTCGGCACGGGATTTGGGGACAAACCCTGGGGCGCAGGGCGCGCGCGGGATCCCCTGCCTGCACAAGCCCCGCCCCTGGGCCCGCCCAGCAGTCTCGGAGGGGGCGGGGCCTCCGGCCGCCGTCGCGTTTCCCCCTCCCATTGGCGGCGGGGGCTGCGCGTGACCGGGCGGTGCGTGACGTAGGAGGAAGAAGCCGCCATTAGGGGCAGCGGGCCCGCGGCCGGCGGGCAGGTTCTGGTGCCGTGTCTCTTTTCAGTTTGTCTCTCCGCGGCCTCGTCGGTGCCTCCCCATCCCCGTTGGCCCCTCTTCCCCGCGGGCCCTCGTCCCGGTGGGCGGCGGTGGCGCCGCGGTGCGGCCCGTTGATGTGAGGCGCGGCTCGGCTCGGCGGCGGGGCGCGGATGGCGGCGGGGGCCGGCGCGGCGGCCGGGGGCCGCAGCTTCTCCTTCAAGGTGGTGCTGCTCGGGGAGGGCTGCGTGGGCAAAACCTCGCTGGTGCTGCGCTACTGCGAAAACAAGTTCAACGATAAGCACATCACCACCCTGCAGGTGCGGGCCGGGGCGGGATGGTGGCGTGGGGGGTCTCGCTGTTGTTCTCCCCTCACCTTGCGCACCTCCTCGCACTGCTGGCCGCGTCTTGTCTGCAGCTTTAGTGGCAGCCCGAGCCACCGTTGCCGCTCGCTAATGGTGCCTGTCCCCTGCCGAGTTTGCGGGGAGCCCTTTTTCTCTTTATTTTCACACCTCAGATTTAAGCTTACAGCATGTTTAGGCCTCGTTTCTACTCTGCATACTAACTGCTCCGTTTTTTCCAATTACGTGTATGAATGTCTTCATTTGAATCTTGGAAAGTATGATGCAAAAGTAATGTTATTGTAGTCATTGTTAGTGGACTGATGACTAAGTGTTTCATATGTGCTGCGTTTCTTTTAATCATAGTCTTCCTCATGTTCTCAAATCCTAACATTAGCACTACCTAAACGTTTCTGTTTAAGAAGAACAGCTTTCACAAAATGGTTTATGAGATTAGGGCTTATGTTTTAATAATGGGAAAGATTCTTAAAGCTGAACTGCTTGTCACGACAGCTCCCTGAATTTTGGCTGGATTCTCAGTAGTACTGTCTGTTGTAATAAAGAGCTACAAAGTGATGTTCCACACAAGAAATGTGACAGGGTGCCTGCTTGAAAGTAATGGGTTTTTTCCAGGCCTGCGTTCAGTGATGTATGGCATGTGTGCCGTGGTACAAAATGAACTGCTTGTACTCTACTACATGGTCTCAGAAAACGCATTTTGAAGTTTGTTTTGTGAGTGATATGTTAAAGTCTTTCAGGAAGTCACCTTGCATAGGTGGAAGTGTGGATTAAGTGTATGCCACTCTTAATATTTGTTTTTTAAAATAAAGAAACAAACCATGCCACTTGGTGGACCAGTAGTGGGTTTTGAACTAATTTTGAATTTCTTGAAGTACAGAAGAAATAGTAGGTGTTGTTAAAAAGAAAAGAGTTTTAAGGTAGTTATGTGCCATTCCCATGCATTTAGGGGAAGCTTCTTGAATTGTGTATCTCAGGAGTAATTAATAGTGAAACTTTCCCTTAAAATGAAAGCAGCATTATAGATGCACTAGAAGCAATACAGGAAATGTTTCACAAACAGATAATGTAACTCCATTTTTGCTGGGAAGAGGTAAAAAGAATATGTTGTAGACTTTTTCCTGTGTTCAAACTCAGCTTTTGGGTTATACTATTGGTGGGTTTACTAGGCAAGGTATTTATAGGAAGCTATTTGTAGTTGTCATGCCACAATTGATGCTTGCTATGCCACAGAGATGCCTGGTAGCTTGTAGGTGTCAGAGGTGCAGCAGAAGTGTAGCACTGAGCAAGCAATCAGTTAAAGTGCATCAAAATGGTCACGTGTAGCTGAATTCTCATGTCCCACGTTTTAAGAGTAGGTCCAAGTAGATGGTTATGTGTTGACGCTTATGTTTGGTGTTTGGGGTTTTTTGTTTTTTAAATCTGTAGTGGAAAACCTAAAAATATGAGCAAAAACTGGGTTGGAATACAGGCTTGGTCACAAATATCATAAAGCACACTTTTAAATTGCTCCAAAATGCTGATAGGAAATGTCTGTAGATAGTGTGGCTCCAGAGCTTTTGGTTTTCATTGTCTGGAAAAGGGCATGTTGAGGAGTGGAAGCACGTGCTTGCAGTTCCTACTGAGCTTTTGTTTCTCCACCCTAACGAGGTTTGTGGTTGCTACCTGTGTCTTTGCTACCTGACTGCTCATTGTTTATCAAGTTGTTTGCTTTTTTGTTCTGAGCTTCCTTGGCCACATATGTGTCTTACTGATGCATATGTAAAATACAATACCAATTGCTGTTGAATCTTACTGTGCATCATGTGCACAAGTTAAGTTTATTAACTTTATTATTTTTATTTCCCTACATCTTACTATTCTAGAAAAAAAATGAAGTGAGTTCTTCCACTCTCAAATTAAAAGATAGTTTAAAAATAAGATGAAGAGAAACTAGGGTATCTGATTAAGCAATGAAGTAGCGTGTTTGCAAAGCATCCTTTGTTGGTTTGGTTGTGGTGGTTTTTTTTTTTTTGGTTTTTTTGGTTTTTTTGGAGATAAAAGGCTTAATCTGATAAGGCTGCTTTGTTTCATGGCAACAGTTCAAAGTAATGCACCCAATTCCTTTTCCAATAAAGCCAAAATTAGATAAATACTTTGCTCCTGGTCCAGCAAAGGAGTGACAATGATGAATTATATGAAGAGATCGCTAGATATTGAGGCAAGAGGCTCTCTATCCACAATAACTTTACTTAAAATAAGAAAGTATTGCATAGTGCTTTATTCCAGTATGTTTGCAACAAAAAGGGTGGTGAGACTGTAACCTTCTGGAAACTTCATCTAGTGATGTTATTCTACTGTGAAGTAATTCTTTTTATACCCAAATAAGTAAGTTTCTTTGGTGCTAGTAACAGAAGATTTCGACTAAAAGGGAGCAGTTTCTCCTCCCTCCCCACTCCCCTCTCTCAACCCCCACTGGAGTGCACTGGAACTTCCTCTGATTTAGGGAGCTGCTGGAATGTGCTACTGGGTTAGTATCGAGTCATGTACTTAAGATGTTGATGACCTGCATGTTGAAGTGAAGGTAGCTCCTGATTCACAGAAGAAAGCATCTTATTAGAACATTGTGGAAAAGCTGATGCAGGAAAAGTAGGGGGTTTAGCACACAATTAATATAATTTATAACCTGTAGGCAGACCTGGCAGGGCAGTTAAAATTTATTCCATTGTTTGAAATACTGAAGTGCCTTCATCTTCACACAGTAATTCTAAGTTATAAATTTATATCAGTTTGAGTTGTGCTGGAATTACTCTAAGAATAAACCTACTGTCGAACTACTGGGTTTTTTAATTTGGTAAATACTTTTTATTATTTAATTACTCAGGATAAATACAACTTCTCAATACTGGTCTCTTAAATGTGTGGAGGATTGCAGAATATCCAACCCAAGAGAGCTGCTGATGTGGTTGTAATTGTAGAGTTTCTGATTGCTTTGATGGACTTGGCATAACCTGGAAAAGCTGTCTTGGTTATCAGGATAGCTGGGGGGTTAGTGAAAGACAACATAAGGAAGTTCAGTGCTGTATGCAGTGTTTGTATGCCTGACCTGCTTCTGTTGAACATGAAGCATTCAAGGGCAGATGCCACACACCTGCTTTCATTCAGTGATTTCGGGAGACTTTTTCCAGCTGTGTCTTCCTTGTGTTCTACTCAAGCGCCTTTATCAGTTCCTAGCAGGGCTTGGTGGGCATACAAAACTGAGCTCATAGAAGAAAGAATTAAAAGAAAGAAAATATTTCCTACAGCCACATCAAAAGATTGCAATTTTAGCTCTTATAATTGCATTATTCTTTTCTAAGTGCCTAAGTATTTTTCAAACCAGTCATAAGACAGTAGAGTCAAAATATGAAAATTAGAAGCTTCAGAGAGTTGTTTGAAATTACTTCTATTTGAATTAACCATGTTCCTGTGAGTGAAAGTCCTAGCAAAAATGAACTGTTATAGTAATTAAAATAATATGGAGAATAGCTACTGATTGTAAATCGAGTCACAACTCAGAGTTGTGGTACTCAATTCAGTAAATTTTTGGAGATTAGAGAAAATGTTCAAGCTTTTTCTAACTACCTAACAAAGGTAGTCAAAGGCTTTGATTTTGAAACTTGACACGCGTTAAAATCCTGGCAACTGACTTTTTCTCTAAACTGTCTCAGAACAGAAGTTGAGGCTCTTGCTTATGTGTTGGGTTTTCCCGAATTTTTAAAAACTGTGTAGTCCTGCTATTCAGTTGCTTGGTTTTTTTTTCTCTCTCACTAACCTCAGAATGGCTTTGGAGGGGTATATGTGAGTTGAAAGGTTAAAAGATATTAGTTGATTTGTCTTTGGCATGTTTGCCACTGTGGATGTAAACATATGTTTTATTGATGGTAAATGCACCAAACTTACCCATACCTACTAATTCATGAGCAGAGCCTGCTAACTGTATTCTTCAAGTATTTGAACAAAATAAAGAAAAATGAAGAATTAAATCTGTGGTATAGTATTGATGGTTTCCTCCAGCATGTTCACGAAGCTTTCTGCTCAGTGCTAACTGTGACTGCTTCAAATAACAAGTTCCAATCTTGTTTTGAGACAAACTTGCTTGTTATCAGAGTATCTGATAGAGGATGCTGTCTCTCCTTTTTTGATTATGGGCTTGAGACTTTAGATAGACTAAAACTTAATCATTACAAATTCATCAAATTTTAATACAAGAGCAGTTATCATAGCCCAGTGCTAAATACCCTTGCCACAGTCTCCTGTGGTTATGGATGTTTTTACAATACAAAAAAGCATGCATTTAGGAGTATTTTAGTGCTTGGGTATATAAAAAATGAAAATCTATATCTGAGTGATAAAAGACAGTATTCCTATCAAAAGCTATAGTACCTGAAGCACAGGTTATACTGAAGCAAAACTTACCTATGTAGATAAACCTACTTCAGCTTTTTGCTCTGTCAGATAGGAGATATACTTGTGCTATTAACTGGGTCGTTGTCTAAAGGTACAATGATATGTCTTTATGGATACTGAGTTCTCTGTGTTTTTAAATATAAATCCCCTTTCTGTGAAAGATTTTTTTCCTCAGAAATTGATTCTCAAACAATTGTGTGGCATTCACATCAACTAAGCGTGTTTGGATTGTTGGTGTTATGACAAAAGCAAACATTGCTCAGAAGAGCTTTTCCTTTGAGATTTGCAGTAGTATATTGAGTACTGTAGTACAGCAGATCAGTAAAAATGTCAGGTGAGCTTGATTTATTGTGCCTACAATAGCTTCTCTCCTTGTTGCCCAAGTGTTGGTGAAGTAAAACTTCTGAAGTTGCCTCCAAGCTTCTGGCTTTTAAACTGTGGTGTAATACAACAAATGATGAAGACTACTGATGAGTTAATCCTCAGGGACAGCGGTTTGAAAGCCATCAACTACTTTCTTTAGAATTTTTAATTACAGAATAAAAAGATTTCTGATGTTGAAGATTTGTTACTCTTCTGTTAAGCTGTTTGTTACAGTTTGGTTAGAGGGCCAAATCCATTTAATGTGCTTTTCCAGTCTGGAAGTTTTTCCAGACTTTGGACACTACAATGTGTCTCCTCACTGTAGACTGAGAGGGTAGTGTAGTGTTAATGCCTTAGTTATGTAGAACACAAGAGGTGTAATGACCAGTTCTTTGCTATCTGTTCTTGGAAAGTGTTTTTCTTCTGTTTGTTCTCTTTGTTCTTTTTATCAGACTTTGTGGAAGGGTTTGGGGGAAGGTACAAGTTAAAGATGGAAAAAGTTTTTTTAATCATCTCATCTTGGGTCATACAGATGGTAGGGGAGTAGCTGAAGAGCAGGAGCTGCTCTAGCAACTGAATGTTGAATGACTTTAACTGTCGCATAGGCAGTACTCCAGAAAGGCACTTTGACAGCAGTTTAGGGTGCTGTGCATTGAACTGCTGTGGTCTCCTGTGTGTGTTCTGGTTGCTTGTGTAGTTAAGCAGCAAGCTGGGTCAAGCAGCTCATCTGGCCCAGGACACTTTTCACACATGTGACTCTTGGTTCTGTGGCTGGTCAGTGCTCATACAGAGAACTCCTCTTGAGCTGCTGCAATCCAGCCTAAAATAATCTGTGATGAATGTATCCTAAAATACCACTGAGTTCTTGTTTGAACCCAAATGCAAACTGAGGTAAAACTGAAATGAAAACTCACTATAATTTAAGGCAGAAGAAAAAAGTTAGCCCTTGGTAACTGATTTGTTTGATATAACATGTTACTGCTAGTCTTTAGAATGGGGAAAGCAGGTTGCTAATGCATCAACACCTTGAGACCTTCTTCTGGTCCATAAAACTTGTGTTAAATTATATTCGGGTTTTAGCTGTCAAATTACAGACCTGGTAACAGAGGTGGTGTCTGAAAATGTGAATCATGCAAGTTTGGAGGAAACTAGACCTACTCAAGTTACTGAAATTAGATTAACCTTGCAATGTGCTCTCATCCTGTAAAATATTTCCAGAAGTTAAAGAAGTAGAATTCTAAAGCAGCTTTTATGCTTACTCAGGCTTCTCAGTTCAAACAAACAAAATTCTAGAACCAAAAAACAGATGAGGGTGAGTTGTAGGCTCACTTCAGCAAAAAAGGGAAAAGTTACAGACAAGGAAACTTGTGAAATACTCATTGTTTATGATTCTAGTATCTTGGTAATAGTGAACTACTTTGCCTAATTCCTACAGATTAAAAATCCTGTTAGGCTTGTTCCTACTCGAACTTCACAGAGTCATGTGAGTTCAGCTTAGACTTATCAGTCTTGTGAATTCAGAGTCTTTCCACACAGCTCATCCTTCCCAAATCATTCAAAACAACTGCAAAAAAAAATGTAGTAAATGATTGGCTTAACTCAAATTTGTTTAGAATAGACTGCTGGCAAACTATAGTGAAGTTACTAACTGGCTTAGTATTGACTTAACCTTCTTGCTTACACAGTCTTTTGATCTGGAAAATTCTTTTATTGATTCTGATGCTTTATTAATTAATTTCAAGTCAAATTATGTGTTTGGTGTGTAAAACTCTAACTCTAATCTGTTTTGCTTTCCAGGCATCTTTTCTTACGAAGAAACTAAATATTGGTGGAAAAAGAGTAAACCTTGCAATATGGGTATGTTTCTATTTTTTGCCTCCTTAGCTAATTAGAATGTTTTTCTGAAAAAACAAGAGTCACTTGGGCTTACTATATCACAAGTGCCAGGCACTTCTTAAAAAAGTATTTGGAGTTCCTTGCAGTATTGTTTGCTTTGTCTTAAATGCTAACAAGTGTATTTTAAATGCAGGATACAGCTGGTCAAGAAAGATTTCATGCCTTGGGGCCTATCTACTACAGGGACTCAAATGGCGCTATTCTAGTATATGATATAACAGATGAAGACTCTTTTCAAAAGGTACTGGGCAGCTTTTACATCTGAGCTGTAAACTGGTTGAAAGATAATTTGTGATATGTGTAAACAGAAGTCTTCTGTTTTCAGCAATATATATTATATTTGCAAATGTAGATCATGTAATGGAAGTATACAGCTTATTAGTATTCTTTTGAAGACTGACTTCCCTGCTGTCAGGTTACTCAAAGAATACCAAAGCATTACCTCAGTTTCTTAGAGCACAGTGCAAATAATGTCAAAGTTGTGGGTTTGATCCCTGTATGGGGCATTCATTTAAGAATTGCACTTCATGATCCTTGTGGGTCCCCTCCAACTCAGAATCATCTGTGATGTAGCTGTGCAAGTTAGCTGTGACAGGCTGTAAGCATAAACCTGGGCTGTTGTCATGGTATGCTATACTGATCTTTACTGGATAAACCAAATTTCTAAAAGATACTAAGTGACATGACCTTTTACAGATCTGAGAACTGTGGAATTGCAATACGTGATAGTGGAGGCATTACCTTCTCTGTGATAAGTTATTTGTTGTCAAATCCTCATCAAAACATGTAATTTGATGGCTAGTTATTTTATGGCTCTATTAGTTGATCAGTTTGATCAGGTGAGTTTTTTCCACCCTGTGTCAATCTGTGCTACCACTCTATAGGATTGTTCAGCTGAAAACTGGTGACACTTTTTTTAAGCAAGTTTATCTCTGACTCTCAGCAAAACCCGTTTGACTTCTGTAGAGAAAAGTGAGAAAGTGTGGTTGCAGGGGCAAGGCTTGGGTTAGCAGTGATAGAAATAGTGAAAGGGTACAGATCCACAACAGTTTAACTAATTTAAATAGTCTGGTGTAGAGCAAATAAAGCTCTTGTGCTAGCAGTTAAACACTTGTGGCCACCTGCAGAATGATGATGACTTGTGGATACTAATTCAACTTGTGCCTTTTTGTGCTGAGTCCTACATAGTAAAACCCTGTGATACCAAAACATTTAAATGTGCAGAAAAAAAGAGGGAAAGATGATTTACAGAAGTAATGTTGGATCATGTAGCCTAACTTTTTTTTAGATTCTTGAAGTGATTGCCTCTCTTCACAATTACTCCCTTAAAATAGCAGTTCCTAAGTCAATGCAGTGATGATACAACTTTCAAACTTTTCATGACAACAGATTTGTTAACAGATACCTTACCATCAGCTGACTCTACATGCTTGTCCCATCTGTTCTCTCATGAAATAAACATCTGTTAGAATCTAACCTGAAAAACTTAGTTCAGGTGCCTCTACCTCTAAAGTACTATTTGTGGTCTGTCAGTAAGTGCCTATTGATGAAAGATCTCACATCTGACCTAAAGTGGCCCATGCAGTGAACTTTCTATATTGAGTGTGGTGAGTTATATTTTTGGAGTAATTGAACCATTTTATTCAAGTAATTTGCTCTTAATTTTACCTGTGAAATAAAACCTGCTGAACAAGGGCCATGTGTAGCAACCTAAAGAATATTTTTTCATCTATGTTGCTCTAAACATTTTTGCTTTTAAGTTTAGAGTAGATGGTTAATGAAGGAAATGGGATGGTTCCACACTGCCTAAGATAACAGTATATCAAGTAAAAACAAACTCACCTCTATTCTTTTTGCAGGTAAAAAACTGGGTTAAGGAATTAAGAAAAATGTTGGGAAATGAAATCTGTTTATGTATAGTAGGTAAGTCTTTTTCAACATGACTGAATTGGAAACATCTCTTGATTAATAGCATCTTCCAAATGCTGCTTTGATAGCTTGTACATGTGAAGGGGTAAAGCTTATGTTAGATATTTAAAATTAAACTGGAGCTAGAAGTTTCAGTAAATCACGTGGAGAAAAATAAGAGTTTGATTGAAAAAATAAGCTGTTTAATGATACACTATTAGAAGTGCATGGTACACTATTAGAAGTGCATGGTACACACACCTTGCAGACTGTAGTTTAACAAAAAATGTATCTTTTCCTTCTTTCAAGTACTCAAGCTCATTACTTTTCTCAGTGGCATAGACTAGGTGCTTGTCTGTTTTGATAATTAAGTGCTTGCAGGTTGGAGTGACTCTTAAAGATTGGAAATTTCAATGCAAATGGAATGCAACAGAAGTGCAGGGTTTAGATTTAAATCTGATCTAATTATTAAAACAATTCCATGAGGCTAGATACATGGACATTCTACAAAAATTACCTCTGCAGCACATGGAAGGCACTAATCACAAAAAAGGGGCCAAAGGCTGAAGTGGGTGGAGGCATTTAGCTGTCCTGATCTCTCTATGGAAGTAGCACCTTATAGCCTGTAAATGCTTGTGTGAAAGGAGATTCTCAAATCATAGTGTTCTTGAAAGTGAGACTTATGTAAGAGCTGGATTGTACTGGAACAGCTTGAGAAAATGGAGTACCATGATTACATGTCTGCTTTCTTTTTTGATAGTTTTAGAGCACAAAGACTTAAAAGATTAACTTGTTTTCAACAGGTAACAAAATAGACTTGGAAAAAGAGAGACATGTTTCAGTGCAAGAAGCAGAAATGTAAGTCACACCTATTACTAATAGAAACAGTCATTGCAGAATTATGCTGGAGTAATAAACTCGTGATGCTGTTAACATAGCAGCCAGCTAGGCACTGCTGGCTTATGCCTGCCAGTTGTTGAGTGTTCTGGTAGTATCTGAGTCACAGGGTGTCCTGGCTGACCAAACTGTAGCTTGAGAGTTGTTTGTGATTAAAGTCAATGTTTGCAGTTTAAATCTCTTTTTAGACATGAAATTTTCTTAATTTCATCTAGTGTCTTGCATCAGTCCTGGCAGTTTTAAACACATAACTCCTTTTTTTGTATTAAATAAGCATGTGTGGATTAACTCTGAAGTCAGAATAAAACCTCTTGTGATGATCTTATTCCTTCTTGTCAAGTGGCTTAGAAAGATTGAGTCCTTTACTACAATGAGGCTCCATATCTGCGTTTCTACAGGTATGCTGAATCTGTTGGAGCAAAACATTATCATACGTCAGCTAAACAGAACAAAGGAATCGAAGAACTGTTTCTTGACCTTTGCAAAAGTAAGTATTATGTAATTTGTTGGTAAGGAGTTCATTCATAAAATGCTTCAGGCTTCAAAAATGCTTTTGTGGCCATATAGAAAAGTTTGAACTGACTTCATTTCAGTCTACTTCAAGCCACTTATGTTCTGTAACAGTTCTGGAAGCTTGATGTATGGATGCTTACAATATTGCAAATTCATGCTCTACTCCAGAAATGTCTTGGTCTTTTGTTGGAGCGCTGACTGCTGTTCCATTTACCATGCATGAGTAGTAACCCAAATCAAACTGCATGTTACTGGTCTCACCCCTGCTTGCTTTAAATCCTCTGTTTTATACTTTCTCAAAAATCTTCCCAAATTATGTTAATTACAAATCATAAACTCAAAGCTCTAATGGTTCAAATTTTACACAGAAATCTCAACAAATGGTAAATATCATGGTATGTGGGATGAAAATCCAACACAACCAAATCATCCTAGTAGTCATATTTATGTGATAAAAAGAATTTAAGGAAAAGGTCTTGTGTGTTTCTGAGGAGGTAGTTGCTTGGAGTTCTTTTTTTTTTGGGGGGGGGATTTTTTGCTTATTTGGTTGGGTTTCTTTAACTGATATGGGTGTGTAAATCTAGGTTTTGAAGTTGCTAACTCCAGGACACCTGAGGATTGCTATGGTCTCCCTTAGTTAGCAGGAGCTCCTGTATGTTGGGTGCTTTAGAAAAAAGATTTATATGTTTTTGCAGTTATGCCATGTGATACCTGAATACTTAGTTCTGCATAATAAATAGGAGAACCACTCTTGCTGAACTTTTGCCTCTGTGCATATAGTTCAGATAGAGATAAGAGTCTTAATGTAAAAATACAATGGAATGTAATCTAATACACGTCTTTCTTTACAGGAATGATAGAAACTGCTCAAGTGGATGAGAGAGCAAGAGGCAATGGCTCCAGTCAGTCAGGAATAGCAAGGCGAGGTGTACAGATCATTGATGACGAGCCACAAGTACAGAGCAGTGGAGGGTGCTGTTCTTCTGGATAATTATAAAACTGTGCATCACTGCCCTCTCAATATGAAGACTGCCATATTCCAAGTCACACGTTCTTTACCAATGGAGTAATAGAATTAACAGTATTTAAAAATAATCACATGTAACACTGCAGAGACCTTAAGTGCTAAACTAGTGGCGTCTGTGACCAGAGAATTGGCGTTTTCTACAGTGGTTAACAAAGCAATTACCAATGGCCTTTTTACATATTTTTCTTTAATGAGGAATAATATGCATGTAGAAAAGACCTACTTAAAGGCTTCATTTATATTCTTTTAAATCAGATCATTATTTAATAACTTATATACATTGTTGTTGGAATGGTATACGTTTTTGCAGCTCTTTGTACTTTGTGGTAGATGGAATTGTATCACTTCTAAAATGCAAATTGATTTTTTTTAAATTAGCAGATATCTGAACTAATATTTTTGCAAGGCCTCCACAAGCCTATAACTCAACTACTTTGATATATTCTGTTCATCTGTATGCCAAGCTGATAAAATACATTGTAAATTACATATTAAATATTTTATCTGCTTTTACAGTTGCAGGTGCAGAAATATGTACATCAGTCTTGTCTGTGATTGTGAAGTGAATAAGTCAGTGAAAGATGCAAGCTTTTCATGTGCACTGTTAAATGACTCATTTTATTCCCCTACCTGAAAAAAGCTTTGTTTTGGGTACATCCATAGCTACAGCAATTCTTTAATCCCTTTCTGGCAAGCAGCAGTATTTAGAGTATCCCCTTACTGGAAGAGAATGCTTCTGTAAACTGCTGTTTAGCGTTGAGGTGTTTGACTTGCAGCTAAAACAGTTGGTGCATGCACATACCTTGCCTCTGCAGTTACTTTGTTCTCTCAGAAGATCCCCAGAAAGTCAAAGCAACTTAGCCCTCATCTATCTGGTAGCCAGCAAACCAGATGCATGGGAAACTCTTTAGCTGCTCTAATACGTTTCCAAAGACAGCATTATAAACTATTCATGAGCATATTTTTTTCCCTGTAGGGCTTGAGTGAACAATTAATTGGCATTAACTAGAACTTCTAATTTGGAGTGATTAAATTGAAGATGTGAAACTTGCCAGATGTAGCTGTAACTAAGGGGATTCTAGGCAGAATTGAACTTATTTCCAACTTGCTCTTTCTCCTGTAAAGTGTTTTGAAAAAGCCCATTTAAGTTTCAGGAGGAGGGTTTTCAGAAAAAAATATGTAAACTGCTATTGCAAAAGAACACAGGTGGTGGTAGCTGAAACTTCAAAATGTTTTGTGCTCTGACTTTTTTACTTAAGTTGTCATGCTTGGAAAAACAGTAAAGGTGATGTCTATGACAAAGTAGAATATCCTTGGCCTTCCTTTTTCTGAAAGGTAGATTTAGTATTGCATATGAATGCACTGAATGGTGTGGGTGTGTTCTGATACACAAAAAAGTAGTAGTAATGAATTAGTCTGTGTAAGAAGTGTGCTGTCTTCAATCTGATTTTTATTTCCTCTGTAATAATAGAGGGCTTTGATACAGACTGATCCTGGTGCATTTTCTCCTTTCCTGCCTTAACTGTGGTGTAGATACTTTTTCTTAGACTATCATTGCTGTGCTCTTCTGATGTGTTTGTGTGCATGATGGAGAAAGGTGGTCTGTTCATGCTAGTGAAGATAAAGTTTCTTGGCTGTACAGAGCTTTGGTGTGAACCGAAAATCTGTGATTATATATGTCAACATGTAGCAACACTGTTACCTTTCACTTATCTTAACAACAGTGAGCTGTTGAAAACCAGATCGGTTTGATCTAACACTGGTATCTGACAATCAGCCTTGTAAGTGACACAATATATGAAGAGTGAAATTGTCAAGTCTTGATGTTCAAGAATGGAATTGCCTCAGAATAGGAGTTTCAGGTTTTTTGATTCAAATTTAATTTTTTTCCGTCTCTGCAAATAAAACCCCAAACAGCCCAACTTCAACTAGACATAGTTGAAGCAGTGTGTAGAATGTATCTTTCTTCCTGCAGCTAAAGAGCTTTTTGTGTATTGTGTGGTAGGGGCATCCCATGTGACTTCTGTCAATTACAAAACTAATGAAGGCATGTTGATACTAGCTCTTAAGTCTCTTATAGAATTAAAACTATTACTACTGAGAACTTAGGTGGGGATAAAGAAGTCTACAATTTTGTAATACTAAAAAGGTTCTGCTTGCTATTAGTGAAATATTTTTAAAATAAATTGTCAAGTCACTTTTCTTTCTTAAGCTACAACATAAATATTCACTGGAAACCTTCCTGTCTAAGCTGTTGGACTTGATTTATGAAACATAAAACCTGTGTTTGCAGGGTATCATTATATAACTGGATGAAAGTATAGCTTTGTGAAGTTGGGGAAGCTGGTTGAAGACCAGACATAAGTGAAACATGAATTGTTTAGACTGATTTATATAAGACTTCAGCTGTTCATTGTTAGCAGACAAAATACAACAGTTCCAGGAAGAAGCATCTTTGTCAAAGATACCAAGAGCGTTCTTTGCACTTGATATACGGAAAAGCACAAATAGTTTGGTTTTCTATATTTGAGCAGGATCTTACTCAAGTAACCTGGTATTACTAGTATGTGACTTGCTTTTCAAGAGTCTTGAATCTTGCATTTGATCTAGATTGCCTAGTTTGTACATCTGAAGGAGAACTGTTTTCTGTGGCTGTTAACAAGTAAGCTATTTTTCATTCTTCTGAGAAGTGAAAGAGAACAAGGCTGGCTGTCTTTAGGAAGTACCTCTGTTGTGGGGCAGATAGCCAGACACCCACTATAGCTTGTGTAAATCAACACTGAGTACACTTCCTCAGGGTCTATCTTGACTGAGATGACTCACATACATACTAAAATAAAATGGTATAACTTTGTACAATACCTTTCTAAGACAACTTTTAAGTGCTTGCTCACAGTCTTGATGCTGCTACTGTGAATACATGAGCTGCCTATGAAACTTTATCACTTGCTGAAATAAAATCCAACAAGCCAAAGTCCAAAAGCTTTAATGCAGCAATATGTCTCTGCTGGGTGTTATTTAGGGACTCTATATACTGCACTTAGGCTTTACTTCAGAAGCTATAAAAGGTGGGATAGACTGATTCAGACAAGGACATGCAAATTCAGATGTGTCAAATTTGGAGATAACTGTAACTGCAAAGACTGGGAGAGATGGCTTCATGTGGTTAGCAGTGATCTTGCACATGATTCCAAAATGGGGGTATCCGATAGCCAGATTAACTGTATGGGATGGTCTTTTGAAGCACTCGAGTAATTGAGTGTTACCTTGATTATATTACATGCTTTCCTTCAGTGTTCACACATTGTGCGGACAGGTATTTTTGCATTCTACCACATAGAAAAATGCCTACAGTTCTTAAAGAACTTAGTTATTAAATTTCTACTTGAGATCCCAAACCAGATGAAAAAAACTTTGCAAAAAAGGTATGAATTATGGAAAGTGCTTAGATCTCAAATAGAGTTTGCCAAAAATGTCGGATGCTGTCAGAATGAAAAACGTAAAATGCAGGTCAGGAATCTCTATAAGCTGAAAGCAGTTAAGTGATATGAGTAATAGAGTATGGGAATAAGAGTTGGAGCCAGCCACATCCCATTTTTTCTGCTTTTAGTGGGATAAAAAGGAGAAGTAGGAAAAGGAATGTTGGAAAAACTGAGGTTGCTGGTGGTAGGCTGCTGAGTAAGATGCTGAGTTAACCTTTTCTTTGAGTTGCTAGAGAGTCTCAGCAATGGCAATATCAGGACTTCTAATATCACTTCTTGGGGGTTGTTCCTACTTCTGTGAAATACTGGTTTTCCTTCTTTAAAGAGAATGCAACTAACTTTGAGCAGGCTTTCAGGCACAATACTAACCTGCTTAAAACTTTTTATTAGGATATGCTAATTTGTTAACTATTTATATTTCACTGACTTTGTTATTCTTAGTCTGCATCAAATCCTAGGAGTTTTTCTTGAGAAGTCGGGAAGTACATCATGCTATGAGGATAACTTTTGCTAGAGTTGTGTCAAGGAGTTGCAGGTGATGACCAAGATCCTTAGCACTACTTGCCCTGCAAGCTCAACAAGGTCCACAAACTAGTTCAATAGCTCTTAACAGTGCTGGGCAGTTGCTTCTGCTATTCTTTGGAGGATTCTGCTCAACACCAGGATTTTCCTTCCATACAGGCGAGCCTGTACATCTCCATGATGTAGCTGTCTAATAAATTTGGGCTTTTTCTATCAAACAATGTATTCTCTTAGCTCCTGCGTTTTTGGAGCTGTCATTGGCCCCTGTATTGAGCAGAATGAGATGGAGATGATTTTGAGAGTTGTGGAGAATATGGAATGTTTCTTGTCTTGAGATGGCTTGAAAAGTGACCGTCCATGAAAAATTCAACATTATGACAAAGTATTATTCTGCCTAAGATAACAGAAAATATCTTGGCTGAGATAAATTCTTAATTTTTTTTTTTAATATGATCAAAATGATACATTGCTCTACTTCTAAAATGAAAACATTTTTCAAGCTCATCTCTAGTCTTAATTTTTTTTTAAGACTTAGGTTTACTTAAATTGGCCAGAGCCTTACCTTGGCCAAAGCCTTAAATTGATTGCCGTGTTATACAGCCATAAACTAAAACTTTGATTGTTGGGAGGAACAGCATACTTGTTCATATTCCACTGGCCAGTTTAGATCTTAGATTGTGTTTATTCAATACCAGGATGTTAAAAGATAGATTAAAACAATTATTTTTTCAGTCTATTTCCACTGCTTTGTGCATTCAGGCAAGTAACATGGATGTGATGCAGCTGCAGGGTCACTGTGAAAAGAGTGCTCCTCTTTCTTTTCCTGCTTCTTGGCTGCATTGATCCGTGTTGCCAAATGACTCCTACAGGAAATGCACTTCCTTTCTTGCTGAAAGGAAGTGCACGTTTACTCCTTGCTTCTCTTGCTCCTGCAGACAATGATAGACACTACAGCAGTAATACCCAGTTCCTCTCAGTTTGATAACCTTTTTTTTCCTCAAGAGGATCTTTTCTTACATCTTGACAAATAATTCTTTTTGTGTGTCTAGTCTCACCGATCCTTTCAAGGGATTTTAATACTTTATTGTAGGTTACCCAAAAGATGTTTAATTTATTTAGTTAATTTAAAATCACAAGGAAGGATAATGAGTACCAGTTTCACAGCAGTCTTCCCTAACAATTGGCCATATCCCATCTTGAAAACAGTGAAGAGATAATATTTAAAGTTTAATGGTGGGTCCTTGCTAGCTCTGTATCTGAGTCCTAATTCTTGGATATTGGAAGTTACTTGTAAGAAATCTCAGTTGAGAGGATTTGAGAGAGCAAGGACTACTTCCTCATCAGATGCAAATAGTTGATAATCTCTGACAGATCCACACTCATGGTTTTTTGAACTCTTGAAACTGTTAAATTGCAGGCCCTTCTTCAAGTTAACCATCACTCCATTCTGAAAAGTCAACAAATTTGGGACTTGCAGTGGAAGAGAACAAGTAGTCTCTTTTTCGGAACAGGAAACTTTAAACTGACTAATCAGGCTTGTTTTAGGAAAAAGATAAGAGAAAAACCATGTGATACCTAAATCTTTAAGTGCTGTCAGTGCTATTTGATCATACAGTCATTATAATGATTGTCTTACTGGATTTTTCTCATCAGATAAGCTCATTAAGCTTATCAGTCATACTCAAATAGAAAGAAAACATTAGCAGGGCAAATCCAATGCTTACAAGGATGCAGCATTTTTAAAGTTGAGTAATTTAACATTGTCAAATGTTACAGGAATAATCTATTTGGCATTACATCTTGATAGATTTTATATACCAGTACATTTACAGGAAGATAATCCTGTGATAAATTAATGCCAAATGGTCAATCAAGTATAAAAACAAGGATTCTTTTGTCAGGACTGCTGGTTGATCAGTGTCTCATATTAAAAGCAAAATTGCATGGAAATGGATTAACAGGTGGAAAAAAAGTGTACTGAAAATCAGTACAGAAAGAAAATATTGTCACTTCTTACATTTACAGAATGTTGCAGAGTTTGAAACTTGATGACAGTCTAAAATAAACTGGCCCTGAAAGTTATTGGAAACTGTGACTGAGACCACTGAGACTGAGGTTTTTTTATGTTACAATATTTCTGAACTCACCTGAGCGTGATGTGTCAAAAGATGGATTTAAGATGTCAAACCAGGCTCACTGAGGTTACTGTAAATTGTCCTAGCATATACCCCAGAGACTGTAGTGTGAGCTTATCCCAGTAAAATAAAGCTTTGACTCTCAACACTGGTCTTTGGCATCTGAGAACAGAGGAAGGAGCAGTTGCTGTTGAAGACATTTATGTTTAACAGTAGCTTCAGGGATGCTGCCTCTATGCAGCAAAACAAAGTCAAACATGGAACCAAGGCTAGGGTGGGGATTTTCCACCAACTGTAATATGCTGCTGTCCTGTCTCCACCATGAGTGCTTGTTCCTGCTTCTCTAGTGAAAACTTCTCGCTGACTGATGCTGAGGATTTGACCTGGGTGGACATTGAGAGTGAGAACAGCAAGCAACAGGAACGGCAAGACGACAGCATGTTTCTGCTTTGGCTGTTAGCCCTTTCACTTGCAGTTCTAAGAAGTCAGCAACTCTATCCTACTATCTTCTTGTCACAGAATCACTGAATGAGTCAGGTTGGAAGGGACCACAGTGGGTCATCTGGTCCAGCCTCCCCACTCAAGCAGGGTCATCCTAGAGTACATTACATGGAATGGTCCAGGCAGTTCTTTAGTATCTCCAGTAAGGGAGACTCCACAACCTCTCTTAAAAAATGTGTATTTTCTAGTAAGTGAGATTTTTGTTGTTGTTCAAGAAACTAAAATCCGGAGCTTTTTAGAGTAAATGTAGTTCCTTCACAATTAGTCTTTCAAAATCTGTCAGCATTTCACTAAAGGGGCAATATTAAGTGGTGAAGAGCCAGTGTATTAGTTGCAGTTACACCCTGCAATCAAAGTCCTAGGGTGAATATTTCAAATTACAAGAGGCAGCACAGTATCTGATATACCTCTGAAGTCCACCTACTCTCCCACTGTTTTGTGACTTTTGTGGAGTAATTGCAAAACAATCCTCAGCTGTAAACTGTGCCCATCCTGAAATTGGATTGAAGCTTAAAATTACTCCAATCAATTGCCGACAAGGAATCCTTTCAGTGTGTTGATACTGCAGTGCTTAGCACTTTGTACACCTTTTATTTTTCAGAGGCTTAGGGATTTCAGCCTGTATGGGAAATTAAGTGATTTCTGAAGATGATTACGGTGGCAAACTAAGATCAAGAAGTAAACATTGACTGCTCTTAGAAAACAATTGTTTTGTTACTTTTCTGCTCTTTCCAGGAAATGTTTGTTGCCATTATGATGCATATGTAGAAGTGATAGGGTTACAACGATTTGTCTCCCGTGCTACATTCCTAGCTCTGGCAATACTGGTGTGCCAATGGCAAACAACAGATCAGTTTCTGTTTAGTCATCGCTGTCGGATAGCTTCCAGCTACCCTCTGTGGAGGCTGATGCAATCATGAATTTCTCCTTGCATGACAAATGCAGAGCATTCATGTTATCTGCTCTGCTTCTTTTGTATTTAAAAACCCCACAACTTTATGCCCCACTGAGAAAAAAAGCTATTGTAAAGTGATGGTCAGTGACACCAACCATAATGTTTTCTTATGTGAGGACTCCTGTATGTTTTGGGTTGATTCATATTCTGGAATTGTATTGATACACAGATAAAAAATCAAGTTCACAAGCATGGACTCAGTGCTGTGCTTAAGGATATACAAAATGTGACACTGCAAATGCTTCAAGAAATCTTGTCATCCAGCATACATGCCTTCATGTCTTGTTACATCTCCATGCCTTCACACTGTAAATACAAATAAATGCCATGGCATTATGGGTATGGCATTTCCTTCCTTTTAATTTTGGTCTATGTATACTTAGTTTGTCCCCATTCTTGTCTAACCTTGTTGCAGAAGGTAGCTAAGCATACTCTATCTGCATGCTCTACTTGTTCAGGCTAGTGGGTTTTTTATGTTTTCTTTGAGAAACAGGTTAGAAAGGCTATCCTATCTTCATCTCTCAGTTTCTGCTTTGAGGTAGAAACAACTGGTAAGTAGAGAAGATCCTAAGTGGTCCCAGAGGCTACATTTTCTGGCAAATAAATTAGGCCAGAGTGCATAAGGAGCTCTGGTCTTGAGAGCAGATGGTACAATGCAGCTTTAATCCAGGTGCTTTAGTCCTGTTCTGCCCTTTAAATCACATTTACATGCTGGCTGCTTGCAGTGGCTGCACTGTCCTCAACCCCATCTCTACATATTAGTCTGAGAAACTGTAAGTGGTATGGTCCATAATTACATAAAAGAGCAAGCTAATAACAAAATGCAAAGGCTGACTACCCCAGGGGCTTTCTTGGTTGACCTGTATGGATTTAGGCAGGGACTGATCTCCCTCCTGCTCTCCTAATTGTGGAATAGAATGGGAGGAATTTTTAAAAATCTTTTCCTCTTGCATGGGGAAAATAAGAGCATTTCACAGCTAAATCCTTGGGTATTTCATTTATTGTCTACAATACAACTAATGCTGAGGATGGGTACCTCTTAAAATATGAGGAACTTGAAAAGCCTAGTCTGCAGCTATCTCCTGGGTGACTTGCTGCAGCCAGACACCAGGACAGCACCCCATTTACTATCTCATTGTGGTCTGTGATAAACTGGAGTAGGCTAGACAAATTGTGGGTTCCATCTGTCCATGCAAGGCTTGGAATACATCCATTGCCTATGAGGAGAAATAAAGATCAAAGGGAAAGATATTTTTGGCACTGTTTTTCTTTTTCCTCTGCTGTGGGGTTGTTTGTACAAATTAAGCCTGTGATGGAAGGACTAGACAGAATCGCACTTGTCTTGTGTGGGCCAGGTTTTCATGTGGTTGAGCATGTGGGCAGCTGACACTTCTGAATACAGGAAAGTATCTTGGAACTCTGCTGAAATAGCTGTGTGAACAACAACAATAGCAGCTGCTGCAGCTTTTGGCACAGCAGTAATAGCTATGCTTGCAGCTGTGACAGCAACAGAAGCCACGGGAAAGCCAGGAACACTCTGGCTGCACCCTCGGTGCTGGCTGGTGTGCTGTGACCATCTTTTATGTGGCAGAAGTGTTAGAGCAGATGGTTAATTAAAATCCAACAAAGAGTGAGCCCCCAGGCTAAAGATACCCTCCTCCTTAGATTCCCATCTGTGTAGTGTGTGAAAGGTTGGACTTCAGCATAGAGCTACAGACTGTCCCATTGTTTTCTTAAAGGGGCTTATGGAGGAGGGAGAGGGACCTGCTAGCACGCTGTCAGCCTGTGGAACTTGCTGTTGTGTGTCATTCAGGTTTGTAAAGTGCAATAATGTAATGTACCAATAATGTAGGCTGGGAAGCAGCTTTGCACAAAGGTATCTGAGTGTCAAAACCAGTGCAGAACAAATCAATCATGAGCCAGAAAATAAAGCCATCCTGGGCTCCATCAGGAAGAGCACTGCCAGCAAGCTGAGGGGTGATGATACTTCCTCAGCCCTCATGAGAGAGTCCTGGAATGCTGAGTCTAGTGCTGGATTCCCTGGTAGAATGGAGACACTGGCATTGTGGAGTGAGACATGTGAAGGGCAATCAAAGGCAATTAGGAGACTGGACCATCTGTCATACAAAGAGATGCTGACAGATGTGAGACTGTTCAGTCTTTAGAAGGCTCAGAGGATCTTTTCAATGTCTAAAAATAGATTATGAGAGGAAGTCAAGAAGGCAGAACTGGTCTCTTTAGTGGTATTCAATGACAAAATGGACCCCAGCTGAAATACCAAGAAATTCCATTAAAGCATAAGAAAAACCTTTGGCATTCCAAAAGCACCCAAGCACTGATGAAACAGCTTGACTGAGGAGGATGTGGTGTGTATATTCTTGAAGATTCTCAAGCCTCAAACTTTATAAAGCCCTGAGCAATGATTTGTGATCTGCTCTGGGCAGGAGGGTTGGATTAGATGATCTCTAAAGATTCCTGCCAACTTCAACCTTTGAGCAGTCCTTTGATAGAGCAACCTGATAACAAAGAGTAATTTTGCTCCTCATCTTGACTAACAATATACACATTATACAATGAAAATTTGCTAAAGAACAAGGGAGAAGGCCCAAGATGGATGTCTAGAAGATTGGGTAAGTAGCTAGAAGATGGTCATATATACCTCATGGAGTAAATTGGTCTGTGGGACTGAGAGCTCTCTGAAACATACCAGCCTTCTTGACACTGAGGTAAGTGGTGACTTGTGGTGGTGTTTGCAGGGGTCCCAGGATGAGAGATGAGAATCTTGACTCCATGTTTTAGAAGGCTGATTTATTTTTTTATGATATATATTATATTAAAAGAAAATGATATATTAGAACTATATTAAAAGAATGGAAAAAGGATTTCATCAGAAGGCTTGCAAGGAATAGAAAAGAATGGAATGATAATAAAATCTTGTGACTGACCAGAGAGTCTGAGACAGCTGGACTGTGATTGGCCATTAATTAGAAACAACCAACATTGACCAATCAAAGATGCACCTGTTGCATTCCACAGCAGCAGATAATCATTGTTTACATTTCATTTCTAAGGCCTCTCACCTTCTCAGGAGAAAAGATCCTAGCAAAATGATTTTTCATAAAATGTGTCTGTGACAGTGACTGGCACAGTGAGAACAGCACAAATGGGATTTATCTTTTAATTTTTTACTTAGTCGTCAGCTTCACGAAGGTCAGCTTGAGGAAAAAGCCTTTCACACAACTTGTGTGCAAATTTTACAAATGATATTCAAAGTCTAGCACTGAGCTGACTTGACCGAAGCAGGACCTTTGGCAGTGAGTGAGAGTGGGTGGTGATTGTCCTCAAAATGAGTTATGGCATTTTATCTTGGGCCCTGAAGAAGGGTGAGAGTGGGTAGATGAACAGGAGGAATTAAGATGAGAGTGTTAAAATAATATGGGCTGGATGAATGACTAAAACATTCCCCAGAAGTCTGGATGTATCAAACGCTATTGGTCACTGTCAGCAAACAGAATGTTACAAGAAAAAATATTAGCTGTGTGGATAGATGGGGAAAGCTATGATTTAGTGCTGTTGTACTAAAAAATGTCAGCAAGGGAGTTGGGTAAAGCATGTAAAGACAGAGTCCAGAGAGTTCTCTAAGACTAGGGCATCAACCAAGCTGTGGGCCCTGGAGACATATGGCTATTGATATTGAAGAGAGATGACTGCCAAGAGAATCTGGAGGAAAGTAGAACCATTTTGTCTGTTAGCTGTCTGAAATTATAAAAAGATATTTTAATTTGGATCAGAATTAATGACTATGGTAGCAATATGGCAATGAGTCATGAGATAAATATGTATTTATTGACACAATTTCCTACAAAGAAACAGAGGCTTTGATCCAATATGCTAATGATCAAGTCCAAGAGACAGGAGAAATAGAAGCTGAAATCATGCTAGTAAAGACAGCAGACCTCAAGGTGTCATTGTAGATAGTGGCTTGGCTAACAGACTTGAAATGTGAATCTTAATTTTGAGCTTCTCCTAGGAAAGAAACCTTGACAAAGCAGTTTCATTGAAGAGCCAGAATGAGGGGATGCAATGGAACTAATCAAAGGAAGGCCTCAGTGTTCACTGCAAATTTCAGGGAGGTTAGAGATGAAAAGGAAGTGCAGAGGGAACAGGATTACAGATGGGTGTGAAAGTAATGTATGGTAATATTGCAAGGAGTAAGAAACAAAGGAAAAGGGTAGGAAAAGGAAGGATGAAAATGAACACATGGGAGACCAAGTGAGATTAAACCAATGTGGAAGATAGCTAAAACACTTGCACCCCTCAAAACAATTAATTTATGGTGATGCATTTTTAATGTAGCCTTCTCCCTTGTATTCACCATGACACTAAGTTGTGTTCTTATTAAACTTAAACAAAAGGACCACCAAAGTTATGGTGCCCATTTTTGCTACACTGATACAGCTTTCCAGACCTAGATATTACTACGAGAACTTGTGTTTTCATTTAGTTTTCTCATCTTTATGCATGTTTATACACAGAGAGTCACAACAGGCTTTTCCAACTTGGAAGGAGATCAGTATTTGTTTTGAAAATTGAAAATCTGCTTTTCCAAGGTAAGTATAGTATGGGTGTTAATCTAACTAAATGGGGTTTAATTCAAAAAGTCAGAAGGGAATTATAATGCCACTTTATGACAGAAATAAAAACCCCCAACCAACCCATCCCAAAGCCCAACAAATTACCTTTTCTCCTTCAGAGAAGCAAATCACTTTCCTGCAAGCATCTCATTTGTCTGTTTCAAATTAACAGTATTTGGGGATATACTGTTTGCTCAAAATATTTTATGGTATTGTTGGAATATAACCAATGTCTTAAAAACCATCTTTATTATGTTTCAGGCATTACATGAAAGCCAAATTTTTAAAAGTAATACTACACATAATATATTTCTCCAGATAAAGAAGACCAATCAAAATCCATTGACTTTTGCAGAATTCTTTCAGACTTTATAAATCTGTACACATATGAAAGCAGAATATTTGCTAAGATGGATGAGATTGTAATTAAGATCTACTTTTGTCCCTCGTTGTGTTGAATGCCTTATGTGTTAAAAACTACCATCTTGAATGCAGTGTATTTTTCACTAACATTAAAGATCTGGTATATGAGTATGGGGGCAGCTTAGGAGTGCCCGTGGGTACTGTGATATTAACATTGAGATCTTATAGCTCCTTCCAGTACCCAAAGGGGGTCTGCAAGATAGCTGGAGAGAGAATATTTGCAAGGGGATGGAACAGTAAGACAAGGGGGAATGACTTCAAACAGGCAGAGAGTAGGTTTAGAACAGATATAAGAGAGAAATTCTTCCCTGTGTGGACAGTGAGGCGCTAGGGCGGGTTGCAAAGACGAGCTCTGGATGTCCATCCCTGGCAGTGCTCAAAGCCAGGTTGCATGGGGCTTTGAGCAACCTGGTCCAGTGGAAGGTGTCCCTGGCCATGGCAGGGTGCTTAGAGCTAGATGATCTTTAAGGTCCCTTCCAACCCAAACTATTCTATGATTCTGTGACTGGACAACAGCTAAAAGAGAAAGAAAATAATTTGAGAGAGTATCATGTGTGCTTTATATGAACTATGTAACATTGCTCAAATTACAATTGCAATCTCAGAGAGCTCTGAAAAAGCTTTAAAGGCGAAAGGGAAAAAAAAAAAAAAAAAAAAAAAAAACAACCAATCTCCTTTCCTCTTCGCCGCCGTACTCGCCCGCTGTGGAGCGGTCACCGCTGCCCCGGCCGCCGCAGGGCCCGCGGCTGGACACTCGCCCACCTCCCGGCGGGCTGCGTGCGTGCCAGGGGTTAACAGGAACGACGGGGCCGCAGCGACCGTGCAGCCTTTGGTACAGAACAGAGCAGCCAGCCCTCGCTCCCCAGCCTAGCCTGCGGCCTTCGGCACAGAACAGAGCAGCTCAGCCAGCCCTCCACAGCCCGGCCCGGCCCGCAGCCTTTCAGACCCGGACCCGGACCCGGACCCGTACCGAGCCGGGCACGGTGCGCACGCGTGGCTCGCAGCAGTGACGCTATTGTTGTGGCGCGGCGGGGAAGCACGTGAGGAGTGCTACGTCACCATAAACACTCGTGGGCAATATGGCGGCGCCGCCGAGCGGCAAGGTAACGGGGGTGGGCGGCGGCGGGGCCGGCATCTCCCCCCGCGGGACGCGCCGTGTCGGGCGCTGGGTCGCCCCAGCTGGCGGGAGTCGCGGGGAGGAGGGGTTGGGCCGCTGAATGGCCGCGCGGGCGCCTCTTCCCCTGCCGCGCGGGCGCATTTTTCCCTGCCGTGCGGGTGTCGCCTCCCGGGGCCGCCTCTCCGCGTACGTGCCGTCCTGCCCTCGGGCGGGCCGAGCCGGGCGCTGGCAGCGGCCGCGGGCCCTCTGCGCCGGAGGCGGTCGCGGCCGGCGGGCGGAACTCGGGCCCTTCCCGCACCTGCCAGCCGGGCAGCGCCCCGCGCCTCCGTGGCAGCTCGGCCCCGGGCCCGGGGCGGCTGGAGGCCGCTCTCCGCCGGCGGCGGGCAGCCCCGTGGCCGCGCTGGCTCTCCGCCTGAGGCAGAGGAACGCGGCTTGTGCTGTCTACGTGTCCGAGTGTCCCGGAGGTGCTCGTGGACGCTAGTGGCCTTTCCCGCGGCCTGTGCGCTGGTAGTGTGTGGGAACCTGCCCCCGGCGTGCGTACAAAGCCTTGTCAGTCCTATAGCTTTGTAATTTAAAAATTTTTGTACGCCGCGGATTCTTGCCGAGCGTTCCGGAGCTAAACATTACTGCTTGACAGGGACTGAGCTCGCAGGAGGGGGAGGTACGAGCAACACCCACTGTTTCCCTCCGCCCCCGCCAAGAGACGCGAATTGTGTCCGTTTTGGTTTTTTGTAGAAATAGTTTTATTTCATGACTTTGTCTTCTGAAAGCGTTGCTTTGCACTGCGGTGTTCTAGAGCACGTGGATCCTTTATTTAGGATTTAAAATCTCAGTGTGGCGTCCGATTGTATGGCGTAGCCATGGTGAGCGTGTGATAGTCTGCGGTTTCACTTTTCCAGCACAGGAACAGAAGATGAGAGTTTCAGTTCACACTGATCTCGGCGTGAGAGAACACACGTAATTAGCCACGTCTGCGCTTCCCGGAGGGTGCTGAAGAGTGCCCTTAGCTATAGCACGAAAATTCCATCGAGGTGTTGAAAGCAGATCCGTTTCAACCAGAATTGTTGGAGCAGGCAATTTGTGCAGCTCGAGTTTTTGCAATTTTATTTTTATGTTCTTTACTGCTGTTAGGTGTGTAGATATAAAAATAGCCATGCTGTCCTCCCAGCTGTTTCTAGCTATGTACATCCAGTTTTTATGTGTACAGAGAAGTTCCTTTTTTGGTTTTATCCATTTTAATATCAATATTGAAGTTTATTGGATGAAGGGAAATATTTTAAGTTTTTAGGTAAATACTTTACTATTTTAATTTTTCAGGTTGTTTTTTGTTTTCCACTTAGGCTTTTATCAAGATCTTCTTCAGGATGTCTCTCCTGGAAGCAGCTGTATTATGATGAATTATATGAGATGCTAGAATGATTGTGGATTAGTTGTTTGTAAATTTGCTATGTATTCATTGTTCCTTTCCAAGAGCCATGTTTGCCTGAGATTAAATCTCTAAGACATTGCAAAACTGTTTCAGTTATGCCACATCCACAGTACTAATGCAACTTGTTAATGCAGCTTCTAATTCAGTAACATTCTTTGTCGTGTCTCTTTTAACACAGAGCAAAAAAGACAGTTGTGTTTTCTCAAATTTCATAAAGTGGCTGGGCTGGTTTGACGTTTCACTGCTCGCAGGAGTAGTTCCATCCTTCTCTGTATTTCCCCACCTGTGTGTTGCACTATTTCTTTCTTGGATACTGTACTCATTTTATCTGTCAGTGATTAGATCTAGCAAGCTAAAATAATATATACAACTGTTCTTACTTTTGTCTGGATTAGTTTTCCGTTGGGAGCACATTGGACCATAAATTGTTCCTTTCAGTGGCAGCAGGATTTTGGGAGGGCTTACAAACTAATGAAATTTCACTGTAGGTGGAATAAATGCAGTGCAGGTTGGTACAGACCCAGCATTCTCACTTCAGGCCTTGAGCACTTCAGTGTCTTTACAAGCTGTGGATGTTATAAGTTAACTGCAGTGTTCCTTCTGGCTGTGCAATTTGTTGTAATGGGGTGTTTCAGATGGTAGCTTTCTGAAAGATCAGTAGGCATTAATTTGTGGGGTGCTTTATTCTCATGTGGCAGATCTTATCACATGAAAGTAATATATTTTAATGTATGTGCTCTTTGCTGCAGAATATTACACAAAGTGGTTCCCATGGAAAGCACGTGGCAGTGTATTAAGCAGCTGGGATAACCTGCATTGTTTCAGCTTTCACAAAAACTTGTTTTAGCAAACCATAAAAGATTGTGGTTTCTATTACATTTTTGACCCTGTTTGCCTTTCTCTTCTCTATTGCAGGTTTTGAGGGTTTTGGGGGCGGTTGTTTGTTTTTTGTTTGGTTTGGTTTTATTTTTAATTTTATTTCTCAGACATTATTAATATCAGTAGATTCAGAATCCAGCTATTTCATGTGGTCTCTGGTTTCTGCACCATGCAATAATGGGATATGAATTATAAATGTGGTTATCTCATGTACTACTTTACTTGGACTTTTGTCCTGTGATTTTTTTTTTCTTGCTGGAACCTCTCACAAGGTTCTTATCAGTGTTTTTCTCTATCTAGATAGTTAACTCAGTTCAGGAAAAGTTACTGCAGTTGAATTCTGGAGTCATGACTCACTCTTTATAAATGACCATCTGCCCTAGAACAGTGTGAGCTTCAGTTTTTTGCCCTTTCTTAGAGTTGCCAGTTTTTTCTGGAAGTAACTTGGTAATAAGGTCATTTGTTTTCAGAGCTTTTGACTTTATGCAAATGGTATATTTATATATGATACATATATTATACTTTATGAGAACAGGCCCATTTTCTCTCTTTTTGTTGCTTAGCAAGTCGCAGTTTGTTTATTGTATTCAGAGAACCTACTCTGGATTCACCCTTACAACAGAAAACCATGTTAGAAAATGAGCTAAAAAGTTGTGTATGGGGAGAAGTACAAGCTTCAGTTTCAGTCTGTCAATATACAGGTGATTATTGCAGCTGATCTAAAGACAGTAATGATACTTTTATAATGTTCTTGGAGTTCAGAATATCTTTAGCACATGGGCTGTTAGATCTTTCTCAAGTTACCAATTGACACATGGGCTGTCAGATAAGTTATTTTTCACTTGCTTGTGCTCTTGCTCTTGGAGTTAAAAGTTTCAGAATGTTAACTGGCCAAACATCTGAGCTTTATCTCTAAGCTCAGATGTCTGGCTAGTTCAGCAACTAGAAATATTCAAGGAGCACTGTAGCTATTACTAAATAGTAGTGGTGTTAGTGGCGTATGTTTGGGGAGGGGATTTGTGTTTGCAGTGGAAGTTTGGGTTTTTTTAAAATTTGGTATGTTAAAATTAGCTTTGCATCCTTCAGGTATTTTGTTGGCATAGATACAGTGAATTATTTTAGGTGTATATGTGTTCTGTGGGATAGACAGCGTCTTGCTCCACCTTCTACTAGTTAAACCTGAGTGCACAAAACTCCTGTACTGTGCATTGTTGTGCCATTTTATTAAGCATTTGATTTAAAACATTTGTTATATCTTTTTCAGCCTTTATAATTTACTGTGACTACAATCATAATTTTTTTAGTATACTGTACTTTGTGGGTTTTCTTTGTGAACAGAAGACTATCTCTCTTGAATTTATTTAAGGCTTTATTAAGCTTGAATGTAAAGCAGTTCAGTGATACTTCCGAAATTTCTGTATTTTCTTTCTTTTTTCTATTCCTTAAGGATATCTCTTTGCAGAAGTGCTTGCAATAGGACCAATGGGTTACTCTTGCTCTCAGTACTCTGAGACTTATATTTTCACTGATACCTTGCTATTGTTGCATGAGTAGCAGAAATACCTTGTGGTTCAAGAAATCTTTAGAGCACATGAGGCAGAGCTTGAAAGAAATAGGTACTGTGGTCAAGTAGGAAACTTTTCTTATGTGGTTCCTGGTGTTGAGAGCTTTCTCATATTTGTCACAACATGAACAATGTTTGTGGGATTCTGTCCCTCTCCACCCCTTCCCTACTTAGAAATTGGGTGTCTTTAAGACTAGCAGGTGTGAACTTCTACTTTATTGGGAAAAAGTTGAGCCACAGGCTCAGCAAACATAAGGCATACGGGGTTCAACAAGGCCAAGTGCGAGGTCTGTGGGGCGATCCCAAGCACAAGTACAGTCTGGGTGGAGAATGGATTGAGATGAGCTCAGGGGAGAAAAACTTGAGGGTGTTAGCAGCTGAAAAGCTCAGTATGACTCAAATGCCCACCTACAGCTCAGCCAGCTGTGTTTTGGGCCATGATGAAAAGCAGTGTAGTTAGCAGATCATGGGAGATGATTTTCCTCCTCTCCTGTGCCCTCATAGAACACCATGTGGAGTACTGTATCCATCTCTAGAGTCCCCACCTTAGGCATAGATCCAATGTAACAAAGAGGGCTATGAAAATGGTCAGAGAGCTGGAGCACCTCTCCTATGAAGGAAGGCTGAGAGAGTTGGGGTTTTTGAGTCTGGAGAAGAGAAGGCTCCAGGGACACCCTGGAACACCCTCCAGTATGTAAAGGGGGCTTATAAGAGAGCTGGAGAGGAATTTTTCCCAGAGGAATGTAGTGGTGGGATGAGGGGACATAGCCTTCAGCTGAAGGGGGAGCATAGGTTTAGATTGGATATCAGGAAGAAGTTCTTTGCTCTGAGTGTGGTGAGACACTGGCACAGATTGCCCAGAGAGGTTGTCTGCTCTCTGTCCCTGGAGGTGTTCAAGACCCGGCTGGATAGGGCTGTGAGCAACCTGGTCTAGTGGAATGTTGCCTGCCCATTGCAGGGGGCTTGCAGCCACATGATCTTTAGGGTCCCTTCCAACCCAAACCCTGCTGTGATTTGCGGTTTATTACAATTCGAATGCCAGATATTGTAGCATATCTTCTGTGGAGCAGAAGATCATGTTGATCAAGTCAATGTTGGCTTGATGCTTTGTGGAACACTTAAATGTATTTGGCACCTAGTCCTTGGAAACAGACTCTGATGCAGTAGGTACTTCACTGTGCCCAGTGACACTTTAGCAGAAGATGTGTGAGTAAGCTTCGCGCAAGCATTAGCTATTCCAAAGAGGAAGATGGAAATTCAAGCAGTATAATGCAGACTTTTATATTGACTTATATTTCTTTTTACTTGATTCAAAGTTCTAAACTAAGATGCTTTCTTTCGTGGGTGTAAGGTCACTCAGGCCAACCATTGTCTAAATTGAATTAATTTTATTAGCCTGGAATTGTTTCCTTACAGTGTTTAATTTTTTGTTCTGTTTCCTTGCCGTCAGAATCTGAAAATAAGATGCTGCACAGCTGCTCTAGCTGTTGTTGATGTTTGTGGACAGAACCATTTTTCCTTAATTTGAAGTTTGCAGAACATTCAGACTTTTCTACTCAGTCACTTTCTTATGAACATGCCTGCTTGCTGTTTCAGCTGTTGAATCCTTGGTGAGGTCCTCTACCTGATTCCCTAACATGAGGCAAAAAATGAAGTAACTGCTATTGAAAAGTTGTTAATATCAGTATTTACACAGTGCCTAGTTAGTTACTTACTCCAGAGTAGGGGCTGATTGACTATGTAAGAGCTTCAAACTGTGTCTGTTATGAGGTGCTGGATAACATTTTGGCAGAGCAGTGCTGGCCTCGAGCTGTACTCTGTGGCAGAAGAGGGGAGTGAGCGGAACACACTCTCCAAGAACACAGGGTGAGAATATGAAGTGTCTGAAACATGGGACAAACTAGCTGGGAGAGTTGCAGTGCTTGTCCTTCTCTCAAGTGTTCTGTGTTTGGCAGGTTGCTGGTATGTTACAGATGTAGGAACAGGAGATAGAAACAATCAGTACATATGGTGCTCAGCAGAGGCAGGGTGGAAAATACAGGGGTGAGGATGGCAGAACCATCCTGTTCTGTGGTAGCCCCAGATCTTGGCTTTCCTTCTACTTATTGTCTATATTTCATTGTCTTAGGGTGCAATATTGTCATTTTTCACTAGCGGGTAGCACAGGGCTGTAAATTGCTATCAAATGGCAAGCATTAAATCCCAAGGCTTTGTTGTATTCTGTTGTATATTGTTGGTGGTGCTGTGGCATCCCAAAGGCCTTCTGCTCTTACATGTCTTTAGTAATAAAAATGCTGCAAACATTGCCTGTTTGCTGCTCAGTGTAAGCAGAACAATAGAAATATGGAGATATGCATTGTCCATGCTGTGTCCTTATGGTATTAAGAATGATACCATTTATTTCTCAGAAAATGTTACTGGGGAAATGGTGGGACTTCAGAAACCTATTTTTTGCTGGACACAGACTATAAATACTTGAAGAGTTTTCCAGAACCTTAACTAGCATATGCCATGACATGTAAACTGAGCCTACATCCTGCTGCTTCCATCTGTTTTTTTAATAGTAGGTGGGTAGGCAGCTATTGCTTTGTGCTGCTTTCCTGAATTTTCTGCTGTGGTTCCCTGTTTCTATAGACCCTCACTCAGGATACCAGGTGGAATAACTGTTGTCTCTGTGTGGTACAGTGCTTTCAATGACTGATCAGATGAATTATGGATTTGCCTTTGACCTCTGTAGCACCCATGGAAAAAAAGAAACAGGTCAAAGTGGCTCACTAGCATTTGGAAACTTGCAAAAACTTTTAGCTATTGGTGGAATTCTGAAACAGACAGGCAATGGGTCTAGTTTTCATTCAATAGAACTGGACAAATAAATATGCTGTGAATTGTGCTTGTGCGCTGCCAGCACAGACTGCTTGATAAGCAGGAAAGATTTATAAGCTTCTCGGGTACATCTTATTTCAAACTTGAAACTTTAGGATTATTAAAAAGTAATACTTAAATCATACTAACTTTTTTCCGTCTCCACAATTTTTTTAGAGAAGAAAGTTGCCAGCTGAATGCTTTTACAGTCTTAAGTTGCCTTAAGTAGTGTTTATGATTTGAAGTCATCTGGGAACTTATGGATACCAAGGATGGATAAATCTGTTCTGCACAGAACTAGCTTTAAGATGGTAAAATGTCTGAAAATCTTTCAGGAATTCCAATGTACAGCCACAAGATATAATTAAAATTTGTTTCAAATCAAGTAATTTTAAAAGTTCAGCTCCTCTCACATTACAGCTTCATTTGCTTTGGTTGTGTTGGTGTGTGCTTTTGATAAACACTCTTCTTTTTTCATTTGTGTTTTTGTTGTGGAACCAGCTAAGTCTGGCTTTCATGTAGGTAATAACATCTAAACCTGTGACATATGCTTCTCAGTAGATGGGCAGTTCGGTAAATGTTTGCAAAGAGGTACAGAGGAAAACAGAACAATTGCTGTTTAAATCTGTAGTGGGGCCTGTCATTGCTGGACCGCTGTTTTGGCCTCGAGCATCTGAGCAACACAAACGGCTTTTCTTCCCTGGGGTTCTGTTTCAGGGACCAGTGGATAGACTGCAGAACACAGAATTCTTATTAGCTGGGTGGGTGGAAGGGCTGTAATACTGGGGTGAGGGATACTTCTGGCATTTTATTAAAATCTTATGGATGTGTCAACTTATCTAGTGACCCGTAGTATGCACTTATTAACATCAACTTGTCTTTTTTGTATGATGGGTCTAGTGATTTTGTGTAGATTTAGGGGAAGAGTGATGGCTCTAATCATATAAAAACAAAATGAAAGATTGAGCTTGTCTCCACCTTCTTCTTACCTTTGTAAAGGAACCCATTATGAATATGTAAAATAATGAATAGTACGAAACCAAGGTGAGCCAGCAGTGTCTTTTCCTGTCTTGTAATAGAAAAAGCATAATGGACTAACTGAGCAGATAATATTCTTTAAAACTCTTGAATTCTTTCACACAGTGGGTAATGAGGCCTTCCTAGGTCACTAAAGGCTAAAGATTGTCAAGATTTCAAGGAGATTAGGTTGCTTTCCTATGCTGAGGGGGTTGACAGGTAACACAGAAGCAGATTTGGGTTGGGTTTGGAGGGGTTATAGTTACTTCAACAGCTAATGAGGAGGCATCAAGCTTATTATCTTGCCCTGCCTGTACCTAGTTCCTTCTGCTCTCTCCATATGTAACAGGATCTCACTATGTAGATGTCTCATGCAGACCTTACACAAGTCCTTGGTATTTTACTAATGCTTCAGGTCCTCCTCCAACATTTGTTGCCTTTTAAATGTGCTGCAGTAACCTACTGCTTAGGCAAGAGGCAGTGTGTGAAGCCATTACTTAGTTTTGAAATCTGTTTTCTTGAATGCTTAAGAGGTCCAAGTGTGCTGACTCACCAGGCGTTTCCCTGAGTGTTGGGCTGCAGAGGCCCTGAGCAAAAACCTTTGTAGGCCACATGGTGTGTGAAATGGAGCTGCTTAAGTGTAGTTCAAGTTGTCTACTGATGGATGGGGTATTATTCAAATCTAACTATTGGCATACTGTCTTTGGGTTTGATACTTTCCTTAGTACTAATTACTTGTACATGTAATTTAACATTACTTTTCTTCTTTAAATTGATTTTGAATACCTTGTTAGTGTTGCAGTACCAGAAAACAAAAATCTGTAACAAGCTAAGTTTTACTGTAAAGTACTGTAAGAATACCTAATAGCGTTTTCGAATGTTCAACTTGCTAAGAGCATTGTGTGAAATATAGCCACTCAAAGTAGCTAATTTTCAGGTGCTACCACTATAGAATTACATTCCCAAACTCAGTTTGTTCAAATGCATTTATGGAATTACCTTACAAAGTACTGCTGAATAGAGTGGCTCAGTATTTTGGAGAATTCAAGATGGTAACTCCCAAAATGTTTTGTAGAGGGATTAACTGTGGAAAAAAATGTAGATAGTCTTTTGTACAATCAATGTTATCTCTTTCTTCAAATTAGTTACAGTTCTAGTTAACTAGAAAAAGTAAATAAATAGATCATGCTTGTGATTGGAAAAGAAAAATCTCAGTAGCTTGGCCTTCTGGCCTTTCAAACTTGAAGATTTTCTCTTAAATAACAATTCCAAGGGAATAAGGTGCTTTGTGACCAGTCCTCTGTTTTACAGACACCCTCTGAAGTTCGGAGTGTGTGCTTTGATTTTTTGGTGGAACATGGCACAGGGAGCTGAAGCTGTTACAAAGAGCAGTGTAGGATTTTTCAGTTGCATGACAACTGTGGTATTAGAAACACGTTTTCTTTTCCCCTGAAAGGAAATTTTTGTCCTTCTGAGAGATTAATGGACAGAAGAATAATAATAACAGTTATTAGATGTCGTACCTTATAGACTGAGAAGGTATACTTTGTGATACTTAGTAACATTTTCGGCAGAAATGCACTTCTACCAGCTTAACTCTGATACAAATAGATATTTTCTTTTTTTCTTGGAGCAGCTGTCCAAGGGCTTGATGCCTGATTCATATTTCTGACTAGATTTCATGATAGCTCAGGTCCAAATAGCTAGAAGGTAAAATTTAAATAAATGTCAAGGTTGCCTTCTTTGAACAGAACTGAATTTGAAAACAGATAATTGGTAGAAATAGAGGGAGGATCTTTTTGGGTAGAAAAGAGAAAAAAACTGTAGTAGACAACAGGAAAGAAGACTTCCAAGATTTGAAAGGCAATGATGTTAATAATCCTTCAAGCAGGAGATGTGCTAAGTGACCTTTAGAGATTTCTTCCAAGTGATATTTCTGTTTAACAAGGACACTCCTGAAATTTCTTGCTTGTGTAAAAGGTAGAGAAATTGAAGCAAAACTAAAACAGAAAGGATGAGTTAAATAATTTTTATGTCTCTTTTTAAGTCATGTTTTTTTAATTTGGCTAGTTAAGCTTACACACCTAACCTTTTGAAACAGACAGGCAAAACTAACCTTCTGGTTTACTGGCCTGACTACAAGTGTAATGATTTTAGAAAGCGGATAAATGAGAAAAATAGCTCCTGATATTTTAGAACCAAAGAAATACATTATCTGTCTCTGATTAGTTAAAAATTTCTAGGCTTTGCCTTTAAAAATATGTTTCTTAAGACGGTGTTCACAGCTTGGTGTGAAAATGAAAAGTAATTGAAAACAATTACTTTTACTGTTTGATTTATTTCACTTTCACAAAATCGAAGGGACTTTTCACTCTTAGACTTGTGTAAAACAGGACCCATTTACAGTCATTATAGAGCTTTTAAGAGTATGTGTATGTTGCTTTCAAAAGCCTGCTAAATCTTGACAGCCAAGGGTTCTCTGATTTTTTTTTTTTTTTGAGAGCATGATCAGAATACTGTGAAGGGTTTTGCAAATGCTTAAATGCAAAAGTTATGTGGGCCGTGTGCACTCCTACAAGCCCTTCTTATCCAACTGTTGCCTATTCTACCTTTCAGATGGAATCTTTGCCACTGACCCTGAATTTAATTTCAGGGTATAGTTTTTTATTTCTCTGGAGTTCATCTTTTTACAGTATTTTGATCCATTTTAAATTTAAATTAGTTTTATAATTTCAACATCATTAATGGCAGGTGGCAGAAAGGCGGGCTATATAAGAAAGCCTTTAAATGTTTTAAAAGCTGTGTAGGACTTCAACTGAATCTGTACCTGCTGATTTAAAAATAACTAGGTATTGAATGCATTTTCTCGTGGTGTTTTAACAAAGTAGTACTAGTCAGTATGTTGCTTAGAGAGTGAGTTTGATCAGTTCCATTTCCTATTGTTTCTTGATTTAGGTAAGTGAAAGACTCAGATCTTGAACTCTTTGTAACAAAATCCCTAACAAGACAGAAGTGTTTATTTCAACTTCTGTCAGCGATTCAAAATGACAGTGATAATAGGGGGATAAACAATTTTAAGGATTTTAAGACATTGTTTTTTAAATTTCATTACTCACTTTGTTGTAGGTTGTATATGAGCAAGAAGGCGTTTTCATTCACTCCTCCTGTGGAAAAAATGATGACCAGGACAGCTTAATAGCAGGAATACTGCGTGTCATAGAAAAGGTATTTGTATAATACAGTTACAGAACTTTTGTGTATTTTTTGGCAAAGCACATAACAAGTTTAGCAAATCTTAAAGGCCTTTATAAAGTGTAGGATTTTGTAAATTAACAAACTTCACATTGTGTTTGACATTGTTATCATTTATATGTATATGTAAGTTTTAACACAGTCACACCGTGACTATATATGGCAATAGGTACTTTGTAGTGTTGAATTTTTTGTGATTTGTGTTGTAGGAAAATGAAGTGGTAGTAGACTGGAGACCACTGGATGAGACTTTGGATACTTCTAATATCCTCTGTGCTGGAAAGGTTTGTTTGTTAGTTGTCAGTGTTCTTCATTATGTTTCTCTAGAGATTTTATTTTGTGTTAACTAATGCATAGGTGATTTCATAACTGGAAGCAAAGCTTATTTATTATTGGTAGTAATAGCTATATGTAGGAATCTTATTTGCAGACTGCAGGTCAGTTCAGGTTATTAAAATACATGTGTACGTTGACTGTATTTATTTTTTACTTGGTTCACAAATAAAATAGTAGAGGACTAACTATGAATAGTAAAGACCAAATGAGTGCAAATATATCACAATCACCAGTCCCTCTGCATCTACTGTGTTGTAGTTTGGTGATTCACTCTTCATAGTTAGACACGAAAATGAGAAGTGTTGTTCTAATGCCAAATAAAAATAGAAGTCTGTGGAGGTTCACGATGCAGTGATATGTGGTATTTAATCAGTATTAAGAGGATGTGACTAAAAAAGATTCAAGTTTTACACTTAAATGAATAATTGCTTATGTTCATAGAGTCTGCAAGAGAGGCAAAGACATTTTAGGATGTTAGAATTTACTAAGTAAAACCACATAGTCTTAGTCTTAAGTCCAAACTTCCTGTGTTGAACTGTATTATGTTTCCAAGGATTTCAATACATTTTCTTTTAATCTAAAAAAATAAAGATGCTGATTCTTCAGGTTGGAGCTGAGAAATGAGGTCAATTTTCATGTTTTTTGATAGTTGTTTTTGTTGTTTTTCTCAGGATTCCAGTTCTGTTGTGGAGTGGACTCAAACTCCGAAAGAAAAATGTTCCCGAGGAGCAGATCGTCCAAGTAGTTATGAAGCAGAATGGGACATGGTCACCACAGTCTCTTTTAAGAAGAAACCTCATTCAAATGGAGGTACTGAAAAAAAAATGTGGAGGGCTTTTTTGTGTGTACAGTGTTTTGGTTTTCTTCCATGGTGGTAACTTGTAACTGAAGAATTGCCTTTAAGAATAGCCTTTTTGAAAGGCTGGGATTCATTTGTGGTAAGAGATGAATCTCTGGGTGTGGAAAACAAATTCACAAGTGGAATAGCTGTCATCTGCCTCTGTTTTTTTCCTTAAATTGGTAGAGAATTGTATTGAAAAAGAACACTAAGTCTAACTTCTTGCTTCGTCATTAGATGTAGTAGCAGTTTTATCTGCACTGGGCTTGCATTCCTTAAAACAAGTGGAATTCAAACTAGGTGTCATGATAGAAATGAAATTGGAAAAATAAGTGGGTTACTACTCAAATGCTTTTCCATACTACAGCAGCAGGGGGAGATGGAATGTACAGTTATGGCATACATGGGTCTTTAATATGGTCGTTTTTAGGTGGGCAAAATAATTCTATTGCCACAACATTTTTGTTATAGTGCCTCAGTAGAGATGTTGAAAAACAAGTTGTGATGAAAGAACAGTGATTCTCGAGTAATCTTTTTTTTCTCTGATACTCACATAGTGTTTTTTCTTTAATAATATGTGTTTTCCGTGTATTAGTTTACAGCCTGTAGCTGGGGATTATTGTGCTTGTTTTACCGTCTTAATAGTAGTTTTAAATGTCATGTCTGCCATGCATGACTACAGGGTTTGGATGTCAGATTATGAATGTTTTTGAGTGAAGCTCAGTCCTTGGCTTTTATAGATACACACACACAGCATCTCTTTTGGGTAAATATAGTTTACCACATCACTAGTTTGTATTGAATTTTCATTTCCAGTCAGCAGGGCATTCCTTCATCCATGGTGAGTGTCACTGAGGACTACAGACTTGGATTATGCTTTTTGCCACTTCTTACTTATTTCCAACTGCTGTAATTTGATGGGAGCAGGCTATGGGGTGTCCCAAATTCCTTCTGGACATGCTAGTAACTTTGTGTCCTCTGGTAAAGTAGACTTTAATCCCTTCTCTTTGAATATATGCAGTTTTGCACAGCATGTATGCAAGCCTGCACACTACAGAAGGAAAAGGTGAGGGGGAGATTTCCAATTCCTTTGCCCTTACTTTGGTAGCAGCCTTACACGACGTGTGGCTAGTAACTCTGGGTAATATATAGGTTACAGGATTGTAGCACTTATCATTTTTAGTTTGAGTAAGTAGCACCACCTGGTAGAGGTGCAGGTTGGATTTAGCTTGCTGCTGGAATTTGATACAGCAGATGTACATTTAACTGCTTGATCACTTCTGTTTTAGGATCACAGAGTATTTTGAGTTGCAGGTGACCCACAGGGATCATTAAAGTCCAACTCCTGGCCCTGTACAGGACAACCCCAAGAATCACATCATGTACCTGAGAGTGTTGTCCAAATACTTCTTGAACTCTTGTTAAGTTTAATGCTATGACCATTTCCCTGGGAGACTGCTCCAGTGCTCAACCATCCTCTGGGTGAAAAACCTTTTCCTATAAACAGTAGGTGCAGTTTTAGGGGAGTAGCCTGATGGGCTTGTTGATTGTTTTACAAGTCCATAGAAGACAAGGAGGCTCAAAGGGAAATCCAGAAGTAGAAGTTACTGTGTGCATTTTATTTTTAAAACAAATGCTGGTGTTTGTTTTGAGTTTGTTTTTTTAGGAACAGTGACAGATATAATGTATTTATAATAGCTAACACTGAAAGTCAAACTGAAATGTGTGCTAATTTTGTTTTTAAGATGCTACAACTCATGCAAACAGAGAAAGCAAGTGGTCGTTCCTGTTCAGTTTGACAGATCTGAAATCAATCAAACAAAACAAAGAAGGCATGGGATGGTCTTATTTGGTGTTCTGTCTGAAGGACGATGTGAAGCTTCCAGCTCTTCACTTTCATCATGGAGATAGCAAATCATTGATTAAATGTCTTGAAAAGCACGTTGTACTGAATGAGTAAGTATCAGACAACTCTTAGTTCTGTAAAATACAGATTATTGGTTTACTTAAATCACATAATGAATTTCAGAGTAATACTTCCTGATTGTTATTCCATTCCTTTTTTTATTAGTAGAAATAGTTTTCAAGGTGACTGAAACTGTGGTTTCACATGTGCATTTGGAATGTAAGCTGAAGTTTAAAAATTGTTGGATTGATTTATGAAGTATTTTAGAATCTGAAGTGTTACTAGCTCCAGATGCCTCAGTTGCTCCCTCTAGTGCATGCAGAAGCTTCTTATCAACATGCAGTGTAAAAGTTAAATCCTTCATGAGCTACTTCTATAAAATGGGATATTTTGTGTTACAATTTCAGATTGTCTCCTTTGTGCAAAATATGCATGAGTGTTTATGTGAGTGTGCAAGGTAACTTACACTACTGTCAGCTGAATCAATTGGTATATAAATATTTTCCCCCACAGTTCTGTTCCCCTGTAATTTCTTGCCTGGTCAGTGTTTCACTCTTGATCTTTACTACACAAATCAACTATCTGAGTGTAAATATAGTTAAGAACCTATAATTCTGTTAGATAATTTGGTGTTGTTGTGTAGTTATATTTTGCTACCTCCAGGTTTTTTAATAGTATAACCCTTTTGATCAGCATGCATAAGTGTAGAATAAAATAAAATTTTCTGGTCTCACCATGTAGGCATAAGTATAATCGAAGAAGCCAACAGGTAAATAAGGGTAGAATATGAAGAAATAAATGTGATATGACATGTATACCTTTAACAGCTGTAATGTTAGTGTAGCATGCAATCTGTTTTCAAAAGTGTTTTGCTGTTGTCACTTGCAACATAATAGTGTGATGACAAATTTGAAGGTGGATAGTGAAATGGCTGTAGGAATCCTTACAGAAGGCTCTTCTTACATTAGTAGCATCACTAATGGGGCCAGAGATGCCTTCAACAAGTAGAGCAGGCTGATGCTGAGTAATACTGAGGAAAATTTTGCTGGAGAACAAGTCAGTAGGATGTGAGGGGTTGTATATTTATTAAATTGATCTGTGAAAGGCTTTGACAGTTTCAAGGCATGATGTTGGGGTTTGTGATAATCAGAAGTTTTCAGCTGCTTGGAGAAGGTAGCGTGTGTCCAGTTGGTGGAATGGTGCTGACTGTAGCATTGTATGTGAGCTTTGTAAGGGGAAAAGTCATGAAGACCAAAGGAGGAGCTAGTAGTGGGACAGGATGAACTTGTAAATAGGAATATTCTCTGTACAACTGTAGATTAGAAAATCCTGAATGACAGCTTCATCTTAAATCCTGAGGGTTTTTTTCTCTAGGTTCCCTTCCTTAAACATCCTCATTTGGTTTCATAATTTCCCAGCTTTTGCAGGCATAGGGAAGCATTGTCGTCCTGCCATCCCCCTCCCTCCCTTCCTTTTCCCCCAAGGAAACTGTTCCTTTTTGAGCATATTGCTGTGTTTAGTTATTTGTGGATACCTTCTGACTAGCTGCTAGTAAACTGGGGCAGGTTTTGGGAGCAACTGATGTAGCAAACACTGGTAAAAGACCTGTGTTATATGGTGAGTCACAGAAAGCTTTATATCAGAACTGCGTAATCTGTTGCCTGCAGACTGCAGCAACATATTTTAAATTTTTTAACTGATTTCTAGGATAAGACATCAAAACTTGTTCAAGCTTCCAGGATATGCTGTGCTGCTTGGTATTGCCACCTTGAGCAGTTGAAAACATTAACAAATGCAAGAGCAGATACTTCAGGAACTTAAAGCAAAAAGCAATGATAGTAATGGAAATTCAGTTTGGATGACCTTAAGCATTTACCTGAGCAGGAACTTCCAGTTTTAGTTTTCTTATTCAGTTAAGGTCTCTTCTGTCACCACATTCTCTTCTGTTGTTTAGTTATGAATTATGACGATAATTTTTTTTTCTAAGGAAAGAGAAAAGAACAAATAGGCCATCCAAGTTATGGAAAGGACAGAATCATCTGTTGTTCTGCTGTTTCCTAATGGTTATTCATTCTTTAGTACATAATGTATCTCAGCTCACAACCTCATTTAGGAAAAGATGTTTACTTAGCTGTCTGGATGCCACAAGCAAATATTTGTCAGTGTAATTACTTGTTACTCCAACTTGTATTTTATAAACATGGGATACTGATATTAAGGCAGAAATTTTAGCTTATGTATATATTATCTTTATATAGGTATTTTCTTATGTTCCTTTTACCTCAAAAGATTTTGTTCTTCCCAAACACCATTTTTTATAAATATGACATCATTGCTGAAATCAGCATGAAGCAGCTAAACTGATAAAAATTGTTGTAATTTGTTGTCCTAAGGATTAACAATTGCCTTCTAGTTTGATTGCAGTTGTCTAATATTGAGAAAATACCATGTGCACAGATGACACTTTTTAAGTCACAGGACTATGAGGAAGTTTCAGAAAGTGTATAGCTCACAAATTTTTGAACATTACCTAAGTAGGTGTTGATACCTGCCTGATTGTCCAGAAAGTGTGTTTAATTAAAAGGGAGGTATGGTACAAAGTTTTAATTCTTAAGAGAAACTGACTCAGCCTTTGCCCCTGTGCTGCTCTTTAGAAAAAGCCAATTGAGCTTCATTAAGTGTTGGTGCCTCAGAACTATGACTGTGATGTCTGGCTGTCTCAAAAGAAGATCTCTTGTTGCATTTCATATCCGTCAGTGTTTACAGTGTCCTGTCCTGTTGGAATGGGCAAGAGATAAGGCTTATTAAAATTCTTATCTTTGACTTTAATAACATGGTAGATGATGCAGGTGCTAATAAAAAGAAAAGTAATTTTTCTTTCAAAGACTAGAGATAGTGGATTTAAACTTCGTGAGAGAGCAATAGAGTGATGTTTTATAAATGTAAGTCTGTGCAATGGATTAGGGTCAGATGGTAAAGTGCTTGGCTTTCTCCTGCCTGGATACAAACTGAGGCTTGATTGTCAGCCTGCTTTCTGAGCTGTTCTCTCTTCTGTCACCTACTGAGCAGTAAATTGGTCATTCAGCAGCTGCTTAAGGGAGTAATGGGGTGCCTGTGCTGAAGAAGGGGGCAGAATGGGATGTTGCAGGGGGAGAAGTGTGAGAGCAAAAGAACAGATTCATTACTGGGAGCAGCATGGTTTCAGTGCCTTTGTTGTCACTATTTTCATCTGCCTATGGAACCCTGTTGAGTAGAAAATGTATTGAGCAGGAGTGTACAAATACAGTGAATTAGGCTAAGTCAGGTTTGTGTTCATTAAGCTTTTGGAGTCTAGACAGAAATATATTTGCAGGGCTGTACTGAGCTGGTTCTGTTTTGCAGTACAGTGGCTCTGGTGTCTTTTAAGCTCCTATCAATATGAATCTTAGAATTATTCTGACAGGATCTGTTGTAGTACTATTGATTAGAAATTTGTTGATGTGCTTTCATACATTGAAAAGCAGTTTGTACTCCTTAATGTAATGTTTTATAGGATGCCATAATGTAAGATAACTAAGTGGTAGAAAGAATTCCTTAACTGTATGGATGACATAGGCTCTTTTCAGTTCCTCTATTATGTTAAGGGAGTTTCAGCATATATTGCGTTGAGGCTACATATTGTGTCTCACTACATTTCCTGTGTCACATTTTTTTGTCCATTGTCAAAACTAGAAAAATTTACTTGAAGAAAATTTTGTCACCTAGGTGTAAATGGAGTTACTTTCCAGAGTAATTTGTCAAAAAATTTTTTAAAGCTTCATTTTTCTTGGAATAAAATAGTACAATTCAGAATTAATATGAAAATAACATAATCTTTTGAAAAATGAAGGTTCTGTTTTATGTAGCATTAGTTGGTTAACTTGTGCCAGGGACTGATCTTGCATTACATAATGGATCTTGTATCAAACGTTTTATTTTTTGCACAAAGTCTGAAATGTGACTTCAGAAAACCAGTAAATGTTCTGAGGACTTTACAGAAAAAAACTGTTTCACCCAGATACCCTTTTTTAATTTTATTGCAGATCTCCACATGATGAACGGGTTCTTATTGTGAAGACTCAGAAGTCACTGTCTCAGTCTTTTGAAAATCTCTTTGATGAGCCATCATATGGCTTATTACAAGTATGTATTATCTTCAAATTTTTTATTCTGAAGACATGTATTGAAAAAAATGCGCTCTTTCATGTCAAAGGAACATTTGCTGAGTAATGACTTAATGCCATTGTAGAAGCATTAGCTATATCCTAAACCAAAACCTCACTATAGAAAGTACACTTAATTGTAAGTTGTTTTCTATGATGTAATAACTTCTTAACTTTCCTGTGGTGTTATTTCAAACCTATTCAAGTTCATGCTCTCTGTGATTCATACATTTGCGTTAGTCTTAGCGGGGAAAGGAAATCCCTTAGGAGTTACCACAACATATTAATTATAATTTTCTAAGTTTGCCTTGACTAAGTATTCTTTTAATGGATATTTTCTGATGCTTTTGAAGGGATAATGGAAATACCACAGCAAAGAGGACAGTATTGGCTAAAAATATGGGGTGTTTTAATACTACAACAGCTTATAATTCCGTGGGGCTTGTGGAATGGTGAAAGTCAGCAGCAAAACTTGAGTGACTTAAATGAGGCTAGAAGGTTGATCCACTGATGTGTTGAATGAAAGAAATTCTTCATTAATTAATTACGTTAGTTTCTGGATTTAGTTGTCAAATCAAAATTTGTGTGAAATTCCTAGCAGAGTACCTGATTGTTCAGACTGTTTCCTCTGTGAGGGTGGGGAAACTGGGTGTAAGGTTTCTGTTTTGTGCCATGAATCACTGATAGCAAGCAGTGGATCTGATCCACTTCTATGTGTAGATCAGGCTTACTGATATTGCTGCTATCCAATCTTTCGAATCAATTAGCAGTATTATCTTCATACTTAAGAGTGTTTTTTAATCATGTGATGACTGTTCTGTATTACTACCAATACATCAAACTTAAATAATTTTGAGATCAACAGACCTTCTCTGATGTTTTCAAGTGTGTATGTATATGTATGTATATATATATATATATATACATACATATGTAAGAAATATATTATAAACACAAATGTTTGTGTTTTTCTTGTTTTCCTGTTTTCCATGTTATAACAGAAATGGAAGAAAGATCCATATGTAGTAACAATGGGAAAATTTTCCAAAGTCACAAACTATATTGTTGGTAGTTTACGTTCAAGTGATCAATCAAATCAGAGACGACCACCATCAGAAATGGCAGACTTTCTCAATGATACCATTCCAGGGCTGAAGATAAATCAGCAGGAAGAGCCAGGATTTGAAGTTATTACACGAGTGAGTCTATAATTTAATGATATGGTTGCACTGATTGTTTTTATGCGCTTCTTTAAAAGAATGGTAGGACTTGAAGCATGGTGAATTATACTGTTTATGCAATTGTGGCGTATTACCATTTATTCTCAAGAGTTAAGATCATCATCAGTCACTTTTGAATATGTCGTTTTTATGCATGCAAATGTAAGTTTTCTTTAAAAGGAAGTTTGTAATTAATGAAATGGTGACTATAGTTATGTTAGAAGCACTCCCTTGAAAGGTGACCGATTTTATGTTCAGAGCTTCCTCTGAGGTCAATTAGACCTCCGTTAAGTAAAACTGGAGCATGCAGGCTAATAACCAGCTTTCTTGGCTAATCACTCCTAGCATCTCAGTTTCTTTTGAGATTAAAAAAAATATTTAACTGGATGATTAATGTCTAGGGTGTATAAATTACAGATATATGCATGATTTGAACCAAAGCTAGAATGAACTTATAATAGGATCATGAATCACTGTGGACACCTGTTGAAGTCTTTTACAGGTATGCAGAAAAGGTTTACTTTTAAATGCTTGTGATTTGTTATTTGAGCAGCTTACATATTTTTAAAACATTAAACTCTTTTATATGGGGGATTCTTTTAGTTCAAGCTAGGGTTAATATCTCAGCAGTAGCTGCATGAACTACATAATTCTAAGAAGTTGCTGCCTAGCACTTAATTAAATTGTCAATGAGAAAAAGTACAACAAATGCTATATATGGAAAATAACATTGACCTCTATATCTTAATCTGACAAATGCCTTGGACTTGTAAAGAGTTGAAATACAAATTGATTTGGGGGTTGCTATCATAAAAATATTTTTAGAAATTAAGAATTTGCTTTCTGCTGGATTCTTCTGTACATGGGATATGGGAACTGAGAGACTAAGCACAAACTGAAACTTTTGCTGGGTGTTATAAATTCTAACAGTACATACATCCTTGGTTATTTTAAGAGGCTGTGTACCAAAACTGATCTTTCCAGTCACATTGTGCAGTCTGTGTAGGGATAGCATCTCCAAACCCAAGCTGGTTTTTCAGTTCTCTTGTAAGATGCACTCATGTGTTTCAGGAATGTGTTTTAGAAGTGAAGCTCCTGATTGTCCTTGTTTACTGTGTTGGTGTTTGTGAAATTAGAAAGTTATTTAAAACACACATACATCCTCCAAAATATGAAATATTAACATGCATAGTTAGGTCCAAGTGTCTTACTCTAAAGATCTCCTTGTGTTGGCCCACTCTACTTGCTCATGTGTGTGCAATCTTAGATCCTTAGAGTTGCTGAGGTATGTGCATTTGGAAATGTAATTGCACTGACTATAAGAAACTAGCAAGCTTAGTACCATTTGTGCAGGTGTTTGCAACTACTGAAGGACTTCATTAGGATTCATATAATGCCTTTGTGTGTGTTTCAGATCGACCTAGGGAAACAGCCTGAAGTTAGTAGAAGAGAGCCTGTGTCAGCTGAAGAATGGGCTAAGAATATGGACTCTGAAGGAAGAATTTTAGATGTTGACTACATAAAACGATTGATATTCAAAGGGGTAACTAGTTTTTCTAAACTCAACAAGACCTATGGCTTGATTCTGGCTTTTACTTTCCTCCCCAAACTGTGGATGTGCTGCTTTCATTAACTTGTAATATTTCAGGCAGAACTTTGAGCATGACCCAGACAGTCATGATTGAGAGACTTCAAAAAGCATGGTTTCATGCCAGTCAAATAGCACAGCAGTCTTGCAGCTATATAAAGTGCTCTACTAGGAGAGAGATCTTGTGCCTGGCTAAAGGAAACGAGCTGGAAATACAGAAGCTTAAGTGATAAAAAAATGAAAGTGGCTTTCAGGAAAAGACCAGTATTTCAGTGTTAGGATATTTGGTTTATTCTTTTCTCTTACAATGTTTTTTCCTATCCTTCTCCAGCAGCAGCTTCTGGTTTTGCCCAGCTGTTTGCTGGGATTTGACCCTGTTTAGCAGAGAGTACTAAACACTTTTGCTGATATTTTTACTTGAACTGAGGCATTTTGCAATATGAATGTGAATTTAGTCTCAGTGATGGAAATTCTGGAAACTAATTGTGTCCTTTAGCTTTTTTACCTAATGTTACTTCAGTGTTTATATATTTTGGTGGGAATGCAGCTGCCTTAAAGCATTCATTTTATGCCTGCTGATGCATGTTTCTTGATGCAAGCAGAAATAGAGAATGATAGCACTGTTCCTTTATATTTTTTTTGTCTGATGTGCCCAATTAAGGACCCTTCCACAATCATGAGAATTACTACATACTTTTTCTTCTGTAGCCCACTTTCCTGTCAATCTCTGCCCATTACCAGGGGACTGAGTGCTTTATTTTATTTATGACTCAAGATCCCCAAAGTGGGGACTCTCATAGCAAAAATTCCGTATTGTCATGACTGTACTGCAGGAGTTGCAAGAAACTCTTGATGAGAGCAGGGTATGATTCAGGTCCATACATTTTTGTAATCTAAAATGTTGAGCATTACTTGGGAAGATTTCTGACAAGCAGGCTTCTTGAATGGACATTAGTATTTTTGACTGAAAGATTCATTGAAGGTTGGCTGTGTCTTATGAGATGAAAATATTTGTTTCAAAAAACAAATAAATGGAAGACTAGTCCTCAAGGTCACTTCCTGGCAAGACAGAAGTTTGGCAACTGTAACCAGAAGCAGCATTATATTTTTATACATTTTTAAAGGTCCTTTTATTACTTCTTAAAGTCTGTGATGCCTGTAAGTTCTTTATTTTTAGCAGTGAAGCAAAAATATAGGAAGAAAATTATTTTCTAAAGTTTCTTTTTTTACCTAAGTGTGGATCCAGTGCTTCTACAGTATTCTGTTTAATCATTCTCTTTTCCTCTTGTTTCCTCCCAGTGTGAGACCTAGTTAGCAAGTGATACTTGGCTGCAATGTCAAAAGAAACCAACTTGAACTTGCTACTTTGGGAAGTGTTGTATCAATCTAGGAATGTTTCCTCACGGTATGGTAATACTTTTGTTGATGCATAATACCCATTTTTCCCTAGGGTCTCTGCCATACTTTAAGAAAAGAGGCATGGAAATTTCTTTTGGGATATTTTCCTTGGAACAGCACTAAAGAAGAGAGAGCAAATCTGCAAAAAAGGAAAACGTGAGTATAGTGACTTTTTTCTTAAAAAATAAATTTAAAAGGTGCATCTTTTTTTAAGACACAGTGAAGTAGAAAGCCGTTTGGAAGACAGCTGCTAAAACTGTTGAATGCAAGAACCTGTGACATTTTCTTAACTAAAAACATTACATAAACAGGTGTTGTTATTCCATTTATCTCCAAGAATACATGGAATGAATGAATGCTTAAATTAAAAAAAGGAAATGTCCATGTTTGGTTTCAAAATTGTTGTTCTTCTTCAGGGATGAATATTTCAGGATGAAACTGCAGTGGAAATCTGTCAGTGAGGAACAGGAAAAGCGAAATTCAAGATTAAGAGATTATCGAAGTCTTATAGGTAAATTCATGTTTAGTCACATACCTAAATGCACACACACTTAAAAAAATTAATATGAAATTGAAGAGCCTGCATGAAGAGGCACTAAAAATAAAATGTTGGTATTTTCAGAGGTGTCTAAACTTGGTTATGTAGCTTATATATTTAATGTTGCAATCTGATTTTTGGCTGGATTTTTAAACTTCCTTTACTCAATAACAAAAGACTCTTCATTTTATGTTATGTCATAATGTGTTTCCACTGGAAATGCTAAAATAATGACATACAATAAGAATGTGAAATGTGTCTGTTCATATTTTATAATTTTTTATAGTGATTTGTATATGTGCGTTTTGCACCTACTTCTAAAAATTTCATCAAATTATGCTGAGTATTAGCAGTTTGTATTAGCACCATTTCAGCACCAGTGTTCTGGATTTCTAAATTTTTTTTCAGGAGTCAGGCCAAGATTTCTTTGTTATTCTGAGAGAAAGACTAAACTTTTTCCAGGCAGTTATTCAACACGCAAGCTGAAAGGGTCAAAGTAGTCTTGTCTTGGTAGACTAGTAAACAACATTTTTAGAGAATGATAACAGAAAAAAATATATTCTGAGTTTAAAAAAGGCCAGATGTTTGTTTCTGTTGAAACAATTGTTTTAATTTTTAAGCATTTGAAATGTATGTGGCAGTATTAGAGTTAGGTAGTAAAATACATACAAATCTACAAAATCTCCTTTTATCAAATCGCTTTCAAAATTTTGCAAGATTTCAAAATATATTGGTATTGAATTTCACCTTATTAAGGAGTATGCTGTGTGCTTGGTGTGTTTCAGACATCAAAACTACCTAATGCAAGAGGCAGTTTCATCTGCTATGAGTTACAGGAGCTTGTTAAACAGTATTTATAAAATGCTGTTATCAACTGTCACAGTGTCTTTGAGCTGATCATGTGGGAACTTTCCAGCTATGGATTATGCTGCATTGAACAGTATTCATAAATGACATTGTAGAGTTAGCTCACATAAAATTGTTTTTAATCCTCTTAAGTCTAAAACATTTTTGCTGAATTATAATCAGGATTTTTTTTTCCATAAAATGCATTATCAAAGAAAAGGCAGAAAACTTTAAAATATGTTTGTAAGCAAATACTTTCATTGGAGATAGGAAGGATTTTATTTATTTTAAAACATTCTTTATTTTGAAATGACATTCAGTTATGCAGTTGCCTTAAACACTTCAAAGCTTTGCAACAGTATTTGAGGAAGAAATCATCAGCTTAGATATTCTGAATTAATTTGATACTGGCTTTGTAAAGTGTTTTTGAAAGTGGTTTTGTTTTTGATACTGGTTTTGAAAGTGTTTTTAAATCTGGACTGTTTTCTTAGAAAAAGATGTTAACAGGACAGATCGAACAAATAAGTTCTATGAAGGCGAAGATAATCCAGGACTGATTTTACTTCATGATATTTTGATGACCTATTGCATGTATGACTTCGACTTAGGTAAGTTGTGTCCCTCTGAATGTAAAAGCCTTCTTGGCTTCTGATATGCAGCTTTGCTTATGCGAAGTCCTGTTAATAGAATTGAACTTTTATTGATTGCAATGCTTTTTGTAAATGTTTTAAAAAAGATTTAATAGTTTGTCGTGCTCAATAATATAGATAATTTTGTTCTGTTTTTCTTCCTCTCTTCAATTTGGTGTCTGTCTTAGGCATTTGAACTCATCAATTGTGTTGGGATTGGGAATGAAGTGGTAGTTTGTCTTCACCACAGACCTACTGTTGTGGGATTCTTTTGTTGTTTTTTGCGGTTTAGGTTTTTTTGTGTGAACTTTTTAAAAAAATTGAAGCAGTCTTGCTTTTCAGAGTTTTAAATGGGTTTGGGTCGTTGGAGCTTGTGTGTTATATATGTTTTTAAGACTGATAATATCAATAAAAATGATAAGCCAGCTGCTACTGCTGTAATTAAAGCTCAGCATGCTGAACCAGCTGTTTGTAAATATGGTGTTCTTGTGAATATTTTAAAAGCTGGTTCTTGAGAAGTGCACTTAGCAATCTGTCAAAAATTACATTTTAGTGCATGCATCTGCTGCAGAGGGGAGAGCATATAACATTTTGCTTTTATTGCATTGTTAATGTGATGGCTAGTCTTGGTTTCTTGTTAATTGTCTTGGGAGGGAGGGAAAAGATACTTGCAGTTGGTTCCCCCTTCACCCCGGCATGACATTTGGCTGTTGTATACTTGGGAGATTTTTGGGTATTCTGTATCAGAAAAGTTTTGGGATTCTAAAAGCCCACTTTGTGCCAGGTTTTGAAAACAAAAAGTAAGATTAAATCTTTAACCGCTAATAAACATGCTGCAGAGCTGTAGTTCTGGTCAGCTTTCGTGCTCTCTGAGAGAGGGTCTTGATCTTTGGCTTGAAAAAAGGGAAAACTAAAACTGATGGTTTAAACATGTAGCTGTTTCATCTCTTTCCACGTTTTAAAATTCATTAATGCACAGTGACATTATAGGTGAAAGTAAAGCATATTCACCACTCACTCTGTTAAAAACATTGTTGAGATGGCTTAAATGTGCACACTGGATAAGTCTTTTGTTTTATAAACAAGCAGGAATAATGGAAATACAGTAAATTTGACACAGTAACTGTCCAAGGCTTCTACACATTGGTGCAGTGCTGCTCTTAATCATTTGACAGCAGCTTTAGAGGGGGCTGAATAATGCCACAAGCTGACAGATAGGGAAGGGGACAGAACAGCTGTTAATAGAATATTTTTCTGAGTAAATTCCTTAAGTCTGCATTAATTTAATATTTAGTTTATTATTAAATGGACTGTTAAACTGTCTTGGACAGAATTTTCTCTTTATTTATTTCGCATTTATTTTTAGTTAGCTGTAGTATTTAATATGGGGAACACAACTTTTTTCTTTTGACCTTTTAATTATTTACCTGTTTACTATTACTTACTCTATTTTTATTCTCACAGCTGCTTCATATTTTCAGTTACGGACTCTAATCCTCTTTTCAGTTACAGAGTTGCAATTACATCATTAAGAAAGAAAGTCAGCCAGCTGAGAAATATTATGTTGAACCAATCATTGATGATAGATACTTACATTAATTGTGTTCTCTTATTTAGAGAGGTCAGCAACAATTGGGCAATAGATAAGCTGAGACTAGCAACAGTGGTAATTGGAACAGTAGGGTAGAAGGGGAAAAAATTACCTGTAGTAATTATTATGCTATACTTAAATGGACTGTTAATTACAAACAAGAAAGCTGTAAGAAGCATTTAAAAACTATAAAAATTTGAAAAACTTCTTTTTTACAATAAAGTTTTATCATTGTTTGTAAAAATTATATGCTTTAGTGGTCATTTCCTTCTCCAGTTAAATGAAAGCTTTTCTTGAAAGCATGTGAGCACTTTTTAGGTGGTATGAACTTTATTCACCACTTCTAGACACAAAACATAAAAGCATGTCCTTGAATCAGATCTGGAGACCTGTTGCTTTTGTGCTTCTTGTAAGCAATACTTTGCTATTAATTCCCTTTCTCTCTTTGATAGGTGGAATTCTTCATTGTTTTCTGCTTGATTACACAGATGGTCTTAGGCTTGGATGTATTTAAAGTACTGTCCAAGCAGAACAGTCCCAACTTCCTTAAATAAAGGAGTCTTTAGGGCATATTCAGTGACAGAAAAAAAAAAGTGTAAAATGCAAAGTTTTCATCATAAGAGCTGTTGCACTGTGTTTTTCTGGAATTGCAACTCAACATCTCTTCAAGTGAATTTGAGAAGAAAATCTTCATTAGGGGGTGGGTGGGGCAGTGCAAAGATACTCAAAATTTTAAATGCCTAGAAGAAAGTAATCAAGTACAAATAGAAAGGAGATTATATACAAGTTTGTATTTGTGATGGTGCAAGGTAGAGACTTAATCTTAAAAATATCAATATATGCTTCTGAGTTCTAAATAGGAACATTTTTACTAAAAATATGTTGTTTACAAACTCAGTTTGAACATATTTTAACAGCTATTGGAACAATGTCTTTGCTTTAGGTTCTCTTTAGATTGGCAGAAATGGCTTGTAAATCTTATCAAATCTGTGGGATGTCGGTTCCGACTAATACAAATTTGTCTTTACTGGTAGTTGAAGGGGAGAATTATAGTATCTGTATGTGCTAATATTTGTTTCACTCAGTCATTCATCACACTTGAAAAATTGGTGTTTTTACTGCTGAGTTTAAATTTCTTTTTGCTTTTTTCCCCCTTTGCTTTTTCTCTATCAAGGTTATGTGCAGGGGATGAGCGACTTGCTGTCACCTGTCTTGTACGTTATGGAGAATGAAGTAGATGCCTTTTGGTGCTTTGTATCGTACATGGATCAAATGGTAAAATGAGGCTTTTTTAGCTCACATAAACAGATAAGCCACAGATAGTATTTGGGGTTAATTTTGCTTTATAAATTTCACTGGGTTATTTGAATTCTTTTAAAGGAGTCATTTATGTTTGGAGTCAATTCGCTTTTGTTGATTGAGGTTGTGGTGGGTTTGCGATAGTATTGCTGTGTGGTACAGGCATATTTGGCTCCTTAAGAATTCCAAAGTAACCATCACAGACAAATTTGTATTTATCAGGAGTCCTCAAGCAGGATTTTGTTCAGGATAATGATTTCATTATATACCTGCCTTTTGGCTTTTGTTAAGTGCAGTTTAGACTTCCCACAAACTGAAGCTTTTATGACTTGTGCATGTGGCAAAAGACTGTGTGACTGATAGGAAAATAAAAGAGAATTTTTTTGTTTGAGTGCAGTCATGCTGCTGAAAAGTACAGAGCTTAATCAGATTTAAACTGTCATTTACTACATACAAAAATGGTAGAAAGAAATACAGTTCAGTGCTTTATTTAAACTTTTCAGTAAAAGGCAGACATTTCATTAGACAGAAGTACAGTTAAGTATCTATATATTAAATACCTAAAGGGTGAGAACCACTGTTGCAATGACAAAACTTCTTTTAAAATAGCTGCAAATCTCAAAATTGAGTTAATAGAAGTGACAGTGCTAATGTTTTATTCCATACAGCATCAGAATTTTGAAGAACAGATGCAGGGTATGAAGACACAACTTATTCAGCTGAGTCATTTGCTTCGTTTACTAGACAGTGGATTTTGCAGTTATTTAGGTAGGTGTATTATTTATGCACAGTAACTGAAACAGCTTCCTGTATTCTGTTCCTCACAAGTCTAAATATAATTCCAATATTATATGAGTATAGGACTTGTAACTTTATAATGCCTAAAATGTTTAAATAGTTGCTCCATAAATTGATGCTTATTAAAAAGATAGGGTCATCCTGTTACCAGTTTTAAAAATATGCTGTACTCTTGCAAATATCTTGATTATAAGAAGGTCCTGCCATCTTAAAAATCAGTGGTGTAAGCATGTGCCTGTAAAGTGTGGGGTTTTTTTCTTTTTCACCTGTTGTCTGAACCAAATTTGATGCTTCTGAAGTGTCACACTCTTATTCCTAGAATCTCAAGACTCAGGCTACCTTTATTTTTGCTTCCGGTGGCTTCTTATCAGATTTAAAAGGGAATTTAGTTTTCAAGATATTCTTCGACTATGGGAGGTAAGGAAATATTTCATCATATAAACTTCAGCAGTTTTTGGACTTTAGAAGAAAAAGCATGGATCATTTTGCAAAGTGTTTAATACTCTGATAAATTAAAAAAAAGGAAGGATTTAGTACAATGATCTAAGGACAAGCACGCGTTTCTTGTCTTTTTAGCCTAAAGAACAACTTGTGAAATTAATGCAAAAATACTTATTAGAGCTGGTTTGGATAAATTGGCTGTCCAAAATGATTTGGACAGGAGTCTTCGACAGAGACTCTTTAAGTGAAAGCAGTAAGTGGAGAGTAGCTGTTAACTGTTAATGGAAAACAGCTCATGATAAAAGAAAGAGCATTTGTTTGATTAATTCCATGGTATTGGTGATTCTTTATAGATTAAGCTGAATGAAGCACTGTCAGGGTAGTTTGTGTTAGCCAAAGCCATGAAGAAGATGATGTCAGAAGATCATTCATCTTGATGATGAGGCCTTGTGATGCAGCATAACATTACGTAAAGCATCAAAATGTTGAAGTTCTGATAATTCTGGGTTAATGAGATTTTTTTTTTTTTTATTTAGGTGATCTTGGGATCAGATGAAATAATTAAAATTAACCAATATTCTTGTCTTTAATTTTTCGTTCCCGGAAAATTGAGAAGTGTGTCAACAGTGCAGGTTTATTGTCGAAAATGCGTTTAACAGGGGCACAATATTCACTGAAAACTCAGAAGAAAAGAATAGATGCTCAGGTGAATGGAGGGAGTATTTTATAGGACATTACAGAATATATGTTGAGGAACAGAAGGGTAATGAAAAGAACAGGGCTGAGATTCATAAAGTTTGTACTATAATGAAAAATATTGTTTCTGGTGTGATGAAAAATAATGTTGATACTTTTATTAACTTTTTCCTCTAATGAAAAAGGAGTCACATAAAGAGAAGGACCAGTATTTAAAACTGACTAAAGTAAATATTTTTTAGCTTTTTTATCATCAGTTGCTGGAATTTACTGTCATAGAGTATTGAGGTGGTATTTCAACCAGAGGACAAAAAAGTTTATGGATAACATTCATAAATGAGGAAACCAGTATGTAAAAAACTAGAAGAATACTCTTATTCAAAGCTGTAAATGATAATGACTTGGGAGGGGAGATGCACTCATCTCTTCCCCCCAATATTATGTTGTTTTCTCAGTGTTTCTTAAAGACTAATTTTTCTTTTTAAGTAGATGACAACAGTATTTTTTATACATAGTTTATAGTCCCAGGCAAGCATGTTTTTATCACCTCTGCTATAAGGCATATTTATGTGTACATACAGGAAAGAAACACACTATATTTCTCTCTCAAGTATTTTTTTTCCTCTTTTAGGAAGACGATGGAAACCTTTTGATATATGATAGTCTTGCAGGTTTCTTATAGCGCATCATAATGTATGTTTACTACAAGTATTCAATTTCTTTGCTAGGAGATATGGAATGGGAAAGGGAATGTCTTGTTTTCCTTTTCAAAACAAAATAATTAAGGCATTATGTTAGTGTTTTTATGTGAAGGCCAGAGTCACCTTGATAGTTCATCTTACAGTGGGTTGTTTTTTCTCCAGTGCATAGCCATGCAGCCCCACTGATATCAGTGAAGTAAGTGGGATTTATAAAGGCAAGCTATAGGCACAGGGAGCCTTTTCCCTCCATAGAGAAATTAACTACTTTTTTTTGGTATTTGGCTGAGCAAACCTCATGTCCAGTTTTGTAATAGCATATGAATTGAGAGAATCCATTTGAAGGTAGTATTATGCTATGACATACTCTTGCAAAGCGTAGAATGGAATGAAGGAGAGCTACCATCTGAGATTCCAGTCCAAGGTTCCAGGACTTCTGGGGCTTTTTCTGTCTAATCTGCTAATTTCAGGGTTCTTCTGGATCTCTGTTTCTCTCCTCTGACTCATATGAACCACTTTAGTAAGCATCAGACACTTTTTCCCTGTTCCCACAGGCTTCATGACTTCCAGTGTTCTATCACAAAAAAAGGAATGAAAAAGATTCTTTACTAGTGTGGTTTGTCCCATCTCCACTCACCTTGGACATGGGAGATGCTGGTTCTTATCATCTGGAGTAGAGGCTAACTCCCAGCCTTTGCACTTCCTGAGCAAGAGCCATAACCAGATTGTGGTAGAAAACGTGATTGCTTCATTGCTCTGTGACAGAGTTGCATGTGATAGAGAGGTGACATTCCACCTTCTGTGGATAAGCTGAGACATGTTATGTGAGTGCAGTTATTTGCGATGTTACATGCAGCACCTTTTGTGTGGGGTTAAACTGCTCTGGCTGTGGATGGGTTAACTTACAGCACATTTTAGTAGAGCTTCTCAAAACACAGCCCAGATAGCCTGCTGACCCACTTCTTAGCTGCCCCAAAATTGAAAGTAGTTCAGTCCCTCCTTGACACTGGAGAGGCAGGCAATATCACCTGGTAATTCCAGCCAGTTCTTAATCTTTTGTTTGCACAGTGGTGACTTAGAAGAAACCCAGAAGAAAATTTTGTAACAAAATTACAACTAACTCATACCTAGCTTCCGTGTTATTCTAGTATCAGTCAGTAACAAAGCCAGAATGAGTTGGGAATAAGTTACTTTACAAATGTTGGTTACAGTATTCATGGCTGCTGAGGTTGTGCTGGAACAAACGAGTCTTTACTTGTGTAGCTGTATGAGAAAGAAAAAGGAAAAAAGTTATTGCTCCTTATTTTTATATTTTTACTTTCATACTTATAGTTTAAATGCCAATTTTTCTTCCATCCTTCCGGCATGTTGTGATGCTGCTGTTATGCATTTACATACATAACCTTAAGTGTGTGCTCTGCTCCAGAATTCGAAAGGTTTATCAAAAATGGGTAGCAAAATGTATGGATTTTTTTGGCAGCAACTTGATGTTAAACCAAATCAATGCACAACGGTGTAGACAGACTGTGTTTGGTAATTATAGGCATTTTCATTCAATTGTTATTTTTTATCAGCCTACTTGCATTCCAGTCTGTCTCCTGGAGTGAGAGAATGCTTTAACAGAATATTGGTTGTCTGATAAATATGCAAAATTTAATTTCTGAACTGGATCTTAATTGAAACATTCAAGTTTAATTGCACTCTATATTGGGTGAACTTTCTTTGGATATCTTTGGGATTTATGCAACTCTGTTTACAGGTTACATGTACTAGTAAAGAAAGTTCAAGTATAAGCTCTTCCTCATCTATAAGGCTTTATTCCATCAATAATGATGAAAAGTTTTCTGCTAATAAAGTAACAAATTTTCAGTAGTCTGATTTCTACCTGCCTTTTTTGAGAGTAAATCCATTGTCTTAAATCCTTTTATCTGTCAGGGCATTTGTGCAAGCAGACTTTTGCTTCTTTCTGGTTTTTTTGGGAAAATTGTTCTCCAGCTTTTTGTCCACATACATGTTCTTTTCAAAATAGGGTATTAGTTCTGAGGTTACACATTTCAGTCCCAGTGAACTCAAGAATAATTTTGTCCTCCATGGGATCAAAAGCCAATGTGTCTTCAGTAGGAAGGGAATACCCACCTACCCCCAGTACCTGCATGTTCATGTCTTCAGGACTGGGAACAACTTTAGCACCTTATTTATAAACATTAGAGCCTTTTTAGCTGTTGCTGGGCATGACACTCTTCTGCCAATTCACACTTAATGCAGATACTCTAAACCACACAAATAATTTGTTAGTTTCAGTTACTTCTGTTTCACATGAGCTGAGGCAGAGCCCACTTTCACAGCTCCTCAAGCTCATGCAGTTTAGTACCATTATAGTGGACAATGACTTAAGAAGCAGATAAGCATTTGGTGACTCAGACTTGCAGTTGTCTCTAAAGGGCCAAAAGTAAAATTCCAAATAATTTTAGGAATACTTAGTTGCTTTCAAAACCAGCTTATTGTGAGATAACTGATTTGGCTGGAGGACTTATATTCTAAGAACTACTTTTCTTTTCAATGGAAAAGTATAAGCATTTAAAATGTGGGATTTTTATATTTTAACAGGTCATGTGGACGGAATTGCCTTGTCAGAATTTTCATCTTCTCCTTTGTTGTGCTATCCTAGAATCTGAAAAACAGCAAATAATGGACAAGCACTATGGCTTTAATGAAATACTAAAGGTACCAAATTCTTATGCATTATTGTGCTGGTTTTGGCTGCAGTAGAATTGTCAGAATTGTCTTCCTAGTGGCTAGTTTGTGGCTGTCGTTTGGGTACTAAGCTAAAATATTAGTAACTTTTTGGAGTTAATGCAATATGATTGTGGTTTGTATTGGGGGGGAGGGAAGGGTGCATACCATTTTCTGAAGGGTTAAGTGTCTATCCTGCAATTTTCAAAATGGATGTCTGTGTTTAATGATAAGATCATTAATAGATCTAAAATGGTTCTCTCCTCAGATGAGTTGCTATATTTAATACTAACTTTTGCTTTATCTTCTATGATCTAACTTACCATCTCTGAAAATGTGAGCTGCAGGGGGAAGTATGTTGGAGGGCCAGATATTTTGTCACGTTTAGAAGTACCATGGATTCCTCTTGCAGGCCTTGGATGCTGGTGAAAGGCAGCTGTTCCATGCTGTATCTTTGAGTAGCCATTTCTCCATGAAGTAGAGAAATGGCTATAGACTAGATCTAGCCTTTCACAGCTTAAGAGGCAGGTTAATAAGGTGATACTTACTAGCAGTGCAGTGCAGTATTAATGTATTTTGGGTGAAACAAAGTTATAATTTATCTCACTATACCTTGTGAATCTATTTTTAGCATATCAATGAGCTGTCTATGAAAATTGATGTGGAATATATACTCTGCAAAGCAGAAGCAATTTCTATGCAGATGATGAATTGCAAGGTAAAGATATCTATCTACTGTGAATATTTATAGATAAGAAAATTCTGTAGTTAGCTGTAAGTGTTCATGTATGACTTGTGAAATAACTGAATGTCGGGGTGTACAGTGAAGCATGTTGTGTAGCTGTGCAGTGCCTATGTTCGAGAAGTCTGTAAGCAAGAATAATTTATTTTATAGACTAATACTGTTCACTTGGTGAGACTTGAATTGTGCTTTTTGGTTGTGATTTTTCAACTCTCAATAGGTAACCTCAGTCCAAGAAATTTGGTGTTTGGTGTGCTTGAGAAAAACTAGTTGAAAGATGCATTGCATTGAAAGCATGCCAGACTTATTAGGCAAAAACTAGTGTATCACTCAATGGAACTAATTTCAATAACATGAAGTATAATTGTAACAGTTGATTAGATTTTAACTTTTGTGATGAAGATTATATTAATCAGGATTAATCAGGAATTGATTCCTGAGTGTGTTCCCTTTGCTGTTTTCTTGAAAAACAGCTACAGAAAATGTTAACTCTAATGTATGTATTGCTGAGAGAGATGCTTTCAGTGCAGCTAAATTCAGATGGATGATTTCTCACATGAATGAGTCCTGGGAATGCAGGATGGACAGAGGGGACTTTGTTGTTAACTTTTTGCATTTAATTACAGTGATTTTTAATATTTCCCCTGCCGCCTCCTTTCTAGGAATTGCCTCAAACAGTCAGTGAGATCCTGGGGATAGAGAACAGTTTGGTAACACCGGATTCAGACACAGGAGAGGATGAAAGTGGAGCTGAGTTGAGCTGTCCGACATCGCTATATCAGAGTATCTCAACCCCTGTAATTGCTGCCAATGGGACGAGGGACGGCGCTCAACAGGCGGCCGAGACCCAGAGCCTGACACCTGCCTAATGGTCCCCTTGGAGAAAGACTTTCACTGAGCACATTTTGTTCAAGCACTTGAGAGATGGATATTTAAATTTGGTGTTGATTAAGCTTTAAGGTTGTAAAGAAAATCTGTACTGTAATGCTTTTGCATTAAAGCTTTACAACATGACTCAACTTAACTATTTTTGTAGTTTCTTCTACCAAAATAGCCTTTTGTTTTCAATAACATTCCTTAATATTTTTGTAGCCAAGTGCATTTTCTTTTTGCTGGTAAACTGGAAATGGATGGTGATTAAGAATGAAAGAAATTTCTGCGTTTGCTGAGCTTTCACACATATTGATCTAAGACGGTGTAAGCTCTCTGATTTAAGCAGATTCACAATATGCCACCTGAAGCTGCTGTACAAAATTTTCAAGCTGAAGTGATGCTGATGTGCTAAAGGAGGATTCTTTTGTAAATGGATTTTCCCTATCTCAAATGTTTACAAAAATACTTCTAAGTATTTGTTGCAGGTTGAATGTAGATTTGAAATGGACATTAATACTTGCACAGTTTAATGTCCAAATACTGAATTTTCTGTAATTGGGAGTGGACGAACAGTATATTTTTACATTAACATATCTTCACTTTATATATACATATATATATTTACACACATACACACTATATACACAATTGTTTGTGAATACTAAAAAGGATAGTTGTATTTTCAATATCTAAATAAACTTGACTGTTCATTCATATGAATCAGTTTGACCAAATTAATGCACAGCTCCAACCTGGGCTCTTTTTCAAAACTTTTCTAACTGAAGGTAACTTTCATGTGAATACATTCAGTCCTACACTTGATGTAATTTTGCAATTGATACCTTGCAAACTTTACTAATGTTCATACTTGTTAATATACTAACTGATCAATTAACCACTTACACTGTTTTTATGGCAACATTATTTGGAGAACTGATAAGCAGGTTATAAAAAAGCCAACCAACCAACCACACACCAAAATAGTAATCACAATTAACATTAATGCATTTTTTTTGTATCTGCAAAAGGCAGTATGTTTATTCCATGCCATGCCGATGTCCTCTGACGTTATGTGAAATTTAACATAACTGATTAAGTGTATTCATTATTTGGTAACTATTGTACATATATAAAATAAAAGTCAAAGCTGATTTAGTGTTTTTAATTAAATCATATTTAGAGAAAATTCTAGTTGTCTGGTTGTTAATGTAAGAATATGAGACAGAAGGGAGAGCTAGTGGTTAGTCCATGGATATGACATATTTTGTGGGTAATGGAGGGCTGTGGGAGTTTCTGCTTGTTACTATAGAATGGAACACGCTTTTCCTCTCTGGGTAGTGGAAGTGTGGGATATGGCAGAGCTTGCTTTTCTTGTGGAGCAGTTTACTTTTACAAATGTTATTTGTGCCATCTTAAGCAAATACAAGTAATACAATAGGCTTTAATAGATAAATCAAGTTGTTAAAATAATTTGGAAGTTGATTTAACTTCTCTCACCAGTTGTCAGCAAACACTGGACAGCTGAATCAGTTCAGATTTTGGTTTTAATATCGTCAATGTGCTATCTCTCATCAGTTAATAAGAACTTGAGTCCTATGCCATGAAAGTCAAGGATTCATAGCTCAGCGTTATCTGTAGGCTTTCATTTCCTGCCCAGGAAATTACTGTGAAGCATCATGCCTTTGTTCCCTGGTGAGCATTGTACTTCTTGGCAGTTAATTTAATGTGACATAGAATATAGAAAGGCATTAGAACTTAGATATTCAACACTTTGGTTCAAAGATATTAAGGAAGTTAGTTTCAGTATTTTTGGAGCACCTAGTTCACTTTGAAGTGTACTTGCAAAATGTTTTTCATCAAAAATTATGTTCAATGAAACTATAGAAGGAGGAGAGAAATGTCTACAACAGGAATGCAGTGGGCAAGCTGTCAGTTAACTGTGCATGGTTCTTAGTTATTTAGGATGTGCAGCCACAAAAAAACTCTATTCGAGATACTAAGATCATGAAGAACGCCACAACTGACTGAACATGAATATTCAAATGTTTGGGAAAGACATATTTAGTGGAATTCTGTAATTTCTTAGAATTACAGCTATGGCTGCTAAGAAAATGTACCAGCCCATAAAGTAAAGTTTGCCTTTGCTTTTTTGGTATGATTGTTCATCTTTTCCCTTTGTATTCAGCACTTGGATGTCAAAGATGAGAAGGTTGCTCATGAGCTAACAGTGAGCAGCTGCTGTGGAGGGCTCAGGGTAGGTAGGCTTGCTCAGCTTCCCAACAATTAGATGAAAGGCCGCTTGCAGCATTCATTGTATGTAGTTTCCTTCCTGCTGACAGGCAGCCTTGCAAAGAGTTGCAGGAGGAACCACATCTTCCAGCAAGCTATTCCTGATTGTTTTAGTCTCAGTGGAGACTTCAAAAACAGTTTGAGAAGCTTTAATCAGGACCACGATGGCTAAAATGTCATTAAATACTTTGGGTTGACAGTTCAGGATGTTTAAATTTATTTTGTATTTGAATAACTTAGATTGCTTAGAATTAATAAATGTGAACTAAACCAGAACACAGTTTGGTCACAGTTGTAAGGCAATAAAAGGGGCAATAATGGTTTAATTCCTGCAAAACTGTTTTGTTTTTTAATGCTTGACACTTGAAGATAATGATTTTCTGTGGATGAGGTTTAAAACTTCATATTTTTCAGTCACAGCAGTTTTTCCAGTGTCATCTGTTCCAAGGTATAATTATATCGACATAGTTCCTTCAAATACATTTTTTTTCTTATTTTGCATTTTTGGACATTTTTTTTCATTTTGAAATTACATTCTTGAAGTTGTTTTCTTCTGTTTGTGGGCAAGATGATAGCTTACAAAACAGAGATATGGAAATAGCTTACAAAATGGAGGTGGAAGTTTCTTGGACATTTGGACTAATGCGAATGTTTATGAAATGGTTTTGATACTGCGAAGTTAAAAGCTATAGAAAGATGATCCTAAGTTACCCACAGTCATCACTTAAAGCTTCAGTTACATTGAATAGTGCCTGTCCTGTTCAGCTAGTGACTGTGTTTGCACCCAGTGAATGTTGTAACCAGTGGCCTTCAAATCTCTGTTAGGTTTGGAGGTTTTGTTTTGGTTGTTGTGGGTAATCTTCATAAGGAATTTAAGGCTATGTATATGTTACAACAGGTCCTGATTGCTTTGAGAATCAGATGTAGGAATACTGTGTTAATTGAACTACAGATCAAAACAAAACCATTGCTAATAGAAAACATTGTATTAGCAGTGGTTTTGTTTTGATCTGTAGTTTAATTCAAATTAAAGTGTTAGTGTTCAACAGAGCCCAGTTTTCTTGCTAACAAGATTTTTCTTAAAACCTTTAAATTTTTCTAGTGGACAGTTTTAAAATGCTTATGGTGCCTCATTAATTATTCTCTTTAGTTTTTCCCCACTCATTACTTGACAAAACTCCTTGGCCCCAGTCAGCCAAATGGTGAGGAACTGGTTTCCTCATTACTTTCAAATGCATTCTTGAGCACCAAATTAAAGCTCCACTGATGAAACTTTTCAGAAGCCTGTAAGAAGTGTTCTTCTAACTTCAACTTGTTGAGATAATATTTTAGTTCAAAATATGTGAGGCACTTATTCCTCACTTGCCTAAATAATTTTCTGTTACAAGACTGTTGCATAACTTGAAAAAAGGTTTTATTTTAAATAATTTAGCATTCAGAATTTGGATTATGAACTAGTTTTGGTATCACTAGCATGATTTGTGCATACTACTGTGATGCAAATGAAACCTTACCAAGTAGGGGTTGAATTTCTGTAGGTGGAAGCTATGTTTTCCTCAAAACATTCCCTGTTGGACAGCAGAGATGACAACGCTGAGGAGGTTAGCGACATTTTAAAAGTGCATCTGTGAATTGATTCATGTTACAAATAGAATTGGAAAAAAACAATTAAGTGGGCTGAGTACAGGATTAATAATTTGCTTATGTGTTAAATGTTCCCCTGACTAGATTTTAGTAATTGCATTGATGCAACTTAAAACTGAAGTTTGGGCTGCAGAAGAGTGACTGGTAAAAGTTTTACCTGTGGCTGGCTAAATATCTTAAAATATATTTTGCAAATCTGTTGTGTGTTTTTTTCTGAGTATTTGTTTAGTGGCTGGTGCTGTCTCTGTGTGAAAGAAGCATGCTGAGAGAAGTCAGTGCTTGTTCTTACAAGAAAAATTCCCTGAGCTGCTCTTTGGTGGCTGAGTTTAAAGCTGGAAATCCTAACCCTTGGTTCTGTCTGTGCAATTACATCTAGCTCCATAGTTGGTGTGACCATGAGCTTTGTATGGGAGCACTGATAAGGTGATGAGACACAGATACATAACTGAGCACTTAACAGACAGATTTCATATATGTGTGATACTGTATTTAATTTGAAGAAGCTTTCAAATGGTTTGGGGCTTTTTTAATGGTGTTAAAAGATAAGTTGTGCTTCATGTTTAGTGGGACTTCAAAATGTGCTATTCAATTAAGTGATGGTATTGCAGGGTAGGCCTTGTATAAACTAAGCTTGAATTTAAATTTTTATTTAACTGAGGATTTTATTCTTAAACATTTTTAGAGAATGGGCTAAATTTTCATGTTAAATCACAATATCTTCGCCCAATTTGAATTTTTCTGATTAATTGAAAACAATAGATATATTGTAGGATGTCAATTTTTACCTCATTCAAAATCAATTTCACAGGTGAATCAAATATATATTTCAAACTTTCCATGTAATTCAAATAGATAAATTCTATTCATTCCATTCTTCTATTCCATTCTTCTAGGTGGGTTTTGAAAGAATTTGATTCTACTATATATTTTGATTATACAGGCTCATGCCTCATACATTACCTTAACATTAGCTCTTAGACTGTTTCTGCAGGTGTATCTTGTTATTAACCAACCACTGCAGAGCCTGGTGTGCACAGCTGAAACTGCTGCCCAGGCTAGAGCAGTTCAGCAAACGGTGGTCACTTGTGTCCTCTTGGAGTGTTGCAGCTGACCCTGGTGAGCAGCCATGCACTCACCCAGCCCCTTGCCTTGTCCCCTCTTCCATGGGATGAGAGAAAACAAAAGGAAGGCAGGAAGGCTCATGGGCCTGAGGCAATGAGAATGTAACAGGAAAAGCAAATGCTGCTCCCACAAGGAAAGCACAAAGAGGATTTCAAACACTACTGTCCATCAGCAGGCAGGTGTTGATGCACCTCCCAGAGAGCAAGATCTCACCACGGGTCCTTGGAAAGATAAAGGCCATGATCATGAATGAAATGCCATGACCTGCTTCCTCCTCCTTTTCCTGAGCTTTTATTGCAGAGCACAATGGCACATGCTGTGGAATGTGCCTTTGGGTCAGCTGTCGTGGCTGTGACTGCTCTGAGGCTTGTGCCCACCCCTGGGAAGCAGCCAGAGAACCTCAGCGCTGTGAGGTGCTCAGCAGCAGCTGAAACCCTGCTGTGTTACCAACACTGACCCAGGCACAAACCCAAACACATCACCATACAGGCTGCTGTGAGGAGAGTGAACTCCATCCTAGCCTGACCCCTTTGGTGTGATGACTCTTGATGATGAGTGAGATCATGTTGGGAAAAACTCCTTGCCATATTGAAGAGAACGCTTTTTAAGCACCCATCCAGATCTGGTGCAAAAATTAGTTGTATTACATACAACTGGTGTGGAGATCTTCTGTTTTGTTTGCCAAAACTAGATTTTTTCCAAAGCACTCTTGGTGTATGAATTGGTCCAGATGACCTTTAGGTTCCATCAGTACATGTTACCTTTGGGCATTGGTCTTGAAGAGCTTCCACACACTCCTCTGGTTTTACTGCTCCAGTAAGTGATGCAGGAGAACAAGGAAGTCTTTAAAGTACAGAATTTTGGGTTCCAGGACTTAATAACTCCTCAAGCAACAAACAGTACAACTATTGTCACCAAAAGTGGCAATCCCAACTCTTTGTGCTCTGTCTTGGACTCCTACACCTTTTATGCCATTGTGATTAGCTTGTGCAGCACATGGTGAACAGCATAAAGGAGCTCATAAATTTCAGACCAAATTATCTCAGCCAGATCAATCATACACACATTTTTTCATCATGTGGTGAATGCCTGTATATATGCATACAACAAGCTTGTTAAAATTCCAGATTTGTAATATTGGAAGGCATTCTTAAAAACTTGTCAATAATTGATTAGCTACAGTATTTCCTGTTGGAAGGTATGTCTTGTGCTAGATGCCTGTTGAATCCATTTGCAGGATACCTTTGGAGATCCTGACTGTATCATGCAAGCAAGTTTCAGGTGTTTGTGGATTTCCAGCACAGATAGAATAATTGCATGCAGCTGCAGACTCTGTAACTTCTGACTTCCCTCACAGGAGGTCGGCCTTCCCTGGTGATTGTGCAGCTGGTTGTCTGTAAGCAGCTCTCTCTGCCCCAGCATCTGTTTAAATTTTGTAACCAATACAGCATTTCTGAGGTAGGTACAGTCTGACAATTTACAGCTGGGCTCTGTAAGGCTTCTACTAAAGAAGCCTTAGTAGGCTTGTGTAAGCCTTCTACTAAATAGTTTAGGTGTGAGAGTAGGTCCTTGAGGCTCTCCTGTTCTCTGCACCCTTCCATTTAACTGAACCCACCCCTTTGTATGATTTGTTACTTTCATCTGTACCTGTTTTCCTTATCTCTCTTGGGAGAATTTATGAGAAATTATGCCAAATGCTACGCTACCATCAAGATGAATGACGTGCATTGTTTTGCCTTGGTCCACAGGACTGTCATAAGAGGAAATGAAATTTGCTTGACTCAATTTGTTCTCAGCAAATCTGTCCTGACTGTTTAATCATCTGTTATCTTCCGGATCGTTACAAATAATTTTGGTACTTCTGTTTTCTCAAACAAATGAAATTAGACTGGTCTGCAATTCTTCAGCCCTTCTTTCTCCCATTATCTTCTTGGAGACTGACATAATTTTGGCCTTTTCCCAGTCTTTTGTCACTTGTCCTTCCCCATAGTTCTTAAAACAGTTATTGATGGCAGAGGTTTAATGAGTCCCCTCTGTAAGTGGTTTCTGTGCTCTCATTTGCTATGATCAGACTCATCACGAGTATTCTTCAACATTGTTTCATGTTGTTAAAAGCAAAGAGCTTATCTCTCTGCCCTTGCTATTAGTTATGAGAGACATCTGGTCACAGATGATTCTTTAACAAAGACTGATGTAAAAAAAGTGCCTTGAATACCTAGCTAATTTTGGGGACCTTTTTTTGTTTTGCCCTTTCCTTGTGCTCAATAGTCTGATAGTTCACTTCTTATAGCTGCTGCTGCAGTAATTTCTTTTAAAGTTGCTTTTGATGTCCTATATTAATGACTTTGAATTTTGTACCACAGCTTTCATCTATGTGCTATTCTACCTGTATTTGGTAGCTTGGTCCTTGTTTGCATCTCCTATAAGCTCCTCTTTTGAGCTGAAGGTAATGAAGAACTAATGACTTATGCTACTGCTAGTAAAAGTGTAGTAGAAAACCACACTTCCTCTGTAATGAAACAGTTTCCTGATTAAATTATATTTTCTCTGGAGCAGGGAAAGAACTGTCTTTCTGCTCTACATTCCCTCTTCTTGGCTCTTGTAATAACTGAATTTATTGATTTTTTTTTTTTTTTGCCTCCTGAAATAGTTTCTGCCTTTTTCTCAGGACCTTTCTTTTGTTGAAAATTGTGAATTCACTTTATGTTCATGATACCATCTGTGTTCCCAGGTCTTCCTAGCCAGTCTATCTTTTGGTAGCTATCCTTGCCCAATGGTTGTTAGTTGGTTAAAATCCCCTTAGCATTGAAAGAGGATGGTTTTGATGGTTGCTTGAAAACCCATACCTTCATGACTTAAAAATTAAGTGTACATTGTCATTGTAGATTTTTCAGCAGACCTACATTGCTCAGAGAATTGGACTTAGGAGTGTGTGTGTGTGTATATCTCTGGTAAACAGGAACACATTGTACATCCTTCCTTGTTGAAAAAGCTCCTTTGGTTAGTCCACTTGTCAGTTGTTTCACAAAGTCCTTGTTTTACCAATAAAATTGTGATTTGAAAAGCTATTGGGACTTCTATTTTCTACTCATGTCAACATCTCTTACATGAATAATTAGCACATCTCTTCTCTGCCCTGCCTTTTTCACCTGACAGTGAATAATGGTGATGTTTATATTTTAGATCCTTGTGGAGGCCATCTTTCTTTTTGCTTTTTTGATACCTTTTCATAGCTTCATTTCTTTCTCTGATGACTTGAGAGTTCTTTTTCCTCCTGTTGTGTGCCTTGAGACAAAAAGACTTGATGATCTGGGAGAGCCAGTGCTAAATCTGAATAGGTTTTTGGTCAATACTAGCTGCTCTGCCCTGTGAATTTCACCCTCCAGTTAAATCAAGCTATGGTAAATTTTACAAATATTTTTAAGGAAAATAAGCTGAAACTGGCAGTTGATATCTCTGGTGGGGATAAAATGACTCAAATACTGAAAACATCTCACAGATTTGCTTTAGATTTCAATTTTCACCTGAGAATTCTGCAAAGTTTTAAGCTTTAAAAGTGCATAGCTGAGGACTTCAGGCAACACTGACTCTGCTGTCTCATGAGAGAAAAAAAGAAAGTTTGTGTAAAGTAAAGAGGACCTTGCAGTTTCTGAATTCCGAGTATAGGCAATGAGAATAAGCTTACTCTTTTAGTAACAAGAGTAATTCTTCTTACTGTGAACATTAATTCTATATCCCAAGATGAAATAGCATTGCTGAGTGACACTCTGACATGCTCTAGATCAGGTACTTTTGAATAGTTGCTTTGATGAACTTCTAATTTTTTGGTCAGTGATTTTAAGAATTTACTTAGTCTAAATACAGAGCACTGGGAGCTATAGAAAAGTAAGTTGAGCTCTCAACAAAATTTGTAGTTTGACAATATTCCCAGAGCCATACACCAGCTCTGTACAGCAGCTAGAACAAAGAAATAAACATTTTCATAAATGTCTTTTGGTCTGGTGCTGATATGGCAAAGTCCACCTACAAAATAGAAGTTGCCAAAGGAGAACTCCCTTTTAGGGAGAAGAATCTCTCTGTGGGACACATGGGCAGACAGCACAGGTAAAACAGCTGAAGCACTGTAGTCCTCCTACCTGTTATTAACACCTGCTGACACATTGTACCTTAGTTTTGCATTCAAGAATCATGCTGAAGAGGTTATGAGGGACAAAACCTTTGCTGTGCTCTGGTTACTGCACCGAGGCGCAACAACAACAAGGCTCCAGAAGAGTAGGGTTAGTGATTTGTGTGATGTCCCAGCTGCAGAGCCAGGATCTAACACTGGATAAAATAATGCTCTGTCTTGCCTGTAGGTGGAAAGGCAGCCCAGTCATGTTTGGTTTTGTCACTGGAGCATTCAGAAAGTGCTAAGCAACCTGCCTCATAAATTGTTCAACTACAGGAACCGTGTCTGTGTATCTCATGCACAGCAGATAGGAATATCAAAGTCCAAAGACACCAGCTTGCTATCCTATCACCAAATGTAATGAGAAAACAGGACAGGGAACATCTCTTGATAACTTAGGATATGAGACTGAGCTAATAATACGTGTGGCCATGTGCAGCCAGCTGTTTCATTCAGCTGGTTTGCCCCTCTTTTGGGAGGCTCAGGGCAAGTCACCGATGGTGATTTTCAAGGGGAAATGGTAAGTTTCCCCTGCCTGGCGTGTTGGAACAGAGAAAACTGAGAACGTATTTGAGGGAAACTGACATAGTGCTCCCAATTCAGATGTCCTGTTCAGTGCTACATGCTGTAAGGTAACCTATGTATTCAAAGGATGTCGTGGAGAGGTTTTGGAAGGTGAAAGAAGTGAGGAGGAGCTGGGATGGCAGGTGACGGTGGCACGTCACAAAATGAATGTTACAATGAAAGAGAAGTTAGAAATCCTAAATTTCGCAAGTAAATTTGGGAGATGGGGTTCCTTTAACCCTGCAGTCAAGTTATTGCTTCAGCAGTTGCCTTCTGATCACTTAAAGGGAGAGAGATGGACTTCTACACCAAAGCATTTCTCGCTATCTGTGCACAACTCCCCTGTGCTGAAGCTCAGCTCCTGCAGTTCTCTGTGCTGTCCCCACACTCTCAAGCCTGTTGCTCCCGGGGCCGTGAGCCCTGCCGTGCCGTTCCGTGCCGTGCTGAGCCGTGGGACCGCGGTGGAGGCAGAGGCCGGCCCGGCCGTGCCGCTCGGGCCGGCTCCGGAGCAGGTGTGAGGGGAGGGCGAAGGAGCGGCCCCGGGGCGGGTGGGGACAGCGACAGCCGCTCCGCAGCGGGACCTGCCCGGGATGCTGCCGGCACCGCCGCCCGAGGCTGCTGCTGGCGTGAGGCGGCGGGATCGCTGCCCGCGCCGCGCTGTCCCGTCCCGCCCCGGCGGCTGAGGTGAGCGGGGACCGTGGGCGTCCGCCTGCCGGCAGCTCTCGTCACCCGGAGACGGGTGTCCCCTAATCGTGCTTCCATCAGCCCGGCGGGGGCGTATAAAGGCAGCGGGCGCGGCGAGGCGGGCAGAGCGCGGCGCTGCCCCCCGCCCGCCGCCGGCCCCATGCAGCCCGCCATGATGATGTTCTCCAGCAAGTACTGGGCGCGCCGGGGCTTCTCGCTGGACTCGGCCCTGCCGGAGGAGCGCCCCGCCGCCGGCAGCCTCACCGTAAGTGCCGGGGCCGGGGCGGGCAGGGCGGGCCGCCGCGGGGTCGCGTTCCGCCGGGCCCGCTGTCAGGCGGCCGTGCGTCCCCCTCGCTCCTCGCTGCACGGTCTCGGCAGCTGCGGCGGCCGGTGAAACTAACTTTGCTGTCCCCGTTCCAAACGCTGCCTTGAAAGTGTCATGAATAGCAGAAAAAGTTTCATGAGCAATACAAGCCTCACTGCAGAAGTGAGCTGTATTGCTGTAGAAATAATAGCAAAAAGCATCGGGTCCAAATCAGATGGTTTGAAATGCTTGGATTTTGGAAGCCCTTGGTTAGCGGGTTTATATAGCCCTTATAGTCCAGCGGGCTATACACATCAGCAGAGACTGCCTTTTCAGGGCACTCGTAAGGCTCACAGCACCATCTGTAAAGCATTTTTGGCAAGACAGAAATGCCGTGCACCCACTCTACGCTGGTGCCGGTGGATTTGCTGCTGTTCCCGGCTTGTGCCGACGGGCAGGGGTGCAAGGACACGTGGGAGCGCCGTGCCAGGGGACTGTGTGAGACGGAATCACCGTGTCAGGAGATAGAAATGGTTCTCTGTAAGGTGCAACAGGTGCTTGGGTGGTTTCAAGCAGGGGACAAACTTCTCTATGCTAACAGGTAAACGTTATGTGTGACTAAATAAGGCAAGCTGCTCTGAATACATAAAATATTTGGGATTATGAAGACTGTGAGTCCAATAAAATTTTGTAACAGATGAAGATTTTTATCGCTTGGGTAAAACCAGCAGGGGATTGTACCAGTTTAAAATTGGCCTACTATCTGTAGTAAAAGGGGGAATATCTCTATTTCTACATGCTCAGCTTCTATTAAAAACATTGAATTAAAGGGAATAAATTTGTTTTACTGTCTGTATATTTGGGTTACTTTCTTCACTGAGTTCTGCTGTAAACTACTTCTTTTTCCGAGACTTCCGCTTGCTCCAGATAATTAATTTTCATTAAGAAAGTTGGTTTGTTAGGTGTTGTTTAATTATGAAGTGTACTAATGAACATGGCTAGTAAAATTCAAGTTCATCCTCTTCTACTGGGCTCATAACAAATAGGTGTTCATTTTAGTTTTCAAATGCTTGAGAGGGTTTTTCAGTCATCACTTTGGGTAATGCTCTGTTGAGAGTATTAGGGAACCTCTGATGGGCTTGGAAAGTGCTGAGTGCCCTTGTTTTCCAGAGGAACTGACAGTACTGAGATTCTTGGATGCTTGGTTGACTCCACAATCATGTGTACAAAGCTTCTAGAAAGCAGCACACATGGAAAAACCACAGATGCTGTAAAAGCAGCACCTTTGTCACTTCATCTGGAGTTTGTGTGCTTGATGTATGTGAAAAGGACTTATCCAAATCCTAGATATTACTGAAGTTAAAACAAAAGTGACCTTCCCCATAACTATCCCTGGGCACGCTTCTTACCATATCAGGTAGGAGCAGACTCATATAAGCTCAATTGCTAAAAAATAAACACGTGTGAAATCATTCATATATCATTCTGCAAAAAAATTGGCTTTCCAGATTGTTGTGCTCTAATAAACAATGAGAAAAGACCACAGGGACTTCTTAGCATGTCCTGTGCCTGGTTTAAATGTGGCTGATTTCACCTGTGCCGTTCAAAGTGTTAAAAGAGCTATTTAAAAAGCTGAATTTTCTGGTTATTTTATGTAAGCTGCTTTAGAATTTACTGAAGTACCATTTAATCCATTTGAAATATTGAAATAGTATATGTTTTTAATGTATATCTGCATATTTTTATGGATTATAACAAAGCAGTTAGCATCTCACTGGAGATTTAATTTCTTCAGGAGTAACAGGCTAAATATCGGAAAGGGCAGGCTGCTTTTTGAAAATCATGGTCAGTGTTAGAGAAGTTGTCTATAAAAGATGTACTATTGGAATTTCAACAAGATTTAAGGTGATAAAATAACATTTTTTGGAAAATGAGGACTGAAATTTCGCTTAAAACAGTCTTGGACTCACAAATTCTGAGAAGAATGTAAGAGTGGCCAAGGACGGTGCAATTTTATGTATTTTTTGAGCTCCTCAGCTAACTCACCCCATCTTCTGTGGGGTGTAAAGTTTTTCACAATGAGAACAATCAGCCATTGGAATAATCTCCTGAGAGAAGCAGTGGATTCCCCAGCTCTGGACAATTATAAAATTTGGCATGACGAGGTGCTGGGTCATCTTGTCTAGACCACGCTTTCGCCAAGAAAAGTTGGACCAGATAATCCTTGAGTCCCTTCCAACTTGGTAGTCTGTGTTGCAGTCTAAGCATTTCTGTTATTGTTTGTATAATCAACAGAGGTTTTGTTTTCTCAGGATGAATTGCATTACATGATAACATTATTGTACTATGACAGAGAACTTAAAGTTTTGGCTTTAACAGTAACAATGGTCAATACAAAAATACAGACCAGTGCACATCTTCATAAATTGACTGGTACAGGTTAGGATAGCATCCCTGTGATTTTGCAGAAATATTCAGGTTTCAATAACTGATCTGCAGGCTTTACCAGTAATTTAGACTGTCTCTATTTCACATTTACTTCTAATAATAGCATTGCCCAAGTCATGCTATCATATATGTTCCCCATTTATGCTTTTCCTTAAGCTTTTTAAAATTTTTTTTGTATGGCCTCTTATACAGTCTTCTCTAGCAGCTGCCTTTAACCTGTGATTCTGATTTCAAGTAAACACACGACCTTTTCTTTCAAATTAGCCCAGGATGAGTTCTGTTCAGCTCTTTTCAAACAAAAATTTATCTTGAGGGAAATTTCTCTTGCCTGTTTTCATCTTGCCCATTTTCACACGAGGTGATCTTGTTTTTTATCTGTTTGTAGCTAAACAGATCAAGTTCTGGGAAAAATGAGGAGAAGAAAGGGAATAAGGGAAATGGGAAAAGTGAATCTGCATCTGAAGGTGGAAAGACAGCTGTGGTGTTTTCCTTGAAGAATGAAGTTGGTGGATTGGTGAAAGCTCTCAGACTCTTCCAGGTAACGCTTACAAATCATTTATGCTGGCTGGACTGAGGACAGCTACTGAGGTCAGGCTCTTTGTTGATATCAATCTAATGGACCGTGGCAGGAGGAATAGAGTGCAGCTACACTCGCTCGGCAGAACTGAATAAAAGTAACTTAAAATTTTATGGACCATTGAACAAAGCATTTTGGGCTTGTGAAGGATTTTCTGAAATAAAATTTGGTAGTGATGCTGATGTTCACATGGCTCACTTTGAGCTTCTGACGTGATTCTCAACACTGTAAATTACATTTGAAGTTGTCTGTGCAGGCCACAATGAAAGGAGACACTTTCAGAGAGCAGTTTGGAATCTAATACAATCAGGTGATGCTGGTGGCAGCCTTGCTTGGTCTTGAAGTTAGAGACACCTTTAAGTGTTTGCAGGGTCAGGGTTTTATGTGTCCAACTGACATGTAAATTGTGAGTTATTGGTTCCCACACAGATCTCCATGCAATCAGTGCATGTCAGTCAGACTCCTGGTCAGAGTGCTTGGAGGCGTGTCTGAGGGCCATTAAAGCAGCATGATAAAAGCCTTAAGTTGTTCAGTCTGTGCAGTGAAGAGAAAGTTAGGAGGTGGCTTGGAGCCTGCCTCTCAGGCCAAACCATCAGGGGCATGTAAGTGTGGGACCACTGGGTGCTACCAGCCCTCACTCATAGTAGCTGGCTCTGGGAGCAGATTCCCAAGGCTGGTGTAGATTAGACCTGCAGGTTCTCCAGCCAAGAAAAAGAGGTGAGTTAGAGCCACAGGAGGGAGCCTGCCAGGAAGCAGGGTGTTTGACCAAAAGACGGGAAACCTAAGTGAGTGAACAGAAGTTGCAGTAGGAGTTGTGTTTTCAATGCAGCTGTTCTCTAAGGGTTAAGTGTCCAAGTGCAGCTCTGGCTAAAATGCTGGCATGGGTTCATAGCTGAAATTCTGAATTTGAACACCTGCTACCCCTTCTTGGGAATAAGCATAGAATGCACTCTGGTCACTTAAAATGTGTCTGGAAGATGTGGCAGGAATATCCACCCCCATCCATGTTTCACTTAACGATTTGAGTATTGCAGGAGGGAGTGCAGGGTTTTGTTCTCAACCTAGGGAAAACAAAATTGAGTTTGTTATGTGATTGGGTTGCTACACTGTATACGTATTTCATGCTAGTGAAAGAACTATGTCTCTAGATCCAGAGGTGTAAAAACAGACACTGCTGGTTGGCTCTGCCAGAGCACACCTCTACCTGCAATGGACATTTATGTAAAATACAGCAGGCAATTGGAAATACAGACATGAATTTCTTCCCATTTGGAAGTCAACAAATGTTTTATTCGCTTCACTGCGTAAGTGCAAGAATAGTTGTGAAAAGTAACAGATAGTTTCTAGCAAGGAAAAGGAAAAATCAGAGTCCATGGAAGGTCAGTCATGTTAAGAACAGCCATCTAATCCAGCCTCCTGTTTTGAAGGAAGGCTGTCACTCTGGATCAGGTCAGCCATGGCACATTATGGTTATCTGTCTCTGTATGATACCCCTGGGCAGACCAGTAGTTGTGGTGGGAGAGAGACCCCATAGGAAAGTTTTCATGCTGGAAGTATTTACACTGTGATGTTTGTTGCATGATTTTGTTTGATGGGAACATTGAAATAGAGTTTAAATTGAATTAGATTTTAATTTAATTGCTGTTAACACTTCATGTTAATTGATAATTGCACAGTAGATAGGTGGGGATTGATATGTGTCTATTCTCATAAAAATATTTTCTTCCTCATGTGGTAAGGTACATCAAGTAGTATGTTTAATAACATCTGTTTAAAGAAGCACTCAATTGTATTTAAATTAACATTATTATGATGCAAATTTCCAATTAAAATCGCATTAGAATTTAATATTTATAGCAAAGACAAACATAAAATTGCATTTAATTGAAAAAAGTGTTACACTGTCATCTGTAAGAGATTATTTTTGTAGATAAAATGAAATTGTTACTTGGCTTTCTTCATTAAAAATAATAATTTTATTTTTACTTTCCGTGTGAGTTTTTTTTTTTTGTCATCAGTATTTAGTATGTGTCACTAATTAATCCTGTAAATAGGGAAAGAGAGTACTTTCAATAAAAAGGCCTTTTAATAACTGGAAAAACTTTCCTGAGGAATGTGCCACCAGTATTGCTCTTCTAGCAATGCTCTTTTATGTATGTCTGTATTTCATCTGTTATTTCGTCTTTCCACAGGAAAAACATGTGAGTATGGTTCATATTGAATCACGAAAATCAAAGAGAAGGAATTCAGAGGTGGAAATTTTTGTGGACTGTGACTGCAGTAAGAAAGAATTTAATGAACTGATCCAGTTGCTCAAGTTTCAAACTAATATAGTATCTCTCAATCCACCGGAAAACATCTGGACTGATGAAGAAGGCAAGGCTGGTTTTGTACCACTTGGTTTAGACACTGACAGATGTTTTGCACAGGTATCTCCATGATCTTACACTCCAGTGCATTCAATTTGCATTCTGTCTCCTACAGATCTCGATTGTGTCCCTTGGTTCCCCAGGAAGATCTCTGAGTTAGACAAATGCTCTCAGAGAGTTTTGATGTATGGATCTGAGCTGGATGCTGATCACCCTGTAAGTGAAACACAAAATTGTCCTGTAGATGATTATTTGCCAGTACAATAAAAAGCCTATTGACTGCTGATTGTTTTCAGAAGATGAGCACTGATTTCTCTTTGGTAGTTTCAGTGAATTAATTTTCCTTTTCTGTAGAAAGATACACAAAATTCAGGTCCTCCACTAAACTTATTCATTGTTTAGCAGTATACCCCCTTTTGTACTGCTTGCAAAAAAAAAAAAAAAAAAAAGAAAAATTAGTTGATAGAAAGATTTCAAACTTTAGAATTTTGATCAATATGATCTTCAGTTCTGCCAGAAGTAGCTCTTGGGTAAGAACTGCTATTGTCAATAAGTGTCAGAGAAAGAAAGAATTAGGAAGAAATTATTTGACACTCAGGAGGTAATTACAAGATAAAACAGAGAAGCATGTTCCTGTTTTGGGTGAATGCAGCAAATGAGAAGGTGTCTCTCATTGTTTCTCAAAATCTCCTGACTTTGGTGGCAGGAGGCAAGCCTGCATGTACAAGTGGTATCTATAGTAGTGTCAAATGCTCAATGCAAAAGACAGAAAAAAGGGGTTTGTTATTGTTTTATTTCTTTTTGCTAATGGCTATAAATGTTTAACCTCTGAGTCTTTAGATGGCAGATGAATGTGAGCATTTGTGTTAAAATACTTTCCCTTTCTATGAATCCAAGTTTCTACCTCTGAATGACTTGACTGAAAGATACTGGTGGTAGATGGTTATATTAATTCCTAAAATAGGCTGGTTTAAACTGGTACTGTCAGAAATTTCCAGCTAAAAGGACGTAGGCAGTGAACTAAGATACCTGACCATAAGACTGTCTTGTAATAGAATCAGATTAAACTCTGGCTGTAGATGGTAATTTCCTTTGTTTTTTGTTGCACACATTTTGTGCTGTGGTGGGAGCTCAGACACAGATTCTCACCCCTGTGCACACAGATGGAAACCATCACAAAGATCCATGGCAGCCCCACTGTCTCTGGTGTCACCTCCCCACACACCAGCCACGATCATCATCATCATCACCTTGCTTGGTTCTCAGCCTCCTCTATCACGTGGGAGCCTTTCCCATACTGAGGGCCCATAGTCAGGGAGCACAATCCTGAATCCTGGTTTCTGCCATGTACTTTGTGATGACAAACTAGGATCTAATTCACATTTTCTCCAAAAGGAAAAGACTGCTGATTAACTTCAATCATTTACCATTATTTGCTTCAAGAAGGGGTTCTAGAGACAGCTCATTCCAGCTTTGAGTTTATGGCTCTGACAGGCCATTAGATGCTGTTTTATGTTCTGAGGTGGTACCTTCATTAAATACTTGAGCGCTCTGCTGAAAAGTTGCCTTCAGTTTTACAGAAAACAAAAAAAGACATTTGCATTATATGAATATATATTTTACACTTGGGAGGACTCTTGCAAACACAATTTACACACCATTTGTTAGCCTATGCAGCATGCTGGATGTTAGAAATGGGGTAAGAACCCTTAACTCTGTGACTGGCCTTTGAAAGGCCACTCCAGTTGCCTGCCCTGTTCCTTAGCAGCGGCATGTCTGTGCCACAGGACCAAAGAGAATTATCCTATTACAGACCCTGCAAGGATAACACCACTTCAACAGCTTAGCCTTAACCCACTCCATAATGGCTAATGACTTCAGTCTCAGTTTCATTACACTTGACAGGTTTTTAAGTCCCCTGTGCTGTCTTCCTTCCCTTTCCAGGTCTCTTGAATGGTCTTCAGCTGAGTAACTCAACATTTGTCTCAATAGGTATTAAGGAGACAAGGAGGCTCCCCCAGATTACAGCAACTTTTTGCAAGTCAAAGAAGCTTTTCTGTGCAGAAGTGGAGGTTTGAAGGTTTTCTGTAGTCCTGTGAAATCCTCCCATACTCTGCCCCAGCAGCACAGCTTTGGTTATGGGACAGTAAAATGTTTCCTGAGTTTTATGGAAGCTCATACAAGTATTTCAAACCAAGCAATGTTATCTTTTAATTTGTTTCAGTGTTTTGCATGTCTATGTGAGCACTAAGGAAAAAAGACATTTTAATTTTCAGCATTTTAATTTTCAGGGGGAATCTCAAATGCACTTTCTGGGCCACTAACTGGGTAACATAAGTAACTCTTTAACCCTTTTTTATCTCCAAGGAGTTGGCAGTTCTACTTTGAAAATAGTTTACTCTTCTTGTAGTCCCAACCTGAAGTATCTTTATATTTTATAGATATAGAAGAGATCTTGTTCTAATTTTGAATAGCTCAAAGAGCTGTAACTGGCCAGCATGTATGTGTTATACAACTCTTTTGCTCTTAGTGTGGAAAAGGTGTGAGCCTACTGTAGCCCACCAGGTAGAGCCCTTCCTTTGTGACTCAAACTGGTGCTGGAGGCTGATGGTTCAGTTCCTAATGTGCTGGTTAAGATGGCAACTGCTGAAAAAAGAATCTTCAAGATGAGTTGCAAATGATCTTTAGATGCTTGATTCTAGTGGATTATAAAGAACAGGTAGATTATTCTGCTATGCACCTGTGTGTAGATCTCAGTTCAGATCAAGGAAAACATGAGTGAGATAAAATGACAGGAAAAAAGTTTTGCTTTTCATGATCTTGGATGAATGACTGTACTTATGCACACAGCTCTCTTGAAAGAGCGTCTGTGGAACTCTGGTGAAGAAAAAAAATTAAAAAAAAAAAAAAAAAGAAAAACCCTTAGAAAATAAGGGTTTTCTTGCAGTCCAGTAGATAGTGTAAATCAAAATACAATGCAGCTAAGTACTAAAGAAACATTTCAATGATTTATTTTCTAATTCTTACTGCTAATTTTATGTCCTTATTGTAAATTACTCTCTTCTTCCTTGCTTAAGGGATTTAAAGACAATGTCTATCGACAGAGAAGAAAGTACTTTGTGGATGTTGCCATGAGCTATAAATAGTAAGTACTGGCATAATTCTTCCCTGTGCTGCTGACTAGTTAGAATTCATGCTCTACTTAATTCTGTAGGATGAAGTTTAACAGTAGACAAAGTCATCCTTTAAACTTTGACTAGTTTAGTGTAGGCTATAAATTACGAACCTGATGCTTGGAATCCCCTTATGTTTTTATACAGCTACAGGCAAGTGAAGCATTTGAAAAGCAAGCACTCTCTTTTAGCGTTTTATTCACAGCTGCTTAAACTTTGGGAAATATTTTACAGATATTTGCATGCCTTACTGATAAGCTGGTGCACTGCTAAATCACACATATCTAGCATCCCTACATAGTTGGAAGAGTTCACTAAACCCCAAAATTATTATTTTCTTTTGATGCACATACTATACTGGGCTGAGGCCAGTCCCATGAGGTTCAACAAACGAGGTGCCAGGTCCTGCACTTTGGTCTCAACAACCTGCACTTTTGCAGGCTGGGAGGAAATTGGCTGAAAGCTGCTCAGTGGAAAAGGATCTGGAGGTGCTGGTCAGCAGCATCTGACCACGAGCCAGCAGTATACCCAGGGGACCAAGAAGGCCAGTGGCATCCTGGCCTTTATCAGAAATGGTGTGTTCAGCAGGGGCAGGGCGGTGATTCTCCCCCTGTACTCAGCACTGGTGAGGCCACACCTTGAGTCCTGTGTCCAGTTTTGGGCCCCTCTCTGTAAAAAGGACGTTGAGGTGCCAGAGCGTGTCCAGAGAAGTGCGATAGAGATGGTGAAGGGGCTGGAACTCAGGTCAGATGAGGAGTGGCTGAGGGGGCTGTGCTTGTTTAGCCTGGAGAAAAGGAAAATCAAGGAAGACTTTATTACTCTCTACAACTGCCTGCAGGGAGGTTGTGTGAGGTGGGGGTTGGCCTCTTCTCTCAGGATAACAAGTGGCAGGATCAGAAGAAATGGCATCAAGCTGCACGAAGGTTTAGACTGGATATTGGGAACCTTTTTTATTGAAAGGGTGATTGGGCCTTGGAGTAGGCTGCCTAGGGAAGCGGTAGGATCACAGCCCCTGGAAGTGCTCAGAAGGTGTTTGGATCGGGCACTTTGGGATAAGGTTTAGTGGTGAGCATAGCAGTGTTGGGTTAACAGTTGGACTTGGTAATCTTAGAGGTCTTTTCCAGCCTTAACAATTTTATCATTCTTTGATTCTACTGGATGCTGCAAAATGCCATTTATCAGTTTTGCCAGTACACCTTTAAATTTCTTAGAATTTAGTCAGTGCATTTCTGTGGAGTTAGAGAAGTGGTGGCTGCACACAAGTACACTGCAAGTGTTTTCTCATTCTGTTTTTTTCCCCCCATTTCAAGTCAGTATTTTCAATTTGCTACAGTCTCTGGAAGTTAGGAAACTTGCTGTTCTACCTACTAACACCTACTGTGTTGCAATTTTCTTGTCACAGAAGCACTCAAATAGTTCTAATCCTACTCTAGGTTTTATTTGCAACAGGTTTAAACCCTCATTCTCAAGGGAAAAAACATATTAATTTCATGTTCTTTTCAATTTTCTTTTCTACAGTTCTTCAGGTTTTTCATTTTTTCTCCTTTGAGATTTCTACCTACGTGGTTTAAGAATATGAAACATGCAATTTTTTCACCCACTTACAAGAGGCACATCCTGTCAGGAATCAAGTCAAAACTGAATTTCTGGAGGTTTTTGAGTATAAGGCTGTTATACAGCCTGCAGGAGAGTGGGGGGACAGAAGGATTAACTCTGCTTTTGACCATATATAATTCTGATTATATATTTCTTCTACAGTTGTCCCAGGGCAGTCATTAAGCTATTACCATTCTTACCCTCGTGTAGGTGCTAGTGTTCTTTCCCCTTTCTTTCTGCCCACAATGGTATTTGTTTAGCTGGGTGCTCACGACATCCATCCAGCACACGGAGCTGCTGCCTGCTGGGCAGGTGTTTATTAGTAGAGAAGCTCTCTAGACTGCCCAGGTAAGCCCTGAGTTTAGCCAGCTTTCAAATGTAAATTGAGATAGCTTTTTCGTTGGAATGTTTGTTTAAAGTTGATTGATTTATTATCTTGCTTTTAGTCTAATACTTGCAGTGAAGTCAGTGCTTCTTGTCATTTACTACAGTGTGAAATGTCAAGTGGATACCTGTGGATGAGGGCAGGCTGTGTGTGCTCTTAGGCTCTTTCAGTAAGTGGGATAGCTCTCCATTTATCCATGATGGTGGCAGTAGTGCTGTGCATTTCACAGCTGCTAGCTTTCTGGTAAGATCTTCCTTCCTTCTCCCTCTCAGCTGCCTAAGTGCTGGAAAGGTGATGCAGCTGGCTTACTAAGCAGTAGTTGGTCTTTTGCTTCAAAGTGTGGCCTTTTTTCCCACCCAGAAACCAGAAGAGAAACACCTTTTTGCAAAATAACAGAAAGTAATCCTGCATATTTCCAGAAAATAAATCAAAGAAAGGGAAACCTTTCCCTTCTTTAGATTTTGAAGGTTCAAGAACATTTTTGCAGGCACATTACAAAAATTACATAATCCAAACCAGAGGTTATTTGAGGACCAGATCTTGTACTTCAGCAAAACTTCTCAAATGTACTCCTTCATTCCCCTCATCTTTTCAAACCTTTAAAAGATTGCAAACTTGTCCTATTATTATAAGCAGAAAGAAAAGAAGAGGCTTCAAATACTCTTAGCCAGGCACCCGAGAAACTGGGAGACCAGTGCTTAGGGCAGTTACCTAACATGTGTCAAAATCTCATTCATACTTCAGGTCTCCTGCACTGGTTATCTTTGCCCCCAGGGATGTGCTGTGTCTACTGGTCTGTACAGTCAGTCTGTCTCTGGGTATCCATGGAGAGACAGCCCAGGGAGACAACCTCAGCATCCTGTTGCAGCACAGCCCAGGTCATGCTGAGGAAAGGCAAATCAGCTCAGGGAAAGCTGTGCTGCTACAGCTGGGCTGTTTCTGCTACCCACACTGTGGAGCTGGGAGTTACTACAGGTGTCTTGACACTACATAAAAGCCTTGTCACACTCTCTTCTGTTGTCTAATGACTATTTACTTATTTCCACAAAAAGAACAGCTCTTTTACAAGGGCTGCCCTCCTTGGGGATAAACATCTCTCAGTGTCTTCCAGGCAAGTGACTTTCCTAATCACTTACTGAGGCTGGATGTGTTTCTGCTTTTCATTTTCCATTGTAAAAAAACCAACAACCCACATTTGTTTCCTTAAAAAAACCCAGAGATCTGGCTGCAAGGAATTGGCTCCATAAAAAGTTGAGTTGAAAATCCCAGATCAGCATTTCCTTTATGAATTGCTACTGTTCTGTAGTAGCAGATGTTTTGCTTTGCTTGAACATAAAGTGGTGTCCATAATGAAGAGAGGGAGAGAGAGAAAAACATTAGCAAGTGAACTTGAAGGAGCAGGTATTTGCTGGAGCTAGCTGTTAAGGGAAAAGGCGTGTTAATAGAGCACAGCAGTGAAGATCAGCTGTGTGAAATAAATGGACCAAAAAAGCCATAAAAAACCATATTCCTCCCTCCTTCACTTAGCTTCTATCCTAAAGAGAGTGAAAATGTGTTAATCTTGCTAATTAGTCCTTTGAGACTGATTAGGGTTTGAAAAAGTGTTGCGAAAATTAAATCTGTAGGAAACATATGATGTTTAAGAGGGAATTAATAATATGAGTTGATAGCTCGTGACCATGGCAAAATGGAAAGACCCTATTTTAATAAGGAGAAATAAAAATTCAGATTAGGTTAGCTTGTAGAGTCATCTTAACCACAAGGAAACTGGCTATGCAGATTGGCCATTTCCGTGATTTATTGAAATGTTTGAGTGCAAGGTGGGTCTTGCGTGTTGAAATAAGAAGGTAAGAAATATGAAGTTTGCAGAGGTGAGGGAAAAAGGCACAGATCCTCTTACAAGTCTGGCTGCCTTGATTCTCTCTATAAAGAAAGAAGTATCATGATCAGCTGGAAATAAGATCAGCTCTCCTCGGCATGAAACCTATTAAGGAATTAATGTTCAGTGAACCTTACTTCAGTACTAACGAATTAATTGGAACAATAACTAAGTTATAAACCTTTTAGTGAGCAGTGAGCAAGCTTTAGATCCTTGATTGTGTTTATGCCTTTCTAGTGAAAGGCTAAATAGAAACATGAGCTTTTCCACTGGTAAAACATATCTTCCTCCTTGATATGCCAGTGCTGACCCATACTGGTGGTATCCAGCGTAGAGGTCAGGCTTAAAGAGAAGGGATGATGCTGGGTATTCTGGCAAAAGCAAATGCATGGAGTAGCAAACTGCTTGTATCTGTTGTGTGCAGTACAATTCAGAATAGCTATGCTATGTTTTCCATGGCCTGGCAGGCAGCTGAAGGCTGATGAACTGTAAAGGGGGAAGACAGATACTAGACCTGAAGGACTGTGTCCCACTGCAGGATGGGCACAGACCCAGTGAAGCTCCTGTGGATGAGAAATACTTCACTAAACGTGTTGCAATTCTTGTCATGTCTGCAAAAGTGGCTGCCAGGGAGCTAGTGCCTGTATTGGATATTCAGCAGTCCCTACCAAGTACGAGCACTTCATACAAAGTTGCCTTTGACTGACAGATAACTGCCATGGATCAAAATCCTTTGATATCATGAAAGGCAAGGGGATTAAATGGTAAGTTTTCAATAAAGATGAGGGGACAACCACAATGAATGTAGGGCAGATGATCCTCTCTTGTGCATGTAGGGACTGCATAGCAGCAATCAAATGTGACATGAGGGCTTATTCCTTGTTCCCTCGTACAGTGGAGACAGGATTATGAATTGCGCAGCAGCCGCCAGCAAAAGGCCAGCGCTGCGGTTCTCCTGCTGTAGTGGAGCTGCCTGTGCCTGATGTGCCTGTTCAGCTGCTGTCTGTGGCACTGGGGAAACTGCAGCACTGGGCTGGGAGTGCCCACGTTGCCAGCCCTGTGGCAGGAGAGTGAGAGATAAGGACTGATGGAGCGGAGGAGGATGCTGTGCATCCCTCTGCCAATATGTACGTTGTTACAGTGCGGGAGAAGATGCCTGAGGAGAAGGCAGATTGCAGAGATTGCACATTCTAGATTGTGAATATTAATTGCAGAGGAACACTATAACATTTGAAGGGGCAATTAATGACAGGAGATGATGGTCCATGGCCATGTCATGGGAAATTCCTTACAGCTAAATACAAGGCAATGCAAGTTGGAAGGATCGCTTAGCAATGTTCACACTGTCAGTCAGTTTTGAATAAACTGTAGCTACTCAAGGCAAATCTTGGATGTCAGAAACAGATTTGTAGGTATCCTGGAAGGTCCTGCTTTCCAGTGTCTGTACATCTGTGCGAGCAGGAGGGGGCAGAAGAACAAGGCAGAATTAAAACCAAAGGAGAGATGTGTTTAAAGGTTTAGTTTCCTCTAGGCTGGGCTGCTGGCTCTGAGATGAGCTTCCTCCTAATATAGTCCTGCATGAATTTAGGGTTCCAAACATATCTGCATATGTAAGCAACTGTCTAAGCAATAAATACACATTTTTAAAATTGGATCCATAAATTTCTAAGCATCTATGTAATTGCCTAATCTTGACCCAGCATTTGATGCTGTGTGAATATTATGTATTTTAAAGAATGGATAGAAAATGCAGTCTGTTGAAGGTCTTACTCAATCTACATGTTAGACTCAATCAGGATCTTCAGCCATCTACTTGCAAAGGTACCAGTGGCAGTAAGTGGAGAAATATTAGCCTGGTATAGGAATACGGTCGATAAGAAATCCATCTTTCTACTACAATGTAGAGGGTGATCATATCCCCCAATGAGTTGCAGCTGGATCAGTTCCTGAAGATTGGAGGCGGGGCCTGATCTTGATAGGCCACACCTGTAATCAATTAGAACTAGTGATATATAAGAGTAAGGAAAGAGGAGTGAGAGGAGTCAGATTACTACTGCCAGGACCAGGACCAGTCAGTGTATGGAGGAGCTGCCTGTGAGGAACATCAAGAAGGTATGAGGCTCTGACAATATGAAATCCTTGTGCTATGATGATGCTAGAACTTGTGTTATCTAAGACAACACTATGATATGTACTAAGATTAAGAAGTAATGAGATTGCTTAGTAGGAAACACAATTCTTAAGGAAATGATAGAATATGTATATCATAACATCAAGAAAGAATTCTAAGGAAGAAGTATCAAGGTGTCAATTAAAAATAGTTCAAATAATTTTAATAGTCTCACTTGCTTTTATTTAAAAATACTTTTTCTGGAAATGTCACTATTTACAATCTGTCTACAATCTGCTTGTATTTGAATGTATTTTTTTTTTTTTTAATAGTGGTCAGCCCATTCCAAGAGTGGAGTACACAGCTGAAGAAGTTAAAACTTGGGGGGTGGTATTTAGGGAGCTCAGTAAACTCTATCCCACCCATGCTTGTCGTGAATATTTAAAAAACTTTCCTCTGCTGAGCAAGTACTGTGGCTACAGAGAAGATAACGTGCCTCAGTTGGAAGATGTTTCTGTTTTTCTTAAAGGTAAGATTCATACTTGGTTTATCAATAGATATGGTTTTATTAATACAGGTTTTTGTTAGTATGGAGTACAAAGCACATTGAGTGAAGACTTAGAGCACTGTCAGTGGCCTTTAGTTTAGCCTGAAGTATCATTCTGGTTTTGGTGTTCTCTGTGGCAAAGAGTTTTTGGAGTCAAGACAGTTTTATGTAGATATTTGCAAGTATGAAATGGAGAAAAATGAATTGGCTGAACGTGTGAAGCATGATGTTATCCTGTACAGCGAAAACCCTTTGGTTTGGTGGAAAGGAAAACCTGAGTTAGTGACAGATGGGGACTTCTGATAATTGCACTTGGCGTCCCCCAAATATCCAGGCAGGAGAAAGGGGGGCTTATATGCCAAGATAACTGAATTTAAAGAGGAGGGCTTGTTTGGCACACTGTTGTGTAGCCTGATGAATATGAAGCTTTCCTGAGTGCTCAAGACCTCCTGAAGTTAGTAATTTTATTTGTATGTTGAAAAAGATGTGCTGGACACTGTAGGTGATGTGGTGTTTCTCTTTCATTTTTTAAGGATCAGTGTATTACATATTTAAGTTCAAAAATAAATTCTTATTTTAACTTTGTAATGGAAATATATCCTATATGGACAATGTGGTAGACCTGGAGACTTAGCTCTAGAGGAAAAGCCACTGAAGAGTTAATTTAAGGGTTTAATTTCTCCTCAAAGGTCCCTTCAGATACACTTAATTCTTAAGCTTTTTACTCAGGAACTAAAATATTATAAAGGTGGGTGTTTGAAAAAAAAAACCAAAAAACAACTTATGTGCTGGTAAGAGAATAATTAGCAAAGCATTTTATCCAAATATATATATCTACAAGCTCAAGGAAATACAGAATTTATAATGACAAGCTTACTTTCCTCAGCCTGTGCTTCATCCATAATTCTTGTCTGTGAAAAGCTGCATTTGCTAATAGCTGACTCATCATCCTTTGAATTTGATTGTGTCCTTCTGGGTCTCTCATATATTGTGTTACAGTTGCTAAGGAATGATGCCAAATTGTACTGATTTCTTCTCCCTAGCTAGAAATTCAAAATCTCACACTTGTTTCAGAAATATGTTTTCAGACTACATAGAGCAGGCAGTAGTACTTGAAAAAAAACTTAAAATATTGTCCTGCAAAAACTTTGAAACAATAAAGAATTAATTTTTGAGAGAAACATACTGTTTGAAGTCACTGAATCTGAAACTGTTTCACTCTGGGACCAATGTGAAAAAAGAACACTGTTAAATATTTCAATGAGGATCTTAACTATTAAAAAATCAGTATTTTATTGACACAAACAATATTTGATCTGTAAAAAAATGACAAATTTATTTTAATCCTATTCTGTTCTGTTAGTTTTTTTACATATTTTGCATATTTTCCAAGATGGAAACTTCTCTCCCATTTGTTACCAGACAAAAATTTTTGTTCTTAACAGTTTTAGAACTTCACTTATGGTACCTCAGCATTTTTTTCTAGACAAAGATATTCAGACCAGCTTTGAAATACCTCAAGCCTTTTTTATTATACATATGCTAGAAATGCAAAATACTTCTTGCATGTAACAATTGAAAATGATGTGTGGTGATTGTCAAGATTCTTTGTGCCATGCTTCTGTTGTTAATTATTCTGGTAGAATAATTAGCAGCAGATCTGTCGCTAGAAATGATACAGTGACCTGTGTAATGTGGCCTTTTATCATCTCTCTCACTTCAGAAAGGTCTGGCTTCACAGTGAGACCAGTTGCTGGGTACCTGTCTCCCCGAGACTTTTTGGCTGGCTTAGCCTACAGAGTCTTTTACTGCACTCAGTACATCCGGCACGGCTCAGATCCCCTCTACACACCAGAACCGTAAGTGCTGCCTCTGCTTTAGCACTGAAAAAATAGGCTCACCTCTTTCTTAAAAGAACCAGTTGAATCTGGCAAGATTGAAAAGAGGAACCTTTCTACAAAATGGGAAATTTTTCTTGTACTGTCGATGACAAAATCCTTCATATTGGCAAGACAGAATTTAATTCAAAGACTTTTTTGTTGACTTTTTACAGGGGTCTTAAATAACTGGGTTATTTACAGAGTGGGTCAGAAATACTATTTAACTCCATTTTCCACTGAAATATAATTTTTCACCTAAAAATTTTGAAAAAGCACCTACAATTTTATTTTCTGCTGGACAGCTAGAAAGAAGTAGTGGGAAGAAAAAACCTGAATATTTTGAAAAAGCCCTGCTTTCAGAATTTTAATTTGATGTACTGTGTTCCCATTTTTATTTCTTTGGACCAGGTTGCACCACTGAACTTCATTGCTCTCCTATAACACAACACAAGCAAGACATAGAGCACTATTCTCTTACCAAGAGAGAATATTAGACATATTGCAGGGAAATTCTTATAGAAATAAGAAAGACTTTAATTATGACTTTTATGGGACAGCATTGCAGCTTTTCCAAAACAGAACATTGCAAGTTATTATGAAACATCTTGGTGTATGGTCTTTTGATTAAAAGAGGGGGAAAAGAAGATCAAAGAGATTGTAGTTCTTGTCTTGTGTTAGATATGTTGTATTCTGTGCAGTAAGAGCAGAACAGTACCTGTCATTTAGATAATATGGAGGTAGTTTTACCAAAGGTATCTGCTGATCCTGTAACCACAGGAATGACATTTTTTGCAGTGGATCAGTCATCAGGTAGTTGGCATGAAATTGTAGCTGCAGTTTAATCTGCTTGGACTACTTGAGTATATTTGATTTTTTCCAAATTTACACAAAGGATTCATACATACATATTCAGCTCCAGTTCTGTAAACATTTGGAATCATGCCCAAGTTTGATTTCATGAATTAATTGCCAAAACCATGGAGTCATATTTTTGAATATAAAAGGTTTAATGGTGCTGCATACTAAGCTGTATCTGAAGATGAAGCAGCTTTATTCTGGCAGGAGTCACCAGGTGGTGCTGTTAGACACTTCTCCTCTTTCCTCAGCCTCTGACCGTGGCGAAGTACTTGCTGAAATGCTCTGAGGCTAGCTTTGTGTGCGTGTTTCTTTTGGAAAGGAGGTGGTGATCCCTGAAGGAATTCAATTGCTTCTATAACCTCTGTAATTAGAACTTAAATCTCTTAAATTTGTAGGAAAACTGATAGAATGGAAAATCTTGAAAGGAGGACTTGGATTTAAGGAAGGGCTGAACCTCTTCAGGTCTATTTAAAAATATCTCTAGATATTTCAAAAAAATAAATGATGCAATGGAAGTACCAGGCTTTGCATCAATGACTTCCTCTCCTGTGGGAAGCCAGTGTTTCAGGCTGCAGCATGTACCAGTGTTCAGCAAAAGAATGATCACCTTTATTAACTTAGTACAAACTAGAACATTTTCATCTACTGGTAAGAGATTTAGGTACATAACTCCAACAGGATCAAGGCAATAACCTCTTCCAGGAAGCAGTTAAGTGTGTCTGCGCTTTTCCTGTTGTTCTCTGGTTCATTGATTTTTGTACTTGAGAGCCCTGCAGTTTTCAGGATGCTGCTTACATTCAGGATTATGCAGTGGATCATAGCAGGTCCTTAGTAGTAAGGACAGCTGCTTTTCTTGGTAACCTTTCTGGTCATGCTGTCTGGAAAGTCACTGAGTAATAATAACAGTTGAGTTAGAAGGAAGGTTTTTATCCCTTATTTGGGCTGAACTTAAAAATACAAGTTATAGTCTTAACACTTCTAAATAGGACTAACAGAGGATTTAAGTTGTCTTTTCTAATGATGTTACACCCTTTTCTTAAATATCTACTGGTTCACATTAGTTAAGTAATGTGTATTGACTACCAGGAACTCCGTAGAAAAATTTTGACAATCCTTTTTAAAATGTTTTTACGTTTATTTACAAAACATAGAACACACAGTGAGTGTTACCAGAAGAGTAGAGTGAAAGCCTGGTGCTTTTTTAAATCAGGCAAAACTAAATTGACTTGTGTGGGGACAGCTCTTTGTCTTCTGCAGTAGCTGAAATGCCCTGAAATCTCCTGGTTGATATATGGGGCCATAATGAGGTTTGTTGCAGGTGCTGGCTGGTGAATGTTGCATTTCAATGCTATAAACCAGGTAACAAGGCTCCCTTTGACTTCAGTGGGCTTTCTGTCAGATTTAACACCTGGGCTACAGAGCTAGATACAAATTAGAGGGTTCATTTGGTTTGATCTGTATCACTACCATATGCATTTTAAAGTATATTTCTTCCTGATTTTAATTATGTTTCTGCTACATTTACAGAGCTATGTAGATTTTTTTTTTCTGCTTTACTAACTAATTTACTCCAAGAAAAATCTTTTGCTGTGAAAAGTGTATTACAAAAATCTTATTTTCTCTGAGCAATGTGTGTGAATAAATTAAAGGAACTTAATTATTTTCAGAATAAGACAAAATAAAAGAATCAAGCCTTGGTAGTTAAGCAAAGAATTATATTGTTTAGACTATCTATAAAGGGCCAGACTGGCAGGGAAGTCTAAAAGACTCCAATGACAATCCCAAATACTGGTTCATGTTTCTGCCTGAAAGATTTTGTGGTTTTGGGTTTTTCTTTTTTGTTCATATTCTTTTTGCTTTAAGCTCCCCTCTTTGTACATTCAAAATACTACTTTGCATATCTTTAATGGAAGAATCTACAAGCTAAAGGCATGAGAGAAATATCTTCTGCCTATTCTTTTCCCCTTGCCAAGAGAGACAAGTTAATGGGATTAGGCTTTGTCTCTTCTCATTTTGTCTGCAAGAGTGGACATAACAAAGGCCGTGTGTCCCAGTGCAGAACTGGGAATAAGTCATATTTGCTTATTTGTTTCTGGGGCTTGTGGCTTCAGCACAGGAAAACAGATGTAGGCACTGGCTCAGGTGTCAGTAGTGGTGATGCTGCTGTGGAAGCCTGCCTGCAGATGAGTGTGCTTACCTGGAGCCAGGAACTTGGAGCCAGCTTCACTGTTTGCTTCTGCTTGAACTCCTGATACAAAGCTAAATATAGCTGAACTGGTGGAGTGTAGCACAGATGCTCAGCAATAGTGTCAGTCTGCTTGGTGGAAGTAAGAATTGGTGTGCTGGGCTTCCAGAGAATGGGCTGTGTGACCCATTTTTATGCTGGAAGTTTATGGCTGGAGAAATCAGGTCCCTCCAGTGAATTGCTTGGTGCTGGGAAGTGGTGTGTCTGTCAGACTGCAAACTACATTTCCTAGCTGTCCTTTGCATTGTTAGCGAGCTAAATCTTGCAGGAGAATACAAGAAAAAATTGTTGTGATTGGAATGGAATTAATTAAAGAAGGGCCTTTAGCTTTGATGATTATCCAGTCAAGTGATGCAAACCACCAGCTTCTATTTACTACTATCCACCTACACATTATTGGTTCATCCTCTTGGTGAGGATACTGAGTAAGGAGACTTTAAATTATATCGAGGGTTGTTTTTCTGCTCATGATTTATCTGAAATGTCATATTCTGTGACTTTTTAAACAAAAATAGTTTATAAAAGACAAACTGGATGATTTTGGGAAGAAGGCAGAAAACTTGATGTTTTCTCCCTGCCTTTAAAACATTTGTTTACAGCTTAGGATAAAAAAAAAAAGAAAAAAAAAGTGGTATGTCTTGAAACAGACAAAAGCAAAGGAAATGTCAGATTGGATTTTTAAAGTGAACTTTACTACCAAGTCCATTATTTCCTGTGAACAAATGCAGCAAAACTTTCAGAATTGTTTGAAAGCTTTTGTAGATGATGCATGTGCACTTCTGTTAGCAGTTTTTTGTACACTTATGTCTGCACTTTGTCATGACTAACAATGCACTTACAGATGTGAACAGCTGTTCTTTTTGAATTGACTTGGATTCTCTGCTTTTTCTGAAATCTGCTTGCTGAAAACTAGAGTGCATAACAAAAGTACCCAGTAATTGCAGTAGGATTTCATGACTAAATGAGAAATTAGGCGCACAGAAGCCTCTGAAAATATTGCCCCATATTTCTGGGGGCAGGTGGCAAAATGCTTGATGTGGAGTGCTACCCAATTACAGAAAGAAGAATGGACAAGAGGAAGAGGGAATGTGTTGGATTTTGATTTATACGGACAGAAAAGCTGAAAACTGTACTTGTGGGACAGCTGGCTTTCCTCTGGGCAGTTCAGTCTCCATGATAGCAAGTCTGAAAGATTGCAGTGATCAGACTCTTCCACTCAATCTGGAAATGATGAGCAAATCATGGAACAGCTGGGGTTAAATGGTATATAATCTATTTAACAGAAGCAAATGTGTGTGTTTCTACCTACACACAAACTGTATACACAGAGAAGAGCTACACTGTAAAAACTATGTTTCATTGTAAGGTTGGGGTCAGGCCCCTGTAAAATGCCTTATGTCAAAATAATTATGGAATTATTATGGTATTAATTTCTGTAATGACTCTCTTTTCATTTCCATTCCCTTAGGGATACATGCCATGAACTCTTGGGACATGTGCCTCTGCTTGCTGATCCCAAATTTGCACAGTTTTCACAAGAGATAGGACTTGCTTCACTGGGAGCATCTGATGAAGATGTTCAGAAATTAGCCACTGTGAGTCAAAATCTTTTTGTGGCATGCTCTCTCATCTCTCCTCCTTTTTTGCTGATGAACTGATGTGCATTGTCATATAAAAGCTGACTACATTTTCAGGTTCGGATGACTACAGTTTGACAATCAGAGCTTTAGGTGTTTTTCCATTGTTTTTAGAAGACCAAAGCTGATCACACTAAGTAATCAATTTCAATTTTTATTTTCCATAATCACCAATTTTCAGGGCTAGCTGAGATTAATTTTGTCTTCTTTAAGGTGCTGGAAATGAGTAAGTAAGGTAAACTTGGAAAAAAACCAAAACATAAAGTGTTTTGATGTGTGCTCTGATCTCTAGACTGTAAGCATCTCCACAGGTGGCCACTTTGGCTCTTAGCATTGATATTTCTGTACTCACTGTTCAGTTTTGCAGCTCTTAATTGTATTCCAGGGTCTGATGGATTTTAAGACGACATTGCATCCTTGCCTGCTGCTCCCCTTGGAGAATATGCAGTTACTGAGCCAAGGCTGTGCAGCAGTAGATCTAGATTAAGACCAAGTGCCTCAGCCAGCAGCTGGGAGATGGATTCTCTCTTGCATCATGTGATCTCAAGCCAGCAGGCAGTGTGAGCTGTCTGTGTGTTAAAGCTGTTAGATGCTGCTGAGGCTGGAGCTTTCATGACCTTTGTGAGAGGAGCCCTGTCTAGCTGTCATGACTCTCTGCCCCTGAGCACCTGTCAGCCCTGCTCTATTGCCACATTCCAGGAACTGGGATGCAGCTCTTTGCATCCTGACATAGATTTGTGACCACTGGTCTTTACCACTTGTTTTGTTCAGTTGTTTTGACTTACTGTATATTTCCTTTGGTGTTTCCTGTTAAAACTAATGCAGCAAATAATTTGAAGAATGATATTGGATTAAAAACCTCCATATTTATAGTGCTCCACATTTAAACATTTGATCCTCTGAAAAATTCTGTGAGATTGAGCAGGGGAATTGGTTACTTTAAAATCTTGCAGTATACTGCTGCTCTTCTTCACATGTACAATGGGGATTTAAAGGCTTGGAAAGAATTGTTGGATGCAGAGTCCAATTAGGTTCAATTAAACTGCAGAAGTTTTGATGTGCAGTCTTAGCAGAGGCTTAGAGTCCTATCTGCCAAAAAAGGTGTTTGATTGGAATCCTGTTTGATTTGAATCTTCTTCCTCCTTCCAGAAGCAGCCACTAAATTTAACAAACTGTTTTCAGTCCTTAGACAGGCTCCATGTCTTCATCATGGCCAAGTCCTCTCATATGGTCCTGTGTGTGTTCCTTGTTTTTCTAATGGATGTCTGTGGAGAAGGAACTGTTGTTTGTAGAGAGGAATCATGAGAGTTGAGTGCATACTTCCACGTATACTTGGAAGGGACTTAGTAGGAAACCAACTCACCTTGCCATAACATGCAGTCTCAGGAGAAACTACCTAACTGGCTGTCCCTGAAAGTACTTTGAGGAAAATGGTATGCCCAAATATTTCAGCCCAAAATAACCTCGGATGACGTGGGCCTGTTGCAGAGGAAAATGTTGGTACTGGGCTGTTTGGGTAGAGATATTAATATCAAGTGACCTCTGAATATTATATAAATGATTGTACTCCTCCTCCCTCACAGAAGTACCAAGTTATGACTGACTGTGTCATCTGAACAATGAGCTGCTCCTGAATCATAAAGCAAAAAATAAAAGAAGACAGCTGAATCACTTTCCCTTATCACACTGAGAATCTGATATCTGAGTCAAAGCTGATTTCTCCCCCCATGCTGGAAATAGCTCTTTCAGGTAGAAGAAACATTTAGAGTCTGGCGGTGTTATTTTTTGTAGAAGCACAATGAGGGCCTATGCTCCCCTGGGGCAGATGCTTGACAATTGCGGGGATGTTACTTGCCCGAAAATGTGCACTGTAAACAGCCAACTTGAGAGCAAGTAGAAAGAATACCTCTCAGTGGTGAGGGTGAGGAGGCCAAGAAATTCATTCAGCTGGGCACCAAATGTCACCTGAGGTGCCATTGACTAAATTTTGCAGCATTCAGTCCCATTTCCATCCTAGATAAAAAAACAGACGCAGCAAGCTGAGAAATGCCAGCCAAGAGTCTTAACACAGAAAAGCATTGCAGGTTCCAGTGAGGCAACTTCAAAGTAAATAGAGAAACGAATGGAGAGAGATTATGCATATTAATGAGCTTGAATCAATATGCCCAAAGCAAGCTTGCCATTAGCCTGACCTGTTTCAAAAGATAGTGACATTAAGTGCTGAGCCATTACAGGGAGGACAACGGCATTAGGAAGAGAGGAAAGCGCCTCTTAGGAATTCAGACCAGAAAGAGAAGAATTATTACAGGTGATTTCATAATCTTTTGTGCCATTCTAGTCTCAAAAAGACACCGTGTATCAGCTTTGATAGATCTGCTCTTTGTGCCCTGCCATGAGCTGCAAAGGAAATGTCTGATGTTTTTGTCCCTGCAGGGCTGACACACTGGATGTAGAGCAAGCTGTAGCCTGGTGCCTGGGCAGAGTAGAAGTGTTTTGTAAATTGCAATTAGTCATGTCTGTGCAGTCCCATCGAGGGCAGGAATTAAATAGGAGCTCATTGCACCAGGGGCCCTGGTGCTGGCCAGCTGGAGGGAGAAGAATGGCTGCAGGGGAAGAGAGCTGAAAAGGCAGTGTGCAAGTTCCCTTCATCCTCTTGGGGTCTTGTAGTCAGATGTGGGAAAGAAGAAAGGAATTGCTTCTGCTTTGTCATGAGAGTGGAATACTGAAAGAGCCAAAAGACTGTCTTTGTAGTGGTTTGTTGAGAGATTTCATTTTCATTTACAATCTTTTAGGAGAGTAAGAAAGGAAAGACACACAAAAAGAGGTGACAGTGATTGTTACTGAAACAAAGCAAAATATTTGCACCAGTCACTTCTTTTCGTGGGGTGTGGTATAATGCAATTCCTGGTTGAGGAAATACAATATTGGCCATACATGACTTGGTTATAATTATTATTATCATTATTACTCATATCTTGTCCTGTTCTGATTGATTTTCTAAAACTGCTTTTGACCTGATTTTTCAGCCTGTCTGGTCTTTCTATTTTCACATAGTACAGAAATAAAAAAGTCTCTTTTCTGCTTACCTATCAAACCGTAAACTGTAGAGAGGACTTGACATGAGGTGTTTCGACTAATTTATATAGTATATCATTTACAACATTTAACAGCACATAACATAAGGTTTTGTCAGGAAAATTATACCAAAAAATGCATCTAGATTTACATTTCAGTGTCAACTTGTAATTTGTGGACATGGGAGCTGTCTTTGTAAAGCTTCAAGTTGCTAAGCAGGAGCCTGCCTATCTTGCTAATGGCAGAAATCACTCCTGACTCCTGCTTAGTTGTTTCAACACAGCTCAAGTTACCCCTTTCAAGATGCAGTATAGGATGTGCTTGTGTAGGTGAAATTCAGTGGGTGGCAGTTTAGAAAAGGCGTTAGCAGAGTGTCTTTTTCACACAGTTCATCACCAAATCTTTCCATCTAAGAATTTGGTCATTAGGGTCTAATTAGGTCCACTACGTTTTTTCCCAGTCGTTTCTCACTGGAAGTTACATTTAAACATTCAGTTCTTTAGAACTGTAAAACTTCCACCTTTTCATCTTTCTTGATAATATTTGATCTTGTATTTTAACAGCATGGGACAGTAGAAATCAAGACATTTCTTTAGTTCTGGCTGCTCTCCTTTACAGGGAGAACAAAAATTGCTTTTAAATTTGAAGGAATTTTATGTGATGAGATCTTGTAAGTGTATTTCAGGCTTGTTATTAATCTAAAAATTCTACCTTGCCTGGATGGTGACTGAGGCCAACAGTTCATTTTTAAAGCTAACTTTAACTTATCTGTGTATGGATCACAAAAAAAGTGTTTTAAAATTATATACTGGCTTAAAAACAGCATTCAGAACCACCTCTCTGGGTTGTGGTAATTCTTGTGACTTTACCTGCTTGGCTTCCCTCAGAATTTTCTGGTCTTGTTGACATCTTTCTAGTCCTTTTCCCACACTGAAGATCTGGCACATAATTTAGACCAGTTCTCCATTATGTTTGCTGAGGAGATAACCAGAATGGAAGAAACAGGAGCATTTTGGATAAAGACTGAATAGCATTTGGTAACTTAGGGAAGACTCGGCATTTGTGGTCTCGCTAGATAGAATAGTCTCTTGTCTTCACAAATAACAGATTAGATTTCCCATAGGGGCTGTTTAGTACTGCTAGGCTGAAAGTACATTTTGTGAACTGGCTTGCTGTCTTCCTCCATGGATGAGCAAATGGAGCTGAGAGGAAAATCTGAGATTTCGAACAATTCCACAGTACATTTAAAAAATCAAGACCACCTGTGTGTTTCTCATTTGTAGTTGTGAAATGATTCATAGGCAACTAACCATAATTGTAAATCTGTGACCAGTTCCCCTGCTGAAGCTCTTCTGTCATATAAAAATAGCTATGTATTGGCCAACTGAAACCTGGTATAATAACCCAGAAGCTGTGGCAGTCACTGAGCATATTGAAATTTAACATTCAAATCTTTGCTTAGTCTTTTCTCTGTGTCCCAGTTGCATGCCATGTATGTATGACAGATGCCAAGAGTGGGCACAGTGAGTACCTTAAATCCAGTGATGACATAATGGAGTTTCTTGCAAAAGTGTTACTTCCAGCTGTACCTGTAGTTAGTGAATAAAGGAGCAGAAGCGTTGCTGGGATTGAATACAACTTAAAACTGCTTGAGTAAATTTTTGATGTGCTTACAGGAGACATGAATTTACTCTGATTGGGGCTCTATGTCACTTAAGGGAGATGAATCAATTCCCAGGGTAAAAGTGAGGACAATAAAGTTGAAATCAGGTATGATGGATCACTATAGACAGACATTGTCCTATTATGCTGTGATCTGTACTGTTCATCAGTAGGTGGCCTGGGAAATGTTTCTGTTCCTGACTTTGACCAGGCAAAACCATCTGTATGAAGATGTGTTTGGAAATCGCCCAAGTGTGAAACCTGAAACTTTAACAAGGAGCAGAAGCAGATGAAATTTTGTGGCTTTCTTGACCATTAAAAAGTCTCACAGGTGTGTTTGAATGAGGAGTAAAAGATAGCTTATTAATTTGTTTGGTGAGGTGCTGCTGGGCTCACTGACTGCTGCTCTAAAACCATTCTGTAATTTGTGGGCTTGCTCTGAAAAATGTTCTAAAGGAATTAATAAAAAGTAATGGTCTCCATTTTTAAGGGTTTGCTTCAGCAATGCTTTTCAATAAAGTAGCTGAAGCACTGAATTGAAGTCCATCCTACATTATGCATAATCAAAAAGGTGGGCAAAAAAGATAGCACATACATCACAAAACAGGACTAAGGGGGGAAAAAAACAACTGTAGGTCCCAGGGATCAATATTTAATATTCTAGAATACTGCAGTGGTCTCCTAGAGTGCATTTTTACAGTCATTCTGTCAAACATTTGTGGCTCAAGAAGAAAAATATCAGCAGAGATACTTAACCAGCTTTAAACTAGCACTCCAGATTGAAGAGTTCCATTACTGGAATTGGGAGCTAATGCTCAATATTTTCTGCAGGATTTGTGGCACTCTGCTAAGGCCTTTTTTTCTGGGTATGGAGAGTCTGTTTCCAGGTTTGTATCTGTAAGAATTGCTGTGCTGGTCAGGGCCATGGCTGGTGACTTGTGCCCGTCATAAATAGCTGCTATGGGGAGATGAAAGAACAGGATGAGCATGTCTTATTATTTTAAAATGTTTTCTGAGCTTCTTACCAATCAGGAACTTGAAGAGCTCTTGTTCTCCCAAATGTGGCTTCTATGTATCTCATTATCTTGAAAGAATTTCTGTCCAGAGACAGCTGTTTACGTTTGAAGACACATACATTTCTAGTACCTGCAGTAACTTTGTCAATGAGTTCTATGGCTCAACTATTCACTGTCTGGTGAACTGTCTCATTTTATTGCTTTGAACCTGATTCCTACTAGTTTTTTTAATATGAAGAGATCAAATCATTCCTGGAGGCTTTGTCTATGCCATCAGGACTACAGAACGCATATTCTTGCTTAGTTCTCTCTTCCCTGGGTAGGAAACCAATAATTTGGACTGAGGAATAACATCCTCATGCTATTGAGAATGTTATTCCTCCCCTGAACCCTTTCCAGCTAGAACTGGAAAAGAAAAAGGATATATCAGTCACTTGAGTTTTAATTAAGAGTAGCACTGTGGAGTCAAGTCAGTTTTGGATGTGCTTTCTGTAAAAGTGTGGACCTTTTGCATGATGGGAAGACTGGACCTGGTGTTGTACAGCTGACACAAGTTGTTGCTTAGGGATGAAAGAAATAGGCTGGATGCAGAAGGAAAGTAGGAATCTGTGGATCCATCTTGCATCTCTGTACAAGGATATGAGTCCCTCCAGCGTGTGATTAGAAAGGGGTAGGTCAACACAGGGTGTGTTACTCTTGGAGAGAAAAACCTTGTGCTCTAGACTGGGTCTCTCAAAGCTAAGATGAAAGAGGGCTCACCTGTTGCTACAAGGGTGCCCAGTTGGTCAAGTCAGTAACCTACTTCTTGAAAGGATATCATGTTGTCCTGGCAGACAAAATTTTGTGCTCACAAATAACTAGAAACAGTGTTGTTCTGTAAAGTACTAATAAATATGTATCCTTGGGCCCAGCCCAGTAATGAGGAAGCTAGATGCGAGAGAGAGCTAATTTGACTTAACTGGGAGCAGGGAAGAAATTAGAAACTTTACTGTAGAAATAATATAGTTTATTTTAGACAGGATGTGATTTATGAAGATCAAGCCCGAAGCAGTTAGAAACGCTAAAGATAAAGGCTCTATTAAAATAACAAATTGCAGCCAGAGACTGGGTTTGCTTTTATTTCTCGTAGCATTTTGTTTCCAAAAGTGGTTAGATCATAATCTGTGAGGTTACTGAACTGCAAATGCAAATTTTCATGCACACAAGTAATGCATTTTGACATAGAGGTTAACAAGAGAATGGTGCAAATTTCACACAGGACTGGCTTGCTAATTACGTTTGTTTATTTTCAGAAGCAACTTCATTTTCATTAAGAAATTGCAGATTCTGCAATAATAATCTTTGCCAGTAGTTCAATAGCTCACACTCTAAACATTTGCTCTGCTACAGTAGTAATGAAAGTGAGCCTGAAAAATAGCTTAGGAAAAAAAAAATTGTGGAATTTAGGAGTGCATGCATGTGGCAAGCATCTTCCAATTCAGTGTTGGATCCAGTTGAGAAAGGAGTCTATGAATTTTGATAGGATTTTTTGCATATTTGTTTTCTCTTTTGACCTAGAGTTGATAATGTATTAGCAAAAAAATATAAAGTGTCTTTTATAGAACATACATAACCAGAAAAAAAGGAAGTATCCAGCATAAGCTTCCAGTGAGCAATAATAAGACAAACATTTTGGGTAACAACTACTAGCAAATCAATCATAAGTTACAGGAATAAAGGTTTAAATATCAAGTGGGAAAAGAGCAATAAAGAAAAGGTTTGGAATATATTGCTGCTGCTGTTCCTGACTGTCCCTGTGCTTTCAGCAGTGTGCAGAAGGAAAGTGAGAATCCTGGGCTCTGTGTAGGTATTGTTCACACTGTAACACATTATTTAAGTCATTTGTACAAGACATGGACTTCTTCCAGCAGCAGCACACAGGTATATGGGGAAATGAAGGAGTTCAGTGTGTGGCAGCTCATTTCAGCCATGTTTAGGTCTCGCTTAGGACTGAGGGAATGTGCTGTGGGTACAAAGGTGGAGGAGTTGGCTTTACCCATGCGTTCCATGGAGCCAGAACTGCTGAGGAGTGCTGTGCAAAAATAGCTTTGGTGACTGCAGGGAAGGTTCCCTTAGGAGCAGCTCCCTGAATGCAGCTGTCTGGTTACCTGGCTGGGACACACAGTGGTGTTGGATGGGCCAACTCCAGGCTTCCTTTTCTCAGGGATCTGTGCATCCTGCTGCATTGTGCTGTGCAACCATGGCTGCTACCCTGCATACCCAACCCTCATTTCAGGGGTCAGTGACCCCCATCAGGAGAAGGAAGCCAGGAAATTCTGCACTCGGGCAGAAAGCAAACACTTTGTGTAATCACAAAGTATCATAGAATGGGTCGGGTTGGGAGGGGCCACAATGGATCATCTGGTCCAACCTCCCTGCTCAAGAGGGGTCATCCTGGATCACATGGCAAAAAGTTGTGTTCCAGATGGTTTTTGAATGTCTCCTGTGAGGGAGACTCCATGGCCTCTCCAAGCAATGTGTTTCAGTGCACGGTTACCCCCAGAGTAAAGTTCTTCCTCAAATTCAGGTGGAACTTCCTGTGCTTCAGTTTCTGCCCATTGCCTCTTGTCCTGTTGCTGGGCACCACTGAGAAGAGCCTGGAAACCTCCTCTTGACACCCTGCCTTCAGATACTGATGGACACTGATGTGGCCCCCTCTCAGTCATTTCCTTTCAAGGCTGAACAGGCCCAGCTCCCTCAGTCTCTCCTCATAAGAGAGATGCTCTTGAGTCCCTCAGTCATCTTCACCTTTTGCTGCTGAACTTGCTTCAGGAACTCCATCTCTTATACTGGGGAACTCAAAACTGGACACAGCACTCCAGAGGCTGCCTCACTGATGTCCTCAAACTGTTCACTGTTCTTTTTTCTGGGATAGTTCAGTAAGTAATTTTGCTTCCAAAAGGACATTCATACATGTGGCTATTATGCATAATCCAAATAGTACCCTATTGAAAGAGTTTTAAAATACATACCTGTACAGAGTTGAACAGGTGCCAACTTAATGTTCACAGCCACAGGACTGGACATACCTCATATGCTCAGTCTAATTATCTCACCCAGCATGTTTGAGAGCTTTCTTTGTATGCATGGATTAAAGCATGCAAGTAAGACAAAATACTTCTGGCATCTGTAACTATGCCAAGGGCTTTATTCCTTAATGCTGCAACTTGGGAAGCGGCTCTTATGCCTGTCGTCACCTTTCTATCAAATGGCATCAAAGTGCTGGATGGAATACGGTCCCATAAATTTTTAATTGAGGTACTTTTGAGTGATCTACCAAAATAATTTTGCAAGTATAGCTTAATTTTATATTTATAAGTCCAATGCGGCTGCTACAGAGGGCTAGGAGGCAAGTTTGCCATTGCCTTCAATAAGCTAGGTCTATGAGCTAAATGCTAACCTCATTTCCATGTGTACTATCTCTTAAAAGATGTAGAGTTGTACACGTGCAAATAAAAGTCACAAGAATTTGTTGCTGTAAAATTAATTTTTATCATTTATTTCCAAAACGTCTTATTTAGAAATGAGGGTTTCTGTGAGGATTGAATTGATTCTGCAGGACACGTGATTTTTAAGTTGTCTCTTCCTTTGTCCAAACTTGCATAGCACAGCACGCAACAAATTCTGTTAGCTACTTCTTAAAGCTAGCAGGCCTTCTGAAGTTATTGCATAAAGGATTTTGCTTTATTTGTGGATGATTTTGGAAAGCTAAAGCAAATATTCTAAACCTGAAAGCATTGTTGAAGCCAAAGACAAGGTTACAGAGAAGGGCCTTGTGACTGTCAGTTTTGGCTGTTTTGGTTTGATTCCAGCTGTGGCTGAAATTGTTGCAGTGCAAGGTCAACAGAATTTCAATATGGTGGTGCCCTTTCAGGCACCTTTGAACAACCCCTGCACTGTCTTATTCTCTGTTTTTGCATCAGACATAGCATTAGTTTAGACTGAAGAACCTTGTTTCAGTGTCGAGCTGTAAGTTTCATATATTCTGTACCTTATAGAAAACTTTCTATAGACATTCACAAAGATGGTATCTACTAATAGTGCTAGATAAAGCAGTTTGAGCTCAGCTTTTTCAAGACACGCTGGAAAGTGTAGGTACTCACAGATTATGATTTTTTTCCCTGTAAAGTGTACTACTCTTTTTTTTCCCCTGGAGATTTTTGTTCCCTACCTTGAATCAGTAGGCTGTAATTGTAATAATTATATAGTTTGACTACATAAAAGTAGCTAAAATTATAGTTTAACAATACATTTTACATCTCTCAAATGTAAACACCTTTACAGGATTAATTTTTCATCTTTTAATAAGCATGTTAGCTTATATACAGATATATACTATATATCTGCAATGAATTTAGGACCTATATAAGCATAGAATTCTTGCATATCCATGGGAATCTGATCTCTAGTGAAAATTTTGGAGTGATCTTCACATTTGGTAAGTCACTTCCACACCAAAAATTCCTGTAAATTCCTTTGACTTTGGTACAGTGAATAGCCACAACCTCTCTGCTCACAGGTATTTGCTCAGTATATTTTTTCCACCTTGCTGAATACATGTTCATGTGATTTGCTTTGTTTTAACACACTGCTGGCACGTAAGTCAGTGGTGACTCAGTTGACTACTCTGTGGTTGTGATGGATTCATTTTATATGCCCTCACTGCTGAAAATCAGAGTGCTGCAAGAAGGTGCTCAACTATACTTGAAAAAGATTTTGTTTGGGGCTGTGAAAAACATCTTCAATTTGGATATATTTTTAGTAGCAAAATTAATAGATATTTAAAATTTCCTGAGCTACTTTTCTTCTTTGATCTGTCTGTCAGCTTGACATGAATAGAACTTCCACTTTTGTGCTTATGCCTACTATCTTTTTTGCTTCTTTTTTGCAAAGCAGGTTGAGTTAATGCATTAAGAGTAACAAAAGCTTTTGGGAGTCCCTTGGCATTATGTGATTAAAAGAACATTGAGTTTAAATGCAGTGTTGCTGTTAGAAATCATGATGTTTGAAAACAAGTCAGCTATTAAATCAGTTTTCAGTAAATAGATACAATAACAATTTTCTTTTAAAAATGTTTCAAAAATTAGTGTGGATGGTGGTAATTTTGGAATGAAATCCTAACTCTTTTTTGATCTTCAGACATAAATATGAAATAATTATGACTGTGAAGAAATAGTGGTTTTTTTCCCTTGAAATTAGAATTTTTAAACTTTACTGGCCAGTTGTCCCTGTCTCTTCTCTCAATATGTTTTTGGCCCCCACAGTTACAGAACTTGAAAAAGGTCTGATATTCTTTCAGCCCCAGGAGGCTGCTCCCCTTTCTGAAGATATAGCCTCCCCTCATTGGTAGATACATTAGGAGTTTTGCAGCTGATCCTGAACACCAGAAGCTCATACTCCTTCTTGGCTGAAATGGCATGGGAGGCTCAGTGGCTCTCCTGCATCACTCCCTGCAGTACAGCCGTCACAGGCAGTAATTGGCCTGGCAATTAGCAAGGACACAGCCTGCTTCAGGGAATGGCGTCCGGTGAAGCACCACATGAGCCTGGTGCCCTCCCCAGGGGAATGCCTGTTAGGGAGGACACCGGGGGTCTGTCTCCAGGGTAGTTTGTAAAGAGGCCTCACAGCTTGGAGTAATGAATTCTGACAGTGGACTGGCACAGGGCAGTGGTTCAGTAAACTCTGTGCTCATAAAAAGAGTGAGGGTAGCCTGTGCTGTGATTAGTTGCTTCACCTTTGCGACTTGATAATCTCTGGATTTACTTAGCCAGTCTGTCTAAAGCTTCTCCCAGGATAAGCACAAGAGAATCCTCTGCCAGTTTCCCCCTTTTGTTGTTTCCTTGGAGCACTGCAGCATTTTCAAAAGGATGAACTCTCCCTCCCCATCCTGAAGAGTATTTCATGGAGGGCTGCAAGTTTATGCTTTCTCTTCCGAGTCGCCTGCTTAGCATGCTTGCTGTGGTGTGGAAGATGGCCTTTTTAGAGAAGGACAAAAAATGCTGGACTGGGGCTGAGGTCTACAGGTAACTGTGGTAAATACGTCCTGAGAACTGAGCTCGGCTTCTGTAGAGATCCTGGCTCTGGATGCTGGGGGAAGAAAAATGTCTGAGGTGGTTCTTGTCTATTTTCTGGATATTCTTCTAAGCAAGGCAGTTCACAATTTGGGGTAACAGTCCTACGGTCATTGACCCATGAAATGAGTATGCTGTCAGGCAAAGGACTGACAAATGATCTCTTTGTATGTGTATTTGTTTCAAATTTTCTCTCACTTTTGTGATGCCTCCTGTCATTGTTCAAGTCCCTGGCTCTTTGCTGGAGGAATCGTACTCTCCAAGCTGCAGCATAAGCCACAAGGCTGAGGAGAGCACTGTGGAGTGCTAGCCCTGGCCCCTGTACCCTAGCAAATCAGGACCATTCTTGCTTTGATAGATTGTGTTAGTGCCAAGTCCTCATCTGTAAGAGTAGCAGGACAAGGAGGGGTAAAATAGGAATGGAAAAGATGTAAAGACAGTCCCTTCTTGCAGCCTGTGAATTTTGAAGCATCTTAATGAACCACTGTGTCATAGGAGGCAGCATAGACTGAAGAGTGTGGTTGAACAGCTGTGATATGCTCAGCTGTTTCTTTTTTTTTAAAAAATCACTTTCAGAGGACCCCATCTTGTGTAGTCCCTGCTAGCATGTCAAAAAACCTCACTGTCCCTGTTATGTTAGCTGTGTGAAATCTCAGGATGACTGAAATTTGAACCAACAACATGAAAAAGAAATGAGCGAATACTCTCTTCAGCTAAAATAGGGAGCACTGAATGTGAATTCGTGTTATATGCTGTAAAATAAAGTGGAAAGGAAATGGCTCATTATTGCACATCATTTTTTCTTAATAACTCCACATGAAATTAATAAACCCTAAACCCGCAGGTTTTAGAAGTTGTTCTAGATAAGAGTCAAATGACAGGGAAGGGGAAGGAGGAAGGGCAAAGCATTAGGGCTTCAATGACTTATGTTTAACAATTATCTAAGCAGCAGTTTCTAGTTTCAGTGATCTCATCTTCTTAGCTGCATATTAAGCTTCAGCACTGTTAGTTGAAAAAACTTGGAGTTCTTTTTCTGGCAGTGTTGAGCAAGTGTGCTTTTTGGGGCATTGATTTTTTGCCCCATCTCTGTGACCACTAGCTTTGGTGAAAGGGAATTGCTGCCCTGCCAGGAAACACCAGATTTTCTGCGTAAGTTCCTGATTCCTCACCCACCCAAAGAGCTCCAGGGTTTTTGACTGAGATAAAATGAGTGGGCTGGACAGACATCATCTTTGCACAGAGCAAACCTAAGTTCACATTATTCTGAAGTAATTCAAACATGGAGTGGGATATTACGTGACTTCAGCTATGTGGGAACTAACTTTTGCAGCAGCAGAAAAATCCCAGAAGTGCTTCATCCTCCTCTTTCTCTGCTTGCTCTTTAGAGCAGCAAGAGGGCCTCCTTCATGTGAGAATGAACAACAGAAATATTCTCTCAAGAGACACAAAATTGTTAGTAGGAGTGTTCTCCAGGTCTCATTCTGGAAGTCATATTGCACCTGCAAGGTTGGCAGCTGCCATACACATTGTCTTAGCTAGGCTCCCCAGTGTTGGAGCTATAGTGTTACCTCTTTACTTGTGCTGCTTGAGGTAGGTACATTTTCTGCTCCCTAACAAATGCATGATGATAATTTTATTTTGGTTGCCATTATGAATTTTTCTGCAGAAACTCCTGGAAAAACAAGCATAATTTCAAAATATTCACGATGGGTTAAGCCTTGCTGAGCTCACTATAGGCCATGCTTTCTCTGAGTGCGTCAAGCCTTGCATTAGAGGAATTTGCATGTAGTGGTACTGTGTGCTGTGACTGTCAACAGAAATGTGAAGGCTGGTATGTGTCTATCCCAGAGTGCTCTAATGAGCAGCACCACTTCTGCTCAAACTATTGTTTAGAAAGAGATTGTTCCAAGCATTCACCCTTAGTGAAAGGTCTGAATGTGAAGAAGCAAGATGAGGGGAAAAAGGAGGCTATTGTTAAAAATATTCACTTTGCAATCCGTGAAGGAAACCTCATTTCACTGAGCCTAAATGCTTTTCAAAGTGGCAGACTAAAAAAAATTCTTCAAGGTAAATCTGAAGAATTAAACTTTGTTTTTTTTATTTAGAAATGCTGTTGGTTGTGAATAGGGTCACTGCCTTTGTTGGAGATAAGTGAATCACCTATAATAAGACTTGGCTATCGAATTTTACTCCTCTGCTTTTGATCTATTCACAAGCTCATCATGCGATGTATTTGTTGTTCAGAAATCTCCCTGCATTTCTGCTCAGTAATGTTCCCACATGAATAGCTGTCAAATAGCTGGTATTGCTTGAGGTCTGGGCTCCAACACTGGGCTGCATTGGCTAGTTGCCTGGGTTACCTTTGTTACATCTATCTGTTTCTTGTAGTAGAGCATTCCTGATACTACTCAACACACTGAATTTTGAATAATTCAGTCAAATGTGAAATGCCAGCTGTGTTTTGGTTTTTCTTTTTTTGTGACTATTGATGTTTTTGAGATTGAAAAATAAGCAACTATTCAAAAATTTATTTGCACCAGCTCTGAATGAAGAAAGAAAGCACAAATGAGAGTCACATATATTTCTGAGTTGAGAGTTGCTTGCAATTTGAGCACCTTTTACAGGGGGAATGAAAACACTTTTATTTCATTAATTCTTAGGATTAATTTCCAACAATGGGATTTTTAAAAGTCTTTCAGTGGTATATAATTATTTATTTATGAGATAATTACAACTATATGAGAGATTTAATCTCTAGGTGGATATTTTTAGAGCAAAAATACCAAAGGACTCCTAAAGAAAAAGGAATTAATCTCTGCATATTGTGAACATATCACATGCATTTGAATGAGTGGTACATTCAAATATCCTTTGAAATCTGAAATCCTGTAGAAACAAGGTAAATATATTTTCTCAAGGGTATTTATTTGGCGCTGGTCTTTCAAGTACTTACATATATTAATAGTTGTATTGTCTTCAGGGCAACTAATTTTATATGCACATAAAGTGATTGTTTGTGCTATTACACATCAGCCTGGGGCTGTAAGCCCATGACGTGGGCAGTTCATGTGGTGGGGAATCTTCTGCCCATGTATCAGGATTGCAGTTGTGCAATTACACAATCTCTCATTCTTCCCCACTTGTGCCACAAGTGCCACAAGGGAGCACAAGTGAATTAGCTCTTGACATACTTGGTGTTCTCAGGACTCATCCTGACAACATTTTCATAAGGTCCTTTCAGAAAACAGATAAAATCTCATGCTATACTTTGTGCTGAAAATTGCCAAGTGACACAAGTATCGGTCTCCAGCTATACCATAAGAAAATGAAGCAAAGTGGAATGGTTTGAAAGGCCTTTTTATGAACAAGTCAGATTTTTTACTACTGACTCTGTGACACTAGGACTCAACACTATGCGCAAGTTCTTTGCACAGATCCCAGGAGGGAGATTCTCAAATGCAAAATGATGTGCTGTGAGAAGGGATTTTCAAAGACTTAGAAACCAGACAGGTGAGGAGAATTGAGCCTATCAGACCTTTTTTTCCTGCCTTTGAAAATATCTAAGCACTCTCCAATAACGATTTTTTCTGTTAGCTGTCATAGCTGTCACTGGTTTTTTCTTTTTCTTATGGTAGTCCAGTTTATAATGCAGGGCAGTATCTGAATACAAAGAAGAGACACTGTGTTTACCCTGGAGACCAGGTTTGGAGTTTGCCAGGGCTTGATGTTCTCTATGTCTTTCCTACCAATAGCAGGACAACTGGTCTGGCTCCTAAAATCACATACACACTTGGCCAGACAAGCTACCCCAGTATCTTGTCTCTGACCCAGGCAACTGCAGACGTCTGTAGGACAGCATATGTCGAAAGCCATACGGTGGTATTTTCCTGATCTACTGCTTTACTTGCCAATGACTTTTGATTCGAGGGCTCTGAGGGAAGAAATCTGCTATATTAGTGTTTTATAGCCCTTAATTGGATTTTCTTCCATGCATCTGTTCAATAATTTTGAACCCATTAAATAATGTTTCATGAGCATGACTGTAAAGTATCTTTCATATATTTTTGAATAAATAAGAGAAATAGAATTAAATGATACTGAAGACAGTCTTGTGCTCCTGGCACAGTCTTGATTGATGCCACTTGGTACAAAAATTATTTCTATCCCTCATTTGGCATTTTGATTCCTCATCTCATTTTGCTGATTTGACTAACAGAGCAGCATTTTACTTAAAGGCTCTTTGAGAACTTCAGAATTTATACAACATGGAAAGCCACCTTTCCTACTTCAAGAGCCTATCTTTAATTATAGCAAATACACACTTCACCCCAAAGGTGAGGTGGACATGAAAGTAAAGTACAGTTGTTGCTGTAGTTTTAGAGGAACCAAATATCTGAGACTACAGTCTAGGGAGTATGCCAGAGACAAGTCCAAGATTTCAAATCAGACCAGGAGAGCCTGGATGACCCTGTTTGTGCCTGCATTCACCAGCCTACATGTAACAGCAGTGTAATAATCAAATTTGTCTTCAAATGAGGCTTCAAAAGATGCCACTGCTTTGTTCAATTATTCCCACTCCAGTGCGCTTATCCTGTGTGTAATATAGAATATCACAACTGTAGTTTACCATACAGAGACACGTTTACTGGGGTATCAATGTGTTTGGCCTATAAAAGGTGTCACTTCCTAGTTAATATTTAAACTCCTTATCAGTATGCCTGGATGCTTGTAGGCTTGGGAACACAACTTACCAAAGCCTGCAAACTCTAGTGCACTGAGCCACCTTTGCAGGTGTGAGCAGACCTGTGGGAGAATCGTGTATTGCTGAGTACCGATCTGAAGATGGCAGCATTGGGTGAGCTTTGCATTTTCTTGGCTAAGCAGGGCACTCTTAAAGACAAAATTGTAGTTGTTGCATGTGGCAAATTTATAAATCAGCTTTTAATTTGGAAGGCTTTTCTTAATGCTGCAGTTTGATATCACAAGTTAGTAGTAGGCAGACACATTGCCATTTATGTGTTTTATTTTAGTTAGTTACACTGAGAGTACAAGTCTTATAAATAGTAAAGATTGGCTCTCACCAGCAAGCCTTAGCTCATGAATATGACTCCCTTTTATTACAGTAACAATTATAATAATTTTTGAACCAATGCAAAAGAAGCTCCCTCTTTAAGTACTGTCTATCCATCAAGGAGGAAGTGGAATCAAGTCCTACCTGTCTCGTGGATAGTGCTCACCTTGGACAGCAGGGATTGCTCTCTCCAGTGCCTGTGTTAGCTCCTCTGCCTTCTGTGCTTTCCAGGCCACAGAGTGCACATCCTCAGAGGAGTGGAGAACGTTTCTCCTCCTTCCCTCTGCTGGCCCTGTAGATTGCTTAGCGGGCATTTGACTTTCTCCTGGGAGCAGCATAACATTGGTTTGGTCTTCTTCAGCCTAAGAAAGGTCAACAGTAGAGGTGCCCCATGTGTGGGCACTAAGTGCAGCTCTTACAAATCTAAAATGTATAAACATCAGATCCTTTTAGCTGCTGTTGGTCTTAAAAATGAAACTGAACATGATCACTGTGTTTTATCAGGAGTCTAATCCTGCTCTATGTCCATCAGAACGTTAATATTAGCAGCATAAGAACTAGTACCTGATAGATTCCTTTATGGAACCCTGAGGAAGAGGGGACAAATTCAAAGGTGCTAGTAGGATTTAAGTGTAAAGCTGAGTAGTTAGTTTCTAGCTGTGTCAGCATGTGTACAAGCAGGACTGTGGCTTACTGATAGATCTTCTGGCAAAATACTTAGGGAGGGAAGCGAAATTTGTACTCTTTGTGATAGGTCTCTCACCTTTGCTTACTACTTCTGTGATGCCTTTGTCATTTTGTCTTATCGGCTGTTTGTCCCTGTGACAATATTTTGGGAAACCAGTTGTCTTGCCTGCCTCCTCAGTGGTGGCATCAGCTGATGTACTGAAAAATTTTATACCAGCTTGATTTACCTGAGTCAGTAGCAAAGCCAGAGGTGGAAATTTGATTTTTTTGGGTTTGTATCTTTGTTTTATTTGATGATGTTGTGCTTTCACCTTCCTTTATGGATATCTCTGCATTTGACTACTGTAATGCAATCAGACTTGAGAGGTTTGAAGTCTCTGCCACTGGTTCCTTCTTCTCAGCTGACTGAGCAGGTTTGGATCAGACATGGGGCTCATCAGTTTTTATTGGTTTTTTTTATTATACCCTTCTGCATAGTGCTATGCTGTGTGAATTGCTAGCTGTACAGAGACTTTTATGAGGCTAAGCAATTAATAATTTCTGAATTTTTAAAGATTTGTTGAACTTAAAAGAGCTGTTAATTTGTGGTCTTCTATATTTAATATGAAACCCAGTCTGGAAGAGTTGGGAGTTAAGGAGGAGGGGAATGGGAAAAATCCCAACATTGTATTAGGATGTATTCTGAAGTTACTTAAAAAAATTAAATTTAGTACAAAATATTGGGTAATTCCTAATCCTAAATTCATATCTCCTGCAAAGACATATAAATCTTCTAGGTTCAGTGGAATTATGCTCCTTTGTGCAAAAACCTGAAATTGTCAGATGATGTAACAAGCAGAAACATATATAGGGATATGTGTGAATACGTGTGCAATATTTTTGTATAACTTAGAACTCAACTTCCTAAAACCTTCATGTGTAGAAATAGTTACTATCTTAATATCAACTCTTTGATCTAATATCAAAAAGCATGTGATGTGTTGTGAAAAAAACCAAGTAATATTCAGTACCATAAGAGCAGAAGTGACTTTAGCATTTAGTGGACAGTAGGCTGTCAGTGCTTCTTATGATCTTCCTAACATTTAACTTTGTTAGGTGGGTACAGCAAAGTTAGATACAGTACTGTTATGTTGACTTAAACAATCTCTTTTCACAGCTTGTCATCAGTTTTACAGGTCAGATACGTTACCTGATAGAATGTAGACCTAAAAAACAATTGTTATCATTCAAGTGAATTCATTTGACTGAATATAATTTTCTTTCTGCAAAGAAAGAAAATTATATTAAAATTTAAGAAATTTAAGAAGCCAAATGCCATATTCGTTCTTTATTTATGACAGAATAAAATCTAGTGAAGACTAAGGCTTCAACTCAAGGAAGCTCTTAAGCACATACATATAAGTAAATTAATTTTAACTCAAGACAACTCAAGTATGTTTCAGACTTTAAAGTGATATCAGATTGAGCTTAAAACTGAGTGCTCTGAACTACATCTTAGAGATCTTCAGACACTCCTAGACAGTCAGACTAACTACCTTGCAGGGTTCTGTTTTGAGGCATCTCATTTATTTCTGAAGGTTTCAAAAACCTCTGTAGGTTACTATCAGCACCTTTGACACCTAAAACTGATCTTGTTGTCTGTTCCTAACTGGCCATTCCTATGAGCTGCTTGTGTACCCAGACAAAGAACAAAATCCCAAATGTTTGTGCAAAGCTTCCTTACTGCTGAACATGACATTTAAATTACTTAGCAGCAATAATACACGTTATCTGAGATTATATTCGAAGTAGGTAATTCTAAAGAAGTGGGACAGGCAAGTGAATATGGTACTGATTGTTATTGCTGAAGTGCCTGTTTGCTACTATACTATTTGAACTGAATATCTGTATATTTTACAGTGCTATTTCTTTACAATTGAATTTGGCCTTTGCAAGCAAGAAGGACAACTGCGTGCTTATGGGGCAGGACTTCTGTCTTCTATTGGAGAGTTAAAGGTATGTACCCTTAAAGCATAGTAAAATTTTAATCTTAACAAAAAATAAAAAGGATATAAATATATTGGCTTTCAAATAACAGTTAAAATTCTCGAGATAAAAAGCTTGTATTTAAAATACAGTATTGACCTAAAAGCTTTGTTTGAAATATCAGCTGGCACTTGAAGCATGAAATGGACTTGTAAGGCCCAAAGTACCAAAGCAACTATAAACTAAAAAACTGATTTCTGTATGAATTTTCATTTCTTGTCAAAGGAGGCTCAAGGGTTCTAACAGGTAAGAGTGCCTTGGGCTCTAAAAGCTTTGTTTGGATGAGGAGCACGTATTTTTAATATCCACAAAAAAGTGCTAGAAATCAGACATGACCCTGTTCTAAGTAATCCAGTGTACTTGAGTGGATTCATTATTGATATGAAAAGAACAGCATTCATTAAGTTCTGATTCAGTAGATTAATCGTATTTAATATTAAGGAATGCGTATAAACTCACATTAAACTTAAAAGAATAGGGTTCTGTGTATCTACAATACATAGAACCCTATTCTTTTAAGGGTGAAAATGTTTAACCTTGCATGGTGTGAGTAGTTGAAGAGGATAATTTATTGCCTCTTTTAATGCCTAGAAAACAGGGAGAATGGGCAAAAGGTATTTTGTCACAGCTGTAGTATTTTGGGATGTAATACATCTCTCAGCAAGATGGGAGGGAAGGGTAAAGAGAGGGAGGAGTACTGTCTTCTGAGACCCAAATGAACTCTTGGTGGCTTTGCATGTAAATGTTTAGACTTAGAAAGCACATATGGAAGAGTATTGAAAATTAATTTGCAGCATATCTGTTGTTTATTTGTGTTTACACATCTTCCCAACCTCCTGGGCTGGCTTTCAGTGAGCTACTTGGCAGTTTAATAGAAGTATCTCAGTCTCTTTGTGCTGTTTTTTTTTTTTTACTTGTAACTGTGAATATTTGTGGTGAAGCTCATTAGTAAAACTGCTATACTTCCAGTAGTAAAAAATGTTGAAGAAAATTACCTTCTCTAGTGTTTTTTCTTTGATTGCATTAGATTTGCTCTCAGTTCAGTGCATACTCCAGCCACAGAAACATTCTGCATCTGTCTGGCAATATTTTAGAGCCACAGTGCAAGGTTGTTTGAATGAAAAGAGATGAGGATGCCCCATTTGTTTTCCTTTGGCTCAGCAACATTCAGTGCTAAGCCCCAAACTCTGCAGGATTCTGTAAAGAATCAGGCCTTTTATTTAAACTAACAGTTAAGGTTGCTAGGTGATGACCCTGAAAATACCTACCATATTATTTACAAAATCTAAGGGCATAAAAAAGGAGAAATGAATAGTCAAGAACACAATAAATCTTCTACCATCAATGTCATAAACAAATGCATTATTCTTGTCAAGTCTGCATATTTGGTACCACATATTTCTGACCCCAGATCTGGGTTCTTTGCTCAGCAGCAAACTCAGAGTATAAACACAAAAAATAATCCTTTTGAAAAGCAATGTTAAAAGCTAAATAATCTGCACACTAATGGACTATATTGATCTGCTACAGTGTTATGGCCAGATATATATCATAATAATTTTGCTGTAAGTCAATAATATGATATACTTTTCTATTACATTACATATATATTTTGTAGATATGATGCCAGAAGGGACTACTAGATCATCTGATTTGACCTCTTGTGTATCATATGATACTAAATTTCACCAGATCTTGCATATACTGATCTTAAGTTAAAAATTTCAGTTCCTGATAAACTAAGCCCTTATGTGCTGTGGGAACAGAACAGCCCCATACCACAAGACATGGTCTCCATGAAGGGACTGATAAGGTGAAAAATATTCAAAAAGTCTGTGGAAGTGTGCTCCAGGGTAGAAAAGAAGGTAAAAGTTAAGGAAAAAAAAATTGCAAAAATCTACTAAGTTTTCTGATGAAATGGCCATGGGAGAAGCCATTTCTAGACCACAGTCCTGGCATGAATGTGCTTCTTGTCAGCAAAATATTATTAGGGAGGTGCTTGGGTAGGACAATGTCTGGGCACCCATGACTTTGGTGCACCTTGCATCACGTCATTGTCACTCTCTACTGTTTATTGGGAAAGCAATTTCTCTCCTAGCACCTACTGGGAGGGCAAATGTCTTCCTTTACCTGAAGGAAGATCATGCTAATAGACTGTTTCTGAGATCCTGATTGCAACTGAAATCCTTATTTATGGCAGCAATTGCTCTGAAAATTATGACAACAGTGCTGGCTATTTCAGTGGTGAGTGGGGATGAATAGGAGACTCAGATTGCATGGCCATGACATGTCCCTGTCATGTATGCAACAGTCATACTTCTCCCAGGTGTCAGAGTGAAGACATCCTTTCAGAAATAACTCCTGCCGTGCTTTAGACAGGGTTGCCTGTGGCCCATAGGTGTTCAAATGCTTATGCATCCCTGCCATTAGGAAGGCAGATCTTGAAATGTTGAATATTGCTACTTTTAGTTTAGAGTCATAGAATAGTTTAGGTTGGAAAAGTTCTCTAAGATGATCAAGTCCAATTGTTAGCCCAGCATTGCTAAATATGCCTCTAGGTTATGCCCTCAAGTGCCATATCCACACATCATTAAATACCTCCAGGGATGGTAACTCAACTGCTTTCCTGGGCAGTCTGCTCCCATGTTTGGCAACTGTTTTGGTGAAAAAATATTTCTAATATCCCATCTAAGCCTCCCCTGGCACAACTTGAAGCCATTTCCACTTCTCCTGTCACTTTTCACTTGGGAGAAGAGACCAACCCCCACCTGGCTACCATCTCCTTGTAAGTAACTGTAGAGAGTGAAAAGGTCTCCCCTGAGTTCCTTTTTCTCCAGGCTAGACAAACCCAGTTCCCTCAGCTGTTCCTCATCATTGTGCTCCAGACCCTTCCCCAGCTCCAGTACCCTTCTCTGGACACCCTCTAGAGCCTCAATGTCTTTCTTTGAGTGAGAGGCCCAAAACTGGACAAGGACTTGAGGTATGACCTCACCAGTGTTGAGGGGCAGTCACTGCCCTGGTCCTGCTGGCCACACTATTGCTGATACAGACCGGGATGTCATTGGCCTTCATGGCCACTTGGGCACATTCCTGGCTCCTGCTCAGCTGTTGACCAGCACCCTCATGTCCTTTTCTGATGTGCCCTTTTCCAGCCACTCTCCACTGCTTGGGGTTGATGGCCCCCAGGTGCAGAACCTGGCACTTGGCTTTGGTGAGCCTCAACAGCTGGCCTCAGTCCATTGATCCATCCTGTCCAGATCCTCTGCAGAGCCTTCCTGTTCTCCATCAGAACAATGCTCCTGCCCAAACTGGTGTTCTCTGCAAATTTACTGAGGGTGCCCTTGAGACTGCACAGGCATTTTTTATTAATATGCTTTTGTGAGCAAGAAGAAAAGCCTTTCTCCAACTTCTCTCCCTATCAGCTCTCTTTTCAATGCAGTGGTATGCACAGGAAATAAAATGCTGGCCAATTTTATGTATAATTTGTATAAATTTCTGGAGGTACATGAGTCAATTTGTAAGGCAGAAATGGCAAGCAGTATTTGGGCTGTTTGGAGGACTGAATGGCTTGTTCAGTCATCCCTGTTTCTGTATTACACTGCTCCACTTCACAAATCTGGTCAACAGCTCTAGTAACAAATAACTGTAAAAGCTAGAGGAATGTGTACATCAGCCTATCACTATAGGATTCCCTTGAAATCTTTTTCCCCACTCAGTATTTAGACCTAAAATTTCAGATAATGAAAAATGCATCTCCTTATGTGCATGCTATGAAAACATCAAGTAAAAAAACTTTTAAAAGGACAACAAAATAAGGAGAAAGAGAAGATTAAAAATGAAGCCTGGGGGGAGTAGAATAATATAGTAAGTAGTTATAAAATGTTCTGCCTAATATAGTCAGGTTAACTCTAGCTAACACTATTACACAGTTTGTATTTGGGACTTAGAGATAAGGTGGAAATAATGTACATTTCAATTATTAAAATTGTTTCTAAAAAACAGTTCAAATGTCTTTGGAAACTTTAATCCATTTAATTTGTGTGATGCTCTCTTGAACTCTTTCATTAAAGGAGTCTCCTATCAGCTACAGTTGGCTGTAGTTCAAGTCATATATCCCTGTTGTATGCTTCTATATTGAACAGAGAGGTAGACTTAAAATCTCTCTCTATAAATATTTAAAGTCAAGTACAGTATCCAATTGTATTACTTTGTTTTAATGATCATTTAAGAAGTGCCAGCATTAGACTTAATAACCAAAAATATTAAAATGCAAATTTTGGCTCTGTTTTCTGAAGAGGATGAAGATAACAACTCCTGGATCCCAGATGCTAATTTTAAGAATCTTTAAATAGAGAGATTTTCCATATTTTTCTAGAATTTCTCTAAAATTACACAATTGAACAAAATTTTCTGGTAATACAGGACACTGTCAGATTCACAACACATTTTGTAGATAAGCAGGAAAACATTTAAGAGCAGATTTTTCAATACTTTATGTACTCCTCCTGGGAAAACAAGGCGATAAAATCAGTACTGGCACTCACACAACTTCTCACCTGTGTTCCTATTCTGCCCTCCTGTACTTCTCAGACAGTGCAGTATTTATAACTCTTCTCAAGTTTTCCCCTTGCCTGCTGAAGATTTTACTCTTTGGGTTTTATTTCATTTATTTCCTTTCTCAAGCCTGAAAAGCTCTGAGTTGCATTATTGCAATCCATTTTTATACTCAAAGGAGGAATTACAAGACCAAACTCTTTTTTCTTGTGTCAGTGATAGTGATCACTTAGGAAATTATTCACAGTCGTGCAGTGTAAATGCCTGGTGCCATCTGACATGCCCTAGTATTTCTGACCAGCTGCCATTGCAGAAATGTGTAAAAGGCTTCTTTAGATCTTGTGCTGTATCTTCCATTCTCTGTACAATGCATCAGACAGCCTAGGCCTTAGACACCTGTTGTTAGGCACCTGAATCACTCTTTTAACCTTTCATCTGGCAGGGAGTGGAAGCATTTCTTTATTGTTATGCTTATTTTCAGCACAAATGATTGTCTACTTCTTAAGCTGTCTGATACTGCCGCTTTTCCTGAGAATCAGTGATGACTCATTTTAAAGTTTCACTCCAAATTCTTATTTCTTGAACTGAAGAAGACTCACCAACAGTATTACTAGCATTACCAGTACAGTCTGTATGAGTGGGCTGTTAGAGACTGTTATCACAGATCCACAAGATGGTGAGGTGCCCAGTTTTACCAAAAGCTGTTTTCCATGAGTGCTAGCTCTAACATCTCATTGGAGGTGGATAACTTAGAGGTTTCTCATGGAGAAATACATATTGGGTACTTACTCATTTGAGTTCACTAAAGAACTGAATCTCCAACCAAACCACAAGTGAATAACATGTATTTAAAAAACACAGGCTGGAAGCTGAAAGCTTTTGGACACACCCGACAATTTTTTTTTTGGGTTGAGATTATCTACTTCAAAATATCAAGATTGTCAAGGACCAGCATTTTACAGCACTGTAAATTTTCTGGTAAATGCTCTGGTCAGCTTTGAGTCAGTGTCTTGACCATTCTAGTCCACATGAGATAGTTTAGGGTCTCTGAAGGTTTGTCTGCAGGCTCTTTTCAATTGCTGAACTCTGGCATTGCTGGTGTCAGCATATCAACTCAATAGCAGATGTTACAGATGCCAGGCTGTGCAATTTGAAAGCACCATCCAGACTTGCAAAGATGGAAACATTGCTTTGGTAGCCATGACAATTCCTACTTGATCTAAGAGCCAAAAGAACTTGAAGGGGAGACAGGTGTCTCGGGTGGGAATGCACCAGAATGTACACCTTTTGTTTCCAAACTGCAATCCTAAGAATAACTGCTCTGTTGTCACCTTATTTTGAAGGCATGTCAATAGAATACTTTACCCTTGGTTTCCAGGATGCACATGTGCTGCAGTCCTCATGTTCCACTCTCTGCAGAGCTGCTTTGTGAAGCAGCAGCTCTGTTCATGTATAACTAAACTGGGATCCAGAAAGGATCAGTCATTTCATATGGATTATCTGAGGAGAATAACTAGAAAGGCTTTCTCAGAGGACATCCTCTGTGATAGCATCAGCCTTTCCTTCTCTTTGAACTCTTACCTTTTATAAAATTAGGGCTCAGTGACTAGAACAGCTGTTCACAATGATGGAGCCACAGGCTGGCTGCCTTCTCCATGCTGATAACTTAGTCCCAAGGACTAGGCCTGGCCCATTAAAGGCCATTAGCAAGTAGAAAAGTTAACAGCATCACCCTTTCTGTTGAACCTTTCACAGTACAGGAAAGAATCCATGAGCCAGAAGTAGTTTGTTCCTACAGAATCATGGCCTGTATCATCATTTTCATTCCCTGCAAGGAATCAACCTCACTCAGTCCACTCAGAGTTTTGAAACTTTATGCTTTAGCCATTTGAGCCACCAAGTCTCACCTGGAAGTACAAAGGCACCTTTAGAGGAGATTTTTATCTGTAGACACCCTTCCAGGGAATCTGTTATAATTCCAAGTGAAAAAAGGCAAATTTATTTTGATAGGAGATAAATGCCTTAATTTATAAGCATTCAAGCACATCATGGTTCTGCAAAGAGAAAGTGACAACAGGGATATAGGCAGGGGCCTAATAATGTAAGCCTGTTCCTGCAGTCCTTTTAAAAGAGGATGATGGTTGAGAGACCATTTTTAATATTTGTTTTCAAACCTGTTTAACTGATGGCTGGCTAGAAACAGCAAACCTTGTGAGAAGGAAAAGCTACATGTACTAAAGAAAGTTAATTCCCCAACATTTTAGGATTCCATGCATTAATTTTTCATGTATTTATTTTTGGAGAGAGAGGAGGTGGGAGGAAGAGGCTCTTGTTCCAGTTTTCTGTCCTGCTATTTGGAGACTTCAGGTTGAGAGTTAGTATGATATTTTCAGAGCCTTTCAAAGGGAATTAGGAATGAGCATAAGCAAGAGCAAGGATACAAGTTGTGGTGAATACCTTAAGGTTAACACTTTACTCCACTATAAAGAATGTCCATGCAGGTGGAAAGTGAAGAAATCAGAGGCACCTTTGGACCTCAGGGATCTGCTCCCTCCCTGTCATTTCTTTATGCTTTTCATTCACATCTTCACTCTCTATAGATATCAGGGGACAAAAGAAGGTTGAAAGGTGACCTAAATATGCTCTGCTTTCTTACCTTATACTTCTGTAACAGAGGACTGAGAATGAAAATATGTGTGCTCTAGAAGATAAGATAGATCCAAAAGCCAACCCAAGTATTCAAGTTGAAAGGGGAGTGAGAAAACATTTTCCTGGAAAATGTCTCAGTACCTGATTTTCAGTTCTGAACCTCTCTTTTCTAGTGACTTGTGCAAGTCATATAAGGAGAAAGGCTGATCAGAAATCTCTGCCCTGTGTAGCATTTGCCTTATCTGCCCAATGTCTCTTTTGTACTTATCTATAACTGTTTAGTTATTTTTTCTTTGCAGTACTATGTGAAGCATTATTGCTCAGGTTGTGTGGCAGAAGAGTAATGTATTTCATTGTCTTGCAATACATTGCCACTATTGAATGGGTTTTCAGATATGTAGTTTCACTTTTGCTGTCAGGAAAATACTATATGATTTTAACTTGAAAATGTAAAGTACAGATTACATGAATGGTTTAGTCAGACCCAATTTACCCACCAGGATGAAGATTCTGCTAGTTAAATGAGATTTTGGGGACATATATATTTGGAATTGTATAGTTAATTTTTCAAGAATGGTTATTTGATGATTTTTCTTTTTCCATCTGAACATTTACATCTGTATATGTTCATGGCAGGCGCATTCTAACTTCCTCTTTATTATTTTATTATTAAGGGGAAAAACCATCTCCCACAGTAAGAGCTTTTTAAATAACAAATTCTGTTGACTGTTCAAACTGAAAAAATGCTGTATGTAAAACAAGACAAGCTACCAATTAGTGTGAAACATACAGGACAACGATATAAAAGCTTTATCTATGAGCAGCTGATACACAGCATTATCAAAATCCATTTAACAGATCCTGTGGTGTATTTTGCAGCATGCTCTCTCTGACAAGGCCAATGTGAAAACATTCGATCCAAAGACAACCTGTTTGCAAGAATGCCTTATCACTACTTTCCAGGAAGTTTACTTTGTTTCAGAGAGTTTTGAAGAGGCCAAAGAAAAGATGAGGTAAATTATTTTCCTTGACACAAAAATAAAATTTTCTCTTCTTTAGTGGCTGGGAATAAAAAAAAAAAAAAAAAAAAAAAAAAAAAAAGAAAAAAAAGGAAGTTAATTTTCTTTTTTTCCTTTCAGGGACTTTGCCAAATCAATCAATCGTCCCTTCTCTGTGTACTTCAATCCATATACGCAAAGCATTGAGATTCTGAAGGATACCAGGAGTATAGAAAATGTTGTCCAGGACCTCCGCAGTGATCTAAACACTGTATGTGATGCTTTAAGCAAAATGAACAGATATTTAGGGATTTGATATGTTTGGCACTGTGATTTTCCGTCAGTTGCTCTTTCTGTAGCCAGTTACATGAGATGGCTAATTTACCAGAGCCATCAGTTTTCCCTTTACAGCTTGGCCTGTGGCTTGCATTATTGTGTAGCTCTGTCTAACTGTAATGTGCAGACAAACCAAGGCAATGCTAATTTGTAAATGAAACATGGAATGTGGCAGAATGTAATCATCAATTCTTCAGCACAATGTCATGTACAAGTATACCATTAAAAACTTTCCTGGCAACAGTTTGGTTTCCATAAAATGATTCACTTCAATGTTTGAGAAATGGTGTTGCTGATTTCATTAGGCCTGAGTTTATTTCTTCATAAGAATCCAGGAAAAAAAATGTTTGCAACATTTTAATTTTCTTTGTAAGAAAACATTATTTCTTTCTCTAGTGGTAAAGGCACTCTTTTGTCCATATATCTGTTACAGAACTTAGTGTCTCTTGTGATTGGACAATACAATTTATGTCCCAGTAGCTGTCAGTGATCAGGAAGGATATGTATTGGTACTAAAAGGCCTGTGAAGATTATACATAATGAGAACCCACAACTGACAAATGTTCAATGTGGCTGAGCAATTGCAACACACTAAAAAAACTGAAACCTCTGAGAGCTCATGTAGGAACGTAGTTGTAGTTGACATGTGCTACCTGTGACATTCCTGAGTGTGCTTCTTCTGAGGTTGCTATCTGGAAATAAGAGATGAAGCTCTTGTTTTAACTTCACTGTTACATGCGAATCCAAAGTCCTTCTACATCCTTGCATGCCTTCTGCATTCCCTTGTGTCTTGAACTTAACTCCTCTTGTGTTTCAGGTATAGTTTGCCTTTCCTCATTATTCCACATTCAGCCTTGACTTGGCCATGCTTGACTGGGTCTACACTGTGCCAGTATCAGAACATATAAAAGGGTGAATATGGAAGTAGTTATTTAATTATGGCTGAGATGATTTTCAGTTACTAGAGTATTTGAGGAGTGATTAAATCATAGGAACACCCAAGCTGCCTTGCTTGTATCAGATGGATGCAGGTAATGCCTGGCTTAATAAACTCTAAGCTGGCAAGCTCTGACAGAAGTACAAGCTCTGTCTGGGGAGTACAGTGCAGAAATATTTGAGCTGGCTCTTATCTGAAAGTAATAATTATGCATGTCTTTCCTTTATCTGGGTTATGCTATTCTCCTATTAGCCAAGATAATGGAGAGTTGACTATATTGTGTGGACCCTTCTTAATGGAAACCACATGGCTTATGCAGATCATGTCAATAAGGGTGAAAGTGTCACAGCTTGTCTACATATATGAAAAATAGGTAACCATTGAAGCTGCTCTCCCAGCTGAAAGAGTCGTGCAGAGACTCTTAACTACTGCTAGCAATTTCAGCATTAAAAAGGCACCACTTGATAGTACCAGCATATCCTTAAATAAGAGGCAATCTATAAGGATAATTTTCACAGGGATGTCTGCCACCTCCTCAAAGATAACTGTGAGATAACAGAAAAGGCTTTTTTTCTGTGGATAGTCCCTGCTGCATTCTAATGCTGCTGTTAATAGGGTGTGGAAAAATCTACTTTTAGATTCAACTGTGACTCCGTTGGTATAAATGAAGAGCTGTTGAGTTATACCATGGGGATCAGCATGCCGGAGGAGTTTTTAACCTCCCAACACTAGTGCTGACTGTTAGCTAGCACTTACCACAGAGGAATTGCTGGCAACCTTAGCAGGAAACTTTCTTCCTCTTTCTTTCCATGGAATCAGATGAACCCCTTGTAGCCCTTTCTGGAGAAAATGGACTATACTGAGATTTGCTTTAACCAGTCTGAAAAAATCATTGTGCAAGAAATAGTAGCTCTTACTTAGTTCAAGAACTGCTTGCTTAAGTAAAATAAAGCCACAATAAGCAACAAAGATTCAAAGCTTGCAAAGTTACCATGGTTTTCCCTGGAATCAGAATTATGCAGGAAAACTTTAAATACTTATAATATCTGGATTTATATTTGACTTTTCTGAATAGCTTAAAATAAGAATTCCATAGCAGTAAAACAATAGAAGCATATCTTTGTTTTGTTTTGTGCTGTTAGCAAGTAAATCTCATTATGGATTAGGGAGAAACCCTTGAAATCCAATAGTCATTCTAGGACTAATGATGGCTAGGAAACTGTCTACAGTGAAGATATAATGTCAATGACACAGAACATTGTCAAAGGATAATGGGCTCCCACTGCTAGATATATGCTTAATCCAATGATTTTATTTCTATTATACAACATGATTAAAAATAAATTAACTATAATGGGCTAGGGAATAATAGTGATTTAGAGAGACAATCACTCATTGTTCTTACATAGCAAAGCTGCCATCTTACAGGCTGCAGAGCAAACTGGCTTTGGGCTTCAGCCAGTCAGGAGCCAGGACTGGGAAGGAATATTTTAAAAAGTGCACTGTTGCACTTTTATGAATCGCACAGTTTCAGCTTAGCTGAAATTCTTCTCTGTGGTTTTTATTAGCAAATTAAGATCAGCCATGCAGCAATCTCCTTGGATGACAAGCTCATTTACACATAATGAGGGAATTATTGACAGTTATCAAATGACACTAACGTTTTATTTGGAATAGGCCATATTTATATATGGTACTTGTTTAGCTTTAGTGAGCTGGACTCTGGAAATTGGACTTCTGGCTTGGTCTCATTTATTTCCTGTGTAATTCTGAACTGATGCTTTATGGGTCTGAGATATATGCACTTGCTTTGCCTGCACAGACTAAATGGGCCCGAGCTTAATGAATGTAAACCGTTGCAGAGTTTACTACCATGCAAAGCCTGAAATGAAAAACAACACTCTGAGACATGACAGCAAATACAAATACCAAGTTTCATTTGCAAACCAAGACATGGTTCATGCATTTCATTTAATTTGCTCAGTAGAGGGGGTGGAATGAAGAAGGTGTTAACATAATATATTGCGTTTTCCCTCTCCACTCTTCAAGACCTGTTGGGAATCCTGTTTTAAGTTTGGCCCTAAAATGCACTTTTATGAAATAAGGTGTCTTTTCCTTTCCTCTGGTTAGGATGTCCTAATGTGATGGAAAATTTCCAGAAATTTATTGTACTGTAATATGTACTTAGTGATGCGCAGTAATGGATTACAGAAAAAAGTTTCACGTCTTTGAAAGGACAGCCTGGCTCAGAGAGCTAAAGATGCTGAAGGCTTTCACCTACAGGCTGCTGGTACAAATCCAGTCCAGTCAGCAGTTACTGAAAGCTATCACCAGCCAGCAGCAACTTGGCTTTTGTGTGATCAACTAGGAGCCTGTGATTGCATAGTTTGGAATAGAGGAGACTGAGGGGAGATGCAATAGCCTTTTTCAAACACATAGAGATAGCTGAAAAATTGAAGGGAAAAGCTGTTCTCCAGCTTCAAGAACTAATGGACTTAAATTGCAGGAAAGGAGCATTCAGTTATGTAACAGTGAAATGTGGGGGACATTTCCTGGGGAGACTGCAGAACCTCCATAATTTTTCAAGAGAACAATCTCTCTCCTGCTGTCTCTCAGGAGAGAGATTGGCACAGTCAGTCCCATCTTGAGACCAGAGGAGAGGCCATACAATGTCTTCAAGTCCCAGCCTGGAAAAGGCTTCAGACAGCTCAGAAGAGCAGTAATGGCCAACAGCCACCATTGTGGAGTATTTGTATGTCAATACACTTTTACCTCCTCCTTCAGTCTTTGACCAGCCCTAAAGAGCGGTTCTTCATCTTTCCCTCTTTCCTTAGGGAATGATTAGGATCCATGGTCTGACTGTAGCCCTTTATATGCTGACTGTGGTGCTCTATTTCAAGTTCCTCAGCCATTTGGGAGAGCTCTGTGTGTGAGTCACCTGCTAGTTACAGCTGCCAGAGGCAGAAAACCAAGAGTGAGCAACCAGCATTTGTAGTTTTTACAAACAAGGTTTAAAGCTGCTCAACTTCATAAGCAGAATAGAATTTTGTATTTCATTCTGTCTGTGCCTGAATTTGTCAGGAACACTGTGTTCCCTTGAACACTCTAGAGAACTTGGAGCTCTTCCAAGCTGCTGAACTTGAGTGCTCCAGCCAGACATCAGCCTTGTGTCTTGGTGTAAGCTGGGCACAGAGCAGGCTGCTCTCCCTAAATACCCTGATGTCCAAGGAAAAGAAGCCCACTGCTCTAGTCCAGAAGGGAACTTTGGTCTAGGCCCCTGCTGTAGTGTCCCAGGGAACTTGGGGACTGCACCTGCTGTCCAGCCTAGTGTTACATTAAGAGCTAGGTAAGGATCAGTGCAATGCTCTTCTACTCAGGAAATGAGCTTTCCCAACCTGGAAACTTTTCTTCTTGTTTTATCAGAACAGTCTATGTTTTTTTAGAATTATGACAGCTTCCCTTCTATCTCAGTAGCATCCATGATCATGTTTCCAAATCATTTGTGAAGGGAGTAGTTCTGCTATATTTATATAATGGCTATGCTCTGTGGTATCAGTCACTCCAGCTCTGGAAATGTTTCATGGACAAATTCTTGCCTTCTCAGTGAAGAGTTGGACAACAATGACAGATTCCTCTTATGGGCTTCAAAGTGTGTTTGAGACAGGACACTAGGACAAAAGTCTTGTTTATACTAAAAATTATTGGCGATTAAAAATATATATCTCAGGAAATAAGTTACTAGAAATGAGTACCTCCAATTGTCATACCAAAGGCTGTAGAGATGTCCTTGGCATTCTTATTGGTAATTTCCTGTAACTTAAATGAGCTTGAAGGCTAAACAATGAAATCCTCAATTGAAATGCTGTATGAAACCTCTGTTGATATATTTTGTATGTCGTTCCCTAGAAAAGGTAAGTAGACAAAAAAAATCTGAATTTAGTGTAATGTCTATTCAAAACAACTACATTTAGTTTAAAAAGACCTCCAACACCTTAGAGTAAGAATTCATATTTCTTTGCCAACCGCTGAGATGTTAGGTAAGATTGAAAATAAGTGCTGGCATCTCCTTGGAATTTGGGCCAGAGGGGACTATTCATGTGGAATAAGTGTGAAATTGGTTATATAGTCCCGTATTTTGAGATGCAAGTGGTGATGAATATTCTGATGGACATTTTTTTAATGTAGTCGGAAATCTCAAATGTCCAGAAAAAATAATGGAGAAGAAGCTGCCATTGCCACACTCCATCTTTGGAGGTAAAAAGTTGAGTTTTTGAAGCAGCAGGAGGTAGATTTCAGCCTATGTTAAACTGGCACATGACCTGAAACACAGCCCAAATCTGCCTACGTCACTGGCTCTGTGTGAGCTCCTGTGTGAATACAATCCTGATAACAGAGCCAGCAGTAAAGCACTCTAGAGACAAACAGCCCTGTTTTCCCACTGGAGAAAATTTGGGTGATTTGAGATCAGCGTGACACAAATAAAATAACTTTTATTTGTTATAAAACCTTTTAGAAAATGGTACTATTTAATTTTTGATAAGAATTATAAGGAGATATGTTAATTATGGAATGCTTGATGCTCTTAGTATTTTCTGCCTTGAACTTTTCTAGTTGTCATCAAACTCCCTATCCAGTCTTGCTACTTTACATGAAAGTAATGCTGAAGATGCTGCATTTCCCAGGCTTTACAATTTTGATGGCTATGCCTAGTGCTACCCTCCCTCAGCACACCCTCCTTGCAGTGAATTGCAAACCTCAGAGGTGTGAATAAGGTCAGTTAATGGTAAATGAGTTTAAGTTTAAGGTTATACACACAGTGGATTTGCCACTCCAGCAGAATTTCTCAGGAGGATCTATTTGGTTGAGTTCCCTTTTAATGATTACCCCTCTAGATCACTTGAAGGTGGAGTTTTGAAAAAGCAAGTGTCACTCATCAGATAGGAACCAAAATCTCAACTGCTGCAAAGACAGCACCTGTTCCAAGAGACATCTTAGTGCCAGCATCAGTCAGTTCAATTGGAATTAGCTCAAAATAGATTTTTTAGTTGCTGAATTGAAAGGCTACATTTTACCTGCAGGTCTCAATCCAGCCATTGTTTTCTGAGACAGATCCATGTCTGCTGGAACAGGGAGCTAGAGCTGTAAGTCAAGCATGCAAAGCCTGTTCCTTACTTAATTTGCAGACATTTTAAAAAAGAAAATCTGTCTCCAGAATAAAAATGCAGCGTGCAGAAGGTGAAGAGGCAACACGGTCTGCTGTTTTCTGAGGTGTCCTTCACTGCTCTTTCCCAATGCCGGTCATCACAGTTCATGCACCCAAGGGAAGACTCGGCCTGTGCTAATTGACAGGGGCAGAAGTTACGGAGCTGTCTTAATCCCAGAGAAGAGTTCCTGCTCCGGGCTGCTCCTGAGGGCTCAGAAGGCCACTGCCTGTCTTCTGTGACTTGTTTGTACAGAGTAACTCCTCAGGCTTTGTCTGTGTGCGTCTCTGTAGTGGGATCACTTAACACATACTGTCATTTGTACAGGGAAGGTAGTAAAGAGAGGCTGGGAAGTTCCAAGAATTTTATTCCATAGCTCTCCTTTTCAAATCATCTCATACCTGGCTGATGCTTTTTAAAAAAAACAAGTAAAATAGAGGCCCACTAACAACATCCATCCATGCCTCCTTCCCACTGTGGTCCTTGGGCAGGTGTTCTGTAGGGCATCATTCTTGGCTGTCCCTTCTCCTCTCTGAGGCCAGTAGTGGATCTGAAGGGTTGTGTGAGCTGTCCATGCTGTGCCCACCCAGGGTGTTTCTCTGCTGGGACATCACTGTGCAGAGGTGGGTGGCCTGGTGCAGCTCCATGGGGGGGTACAGTGAGTACAGTGGGGTAGAGCACAGCTCTGAGGTGGTAAGCCCAGAGTCTGCTTACCAGACTCTGGGCTGCTGGAGTGAAGCCCTCCAGGGTACTCAGGGTGCTCAGTGGGGCCAATACAATCTCCCTTGCCCCATTTCAAAGGCAGTATTGCTTTACATAAGCAATTGCTTAGGAAGCCTAACACTTGGGGCTGTTAAAAAAGCCAGAGATGCCCTCAGACTTATAAGGAAAGGGCATGGGCAACTATGTGGTACCTATAGGCAAGTATTGATTTTCTGATCACAATGTCTTCACAAAATCTGGCATACAGATGATGTGGGGTTCATGTGGATTCAGTTTTGTTACACCATCTCTCAAAAAGCTCAGGAGAAACAAAAGACAGTCTGTTTGCAGCTGGACAGGCAGAGGGACCTCCATTTAATTCTCTGTTTTCTTGCCATTGCCTTATTTCCAGGGCGAAGGAAGAGCACTGTACTCATGAATGCTGTGTAAAAGCTGGTGCATTTTCACTGAGTGATAGCTTGGTCTGTCAGAGCTAGGAATGAAAACATGCTTAGAGGCAGAAAATTAAACCTCAAATGTAATGCCTCTGATTTGCAGAAGGGAAAGGGGAAGTGCTAAGTGAATATAGGAAATTGCAGCATTATGCGTTGTGAGAGCAATTCTTTCCATCCTTGTAGCTAATGGACTGAACAGAAAGTGAACAATTTATTTCATACAATGATTCACCAACACTTTGACAGGGTTTCCAATTCTGAGCTCAGTTTCATGTTCAGCTCCCTGTTTACTAGTGAAATAGTACAATTATCTGTCTACCTCTTACACTTTGTAAGCAGGCAAGGCTGCAGGATCTGAAAAGAATAAAAATAACTGTATAAATCCTGAATGTTTAAGGCTGGAGGGAAGGGAAATGAAGCAAGTGTTATCTTTCCTGCGGTCTATTGGAACATTCCTCTAAAAATAAAGTTAAATTCCCAGGGAAAATAGGTCCAAAAGAAAAATGCCAATGGAACTTGGTTTTCAATTTCTATTTAATGTTTCCCCCATCTAGGTTTGTGAAAGGAAATCACAAAACATTTCTCGTTTGAGTCCACTTGTCAAATTGTCGATAGTAAAGTAGCCAGAACTGTTACAGCTGAATTGGTCACATAAAACTCCGGTGAAAAAGGGATGCTTCTCCCAGAGGCATTTAGTGAATGTGCTAAGCTGCTTTACAAGACAGGATGACATTTTTCTGCCTTTAACCCCAGTTTTATTGAGAATAGAAATCACTTGAACTATGAGGCGTTTCAGTTTTTAATCCTGAAATGTTTGTGAGCCAGCCCTGAGAGCACACCTCTTGCTCATGGGATCAGTGCGTTTGAGTGGAGCAGCCTCCCAGAAGAGCACAATTAGTTACTTGTTAAGTTTGATTATTTTTGATATATCAGTGTTTATCAAGGCTATTTGGAAGGATATTCTGGACAAATATATTTTAGAAGTCCCAAAGTACAAGTTCAGTAGAGCTTTTAAAATCCAGTAAGTGTCAATGGGTTGGTGAAAAAAGATAATGGCGATAAAAATGAGTATAAAAGCTATTAATGAGGATTACAAGATGAAAATTTGAGGATTTAGGAGTCTTATTTCAAATTGCATCGGTAAAATAGAAAAAAATTAGAAGCCAGTAGCAGCAATTACCTGTTGTAGCCCCTTTGGCCAGATGGTGATGAGTCTGTCACTTCATGGAAGAACCTGAGTCTATGGCTTTTGCTTAGCATAAAATATGAGCAGAAAGTTGATGCTAAAAATGCTGTTAGTCTGAGAGCTGCTGAAATTGATGGCAGCAGCAGCAGTTAACATGGGGGCTGAAATCTGGGATCTGGCTGAGGAGGTTGGGTGGGTAGCAGTGGGCAGCTGCCTTTGTTGGGAATGGCATCTCCAGCAGTGCTTTCAGAGCCCCTAAAGTGCAGGAATTTCATACTGCTGTTTTGCACAGTGTTCCTGGAGACTCAGGAGGGAACTTTGTATCGCAGGGAGAAAGTATCTGCTGTTTGGGTATAACAGAAAAGGGACAGACAGTCCTGCTTGACTTTGGTAGGGGAGAGAAATTTAAGATTATCAATAGCAGAAGAGTTCCCTAATCCTAGCCTATTAAGGAAAAAAAAATCCTCATTAAAAAAGTCCTTATAAGTCCTTAAAAATTCCTTGCAAGTCCTAAGCTGTGAGTACCAGTGTCTGTGCACAAGAGGAGTATCCTCAGTTTCAGGGGTCCCTCAGTGACACTGGGCAAGAGGGAGAGAGGTGCTGGGTTAAATGTCTGCTGTGTCTCTGTGTGAGTTTTCTGCTACTCTTTCTTGAAGCACTGCTCTGGGTTTGCTGGGCAAGCCAGCAGTGCTGGCTTCATGGATGAGATTTGCACTGGTACAATTAATCTGCTCCCTGTAAAACAGAGAAATGCAGCACTCTTCTTGAATTACAGGATTAAATATGGGGAAGCAGGAACAAATTTAAATTAGGTGTTTACTACAGGGTGAAAAGGAACGTAACCTGTGAGTGCTTTTCTCTGTAAAGTTAGTCCTGGGTACAGTTCCTGCAAATGTAACATTAGTTCGTGCCTCCATTCAGTTGGTTGGCTCTCACTCTGTATCCTTCTGACTTTACCAAGTTCCAGGTGAAGCTTGGCAGTTGTCTGAATTTAAGTGAAATCAGCCATTTCGTTAGCTCTGAAATAAATCACGTATCTGGAGGAGCAGGAGAAATCTGCCCAAAGAAATCTGCGGTAGTCCTTGGCAGTAACTCTTTGAGCCAAGAAGCGTATATTATAGTGACTCTGAAGCTGTCTGGGCAGAATTTGCACAAAACCATTGCTCTGACTTAGGAGCTACAGCAGATTTCTCTGGATTCCCTTAAATTCCCGAGTGTCGGCTTTCTACTGGGCATGGTATAAAGGCCAGAAATCACAAACTGAGGAAAAAATGTTTCCCCTCTCTTGGTAAGCAGCTGGTGCAAACAGAAAACTTCCCTTTTCAGCATCAGCAAGTTCAAGAGACTGACTGCTCCACTTTCCTGGCACTCTCACCTCAGAAGCTGGTGTAGACAGCACTTGTTTCCTGTGATTTCCTGTAGAAACCCTATTTTCAGTTGCCTGGAGCATGGTGCAAGGTGACTTATGTTTACTTTTCTAGAGATTGCTTCAGTTTTGGTACTGCAAAAAGGGCCTTTCTTTCTCACAGATTTGTGAAAATGCTGTTTGGTAAGATACCAGTACATCTACTTTCACACATTTGCCTAAGTGCTTCATTCTTGGACATTTCACAGTTCTGGGACATGTAAATTCCTAAACAAAAAAGAATCTATTTTGGTCTTTTTAAGAATAAAGCAAACAAACAAGCTGATATTTCACTGACCTCTTTTCCTTCAGTGTTTAAATTGCCATTTGCCCTAATTAATCTTGTGTGTGGCTCCTTAGATAGACAATATATTTTTTCAGTGTATGTATGTATGTACATGTAAAATAAAAAGAGGCCAGATTATTTTCTGAGTAGATTTTTCCATGTTCTCCCATGTCTCAATTGCTGTGCAGGGTTCTAAGAAGCTGCACGCGTGGTTCTCATGCAGAAAACAGAGCAAACATAATGTAACTAACCCATCCTGACTACCAGATGCCTCAAAGTGTTCAGGACTTGTAGTAAAATACAGTTTTCTTTGGTCTGTCTCCACTCTGCCTTCTGATGCTTTTCCCTTTGATGCCCTGTGACCTCACTGCAAATGCAATGCCTTCTGCTCAGTGCTCTTGGACAGATGGACGGTGGTGCCAAGAAGGAATCTCCAGGGCCAGCCCACTAGACTGTGCTTGTCATTCCTCAGAAGGATGGTAACTGATCAGCTAAAGCTAATGGTTTCTGACAAGTAGTTAACTCGACTTAAAGAAATACTGACTTTGTGAAACCAGAGTCTTCAGACAGATATTTAAAACTACGCTTCTCTGTCAGATGCAAGTGTTGGTAACCATACTTTGCCAGCTGATCACGTCATAATTACAATTACTATCCTAGCCCAGAGAAAAGGCTCAGCTCATTGGTCAAGTATTGATTAACTGGTGCAGTCAAGACTACTTTACTTCACAGAGGAGCAATAACCAATAATAGTGTTACAATTACAGCCTGGAAAGTACCGTGATGAGAGGCTAGATTGGAACTTCAATAGATAAGGAGAGAGGCATTGTTTATATAATCCTGAAGATCTTAGAGCTCTGTGTTAAAGGAGGTAATTAACCTGAGGGAATCACTGATGACAGAGAGTGGTTCCTGTCCTTGGGTTGTGTGCAGGGAGCTCTCCCCATGGGAATCCTCAGAGGAAAATATTTAGCTGAGTGGACAGGGTTGATGCACGTGTGAAGGTGCAAGGAGGCTGTGTTTTGTTACTGTGAAACCATCAAATACAACCCTAACAGCCAAAAGGGTGGGTGACCTTTTAGTTCCTGCTCCCTGCCTGGTCTGCTTGGGCAGGAGTGGGAAGGAGAGGCTACAGCATGAGGAGGTACTAGGACATCCCTCTTCTCTCCTCCTTCTCATGTGGATGTGGGAAAACAGAAATTTATTTGAAACAAAATTTTGTGTGGAGAAATAAAATTTTGCAGAAGAAAACAGCAAGTTAGAGCTCATTAAGTTTATAGGGCTGGTGCTAGTTTATTCCTAAGAGTGCGCTGCAACTTTGAGTTAAGAGTCTAACAGCCCCTTCAGCTTAGCAAAGAAATCCTGTGAAAATTCTCCTACTGTAGAAAAAGTTCAGAAGAATTTTCTTAATCCCAAAGTCCAAAGGCCAGGTCACTTTGTCCTGGTCTGAGATAGTTCAAATCTCTTGGATTAGCAGAGCTTCCAGAAAGCCACAGATGGAACCTCATTCTCCTGAGGTTCTGGAGGCAGTGAAGCAGGACAAACAGCAAAGATATGGCTTTATTGATGAAAAAATTATTATCTGAAGTCTGTAAATTCATAAATCCTCAATCTCTTTGACCCCATTATTTAGACTTCAGCTAATTTCAAAAGTCTGTTCCAAAGCCAGTCTGTTCCAAAACACAGTTTTTGGAACAAGCCAGTTCCTCTGCTGTTCATGGATCACACGGCAGGAATGTGACTGCTCGCACGGAATAGCAACTGCCTGTGGGCAGTGTGTGTGTGCTTATAGTCCCTCATACAGCCCACACTTCCACACAGGGCCCTGTTGGTTTATGTAAATTCATGCTAATCTCAATCTCTTTACATGTGGGCATATTTCACCCATCTGATAAGGATCAAGGGACACACCCCTTGCTATATACTTTATATTCAAACAACCTGGGGTTAATTTGATGCCAGGAGAACAGCTTTTAATTCTCCTTCTCAAGGTATTAAACTACCAACATTAACTTTCTGTGCTCAGCTCTTGGGGTCTGCAAGGAAATGGTGTGAGCAAATTTGATAGCAGGTATATTGGCATGTGAATGTAAATTAGGTAGAGAGCTGTAGGCAAAATGATTATCAGGCTAAGATGTGTGGTGATTTACAAAGGATAAAAATGAACCAAATTAAGCTTAAGCTAATTTTTTTTCTCATTGTGTTGATAGTTTGAGTGTTTGGTCTGTCTCTGTATGTGGGCAGATTGTTTGGAAATAGTAGGTGATGAGTTCTTTTGTTAATGAAAATGTGGAGGGCTCTTTTGTCCCACTCTTAAATGTAAAATCTCTTTGCCAGAGCAAGTCTTACCATTGATTAGATTTATTTCTCTCAATGCTGTTTTTCCTTCCTTACCAACTCTCCCTCAAATTCTATAAAAAGATTCAAGCCTTTAGTTTCACTAATTTGGGTGCATAATCCAGTGATATTCTTTTTATTTACAGACTAGGTTTTGACTAGAGAAATGTAGATAAACAATAATCTGCCCAACTCACAGATAGTGTTTGCATGCCTCCTCTTTACTGCTGCTGCTCTTTAGCACTTGGCTACAAAAGCTTGGTTAGATTTTATGGGGTATTTGTAAAAGTCAAGAGATTCCAGAAAATTTTACCTTTCTATTCTAGCTAAGGTAAAATATATCAAAGCTTGCAGCCCTTTTCAGCAAAATCATAGCAAGCAGGTCCTGCCCTTTCTTAAATTGGTATGGTGACAACTTGAGCTCATCCTCTGAGTGCCACTGTGACAGTCTGATCACCTGGGGAGAGTAGTGTCTTACAGACAGGCAGATCCCAAGCCATTTTAGTAATTATAGGTGAAAACTAACAGCTTGCCAGTGCAGATTCTTGAGTGCCCAAGGCATGTGCTTACGGTAGGAGCCTTCTCAGCACAACTGCTGCATTCACTGCTTCTGCAGCAGCTTGTCCAGGGGGCCCCTGGAGAGAGCATCTTGTAAATAGAATAATCAGGAGATAATAATTGTAATGGACAGTAGTTTTGCAAGCTCCTGACCAGCTGGAGTAGAGAGACCCCATGCTAGCTAATGCAGCTACGTGATTGTCAGGTGCTGGCTGGGCAGCTAACCAGGCCTTTCAGTTGCAAACCACAGTAATGTTCCTTCTGCTCAAAGACTGTGTATAATGTTTCTTGATTACTTCTACCAGTAAGTTTTCATTTTCCATCAGCCTAATCCTACCTGGTCATTGCTTTCATGAGGCAGTGAAGTTGCAATCTCATTATGGAACAGGGAAGCACATACTGTCAACCTCAGTATCAACAGCATTGACATCAGGCTGTCAATTTTCTGTTCACGTAGGAGATAAAGTGGCAGCCCATTGGTAGGAGAACAGGTGTTTCTTCAACAGGACTTTCCTGGACCTAGACATCAATGTCAAAACAGAGGATGCAAAAGTGTAGTTTAGGTGAAGTGTAGACACCTAAGTCAAAAAAAGCATGGAAAATGACACATCTTTCAAATTTACACACTGAATGTGTTTGACTTCCCTAAGGGTCCCAAGGCTTTTCTCTGGCAGTTTCCAATGCCTAAATCTCTGGAAAAACCTAGAAGTCTCATTGTTAGGACTAGGTTGCTTAGGTTCAAATGGGATTTCCAGTCAGGCATCTCCCTTAGCAAGTCTCCTGAAAGTCATGAACGACTTGATTGCAAAGGAGAATTAATTTCACAAAATTAGGAATGTGTGATCCTTCCTTTTTAAAACTCAGGCAGGGAAAATCTCCCTCCTCCTCCAAATACAGTAGCAGTCTGGAAGCAGAATTGACCAAAGGCATAAGAGGTTTTCTGCCTAAAGGAGGAGAACCCAGCTCTGTGTATTTGGGCTGGAGATCCCAGCCACCAATCTCTGCCTGAACTTGGGCTCTGTGAATTAAGAACTGGAGGGAGTAAGATGAATTCTGATGTTAGGACAGAGCTACTTGAGTTTTACTTCTACTTTACCTTAACTATCACTGTTTACAGTGAATATTCCTCCCAGAGGTACAGTGGGAATTTGAATTAGCATGGACACTATCTTTCCCTGATTAAAAATTTCTGGGTGTTCCAACTGCAATGTGTCCATCAGCCATTTAACAAGGCTGACATGACTGCATCACAAAGCACCAAACTAGGCTTCTGTTAAAACAAGTGAATTTCTAGCCATTTTGTTTGCCAAGGTAATCTTCCCATACTCTACATAATTGTCTGAGTCTGCAGATAGCCTTATCAGAAAAGGGTGAACCTTTGCAGACCATTCATCTCAATGAAGTACCAACCCTCTCACTCAACTTCCTTCACTCAGTGTCAGTGCTGCTTGTATTGCTGGCTGTTTTATCTGAAGGTTTGGAGGTGCATGCAGGGTAGGAAAGAAGAGCAATGCCATGGAAAGGAAGGCCATCCATGCAGTCATGCAAACATGTGGTTGATGGATTAAGCCCCTCTGGTGACAGCAGAACAAACGGGGGCTGGATCTTTGACCAGCTCATCCATCGCAACCTCCTCTCAGAGCAGCCCCTTCACATATTACACTGCTGTTAAAGGTAGAAACCTTTCCCCAGGAGAAGCTGAGATCATCCTTCTTGCAATCTGGGCTGGTTGTCTCTTGTCCTTCTGCCTTGTCCCATCACTCTTTCTGCTGCTTTGAGCCATCACAGAAACTTGAGTGAGTGAATATTGTGAATACCCTGAGTGCTGTTAACCAGAGATGTTGGTAGTGACACCCCAGCAGCTCCGTGGAGGCTCAAGTCTCCCGTCTTCCCTGTATCCAAAGAGCAGTCTGCATTTGCCTGGGTCTCCATTGCAGTGGCTCCTTCCTTGCCCAGGTTCTTCTACCGAAAACCTCCCCTTCCCCACTCTCCTCTGGGGTTTCCCTCGCCTTTTCAATGAGGGTTTTCAATACATGGCAGTCAGAGGGTCTTCTCTATGTTGCTTGAATGGAACCCTTTGCTTTTAGTTTTCACTTTTTTAGCTGTTCACTTGGTCTATACCCAGAATTATAAAAGTGGCTACACTAATCTCGTTGCTTCTCTCTCTAATGCTTCAGGTGTGAATATTGTAACTTTGTGTGCTCCAGCTTTGGTACTTTGCTCTGGATGCATGACAGAGAAAAATTCAAGACTATGCTGCAAACTGTTTGTCTTTCTTCTTTTTAGGCTAACAACCAAACCCCATGACTTTTTCCTCCCTTCCCTCTGTGCTCTAGCTTTTTCACACCTCTCCACTGAACTCCTTCAGAAGCACTAAAAGAAGCCCCTACTTTTTTGGATAAGAGGTGGTTAAAAAGGCACAGGACTGTGAGGGGGAGATGGGGCTATGGAGCTGAGCAAGGCTGAGTCAAGGCAGAGGAAGAGGCAGCATCAGCTGAAGTCAAGGAGAGGTAAGGGCCTGGAGGAATAGGGGAGGGAGGGCTGTTGGAGATTGTCCTTCATTGACCCAATAAATAACCCACATGGCAACAACAATAAATAATTTTATGAGGAGCTAGATATGCTTTTAAGGGGAAAAATGGTAGGGGGTGTAACTGCAAATTGAGGAGGAAAGCAGCTGAGATGGGTTTCCCTGTTGCCTTCTGTCCTCTATTTGGCAGCAGCTCATTTGTGAAAAAAGCAGTCAAGAGTAGTTTATGATGCTAAGACATTTCAGTGGCTTACACTCAGTGAAAATCCTTGATGTTTCTCCTTTAGCTAGGTTTTTCTGCTCAGAGCTGAAAGAATTTCCCTGCCTTAAATCCTATTTTGTTAAACCTGGCAATCAGTAAAATCACAAGTTCCTTAAGAAAATCCTCTGGGCTTGTAAAGGGACGTGTTCATTACCCTTGTAATTAGCAGGAAGACTTCATCTTGACAGGGCACTCAGTCCCCTCTAGTTACCTTCCTCACAGCTCCTTAATCACTAGGTGCCATTCAGATTGTAGATTGCCTCTATTTAATATGTGTTGTAGAAAACTCTGGTTATATTTCACCATGAAACGCTGAAAGAGCTGGGCCATAAATATTTCCATCAACCTGTGTCTCTTCCACCCCCCAGCCTCCACTTCTGCAATACATGTAACCCCTTAAAATGCAGTTTGGGCTTTGCTTTTGGTGGAGCTGATCCTTATGTGAAGGAAAGGTTACCTTGGGAACAAGGTTAAATGATAGGCTTATGGACCTCCTCTCTTATTTCTCCTTTATTTTATGATGGAAATGTAAGATGTTGTGAATGGTTCATCATAACATATGCCAGCAGAAGCATGCCAAAAATAGCAATCTGAAGCAGCACACGGTATGTAACGCTTGCATACTTCTCCGAGAGTTAGGGAGATCACTGGAACAACACATGTCAGATGCTATTACTGTCATATTGCTGGGGCCATCTGTTAGAGGCCAAGATCAAGACCTGCTGCTTCCCTGGGAACAGCAGCTCCGCAAAGGACTGTGGCAAATTAAACTAAATCTGCTCAGGCCCAGGGAGTTCATCTGAGGGATTTTCTTGGTTTGTTTTGGGATTTCATTAGGGATAAACCCAGCAGTATATTTTGGATATTACTCCAGGGGAACTCTGAGTAAAGCTTTTTAATTCTTTTCTGTTTGTTTGCTATGGGTTTTTTTTTTTTTTTTGAGGGGCTAAATTGCAGGTCCAAGATGAGGACCAAATTGTCAGGACGCGATGTGCACATTTGCACTCACAGCTGTGCTTCTTGGGAAAACATGTTCAGAAGTAAAATTCATACAAATGTGCACATGAAATTCTTTGCAGCTACTGAACAATAATTTGACAGCAACCTGGAGTTGAATATGACTACTGATTTATGCAGTTGACTACACAGACAAAAATTTTTAAAGCAAAGAAAAGACTTTTGGAATTCCGTATGGAATTTGGATGCCAGTTCGTCCCAGTGGTCTTCAAAATCTCAGCTAGGATACCTGCAAATGTATTTATTAAAAGTAAGATGAAATTCTGTGCAATTTGGATCCACAAGGAATTTTGCTACTGGAAGCAGTAGGCTGGATTTCACACATACATTTACTGTATCAATATAGCTACTCACACATACATATATCTATTCATATACATATAGATAGATGTTTTCTCTTAACATAATGTATTAGCATAATGGCACAGTTTTAGTTCTGCTGCATTCATAGAAATTTATGTAATGGGCACATGTTTTACTGACTTGTTTCATAATAGTTCTACCCAATGTCCTTGCTGACACCAGAACACAACACAATTAAATGTATTGATGTGGAAGATTGGAAGTCTCTGTTATGAAGACAGACATGGTTCAAATGCCATGAAGTGGGAGCAGTTTGCGAATGTAGGAAAATGACATCATAGATCTGGAATATTGTTGTGGAGGTTTTGTTTTTCTGCATGCTGGTGAAAGACTTGGACCCAGCTCCTACCCATTCCCAGCTCCTACCCCCTCCACTTAGCAGAGGAGCATACACCACAAAAAAACTCCAATCTTTGCTTTAACTCTGCTACAGAAGAGGTTCTGTTTTGAAATCTCAGGCTATGCTACAGCAAAAGAATTCTTTTCCTTTGGGCTCAGGATATTCACAGTGAGCGCCTCGTTCTGCTCCTGGAGGAGCCCAGCACAACAGGGTGCAATGGCAGGAGAGATCATTCCAGAGTGGAGGAGGCTACAATCTGGTACTAAAATAAGGAGATTGCACTGGGACTCTGCAGGGCGGGAGGGAGATGCACAGGGAAGAGAGAGGACTTCTGGGGATTCCTGGCTGGCTGCACCTTGTCATCCTGCTTGTTGGCTATTTCCATATTTTACCCAATGACTGTTTCGTGTAAAATCTGTGGATGGTCCTTGGAGTTGGAGTAGGATCCAAGTCTCCTTTTCCAGGACAGCATTCTCACTGGCAGGATAGAGATGTAAAGTTAATTAACTACACCTTCAGGACCTTTTGCTTGTGGAGATCAGACTCTGGAGAGAGGACAATAACTTTATGCTCACAGCAATTTTATAATCCACTGCTGTTCCGTCCTCCGGGTCTCTTGCAGGAAACTGGTGTCAGAAAGATGCTGCTGCAGCTTTTGCCAGTGAGGAGTAATGATCCCAAATGCAGCACCCTCTGTACACATATCACTGTCTGGGGATGCTAACATTGCAAACTGATTATGCACTTCAAAAGTACCTAACAACCTGCTATTTATTTCCTTTGCAGGAGAAATTCCCCAAGTAGGTCTCTGTCAGTCCTCCCGACCATTTCTACTCATTGCCTTGTTCAATCAGAACTGTTAAAAATACATTTTTGGAAGCTTTCTTTGATTGAAATTCATCGTGTCCAAATTAATTTGGATGAGTTGGAAAGCTATTCATTCCTTGGAGGAAGGAAGTAGGGTGGAACTGAAAGATGGCATGGCAGTTTTGGAGCTAGGCAAAGGGCGTGCTTGCAAACTACATGTACTGTAGAGATATTTGTGACCCCTGAGAAGTTCTAACCTAAAAGAGAAGCTTCCATAATAGGAAATAACCTCCCCTTCCTTCCCTCTCTGGGTTTAATCTGAGTATTCTTTGGGGTAGAAGCAATTTTCTGATTTTGAAACTTGTGCCAAATGACAAGCTCCCAGGACAGGGCGTTTCAGCTCACTGAGACTGATGTTCTTGTCACTTTTGCTGCCACCTCCAGCACAAATGGGCAGCAGTGCCAATTTCCCTCTGCAGCTGCTGGCATCTGCCACCAAGAGGGACTCTGGGGGAATCCACCAGCCGACTGGCTCCAGCTGAGGGACCACACAGCTTCCAGCATCTCCTTTCTGGGGCAGGTGTGCCAGTAGTCAGGATGGCTGATCTCTGAGGACTGTCAGGACACTAAGCAAAGGCTTGAAATGTATGTCTGGCACATTTTGGGCTGCAGAGGGTGGTATTTTTGGACTAATATATGTTTCGACAATGTGTTCAAGCAATTCTGAAGATTTCCCACAATCTAAGTGCTCATGTTACCTCCTTGCTGACCCTTTGGAGTATTCTCCAATTTAATTTAATATCTTGCCTGAATGTGACCAGAAAAGCTTCCAAAAATGGCTCCTCTTTTAAATTCATGGAAAAAGAGCAGTCAATTCTTAAATGAGCTGACCAGCGCTGAGGCAATTTCTATATATTTCATAGTAAGTGGTAACAGAGAACTTTCATAAAGCAAACCCTAAACCATCCCAAACTGTGCTTTCCCCCATCACAAAAACTGCCTGCATGTGGACTGCAGGAGCTCAAAGACAGGATGTGTTAACACAAAGGCAGTGTCCAATCTCAGTCACAACACACAGAGAGGGTATTGCTAATCCCACTGCCAGACACTAAGCCATTCCTTGCAGCAAGTGGTTTGTTCAGTCCTAGCAGAGAAAGAGGCAGCTCCACCATAGGGGCTATCCAATTAAGTGTAATTTTTCAGGAAAAGATGTAAAAAATATTTTCCTTCATGAGCCTGAGCTTGAGCTGTGTATCTCTAGTGACACATTATTTTCATTCTGCTTGGCTTTTTGCAGTGCTCCATGATGTGACAGGTTTCATGTATTTAGTGATTGTAAGATTAAAATGCGCAGTGTAAAGGTGGCAGAAGTATGATGTGTTTGTTTGCTGCTTTCTTGCTTGATTTTCCTTAGGTTAGAAGAGGCCAGAGGAATTCAGATAAATCAGAGCTATTGTTTTTTTTTCAATATTGAGGAAATAAGGACTTACTTGTTTACCCTTGGAATATACTTTAATGAAGGCAACCCTTGGAGTAATAGTATATATGGGGGAGGCTGAGGCTGGAGCTATTTCTCCTAAGGGAATTGTGAATTAATATGTGTTCCTCTCTTTTCCTCTAATTTCTCTCTGCTGGTAGGAAAAATTATATCTATAATGTAGCTTCAGTCCATGTCATTTAATATCCTAGACTGTTTCCCCCTTGGGATATAGGGGAAGTGGGAAGAAGAAGTATATTTAGAAAAGGAGATGTTTTTTCAAGATTTTAAGAGCATTTTGGTCAAAACAAGACCCCTAAAACACACTGGATTCAATAGAGTAATTTAAAAATTGTTTTCTAGCAATTCTGTGCTGCTTTTGCCATGTCCTACAGTTTCTAGACTCAGGGATGGAAAAATTACAGTTTGCCTTACCAAGCCAGGGTCCGGTGAGGAATGAAGAGTGCCAAGTAGCCTGTTCCTACTGATGGCTGTCAGTGGGGCCTCAGGGAGAGAGCAAAAGAAACTGGGCAAATCCCTAGAGAGCCTTGCCAGCACCCAGCTCAGGTGGCCCAGCTCCTGGAGCTCAGCCTCTCTGGTGGGGAGCACCTCTCCTCCTGGGGAGCTGGTCTGGGGGTGCATGTTGGCTTTTGGGTCCTCTCTCACTCACCATGTCCATGTGGAACTCCTCTACCCAAGAGCTCCTCGTGCCTTTGGAAATGAGCTGCTGTGCTTCCCCCTTGAAGAGGAGCCACATGGAGGGGAGGCAGGTATTAAGCCCCTTTTTGGGCCTGAATCTTACCTGGTTTATTTCAGAAGAGGCTGTTGCCTTCCACCGTGCCAAACGCTCGCTCCTAGAAAGCCCAGGCACAAAGCCATTCAACATACTCTCACAGTACTTGGGGGAAGCCATTTATTCATTTATCTGCTTTTTCCCCTGGGAAAGTAGTCCAAATACCTGAAATGTCATTAGGAAAAGCAAGAGGAATACTGACAGTTCTTGTTTTGCAAATTGTCAAATGATTCCATTTCCCACCATTGCTAGTAATGTCTTTCATTATGGCTTTAATGAAATTGCATTGACATATTTATGGTCTAATAAAAGAAAAAAAGACACCCTGTAAAAGAAGTTTTCAGAAGCTGAAATGTTTTAATAATGGTTTCATAAATTATTTTGATTTTTTTTTTAGTCATAAACCTTGGCAAAATGAGTGTCATATTATTCAAAACTGCTAATGAAATGGTCTCTGGACTGTGCCATTTAAATCCTGTAAGATGTATTTTCTCCTGCCTCTCCTTTAAATTCAATGCCCTTCATTTTTAACATCAATGGGAAGCTGGCTACAATGTATTGTATCTTCTTCCCACACAGACCATTTATCCACTATTATATTTTCCTACTCTCTTATCACTAGGAAAACAGCCCTTTGACATACCATTTTATGATTTATACTTTTAAAACCCACCTGATCCAGTTTTACTATGTCCTCAGTTGTTGGATTCAGCTTGAGCTAAAGTAGGAACTTAAGCATCTGTTTTGAAATTGTTAGGGATTAGCCAGAAAATTTTGCAGTGATTCTGATGAGCATCTGTCAGTTTTTTTGTGGGGCAGTGGTGAGAGCTTCCAGATAGATTGTCATGTCTGCTGGGTCTAGATCTGGACTCTTCTTAAGCCTAGGATCCAATCTGTCAATTGTACTCATTTTCATGAGTGCAGTTCTGGTTTCAGTAATAGATGTGTATAATTTTTTCGGTATTTTTTTTCTTTTGTAAACTCATAAAATGAGTCTGACTGAAAGCTTTGTATGTTCACTTCACTTATATGAATCAGCCAATTGCTGTATCCAGCTCAATTAACATCTGAATTGGATTTTATTAAAAAAAAAAAAAAGGCTATTTTTTCTGGTTCTATCCCAGAAGTTAAAGCAGACTGAGAAAATAAAGGTCATGTTATATTTTGAATTCAGGATGTACAGATGTTATAAAAAGATAAAATCTGAAATCCAGGAGGAAAAGGAAGACTTATCTGCAGCTATGCTATGTATATGTAAATGGTAACAGATGATTTACTGGTAGTATCTTTTTTTCTTTTTCTTTTAACGATGAAATGTCATAAAAATAGGCAAAAGAAAAAACCTAAAATGGACCAATGAATAACAATATACACTCAATCTCTCTTAAATATGCAACTGGGGGAATATATGCTAGTTTCTTAGGATATGACTAGTAAATATGTAGAGACTTAGTGGCAAATCTGCCTTCTTGGAACAACAGTTCCTATATCACAGATGAAAATAAGGATATATGCATCAAAAATAAAGAAGAGAAACAATACATAGACCCCTGAGACCTCTGTATAATTCACATCAGTTGTCTGCAAGAGAGTTAGAAAATACATCATACATTCAGGGAATACAGCTTTCCATCAGAGAAATAAAATAGATATATCTAGGATGTATCAGCATTGGTCTCATACTTCCTTTCTCTAGGGTTTACTCTGATGTCATTTCACAGCAGCCATGCCTTTCTCTTTGAAACTCACCATTGTTAGCTCACATGCAGGGACAAGGAACATTTCAGAGGCAGAGCTCTTGGCACAATTTTTGCTCATGCTGTATTTTTGTCCTGTTTCACATTTTCAGTCTCCTCCTCTGCCTTCTGTGTCTTCTGGCTGAGCAGCTGCAGAGTTCACCATGTTTGAGACATGTCAAGTGCTAAGCTAATATATAATTTCATCCTCCTTGAGATGGTCGTGGGGGGACATGGTGACACAGAGTACAAGGGGTTTGGCCCATTTTTTCAGCAAAGATCTGTGTGATATTTTTTGAAGTTTTTTAAAAAGGGGGTGGTTGTTTTAACAACAACAAAGAGCTGTTTTGTGGCTCTTACAAGTGTATTTGTTTATCTGCCTGTTCAGGTGCATTTGTTCTGTCTGCCTGTTGTCTACCTGCCTATTTGTGATCACTATTGTGGTACTTACCTAAGTGTCATGCTTAGATTTGGACAAGTTGTCATACTGAAATCTACCCATTCCCTGCTTCTTCATTATACTCACAATATTCACAGCACGTGAGTGAGTGCAGTCTCCAGGCATCTGGGTGGGATGTTCTGTTCAGTCTCACAAAAGGCCACAATAACTGAGATGCAGTAAATGAGTTCCCTAAAGTCACATGTGGTGGTTCAGCAGGCACAGGAGCTGCAGTGAATTTCTTTGGTAGATCTTTAGATAGATGTCTGTGAAGTCCAGCAACCAACAAGAACAGAATATGAGGGTATTTGTGGTTTAGCATGTGTGTGTTTGATCACTAGTTTACAACGTGATAATGCAATGCATTTATGGAAACCATTAATGAGTTCCCAAGAATCATAATAATATAGGAGAATACAGATATATAAGAATACATCTAAATATAGATTTACAGTCCTGTGTCCTGTTTTTTGTTCCTCAAAAGCAGGTGAAGCAATTCTGTAGCAAACAGGTGTAGGGCTTGGCTTGCATGTGATGTCTCATCTGACTCTCAAATAGAGATCTGTATGATCTTAAAGCAACACCCTTACAAATTCACAGAGAAATAAGTTCTGAATTGTGATATTTGCTTAGCCTCAGTTACAGGTTGATGTGCTGAATTTCCCTGGTCTTTATTTTATAAAATGTCTTCCATTTGTTGTGACACAGAAATACCTAAAACATAAACCAAATCACAAGTACAATTTAGCAGCATGCATTAGAGGCCCATACAAACTGGGTAGGTCAGTTGATAACTCTAAAAGGCCTGGAATTGATTTGTTTGTCAGAATGGTAGAAATGTTCTTAGAGGTGTTCTAAGCATGATTTTAAATGAGTCATTCTTTAACAAACTTTATAATGTATCTGCACAAAAATGTTCTGAGTATGAAGTGTATTTCTTACTAATTTGCAGAGGCTGCCCTATGTCTTCAGGAAACACAGGGGTTTGAACTTAGCTGTTTGCTAAAATTTTAGTGCAACATTTAGAACTGACCTATTCTAATGTCTACTAAATTCTATACTGTCTATTATTTTGTCTAAATAATTACTGACCTGAGAGTACTCCTGGTCCATTTTAATGGTGAGGTAAATGTGCCTCTGGCTGTATCAAAAGACAGTAAACTTTTCATGTAGTGTGAAACTTCAATAGTAGCCCTCCCTGGGTTTTTACAGGATTGATCATTATGTTGGAGAAAAAAAGGTATCTTTTTCTTGCATGCTATTTAGTTTTAAGGGATAATAACACACAGTAAAAAGATTTCTTTTTTTTTTCCACAGAAGTAAGTAGCAACCATTTGATGAATCATTGCCGCAAGTGTAGCAATTAAATTTCACTCCTCAGGCAGTTTGTTTTGAATAAAAATATTGCAGAGTTCTAAACCAGTGTTTCTTGTATAGCTTTGGCTTTTGTAGGGAATACTGGAGAGGTGGAAATGCAGGCCTGTTTGTTCTCCAGATTTGTAAAAGAGGAATTGTACTGTGAGGCAGACAGGAAAAGAAGGGTATCTGTGCAAGGAAGCCAAATTTAAATCCATGACTGACTCTATAAACATCACCTTTATTTTTCATTATCCACCACAGAAAGCAAAGTGTTTTCGTGTTTGTTAAATCATTGGTCTCTGTCTTACCCTTGCATTCTACCCTTGCCATTCAGTTTCTGCAGCCCTGGCATTGCATCTGTCTATGAAGCTGAATTCAAAACACCCTCACTCTGGCTCAGAAAGCAAATGAAAGGCTTGGGTCAAGTGATGACAATGTTTAGAAAAAGAATTTAACTGGTTGTTTGAGGGTAAAGGGGTTTGCATTTGCTTATTGATCCCCTGATCTCCCCAGGCTGAGCCACATCTCATTGTGATGGCTAAACTTTGCTATGGATCTGCATTGATGTAGCTAATGGAGCTGGACCTCATGCCTCTGACCTTTCCTGGTCCTTCCTATCACAATAGACTGGCCATTCTCCAAACTGCACCTGGGGCTGCCTTTGCTGAAACCCATGAGCCAGTGCTTACTGCACTGATCCCTTTCAGGTGTCTCTGCTTTAGATCCCACTGTTGATGTGTGTAGCCATGATGTTACAGTGTGAATTCTCAAATAACAAATGGTTTACCTGTAGATTTAGTATGCTGTGGCATCTGTAAACATCTCCTCTCCCCTGTTAGTCCAGAATAACACTTTAAAGGTCAGCTCGGAACAAGAGCTACCAAAATTCCCTACTCACATGATGAGATCTCTCCTGGTTTTGCTGTTGTTTCAGTGGAACCTGTAGTTTCTTCTACAGTAATGCCTGCTCCTCCCAACTCCTCTAAAAATCTCCCTGAGTTTTTCTATGTGATAAGTTCCTGCAGAGAGAGTAGGACCATTGCGGGAAGGGATTGCCTGGTTCTGCTCTCTAATAACTCTTCATCTATGATAGAACTTAGCATAGCTACAACAGGATGAATAAATTGTTCTCAGTCACCTACCAGTGGAAATTTCTCATCACAGCATCACTTTAAAAAGAAAGCAGTTCCCCTAAAATTTTAAATTGATGTTCCAGCTGAGAAAAATAACAGTAACTTTTGAAAGAGGATTTGATTTTTATACTCTTCTGGTTCAATACCCAGTAGCCTTAGGTATCTGCAAATATATCCTGAATACATAATCAGCCTGTGCTGAAACCAGCACAGTTTTCATATCTCTCTTGTAAATACAATTCCTACAAAGGCTGGTTGCCCAACTGCAATACACCAAATCACTGCATGAACTTACAAAGTGCTCTGAAACCCTTTAAAGTATAGTTATTTTGAGTAAACTACATTCTCCAGTTTTGTAATGTCATGTGGATAAATGCCTCTTTCACAAACTGTGAGGGGATTACAAAGCTCTGGTGTTGTAAAAGTTTGATTTTCCAATTCTTGGTACTGGAAAATAAAATAGAGACTTGTCCTAGCCTTCTGGCAGAATTGACAAATCATTAATTCCATTGATTTCCACAGTAGTGAAATTCATCAAACAGAAGTCCATTTGTATTAGCAAAAAGGTTGCATGCCATGGCATTGAAAGATCTCTTCTCTTGCTTTTGCTTTTATACTTCCACTTTATTTGATTGGTCTTTTCAAAGCACTGTTGCATACGCTCATGTTCATAGAAGCTTCAGACAAAGATTATCAGTGAGAATCTCCTGTTGAGTCATGAGGTGCAGAAAGGACCCCTGGCTTTCTGAACTCCTTCTCAGAGTGGAGTCTATGTGTGGCTGGATCCAGTTCTAGTCCCAGGCTTGGTTAATGGTTTATGTCTAAAGGATTATATAGGCACAACTGAGCCTTTTTTACTACTTTATCCTGCAAGATTAAGGATGGCAAACCAACTATTTATTTATTTAAACTGATGATAATAATGCTTTGACTAAAAGACTTTAGTCTGAATAAGTTACTACAGTATAGATAGTAATAGTTACAAGTATAGTGAACTATTAATTAAATAAATAATTTCCAAGCTAGCAAAAGAATTATTAAGAGAGATTGATGTTACCACTACCAATGACTGTGGTCAAATATCTTTCATTCAGCCTTGAGGTGTAACCTTGGGGGGCATCCCCTCTCAAGGGTGGAATCTCCACAGGCACTCCTAGCAGGAGAATGCTAGAAGTCCCTGCTGTTAGAAAGTGGGACTGTGCCTCAATTATGTGAAGTGAATGACTGTCAGTCACGTGTTTCTTGGCCAGCTGCATCAGATCTGCAGCCTTTAGCTCAGAAGCTTTAGGTAAGTTATCAGTACTTGGTTCCTTTATCAGGAACTTTTTCTGCCACGTCCTCACCAGTGAAAGTTCCTGTCAGGATACATTGTTTTTCACATTCTCAAAGTGTTTAACTTTGGGATTGTTTTCAGTCTGCTCTCAGCATTCTCCAACATCAAAAGCAGCATGACGTTCCTTCTATGTCCACTGATGCAAATAGGGTAAATCTGAGCTGTTTTACCCCCACTTAGGCAGAGAAGCCTGCTTTGAGCATCTTGTAAAGAACCTAAAGTGGTTTACTGTGAAGCCTTCTGCTTGTTCTTCTCCATTGCACTCAATGCACTTTATGTCAAAATTGCAAATACATCAACGCTGAATGAACACCTTTACCAGTCTTCAGAAGGATTGCAGAGGAGCAAAGGACTGCATGCATCAGGCAAGCCCTTGACTAGGAGCAAATTTCCTTTCTTCTTGATTTCAGAAAGAAAACACTCTGTTTCCTGCTTGGTGGGCTTGCCCCATTCCAGCAGGTGCTGGTGCTGACTGGTGTAAGGGAACACAGCCCTGGTGATGATTTGCAAGGAGTACTCTGCTGCTGGGGGCTGTGCTGTGCTGTGCTTCCACTGGAGATCAGCCTCTGGGTGCCACGGAGGTGCACAAGAAGAGGAGGGTTAGAGGTGATCTCTGATTAAAGTTCCATTTGCTGATGCTCTTCACCAATTTATATCCAAGAGCTACTTTGCTAATTAATGGCTGCTCATGAAATGCCATGTGTCAGCAATGAATCACTTATTTTTGTTGCACTTCAGTAGTATATGGCTAATGAGCAAGGACAACTCATATAATTAAAGCCTAAAATAGCCCGGTTGGTTGGACACAATCAAGTGTTTATATCTTGCTGCAGTGTGTGGACCACAGTATACCACTTTCCTGTCTTTGCCTTTGGTAGTTTTACAAGAAAAAAAAAGGGAATTTGAAAAAAATTGGGATAGCAAATGTTTTTTCAATGGTAGTAGTATGAGGAATTAAATTTCATTTTAAAAGAACTAAAACTCTGCCAGTTACCTGTATCTGGCGTAACCTTAAAATAAGACTGTCTTAAATATTGCCTCTAATGGGCCTCACCAAAACTAATTAAAAAATAAATAAAAGGGAGAAACTGTCTGGATGAAATGGGGAAGGTTAGTGCAAAATAACAGAAAAACCTGTAGTTTGTGTCTTCACAGCTGCAGGCAGGTAGAAGAAGTGAGAAACAGGGACAAGCCTGCTGTGAATGTGTGTAGGCAGCTGTTCATACTTTAAGCAACACCTTGGAAAAATCTGCCACTGGACCAGTAAACCAGCAAATAGCATTTCTCCTGTTTGACCTGGTCAGTGCTGGCACAGCTGGGATCTTGTATTTTCATTAATGAGAGGTAAGATCAAGCCTCTGGGGAGCATTTGGTCCATCCATGCACACTGTATCCCTTTCCCCACAGTGTTATACACATCATGGTCTGAGCCTCTGATGTAGTCCACTGGTTTTCCTCAAAAATGGGGAAAAAATTATATTCCTGAGAGAGCCAGTAGAATCTATTAGTCAAAATACCCCATGTTAGTAGTGACCTATACAAAAGTCATTTGCAAATGGTTTCTTAGGTGCAGCAGTGGGAAAACTGCATCCCATCTCCTCTGTGAAGGAATAAATTAGTCTCTTGTGAGCCCACTTATTCTGATGAGCATATAAGGGAAAGGGAGGAATACACATAGGCATTGGAAAGATAGGGGAAAAAGGGACTTTATGAGAGGCATAAGAAGAAGAACAGACCTTTTATTTCTTAGTTTTAGATACAAAATATTTTATATGTTTAGGACTTTAACTTTGTAAAAAGAAGCAGTTTTATGGCACGTTTCTTCCCACAAAAGCCCCTAACGTTTCCCTCCCAAGCCCTTTTGCAAACACCTATATGGGAACTCCAGTTTCTATGAAGAAGCAACAACCTCAGCCATCAGATGTGACCACTACTATGTAAAAGAGTAATAAAAGTGAACATCTGTTTACCTTGGAATAGGTTCTGGATAGTTTCTCAGTGTGACCAGGTCTAATCTTGGTGCTCAGCAGTAAGAATAGCTACAGCTCTCCTGTTCATGCACTGGGTAGAATCTTTGTATTGGCCTCACACAGCAGTTTAAAAATATCCTGTGAAATGAGGATCTTTTCTGAAATGGCTTCTACAAATTTTCAGAAAGCTTTGTGAGTGCTTCAGAAAAGCTCTCACTCTGGGGTATAAAGCACAGCGGGATTTTTATGTCCTTTTTTTCACAGGCTTGTTTAGGGAGAATACTTCAACTCAGGTTGAGTGGTGAGGACCTTAATCTCCTTATTAGAAACATGATAGCCCTTCCCACCTGGACTTGCCTGAGGGTTAAGCGCTGAAGGAAGATGTTCTGCCTGCATCTTATTCCCTCCATGGTTCTGCTGTGATCTCCAATGACATCCTGACACTGGAGAGTTCCTCAATGAGAAACTGGGAGACAATTCCTCCTGTTGACATTTGCTTGCACCAACAAAGATGTGGATAAGCACCCTCCATCTGAGGAGTGAGATTGTGAGAGATCTTAGGTGGAATTAATTTAGGCATTTCTGATCTTCTGACATCCCTTTTGGTTAAGTCAAGATTCTTTATAACTGCAGAGTGGAGACAGGGATAAAAGTATGAAACTGTTGGAGCATCTGCAAAATGGGCACTTTATGTTTTTAAAAAACATGCACTGTTGTGGAACAGAAGTGTAATATATGCCATTAACATTAGTGTCATTGAACATCCTCTAAATTGCAGAATGGTGAGAAAAAATTGATATGAAAACAAGAGAAAATGAAAACTGTAATAAGCTCTCTGCATGAGAAGGGTAATCTACAGTTAAATATAAAGGCTAAACTGAAACAATGTGAAGAATGAGATATATTTTCTATTTTAGAGCTAAGACTGAATATCTGTCTCTAACCCCAAAAACTTAATGGTGTGAAGCAGAGACACTGTGTCAGACTTCACTCTGCGTCCCTGGGTCTGGATGATTTATCACTTGCAGCCATTCTGTTTTCTACTAATTAAGTGCAATAGTTATTTTAGAAAGTTAGCTTGACTGTGCTCTGTCCCCTGATGAGCTTAGTTGAAAGTGAAAACAAAAGGCCTTTATTGCAGCTGCTGTAAATTCGGGTCTCAAATGTGTTTCTTTGTATTTGCACATGCATAAAATGGAAACAGGCAGGCTCAGTTCTCTGCTATAGGTGCTCCTGCACTTGTATATAGACCTGGTTATAGAAACTGATTACTTCTTAACAAATAAGCTGCATGTGTTGTAACATAGCCATAAGGATGGATGTGATCTGGGTGGTATTATGAGAGAATTCTGTCATTTTTTCCCCCCTGACAGCAGACATATGGGCTTCTCTTTATGCTTTGGAGAACAATGAACTATTGACTACCAAGTGATGGGAGAGTGACGTTCAATGTTGAGAAGGCCCTGCTGGAAGGGCCCTCTGGGAGGCCACGCTCAGCACAAAGGTATTTCTTGGAACTGGAGCTGACTGCCAGCCAGGCTCTATCTGTAGTTCTGACTACTTTGGAAATGTCAGTAATGTCAGCCAAAATGGGAGGTTTGTGAGAGGGGAAGACAGAACATCCTGCTGAGCTACAGCAATAACAAACCTTAGGCTGAGCGTGAGCTACTTCTACCTATCTGCACAGGTTTCAAAAAATGCACCCCTTGACACAAATTTCCTGCTAACATGTCCCTGCTCTGCTGGAAATTCAGATAGACACATACCTATGGCAAGGAGCTTTTTTCTTCTTCAGCTCTGTTGAGCATTGTTTCCTGTTCCTCCTGTTGTGTCAGAAGAGTCTTGGTCATCTTCTGGTTTATTCCTTTTTTTTCCTTCTACCCACAGAATATTAGAATATGTGGATATGACAGTCTGGTTAGACAGAGGGAAAGCTAAATAAGCTTTCCCATGAGTTGGTCTGGGAAGTTTTAGGGAGCTGGAGAGAAAGAATTGTAAACTAAACACCACTGCAGGTGGTGTTTGTAACAAGTTGTTTCTCATAAGATGTTTTACCCCAAAGGGTGTCTTCTTAATTAGTCATTCATGTGAAATGTGTTGATTCAATGATCAATCAGGTCCACCTGTATCAGACCAGGGTAAAAAAGTAGTTTCAATAAACATGGGGCTTTTAGTCTCATAGCCTTTTCCTCTGGAGTCTGTGTCATTCTTGACTCAATGGTGACAAGAATATTCTCCTTTTTTCTTAATGGCAGGTAGAAAGAATGAAAGATAAACCCCAATAAAGAGTCCTTGGGCAACCAGCTGTCTTACAACTTGAAATATATGTAAATACAAGATATGAAACTGATGACTGATGTGGCTTTTTATTATCCAGACAGCTGATTATAAGATAAATGCTTCCTTCTTTCTCGAACAGTGATGATAATTTGAAGAGATGTGTTTGGGTGATGCAGAAGACCAGACACTATTCAAGCACAGGGTGCAAAGGATTTTGTCCCTTTAGATGTCTGAAAGTCCCAGCAAGCCCTTTTTTTAGGAAGCCCCTCCAGGAATGGAAATGTGCAGTGTGGCTGAGCTGAGAAGGGATGCCAAGGGCCTGAGAGATGGTGAGAGTTAGAAGTCACAAATGGTTTCCAGTCCTTTTGTCTGGGCTACAAATGTACATCTTGTATCTGTTCTTTTCTGTGAGATTCTCAAGGGTTCTGCAGCAGCCCTGCTCCACTGTAGTGGCGTTGCATGAAGGAGATATCTGGCTTTTATTCAGAACAGAGACCTAAGCATTTCCATATAATTCCATACTGAATGGTTGGCTGGCAGATTCTTGTGCTGAAGTTCTGAGGAGCCAATCCATAGCAGGTTCTTTGACTAACCACTTTGCTCCTCAAAATTTAAATTACCCAGACAATCCTTCAAATCCCAGTTCAGCTCATTGGGAAGTGTGAGTCCCAGGAAACAGCAAACCCAGCACAGGACACCTTGCATGCAGTGCTATCTTTTGTATGCTGTTTTTAACCTCTTTTTTCTGAAAAAGAGGTTCAGTTACAGTTTGCCTTGGAAGAGGCTTTTTTTCTGAGCTGCTGAACCCTCTCAAGCAGTGTTTACAGGCCAGTGCCTGCCAGGTTTTGATGTTTGCTGGAGGAGGTCCAGCCCATGGGAAAGGCACCAGCTCCTGCTGGAGGGGCCAAGCAGCAGACGTGCTATGAGTGTGAAGAGGCACCTGGGGGCCTCAGAAAGAATCCACTCCACCCAGGGAGATAATCTTAATGTCTAAGAGGGTTTCCCAGGCCCAGAATTTCTTGCTGTAATAAAAGGAAGAATTTTAGCTGGTTGAAATGAGGATACGTGATGGGGAAAATATTAGTCTTGACGGAATATTGTTATAAACATTTTATTATTACTTTTTGCACTGAAGTGGCTCATCATGTCTCAAGAGAACTATCATTAGACTTTTTGACATACTTTTTATTCAATTCAGAAATTAACAGTGTGGTTTTAATGAAGTTCAAATAAACCCAGTATGATTACTGGGATACAAAGCAATTATTTTATTCAAAAATGGGGAAGAAAATCAAAAAGTATATCTGAAGATTACAAAAATAACTTCAAAGATAACAGAAAGATAAATGAATGAGCACAGCCATCATTCTCCTGAATATAATGAAATGTGTTTTATGACTTTTGGCTGTAATCACAATTAGCAATACTCAGGGCTATTTGCTTGGCTATGTGTGCAAATCAGAATTTGTGTGTATGAGAGAGTAATAGCGGCTGTACAAATTAATTCCTTGTGAAGAGCTGATTGCTCCACCTGTTATAGTCTGTCTACATCCTATATTCCCATCAACTGTTGCCAATTAGTTCACAGAATGTAATTGAAGAATGAAAATAGAGAGCAAAATGTCTGATTTATAGTCTGAATTGGTTATGCCCAGTGATTTTTTTTAATGGTGGTTCAAATATTCTGTTATTAAATTGATTAAATAATTAAATGCTGCTATAAACATGTCAGATGGTATTGCACATCAATTTTCTACTGCCGAATGGGACTCTCATTTACTTCTCAGTATAGTATTACTAAAGTTGGTGCTAGTCTTGGTCAAGGCTGCTAAAGAACAGTAAGGAAAGAAGGCAGGGATGCAAATACCCTCTGTAAACACTTTTCAGTTAAAAACATGGCATGGGCAGATCATGCTGTTTGCATGTGATTTAAATCTTAAATAAAAGGGCTTTCTTTGCTGGGATGAGCAGAGCTGAAAGAATAACTGGTTCTAAAGGGAAAAGATGATTTTCAATGATTCCTTGTTTTCTTTAAAAATAGTTTTGTGATAACACAATCACCAGACCAAAAGCTGCACTATTTATATGTTTATTTGGTTGGAGAACTGAATCTTTACTTGAGGAAGCATGAAAAGTTAAGACTTAAGAAATCCCTAGACTGAAACAAAGCCACTTGCTGTAAATCACAATGCTAGTAAAGCAGATAAAATAAAAACTGTTTTTTGGCAAAATATATAAGCTGATAAAATCCAGGTGGACCTGCGGGAAATTAGCATAGCAAACTGTTACAAGTATTGTCAGAGAAAAGGAGATCCAGCTGCTGTGCCTCACTCCCCACTCAGAGCTGAGTCACTGCAGGAGCTGAGCTCCCTTTGGAGCATCATAGCTGAGCTCCCTTTCTTCATATCTGATGGCAGCTGAATTCCTGTGTTTGTATTCAACCCTTTATTCTTTGTTTACGCTGAACTTGCTTGGAGTCTATTTAAGCTGCGCTAATGGCTGTAGTCTGATTTAATGAATAATGTCCTAGAGATTCACAGTAATTGTCTGGGTTTACAAATTTCTGAAGGAAGAGAAAATCGTGTACATGCCTTTTTGATGTTTTTCTGACATGTTATTTGGTCCACTTGCAATTCTCCACCCACGAGCAGAGAAGAGGGGGTAGCAGTTTGTATATCATGCTGTGCTGGTTTATGCTGGTGTAGAGTTAATTTTCTCCACAGTGAATGGTATGGGACTGTGTTTTGGATTTATGCTGAACACAGTGATCATAATACAGAGAAGCTTTTACAGAGCCAAGGCCTTTCCAGCTTTTCATACTGCCATGCTGGTGAGGAGACTCGGGGTGTGTGGGAGGTTGGGAGGAGACACAGCCAGGACAGGTCAGCCCAGCTGACCAAAGGGATACTCCAGACCACCTGACATAATGCTCGGTGTATAAAGTGGGGGAAAGAGGGAGAAAGGGGATGACATTTGGAATGGTGGCTTTTGTCTTCACGTGTAAATGTCACAGGTGATGGGACCCTGCCCTCCTGGAGATGGCTGAACAGCAGCCAGCCCATGGGAAGTGATGAACCCATTCCTCGTTGTGCTTTGCTTGCATGTGTGACTAAATATTGTGGCTTTTGCTTTCCTAGTGACTAAATATTAATCTGTGTATAAAAAATGTTAAAGGAAGTTGAGGAAGTTAAGTTCTTTGATACACTGTTATCAAGAATATAGCTATCTGGTCAAAAGAAGATGGTTTCTTCGCTGGCACAGATCCTCTCTCAAGCGTGTTTATTTCTTGGAATGATACACTGTGGCCAATAACATTTTCAAAATGAGTTGAGAATTTTTGTTCCTGTCCTTTGCTGTGATTTTGGACTTTGTATATCTCAGATTTTTAGGGCATTCTGAATACAGTGCATATATTCTGCCCCTAAGACTTTACTTCTTTTTCTCTTGAAACATTCCATTAATTTAAAAGAAAACCAAGGCAGAGGCTGAAGATATATGTATTGTATTTGGCAAATAGCAATTTCTATGCACAGGTTTGCCTTACAGCAAGTGTAAGCCTCACATTTTTAAACATTCATATGGATCCCAAGTGTCAGGGCCTCAGTGCTTCCATTTTCTCATCCTTTTTCTTGTTGACTCAGTATTTTGAGGATTTCAGTGCCCAGTGATTTATACCTTGCTTGTAAAGGCAGGTATTCATGATGATGCAGTGGTGGCCAGATGCCTGGACACCTCCCTACTTGCTGTCATTGTGCAGATGCAAAGCAGAGGCCTTTTTGCAACTTACCATTAATCATGAACTGTCGGACTCAGGTATAAAGATTGGAAACTGCTGGTTCCTTTTTCAGACCAGTTCTGAGCTGAGTGCACACTATTCTCTGAAGATATGTCAGAGTGGATTGCATTAAAGTTCTTTTTTCACTTGCTGTGGAAGAGATTAATTAAGAACTTACCGTTCAATGTGCCATGAAAACTTGGGAATTTGACTCAGTCTGAAATCTTGTACTCCAGCTGAAAGGATGCTAAAGGAGATAAAATTGGCATTGTGATTTTGAGCAAAGGTTCTTCCAGATTTATTTAGGAGAATAAGTTAAATAATATTGTGAACAAAAGCAGAAAGCTTATAAAAGGAAAAGCTTAAATACTGAAAAATAAAATTATTTTTCAGCAGTAAAGAAACTGGAGAAGGCCATTAGATTTTGATGACAAGTCAGCAATGATCACTACAGAAAATATACTTGGAATGGAGATCTCCATAATTCAAGTGACTGGCTTTACTCCAAGTCTTAAAAATGATAAGTGTCTATATAGCTGCAGTGGTTTGTGGGCTTTTTTTTGGGGGGGGGGGAGAAATTGCAGTAACTAACAACAGATATGATTGGTATGTGGAAGGCAACATTTGTCACTACTAAACATGTTTGTTTATATTTACAGTTCTAGAAGAAGTAGCCAGCAAGAAAGGTTTCAACTTGAAACAAATCTACAGTGTTGTTAGAAGGCGTGAGAGTAGTTCCTCTGAGATGCTCTCTTTCTGTCTGGTAAATACACTTTGGCAATTTTATGTAGTGCACGGAGAGCCAGACATAAGTGTCTGTACATCTCAGTTCACTCAGCACTATTCAATCTGAGAATTGGACTTTGGCACACATTTTATTAAATGCAAAACTGGGAAACAGAGAAAATTTCTAAGCCCTGTGTCAGTGAACCAGTCAGTAAAAGTGCAATTATAAAACTATAATAAATATTTATGTGCTTAGTACATATGAGATATTCTCTGATTCTATATTGAACAATGCGCATGCATTGAATAACAAAATACTGAGGCATTTTCTGCTTTGCAGATTACTTTAGGCTACTACAACCCACCTGCTTTAGAAGCAAGATTATTTTCTTTCACTAAAAGTGAATGTTTTAAGATTTTCATGTGCATGAAGAAGTAAGCACTTACTCGTATCTGACAAGGAGATATATATGACATGGTGTATCCAGAGTCAATTTATTCATGCGGTGTATAATTGCCACTTTTTAGCAAGTGGAACCTCCTCTCCTATGAACAAAAACCAGGACTCTTTTGTACTGTTTACTAGGCTTACCCTAATTTTTATTCTGTCAAAACAAACTCTGAGATATAAACTCTACTCCTCTGCAAAAAATAAAACCCCTACAACCTTTTAAATTTTTTTTTTGCTGTGAATGGAAAGAAAGAAGGTTGAGAGATAAGTCTGGGAGCTATAATCATAGAAATGTATTAATGAAACTGTCAAATAATTCCTTTGAAGACACTTTTTAGCATGTATTTCATAAAAGGAGCAATTTGTGTGATGCCAACCATCATTAATTGAAATTTCTGTGCCTTCACTTCAATAAATTTGCTTCAGTTGCTTGATCCTTTAAACTCTCCGATTAAGTGGCTGCACTTGTTAAAGGAATGGTGTGAAGCTTGTGGTCTGTGCTGAATTCTGTCTAAGACTTGGGTCCATTGATGAAAAAAGGTGCCCATCGACCTGTAATGCAAATATGCATCCTCCTTTCTGTGGAGAAAGAAGGCTGGAAAGGGTGGTTTGGGCATATAATTCTGTAGGATTTGGTCATTCTGCTCTCTTAACAACCTGATCTCATTCACACAATGATCTGAGCACATGCTTGATTCTCATGTGAGTAAACAAGGATTTTAGCATAAAAATGGGCTTTTGAATGCACAGTCAAGCCCCAAAGACACACTTAGTATGTGATAAGCAGTGGCTTGGAAGGAGCTGACAAAAGAATAAAAATTGCATCAGAATGTGCATCAATGGCAGGAATATTTCAACTGGAGCAGGTTGGATAGGATTTCCTAGAGGAGTACTCCAGCCCCTTGTCATCACAGGCCAGGATGTGTTTCCATCATGGGGGCAGGTTGGCCATGATTTCCCATGGGACAGGGAAGTCCTGAAACTCAGCCGTGTACTCTCATTACATAAGTGTTGTGTTTCCAGCCAGGTGAGGGGACACCTGCACTGCCACCACACAGTGCTGGCCATAGAGAGCTCACAGAGCTGGCACCTGCCACCCAGCCTTGTGTTTTGGTTACGTGGTGAAAGTGTTTCCTTTTGGCCTTGTGAAGACATGGCGTGGGGCCATGGGCAAAGAGGGCAGCAGGGCTGGCAAAACAATTCAACGTCCCAAGAGAAGGGATGGGATTGGGTCTTGGGCCATATTCAGTTTTTGTGTTAAAACAGGTCATTCATAGGGACTGGAGGTTGCCATCTCCAACGTACAGTGAGGTGTCCCTGTCAGGTGCAGCTTGCCTTTTCCTATGATAAACACAATAGAAAAACTTTACTTGTGGAGAATCTTAGTTGGCATGTGTTCCAGATTTCCAACAACATGGTAGTACCCAGGGCAGGTTATTGGTGTAAGCCAACACAAGCAAATCTAACCATTGGTGACATCAAAAATGTCCTGCAGATCACACCTTCAGGCAGGCACAGGCTACAGCAAAAACCCATTTTGTGTAGAAATGGGTTTCTGAAGATGGAGATAAGTGAGGGCCACCCACCCCCTGCACAAAATGTCTCCCTGCTTAACTGCACCTTTGCTTACGTGGCCTGTGCCACCCTGAGCACCCAGAAGAGCCTGTCTGACCCCTAGGCCAGGAGGGGAGGCAGCAGTCTCCCAGGTGTCAGCCCCATTCATCTTTCAGATATCAGCTCAGCTCCTCAGGCATGCTGTGCCTGAAGAAACACATAGGCTGTGTCCATTGTGTCCATCATCACAGCTTTTTTCTGTAGGTATCTATTATACCTCGGGACATAATTGAACAAAAAACTAACCAAACAAAAAATGATCCCACCCACAAAAAAACACTTAAAAACCACAAACCCTCCCTCCCCCTGCAAACCCCAACAAGCCCATAACAACCAAAGGAAAAAAACCCAACAAAACAAACAAACAAACCCCATCAAACAAGTGAAACCAAAAAAACCCCACAAAACAAAATAGAAAACACAAAGAAAAATGGTAGTAGGGCTGTAGTCTATGGGACCTGTCAAAATAGTGGGGCCTTAGGAGTAATTTCTGCCATAAACTGAACCTTTCTCATTGGAAAACCTGAGGGAGTCTGTTCACACTGGGTAGCAGGGCTTTTGATGTGAGTCGTCGTTGAATAGCTAGAAAGTATGACCTCTTCTACAAATATATAATGCATGTACAATTTTACACTAGGTATAAATCCTATAATTGTATGTCACCTTTTAAAATACAGTAACAGGTAAAACTGTTCCTGGGCATAATTTTTAATGCTATTTCTCCAAAAACCACAACTAGTATTGAAATTCTGTGCCCTGTTATGAAACTGGAGTACCTGCCATCCACAGTAATACATGTCAGAGGGAGGCCAGAGAAGGATTAGTGTTTCATGCCAAACTGATTCAGTAAATGAACTCAAGTTATCTTAATCACATGAAATCCTAGGGTAGCTCATATGCTTTAAGCTGAGATGTCCAAATACCTTGCTGGGCTGATAGGCTTAGAAAATTCCTAAAAGAATTTGAAATAATTTCTGTTTTATATAGTGACCGCTGATATGAATTAGTTACATCCTTACCTTACACTGAGAAATAGAAGAGTCTCACCTTCAGTTTTGTCATCTGCGTATTAGACAAGAAGATGACTTAAATTGCAACAGGGGTTCTCCCTGAGATATCTCAAGAGGTATCTCAAGAATAACCACTTGTTGATGGAGGCTTCTGGAATGCAGAAGAAATGGCAAATGGGCTCCCTGAAGACAAAATAAACTTATAAAACCTACTATCATCTAGTTAAAATTAGGTAGATTAAGAATTTGTTTATTTCAGCTGGATTTTCACTTTCAAACCCATTCTGTTTGATTATCCATTAATTCATAAGCAAGTACTTTGCCCCCATACTTCTCCCTTCTGCAATCTTTCTTTTTATCTTCTCAGGAAGAAAAAAACAAAAAAAAAAAAAAAACCCTGCATTTGAACTCCCCAGTGTCAAATTAGGATCCTTATGTTTTAGGGACAGAATTCACAGGGAGTATATGAATAAGGATATATTCTTGCCAGCAGTGGACATGACCAGTAAAGAGTCACTTGTTGAGATGCAACTTTTTTGGGTATCTGATAACCAGCTCCTGAAGTGAAGTCCTTAACTCGCCTGTGCACCGTGCTGCATAGTGGTAAATGAAGATCACTAAAGTGGAAAACCAAGCAGAGTTACTCACAGGAACCAGTTCAGAATTTCACAAGAGGAACCCATCCAAAATTACTTTTCCAACCTCAGTCTGGAGCTCCAGTGCTGAACTCAAGGTGATAGAAATGCACCACCATTCTCAGCATAGATCTGTCTCTCTGGCACCTGTTTGATCAAAGAATGTGACTAGCAACTCTCTTTTCTTGAAGTTTGGAATTAACAAGAGACATTTGTGTAAAAGAGAAAGTCCCAGGATCAGAAGTCCAACTAATGGCATCTCTGGACTGAAGGTCTCAAGCACAGAGCTACAGGCTGGACAGAACTGCACCACCACAAAGATGGTGGGACACATTGTTTTAATATTTTTGCTAAGTAGTAGGAATGCTAATGGTACTAACAGGAAAGTTAGTATCTCTGCTTCCAACAGCTTATGCTGAATGATTTCTTTGCTAAGGAAGTATAGAGATGGGACACATGGTGGTGGTCCCTGTGACTGCCATGTCCTGCTGTTCTCCCCACTGGCCCCATGGCACACCAGCATGAGAAGAGCAGCAGAACATCCACTGATAGCAACACTCATTTTCCTCCTTTTTAAAAGAAAATGTCCCTGTTTCTCTATATTTTGTCAACCTCCCCGAAAAACTGTTGGTTTGGACTCTTGCAGCAGATGTGGACACAAGCCACTTCCGGGTAAGGACATCCTAAGTTGATAAGGATTTTGAAGAAGAGGATAACAAGTGTCTCTTTATCTTTTTGTTAGAAGTGAACAGAAGGAAGAGCCCCATTTGACGTTTTATTAAGGCACTGGAGAGTGCCCTCTGTATTTGCTTCCTTTTCTGTGCAGAAGTAACTTCATTGGGAATTTTGCAGTCAGTTTTTAGTGGTAGAGTCTTATTCACCTACTTTTGAACACCTCTGTACTTCAACACTTCCTCTTTTACTCTTTTAGACAAATAGAGAACAGCATTTCAGAGGTTTTTTCTGTCTGTATTTATCTACTGTACCTTTTGCATCATTTGCATCATTTGAGACTGTTCATAGAAAATGTGCTTGCATTACTTTTGGGAACTGAAGCATGGAAGAAAAGAAAATTACATGTTTATCTTTATTTGATTTCTTAATTTGAGATGTGGGGATAAGTTAATTAATTGACAAAGGTTTTAGATATATCCCATTAGAAGTTAGGGCTGGGACTGCTGAGCAGTTAACTATTTTTGACATGTCAAGAACTTGAGAAGATTGCTTTTTGTTACGTTTCATTTTTTTTCTCACTTCAGGCCAAGGTACTTTTATATTTGTTTTAATATTTTTGCTAAGTAGCAGGAATGCTAATGGTACTGAAAGGAAAGGATCTCTGCTTCCAATAGCTTACACTGAATGATTTCTTTGCTAATAAAGTATAGAGATAATTTTATAGTATAATTACATAGCTCTGTTTACATGCCTTCTCAATGATGTGGAGATTCAGAACTCTTGCTAGATTCTGGTAAAAGACAGCTAAATTTCAAAATACAAGAATTAATAGTAGCATTGTAGGATGCTAATAATGGATAATAATAATAGTTAATAAGTAATAAAAATAACTAATAACTCACTTTTTGACTGGTCTGAAATTTTCAGTCTAAAAATCCAAGTCAGGTCAGCCAGATAATACTTCTAATAATTTATACCTAATTCAATGTCCTTTCTGCTCTTTATGTTTGGGGAAGACATTTAGTCATAGGCAGATCACTAAGTGAAAGCTTCTATGAGATGCTCTGAGGTTTCCCTACAGCCAAATTCTTGCTCTGACACAATTGTCCTTGTGTCTGAATTTCTAATCCCTTTTCCAGGCCATCAGGGCATTAGCTATGTGACAAACTCAAAAGTATTTTCATATTCCATTCAGGTATCAAGATATTGAATCAAAACTCTAAGGAGTTACATCCAGACTTAGTTTGGCTCTTTATATTTAGCATAACCTAATACTAGGGCTTTACTTCCTCTAAACTATCTGATTGAATGCTGCTGCAAATTATTCTGGTTTTAGCAATGCATTATTTCATCTTGGTCTCATGTTTCATAACTTTCAGAATCAAAAAAAAAAAAAAAAAAAAGGAAGATTTTTTTTCAGCTTATATCCAAGACTTGCTTAGGTAAGCTATGTGACATGCCTGCAGAATTTGAAATAATGCATGTCTTGAGGGGGAGAAGAACAGCAGCGACATTTCATATTGCCCTAATCACAAAGGAATATATTGCAAATCTTAATTCCTCTCTGGCCCATGTTGGATTAGAGGGTAATTTGGACTGTAAGGGGTCTCAGGAGGCCCCCATGCTCGAAAGTTCAGACCAGATTGCTCTGGACTGAACCCAGAGTGTGCACTTCAAACCCTCCAGGGAGAGAGACTGTAGATCTCCTTTGGCGACCTGCTCCTCTGCTTGGTTGTCCTTACATGAAATATTTCTTCTGTCTGTTCTGAACTTCTGTGATTTCCCCTAATGTCCTTTGCCTCTTGTCCTCAAGACACATGCCACTGGGAGAAGCCTGGCTCCATGTCCTTGACAAGCTCTTCACTAGTGCTGGGGGCTTTTCTGTGGTGCCCTCAGAGACATTTCCTCTTTGGGTGAGCAAGCCCTGGTCCCTCACAGCTTGTCCTCTCAGGGCACATGCTCCATCCGTGCCCACCACAGTGTCCCTGCCCTGGGCTTGCTCCAGTTTGTCGATGCCTTTCCCACGCTGTGGAGCCCCAAACTGGATGCAGAGCTCCAGATGTGGTCCAACAGCTGCTGGGTACAGGGAAGAATCCCTTTCCTGGATCTGCTGGCTGTGCTGCTGTCGATGGAGCCCAGGGCACTGCTGGCCTCCACTGCTGCCAGGGCTCACTGCTGGCCTGGGCTGACCCACTCTTGTGCCCAGGAGCTCCTATGCAGAGCTGCTCCTCTCCTCAGACTACCTTGTTGCAAGGACTTCTTTCTCCCAGGAGAACCACATTGCGTTTGTCCTTGTTGAATTTCATAAGGCTTCTGCTGGCCCATTATTTGAACTTGACCTCAAGCAGGGTTGGAAATATACTGGGAATCAATTGAAATGATACAGTCGAATTCAGAGGTTGCTCTTGAATCATTCAGGACAGAAATTTAAATACATTAAAGGGAGAAAGAATGTGCTGAGGTTTTCCAAGGTATTCTTGAAATACTTGAAACACAGTGACCGAGTCTTTCATCTAGTTTTGTATGGTGTTAGCATAACCTAGGCTAGCACAAAACCTGCTGCTGGAGAAGACCCCACAATCCCTCGACCAGGAAAAAATTCATTAGCTGCCACAGCATGGTGCCCCATATCTAGCAACAGTCAGATACATAAAGTGCACACCAGGCATCTGAGGCAGTAGGAGGTGCTCTGTGTGTACTCACACATATATACAAAGGCACAGTGTGTTAGGATAGGACTGAAAAAAAAAATGGTGATGGGATGGGCCTGCACATGGCTGGGAGCATATGCCTAGAAAATCCCCTATTTGTAATAGCATTTCACTAAAATTGAGAAATGGAGGCAATTTAGGTCCTGTGTATAAACCAAGTTACACAGGCATAAGTTCATTGTTCTACTCAATCCCTAAATTAGGCCTTTTTGAGAGTTATTTAGGCTTAAGGAAGGATATGAATTTAAAGTGAAATAGCTGTTCTAATTTTTCATGTAAACAAGCTCTTATTTGATTTTTTTCTCTGTAATTATTCAATAGCATGAAAATTAAAGCCTATATTCCCTTTCAAAAAACTTTATTAAATATTTTGCCCAAATGACTTGATTGTATCATTTTAATGAATACAGAAAAAATGAATCAGCACAGAAAGTCATTAATTATAACATGGCAGAAAACCACTGAAATAGACAACAATGGCTCTTTAACATGCTAAAGAACTTTTTACTGAGACAACTGTTGCAAAGCCATCTTGCAAACTTATCCATGCAGGGCAACAGATTTACCTAAATTTCACAATGCCATCTCAGTGTTTTACATTTTCTCCCATGTATTTCAGTAGGAATCAACCTTGCAAAGGCTGGTTTATTGTAGCCTATGTACATAAAAGACAGAGGAATTTACTTCAAAAAGTGGTTCCTGATTTTAGGAGCCATCTCTCTTTTTGTAAACACAACTTGATCAAAATTGAAGATTTTGTGGAAGGGCATATTGCACATAGAAGAAAGTCACAGAGATTTTGAAAATGGATAGAGTTTAAAGTGCATCAGTACTACCAGCTACTGCAATCATTACAACTGAGGATTAAGTTATATGTCTGTGTGGACGATGCATTTGTAGCTCTGAAAAACTCTGGACATGGAAGTTTTTTCTTGAATGCACTTCCTTTCTTGGTCCATTTTTCCAATAAATGGACTGCAATCAACTTCTGAAAGAGAATCTCAAACAATAGGTAATATCAAGTGCCTGAAATCTGAAATGCTCCCAACTGCTTAGAGAAGAGAAATTGTGAAGAAGAAAATTATGACACTGTCAGGAAAAACGTCCTGAAGAAGGAAGAGGTTCAATTACATGTTGGTTTCTTGCAGAAAATGGGAAAGCAGCAGTATTTTTTGTCTTACTATCTTAACCAATCAAAACATAGTAGCAGGACTGTGTCACATCAAAAAAAATGAGGAGATGTGGTTTAAAAATTAGAAGATAATATCTGTAGCTAAAAATTCCCTCTTTTATTACTCTTTTGATTTCTGTTCTTTTTAAATTATTATTTATGATTAAAAAATATTTCTTATACCAACCTTCTTCAAACATTTAGGCTATCCATAGCATATTATTTTTTTCCACATGGATGCCATCAGCATATCACAGATTCCCTATCAGCAGTGGCACTGCCTGGGAAGCATCAGATCGAGGGTGATTTAGGCTAAGTCTGAGAGAGGCTGGAATGCTGAGATGCAGAGGACACTCCCACACTTATGTGACTGGAAGACCTACTGGTGATTTCTGTGGGCCATGTTTTTGGATGGTTTCAAATAGTTTAGTTCTGAAGAATTCTGGAGCTGTGTTGATTCACACCATATGGGTATTTGGCTAAATCATTCCCTGACAGAATTACAGAGCTATTAATGTGGCAGTGCTCTTCCACTGTCACTCTTTGTGGGTTGATTCTATATTCACTGAAGGGAAACAGTAATTGAGGCACAGATATTTGCTTGACAGATAATACTCATGGCAACAATCTCTCAGGCATTTATTGTGTACACAGCTATTGAGAATACTGCCAGTTTTCCTTCGCTTGATGACATAATAAAATACTACAATTAGTACAAAATGCACTCAACATTCAAAATGTCGTCATCCAGCGATATTCATTGTTCCTGTGATTGATAGATTTTAGTGGAGAAGGATGAATTTACTTAAGTGACACATATTTACACATGTTTTCCAGTCAATGCAGATAGATTTGAATTAACTAAAGGCAATGTGATTTCCAGATTTTTGTTTTCCCAACAGGACCATTTACATTTGTTTTGAGATTTCCATTAATCCCTGCAATTTATTGAGTAAATTGCTATTTAATTCATCATGGATAGGTGCATTTCCTATGACATTTCCTATGACAAACAAATGCTTGGTGTTTTGTTCCAGTGGAATGTCATTGAAAGGAAACAATGACTCGTTTCCGCATGCTTTGATGGCTTTAGGATCACAAGCATAGGAAGTAAGGTCATCCTGCTTGCAGAAGGAGGTTGTACTAGCACAATGACATTCAGGGGGACAAGGTTGCTTCCCTAATTTTGTTGTAGTCAAGTGCTGTGACGGTGCAGTACTAACTAATGAAGTGAATAGTAGGAAGAGGACAATGTTTTTGCTATGAGACAGAAATGGTAAAAAGAAATCCCAGAGGATCAGTGGGGGAGATAATGACACACAAGACCCTGGTAACTCTTCTCTGTTACTGCCTAGCAGATTATTTGGTGGGTTTTGATTGCTTCATTTACTATCAGACACTTGCCATCAAGCATTAAATTACCACATAAGTCTTCTGATAGATAGATGGCTATAGAACAAACGCAAACCTTTATCAGCATGAGTTTGGGATGCTTGCCGAGGCACGTCCTCATCAGACATAAACCCCAAGTGATAACTCCACTCTGGGGCTTGAAATTTGTATAAAGCATTAAAGCCACCCAGCCTATGTGGCATCTCCCCTTATATCAGTGCCCTTGGAAGACAGAGCACAATAGGGTGGTTAGTTTCACCTGTGGTGAATCACTTGGTTATCTTGTCCAAGCCCTGAATTGACGCATGTCCATTGAAATCACACTGCTCAGGATCTTGTCCAGTCAATTTCTTAGTATCTCTGTTGATGAAGATGTGTCCCTGACCCCTTCTGAGATCCAGGAAAAAGAGAGGAATCAGAAGGACTATTTCTTCACTGCTCATTCCCTCTTCTGTTCTTGGGTACTCAAAGCAGACAGTGGTGCTGATGCTGGAGGTCAGGTGGAATTGGGAAAAGAGGGGTTACTAAGGCTGCTGTGATCTAAGTAGGCTGCCTGGGACTCATGACTGTGAATGCAAGAAACTGAATTGCAAGCCCAGGCTTTATGGGAAATAACCAGTTACATGCAAGGGATATCCTGACACAGTCACAGTCAGTGACTGGGTCACAGTCTCAGCACAGTTACACAAGCGTTTTGAGAAAAGAGCTGCTTCCTTCAGTGCAAGACTTTTCTGCAGCACAGCGGATGCCTATAAAAATTTTGAGCACACGACACATCATGTGAAAACACTGTTTATGTTCAGCAAAGGTATTTTTATAATTTAAAAAGAAATTCAAAAGATGTTATCTTGGAAGAATACATGCTTGTATTCTTCCACCTGAATGTCAATACTGAGAGATACAAAATATGTGCACGGACTGATTCAGTGCACCTCTGGCAAGGTTGTATGCAGTGAGGCTGGCTACCTTCGCAGATAAATTAGCTGTGTGTGCCCATCCAGCATGGAAAACCTTTCTTCCAGTCACTGCATGACTGTGTTGTTGAATACAGAATATTTGACTGTGTAAGATGTAAGAGTTCAGCTTCAGAAGGGAGGTTGCTTCTACCAAAACCATTCCCATTCCTTAAACTATCATGAACTTGAATGGGGTGAAGGGGATGAAGAAGAAATGACAGTGGCTCAGTTCTTCCCTGTCTCTTCCCCTATCCTGCACACCCGGGTTTGTGGGATGGGAACTGCACACTCTGTTCCTTGAGATTTGTTGGAGAAGCTCCATTCCCTTGGAGTCCCTACTGCTAAGTATATGCAGATTGCTTAGTTAACACGTTTCTCTAGTACTCACAGTAACTGCTCCCATACAGCAGTACCCAGCAGCTTTCTGAGAGCTCATCTTGTAAAAACCCAATGAACATCTGAGGGGACATAGCAATTTTTTGCACCTGTCAAAATCTTATTCCATTGCCAATGCACAGCATGTCGCAGAAACATTTTCAATGGTGGGAAGTAAAGTCTGGTTAATCTCTAAAAAGCCCAAAAATAGTTTTCCAGACATCCCAATTTAATGGGTGATTCTTATGCAAGGACAATAATGTCTACAAATTTAAGGTAGCTGTGGATTCAATAGAATACTGAGATACAGGGGCTTTCGTGTCACAATCTAGTGAAGCATAAAGGTATGCATATACAGCAGCTTTTAAATTTCAGTTGAAACATCAAATTGCCATGCAACATCCACATAACTTTGTCACAATGTTTAGTGGAAAACATTTAGAGCAAAATATAACCCTCTCAGCTAAATACATGTCAGAGAGAAATATTCATGTCTTTCAATATAGCTATAGAGGCAAACTGGAGTTAAGGAAAAACAACATTTTCAACAGAAGTATTTATTTTAGGTTGATTTTTTAATGAAGTATTTGACAGCCCTGGAGTAAAATTGTAATTATTTACTGCAGGATTTAATTAAAATATGCTTATTTAAAAAAAAAAAAAAATGTATTTGTCCTGATATGCCAGTGCTACACTATGCAGGCAAAATAAATAAGGCAACACAATTTTGAAGTTCACCTTTACTGTATGCATGCTTTGAAGTATTATTTATGGGTCAAATTCAAGAAGCACTAGAGGAGATCCCTGTGGATGAGGAGTTTGTGCTGTGGGATGGGAAAAGCAAGTAATATCCACATGCAACTCCTCTATCTCTCAATGCCACCTTCTTTTTTCCCGTGGGGAATGGCTGGTTGATCCACATATTCACAGAATTTAATTTAAAAATCTGCAAGTTTTAATTTTCCTTCAATATAAAACCAACAACAAAACCTTTTCTGCCTTACCTTATACATGCATTTCACTGCCACCGAGTTAAAGTCATGCATATGAGAGATTGGCAGGGTTTGGCCCAATAACCTGCCTGTGTGTAAGTACTCAGTTGTGCACTGATGATTTAATGAGTTGCACTCAGTTGTGGACAGATGATTTATTAGGGTTCATGGAGCTTTGGGTCAGGATTGAGGCTACCATGGGTCTGCAGAAGATTCTGTTAGTGGGAGATGGACCTCCTGGTGGACTCATGTTGTAAAGGCAAAGGGAAGGCTGCACACATATCCCTGACATTGAATGTCCCAACTGATAAATTTATTATTATTATTACTATTATTATTATTATTACTATTACTATTATTACTATTACTACTACTACTACTACTACTAATAATAATAATGTAATGGTGATTAATATTTATTCGAATATTAATATTAGAATGCAGTATATCACTGATAAGATGGTGGATTTGGCTGGCATTTGTAAGAGATGTGGCCCTCTCAGTGACCTAACCTGTTCAAGCAATAATAACTTCTGGTGAAGTTCTCCACTGATGTCTTTAAAGAGAATTGCTGGACAGAAATGTTTGTTTTGCAGAAAACCAGATATGATTGGAAAGTGACTCACAATTTCAAACTGATTTCATGTATCATGTGTGATGTGCATCTTCCCTAGACAAGAATCACAGCAACTTCCCTAGAAAATAATCACAGCATCATTTAGTTTGGAAAAGACCTTTGAGATCCTGGTGTTCAACCATCAATCCAGCATTGCCAAGTCCACCAACAAACCATGGCTTCAAGTGCCACATCTACACATCTTGTAAATACATCCAGATTTGGTGATTCAACCACTCCCCTGAGCAGCCCGTTCCAGTGATTGACAATCCTGTCTGTTATTAAATTTTTCCTAATATCCAATCTAAATCTCCTGAAGTGCAGAGACCATTTCCTCACGTCCGGGCACTTGTTGTCTGGGAGAAGGAACCAACCCCACCTGGCTACAACCTCATTTTAGGCAGTTGTAGAGAGTGATAGGTTCTCTCCTGAGCCTCCTATCCTCCAGATTAAACACCCCCATTTTCCTTAGCTGCCTCTCATGAAACTTTTGCTCCAGACCCTTCACTGGCTTTGTTGCCCTCTTCTGGACTTGCTTCAGCACCTTGATGTCCTTCTTGCAGTGAGGGGTCCAAAACAATATTCGAGGTATAGCCTCACCAGTGCCAAGTACAGGGGGCAGTCACTGCCCTAGTCCCCCTGGCCTCACTATTGCTGACACAGGTCAGGATGCCACTGGCCTTCTTGGCCACCCAGGCACACACTGGTTCATGTGCAGCTGCTGTGAACCAGTGCTCCAAGGTCCTTTTCTGCCAGGCAACTCCCCAGCCACTCTGCATCAAGACTGTAGAACTGCAAATGCCACACTGCAAGTGTGCAAAAAGCCAGTGTTTTAAAACTTTTCTGATCAAAGTGCATAACTGAAAGAGTAGTTTGTATGTATGCATGTGAAAAATGTGAAACACTGCCATCAGCTATAGGAGAATCACAGCTTCCCAGAACTCCTTTCTAAGTGATCCTATTGGCTGAATACCATAAATTTCATCCTTTGCTTTTTCCAGGTGTTTTTTCAATAATACTGATGTAGAGAATAGCTTGTCTTCACACAAGTGGCCTCAGTGTCCAGTAAACTTTGCCCATGATGACACCCTGAGGGGGAATCTGACAGAAGAATCAGTTTCTATCTGTCCTTGGCTTGCACATGTGTTGCTGTCTGCACCAGGTTAAGAGAGTATAAAAATGCTGCTGACAACTCCCCTTAGGGATTCCCTTAGGAATTCTTACCATGTGGAATAATTATCAGGGCTCTGGGGAAGTTGTGGGAGAGCTTCCTTTCCTTTTGGGGACTCAGTTCAATAACTCAAGCTCCCTTGGTATTTGCACAGCTCTCTCTGTATGAAGGACCAGGATTTAAAGCAAACAAGCAGGTAGCTACAAACAGAAAAAACAATCAAAACCCAATCTAGTCCTGTCTAAACAGAGGATCCTGCAGCCAGACTTAGACAAGAAAATAAGTAATGTTGTTAAGGGTGTATGTTCCCAGAGCAGCTCCTGGCAGGTTCAGGGGGAATCATTACCTCCTTCGTGCGATGAAAATCAGGTCATTCACTGAGTGCTTGAACATGGATTTAATAGCCTCACTGTGGTGGATGTGGCTTTCCTCCAAGGAGCTTTTGGCCTTATGTTACATGTTTTGAAAAGGACACACTTCTCCCCTCCCCATCCCTAAAATAAATTTTAAAGAACCCAATTGCTGTAAATCAAGTAAAATTCATAACTTGCTTGAGGTATCACAGCTGTTGATTAAAGACTCAACATCTTTGGGAGCGCATTGCTGCTAGGAAGATAAAAATCTTTTTGACAAAGTTGTGACCATAAAAATCGCAAGGCTTTAGTCAACAGTTAGAGAGGATTTGCATCTCCCTTATAATAAATAACAACAATAATAGCTCACATTTATACGATGCTTCCCAGATTCAAATGTTTTACAAACATCAGCTAATTAATCTTATTGAAATACTTTCTCTTGCAATACAGTGATATACAGTCCAAAATGTATCTCATAAAGGGGGCTAATGACTCATAAAATGCAGCATTTTCCTCGCTGTGAGACTATCACTGGTTTTTAAAATGGCAAATATAAAAATCACACACCTTTATATTTATGCAGCCTATTCTTCAATTATTACATCTGTGCAGTGGCCACTGTGGTTAATTTGGGTTGGGAACATGACTGGAATTTGGATATCCAGTTGGAATCTCTGGTCTCTTAATTCTCTTCTGTGGGACTTCAGAAGAGAATTAATTAATCACCTTACAGGGGATTTGTGTCATTCATCAGCAGCCTGATGAAAATAATGGTACCCAGCTCCTGCTTAACATCTATGGGCAAAAGGGGCTGCTCAAGGAGCCAAGTCAGAGCAGACACCAGTCTGTGGGGCAGAAGGGGGTGTTGCGTCCCTCTCTGCCAGAAACTTCCCCTGTGTCCAGCAGAGCCAATGCCAGCCAGCTCCAGGATGGACCAGCACATCTGTGAGGGTGGTAGCATATTTGGGGTAACAGATTTAAGAAGGGGGGAAACAAAGCCTGTGCATCATCATCCAGAGACCACAGTTAGGAAATGTGAGAGCAAGAACCCTGTAGACACCACAATCAGAGAAGAAGGAGGGGAAGAGGTGCTCCAGGCACTGAAGCAGAGATTCCTCTGCAGCCTGTGGTGCAGCCCATGGTGAGACAGGCTGTCTCACTGTCCTTGCTGAAGGTCTACAGGGGAGCAGAGATCCATCTGCAGCCCATGGAAAACCATACAGTGGGGCAGATGGAGGTTGTGACCCAGTGGGAAGCCCATGCTGGAGCAGGGTCTTGGCAGGACCCATGGCCCTGTGGAAAGAGGAGCCCACGACAGAGCAGGTTTGCTGGCAGGACTGGTGAAACTGTGAAGGACTCAGGCTGGAGCAGTTTGTTCCTGAAGTTCTTAACTCTGTGAGATGGATTCATGTTGGAGCACTTCTTGAAGAGCTGCAGCCCATGGGGAGGACTCAGGTTGATGTCTGTGAAGGATTGTCTCCCATGGGACCCCATGCTAGAGTAGGGGAAGAGTATGAGGGATCCTTCCCCTGAGGAGGAAGGAGTGGTAGAGATGACGTGTGATGGACTGACCAAGCCCCAGTTCCATGTTCTTCTGTGCCACTGGAGGGGAGGAGTTAGAGAAAATTGGAAGTTAAGTCCTGGAAGAAGGCAGGAGTTGGAGGCATTTTAAGATTTGTTCTTATTTTCTCATTGTCCTACTCTGATTTGATTGTTTATAAATTTAACTAATTTCCCCAAGTTAAGTCTGTTCTGCCCATAATTGGTGAGTGTCCTTATCTAGACCAACAAACCTTTGGTAGTATTTCCTCTTCCCTGTCCAGCTAAGAAGGGGAGCAATAGAGCAACTTTAGTGGGCACTTGGCATCCAGCCAGGGTCAGTCCACACAGACAGTCAATCTTTTTGTGAGAATCCGACCAGTTAAACCGTACTTGTGACATACTGGTGATAGTGGCAACAGAGCTTTTCTTGTGGATCTTCAGGAAAAGAATGTCTGTGCCCACAGTGCAGAAGACTGTTTCAAAACAGTTGTTTCAAAAGTTGGAAGCATAGTCTCAAGAGCTGGAAGCATGACCTTGGAAGTCTCAAGAGCATGGAAGCCATGACCTAGTTGAGCTGTTAGAACATGGGTTGGACTCGATGATCTTAAAGGTCCCTTCCAACCTAGAAATTCTGTGATTCTGTGATTCTGTGAAAATAGTGTTGTAACTAGGGGTTTTCTTCTCCCATGATGCAGAGTACCTTTATTCAAAAAGATTGGGTAACTTTACAGCTTTTACCATTGTTCACTGCTTCTTACTTGAAGACAAATCTAGGCAAAAATCTGCTAATATTTAAACTAACTAAAGATTGAGCTAAACTCAAGCCAACCTTTGCACCAGAAAAATATACTACTGACTTTTAATTCTAATATATTCTAATATACTATAATTTCATTCTAACATACATATACATTCTAATTAAATATATCTCTTTGACTTACTAATTACTGCCACAACTGTGGTAGAATTTTTTATAGTAAGAGGTAAGATTGATTGCATGGCTATGGGATTATCATGTGGGATGAGATAATTTTTCAGTCCTTTGTTTTCTCTCTCTAGAAATCTTGAAAGACTGCATTTTAGGTCTTGACTCTTATTCATATGAATGCTGCTTTATTCCTTATACATAAAATCAGAAGCATTACAGGGAATGCTAAAATAGTTTACTAAGTCTACAAGGCCCATTTAAGCCAATGGAATGGTACAAAGTGCCCTTAAACATTTATGAGAATTAGACTGTTAGGGCTTTTGTTTAACTCAGATCCAGGCTTTGTTTAAATCAGTTTGTTGACTGAAAAAATATCAGCAGAGGGAAACAAAATTTATGGAGTTTGCTCTCCTGTCCCAGGCAGGTCTTTTTGCCTGACAATAAATGAGATTATGGCATCCTAAAATTTTTTCAGCAACTTCCAGTATGTGTCTTTCAGGGCACTAGCAGTGCCACTCAGTCCTGCCAGGCCCAGCCCAGATGCTCAGTCAGCTCTAAATCCAAAACTTCAGCCTCCCTAAGGGCCTAGCTGGGACTTCAGGAGAGGAGCAATCATCTTCATTATGGAAAGCTCCAGTAAATCACCACTTGGGAGGAAGGATGTGGAGGCATCCAGCCATGGCTGTCAGATGCTGGCATGTACCCCTAACCTGCCCCTTTCCCCCATCCATGTTTTCCACAGTCCTGCCTCCCATGGCATAGCTTTAGGCTTTTTAGCAGAAACTCTTACCTGAATAAGCAGGCTTAGAGGCATTTGAACACTCCAATGAATCTTGAAATGCTTTGCTTCAACTGTGAAAGGCCGCTTTGAACAAAGGGGATAACTGACCTCCCCTTGCACATTCAATGCATAAATGGTGACTTCTGATGACAATATCTGCTTGCTGCTTTTTCTTTCTTTTACCACTGAAGAGCCACCATTACCATGGAAGCATGAGCCAGGTAATCTCTGGTTTGTGCTTGGTCAGCAGGGAAGCTGCCTGAGTTCAGGCTGCAGCATGCTTGATGATGATGCATGGTATCAGATGCATGGAACCAGTTTTCTGCTCCAAGACTCACTTTGTAGGATTGCCCAATAGCAGAATGTAACTTTTCTTTGAGCTGACAGTTGTCAGCATGTCAGATGTAAATATGGAACTTTTATGGTCAAAGTTATAAAAAGTTTACTTGTAGGCTCGAAACCATACTTTAGGCAGTAACACATGATGCTCCAGTGAAAGGTATGTTTTTCAGATCACACCTTGCTTCTAGCAAGGTATTTTTTGTATGTTATCACATCACATGAACGATGTTTATATCACCACTGAAAGAGTATTGTCATACTTACAAGAGTAAACTCTGTGCTTTATTTACACATCTGAGAATAATTGCTTTTAGCTATCATTTTCAAGTAAGTCTAAAAATAAATGTTTGAGACACCTGAGCATGAGTTTGTTTTTCTGACTAGTCTTTACATCCAGTATTGATCATGGAGCCCTTTTTATATTTTTAAACTGAACCACATTGTCACCTGAGTGAGGGGAAGACTAATGAAAACTTTCCTTGTAAACACGGATCGGCAATTTTCACCAACTTCTAATTCACATAAACGCTAAGGAATTGACAATAATGTATGTGCAACCACTCAGTGACAAGTAGAGAACAGTTCAGAATAAAAGTGGCCCTGAGATTGGCTCAGCTGTTTGAAGCATGGTGCTAATACCACTGAGGCAGTGGGTTTGATCCCTGTACAGGCCATTCACCTGAGGGCTGGGCTTGATGATTGTGAGGGTCCCTTGCAATTTGGAATATTTTGTGATCCGTGTATAATATCTTGAAATTGCCATATAACTAATACAGAGAAGTACTGCCTCTTTACAAATATCTGTTTACACAAATGCTCTGGATGGATGCTCAGGCTAATATAAAAAGGATAAACTCTCAGAAACTAGAGAAGAAAAACAAGTCAGAATATGGAGTTAGCAAGTGAGGAATTGGGCAGGAGAAGGAAGTCCAAATGGCATGTCTTACATCACGTGGCTCTGTCAATCATTATTTTTAAAATAACACTTAAAACTAAAAAAAACCAAAACCAAAACAAAAAGAAACCACCAAACCACACAACCCCCCCCCCCAAAAAAAAAAAAAAAAAAAAAAAAGAAAAAGAAGGACTTGTGCATTTTAAAGTTCAATGGATAGAGTCTCCAGCCGAGGTGTGAAACAGAGGGCCAACACTCTTCCCTTTGGAGGTATTGAAAGCCACATCTTCATAAGCAAGGAGAGAATATTGTTATGATTCATTTTGGGACATAGGGATCTAAACATTTTTGGGAAAACACCTGCTTCAGAGCAGCATTTAGCATTGAAATTTTGAGTATTAGCATGTAGGCTGCACTTTAATTACCTTGTGGGTACCCAGGCCAGAGTCCCGTGAATACAGAGACAGGAACATTGCTAAGCTGATATTGCAGTACTGCAGCAAATCTATGGTTTTGATTGTAGTATACTTGTCTCATCTCCTTTGACACCTCTTCTAGGAGAGCTGTTGAAGAGAAGGAACTTTTGGTATATGACAAGAAAAAGATAACTGTGTGCAGGAAGTTTTTGATGAGAAATTGTAATGTCCCTCCTCAGCCTCCTCACATCCTCTTCTGTCAACTCATACATTATAAATAGAGTTGTTTTAATAGGTCTTATACATTTTTCCTTTCAAGACTTTTACATCATTTTGATTGACATTAAGGCAATTACAGAGAAAATTCTAAACCATTTCTTGAAATAGTTTAGCTCCTTTTAATAATCCCTATGTATTTGAAGAAAGATGAGCAACCTCTCTGTAATCTTGTAACCCCTGTAAAACATCCCTTTCGCTGCATCCTTACTCTTAGGGATCTGTAAGGAATAATTAGGATAATTCTGTGTAGATTTAAGCCCCTTGTGAGAGTTTATTCTGCCCAGAATTATTATCATTTATTGATATATTTTTAAATTTCAAAAGCAAAGGACTCATTATAGTCAAGTATCCTTCTTCCAAGCTAAACCAGACTAGTATTTTACAATTGTAGCACAGTGTGGAAGGAACAGAAATAAATAAATCAGTTGGTGAGCCACTATCATTCACTTTACATAACAAAAAGCAAATACAGCTGTCATTTCCTAACTTTCATTGAAAATAAATTGAAAAAGTATATCATTCTTTAACCTAGCAAGGAAAGAGAGAACTGTCTAATATTCTGCAATGCACATTATTTGTGGAATACATATATTACAAAGGGAGGGGAAACAGAATGAAAGAGTGAGGTGACATAAAGTTGTAAAACTAGATTATCATATCCCAGAATCATAAAAGACTAATTTATAAGACACAGAGAATAAAGAAGAAAAAATCAATTAAGAGTAAGCAAAGTAAATAGCAATTGTTTCTGTCTTCCTACACTGCTTTGCAGCTACTCTATCAAGCAGATAACAGGGTAGGTGAGTGTGGGTGTTGTAAAGGTCCAACTGACTCAAACCCTCAGATTTCTGAAATAGTGTATAACACTGAAGCATTGCTTTTCAAGGATGCCAACATAATTACACAGACTTTTCATCTGGAAAGTAAAAGAAACCTACTATCAATTTTTGTCCAGCTTGGTGGATCGAAGCCAGAGAAGTATAGCAAAGAGTAAGCCCCTGTGGCTCTTTGTCAATGTGCTCAGGACATATGAGGCTTTGGTAGCCCAGATGAATGGGCAGGGTTGCCCTCCATAAGATATCATCCTTTTCCCAAACACCTGACCTGGGAGTCAGCCATGCTGAGCACAGTTTTGACCTTCACTCCTCGTTGGCCAGACTAAGCACTGAGCCCATAATTTGGTGAGTTCAACCACATGACTCATGCTTGCCCTCCCAACAAAACTAATTCCCAGAGCAAAGAAACAATGATCAGTTTCCAATAATTATCCTCTGACACAGGAACTTTTGGACCAAGCAGCTTTGCAGAAAGAATAAATTTTTGTCACTTATCCCTTTGGTTGCTCAAGGGTGGTTCATCCCAGAATCTGCCACTTTGTGACTCATTATTACTGAAATCTGTGAGATTTTAATAATCACAATTTTGGATTGCTAAAACAGCTCTATTGAGGTTTTCCATCTTAAGGGCCTCAGATAGCCTGTGCTAGAGGATGATTGATGACCAGCTGACATGTCTGGGGTGCTGAGAGCTAGTGAAATGCACACTGATGAGAAAGCTGCTCATGAAGATAAAGGTTCTATTTTGCAATTATTCATAAAAAACATTGTCCAGTTTTCCTTGGAGCAGCTGCTGGTCACACATTAATTACCCTTTAGAAAAGACCATTACCAAAGGCTAATAAGGTTTAACCCTGTTGAGGAGAAAATACTTGTCCTGTAACATATTTTTCAATAATCAAGATGTAATGACTTCTTTCAGAAAAAAATGGCAGATTCTGTGTTTAGGGGAAAGTAAAGAGTTACAGAGTATTCAGCTCCTTCAAAGAACCTCATGAGACACACACAGGACATGAATTATATTCTAATTGGTTATATCCTAATTGTGTCAGATTACATGGAGAAATAAACAAAGCCTTTCCTATATAATATACTTGACAAGCATCTATTATAGCATTCTGCAGAAGCAATTTCCAGTAAGCCATAGTTTCGTGCACAGTCTTATTAAAAAGTAAAGGAAATTGGAGAGCATATTTGACAGATAAAATTAGAAAATTAATGGACACAGATAATCCACTCAGATATTCAGAACAGGTGTATGAAAAACCAAATTCAAAAGAACTGGAGAGGAAATGCTTCAATACATGCAGAGAAAAGTGAACAGTACTATAGCATATTCCTTAGCATTATTAACTTACATACATGCGTACAGTAGCTTCAATAAGTACTGACCAAAACTGGAAACATTTTTGGTCAAGTCCTTTATATATACTAAATCTGACACAGTCTGATTCTCCCTTCTTCTCCCTCCTTCCCAAAAATATCCATTTTTACATTGTGCTCAGAGTAAAAAGCACACAAATTTTAACTGCATGCTAAATACAATAAACATCACAATAATATTGCTTTGTCCATAGACATTCACATAATGTGAATAATTTCCTGGTTTGTGAATAAAATCATATAATAATTTTGTCTTAACTTTAAACTATCTGCTATTTCTTGTAGCAGTCTCGGAAAAATATATGAAATAGTTAATACTTTTCTTTGACTCTTTTAAAATATAAGATTTAAAGTGGATGTGAGATGTATGTATCTGTGCACACTCTAAATGTCATTATATGAGGTTCTATGCATGAGTATTCATTTTGGAGCCACTGGCAAAGCTCAAATTGATTTTGAACTTTACATTTGCCATAGGAATGCATTTTAACAGATGATGGACAAAGCTGCAACTTCATATAGCGGCTACTGTGTAAGTGACATGTCTTACATCTGCTGGGAATAGTGGTATTGAGGATTATTGCCAACAGATTCTGTTCTAAAGGATGGATTTTTCATTGTATTGAGCATGTTCTACCTAGGGATATATTTTTCAAATAATTTTCTTAATTAATTTTTATTGAGCAAAAAGCCATTTGTGAGAGACTATTTCCAAAATTTGGCATTGGATAATAGACTCTCTTGATGATGATTACTACATTCATCTTCAGTTTGGGAAGGTAGTACAAGAAGATGGCAATAAAATAAACCACAGTCTGTGGTATGCCTTAGATGTGGCATTGATTATGCAGCTGTGACTTTTCCATTGAAGCCCTGTTCCTGCCACCCAGTCAAGCTCCTGACAGTAATGATTCAGGTTCTCATTCTTATTGAGCATCCCTTTCTATTTCTGTAAAAAGGCTTTTGGCTTCTAAACAGGTGTAACCTTTTTTTTTTCTGTACCTCATTAGGCACTTTGCCAAGGAGAGAAAGGCTGATTCAACTTTCCTGTCAAACCGTCTCTTTTAAAGTGGCACCTTTGAAAGTGAGATCTGATATTTTGCTCATGTGTCTGGGCTCAAGTTTGGAAGGCAACAGAGCGTTCCTGGTTATTCCAGAAATAAAATTCTGAAGCTTTACGGTTGACATTGGAACATGGGGTTTTGTTCCTGAGTCTCTCACTGAAAAATATATTGTGTTTCAAATATTTCCAGTAAATTTGACCACAGATAAATAGACCTGTCATGGTTTTCTTAAGGTGTAATTATTCATATGAAAAAGCTTTTCAGAAGATCAATTCTGATCTGGTTTTTGTTTGGGGAACATTTGCTTTGGAGTAAAAGGGTTTCAGCCCGTGCAGAAGCTGAAAAAAAATAAATTCTTCATGTTAATATGGTTACATCTGGTGTGTTTATCTTTTACATATTTGGGCTGCAGCCCTCCTCAAAACCTCTTGGATGTTTCTTGCTCTGGGGAGCTATCTCAGTGCCAGTGCCTTTCTGTGCACACCCCAGTAATGACATCCTGCAGTTCCATTGCCTACAGTCAATGGAGCTCCTTTTCTTGCTGAATGATGCCTTGTATGGCTTTTGTTTTGATTCTGTCAAGCTGCCTTGCCAAGTCATTTATGATCTCTTCTGATTCAGTGACTTACTGGTGAACAAAAGGCCATCTCACTCTATTTTCATCCTTTCACCCAAGATATTTTTGCTAACAAAAGGCCTAGGCACTGGAAGCTTGGCCTCCAACCTGGTTGCAAGTTGGTGTGGGGCAAATTTTACACCTATACAGATCACAGGTAAACTATGAATGTTAAGGCTGAGGTTATGCAACCAGCTACAACAACTAGCTGGACCATACCACATGGAATAAATAGTGATTACATGGAACCTTCTCTCACTAGTTTTAATTACAAAATGTGAATGCAAGTGTGGATGTGATGAATGCACAGATAATAATTTGAAAAAGAACCACCATTTTATTCTTGTTCTTTTTTATTTTGTTAAATCTCCACTGTAGCCGTCATGTGCCAAAGCTGTGTGTTCAGGATTTCAATAACCACTTTCTAAGCTAAAGCTAAGCCTATTTTGCTCATTTGGTCTTGGTCTCAGCCTGTATTTATACTCTTAATTGCCTGGTTTTCCACCCAGTTAGCGTTTACACTTTGCTCCCCTCACCCTGGACTCAATCCAGCTTAGGAAACAAGATGTCCTGTGCTTTTGCCATTGGAATTGCATGTCATATGAACAGTGACCAGCTGCCTCCAGCAAAGCCATGAGGGCCTGACCAATGGGTCACAGCTGCTTAGGGGTGCTGTGTTGGGAATCATTCCCTGGGCTGCTGGGGATCTCAGCAGGGAGACAGGAGCTGGCAGTGGTCACTGCCTGGCAGTGGGGCCAAGGTTGGCTGACCTCAGCTGCAGGGCTTGCCTGGGTCCAAATCCAAGCTCACCACGAACCAGCTCCCTTGGCTTCCAGCCTCAGCCAGGGCAAAAAGGCTGTATGAGAACATCTCATTCATCTGAGAGCACATGCAGTTGTGTCACCATAACACCTGCCCCACTACAGCCTCTCTTAGGTTGCTACTATACAGGCTTAAAATTAATAATGAAAAAAAATAAAGGAAGAAATTAATTTAAAGAGCTCCTGATTATGCTAGCTAATGTGCCTACCTATCCATAAAAAGATTATATATACAGGTTACAAAGAATGTTTGCAAACATTATAGTTAATGTGCACACCTTATCAACATACATTGATTTTATACACATCCTTTAATTTAAATAGCTTTGATTTTCTGTCTGGAAGACAAAAGAGAACATTAATGGCCATCGCTTGCTGAATTTACAGAGCTGTGCATTAGCTCTTCTAAAATGATCTTGTGTTTGTTATGCTATACACATTAATATTTAAAAGAATATTACAAATGCTGGTAACCTGAGTCATGTAGACATTATAGAAATAAATTGCGTATTTGATATTAATTTACCCTGTTACTTCCTATCATCCTCCTTAAGATAGTACACCTCTTGCAAAGCTACCAATAGCAATCTCTGTGTGCCAGTTTATTACCTGTAGAGATATCATTATTCCCCTGTGACAGCAAAGTCAAATTCAAGGCATTTTTCATAAACTAGGAAAAATTACCTTTCCAGTGACATATGACACAACCTTCAACTACTAAATGAATCCAAGAAAAATTCTCTTGTGGGAAAAGACCTTGCATATGATTTGTCAGCCTTAAAAATATTTCTTGAGAAAGTTAATTCGGAGAGACTTTACAACTGAGCACTGTTTTCTGTTTATATTTAATCTGCACTCTGCTATGATGCATTTCAGAACCAAAACTACAGAACAAAAATTTGCTTTGCTAAATTTCAGCCGAACAAAGACTGTTAGGCCTCATGGTGAAATCTGAAACCTTATTGGAAATCTCACATAAAAACTGTATTTGTAAATGTCATGTCATGATTTTCAGTACTGAGGCGTTCCAAGAGATTGATGCTGTGATGAGGAGCCTGAGGAACGGAGACTAAAACCGAGGCAAGATGTCTGGGGCTTGTCAAGGGAGTTAAAGTAGAATGAAGTGGTTGAAGCAAAAAGCATCAGCTTTGGGGAGGAGGGGAGCACAGAGGGATATTCATGAGAAGAACACATTCTTTCCAAACTCTCACACAGATTTAACTTTTTTGCTATTGCTAAAGATGTTTCTGTAAAGCTGATTGGCACCTGGGCTCCTTAGTGATGGCTCATATGCAGGACAATAACCCAGAGGTGTACTGCACCCCACAGTAGGAACACTGTGCCTGCCCAAAGCCCAAGGAAGGGTTAAAGGCTTAATTACCTCCCCTAGCTGAGATCAAGCTGTGGATCCAAACCAGCTGCTGTAAGAGACAGCTGCCTGGGCATTATGGAGCAGCAAATGGTGAAGCTGCAGGCTGCCCTGGAGGCTTCAGAGATACAGGCTGACAGGAGTGCTAGAAAAAGCTATGTGGAGAGAAAAACTGCCAAGCAGGGAGATAGGAAGTTGCAACAGAAGAAGGAGAGGTATGGAAGGGTGATCTGCTAAAGCTGTCAGGAAAGAAAATCTCTGGATGCCCCACCTGAAAGGACTAGGGTGTTTGAAATTAAAGTAAGGGCTCATAACTAAGTTTGCAAGCCCTTGTACAGGGTCACAGGGTGGTGCTCTTCTGATTGCGTAGGGTGGCATGGAATGGGGATGATTGTCTTCACTGCAAGCATGTACATCAGGCTTCTGCTGTCTTGGTGGAGATTCAGCTGTACAATACAGCTCAGTGCTGTGCAGAGACCCTGAGGCTACCTCTGACAGCAGCACTGTGTGACAACTTTGTCGTGCATGCTCTTGCACAGGTGATCTTGCTGAAAAACATATTGGAGCAGTCTAAACAGCACAGCGTTTAAAGCAACTAAACCTCTTAACCCCAGCTGGATAACAGCTCTTCCAGGTGATGCTGTGCTACATAGATAGACTAAAAACACTGTAAAAGCAAGGCTCTGGGGTTTGCTGAAATAGGGTGACACTACTAGTCTTCTCTATCCTGCAGACTTGGAAAATTAAGTTTGCTGTATGCATATTCCTATAATCTTAGAATTGGAACTTCCTGGGGTCTGAAGGACTTGCACTTCAAATAAAACCATGGGAAATTACTTATGTATGAAACTTTTCAAAAGCAAATTGAGCAGCTTTTTTAGGAAGGGAGCTACATGAAAATTGTCTCAGGAGTGGGACAGGCAAGAAGACCACATCCCTGCAAAACTGGAGTCTGTATTCTGTCACTGTCTGACTTGAACCTGGCTATACATGTGCACAGCTCCCAGTGAGAAGGTCAGAGTGCACCCAGCTGGGGCTGAAGGGCATCATCATGCTTGGTGTGCTTGGTAGGAGACTGACCTGGCAGAAGCATAGCTTGTGGTGTATGCCTGTTGTTTCTGATAGAGTAGAAGCTAAAAACCCCTCATAAGAAATGGAACTCAGTTCTATTAAGTACTTCCCAAAAATTATACAAGGACATGATGTTGCAGTCCTGGGTGTTCCATTACTTTTTCTTTAGAGTATTTGTTTTGTGCCATTACTCTCACTCCCACCATTTAAACATCACTGATACTTTTTCAGAATGCCAGGATTTTGAATGTGTAAAGCTCCCCCAAACATAAATTCATATCTCATTTTTAAGCAAGGGGCCATTTCTCAGTAGAGTAAGTGCAATGTTCCAACAGGCAGGTTGCCAGTCTTTGTCTCCTGGTGCTGGTAATTATGTAGAAGCACCTGGTAACTGATCATAGTCTGGGTTTTGGGGAGGAAAAGTGGGAAAAGAGTGATAGGAATAACTGACACATGGTGGAGTCATGCAGAGATGGATGGCTCTGTAGCTGTATCCTCTGCAACTGCTGAAATGTGAGCACAGGGTGAAAGCTCTCTCCCTTGCTGAGTGTCATTCCTTACTCAGCCTCATTGTAACTCCTTTCCTTCCTCCTGTCATCTCAGTAGAGAAGCATTTGCCCATCAGTGTTTTGCTGTTCAACTCACAGAGAATTTTGGAACATGACCAGCTGTTCCAGATATTGCTATTTCAGTGTTTCCATGGGGTGCAGCACCTAGGCACCACACAGTCATCAATAGCTCTTTTCCTCAAAGGCTTTTCCAGTGTTTGGAGGGGTGAAGACAGCAAAGGGGCTATGGAAAAAGGCTGTGGCTGTACTCAGAAGTCAGCTGCTGAGTTTGGGCTGGTGAGCCAGGGGTTGGACCATCCTTTCTATTGCTTGACCTGAACTTATTGTGTTTGAACTTATGTAAGGCTCAGAGAAACTGCTGGACACCTACCTACTTGTTGGTAGGGGAGTTTACAGGGTTTTCATGCTTGGGAAGTTTCCTTGAACTTCAATGCCTGCTGTGGCAAATGCTTCTGTGAACATCCTTAGTCTCTCTCCATCTAAGAAATAGCTATATCTGATAATGGGAAACTGCATTTTCTTCTCTCTTCTATTTTTTGTCACTTGTTCTGAGCATGTGTTTTAAGGATGACACCTAATTTCACTAAAACCCAAGGATACCATTTAAAATAACCTCTCTCCTTACCAGAAAGATTACCTGACATGTGACTGCTTGATTAAATGGAAGAGATTTTCAGGGATGACTTATTTTACTTTATAAGCCTGTATTTAGTAAGAGAGAATGCAAAGGAGCTGGCTAGATAAAAACCAGAATCTGTAAGCTTCAAGTGCTTTAAATGCAGAACAAAATGGGGGCCTATAATGTACAAAAAAATTATTTTTCTTGTAGCTTCCAAAACTGTCAACATTAAGAAAAGTAACAAAAAGGGTTACTGAAAGTAACAAAAAGGGCTTTTTAAAAATTAGAAACATCAGAAACATTCTCCCTGCTCCTTTCAAGAAGACAGACTGACCATAATTCCACTGTCCACAGTTGTCCAAGTAATGAATGAGGAGTGTTTGAGCTGTTCTGTAAGGTGAGGGGACATCTGAGTCATTAGTGTTGTATTAAACAATTCCTACTGCGACCACACTCCAGCCAAGTTTTTTTCATCTGAATGTCCTTTGCCGTACAGGTCCCCTGACACTTTAAATTTTTATATATATTTTTTAATTTCTGTGTTTTATCAGCAGAATGAAAAGCTGCTGTGTGCAAATCCACCCTGAATTTAAGCAAGTATGCTAAGATGCTGTATCTGATCATTCATCTTCTCCAAAAGTGGGATTAGTGGGAGTTTACAATTATCTAGCTTTACTTCTCTTGAAAAGGTGTTGCAAAATTAATGTCACTAAGATACAAAACCATTTTTCTTGTGGCAAAAATCATGCAAGTCAGAGCTTGCCACTTACATTTTCCAGGGTAAGTTTGATGATTATCCTTTAAATGAACATTGATTTTTTTTTTCTGTAGATCCCATTATTTTCAGTCCAGAGAGATTGTTCTGTCTTCTTGCATACCTATTATAAATGAATAGCAAACATTTTCACCATACATTATTGCTTTTTTTCTTAAAAAAAGAGATGGCCTAAACCCTTAAACCAAACCTCCCCCCTTCCCTGTGATGTTTTGAATGCCAGATCCAGACTACTCTTAGTGCAGGAGATATTTCTGTGCTTTTATAACTGGCTGACCCACAAGGTGGCACTAAAGAGAAAAGTGACAACTTGGCTAATAAAAAGTGAAAACCAAAGGCAAAATACCATATGCTGAATCAATATTATTTTAATTAGGAGCATAGTTCCTTTATTGTCAGTTAAATTTTATTTTGTGAAAAGCCTTAAAGCTATACAGCAGTGAGGATGGTTCATTGCCCCTATCCCACATCAAAAGTTAAGTTTTTAAAAGAATGAGCAAGACATAGGCTGTCTGCTTATCACAGCTCCAGAATCTTAAGGAAGGTGATTGTGATCAAAATATAGTTTAATTAATTTTCTTCTCTAAGGAATAAGGAATTCAAATGAACTGAAACCTGAAAACTTCTTTTCAGTCATTAGTCATAGTGGTAAGGGATATGACACCAGGAATTGTGTATTACCTGCAATGTAAATGTATTTTCTTCTGGAATGCTTTGATTGTTTAATTTTTGGGGCTTTGTTATTAAGTGCTCTGGTCTTACTTCATAAGCAAATTATTTGAAGCATTGTGTTCTGTGATCAGGAATTTTATACCAGCAGGGGTTAAATCTTGCCACTTTGATGATGAAAATGAATCCTCACCAAAAACATCTTATTAGTAAATCTCTTTTTGAGATCCAGGTTTTAAGTGAGTAGTTGGATTAACACTTTTCTAACAAGAAAGTAGCAGCCATGACTGCTGTAGACTATTCTGTAGAATGCTGATGTGAAGCTTACAACATAATGAAAAAGTTATACCCGAGTCAATTTTAGACCTTTAAAACCAGACTAGTTATAATATTTTTAATTTTCCTGAGATGCGTGCCTATGGTATCAGCACTATTATGGGCGATAGGGGGCAGGAGTTTACTTGCAGAAACAAACTCAAAATAATACTAATGCATTAAGAAGAAAATCCTTAAAGCTATTATGAAATATTTTTCTCTGAATTGAGCAGTGTTACAGAATACCTGGTAGTGGGCTCTGGGGCCTATCAAATGATCAGATATATTGGTAATGCATTTTGATCCTTAATGAAATTGCAACTTTACAACCGCCCTGGAAATCAAGAGTCACCCATGGGAAGTTTGAAAGACTTGGATCTAGAATTACTACTAAGTAGGACATTTTAATGTATTTTAAATGTTGGTTAAATTATCAGCACTGCTGCTGCATTTAGAATAGTTTTATCACTATAAGTAGTTACTTGTTTTGGTTTCATATTTTAAAAATCAATGACTGGTATTCTATATTCAAAGACCTTGTTTGATTCACTCACATTATTCATTTTGTGAGAAAATTGAATCACCTAATCCTCAGGATCCCAGTAAAATCAAACCCAGGATAATTTTGGCTTAAATGAGCAGTGAGACAAGTCAGCTGAACTCCCCTTTCATAATTTGTGCCCCCTGTATAGGACTCCTCTTTGGCAGTTGTCCATTTTAAAGGCCATCCCAAAGAAAGTCACGTTCTGGAAGGTACCAAAGTGCTTTCTTTGAATTAATTATAAAATCACAGCAACCATAAACACTGACTTTTTTCCTTGCAGTCCTTATTCAGAGAAAGTTTGGGATCAATCAGCATTTAGACTGAGGGATCTCACAGTGATTCTGTTTGTAGATGCTTGTGATTGTTTTAACAGATCATTCTTCTTGAAGGACTGTTGTGGGCTGATCTTCCCTCAGCTGTAAAATTTTGACCACTTTTCTGAAAATATGGCCTATTTTATGCTTATGCTGGACATTTGGCAAATCAAAGATCTCTAAGGTACTTTGATTGTTAAGATCAGGGGAGGTGACCATTGAAGACTGAGGTGAGCATCAGTGCACATACCCTTTCTTAAAGAGTCCATAGCAGGATAGAAAAGATTACAGTGAGCTGACAAAATACATTCATATTCTCATATAATGTCTACTAGACTCAAATATGGGGCCTGAGGCAGGTGATGATAAACCACAAGTATTCTTGCACACGGTGGGACTATCTAGATAAGCTGAATTAGGAGACCCACAAAGAAATATCCATATTTTTGCCTTGTAAAATGGAAATGGGACATGGAAAGAAACAAAAGAGCATATTATGTTTATAATTACTATAATGTTACAAAACACACAAAACTCTGTATCGAAATCCAGTTACAGAAGTCTAAATATTTATTGTAGAGTTTAAATGATGAAGAGATTATCCACAGATGTTTTTAAAAATGGGATTTAATCTAAATTTCAATGGAAGTAAACCCTTGCCTTGCCCACTACAATGTTCCTTGTATTTTTAATGAAAAAGGTTCAGTAGCTAAGACCCAATCTAGACATGTAAATGTTGGTTCTTAACATAATCTGGAGTTTTCACAAATAATTCTTCTTGTCCCCCTGAGACTAACTTCTTACTACTAATTGATTCCAATTAGCCGGTTTTAAGTGTAATTATTCAGTGAAAGAAACAAACACTATTATATTATGCTCTACATTCCACTACTAAAACCATGGCATTATTGAACTCGTGGAGTTGCAATGGTTCATGCTTGGAAAAAAGGTATCTTCAAGAAGCTGTGTTTAAAAACATTGAGGAAAAAAACCCTTGTAAATAAGTTGGAATATACTTTAACTAAACTTGCTAGTGGAGAATGAGGACACTTGTTTTCCTTCTTAAATTACTGCTGTAATGAAGAAAAAGAAATGTAAGGAAGAAAAAGAAAAATCAGTTGCTGATTAGATGTGGATAAATATGAAAACAGAACATCTGGGGAAAAGAATGCATTTCAGACACCCAAACTGAAAATTTAAAATATTTAGGTCTCATATGAAAGTAGATACTCTACTCCTAAAAATTGAGAAAGAAAATGCTGACTTTTGAAAAATGAAAAAGTATTATGATTTTGTAGGGTAGTACTGAGTAGTTTAAAAGGACTGGAAAATTAAGGAAGTTGATTCCCCAACAAAGGGTGGTGATGGTGTGGTTTCAAGGCACAAGGTGAATAGAAAGCAGCAGGTGGTCACTGGGGCTTGGTGGTGCCCAGACAATGCTCTATTGATGCCTCCTCTGATGTTCCTTCCAACTCCAGAGGAGACAGGAAAACAAGAGGTGATGATAAGAGAAAAAAGAAGGAGGGGAAGAGAAGGATCAAGGTTACAACAGAGCTCCTCTGTCCTGTGGCAAACTTCTATCTTCTCATTCCACAGGACTTGACCAACAGCACCAAGCCCCTTCCTCATGTATCTGTTCCTTTAAAACAGGAAACACAAAACTTGTCCAAGATAAAGCCATACCTAGACATCTGCACATCTCTAGCTATAAACTAAACATAAATAGTGCTTACTGCCAATGAACTCATGTAAGAAAGGTCATTTATACAGATGGCATGAGGGTGAAGGAGCAGAAAACAATGGAAAGCATGTTCCTTTTCTTGGGATGTTTAAGCCAGCACAAATCACCATGTGTCAGCTTGTTTTACAATCCAGTGTTTTCACTTTTAATTAGAAAGTCTTTCCCTTAGCATTTTTCTTAGCAGCAATTTTTAAACTAAACAGAAGGTGTATTCCCCAGTGCCATATGTTAAACCTGACATGTTACTGAAAATGTCTTTTAGAAAAAACAAAGCAAAAGAAAAACAACTAAAAAACCACTAAATATAGGACCACTGTCCCACTCCCCTCTCTTTGGCCTACTTGTAAGCCTCAAGAGCACACAGCTGTCCCATGAGGCAGTATCAATTCTTTGAGGAATTAGTCATACCTGAAAAACCAATGGATGATAGACTAGTAGTTTCCTCTTTTGCTTCACTGGCAACCTGTGTGGCTGGAAACAGTCATCCCCCACTTGGTCTCGTAAGTAACAACTAGACGGAAGTTGTGTCTGTGGGGAGTGAGTAGTTCATAATACTTTGAGAGGTCACCTTGTTGATGTTTTTGAACCAATATATTAGTAGGCTCTGAAGTGTAGTCCATTTTAGGAGTTAAACATGAGGGATTAAGACCTATAGGTATCCTTGACTTTAAAGTATGCAAGGAGAATCCATCTATGACCAGAGAAATGCCTGACTGAGGCTGAAAGGGTCAGTGGAGCACTGACTGATGGGGGCTGAGGCAGTCTTTTTTCCCCTGTAATTTTTCCCAGTATAAATTGTTGATTTTGGGCTTTGCATAGAAGGACACTTTCCGAGCCATTTTTTTTTTTTTTTTGTGAGTAGTGTCAGCATGATAAAGTCTGTCTGTAAACCTCTGCTATATACAGATGAATGAAGGATGGATCATTTGGATTAAAAAGCAGCCATAGTTAGGCAGACTCAGAAAAATATAATGTGCCAATCTCTGGATTTGGATGAACTGTACCCAGCTGCATGATATACAATGAAGTTACTCATTTATAGTGCTTCTCTTCCAAGACTGTAAAGCACCAGTGTGAATACTGAGAGGTGTTGTGTGCAGTCTTAACATAACATAAACTACAGCTTTATGCAGGTCCCTCATCAGCTCTCTGGGAGCCATGCTATAAGCTGATATAGAATTGGAAACTGTGCTATCTGAAGTTTATCCATGTTTCTTCTGATACTTGTCTAGGTAGGGCCATCTCCATAGAAATTCAGTTAAGGTGAGACACCGTCTTTTATTTTGTATGAGTACCTGAAACCCTAGGCTATAAGCTCATAAAATGAGATTGCATACAAGATGTTGATGGCCTAGGGGAAGTTTTGAACAACAAGAAGTCAGAACCAGGATTTTGCTGAAAAAAATGATCCATGATCTGGTATATTTTCAAACAGTCTTTGCACAAAGACCAAAGGAGTTGCAAGCTTCAGAGGCAAAACCCATGAAATCCATGTCTATGTTTATAACCGTGGACAAATGAAAAACCAAGAATTTTTCCCAGAACTTGTACACACAAAAAACTTGTACACATGAGTTTTTGGGGAGCTGCATGCCTTTGTATTTTCTTCAGCAAAATAGCTATATATAACAGTCTGTACATTTAACTACTTGCAGAGAGTAGCATTTGAGAACAAATTACCAAGTTAATACCTTCTTTGACCTGTATCTGGTCAAGCTATATTTTAGAAACCTGTCATTACTAATATGAAGAAGAGGTTAATCTGGTAATGTGAAGTTTCAGAATGATGGATGAGTCAAGGCTCATGAGCTATTTAACACAATACCCAGCTGCACCTCCTTATTGTAAGTCCCCAGACTGACAAGCCCAAAGAGGAGGGGTCGCAAACCTCTCAATACTTTGTTTCTCAATGATGAAATTTGGAGGTGAATTAATTCCCACCTTAATTCCCACCACTCATGCCTTGTGTCAGTTTTTGGAGTGCTATTCCAACTTGGCTTAAAAGGAATCAGCCTCATGGCTCCTCATAAGCACGCAACTTAAACCTTTTATATACCGTCTCTCATACTGACCTTCCAATTTATATACTATTATTGTTGAAGCTAAATTGCGTGACTGACTCCCTTGGCAGGGTTTGGAAGATTTCAGCCTGGAAAGTTATGCATTTGTTATCTGTACATCAAGATGGCCAGAATGATGCTCCTGTGCTCTCACACACACACACTTGTATCTCCCTCTTTAAAAGTGGCAGAGCTGGTTAGCTCAACTGCCTGCTACCCATCGCTTTCCTGAGAAGGCTTCACAAAAACCTTAACCTGTGAAACTTATCCAACTGTATTTAATTAAAATTATTAAAAGTTAGAAATGTTTATAAATGGGACATAATATACCAGTTTATTCCAGGTTACTACTACTCTTGAATTACATCTTTGCCTGAACATCTCCCTGCACTGCTGACAGGAACAAACATAACTGAAAGTGCAGTTCAGAGAGCGACAGAGGAAAACACTGCCTATTTTACTAATGCCTGATACTGACAGCCTGTACACAAAATCTTAAAAGCACCCAGGCACTTCCTTTTGTGCCCACTTTTAAAGGGTTTAATGAAACATATAGAAACTGACATTTTAAACCTGTAGCTTTGGATGTTATTTTGCCATGTCAGTTTCATTTTTTTTTTCCCAAATCACATAGCAATAGTTTTCTACCTTTCTGCATCAAACTTCAGTCAACAAATAATGAAGGCTGTTTTTGGATAATAAAATGTTTCTGTTCTTTGACCTGTTCTAACAGGTGTGCAGCCAAATAACACCACAGGAAATATGTGGCAATGCTAATTATTGAGCAAAATCTTAGTCCTCCTAGGACATACAAACACAATTAGCAAGTGTATCAACATACCTCTAATTAAAAATTGTTAAGATTAAAAACGTTTTTTAGACTGAGATGCAAGATAAAAATAAAGGCTCATTTCTTTCCAGAGACAGTAGACCTGAATACAATCCTTCTGCAGGAATATATAAGGAAGCTAGCAAACTCCTTATACTGAAACTGGTAATCCTTAATCTGGTTAAAGTGTCAATAAATGATCATTTGCATTCTCCAACAGCATGCAAAGTGATGTAACACTTCTTGAAGATGTCGAAGTTTCAGGACAAAGAAAGATTAGGCATTTCCTCTTGAAGTAAAATGGCTAACATATCACATTTAATGAAACTCTTCAGATTTGCTTTGCTTATGAAAGAAGTGCAAGACTTGATTTTTATTTTTTGTTCTTTTTTCTTCACTATGGAAAGCAAGGCCTTTATCCTGTGAATTGTTATGTATGCATTTAACTTGATGTACAGCATATATTCCCATAGATTCCACAGGACTGAATGCCAAAGATAGACACATCTGTGACTGCTTACAAGATTGGAACTGAAGAGCTTCAAAAGAGAAAATGAACAGAGATAGTTTTTGAAGTATGCAAGCAAAATAAGGGGAACAGAGATGCTTTCAGACATTGATCTAGATCCTTGCTGTATATATTAATTCTGTGTGTTTGCAGATCCTACGAACAAAAGTTTGGGTGCAGGTGGAAAAAGTAGGTTGATTCGGTTTTCCACAGGGGTTCATTCCTAGCGGTACTCAAGTCAAGTGTTGCTGTATTATCGCAGACAGCACTTAGCACATCTTTAAATCCCCCCAGCTGAGGGGTGGGGGTTCAGCACTGACGGGAAGGAGAGTAAGAGAGAAAGTCCTGGGGCCGCGGAGTAACGGCAGGGGGATTTCTGAAAGTACCAGCCAACGCTTACGGCGCGATTTTTTTCTGGGCATATTAATCCTATCGATTCAAGTAGGAGTATTTATCCTTTTCTGAGCTCCATCTTCACGTTAGTATGACAGCACTATTGTCGTTCAAACACGTAGTCGGCGGCTCTTTATTAAGTCTCTATAAATATGACACAGTAAGGGCATTCAATATTTATGTGGAGAGCACACGCATTAGTGTGTAATCCCGGGCAGTCCTGCGGCTCGGAGGCTTTGCAGCCTCCTCACTCCCGGCGCAGCCTGGCCCTCGCCCTCCGCCCGCCCCGGCCGGGGCTCCCTCCGCCGCCTCAGCGACCTCCCCCGGAGCCGCCGCGTGTGACACACCGGAGAAAAGCCTCCCTCGTCCCCGCGTCGCCCCCGCCTCCCGCCCCCGCCCGCTCCCCCGGGGCGCCGCCGTCACCGCCGGCAGCCGGAGCAGCCGCTGAAGCCGAGGGGCGGCGGGGCTTGCCCGCCTCTCCCCCCTTCCCATCCTTTCCCTTCCCTTCCCTCGCCTCTCCCCGGTGCCTATATATAGCCGCCTCTGCTCGAGCCAGCCGGGAGATTGCTCTGTACCTGCAGGAGACACGAAAGGGAAAATAAGAGGAGCGACTCCCAGGAGCCTGACCCGCTATCAGGAAGAGGAGGACGGGCCCGGCCCGCGCCGCTGTCCGGTGCCACCGCCCCCGGTGCCGGGCGAGCCCCGCGGGGACGGGCCGACCTGCGCGGCGGCGCCCCGGGGCGCGCATGGCTCGGGCGCTGCCGGGGCCGGGCGAGGAGCCCGACCCCGGCCTCGGCGGCTCGAGACGCGGGGGAAAGAGAGCTCCCTGCGGACGGCGGCGCTAGCGGGGGGCCGGGGCAGCAGAGCCCTCCCCCCTGGCGCTGAGGTGCGCTCGGCGGCATGTGCTGAAGTGCCCCGCAGAAGCCGCACAAGTTGCCTGCGTGCCGTGGCCCGGCGGCCGGACGGCGGGGAGCGTCCGCCACCTCTTGCCTGACCCGACCCGACCCGACCCGACCTCGTCCCTTTCCCCGCCCCGAGGGCTGCTCCCCCGCGGGGCTCCCGGCGGCCAGGGTGATGCGGCTCGTTGGGAAGTGAGAGACCGTACGTCCCACGCGGGCCGAGGGCCCCCTGCCTCGGAGTCTCCCATGCTTGCGGGGCCCCCTCGGGTGGCGGCGGCCCCGCGGGAGGCGGGGGCGGCGCTGCCGTGATGGCCCTGGAGGAGAAGCGGGAGAAGCGCCCGCCCGTCACCCCCATGATGATCGAGGAGGAGGCCGCCTTGCGGAACGGCAGTCGGGGGCTGCCGCCGGGACCCTGGGCCGAAGCGGCGGGGCCAAGACCCCGCACCACGGAGCGGCACATCGCCGTACACAAGCGCCTGGTGCTGGGCTTCGCTGTTTCCATCCTAGCGCTGCTGGCGGTGACCATGATCGCCGTGCTGCTCAGCGTCCGCTTCGAGGAGTGCGGCGCCGCCGCCGACGGTCCGCCGCGGGCCGGCGGCAACGGGAGCCTCTCGGGGACAGCCCGGCAGCCACCCGGTGCGGGGCAACCCCTCGGCCGGCCGGAGGAGGAGGCGCGGGGCGGGGAAGCGGCGGAGGAAGAGGAGGAGGAGGAGGAGGAGGAGTGGCAGCGGCGGCAGGAGCTGCCGCCTTGGGCCCGGCCGCGGCTGCCGCGGCACCTGCGGCCGCTGCACTACAACCTGATGCTGAGCGCCTTCATGGAGAACTTCACCTTCAGCGGGGAGGTGAACGTTCAGCTGGAGGTGCGTAACGCCAGCCGCTACATCGTGCTGCACGCCCACCGCATGCACATCGAGGCGGTCCGCGTGGCCGAGGACAAGCTGGCCGGTGGTGTGCAGGTGGCCCGCACCTTCTTCTACCCCCAGACCCAGATGTTCGTCGTGGTCCTCAACCGCAGCCTGGAGGTGCAGAAAAGTTACAACCTTAAGATCATATACAACGCCCTCATCGAGAACGAGCTGCTGGGCTTCTTCCGCAGCTCCTACGTCCTCCACGGCGAGCGAAGGTAGCGGACGGGCCGCGTCGCCTCAAACCCAACTCGGTCCGAAGTTGGCGGCCCCCGCGCCAACTTCGGGTAGGGCGGCGCTAGGACCCGGCAGCCGCGGCGCCGCCAGGCGGGTGATGCCGCTGGCTCCACGCTGCTCGGCCCCGGCGGTCTCGCCGAAGGGTGCGGGGCTCGGCCGGCTGCCCGGGGAGGGGGCTGCGGCGGGGGTGGAACGGCCGCCAAGGCCTCGCATCTCCCCCCACCTCTCTCTGGTCATCTCCGTAGGGCTCGGCTGTCAGAGCAGAGATGCGGAGGTTCTCGGGGACCGCGAGCCCTTGCCCGCTCCAAGCCACCGGCCGGTGTCGTGAGGCAGCTGTGAGAGCGGCTGGAGGGCGGCCGAGGCTGCGGGACTGCGCGGGAGCGAGCGGGGGCGGGCGGAGCTGCCGCGGGCTGCGGGGCGGTGCGGGCTGGGGCCGTGCGGAGGCCGGGCCGGGGTTAGCCGGGGCCGCCGGCAGGTGAGCGGAGCGCTCCGCCTGCACGCCCCGCCTGCGCGGGGAGGGTTGCGGGGAGCGGCCGCCGGGTCAGGAGATGTTCCAGCGCAGCTTGGGGGCGGACGGTGGCAAGGAGTAAACTTGCAAGGGTGCTACCAGTGAAGCAGACCGTCCGCTAGGTCCTTGTCGGGGCAGAGGCTCCAGGTCTGTTTCACACAAAGACTCTCTTCGGCTGCCGTGTGCCCTCGTATGACAGAGCCTTGTCAGGTTAGAAATAGGAGCGTGGAGGGCAGCGAGACTTCTGTTTTGCTTTTATTCTATTTGGTAAAGCAAAAAACGTGGTGGGATGCGTTTTCACATAAGGTGAATACGTTTACAGTACAGGTGGATCGCAGCAGATTTACACCCTGTGACCCGAGAAACCTGATTCATTTGCGGGCAGAGCAAGATTCAGTCTTGATCTGTATTTACTCATGTAGTTAAAGTCCCCTGGGTCCCTGTCTAGGCCCTCGTTGTGGTAGGCAGGGTTACTGTGGAGGGCCCCGTTTAGCCAGTTACAGAGGCTTTCTTTTTAAAGAAGCTGGTTTCTAACCACATTGAAACTTTGTAATGGAAAAGAAAGGCAAGGGTAGACTTCTTGATAGTTCTGGCATGGTTTATAATTTTAGAATTTGATTCTTTTTAATCTGTCCTTTCTTGAAATATCTGTGCAGTGACAGAATCTTACTGTTTTAGATTGTGGAAACAATTTAAGTGAAACAAAGATTTTATTGTTGGAAGAACTGGGCAAAAATATTAAGACATGAAAAGCATCCTCGCCAACTCAATTAAGTCTAAAGCCCTTTTATTAAAACATATTTTCATTACTCTGATTACTGACAATTTTCAAAAGCCTGATATTAGAACCGCAAGCAGGATCGAAATTAAGTTTTTGCAATTTTATCATCAGAGTGAAATAAAAAGGAAATTTGAAAAAGCACAGTTGTAAGAAAAGATGCGGATAAAATGCATTTTGTCATGGTTGACTGAATGGTTGGGGTAATAGGAAGTTCTTACAGACCTTTATTGAAATGGGCAAATCAGAAAACAAAAAACTGTCAACAGCAGGGGGTATAATTCACTTTACAAATCTGAGAAGTTATTTAAGCAGTTATTATTCTCATGTACTTTGACTTTGTGTAGGAATAATTGAACTGTCAAATAGGTGTGGCAGTGACATTTCTCCAGAGCTACTGTACTATACTTCAATACTGATCCCCTAGTTGAGACTTAGAAACCATCACCAACAAAAAAAAGATCTATTCACTGTTTCAGTCATCAGGATAGTTTAAGACACAGGGTGGTAGGCAATGGTAAAATGTTTTTCACAGTGCTCTGTGTGTAACTTTTCAGATATAAATTACTTTGTTTTTAATACACTTAAGTATAGTTGTGGGCAAAATACCTTACATAAAGTAGCATTGCTATATTGAAATCAGTGGCATATTTTTCCTTTACACCAGCTCACTTATATTTCTTTCAGTAAAACATTTTTACAACCGTAGTCATTTCATGGTTGTAGTTTCAGGTGTTAAATAGAGAAAGTGTTCTTCCTTTTCAACTGTCACAGGCTTAATGACTCACTATAGTATAAAGTGAATAATACCCCTTCTAAACCAGGGAACTTTTTTGATCAGAGAGTGCTCTTACAGTAACAGTTTGCATTCTGATTAATAACTCATTTTTTAATGTGATGCATATAACCATTTTTAGTCCTCAAATATGGACAGCTTCTGTTATGATAGACAGACTTGCATGCTCTGGGAGACCTTGCTGTTCCAGCAGGGCTTTGATTTTTTGACATCTTTATATTCAATTAAAGTACATCAGCCTCATTGGAGTAGTACTTGCTGTAAAAGGGTCCACACCAGCATTTTTCATTTTGTTGTACATGAGGAGCAAATAACTCTGCTGTGAGGCGTCACAAACACACTAATGCCTTCACTTTATGGTTTTTTTCCCCTAAAGTTAGTTTCTCTGGCCTTCACAGGTGAACATTGTAAATCAGCCTGAAATGTAAAAGCTATGTTAAAGTATTTATTTTCTGACTGAAATCTTTCCTACTCTCCTTGAAATGTAAAATGCAAGTGATATGCTACAAATTTGCTTTGCATTATGTGCTAGAATTTACTGACAGTAATAGAAATATAATACAGAGCTACTGTAGGAGTATGCAGGCATAATATAAATGAACATCAAAGTTTGGTATAAGTGAAAAGGAAAAAAATTCTTATGTCACAGAGAGAAAACAAAGACATATTCTTTAGACTTGTGACAACTAAGATGTCAAAATAGGTTATTGAGGAAACACATCTTCCTTTAATAGACAGGATGGAATTAAAAACACCTGAAAGTTACTGCCCTGGGTATTCTGAGAAGACAGACTGTGAGCCCATCATTCCCTCAACTACAACCTTTTGTGACATTTTTGGGAACAGGAGGTAAAAGTGTTGGTACCCAGAGAGGTGTGTAGAGGGAAGGATGAAATAGTCAAACTGCCCTTCACTTTTGGCATGCTGTAGAAGTCTGCTTGTTTTACTTGAACACAGAGGGAAATAGATAAACAATATTTGGGGTTTGTTTGTTTTCTTTAAATGGTTAGGTTTTTTTAAAGTAGTTTTAAGATTTTGTTTGTTTTGCTTTATGGCACAACAAGCAAATCAATGTTTATAGTAGTAGATAGTAATGCACATGTTATAGATATCACTATTACTGGTAGTTGGTGTATTTTTAGTATGAAATATTGACTGCCCTGTGTTTGCCCAGTTACATCTATGTGGATATATCTGTCTATCTGTGAAAACACAGAAGATGAAGAGTTTACCAGGGTTTATTATCCTGCTGAAGGGATTGTTTCAGTGGCTTAATACGTATTAAAAGATGACTGATAAGATCTGTGAGAAGTGGGGTAAAGATGTGGAGAAGGGACAAGGGAAAATTTCCTTATTTAGAGGGTATCACAGTATGACCAATATTTCCTAAGTATGCATTTACGTGTGTGTTGGAGCTCATTAAAATTGTTAATTGCAGAGGAAAGTTCACCATTCTTGCTTTAATAATAACAGGCCAGTAAAGTTTTCCATGCTCACTTGAAGCTTCTGTTGATGTCTGTAGCTATTTAGAGTGTGCCTAGAATGCAGAATCAGGTCCACTTGAAATACTTTGCATATAAATTAAGTTGCTTTGCTTCATTTAATTGGCTGATTTGGCTTTGTTGCAGTAGTGCAAATCCACTGATATGAGAGTTTTTTGGATTAACACAGGATAGCGGGTACCAACTTTTTACCTTAGATTTAGCATTCTTATCCAAAATGCTGGTTTTAATAATCCATGTTTTGTAATGAGGCAAGGAAAATGTGAATTCCTTCAATAATTAGCCAAAAAAAGCTTTTTATTTTAGAAAGAAGACCAATGGTAACTACTTCAGTGGTGGAAAATTTTTTCAAGTTTTAAAGATGTTACCCTTATTGAAAAAATATATCTAGTTCTATCAGACACTATAGCAAGACTAAGGTGTAATGTTTCAATAAAATTATTGCTTCAGTGCCTCCAAAATATGTGTAAATCCAAAAAGTTTTAGAAAAAGTTAATTAGATACTTTTACTTCCCTGCGGGGTACATATGTTTTTTGCTCTGTCAATGCTAGAGTATCATATTGCAGATTAATGGTTATATACTGATTAATAGTAGGTGCCACCATTTTCATTACATCAAAGCTATCCACCCATCCTTTTCCCTCAGAGGAATAACAGATGATTAGTCAGCCTCTAAAATGTTGATAAATGTTTGCCTGGTGTCTAAAATTGCACAGTTATTTCCACAGATGAAACCTTGGAAGGTGAGACATGAATCAAAAAGCCTAGATACATGCTACCTTCACATTTACATGGCTAGCCCATGGTAATTGTCTCATTTATGTGCCTCCAGAAAATACTCTTACCAAACTCCATAATTCAACCTTTTAAGTTTAGCTTCTTGTTTCTGCAGAAGGACCAGGAGTTTTTACCAAATGTGTAAATACATGTCTCCATCCAGAAAGCTTCCTATTCTGTATCTGGATCAAAGTTTATTTAGTTGCTAAGAAAACACTTACAGGTTTTGTTGTCAAGCTAAAGCCTTCCCATTCTTTCCATACGTGCTTAATAAATACCTTTACCTCCTTCAGAGATCTTTCCTAAATTTGACCCATTAACTGAGAACATGGATTTGCTTTCTATAAAATACACCAGAAATGAAAAGCATGTTTAGAAGAATGGTGAAATCCTTTGTGCTGGTTTAATCATTTGCTTGCGTTTGTGATTCTGCAAAGCTCACAGATTGGTTTTCTTTGGAGGTGCACAGACACAGCAGTGCTATATAGTACAGTGTCCCAGACCTGCATGCAGCTGGTAGAGAAGTAATCAGCTGTGGAAAACAATGACCCTCCTGAGTGTGCTGAGTGACTGTAAGTTCTCATGCCCAAAGAAAGGTAAAGCACCCTGTCAGTGTCTCAGGGCACAGTGAATTCCCTGAAGGCTCTTAAATCCTGGTTTGAACTGAGTGTGCTTGTTTTGCATTGTGTAACCAACAGTGGCTTGCTTTTTTCCCCACATATTGATGAACAATACTGTGAGAACCTGAAGTTTGATGCAAGGCGAGGGTTGATTCTTTAGTGTTAGTATGGTGCCTACAGATTTGTAGGAAATTTATTAATTTGTATCTATTGCATTGCAGTAGAGGTAGTAAGAAAATGATCAAGCAGTGTTCAAACACCATATATTTTGTGTATTCCAGTTGTAATTATTTCCTGCTTTAAACTACAGTGGTCGAGCAGTGTCTGATTTGGAATGTCTGTGAATCACGTGCTAGGCACAATTAGTAATAAATTTTAAAATTTTTTTCTGTTTTTCTAGGTTTCTTGGTGTTACGCAGTTTTCTCCTACTCATGCCAGAAAAGCCTTTCCTTGCTTTGACGAGCCCATCTACAAGGCCACATTCAAAATCAGCATCAGACATCAAGCGACTTACTTATCTTTGTCCAACATGCCAGTAGAAACTTCTGTTTTTGAAGAAGATGGATGGGTTACAGATCACTTTTCACAGACCCCTCTCATGTCCACCTATTACCTGGCTTGGGCAGTGTGCAATTTTACATACCGGGAAACTGTCACCAAGAGTGGAGTAGTTGTAAGTATTTCTAATGTACCAAAAACATTTCATTACTTTGAAAACCCTCAGGTTTTGTAAAGGGATTGTACCAGCAAATATATATTTTCTTGATTTCTATTTTTAAAATTTGCTGGTCTGTTTAATGATTGTGGGTATTGTTTGGGACCTTTCCTGGAGGTTTGTCTGATTTTTTAGTTTGTCTTGTGCCTTTTGTAAATAGTTAGCTTAGTAGGTGTGATTATCTGATGAAATTTTAAACTTTAAAATATGCTGTTAAACTACGCTTTCTTTTTCTTGGGAAGTCTTTTCTTGTTTTTCCTGTAGCCTTTTAATTACCAGTGTTCATGAGATTATTAAAGTGGTGATACTGGTAAGGTTTCCAGTCTCCTTCCTTCAGTACTGACATGTCCCCTGGTGTGCTCTATGCTAGCTCAGGAGGCTGATATAGCAATTTCTCTCTTAGATCTTTTGCCCAGGAGCAGGACTTTAAAACCTATCCACTTCCTGAGGTTGATGGAAGCCCTAAGTTTCTGAAGGTGTTTTTTGCAAATATGGCATGATTCCAGGAGTTACACCTTGAAAAAAAAACGAGAGAAAATCCTTTATTTATTTATGTCAGTTTTGGTTTTGTGTACAAATATCAAACTTAGAACTGTATAACAAGCCAAAACATATATGGGAAATGCTGTTAGCTTAATAGAATATTTTACAGCGCTGTCATCTTGATTTTTCAGGTGAACATACAGAGAAAGCCTTCCTACTTAGTTACTGTGAGCAACAAAACAGAGCCAGTTCTGGAAGTAGAGGACCAGACAACAGTTTGAGCTGTGAGCCTGAGCAAAGGAGTGTTCACCTTATACCCTGGCAAATGCTGTATGACTTTGTGCTGTAGCCTGGGGGCTTGAGGAAGGGCTGCAGACTGTTCATATCAGGAAACATCTCCTTAAACAATTTGAGCCAGCCTGAGCATTGTGCTGCAATGGAGGGAGCTGATCTACCTTCTCTGAGCCAAAGGTGTCCTTGGCCTTCTTGTGCCAGCCAGCAGCTCTGTACAGCCATATGATCTGGCTGAAAACTGACCTGAAAAATAAGTAAAAATGTGGTGAGTTTTCAGCCAAAACAGTTCACTGATCTGGCTTTTTGTTCTGCTACCAGAGTCCCAGCATAGATTCGAGGCTGTGCTGATGTAAGGTAGACCCAGGAAGCACTGGCATATCTCATTTAGGCTGTCCTGAAGGGATTGACAAATGAGTCTTGTTTTTGTTATTGGAACAGTTGGGTAGGATACTAGGGGCCTTTCTTCAGCCCTTTTCTGCCATGACCAGCAGACTGTGACAGTAGTCTCTGGCACTACACAAGGAGGAAGTATGACTAGGAAGTGGCTGTCTCGAGGTGCTTTAACCTATAATGATATGGGAACTGCTGAGACTTATGTAATAGTCATAGGATCATAGAACAGTTGGGGTTGAAAGGGACCATAAAGACCATCTAGTTCTGAACCCTCCTGCCACCGGCAAGCAGACCTTCCACTAGACCAGGTTGCTCAAAAACCACGTCAAACGTAGCCTTGAGAACTTCCAGGGATGGGTCATCCACAGCTTTTCTGAGCAGCCTGTTCTGGTATCTTGCCACCCTCAAAGTAAAGAATTTCTTCATAACACCTAATTTAAACCTGCCCCCTTTTGTTTTGAAACTGTTACTCCTTGTCCTATCACCGCTATTGGCATAACCAAATATTTGAAAGGCTGGGGATGGAACTCAGGACCACCAATTTGAAACAGGCAACCTACTTCCTCTGTAACTCATTTTATTGTAATATTGTTTAGAGCTCATATCCTGTAGACTTTTGCTGCTTGAATATATTTAATGCCTTGAAAACAAAAGCCCACTTACGTCTTGTAGACAACAGTTGATAGCTTTCTGCTGTTCTTGTGCTTTTTTTCAAAACTGTTCTCAAGACTTTTGATTTACCTGGAATCTGAACAGAAAATCCAAGCATTCTTTTGTTAGGAATTTTTGATTACAAGAGCCTTATAGTTATGCTTGTGTCTATTGGTTCAGCACATGTAGGAGATACATGTGTATATCCGACCAGCTTGTACCACTGGACAGAACTTTGCTGACAATTACAAAAATTAATAGGTTTATCTTTGTGAAAACTTGGAGACCAAAATCCTACATAAATTGAGATAGTCTGTTATCCTATAAAATTGTTTGGTTAGTCTACACTTCTAGTTCTTGTTTTTTTATAAAGCCCTTATCACAGAGGTGCGTTAACGCCCAGGAATACTGAAGTAGTTTGCGCTGGGTTATTGGTTAAATATATCTTGCTATTTTTCAGTTCCATTTGGGATCTGATCATCTTTTATCATGGTTCAGTTTTGTTGAAAGAGTGTGTTTTAAGGTATGAACTCACCGCAAGTACTTCAGTTCCGAGCTGCATTCTTTCAGATGAATTGCTGAGGTAATCCATCTTTTTGAGTCTTTTATATTGCAATGCCAGGAGTTCGTGGACGCTACTGAGTGAATTTGAAATGATTGGAATCCTTGCACATGGAGTTTCAAATTTCTTAGTTTCCTTCAAAGCCACTTTTTACTGAAATACAGTTACCCCCATATCCATGGCGGTTAAGTTAAATGTATAATAAAAGTAAATTTGCTTCTAAAAATGAATGGATTTTCATGAAAATTACCCAAACCTTTGGCTGAAGCATCTTGATTGGCTGTTTCTTATATTGGTGAATCTTCATTTTAATTAATGCAGTGTGTATTATATTTGTTAGTAGACACCTGAAAGGCTCCAGCTTGCCTATACTTCTGCTTTTCTTTTGGCAGTTCTGTGAACCTCGTTGTGGTTTACAAAACATTTTGGGAGTCCTTTCAAATTTTGACAGCGTGATAATGATTATAATCTCACTTCTCTTCCAGCTGACCAGTATTAATAAAGTACTGTGGTCAAAGGAAGATAAACTCTGAGGAATAGAACCAGCTGTGAGATGAAAAGCAGATTTTTTTGTCAAAATTGCTTAAATGTCAACTTTTCATTTTTTCTTGAAGAATGAGACTGACCTCCAAATTAGTTTAAACTTAAGCATGACATTCAATACAAGTCACGTTTTAAATAGAAACTGCCTTTTGGAAAGCTTAGGTAGCCAATCAAAATACTTATGTGGCTATAGCGTATATAATTCTTGCATGAAGATGTTTTGTATTTCATACACTAAAATTAATTGGAAAAAGGCAAGTAAGACAAGCAGGTTTTTTTTAGGAGCATCCTATCCTATAGTGGATGTGAATCATTATCACAAGCATAACTCTTTAGTCCATGTGGGTCTGGTCCAAATCCCTTCTAGATTAGGTAATTTAAAAGCAGACCTGACTTTTTATATGTATTACAGGTATATAATATGTTGCTCAGAGTCAGCTGGGATTACAGAAAATCTCTGCAACTGCCTTTGTCTTTAGGCAGGGATTTTATTCCTGTGTAAAGGACAGTGGTGCAGTCATCTGTGCTGCTATGTACTAGGGAGCAGTGTAGTTCTACCAGGGTGATGCCTGAGGTAATGTTGTTTTGAGGGAGGAGGGGTGCCCTTGCAAGCAGGCTTAGCTGATCAGTGTATCGCTCTAGCAGTTGTACTAGCTGCAGCTGGGGAAGATCATGGGATCTGTATACTGTCATCTTTGCACAGTACAATAATCCAGAAAACTCCACTTACCTCCACATGCTTGCCATCTTATTTTGCATTTCCTAATCATGCATCATATGTTCTTTGTTAAAGAATTTATTATTAAAAGCAAAATATTGCTGGTTGGATTGTATTGTCTGTCACATTATCTCTGTGTCTTTCCTTCATTGGTGTCTTTATTTGTGCTTTCAATCCACCAGGCCTTTTCCAACTATTGTTGGAAACTATTTTTTCCTCTGCTTGGATTAGTACTTCTATTCCAAACCCTCTGTTTCTCATTCCTTTGTCAGGTGAACATGAAAAACTCATTATTTCCTGCATGGCTTTTCAGTGTCTCATAAGTTAATTAATTTTTTTCCTGTGTAAATTCTTTCTCTTTTTGAATTAGTGGAAGGAGGAAGCACATAATGTATCAGTGGAGATGAATGTATGGCTGGCAAAGATGTTTCCAGGAGATTAATCTTCTCCTAGTCTTCCTTTTGCTGTGGATGGGGTGTGGAGATAGGTATGGAAATAAAATGTCAACTGGCAACACTAAAGTGTTTCTCTTGTCAGGGGGAGTATCTGCTAAAAACAGAAAAAGAAAGTGTATGGAAAGAAGTGAAGTCAAGAGCAATTGTGGGTGCAGGGGCTAAAGAGACAAGTGCAGACAGTACCAGAGCAGATGGGAATGAGCAGCTGCGAAAGAAAGTGGCTATCTAGCTGAGTGGTGGTGAGTGGGAGGAGAAATGCTGAAGGAAGACAGTACCCAAAGAAGAATTTTGCGTGGTTTCACTTTTCCTACCCCTGCTTCTATTCCAAAGTAGTGTCAGCACATTTTGCAGGACTGGAAGTGTGTGCCTGACCACAGCTGGGTCAGCTGCTCAGGGTAGGACCTCCACTGTCTGAACCCAGGCACGTTCCTTTTTAAAGAGATCTTTGTGACCAGGTGCATCTTGGTTTCAGCTGTATTAAGTGTTATTGCAGTGCCATCAATTTTGACTACTTTGTCATGATACAAAGATCCTAAGGCTAAGAAAGATCTTACGATTAGAATTACACCAGAATAAAGTCAACCTTTATTGCACTGCTTTTGTTTTGATACTGCTTTATCTAAGATGTAATTAATGTTCACAAGCTGTACAGTACATTTACCCTGGCCAATGAGGAGGAGCTCTAATAATCTGGCTAAAGGAAAGTAAGATAATTAGTGTTTCTGTAGTGCTTTCTGCCTTGCAGAGAGCATGTATAGAGGTATTGAATTTTCTCAGGCATGTGTCTGGGGGGCTCACTCAGTTTGACTAATATAACTAAAAAAGATCTAGTGGTCTCAAGAATGGGATCTGTGTAGTAATAATTGCTTGATTCTGCAAAAGTGAAAAATTATTTTTTCCAGGAAGAGCCAGTGAACAGAGTTACATAAGCAGATTTAGGTCAGGATCAGTACATGTCCAGCAGCTCATGTTCATTTAGTTCCAGCACGGGACCATGATTTTATTCATGCCCTTAAGACAAGATGACTGGATATAGTACAGTGCTTCCAGCTGGACAGCTGTGTTGGGCATTCCCTCACCTGAAGTGTGGTGATCAGTCTGAGGAGACTAAAGAGCTGACTTTCAGTAATAGTCTAAGAAAAAGAAAAAACCCCATGTTGATCAGCAAAATAACTTTTTTCCCAGTGAGTTTTGTCATTTGCTAGTCGCTAGAAAAAAACTGAAAATATCAGTCTTGTTTAAAATAACTATGCACTTACTATGCAATTTTGGTCAGTAGCTTTTGTAAAATTATTTTGTATTTGAAAAATGTAGCAATGCTTTTGTCTAATAGCAAGAATGACCTCAAGACCAGACAATTTCTGTTGGCTAATGACTACCTGGGTTAAAGGCCTGAGGCTCTTCCTTAGGCCCTCTCTTCAGCTGATGGTAGTAATTGCCAGCAAAGTCTCTTCATCAGTTATTTATTCATCGGTATTGAAGCAATTATACGTGAGATAATTCTCTCTGGGTGAGCATATTGGTTACAGCAGAATGGTCATGCTATCAAAAGTAGAACTTGTCTTCAATTAAAATTTTCTTCCTCTGCAGCCTGAATTTAAGTCCAGCTCCAGAGTTGTGCTCTACTTTTGAAGCTCTGCAAAGTAACTTTTGTTAGCCCATCACTTACCACTGGGAGGCCACACGTTTATCTGATAAACAGGTAACAGCTAACACAGGCAACACCAGACATATTTCTGAAGCCTGGTACAATGCAGACTTATAATATTTAATCCTTATATGTCCGTGAATCTTACAGTGATGCACATTCGTTTTTTCTTCTTCCTACTAATGTCCCACACTTGCTGTCTTCAGAACAGCTTTCATCAAACAGTTAAAAATAGAATGCATGTTAGAAAGAGTGTATTGGGAAGTATGCAGTTACGTTGAATTAGAAAAGCACACATGGATATAGATAAGTGTGTTTGTGCTTTCTTTTGTGAGTGTGAAATTTTCTCTGTAGTAACAACAGGCTGATTCTGCAAGTATCTTTTACTCAGTTCACTGCTTACTAGTGTGCATTACTTTAAGGGAAGCTGTATTATGATACAATAGGAATCCAAATAAATTGTAGCTTTTTCACATTCGCTGCATCAATATTTATTTACCCATTCTGTTTCAGATTTGTATATTGAAAATAACTTCTAGTTTATTAATTTTTAAATACTTTAGCTACAAAACATGCTACAAACAAACAAAAACCTATGTGATCAGCATCCATGCTAAACTGAGTATGCCAGGGAATTTGTTAAAAACATAAATTGCAAACTTGCAATCCATTGTTATTGATTTCTGGTTGAATTTGCAAGTCGAATGCACTAGGAAAACACTGTACATTTATTGTGCTTACTCCTTTAAAAATTGCTCTCTGTCAGCACTTGTAGTACATGCTGTATTTAAATGTGATATTTGTTTTACTGATGTCAGTGTCCAGGTGCACCCTGCAAATAATGCTATTGAATTGAAAGACTCTAGTTTGGAAGCATTGTTTTGTTTTGTTTTAGTCTAGGAAGATCACCTGTCAGTATCTGGGGGCAGTGGTGTACTTTGTATATAGTAGCAAGAAGACGGTCAAAAAGCACAAATCAGTTTCTCAATTTGTGGCTATTTTGTAGGTTTATGGCTTGCTTGAAATTATAGTGGGGCGGGAAAGGCAGCACATGATTCCTGGCCTGATGGTTGTCAGAACAGCTTCCTAATTGTAATTCTGTACATTCAAGAGCAGTTCAGCCTGTAGTGCTTCATCTGGGGTCTCTGCTGGCTAATGAAAGAAAGGAAAGGTCTGAGACTTAGTATTTCCACTCCTTTCTTGCCATTTGCCAGAGGAGGGTATAGTGAAGTGCCTGCAGTTCCTCCTACTTCCCACATTACAAGCAAGGGAAGAAGGGAGATGTAAGAGAAGACTTCCCTTTCATGTGGTAATGAACATATGCTTAGTACTATGTGCTATGACAATGCAACTCATAGTCAAGACTGAACACTCAAGCTGCCCTCTGCTTTCTGTACTGTGTTGTTTCATGTCCCCTTATGCTTCATATGTTGTGCTGCCATATTTTATTTCATTAACTTATTGGTCTGTCCTTGGCATCAACATGAATACTGCTCTCTGACATCCAAGGAAGTAGCAAGAGTCTATTAGTGTCTTTCTGTAAGAGTCCTGCTCTTGCTATAAAAGCAAAAGTGATGTGCCAAATAATCTGTAGAGGTATCTCACTCCAGAACAACGTAAAGGTGAACACATTGCTGCACCAGCCTGAACATCTGTCAGTCAAGCCAGTACTTTCCTGTGTCCCTACTGTAGTAACTGTGCTCTGTGCAGTGAAAATGGATTACAGACTTAGCTGACATCTAGTTGAGTGATAGATACAGTATTTCTTGATGGAGGAGAGTGATGTGTGCTTTTATATATTTATAGACCAATGTCTCCTCCAGTGTTCAGGTAAATTTTAATTGTATTTTTCTTACAGGGAGGAGAAATGTAGCCTGTTTGTTCCCAGTTTTTATAGCCAGTGGTAAGAAAGTAACCTCTTATTTTGGAGACTCATGCCTGTGGCTGGTCCAAGCCTCCTTTTTGAGGACGGTCAGGTATCTGTAATGTTCACCTTTTAGGCTTGCCTTGACCTGTTGTTTTTGTGTTAGAAAACCTGCACAAATGCCACCTTGTTTTTTGCCTTTGTCCCTGCTTTTTTGCTGCCTGAAGGTTTATGGTATTTACCCCCATTTTTACTAATAGAATACCTAGTCAATTCAATTTTCTTCTAAGGTATTGTAGGGTTGACAGAACTCCTTTGCTCTTATGGTGGGGTGCTTTCACACTTCTGGTACCATTTTTGCAAGCTTTTTTTAAATCGAGTTCTGGAATGGAATGAGATGCTGGAGAGCAGTGCTACAGAAAGTGACTTCAGGATCCTGGTTGATGTCAAGTTGAACATAAGTCAGCAGTGCCCTGACAGCCAGGAGAGGCCAGCCTTGTCCTGGGGTGCATCAGGCCCAGCCTCACCAGCTCGGCAAGGGAGGGGATTGTCTTGCTCTGCTCTGCTCTGAGGCAGCCTCACCTCAAGTGCTGGGGTCAGGTTTGGGTGCCACAATATAAAAAAGATATTAAAGTATTAGAGAGTGTCCAAAGAAGAGCCATGAGGTTGGTGAAGGGCCTTGAGGAGAACCCTTGTGAGGAGTGGCTGAGGTCACTGGGTCTGTTCAGCCTGGAGGAGACTGAAGAGATATCTCATTGTGTCTTCAGCATTCTCGTGAGGGGAAGCAGAGGGGCATGTATGGATCTCTTCAGTCTTGTGACCAGTGACAGGACTTGAGCATGAAGCTGAGCCGGAGATTTAGGCTGGATATCAGGAAAAGGTTTTTTCCCCAGAATGTGCTTGAACACTGGAACAGGCTCCCCAGGGAAGTGGTCATAGCACCAAACCTGTCAAGAGTTCAAGAAGCATTTGGACAAGGCTTTCAGGCACATGGAGTGATTCTTGGAGATGGTGCTGTGCAGGGCCAGGAGTTGGACTTGAGGATCCTGATGGATCCCTTCCAATTCAGCATATTCTATGAATCTGTAAATGTGCTTTTCCAGGGTCTAGCCTCCATGGCTTCACATGTCCTTTCCTGCTATTCTCCAGGTGTGCTGTTTGCACAGGGCAAACTGCTGCAGTGGAAATAATGAGGCTGATTGACTGCCTTGTAGGCAATGCTATGATTCTCAAGTTATTCCAGCTCATAGTGGTTGCTGTGGCTGTCCAACTGCTTGAGCTCAGCACGTGGCCCCATCCCCTGGCACGTCTCTCATGCACTTGGGTGGAGACAGGTGCCAGAGAACCAGCTCTGTTGGCCTGTTTCCACTGAATGGTACCCCTAGGAGATCCTCTGCTGCTCCTGCCTGGCAGCTTTCTGGCTGCTGCACGCTGTTGAGACCTAGCAAGAGCAGTTAGAAATGAGAACTGAGCATGTTACCTTTGTATTTGGAACAGCATAATTTGAAAGCGGATTATGTTTCTCTTTGAAGGGTAAATGACCTAAAGTTTGTTGAAAAGTTATCCCACAGTGGATTATCATGAAAAATGTTTAGTAATGCATTTTGTTTCGCAGCATGCAGTGGTGCTGTGTGGCAATGTGGGACAGAAGAAGACTAATATTTTTATTTTTTTGAAATGAGTGGGTGGGGGAGAGGATAAGAAGCAAAAGGTGGTTATTAGCATTTACCTCTGGGAGTACCCACACTTTTTTCCCTCTCACCTCCCTTTTCACAAGTGTGGTGATAGTTTGGTAGTCACAGCTTGGAACCTCAGTTAAGAGTTCATATCCTCAGGATGGCAAGCTGTACCTCAGTTATTAAAGGTAGAAGGGAATAAAAGGTGGAGGAAATAAAAGGTGGAGGAAGAAGAGGGGAAATGGATTCCTATAGAATAATTTCAAAGAAAGTGCACCTACTGAATAATTTGCATACCACATGCGTTTCTTGTAGCTCTTCAATCCCCTGGCTAAATAAATCACAGACCGTTGTTGAACAATAAATAACATCATGCTGTGTTTTGTTTTACTGAAAAGTGTTCCTATATGTTTGAAATTTGATAATGTTGTTGTAACTTCATTGTTGCACTTTAAATACCATGAGGAAAAGGGAAACTGATTTATACTTGATGAGAAAGTTTGATAGTTTTAGTTTTTTTGTCTGATAGTTGGAAGTCTGTTTTTCAGGTAGAAGCCCAAATCTTCATGTGGGAATGTCAATGTAAATTGTACTGCTTCATTCAAAGTCAATACCTGAATGCATATGCATTCATAAATAGATTTTTGGCTACTGCTGCATCAGAGATTACATACATTAGGGTTTTTTTTCCTCTCACGAGACTAAATGAATAATTCTTCTCATTCTTCGCTCAATTTCTTACTGAAATTATACTAACAGGATTGGGGGATGAACAGTCAGGTGGGGGTGGGTCTTTTTCTCCAGGCAACAACGGTAAGAACGAGAGGACACTGTCTCAGGTTGCATCAGGGGAAATATAGGTTGGATTTTAGGAAGAAGTTTTTCACAGAAAGAGTGATAAAATATTGGAATGGCTTGCCTGGGGATGTGGTGGAGCCACCATCCCTGGATGTGTTCAAAAAAAGACTGGATATGGCACTTAGTGCCATGGTTTACTTAAGGTGTTTAGGGCATGGGTTGGACTTGATGGTCTTGAAGGTATCTTCCAGCCTAGTCATTCTGTGTGATTCTGTGTGTGAAAGGGAATGATGCCCAAACTTGCTTTTCTTCTCATCATTAACCTTAGTTTTTTATTCCTTAGCAATTCTATATGTTTAAAATGTTAAATATGCAGCTCTTAAGTAAAAGAACAGAGTGATCATGGGGAATATCATGATTTATTTCAGCCCACAATACTTTGACTTTACAACCTTTCTGCAGTAAGCACCAGCAGAGGTAGTAGTAGCATTCTGCCTTTCTTTGGAAGTCTCCTATCATGCCAGGCTCAGGTTGTATTCGATCTTTATTGTGGTCTCTTGTTATAACTGCAGAATGTGGAGTAGTGGTTTGTACTTGTGTTCTTATTTAACTTCCTCTGGGGCTGTTGAATGTTTATTCTTGAGCCAAGACCATTAGGTCTGAAGTGGAAATTTAGACAGTTAATATGAGCCATTCTAAAATAGCTTTGCAATCACCTGCTGACCCTGACAATCACTTAAAAAAAAAAAGGCTTTAATAGGCGGAGAATTAGGAAATAGACTGTATTAACTTTCCTACTTAAAAATATTACATCTCTTGTGGACAGCATAGCAATGAGTATATTAAAGTTAATAGGCCCCAAGAGAGCAGAAAGATGAATCCCTTGGGAATATGTATCTTTATGTAGAAAAAGAGGGTTGAAACTTTTCCTCTTCTCTCTGCTTGGCTTGTGATGATCCACAGAAGACCTGTCATTCACAGTTGCTGAGGCAAGTAGTGTATAGTTTGTCTGCCAAGTGAGCTTACATAGCTTCTGTCTGCAGGAAACGTGAGGCATACAGAGGAGATTGGTGGTAGCTTAGAGTTAAGATTCTTTTGCAAACATCTTCAAAACAGTGATGTGTAAAGCATAAAGAGGCTTGAGAAAGTGGAAGGGGATGAAGAAAGCCACCTCTTAGAGAACTTGGGACTCCTTGCTATGAAACAACTTTGAAATGCTGAACTAGCTTGGAACATGAGAGCTGCTTGAGCAGCAGAAAAAGTTCAGTGAAAGCATAATTTAGGTATGGAAATGAGCATCAGTAATTTGCATGGTTACAATAGGGCGTATTATAACATTTGTCTTTACTACAAAATACTTTGATGAATCACACATGACTAGGAATGATTATACTACCATGAAGTATTGTGAGGATAAAAAGGATCTCTGAATCATAGTGCAGCTGGTAGTGTAGAGTTGCCTGGCTTCACAGTTCTGTTATTCAGGGTTGATGGCTAAGAAGCAATATCCTGAGTGCTGTTTTGTATGTACATTTGTGCTTTAGCAGCATTTGAAGTATTTAAATACATTTAATTGTACATTCTGTTCCGTAACTGATCTCACCAGTACAGTTACACCTTGCAGTACCTACACGAGGAGGTCCGGAAAAGAACAAAACCGATTTCCCAGCAGAATCTATCAGCTCTGACGGATCCTCCCTCTCAAATGCAGACATGATTTACTGATCCTGGGATGTTTTCATTAAGTTGAGCTGTTGTTACAATTACAATTACAAGTTGAAGTGCTTTTCCATATTTTTAGAGTTCTGTCACCTGAACTTGGACAAGCTCTGCTTTATCTAACGTCCTCTAACCACAGATTTTAATGTCTTTTTCTTGATTTTTTTGGTGACTGCTTTGTGGCTTCTAGTCACTTCAGCCTCACCATCTTTCAGGTCCAAGGAATTGTGTGCTTTCCATTCAGCAGACTAAGTTCAAATAGTGCTACTGAACCACAGTGCTGGTTTTTGGCTTCTTTTCTCTACCTCTGTTGAGGTTGGGATTGAAGGTCTCAAGACGGTATTTCACGTTCAAGCTTAGATGTTTATTTTTTCTTACGTATGTTACAGTCTCACAGGCAGTGACTTCTGCAGTATTTCACTAACAAAGTACAAAATGGCTGGCTGTCTTTCGTTACAAGGTCTTTTAAGGCTAAACTATCCAGTTAAGAAATGACATCTAAATTATTTTCACTTTTAATCCAATAACTAATCACTTGAAGTCCGCAATGCGGACTTTTCTGTCCAATTACAAAATACCACTGAAACCCATGAAAAAGGACCAGCCTCCACCCTAAAACATCCATCTTGCTCTATATGTATTACTATATTCTCAAACCTTGAACTCTTTAAGTTTTCCATTCTGTGATATTATGCACTTCTAACCAAACTACACACCTGTAATCTCAGTGCTATCAATCAATTTTGGAAGCCTTCTCCACAGCCTCAGGTCAAATGCAGTGGCCTCCTGGGAGTCAGAGTCTGTCAGCACAGTAAGTCTCAAATTCTCAGCATCCAGGACTCCAACACCATAGATTGAATTTCACCATTGTGAGTGAAGCAGCGTAGCTGCAAGTTACTACTGAACAGACTTGTGTTGTTCCTTCCTGTCCTTTGCCTGCACACTTTGCTGCATTATTTCTATCAAATCTAGTGATCCGTGGTTGGACAGTGAGCCTGCAATTTTCTAATAGGAAACTAAAAAAAAAATAATTGATGATCTTTTGACTGAACCATCTCATCCAATATGTGGATAGTCTGTGGATCTAACTTGAGAGGAGAAGGAAATGCACAACTGTCCTTTTTAGTGATATGCTGTCATAAATGTGGAGAAAGAACAATATAAAACTATGAAGATATTTTGCCACTCTTGATGACTTGTGGAGGTGTCATTGAGAAATATGACTAACCCTAACTTTCTAACTTTGTGAAGCATTCCTCTAACCATGAGGGATGACAATTAATGACAACCAAGCTGTTGTCATTATTGCTCAGGTAGAGAAGCTAATGCCAGTGTTTGGCATTACAAGCAAGCTCATTCAGCAGAGTGAGATGTTTCCTCACCTTCCTGATTATTAAGAATTAATTATTATTAATTATTATTAATGATATTAACATTATCATTTATTTTCTGGTATCTGGCTGTGTTGGGCACTATATTGAAGGAAAAAGTCCTGTTATCCTCAAGGAAGAGGCCTGTTTAAAAGAACCCACAGCCAGAGCTGGTGTTTGAGTCATGTTAGTTTACACTGAGATTTTTTTTTTCCCCAGTATTTATTAAAAAAACACAACTAATATAAAAGCAGACACAGAGGAAAATATTTTCCTATGCCCTATATAGAGACCAGTTTAGAGAAGACAATCAGTGGAGTATTACTCCTAAACTCAAATTTGTCTGTGACCCTGACCTGGAGTTGTACATGGGCCACTGGCTTAATAGCTGCCAAAGGACTTGCTCTCTGTGAATGTGCATTATCTGGATTGGAAGGTGTTGCACTTCACACTTTGACAACAAGATCTGTATTTTACTTACATGTCTCATTTACTTAAATACATTTATCCCACATTTTCATTGTCTTCTCTCTATTTTTTCAGTAATGATCAGTGACTGTTTTCAGATTGCTGTGTACCAGTCCTGAGTCTATAGATAGTTTAGCTGTCCTTTTTCAGAACTCAGAAGTACTTAATCTCTCTTTGCATGGGATCCACTTCCCATCTCTTTCCATTCTTATCACCTTTCTCTGTGCATTTTAAGTTCTATAGTGTCTATTTGAAACACTGAACAAGAGAGAGGGGTGGTATCACAACTGCCTATAATGCTCAAAGTTGATATGCTTGTGTTTGTTCTGTGGCATAATAATTTTTGGGGTTTTTTTTCTTTCCTTAATCAGTTGTAACTTTGTGTTTGCCTGTTGAATATCTGTTGAGCACTGAGCTGACTTTTTCAGAGAGCTGGCCATAGAGATTCCCAAGGATTCTTCCCTGAGCTATAGCTTACATAGACTGCTAATGTGTTTGCATAGTCAGGGTTATCTTTTTCTGTTTACATTTCTTTGCACTTACTGATGTTAAATTATTTCCACTGTTTTTCCAACCAGCCACTTGCTGTCATGAGATTCACCTGCAGCATTTTGTACATATGACTGTTCTGAATAATTCTGTATAGATGGAACACTTTTCTTCTTATTTGTCCACATCGGTTCTGAGCACATTCCTAATTGCTTCTCTCTGCTGGTGTGGCAGGGTTCATGACACTCAGAAGGGTTCATGACTGACAAGAAGATGGCTATTGCGTGTACTTTTTTGTGGCAGGGAACTTGTATGGAAGGTGACTAAAATGTCTTGCTGAAGAGGATGCAGATAGTGTGATAATATATATGCCTGATCAGGTGAATAGAGAATATAAAGGTGGTTGTTGTTAGAAGCCATGGGTAGTTATGGTTCAGGTCACTGCTCTGTGAGAAGTCTGATAGCATTAGCAATGGCAGTTGTTGTGCTGAGATTGACCAATGTCTTCAGCTCTTCTGAGTGCATTTTAGCCTGTGTATCTGTTCAGGAGTATTCTGAATCCTTCTTTAGGTTCTATTAACTCTGTTGAACAGACTGCCACTGCCTGACAGCAGAGGTACAGATACCATCTTGTGTACAGACATGAACAGCATAGAGACCTTTGGGATCTGAAATGCAACTGAAGTGTCTGCTTTGTCAAGCATCAGCTATAGAGTTTCAGCTGTAATTCTGTTTGAACAAATTTTCATTCTACTTTATTTCAAGAGGGATGTATTGTCTCTCATGACATTAAACACTTAGTTTTTGTTTTGATGAGAAACAGGATTACAGCAGTCCTGATTCAGTACTAACAAACCAATAATGACAAGTTCAGCTGGTGAGTTGATAGTTGTCAGTTGTATGCACATCGCCGGTGAGATGCTAACACATGAAGGATAAGTACCATAAGGCTAGGAAGATACTTTTCTTTATATTGCCATTTTTCCTGATTTTTATGGAATGCTACTAAATCTAAAAATATAACAAGTTGAATAGAAAAAAAAAAGTTAAAAAATCATTGCTCTGGTATGTGGAAAATTGCTTTTATTTTATTTTTTTTAAAAATTTATTTATTTCATTATTTGTTTAAATATTCAAGGCTATAGTGACAGGAGTTTAATTTTTGGTTTTAATGGGAAAGATATTAGAACTATGAGTGAAACATCATTCATTGTTTGAAAGTCTGTCTGTTCTAGAGAATGAGCTCCAGTGAAGTATTTAACTGATCTTTATATATCTGGACAATACCAAATATGCAGCTTCTTTGGAAACCCCAAAATGGAAAAAGTTGGACCTTCCATACCTGAACTTTTATCTGAAAGAGGCTGTCTGTGGCTTTGTACTATTTTCTGCTCATCAGCATTCAGCAACTCTGCAGGATAGAGGAAAAGTACAGAAGCATACGGAAAAGATAAAAGGAGACTGGGAGCAGAAAAGATAAATGACTTTGCCGTCAGTGCAGTATAATGAAAATCAAATCAGTGCTTGGCAACGCACAATTGCCTGGTATGGCTAACCCCAGACCGTGTTTGAAAGTACATGCCTTTTGTATTTTTTTCTTGTATTTATATAAAGAAAAATTACTTCATTATTAGTTGATTGCGGGGGAAATAGATGTCCTGACTCTGTAAAATCCTAAGAATGAGTATGACTTACATGTTTAGTGCCTCTTTAATTATTGGCTTTACCTTGGCAACAACAAAATTCCATTACTGGCAAAGCCTGTTTTCAGCCACTCTTACATTGTTTTGGCAGGGTATTAAAAGGATTGTGCATGTAGGATACATTCATCTTAAAAGTGTAAAGGAATTATTTGTTTGATAATGCGTACAAAAGATATCTAGGAGTTAATGAGTGGCTAGGTTCTTTTTTACTGTGCTCACCACTGCTCACAATCCTTGCTGACCTGGCAGGCACTGGCTGGATAGGAATGTCCAATGTGGCTCCTTTCTATAGACTCAGTGTTGCTGAGCTGCCATCTTCCACCAGCTCTGTCAACAGTGTTGGTGGTGATGACTCCCAGTGATGGAGTTGATGATTCCCAGAGGGACCTTCTAACCATGCTCTATGATCTTATACCTTTGTGTTGGTACTTCCTTCATGAATCCTTGACCTAACGATGGTGTCTCAATAATCTTAAAGTCTGTAACTTTTTGTACTGACAACAGTCTGTAATTGTTACCTCCTCCCAGACTTCCTTTCAACTCTCTTTCAGTAGTTATACAGCTAGGCAATACCAGAAGTGGACCTGAGTGTGCAGGCAGCTGAACCTCTGGGTGGTGGCTACCACTGGGGTTATAGACTGTAGTGGTGACATCTATGTGAGCAAGTTAACATGAATGTAGGAGTAGTAAAATAATTAATTTTTGCAAACTTACCAATTTCATTGTGTCAAAAGAAATAATAAAAGTGCATTTTCTGTTTTACTTCCAAATAAAATGTTTCAAGTTCTTATGCATTAGCACAGTGCAGTACTGTTTGTGGTAAACTCACAATGGAAACAGAATTCATTGGGGAATATGCCTACACTGGAATCAAAACACAAAAAGGAATCCACAACAACTCTGAAAGACTTCTGCAAACTGGCATTTTGTTCCCGATTGGGTCTGACAATGTATTTTTAATGAAGTCTTGAACATCTGCAAACTGTTTGCAAGCTAGAATTTTCTTCTTGAATTCCACAGCTGACTGTGGAATCACAGGCTCTGTAATCATGGATGCTGTGTCTCCACAGTACCTATTTGCAGTATAGTAATATAATAATCATAATAATAGCAACAATGAAATCTATTTCCTCCCAGTTAAAATTCAGCATTCTGGATAGCATTTCATAGTAGTGTAATGTGCTATTGGCTGTTTGTGATGACTCAAAATTACTGCAAATGCCCTCTAAACACCTTGTACAGCTGAAAATACATTTGTTTTCTGGGTTGTTCTTTCCCGGCTTCTTCATTTCAGTGAATGAATCTTGGAATCCACAAGTGTACAGGAAACTTCTGAACCAGAGTTTTCTTTCTTTTCAGATTAGATTGCAATATACAAACCTATTGGGTTTTGTGTCCACAGAATGATCTTAATTTTTGTTAACTCTTATCACAGGAGTTAAATATGTCAGAAATGTTCACAGGATATTATTGTTTCATCCATTCCTTAACTTTCTAAATATTTGTATTGATACTGATTGTTGTGAGTTTTAAATCCTGAATATGTTCATATGAATGCAGAGCAATGTACTGCTAGGAAAGCTGCTGTTATATAAACTAGCAGGCCTAGGTAACATACCCACTAAGGTCAGGTCTAGAAATACCACTAATTTAATTGGAGAGGCTGTATAATTGTGATGATGCTGTGTAATGTGGGACTAAATGCACTGCAGATCAGCTCCTAAAGCATTGCAGCGTTCCATGTAAACTTAAATCTCTATTTGCTCTCTTATGTCGGTTTTCTTCTGAAGCTGCAGGACCAAAATGGCAAGAAGTGCTATCACGTTTTTTCCTTACTGTGCTTACTGGTTTTCTTATGTGAGCAACCTTGTAAATTGATCTGTTTCCATAATTCCCAAGTCTTCAGTGACCTAAGAATTTGTTCCAAAATATCTGCATTTCCGTGAGTGTGATGAAGATGCTTTGGTTTTTCTGAGCTTAGAGGCCACCACCTATTAAACTGGGGTTTTTTTTAGCATTCAAAGAGCTTTCAGGATGCCTATTGCTCAAGAGCCATCTCAGCACAAATGGCAGTAAAAATAAACATTAGAAAAAGAGTAATTTCTCAGTCCTGAGTGTGCTTTGCAGAATGTGCATCAATGAAACTTGGGTCAGAGAAGATCATTGGAGTGGCCTTGGCTGCTGCTTAAGAGTCTGTGTTACAGTGTCCAGATACAGAAAATCATGGAGAAGAGTGTGGAGAATAATGGCTGTTCAGTTGACTTACAGCTATTTCACAGCCCATACATGACCCCATTCCTGTGTTGGTGTAAAATGAATGAAACTCATCTGCTCTTTTTAGGGAGAGATGAGTAATTCTCAGTGGAGTACAGTGCAAGTATACAGTTCAAGTACAAGTGTGGGGATCCCTTAATGGGATCTAGAATGGAAAGTGGGATAGCATTGTCAGCAGAGCATGGTGTCCCAGGTCATTTGCTGTGTTGCAAGTCAAGATTTATTAGCTCAGACACGCCTGCCTCTGCCATGCATGTCAGAGTGGTGCTGGATTGTAATGCACAGCAATGCTGGTGTGCCTGCCAGCTCCTTTGTGCCCTGCTCTGCTGTCCAGAGGAGCTCTGCCCGTGAACAAGGTCAGTTGAAGTTGCTGAAGTTGTTCTCATCTCTGTGTGTCTTCTCCTTCAAAAACATACCATTTTATGAGCTCACCACCTAGAGGCCTGCAGTGATCTTGTGGTTAGTTTAGGTTTCTTTTTTTTTGAGTGAATAAGACCCTTTCATTTTTTTAGGGAAAAAACAGTGGTGAAGTTTTCTAATAACTGTTTAATGTAATCTGTGACTACTGACCTTTCTTTTTGTTTTTTCATGAACAAGCTGGGCAATAGTAAAATGCTGTAAAATTCAGGAGTCCTGTATGGATTTGTAGATGTAATGCATGGAGGTGCATAGGCGGGGTAGCATTTGGGAGGCCCAGAAGTACAGCGGCTAAAGTTGGCTGTCTCATAGCCTTAATCCCTTGGGTTGGGTTAATGAGATTGACTGGTCCTTGAACCAGGGAACATTTTAAGCTTTGGCCTTCCATTTAAGCATGAGTCAGACAGCACTGTGAGCAGGCAATCCAGCAGCAATACTTCTCTCTGGGGTTTCTTTCTTATTCCCTCATCTTTTTTTTCCCCCTTGCTCTGCCTAATAGAAAATGGCAGCTTTGAACACTCTCATGGGAATAGTAGGTATTTTAGAGGCAGTAGCCTCTGCTTGAGAGTTTTAGGCAAAACTGGAAGCAGAATATTAGTCAATTTATACAAATGTTTTTCATAGAAGCTTCTGGTAGCAGTTTCCTTCACTTCGTAGACTGATCTGAAGACTCTCAGATTTTTATTAGTTTAATTTTCTCAGCCTAGTTCCTTTGGCCTGCTTTTGTTCTTAGTAGTCTTTTACGTGTGGTGTTAGTGACAGTTTATTTTTTATGGAAATCAAATTTTCAAGCTCAGGGATTCCAGTTCTCACTGATACTTTGTTGCATATATTAAGACTACCTGAACTGTCTTTCATTGTCCTGCCAACAGCACTCAAACACCAGAAACTTTGGGGAAAAGAGCTATTTAAGGTGCTGTTCTGATATGTTAAACTTAGAGTAGCCTTCCTTGCAAGGTCCCATTTTATTCTTTCTAGCGCTTTTATCCTATACAAGCTTCCAAATAATTTTGCATTTTTTGGTGTCTCCTTGCTTAAGTGCACAAATGCTGTTTTTGCCTATGCACTGTTGATGCTGCTGCAGTAATTGTTTGTAATGATTGTTAATCTGCAGCTCCTTCAGTTGTAGACACAGTTTATGCTGTGGCTAGAGACACGAGAGGAGCAAATAAAGGCTGCCGTTTTAAAGGTTTACCTTGCCCTGTGCAGTCAGGGTATGTCTCATGAGAGGAGATGCTATCTTAGACTCTGAGAAAGTGTTAAAAAGAGATAGACTAATGAAGCTGTTATATTGATGTGAATGTCAGCTGGAAGCTAAGCTAGGGAATAGCATTCTTCATCAGCTGGAAAAAAGAGAAGCAAGAGCTCTTCAAACAACAGTGATCTGCTCCACTGTCAGCAAAAAAACATTTGTGCAGTCCATTTTATTATGCTAGGAACTGAAGTAATGATGGTGGTAAAAAATGCTTTTGTATTCCTATTTCCCTAATTGACATGCTATTTAAGACTTAAACCTTTAGTGCAAGTTCAATTTTGGCTGAGATATGATCACTGTGCTTGATACCAGGTGTCCGAAAATTTTCTCTTGTTTCCATCTTCCCATAATCCTTTGGACCATGTTGTTGCTTTGTGCTAGCTACCTTCCTGGGAAAGGAGTTGCCTTGACTTTTTTATAAGGAAGGCTTTCTTCTTATAATCGATCCTGTCTTAAACACTTCATTTTAATCAAGTGCTAACCAGCACATTGATACGAATGAAGAGGTCAGCTCTCAGCAAATGGTTTTGTTTTAGGAAACTTCTGTGATAGTCACCCAGACCTAGTTTAACCTCAGCTGCTTAGCTGACTGGCTGGCTGTTTGGATGTAAACCAGATGTGGTGTTTGAGCTGTGACTGATGAGAACATTAGCAAATTGACCTTTTCCATAGGCATGCAGAGGACATTGCTGATTAACTCACATCTTCTTGATAGGAAATATGTCCTGAGTAGTGCAATTTTTAAGGTGAGGAAAGTAATTTGAATGATAAAGTGTGCAAAAATATTTTTCATAATCATCTGAGCATTTCATATATTGGAAGAGATTTGATTGAGAACCCTGTGGTTAAACATTTTATAGTAATTTAATTTAAACAATTCATGTTACATTAATGTGTGTTTTATAGACTAAAACCAGCATACTTCAGAGTCATATTTTCTTGCTTAAGTTCAAATGTTTCAGAGTACTTAAATTTTTCAGCTTCTTTTGCTTTAAAGTGAAAAAATTTTAGTTTGGTACTTATCTGTGTGTTCTGGCTAGTGGTCAGGTGGTGAACCACTTTCTTTCCTGTATGTGGCCTTCATCTTTCTCAGATGGGAGTCCTGACACAGCCCTCTATTTACAATTGTTATTTGCCTTTGAAGTTTTTTTTCCTCTGTTGGTTTTTGTGTTTTACACTGAGCTTGGTGTTCTCAGATGGGGGCTGAAATCCTTCCAGTTGGAGATGTTAATGACAGATAACTACCACTCTCCTAACTTCCCCCTAGTTTTGTCAGAGGCTAGTTGAGCAGAAGTATTTGAATATTATTAATGCATTTAGCTTTTCTTTTATTATTGTTCTGTCAATTTGGAGATTTAAAAAAATATTTGAAACATTAATTGAGAGTGAGAGCCAGAGCTCTTAGTGAAGCTTTTTAGTGGATTTTAGTGTGTCTTTATACAAAAAGTTTGATTTCTTGATTCCCTATTTCATGGTTTATGGTTTTTGTTTTCATTGGCCTAATTGCTTATTTCTCTACTCCTTTTAGCCTGAAGGAGCTCTCACTGTTAATATAGTTGTTGCTCTTATTGGTGTAACTTGCTTTTGGTGTAACTTCTTGTGTTATGGCTTTTCTACCAGTCAGAGCACAAAATTTCCCACGTGCACATTTTTCTCCCTCCTAAGGGCTAGGTACAATTTTTTCACAAAATCTCCAGCTGAATCCAGCACAGTGCAGACTTGTTACAAAGTACTGTGTTTCCTTAATGCCAACAAGTTCTAAAGGATGCTTTAAAATTTAGCACCTTATAGCTCTGATCTGTTTACCTTGCAAACAGTTTTTCTATTAAGTTTACATGTAGCTCACAAGATACTTGGCTGTGTTCCTCTTGCTTATTGCTGCTGTTACAAAGCAATGCATTGAGTAAATGCTCTTGAGGCCACAGGTGAGCTGTGCTTCTGCTTTGCTTTTCTTGCAATTGTATTTTGTCAGTGGTTCCCTTTATTTTCCACACCTTTTTTTTTCTATTCCCCTAATATGTTTGCAGTAATCCTGATCAGGATTACAGCAAACGTATGATGAGTAGGGCGAAATATATATATACCAGACCTGTGTTTCCACTGTGGCTGTATGGAATTTATATGGAACAGGAGAGTACTTTGGTTTGTCATGGACAGTCTGTCTCCATCTCCTCCCATCTTTTTTTGTTATGCTCTGGACAAGTACATCACTTCACTTAGTAGCCATTTTGTAGGGGACCAGTATATTGACATCTCTTGAAGTAATTACTTTTAAGTGAATAATAAAATAACCTTTGCCTTTAAACAAACCTAAATAAGTCTCAGCATGGTAGCCACTGGACAAAAGGTGTTATGGGAGTGGGATGGTTACTCTTAGACATGAGTTAACATGTGGGAAACTTCAGTGTTCAGAATGCTTCTAAGTTAAGCAATTTCAGGGATACAGGTCTACAGTTTGGAATAAAGTTTAGGTTTGGGTTTTGAACAACATGATGTGATTGAGGAACCTAAAAACAGGATTTCATTTTTTTTTAAATTTGTGGTGGAAAAGGTGATGTTTTTCAGTAAATGTAGTTTGGGAATGGTAATTTGTTGATTTACGATGGAAAGATGATTCATCAGTTTGAGGAAGTGATATTCAAGTTCTATTTCTGGCTCTTTTTTACACTTTCTTCCTGATACTAAGCTCATCTTTCTGTAACTTTCATTTATAAAATGAAGATGATAACAGTTCATTTTGCCCATGTTTTGCTTGTTACTCTTTAGGCAGAAAGACTGACAATAACAAACATCTCTTACTTCAATTTATGTAGTTGACTAAGCACTAAGTTGACTAAGGGATTGTGCTGTCATATTGACAGTCTCTAGGCAATGCCAAAATATAAATAAGCAGTTATGGTTTTCATATTGTCATTTCAAATGGAATTACTCTAAAGTAACATCTGTGTGCTTGTGACAAAGCAATCTCTAGCCAGGTGAAGTTGGGCATGCTATAGGGCTGCTGAACATTGTAGGCCCCTTGTTAACCCTTTCTTTAAACTTGTGTACTTCTTAAACCCTTCTTTTTTCGACCAAGAGTAGATGAAATATCATTTATGAATTATGTGTGATGTGAATGCTTTGACTATAAAATAGGGAATAAATAGTACTTGAAATAAGGCAATTCAGTCCAATCCCTGGCCAACCAAAGGAAATCAAAATAGGTGTTAACTGTTGGGATACATCTACTGCAAATGCTTTTTTCTGGAGGAAAAAGCCATTCTCACATCATCTTACCGCTGGGGTTGTGATACAGAACTTTGTGAAATAGGTAAAAAATGTAAATCTTTGTGCTTTGTCAACTTGAAGCTATGTTGATTTTTCACCAGCTACAAAGGACTGGAAGGAGGTTTAACCACTGTGAATCTCAACAATTTAGACACTGAATTCCCTACAGTAGCGCTTTGGAACAACTTGAACCTTGTTTGTAGGTTGAAGTTCTGTAATAATTTAAATTTATCTGTAAGCAGTCTGTCGTGGTCCTCTCCTCTCTCCACAAATGCTTTCTCATGCTTTTTCTAGCACTGAACTCGTGATGGCCAGGTGAGTAAGCTGGGCTACCTGGACACTACCCAGCTGGCATAGTTAGCTCACTCATCTGGCTGGCATGGTGCTGTGAGAGATGATGGAGTCCAGTGCTGATGTCATAGAAGAGTTGAGCCCAAATGACTGAGTATGTGGTGGTGAGATTGTGGCAGTCTTAGCTGGCTGAAATGGCTATGAAATGGTGTCTGTAATTACATTTGTTCTACATTAGTTGTTAACATGTTCACTTTCTGTCCCTGAGCCATTTCAACAAGATGATAGAGATTCTAAGTGCTCTAAATTAATCTTAATGGCACTGTGGTCAGTGACATAGCCAGTATTTTATTGTATGCCAGGTGAGCGCTGGTTGGATTTATATGTGAGTGCAGCTCATTAACTTTCCAAAGTATTTTATGATCTCAAGTTAGAAATTGCAGCATGTCTGCATGACAGTTTTGCCTCCTGGTGGAATATATTCTTCCACCTGTGGCTGGAGCAGTTGCATTTGTTTTGGTTCAGATGAGGAATTGATGAGACAACTAGATGCTTGTCCCGTGCGATCGTGTTTACTTAGAAAGGGGCTACATTAAACTATTCCCCCTCTTTCACAAGTCTGAAAATACCTGGCAGTCTTTTTGCTGAATATTCCTCATTTGTCCACTGTCACCTGGAACTCCTGAAGTTCCTCTCACTTCTTTCTCTTTCAGGGTCATGCTACAAGTTTTTGTCCAGGAATATAAATTATTTCTGCTCAAAGTCTCTTTCCCTTGCCCTCCAACAATGTTTTGGCCCCCCTAATGCTTGCATATAGTTCCCTGAAACATCTCTCTACCACTGTAATTCCCTCAGCGACCATTTCTTTAATTTACACTTTATCTTTAGTAATGGCTTCTTTTATTTTAACTGGTCTGTTAACTGAGTCTTGAATGAGGATTCCAAGACAATGTTTGCTTACTATAAAAAAGAGTTCCATCCAGTCAAAAGAAGAGTTCCATCCTAACAAAGGTGTTTCCTAAGAAAGTATCAGGTCATTAAATGCTCATTGATTTCAGCTTACTCTGAGACAATTCTTCAAATTCTTAAACATGTTTTGTTTTATTTGTATTCAAAAAAGGCTCAGTGCAGTGCTGTGTGTGACTGCTCAGTTTGGAGTAAAATCATCTTCTGAAGGTGAGCTGTTCTTTCAGTATTCAGTAAGCACATTTCATTATCATGCAGTTTTTTTGAGTATTGCCCATGATGAATAATGAATAGGAGATTGAAACAAGGCATTCTTCTGTAATTTCTTCCCATTATCACATCTAACTATGTTCACTACAGCAGAGTTGATATTTCAATACAGCTACCTCTCTCTCTCTCCTTATCAGTGTTGTAAAACTGATTGCATTTGCACCACGCAAAACTTGTGGAGATATGTGCACATGTGAAAGAATTCATATGCATTCTTAGTGGAACCTGGCCTGTAGCTTGTTTTTGTGTAGTGAACTGTTATTTATTTTGAATTTATCACATTTAAAATCCCATTTGAGATACAATGCCTTGGTTGCAGAAGTGATCCAGGGAGTTCACAGCCGAGGCTGTTGGATCCAGACATGTGTCTGCTGTATTATATGTGTGATGTGACTGTATCTTTATCTCTGTAGCAGTAGTAAAACAATACCTGTGCCTAAAATAGTCAGTGAGGAAAATAACTATAAAGATTTCAGATTATCAGGTAAATGGAAGCATTTAAGTACAGAGGCAATGCATGTGTTTTTTAGCTGAGAATGTCACTGCTTAAGTCACTGCAGATGAAATAAAGAGCAAAACACTATTAATCTGCCTTTATAAAATTTGTAAGTGCTGCTCTGTTGAAATGTTAGGGCCTTCTGTATCTATAACATGTCAAGGTATGTGTGAGGTTAAACACATATTTAAAATTAAACTGATGCATAAGCCCTTTCTGAACTGAGATTTTTAAATCAATTTAAGATCCCAGATGTAGCAGTGCTGGACTAAGCCTGGGGGTATGGTCACACAGAGAACTGGAGCTTGTCTGGGGGGGCCTCCCAAGAACAGTGCTTTATATGGAGTCTGCTGGCTTTGAGGAAAGGATTAAAGAAGAGACATTATTCCCAGGATGGCTTTGCTGACACCAGTTGATGAGCAGAAACATCTGTTTCATAATGGGAGAGCACTCCAAGCTCCTTTAAAATACCTGACAAAGTTACTTTTTATTCTGTGGGAAGTAGGTGGGAGGGATAACTATCCTTAATTGTGAAGTGGATTCCTGTGTTTATACAAGGTTACCTAATCCATGCTTGCCTGGGAAAACAAGATTTATGGTTGTCACCAGACTTAAGCTCAGTTGCCATACTCTCATTTGCTCTGTCTGTTCAGACTTAAGTACGTGTAGAAAAAAGGTTCAAAGACAGGAGAAAGGAGAAGGGGACACTTAGACATTAGCAAAACAGGTATATGCCAGCCTTGGAACATTAGCTGTGTTTGCTTGGGGAGATGCTGTAATAGTGGGAAGCTAAATGAGAGCAAGGCTCAAGTCTCTTTTGCTTCTGCATGCCTATGTGATGTGACAGCATTCAGGGAAAGGAAAGGGCTCTCCATGTGGGTACCTTTGAGAATGCTTTTGTGTGGTGAGATGGTTGGCAACATCTGTGGTATCAGATGGTCTCATCCAAGGGGTAGGATTATACATGCCTCTTCTCCCCTTGTCAGCCTCAAAGCTGACCTTGTTGTACCTGATTCTGTGACAGAGATACAGCAGTAGTTACCCCTGTGTAAATCCTGCATCAGGCTGTTTTCAATATTCAAAGAGCTATTTTCTTTATAGCACATGAGATGGAAGTGTGAGATCCGGTCCTGCTTCTCATGATCTGAACCATGGGCCATACAGACCAAAGCACAGCCCTTTATTTAAAGAACTATTTTTTTTTCTGTTTTTTTTCTTGCTGTGCAATTGACTGCTTGAGTGGTGATCTAAAAAGAGGGACTGTGCACATGGCAGATGCTGTTGGTGAAGATTGCCTTGGTAGAAGTGTCCCTAGCCCAGAGGCTGGACCAGTCATGTCTCCAGAATGTCTGAAAGCCCCTGCAGTTAACAGGAATCATTCAGTTGAAGTCAGCAGATGTTGTTTTAGGCCTTCAGAACCCAATGATCCGTCTGCTTTCACAAGCAGGACCTAAAATAAAGGTCCAGTTTATTTCCTTGGAGTAGGATTTTTCATCCAGTGAGCTGAGATTCCCCCTAGGGTATAGGGGAAGACAGCGATGGCAATTGGAATGGTCTTAAGACATGGAAAAGACGGCTAAGCGCTTAAACAATAGACTCCTTGCAGAATGAATGCAGACTATTATAGAGGATTATTGTGATCAATAAACTTTACTATAACAATAAATAAAAGAATACAAATGTCTTGATATGAAGCAAGATGATGCTCCCCTAAAAACATAGCACCACTGCAAGAAGGAAGGTTTCAAAGGGGCTGCACACATGAAACAGAAGGTGACAGAGAAAATAATGTCTTCAGAAGCAGGCTTCAAATGTAGATGTGCACATTTAATTCTACAGGAAGAGGTGGGCTCTGGTGTATGGTGTTCTTCAAGCATGTAAACTTCTTACTATAGCATCCTGATTTCTGCCTGGTTGTCAGGTTCCTTAATTCCCTGGGAAAGCAGGTTGGCAGGCTTGTGGCAAAGATTTTTAGTATCTTCGAGTGTCAGAGGAAGAATATTGTGTAGTCCTCTCTGCTCTTCCTTTATCTTTAGTGAATTCATGTAGAGGAGAAGGTTGGAACACAGTCTTTTTGCAATTAGACACATGTAAATAATGGATTTTTTCTTTTTGTTGCTGTTATCAAAATGCTGAATGTATTCCATATTCTTCCTACCTACAGAACTGTACAAATGCTTTGGTTTGGCCCAAAGTATTTCACATAGTGTGAAAAAATTATTGCAGGTTTTTCCTTGCCATTTGCCATCTGTTTAATCCTCTGCTCCTTTTCACTTAACTTCTAATGCAAAAAAAAAAAAAAAAAAAAAAAAAAAAAAAAAAAAAAAGAGAGAGAGAAAAGTAGTGATTTTAAAATTTCAAAATAGAACAGTTCTACTTCTTTTTATTCTGTTCCTCTGTTTTATTTTTTTTTTACGTGGTAAAATGGTCACTAGTCTTTGGTACAATGGAAACAATTTTGGTGAACATACTACTCTCTAGAAATTAAGTTGTGAGTTGATGTCTAGAGATGTACTTGTCAGATTTTTACCCAGTGTATGTAGTTACTAGTTCACATTTTTTGGAAGCACTCTGCCGTAATAAGACAAGATAAGCTCTCTTTTCTTTTCAAGTGTTAGCTTTCTTTTTGATGGATAATTTTTACCTGCTGTAGATAGAAAGATTTTCTCATGCTCTGTAGTTAATAACCTGACTTCAGTTAGATGAGATTTGTTTTAAGTATGTTGCACATTTCTTAGCATATATCATGACTCTCAGTGGGAAACAGTTCTTATTTTACCACCACATTTATCTGTTCTGGCAACCTGGTATTACAAATATTTTTAAAATTTCTTTGACTTATTTTATGTAGCAGATGCTGAGATACTAAGACAGAGTAGAGAAAATGTTGCAATATTTACAAATTGTTTGTAAAAGTATGCTGTTTTATAGCAAATACTTTTGACTAACTATAGAGGAGTAGGCTGTTGATCACTTATAACAAATACATGGAATTTACCATACAAGTTTCAGGAATATTTTTTCTGATAATGCTGCCAAAATAATTCTAAGAACCTGAGTAAGGTTACTAATATTTTAAAAATAATACTTCACAATGATTTTTTTTGGGAAATATTATCTGAGTGTGGCTGAGTTTATTTATTTATTTTGAGTTTATTTAAAGTTCTTATGAAACTACTCTAAGCCTCTGGAAGGCAAACAAGGGGAAACAACTCACATTTTTGCCCACTTTAGAAAAGAATAAGAAAATGTAAGTTGCAGAGATTTCATTTAAAATGTCTAATAACATTGAGAGTTACTAACAAGTATCTTATAAAGAGGAGGTCTTGGGTTGTAGGGCTGCAGGCACAAGCCAGGTTGCTCAAACTTGTGATAGGAAGGAGACAGTCACTTTGGTTCCATTTAAGGGAGAAATGAGAGAACTGGATTTCTCTTCTTTGTAGTCAAAACTCCTGTTGAAAAATTGGTAGTGGTTGCAAATGTAGATGTAAGGGAGCTAAGAAAACCCTCAGCATTTAGGTTAACTGTGTAAACTTTGTTATATTTATAGGTATTATAGCAGTGTCATTACAAATATGATTCCTCATAACATTTTTCTGATATTTTTCAATGGACTATACTGCATCAGAACACCAGCACTGTTCTGTTCATATACCTGTTGTCCCTACCTTATTAATTCCCAGATGTGGAAGGTGCTTGGTGCAGGTTGTTAAGTGCTTTGAATTCCCTCCCTGCCTCTGCCACCAGAGTTGCTGTGGGATGCCAAGTAAATCACATAAACTGACAGAGTCTCATTTAGTCATTAATCATGTATTACTGATTTCATGAATGCCCAAACTAAGGCACCTGTGGCCAAAACTTCGATAAAGTATTCACCACTGCAGTAAGGTATAATGGGAACAGTGCTTTAAGCATGTGCAAGAAAACTGTTAAATAGACTTAACATTGAGAGGCTTCAAGATAGGCACCCAGAATTACTCTTAGTCTCTCTTTGGTCTTACATGAAAATAATAGTCTAACCTAATATTGCAAAGATGATGAAGAAGAGCATTAATAATATTTGCAGGGCAGTAGGTGCCATTGCAGTGAGTGATGAATTAAGCACTTACACTGTTTGTCTTTTGTAGGAGAACATGTACTGCTTTATGTATTTAGGCTGACCCTGCAGAAAACGTTGTTTTTTCTCTTATTTAAATTACTGTAAAATCAAATTCTTAGGGCAGTGGTCAAACAGCCTGTGGGAAAGTATATAATAATTGTGTGCTGTTGTTCAGGCTAGTGCAGTTTTAAAGTAACACTACCTACCTGCCTTTTGAAATGGAAGTAGGAAGCAAACAAATTATTTTAAACTCATCTCATGTCTTAATTGTCATTCTGTTTTACTTAAGTTCCTCTTTGGAGCAGAATATAAAAACTTTATTACTTTTGACTGAGAATCTTCTTATAAACTAAGGAAATAATATAGTCCCCATGTGATGGCTTTGGAAGTAAGATATGGTCACAATAAGCCCAAACACAACAAAGAAACATCAGTGTGTGAAAGTTAGGGGCTTCAGTTTCAAACTTACAGGTGCCAGGCTTTTGAGTGAACTCTGGACCAAGCTCCTCATGTTGTGAATGGCACCTAATGTGACCAGAATGTGTCATCCAAAGCAGCTAGTCAGGTAGGTAGAGTGTCACAGACTGTCCCCTGCAGTAGCCCTCTGCGAACTAGGAGGGAATTTCTGAGGCTGGGGTAGGTCTGTAGTGGTGTGTCCACGGTTCTCCATACATTTCATGCTCAGTGGTTGCTGGGTGAAAGACAGAAGCAAGACCCAGTGTTTGGAGGTGATTGACTGCTTTGACAATATCTGTTGCCTTAAAGCCCCTGAGAGACCTGGGCAAAGGTGTGGGTAGTTTTTGAACTCTGTTCCAGTTTACAAGTGACCTTGGTGTGAGCCATGGAGGTCTGGCAGTCCAGAGCTGTTCTGGGCAGGCAGAGGGGCACACAGGGAAACTTTATGGGCGAAATAAAACTACATTCAAGAGACAACAGGCAGGAGACAAATGAGAGTTTGCAGCATTGCAGCTTTTATACCTTGGCTTCATCTCAGACACCATTTTCTATATTTGCCAGGAGACATTCATTGTAATGCAATAATTTGAACCTTGATTTTTCTTCTTTTTGTTTATTGTTTTCTTCCCTTCTGTTGTCCTCTTTCTTATTATGGACAGATTTGGCCACTGTCAAATTGAATGATTTTTTGCATACTTGGTTGACTCTTTTTTCCCCTAATTTGCTGATACAGTCAACTGTGCCAGTAAAGCAATTATGCAAAATTGTGTATAAAGGTTTAATGATACAAAACAGTGTTCATCACAAATCTAATTGTGATTCTTAACATCCTTCCATAAACTCTGTGGTTAATACGTGTTTTGTTTTAAAACCTGTATTTAATTTAGTAGATAAGGGAACATTTTATTGTACACATTACTGTTAACTTTGAAAGGGAGCAATAAATAAAAATAGTGATTTGGAGGAGTTCAGATGATGATCTATGTGCTTTCAGGTAGTGATTATAAGAAGTCTGCTTTATTACATATCTCATCAGGTTACACCATTATCTGTTTTACATTATGAATGATAACTATGTATGGTTGATTGTACACTGAGTCTAATACAACACAAAGATTAAATGTGAAGACGGACATTGTAATGAAGCCAATAATGTGTCTCCATACTGAAACTCAAGAGACAGTGGGTTAAAAGAAAATTGACAGGCACACTGTACTTAGGCTTGATATCTGGTTTCCACTTGGATAGCTGAACTGCTTCAGGAAAAGAGCAGTAAGGCAATACTTGGTAATACTTTCACTGAAGCCAAAAATCCCATTGGCTTTTCTTAATCCAGAATAGAGCATTTAGAAACATTCCAAAGCTGATATTTCTCCTTCATGTTTGCATTGATAGTTTCTGATTTCTGCGCTACTGCTTTCCTTGGAACCCTGGCTGGGATATAATCCTACCACAGAAAGTACTGGCGAGTCAGATATTATTTTATTAGGATTGACATTTAGGAGAGTCTCATTTACATCAGGTCATTATGAACTGCAGGAAGAGACCTTCTGCCACAGTCACTAGGGACAAAGCACACACTGCTTCCATCAGGCAGGGTATGAGGAGAGAGAACAAAAAGTGGTTCTCCTTTCTATCCCCTTCTTGATTAGCAGTTGTAGGCTCTGTGTCATCTTTGCATGAAGGAATTGCTACAGACTGTTAGGACAGGGAAGAGGTAATAACCTGGCAGTAATTTCTGCTACCACACTTGAATGCTGAATAACGAAGGTGAGTTCTGTTCACTCGGTTCACTCCAGGTATTGCAATGTGTGAGCTGTGTTATACTGAACAGAGCAGTCTGTGCCCTGTACAACAGCTTTAATTTACTGTTTTCTGGAAACAGAGGCCTGAAGCAGTCATGGAGGTTTCGGGAATGTTAATTGTTTGTGTACATGAATGAGCTTAGAAATGGTTGTTTTGCAGTCTTCCCATAGCTCATGGAGGGTAATGGTGTCACTGCTGGAGAAGAGAAAAGAGAACGATTGTTTTTTTTCTTCACAGTCTACTAATATTTTCAGGGCTTGATATAATGTGCCTTTAACAAACCATGAACTTCTCTCCTACTGAGTCACTGCATCCTGCCTACATTCAGTGTAGGCAGAGAACCATTATACTAATCCACTCTTCCATCATATCTCTAGCAAACACATGTGTTTTCTTCGAATATTTATTTTGATATGAGGAGTGCAAGTTTTTTACTTGGCAACACAAATAACTAGGAGATTGTGATTTCTGAACTTTTTAGCTTTAATTGTGGTAGTTCTGGTTTTCAACTATGATATGACTTGACAAATGTATGACAGTCATATTTGGCTTTAAGGGAATAATCCTGCCACCTCATAGCAACCTTGGAGTAATTAATTCACCTCTTCTGGTAGGATAGGTTTAAAAGGCAGATGCTGAAATTGGACTTTTGCTTTGTTTTTTAACAGGTACGGTTATATGCAAGGCCTGATGCAATCCGAAGAGGATCAGGGGACTATGCTCTAAATATTACAAGGAGACTCATTGAGTTTTATGAAGATTATTTTAAAGTGCCCTATTCCCTGCCAAAATTGGGTAAGATTTCCCAAAGAATGTGAAGTTAACCCACAAATGAGGGATTAAGTCAGCTAAAGGAATGTAATGTGCTGGATTTCAAGTTAAATGTTTGGGTCAATTTAAGAGGATCAGTGAGTAAGAAATCTTCCCTGATGGCAGAAGGGAAGCCAAACTATGATTTCTCTAGCCTGGAAATGAAAGGAGCAGGAAGCAGTCAGTATTTACATATGTTAGCCAGTGGGTAGAGAACCTGAGATCTTTCACTGATAAGTGGGCTGGGTTTTTATTTGTTTTTTCAATGTTGTCAGTTTTGGTCCTTACTCCTATGAGAGAGCCACTGAAGATGTTTGTTCTGCAATACTTGTACTTTGGTGCCTCAGCTTTAAATGGGGAACAGAAGTGAAAATATTTGTGGAAACTGGCAACCTGTAGCAGTGCAAGACTGTGGGCTTGGTTTTTTCTTTTTTGTTTTTATGGCTCATATGGCTTATTAATTATGATTAGTAGAGAAGCTTAGTCTTGTTGTTTGTTGAAAAAATCACTGTGATTTTGTTTTACTGTGACCCTTAAAATGTAAATCCCATAAATTTCTGTTATTTTTTTAAAAAAATAACTGCTTCTCATCTTCTCTTTCCCCACAATCAGTTGGTCTCCTACTCATTTAAATACTCTCCCCAGTGTTATGCCCTCCCTCCTTTGGAGCACGTTTGATAAAGATTGAGAAAAGCCTATTGCTCAGCAGCAGGAAGAGAGCATGTGTTTGTCAGAAGTATTAGAGTTGGAACCACAGGTGATCCTCCCAGGAAGTCAGGGTTTATTTCATTAAATCCTTTGCCTGCTGAGTGGGTTTATTGGACTTACAGCTAATGGTGTAGGAGATAGATAAGGTAATTGATGTTCCTAGATGAGGTTATTGCATAAATATTTTTATAAGTATTGTGTGGCATTTATTTCTTGGTGTCTTTTAATAAAAGGTTACAGGAAGTGTTCTCCTAGAGAAAAATGCAGATGTGTTAAACAAGCATATGGTCTATTAAAGTATACACAAACTTTCTATGTATACTTTCATTTATGTCTTCAAACGTGTTAATAATGCTTTGTGAAGGAAATACTAGGGTTATAGGGGCCAAAAATTTAGAGGCAGAAAATATAATCAAGAACTTGTTGAATAGAAAAGATGGACATGGAATGGTTTCAGTTGAAAGGGATCTTAAAGATCATCTAAACATCCATTGTTACTTCAGGTAGTTTATTGAGAATGCCAGCTGGCAGCACTGCTAGTAACTGTATCTGCTTCAGAGAATCTTTTGGAGCTGTAACATATGGTCTTTAAAACCAACATGCTATATCCATTGCCACTGTGCTGTGGCATATCTTTAAAAAATATCTCATTGTAAGTGAATATATTCCAGTCTGGATCTTTTTAGAACAGAAGGGGAAGAATAGTCACAAGTAAAGTTGTATTTTTTCATCAAATATTCTCAGTAAAATTGTTAATGGGAAATACTATGTGAAGGCTTTAGCCATTCAGTAGTGGTGCAAGAAAATATAGAGACTATAGAGAATAATTTTTATAATATGATAAGGTTGAATTTATTTAATGTAAATATAGGAAGAAAAAATTATAAACTCAGTGATGTAAATATTTTTAAGAATTTTATTTGCATATTAATACAGGTATATTTTGTTCCAGTTCAACCAAACACTGATTGCTATGTTTAAGCATGTGCTGATTTCTTTAACCTGAAAAAATGCTGAATTTTAATTTTTGCTTTAAACTTGTAAAAAAAAATCAAAGTTTTGAAGGTTAGGGACAGTAGTCTGATGGGTGAATAGAGAAGGACTAAAAATGGTAATAATGTAATCTGTCTATGATAGGGATTTTTCAGTAGTTTCGAAGAATTTCCCAACTGAAGAGACAAAACAGCATTAATGGCAGCAATGGAAAAAGCATGTGCATCAGGTAGATGTGTTGATACTAAAAATTCACCTGGGCTCTCCAAAAACTTAGGACACATCTGATTTACTGCTGTCAGCACTGCAAAGGATTGAGTACTTTATTATGGTTTTAAGAAAAATGAGCATGTTTTCTTCAGTAGGGCATTTCAGAAGTCTTTAATTTCACTTCTAAATGTGAAAGTGGGAGTGAAAAATGAAGAATGTACTTTGGAAAGCTTTTTAATGTCAACAGTTTTATGGAAAATGTTCTGTTTCAGACAGATTTAAAAAAAAAATCGTTTCACATACTTTTCAGTTCTAACAAGAAGAAACTTAACCCAATGTAATTATTTTTGTTGAAAGCAAGTTTATGTTTACAAAATAATTTTGTTGAAATACTGATCAGTTGACTATGGAGGTGCTGAACCAGCCAATGAGTGAGACATTTTTAGTGTCAGTGGTGTCTGTGGGGCCGTCTGTGTGTGTTAGGTTTGGAACTACAGGTGATTCTCCCTGGACAAGGGACATGCTTGGCAAAGCACTTTGTCCTCTATGTGGTCATCCATTTGAGCTCTCTGTATGATAGGAGTATCTGAGGACATTTAGGCCCTTTAGATGTATCAGAAAGATCTTTGTTCATATTTTCACTTCGGAGTCATTGAGGTCCATTTCCAAGGCACTGGAAACTAGTGCTCCTTACCTGAGTTTATAATGCACCAGCCAGTGTTCTCTACAGGAACCAGTTCCTCCTGTTGCTCTTGACTGCCTGACTGGTGGTGACCAGGCTTTCTTGCTGTGCTTGCATGCAATCAGATGGCTGTGGCTAAGGTTTTTTACATCTTAGATGGTTTGTACTGCCTTCTGAATGCACTGGAGAAGTAGATTTGTTTTCCAATTGATGTGAATTCTGATAATGAATGTGAATTGGGAATTTCTCTAACTGGAATTAACAATTTCCACAGTTAAAAGTTCTACTTAGTATGTAGCTTTTTTTCCCTACTCTCCAGTTCATACTCTGAGGTGGAAAGTGCTTGTGTAAGGTTTCAAAACAATAATTTTTTATAAGAATTTCATTTATGAAAAATAAATCATGTCTTTTAAACAAAACCTAGATTTTTTCCAAGACTATAATACTATCATTGTAAACATTGGTTAAAGTGGTGCATAGATAAACTATGGAGTTTTATTAAATCTAAAAAGATATGCAGAAGGGTTTTAATTATATTCGTATGGCTAATGAATACTAAATATTTCTGTATTTATATCACATAGTTATTTTTAATCCTGTTTGCATTGCACAGAAAACTGCTTTGTGTGCATAGAGCTTTCTCTTATGAGGGTCTTTGAGACTGGAAAGGTCTTGAATTTTTTCCCCTGAAGCCCTGACCAGTTGCTGTTTTGATGTGCACAGAGCTTAGAAATTTAAAAAGAAAAAAAAAACAAACTGAAAACCACCTTAAAAGAGAGGCTTCAAAGGTTAGAGTCACACTATGGGGAATGAAAATGTAATTAAGCCCTCTTGCCATGTGGACAGCTGTGATTCTTTAGTTGTAAATGGTTTGAGGTGGAGGGGCTGACTGGCTTTTCCAGCCAAGACTCCACTTCATGTGGGGTCACATGAGAGTGGAGTAGAGTGACAGAATCCCATCCCTCACCCTGCTGGTCACACTGCTTTTGATACAGCCCAGATTGGCTCTTGTCCAGCCTCTCCTCCACCAACACCCTAAGTGAAATATATATTCCGACTTCTGAAAGTGCTTTTCTCTAGATTTGCTGTATAGTAAACTTTGGAGTTCCATCTGATATATTTTATGTGGTTATTGTTTGGTGGCATTTTTTCCCTTTACAGTTGTAGTTGGGGTACTAATTACCTGCTTCATACAAGAATTTTATGGTTTTGTTTTCATTATGCTGCACAAAACACTTCGGAATTGTGAACGCAAGGTCTCAGAAAATGATTTTCCGAGGGGTTTAGTGAACATGCTGCACTATGGGAGACTAGACTTGACCATTTACATTTGCTCATGCAGTATTTTTGGAGGATTCACTTTTTAAAGTATGTCAGTGAAGAATTTAAACTCTTTCTTATGAGGTAGAAAATAACTCACGCATTAGAATGAAGAAGTTTAGCAGGGGAATGTTTCCATTCTAATTTTTAAGAGAAACTCATGTACCTTTGTTCCATTCCCTCATGGCTGACAGGGAACTTTTTGGTGAGAGAGAAGTGCTGCTGCCTCATGCAGAGTGAGTCATTGCAGGCCCAGAGAAAAAGTGTTGAGATGTTGTTATGTTAGCCAGCTGACTTGCTGTGAGCACTAGTGATTAACTGTTCCTTTTGATTTAGGTGCTTTACTATTAGCTTGACTCTTGGACATGCTCCTTACCTATTCATTGCAATGTTGCCTTCTGCCCTGCTTGTCATCTCCATCAGCACTTATTGTGTTGCTTTCTTCCCCTTTGTTCATCCTTCCTCCTTTCTCTGCTGTTCCTTGTAGGGTGAACCTCCATGTTGTTGCCTGCATTCTCTGCTAAAGTTATGCCTAAAGTTTCACAATTTTACCCTCGTGCTTTCTCTCTAGCAAGGCGAGGCTTCCTGCCACCTGACCAGCTCTGAACTGAAATTACTGTACAACACCAAGCAAGATAGCTTTTATTTTTCTTCTCTGTCAATAAAATTAAAGCATTAATTAGTACTTCTGGAATGGGGAAGGGTGGGAGAGCAGGCACTAAAAAGTTGATTCGTGTGCCTAAAAAGAATTAACTGGTGCTGTTAAATGCCATGGTGTTTTGTGAGAACTCTTAGCTAATGTCCTGTTAGCTTTCAGATGAGATTCTGCTGGGACATGGCTGGCCCATACCTGACTGTTTCACATGGATTTCTTGCTTTTTAATAGCTTTGAGCATCTCAGTTGGGGCTATCACCCATGTTTAGGCAGCAGAGTTGAAGCCTGCTATTTTCTTTGACCAACTATTTGAAGAAAACATAATGCTTCTGCACATGAAGGAACTATTTGTTGATACAGATCATTCCTGCAGAGAGAAACAGTGTCACTTTTTCCCTTTGGGGTGTGGTTTTGGCATGCGAGGGCTTTTTTTTTTTTAATTTCTTTTTTAAATTTCTGAGCTGTGAGCGCTTCAAAACAGAAACTGGTCAGGACACCAGGGGGGAAAATTCCAGCTCCAGCCATAGGGAAAAGCAATGTATTTTCTCGGAACAATGCTTTGATATAGAAAAGGAACTGTGAATTACTAAACTGAAACAAACACACAGGAAATCAATCCATAGTATAATGTTGACAAAGAAGGGAAAAAATAGTCATCACTTAGGACTTACTGTATTGCTCTAAACGATTTCAAATGATAAACCAATTATTTCCATTAGTAAGTTTAATATGGCTCACAATGGGCATTCTAACAGGGTTTGGGAGTTTGTTCAAGGGTATCTGATCTCTCTCTGTTGCATTAGCATAGCAAGTCTGATATTGTTTGTAGGAGATGGGAAAAGTTATGTGTGGGAATAAAGTAGCCTTATATAGAATAAAGATGAATGGGCCCCGGTGGAAATGATCCTGTTCTGAATGAATGTTTTCATTATGTTGTGATTTCCCTTCCCTCTTAACTGTGACATGAATAGAAGCCATACTTCTCAAACAAGGAAAGTGTCCAGGAGTATTTTTGCCAGTAGCAATTCTGTCAGTCCATAGTAAAAAGAAGGTGACCAAGTCTGACAGTGTCCCTACTGGCTACTTGGCTAAATCAGCTTGGCTTTTAAATGAGTAATTAAAAAAAAAAGAAGAAAAAAAAAAAAAACAACAGCTGAGAGTGATGCTATTATGAGAGGGTAATAGGATGTGGGATTGTGGGAGATTCCCAGGAAATGTCAGGGCTGTTTTTGAGCCAGGAGAATCCTTCATCTGAATGTAAATAGATTTTTCCCAAGATGCTCTTCAGTATATGTAATTTGAACAGTTAGTACCAGTGTAGAAGTGGGTGCATTGAATTTCAGCAGTGTCTATTCTTAATTCTTTATCTTGTGAGAAACACAGATGCCTTCAGAAAATGATGCATTTTATCGTGAGTTTGGAGAAATCTTGGCTGAGAAGGTACCAGTAAAGGTATCTCTTTTGGCTACACAGGGAGGAAACTAATTTGGATAGTTTAAATTTGATCTCTGATTTTTAGATTGATAAAAGACGAAGTGAATACTTCTGAAGGATTTATGAAATGGGGTAAGATCTTTGACACACAGAAACCCCATGGAAATTATGGGAATAATCAGAAAACTGTGTGAACTTCTACCTGGTATGAGATAGTTAAATGCCTAAAAGCACATGAATCCAAAATACTTTTCACATAGCTGTGACTGAAGTAGTTTTCATTATAGTTCCTTTCACTTGCCTTAGCAGAGTTCTCATACCTGGTTGATCATGTCCAGCTTTTGAACTAATTTTATTTTTAATAGAGACTGAAGAACAATTTTAATAACCTGTTAGAGAGTCAGGAGGGTTCATCAGAGACTGAGCAGCAGCTGAGATCTTTTATACCAGTAACTGTAGCTTTAGTTTAAAGGAACATGTCTGGGAAAAGCTTAGGTCTTTGGGCCTCAATGAACTTCATGTTTCTATAGGCAGCATGGATGGTAGTTTTTATTATAGGACAGAGTCTGTATGTCATTAGGATACTGTGAGAGTTACTTTCTGTGCATGGTGGGACACTATGAAAGTTACCATGCAAAGCTCAGAGCTACATGGCAGGAAAACAAATACAAAAGGATTTGGTTAAAATATAAATGATATCACTGAGCATACTGTGGTAGATTTAGATGGTGCTCAAGAAAGGGGGTGTGTGAATCCTTGGGCAGTGTTCAGGAAGATTGGATTGCAGTAGAATCTGCTAAACCATGAATTTTTTCCTTTTGAAAATTGTACCTATAGCATTTAGTTTGAATGAAGTAGGTGATGCTGTTGATCTACATCAATTAGAGTACCAAGGAGAAAGTAATGGCCTTTTCTCTCAGAATTGAGATAGAAACCTGATACCATCTGAAATAAACAGGGCAGGAGATATTTCTCCCTCTTTGATGCCTTTATTAAAAGTGATCAGCTCAAGGCTGGGAGGCCCGACAGATCCACCGTGGCAGCTCCTTGGAGTGATGCAGAGGAGGAGGCAAATGCAGCTTTGTCCACCAGGGGACAGAGCTGGGGGTCTGGCCTCACGAGAGCAGGCAGGGGTCCACTTTTGAGTTGGCAGTCTCGGGTCCTGGCTCTAACTAACATTTTCTCAAGTTGTGGTGCGGGGCCATTAAGGTTTTCAGAGTCTCTGCTGGTTTTTCACCTCACCCCTGATGTCCAGAGACCACTTTGATCTCTGAATTCCATATTGGCTCTCTGGTTTAGGGGTTTATTAATTGGGTTTGGAATAGGGGCTTGCCCCATTGCATTTTGGCTTTAAACTTATCTGCATATCAGCTCCTGGTTCCCTCCCCTCCGCCATCTGGGGGAATGCCATCCTCCCACCTGGTCACAAGCAGGGTGATGCTGATACAATAGAGTGAATTCTCAACCATAGATGGCCAGCGACCTGATACTTAACAGGTGATTCGACAAGCAGCTAACAAAAGCACTCCTTGCCAGAACTGGTTAAACTTGTAATTCTACTTTTGGAAAAAAAAAAATGGGTAACCCTTTTCTTGTTCATAACACCATCTATATCGAAAATAGGACAGAAGTGTTACACAATCTACTCAAGTATGTTGTCCTGTGGTGGAAAAGGAAATAGCTGTTGTTGACTTAATGAAACACATAGTCCCCCTGTGCAGTCTTATACACTGGGCATTATTTAAACAGCACCTTCAAGAGAACTGTATATTTGCAAACAAAGCTAATGGAATAATATGTAATGGACTAATGTTTTCAAAATGACAATATTTGAGTAAATATGAAAGTTTACTACTGACTTGCTTATGTGTAATTTTGATTCATTGTCATATGACAAACTTGAAATAATTTCAAGTTCAATCATTAAGGTTCCAGTTTTCATTTGACCTTGCAGTTTCAAATGGAAGGAGGGTAAACAAGGATACTATGGTGACTCCTGTTTTTTCTGTCTTAACATGTGGAGTAGAGGATGTCCTGAAGAGTGAAACTCAGCAAAATTGAAGTGTTGGGCTGGTGATAAAAAAAAGAAAGGCATATTATAGGACTGTCCACATCAAACACTGACACAGTTCACTCAGACTTTTTGTTTATCATGTGCATTTTGAGTACAGGTCAATTCTATTATTTTTAAAGAATTTTTTAGTGTGAATTGATTGAGACAGGTAGTTTTATATACTTCAGTAGCAGCGGCAGCAATAACTTCCACTAGTATTTTTTTCTCATTCAGGATTGTGGTCTTTGGCCTCCCACATTTGATTTGAAAAATGAGGACAGCTCAGTTTCTGTCTGGACTCAGAAACAAGTTCAGATGAATCTAAGAGGAAATAAAAATCAATGCAACAGAATCTGTTTTTCCATTCCTGTCTGAAAATGTGTTCTGTACCAGTTTTAGCCCTGCATGGTCTTTTGCTTGCTGAACCCTGTAGTTGCTGTGTTGGATTTCCAGCCCTGGAAGAGGTAATGTTATGACAATGTTCACAGTCTTATTTCAGAAGTCTGTTCAGAGTCGTGTTTCAGAAGCACAATTTTATTTAGCCTGAAAGTCATTCTGTAGCCTATTTCCTTGGTCAAGACAGGCAAAAAAGCCTTAAAAGATACTTATCCTGCATCTCTCCCTCACTGGAGGCACTTAGAGCTCTTGAGGTTTGCATAACTCCTTGCCTTCCTTCTCTTAGGGGGTAAGCCTGCTCTTTGAAGAGTTAGCAAACCGATTTAGGATGTTTAGTTTCAGAGCTAATCTGCACCTTCTGTCACTTATTCAAAGTCTCTGAATGGCTGGGATGAAAACTTTCATGCAGAAAGACTAAAAAGAGATTTTGACAAAAAATACTATCATTGTGTTGTTCCTTTTGCATAGGTAGCAATTGTTTTCACAGCAATTTCAAAAACCCTGCCATCAGTTTCATGCTGATTATTAGGACCTTTAGGGGTGTGTGAATTTATTCATTTTTCATATCACGATCATTGCTAAAAGTGAGTGCGAAGAAGAACAATTGGGTTTTGGTTTGTTTTCTTCCCCCCCCCACCCCCCCCCCCCACCCCGCAGCACTGAAGAAGTGTTCCTGTTAACTCTCCATGTTTTCAGTTTTAGAAGGATTGTGCTCCTTTGGGGTAGTTCGTTACGCTCTCCAGATGGTGTTGTGACTAAGTTCGTTTTCCATTAGATGCTGATTTGAGGGCAGCAAATATATTACATTGAGAAACAGAAGTTTCACTAGGCAAAACTGATGATAAAGCACTTTGCCCACTGCCTCACTGAAACTGATTTGTATTTGGCTTTGCTTATTTTCTTTTGCTTGTTTTGAAATAAGAATGTATATATTTTAAAATGTTACCTATTCACACATAATGTAATGCCAATGTCATGAAAACTCCATAATTGTCCCTACTAAGAGCATTTTTCTTCACCATGAACCTTGTGCCATAAAGAAAATAGATAAGGGAAGTATACACACACACACACACACACACACACACACACACACACTCACTAAAAATCATCTAATTAATGTTCTTCCTAGTAAATCTAAAAGGTATGTGTTACTGGTGGAGTGAGAGTTAGAAAAAAGTTACCGCTTACTGAAAATATCCTGAGTATTAGAAGCAGCTAAAAATCTTTATGTAGATGTTTAAAAATGAGCTTTTCTATCTTATTTATGAACTGTAAAAAAACCCTGTAGATACAGATGTAAAGAAGATACCTTTTCATGTATCAGCACAGAGCACACAAAGTTTCTTTCAAGAGATTATTACAGTGTCTTGAAAAGATTGGAACACATTAAAGTGGGACTTAAGTAGGCCAGAGATTTCTGTTCATACAAAAGAAGTGAGAAGGTGTATAGCTACTGAGCTGAATAAACCTATTGCTGCTGGCTAGATTCTGCTGGCTTAGTTATAAACCTTCCACCTGTACTAGCTAGTTTCTGTAAGCTACTGAAATTCAAAGGGATGTATGTGCTCACCTTTTATTGCTTTTGCTAAGGATATTGTAACTGAAAAATATCCTAACACAATGAATTATGCTACATTTGCAGTTCCATGCCTGAAGCAACTTCATTTTTACATTATGGAAACCAATGATTTTCAATGTAACGATGAAAATATTAAGATGGCTGAGCAACTTTAATTTAAACAAGTGAATTGCCATTGTGCATTTCTCCCTTGCCCCACCTTGCTTCCTGGGTGCTAGCAAGCTTCTTAAAATGGTATATGGACATTGAAAGAATCACTTAATTAAAATTTGGTGGAGATCTTTGGTAGGTACTGCCAAACTTGCTTTCCCTGTTCTCTCTTGTTGTATGTGAATTCTCCTTTTCTTCTAATTTATTTATTTGCCATCTGCTTATGTATTTAAACCATAACATTTCCAGATTCAGGATCAGCTCTGTGAAGACTGCGATTTCTGTCACTCTCTCTGATTCTTATCAGTAACACTTCTAACAAAGCTGTCCTTGTGAAGATGCATATCTGTCATAGTGGTAGCACACTTCAGGAAGTGTATTAAGCTAAAACAACTCCCACTGTTCAACTAAAAAATATGTTCCTTGTCATGTGCTTACTGAAATTAAACTAGGGCAACATTTTAGTCTAGAAAAATCCAGTTGCTTTTTCTTGGAATGTTTGGCACTGCTGCACGTTGTTCTGCTTTTGTGAGTACCGGCCAGTTCAATCCAGAAGTGGGTGGAAGTGGGAAGAAAGGGACAAGTGCAAAAAAGAACTTAGAAATGTACTCTGGAGACCCTTGTCTGAAGTTCCTGCAGCTATTGCTGTCTCTCTGGGGGTCTTAGATAAATCTTTAAAAACTGTTTCCAAATAGTGCCTGAGTTTGGCCCTTTGTAATTGATCCTGAGCTCTGCAGCAAGAGGGAACTTGACAGTGGAAGGGATCATGCCTAAGGAGGTCCTGATGTGTTTTTTATTCAGCGGGGGCTTTGGTCTATCACCACCACTATGACCCTAGGTTTCCTTTTGAAGTCATGTTGTAACAGGTAATGTTGCACAGGTAATTTGACAGAACTTTAATTCCATGTGGCTTTTTATGATGTGACTCTCAAACAGCAGCAGAGGTCAGTGGTTGAATTCCTCATAAATTATGTGAGATGTTTCCATGGATGTTACAGTACCTAAGTACTTTGTAATCACTGTTTACATGTAATGTATTGGCAAATGGAGAAACACCACAGTTCTGTTGTCCTATTTAGATGCTCAGCTGAATGCCAAAGAATGAGGGCAGGCAGATGTTTTGCTGGTCAGATGTGTATAAAATGTTCAGTTGCAAGATAGAATTTGAGTATGCATTGTAACAAGCAGCTGGAACTTGCATCCTTTCATGGTTAAGTATTGATGATTTATGTGGGGGACATACAAGTGACTGCAGTATTTCCTGCTTTAAAGTAAGTCTGAGAGGTGTTCTTCCTAGGGTGCTAATTCTCAGGTGTGGAAATTTATAAAGCTTCACAAAACTGTCAGCCCTAACTTAGATACATAGAAAAATGCATTATATGTCTTTTCAGTGGTAATGTAAAAATTAATTCCTAGGCATCTTTTCTTCATATTCTTGAAATGTTTTAAGCTTTGCTTCCTCTTTTGTGATAGTCACAGAGAATTGCATTTTACTGGCTGTTTATTTGGCTGTTACTCAGTAACAAACAGATGCATTAGAAATGCAGTTTTATGCTTTATGCCATATCTCCAGGATTTTCTGTAGAAACCACACAACAGTTTCCAAGTGATTAAAAGGGTCTCTAAATTATACAAGTTATGATTGATAACACAGTGATCTTATGTAACTCTTAGTAAAACCTGCCAAAGAAAGAATGTTAACAAGGGATACTGAAGGGTATTTGAAATTGCTCTAAGTCATACAGAGTAATAGTGAACAGACAGCTTTCTGTAATGCTTATATTGTATTTGGGGACAGCTGGATGGAGGTCCAGCCCAGAAAAAATCACTGTTTTATTTTTGTCAGTCTGTTTCTTGAAAAAAAATGAAAAAGAGCTTGCTCTTTGCAATCAAAATACAATTGCTGTGTGACAGCTTTGATGTGGAGTATAAAATGGTCAAATCTAAGTACACAGCTGAAGGATAATTTAATGTTTCAATAGTGAAGTGCAGAAAAATAACATTACAAGTGAGTAAAATGTAATTTTAAACATTAAAAACAAATCTTCCTACAAGTATTCTAACCTCTTGAAATTTTACATATACTTGTCTGTGAATATTCCTTTAATATTAATCTGTCTGTCTAACCATATATCCTGGCTGTACTTTACAATGGTAGGCCTATAAAGACTGTAAGAACACATATCTGTAGATAAAATTTCAGTCAGCAGATGCCAGACTTTTATGGAGGCTCTCCCAAACTATAGTTCCCACCTTTCTGCTGTAATTTGTAACAGGTGTAAGTCTGATCCTGGAACCAAGAAGTGTGCATGTGGGATAAGGAATCTGGGAACAGACAGTCTTACAAGCATGTGATGACTTTGGAATTGTGGATAATGAGAAGATTGGGTGTGCTGGTTTTTGTTGGTGTAGAGTTAATTTTCTTTTGGTGGCTGGTGTGGGGCTGTGTTTTGGATTTGTGCTGAACACAGGGTTCAGAACACAGAGATGTTTTTGTTATTGCTGGGCAGGGCTTACCCAGACCCGAGGCCTTTGCTGCTTTTCTTGCTGCCACACTGGTGAGGGAACTGGGGGTGCCTGAGGGGTTGGGAGGAGACACACCCAGAACATGTCACCCAAAATGACCAAAGGGGTGTTCCAGACCACCTGACATCATGCTCAGTGTATCAAGTGGGGGAAAGAAGGAGGAAGGGGGTGACATTTGGAGTGATGGTGTTTGTCATTCCAAGTCCTGATGGGGCTCTCCTGGAGATGGCTGAACACCTGCCTGCCCTTGGGAAGTGATGAGCTCATTCCTCGTTGTGCTTTGCTTGTGTGCACAGCTCCTGTTTTCTCTATTAAACTGTCTTTAGCTCAAGACACAAGTTTTCCAGCTTTTATGTTTCTGATTCTTTCCCTGATACCGCTGGTGGGGGAGTGAGCTGCTCTGTGGTGCTTGGCTGCTGCTTGGGCTTGACATTGTGTCAGTTTTCAGGCTTTATCTTGTGGGTTCCATGGAGAAGATGGGTCCTGTTTAATGGTTATGAACTAGTTGTCCCTCATTTCAGAAGTCTCCTGACCTTTTTCCAGTTGCCTCCTCCACTTACAAATCATCACTGCAGTTCTTTTTCTTCAGACCCAAGAAGGCAAGCAGACTGTCCTACATGCAGTTTTATAAGACATTAACTTCAGTGGTGTGAAGTAGTTTTTTTCCCTTTGATTTTTTTGGAGGTTATTTTTCACCAGCTCCTTCCAGAGAACTGTTTTTCAGGCTGGTCCCACAGTTCAGCTGCAGTGCTGAGAAGCTGCTGCTGGCTGGGCTATCCAGAACTTCTTAAGCCAGGTCTGCTGCCAGTATGCATGACTCTATAACCCTGGAAGATTGTAGTCACGGATGGTACAGCACCATAGAGCTAAGTGTAATTCCAAAGTAGCTTGTAACATTCTAGTGTATGTTGTGTGTGTTATCAAAATCAGGAACCTCAGCATCAGAAAGCCCCTGATTTCTGTCAGCAAAATAGAGGTGGCAGAGTCAACCCACCTAGAGAGAAAGAGCTGTCTTATACTCTACCACTAGCAGTTTATTTCCATTATTCAAGTGGTCTATAAGTTAAAGTTGACAGACAGAGAGGCTGTAAAATTGTTTCCCTTCAATATTCACATTTAGGAGTGGGGCTTCCATAGAGAGGTAATAAGACTAGAGATAATATAAATATCTTTCTTCGTATCAAAACTTTTGACTTGACAAGCAAGCTGTTTTATATTTTGGAAGGTAATTCCATGCAGAACTAGTCTTTTGACAGCATATTCTTTGATCTCTTAGACTGGTGAGCTTCACTGAAACTCATTTTAAAACTCCCAGCTGGGATTTTGCCTTCCCTGCACATCCAGGATCAAGGCATTTCGACCTAGGGATTGTGAACACATCGAGGTGGCACAGTGTTATTCTGTGTTTGTGTGAAGATGGAAAATTCCTGATAATGTTGCTATTGGCTCATGGTATTAGAATGCAGAACCACTCAGGTATATTTAAAAGCTTTTTTGAATGTCTGTCCATCTATCATCACCTGCAAGGGATAATGCCTTTCTTCAAGCTGCTCATTTGTGACACAGATCTGTATAGAACTGGATTTAGAGAAACACCCACGTGTGGATGGGGTCTCTTCAGTAAGGCATCTTTCCTTTATCCTAGTATTCTAGCACCCTGTTCTTCCTTAAACTAAGCATGCTAGTGAAAGATGTGTTGCAAAAAGGTAGTAAGTTTTCATTTGTCAGTGTTGTTCCCTCAATACGTGTTTATGATTTTTTGTCAGTAGCTCTGTGTCTCATGCTCTGATGGAGAAATGGCATGAGTACATTCATCTCATACTTCCTTCTTTTCCAATGACTGGCACTTTTCTAGAGGTGTGTGTCAAGTACCCCAGTAAAGGAAAGGCATCTTCATCCTCTCACAAATCTGTTGTAGGGGGCACATTCTCAAAAGCATAGACCATGTTGCATTTCTTTCAGCGTGAATAAGTTGCATTTTTGGTATAATCCATATTAAAAAGTTGCACCAATAAAGATTCTTTCTTTCTTGTCTTAGCAGATTTAGTGAAAAATGGAAGAGCAGATGCACACATTGGATTTTATAATAAAGAAATATTAGAAACTTTGGCCTACACTTTTTTTATGCTGATCACTGAGTTTTACTTGAAGATCTAATAATAATATTTTCTCATTTTTTCTGTCTTGGGGAGGATTGTATAGACTGAGTGCTGAGTATCATTATTATAGTGCTAATTACCTTTGTTATCCTTTTCTGGTCTTTCTGTGTGTGCCATTTTCAATGGCAGTGGCCTCTGAGTCAAACTGTTTTCTTATTTGTATGTCATATTTCTCTGTGGCATACTGTGTTTTCCAGACTCAGCAAGAAGCTGAAGCTAAATCCTGTACCTGATTGTTTAAAACTACCATCTGAGATTTACCTCAGGTTTAAAAATTACATGTGCTCAAAATTTAATGAAATTGTGATGAGTTTTAGCAGCATAGCAAGATCTGTATTCTTTAAAAAGAATTTTTTCTGTATAAGTTAAAATAGAGATGAAAAAGGATTTTTTCCCCTTCTTTATTTATCTCACCTGAAGTTGCATGTTGACATTTGGGATTATGGATTTACTTGGACTTTATCTGGAAAGTTTGGTTTGTGAGGTGGAGTGGACAGTTGAATCTGTGCATACTAGCTTCTCTACACTACTGTGTTAACTTCTGCATCCCTGCCAACATGATTGTGAAGGCAGTATAGCTGTAGTACTTAACAGCATATAAATAACCTTTTGTTTACCTTCTCTGCTCTTGACATTATTTTTATGTCCACTGGAGCTGTTCTAACATTGAACTCATCTCTCCATCTTTAAACTCTATTACAGCAATCTTTGCTTGACATCTTCCTTTCATGTTTTTATACATTGTGATGAGCACTGAGATGGGGAATCCCAGGTGCACTTAGACTAGAAACTCAGTATATGGTTGGAGAGCTGCCAGGAGCTGGGATGAGTTGCAGATTTAAGAATCAATAGGAACTGCCTGACTTTACATGTGGGCTACCAACTGGTTGTCCTTGCTACTCAGTATGCATACTTAAGTTAGGTTCTAAATGGGATGGCACCAAAATATATACTTTAAGAAGATGATTTCAGACATAAAGATAATATTCTGTATGCTTGGTCTTAAAAGGTGGTGCCTCATTTAGGCCTTGAGTTTATCATAAATCTGATTTAGAATGTTTTTTAGTCAAGACAGTTTATTCAATTGGATCAGACTTTATTGTCTTCCTTTATATTTCTTTTAGATGCTGATGTAATTAACAAAAGCTGATTTCTTTTCCTTTTTTGTTTCTGTCCAAAGTAAAAATATAGTACAATTTTAGAAGATGAGATTGGGGAGCTTTTGTAGGCTGTATTTATGTAGAAAGAAAACCTTTTTAAAACAGGAGTTTTGAATATACAATTAAGGTATAGTGTATGATCTGTGCATATGGCTTTGTGCTTAAGTTTCCCATTACTGCATATAAAGACAAAGTAAAACATATTGAGATCAGAGTACTTCAAATTGTTTTTGTTCTCATCACTATTGATTAATGTAGATACTACTAATAGCACATTTGTGTATTGTGGGCTGCCTCAGCTAGGCTGTAATCCCATCAGCTATCATCAATCAAACATGGCTAGGCACAAGCAGAGTTTGTATAGAGGCTGTCTCGTTGGGAATACAGTCTTTTAATTCAGTTGATGTTCTGCTTCTGACCAAGTCAATTCTTCTTTTGCAATGGGATGAAATAAACCCAGAAAAATCTTTCACCGTGTCAATGCCTTAAAACAGTTTCCCATTTGGTGCAGTATACATATGGATAGTTACATTTGGTGAAATTTCTCCATGGTGTAAATTGTGTTTCTGTGTCCATGATTCTCTCACAACTAAAACTCCATTGAACCAAAACCACTTCGGAATAATAAGTGATTAAGTCAACATTGAAGTGCTATAAAATCTGTCATCACTCATTATCCAAACTAAATTCTATTGTTCAGATAAGATATAATTTGTAGTCTTACTTTTTCTTCAATGAAATATTATTGTCAGATGCCCAGAATTCCTGTATGTTGTCTCTTGAATAAAAATAGCATAGAGTATGAAATGAAAGTCTTGTGTTGCACTATAAATGTCAGAATAAATTACTTGCTGTTTATATTTTCAAATGGTGATGGGTAAGGATGGAAGAATATTTTTGTGACCAGAAATATTTGATATTATAAAGTACAATGGCTGTGAGATTGCAGATTTTATAAGGGCTTGAAAATTAGATTTGTAAAAAGATTAACAGTGTTGCTAAAGGGGTTCTCTGGAATAGGCAACATTAGAGTGTAGGGCGATATCCAAACACATTAAAAACATTCCCACCGAATAATAATTGGAAAAAAAAGGATTGTATTTTGTGGTTAAAAGTAATGCTAATGATTTTTGTTTTTCAAATAGCACTAGACATTTTTGGAAGAAAGGTGGTTTTAAAAGGTATCCAGTTTTTTAGCCCTGATAACTGGCATGCCCTCAATGGACATAGAAAATAGCTATTTTTTTCAGTAAGAACATAATAGAAGAGGAAGAGCTCTGCAGCCCTGTAGATTCAAATGAATAATTTATCAATGAAGGTTTCAATCCAGGACCTATTTTAACAAGTTGTTTTTGAATTTAAGTACATGATTATTTTTGCTGATTCAAACCTAACATGTTTAAGTACCTCCCTGTCCTGAACTTTTCAGTACATAACAGGGGGATGCTAACAGGTGATTTGTATCTGTAGTGGTATTAAATGTACAGAAAGTTTGGTAGTTAACAGATGTCAATATCAATGTGCTAACAGAATAAATTTTTAAGATTCATATAATTAAATATAAATAAAGAAAAAGCTGAATTAGATTCAATACATATTTCTTACTTGCAAGAGACTTTACTTTTGAACAAACATGTAAACTGACCTTTTCAGCATTGACTGGGATGAGATTTATAATTCATAAGAAGGGAAAAAACCTCAGGTGGTAAGTAATGGTCTGCAATTGGCTACAATAAGCTTTCATGGCAAAAATATGAGCAGTGCTTAGAACAAATTTTCAAACACCTTTTTCCTGATACCTGGTTGCAGAAGAAACCATTTTTCAAATTCCTTCAATAGGAAAGAAGAATTTTGTAGAATATTTCAGTTAATGGAAGGTGCTTCAGACAAAGTTTGCTTTCATTTGGGTTTGATGGAATTTTTGCTATGGATTTTCAGTCCTTGATTTTCAGTTGTAAGTAATCCTTTCCTCTCAAATTTGTAGCTGATTTCCTGCACTGCCTACTTGACAAGTAAACTGCAAATTATATTAAAGTGCATGTACAGTTCATAAAAAGGTGTTCTTCTAATTGATGTATTATACTGTTGGATTTCTGGGAGTACAAACATTTGTGCTGGCACATGGGAGAACTGTTTGGGGTCACCTTCTCACCCATCATCTGCCTGAGGAACCTCTGGCTCGTTTGGGCAGCACTTCAGTGTAGTATGGCTCCACACAACACTCTGCATCAGGATTTTCCCATCCTGGAAATACAAATATCACTAACAAGAGTAACAGAGCAGTAAGCCTTTTAATTGCTGCTTGGGTTTCCTTGAAGTTATTGCCTTAAGGACCAAATGTTAGGTTAGTCAAATGTAAATTCAAATTAAAGAAAAATCAGTTTGTTTTCCAGAAGTTCTCTTCCCTTGTGCTTTTGAATCCATGGTCTCTTTTTGTATCCACAAAACTGGGAAGTTTTCCTTGTTGGGTCCTCTCAGATTTTATTTTGGGGTGTAATTATACCATACATTGACAGCTGTCAGAAAAGTCTGGATTATGAAGCAGCTCTGCCTGTTATGGCTTGTTCACACTTTATCCACACATGAGCCATTAAAATGATTATTAAATATTGCTGTCAGTCAGCCTGTTGAAATGACTCAAGTAGAAAAAGCTGCTAGCAAGGAATCTCCTGGGCCCTGGGATCTTTTAAAAAGATAAACATTCAGTTTTTAAAAGATACATGAAAGGAGAAGACGCTTTACATCTAATAATTAATACCTGCCCCTCCCAGTAGCTTGTATATTAATGAGGGAATATCTCATGAAAGAGTGACCAGGATCTCTTACTCAAAATGCAAAAGCAATGGACAGAAGTCAGCATTTCTCTAAACCAAATTTATAATCATCATGTGATTCTTTTTCAGACCCTATTCTAAGAACCATATTTTTCCTGTGATTGATTTGTTTAGTTTTGCTTTCTGCCAACAAGCTGATATTTTATTAGCTTTCAGGTTTTTTTCTGTAGTTTTCGTAAGTCGTTTGAGCAGCTAAAAATTTCTTTTTGCCTTTGCAAATGAGGCTGAATGGAGTCACCAGTTTTCAGTGTCTCTGGGATCATGTTAAAAGTAGCTGGAGAGATTTGGGGCCAATTGTTACTGTTGCTAAAAAGTTGTTAATGGGGTAAGAATTGCTCCCCTCTGTTTTTGTTTCCCTCTCTCTGAGATCTTTTGTCAAGCTTATGTTGACAAGACAGCAGTAAATCAGATTGTTGAGAAGAACAGGGCTTTAGTCCCTTGAAGAACTAGTATAGGGGCCCTGTACACTGACATTTTAAGATGCTGTAAGCCAAGTAAATTATGTAAAAAGAGACAGAATCATTTGCATTGACTTTTTACTGGCTGACAAAGCAAATTATATTTTCTGTCATGTTGTGGACAATTTACATTATTTGTTAAATGATTTCTAAAATAGAATAAAAGCATCTGGAGGAAACAATCACAGAGAAAAGCCCAAGGGATTATCTTCAGATACAGCAAAATAATTGGATCCTTAGCTCTACAGGTTGTTTGAAGAATAATTCCATGCCCAGAGGAGCCAAGGGGAGAAGCCTGGAATGGTTTCCACAGATATTGATTCAAAGCTTTGAGCTGGCAGAAACAGCAAGCCAATTTCTTCCCCCTCATTTCTTGTCCCTCTTCTCTATGTAAAGAGATATACTGTGCTTTTATCAAGCAATTTTATAAACTCAGGATTTCTTCACAAGCTCTAATCCATCTCTTAATTCTAGGCATTGGACCAAAGAATGTTCCCTGACCTTTCTTGCTTTCTTTTATGGCTAGAAAGAATCTTTATTGCAAGGAAACACAACATAAATCCCTAGAAAGAAGCTGTCTCTTTATATAGATTGTTTCCTCCTGTCATGGTCAAAACCATAAGGCAAGATTCTCAAGACAGCAGAGTCTCTGTGCAGTAGCAGAATGAATATATGTCTTTTTCTGAGAGTAGATAGACACTCTGGTGGGATGCTCTGGTGGATGGGCTTCCTAAGCCAGTGATGTTGTTGATGTGAAGCAGGTTTGTTGCACCTTTTTGTTTTAGACAGGCTTGCAGCATTGTAAACGTGAGGTGCCTAGTGGGCTACTGAGAGAGGGACTGATATTTAGCTTTCAGTGTTAAAGACAGAATTTGAAATATGGGGAGACCATATGACACATGGCAGAAAGCTTCTTCAAATTTCACTGAATCCCTGTTCACTAAAAATCTACTCCAAATTTAAGTTTGTAGGTTGCTAGCTGTGAATTTGTATTCCCTTCTGGACTGGAGAAGAAGCTTGCAGATTTCTGCATGGCCTAAAGTAAATACATACAAATCTGTCTGCAGCGTAGATTTTTTGCTGATCATATGCCCCAGTCAAGTTGTTGTGTTGCAAACAGGTAAGACTCTACTCACTGCTTCAAGGCAAGGGGCTGAATTTTACACCTGGTTTCTGTAGAGACTGGCAGCAAGGCTTCCCTTGGTTTCAGAAAGATGGACATCACTATGTTTTCTTTCATGGCATCACTGCTTTTTCTTTCATGGCATCACCTGCAAGTTTTGGCTACAGGCTGATCTGAGGAAATGAGAACAAGAATGACACTACAGCATGATTCTTGGTAGCCTTTTGTTTCTTGACCTGTGGGAGACAAAGTCCATGACATGTGTACATCACTGCTGCTGTTGCTCAGTTATCCCACCCATTAGTGAATCAGCATTTCTAGAGGGAGATTCTTTGGTCAAATGTTGTGTTATCTGGGGAAGTGCTGAGTGAGTGAGTAAGTTCTTCCTCCTAGCTAACACTGCTCTCTGAACACCAAGGAGTATATTTCCTTCAATGAAGTGTCCTTTGGAAGACAGCAAAGAAAGGAATTGAAAAAAAGGCAAAAGTAGGGTTTACTTTGGCTATTGATATTTCACTTCTGAGGTGCTTGCGCAAGCATCCCAAGCTCTCTCTCAGGGATGAGGGGACTTATTTTTTCTCCATCTTCATTGTGGAGAATGCCTAGTGATAGAAACATGTTTTAGTCATATTTCTGTCTGCTTTCCATGTGTTCTTCCATAGTATACATGTGGTGTAGGTATGCTGCTCTTCAGAATCAAAGCTGTAACATTTTGTACTGTACCTTAAAAGAAACATACAGAACTGTTCTTTTTGGTGTCAGGCTTCTGAAAGGGCTAAAAATGCCTTCAGTTAACTCTTGCTTGGCACACAGGTAATGGCATCCTTCAAGTAGGTGACCAAGAAACAAGCACGGGCAAACGGAAATAGTTATATATCTCTAAATGCCACTAGTTTTTTCTTTCCCCACTCTGAGATTTCTTCTAAAATGCTATTGGACAGCAGTCCCAGAAAGATAACTTGTACACTCACTATAAATATTTTCACAGTAGTAAAAAGATCTTGTGATGGGACACCCTGAATAGGAGAAAATGCAGGGTTTGTTGGAGCCAAGAGAATGCATCATGTAGTTGGGGACACAGTCTGGAAAGGAAGCTCCTGAGCTGTTGCACCCCGTCCTACTTCTGTGTTTGACAACCAGCTATATCAGCAATTCATCAAACTCCAGTTTAAATATGTCTAGAGTCTTCTGATTCCAATATTTCTACCAGAAAATGTTTTAGATTTAGAATGTCTTAAAAGAAATGCATATAATGAAGTCTGAATTCTTTTTGTGGTGGCCAAATACTTCATCTTACACTACTTTTTGGAAGCAACTGAAAACACTGATTTTAAAGCCTGCCATATAGAACATTGAATATACAGTTTTTTGTTTCTTCCACAGTCAGTGTATTCTGTCTTGGTAAAGGAAGGAGTGAGCTGTCTTTTAACAAAAAGATGTGTCCTTGGACTTGTTGTATTTCATTGGTCTATAAAGAGTATGCAGTAAGGAAAATGTGCAAGTAGGAAAGACTGAATCTAGATCTTATGTGCAGTCCATTGCTTTGAAAGAGAACATTTTGACTTTTTGTCATACCTTAGGCCTGAAGAAAGGAGAAACAAGTCTGAGAAAAAGGGCTCCTTGTAATTATGGGAAGGTCTGACAATTTAGGCATGACATGGTACCCTGTTTCCCCTCTTAGGACCTGTAGCTACGTCACAAAACATGGAGGATGGAAAATCTGGGTGCCCTGGGTTTACGTTAGATGCCACTACTGAGGTCCAGAGGTAACAGAAGCTGGATCATTTGTGTGTTTCTATTCTGTGGGATACTATCATGTGGCTATTATTTCTCTTTTTCAAGCTGTTACTTCTACATCTTTCCTAAATCCATTCAGTTTCTTTCTATTTCATGTATAGGTAAAGGGCCATGCCTAGCTTTATTACAGACAGTTCATTCCTAGAGCTGGGTCTTAGAAAATCCACACTGTTTCTGGGGAGGCAGATTAATTTGTAAAACCTGGTGTTTCCAGTTCTCATCAAGGCCAGAACCTTGCAGATCTTGTGAAAAGGAAGAGTCAGATGAATAAAAGCATTCATTTACAGTAGATTTTCTGAGACTTTTTGAGACATGTAAACTCTCTTGCTCTAGCACATAATACACCTGCTGATTGACAGGGATGGAAGGGCAGAAGGTAGAGAGAGACTAAGAAATGAGAAAAAAGGATCAGGTTGTGCTGTAGGTTTTTTACAGCTCTTCATTCTCAGTAGTGCTACTTACTAAAGCTTTTGGGTTTATTAAGATGCAAAAGTTACATGGTTACTGGAGAGGATGAGAGATTGTATTTTCTAATTCTGGGTGCAAAGTTTAAGATATTTTTTAGACTATCAATGTACTCTTCCAGATGGGATTAAGATAAGCTCATCTCAATATTATTATCATCCCAAAGAGACTTCTTACCGCCATAGTAGCTCTCAGTAAAAAAACTGTGTTGCCTTTTGTGTGGGTCACACATGTGCTCTGTGTGCCTCTCTATAAAATAATGTGTTTCAGTCAGTGTCAGGCTATGAATATGGAATTGTTTAGTCTTCAGGGGAATGAATCTCATGCCATGTAGAAAATAACTTGTTGAGAGTTCACTTGTTGTCAGTCCAGGCACTATTTGGGTGTCACCTCTCACATTAGCACTACCAAAGCAGAATATGCCAGTAAGATAGGTGAAGATACTAAATTTCTTCCTGCCTGGATTGATGCATACAAATGAGAGTTTTTCTGGCAGAAGATGTGGAAGTGAAAGAGACTGAAAAGTGAAGAATCATAATTACACATGTGGGTCATAGGAGAAAAATGTCTTGTTATTTGGACTCATTTTTGGTCAGGGGTAGGTGAAGGAGATAGGGTGAAAATAACAGTTCTTAGTTGGCAAAACTACTGGTTTACTAATTAAATAATACAGAGTGGTAGAAACTTCTAAAGCTGGTTGAAGGTCAAAGTTCTTCCTTCTCTTCAACTCATCATAGATTTTTTTTAACTACAGGCTGCTGTTTGTGTTTAAGACATGAGTATGTTTGCTTCACTTTAACTCAATTTAGGGCTGATTTAAAAATAACTAGTTCATTTTAATATGCTTCCTGTTGCTTGTAATGCTCCTTAAAAATGGAGTATTGGAGTACTGTATTAACTAAATATCCTGCTTCTAAATTCAAGGGCATAAAAAGAAGCTATTTCTCCCCTTCAGGGGCATTGAGTAGTTTTTAATTCATTGATTTGGAGTAGTGTCCTCCAGTGATAATGTGAGAAAGTCTTTGCCATGTGGTTGGTAATGTGTGTTAAGTGAATGTCTGCACACCAGAGCATACAGAGTCATTGTGATTTCTGTGAGATAAGTACAAGAATAAGTGTAATATAATAGAATTGTGGATGTATAGGAGAGCAAGACAGAGAAAGACAGATCGGCAGTGCTGGAAGAGAGGCGGAACTCATATTGTGGAATGCCCTAGGGACCTGATTGTATCAGTTTACATTTCCTAGGCCTGTTTTACAGAGAAAACAACTATTTTCTATATTTTTTAAATGTAAATGGAAGTCTTTTTTCTTTGGCTTATGGATTAGTATTGTTGACAAAGTACTCATGAGTTGCCTCCAGGTTGTTGCTGTAAGTTGAAAGCCACTGGCAGTTTTGTTTGTTAGAGGATGAAACTGTTTAGGAGAAAAGAAAGAAGAAAGGAAGGGATAGAGGGAAAAAGATAGGATTTCCTAGGGGGTTGTTTTAAAACACTATCTCCTTGCTTTGCACCTGCTGAGAAATTAGAATTTAAGCTTGCCTGGGTTCCCTATGGCTACTTGCTGTCAGTGCCTGTTTTGGCATCCTCTGAGCAAAAAGCATGAAACAGCTTTGATTCTCTTTCTTCTCCCCTCCTTCCCATCTGTTGCTTCACTCTGGATCATGAGGTGTGCCAGCCTCCTTGTGCTGGTAGTGAGATCAAGCAGAGGCTCTTCTATAAATGCTGACAGCGTCTGAGACCCCTATAATTGGCATTATCTGCAGTGTTCCAGATATCAGCCAAGGATCAATGCAGACAGAGCATGGAGCAACACCTGGAGTCTTTGCACTGCTATGAGTGAGTTTCTGAAAAAAGAAGCCTGGTCTTGCAAGCAAGGCAGTAAGAGCATTAGTGTTCTTTGAGGCTGGTAGCTCTCTGAAATCAGTTTTAGGGTTAAAGTTGTGCAACCAGTGCAATGTAATTTTTTCCAGTGTGTACCACTCTAGGACTACTGTCAGCTAAAGGCAAAAATGTATAGAAAAGGCTGGTACATATACACTTCAGACTGAAGGCAGAGAAAATATTTGATCTTTCATTTTTTATTAACTAACCCATTTTTCACCAAAGCTGAGGTGGAACAGCTGTGGCCAGTTCAAGGATTCTGCCTTTCCTGGATACAGTGCCAGGTATGAGTGACTTGAGAGTGGGAGATATGACACTTCCTTTGTTAGCTGCATACTCATCATTTCAAAGTGTGATTATGAAATTCTTCCTGTAACACATGAATTTAAAGGTTTTATTTCATTCTAACTGCCATTGTTAGAATTCAAGGTTCCTCTCCTGGTTATAGGGGTATGGAAAGCTAGCTGTTAGGCTCCCTATTAAAAGTTTATGAAGCTACGTTACATAAATACAGCTCTCCAAATTTGGCTGTATGTTTTCAGTAGTGAAGGCTGGTTTTTTTCCCCTGTTGTAACATTTCATCCTGAATTTTCTTTGTAAAGTGGGCAAAAACAGTAATATGGTTTTTTTATTTTCTTGTTTTCAGGAGAAAAGGAGGCTAACAACAAATAAAAGTATATTTCACAATATTGAAATTATTTGGATGAGAATTGTTCTGAGAGGTGGAATTTAAAATGAAAAATTTCTCTCTTTCTTCCTTCTTTCCTCCCCTATTTTTATCCAAAACAGTTTGACTTTGAGAGTAAAAAATACGTTATTAAGAGGGTTTTTCACAGAGAGTTTATTAAAGAGAAGGGTAAAACTGTAAATGAATTCATGCAGAACTACAGTTCATCAAGTCCTGCAAGGGACACTACTACCTCTGATGCTCATTAAAGTGGTAGGAAATTGGTTTGAAGTAGATAGAAGAAAATGCTTTTTAAGAGTCTTTAGTGAAGTGCAGGAGAGAATTTTTCATTAATTTCCTCTAGTAAAGGATTGGGTGGAAGTTGCTGCCTTTTTATCAGTTTCGGAAACTGATACTGTGGTTACTAAAAGTTCAATTTTTAGTATTTTCAGCATCTTTTCTCACTGACTTTGCTGCTTCCTGCATGTTGAAATGTCACTTTTTACATATTTGTTTATCTCTGACTGTAACTGCTGGATATACTTGTGAAATAAAAAGGAAATGAACAGCTCTTGCAGTTTCCAAAACTGTCATACTAAAATAAATCATCAGCATAATTTGGGAAACTTGTCAGACTGTAATTAGGATTAGTTTTATTGAAGACTGTGTTGTGGTGGTTACTAAGCAAAAGATAGAACATAATTAATGACAGCCACTTCAAGTCACCTTGTATTATATGCCTTTTAACTGTTGATTTATTGGTGCAAAATTACAGTGAGGTGGCAGTGTGTGCCACTTCAGCATATTTGGGTGAGCCATTCAATCACCTCGAACATATTTCCTATTTGGGCTGGCAGACACAGCTTTGCATCAAGTGGCAAGGGAAGATAGATGTAGTCTGGAACTGTGCAGAAGAATGCTGCTTCAGGTATGTTCTAAGCTGGTGTTTTTCCTGAGAATTTTACTGCTTTACCAGCACTATCTTTGTTCATATACCCATACAGAACCTTGGCATAGTCAAGAAAAAAACACATTGCAGCAGATCTGCTCTTCCTCTTGCGTCCTGTTGCAGGCAAGAGGATCAGTGGTCCTGCTTCAGCCAAAGTAATAGACTCCTGCAAATTCAGTCAGTAGTGTGCTGAAAGCAATGTGGACCTGAAGAGAGTATGAAGTCTAGGAAGTACCAGTTGTTACAATTTTATGTTGACATCAGTATATTACCTTCAACATCAGGTCTGATCACAGAGATATACAGGTATGGTTTTCTTATGTACTGTGCTGGTGGGAGAGGGAGGGATAGAAAATTACCAGACCTGCAAGAAAACAATTAAAAAAAAAAAATCTGGTCACCTTCAATTGCAGATGTCTAATAGTCATTTAGTTCAGAAAAAGCCACAAAATACTTCCCAACTGCTTGCAGCATCCTTAAAACCTTTAGTATAAAAGTTAAAAGCCTCAAATTTGGAAAGAAAAGAGGGGAGACCAAGAGGTCTAAATTTTCATTGTACTTGGAAATACATTAAACAGAATTTCCTGTATGAGCTTGGTAAGCTGGTCCTGTATCACTGCACAGACTAGGCCAGTCTAAGTATGGACCTGTACCACTGTGATTCAGGGGAAAGTTTCTGGAATGTCAGTGTGAGGCACTAACAGGGTGTCAAAAAGGTAGAATTGCTGATTCTGCATAAGAAAGGCTGGTGAAGAGATTCTTTCTGGTCTTTGATTATATGCACTCAAAGAATTTCAAGGATTCATGACACAACTACTTTTTATTCTTGGGGGTCACATGAGATTCAGTTATTTGTTCAGTTTTTCTTACTCCTTTCCAGCATCCAAACCCAGAAAATTGCAAATGTGCCTTTGGATGTGAAAGGCAGTAATCTAATATAGTCAGAAAGTAGATAAAGAGTTTTGATCAAGAGGAAGGGAGACATCATTACAGTACTAGGAGACAAGTTAACAAATATAATGAGACAGAAGAGGTATGCTGAATTGACAGTGAGAATTATGTGGAGGCCAGAATGCCTGGATTTCTACCAGGCCGAGTCATTACTGGAATTCATGTGCCTGGAAATGTGCTCTCTTAGATGTGATTTCAACAGTACTTCTGTAAATCAGATGGCATGCTGATGCAAGTCAATTCTTTGACTACGGAAAAACACTTCAAGAGTTGAAATCTCTAGGAATGACGCTTTGCTAATGCCAGAAGGATTAATACTCTATAGACTAAGTAGCCGAATTCTGCGATAACTTTCGTCATCAGGGTTCTTGGTCTTTCTTTATTAGTTGCTAGAATATATTTCTATAATTATGCATTTCTCTGTATTGCATGCAATTGCATAAAATTAATTCATTGTGTTTGGACATTTTTTTTCAATTGAAGCCGTTTTATTGCAATAATATCTTTTTATTACAAAAATAAATAAAATAGTTTTAGTATTTTATAAAAAATAATTAATATAAAATGATGAGAGAATGTCTGTGGAAAAAGCTGAGGATCTAGAATGTTAAATACCAAATGGAAGGATGTGCTCCTCTAGATCCTAAAGTAATGGCTGGGATTTTTTGTCTTTTGTCCGATGCTTCTGAAGTTTTCCATTGCTTACTTCAAGTACTGAAGTTTGAAGGGACAGGTAATAATCTTGCACCTCATCACTTTGTCAAGCACAATACTACATTCACTGAAATTTTCATTGTCACTGCAACACTGAATCTTCACTTGTAAATGAAATAGCAGTTCCTTGTGCAGCATATAGCTGTGACAAGAGACAAAAGTGGTTTTTAATAAATATGTGTTTCATTTTTTCCTGCTGGCAGGATAGCTGGTATTCTTGAAGCCCCTAGTAATTTGTCTCTGTAGATGACTGTCTTTGGCCATCACTGCCATACCTTCAAGCTGACATCAAGCTGAACTCCCAGTCAGCACAGACAGCAAGGAATGTACTGAGATTATGTATGGTAATACAAAATACAGTACCATTCCTGTTATCTGTGAAGAAGAATGCACTGGATTTACTTTAAACAGTTTTTGAAGCTTTAAAGAAGAAATTTGGATTGGAATATCCATAAAGAACTAGTTACAGCTGTGGATTTTTATTCCACCTAGCCAGAGGAGGTTCAGCACCTTTGAAGGTGTTAAACAAAACCACTCTTGCTTGTTTTAGCTCTGTTTGAAATGCAGACAGGGGTGAAAAAAAGTCAGTGTTTACTAAAAGAGAGAGAACAAAACTGGCCTAACGAGTAAAAGATGTTGAGAAGTATCAAAATACTGGTGCAAAAAAGCAAACCAAACTGGCCTCTTATTGAAATACCTGTAATGTGCCTTCCATCAAGTGAAGTCATGAGATAAGGAGAGGATTCCTCCACTGATATAATTGTTACTGTTTAATTTAAACCGGTAGATTTTTAATGCTTGCACCAAGAAAGAATCCCTCAGCTCTCCTTTATTTTTCCTCAGCCTCGTGTGCATCTCTCATTTGCATTCTCAGATGCCAGTAGAGTGCTAGACTTTGATCTTTCACATACTTAATAATTTGCTTTAAGCAAGTCCTTAGTCCTTTAGAATCTGATTTACATTTGAACTAGCATCTGATTTATATTGTTCCAGCGTTGAAAAGGGTCCAGGATCCACTTGTAAGCTGTTTCATTCAGGCTGTTTTATAGCCTGTCTTTTAGGAGGAAAAGATTATGTCTCAGTGTGAAGGAGAACTTGGTTCAAAGTCTTCCCTGTGAATTTTGCATACTTCCAGTGCAGATAATTTGTTGACTTGGTGTCCTGGCTTACTAGGTTCACTGCAGAACTGCAATGGTCCTCTGCATAATATTACTAAGATCTTTAAGAATGCTTCTATGGTGCACATTGAATTAGCTGTGTACTCTGTGTGGATAGGAGTCAGAACAAAAAGACTTCCTAAATTCAGGGACTATTAAATTCTCATTCCATACTAGGCATTCTTTTGTGCCTTTCATTATACAGAAGATCTAGCAATCTGTTTATTCTCTTTCTTCTAGTAGCCATTACAATACTTGTTTTGTGCAAGTTATTCTTACATTTTCCAAAAAGAAAAGCTGGTATGCTCAGTCAAACATCAAACATCACTGATGCAGCAAAATCTTTAATTGGATTTTTGCTTTTAAGAGGAATGATCATAAATTGCTTTTTCTGTAAATAATAATGAAGCAGGATGGTTTGGGAAAATTATGATTCTAACAGAGAAAAGTCATAATAGAAACATTTTTAAATGAGACCTGTATTATCTTAATGTAAATTATTCATCGGTTATCAAATTTCGATGAGGTTTGTGAACCTAACTTTGTTATGATTCTTTAATATAATTTTAATATAACTTTAATGTTTAAATCTGTGATGCAGAGAATGGAATTCTACTCAGGGAAACCATTCTGATTTCTGTATAATTGAAAAAGTTTATGTATTCATTGGGCTAGTAGTACTGGGAGCAGACATCCATTTCCCTGGATGTCTGGTATAACATGGGGCATAAACATGATTGTACTTGGACAAACAGTGCTATTTCAGGAGAAGAACGTGCTACATCTGTTTTGGCATCTTTCTTGTTGCCAGGGGCTGATCAGGAAGGTTCTTGGCTTCTGTACCTAATGGATGCAACTGACTGAACTGAATTTCTGTCTGCTTTATGCTCACTTTATTGAAACTTCTTTTTATGGCTTCTTTTACTTGTTCAGTTTAACTGCTGCTTTTCCTTCAACATCTTTGATACTCATGTGGTCATTCAATTCTCCATGTCACTGCATTTTGTGTATATAGTTTGCTCTCAAATACAACTGCACCATGTAAAGCTGTTTCATAACTATTTCATAGAATTCTTAAGGTCTTCACCCTGCAATTCATGAAATGCAAAATATGTGGAGAAAAAGTAGATATACTTCTTTGTCTGCAATTCTTCTGGCTCTTGAGTACTGAAAACAGTTATTTCATTTGGCCATGACAAGAGTTCTCTGTTTACACAGAGTAGTATTCTAAGTAAAACATGGACACTAACAGAAAAATATTTTACAGGAAATAAATTAGTAAAAGTGTACAAAATGTTGCTATTTAAAACATATTTTTAATCAGACTTTAGTATAAAATACTCTCTTTTGAACTAAGATTGCAGATTTAGTGGATTTGTGGAGGCCTGATTGGTATTTGTTCTATTCTGCTAATTTAAATTTGAGGTTGTATTTGAACTGTTTGACGAAGTCTTAAAGAATGACAGACTACTAAACTTCGAAAGATAATCTGCTAAACCCCAGGGAGCGCAGAGATTGTGGTGTCTCAATCCTTAGAAATACTCAAAAGCCATCTGGATATAGTCTTGGGTACCCTGGGTCTTGATGGCCCTCCTTGAGCAGGGGAGTTGGACAAGAGAGCCTCTGGAGGTTCCTTCCAGTCCCAACCATTGTGTGAATCTGTTAGAGGACTGCCCTGATGCCATGTTAAAGGTACTTCAAAAATTTAGCTTTATGTTTTCTGTCATCTTGTTTCTGAACTGGCTGTGGGATTGCTGACAGGGAGATCTCTTTATCTCAGTTCTTGTGATGTCTCTAAACAGGATTTCTCAGTAATGGTTACAGTAATTGCTGATTAAAGACCCCTTACACCTGGCACAAATTTGGTCATATAATCCATTATTCCAATGAACCTCAGTGTCTCTTCTGTTGACTGGACATGATGATAATGCTGTTATACTCTGCCTGCACATCTCAGTGCACTAACAGCTGTCTGTACTTCCAATACAATACTTCCAATGAATGTCCATTGTGCTTTTTTTTTGTGTGTGTGTTTGGTTTTAGCTTGGCCTTTTCCTAATCTTTCCAAAGTTGTTGAATGTGTCTTGCTGCTCTCTCTTCCTGTTTTTTTTCCCATAAGAAATGTTACTCTGTAAAACTTGATGCCCTGTCTGTGCCATCATAAGATGAATGCATAACCTTTTCAAATGGCTTCTGCCTGAATTTTGCACATTCATCTAACACAGGAATACCTGATATCAGTGGCCTCTCAAATTGCTTCCTTTTATAGGCAGTAAAAAAAGTTCCAATTTTAAACAGATCCTTCCTTGTGCAAAGGCAAGGGAAGACGTAGCTACGTTATGTTTTCTTATTTGTTATATTCTGCAGTTGTCTTAGTCTGCTGTAACTTTGAGAACAGTGAGGCTGCAGTGGGATTCAGTTGCTGCAAGCCCACTGTTGTCCCATAGTGGTTTGTTACTAGTGTGTTGGGATTATTGGTCTCGGTCAGCAATGAGCTGTGTGCATTGTATTTATGTAGATCTTTGGATAATGCAAGTAAGGATTGGTACAGAATGTAAACTCTGGTGGAGGTCACATTAGACACTGAAAAAATGCAATTGAATTATTAAACTGAGAGGAAAATGTTGTTATCCCCCACTGAAGTAAGAAGCTGCTTACCAGCCAGTTTAGCAGGGAAGATGTTTTTTAGTCTAATAAACAGATATTTGCATATCTAAGGAAGTGAACAAGCACTATTAAGAAAAATGGACAGACTGTCTCAAAAATGGAGGAAACAGAAGGAGTCAGGATGAAAGATGTAAATCCGTTTAGATCCCAGGAACATTTCAAAGCCTGTTGTGATTTAACTGACAAAGGAGTATGAAGATCTCAGGGGGAATGGAGGAGTGCACCTGAAGGTACTCAGTGAGACATTCATCTATTGCAGATGAATTCTCAGATCAGAACTTGTGAATAATTTTTAGATGATAGTTAAAATGTGAAACATAAGGTGTGCACAAGGACCTGAGCTGTGATTACCTCCTTGTCAGTGCCAGCTCAATATGGATGTAGGTACAGATCAGTGTAACTACATTAAACAGAGATTTTGTCTGTTTGGTGGTAACTTTAGTAAGCATTCAGCAGTGTTGTCAGTTTTGAAAGTTATTGATAAAATGTATGACTGATTTTTTACCAGAATTTGGCTTAAATATGATTTAAGGGAACGAACAAGACACACTTAATATAAAAATATAGCAATGCCATACCCTAGGGCATTTGTGTATCATAAAAGTAAAAAGGAAATACTAACAGGAGTAAGTGTTGCTGTCATCATCCCCCTTGTCAGTATGGTCACTCTGTTGGTGGAATGGAGGGCTGTAATCCATCACCTTTTCAGAATTTCTTCCCCCATTCTGATGAGGACTGTTGCTTGTCCAAACTGTCACTGTGTGTGCAGCTCCACATGTTCTCTGAGCTCTGGATGATTTTCTATCTTGCATTTATTTTCTGGTGGGATATTGGATTATCAATCTTACTCTCTGTGTCAGAGATCTGACTGATCTCTGTAAACTTTGTTCTGGACTAGATGGCTCCTGTTGTTTGTCAGGCTCTGCTTTTCCTTTTTTTCTCAGGAAGTCAGGAGTCTGTTCCTGAAATACTTGTCCCAGGTCTGTCCCTGTCTCTTTTGTTGTCAGCTCTGGTTAGCTCCTTGCCAAACTTAAGTAGCACAATTCATTTGGTATTGGTCACCAGCCTCTCTTTAGTGTGTCACTATTCTTTTGTAATTCCAGATAACAAATATGTCTTTCTAGGGTATTTTATTTTTACAGTTTGCAGTATTCCTTTTTGTGACAGATTTTCATGTTTGGGTTCTACTCTCTGAGTTAATTGAAACTATTAAACACTTGCAGTATGGAACCACAACTGTTAGAAATAAGGCCACTTTCTAATTGCTGTCTTTATTGTCACTAATATCAGTTACTTCCAGGTGCAGAATGAAGCACCATTTTCATCTCTTCCCATTGTTTTTCATGCTAAGAGATTTTCAGCTGTGGTGAAGGTTTCAGCCATTCTGCTTTTCCATCTTGCTAATTTCTTTGATTTCTTTAATTATTTTCCCCCTTCCCCTCAGATAACCATGTGGGGCTAAGTCTGGGCCCAGATACTTAAGAAAAGACCCTCTTTGTTAGGAGACATGCTACTGCCTGCCTCTGCATAAGAGGGTGAGTCCAGGGTGCAGCCCACCACTCAGCTCTCCAGCAGCAGGAAAGTGAAGCTTCTTGATGGTTCAGATCTTGGTGCTGCGTTTTACTGTGGGAAATCCAGGGTATCTGTGCAGAAGCATGATTTTTCTTCTGTCCCAGTCCTGCATACCTGCTTTTTAACTGTGATTTTTTTAACCTGTCATGAGTAGCTGCACAGCACATGGTTGGCAGGCTGTGCCCATGCTGACAGGTAACAGAGTGAAGCAGTAAATTCACTTAGCTAAATCTCTCTAGGAAATCTAAATGAATCAGAAGTTCACCTTGGACTTCTGTATTCTGATCCATTGGGGTGTAATTTGAGCCTCTTGTGAATAGGGATTCTGTGACAAGACTTAGTTTATATGGTTGCATCCTTAGGTATGAGTGGGAAGGAGAGAGTTTGGATTTGGATCAGGACAAAGTGAGTCCTCTGTTACTTGTGTTTCTTTAAAATTAAAGATGATGGGGTTTTATTGTGATATGTCATAGAAAGATACTAATTCTTTTATTAAAATAATTTAATTAACAAAGTGATGAATGGATTACTATTTTTAGTGTTGAGATAATGAAGTTTTATCCTGATCTACTATATCGAAAGGATTTGCATAAGAATGTAAGATAAACTCTATTCTAGGACTTAGAGTACACAGCAAGATCTAAAAACAGTGTCTCAGGAGCTATCCAGCACAGTCCATTTGCATTTCTTCATCTTACTCTGGAACAGAAAATAAATAGATACAGTCCTCACAAAAACATTGCCTTCAGATGTAGTGAATATGATAAGGTACATTGTAATTTTATCTCCAGGTGAAATGTAAGATGCTGCTAATGCTGAGTAACTGCCTGTCTTTGCAAAATTCCTATTTCTACTTTCCGTGTTAAACTGTGCCCATCACCTGTGAATGTGATCTCACCTGAGAGCAAACATAAAAGAGGTAAATCTTGGTATGTAGAGTGTTGTACATATGTAGACATTCATCTCTTTATTACTGTGGTGCAAATCAGTTTAATGCATGTCAGATGAAAAAAACAAACCCTCATTACTACTCTTAAGTAGAATGGAGTTCTGGAGTTTTCTGTGTACCTGCACCTTGATTTTGCAGCAGAGAGAAGGAATATGGCAGTGGCACTTGATCATTTTCTTTGCAGCAGCATTCATACTGATAGTGCTCAGTAATCAGTGTCGTGTTGTTTTCAACCATAGAATCCTCATGCTCTATTAACTCTGGTGGTAGGAAAATGGCTGTTGGCAATTTTCCATCATGTCAGTGCTCTTAGTATTTACGTTAGAAACAGTATTTATGAAGGCAACAAAAGTATTTCTTGTTTTTTCCTCTCTCTGGATATTTCGGTGTTGAGAGTGGGAATGTATTTTCTCTGTTTGTCTGTTGTTTATATCCTGTAGAGGATGCCTATACATACTACCCCTATTAACCTGGAGTAACAGAAACCTGAGCTCATTTCAGCCTGTGTCCTGGTTTGAGCCATACAACTCCCTGTTTGAATTCCCACATAAGGCTGAAACTAAGAAAAAGAGTTTATATTTATAAAGATATTTTGTGAGAGGTTTTTTTTCTCTTGTTTAATACTGAGCAGAAATTCATAATGATCTGTCCAGGTATTATTTTAAAAGAAAGGCATTGCTCCTGTGCAGATCGATACAACCTAGATGATGCACAATTCATCCTCAATGGGCCATTGCATTCATTTTTCATTTTAACATTGAATCATTTGATATACTTTGAAATAACAAAACAATGATCTATGGACTAGGGGTATCAAAATGGAAAGAAATTTAATGATATGCATGTCAAATAAAATCAACAGATTTCTATTTTATTTTCTTAAACTATAAGCTAGCTATCACCCAGTGTCAAGGCTCAGTTGCTTGAAAACATATCAGTTCTTTTTTCTGTGTTTCTGGATATTCTCTCTCCTTACCCTCCCCAGCTTTCTCTCCCACATTTTTTTTCCCTCTTGGATCCTTTAATATTCACATTGCATTAAACATCTGCCATACGCATCAAATACTCTGAGAATCCATCCATTGTTTATGTCAGTTAATGTTAAGCAATACTTTGTACAGCAATAAGAAGCAATAAAAACCCCAGCAATAAAAAGCTGTGGGGTAGTGATTTCTCCTCAGGGTCTGCAGCAAGCCGTTTGATTTGACTGGAATAACAGCAAACAGGTTTAGACCTTTGCATTAACTCTGCAGGCCAGCGTCCGTGTGGCTTGTTAAGTGTCAAGCTTACAGAAGGGTGAAGATGGTACAGTCCTGGAGATAAAAACTGATGGCTGCCAGAATAAGCATTTGGCTGAGCAGAAACATTCATTGAAGCTTTCCTCTGGGGGTGTCATCCAGGTTATTTGTGGCTTCTGTGCGTTTGAATACTTAAACGTGTACTGGGATAAGACAGAGCAGTGCTGCTAGGTTTAAAGACAGCTAATTTAGGGTATTTAGGTCCTAACTGCCAAAAGTGAAATACAGAATTGATTTAGTTTTCAGGAAACATGCACTTTGTATTTTCTGAAAATAGGGTGTTTGAAAGTGTCTCAAGGTAAACATGGGCTTGAGAGAGTTTTTACCAACCCTGGGATGTTTGGGTGTTTTGGTGTGCCATCCCATTGTATCATTCCCCTGCCTGCCTCATCCCTCCCCCACATATTTTAAGGGGATGAAGTATATAATGAAGTCACTTGGTTTTCCAGAACAAACTTCTTTGACATATACTAATCAAACAGTGCAGCAAAAAAAAAAAAAAAATCAGCTGCTAATTTAGATATTTCTTATAAGTACCATTATCAGTAGTTCTTTATCAGTAGAAAATTTAAATATTTCTTTATTTCTTTAATTTAAATATTTTTTTTATTTTAATATTTTAAATATTTCTTACAGTAACTACTGTTTGACTTCATGTTTTTTAATGAGATCTGTCACTTTTTGTATTTGGCTTGTTCCTTAAAGTCTGTATAAATCATGAAATGGTATTGTGCTACAGAAAAGCATCTTCTACTTAGTAAAACAAATTACTTTGATTAAGGAATCTGAGTGGCAGAAATATACAACCTTCTGGTAAACAGTTCTTTTTTTTTTTTTTCCTATTGGTACAGTAGCATTCATTTAGGAAATTGCACAAGGCCTTTAGAGAGATTTAATAAAGCTATTGATTACATTATGCAGTACTAGGAAAGGGCAAAAAACATACTTATGGCATGACTTAAATAAACTGATACTAGTCCATGCTTCCTCTTAACTTGTTGAATTTGCTGTCAAAAAAGTGGAAATCCCGTTAGCAAGATACCTGCCCCAATATCCTGAAGAATGTTTCTGAAGAAATGAATGAAAATAACATTGTGAGAGGCACATAGATAAATCCAAATTATTTTTTTTAGTGTCATTTTTTGTAATAAAAGTAGGGGTTATAAGAAAAAAACATGGAGTTCATGGAGTGAACAGTTTATTCCTGCATGCCTCCTGGGTTTATTAAGGAAAATGTATGTGTAAAGATGCTTGGCAGAAAATTCTTGTCTCTCATTCTGTTCTCATTTACAATTTGCAGTGTTTCAAGGGTCTCAGATATTTATTTGGGAGACTTCTCCTGTATGCTAACAGAAAATGTGCAGAAGTAATTCATACATCTAGTTTTTTCCCCCTTAGTGCTTTTTACCTTTCATCATGAGTATTAGAAATTTAATACTGTCATATGTTCTGGAGTATCTAGCCCTTGGTTACATCACAACCAGCAGCTAAAACAAGTAAGATTGCAGTGCATAATGTTAGTAAATGTGAATGTCTGTTGGTGTTTGTTCATGCACTCATATTTATATGTATAGTGAGGATGTGTGCAATATCCTTGTCCAGCTTCAAATGGAGGTGGTTAAATGTAGTAGAATCACCGTGATGAAGAAGATGCTTTGATGTTTGCAAGAGAGTCGGGTGGTAAAGGGGGGGAAAGGCCCCAAAGATCCATGGCACTCTGCATGAGAGAGCTGGATCTTTTTGCATCTAATCCTTTTCTGTTCTAACCTTGCTGACATTTAATGTAAGAGTGATGTTCCCAGTTTGTGCTTTGGGGAATATAATGGTTTTTAACAGAGCCTAGAAGATACCAAGACTGAGTGGCAAAGACTGAAACAGTATCATTTATGAAAATTGCACAGATACTAAGTTCATAGATAAAAAACCCCTATCAAATGTGTATATTCTTTGTGGCCAATTTAGGTGTGAAATTGCTAATTTCTGTTTTGCAGTTTGATGATAATTTGCTGATAATGGCAGAGGATTATATTTTGATGTAAGCTCATATAGTTATGATGCCTTAATTAAATGTTTGGAAATAAGCTGTTGAGCTATGTACAATTTTTGTAACTTAATTTCTTTTACATGAAAGTCATACAGAAATAGATTTTAAAAAATCTATTAAATCTATCAATCTAATCCTAATGCTGTCCTTCTATTCAATTAATTGTACCAGTATAGTATGTTAGTGTGAAGCTCCAACACATTTTTGTCTTGTGATTTTATTTTAGATGTATAATTTTTACTTGTTGGTCATGAATTTAGTTTCTGTGAAGGCCAGGAGAGGAGGTAGAAACCCTTTATTATTCCATCACTTCATGGGACTCTGCACTGCTGTATCAGGAAATCTCAAGTAACAGTTTTATGACGCATGAGGATATTATTCTCTGCAAGCAATAACACACGTTTCTATTTCCCTGGCAATATCCACATAATCAAACATTCACAAGTGCTTTACAAAGAATTTAATTAAATAGTGTGCAGAGTGACTGGATGCAGCATGTACACAAGCTGTTAGATATTCAGTAGTTCCCATTTTGCAGTTAGTGCAGAACACTTTTGTGCAGTGATACGTGTGAATGATATTTCCATCAAAATGTGCATTATCACTCCTCCCTTTGTACCTTACTCCTTAAAAATGACACTAAAACCTTAACAGATGTCACCTCCAGAATCACAGGATACCTTGCACAGGGCTCTAATGGTGTGATAAACAGAGAAATACAAATTCTCATGTTGAGACTCGAACATCACACATTGTTCCTCTGAAATCCAGAGTTTATTACTCCTCAGAGAAAGATATGGATTATTGTGTCTTTTACCACACAACTAGACGTGTTTGGAATTTTATTTAAAGGTAGTAGAAATTTTTGAAGCTATCAAAGACCAGCTACTGAAAAATTAACATTGTGCCTTGGGTATTCAGAATTTAGATGTGGACAATAAAAAACAAAAAATTTCATGACAGTGAATATTTTCAGAGACCTGAAAATACTCAGAGATTCTGTCAGTCAGGGGAGATTAAGAAAGTCTCTTTGGCATTAAAGTGCAGTGTATCAGTCCCTGTACTAGGAAATGGTAGTGTGCTCATATTCACTCAACATTATTGGTATGCTCATGTCACCTGCAGGGATTACCATTCTGGAAACTGACAGGGTTATCTAATATGTTTTGTTTTCTCTTTTCAGAAGAGCCCTTTCAGCAGTAGCCAGTGCGTGAAAGGACTTTTCAGGCTTGCAGAGAAATGGGGCTGTGTTGGATGAAAGTGATTTAAAATATCCCTCTGTGGCTGCCTTCCTGCAAGGCACTTATCTGTCCATCAGATTGGAAGGTTTTGTTGGTGTGTCAGTGCTGTAAAGTATCAGTCCAAACCAGAAAAGCAATAACAATGACACAAATAGTGAAAGACAGTCTGTAATTAGCCTATAAATGTGTTTAGTGTGGGACCTCACCCTTGTTTCCCAGTTCCACAAGAGTTATTCCAGCTTATTACTGGATGACACTGACAAAATCTATCCATTTTGGCTGGAAAGAAAGACCAAAAGCTACAAATCAACCCAAAGGAGAATAAAGAGATAAAAGGACCAGTGAAAAATAGGAACCTGGCTTTACTTTTGTGCTTGTTCTGTTCTGTGTTTGAAGGGAAGTGCTGGAGACTTAATTGGGGTAAATAAGAACAGTATTCATCTTCTGAAGACACCTTTTGGAGGAAAGTTTAATTGGTGTAAGAGAAGTTCTGGCTTCTTTACACAGTTGAGAATGGGAGAGATCCCTGTTTAATGTTAATGAAAACTTGCCATTAACTTCAGTGATTCCACCTGGTAATTTTTGTGTCTTTTCTTTTCTCCCCATCCCTATTCCTTCTTTGTATAGCAGACAGGAGCTTTTCATTTTGCATGTCATTTATAGAAATGCAGTTATTCTAAAAAAATTGCACAGTTCAAGATTCAACTGAAGAAGAAAAGGAAAGCATGTAGTTTTGAATTTACTCACATGCCTTATTTTGAACACCACGTTTTGGATTTTTCCTTATTTTCTTTAATTAGGCTCGTTTTCTAGTGTTTGCTTTTCTATAAAATATTTATTCTTTAGCATTTGAAGTGTGTTTCTGTGATTTGGATATTTTCTGCATGTATTTGGAAGTAGCTGCTAGACTTTCCTTGAATTCACTAGAAGGCTGGTACTTTTATGCTTCTTAAAGCAGGCCCTTTTTAGGAATGCCAGAATATACCCAAATTCTCATTTCCCAGTATTTCAGTGGCAACTTCATTTGAGTCTTGGAGCAGGGCTCCTGCAGTCAGTTTGTTCTCCAAGCCAATTCCAGCACACACATTGGCAAGCCAAACCAGACAAACCTAGGAGAAGTGTCAGTGCTGTAATACAATTTACAGTATTATTTAAAATAATTAGGTCAGAATTTCTCTTGTTCATGTTAGGAAGTCACCCAGTGAAGGACCACCTAGATAGACTTGTGATATCTGCCAGTGAACTAGCCTTGGAAGCAGAGGTAGTAGAGGCAAATGAGAGAGGAGTGTGGCAGCCAGGCTAATTAATTGAGAAGTCAGGCTAATTAGTTTGACTGGAGGGAGCACCATGCTGATGTCACATTGCAGCTTCCAAAATCCTGTCTGATTTGCACACAGGTTGTACTGGGCTTCAAATAGACAAGCAAGTTGTTTCTGGGCTCTTAGAGAATTTTTTTGCCATGAGGCAGAATTGTGTATTGGTTGGTTTATGAACCTATATTGAAATAATAGAAATTTACTGTAATTTTAGGTTTCTTTCCAGACTGGTAGTCAATTTAGTTCCTTTTCAATCTTCTGCAGTAAGATTTTTCTAAGACATGTATTGTAGTATTGAGTTGTTCAACCTCATGGCACTGGGACAGATTCCTTGGTGCTTTTTTTTTAACTCGATGAAGGACTGTCCCATCTTGTTCCTAATATTTTCTCACTTAATAAATACAAAACTAGTAAATTTCCTTAAGTTTTATATGGTTCCATTGTTCCAGCTGGCAGGACTGAGAGGTGGCTGTCAGCAGTCTTGCTCCCAGAGGATGCATGCTAGCAATAGGGCACGCTGGAAAATGCCTTGTTAAGTAAGAACTGGGGATTCTGAACAGTTGGCCATTTTTCTTGAGGTTATGAAACAAGATTTATTAGTGCACCCCTAAATGTCAGTCATTACATACATTTTGATGTGTAAGATGTTCATTAAGGAGTTGCTTTAATGAAAAGATAAAAATGCTTGTAGTAAGAGTCTGTGTTACTGTGCTGATATGGTAAAGTAAACATTTGAAGCAGTATCAAACCCAGAAGTAAATCAGCAGGGTGTTGTAAATAAGCTGGATTCTGTATAACAAGCTTCATTAGAAATACTATGTACTGTATAACGTCAATAACATGGTTATCATTTGTGAGCAGATAGTGGCATAAGATAAAAATGAATATTTTATTAATGTTTCCTAAGAAATATTACTATAAGCTCTTTTTTCCCCCATGTATGTTATTTAAAATGCTTTTAGTGGTGATTTATGGTCCTTCTTACAATAGCTATTCAGCATAGTAGCTCCCACAAGGAGTTAACATATATCTTTTCTGTTTCTAGATCTGTTGGCTGTGCCTAAGCATCCATATGCTGCTATGGAAAACTGGGGACTGAGTGTTTTTGTGGAGCAAAGGATACTGCTAGATCCAAGCATTTCTTCTATTTTATACCTACTGGATGTCACCATGGTCATTGTACATGAGCTATGTCATCAGGTATTAAAGGTGTTCACATATTTGATCTTAATGTCAGAAACCATGTGCTCCTTTTTGGAACTGAAAATGAATTGTATGGTACATATGGATGGTTATGATTTCTATTGTAGCTGGAATCCATGTAACATGCAGGTCTGTAAGACATATCCCTCCAATATAGAAACTGTGAAGACTCAGAATGGGGTTAGAAGAGAAAATTGGTAGCAATGAACAGCTTCCCTGTCTTCTGTAGCAGTATATTCTGTGTGTTTGTGTGTCAGTGTATTTGTTACTGGTATGTAGAATAAAGTTGTTGATAGCACATTCATGCTAAGTTTCATGTTCATGTCAAAAAATATTTTGGCTGAAGTCAATTTGGTAGTAATCTTGGTCTTCTGTTGTATATACATATATCCATTTTCTTTTTCTTTGTTTTTTCCCCAGTTTGGTATTGACCCTCTATGTTCACCAACGGTGGATAAGCGAGTCTTTATGTGTACAGAAACTATTTTGTCAATAAGAAAACTTAAAATAATAAACCCATATTACAATTTATTTTACCTTTTTCCCATCTTCTTATCTCAAACTAAACACATTACAAGTGTTAGTAATATTGAATTGAATGCAAATGTTATTGAAGAAATTTGCTACAGGGGCAGGAAACGCTTTCTTACACTCATAAAGAGGCATAATCATAGCCTTCAGGTTAAAATGAATGAAATCCTACTGTGTAATCACCATGGCTTACATCTGTGAATTTACACAGTATTCTTTAAAGGCAATGCAAATTCTTAACACTTTCTGCAAATAAAAAGTACCATGTAAAAAGGAAGCCATTGAAATGGCATTTTGGGAGATGAACCTGAAAATAATGTTTGGCTCGTGTTTGTATTTCACATTAAATTGGTCCATGAATATGAACCCTCAACTAAAACATGAAATTTTTATTGAAAGTTACTGCTGGTTTGATCTCGATACTATCATCGGATTTTGCTGTAAGCTCTTCACTGTGCAGTCCAATAGAGTAGTACACAGTTCAGCTAGAAAAATTACAGTGCCTTAGGAACCGTGTGTGGAAAACATACATTAGGTCATCAAGTCCCAGCTCCTGTGAGTATTATATTTTACCACGTTATGTGTTTGTAGTGCTGGGTTCTGTGCTCCTGATTACAGGGTTATATGGCTTCCCTTAAAACCTTTTGATTAAATCTGATAGTAACTTTTTCCAAGTGTTCAGCTTAAGTCTTGGTTTTTCTGAAGTAGTTTCATGACTTCCTTTTATTCTTTGCACTGCTTTGATAATTTACTCTGCTTCCAGAGCAGTTTGTACTTAAGATATGGGCAATTGTCACATCAGTAACTGGCCAAGTTTGTTTATTTGATTCTTACAGACACTGAAGCCTTTTTACATTGTTCTGGGAATTACAGAGGATCATGAAGTGGGTAAAAACCATAGCTGAATTTATTTTAAGGTAGAAATATGATCATAAATACATTTAAGTGACCTTAAAATTGCAGATGAGGAGGTTTACTTGATGTTCATGTTGATATTACTTCCAGTGCTACTTTGCTTAATTAAAAGTAACTTCCTCTATTCCTGTTGTTGCTCTTTCTGTTTCAGTACCATGCAGATTAGGTATTTGCTATCAGCTACTTCACTCGATAGCTAGACAAGATAGAAAAAATTGAAGTTAAAGGAGTCTTTTTTCCTACTTTTTGGATGCAGAATTGAGTCACACAGAATATGGATTATTCACCTGCAAGTAAAGTTAAAAGGGAGAAACACTCAAAAATATAACTTAAAAATCACTAACACCTCCACCACACTGTCTTTATTTAGCCCTCTTTTCTCAGAAGTCCCTCATACTCAGAAGCCACTCAAGGAGCTCTAAACAATAGAATCTTAGCTGAAAATGTACTGAACTGAGACCAGGTTGGGTCTAGGATCTCTTGCCTCTGCTGTTTAATTGTTATTTATTCACTGCATTTTTCATTGTCTTTGGCTGTGCATCGTATCACCTGTTAGCCTGTGGTGACACATGAATATTCTTCCCCATCACTCATTTTTACACATAGAATAACAAAAATTACCCAGATTCTCTCTGGTGCCAGCAAAACTAGAATCCACATTGTCAGTTTTGGTTTTTATTTATTGGGTTTTTTTTTTATTTCAGGGAAGTGGAAATGAAACTCGTCTAAAATATGTGTGGGGGATTTTTTTTCTTTTTTTTTTTTTTAAGAATTGTGTCATTGTCCAGTTTCCCTGACTTTAAACCCATGACTTCAAGATTTATGGAACATATCTGAGCATATAGTAAACTGATCTGTATGTGAGCACTGTTACTTAGAGTAACAGAGCAATTTCTTTTCTAATGTTTCCAAGATTAGAGAAATCAGATTAGTATTAAAAATCCAGATTGTTGCCTTCAGATTTGACTTCTTAAAAATTCTAATTACCAAATCTGCTCTGTATTAATGCTTGAGCACAGTGCTCAGGACAGATAGAAAATGAGAGACAGTGCTGCAAAAGGAAAAATTCAGTGGTTGCTAAAATACAAGTAAAAACTGTGTAAGAAAGGATTTAGTGTCCTGTTTCTTCATCACTGACTTTTCATGTTGGACCAGGTATTTTAGGTACATGTTTTGGGAGAGATGCATTAAAGTTCAGTAGTTTTAGTTCAATAATTTTGTAGGGTGCTACAAAATTATTTATAATTTATTTTTTAATATTATTTATAATTTTTTGCTATTTCAGCTCGAGTGTTCTTTCAGAATATTTGTTTGTTTAATTAAAAAGAAAATTGATTATATGAGTGTTTTGGCATAAAATCTTGTCCTCCGATCTCCAAAACATGAGTTGGTCGAAACACATGTATTTCTACCAGTTTATTTTGATAGCTTGAAATAATTACCATAATTTATTAAAATAATTCTTTTAAGATAGTAATCAGTTTTATTTGCATATCATAGATCAGTTCCACCTATAGCCTTTGAAGAAAGAGTCATTTGAATTTATGCATCATGATTTTTTGTGATGGTTTTCCCACCTGAGCACAAAATTTGGTGTGACAGATTGAGTTACAGAAGCATGAAAGCAGAAAGAAAATTAAAAACTTCTAAATCAACATATTTTTAATAATCTTTAAAAAAAAAAGTATAGAAAAGAGTGTCCTTTCAGTGTATCTGTAAATTAAGTACTTTCTGCATATCAGGTTGAACATAATACCTGAGGGAGAAGAGAAATTTATGTGATCAATACATTTCAAAATGAAGTGATGGTCTTCACTCCAGGCAGATAGAGCCTATAGTCAAATACACAAATAAATAAATAATTACTTAAAGAAACTAAATGCTTTAATTACAGTTTTCCTTTGAGACATGTAACACCTAGGAAGATAATTGCACCTTTCTGCTGGAAAATTTGGCTTTCTTGCTTACAGCCTCTGGGTACTGCTCTGTCTCTGACATCCATAACTCTCTCTGATACTGTTCAAAAGTAGTTAAGCAAATTCCCTACATTGTCATATTGATATCACATACTGGTTTAATGCCTTTAAAACAATTCTTCCTTTAGGTGGATAATTAAGGAGTAATTTTAAATGTATCATTAACAAATGAACCCAGAAAACTCACAAAGGAGTAGAAGAAATTCTCTTTTGTAGCACCAAAAAATTATGTTACTAATTCAAATTACAGGATGAGGTATTATGAACTTTACAAGCTTGATTTTCTAAAAATCTCTCTGGCTAGTCATAGTTCAAAATGACATTTGTACCACTAGTTTCATGTTTGTTCAGTAGTACTCCTGTAATTCAGGAAATAAACTCTGTGCTGTTATGTTTAGTCATTAGAAATCATTTAAGCAACCTACTCTAGTGTGAATTTAGCCTCCATACTTCTTGGTGTATGAAAGTTATATTCATTTCATTGTTTTTAGTTCTGAAAATGCATAAGCTATATGAATATATTTCCAGCATTTCTTTGTCTTTTCAGTTCAGTATTCTTAAGATCAGGATCTATGTTTAGTGGCCTTGTAGGGAGTTAATTTATTGATAGCCTTCAACTGCATTATGCATACCGAGTGTGCCTTAAGTTTAGCTTCACATAGTGTATGAATGTGACTTCTAGCAACCTCACCTTTTCTCTCTAAATTCTCTCTCAGTCTTCAGTGACATTCATTGCCATGTTTTTCTTCACTGTTTTCATTTGAATTTTGTTTGCTGAGCCTTATGTGGCTGTCTGGTAATCTTCCAGCTAGTCTGGTCTTTGCTTGCCAGTCTGTTCTTTGAAGCTCTAGTGTTCACATCACTACGGATCCTCATTGAAGCATTGATCCTTCTGTGGTGTCATTCTCACTCCACAAAGACATGCATAGAAGTAACATCTTTCATTCAGGTCCCAGTCAAAGCCTTCAAACAAGCCAGCTGTCATGAAATCAGACTGCTTATGGGCCATCTCTGCTTTCATTCTTTCCTCACTCTCATAACAGTTCAGCATCAGTTCCTCTGCTCTGACCTGAGTCTTTCCCTCTAGAATACTTGCAGTGCCCTCTCTGTATTTTCAGAGCTTTCTTACACATGAAAGCTCAAAATTACCTCTGTTGATTATAACTAATTTTTATAAATAATAAGAGAAAATTGGAAACTAATGTTACTGAAACAAAGTTTTGGTATTTTTTTGGCAGAAGAAACACTACAGAGAGTATGAATGGTTTTCATAATGCTGTCGACATTTCTGTTCTTACCACTGGTGTAGCGTTATTCAGGTTCCACATTACAAGCATTTAAATCATTTAAATAATCATTTAAACAGGGTTGTCCATCAGCAGATGAATATATGACATCTGGTTTCCTAGGAATTCCTGTCCTCATCTGTCTTCCAATGATCATCCCAGCTCTGTGTAAAATCCCTCTGACACCGACATGTCCTGTTCTGTGAGATTTGTGTCTGTTGAGGTATACTCTGTGAGCAGAGTATGTAATGGCTGTGTTCTTGCCTTGCCCTCAGCTCACACCCTTCTCCTCTTTTCAGCTGATGATCTTTATTTACTTGTGGCGTTTATGGAGTTTAGTTATCCTTGAGATTTCTGTCCTTGTTAAATTAGATTGAAGTCAGTGAGGATGTTGAAGGATCATCTGGAGGAAATGGGAAAGGCAGGCAGCTCAAGTAGGGTTCCTTTGAATATACACAGGTGGACTGTGCCATTTCAGATACCTCTGGTTCTTGTTGCTGTTTGTGAAGGCTGCACATGGCCTTTAAGTCATGTATCAAATTTCCTGGGCCTTTGTGGGTATCTCACATACCCCAGTATCTTCTCTGAATGGCATCAACTTCCTGCTTTTAGGATTCTGAGTCCTACCCACAGAGAGCTGGCATTGTTGTGTAATGCTGCTTTCTCTAAGAAACCTGCCAAGGAGAGGAGCATCAGTAGTATTGTAGATCTTATTGGGCAGGGAGTGGGGAGAAAGAAAATGGTAAAATTCAGGTCTGGGGTGGAGAATGTGTTCCCATTCTCATATATTTATTTTTCATTATTCACACTATGCATCATGAAATTTCCATGTAATGGATCAGATTTCTTGAGTTAGAAGCCTTTTTCTGTCCAGTGTGTATGTTAGTCTGTTAAACCTAGGTGAGCATCTACTTTAGAGAACTAAAGTTGACACTGTGAATACTATCCCCAATGCTTCTTTTGCCCTGCTTGCTCTTTTCTAATGTTTCACTTCATTAACTTGCGCATCCTGTAATGTTGAATTAATTAGCACAGGAAAAACACAGTTAGTGAATTTCAGTGCGTGGTAAATAGTACTGTTTTATTATTAATACGAGTGGAGAATGTGTTTGTCAAGGTGAAATATATGCAAGCATGATTTCCTAAAGGTTGTTAAAGTTGTTTACTTTTTGACCTTTTTGTTGTTGTGAACTTTTTGTTTTTCCAGTGGTTTGGTGACCTTGTGACTCCAGTTTGGTGGGAGGATGTGTGGTTGAAAGAAGGTTTTGCTCACTATTTTGAGTTTGTTGGGACAGACTACCTCTACCCAGGGTGGAACATGGTAAGTCAGTTCTATTTTGTTAATGTGGAGACTCCACAGAACAGTTGCTCTGCTGTTAGACTCCTGCTTCTTCTGTAGACAGGGACTGCTGAAAAATACCAAATGATGTATGCGAGTATCAGATGTTGAATGAAACAAAATCGCTAGGTGTGAAATAATTTGACAGCATTGCAAAAGTGTAATCTGCAATTTATTGTGAAAGAAATTATGTCATGTCTATTGTAACCCAGCATTAAAATAGCTACTGTCTCTCTGCTTAGAAATATTTTTGATTAAAGCAGTTATGATTTAACATGGACTGTTTTTTTAAAACATTGAGAACATTGAGTTTTATCCACAAGATAAATTGGAAAGAAATGTTTGGCTAAAGCATTTTACAAAACTGAGCATATTTTTTCTTACAGTGTTCTGTTCTCTTCTCCCTAAATATATTCTTTTTATCTTCCTGGTATTGTTAGGATATGTGGAGTAAATGCTAAATTTATGTGGGTTACATAGAAATTATATTTTGGTACGGTTTCTAGCCGTACATAGTGGGACATGCTTTTTCAACCAGTGTGCAAAGACAGGAGCTCTCTGATGGAACTGGGAATTCCATGCTGGGACATTATTTTGGAGTCCTTCTGTTATGTCATATTGGACCTAGACAGATCCCAGTTTGTATGAATTGCTGTAATCTTGCTTTATTATGTGTATAAGAAAAATAAGAGAGATGAGACCTCAATACAAGGAAATCATAGATGAGACCATGTTGAGGATTCCTGTAGAGATTTTATTGTTCTTTGGAGGCATGCTTATGTTTGCTGACCTTTTGTTCTTATGTATGTTTGATTATGTGGCAAAATATTTATTATAGGTCCTGATTGTCTGACAGAGATTTATTGGAGCTTGAATGTTTTGCTTAAGCTCTTAAAAACTAATGTCTGAATATTTTTTTCCATTTCTATGTGCTTTCTTGAGTATACTTATCCCATTAACTTATGGCACCATAAAATGAAGATGTTATAATTATGAGTTAAAGCTAATTTAAAAAAAAATAGTTGTATACAGGTTACTCTTCAGTTAGTTATGCTTCTTTTGAAATTTGAATTCTTTGTAGTATTTTAATTTTTTCTTTCAGGTGTCAATTTTGGTTTATAATTGCATTATGAAAAGGAAAACAAACCTTTTTTTGAACTGACAACTGTCTTGCATAGGTAGGCTTGTTGGGTTTCCCTGGGTTTGGCTATATTAAAACTCATTCTATTCATCTTTATAAAGAACACAACCTGAATTATAATGTAATGATTCTAATTATGAATGCAGTGAAATCTGGCAGGCCTTTGTGATTTTAGCGTAGTGAAGTGTCGTAGATGACAACATTTATACACTGAATTTTATCTTCAAATCATCAGTCATTTGTTCTTCACATAATCAGTCTAACAAATTCAGAATAACTATGCCTAAGAAGTCATTTGAAATATAGTATATTTGCTTGAAATTTCTGTGGAATGAATATAATGTTCACTGTTATGCAAATAACATGCCCATCATGAGAAATCTTGGCATTTTAGCAGAATACATGCAAGAAGAGGGGATTGAACAGGGGATGGCAGTTAAACTGGGAAATCAGAAATGTGCTGCATAAATTAGAATTAACTACAGTAATATTGCTTGCCTGAAAAAGTATTAATCTGTCAAGTTTTTCCTTAAATTAAAAAAAAAAAGATATATATTGTTCATAAGGCTTTGGATATCTTTGGCCTTTAATATAAAACTAAATATATTGACATATTTAAATGATGACAAAATGAGATGAAACTCATAATGGCTTAAACATACTTCATTCTTTTGCAGACTACTAGACTAGGAATCAATACTGTCATGTTTCAGAATGTTGATTACATAGATTATAGGAAGAAGAAACAAGAGTTACAGTTACTGAAATTTGGCTTGCTGAAAATTTTGTTATTGCTATAAAGTGCATTTGCTGTTTAAACATATTGACTGACATTTGTAAACTTGAAAAAATTAAAGGCATTATGTATAAAAAGAGAAGCTGTTCCAAGCAACTTACTGTTTTTCAGAAGAGAAGGGTGAAGTGCAAGCGGGAAAAACAAGAACTACAAACCTTATTTTCTGTCATGATGGCCAAACAGTGCAATATTCCAGCATTCTGTTTGGTGTTTTGTCAGTAGTAATTCATACCTATGAATTATAAATAAAAACGGTATGATGTATGTTACCATAACTGTTTGTGCCAGCAAAGTAGTGATAAACTAAAATCCTCTTTATTTCTAAAGAGTTGGGAAAGTTAGATAGGTAACTTCTTTCCCTCATAGTTTTGAAATGTTAACCTTGAAGGTTTGCTCAAGACGCCCATGGATTAAAATGTCAAAATCAGCTTATTTTTAGCTTACTAAAGACTTTTTGTCACATTCTTTTTTGGATAAATGTAGAAGCAAAAGACTGGTAGTCCATTCCAGAAAAAGAACTTTTGTCTGGAAATGCAACTTGAGCAATGGATACACCTGAAAAAATGGGATCTATCCACAGCTTCCTCCCCAAGTTGTTGATATTTATAGGCAACAGGCACGTAAGCTTTCACCATTAAGGTTTATAAACCACTAAAGTTTTGATATGACTTGTCTAAAAATGCTTCTTTTTTAGCAGAGCTGAGCATTTTTCAGTGTCCATCGTAACGGCATTCACGGCCTTGGTATGTCTGAACCTGAGACATTTGAGAAGAGCTGTTTTTAGGCATGTTCCTACCAATACTACTTAAACCAAAAGCACCAAGTTCTGCACAAAATAGGGCTCTGTGATTTTGGTCTGAAACCCATGTCTTGGCTTTTCCTTCTTCTCTAGTTCTTTAGCTTTCTTAAATACTTCTTCCCCCTGCCATTTTTCATTTTATCAGTTTTTCTTTAATTGTCTCACAGACTATTTTACAATAGGAAAGATGAATGGATAACAGTGCCACCTACCATGGAGCTGCAGCACTTTATTGAGCATTCCAACATGTCAGGAATTTCTTGTGTTGTCCAGAAGGTGTTTACTGCCATACTTCATCATGCTTGCAAAATCTTAATGAGAAAGGAAATCCAGTCTTTATTAAACCCTTGCTATCCTTATGTCCTGGATCTTCTAGCAGAGGTCACTTGGTGGGGACCTCATGGCAATCTACCTCTTCCTCATGAGGGGAAGAAGAGGGCCAGGCACTGTTCTGTGACCTGAGGAAATGGCCTGAAGTTGTGTCAGGGGAGGTTGAGGTTAGCTGTGAGGAAAAGGTTCTTCACCCAGAGGGTGGCTGGGCACTGGAACAGGCTCCCCAAGGAAGTGGTCACAGCACCAAGCCCATCTGAGTTGGAGAAGTGTTTGGACAGTGCTCTTGGACACAAGGTGTGACTCTCAGTGATGGTCCTGTCCAGAGCCAGGACCTGAACTCAATGATCCTTGTGGGTCTCTTCCAACTCAGATTATTCTGTGATTAAAATTTTGGGTGAATAAGAGAATGAAGAGGCATTCTGATGGAGGTGTCTGTAATCCATTGCAATTAATGTAAAATACATCAGAACTTTCCCGAGGAAGGGAATGAAATTTTCCTGGTTTTAAAACAGGGAGATGAGCTTTCTGTGCTGAGATCCTTAATGATTATCCCAGTGTCTTAATATCCTTTTCCAAAGGTAAGTCGCTTTAGATTAAAGCTAGAATTTCTCATTTCCTTCCTTTAGCTAAAAAAAGAAGTCCCTGCATCTTACTTTTTACCTTGTGAAGGTGAAGCTGTATTTAATTTTGCAGGAAAGCTCTCTCTGCTATACAGTGATTAGACATTTGCCATGGGAAGGAATTCACCATTCTTCCCATTTCAGCCTCTTGCCTTGCCTGTCCCCCAAATTAGGAGTTTTTTTAAATTCTTATTCTGAAATGCCTCAAATTCTTATTGCTAGAGCTCATTCTTAAAGGGCTGGGAAATTTTAAGCAGCTGTTTCTGTGTTGTCAGGATGATTTTAAAAAGAAAGCTGTCCTCGCAAAGTGTTCCTCTGAGATCAGAGAATTTTGCCTGATCATGTGTGCTCAGAATAGTCCTCTGCATGTGAATTCCCTGGCTGTTGCTATTTCATGACTTAGAAAAAGGTGAGATTTCTGTATTAAAGGCTTCCCATATGGTTGTCACTCCATGCCATCAAAAAGCAACCACAGCTGGATGTGAGTTCTTGGGCTGTTAGATCTTATGTCCAATACAAGGTAGTATCACCTCTGTGGAAGGAGCCTTTGCTGGTTTTAGAATCTGAGAAAATCACAGTGGAAAACTCCATGGTGGTAATTTCCACTTCAGAGCTCTGTCTTTTCTCATCTACTGTGCTCACCTTCCTCCTTTCAGAGGCCTGTTTGCAGCTGTATATTCCACCTTCCTCCTGCCTTGTTTGTCTCATATCCTGAAGTCCTTTGCGTGTGGCTTTGTAAAGGAAGGAATTCAGCTGAGGCTTGCAGATCCAGGAATTTATTGGCTGATCTTTTCCCTCCATATTTTCTGGTAGAAGGAACCATCATGTTTGTCCTTGAATGTCTCTGGTACTGGGGTAGATTTTGAGGACTATGACAGCAGGAATTACTGGCATATAATTTGCCCTTACATCCATCAAATGAGCATCAAATACTTCAGCAGTCAGTACCTGGCTTGGTGCTGAGAAAGCATTTCACAGGGCACAGCTGCCTTCTCCCTTTTCTTTATTATATAAAAGTTAGGTTTGCTGACAACTTCAATGGCTGAGTCAAGGTGTAGCACAGCAGCAAAAGCTTTGAATCCTACATCTTCCTGATCCATTCACACCTTGGGATAGGATTTCCTACTTTCTTATTTGCTTACTACTTTTATAATTAAGGATGGTCAAATCTGCTAGAATTTTTCTTAAAAATGAAATTTTAAATTAATTTTTCTTATTAAATTGAAAACTTTGTACCTGTATAGAAGGGTATCTTTCCTCCTTCCTTAAGTGAGCTGTGCCTCCTTTACACCATTAGGTTCCACAGTCTGGACAATCCTGCTATTACTAAAGACAGTTGAAAGTAATAATGAGGTCATGTATCAACCTGTCTGTATCATAATAAGTAAGAAATAGATAAATGATCTTAGTTGCCCATCTTTCTCATTGGCTTGGTTGGAATAATGAGTGAATTCAGCCACTAGACACATGCCTGTCTTTAATGTGCTTCGTCTCACATGCCTCCTCCATAAGTAAAAATTTCAAGGCATTGTTTGACTCATACAAAACCCAGAAAATCATTACAAGTTTTGAAGTAGACTTAAGATATGGACCTTTTTGATTTATTTCATTATTATTTTGGCATTTCAGACCTGAGCTATAGCCTGCTTGATCCTTCTAACCCTACATAAATATCATGCTGGCTCAGCATTAAGGGAGAGAGATTCAGCCTCTCGTTTTTTAAAACTACTTTCATCTTTTCTTTTTTTTGGTTAAAGGCTCCCCATGCTGGTGTAAAGTAAGCCTTTAATTAATACCACATGGAGTGTTTTTCCTCCAGTAACTGCTCAGTGAAGTCAATCCTTGTATGATTTTTTGTTTTTACTTGACTATGGGGGAAGCTTTCAGTGTAAAATTAACTAGAATCTCATGTATAATTGACTCTGGCAAGAAAAAAAGAGATTGTAAAGGTAAGGTGCAAGATCTTCTGATTCCTAATTACTAGCCCTTTTTAAGTATACCAGGTAAGAAACCCTTATACTAAAGTTTGCTTATAACTAAAAAGAATTTCCATTTCCATGTTTTCTTCCTAAAGACAGGTTTGCATTTTTTTAATGCTCTGGCAAAGTAGATTAATATAAGGAATTATTTACTTTAAGTAGCTAACTCTTAACAGTTAGAGATCAGACATAAGTGAATATCAACATTTAGATGAAACATTTATTCAAGAGATTAAGTAGGGGTTTAGAGAATGCCAGTCTCTCTTTTAGCTTCGTGTCATTTTCTGCTCATCTTGAGACAGCAGTTTAAATGACATAATGATGGGAGCTTTGGAGTAATGTGAGTTCAAACCTTCTGAGTTCAGGGTTTAGATGAAGCTTTAGTTTCAGAAAAAAACTTCACTCAGCTGTCTGAATTTCACATAATTTTGAATCAGTAGACACTTCATCTTCAGTAATGATGAGATAGAAACTTTGCAGCAACTTTTGCCTCAAAGCAAGGACTCATTACAGGGTTTCCCTGCTGAAACAAGAAATGCATTTCATCAGGAATATGGTTGATATGGGAAATTCGATAGAAAAGTTCAGTTGTATTTTTGAGGGCATTCTTAACTGAAAAACTGCTTCTCAAATTTTCAGCAATCCTGAATGTGCTACCACTTTATTTTAAATTTGTGGCAGTGTGCAGTTATTTGGAGCACAAACTGGTAAGTAATTTTTGGTGTGTCTGCAAAACATCTTTGCTTCTTTCAAGACTTAACTTGCTGAATCTCATCACTTTCAGATTGAAGCACAGTCTAGGTGTGCAAAAAGTATTTTCATGAATGGTAGCTTCTGACAGTAGTTGCTGTAAGTTGACTCAGTATGCCAACCACATCATAAAGCCACTTTTCATTTAAGTATTATTTACTGTTTCTTGAATTGAGGTGATTTTCCTTTACAGATTTCCTCTGTGGTGTTTGAATTAGAGGATAAGCTTTATGCTTTGTTGCCTAATATTTTAAAATGCTATGAAGACAAATGCATGAGGAAAACTCTCTGTTCATCTGTTTGCTTAATGACTCTATTTCAGTGAAAGCTACTACATATATGGTGGCAAAACATGATCTTAGAGAATGAAGTTGGCCTTGTTGTCAGTCATTGTGAAAATATCTTAATAAATTTTGCAAGATGTTTGATAGAAAATGCCGAAAAGAGGGTTATGAAGGTAGATTTGGAACTGTGATGTGTTTACAGCTGATCAATGTAGAATATGTTGCTGGCCTCCTTCAGCAAATTGTACACATAATTGAGGCACACATCAGAGATATAAACTAAAAAAAAAAGCAAATTTTAAATTGCTCAAGGTATTTACAAAAGATTACTATTGGAAAGCATGAAAGAAACATTGCTGTCATTTCCAAGTACTCAGGAGACTTCTGTGCTATGACAACTTAGGATTTGTAAGCATGTAGACAGAAATAACTTGATTTTGGCTCTCAGTGGATCATATCTGACCCTAATGTATTTTACCATACCTTAGATTTCCTCATAGATTATATTCCTCTGTTTTTTTAGGCTTCATCCTGTAATATATTTTGTTAGAACTCAACTGCTGGTATGTATATGCTGGTGTTCTTTTGCTGTTTTAAAAATTTGCCTCTATTTCTTTTTCCCTAGGGTACACTTTCCCTGTAAACCCAAATATTTGTGTCTTGCAAATGCTTGTTCTTTTAGGCATGAAAGATCACTTATCTTCTTTGTATTCTCGATGCTACTAAAGCTCGTGTGGAGATGATATTTTCAGAAAATTTGTCAGGAAAGTAATTTTCAGATTTGCACACCAATGTTAAGCTTTATTCATGTAGATTTCGCAGTCCATAAAGTGTTCAAATGGCTGTCCCAGAACAAAGGCAATGCCTTTAATATTGAGGCCTTTGATCTCTTTTGCCTACTAATTATCAGTTTGGGCTTTCATTATGGTGCTTCTTTAATTCCTTTTTTTTTTTCTTTCATTTTAGTTCTTTTCCCTGGTATTTCATATGAATTTTTAGAAATTATTTTTATGTGATTGTCTTTAAGTATTACATTATTGTCATGCTTTTACTCTTACATTATACCTCAATATGATATTGTAAAATCACCAGCAGCAACCTCTCTCCATTACATCATTTTTATCCTGTTATACACAATGCATTTTTCTTGAAGGTAAATGCTTCTTTAAGGTACAGGAGATTTATCCATGAAGAGTGGTCACTGTCTCTCTTTATCCCAAGAACGAGGTGAATTTGAGTGTTGGCTAGGGAGGAGACAGCACAGAAAAAGGACAAGTCTTTCAGAAAAATCTTGTGCAAAGCAGAGGAGGTCTTAGTGTTGAAGATTGAAAGAAATCATTCCTATGAAGAGGAAGAGGCAAAAACATGAATCTAGTGAACACAGATGTTTGGGAATAATAAGAAAATGTAGATATTTTAAATATGTGTTCATTTGATAACAGCACTTCAGTCTCTGCACCTGGAAGCATTCTAGAGAATAAGAAAGAGAGCAATCGGATATGATTATCATATGTTCTATTTTCAACAAAGGTCTGGTGTCTCAGACTTTGACTATACACAGTTCAAGGAAAGCTCTGAGGAGAAGAGATGAAGAGTTGGGATTCCAAGTGCGCAGTAGGAAGACAGGGAGTAGAGGAGCTTCCTCTTTGTCTTTAAAGTGAGGCTCAAATTTGTGTGGAAGCAGCTCTGTCCTTATTTCAGGCTCACCCTGTGCTGCCGCGATTCCCTTCCTGCTCAGAGCCCTGGCCCTGTGTTAGCATTACACTTGCATGTGGCTACTGACACTTTCCAAGCAAGGCTGCAAGGCTCACCTGAAGCCTTCTTTTCTCACAGTGGATCACAGTCTTTGCCTTTTTTCTTGCAGTTGAACTCCCTCAGGGAAGGTCATCTTTAACAGCATTTTGTCATTGTTTCAGTGTGTAGCTGCAAACCTGACACCTATCATGTTGCTGGCTTGCTGGTCTCATTAAACACATTCCAAGATTGATTTCCTTTACAATGTCTGTCATGAGTGTTTCTTTACTTCTGTAGGTGTCAGTTAAAACAGATCAATTCCACTGTATGCACAGGATAAAATAACTAGGGAATAGAAAGCCCTTCTTCCATCCGTATAAGCAGTTTGGTCACACATACTGACCTTTTCCCCTTAATGTGATATTAGGACTTGAAGAGCTGAGGTAGTGTTTTGTCAACATAATTAAAGCAGTTTTAGTTTCTTTCTGCACATCTGCTTCTTGTTGCCTGTTCAAGGTGTAGGCCCCTTGTCAACCAGCAGTCTATCTGTGCCTCCCATGAGTTGTATTTGAGTCTGCTTCTCCAATCTGCTCTCAGTAAAGGGAAAGGTTGGGAATGTTATGGAAATCATTTTAGTTCAAGAAATTTAGCTTTATAGATCAAAAGCCTTCTTAATTCTGACCAAACTGTAGGTTTGCATTCTTGGAGGCATACTAACTATTCCATTTGTATCCCAGTGTGATAGTCCGCGGTAAATTTCGAGGAAGTTTTTTCAGCTACGGTAACGCGAGTGAATGATCATGAATCTGAAATTCTCCTTTTCAGTCCTTCAAGACATAACCAAAGAAACAAACAGAAAACCAAAATGTAGCCTGTTCTTTTCATTTGCTTCTTAGTTTTCTTCTTTCATCTTCACTTTGTTTGCCATGTGCTGATTTTCTTGATTTCGGTTCTGTATTTAAGGTATTAATCTGTAATTATCCAAGGTCCTTTTAATAAGTTAATTCCAAACAGTACCAATCCACTCACACAGCTGTTTGTCTTTTGGGATCCAAACCTGAATTTGGAGACTGGTCTGTGTGTTCACACCTGTATGTGTTACATATCATACATTTGATGAAACTGGGGCTTTGTTACTGACTGATAGAGAATGTGAGTGAAGTGTAACAAAAATATCTACAATTTTTACACCTCAGCAGTTTCCTCCTGAGTAGGACTGTCATTATAATTGTTTCTCTACAATTTTTTTCCCCATTAAAAAACTTCCCCATAAGCAGTTACTAACTGCTTATGCCTAAGAAAATTAACAATGATATGAAAGAGACGTTACTTTTTGTTTTACAAACCTTACCTCATGCAGCCAGATGAGAGCACTAAGAGTGTGTAGGTAATTGGCTTTCCTGCACCCTGTGTTTTTAATTGCCTGATATGCAGCCAGCTCAAGGTACATTTCTTGTGCTCTAATGAATTTTAACATAAAGGTTTATTTCTAGGTAGATCAGCATTGGGAGAGCTTTTCAGCTGTCTTATAAAAATAATTTAAAGTAACACATTGATACCAAAACCTTGCCACCCAAGAAATTAAACAGAGAATTTATTATGTAATTGTGTGTGTATTTTACCTAATGACATCAAAGTGGCTTTTGAAAAAAATGCAGCATTCCCCAGAGTTTCTTTATATCATAGCAGTAGGTTGACATTGATTCAGGAATTGTTATAATTTAGATAAAGTTTGAGATATGTCATTTCAGGTGAAAAAGCTTATTTAATCCTTACAAATTTTAAATTCACTCTTTGCATTTATTTGTGACTTGAAAAAGCAAGTAAATAAAGCTCTTCTTTCCTGAAAAAGTGTTTTGGAGAAAAGATATCTACATGAATGCAGTATGAGGAGGGCATGTCATTTCTCAGCTGAAAAAGCTCCATCTAGTTGTACTGTACAAATGACTGCAGCACAATGCATAGAGTATACATGAACATTTCATTTGTGTTGCTGCCAGAGTAAATAGGCAGCCGTTTTGAAATACCTCTGCTATCCATATTTATAGAAGGTATTCAAACAAATGCTTATGTTGGATGTTGTTTGGGTTTGTACCTGCCTCTGATGTAGCTGTGACTTTGACTATGTCATTTAACTCCATGCAGCTCTTTTCCTACTTGTGAAGAGAGATGATAATGGTTTTCTTCAGATGGAAGTTGCAAAGTCTGTAGATGGCTCAAGTTCTGGAGGAGGAAAGATTTCTATACTAGAGTTATGAAAGACAGTGCCAGCATCTGCTGTGGCACTGCTGTGAGCTTTCTTAATTGTCCTGTCCCACACTAATCTGCTAAGTGAACTTGTCACTAAGAGCCAAGTAACTTAAACTTCACTAAATTAAAAGTAGTAATTGTATTTACCCATCTTTGTAAAAAATTTTTGTACTTGCATATTCAATGAGCTCAAGGATATATATTTTTGTGGTTGAAGATTTTGCTAGTTTGCCTCTTCCCCCCCCTTGTAAGTGTGTATGAATAGTCATAATCAGAATTCCAGTCTGCACATATGGATGCATTTTGATTCATTTAATGCTCTTTAATTTCAGTCAAGTTTCATTGCAGCAAAGGATCTCAAGTCTGAATCTATTCCAAATACCTGTTCAAGATTGTAGGAGGTCACTGTGGTTTGCATTCAGAGCAGAAGGTCTGATTTTACTCAGCTGTAATAGTAGCCAGCTGCCTCTGGTAACTGTGCATCATTTCTGTATTTCTGTAAATATGTATTTGTCTGTGATACTACTGCATATGCTGTATTTCAGGAAAAGCAGAGATTTCTGACAGATGTCCTACATGAAGTGATGCTGCTGGATGGGTTGGCCAGTTCACATCCAGTATCCCAGGAAGTGCAGCAAGCCTCAGATATCGACAGGGTGTTTGACTGGATTGCCTATAAAAAGGTGAGACTAACTAAGCTTGTCCATATGATACAGATATGTCAGTAGCTATGAGAAGATCATGTTCCATCTGTAAAAAAATTACCGTTGTTAAACTATGTATGGGAAACTTATCTGGGTGCAATGCATTTGGAATATTCTACAGTGATTATAGCCAATTACATTCAACATATCAAGTGTTAGTAAATGTTACAAATAAACTTGGGAGGCTGTCAAAATTCACTAAGAAGATTTAGGGCTTTTTATTACTTTTTATTTTGTGGCAGGGTCTGAATTGTGATAGATGCTTTCACAAGCAAAAGCATATATAGTTTTTGTGCTATTGAAACTCTAGAAAATTTACCAAGGGTTAAATTTAAATGTAAAGTTTTTTCTATGCATGAGAGTTTTACTGTCAGCTAGTGAAAACTCTGCAGTCGTTGCTGAACACTGGGAGAGGAGAAACTGCCTTCTGGTCTGGTGAAGGAATATGTATTAAATTCAATAAATTTTAAATTACATTTCAATGATTCGAAAGTCTTTTGGCCAGTTTCTGGATTCAGCAGCTTCTGTGCAGGAGTGAGAGAGTTTCCCCTCCTCCATAACATGACTGGACTTGCTGTTAGTACATGGTCTGAAAGCTGGTGTTTCCCACCATACCATATCGCCTTCTCTCTGCTTGCTACAGGCTATGACATATAAAAGTGTGTGTCATGGCCAAATGTGTTTGCTGTGTGACACATGTGGCTGCTGCCTGCAGCCTTCCTGTACAGGAGCTCTCTGATGATGATTCAAGTGCAAGAGTCCTTTGACTATGGCCTTTGTGTCTAATAATCTTTTCTTCTGCCTTATTTTCTGCCTAACATCAGACTGTAGCAAAGCAGCACAGAACTGACTTGGTGACTGAACTTGCTCATTCTGGGATGAAAAAGAGGTGTTACCCTCTCTTGCATAAGCTATTCCTAGACTGCAATAACTTCACCTTGATCTTCTTCCATAGAAGGATCATATGCCTGTTAAGGATGGGCAGATGAGAGTGTGTGTCTATATGTATGGGTATATGTGACTATGTAATAGGTACCTATGATGGAATTTAAACCACAAAATACTTACGGCAAGATTTTAAAATGCTGTTGCTCAAGAGCCCGAGTAACATTTTCAAAAATCTCTAGCTATCTTGGAAAATATTGCACTAGGTCATTTAAGCTGTAACAGCCAGCAGCTTTTAGCATACTGAATATTCCCATTGTTTAAATCTTTCAATCATATGCTTTCTGGTGATAGCTAGACCTTGGTAGGTTCAGAGGCTTATCTCACATGAGTATCTTTGTATTTCAATCTAATTATTTTTTCTAATTTATACAGTAATAGTACTGTCTTGTAGTTAACTGTAGTACATGACAATTTTATGAACCCTGCAACCATCGAGTAATTTTCATTTACATTGAAATGGCAAATAGGACAATAGGACACATCTGTATACTGATAGCTATTTTATGCAGGCTATTAGGATCAGTCTGTTTTTTGTGGAGATTACAGTACAAAATTTGTCTTGTATCTATCTGTGTAAATGTTCCTTTTTCAGTGTAACAGTGGCCATGCCCAGTGGATGCAGTAGCATCTTTCCACTTATCTGCTCTATTGGCCAATTCTCCTGAGTCTTAGGGGACATTGGATATGTTCATAGCAAGGCATGCATGATCCTGTAAATTTTGAGCCCAGTTACCAGATTTAGCAAACTACCTTGGGGAATGGCAATAGCAGAATTTAATTACACACCTTCATAGGTGAGGAGATTAAAATAACCAGTCTTTCACCTATGATGTCTTTTTTTTCTGTCTGGTAATTTGTCTGTCTGCTATAATCTGTAGCTGTTTATCCTTCTGGTTTAAGATACAAGCTTAATTATATAATAGGAAGCATAAAAGTTTAATTCACAGTATGCAAGTTTATTGTTTAATAGGCAGAAACTTTCCTGACTTTGTAGCTGTTCTTTTCAGCACCTTCCTTGAAACACCTGACGCTGGTCCTTCAGAGGATAAATTAGAGCAAATTTAACATATCTTACATTGTTTCTTTCCTAGAAAATCTTGTATGCATGCATGCATTGCTTACACTGAAAATCAGCTGTGGAAATAAGTTTATTTATTCGATATTCAGAATAGAGCCTATTCCTCTAGCTCTCCAGTGTCTGCTAGTATAAATACTGTGGTGAATAGTATGTTGGTAAAATCCAAAGTGTAAAATTACATTGAAGGATTTCACCTGGTCAGGTGTGGGCTCAAATATTTTCAAGTGCCACAAAGCCCTTGACACACAATGAGCCCTGCTGGAGGGAAATTATTACTGGTGTTTCTGGGATGACTTTTTGGTTGTCTTTGGTTGAGTGACTTTTTAAATTGCTGTAAAACATTAAGCTGTCAGGAATTTTTTTCTCTTGACTCTACTAAACTTTGGGTCAGGATCATCAGTGAGGAATTCTCTACTGTCTTAAATAAAATATTTTTAAACAGTTTACTGCTATGTGCAGTATCTGTTCCCTACACTTTGGATTTTCTTTTCATTGTCTTTTAACTTTTTTTTTTAAATGTCCATCTTGTGCTCCCTGAGTGCTTGGATTGCCCATGTGATCACTATTCTCTCTTCACAATTTTCTACATCATATTGAAGTGATGAAACATTCTCTGATACAAGTTTTGTTCAGTGAAATGACAGTCATAGAATGTCCTTGTTATTTCATTGTCTTTACTGTCATCAATATGGTATAAATCAGACACCATTAAAGTACCCATCTCTGCTAGACACTCAGTATCATTCTAAAGTCATGCCTTTTTCTACACACTTCAGAAATGACCATTGCAAATGTGCTGTTTAGTTGCCTCAGAGTTGAATATATTTTTCCTTTCTACTTTCTCATCCTTGGCGATTGCATGTGTGAAGAAATCCATGACATAAACCCCATGGCATTCAGGTAATCCCACAAGCAGAATGAAGCAGACACTACAGCCTGGCAGCACACAATGTTTTTCCACTTAAACGGTTGAGGGTGAAGCTTGCCTCTTTGGAAAGCATCATGCTAGTCATTCTTCAGATAGAAGCATGTCATCCTCCACTAGGGCCACGAATAAGTAGGGAAATATGAGAAGTCGTGATAGTTCATTAATAAACAGTACTGGTAGACGATTCAAGGCTCTCAAGTTGCATCAGAGAGTGCATATGTCTTCCTAGTGCAGCTGGAAGTGAGATAGTGTCCTCCCACGGTGATGGGAAAAGTGGTTATATCCCAAGTGCAGTAGAAAATATAGCCTGTTGAACACAAGAGTAGAACTGAGAATTGTTAAATCAAAGCAAAAAGCGTGACAGCCTTTCCACACCAGAAATAACTGACAGCAGGAATCATAGCCCTGGAGAGCTGCAGCATCAGAGGAGGAGAGAGTGCAGCAAGAATAACATGAGGAGCAACAATCAGCATGGAACAACAGACTCTAATAAAATGGAGAAACAAGGCAGCTGCATCTCAAAGGCAACAGCCAGACCCAGAGCAACCTGAGGGAGAGCCATCTCAGACAGAACTAAAGGAATCATAGCCCTAGATGAGCAGCCACAGCCAGATAAGAGAAGGGATGAAGGCACATCTAGGGAGCCAGATATCTGAAGTCAGTTCAGTCAGCCTGCTGCATGCTTTGAAGTATGGTGGTTGGAGATTCTGGCAGCAATCAGTGCAGGCAAGACCATTATGATGGAGTGTAGCTATAAAAGTACTCCCAAAAGAATATGCCTTGGTAAGTGACAAACAATAATCAAAACAAGGAAAAGGGTGACTAGAATAGGGAAAAATATAGATTTTTTCCTTCCATGTAAGCTAAATTAACCTCAGCAGTGAGATCAATTACTGACCCTGACTTTGTAATGCAAACAATTAATTATTTCCTAAACCCTTGTATATATAACTTCCTTTTCCTTTCTAACTCTATGCCACATCTTTAAAATTTCCTTTTTCTTCTTTCAGTGTCAAGTGATGGAAGGAAGATTTATTTCTGATAGTAATAAAGGGAAACCATGCTTCCTGCTTTCCCTCAAAGGCAACGTTCTGCATTAGGAGATCTGTTCAACTAAAACTTTACACAAAGAAAAATGCACAGCTTCCCTGCATTTTGGCAAAGGAGAATTTAAGAAATTGAAAGCAGTGGTTTGCTCACCCTTTTGGGTGTAATTTTCTTAAAAAATTTACAATGTAGCATGTTCTGCAAGAATGTGGAAGAACAGGAGGGCTAATGCAGTCACTGGAAAGGCTCTCTAAAAACTTCATTTTTTACTTCTGTTCTTCAGGCACTGGGAAGCACATTCACAATGAAATAACAAAATAAAACCAAACCAAAACAAAAACCCCAAACCACCACCCTGTATTCTGTTCAGGAATAGTAGTGTATAAGAAAGCCAGTTCATGAATGCAGTGAAATAGTGATGTGCATCTATGAAGTGACAAAAGAGTGAGAGTAGCTCATTAACAATGAAGGAAATGCGAGATAAATCCTTAAAAACTTTACAATAAGTTTTATTTTTAATTTTTCTTTAGTTGAATTGATAGCATAAGGTGGTATCAGACTAGTTGAAAGTCTTACAATACAATAGAGATGGCTTTGGAACCCATTCGCTTGCCGTGGTGTAAAGGAAGAGCTTTTTGTTTTCCCTAATTTAGCTGTGCTGTTGTCTGTGGGTGCCATTAAGTCCATAGGGGGCACATTTGTGTGATGCTGATTTTTCTTCCATGACTTGTGATTGCAACAGTCAGTGCCCAGATTGCAGAAGGTGCTTTCAGGAGCCATTTGTTCCTAATGCATTGTAACAGAGGAGGTATCTTGTAATGAAAATAATGTCTTTCTGTTCAGATAAAAAGGCTCTAGGTTGTTGCTGCTTCCTGTATGAAAAAATTGAAACACAGTCAGTGATACCAACAGGTTCAAGTTCAGACTATCTCCAAGAGTGCTTGTCCTAAAGTATGGAGGCTGTCCCTGTTTAGCTGGTGGGTGCCAATACTTAAAGCTAGACAGGTGCTTCAAGATACTTAAAATGCTCCTCTTAACTCATCTTCCTACCATCCTGAATCAAGCAGGAGCAAATCTTTAACCCTTTACACTAGTTAGGGTATGCTAATAACTATTTTCTGAAGAAAAAGCATGGAAACTACAACATGTGGTATATAAGCAGCTACACTTAGACAGTGCTTCAGGAGTGTTATGTGTTCTACATGCCAGGGACAATTGCATATGGGTTTGACTGGAAATAATAAAGATGGAGCACAAATGTTAATAAAAGCCTTTTATTTTAAAGAAGAGCTCATTAGACTAGACCACTCCATGAAGGTAGAGTTGTTGGGAGGACACCACCTGTTGTGGTACAGATCTTCTGCCTGCTTTCCATGGAAAAGCAGTGGCAAATGGCAGTGGCAAATGGCAACTCCTAAGGGCTGGAGGAGATGATCAAAGCAGAAAAGGCAACAATGGGTCTAGACACCATGTCCTATCTTCCTTCCTTCCCCAGAAGGAAGCCATTAGAAGGAGCAAAATAGTGCATCTGTGTCTCAGATATTTTCATGACTTAAAATAGTGTTCATGAAGACAGGTGTACATGGAGATGCACATGCACATGCCATGCACTTGCCTCTCTGTTTCTGCTTTGTAGTGATCATTTTCAGCAAAGGGCAAGGCAGAAAGTTAACAGGTATTTTCTTTTTTTTTCCTCTGAAGGAGTCCAAAAAAAAAAAAACCGGTGTACAGGCAAGGGCTGATTTTGCTGATACACCTCCTGGTTTAGATCAAAAACCAGAAGAGCAACAGTTACAAGTGTTAAAGTAGCTTGGAAGAAATTGTAAGAATTAGAAACAGAAAATAAATTTGAGTTGGTGAAATAGAGCAAAAGGAACAAAAAACTTGACATAAGAATATAGTCAATATTTTGATCAAAATATGGTCCTATAAGATTTCTATTCAATAGGGGACTCTTTAGAAAAACCTCTGGTGCACTGTTTTGTTGTTGCTGTTCTTTTTAAAGATATGTTTAAGTACGGGATAACTTATGAAGCTTAAAGGAGGTATTTAAAAAGAGAAATTACAATGGCAGGTTTAGTTATAGATAGTTGCAAATCAGTCTTAGGCAAATGGATTGAGACTTTTATGTGGTATTTAGTGAACTAAAAAAGAGTATTAATTTTTCTTGAAGATTTTCATATAAAAGCAGTTAATAAAAAAGTGTAATGTTCCTTTGTCCTTGTCACTGGTGTCAGAATATGTAAGAGGGATTTTGGTGGTGAGGCCAAGTAAAACTCCTGTTGTAAGTTGAGTCATGATAGCATTTTATCTGGGCAATGGATAATATTTTATTATTCAAGGGAAATGATCTGACAATATCCAGCTGAAGAATAATATTAGTTATGGTCATATACCCCTGAATTTTCTTTTTTGTGCCATGTTCCTAAAATTTGCAATGGAATTTATGACTAAGACAAGTATTTTGCCAAAGCCATCTTACTATCTGACCATTTTGGTATTATCCAGCCCTAGAACAGCTGTGTTTGTCAGAATAGAAAATGATTATGATTTCCAAGTGAAAAGCTCTCCTTGAATATAATGTTACTTTTTCAGTGATGTTTTGGCATCAGATAAATGACCTTTCATTCTGTAAAAACAACATAAGGTGCCTTTATGCATCTTTGAGGATTTATAAATACATTGCAGGTTTGTAGGTATATTTGCCGATTTGAAAAATACTGGTTTACCTGTGCTATTAATAAAGTTTTAAAAAAATGTAAGATTATTTTTTTAATTAAACATATCCTGTTTTTATTGCTGAATATTAACAGCATGATAGTTTGTGAATGTGCACTGCCTGATAAGCAGATATCAATTGGAAATTCTGTTGCTTTAAAAAGTAAAGAAGATTAATTAAATGAGTGATTTTTTTTTCTAGTCTGTTTCATTAAAATCAAGTAGGAATGCTTTTGTTTGGGCTTCTGTTAACGAATGTAGTCCCTTAATGTTTAACAATTGCTGCCAAGTGCAGGGAAGCCAGTGAGAGCCACAATCAGCCAAGTACATAGATGTTCAACTTTATGTGTGTAGGGCTGTGGAATTTATTTGGGTTGCTTGTGTGCTTAAGGTACTTGAGTGCATCACTGAATTTTTGCCTGGGCAAAGACCCTCAGGAAAGTCTCATATTTTGACATTTGGTATCAGTTTGCTGCGTGATTTGCATATACCTATCTCCTTCCATACTTCCTGCCTTGGCTTTTATGTGGGTTATCCAGAGACAAAGGCTCTAGGAATTAATTCAAACATTTTACATTTCTGTCACAGGGAAGAAATCATAGGCACATGTTTACTCATTTAAACAAGTATGTTCTCTTACCCTAATCAAATAAGGAAGCATTTGCACTTATCAAATTCACTTGCATTAAGCTCCATTTTTTTCTTGTAATATTTGGAGGTGCCATTGGAGAATACAGAAAATAACTACTCTGTTGTATTACAGTGCTCAGTTTCTGAAAATGAAAGAGGAATTTAGTGTTGGTGACTCATGATACAATCTAATTAATTCCCTGAAAAGAATTTCTCAGTGGGTACTTATGCAGTTCTCAGAGATGAGATAGTTTTGATAGAGACAGCTGAAGAATTCCAGAGAAGCCTTTGCAATTATCTCTGCTGTTACAGCTTGATAGAAGTGCTTTAGCAAAGATCTCTCTGGAGCCTGCAACAGGATCATGTTGTAACTGATGTCATGAATAGGACACTCTTGTTCCATAATTGTCAGAGTAAGGCCACATAAGATAAAAGACTGTTCAGATGTTCAGATGATAAAGGTAGGAAAGTAAAATACGTTTCAGCACAACCTTCTGAGTGGGAGCTGAGGAATGGCTGAACTTCTCCCTTTGTGGGAAAACAAAAAAAAGGAGAGCATACAGTGAATGTGTTTGCTTAAGGAATGCAGCTGAAGTGCAGTACCTGTGTTTGAAAGTGGTTACCCCGTGTTCAGTTGTTCATACAGGAGAATTCAGTAAATTCAGTGCACTGCATGTAGTGTAACACGTTTCACAACTTACATCAGTTAACCAAGTTTTTAAATAATTCATTTACGTACATATACCTCTGTCTACGCTTGAGCAAATTCCGCAGGTGTGACTCAGTCAAAACATCTTTTCTCTTAAATGTCTCCAAGATGCAGCATATTTAACTTTGGGTTTTATTTTTTTTTTAAAATACGTAATCCTTTTTTTAAATGTCACATTTTTGCTGCGTGTTTGATGTATATTATTCTTTTGCTTTAATTCATGCTGTGTTTTTTCCCAATAAGCTAAATTTCATAGGGTATCCAGCTGTGGTTGCTTAGTACCAACAAAGAATGATTGTTTTGAAAAACGTGATTTGGATATTACTTGTTGGCTAGTGTTCACATTGCAAAATTAAAGTGCAAATATGCATTCTTTGTATATGTGCTTGGTAGAGTGCTCTTCTAATATTTTAAATGAACTTAGACTCACAGAATTACCCAAGATTTTGAGAACTAAAGAATAATGTATGAGTTCAAGAAACTTAAGCTGAAATTAAATGATACTCCCTCACTTAAAAGCGGATTTGATTGTGGATATCTTTAGGCTTCTATTTGACAGACAGCTGTAAAAATATGTTCAACATTTAAAAGAAAAAAAACACAACCTGTATGCTGCTTTTATTACATTCACAGTTCTAAAAGAAAGTCCTTCTTTGTGTATTTCATGAAGAAAAGATATGTTTTGACCTGTAAACAAATTAGCCAAAAATTGGAAGTTTTTCTGTGTTCTGAGGTGATTCTGGTGAGCTCGTGTCGGCCTGACTTGACTGTATGCAACAGGTTTATAAACTGTTTATAAGCTCTGGCTTATGTGTTGAGGGACCATATCATGGTCAAAGTGTAAAATGTGGACAGAGATTTTTAAGGATCTACCAGGGGAGTGCAATGACTTTTTTGTGTTGGACTTTCCTGCTGAAGAACAGGTTAATTCCCATGCTCAGTTTATTCTTTGTAACAGGTTGGAGAAACCATCAATTTGAGGTTAGGTGTGTGGGAAACACGAGCTAAAAGAAATGTTAGTTGTTAGAAAGTCTGCAGATCTGAGTGGCATCCACTTGCACCTTCTGAGGGTAACCAGACATGGAGCTGCGGAACTTCAGGCAGTGGGATGTAGACCATCCTAACAAATAGTTGCTGTGCCAGAGGATTGCTTGGGAGCTATAGGCTGGTGAGTTTGTCTTCCTTCTCCAGTGAGATGGGGACTCTGTAGGGTGTAAAGGGTAAGATAAGTGAGCACATAGATTAATATGTTGATCTTGACTGGTCATCGCTGCTGCAAAAGAGAATTTGTTCTTACTATCCAGCTGGAGTTCTTGAGGGGAGAGTGAGAAGACAATGGATTTTAAAAAAGTTTTTGACAAAGCACGCCACCTATAGCTCAGGATAAATCATTTAAGGAGAGAACTATTTAAAGGGTGTATACTGTGGCTGATTAATTAAAAACCACCAATACTAGTATATACATCAGGTATATACTACTAGCCATAAAACATTGTGTATTGATTCTCATCTTAACTCAGAAGGTCTTTATGAAAGAATAATGCCTTTGTGTGTGCCTGTGTGTGGTCTGAGTCTTGTTTTAATCAGTGAAAAGGAAGCTGATTATAAGAACTTACTATTGATAACAATAGCTTTAACAGTATGAATAAAATTTAGTGTAATTGAGGCAGAGTATATGTAATTCTCTATTGTTATAGTTATAGTTATTTCTAGTTATTTCTCTTAGCTAAAGAGCAGGTAACCTTAATTCTGAATTGCAGGTTTATCAGCACACAGAAAAATAACTGTAGGTCTTCTGTTTGTGTCCCACTGAATTTGAAAAACAGGTGGTGTTATTACATATTTACCAAGACTGATTTTGAATTGACTCCTGCACAACAGAAGAAAGTTAATAAATCACCTGTATTTAGTTTTTGGTTTTGTTTGTTTAATGAGAAGAAGAAGCACAATGGATGGCTGGAGAGTTTGTGGAAAATTGATGTATTAAATTTCTGTTTTAGAACCTCAGTTATGTAATTTTTCCTGGTAGTCCAGTGTTCCCCTCCTCAGCATCTGACTCTCTGCTTACACCTTGGATACAATGGGGATGTTTTTCTGACCAGGATCCTTCCTGATTTTAGGTTTTGTGTCACAAAAGTATTTTTATGAACTAAATCAAACAGCTTTAATTCCTAAAGAAGGGTGGCAAAGTGGACATTCAGTGAAGAAGAGATAAATTGAGGTCTGTGTAATTACTATGATTGATACTTGGTGTTACGTGAGATAAATTGATAGATAAGCCTGCAAGATGCTGTATTGGCCTTTGCAAACTCGAGGAGGTGTTTTCCGACTCTTAACTTTTTCATAATTTTTAATGTTGTTTTGTAATTTGCAGGGTAAAATATCTTCAGAGAGATTGATGACATCTCACTTGAGATGATCACCATGTAGACACCTGCAACTGAGTAGCCCCCCATCTCCCTGTACCATCAGTGAAGATAAACAGGCATCTTTGGGGTGAAATTCATCTGTCCTATTGTAGATGCATGTATTTGGATGATTCAGGATATAATGAAGTGCTTGCTTCTCTCTCCTTTGCCTTTAAAGGAGGTCTAGGCAGCTGCCTCAGCTGTGTACAACTGAGTAAGCATCACTTAGCTACAAAGTAGGTATTTGCAGTCAGATGTATCTCAATCCTATGGTTAAAACAATACAAAAACAATGAAGCACACAAAAGCACAGCTAAAAAGAAAAAGAAGTTGGTATTGAAGGAAAAAAATGAAAAATTTTGTAGGAAGGAGGATGGAAAAGCTGTGTGTTTTCCAGGTCATTTTATTATGATCTCTTTTCCTTCCCCCACTCTAATGCATTTTCAGAACAATCAATTATTTTTCCCTTACAAAGTAAATCAGCTGTAGTTCACGGTTTCTGGTTTGTGTTGCTGACATTTTTTTCACATGAGAACTTTTTAGAATAATGACATAATTTTTGGTTCTTCAAAGAATAATGCTGAAGGAGTTTCTAGCTTATTTGTATCTCTTCACATATGACCTCGTCCCTGCCTCTTGGCTTCTGCATAACCCTATGTGCTGGTTTGCTGATTTTTATATTGTTCCCTTCCCTGCAACTGCTTCACCAGTTCTTTATTTCAAGTGCTTTTTGCTTTCTGTTCAGTGGAGAGCATCTACCTTCAGCTGGCAGGCACTCTGCCCTCTCTCCAGGGTCTTCTGTTGAATACCTACCCTTGCTAGTAGTCTTCTTATGTAAAAGTATGGTGTATAGAATAAAGTGAGATAGGATTTTTGTTATTTGACTGTATGTGTGAAAGGATCACACCAGTTTTGTACCCCCACAATTCAGGAGTTCCCCCAGAATGGGGATCAGTCTCTGTATGGTCTTTTTGGACAGTGCAGTTGAATGAATCTCACTGCACTTTAGATGTCTGTGGCACAGATGTGTACATATGAGCTAGTCACTCAAGCCTGCTTTTGGAGTGAGTTACAAGAGATGGGTGCTTTTAGAGTACAATTCCCCTGATCTGAGGTTTACTTTAAGATTAGATAAAGTGCATCCAGAGGTGACTTGTAAAGCCCAATGACTGTAAGGGAAGTCTAAACAACTGAAGTGATTATAGTCACAGGTGCTACAAATACTTGCATTGAATCAAGTCTATCACTTCCTGTGTGGCTCTGTTGCAGTACTGTATTGTAGTAGTTATGTTTTTGTGGGTTCATATATTAGACTTAGTTTGTTTCCTGTTAAATAAAATTCCATTTGGTACTAATCTTTTGTGTTAAAAAACTTCTACAAGATGCAAGTTGCAAGTGAAACAATTAATTAAGGAATTTCAAGTATAATAAAATTGAGATATTCAATAAGTCGTAGAATTAAATTGACTTACAGTAATTGTGATCTGTAACGATTTAAGAGGATCAAGATGTAGGAGTGGATCTTTAAAATTAGTTAAAACTAATCTGGGATCAAGGATGCAATCACATTATTTTATGTTGGCATGGAGAGAATTAGACTACATGGAGAGAATTACACTGAAAACCTTAGCTTGGCTCTGCATTTTGTAGATTTCAAAGACATGTTCAGGTTGCATACAAAGGAATTAATCTCCTAAGTTTGGTTATGGATTGTCTTTACCATGTTGTGAGTATACACATTTCTTCAGGGGAAGAAAGTGCATAAACTTCCATCCCTTCAGGCAGTGTTGGCTAACTGTCCATGATTGAGCCTTTTCCCAAGAGAACTTTGCAAAAAAGAGCTGTATCTACCTAATTTCCATGAAGTAGCCAACATATTCTAGCTTCCTTTCCTATAGCAGTGGAATATCAATGCTGAGGCTGAGAAAACTTCAACTGTGTCATAGGTTATACGAGGAGCGTATAGGTTATACAAGGAGCTGGGTGATCTTTGGCAAGTGATTTCACTAGAGTGTGCCACAGTTTCCTTTTAATTTGCAGAATATTGGCATTAATCTTAGTGAGCACTTGTGAGATCTGCTAATGAGCAGTGCTTCACCAGACCCAGGTAGTGCCATTAATCATTGGATGAATAACTAGTGTATTTGTCTGGGCAGACAAAAAAGATAGGGTATAATGGCTTAAGGCAAGTCAGACTGTACACTGACAGGAGCTAGGTATGTTTTTTGAATGGGAAGGAATTGCTTTCCACTAGACCTCTTAAACCCATGTGCTTTACCTCTTGACAAGGTACTGAGTCATCCACTGCCTGGAGGAAAGCACTTAAATCATCAATTAACAGTCAGTCTGCCCAGTAGGAGAGGCAAGTTTGCTTCTCCAGACATCCTGTGTTCCTCTTTTGGACAAAGGTTGGCGGAACAGATATGGCTCTGAGAGTGAAGTGGGGAGTAGGCTCCTTGCATGTCAGGGTGTTCAGAGATTGATGCTGATAGGTTCCAAAGCGTATCTCCTGCAGCAGGACAGATTTGTTGGGATTTTTTTTGTAGGTTTAGGTCTAGGTCAAGAAGCTTTTGGAAGTTATGGCAGCATAAGTCCTCTGGACTCCATCTATGTATTCAGTTTTTCCTATGACTGAACTTACTGCACATACCCTCTGTGCCTACCACAACCCTCTGTTTAGGGTCATCTTCGAAGCTTCTCCTTTTGGAGAAGCCACTCTTCATGCTCTCTATACCTCTTGCTTTTTATCCTTCTGCCTGCAAACCTGTTTTGCTTCCTCCCTAGTCAGAGTGCCAGTGTTTGCTGCCTTATCCTGCTCTGCTTTCCAGAGCTGTGAACATTGGGAGAACTGTGCTTCTTATGAATGTGTCATTGTTCTCTGTTCTGCCTACTTGTAAAAGTTCAGGAAAGGTGAAATGAATGGTTTCCTCCCATTTCTTTTCCCTCCACACCAAGGGCCTCATTTGCCCTTGTTTCTTCTCCCATCTCTTGAAGACACTTTCCCCCCTGTTAAGGTTCTCTTGCTTTTTTGAATCCATTCCCTTCCTGAAACACGTCAAGAAAGCATTTGCTTTCCCTGAATGGGGAACATGGCAGAACTGTGACAAGCCTATTGTTCTGCAAGCTCTAAGTAGGGTTTCTGATTTTCCTGGAGGTATTTAATTGGTAGAAGATACTTCTAAAGCAGCTGTGAAAAGAGATCTATCTTGAGAGAATAGTCCTGCCTGTGTGCCTTGACTCTCCATTCAGTATTTTCTTGCTCTTTTATTTTGTTTGCTCTATAATGGCCAGTCATCCAACGTGTGTCTAAATGTTACCTGTGAGGGGAATTTTATAATTTCTTTACATGTACATGATAGTTCTTGGTCTCTGGATAGAAAAAAAGACTCTATGGGCAAGATTATATGGAACTATTAGCTTGCTTACTTTTTACAGAAGTCAGTAGAGTCAAGGTGCTTATATAAATATATACTTTTGTTACTATGTGAAGTTTAAACTATGAGGAAGAAACCAGGGCATCCTGGAATACTAAATAGTGAGTAGAAAAAAGGATGTGTGATGAATGGAAAAATGTCATCTTGTTGAGGATTTTGTCTGATATGTTTTATGGATTTTTTGTTTCTGCTACAGATGTTTTGGATTGCCCTGACCAATTTACTTTCAGAATAAGTAGGATTTACCTATTTATGAGATTTTAAAAAAATCTTCTGTTTACGTGTCTAAACAGATTTATCAGCTGTTTATCTGCTTAAATGTCCCTGAGAACTACACTCAGTCTGTTTCCCTAGTAATATAAGGGCAATAATGTTTCCTGACCTATGGTATTGTCTGCTCAGGTAATAATCTGTTTTCAAAGGTGTTACTTCCTATTCTGCAATGTGTTCCAGACATGATTTGTCTTCCAGTAAGATTATATACCCCCATAACAACATATCCTGGTGTTAATAATGCAAAAATTATGTTTTGGTTTATTCACTATTCAATTCCTAAAAGCAGCTCAGTTACTCTGCAACCTATATAATGTTTGTTTTTGCTGCCTACATGAAGGACTCGTGTTTTCTTGCAACTTACTAATAATCTACAAATATTATGGATTTCTGTCATTATTTCATGTGTTTATTACAGATCCATTCAGTACTTAAAAATAGTCACTATATAAAAAAATCATTGGAACATGTGTAAAATGATCTAAAAATTGGACAACAGTTAAATTTCCAGACTATCCTGAAGTTTAATTTAGCAGGAAAATTTTGAAAGCTGAAGCTAGGTAAATTCAAGTAAGTGAAACTAGATATCTTCCAATTAGTAAAAAGGTGTGTAGTTTCACTGTGAGAGTAAATATTAGTTGTGACACATTATATAATACTCTGAAACATTATTCTGATCTTGAATTTTCTAAAATAGAAAGAGAAGCCATAAGTTCTTTTGCCTAAATTACTAAATTAATGCAGAATAAATGTTATAAAAGACCTTTTGGCTTTAGAATCTGTAAATTTTTGAACCTATGTAATGTTCCCTTTTTTTATTATTGTCTGATTGAGTGTTAACCTAATTCCTGGACCTTCATCTCTAGATGAGGTGGTTGAGTTCCAGCATCATGTTTTCTTAAAGCCTTTAATTAATGGATTTGAAATCACAACTGTCCTCCCTCTGGTATGGTGATCAGCACTAAGTATAACATTTAAATATTGGCACTGGAAGACTGGTTGTCTTGAAAGTATGTTGTAAAGTGGGATTTTATAGCTAAATGGTCACATCAGATCTGCAGAGTTATTTCTGCTTGAAATAGAGCACTTGTGCAAAGTGGAAAATACACAGCAACTGTGTAGATGTGTATTTCTAGCAGTTTCTGAGAGTGTGTAAGAGAACACAAAAAGGATGCTTAAAAAAAGCTGTTCTTGCAAGTATCTGTCTGTGTCTTGCAGTAAGTACTGGGATTTAGAATCACTTGTCTTTTAGATCTCTATGCTTTGCCTGAAGAGGAAGAGGCTAAGAACTGCTATAAGTAGAGAAAGAGTGCTATACAATACTTAACTCTTTGTAGGATAGCCTGGAAAATAACCTGACTATTTGTAAGTCAAATATATATATATATCCACATCTTTTCTAATGAAAATCACTCACTTTTAGTAACCAGATCTTGAAGGCTGTTACAAAGGGAAGTAGTATCACTGAATCCTGATGTACAATAGTGAAATGGAGATAAAAGTATTATGAATAATCACTGAGGTAGAATTTGCATCTGACACTATTTCTTTGCTCTGAATTAAAACTGGGCCTTTATGTTGAGTGCACAGAAGGGTTGGGTCAGTCACCTGTGGAACTGACATATGCATGCTCCAGGAGTGGGGAGAGTGTGTTGTTTGACCTGCACCTTATTCAACATATGGGGCAGGATATTAACACTTATTAATACTTACTTATGACTTTGCCTCCTCGCTTTTCCTGGTAAGCATTTGCATTATCTTCTCTCTCTCTCTTTCATTCTAGCACAAATAAAGATTGTATAAGTTACAGGTTTCAGGCATATTAGTGTTGGGTGGAAATGCCTGCTTCTGTGTGTATTTATTGTGCTATATTGGAATTCAAAACTGGTAACTTTGTTTCTCTATTATTTCCCACAGGGTGCAGCTCTGATTCGAATGTTGGCTAGCTTTATGGGTCACTCTGTGTTTCAAATGGGCTTACAAGTAAGTAAAGACATTTCCATCTTTGTGTAGATGTGTATTTCTGGCAGTTTCTCTTGCTCTCTCTTTTTTCTTTTGAAGCTATGTTTGCATCAATTTCTGGAAATGTTTCTTTACTTTAGGACCTGAGGTACCACCATGTCCCTGAAGCTGAATTTGATTGAAGATGCAGTTTCACCTATACTTCTTGATGTATGAAGTGCTTGTACTTCATCAGGCATACAGTTTTGTGTAGAGTGCCATATAAAAGTCACTTTATCCATGTGACAAATATGTGAAGGACTAACTGAGGAAGTAGCTACTTCTCTTCACCTGCGTTTGACTGCTGGTCTAACAAATAATAACAATATAAGCCAGCTGGAAAATAAACAGCCCTAAAATGAATAATGCTTTTCAGATAAATATTTTGCCATGCCTTCCTCCTTAGCAAAATCCTTGAGCTTTATTTTTACCTTTAATAAGCATGGAGTGCTCTTTGCCTTAATGATGTTTTGAAAACTCACTCTGTCTTTTAAAAGAAATTTAAAGAGGTAACATTTCTGTAGAAAGAGAAAGAAATTCAATGTGCTGATTACCAAGGATGAACTCCTTTCAGCAATAATTCAGGACGAATGAGTCTTTCGTAAACTATTTAAAAACAGACAAGCCAAAGCATAAAAAACAATGCAATTCCCTCTATTCTATTGAAATCTGCTTGAGTAAATCATGTTACAGGCAGCTGTGATTGATGAATTATGTATGATACAGCCTGCTACTTAGAAGTGTCCTTTAAAGTAAATTGATGTTCACCTGAAATACAATTATGCTAAGTTGGAAGGAGTAATCAATCTTATCTGTTCTTAGTAAGCTTTTCATTTTGAAATTTAAATAAACTACGTCTAGGATCAGGTCATTTTTTAACAGAATAATTCTACCTCTAACCAAAATAAATTGGAAGATAAAATATAAAGCAAAAATTAAATTAATGCATTGGTCATGTCAGAGGTATTTTCCATGCAAAGGCAATGAAAGGAAACTTGCTGAGGTAATGTAGCTTTTTGGAGAATTTACAGTACAATCAGGGTTTGTGGCATAACTTACTCATGAGACCAGCTTGATCATTTGCTTAGTTGCAACACCAGGTCAGATCAATTAGATAACTTTCTCATCCAGATTAGAACTCTTTAAATCAAAAGTTTCCTTCATAAAATCTTGTGAATGTCAAGGGTAAAACCACTATGTCATTGAAAACAGTAAGGCTTCCTGTCCTTAGTCCAGCCAACTCCATATTCCAGCCAGAAACTTCTATTTGGACAGATCATTCATAGCAGATTTCAGTAGCACTTTTTCCCAGTGGAGTATGTCACTCAGGGTTTTAGAAAGGAAAAGTTTTAGTGTCTGCATCTTAAACCCTGTTTTTCTGTTTTCTTCTACGTTTGCCTGAGAAATAACAGTGTGCAAGTTGTCTTGAAATAGACTGAGAAAAAAGCTCAGATCAAAGAATAGCTATGCAGGGATTAATCATAATTACCATAAAGTTGTAATGGAGCTTTGGTTTTTGATTTGAATGGTTTCCTATTATTATTGCTTTTCACTGGTTTGGCTCTAAATAGAAACCATTCTGTTTGCTAATGAAAGTCTATGAAAAATCTAACTGTGAAAATATGACTAGTGCAAGTCTTGGCATCAGTTCATAGGACGATAATGATTTTAACTAAAATCAGTTTGAAATTCAGATAGAGATTTTCCATGTGTATGTTTTCAGGCTGAACAAAATAAAACATAAAGTTCATAAGTTTTTCATAAGCTACAAATTATACAATTGGAAATATCTGTCAATCATATAATTTTTTGTATTTTGCAAATCTAACAAAATACTGTTACTGCACTGTACATTTGGGGGGGTATAGCTTTGCTAATGATAAGGGAAACTGGAGGACTAATTTACCCTTTCTGTCATTCACTGGTTTAGGCATTTAAGCTCTTTAGCTTGGTACCATCACTTGGGTTTTTGAATTATGTTGCCTGGAATCCTGTTTTAATGTGGAATTCTAATATTCAACTTAAACATCCTTTCTGTAGAATAGCAAAATTGAATATTATGACTATTTATAAATCTCTTCAAATATTCTGAAAATGCACTTGATGTTTCATTCCTTTTGTGTCATTCTAATGGCTTGCTGAGTAACTGAATTCTAAAAGACCTCCACAGCCAGTTTTTCCAGGAGAATGCCGTGGGAAATGGTGTCAAAGGCTTTAGTAAGTTTAGGTAGACAAAATCCACAGCCTTTCCCTCATCCACAGAGTAGGTCACAGAAGGGGGTCAGGTTGGTCAAACAGGACCTTTCTTACAGCATGCTGGCTGGCCCTGGTGCCCTGGTTGTTTTGCAGCTGCCGTGTGATGGCACTCAGGACAATCTGCTCCATGACCTTCCCTGGCACTGAGGTCAGGCTGACAGGCCTGTCATTCCTCAGATCATCCTTCCAGCCCTTCTTGTAGATGGGTGTAACATTGCTCACCTCTGGTTGTCTAGGACATACCCAGTGAGCCAGAACTACTGGTAAATGATGGAAAGTGACTTGGTGAGCACTGCTGCCAGCTCCCTCAGGACCCTTGGATGGATCCTGTCCTTTCCAATACTTCTGTGTATCTTAGTGGTGTAAAAGACTGCTGACCATTTTCCCTCAGATGTCTGGTGCTTCAGTTCTGCTCGCTGTCTCTGTTGTCTAGCTCAGGGGGCTGGGTACACAAAGAACAACTGGTCTCACTATGAAAGACTGAGATCAAGAAGGCATTAAGTACCTTAGGCTTTTCCTCGTTCTTTGTCACAATGTTATTCCCCTATTCTGCCAAGAATGGAGATTCTCAGCCCTCCTTCTGTTGCTAATATATTTATAGAAACATTTTTAATGTGTTTTACAGCAGTGTCTAGATAAAGTTCTACTTTGGCTTTGACTCTTCAAGTTTTCTGCCTGCATAACCTTGCCATGCCCTTGTAGTCCTCCTGAGCTGCTTGCCCCTTCTTCCAAAGGTCATAAACTTGTTTTTGTTATCTGAGCTCCAGACAAAGCTCTCTGTGCAGCCAGCCTGGTGGTCTTCCCCACTGGCTTGTCTTTCAGCATGTGGGGATGGCCAACTCCAGCACCTTTAGGATTTCTTAAATGTGTTCATCATTCCTGGACTCAATTGCTCTTCAGGCAAAAGCCCAAGGGGCTCTCTCAACGAGTGTCATAAACAGGCCAAGGTAGCAGTTCTGCTCACCCCTCTCCTAATTTCTCTAAGAATTGAAATTCTATCACTTCATGATTGCCCAAGATGTCCTCCAATCATCACATCACCCACCTATCTTTGTTCACAAACAAGAGCTCCTGCAGGGCAGCTTTTTTAGTTGTTTTGCTCAGCAACTGTGTCTAGAAGTTAACTTCCACACACTCCAGGAACCTTCTGTATTGTTACCTCTCCACTCTAATATGTTTCTAGTATTATTTTGATTCTTTTTAGTGTATTGGCTATGTCCTTAAGTGCTTAACAGATGATAAAAAAGAGTAATTCTGAGGTCTTATTAAAGTAGCATAAACAAAAAGGAGTAGTTCTTTATTTGTGTTTGCATTGTTTGTGGTCTCATCCAAATCAAGGCATGATTCATTATCTTGTTAAGAGCTAAAGAATTAGAGCTTTAATATAAGAGACTACAATAGATAAGGTGTAACTTAACTTTGGGTTAAGGAGAGAGGAAAAAAAGGTTTAGAACAAGAAGCAAATAGGATTGCTACCTTATTTGTTAGTTGCTTGTTTTTTCTTATTCATTGGCATGTGGACTTTTTGAAGAGCAAGTGGAGACAGGCTGGGGGTAAAAAATCCCTTATTTGTCAAAGAAAACAGTCAATTGTATTAAAAAGAAGAAAAGTTGATGGAGGAGAATGAGGTTCTTTGGTGGATATTTTTTACCAATAAATATGATCTGAAGGAAATGTACAAATGTGCATGTGATCTGTAACAGTTCAACAAACTGTTCTGTTAAGGAGTCTGCAAGGAAGTAAAATTCTGGTAGAAGTGCTCATTTTTACAGTGTAGATGTCTTTGTAGAGATTCATATCTGTCAAGAATAACTGGACTGTTCCTATGATGGTAAATATACTTGAAAGAGCATTTGATTATAGTGTGGCAGTTCCACAACAAAGCTACATCCAAGAGACTAGTGAAGGTAGGATATTTGAAAAGCCCTTCAAAGATATAATGTCTTAAATCATATGGCATTTCAAACAGGAGATGGAACATTCTCACTGTAGCACTCTGTCGACGAAAGCAAAAGAGAATGTATTTCTATTGGCTGTAATGAATAATTGAATAATGACAGTAGTAGCCACAGCTGGTAACACCTGCATATGAGAAAGTTACAGCTATTATTTATGTAGAAATGTCTAATAAATCCTTCCTACTCACAGCAGGTGATTTATGTCTTTTTAAAAGTTCTGGCATCTTTCACGATGGGCAGTTTCTTATGCTCCAGGAAAATTCAAGAAGTACACATTACTGAATGCCAGTACTCTTCTTACAAAATGGTGTTGCTTTTCAGTCTAAAAGCTATTAATCAGGTGAGAAGCTGGTTAGAATATGAAGAGGCTTGGTCAGCACTACTTGCTCTGACTATGTTTCTGAACTGCGCAGATTGATAGAGGTAGAAGCCATAGGTTGGCTTTATCATTCAGTCATCTCTCAGGGTGGCAATATGCAATATGATACTAAGTCTGTGTGAGATTTTCTTCTGTAGGCTGGTGTTCCAACTCTGTGCTTGAAATAGGTGGTTTCTTACATGTCTGGTGTCACTGGATTGCATTTCTGGGAAGATTTTGCTGCGTTATGACAATGCATCTCTTCAAGTAATCAGCGCTTGGTTTTTATTTTTTTCAAATTAAATAGAGAGAGAAATGCCAGTGTATTGAATGTCTGGTAGATGTGTTTTAAAAGGCACCTCCAGTGCTGTAATGAGATATTTCTGCACTGTTTTTTTTTCCTTATATTTGGTTTGATTATTTTGGAGCTTCATCTCTATTACTGTACGTTTGTCAACACTGCATTTCATTTGCTGTGTGACAGCTCATTGATCACATAGATCTGTATCCTTTTGAACTTCACTTGCTGCTATGTATGTGTTCATCACTCACTCTGATTTAGTGCATCATCAGCAGTTTGAATTAGTTACCGTAGCAATCTCTGCTTCTGTGATAAATTAACTACTTTTTTGGCTTCACATTGTACATTTGGAAGAATTTTCATACAGTGCTTTGGATAGATACTCTTTTGGTGCTGTAGAATGGCCACTGTATTGAAACAAATTAGTCAGCCTTTCACAGGAGCTGTCTGAAGAAGTGTGGTGTTCAGGCTATTAAATACAGCAAGGTTCAGATTTCAGTCACCTCCTGGTATCATATTGCTGGCTGTTTAAACTTTTCTTTCATCTGCACTGCTTTTTCCTGTTTTTAAGACATCTACCATGTGGATGAAATAGTAATGCATGAAATAGTTTCATCTATTTCCATGGTATTATATGATAATCTATTTTTTACATAGTCTGTTAAACAGTGTACCCATGTAATATCTATTTATTGTATCTTTATTACCAATTCATAATAGTTAGTTATTTGCTGTCTTTAATGAGACATCATTAGAGACTTCTTTACAAGAGTTTTCTGTAAAAACATAAAAAAAAAGCAATGATAAACAAATAATCAGGCATCTTAGGATCAAGGTCAGTGAAGCAGTAAACTGCAATGCTGCCTGCAGATCAGGAATGCACATGGAACTACTTGGAGTCTTCTTTTGCTCAGTCAAAGGATGCAACTTTTGCCACCCAGGAGGAGCATCTTTACATCTACAGTATCTCTGGTGTTGCAGCTGGTGCATTTACTAGATGTTGAGTAAAGTACTTTTCAGCTGATTCTGCACCCACCTCCTCTGGTTTAGAAAAGCAGAGTGTATGACCTTAGTGAACATCAAAGTATCACCATGGATGTTCTGGCAATTAACTGTCTGAGGTAGTTGCTACCAATCCCTTTATCTGAGAATTGTCAACTGGAGAACTTGAGCATGTTGAAGGGAGGACTTCAGAAATCAAAGGAAATCTCACAGGAGCTGACATCACTGTTTTCTGCAGCGCATTTCATATGAGATTGTTTGCATCTTTCACCTGTTTTGCCCCCTCAGCATTTCTTCTGCTTCCAATTTACATCACTCTGGATTTTAGTTTACATTTGTTAAATGAATTCAGTGTTATGGACTGAATTCCTATAGCTTTTTCCACTTTGACTTACACAGGTCAGTAAAGACGTAGTCAGTTTCTTGCATAAGAAACTTCCATAAGTTGTTGTGTCACAATATTTTTTTCCTTTGAAAATTTTAAAGACTTTTAGCGTAGTAAGGGCCAGACTTGGGTATCACTCAAAAAATGGTAATTCTTCCTCTAACTCCAAGAGTATTTGAGTATACTGTGTGTAGCAAAATGCTAATGCTTAAAGGAGAATTGTGTTTGAAGTTGCATAATTTAAATAAGAAATGCTAAAGTTAATTTTATTTTTCCATTCTTTTTTTTTTCCTCTGTGTGAACCTTTACCAGGTTTTTAATTATGCAAGTACCCAGTGTTTTCTAAATAGGACAATACCTGATTCAGTTCACAAGGTGGACCATGCTAACTGAATTGTTCTTCTGTTCAATAGTTTCAAATACTTTTCATTTGCTTTGTAGCCCAGTTCCTAGTTGCTACATTTAATTTTCTTAAATATCATCCAGTGTGGTATCAGGATGCATCACCAACAGTTAATTCAGAGGACAGAAACCTCATAGGGAAGAAAGACATGGTGCTAGGGTGGAGATCTAGGCACAGAGAAATTGAAGTTAAAATTTGCATAGGTGTGAAGTAAGCAAAACTCCCAAGTTTTTGCACTTAGGGATCAGAAGAGTTTGTGTTCAAAGTACAGCTTCCACTGGAATTATTGCCAACTGTGTGGCTGCTGCTCTGTGTCTGCTGTGAAGACACCAAGGTGGGCCTCCAGAAATTGTTGATCGTTCAACTAGTATTTCTTTAAAGAGATTAATGAGAATGGAGTGCCTATACATCTAAAGGGAAGTTGGACCAACGTGAGTAAAATGAAGAAGAGCCATGAAATTTGGATATCTGTGTTGAAACCCAAGAAGATATTCTGTTAAAATATTTAGCATTATAAACCACTTCAGATATTCAGAACAGATATCACATCAGGATCAGTCAGAGAGTCCAGTTCTGCTACAAATGAGACCACAGTGCTGTCCTGGTATGCAACAAGCTGATCCACAGACACAGTGAGGATATTTGGTTTATCTACAGTTCTAGAGTTTAACTGTTACCTTTTTGAAAGCAGAACATTGGCAAGGCTGAACATAATGCACCCACAGTTTTAGCAGCACACATCATGTGTGTTGGTGGTTTTTGCCCCATATAGCATTGGTGCTCTGCAAAGGGAGCTTCTTCCTGAAATGGTGCACTAGTAGAATATTCCTGTTTGTTTATATTATCTCCTTTCCACCCTTCTGCTCTGCTTTGTGGTCCTGGAGCATTTGGATCAGACAGTTGTCTTCCCCAGTTGTTGGGGGTTGACAAGAGAAGGAAGACATGGGCTCTTCTCTTTCTGCTTCAGGGCCTGGGTCTCCCTCTGAGTGTAAGCAGCTGTGAGCTGTTGGTGCAGGGAGACAGAGGGTCTCTGTTGCTGCTGGGATATCTAAAATGATCAGGGCTAGGAAAAAGCATTTTCCTGAAACAAGATCATTTTCTTTCTGACCTTTAGAGCTATGCTCCAGTGCTTGGGGATAGCAGAGGAAAGGACATACAGATTAAAAAAAAAGTAAATTGTGATATTTTTCAGTACTTTCTGGTGTTGACTAAAATTTTGGAGAAGAATTCAGTCTAAGATGGACTCTTTGAAGACAGGATTTCAGTTCACACAGCTACACTTCGCCCACATTGGAGGTCGCAGCAAGGAAGATAAAATGTGGTGAGGGTAGATGCTGCTGAACCTCAAAAGCCAGCAGTATCCTCAGTCCTGGCTTCAGAGCAAGGTTATGGATGGAATTGCCTTCATTAGGAGAAAGTCATGGTGCTCTTCAGCTAGGACAAAATTTTACTTTGCTCTGCTGATAAAGCTTTTACAAAAAGAAAAGCAATTAGTATACACACTGTGTATAAACCCAGTTTGTTTTCTTGGAACAGCATTGCCCTTTATGGCAATATTGGAGTCAGTCATGTTACAGGAACTGCATAGCTATTCACTTGGTGTGCCTTCAGTGGGCTTCTTTTTGTTGCATATGAAATTCAGTTATGACTGTTTTCTCCTTCATTTTTATTATAGGAATTATTAAGAGAAAGAGTGATAGGTATGAATTTCCAGATAATGTCAGCAGGCTCAGCAGCTATTTACAAAAATGCTTTCTTTTGGAATAGAATTACACTGTTTTCCTGATAGCAGCTCAGTGCCAACCTTACCTCTGTTGCTACCAGGCAGCTCAGTTGATTTTACAGGGCATTGGAAGGGAAGCATTTTGTGTATGATTTTGCTGCTCTTATGAAATCAGAATTTCCATTAGCTCTTTAGAAGTCGGTGGGGATATTTTCAGAACAAATACTGCAGGATTGAATTCCTAGTTAACACATTATATATATTGTAAATAAAATGAATCGATTAATCTACTTCAGTCTAGTGGAGGACATTCAGAAAAAAAATATCCTGAATCTGTGCTGGACAAGACTGCTGTTGTGAAAACTTTCTCCTCTCTTTTATAAGCTCTTTCTTCTCTTCCTCCTCCCTTTTTCTCTTCTCCTTCCTCTTCCTTTTCCTTTCCCTACATGTATTTTAAGTTAAGTTACTGTGGCTAGGTTAACACACATATCACCAGATGTAAGGGCTAATGATTTTTAAGGAGTCATCATTTTGGAAAGAAAAACATGCAGCTTAGGGACTGAATTGTGTAAAGTGTTTTGCACAATGAGAAACATTTATTCCTTGCTTCTCTATTAACTCACTGTTAATGTGCAAGTGTTGCAGGTCCTTATGATCTAGACATGGTGACATGCTTGCAGTAAGTTTGCTTGATTGGTTTATGGACACCTTTTCATAATAAGTAGCAATAACTTCTTTCCAAGTCTGGTGTTTATGTAGAGTAAATTTTTGCAGAAAAGTACAGCAGAGATCTTTTGCCTGATTAGCGATTTTTGGGCATAGTTCAAGTTAATGCAGAGGAATGAGCTGCCAACCTGTCACAATTAGCAGGTGCCTTCTAAATATCTCTGGAAAATTTTCCATCTTTTTTTTTTTTTGTGAACACTAAGAATATATTTTTGAGCAATATGTGGTTTTAGGTTAAAGAGTATTATACAACCAGACAAGACAGAATTAAATGAATGTACAAATTCAGTCAAACATATGCAGTTCGATTTCAGAGAGTGCTTTATTTCTGAAGGATTTGTCCTTAGCTCAGTATTTTAGTACTGCTACCAAATAATACATCAAATACATTTTTCTTTAAAGCCAAGCTTCATATACAAGCAGGTTTCTCACTGCACAGCAGATACCATCAGACTCTGCCACGCACTAACTTTGCAATCCCTCTAACTGTTCCCTTTAGACTTTGCTTACAAACTGCTTTGCCACCACTACAACTGCTGCTGCTGTGTTTCAAAATGGAACTGCCCTCCTGTTCATATTCATAGCTAAAAGGTGAAGTTGAATTTTACAAGGGAAATAAAACTCTCAATTTAATATTTCTGATATTTTATCAAGGATTCTCAGCAAAGCAGGATACATTTTAAAGTAGCTGGAAATTTTCCGAAATACAGATTTTAAATTGGTTTTAGATGCCCCATTTACATTGGGTTCACAGAGTTGCACTACAGAAGGTTATTAATTGAAAAATTGAATTCCTTACAGGCACTTCTGTAAGGAATTTTTCTTCTTGTGTTGGAATGAAAACGAAGGATCATGTTGATTTTAGCTGGCTTATTTCTAATTTATAGTACTGGTTTCTTATCAACAAGCAGTGGGTGGAGCAAAGAAAGCAATCCCATTGACTTGACGATGGCTCTTGCCTGCTTTCTTTTACTGGTTTCTCCTATATCTCAGCCTGCATATAATAGGGCACAGGTCCTGTCTGGATCTTCTAAATGAATGCTATACTTCTAATACCATGGATGAGATACTCTCAACATTGCCCTAATTTTTCTCCCGCAAAATCAATGTTAAAACTCCCATTGGCCCTTATAATGCCAGAAGTGTCAGTTCTGCTGATCTGATTATTGTTAGCATCAATGGGAGTATAATGAATTACAAAGGAAAAAGGACAAAGTAAAATGCTATAATTATGTGGCCCATTCAGCATCACTTGCTCCAGAGAGAATTAAGATTTATTTCCATGTGTGGTTCCAGTTTCACTCTTTCTGATTAGTAGTTATAGCTTGCTGTTTAGACATAATGATTTAATTGTAGATATTGCATGTTGACTGGATGTTTTCCAGTTGCTGCTGGTTTGTCAGCATTATATCACTGTTTTACGTGAAAAAAGTCTAAATGCAACTTTTGGAAATGAAGGGCTGGAATTTCAGCTGGTGTACAGTGATAGGATTCCACTGAGTTTCTTCCCTGAAATAGTGACCCAAAGAGAAGGCAAAACACAGCTGAAGTGAATTTTTGTATGATGGCTTTGAAGTATGTTGCACACCTTTTGGGCTTTTTTTAAACTTCTTTTTACCTATTTGTGAGTTTGAACAAGAAGCTAGCTAAGAAGCTCCTTGTAGTAGACATTTTAAACAGGGTAACAAAAGTTCATTCAAAGCTGCAGAAGGTGGGAATTATAATTGGATTAGTTAAACCTCGTGGTAGCCCCATGTGGACGCTTTAAAAACTGAAATTAAATGTTATTTCCTTTCTTTGATTTATGATAGTGTTTTTATTGTTATTTTAAGCTTCTGGGTTTAGCTACTTCAGTTTTGAATGCAGCATCCACACACAATTTCTAACGAAGGTTAACTAATTCACTATAAAAATTAGCTTATTGATGAGAAATGACACTACCAACTGTTACTTAAACATTTGAAAAGAACATTTGAGCATCGTTTTTAGAGAAGTAAACTTCAGAATGAAATTCTGTTCCCTTTAAATGTGATGCACTGATAATCTTAGCTGTATTCTGAAATCTCCATTGTGTACCTTTCTGTCCAGTCTCTTTCATAATACTTGGCACATACTTGGACAGGCCACTAGCTTAGGAAACCACTGTTTTGTTTTCCTCAATGCTGCTTCCAGCTGCTTGTTCTCCTCCATCATGGCCACCCAACACCACTTCGTTTGTACCAGTGGAAGAGTTTGGAGTCCTCCTTGGTAAACTTGATCGAGGCAGGAAGGAAGGGTGTCCTTAGTGGGGAATGTTAAATTCACTCCTAGATAGGCCATTTTGGAGGTCTAGTCTGCAAAGCAGCATCAGAAACAGGGGCATGGGTCCAAGGAACAGCAAAGGTTGTGGGACCTGCTTAGTCTGGTTGTACTACTGAAGTATCATCAAACTGTAGCTCAAGGCAGATACAGGAATGCATTTGATGCTGTGACTGCAACAGATGTGATAATTTTAATACTAGATAAGGACTACCCACATAATCAGGCCTGCTATCTGCAGGCATTACTGTATACTCCTTATGTGCTTGCTATTTCAATATAATTTTGATGCTGCCTTTTTTTTATTTCAAGTTGAAATGGGTTTTTAGTTACTTAAATTCTTGACTTTTGAGTAACTTTATTTTTTGTAGGAAGAACATTTTAATGCAGTTATAGATTAAAGTATAGGAAGAAAATCAACATTTTTGATCCTCTGGTAGAAATTATGTTGAAAATATATTTTATGACTCTAGCATGTTCTGTATGTTGACGGTTTCTTACTAGGCTGCCTGAAAGCAGTTTTGGGCAGTTGAGTAAGATGATGTAGAAAGTGAAGCAGTTTGGCTTACTTGTCCAGGAAAAACCTGTTTTCCAGTTTTTTTCTTAGCTGGCATTACAGTAGTGCTTTGACAACTGGTCTGATAACAGCTGTTCTTTCAGTTTGGAGGTAGCTCTGCAGCTTGACTCACTGGTACAAATTAATTCTTGACACAAATAGAGTTGACCCCCAACTAATTTGCCTTACACAGTGTTGACCATGACCACTAAGGTGAATTTACCTACTCCTTTGATGCTTGGCTGACTGCTCAGCCAGGAGGGTGATAGCTTCTCTTCCTTATGGCTGTTTCTTCAGGATGATTAGTCTGTTGTAAAGCTGAAAAATACTGCAAATGTAATTGGCTATTTTAGCTTTTCTATTCAGTAGTCTTTCTCTCTTACAGGAATCTTCAGAGTTTTGTAGTTTGGTGGCTTGCTGGTAGTCCTTTACCACTGGTTCTCACTCCCTCTTATTTCACCTTTCTTGCTCACCTTTGCAACCATGTGCACTGCTCTCTGACCCTTGCCCAAGCTTTTCTATTTGAATGTTAGACAGTGTTAATATAATGTGTGACAGCAGATTTGATGTTAGCAGTGTGAAGGAAGGGAGGAAAAAGGGCATGTTAGAGTCAGAGTCAGCATCTGTCAGATGGTGTCTGCTGGCTTAAGATTAGGTATATAAATTTCTAGGAAAACAAACACACTGGATTTGATACCTGGAGCCTTAGAGCCTGATTTCTACCTGAAGTAAATGTTTTTATTTGTAGTGTTAAATCTTCAGTGATATACAGCAGTCATGTATAAAACCACTGAACAAGAACATACTGTAGGCCAAAGGGAGGAGAATGTGTTCTGAGGAGTAGGAATGAAATACAAAAAAGGGAGGTAGAAGCAGGTCTGCTTTACCTGAGCCTTGAGAAAGGAGAAACATAGCCACAAGCACTGGAGATGAAAATAGTTTGCTACATTTCCCTCCCTCATATAGTTGAATTTTCCAGTTATCTTTAGGAGAAAAATGAAGTTACTCAATCTCAATCTGTTTCAGATCTCAGCATCACTCATGTAAGTCTGAAGCTGTTCCTTCAGCTGAGCAGTCAACTTCATACAGATTAACTGGGAAAGGAATTTAGTCCTAGACTTGATATTTCAGTTTCTGTTTATAGATGTAAAATCTCCCCTGAAAGTAAGGCACGTTTGGAGACTTACCCCTCCTTTACACTTGCTTAACTTTCTGGTATTAACTTTTTGATATTTATCAGTCACTACCTGTATGGGCATTATAATGTTTGGATAGTGGGGTAGTTAATTTATTTTGTAACCAAGAGACTTTGCTAATAGGCAATCTTGCAAAGAAATGAAAGACTTTTCCCTTTTAAATAATCTCCTTTTCTTAAAAATATCTAATACAATAAAAGGTCTGAAAGCTTAATCAGTACATCACTACTGAAAAAATCTTTCAAAATATTTTTGCATTTTTCACTGTTCCTACTACTGTTCAATCTATCTTCTTCAGTTTACAAGAAACAATTTCAAAGCACTGAGCTTTTTAATTCTTTTTTTGGGGAGGATTAAGATTACTGTTTGATAAGACATACTGTAGTCTCAGTCTCTTGGGATTTTTGGAAGTATCTTATGTTTTGGTTGTGCAATAAATGGACTTTGTTTTCATGGTAAAGAAAGAGTCAGGATATTTAGTTATTTATTTATTTACTAAATGTTAAGACTGGCTAAAACATGTTAGAAAAGTGCATTGTCTGATTAATTTTTTATTGATAGAGGTGAATGGGTCACATGCCATTCTTCTTTTTGGCAAAGAGTGGCTTCATGTTTTAAAGTGAAAATATTAGGAAGAATATTACAAGAGGATGCATGCTGAATATGTAAACTCAACTGATTACTTTTGGGTGTGTGTTTTTGATTAATTTTCATGTTGTGACAGTGCCCTAGGGTCCATGAACTCTTCCTATTCTCTTCAGGACAATGAAAAGCTTTAGAGGCAGCATTGCAATGAAGGAGAATGGAAGAGTTGTAGAAGAGCACTCTTGAGTCTTGAGTTGTTAAAGAGATTTGCTTGCCATCTTTTGTGCTCACATACGCTGTAGGGCTATAGCTGACAGGAAGGTGGCTAATGCATTTCTTCATGCTCCAGCATACTCCAGTCGATGGAACAGCTTTTGTCAGTGATAGACTTGCAAGTTTATGATGGGAAGCAGCCTTGCAGCCAGATGGTTTTGGGCATATGTGTTTATGAATAAGTGGCTTTAAGTCACTTTGCCTCCTTTGGAGCTGTGCTGAGCACAGCTTAGATTCCGACAGCTGTGTTTTCAGTGTCATCCTCCTTTTCTGTTCTGTGGCTTGCATCTCTGTTCTGTTTGCTTTGGTTTTTCTGCTAAATGTACAGGCAAAGGGGTGGCTAATACTCCAGCCCTGGAGAATTACAGTAAATGAGAGCATGTATTCTACCCCTCTGCAAGCTGCTTAAAACGTAGATATGTGTCCTCAGGAGGAAAACTGGATGATATTCCTGCTTGTTCCATTGTTAGAATAGACAAGCAGGGTATGTAGAAGGGTATGGCTCCTATTTTATTATTTCCTGATATGTATTTGATGCTGATATGTCTTTTCCTTTTTAAGCTGAATGCCTGTCAGTGGAGGAAGAAGTGAGGTTCATCATCTGGTAATGAAAGTTCAGGCAGAGTCAGAAACTATCCAAACTACCTTTGGAGTCAGCAGCTGGGGTGGCAGTATAACTTTGCAGAAGAGCTGGGAGTGGTTGGGTGTGGCAGAGGTCTCAGTATAAAAGCTGTACTTTTTACATTCCATAAAGATCTGTAAAAACATGAGTGGCTTGGGGAGAGTGGGGAGCAGCAATGCACTGTGTCTTCTAATGCTAGAAGTATGAAGCAGCAGATGAAACCAGCAGACAGGCAGGTATTTGGAACAGGTATCACACAACAGACCACTGGAGTGGGAAATGCTTTTGCATAAGGTGTTGCAAATGCTGACTTGTTCAGAAAGCAAGCAGCTGAATTCACAGAAGATAACTATCAAGTGCAAGGATACTAATCTGCTTAGGATTTCTGGTGCTGTGAAGTGCTGGATGATGGAAGAGCAGTTGTGGGAGGTACCACTGTATGCTTTTCTAGTTTTATACTGTTTCCAGGTGTTTGCTACTGGTTATTGTTGAAAAATAATTGATGAGGATAGGAGTAAGAGGATATTTGATGGGACCTGGTTCAGAAGCCTTTGCCTCTTGAGCCTCTGGAAAGCACATTCAGATTTGAGATTGCAATGTGGGTTTACTACTGAAAGCCTAGGTTGATACACACCGTCACTTAGGACTGCTTTTTGTGCATATCTTTGATAACACTCCTAGTTTTATGTTGTGTTTATGCTCTTGATGCAAATTTCATGAAATAATGACAAAATTGATGATTAGGCTGTATGGTACAAGGATCATACCAAGACATTGTGTTTCTTATTGTGTATTCTTATTTCATGGTAAAGGTTAGGATTGCTTTTGTTTTTCTTTGTAAGCTAAACATGTTAGATTGGAGGATAGTAAATTTTTAACTGAGTGACAAGCCATATTTAAACCTCCCAATCTATGTGTTGAGAGGAAAAAAACCTAACAAAACCAAACCCAAAGAAAAGCCAGAAGCATTTAATCTCTGCAGTCTTTCTGAACACTAAATGTAAAAGTCAAATATAATGTCTAATGGTAGATTGGTAAACAGGATTATTGCCTGGTTGAAGTTCTCAAGTGTTCCACTCATTTTCTTTTGCTCTATAATGTTTCTAACAGCATTTCTCATAAGGACCAATATATGCAGCATTTTCTAGTATTGCTTAAAATGTGGATGGTATATCTGTTGTTATTTATTTACCTTGTCCCACTTTTGTTTATTCCTATTTTAGCTTTCTAATTTGCAATTCAGCTTCTTTAGCCTTGGAAACTATTGAATGTTTCACTGTGCCTTAAATGATTCTGTATTTTTAGACAAAATGGAAGCACAGTGTGCTATAGGGGCAGCCTGTATAATATTGTCTTTTTTCTGAGTTAGTCTCATGACATTGTTAAGACTCAGCACTGCATTTAAAGAGTCAGTGTTCTCATTTAGCCTTCTTAGTCTGTGATTAAATGGGAGTTGTTGTTTGTTTCCCTATAAGTTGGCTGACAAAAGCTAAATCTGTCACAGGTGCTACAATTTGTGTATCAGAAAATTTGCTTTCCAAATACTAATTATTCCCAAAGTATCTTACTTCACACAAAGCACAGATAACACAGTCAGCAAATTTGTCCTAGTTTTATCATTGTGCAGTAAATTAGGGTTTGTCTTCTACCATTGTGTAAAGTGAAGATGGTAGAAATTAAATTGTGGGAGAACCAGTTGATGTACAACTCTGATCTGATCTGTGTTTTTCACTTAATTCTCCCAATCAAACACTTGAAATGTATGTTGTTCAAATAATCACTGCTGAATTTCACTTCTGTAACTCAACAAACTGTTGTCAAGGGCCTTGGGATAGTGGGACACAACAGTGTTGTCTCTCCAGAAGTCATTTTAAAAAGCAAGTATTTTATGTGTGAAGATGTAGACCCAAGCTGGTAATATGCTTAAACTATTAATTTTGGAAATTATTGTAATATGATGGAAGCTTATTGAGAATTATCTTTCTGGTTGTTATGGGAGAAGAATGGACCTTCAGTTATTGAAACTGTGGTGGAATAAGTGAAAGCATTCAGTTTAGAACCTCCTCAGACTGAGTCACAGGTGGCTTGAAAACACACATATAGGTTCCTGTGCACAAGCATGGAGTTGGATTCCTGTCACATGTCCTCCACTGCTCCCTGCTGTGGAGAGCCTTTGTGGCCTGTGACCTGTGACTTGGTGACCTGTTGCAACCCTAGTTGCCAGCAGGATGTGTTTTGACACTGGAGGGCCAGGATCTCCCTAGATAAGAGTTCAGAGTTCAGAGGGGCTATTGCTCAGTTAAATCTTCTGTAATGAATCCAACTGTCATCCAAGTGTACAAATTTTTTAACACTAGACAAAGCAAAATGACCTGCTAAAATAGCAACTGGAACTGTTTCAGCAGCTTCTCTTTTCATTGCCAAGAATTACCTAGGAACCTTTCCCAAGATTAGTGTATTCTAAATATATATATTAAAGATATTTAACTTAGAGAATGACTTATACAGAAAAGGAAAAGCATTTATTGTTGTAAATGAAATTTTTAGCAACAATTTTTGTGTTGCAAAGTAGCTTAAGAAACTGTTTATTTATTCCCTTAGGATGAACATATTGTATATGTCTAGATTTCTAATAAATGCAAACATTGATGTGATTTAACTCCTAAGAGCAGTGATACACAGCTCTGGTTGTTTGACCTATGTATTTTAATACTGATTTTTATTTTTATTTCATTTCTGTAGGACTATTTAACCATTCACAAGTATGGCAATGCAGCCAGAAATGACCTCTGGAACACATTGTCAAAGGTAAAATGCTTTAATCTATTGCACTGAGGGAGAAATAGGAATTTGCTATGGTGTTTTTCTTGGTGAGATCAGGAGTGAATAATGCATATTGAGATCTTCAAACCACAGAGCAAATATCAAAACTGATGCAAAGAAATTCCATTCGAGTTAACCTGGTGGCAAACTAGGCAGCCATATTAAAAATATGAGTTCTGCAGCATTTATATTCTCTGTTATATTAGAATATATGAAACACATGAAAGCGCTGAGCTTTGGAATTTCCATCACACGTGTCTGTGATTTTGTATGGAGTTAAGATTTTTGTGAAGGACAAAAATATTAAAGTTTCAAAGTATGATATAAACAGAAAACTATTTACTGTAATATTTGGCATGCTGTAGAGACTTTATATATCCAGGCTTGGCTTGAGTTCTAGAACCTGATCTAGTGCTCCACAATGGCTCATCATTTCTAAGATGGGCAAAGTGTCCCTGAATTTCTCCCCTATGGGACTAGTCTGAGCTGGTCAGAGTCTTCCCCAGAAACAGACTGAGTGGAGGGCAGTGTGGAGTACAGTCAGAGAGTTTTGGCACAGGTACCAGTTCAAGCCAAAACATGACAATCTAGTTTTAGCTACTGACACCAAAACTAGGATTTAGCTGGAGGTCAAGACATCTAGACAAGCAGGTATATACCTGTAAACTAGGTGTCCAAGAACCTGTTCTCACTGAGTCTTCAGTTGCTGATTCACAGACTTCTGACTGCTTTTACCTTAATTTATCCTACCTGGCTTCCAGCTGCCATCTGAGAAGCACGCCTGTTGTAGATACAATGGTTCTGAAAGAATGCGCTGAATATTTTAGGACATGTTATTTGACACTAGTGAACAGGAACAACTGGAGTCCCAGAAATCTAGTCAATATAGTCAGCAGAGCTTAGAGGGTAATTCAGTTGGGTAGCCACTGCATGATTATTTTATAATAAGCCTGAACCACTGACTGTTGACTAGAGACTTGAGATGATTGTTCAAATATAGGCAACTAGTGCCAGATTAGGTGCAGTAGGATGTTTAAGACATTCATGTGTGTCTAACCAATTTAGCATAAGATATGGGGAAATCTCTGCTCTTCTGGAGTGGCTGGTAAAGGTCAAATGTCATTATTCCCCTACATGTGGGCAACTGAACCAAGTCCTATGTCTGTACTGACTGCTAATGAGAGTTGAGACAAGTAACATACAGTCAGGCTTTTAAATCTGTGTCTTAATCTGTAGCTGAATGTCACCGCAAGAAATCTTTCTTTCCTTCCTCTGTTGAAGCCTCTGCGACAGTTCTGGGCGATGGGGGGTCAGAGGAATGAATGTTGTCTTGAAAGAACAGCAGAATCTGCAACTAATGAAGTGGAACAAAAATGAGACTGTATTCTGGTCCATAACCACTGTAGCTATGCTGTATGATCATATCTACTGTTGCAGCTAATAATTCTGTTTGCCTCAGTTGTAAATGTATTTGTTGCCAGCCCCTTTGTTCCTAGGGCAGTGCAACTGCAGCTTCAGTTCTGAAGACATCTTCTGCTTGCATTCATCAGAGATTGCTCAGTCTGTGATCTTGGACTGTTCGACAGCTAGGAGCATGTCTGTTGCTGAAGAACAAATGATGCCTCTTTCTCCTCATATGCAGTCTCATCTCCCACGATGCTATAGTGTCTCTTTGTATTTCAGATGAAAATCCACTTGTAAAACAGCATTTTTATTGACATATGGAATCAAATATGAACACATTAATCCTCCATGTGTTCTAACAGGTGCCGTTTATGAAGCAACAGGGGATATCTTGGTATACATAGCCTCACTTTGGACATAAGGGACTGTATTTTCAAATAACTAGTCACTTTGATTTTCAGAACAGAGAAGCCCTATATTTTTAGAAATTAGGGCCCTTCAATTATGCCTTATTGTAAGTGCCTAGATCAACTAACACTGTGTCTTTTTTAACCTTAGCTGGTTAAGAATAGCTACCCCATATTTATGTGGCTCTTGTTAAAATCCTGTAAAGCATGTTATTTCTTTTGTTTCAGCAGAAGTACTTGAATGATGTGGAAAACATGACTTTCTGACTGTCACTCTCCTCTCTTGTTAAGATTACTCAACATTTATTTTTAAGATACACAGAGGCTTAAGTTCAGTTATGTAGTGTGTGTGTGTTGGGTTTAAGTGTGTGTGTGTGTATCTGCATACTTGTGTGATGGTTATTTTACCCCCCATACCAGTTTTGATCCTGGGGACAAAAAAAAAAAAAAAAAAGGTTTTACATATTGATACTGCTTCAGTGTATTGAAACTTTTCTTTTTTTTTCAAGGCTTTAAAAAGGGTTGGAAAATCTGTAAATATCCAAGAGGTAATGGATCAGTGGACACTACAGATGGGTTATCCTGTTATCACTATCTTGGGAAATGAAACTACAGACAACATCATAGTCATCTCCCAAGAGCGTTTTGTTTATGATAGTGATACTAAACCCAAGGATCCTGCCCGTGGGGACAACAGGTACTTGTATTTCTCAATTACTATCTTTCAAGATGCTGTAGTTGTTTAAGTGAGTACTTTATATGTGTACTTTTATGCAAAAGTTTTTTTTTTTTTTTGAAATCTGAGCTTTGCTTGGGATCAATAACATGTCGTGATACTTTAATTTGAGCTGTAGTAAAGTTGAGGCTATTTAAAAGAATTGGGGTTGGGGGGGGGGGAATGCCTGATTGCATCCTGACAATTCTCTGTGGCAGTGTCTTGCATCACTCATCTATTTCCTCCCCTTTTCTTTTGATTTTGTTACATTCCATGAAGTAATTTGGAATGTGATTGGAAGGTCTGATAGTTCTTAAGAAACTCTTTGGGGTGGACCTTTGGACATGCATACACTGAGTAGGCAGATGTAAATATATGTCAGCTACAGAACTTGCTTGACTTGGGAAGGAGTCAGGAGCTGAACTGGACCTCTATAGAAGGCAGGGGCTTCCAGCTCTTTCATTTTTGGAGGCAGCTGAACTGGTCCTATAGGAACTGTTACACTGGCTGAAATCAGCAACTCTGTCTCTACCCCTTTTCCATGTATTAGATTGTTTAGTTCCTGCTCCCATCTGACTCTATATGCTTCCTACATCCCAAAGACAAGCTAATATTCCTGTCTGATCCTGGGGAATCCTCATTGTTTTGTGCAGTTTTGGCATCATTTTTTAAGGCCAAGAATAGCTGTTGCTAGCTGATGCTAGAGAATTTCAAGATGGCCTTTGAAGTTTCAGTGTTGAGCTGCTCATACTCAGTGTGAGAGGGCACACTATTAACCTGGAATATTCTGTGTTTGTCCACTAGATTTAGGTGGTTGAAAAGTAAAATTTAATACAAAATTTTGATTGACACATCTGGAGCTTGTAGAATATTCCTGTTGAGGAACACCTAAAATGATAGCAACATTTACTGGAAAGTGTTTAGAAGTTCATTATCTTTTTTTAGGACATGAATACTATGGAACTCAAACATGACACAGAGTAAATAGTTGTTTTTCTGGCTGTATTGGAACAACCTAACAGGACATTAAGCATCTGTCTAAATTCTGGGCTGAAATTAGTTCCTTTGTGAAAAAGAGATTAAACAACTGAATGTGGACTATTGGAAGTGTTCATGACTCACAGCTCTGCAGCGGGAGAGAAATTCTCCCTTCCTCTCTTGAAAATTTCTTTTGTGCAAGTTTATATATGTGTAATGTAATGTGAGTGGTTTTTACTGCTCAGAACAGCAATTATTATTTCTTTTAATTTACTAAAACAGATATGTTAAACCTTCTAAGTATTGTAGAGACTTTTGAAAACAGATTTTCTAGGTATTCGATATTGACTGAAGTAACTGTTACTGTACTGTATGAGTAAAGATTATTGGGTGTGTAAATGATACCAGGTTATATGGTGTTGACCCTGGCTGGATGCCAGGTGCCCACCAAAGCTGCTCTGCCACTGCTTGCCTCAGCTGAGCTGGGGAGAGCAAATATGATGAAAGACTCATGAGCTGAGATAAGGACAGGGAGAGATCACTCACCAGGTACCATCATAGGAAAAACAGACTCAAGTTGGAGGGGGTGGGTGGGGGGGAAGTTATTACCGATCAAATCAGAGAAAGGGACTGCATAAGTAAAGAAAAATCTTAGAACACTTTCCCTGTACCTCTCCCTCTTTGCAGGCTTAACTTCACTCCAGATTTTCTCTACCTGTTTCCCCCAGCAGTGCAGGGGAGCAAAAATGGAGCCTGTGGTCAGTTCATCACATGTCTCTGCCACTCCTTCCTCCTCAGGTGGAGGGCTTTTGCTACAGTGTGGGGTCCCTCCAACAGGAGACAGTCCTCCACAAACTGCTCCATCAGGAGTCTTTCCCACTGGCTGCAGTTCTTCACAAACTACTCCAGTGTGGGTCCCTCCCTCAGGGTGCAATCCTTCAGGAACAGATTGCTCCAGTGTGGGGTCCTCCACAGGCTGCAGGTGGATCTCTGTTCCTCCATGGACCTCCATGGGCTGGAGGGTCACATCCTGCCTCACCATGGGCTGCACCACAGGCTGCAGGGAAATCTCTGCTCCAGTGCCTGGAGCGCTTCCTCCCACTCTTTCTGCCCTGACCGTGGTGTCTGCAGGGCTGTTTCTCTTGCATATTCTCCTTTCTCCAGCTGCTCTTTTCCAGCAGTTTTTTTGCCCATGTTACCTCAGAAGTACTACCACAGTGGCTGATGGGGCTTGGCCTTGGCCAGCAGTGGGTCTCTCCTGGGGCTGGCTTGGCTTTGCTGAATATGGGGAAAGCTTCTTTTAGCTTCTCACAGAAGCCACCCCTGTAACACACCAAAACCTTACCATGCAAACCCAATACAGGTGAGAATTAGACTTAGTTTTATTTTCATACATGACATTAATTTGTAATTCAAACTGTGTGTTGCCATGTGTAGAATGGCCAGGGCAACACCACCAGGGCAAGTTCTGCTGGGTTTCTTAGGAGATTTTGTTCACAGATTTTATTACAATTCTTGTTTCTAAACATTGGAAATAAGATTTAGTGCTAAAGAGAGCACAGGGAAAGATATCCATGTGAGCCCTGCCAGGAATTTAGTATCCTAACAGTCAGTACAATACATATATGGATCTCCTTTGGCAGGTCTCTTCCCCCTTTGGATTGTTTTTTTTCTATGCTTCCATTTCCTTTTAAGCACAAACAGAAAAGAAACCACTTGCTCAAGGAAAGCTTTACAGATGGGTATTTTACTCCAGCCAGTTAGCAGATGGAGCTATGTGGTGCTGCCCACAAGGGTTCCAGGATGAGGGAAGAGACGAGAAAGTTGACTGCATGTTTCAGAAGGCTTGATTTATTATTATATGATAGATAATATATTAAAACTATACTAAAAGAATAGAAGAAAGGATTTCACTAGAAGGCTAAGCTAAGAATAGAAAAGGAATGAATAACAAAGTCTTGTCTCAGACCGAGACCGGCCCCGGACAGGTGATCTGTGATTGGCCCTTAATTGGAAACAGCCTGATGAGGCCAATCACAGATTCCCCCTGTTGCATTCCACAGCAGCAGATAAGAATTGTTTACAGTTTGTTCCTGAGGCCTCTCAACTTCTCAGGAGGAGAAAAATCCTAAGGAAAGGATTTTTCATAAAACATGTTGGTGACAGAGCTAATTTTCTGCTTCCCAGTTGAAGTTATTGGAAACTCATGTTACATAAGTATAAATAGGAAAGAATAGCAACCATATATATTTAGCAAAAGGGGAAACTTACCTCTGCCATTCACCTTTCAAAAACTGTCCATCAACTTACACAAAAGTCCTATGGCTCAGTTATAAATTGGTGTCTGAGTGTTATAACACTGACCATGCACTTCGTTCATGACTGCCCACAGGCACATGTGGCTGGGTATGCACAATGGCCATGTATCAATAATGTCCTTTCATTCAATTAAATTAACTAAAAAACAAGGTTGAGATACTGAGAATAAAGTTAATCTTTTAGTCAGTAGTGACCTAGATATTTTTCAGTTGTTTGTTTTTTTTAATCTTTTTTATTTCTTTCTTTTTCCCACTCCTGACCTGACTATTGCTTCAGTTATTGTGAAAGCAGTAGACAGGGAAAATCACATTAATGTGTGGTCATTTTATAATTTGAGATGCATTACTTTACCTTGGTTTTTAATATTGAAAGGGCTGAATTTGTATGACATGACAGTTTTTCTACAGCTTCACCAAGGGGAGTGGTAGTACTGTTGTGCAGTGCAGTGTTCTGGCTCGTTCTCTGGGTGGCTTTGGTCAGGAAAGTTGGCAAGGGTTTACTGATGTCTGCTGGTGAAATATATAGATCTATCTACATATATATATCTCATCAGCATGCAGGGTTTGTGGGTGTTACAGATCAGTGGCCTAATTCACAGTCTAATAAAGCTGGTGCTTACCTCCCCTGCATGACCCATGAATTTAGGTGTTGGACTCATGTCTCCCTGGGGAGCCATAATAGGCACTGTAAATAACGGAGAGCAAATGGTATTTATGCCGCATCTGAGGCCGGGCTCTTGCAGGGCAGGCAACATTGGCTTCCTTAGGGTAGTTTATCTATGGATTGGTCGTGATGATCATTCTAAACACCAAAAGAAGTAGATCTGCACAAAACACAGAAAAATGTTCTGGTCCAGGAATTTTCAGGAGTTTATCATCTAAACAGACAACACAGTACACACTGGAGGGCTCCAGGGAAGGCTCCTAAAGCATCCTTCTACCCTGTAGTCTTTTGTATCTACCCTATAGTCTTTTGTTATCCAGAGGTGGGGCTGTAGTTTGGTAGGGCATTGCAATAAATGTCAATTCTATTGCTTTCACAATGATGAGGAGTTTAAATTTTTGGTTCAGATGCTGTCTAGGCAAATTTAACTTTGCCTTACTGTAGAAAGAGTCACTTCAGAGTAGGTCTTTCAAATGTATCTACTGCATAAGAAATGTAAATAAAGAGGCAACTGAATATTTTGGAACCATTCTGGTTTTATAAAATGTCAGTGCTTTGCTTTATGCTGTGTATTTATGCAGCAATTAACTGTTAAAAATGAAATGTGAAGCTGCATATTTAATTTTTAACTCTGAAATAATGTAGAGTAAGACAGAAGCAGCAAGCAGATTTTTCTAAGTGATAAATGATAAAAGTGAAAATTGTTGATACCTTTGGCAGTGGTTGATGCCTCGTCCATTATTATAAGTGTTTTTAATTCTTCTACAGAAGAGAATGATTACACGTTTTCCAATCTCCTGTATATTTGTGCTCCTTGTCATTATACCTGAAGAAAAATGTGTTTCAAGAGCCGTACATTTACAAACTGTGATTTATTTCTGTGCATACAATTGACTGTATGGCTTGCTAAGCTCTAACATTTGGACTGAAATTATAAAAGGGACACAATTTCGCTTCTTTGTAAACTGAGCATAGATTTTACTTGACACTTATGCCTTCACATGATCCATAGTTCTTATTTTATGAGAAAATAAAACTAACAATGGCAGACACTGTTTCTAGAAACATCATTCCTTAGAAGGGCTGAAATCACCAACTTTGATTTGAGTGCCAAAGCCTGTGGTTGGTATAATGTTTCAGTAGCAATTTCAGCTTATGCAAGGAAAACTTCAAAACTCCTATTATAACTGTATAATTCATATTCTATCCCTGTATAACAACCCTTTGGTTAACTGTAGTTTGGTCCTGGACTCCTGTATACCCATGTGAGAATAGATTATGCCCTTAGTCTATAAGGCTCCAGGGGAGAAGGTGATATTCCATCTGACAGGGTTCAGTGGGTTTTCCTGCTTACAGAAAATGATGATTTCAAGGCAGTAGTCTCATCCATCATTACAAAACAGCTCACAAATATGACAAAAATCTTATGAAAAATAATCTGTGGTCTAGACAATAAACTAACCAGTTTTGATGAAATCCATAAACCTTTTATATATTATATTGAAGAGCAGACCAAAGCTTTCTGGTTGTGTTTTGCCCTCTAAAAATAGGCAGAGCTTGTCTCTGTAAAAGTGGAGCAGTAACCTTTCCAATGTTATCAAAATAATTAAGTTAATGTTGCTGGAATAATATTCATTTATAGGGTATTCTTATCATGCATGCAGTTTCCATAGCTAATCTTTGCTTGTTCATTATAATATCCTGAAGGGGAATGTCTTGCTAGGCACTGAACACAGCTAGGTGTGAGGAAAGAAAGAAAACAGGAAGATGAACAGATCGGGATATGGACAGGATATGCATACATGCTGTAGTGTGGTAATCCTGAGTGCCTTTCTCTGTGTAGCTGCACTTGGGAAAATTCAGCTGAACAGTGCAAGCCATGGCCATGTCCAGCAAAACCAGAGCTGTACAGACCCATGGGTCTAACACCCTGTAGTAATTGCTGCAGCTGAAATGCTTTAGAGTGGGCTGCAGAGCTGCTCAGCAGCCGCTCCAAGATGAATGATTAACTGCAGAATTTATTTCTCTTCAAGTCTCTTCTGAATTTCATAGACAAAGCTCCTTTTTTTATTCAGGCTTTGCAGAAAAAGGGCTGTGCTTGTCCCTTTACTGATAATGATTTGCTTAGTAAAAGCATTACTGTGTTTGGCTATTGCCGTGTGTCTTCTTACATAGTTATATAGCATTATTACTTGAGCAGTGATGGGGAACTTTGTCTGTCCACTTACCAGCTAAGGAGCTGGTTAAACATAAACCAAAATGTTAGGAGCACAAGGGAGCACAATGCTGATTAGTATCTTTGCTATGTTCTTAGAGGAATTGCAGATTAATGTAGCATATGTAGTATTAATTATGTAATAAAAAAGGACCGTAATATGGACAAATATTGTTCTATAAACTGAGAAAAGAGGGCTAAAAAATATAAATAGAAAGCAGAGTGCTCATTTACCTCCCTGTCTCTGAGAAATATCCTCTCATCTTCCATTTTCTCAGGTCCTTTGAGTGTTTTCTTGTTATGCCTTTCATCTTTACTATGCCTGAAACATTGTGCCTGTATCAGTATTTCTAAGAGAAACAACTATTGTGTTGTTACCGAGGGAGTGGGTGTGGTACCCCTAGTTCATCTGGAGTGACCTGAATGTCTCTGTATCTGCTGTAATAATGATGAAGGGAACAGGATCCAGGAAAGAGAGGTACCAGTGTATTAGGCACAGAGGAAATGGAATTAACAGGAATGAGATGAAAAAATCAAGAGTCCTCAGTGGATCACAAAACTGTTTGTGAACACTGCCAGATATTGATTTAACTATTTTTTTTTTTTAAGCTGGTCAAGCAGGGGCTTGCAAATACTTGTTCTTGCAGAAGAGTAGGGAAGCGTGGGGTGTTCCCTCTCTTGAAATGCACACTGGAGTAGAGGCCAGCTCTGTGACACCAATACATCTTGTCCTTTGATGTGCATAAGGACAGTCCTTAACCCCAGCAGCCTGAGAGAGGCCAGTGCTGTGCTGGGTGCTGCTTCTCCATAGGAACAGGCACAGGGGCTGCCTTTGTGAGTGACCTAGAGCAAGCCTGCCTTGGGCACATGATGGAACAGTGCCTTTGCTGTGTTTACTAGCCCAGCCCCTGTGCTGTGTGCTCCCTGTTGCAAAAGGGTGTTTTCTTTTCTGTAAAAGCCACTAGAACATCGTGGTTTTTTGTTCTGCTTTTTCATTTTTAGAGGCTTTTCTGATTGTTGTATTTAAAAAAAAATCGGAATAGAAAATACTCTTAAAATCTCTTCCAGTGCATGTGTGGTAGTGTCTGCAGCAAGATTATGCTGCTATCAAAGACAGCAGAAATGCCAATTATAATTTAACACTTCATTTCCAAAACCATTTCACAGCTTCTATCTGCAAGAAGCTCTTCTCACTGGGAAACTTCCAGGACACTCTGGTGTGCAGTATATAGGCAACTTTCAGTGTTAGAATTTGCAGAATGCTAAAGAAGACAAAATTAGTGTATTGTGTCATTGCTTCCTGTGTGGTGGCAGCACTTGTATTCTGGTAGAAGTTAGGCTGACAGAGAAAAGCTGCTGTTGTATTTTATTGTCACTGCAGAATGTGCCACTTTCTTCATCTTATTTGCTAACATTAACTTGCAGGAATTGCTAGATACCCAATCTAGTTAATTGACTCACATTAATTAAATCAATTTCATGCTGAGGAAAGGAGCATGTACTGGAGGGCAGTGCTGTGTTTTAATATAGAGTGAAGACTTTGGGAGATGAAGAAGAGAGCAAGGATAGCAGTGCTTGTAGGGAGCTGCTTAACATGCAGGGGGTAGGAGAGGTAACATGGCATGGAAGGGTGCAAGCGTGAGCCAAAGTTGGAGCATTAAAGTTGTGTAGCTGGAATAGGCAAATATGGAGTAGGGAAATGGAAAAGGGGTTTAAAGTGAGGGCTTTAGTGAGGGAAAGACCAGATTGGTGAAGGCCCAGACAGCATTTGGCAGAGACAAGTTTTATAGGAGGGATGAGGGCGGATAAATGGCGTATTTTGTTGGCTTTGCAGAAATCTGAGATGTGAGTTCCCCATTGTAGATCAGAGGATAAAACTTCTAACATGATCCATTTTTTATGTCTTCTTCCTCCTGCTTTTTAAAGTTACTGATAATGGCTTTCCTTTCTTATCCATTTGCATGAACCTTTACACTCACTTTACACTTTACATATTAAAACCTTGGGTTTTATGAAGGAGATACTTTGGTAGGGAGCTCTTAGGAAGTTTACTGAGGAAAGAGAAATCATCATAGGAATTATATTTTAATCTTGCTTAAATTCACAGTATTCAAAGGAAAAATCAGAACTGAGCACAACTAAATATGTTGAAAAATATTTAGTAGTAAGTCTCTGAGAACATACTGGAGGACTGTAAACATAGCTGAAGTGCTCTCTCTTACTCCTGTGGATCCTTCTCAGTCCATAACACATCCTTGTGCTCCGCTCAGAGTAATCTCAGGTCTGTGCTCTAGTCAGGGGGTTATGCTTATGGGTAAAGGACGACACAGATGTGGGGTTTGCATGATCAGCGCCTTGTGTGCAATTCTGCAAGGGTGTTTTGCACTGGTTAAACAGAGGATGTTGGAGAGATTAAGAGCCTTCATTTCAGGGAAAAGTGGCAGCTGTTGGGACAGACACTTAACACTGCTAAAGCTTCTTTGTGTCCATCTTTGATTCAGTGCCCAGAGTTGCTTGTCACTTCTGAAAATGAAGCCTTTTGTGTTTTAGTGTAAAAGATACTGTTAGGCAGGGAGGCAATAGCGTGTGCTAACAAAGAATTTGTAGTATTGGTTCTTTGCCCACATCATTTTTCTAAATTTGGTAAGGTATGCTGCCAGCACCGGCACTGAAATGAGTCAGTTTTAGATGGCTTCACAATATTAATAACAGCCTCGTTTATAATCTGTTTTTTGGATGAAATATTTAGCTAATATTACACAAAATTTTATAGAAGATTTAGTAATCAGATAATTATATTAGCTATGATATGTTATGTTATTATCAGACAACGCTTTTTTCCCCTCAAATTTGGTAATTTAATTCAAATTTATTCATTTAAATTACCTTGTGTCTACCCTTATAAAAAAAAAAGGACAATGAAATTTAGACAGAATGGCCAAAGACATACAGCTATTTTCTAACAGAATATGCAGGCTGTCATCTTAAGACAGACCCACAGTGCAGAGCCACACAGGCGCTCTTGCATGCAAGGGCTGCTGCTACAGCAATGGATCTTTTTTTATGTCTGAAACTTTGTGTTATTGTTACATTGGTAAAAGCATTGTATTTTGCATAAGACTCCTGGAAAATGTAAATTCTTTCCCTTTTCCTGCTCTAGGATTTACTTATTGCCAAAAATTATTCCAAAGACTCTTGCAAAATCCAGAAGGAATTAGGACTATGGCAGAATAAAGGAAAACCACCAAATTTGCATCTTTAATACATTGCTATTAAACATGTTAATCACTATTATGACTACAGATGAATTATAGTGTCAATTATTGTTTTAAAATACATGCTTCGAAAATTCATTTCTCTAAAATACATTCCAGCAATCCACTACTGACATGGAACATATTTTCTTTACATATATATGTATTTAGGTCCATATGCAGGAAAACCCCCGAACAATCCATGATCCCTCACATAAGTAGCTGCTCTTAGAAGCAGCTTTCAACCTTTCCTTTAGAGTATACTCATATAATTGCCTTTTTTAATATGTTTCTAAATGAAATAATATATAATAGACAAATATATAAAATTAGCAGCTGTATTGAGGTAGACCTGCAAATAAAGAAGCTTAAAATCAGAAGCAAGTCATCCTAGATGTGGTAGCCTCTTTTGAGACTAGAATTTAATCATTCTAGTCACTCTTATGCAATTTTAAATATTTCTCCAAACTATAAAGATTATTCATAGTTTCCTTCACGTGTGCAGCTAAGTATAATTTGTGTTCAAAATTATAATAGGTTCGCAATTCCAAATACCTTCCAAATCCCAGAGTTTTGCTTCCCTCTGAAATACATATTAGCTTTATTCAAGTGCCCATCCAATCAAAGCCTGAGACAAAGTAGCTAAATCTTAGTAGTTAAGAGGCAAGACGGCTCTACAAATTGATTACTTTTCATCCATGAGACATCTTCTAAGTTCACTTCTATTAAAATCTTGAAATACTCTTCAAAATCTGACACCTCAGTTGTGAAGCCCATTCAGAGCCACCAGGTGGTGAAGCCATTATCTGCCTGGCAGCACCTATCACGACCTGACCCTCTTGGGTTGTTCTGGATGGTAGATTGGTCTGACTGAAAAATTTAATCACCTCCATAGTTGGGGCATTAGGGAGAAAGAGGAGAAGGACTGATACAGAAATCTCAAGTAGGTTTTGACAGTGTTTGGCTTAGATGGTAACAAGAAGACCAATAATTTCTGAGTAATAATGTGTGCCTCACTTGGAATTTTGTTACCTGCTTACACAGTAACGTGTGGGTATTATATTGCACCCTACCTTCCCTGTGTCTAGACTCTTGACTGAAAAAATTACTGTCTGTATTACAGCCAGATAGAACTCCTTAAAGACAATGCTGGAACACTGTCTTTAATTCAGAGTCCATCAAAGCCCACCAAAATTTTGTAGAGGAGCACAAAACTCCTGCCCAGTATTGTGTAGAATAATCTTAGAATAAGAATTTCCACAACCTTTTTCTTCCAGTCTTTTCCTGGTTGCTCAGCTAGTCGGTGTTATTAATTTCTCTCTCTCTTTTTTATTTTATTTTTTTTTTCCTTAGCTGACCTTTTTATTGTTGACCAGTCTGTTAGTCTTGGGTGAGGGCAGAACCCCTGTAACCCCAGAATCCTGATGTCAGCACCATCTCCTTTCCTCATTTTGCTTAAACCCAGCAAACTGTGGATCCTACAATTAATGTGGTGTGTGTCACACTTATGTGCCCTGCTGTTTCATTTCTGCACTGCACACAGTGTTGCCATCAGAAATTGTCTGTCTACAGGATTTGTGAAACTCCTGTTCATTTCAGACACCAGGAGGCCTTCTCCTGTTTATACCACTAAAGTACTGTCCTTTCTGGTTTCAAGTTAGCTGACTGCAACTTGTTCCTTGATGAAAAAGTCTGGTGTTGTTGCTTTTTCATCCCCCTTGTAGGGGAATTCAGCTAAGTCAGTTGCCTTTACCAGTATTTCTCATGTGTTTCTCACTGTTCTTTATATTAAACTCCTTGTTCTCAATTTGAACTCAGGAGTTAAGGTTATGCTGGACATATGCAGATGACATATGCAGTGAATACCTCAAGCTGTATTCAGGGGATCTCAGTTATTTCAAATTGTTCTTTTTTATCCATTTTTCATTTCTATTTGTCTTTGCTACAAAGTTAGTGAAATCTTCCCTTCCTATCTGCCATCTTCCCTGCTCACAGGGTACAAGGAATCCCTTGACACCCTGTCTCAGTGTAGGAAGTGTAATAATTGTGAAAGAGGGAATAACATCTTCTTCTGTTGTGTTATGCCTCTGGGCACAGCCTGCAATCACTTTACCGGCATATATTAAATCAAATGACATCTCTGTGCTCTTCAGTCTTTTGAGAATGATACTCACAACATGAATATATTGTCAGCTCCTTATCCATTAAACAGAACTAACACTCTTGTAGAATTGCATTTAATAAAAATGTGTGATTTCCTGTGATCCTCACATGAGCTTCCCCTGGAACCTGAATTACTCCTTACTGAATGAGATACTGTACTATATAATAACCTGGGAAAATCTCTATGATACTTTTAAATTATCTTTTCCCAACACAATCTTTCAACAAAGTGAGGCTTACAAAATTGTATCCTACTGAGTTCTGCTTCTTGTATAATCTTTTTCTGTAGTAGGAAGCTCTGAAGCTGTTCTGCTGTTCAACAGCTTTCACTCATTTTCCACTGACCACCTTATATGTGCTTGTGCTCTCAGTCTAGGATGAAACACTTCCAGGTATCACTGCAACAAGGCTGATGATTTCATAGATTAGTTGAATACACTTAAAGGTTTTCTATTTTCTGTTCTGATAAAACAGAAAATTTATCTTAAATCTTATGTGATTTATCTTTCTACTTTCAATATCTTAACAGTGAAAAACAAAGGCTTTCTTTTGGTTTGTGTTGTCGTTTGACCTCAGCCAGCATCAAAGCCCTGCACAGCCACTCACTCACTCCCCACGTTGGGATGGGGGAGAGAACTGGAGAAGTGACTAAACTCATTGCTTGAGACAAAATCAGCTTAAAAGGGAAAGCAAAAGCTGTGTGCACAAGCAAAGCAAAACAAGGATTTTAGTTACTGCTTTCAGTGGGCAGGGAGGTTTTCAGCAATTCCCAGGAAAGCCAGGCTGCATCATGCTTGACAAATGCTGTAATGTTCCCTCTTCCTCCTTCTTCCCCCAGCTTTATATACTGAGCATGAAGTCACACAGTATGGAGCATTCCTAGGGTCACTTGGGGTCTGTGCCTCCTCCCAGCTTCTTGTGCACCCCAAACCTCCTTGCTGGTAGGGTGGGGTGAGAGACAGGAAAGGCCTCGGTGCTGTGTAAGTGCTGCTCAGCAATAGCTAAAACATCCCTTTGTTATCAAAACTGTTTTCAGTAACTGTTAAAAAAATAGCCCCATACTAGCTACTATGAAGTAGTAGCCCAAACCTTGCTAATCTTGCTAATAGAAACTGTACTTGTCTTGGCAAGAAAAGTGAAGAGATCTCTACTGTCTACTTTCTGTACTGATTTAATATCCAAATATCCCACAATCCTTTCTTTAGTTCATTACCAACTTTCTGTGCCTTTTATTTTGTATTAAGCACTAAGGTCATTAGCCAGAAACATCTGCAGCCATCCATCTAAATGCTTCTATTACTCGCCACTATTTGTGTATGTCTCAGATATACAAATATATCTGCCAGGATCAGCCAGGTATTTAACTGAAGTAAAAATAAAAACCTTGAAATCTTAGCTTTTGTTCCAAAGATTTACCTTTCAAAAGGTCAGATTTTCTCATTACTTTGCTTTTGTGGCTTTTTTGTGTCAGGAATCCAAGCACATGACTTCACGCAGATGACTCATAGCAATATATTCCCTTGATAAGAAATGCTAATGTCAGCATCCTAACCTGTTCAGGGAATCACCAGTATTTGCAAGGGCCACACTGGGAAAGTGTTCCCTTCTCAGACTCAGTGCTGCTCAGCTGAGCATATGTGTTTATCTGGAGAGAGCTGAGAACAGGAAACTAATGCCAAGGAGTCCTTGCTCCCTGTTTCTCATCTTCAGCCACTCTTGATGTACCACGTTATTATCTTTAACTAAAGAGACAGAGTTAGCATTTTGGGTATTAAGTTCTGGTGGTTAAAATAAGGAGATAGGTGTATTAACCAGTCAGTTTTACTCTTGGATTTTCTTTTTTATGGTTTTTTACTCTTAAACTATTTTTATGCCTCACTTCATCTCTGTGTTAAATAGCTTTAATCATATCCCTCAATGATATGAGGTCTCAGATTGTTACACTTCTCAAAATACTTCACAAAGATTAGAAAGAGTTACCAATGAACAAGAAATGGATTCCCATCCCACAGAAATTTTCGACATATCAAAACATTTCCCTGCACTGAATCAGGACAAAAATCAAAGCAAAAATTGGGGAAAAATTGGTTTAGAATGTTCATTTAAATTCTGTAATTTAACTACCTTACATTTCAGTTTCAGTCATTTCAACTTCTCCCTGAAATTTTTTGAATTAGCAAACGGAAAGTTCTTATTTCAGACAGTAGTTCTAAAATGTTGCAGCAGTGCCTTTTTAAAATAATTGTGTTTGAAAATCTGTGCTGAAGCCTTCTTTTTCTTACGAGCAGCTTGGTTTTGAAAATTTGTCTTTTTCACTTAGAAATGAAAAAATTTCATAGGGAAGCTCACGGTTAATTATGGAATGTCTCTTTGTCAACACTGAGTGGATGGAGAGGCCCATTTAGTTGCCTGCATGTGTGACTGGTGCCATTCAAGGTGCCACCAGGTATCTTACTTTACCTTGTGCTACCAACTGGCGAGAGCATCCTTATTGTCTTACAGACCATAGCAGAGGTCTCAAATACCCTACCCTATCATTTACCATCACCTTGAACAACTGAATTTATCCCAGAGAAATTGAGTCATGGAAGAGTGGTGGTTGGGATTTCACCAGTGCCAGCTGATGGGTACATGACTGCTGTTCTTCCAGCCCAGGATAACTCACATGTTCATTTCTCAGCCTACTGAGGTATTTGAAAATACATACAGCTTTTGGTGTTAAGCTTTCCTGAAAGTAATTCTGTAGCAGCTTTGCAGTGGGAGAGATTAGGAAAAAAAAGCAGATGGCAAATCATTTGCCTCAATTGACTTGATTGATTTTTTGTGATGCCACTGAATGTACAACCTGTATATCCTCCTCTGATACCATGTTCTACCTACACTGAAACTTGTTTTCCTGTGCTCTGATCACATTAGAGCAGAAGGCTTTATCTCTAAAGTCTCTTCCCACCTAAATCATTCTATGATTCAATTTATGATTGCCACTACACTTTAAATTAATTATCCTCATTATATCCTGCTAAGAGGCAAATCACTTAATTTGCTTTTGTGCAAAGCTTTTAATTTTGTCCCTCATTTTTCTGTTGTTAGATGTACTAAAAAAAAGTAATTTTTTCCTTAAATCTGTACATTGTTCTGTTCTTCTGCCTTGCCATAGTTCTCCTCCTTTGATTTCCTGGCTAAGTATATAATCAAAGACTATTAATAGATGTCTTCTAAATCTAGATCTATGTAGCTTCTTGTAATATAACTGGGGTTTTATGTGGTTTTTGAGATCCAGCTTCCTTTTTAAATATTCCTAAAGAAATTAATCTGTACCAGGATAAGAGAGAAAAACATTTTAGAAATACAAGCAAAAAGTGAAAAATTAGATGGTTGAATTTCTTAGTGGAAGGTCATAGCCCATGAAATTCTTGAAAAACCTGCACTGAATTTTTTCTTATTCAGCTATGTGATAAAGGGTGTGGAAGAGTTAGGTGTCAAGAGTTTTCTGGTAATAGGAGTTTTGTGAGTGTAATAAAAACAAGTATTACTTACCAAGATGACAGAAGTATTCCTTAGTGCTAGTTGACATGGTAATAAAAAGGCAAATGGAGCTTAATGTTGGCAATGAGGTGATACATGTGGGGAAAGCAGTTCTAACTCAGATACTCAGTGGTGGGTTCTGAAGAAACTATTTTCTCTCAGGAAAGAGATCTTGGGCCTGTGGTAGGTAATATTCTGTAAACATCAGCTCACTGTCCAGACATGGTCAAGCAATAGGACTGTAGGGATTAGTAGAAAAGGAGCATTTTAGAAAGTATAAAGAGTATAGAAAAGAATTATGCCACTTTTAATCCCTGGTAGATATGCCTTCAAAGCACTGAAGCAAGGCTTGGTTTTCTAACATGAAATAATAGGTAGAAAAAAAATACAGAGGTGGTCAATAAGAAGGATTAAATACAGTTTCTGTGTAAAGAACAGCAGGATAGATTAGAAATCTTTAAGCCAGAGGTCTGTAAAAGCAGAATAAAAGAGGACTGTGGTTGTTCACTTTCTCTGCTATTCAAATGTAGGTAAGCTGAATTGTACAGTGGTACTTTAGTTACAGATGTTCTGTCACTTTATGTGAAGCAGTCACATTGGCTGTATATTCCTTATAATGCAGGATAATAAGCCTCTGAATATTGAGCAGATACCTTCATTGTTCTGTGAGTAATGACTAGGAATAAATCAACTTCTTTGTTTAGTTTTGAATCCAGGGGAGAAGGGAGAAATGCCACTGGAAGAATGTGGTATTCACTGCTGGCAGTGTGTGGAAGCATGGTACATTATGGCTATTGGGAAGATGAATCTTGAAAATGTATGGATTTACATCCCAGCAAAAACATTTCACATTTCATTAATATGAAAAAGTAGTTGAAAAGGTTTGCAAAATCTGAAATGCTAGGAAACTTTCCTTTTTGTTTTTAATTACCTGAGATCTTTATTTTGTAAGCAGAGGAAATAAACTACTGCCCTTTTTCTGGCTTTGCACAGCTCTTTGCAAAGAAGCCACTGAAAACCCAATGTTACTACAATATTACTATTCCTCAGAGGCAATAGTGTGAGGCATCATGATTGTTTAATGTTTTATGGTCTCAGGATTTGCCCACAAAGGGATCTCAGTTCTTTTTTGCTGAAAATTGTTATCAAGTAATCATCACAAATATGATAATTTTCCAAGTGAGATAAAGTATACTAATACTGCCTACCTAGTCATTATGAAATGCTCAAGACAAAAAGAAAAGAAAATCTATATAATCCACACAGAGCATAATTACTTTGCTTCTAGTATTGCATTAGCTATCTTCTAGTATTGCATGTACCTTGGCTGATGCAAGATCTGATACTTTGTGAAACAAGTCCTTCTGATTAATCTTTAAGCTGGATGAATACGCTTCAGTATTATGCATTGATACAGTGCTACAAAAAATCCACCAATGCATTCCCTCATGCATTGTCCTGTCAACCTAAGTTTAACTATTCCACATGAGCTGTTTCTCACTTGTAGATCAGCAAAAAAAGGTTTATTTATACTGCCTTTCAACAAGTTTCCCCTTTCCTTACATTTCTTGAAGATTGAACAATGTTAGGTTCAGCACAGTTCATGTTAACATGTCTATTCTAGTTTCAGGTGTCTCTCCTCCTCAGCTTCAGAGATGTTTTTTTTAAATTCCTGAAATAGTCCTTAGTTTTTCCACAATAAGAGGTTTGCCTTTAGCTCCCTGTCAAAGTGATCAGGTTTGATTGTGGAGGGACATTATGTGGGACACCTCTGCAGCTGAGCAGCATCTCAGGCAGACTGAACACACAGTTCATTAGCACCATTTCACTCAGGGACTGTGTGGGCTATCTCTACAGGCATCTGAGTCCTGCAGACATAATTGTGACAGTAAGAAGACTAAATGGATTGTTTCAAGCCTTGCTGCCCTGGTCACTGGGCCCTCAAGGCTAGATTCTTATTGTCACTGCAACTGGTTTGTCACAGCAGGCAGCAGATGGCCAGGTGGAATGGGATGCTTTTTTCCCCAATTCCATACATACTGAGAGCATGCTGGTGGTGCTCTCAACATATAAAGAATAAATAAAGGGTCTGCATGACTCTGAGACAAAGCAGGAGGAAAGCAGGAGAGTGGGCCCCGTTTTTCCTCTTTGCTCTGTGAAGTAGAAGACTCCTGAAAAGCACAAGGAAAGTTTGCTTCTTTCTATTCATACCTGGAGAACACAGTCCATACAGATCATTCAGAGACAATGAATGGAAGATGCCTTTTTGGAAGGTGAGCCAATTGCATCTCCCTCACATACACAGAAGTTAGCTACAACTTCTTCTGCAACAGCAGCAGAAGTTTCTCTGAGAATGAAGAAGAATGGAAGGAGAAAACAAATAAACAGAGAAAACAGCAGCAGTTAAGTAGGAAAAATGTTTCTTTTTCTAGATGTCTACTAAAAGGACACCATGAATATGTTCATACACGAATATTTGTGGGTGTGTATATATATGTGCCTAAATCAGCTACATAGGCAGCTCACAGTATCTTTTATTTTGCAGTTTAGCTTTTTCAGTAGGAGTTGAGGTGTCATAAAAATTCCATGCAAATGCAGTTTTCATTTTTTTTTCACATACCAATGTTCCTGTTCTGTCACATAATGTAGAAACTCCATGCTAAATTTTGCCTTATTTTCCTCAGTCCTAGTTTGCTAGGATCTTTTTAATTCTGGAGAGACAAGTATTAAGAACTGGGTATGTTTCTAAAGGCAGTGTATTTACTAGGAGGTTTTTATGAACAGACCCTAAAACACTGGTGTGTATCTAGTAAGGTGTAAGGTATTCAGGGCAGTAGTGAATATAATTCAGTGCATCACTTCACAGCATTTGCTGACTGCCCTCACCTGTTGAACCCAGGAGTTACTGCTGCTGTAGCTAAAGCAGTAGGACACAGTGCACACTGTATCTCATGAATCCAGTTCACAGTCCAGAATATTAGTTAAGCCAAAAATGAAGGTAACATCCCCAGACTGGGAAGTGGAGAAGCTAATGCACTAATGGACATCCTCTTCTGCTGGCTGTGCTGTGGAGTGTGATAATATCCAGCACAAGAAATGGGCAGACTGATAAAGCCAGGAGAATCTTCAAATGACACAGCTTAATTATCCAAAAAGTGTCTGCCAGACCATGTGCTTATGTGGAGCTTATCTTCAGTGCAGGAGTAGAGCTAATTATTTTCCTAGTGTGTCATAGTACTAACATTCGGAGAACCTAAAATCACATGGAAACTTTTTTCTTCTTGCATATGGCAGTAAATGCAGTGTTTTATTTCTCGTGTCACTCACAGCTCTTTCAGCTGTGTGGTTGTCCAAGTATCTCCCCATCTTTGCTGAGTCTCTGCTGTATGGACAAGTGTTTCCCTGCACACAATTCTGTTCCAAGCAGTGCATATTCCTGTGTGTCCTGGGAGCTCTTTGCAAATGGGTGGGGAGCTATGAGCCAAGTGTGGTGGCAGGGTAGGGCTCTGTCCTCCCCCAGCCTCCAAGTCATGCCATTAAGGCAACCCTTGGAAGCCAGCCCATGTTGGCTGTGGAACATTTGGGTGGTGTTTGTAGTTAAATGGAGCAGGCTTCTGGGTAAGTGGAAAGGAGCAAACCTAATTTTTTCTTCAGTACAGTGGGCTGGTATTGCAATGCTGTGTACTAGCAGGAGAGAACTGGCCTGCACTCATCTTTGCACCATTTTAATGCAGTCAGTCTTAAATGATATTCGTGGTATCAAAGTGGTGCTATAGGGTGATATCTGAGTTGGGGCCAGTCTCTTGCCATGCTGCCTTGCTTAACTGTACACATACTACCATGGACCACCTACCAAGGGACCATCTGTATGGCACCTAAGGCAAAGGGACCACCTGTACCATTGCTGAGTGCTTCCCCTTTACTGATTTACAAAATTACATGGCAGGCCTGTGAGGGAAATGTCTACTTTTTCACTGACTGGTGAAATGCTCCTTTTGAGAGTTAAGAAGTAGGAGTGATGATGAAGACATGAAGGAAATAATCCTTTCCATCTGTCCCTAAAAATATTCCCTTCATACAGTCAATTTCTGTTTATTCAGATAAAGATGTTGTTTATAACATTAACTTCAAAAGAGAAACAATTTGCAATACCCTATGGGGAAGATGGGGTCTGATTATACCAGAGTATCACCAAACCCACATGTAGTATGTTTTGTCCAGTTTGCATATGTAGTCATAAATGGTGCCAAGAAGTGGAGATCTGTCCCATTCATTTTGTTTTTTTAAAACAGCAGCAGTGAAAGCCAATAGTAGCTTTTTAAGCCATTGCTAGAAGAGTATGGCATTTTTAAACTTTGAAGTCCCAATAAATCAAAGCATGTCTTATGTGGAGGTTTTTTCTAAGTAAATGTAAAAAAGCGTTCTTCTTTTTATGAGTAATCATTATTTCCTCTTTTGTGAAGCATTTTTTTAAACTAGGAAAAGCTTTGTAAAAAGTCCTCATATGATGATAGTATGTGAAAAAATGGGAAATATAATTTAGGTTGGGGTTTTTTTAAGTAAATTCTTTTTCTTTGTTTTATTGCTAATGCAAATGCATTTCAAAATCAAAGTAACTTGTTAGAATCCACAGATCTTTACACTGCTACTGAGATTGTGTTTTGATTTCTTTGACATGATCCCTGATTGCTGTAAGAAGAATCAGTTCAGTATTTTTGTTCTTAGATTCCCCCTCCTTTGTCTTGCAGCTACTTGTGGCAGATTCCATTAACAATTGCAGTAGGAAATACGAGCCACATCTCATCAGAGGCAATTATATGGGTGTCTAACAAATCAGGTAAAAATAAACTTTCCTCCCAGTGGAATCTCATAAAGCATACTTGTGTTTTCCTCAAATGTATCTTTGGAATTGATCCTAGATAATTGTTTAGTTGCTCTGCACCCAGTTTTAACTGCTTAAAATAAATTGTGAAAGAAGCAGAGCTGGGAAGGGAGGGAGGAGGATCAAGGATGAGCAACAATCTAGATTTAAAGTATTGCAGAACTTAGACAGTATAATGTAAAGCTTCTACAAAGAAATGTTAAATGCTAAGTATTTTATATTTGGCAAAACATATCAAATAATTGATGAATGCAACTCACTTTATTGATGGGTGAAAGTTAAATGTAAATTGTATAATGAAGCAGGTATGATGAGTATGATGTAGTAAATTTAGAATTCTAGCATTTTTAACTCGATCCATAGGCCAACGTCTCAATGAGGCCTAAGAAATGGTTGCTGTCATTAAAATTGTCCTTATTGATCTGTAAGAAGTATTTGTTCTCTCTATTAGATAACCATATGCTGGACCTCGAAAGTGCATTGTTCTGCTTACTACGTATTTTCTTCCTCCTCAGTTCCTGCATGATCATAACAGTATTAGTTACTGTCTGGAGGAGAGTGAGTGCTAGATGCCAGTGGTTTTTTATCATCTAAGAAAGGAAGCCCACCAAAGAAATTTCATGAAATATTTATCTGTTTCCTTAGCACTTCATACTACATTGTATGAGAGTTTTCGACTAGAATTAAAGAGAGTGAGGGAAGACATGTGGGGAATTGCAGGGAGTTATTATATAGACGGGAAAAGAAGGATGCATGCATCTCCTTGATATGTGGACTGTAGAGGGAGAACTGACCCTTTCTTGTATTATTAGAAAGTATAGAGATTTCCCTCTACTAGAAAATTATTGGGAGAGAGGAGAGTCAAACGTGTGTGAGATGTTTTTTCTCTAAGTTACTAAAATACATAGAGCTTAGCAGCCAGAAGGACCAGAAATGAATGGTGTACGGTCAGCAGAAACCTGAGTACCCCAGCCTTGTGGTGGTGCAAGCTATGTGTTGTTACCCAGATCATTTGCAGCCTATGAAAAAGTAATGTTTTATGCTGCTCCCATGACAGAATGATCTAGAAGTATGCCTGCAACAAGAGCAATTTTCATACCTGGGGAACATACTCTCACCAAAGCATACAGGTTCTGCCTCACTTTTCAGAAACTTACTGTTTTGGCCATACTTTTTAGCATTAACATTCCAGAATACTTCAAGACCTGTTTGCACTTTCAGAGTCTGCCTTAATGACCTGTTCTACTTTTGTCCTTTAGGGCTTGATTGAACTCTCATTGAAGTTATTAGAAAGGTTCCCACTAATTTCAGAGCGAGTTGATCATCCCATCTCATTAGGTTGCACATGCATGCCTCCCTCCCTTCACTCCCTCTTTCAAAGTTCAGTGTATGACTATTATCTACATAGATGCTTCCTCATTGACTTTTACTTACAGAGTGCTGTGGAGGAACAAGTCCATAAAACTGCTACCCAGTCTTTTAAGATCTACTGCTTCTTTTGGAATGCCTTCAAGAAATCAACAAATTGATGATGGCCAGTGTGAGCAATTATTTTGGGCTGGCTACTATATGGAAATTAAAGAGGAACCTTTCCGAGTCATCAGTCTGCTGTGTAGCAAATCAATGACACTGTGATCTATTGTCATTATCATTGTTCTTTCTCATTACCTTCACTCATTTATTCACTTGCTGTGCCTCATTGAAAATGAGACTATAAACTTATGACTACAGCAAGAATGTCGTATTGCTTTTACTTACAGTGGTCTAGGCTGCTGTGTATTGAGGCTAGTATACATGATCCCTGGGAGTTTTTCTGCAGCTGGTATGTTTGTTTCATGAGGATGAGGGAGGAATTCTGAGACTCCAAAGGACAATTTCCAGGTTTGATTCTTGTGGACTGGAAGAATCTTGAAGACTTTCTGTTGTACAGAGGACAGTTTCAGTATTGTCCCAGTGGGTAGTCTTGGAAAAAGTCTGCCAGCTAGAGGTGAAACAAACTGCTGCAGAGGGTATTTGGAAGATTGGAAGAGGTCACATTGTTCTTCAAGTGTGTGTAATTAAATGCAGCTACGCAAATCAACTTTGGAGTAAATGCTGTTCATGAGGATGTTTTCTGTGCCCTTTTAAGAAAGGGCTAGGCAATTCCTTCTTGTTGACTAAACTCTTGTGCTGAAGGAGGTTCCAGTGTGACTGCAAGAGTGGACTGGAGCTAATGAACAGCTCTCTGTTGTTTGTTATTGTGGTCTGTTGACCCTGGCTGGACACCAGGCACCCACCAAACTCAATTTACCACTCCCCTCTGAAGCTGGACAGGGGAGGGAGAATATAAAAAAGTGTTCATGGATCTTGGATAAGGTCTGAGTTAGAGATCCCTCACCAGGTACTGTCTCAGCAAAACAGACTCAAAATAGGAGCAGGATAATGAGAAGTAAAAACAGACCTTAAAATGCCTTCCCCCCTCCCCACCCCTCCCTGTTTCCTAGCTCTGCCTCCTCTGCCCCAGCAGGGATAAGTGAATGTGGTTTATGGCCAGTTCATCACATGTAATTTCTCCCAGTGTCCCTCCCTCAAAGTCACAGCCTCCTCTCAGGCATCCACCTGCTCAGGTGTGGGTCTCCTCCATGGGCTGCAGGTGGATCTCTGCATCCCTGTGGATCTCCATGGGCTGCAGGGGTACAGCTGCATCATCATGGGCTGCACCATGGGCTGCAGAGCAATCTCAACTCTGGTGCCCGGATCATCTCTCGCCCCTCCTTCTCCACTGACCTTGGTGTCTGCAGGGTTGTTTCTCTCACATGTTCTCACCCTGCTCTTCTCTGCCCACAATTACATCTGAGCGAGAACTTCTTTTCTCCTTCTTCTTCTTCTTAAATATGTTGTCACAGAGGCAAATCTGGTTGGCCCAGCTTTGGCCAACATGTCTGTCCTGGACCCAGCTGGTATTGCCTCTGCTGGACACGGGAAAAGCTTCTGGCAGCTTCTCACAGAAGCCATTTCTCTAGCCTCCCCTCTGCTACAAAACATGGCCATGCAAACCCAACATAGTCATTACTACTGATCACACAGCTATTTTCAGCTGCCAATAGATAAAAAGGGTTCAAGTTGATGACTACCTCTGTGATATCTTGGCATATCACTTAAATCTTCCAATAAAATTAACCTTGTCTGTGGGTTATCTGATAGAAATGAAACCTCTGCAGTTTTGAAATAGCTACATATAGAAATACATCAAAACATGTTCCTCCTTTTTTTTTTTTATGGTGGTATTTCAAATAACAGTATCCATCAGAAGTTAACCCTGTGCCTTGCCCTAGCTCGCCAAGAATGGTTATTTGCTGATGTAAGAGGCTTTTCCTTCATGTACATCCAGAAAAACAAAAGAAAGAATTCATGATTTTTGCATTCTCTCTGCCACTGTGTCTGTGACCTCATCAAGGTGTTGTAGGATACCAGTTGGTATTTTCATGAACAAAAGGATATAAGGCTGCTCTACGGCTCTTGAGAATGACATGAATTTAGGATGATTGAGTTGCTGCTCTGTCCTCATCTTGTCTGTCTCTGGCCACATGCCAGAGGTAGTGAGCATGCAGATCACTGATTGTTCAATATGCTGAGCAGGATCTGTTCAGATAACTGCATCTCACCACAGCTGCTGGCAACAACACTAGATCTATCCATTCTTCACAGCACTGAAGTGAAGGAACACACTGGAAATTGCAGCTACACAGTATCTTTTTGAGTTGTAGTTCATTGTCCTTTGCAGGAAATCCTGTAGGGAGGACAGTGCCAGGCCTTGGCAACTTGTTTGGTGAGGTGCATTGTCGCTGTTGAGTAAGAAAAGACACAGACTTACTAGAAGGCTGGTTTGCACAGCATTATTGTTTTACTTTGGATTCTCTTTTTTTATACATTGTTCTGATACAGATAGACTAAATTGGTCAATTAATTAAAACCTTTCACTTGATTGGTTAATTAACAAAATGCTTTTCTTATAAAGCATCTTTGAGAAAAATAGGGAAACAGAAAGTAGGAAAACAACGCTTGCAAGTTGTTTATAATAATAAACTATCATTGTTTATCTTCAACTCCCTGAAGTCTCACAAGCCAATTCTGGGAAAACTTGTCTAGTTTTCTTGCTCTCAGACCAGGCTGTCACATTCACAGTGCATAATACCCAAGATGTTTCAAATCTAATATAGCTCTTCCCACCTGTTTGTGGAAGGTATGTAGGCATGGTTTTGAAAGCTTTTAATTTTCCAAGTGCTTCTGCCAGTCCCTCTTCTCCTTACCCAGTGAACCATAACACTTATGTAACTATTTCTACTCATTAGTTCATACACCAGCCATAAGATGAAGGTCCTTTTACTGGGGTCAGTTTGTCTGGTGTGTGAAGTGGAGCTGTCTCATTTGCTCTCAGAGTGCTGCCCAAAGGTCACCACCACCTTTTCCCAGTTCACTCCTCACAGCCACAGATGAGGCTGTTCTGCTTCAAGTAACTGTAAACCAGTCACAAAGGAAACATCTTGTGCTAGACCTTCCTTTCCATGCTGAGGTCAGAAACATCATGCTAAGATGGCTGCAGTGCTCTTGGTGCCTCAGTCTTGCAGGTCTGCTGAATGGTAAATTTTGCTGGCACTGTGGAAATCATTGGTGTTGCAAACTTCTGCTGTCATATTTCAGGTCTTGTTTCTGTTTCTCCTAGATAAGTTGCCTCTTTTGTTTGCTGTAATGATCTGTGAACATGTATCCATAGCATTTTGGGATCAGCCCAAAATCAGTAGTGGATAGAAAGCCAGGAACCAGCTTTGGACGCATTCCATCCCTATGACTGCTAAGCAGGGCTTGTGGGAATATGTTGGTGATTTCTGATGAAGGTGTACTAGTGTGGAAGCACAGGCTTACCTGTGCATGTTTCTGCAAATCTAGTACTGACTTCAACCTCAAGTGAGGAGGTTTAGCTAGCATCTATTTCCAGTAGGTGAGCAGGGCTTTGGAAAAAGGCATACTTGCTGTTCCCTGGGAATCATTTTTCTGGTGCTCAGTCTCCAAGTAGGAAACACCTCCATGAAACTCAGCAAGTGCTGCTGAACTGGCTGACACAGCTTTGGTCCCTGCCCTTTCCATCCCCACCTCCTGTTTATTAACTGATTTGTTGTGTTCTAAGGACATACTCCTTAGATAGACCTCCCTTCCTCAGTTAAAGTGACTGCTCTTCAGATTGCTCCTAATATCTCCTCAGGATTGCCATGAGATGAGGGAAAGAAAGTTCAACAAGACAATCCCCTTCCAACAGCAAGTCCCAATTTACTTTGCCACCTCCTACTATATAATCTCTACTTTAAGCCACTGAACAGTCAGATTCTCCTCCAGGAAGTGTTTTGTAGAAGATATGCTTCTGAGCTGGTGTTTGCTGGCTGCCTGCTGGGGAGCAGAGCATTAGTTGCAGCTTTAGAAAAATACCCTTTCTTTTCTTTTCTGAAACTCAGCTGCTGAGCTTTACCTGTGTTGACTCCACTCCTTCATCTTTCAAAAGTAGGAAGAAGGGAAGCACGGGAGAAAAAGATCAACATACAGGTTCTGCGTTGAGCCTCAGCCAGCCATAGAGAGGACCAGGGATACAGGACTTGGAATCCTGTGTAATTTTGACAGAATGAGTCAGAATCATTCTCCTTATTCTAACAGCTGAATATCCTAGCAGAAAATAGCTGCTTACATTGTGTATCACCTTAGTCATTAGCAGTTCCATCATTTAGGAATATTAATGGATGGAAGGGCAAATTAAAGAAAGAGTTTTGTGAGATGGAACATGATCATATTTCCTGATGTGCTCCATTTATTGTGCTAATCTCTATACCAAAATATTTTCTTTCAGCATGGAGCTGTGTCAACATGGCACGTGAGATAGATAGAATTATTTTCTTCTGGTTTGCCTTCTCCCTGTATGAAAAGTTCTTGCAAGAAGATATGCAGAATTTAGTAAAGCCAGTATAAAGTATTATGAAGTTCCTCATGGAACACTTTTTTTGCCAGAAAAATTTTGCTTGCTGGTGTTGTCAAGAAATTGTGCTACACTTGTGCAGTTGTTTTTGCAGCAGAATGGAGTCAATGGCCCCAGCAGAGATTCTACTAGCTTAAACCAATTTCTTAGTATGCTAGGGGTTGTATAAAGTAAAGAATTAAAATAACAACTGTGAGTCAAAAGACTTGAAATGGTACTGGAACTGTGTTTAGCCCATACTTTTGGCAGTACTGTCTTGCAGAAGGGTGCCCTTCTCCCACACTGGCCTCACATGCTGGTTTTGATGGAATTGAAGTTGTTGGGAGAGCTCAGAACATCATGCCACACACACCAGCAGGAGGAACTATCTCACACTTTGAGAGCAGACAAACTGGAGAGAAAAATGAGACCCTAACTGATTTTTTCACTTCAAAACAAATCTCTAAGTTTAAACATTTCCTCCTAAATATTTCCTATATGCGGCAAAACTGGAAGTTTTAGAGCAGTGTTATTTTCTGAGGCATCCAGACAAATCATGACCATGGAAAAACACTTTCTGATGGAAGAAGATTAAAAAAATTCCCTTTAATCTCACATATAATGGGATATATATTTTCAATTGACTTTTGAGAGGTGAACTAAAACCTTCTAAGATGGATTTCATTCCAAATGAAATCTTTTTTATTGTTCAGAAAGTCATGAATGGTTTAATGTAGGGCTTAACACTGAGTTTATTACCTTTTTGCTAACTATAATACTTTTAACAGAAAACTAATAAATGTGTTTGTGGTAAATGGAAACATTACTCAGGTATAGAAATGTTTAGTGCCTGTAATTACCAAAAGAAAGAATTTATTTCATAGAAAAGTATGAGAACTGACAGACACAAATATCAAATTCTAGTGAATGATATAGAACTATATGAAGCACATATATCAGGCAGTCCCATAAAATAGCCACCTCTTTATGTAAGTTGGGAAGGTGTGAAAGATTTCTGTCCTTTATTTCAGGAGAAGGCCAATACATGAGTGGTCTTATTGAAAAATAACAGCAGGAGGTCATGGTTGCATTTAAACTGACAGAAACAGCAATTACGCCATCATGATTTGGAAAGATACTCTTCTCCTTTATAGTGATACATATTGGGGGTGTTGCACAACTGTTGCATGTGAAATAGCTTATTCTGAACTTGTCATATTTGACTGGGAAGTATCATTCAATACTCTGTTGAAGCATAAGTAATTTCCTCACTTTGGAGGGGAAAATGTAATAAAAATGCCCAAAGGAGAAAAGGTGCATGTATTTTTTAATTACATATGATTTTGAAAATTTCCATTTAATGTATTTATTTACCCAGATATTGTTTAATGTGTGCTGATAGCCAGTTTGGTATGCTTTTAGGTAGCATTGTAGAGGCGCAAAGATTAACTAGTTTCAAGTAGCTGCTTTCAGGACTGGTGGCATTTAAAGGTTAGTTTGCAACCAAAGAGCATGGGCAGAAAGCTGTACTGCATTAAGGTGGTACAAGGTTACCAAGGAACAGGATTCAAGTCTTCTCTAAATAGGATGGAGGAATGGGCTGGATCTGACTTGGACTCAAGGAAAAAAAGGATTTAAACAGAGGAGCAGGTCTAAGAGAATTTGCCTAGGACTGATTGGTACAGCCCCTTGTGGAAAGAAGGACACACAAGTGTTACAGCCTTGTTCCAAATCAGATTGTGTGGCAGAAGCATCTTAGGTGCTTTGACAGTATGGACACCTGGGTTGTTCACAGAGTTGTAGGACTCAATTCTGATTTTATCAGTTCTATTTCTGTAGGACATATTGGATCCTAAAGAATGTGTCTGCTTGATGCTTTACCACAGATAAAAGAGCAATAACAGCTGAATTGAACAGGCAACAACAGAATTATTCTGGGCTTAATATTTTTAATAAGTGTATTTTTCAGAGATTTTAATGGTTTCAGAACTACCTAGGAGAAAAGAGGACCATCTATTTTAATCCTGCAGTTTTTTATCTGAATCCATGTGCATAATGAAGGTCCTTGTATTTAAACATATAATTATGTGTTTTTAAGATTCAGGTCTTGCTGATCTTTGTACTTATTGCACTTTAAACTAGTAGTTATTTGTGGGCTTGCTGTTAGTCAAGGGAGAAGCACAACTTTTATCTGTAGCCCTAGTTAAGTATAATTTCCTCAGAAATTACTTTTTTAAAAGAAGGACTAAAACAAATCAATTTCTTTAGGAAGCCTATGTACTAGATAGTATGAGCGAATTGTAAAGACCATACTGCTAACTTTTTTCCAATTTGTTGCCTTCAGGGAGTTCAAGCACACCAAAAAATTCTCTAATGGAATTACATTTATAACAAATTTTATGTATTTATTATTTTTTAAATTAATGGCAAGACTACTCCTTCAGCAGTGTAAAAACTAATTTTATTGGTTGAAAAAAGTGTTTCTGAATTTTTAGTGTTAGTTTTGGTTAGTTTTGTCAAAATAATTTACACTATTGAAGACTTCTTCCAGGGGTGTTGAAGCCTGATGCTTTGTGCTGTGATAAAAATGAAGTGCATGTTGTGAGTTCAGGGCATTTCTATTGTTGAAATTTTGAAATCCCTATTTCTGCAAATTGTTGTGGGGTGCCTGACTGCACAGAAATGGTAATAAATTTAGACTTTCAGCCCTAAAGTGATTACTTAAAAGAAGGGGGAAGATGAAAAACAGGTTAGGTGATATAAGGTTAATTGGTCTAGCTCTAAAGAGGAAGCTCTCAGTGCTTAGTAGGTAGAAGCTGTTCAACTGGAAGTACTTTAATTTAAAATCCAGTGTAAAAACTTAATCAAATACATTCAGAAACACTTAAGAATCAATTTTTTTAATCACAGGTTTACTTTACTCTCTGTAGCACATTCACTGAATTTTTTGAGTAACCATTGTAGAAAACTATTTAAGCATGGCCAGAATGAGGGTACCAGACTTAAAGTGGGTACCTCTCATAAAAATAATACTTGCCAGGAAAGAAAAAGCACACTTGAAGTTCTGTGTGTGTAAAAGGTCCCCATGGGAATGACAGTTGGCATCTCTCAACAACAGAACAGATGAAGGAAATTATTAATCAAACACAGTATTTTTATTAGTCTTTGAATTAATTTTACTGCCTTCACGTATAGTTAAAGAAGGAGAAAATGTAACAGATGCACCTTTAGAATGTTTAAATTTAAAACCAAGATCCCTTCCCTTCTTCTTCTTTGTTTCCAGAACACCACAGAATTCCTGCTTTGCAAGAGGCAAGTTGGTTGCTGGGGAACATCAACCAGACTGGCTACTTCAGAGTTAATTATGATATTAGGAATTGGAGGCTGCTAATTAATCAGCTAACAAGGAACCATGAGGTAAGATCCTCTTGTCATCCCTAAAATCTGCTTTCATAGATGAGCCTTCACTGTTTCATCACCTTAAATGGTTCAATTTTTGTGCTTGCCCCTCACAGGTTATCTCTGTCAGTAATCGAGCAGGCTTGATTGATGATGCATTCAATCTAGCCAGGTATGTTTTCCTGAAGATCATCTATCCTCATACACATTGCTGCAATAACTCATGCAACCATTAACTCAGCAGTTGAGTGTGTTTCAAAGTTAAGTGTGTTTTAAGCACACTTTAGTTTCCTTCCCCTGCTTTTTTTTTGTATAGCACATAAAAATGGTCTGTAGCACATTCACTACTCTTGATCAATAATTGCTGTAGGGTATTTCCGAGTCTGAAGAGATTTGATCAATTTTGCAGCAAGTTCAATCTAACACTTTGCAGATAAATAATCTCTTTCCTCTTTTTCTAATGACTGAGGGTTTTTTTCCTTCCATTTCTCCCAGTTGTCCGACCTCTCCTTTCTTTTACTTGTGCTGTATTTAATTTGAGATGGAAGGCACCTTCAAGCTTCAGAAATTTTTTTGCCCTAACTTGTACTGTTATATCATTTTTCCAGTATCTTTCTTTTCTTATAATCTGCTAGAACAGACTCTCTTTTTTCTCTGTGGTACTTTTCAAACATAATGGAAAAGCAGTTCCATTGAGTATTTCTGGAATTTATGCAACATTTTGTGTTTTATTATGATTGGAGTTAATAATTAACACATACAGTGCTGGTTAGGTAGTGTCTTCTTTACAAATGGAGGCAGTGGATTGGTCCCCATTTTGAAATCCATTATGTTGGTAGTGAAAGTGTAAAATGAGAGGAAATTAGTGGAACATTTGTAGCTTTTTGATTTTGAGGTACCTGGGAACATAGCATTAGTATAGGACTTTGATTGCATAATTACAGATTTAATTGCAAAATTGCAAATAATGTGATTTTACTTGCACTGTCTTGTCAAAGGGAGCATGAAAAGAATTCCTGACACTTGCTAGTGTCTTTACATTTAACTACAAATGGTCACTGGAGGTGTTTGGGCTTCAGTCGCAGTGTTACAGCTCTGTGATATTCTAGCATCACTGTGGTAGAACACAGTGGTGTGCCCTACCACTCTGTTCCTGCTGCTGACAAAAAATAGTGATTAGCCCTTAACAGTCCAGAGATGGAGTAGGGAAGGAGGTATCATGGGGAGAGGTGTAGCCATTTGCTTTTGGCACGGCCCTTCATTCTTGCTTTGTGACATCTACCCATTGGTAACAGTAAAAACTAGAAATAGGTCGTTATTTGACCTATTTGACTTCAGTAGGTCATGATTTGTCTGCTCTCTGACTAGAAGAATATTGCAAATTATTCTGAAATATCTAGACTATTAGAACTACCAGATGTTGAGTAAAGTCATAATCAATTCCAATTTTATTTGGTTTTGACACCTCAGAGAAGTAGTATGCAGTTACACAGAGCCAGCATGTCACCTCTTTTTCCATGCACTGAATGCAGTCAGAGTGTCTAGACTTCCCTGAAAGTCTAGATCCTGAAAAAAAGCTGTTTCTTAAGCCATTTTTTGTAGGTGAGTGTTTTTCTTCTGAGTCAGTATTGAGCCAGTGCTCTAGGATGTCTTGTTCATAGAGTATTAAGGTAAAGCCTTGGTTAAAGACCCAACCTGAATTGTCTGGCCAAGTTTCGTCTACCTAAAAAACCACTCAAAAGATTAGATGCGTAATGCATTCCCCACTAATTTTCTGAAGTACTTTTATGGGGATGCTTGGGAATACTAGAGCTGGCATCTTTTTCAGAGGTAACTACACTGGAACCTTATGAAGTTTTTCACAAGATTTCACATTAAAAAAAACCTAGACTTTGTTTTGTTAATGATGGTCTGCAGCAGACTGCTGCTGCATTTGGTCTTCACACACTGTGGAAAAAAAGTAGTGGAGCTATAAATGTATATCTAGACACATGTGCATACATAGATATCAATTAAGAGGAAATATTCTTCCAATAGGGATATACAGCTAGACTCCTGTTTCCAGAGTCCTGTCAGTAGTGTTACCTTGAGTGTGTGCCTTACAAGGCAGTTTGGAGGAAGAATCTGTTTGCAAACAGTAGATTTATGGTCTGTAGTTCAAGAGTAGCAATAAGATATGTGGACCTGGCTAAACTTACCATGTAGGGCATACTTCTTGTTGATCTTTATTACATTGCTAATCTGTCTTGTTTTGAAAAGACAGGCATCTGTTAAGGAAGGCAGGGGCCTCTCTTGAAATGGAAAATGTAAACCTCCTCCCTCCAAATTATTGTAATTTTGAAATTAGGAAGCTCTCAGGCAATTATATGGGAATAGGAATAACAGTTTTTTACTAGGAAAACTAAAAAACTCCAAATGCAATAATACAAATGAAAAAACCAAACCACTGATAGAGTCAGAATACAACCTGACACCTTGTTGGTCAGGGTGTTGGTAGCAGTCCCATTAAATGGTGGCTGCTGTCCTCCTGCAGTGACAGATGTGGTTCTGTTTAAGCAGGGATCCTGTAGAAGGGTGGAGTTTTCCTCAGAAAGGCTGTTGGTGGTTTAGATGGGGCTGGTCTTCCTCTGGAAATCCAGTGGAGAAGAAAGCTGCTCCTCTGGGAATCTGGTGGGAAAAGGCTGCCTGTGGTGTTCCAAATCTCAGATTATATATTAGGCAGGAATGCTTGGCTCCTCCCCCTGGGTGGAGCATCTCCCAACGGGATTATGTAATTTTATCAGTCATGCAGTGACACTCAGTGGTCCATTAACAGAAGATATTTCCCAGAGGGAGGATTGGTTTGTGGAAGAGACAAAGAAAACTGCCCAATTAACAGAAGATAACTGCCCCACCTCTAACAGTTGGCAAATAGAATACACACCTCCAGCTACATCTTTCAACCTAAGACAATCTATCATCTTCCCGTTTAAAAAAAAAATTTAAAAAATTATGGTGATGCTGAAGTCATTATGATTGGCTGGCTGACAGTATGGTAAGTTTTTTAGGAAAAGCTTGGTATTTTTAATTTTCATTCCCTTTCCCCCAGACAAAAAAAAGACCAGGATTTGCCCTAACCCATGCTACGTTCCTTTATGATGAATAGGACTAGGAAGGCATTAAGAGACTCTCAGCAGTATGTTGAGGGCTGGCCTTGGTGTCAGAGCATCAGAACTTCTTGCAGTAAGAAAGCAGTTGGGAAAGCTCTTGCTAGGGCGGGCAATGGGAATTGAACCATGATGCTGCAGTGTGGTGCAGCTTCTCCTGCCGCATCTGGGGCTTTGATGTGACACAGCAGTGTTCCTAAAACAAGCTCTGAGGGCTCTCAGAATAACACTGACTCCTTCAGTTTTCTGAAAAAGTCACTGTTCAAAAGGCCAGCATCAGCCTAAAAGCAGCTTAGCTTTCCCTCCCTTGGCTGCAGGGTGCAGTGCAGAAAGCTGCCCCACTTTATTTTGGAGCAGTGCCATAGTCAGATGTCATGTGCCTCATGGGTGCTGTGCTGGATCAGTGCCATGTCCGACGCACGGCGGGCATTTCTCCCTGCCTGTATGACATTACGTGATGGGGAGATTAAACACCTACACTTGTCTCTGACTGTGACCTGAGGGAAGGTCAGTAACCTTACTGACCAGACATAGTAGTAGTACTTGGTAGTTCAGATCTGATTTCTGAGAAGACTGGCTGTATTTAACAGTAATTCAGTCCTCAGTTTGGTCCCTAGTTGCAATGATGTGTTATCTTGTTGTCTACAACTGTAAACATGTATGTCTTGAGAGAGGGAGGAGAACTGTGGAATACATACTTTAATTCTAATCCCTAGCTATTATTTTTAAGGCTAAAATAATGCAACAATTAAAACATAATTTCTTAAATTCATGCTGGTCCTTTGAAAAATGACTTCTAATGTAAACAGGTTTTTTTTACTGTACTCTGGAGACTGTATTTCTTCCAAATACCCTGTCCTTAGAAACTTCTGAAGTACTTCCTAGTGTGCTCTTGAACTTGATACAGATAATACTAAAAGGTTTTGACTCAATTTTTCCACTATTATAATATTGTCTGTCCTAATATGATTATTTCTGTGTCATTATATTGCTAATTGATTTGTTTGTGGAATGTGTGCAGCTCTTCTCTTTAGTAAAATTTAATAATATTTAGAGCTAGAGAAAAATGAAAGAAAGTGCTCATATAAATTGTTTTGTAACGGAACATTTTATTTATTTTAAGGTATGTTTGATTTCATTCCTCTGAAATGTTTATTATCCTTCTACTGACCAGCATAGTGATTTCTTGAAATTCAACAATATAAATGAATTGATACTACCAAGGAATGTTTTAAGCTCTATAGCTTTTAATTGCATTTTTTTTGGTTCAATTTTATATGGAAATACATTCCTTCATCTTCCTTCTTGCTGTATTTTGGTTTATATAACATTCATCAAGGAGAGTTGAGTGGAATAATAGCAACAAAAGAAAGTTACAACTTGTTTGTTTTTCAGATTTTTAAGCATAATTCTTGGCTGTAGTGCATGTGCACACCCTTCAGATAAAAAAAGCTGTAGCCTTGGCAGAACATAGCTTATGGCAATTCATGTCCCGTATTCTTCAGCAAGAATAGCACCTTGACACTCCTTCTTCCCTTCTTCTGGAAGATTCTTTTAGTTTGTATGAGGTTTCAGTAAAAATTTAAAAATATGTTGTTTCTAGTAAATGACATTAGTAAACGTTGACTGAGAAAGCCCAGAAGCCACAAGAAGACAAACAGAACTGTGGTTCTCACATAAGCTTAAACAGAGCAGAGGGCAGATCAGAGGGTAACTCCAATAAGCAGTGTCACAATGATTAACAAAGGTTGCACTGTTTCATAAGCATGTGAGTAACATTGTCAGTTTCTCACATCTTTCTCTTTCCTTAGGATAAGTTAGTGAGTATGTGAGGTGGGATACCTCCCAATTTACTTTAGGCATCCCAAAGGTAGACCTGTAAATCTGACATTCTCACCTTGTAGTGCACTGACAGTTAATGGAGGGAAACATCCACCTGACCTCTCAAAACCACTTAACCACATAAGATAAATTACTCACTTAATGTTAGGAGTGTTGTGTCACCCCTGGTTCTTCCTTGATGGGCTCTAAATCTTCATAAACGATTTCCCTCATTAAACTGGTTGACTTGATCTGGTATTACGTGAAAGAAATAGGTCTGGTTTATGTTTAATGTTAATCAGTGTTGAATCAGATGTGACTGTGAGTGTCTCGTTTACTGTCATCTAAAATCTGTTGTTGTTTCCAGTTCTGTAAGCTCTGAATGAGAGAGCGTGAAGCTGTGTCATTGGTAATTGTTCTTGGGCTCCAAGGATGGACGACTGTGATGGAGCTCTGTCCATTTCCATGCACAGATTAAGGGCAAGTTGAGCTGTAGTCTCTTCAAATGAAGCTTGCCCCTGTAGGCTTCGCAAGTGTGGAGAGCTGTAGCAGAAATGAGCAACAAGAAAAAAATGTACCTTCAAGATTTTCTGTGAATTAAGTGGCTTCCATGCTGTAGATGGCCTTCATAAGTGTTCCTTTCTGTCAGAATTTCCTACATCAGACCAAAACCAGGATCCTGGTGCAAATAAATGATCAATTATGATGATTGTTTTCCTGCTGTAAAACAATTCTTTGTGGCTTGTTTCTTCCCAAGCTGTGATTTCTACTGACTCTATAAAACCCAAGTCTGAGGGCAAGGGAAAAGACAGTATCAACCTAGTTTTCAAAATATAAATCCAAATAATCTCCCTTGACATAAATTTATTTTTAACAGCTGGTGCATTTGACTCCAAGATTGATTCCAGAAGTAAAATACTGAAGTAAGCTAATGGTGACTTCAGATCACTTTCTCACCAACTTTTAGAGAAAAATTAATTTTAAAAGTAAGTCTTCCTTAATCAAGTATAGCTTTTTGGATCTGGAAAATTGTGTCTTTAGAACCTCCTATTTTATTGTTTCTTAAAAATTTGATTCCTGGCTGTGGAGTCTTGACACTTAGGAAAAAAAATTATCCATGGAGCTACCTGAGGCAGCACCAACCCACATAATGGTTAGCTGTTCTTATTTCTGGAAACAGACTGTTAACTCGTAACTAAGATTATAGTTCATATACTTTCATATAAAATCCAGAATTATTCTTGAAATGTCTGGTGGAAATACATGTGTTGCAAAATTAAATTACGGAATTGAAATGATCTTCATTGCTGTTTTCCTTCACAGAGATTAAGATTTCATTTCTTGTAGCATTTGAAGTCTTCCAACATATGTGGGCTAATTGGTTCCATGTTACACTTGTTTGTGTTACTCCAAGTCCTGTTCAGTGTAATGTTGGGAGAAGTAAAGGCATTTGAGGGTCCATGTGAAATTCTGGGTCTGGATAATAAGTGGGTGAAAAAGATAGAAATTCTTAGTGCAATTAATGAACTTCAAAATGCTTCAAAATTTCAACAGCCACATTCAGGGTTGTTGACTTTGTTTTGTAGGGCTATTCAGAAATAGTCATATAGGATCTATTTAAATTAGTAAACTGCAGTTCTACTCTAGCCTTCATCTTTACTCCTGATTGCATTTTCTAATAGTTCAACTCTGAGGAAAACAAGATGTGTTATGCAGCTCCCTTAATTAGTGCCTCTGAGTACCAGCTAAGGGAGTATTAGATCAATACTTTGTATCACGCTTGATTAATAGTGCTATAGATTTACTGTTTTAATAAATGAGGCCTCATCTGAATTGTTTCAGCAGATGCCATAGTAACTCCCATTCACTGTCAGGCAAATTTTGGTGATGGTTCACTAGCAATTGATTTAGATATGGTTTCCAACAGAAGTTGTTGGGTTTCTTTTGACATAAATACTCCCTCAATGGGCCAAAGTAGATGTGCCTTTTTTAGAGAAAATAGAAGTTTCAATTATTTTAAGGTAGCCATCATTCATTCCATATGCTGCATGTCAGTCCCTATGTTCTGTGACATATCACAGCATTTATTCCTGCTTTCTGTGGACATACATATTTCAGCTAACATTTGCATGTGTTTGTAACAAGAGGAATCAAGGCAATTCCTGCAACTAAGCACACTAAAAGCCAATTCTACTTTTGTAGTATGTGTGTCATTTGTGCATCTGATCCTGTTACATAGCTAAAGGCAGTAAAGCAAATTGTACAGCACATTCCAGGAAAGTGTTGGTGCTGTGAGAGTGTCTTGAAAGATAGAAATACCTGCTGAGAGTCAGGGAAGAAGTTGAAGACTCTTCAGCATGTACTAAAAACCAGTCCTGTAGATCTAACTGCAAGGTGTTTAGTGCAGAGGGAAGGTCTTGGTCTAGTCATACCCCAGCAAAATTTGTCTAAATTATTTCTGGTACTTCTGACTAATTATAGTAGTAATTGTTTTATCCTGTAAACTACATTAACTCTATTCTTAGCCAAACCCAGAATAAACTGTCAGGAAGACTTCACTATGGTTTTAAGGGAGTGACAGAGTTATTTTTAGCTAATGGTTGTTAACTCATTCTGTTTTTACCACATAGTCTTAGTCACAAGTTCAAGCTGGTCTCTGGAGTCAGCTTGGTATGGATGTATCCTTGTTGCTGCGCAGCTGCCGGGGGCTGTTGTGTAGGGAGAGGGGAAGGGAACGGTCTCTGAAATTTATTTTGGGACTATTAATTGAACCAGTCTGAATTGTGCTTCAGAAAACACTGGAGTCTGAGGTTAAACTAGAAGCGGAGTTAATGAGTGGAGCTTGCTGAATGCTTCTTTGTAACTTCAAGTACTGGAGACAGAGCTAAGAGCAGCAAATATGGCTTGGCTTGAGGAATATGTGGTGGTGGGGCAGTGGGAAGGATTTGTACAACCTCAAAACCTGTGGCATTCTTTGGGAACCCTATCTTCTCATAGCAAGTATACATCCACTCCCTGGGACTTCATATCCTTTACATACTTCATAGCCCCTTTTCTTCCCCACAGCTGCCTGATCAGCCCTAGTCTCCACCTCCCTCAGCTGTCCTCTCAAAACAAGCAGCTTTTTTGACCCCTTACCCCAGAACCTGATTGCTTTCCTTTCCGTGGGTCTGACAGGACTAATGTGGAGAGCAAAAGATTCTTCTGCTACATTGGTTAAGGTAGCAAAATCAAGGCACTCTGAGAAGCTGGAGGTGCTGATCTAAACACCTTGACTTTCCTAGCATCAGCAACGGGTATACGAATGAAGCCATAAACCAACTTTTCTAGTTATAAAAGACAAGACTGATGCCTCACTAGCATAAAGGAAGAAGTCTGCTGTCACAGGCTGGTCACTGCTTTGGCTGCTGTTTTGACCTGACTGCACCATTGCTTCTCAGAAATGATCCTACTTTTTGAGCTTATCCAATTGCTGTTGACCAGGATTGTTGTCTAGAGGAGATCTGGTCTTTGTCCATGTATGCTCTGTCTGCTGGAATGTTGTAATAGATTAGCTCCTTCCTATCTGGCTAGAAGTGTGTTTTCCTCTACCCAGAAATCAGGCAATAAATGACAGGATGGACTATGTTATGACAAGGACTATGTTAAGGCACAGGGACTGAAGAAACCTGGGATGCTGTTTCTGCTGTAGTCTTCCCAGGTGATCTTAGTAAAATTACATAAATTGTTTGTGTCTTTTTCCTCTCTGCAAAGTGGAGATAAGAGAATAGGTGAGGGTTTAGGAGAATTTCAGAGAATCTTTAATTATAAATATGTATTTTGGGAATTGCCTTTAGAAAAGAAATATCCAATTCTGTAGATATTCTGGCAAACAAAATTTGGATTGTATGTCTGTGTTCTCCATATTGGAATTCTCTGCTGTCCATATGAAGTTTCTGGCTTTTAAACACATATTTCACTTGGGTGACTGATATGCAAATTATAAACATTAGACCAGGCAAACAGGGAGTGATGAAAAAGTATTGTGCATTGTAATAAGGTAACTCAATTTTGATTCTGCTCAAACATGCTCTCATAGATATCATCACCTGTTGACAACTTAATGAATAGAAGAGCTGTTTCTTTCTACCCTTCCCAACAAAAATCACCAAGCAAGAAAATAAATAACAATTATAATGATTGAGTCATCTGAAATTGATGTCTATTAGCCCCTGAAATACATTCAAATTTCTTTACTTAATGTAACCCTGTGAATTACATACTTCTCAAAAATCATGGTTTCATGATAATGAAAAACATGACATACCTTACTGCATAGCCTTAATTTTTAGCAGTAAGATTATTCCTTTCTTCATGTATTACTCATTTTTAATTCGTTTTTCTTTCATATGGGGAAGAAGAGGAGAGGAGGGATTGTGAACTACAGTTTGAAGGAGGTTTTTTTTTACAAGCATAGAGGGGTTTAGATTTGAGGTTTTCTTCTGTTTTCAAGAAGTGAGTAATTCAAATTAATATTAGTCTTTGCTTATGTGGCAACTCTAAAACTGTGCAAGATAATTTAAGCCACATAATACTTTGATAATTGCATTGAATTTGAACTATTCTTTGTAGGATGCTTCAAATGCACTTGTGTGGAGCTGAATGTCACTTGAAGAGTCCTTAAATATTTTGCATGTGAGAAAACATAATAAGAAGCAGGCTTCATTTCAAACTGTCTTACTCTCTGAATCTTTTAATGTTGGAGACATTGAATGCTAATTAAATGTAGTTATTAAAATGATCTTGTAAGCCAAAACTTACTGTTGTATTCATCAGAGAGCAGATATGCATTCCTGTCCTGTTTATGTGGAGGTCCATATCTGGTAATGTCTCTGTCAAGTCATCTTACTTGATGAGATGGCATCACTTTGGCATCTTAGAAAAATAGTCCTTACATGGTCCTTACATAAAGTCAGCTCAGTCCTGGGAGGGTAGCATGAGGCAGATTATTCTTTGATACTGAAGATCACGGGGCCTTTTTTTACAGATTGTTCATTAGTTTTCTATTATAAAAGATTCTTTCTGCAGCTTCTGTGGCTGAAGATGGATGCCAGTCATCCTAAGTTTTTTAAATTGTTGACTTCTAGCCCTGCAGGAGTTAATGGGGAAATCTGTGACTACAAGAGTTAATTTCCCAGTTCTATGAATAGCCTTGCCCAAAGCTTTTTTGACATGTCAAGGTTCAACATATATATTTTTACTCAGCTATCAAGGAAATGCTGTTAAAGTACTGTGGACAAGAATATCCTGAATATATTGGTAGAGACACCAGTCCTTGATAGGTCCTGAAAAATTGAGGAAGGCAGATACAGTTATATGTGGATGCTCATTGATGCCAGGTTTCTCTGTGAGTTATTCTATTCCACACACTTGACTGTTAAGACAAAAGAATGAATCAACTGTTAAGAATCCTAACTTACTTTAAACTGCCTCTAGGAGCTAATGAGTATAGTCTAATTATTCATATATTGCACATGCACAGAAACAGAACTGATGTTAATCTGAGTTGCACATCTGTGTTCTGAAGAGCTGCATTTTACCCCTTCAAAATTACCCAGACAAAAAGCTAGTCATGTTTTACACATTTCTAAGAAACAGACAAGGGAGGGTGAGCTTTAAACTGGCAGCAAGTAAATCACCTCATTTCCATTGCTTCTGTAATGCAGACCAGTTTGCTGCCAGCTTGGATTTTCTAATTTTGATTTAAACATATGACTTATAATGTCTTTGTTGGGTGGTGGGACTAAAGGATTTATGGTGCCCTTGTATGTGGGACTCTCATCACTGTACGGCAACCCTGTCGTTTTTGTGACAGAGTCTGTTTGACTGCTGCTGGATTTATGATAGAAATAATTCAGAACAGAGTAATAATTTTCCCTTGGCAATTACACTACCATTTGGTACTTTGTCCCTAAGGGGAAAATGAATGTGCTGGGATCTGTCCATAAGTTCAGTGGCTCAGTGTAAAGAACAAATCAAGGTCAGAATGCAGTTGAATACACACTAATGTTTCATAATATAATCTAGATCTTCTGCTTTTTTCTGACTCATTAAAACCTCATGTAATTTAAAGATTATTTTTGATTGCCATGAGATTTTTATTGGGAATTATTCGTGAGGGGATTTCATTACCATGTTCAGTACTTTCTTTTTCTGTTCATTGCCACTTTTCTCTTTAGCAATGGCCACTGTAGCAACTTCTTCAATGTAAGCAGGATAGTACCTTGCTAAGCATTGGTGCTTATGATATTATATGGTATGATATCATAAACCACATAATACTTATATATAAAATCTAGAAAATCTTTTTCCACCTCTGTCTTTCCATAAAAATGATAGATCACGTTTTCAATGCAGTTCGTCAGCAGTCTCCTTCAGTACGAAAAACCTGCTGAACCAGGATGTTTATATAGAGGTAATTTGTCTAGTAACTAAACCAGTTCTTTTTGCCAGTCCACGTTCCTGTTCTCCTCTTCAGTTTGGCAGGCAGCAGTGAAATCAGGAACATAGATAGTGAGACAAAACTCATATGGTGCTGTGTTTCTAACACATGCTCTCGTGTGTTGTGCTGGCTACAGAATGATTGACATGGTGGTAAACTGATGGGTTAGGACAGTTACGTAAAAATTGATAAAGCAATGAAGCATCTCAAATGTGATCTTTTTGATTAAATTTTGCTTTTGTGGTCATGTGTTTCAAATGACTCAGTATGGGGAAAGTTGGCTTAGAGAGGGCTTGTAGAGGCTGTTTTAAGTCTAGGCTGCTTTCTGTATGACCCATGATGTCCAATTAAAACTCTCTAGTCTGAAAAACTGTAAAGAGGGATGTCTGCTTTTCATAGTTTATACTGAAGATATGTAAACAACAGACCATTTTATATATAACATGAAATAGATCTGTTGGTACTCTTCTATGATTATTTACAGGGCAAAAGATCAGAGCTGTGATATTCTTATCTCCTCTTGTCAGAGCAGTACTGAAATAGTGGTGTTCTAGGATATCCATTGGTAGAGGTCAATATAAACAAAATAAAGTTCTGTCAGGAATGGCACTGGTATGAATCTACTTTGGGTAGGGAGACGCTAGAAGAGTTCTTAAGGCTCTTTAATTCCAGGTTCTATGGATGAAGTTTTGAAAACATTTTAATTTGCCCTTGAGAAATGTTTTTACCTGAACATCAGTATGCTTTCAGCTGCTGTTTATGTGTGTCAACACTGTTTGACTTAAATAATTTGTCTGTTATAATAATTTCCAAAACTATCCCAGGTTTCTCTGGGTAATTTTTTATGGAAGAGATGCGTGCTAGCTAAGATTCCCAGTTGGCTACTTTAGACATACTTAGAAAAAACTGCACCTGTTTCAGACTAGGCATAAGATTGGACATCACAGTATTTCTGTGGTGTTTATGCATGTCACCTGGTTTCAGTATAGCTCATAATCTGTTTGTCCCCTAATGACAGACAATGTTTCAATTTTCCTCCAAGATGGCTAGGCTAGAAAAGAACCTTCTCTCTTAGCCCTGTCTCTCATGCATTTGGACTTTGACAGGCAGTATCTGATAGTAATTTTGCTGGACTTAAAGATAGCAATATGATTGATGGCTAAAAAGACACAAGAAAAATAAGGATTTCTGTCACTGACCTTCTAGCGACTTTCTTGAAAGAGAGAGTAATAAGTCAAGCTGCATCTGTACAGTGTGTACTAAACTTACACTGTGTAGTACCTTTGAGTGAATATTTCTAGGCAATTATGTGACAGGGAAATTATTTTACAGTTTTGCTTTTGCTGGGAAGGTTGCTAGTTTTGGTTTCCTTATTATTGTTCTAATTATTGTGAAACATTTCTGTTTAACATTTCCACAGATCTGTGTTTTTCCAACAGAATTCACAGAGATACGCAGTACAGACTTATGCTCTGTTCTGCCTTCTTTCCTCATTTTGGTTATTGTCCTACTCCATAAATGCTTTTGCTGACCAGATCCTATATAACCATCTTTGAACCTAGTTGTTCCAGGCTAGTGAAGGAGAATCCTAGAACCATGCCAGCATCCTTTGTCTGGTTTGCCACTGTTCAAGTGAGCCCAGTGCATCTTGCTGAATGCAGTATTTCCTGGGAAAGAGGAGTCTTGAAGTCACTCTTAGCAGTGGACAAGCTTTTAGTGTAAACTAAAAGAGTGTGACTGTACCAAAATGCAGAAGTTAAGAAACCAGTTGTTATGCTTTGTGAAGATGCAGAATATTAGAGCATGGCTCACCACACAGTCACAGTGCTTTAACGAGGTGCTGTCTTCTGCTGACCTGGTTTTCATGGCAGTCATGTTACCTCCTGGGACACTTCACACAGGTCCAAGATCTGTGATCTAGATTTTAGGACTTCTTAGACATTTAATGGTTCATGGTTTATCTCTTTTATCGTTTAGGGTGAGAGTTTCTCCTTATATTCTATTTTCTCAACTATGGATATAAAGATTAGCAGCCTTAGTGTTTGGCCTTACCCTTACTAAAATATTTCCTTTTTTTTTTTTTTTTTTTTCCTGAATGAAATACTCCTCAAGGTATTAAAACTTTAGTATATAGTTAATAATTTATAACATACACATTATATGCCACTTTATATGCAAAAAGGTGAAACAGTAAATGTACTTAATACCTCTTGACAGAAGCTATTTAATGCCAAATAGTCTAGAGTGCAGCGTATTTGGAGTAAAAAGTTCATAAACATGGCTCAGTGACTAGGGTAAAAGGATAGGACTATCATGGTTTTCCGTGAGCATCCATGAAATAAAATAGTGTAAAATATAAATAACATTCTGCCAAGGTAATGCTCCTGAAGCACTTATGTTTTCTTCAGGAAAGTTGCTGTCTTAACTGCCACTGTAAGGGGATTTGAGATATGTCTCTGCTTGAGTTGTCTCAGAGTTTCATCTTAGCATCTGGACTGCCCAGCATGTGCTGACAGAAGAGTTTAACATCATTTGTAGCAGGCATAACGACTTTTCCTCTTAAACATTATCTGAAGTGATGAATTTGCTCACAAATAAATCATCATTTATATAATAATGACAAGAATCTCCCTTCATCTACAAGAATCTCCCTTCATCCCCATCCTTTCTGTTGGCATCCATTGGTTGATGTGTGGTTTAGGGGGTGATTCTGATGACACTGGCACAGCTCTTCTAGGGTCATGCCCAGAAAGGAAAGGAGGGACAGGGGTAAACAGGAAAAAATCTGATTTGGACACAATCTGTTCGTGTAAGTTGCACAATACTCTTAGGGAAACAGTAGGAAAAGTGAGAGTTGGGGGTGAGACAGGCATAATTGAATAGTCTGATAAATTTGGAAGTCAGAAGAAGTGAGTGAGTGATGAGAGTAACAGCTGTTATGAAGAGGATGAGTGAGTATCATCATCCAAGAATCATGATTTTGAAACTCATCAGGAAGCTCTGAGCTCAGGAATAAGAGATCAATCTCTGAGTTCACTTAATGTGTCCTTATGGAGAAGTTAAGCTTAAAAGAAATAATCTGTTTGTTTTGCAGTGTTGATTTCATTTCTGCACCTAGTATAGGTAGATTTCATTTCAAAACATGAACTTAAATGTCCATTAGCGCAGCTATAATGAACTTTAATCTGTTTATTCCTTAAGCAGCATGTTAGAGCTATTCCTCTTGTTCCTTACTCTACACTTTGCATGTCAATCAAATAATCAGTAAAACTAATCACAAATTCTGTTAGAAACTAATGACGTATATGCATCTTTAAGTTAGCGTACCTCTTAGATAACATTATCTCTAAGAATTTTAAATACAGTCAATCCAGCGTGCTTCTGGCTCCATTAATTACGTTTAGAAATCTTTACTAAGTATTAAGACATAGAACTCATCTTAATGGTACTCTGCTGCTTCAGAAACAAGACCTATAAAATGGAGTAGCCTTCTGTCTCCAGATGCATTGGACTTTGTCCACTGCCCACTCTAAATGCTTTACAATTTTCGTTTCATATCTGCTCAGTTCCTCCGTTGGCACAGTGGGCACCTGAAGTGATCTTGTTTTTCATGCTTGAGTATGTGCTGGAACCAGAGCTGAAAACAGAGCTGATAAAATGTGGACAAAAATGACATGAAGCAGACTGGAGGGTGGGATAGATACTTTTGAAATCTGTTACATGAACTCAGTTCTTTCCTGAGAACATGAAGGGAACAGAGTGTAATTCTTCCAACAGAGAGTGTAAAAAATGAAGGCCTGCAAGATGTGGTGAACATTGCAAGGAAACAAACTATTTCAAGCAGTGAGGCAGTTTTTACATGTTATTACAGCAGAGATAAAAATTTATATTAACATGTATGCAATGGTTAATTTCTTTACTAATGTGTGTAATTTTATTTGTTTGCTACATGTTTGCATTTCTTCCACATTGATGGAAATTAAAGGAATGTGTGCAATGGAGGAGAAAAACTAGTCTATGAAGCTATATCATACTTTAGCGTAATAAATTGAACTTTGTGGAATCTACCTTGCTGATTTTGACTATTTAATGAAAAAAAAATTAGTATTTCCTCTCTAGGCAGATAGTTAACTCCTTTTGGATTTAAACACCTGCGTAAGGAGAAGAGTAGATAATTTGTTTCTGGAAAGTTCACACCCACAGGGTTACACTTTGTTTCTGCAGTCTGGATAGTTAAGAAAAAAGTGCTGTTCTGAAAAAGAAAGTGAGAGCAAAAGCTAAAGCTAGACGTTTTCTGTATTTGCTTTTAAAAGTAACTTTCAAATGCTTGTGTCTGTATTGCATTTTATATGTAATACTATTATTTCAGAACCTTCCTGTACCCCCCATACACTCTTTCCCATGCAGGGGGAGTCTTTTATGATTGGGACAGAATTTTAGCTTGTTGATTTATAAACACCTGAAACAAATCCATAATTTGTGTGCAAAGTGCTGGAACATCCTGAACCAGAGTGATGTCACTGTATAAGTCCTTCCAAAGTGACTTAAGGTGGATAGAAGACAAGGAAGTTCTAAAGGAGAGAGAAAAGAGTGAGAAGAATAACTGTATAACTAAAGTTTTTTCTTCAGCACTAGTTATTTTCAATTGCTGATGGTCAGTAGAAATGTTTTCTCAAGCAAAATGCCTTTGGTTGTCGAATTTATGCAGACAGCTTTCTATCTTACAAATCAATAATGTAGCACCTTCTTTTTGTTTTGGATATTTTTTGATTTTTTTTTTCTTTAAAGGCAATTACTTCTTCATTCATGTCTTTCATAGCCACAGGAATCTGTTCAAAGTAGGGATAGCTTGTCTGGTTTTCTTTCATGTGTGTTCATGCCTTACTTCATCAAGTCAGTATGCTTCTCTGTGTTGGGAGAGACTGCAAGTTGCTGGTTTTTTATAAGGTTGATTTTTATGTCATTAAAGTGTGACGAGTTTATTATATTTTTCTGCATTTTAATTTCATTTGGGAAAAAAAAAGAAATTGTTTATGTGCCATCGTGAATATCTTTGGAAAACCAATTTAATACTAACCTCTTTTGTTGTGCAGAGCTGGTTATTTGCCTCAGAATATTCCTTTGGAGATTATGAGGTACCTTTCAGAGGAAAAGGATTTTCTGCCTTGGCATGCTGCCAGCCGAGCTCTTTATCCTCTAGATAAATTGCTGGACCGTACAGAAAACTACAATATCTTCAATGTAAGAGATACAGTCTTCCTTTCTTTCTTCCTCTAGTTCTTCCTTTCTTTCTTCCACTTACTCTCTGCATCTGTCTGTCCTTCCTGCCTTTCTTCCTTTCGCCTCTTACTCTCTCATATTATTGACAAGATTTGAACTGTTCCCCAGGCAGATAACTGTTAATGACCTAGGGATATTAACTTTCTTCCTAATTACTCTTTATTTAAACATAGCAATTATCAAGCTTTGGTTCATTTGCAATTGAACAGTGATAACTTTCTTTGAGGCATATATGACCAGAAGAAGGAAACGTAATTATCCCTCATGTAAAATGTTATGACAAATAAAGTATTTCACTTAAAAGAGTCAAAGTATTCTATTGCCAGATTTTCTCTTTTGAGGAGCCCCGTGGTGATATTTAGGTGAATGCCCAAGATCAGCAAGAGCAGCAAACATAGGCACAACTGAACAGAATGCATGCAGCTGAAGCAAAGATTTGTAGTCATTATTTCATCCCAAAATCTGTGGTGAATTCAATGCAGTTACCTTAATTAACAAGAATTAGATCACCATTGAGTCAAAAGCCCATTCATAATTGTGTCCAAAGGGACAGCAGTAACAGCTCACAGTAGATAATTAAGATAGACATGGCAAATATTTTAACATTTAGTTGTAGCTACACTGAAGCATGGTTTATGAAGTACACAGGATTTCACTGCAGCCAGTGACAATTATGAACTTTTGGGGTTTTTATTCACTATGAATTTTATGTAGTCTACATATTTTCAACAGCCAGCATACGGTAACTTTATGTAATGTTGTAAAGCCTTCACATGAAGGAGCTTTTTAAAGCCTGAAATGCCTAAGGATGCTTTTTTCTTCATAAATGTATATTTGTTTGTGTGTATGTGACCATACACACCACGCTCAGAGAGAAGAAAGTTAGATGTGACTGTATGTATATATGTAGATGTTAATAGGTATGTAGTTATATAGATATATACACACACACATACACACACACACCCCCCATACATATACACAGAGTTACCTTATGACATGGAAGATTATTTTTGTAAAACATATACTAAGGCCTACATATAAACCAGAGCCATAATGTAAAATGCAGTTGAAATAATTTGCTGTTAACGGTAAAGAAAAATTTTTAGGAGTCTGCCATTGCTATTTCACTTTTAAACATGGTTGCATAAAGAAAACACAATTTTAATAAATAAAACCAGTAAAATTCACAGCTGGATTATGTTTTATCACTACCAATGGGAGTTTTGAAAGCCGAGGTGATAGCAGAGAAAATAAAAAGTCTTTTTAGTCACAGAATAACATGTCTGCTAGAGAAAGCTGTAGTATGAATCTTCTTTTGTGTTGACATATATACATGCCTATGTATCTGTAATAATAAAATAGATGCTCTCCTATGCAGTTCCTTTTATCTTAGTTCTCTTTTTCAAATTGGTGAATTCCACTGGAAAAAGATTATGCTGAATACACAGACAGTGGTTTTCTTCAAAACTGGTCAAAATATATAAATATGTTGTATGTGTAAAAAGTAGAAGTTGCTAAAATATATCTTGTGCTTGCTTTGTTCCTTAAGCACACCAGGAGCTTCAAGTTAAAGCATAGTATCATTAAGTGTGCAGATTGCAGCCACATTGTTATGTATTCTGAAGTCAATTGACTGTACCCACATAATGTTTTGTCCATGGCTATGGATATTAAAACAGTGTTCTTTTAAAAGTGAACATGCATGGTGTAGTCAGGATTGGCCACAAAGAAGAAATTAAGCTATTGACACTCTTGTAATTTTTCAGCTGTACATTGTGAGTTCAAAGTAGCATGTAATAAACTTTTGAAATTGATGGATTTTATAACAGTAAATTGTCTTATACTAGGCATCTAATCAAGTAGCTTGTCTAGAGCCTGCTTCCTACTATAGCAGTGAAGAAAGATTATAAGTGGACAAGTAGCTGTGCTTTACAAGTCTTTCGAGTTGGACATTATTTGAGGGTACAAAGAGAGACCAAACCTCACTAGTCAGCAGTATTTCAGTTTCAAGTAAAAGAAATTATTTTTAACATTAAATATACTTTTCTTTTTCTCCTCAGGAGTATATTTTAAGACAAGTGGCATCAATGTATCTGAAGCTTGGATGGCCAACAAACAATTTAAACAAATCACTTGTTCAAGCATCATACCAGCATGAGTACTGTTATATTTATTTTTTATTGATTATTTGTGAAATGTAATTATAGAAATGCACCCCCCTAAAAATTAGTAATGTTAAGTATAAATCAATCATAATTCCTTAGCTCTGTCACCCTTCTTTTTTTTTCATTCTGGGTTGCAGGGAAAGCAGAAACATGTTGTGAGATGAATTCTTCTTTCTTAAGTTGGGAGAACATGATTTCCTAAGCCCTAACTTAATGCCTGATTACTGTGGATTTCTACAAACCTCTACTCATGTGTCCACTGAGGTCGGGAAGAGTGCCTAAGTGTAAATGGGGGCTGGTTTTGATCCATGACCTTTCTTTAGTTGTTGCAGGCTAAACTGACTCTGAGATTTGTAAAGCCGGATTGTCTTTGACACATTGCCCAACTACTGGTTGCTATCACTTGTTACAAGTATTTTTTTGTAAACATTCAAGCACATTTGTTAAAGCAGCCTTATTGCTTTCTTCAATTTGGACAGAGAGCTGCGTCGGGAGGTCATCATGCTGGCCTGCAGCTTCGGGAACAAACACTGTCACCAGCAGGCTGCTACGTTAATCTCAGACTGGATTTCTAGCAATAGGAACAGGTAAGTGGAGCTGAAATGTGTGGCTCACATCTCTCCCACTGAAAGGAGTGCAGCTCTTCCTTTCCTGCCTGCCCTGTCTGCTGTGCCCTCTTGTGCTAAGTTTTTTTTACGGGACGAAGCAGAGGTTGCTGGCTGTCATTTAAAAATGTCTGCGGGGTTTCAGAATGAATTATTTGACTTTGCATACATGAGCAGGTGGAGGGGATTCTGCCCACTCCTGGTCAATTACGGTCGGATAATTCTATGCTAGAAGATGAGAAGGCAGGTTTAAGGATGGATTTAAAGGAAGAAAGATGAGTGAACACCATGTTGTCAGACAAACATGAAACCTGTGTTGAGGTAAGAGAGCAGAAGGTGCTAAACATTTAAAGCAGTGATGGGGGTTAGAGACAGAAGGACTGAGAAGTAGGGAGGAGATGTGTTGGAGGGAAATGTTACAAGGTATTTAAGGGTGAAGACTTGCAAATTAATGTGATTCAGGAATACATGGAAAAGCTCGGGTATGTTTCAGAGGGCAGATGCTATTAGAGCTGATACCTTGAGCATTAGCAGCACTGTAGTGGTTTGACAGAAAATATGTAAGTTAGGCTGTCAAGACACAGGTTTATTCAGCTGAGGCAAAAGAACATGGGCCATGGATTGTGTATGAAGTTTATCTTTTAAAGGCAAGCATCTAAGAAATATGACATAACTGAAATTTCAAATAGTTAAGTAAGTAGTGATCTATGAACAATGAGATCAGCATGGAGTATAGGTTAAGACCACAACTTCTTTAAAAAGAATAGTGGATTTTCTGATTATGTGAAATATGTACACTGTATACATTTGTACATGACATAATATTTTGGTTTGAAAGAGGATATTTTACTTTCAAATACAAAAGAACAAGATAAGAGAAAAAGTCTCTCATTTTTAGTCACAGTCTTGTATTAGCTTGGCAAAAGGATTATATCTCTCTAGCCCTACAAGCAAGCAGGATTTTTCAGAGATTTCTTGGACTTACTGCTGTTTGTTTGCAATTAATTTGTCTCTGTCTGTCTTTGTAATCTTTAAAAATCCTTTCTGGGCATACCCAGTTACAGAAGTGTCCAAGTGTTTTTTAAAACCAGCCATGAAAGTAAATTACTTTCTTATATGACTTTGAAACTTCTGGAAAAAAAATAGCTTGAAACTGTTACTATGTACCTTTAAGTAAATAAGATGTGTGTGAGGTGGAGGGTTTTCTTGTGTAAGGTGACACCAGATATATTTACCATGAAATATATGTCCCAGGGTTTTATATGAATTCTTACCATAAGCAGCAACAATCAGTATGAAGCTATTTAAAGAGGCAATTATAGAGAAAGAATCATTGGAAACAGTCTGCAGAAGTAATTTACTTAGATATTCATTTGCAAAATTAGTTAATCAAACCTAGCATTACCTATTAGCATGCACAGCAGTAGATTATTCACTGTTAAAAAATGCTGTCACCCTGCAAAGCTACCTGCCTGTGTCTTTCCAATAGGATTAAGAAAGGAGGCATCAGGAAAGAAAAACATAACAAAACACAAGCTTTATAGCTTTACTAACAGTAGCAAGAGAGAAAAGGAATAAATTTAAGGAGCTGTTTGAAGATTCATCTTAGCCTTTCAATGGGGCCATTTTTGGTTGCAGAAGATTGTGGTTGCCAGCATATGATGAGTATTATGATAAAAGCACCACAGCAGGGCAGAGGAGAATAGCTACTAAGTTAAAGCAATGTGTTTCTCAAAGGAACTGCACAGTTTTGAAAAATGGCTGCAGCAAATAATGTAATTACAGAATAGAGATTGACAGTCAGCTGATAAATAGGGGCACAACTGGCAAAGAAGATAGAGACACACTTTTATATATTTTTTAAGATTGTAGGATTTGTTCTGTCCTGCGCTCCAGAATTTCCCAGTTTTCTCAGAACGGTCTCATATCCTGAATGTAACTAATATATGGGCAAAACTCATTTCCTATCTACTTACATTGAAACATTACAATAGACCACTAGTAATAGCAGCTCAGTAAACATAAAATCAGCTTGTATTTCACAATAACAGCATTCATAGGGTATGTCAGTGTTCTCTCAGGAATGTTCAGATCCTGTTGAATCAGAACACTTTTAAGCTAACTCAGTCTGAAGCCTGAAAGTAAAACAAGGGCTCTTTTTCCTGCTTTTTTTACTAAGAAACCGATGATTCCACAATCAGAATTTAATTAGCATGGTGTTTGAGTCATGCTTCTGCCTCTTTTAGCATTTTAGAGGCAATAACTAGCTCAAGTGCAAAGGGCAAGCAGATAAGTACAAGATATATGCAGAGAGCCCATCTAAGAGGTACCAGTTTGTATTTTTTGTCATCAATCAAGTGTTTTGCCCTTAGTAGCTGTTTGTGAATTTGCTGCAAACAGTCTCGTCAGAACCTGTAAGATTCCCTCAGATCTTGTTTCCTCAAAAGAAGGGGGAACTCACGCTCCTCTTTCTCCAGACTTCTCTGACAACTGGTGAGAAAAGCTGGTGACAGATACAGAACCTGTATGTATCCTTGCCTATTCCATTCCTTATCAGCAATTACTGTAAATGTTCTTGGGTTGGCCATTCCCTATTCTGAAACAAAACCATGTAATTGACTGATGAGTGCAGAAAGCCTGGGTTTGGTGGGTTTCCATAGCCAGAGCCCAAAAACCGAATTCCAGAGAGCTCAGAGATATTTTGTATATAGATATAATTTGAGTTTCACTGTGACAGTAAAAATAAAGGGTAATTTGCAACTTTACCACCCATCCCCCTCCCCCCGAAACTTTATTCCAAGATGACACAAATTTTTCAAAGCAGTAGAGACAATAGAATTAGGTTTGTGTATCAAGATTTTAATCAAGTGAAAATTAAGTCAGTATCAAATTAAAATGTGATATTAAATATCACATAAATGCACAGTCAGTAAATCATATAAAGGAGGGTTTTGATTCCGTGGCAGTTAAAGCTGAAATAGCTGTAACAGAGAATGTGCTATTGATAATACTGAAGAAATGCTAACATTCATAACTTTTTTAGCCACATTATTAATCTATGACTTTTTAGATGTCCTTTTGAATTTTTTTTTCTGTTTTACTTGTAATATTTAGTTTTGGATAAAGTGTCAGGTAGTACAATAACATCTAGCTGTGTTTTGCTGGCATATGCTTACAATTGCTGTGGTTTTTAGTAATTACAACCAATCTGGTAGGTCCAGAAATGAATTGCCATCTACTCTTCACAATAAGAAAGTTAAGTAATCATGATATCAGATACTGTTGCATTTTGTAATTATATGCTGTTCACTGTGCAAAGAATTTGCCACTGTTCACCAAGAAAAATAATGGTCACTCTTGGCACAAGACCAGAGGTCCTCTTGTGTTTTCAGTACTGTTTGAAAAAGCCCTTAGATTTCCAACTACAGTGCTGCAGATTTTCTTCTGGAATTAGGGAAAAAACCCAATTCATATGTGATCTACAACACTAGCCTCTCTGCATGAAAGTGGAAGTCAGCTGAGAGGCTGTGAAGACTCGGACTTCTTAAGTGACTCAGGTTTTGCTTAGTTTTTGGATGCTTGGCTCATAGAGCAGAATCAGACACTCAGAGTTATGCTTCCAACAGGGGGATTTAGGGGCCTCTGAAATGCATCTGGCAGCAGCCACTGTGCTGTGAAGAGCCTCTTAACATGAGATTCTGAAGTGTGAGTGGGCCCTCTAAGGGTCCAGCACTACAGGTAGTAAGAAGGATACCTATATCAAATGAATACATAAATGGCAATCGTAGAGTATGAGGTCCTTGCAAGAAATGCCTTTCAATATTGTCACTAAAGCAGGAAAGTGCTCCTTTTCTTTTCCAGAACAGCTGCTCTTAAACACCATTTCAAACAGTAGTGCTGAGAGTCCAGCAGTTTTCTGTGCCTCAGTTTAGTACCTCAGCCCTGTGTCTGCCAATGCAGAAAGCAAGCCTCATGACCTGTCCGTGAGGTGTTTGGGACAGTATTAAGATGCTGCAACACACTTTCCTCTTCTAGTTTCAGCTCAGCCTCTGGGATTTATTTAATTAGCAAGAGAAATGATACAGCTCTCCAGTCTAAAGATGAGACAGCATTCATCTCAGGAAAAAGGGGCTTCAGTGCCTGAAATACCAGAAATACTTGGTGTGCAAGGGGCTTTAGGTGGTATTGCTCATGACTTCCTTTTCAGGGCAAAATGCAATGGAAAAAAAAGGACCATAACTGAGAGAAATTTGTTTGTACAAGGAGCAAAGCAAACACATAGCATCAGAAGCAGAAGAGATTGTAAGGAGACATCTTGTTTTGCTGGTTTAGGAATTGGTATATTCTAATCCTTGCAGTTGTTAAAAAACAGTCATTATTTCTTTCTACTGAAGATCTGAAGTTAGACCCTAAAATAGGTCTTGCAGTGAATTTAAGTAATTTTACTCTTTTTAAATGACTGGTTGCTTGGAGGGCTTTATTTACTTCTGTACGTCTGCTCCTGTACGGGAACAATGGAAACCCTTGAAACTTTCATGTTGATGTTCAGAAGAGTACAGAGTAGAAAATATCTAACCATGTTGAAATTTCCCTTGTAGTTTGAGAATGTAAAGTTACTGGGGCTCAGTCAAGAGCAGAATGTTATACAAGAGAAGCTACTGTTGGCTGAAAATAAAGATGTTTGTGTCTACCTTCATTTAACAGAGCTCATCCCTGTGGAGCTTTCATGTGTGAAGAAATACATTATTCACACTCCTTAGATGTAACAGCATTGTGGTTCAGCCTAAAAAATTAACAAAATTACCATTCAATGCCTGCCTGAGCTTAATAATCAGCCTTGTTAACCCCTTTAACCTTCACTGCATCTATTCTGAAAGAAAAGCATGTTTCTAAGAGGATTAGCATTTTAAGATTTCTTGCCTTGAATAGGTTGAGTAAACATGTATTTCTGAAATTCAGGAAAGAATGCATGGAGAGCTACAGTATGTAAACTCCTGACAGGTGATAACAGGGGTTAATATTCAAATACACACCATGATGGCTCAAAGCATAACTTATCCATAGACATGAGCATGTTTTTAAAAACATCACTGTGGGTGCAGGCACAGTTATCTTCCAGCTACTCATACCATACATCAGCTACAGGTTGACACATATACATTTCTGCTGGCAAAGTTGCTTGTGGATGTGTGCTTGCTTGAGGCAGAGTTAAACAGGATGATGTAAACATTAATATATGAGAGAGCTGCTTCTATTTGAGACAGCTGATTTTGCCATCAGCAGAAAAAGGAGTTCTGATTCTGTTAGTAGGGCTGTGGTAACGCTGTTCTGCTGACATGCAGCCCTGAACAGTGGGAGATGATAGTATTGCATCATCATAGACACAGTTATGTGCACACGTTCTGTGAGATGTTACTGGACCTTTTGGAAGGCCCCAGCTAGTCATAGTTGCTTTCCTTTGGTCTGATTTTAAACTTCTTTAGAAACTTAACCATTGCTATTTATTGCTGTCATTTACATGGAAGCAAAGTACCTTAATTAATTGCCTTAATTCTCCTGGAAAACTTAGGGTAAATGCATTTCACTGATGCTGATGTCATATCACTTTGGGGTGATTTTAGCTTTAATGCATTTTTTACTATTTGTACTATTAATCTTCTGTCACAATCACTCTGATCAGTTCTGCTGATGTTTCATTGAGGAGTGCAGGCTGTTGCACTGAATTAGGCTAAGCCAGCATCCATTCTGTAACCCATGGGTTAATGAAGTTTGCATTTGTCTGTCTTGGTGAATGAGGAGAAGTAGAGGCTGATGGACAATTCTGAATGCAAACACAGATATTTTAAAGCTGTTCTGGTCTAATAATCCAGATTTTTCTGAGAAATCTGGGAGTGCTGAGGTGGGGCCATGTCACGGGACCAGTGGGAGCTTTAGACAAGTCCTCTCTTAGCCTCAGATTTTGGCAACAGTTTCAATTTAAGGAATTATTCTGGCCCACAAGTACTAAGGATGGCAGATCAGGTGTATTTTAATAAACTGAATTATTTATTGAACAGACTGGAGATGAAAGACAAAAGATCTTAATCAGAGTTAATAACTACACAGTATAAAACTAAAAGGAACTACTAATAGATTACAGCATGACATAAGGCAGTACCTATATTAAAGCTAGAAAAATATATAGTATTGATTAGGAGTCAAATGTAACTTACCGCTGAAATAATGACAATGTGCACAGATTCCTTCACTCAGTCTCAGTGGGAGTAATGGGGAACCAAGCACCCCAACTCATGGGAAAAACTCCATACCTTCCCATGGAATATCTAGAGGATTTCTGCCTTGTGAGAGTTTGGTGTAGTTTTTATAGTTTGTAAAGTGAGGTGTTTGTCAGTGAGAAATCCAACTTATCTTCTGGATCTCACATCGACATTAAGCTTTTTATTGGCAATGGTGAGTTGCCAGACCAGTGTTAATCCTGTGGTGCCAAAAGAACTCACTACAAGACAGCTATTCCTGTTTCAGTTACCTGACTGGTTAACAAGCAGCAGATAAGCTCTTGTGGGGCAAGGTGCCCTGCTACAGGCCAGAGATCCTGAAAAGAGAAGAGATGAACTTTCCCATTCTGTCTGTGGGTTTCAACACACAGAACACATCTGTGTTCTTTTGCATTACCAATGGATCACTTTTGGTTACTAAGTAATGAAATCAGGATCTTACATCTCTGCACACTAATACTAAACCACCTCATCTTATCTTTTAAAGTCTAATAATGTACTTATGGACTTATTCGGTGGCTACTGTTCTCTGTTTCACTTCTGTCATGCTGCTGTGGTGGTTAGGAATGTTGGTTAATTCTTTATCATCTTAAGGAATCTGTAAATAATGAAGTTTATGTTTTCCATCACATAATTTGAAGGACAGTGATAATCAGTAAGCCAAATTTGTGCATTGTGAACCTCCACACTTGTTCATGCAGATTTTGTGTTTCCTCTACAAGGAATAACAGATTCATGTCCATCCACCTGCCTGAGCTGCCAGTGAGGTGCTTAATTGCCTGCACCTTTAACAACTCAGTGGAAATGCCACCAGATAAACAATTGCAGGCATGTATAGGAGTGTGTTGCACATCTATAAATAAAACTCCCTATAGATCCGAGGGAGTAGTAAATTACCAGTCATTAATTGAAGTAATTTCAATGAAGTCTGGCTTAGGTGATAGAAAATCAAAAGGTTTTCCAAACAAGCATTTTTTCTTTCCTTTTCTTCCTCCTTTATTTCTCTATCTAATTACATGTGGTAGACAATTTTTTTTCTGTGTTTCACATGGACACAGTAGTGCTACTGTCTTGCGACAACTTAGAAATGTACTTGAGTTTAACCGCCTACATAAGTATTTGTGAGAACATGGCCAACAGGTTAATTACTTTTGTTATTTTCTTGGAAGAGGCACTGGGTTCTTTCAAGGGATTGACGCCTAGCAGCTATTTTTGGAAGTTGTTAGCAGCCAACATGAAAAAATGAGAAGTATTTTAATTTTTTTCACACATGAGTGTCTGATAAATGTAAAAAAATAAAGTGAATCCTTTCTTCTGTGTTTGCAACCCCTAGAAGCTTTAATTACTGAAAAAAATCAGGCATAGCTATTCATGCATTTTGAAATGTTTCTGGAGCCTTGCCAGCTAATGTGAGCCAATGTTGCTGAAGTGATTTACTAATTAATAGGTTGTTACAACATTTGAGTAGAATCTTGCACTCAAGTCAATAAAACTTAAGGAGGAAAAACTCACTGTGGAGTGCATGACTTAATCAAGGACTTAGCACTCTGAAAGGCCATCTGGGTCTTAATAGAGAGAGGACTTCATCTTGTAAAAGGTGAAACGGGGGTAGCTGGTTCAGGCAGTGTTTTTGTCTTCTGACTTCTTTGTGTCACCACGTTAAAATGACCCTGTATGTAGTGATTATGGATTAGCAGTAATTAATTTGAAATCCTTAAAATTTAGATAGATTAGCCTCCAATTTTCTCATTCAGGGATGATCTCTCCACAACTTTGCAAAACAATTGATCAGAAACAACCATATTTTTGTTGCAAAATACATATGTATGAAGACATATCTACTGAGGGATTGGTGCCAAAAAGAAGTACTTAACTCATCACTCAGTTATTAAAATCAGTGTTGAAGAGTTTGACTATGCTGGTTGCATGTTCACATGTGGGGGATCTGCAATAGGAATGGGAAGGAGCAATAGCAGTAACCATCACTTGAGGGATGATGTATTCTCTGCCTGCCTCTGTCTGACCCCTGTGATACCTGAAACAGGGACTGTGCAGAGCTTTGCCCCAGACACCTTGAGTAGCCACATCCTCAATTCATGTCCCCTGAATTCGAGGTGGGACAGGAGCCTGGATGTCGAGCCCATCGCAGCTCTGGGCCTCAGTTTTCAAGGGAAAGTTCTGCCCTCTCTCTTTAGACTGGGTATGTGCTATGGCAGAGGATCATCTCCTTTTTCTGCACAATGGTGCCAGCAGCATGACTCCTGGAGTTTGTAATAGAGAATGGGAGTATAAGATTTAGGATTGAAATTTTTAAAAATAAGCTGTATGGTGCTCTTTTTTATAATGGAATCTGTATTACAGATCTGCCAACAAAGTACTAATTTTTCATTCTTCTTTCTTATCTGAGCCTGTAACCTATTAAACAAGATTATAAATACAGCCATCAAGAAAAATAGGCTTAAGTTAAATGTAAAATTGTTGCAAAAATAAGAATAATATTCCTGATTAATTTTCTTTGTCAAATAGAACCCTAAATGGTGTTGAAACTTGTTACTTAATCAAAGAACTGTCTAATCTGTGTGCATTTACATTAAAAAAAATTAGAACACAATTTCCCCAGAAGATAAATAATTATGGTCCAATTTTATAAGCGTATCTTCAATTGTTAGAACATACTTTAAATAGGAGCAAATATGTACCAATTAATTACGACTTAGAACATTAGTCTTAGCTCATTGTAGAGCTTTATAATTCACTCGTGAAAAAAAGAAACCCCTGCATAGCACGATTTTAATTCATTTTTTCTAACTGTTTAATTTTTAACTTTTTCTCCCAAAGTGTTTAATTTTTAAATGAGCTCAACTAGCTACACATTTCATTCTCACCATCATATCTCTAATGCAAGAAAAAGAAAGTTTAATAAATTGGATCAGTATTCAAATTAAAGCCATTTAAAGTGATGCTCTTAAACGTTTATTTTTATTCTTCTGAAGTATCCATCAATCATGTTAGCTCCTTAAAAATGAGAGCAACCTTGAATGCACAGATGAGGTTTCACTAACAGCAGGATGTGTTCTGCAGCGTTACAACCCAAGCAGTACCAAAATAATGGTAATTTTATCCACTTGATTCGGTTAATACAAGGGGCAAACATCCACATGCTGATCTAGTGCCTTGGAACTGCAATTTTCCAGGAACCTATAATACTGAAAAACCTGTAGACTGGAGAGATTTCAGATATTTAGATGATGATAGAATACACGCCCAAGATGACTGGATGAGTGAGAAAGCAAAAATCCCCACAAATGGACAAAATTCAATTAGAGGACTCTCTGTAGGGGCAATAGTTAAAGAGAAATTACTTTGGGGACATTTGCATTTTCATAAGCAATTTTCATTTCCACAAAAGGAACCCCCCTTGATTAGAAGCCTCTCACAGGAGTAGTTTGCAGTGTTTCCAAGCTGTACATTTTGTAGTTTCTGAAGGTAAGCCTTTTAAAAGCAGTATTTGTGTTCCATGTCTTGGTTTGTAAGGGTTAAGTTTTTTCACATTGTCCTAATTACTTAGCTTATAGGTGCAGACCTAAAATTTTCCCTGGAGCAGTTGATTGGATGATTTTGATTAGATCTGCTGCAGTATTGCAAGTATGCTGCTACTGATTTGGTGGCAGTAGAGTTCTCTTAGCAAGGAAAATGGTGACATCTAGGCTATGATCACGGGATCAGCTCCATCACTTGTCTTAAGGTCTCCTTCCTTCCCAGAGATGCAAATGATCCTGTGCCTACTAACTACACTGCTGCTAAAAATTGCTGGTGTTGCCCCTTAGAATGTAAAAATGGCTAGGTGGGAAAGCCCATTGAATTGATATGTTTTAATGTAAATTCTGAAAGTGAGGATTGCTGTCTATTAGACATACACTTAGGGGTTAGACATACACTTCTAGGTACATCTCTGCTGTGTCTGTAGGAGCCAAACACAGAGTGACAGTCCTTCCAGCCCACAGTTCCTACCTGAATTGATGGGACAATGGTACAAATGTTTCACCTTCTATGCTTGTATAAGAAACATAAGCAAGGTAGGAAATTGAAAGCCCAGCTGAGACCTTTTTAGAAGAACACTGTACATATGCACATACTATATATACACTAGGTCTGGATTTGGTAGTTTAACTGTAGTTTGAATTGATATTAATTTAGCTGTAATTACAGTTCTCTGTGGCACAGCTGGTTTTGTACTGGTATTATATGCTAAAACCCCCCCCCAGATCTTTCTGTTTTCTTCACTCCTGACAATATCAGGTTTAAGTATCATTATCACAGCACAGCCTTTTTTACTTGTATGTTACTATATGAAGATGAAGCACTTTCCAGCCCAAGCAAGGAGGGGTTTCTGGCTGCTCAGGTCCTGTTGTAAAACAGTGCAAAAGACAAGAAGAGCAGATTTGGCACAGAGCCCAGCAACAGTGATAAGATCCTGTACTAATTTGGAGAGCTTATGCTATCTGTAGGTTATGTGGCACATTGTGAGTTGATATTTTATAGTCTTCTGACAACCTGATGGTGTTGTGAAGAAAATGGCAAGCATGTGCTACCCTTTAGAAAGCCCATTAGGATGGCCTGTAAAATGTTGGTAGCAGTAAAGAGAAGCAAATTTAATTTTCAAAGAAACCCATTACTGTTGGACAATAACTTTGAAGTCTCAGAAATGGTCCTCCTTTGTATCCAATATCAGGAGGCTGCTTGTTTACCAAAATGCTAATACTGATTTCTCTTGTAGAATCCCTCTCAATGTGAGAGACATTGTCTACTGTACAGGAGTTTCACTGATGGATGAAGATGTATGGGAGTTCATTTGGATGAAATTTCATTCTACCACAGCAGTGTCTGAGAAGAAAATCCTTTTAGAAGCCTTAACTTGCAGTGATGACAGAAACTTGCTCAACAGGTAAAAATATTCAATATTTGAATCTGTTACTAGTAATCACTTCAACAGTTATGGATCATCACTTGAGCTTTCATCTAAAGGACAGAAATTTGCTTTCCAAGTACAGGCTTACTGTCTGTTTAAACCATCTTACACTTTTGCATTCATGCATATGAAAATTGACACATATTATATTTTCAGTTCCAGATTTTCCTTTGTTCATTGGAAATGTTTAAAATACTCATTGGTATTTTTTTTTACCGTGTCCTTATTTACCATGTCTTGACCAATCTGATCTTACAGATTTTATAAAAGTGCACATGGAAAGTTGCACTCAGCTTTTACTGAAATCTTTTTACATCGAGAATTTTCTGATTCTTAAATGTGTCTAGTCTTTGGAATCATAGAAATAAACTGAACTCACTTGGAGACTTAAACAATTCAGCACTGATCTTTTTTTTCCAAGAGCTTTTTGATGGACTGATGTTAGACAATGTGTTTGTGAAACTAAATGTTCCTGTTTCTCCCACTAGACTTTTGAATTTGTCTCTCAACTCCGAAGTTGTCCTGGATCAGGATGCAATTGATGTGATAATCCACGTAGCTCGAAATCCACATGGAAGGGACCTTGCTTGGAAGTTTTTCAGAGAAAAATGGAAAATACTGAATGCTAGGTAAAGATAAAAATTCTTAATTTATTTTAATTTTCTTTTCTTGATATAATTTGTGTAAGTATTGTATAGGTGTTTATTTATGTAAGTTCCTGAATCTAGTTCCTTCTCTTTTAATCCATGAATAGAGATGTCTCTAAATATGAAATAGCTACATATGAGTCATAAATGCATTTATTCATGGATTTTCACACACACTCATAGAGACATTTGTCTCTTAGCAATATCTGTATATATATTAGTGTATTGTGTCTGTGCTTATGATAATGAATTTTATCTATATGTCAAGTGCTGCAGTCTTATTTTTACACAGAGAAAAAAACGGCAGTTCCCAATAGAATTTTTCTGATTTAAAGCTGGATAGAAAAAATGCTCTTTTCAAAAATATTATTTCAACTGTGGAAAAAATGCACATTTTGACGCATTTCCCTTTTCAAAAGGATGTTAATATAGTGGCATCCCCTTTCTTTCCACTCTGTGTTTCAGGTGAGTTTCAAGTAACATAGAAGCAACATTTTGAATTAAAAATAGATGAACAGAAAGGAGACAAGGTTGCTCCTTACACCTGCTTCTCTTTCTCTTTGAACAAGTGCTACATGCTCCTACTCTGAAGCCCAGTCAACATTTTAAAATCCTTTTTGATGAAGATTTTGATATTAATTCAATGAACCACAAATTTCTGTAGTTCTTTAGGAACAGCCTGAGGGCCTGAAAGATTGCACAGCAGCTCATCTGATACTGACAGATTAAAAAGGACCACAGCTTGGATGAGATTCAGATTCTCAAAGGCAGGTGTCCAAGATTTTAAGGCATCCCCTGCCAGGTCGCACCTTTGGTGTTGGCAGGAAGGGCATTGCAGATCTGTTCCATTCTGAACTTGTGAGGAGCCAGCTATTGTACCACAGAATATTTGAAATTATATATTTAATGTGCTGTATTTAAGCAACTAAATCCCAGTGCCTGATGAATACAGGTGCAAACTTCCTATAGGTTTCACAGCATCAAAGAAAGAGTCAAAGAAACCCAGACACTGAGTTTAGTTTTTCTAAAAATTCAGAGAATTTTTCATTCTGTTTTGGATTATTTGTAGTAGTATAGTGAGATTTTAGAAGAAGTTCATCTGAGAAAATAGGTTTGAGCTGGAATTGGTTTTGGAAATTTATATTGCAGGAGCATACTTCTTGAAAGCCATTTCCAAAGAAGCTCCAAGAGTGCTGAATTGTTTAAAAATTAAGAATTCTTTGCTTTTGGTGTAATTATTCCAGGAACTGGACTTTTAGACAGAAACTGGATGGCAGATGTATCACTATTACACAAGCCAGTTCAGGTAGCAAATAATTTTTCAGGCTCTTTCAGGGATTTATCCAGAGTGTAGGCACAAAGCCATCACAATCTGTATTGCTGCAAACACATATGCTGTAGTTGTGTCCTGCCTTAGTAAGTATATTTATCTGACAACCTGGCTAACACCTGTGATTTTAGATGTGGACAATGTTAAACAGTGTAGACAAATAGAAAATCTTTAACAAACTGTGCCACATGCCAAATCTTTTGGGTTGTAATTTAAAGTAGCTTAACTTCACCTAGAATTTGAATTGTACTTATTTCACTTGCTTGGGATGCATCACTGTGTAATCTGAATTCATAACAATCAGTAAGGACTCATAAAAGACCATTTATTGTCCTTTTAAAAATGAAAATAACAGCGAGTTTATCTTTTTGCTCGACACTCTCTTTGTGTTACCTTCATTCAGCTTGATCTCCAAACACAGGTCAGAGCCACCAAAAAGATTGTAGCAGTTGCTTTTTCTAAAAGTGACATCCAGTTGAGTTTCTTTTGATCACCAAAAGATTCAGTGCAGTTAAATGAAATAGTTAATGCAAGCTGTACATACATGTTATATATCAAAAGTAATGCTTTGTATTCATAGATTAGAACTTTTTAGAGGAGACTGTGAGAGAGCAGAATCAGTCTAATTAATACCTTGCCCCTTGACTGTTCAGTGAAGCAGTGACACGATAGCATGCAAGGTCCTGCCCCTCAGTCAGGGCAGTCCCAGGCACGCCCACACCCAGGCTGGGCAGAGAAGTGATTCAAGAGCAGCCCTGAAGAGAAGGGCTTGGGGGTAATGAGAAACCTCAACATGACCTGGCCATGTCCATTCACAGCCCAGAGAGCCAGCCCTGGGCTGCATCCAAAGCAGTGTGGTCAGTAGGACAAGGCAGGGGATTCTGCCCCACTGCTCTGCTCTGGTGAGACCCCACCTGCAGTGCTGTGTGCTGTTCATGTGTCCCCAGAGTATGAAGGACATGGAGCTGTTGCAGCAAGTCCAGAGGAAAACCATAAAGTTGGTAAGAGGACTGGAGCACCTCTCCTACAAAGACAGGCTGAGGAATGTGGGGCTGTTCAGTCCAGAGAAGAGAAAGGTTGTATGGAGACCTAATAGCAACTTTCCAGTATTTGAAAGGGGCCTACCACAAAGCCAGAGGGGGAGGCTTCATCAGGAATTGTAGTGATAGGGCAGGGAGGAATGGGTACTCATAGAAGAAATAAGTTAGAAATAATAATGAGAAATTTTTTACTGTGAGGGTGGTGAGTCACTGGCACTGGTTGTCCAGGGAGGTTGTGAATACCCCATCCCTTGGCAGGGCTCAAAGCCAGGATAAGTCCTTGAGCAACCTGGTCTAGCGGGAGGTGTCCCTGCACATGGAGGGGTGGGGGTTGGAACTGGATGATCTTGAAGGTTCATTCTAATCCCTTAATGTTCTGTGATTCTATGATTAGGTTTCTGACTTGAGCTTACCACAGTACTGCATTTTAAAAATGCAAGCTTTATTGTGGACTTATGATTCAAGAAGAGCATGCACTTCTTGGAGCAAGTGCCAAGGACAGTGACAAAGGTCATATGACGCCTGGTGTATCTGACCTATGAATTCAGGTTGAGAGAGTTGGGAATGTATAGCCTGGGGAAGAGAAGGCTCTGGGGAGACTTTATAGCACCTTCCAGTACCTAAAGGGTCAAGGTGGTGACAAGGCAAGGGGAAAAAGCTACAAACTGAAGGAGAGCAGGTTTAGATTAGATAGTAGGAAGAATTCTTTCACTGTGAGGTGTTGTTGGATAGGACTTTGGGCAACCTGGTCTGGTGAAAGGTGTCCCTGCCCATAGCAGGGGGATTGGAACTGGATGATATTTTCAACCCCTACCGTTCTAGGATTCTATGATTCAAGAAGACTTTGTCCCGAGGCATCCTTTTACTACAATTATAACTTAATATTTAATTTGATTCAAATTTAAAATACTTTGTGTGAAGCATTAATTCAATAAGGTGATATCTCAGTGGTATTTTCCACTTAATTTAGTATAAAAAGTGTTGATGTTTCAGATAGTAAAGTGAAATAGCTGAGGGGGATTAAATTACAGCTCTATTTCCTCTTACTTTTAAACATAGCATGTTTAAAAGTAAGAGGAAATTCTAACTCTCAAGGAGTTGGAATTGCCATAAGATATTGTTAATCCTTCATATTTTACAGTATGTTTGTATTCACATTGTCCAGAGCATATTGATGATATATAATGTTTTCAAAGTCGTTCCTATAGGTTACACAAGTGACTTAAAAATTGAGGTGCCTAAGAAGTCTTTAATAAGAAATCTGTGAGACTATTCTGTGCTACAACTCGAAAAAGGGAGCTGAAAATACTACACTTGACTTCATGTTACCTGAGCATGCACTGCCTTGTCTCCTAAAGCATTTTCATCCTGTGAGCACGTGTCAGTGTGTGAAAATTTAATACATCAGATGCCTATAAGAATTCCTTCATTCTCAAGTGCTGAATCATTTGTCAGCATTTGGGAACTTGACAGTATTTGGGAAGGCATTTATATCTGTCCAAAGTAAATGGACTGTGCTGCCTCTAGAGACTGCACAAGTGCAAAGCCTGTACAAACGTGGGGCACTGGAGGGTTTACATCCACAGAAGGAAAGGTGCAATGGAGAGTCTGTGTCTCCTGAATGTTTCCCTGAAGTTCAGGCATGTAAGGCCCTGGTTCTCTTGTGCTGTTGTCTTTCCTATGAAGGGTGAGAAGGCTGACACTTGTAAGACCTAACACTTTTCCTATTTATTCTTGTGTTTCACACCTGCAAAATACTGTTTTGGAAGGTGACTTTTCTAGCTTTTTTATCAGCAGAGCTTCTGTAGAAATTGCTGTAAATGTCTGACTTCTTACCAAATATACATAATGGGCAGTAATCAGCACAGGTGCGCATGAGGGTATCAGTTTTAGTGGAAGGAATACTGTTACTTCTTGTTTGCTCTGTGGTGGATACAGTAGACTGTAAGAAAAATAAAATCTCTGCAGCTGTTTTTTATGAAGTTGCTTGTCTAAAGTGGATTGGTAACCTTGTCAAAATACCCCATCAAGAGGAGCTTCCAGTTTCCCAAACAGTCACTTATGTCTGAGACTGTAATAATAAAGGGCTTTGTTAGAAAGCCTAAATGTACTTAAAGTACCATGAAATCCCTGCTTCACATAGTTTGCCTCTGGATGTCTGTATATGCCAGTGTGACTGAAATTTTGGGAAAAGACATGTACTTGTTGAAATAGCCATTAATAATTCATTTATTAGTGGTCAGGGAGTAGGAGTTTTGATACCTCTAATAGTGATTCTCCTCAGAAGAGCTCAAGATAACAAGCAATATAACATAAACATTCCCTAAAACAGATTCTTCTCAAAGAGATCCTAGTTCTCTCCTCATTTTTCTATACCTATTGCTTTGGCTCTCCTTCTCTTTCTTTCTCCCCTTTGAAAGAGCTGTGGCTTAGAGTACCTAAGTATTTGAGGGTAATCAATTTAGGATTAACAGAAGCAGAACAGAAAGCTGTGACTGTGCTGGTTGGTTTCACTTTGAATTTTGAACTCTTTCTATAAATCAGTCTGGAGAAATGGACGATGAATTGAATTGTTCCCCCAAATGAACATAATTTCAGTAAAGTCTAATGGTAAAACTTACGCATGTCTGACAGGAGATCTGGATTCCCTGTCTTAAAACCAGTCATGTTTAGATTAGCTAGATACTACTTCGGACACACATGCAGATATAGATAAGGGTAACTATTTGTCAAGTGCCTTTTACTGTGCTGAATGACATCTAACTTGGCTTACTTCTGGTTTCCAGTGGAATTATACTCTTCATGCTGGAGACTGAAAAAACCCCAAGCCCCAAAACAACAAATCCCAAACTATTCCAACATGAAATGTAAAACTTTAGGAATGATCACTAGGTCAGTAGTGATACAGTGCTTCATTTGGAGGATTGAAAAAAACTTGTGGAAAAACAAGTGAACAGGAGGATTTGAACAGCCAGTTTCAAAGCAACTGCCTGCCAAATGTCATTCCGGATTGCTTCTGCATAGCCTTCAAATATTCCTTGCCCAGGCTTTCAAATTTTCATTCCAGGTTGGTTCTTTGAAATGCTGCATTGTGGCCCAGGGGATTATTTTAGTAGTATTATTCCTATCAGCATTATTTATTTTAATTATCAGGTAGTGGAACAAGAAAATTTGATGCAGCTCTGTTTTTGAGAGGCTATTTGTAATGTAGATGAGATGGATGAATACAAAATGCAGAGAAGGCTGCGGCACATCAAAAAGTCTGATTTAATGGTACAGCTTGAAGGGTTCCTCAGAATAATTCTCCATAGTTGCTGCCCTGCTCCTTCATTGGCACCAGTATTTTGAGCTTTATTTGACAGAATCACAGAATAAGCTGAGTTGGGAGGGATCCACAAGGATCATTGAGTCCAACCCCTGGCCCTGCACAGCACCATTCCCAACGTGTTCCCAAGAGCATTGTCCAAACACTGCTTCAACTCAGACAGGTTTGGTACTGTGAGCACTTCCCTGGGGAGCCTGTTCTGGTGCCCAACCAGAACTGGGTGAAGAACCTTTTCCTGATATCCAGCCTAAACCTCCCCTGACACAACTTTAGCCCATTCCCTCGGGTCCTGTCACTGGGCAACACAGAGAAGAGAGCAGTGCCTCCCTCATGAGGAAGTTGTAGACTGCCATGAAGTCCTTCCTCTGTTCTGTTTAGTGGGAGGTGGTTTGGTCCTCTCCTCCTCTGGAGCACTCACCTGTGCCTGTAGTTATACCCTGGGTATAACAGGTATTTCAGCCTGAAATACCAGTACCCAGTTCCAGTGCTATTCCCTTGATCACCCAAAATCAGTCCTATGTCTTCTCTCTTGATTACACTAGAGTACTCCCTAGTTTTCAGTTGACCTGGCTCCTGCAGTAACTCTCTGTGCACCTTCTTTTTGCTCTTGCAGGTATGGAGAAGCATTATTTATGAATTCAAAGCTTGTCAGTGGGGTCACGGAATTCCTCAATACTGAAGGAGAACTAAGAGAGGTAATTTTTTAATTACTACTGTCATGTGAGGCTGTGTTCATTGCAAGCAGGGAGCAGGGCTGGAACAATAGTACAGTTGTCCAGAAACTCTCTTCTCTCTGCTGCAGTTGATGGCCCAACTGCCTGTGCAGCACCAACCTGTTGGCAGCACAAGGATGAGGAGCAGATCACAAAAGCACACAAGTGTGTAGAGTTGGTGTCAGGAGGGGGACTGTGCAGGCAGTTCTTTGTGCTCAGCTGGAGGTGAAGGTTTGCCTTTTTCTCTTCACTATTGGTTGAGAAACTGGAGATGAGATGTTTCTATCTTCATTAGCTTACGCTACAGAGGGCAGTCCTTGAAAACATCGGTGTTCAAAGTAGAAGCTGCCAATGTGTTCTCTGTTTTTCTCACGGTATTTTCCATGTGGGAAAAGCTGCTAACTGAATATGCTGGCCAAATGACGCCACATTAATTTGTACTTCTTATTTAGATGGGAAAGACTTCTCATTTTAACTTAACACCGATTCTGACCGGGGTAGTTGTGCAGTTGTGCTACACCCTGTTTAGCACGTACTCAATGCTGCTCCAGATGGATACAGTGATTCTTACGCAGCACAACCACCATTACTTGAACTCTGATTGTGCTTTGATGTTTTACATCCAACCATTTGTCTGCACTCAAGTCTAGTGGCCTCAGTAGCTTAGGGAGAGGCCACAGGTGGTTTCCTCCCCTCAGGTGGGAATGACACTGTTGGTCAGGTTTGAGTTACTGCCCTGCACAAGGAAGTGTTCTGTACTCTTAGTTTCCACCTTCGGTATAGGATTAGTAATCTGCCTGGTTATACTTCCCTAAAAGAAACTGGTATTGTCAACATTTTGGGACAAAAAAGTACAGAGATCAGGTAAAGTCTGATTTTGATAGTTTCCAGGTCCCTTTCATGCTTTTAACTGTGACAGGAATGAGACAGTTGCAGAATCAACATTTTCAGTTTTGAGCCAAGATGCAGAGATGTTGCTGGAAGTCAGAGTTTAGAAACCAAGATGAATTTGGTGTCACCAGGAAAAAAAAATTAACTAGTTATTCATAAGTGTTGCTAAAACCATCTAATTTTGTATGAATCAACATAACCTGCAAAATATTGTGCAGATCAGCCTTGCAATTCTCACTTGAAAAGAACAGCAATAATTGAGAACCTGCCAGTGCCATTGGTTATAATAATTCAAGTGCTGGTGCTATACTTTGAGTATACACAAGAAGAGAGCAAGAGCCTCTTCAGTTTGCAGAAAAAAAAATCAAAGTTTTTTATAAGGGAAGGAGTATGTTTCAGGCATTCAAAGATTATTGAATGCATACCCACTTGCTATTTTGCCATTCTCTTCTCACTGTAACCATCCCTTCCTTTTTTCAGCAACTGACCTGTATTATATAACTGAAAGGGATCTGCAAATCAAAATAAAATTAATGTGTTTTGAGGCTTGATAAAACCAGAGGGCATCAGTACCGCCTTCTACTGATATTTGCATATAAATCTTAATTAGAAGCAATTCCAGTGCTTCCAGTTTGGTTTCTTAGGTACAAATAAAAGTTTACAGCAGCCATCTATGCAGTGCAGCAGTTGAGCTGCAGGAGGGAAGGAGGTAATTATATTAATGTGATCCAGCACTGACGTATCTATATCTTCCAGTGCAATGTGAAGCAATTGCATCACATCTAATTGACAGTTTGCTGTCTCAATATATTTCCTATTAAATCTTTCTAGTACTGCATTTACTTCTACATTGATGATGGAAGTTTGTCCTAAACAGCTGACTTATTTGTATGCACTTGCTTTCTTTAGTTGCTGCAAATTGAACCTGTTAACTTGTATTTCCAGCTAAAGAACTTTATAAAGAGTTACGAGGGGGGAGCTGCTGTCTCTTTCTCTCGCGCTGTGGAAACAGTGGAAGCCAATGTGCGGTGGCAAAGGCTTTATAAGGAAGAACTGTTCCAGTGGCTAAGAAAATCCTTGACACAGTAATGTGTCTTTTTATTTGAATGACTCACTGCAAGAGGAAGAGTGTTCAACATGAAAATCATGAAGACAAGATCAGATTGCAGGGATAAGTTTTTTTGGTTTATTGTTTTTTTCATTGTGGATTTTTCTTTTTACACTGAAATCTTGTGAAATTGTCAAGAAGATTTTCAGAAGAGAAGATCATGAATGCTTGTGAAACCCAGTCCTCAATGTACACAACCAAATACGATATTAAGTGGTGCATGTAAATGTCGGGGAAAAAACAAACAAAAAATCCTTCAAAGACTATTTTGTGCATGCTTGTACTGTCTCTGCCTGTATTTTAGCATGCTTATGTATAACAGCCACATTTTGTATGTGAGTTCCGGTTACATCAAAGTTGGGCATTATACAAAGCACAAAGACTCTTTGACAATCACTATTTCAATGGACAAAAGGAAAGCGAGGAACAGGAAATGCAGAAGGCTTCCAGCTTGGGGCGGTATAAGATGTAAAATCAACTTTCCCACTTGCTACCAGTTTGTCTGCCACTCAGATTGTCTCTTAATGATTACAAAGATGCCAGCTCATTTTTTGAGTTACCAATTGTATCTGCAGTCTCCATATTCCTTTATTTAAATAAACAGAATAGTGAGAGAGGAGAAAGATAAAAGGGCCAGGAGCAGGGTTAGAGAGAGAAAAGGAAAAGGACATCATCATTACATTGTAATCATACACATTTTTTCACTGCTGATCAGTCAAACAGTGTAGTTTCAACTGTGAGCGTGTGCTGGGGCAGGAGCTTTGTATTGATATCACAGAATCCATGAACCACCTCTTCTCAGCTACTTTACAAGGCACTGAAACTCACAGTGTCTCACCCAGGTCACCCAGCCTGTGCAGTAGTAAGTTTTTTAGCTCATAGTGCACAAGTAATATAAATAAACATAAGATGCAAATGAAAATTAGGAAAAAGGGAGAATATCTTGCATGCAAAGACTTAAAAATAATCTAAGAGGGCTGTCTTTCATGTGGTAGACCAGTCTCTGTAGTGATTTATTATGACAGACAGGTCAGATTCTCTATATGGGCAATACATTTGCAAACATCGAATATACTATTTATGCCATCATTGAAAAGTGAAATATGGAGAAAGTGAGGGGGGTGTACATGTGTTTATTTGTACTGACTAATACTAAGAACATGGTTTTCTTTCTGTTCCCTTGTACTTCACCTACACTATTGTTCATGAATGACATTTTTCTTAATCATGTTGTTTCTTCTCTATCCTTAATCTGAAAGATCAGTGACACAGTGGAATTGTACAATGACTATCTGCTCTCTGGAACTAAATGCTGAGGATAAAACTGGTAGGGTCCAAATACTCTCTCATGTCTACACTGTGGAGGAAAAAGCCACAAGAATTCACTTTTCAGGAGTCAGATTGCAGTGGGTTCAGAGGTAGAAGGTAGATGTGGGGCAGTGTTTCTTTGTTTCTTTGTCACATCCCAGGCTATCCCAACCATCTGACCATGTCATGGCTGTGTACTTTGGGAACACGTGGCCCACCAAAGCAGAGAGCAGCCATTCTGTCTGGTTGTTGCCCTCACAAGGCATGGAAATTAACCAACATGCTTTACACTTGCAGTTGCTTATCCCTAGTAAGTTGTGAATCAAAACATTAGTGTGAAAACAACCAAACCCAACCATCCTCAGATATTTTCAGAGTTATATGGAGAGAGTATTGTTTTCTGGGCTCTCATTCCCAAGGTATTCTGCTCCTCAAAAACTAGCAGACCCATCCCATAAGAGAGCTTTTGTACTGATCCTGCACCTGTTATTGTGTGCCCTTTACTTAAGGAGGCTGTTGTTTGTGGATTGGGTGCATGCAATCCTTGTGTGGGCATTTGTTCAGCTGTTCAGTGCTGTGTAGCACATTAGCTTGACTCAAGTATAACCAAAAGAAGAGGGAATCCTGTGCCCTTGTACTGTTAACTCTTTGCCTTATAGTAGTAAGCCCTAAACCTTTGTGCTGTGTTGCAGTGCTAGTGAACCTGCTGCCCAGAGACATTATCATGTCAGAGCTGATTGAAATCCTCCTCCTCCTTTGTATTTTACCTACCTCACAGGGGTGTTGTGAGGCTTGACTAATGTTAGCAAAGCACTTGAATATCTTCTTATGAAAGGCATTTAAAAGTGAAAAGTATTATTTTATGCGGTTGACCAAACTTGACCTTAATGCCAGTATGTAGCGTCAAATTTTTAATTTCTACTGAGAAAAATAATATACAGACTTTTTTTTAATAAAAAAACGCAAGCCGAATACTATTTAGTCTAACGTTCTCCCTGTAATGAAGGCCAAAATTGTGATATCCAAAGACTGTGTGGAAAGCCAAGCCCTCAAATATGAATTGCTTGGAAGATTTCAGAGATCTGAAGAGTGTGAAATGGTCTGTACCTTTACAATTTTAGTCAGTATTGTCTTTGATGACTTTTCTTTTCCAGAACCATAGATTGAACCACATACCTTGCAAGTTGCACATGGAAGTTCCTGGTTTTCCCACTGATAACAGTTTATTCCAAAGTCAAGTTCATTACAAAATTTCCAATTTTGTAATTTTCAATTTCCACTCTTGCTCATTTGGATTGAAGTTCTTGCACATTTAGCTGGTGTTGGATGTAAATTGATATTTTAGTGGCCTTGGGCAACTGGTCTGCCACAGATATCAAGTCATAAGTGTATACATTATACATACCTGTTGATGTGTTGCTTATAGTGGTTGTTTTCTTATAATGTTAGTATTATTGCTCTAAGGTTGAACTGGCCTTTCCATTATAATTCTCTATTATTTTATTTTTTATGTTTGTATTTTGCTGTTTCACACTGAATCGGGATTAAATTTAAATTGATTAAATCTAAAAAATCCCATAACTGTTTTCTGCAATATTCAAACATCCTGCATTTTATTACACATCTTTAGAAACCTTTTTTAAGAAGTTTCACACAGTTGTGTGTTAAAGAATAGCTGATTCCTCATGGAAAGTTCTAACACAACCTGCTTAGAAAAATCTTTTTATCATATTGATTTTCTTTCTCTTTTATCAGTCCTTTTCTTCCCTTGTCCATGTCTAAAGGTGGTCCTCATTTTTATGATTTGGATTGTGATTAGGAAGCCAAGTACTCCATACTTTTCAGCATTTTCTAATCCAGTGTTTAACTTTGTGCTTTCTAGTGAGAGGAGATTGTGCAAACTGTGAATGCTGTGTGGACATGGACATGGGTGTCATTTTATAGAGATTTGGTGAGGGTAGAATCTCTAATCAGCCTTTGTATGACTCAGGATCCTTTGTCATTGTTAATTGATATGGTTTTCTAAATCCTATAGGAAGCCATGTGAATAGACATGATTCTATGCCAGCATAACAAAATAGCTATTGTATTTTTATAAAATTGTCCACTACAAGGATCTGGCCTATTACTTTGTAGCTGGTAGAATTATTCATGTATCCTCTGCTAATAGCTGTTAAAATGGTAGTAGCTACTAATTGTGACAAGGGCAGAACACTGTGAAAGCATTCTTCTGAAATGACCTGTCATTTCTGCTATTACTGGGAGTACTTGGACATCAATTATGATAAAAAAAATTCATGTGTTCTCAAATGCATCTAAATTTGTGACCTTTGATTATCTTTTCAATGAACATAGCAAGAATTCTATTGTATTCTATATTACTTTGGAAACTGAAGGTGAATTTTGTGTAGTTTTTGGTACATTCCACTGATCTTTAGATTTGGATATTCCACTGATCTTTAGCGTGCCAAAGGAAATATGCCCTGATGCAGAAGGGTGCTTTCACAGCAAAGATCCTGAACCATACAATTAAATCTTTATTAGTAAGTAATAAAAAATGAAAAGTGTGTGTGGGGTGTGTGGGTGTGTGTGTCTCTGTGTGTGTATGTAAAATCCTCCACAGAGATATTTTTCCCATAAAAATCTAATTTGGATAGAATAAAGCAAAGCTAATATTTGCAGGAGAGGGTGCCTTTATTTAGATACTTGCATAATAAGGTTTTGGTTTTCCACATGATCATAAGTGATAGAGAAAATAGACTTTGAGGAAAATGTGCAACTTTCTCTTTGAGGAAAATGGATGTGGGTTGAAAACTGCTAATGTATATAATCAGCTTATACTCACTCTTGCTATGAGTACTCACCATATCAGGCTGCCTGCCCTAAGCAGGATATATAGCCACAGTGTCAGTATGCTTATGAAGGAGTAAAAGGACCATGCAGCTGTGGAGCAGCCTGAAGAGAGTCTGTTTGCCCAGCTATGGATGGAGCTATCAGACAGCTGCTGGCTGTGTCACCTGCCACTGCTGCCAGACCACCTGGGTTAGCTGGGAACTGCTGAAATGCAGAATGGCTCCATCCAACTTTTTTCAGCTGTATGGAACAGACAGAAGGTCCCTTGGCTGAGTATGGGTTGTGGGTGATCTTCAGAGATGAATGACATTGTCTTGTGCTAGCAGAAAGCAGAGGTCCAGCTAATGAACCTGCACTGCTCAGAAAAAAGCATAAGCCCTGAGCTCTGGCCACCCCAGCTGAAAAGTGCAGTCCAAAATGTTTGTAAAAGTCTAGAATATTATAGTGTCCCTTCTTCAGAAGTATTTTTGATCAGTCAAATATGTAATTATCTAGTATGACTAGGAGCACAGACACTCTTTTTCTTTATGATGTTTTTGTTAATATTTGAAAGTGTAACAGGAATTTCTTGGGCTTTTTTCTAACAGGTGGGTTGGAAGGATGTACTAAAAATTACTTGTGGTAATAATTCTAGTAATAGTATACTCATACCATAAAAAAACCCGCAAAAAACAAAACAAAGCAAAAAAAAATCCAAACAAAAAACCATAAAGCCACCAATCAGATGCCTGCGTAAACCTGTATGGCACCAGTGAGGGTGCAGCAACCCTTTTGCATACAAAAATGTCAAAGATTGGTCACTTTGTTTCTCATACAATTGTGCAAAGTTCTGCCAGTCTTAATACCAGTTCTGAAACTCAGTGAAACCACTCTGACTTGAGCAAGTAGTCCATGCTGACATGAGTAATTTTGTTTTCAGTAGGCAGGAGGGGAAATGAAATGAAAAGGGCACGTGGCCTTACTTTGGATTTTTCACCAAAGTAAGGCCACGTGCCCTCATTGGGCAGAATTTTAAAATCAAGTGTATTTTGAAGAATCTGGTTAAACTTTGCTCTGTCTTGTGTCCGTGCTGAGAGTGGAGGGGGATTCTGAGCTTGATCTCAAAATATGGTAACACAGTTGAAGCTGGAATTTAAAAGACATATGGAGCCAGTTTCACTGGGATGTGTTTAAGGAGAATCACCCACATGAGAAGTGTTGTGAGTCAGACCAAATGTAATTTCTCAGAAGAAAAGGCATTTATATTTGACTGATTTGTAACTAGTGAAGTAAGTGTGACCTTGCCAAACAGAAATTCAGGATGCTTTGCTTATATCATGTGTACCATTTTCTAAGAGCATCAAAGCAGTGCTGATAGAGAACACAGGTGAGCAGCTTTGTGAGAGCAGAGGGGCCATACTGCAGCAGGCAGTCATGAGCCAGGGGGCTCTTGCCAGAGCATCCCAGTGTTCTCTGGACAGCGTCGCTTGGATTTGCTTGATCCGGATAGCCATGGCACAATGGATCAGGCCAGGAGCCAAGATGCAGTCTCAGTTCTTTGTTATACATTTCACTCCACTTAATATGTTGGTTTCTGTAATTTCAAAATAATCTGCAGCCAGACTGGAGGAGCATGTGTGGCCGCAGAGCCCAGTGAGGTAGATCCGTTGAAGTGACTGATGTGAATTCCAGCTGAGGATCTTCCCCACTGCTCCCAAAACAGCCCTGGAGGTGGCACCTCGGCTGCTGTACAGGATGTTCCACATATTTGTATCTAGGTTTCAGTAGCACATATTGGATGACAAATGTTTCTCATTTTCCTTTGTCTTTTCATTAGAATAATGCTTTGTGATTAGTTCCAATATGTTAAAGCTTTATAATATTTTTGGAGAACTGTAGAATATTGTACTGTGAAGAGTGTGGCTACTACCCTCTCTTTTTCCTGCAAACAGTAGATTTCAGCAGAGATGGACTTTCCTGAACTTAGAGACTCAGTGAAGAAAAAATAAACTCTGGCCATTTCTAATGGAAAAATCATTGTAATTACTGTATAACTACCCTGTATAAAGACAGCTTTATTATATGTGTAAATGTAATTTTGCTATGTTGTTGTTATGTTTGAGAGATATTAGGCTTTGGTGTGGGTGAAACATACAGCCTTATAAAAACAGAGATTGTATATCCCTGTCTGATGTTTTACTGAAATGTGTTCAGTTGCTGTATTTTTGCAGAAGATAAATATAAACCAGTTCTCTGAAAGCTAATTACACACACATCAATGACATAAATGAATCATGTTATTGGAAATAAAGGATTGATGATAAATTTCATTATTTTTCCAAAAGACTCCACATGTAAGATCTTTTGACACCTTAAGAAGAAAGAAATCATCCTGCAGCTGTTAATGCTGGTTATAATGGATGAGTCCCTTTGTTAATTCTGTCTCAACCTTAGATTGATTCTGAATACTGTAATTAAAAGAACATATTTTTCCATCAGTTCTCACATCTGTACTCTTTGGAGTTTTGGTTTTTGTCATGTAAGAGGTGCCGTGTAAACTGACTGTTTGGATACAGTTCACCAGTGTTTTCACATAAATGTCTGTTTGCCAGATCCAAATGCCATTTTCATATAGAGGAAATACAGATGATTGCATAATTCCACATTTCTCTTTCTATGTACCATGTGTGCATGCAAGTGTAGTTTTTAGTTCTGGACATTTTGCTGTGAAAAATTATTCATTGGGTATTTGTATTTGTAGATCTTACCCAAACAGTTTCAACTCAGCAAAACAGTTGGATGTAAGGCAGGATGTGAGGCTGTGTTGACCAAGATTCCACCATATATATAAATCTGTAGGCAGTCCCACTGATTTCTGTGGGATTAATCATGCACTTCAAATTAATGTATATTCACATACGCTCCTGCATATGACTGAACTAGTATTTCTGGAATGTGATTTAGCTTGAAACCTGTTTCTGCAGGTGCAGTATATGGTGATATGTTTTTTCTGAATTTAAAATCACAGCTTTATATAGAGCCAAGTACTCTCTCTTGTTTTTCTTTTTTTCATGGAGAAGGATATATTTTGCATAAGAAGGGAGATGTTTACTGATTCTCAGTATATCTAAAATGCCACACTGAACAGAGTTTTTCATTTACTGGAGCCTTTTAGGCTTTTTGAATAAAACCAGAATTATTCTTACAATGCTAATTAGTGAATACAGAAGTAATCAGAAATTTAAACCGTTAGCCAAATAAAATATATGAATTTCTGAGAACAGTGTTTTTTGTTACATGCCTTTAACAATGATTACATAAATATGGGACTGCTGTGTGTTCAACATAGAATTTTTATTCCTCTCTAAGGACTGACTATATGGAATTTCTTTTTAAGAGAAACTTATCTTCTGTATTTTAAGCAAAACAAATTTGAATTTTGTCTCTGATAATAAAATTTTGTATAGTAATATGTAATTCATCACTGTCTTAATTTTCTGACACGGAGACATAGCTATGATAAATAATGCCCAACCTTTTGACTGCGTTCCCATTTCATTGAGATAACAGTTTAATAACAGTAGATATGCTGATGTTTTACAATGAAAACCATGCAAGAGAAGGTATTTTTTGGCATGAGGAATTTCTGAAAACATTAAAATTCTGGGACTAGTAGAAAGCAGAGAACCAAAGAAAAATTCAAAATCTGGGCTTGGAGATACTCTTAAGCACTTCAAGACTGACAGGACTAAGACTGGAGAAAAGAGCAAAGTCTCTTGTGCTTTTCTAATTATGTAAATTTTGAGTAAACAAAAAGATCTTTTCATTGGTAAAAGTGATTTCAACTAGAATGCAGTTCAAATGACTTTTTAATAGAGTCCTTGAATCCAGGCTATTATTTTCCTTTTTTGAAGAACAGTTTTCAGTAACAATGAGATGTGAAATATGTGCAATTATTTACCCATTGGATACAATCATGTTCCCACTGAAGTCAATTGGAGCTTTGACATTGACATCACTGGAGTAAAAGCCAGCCCTGTATTTTTCAAAATACAGCTTTCAATGCCAGAATGCCTTTTTTCCTTAGCAATAAAGATGTTTTTTTCTGTATTGCACATCTTAGCCTGCTGAAAAGCTGAAAGGAATTTTTAAGGTTCTGATTTCGCAAAGCACAATAGACAGCTTTGATGTTTGGAACTGAGGTAAGCAGAGCTGAGGCCTGAATTAGCATGTTTAAAGTATCCCACCTTTAAACACTTCACTGTATTATACTGGGGCTAGGATTTCAAACATCCAATATGTCAGCAGAGTATGTAAACGTAACTTTCATGCCCCTTTTTTTCCCTGTGTTAAGGTCTGGATCAGGAGTTTAGTGGGCCTAAGGAGTTGCCTTGGGGGCCAGCAGAGAGGTTTCACCTTGAAAGGAGATAGTGGAATGTAAGATGAAATATAAGAGGCTAGGATGTACTGCCCAAAGAAAGGTCCTTGCCCCTCTCCTTTCTGCTGCATGTCTCTCCCCATGACTGTTGAATAAGCTGAGAAAAAGGGCATGACCACCTTGGAAGCATCCCTGGAAGGATGTGAGGAGAGAGAAATGGCACTTCCCTCTGAAATCCCACTGGCAGCACATCTCCTAACCAAACATCAGAGAGAACATGCTTGTTTCTTCCCCAGTGTGGCCACTGCAATCAGCAGCACTTCAGTCTGGCTGAGCTGCTTTCAAGTTGAACATTTTCATACAAGACCAAATGAAGAGCTGTTTATTTGCTCTCAGCTCAGTGTCTTCAGTAAAAGCAGAACTTTAAAGGGACCCATTTTCTTTGAAAGCTCCTCAGTTGAGCTGCAGGGTGTAGGAGGAAAAGAAGCCTAGAGCCTTTGGCTTGTAAATTGACTTAGGAGTATTTGCTGTTTTAATAACAGAAAATCAGCTTTTGCTGGCTAATTTGCTACTTTCTCCTATTTGTAGCAAAAATATATCTAGTTCTTTAAGCAGCACTTCAGCATGGAAGCCACCACTCAGAGTTGCAGTGCTGTCAGAGGCACTCTGCTGCATATTGCTAGGAAAGTGGAAAGAAGCAATTCAGTGAGCTGATGACAGTTCCATCTTTTCTGAGAATTGAGCACATAAACCTCATATTAGGGGAACAGTATTGAGAGTGACATGACTGAGGCTGTCTTGCAGATGGGATGGGAAAAAGAGCACAAAGATATTTGTAAGAAAACTGAATTGAAGGTAAGTTACATGAAGTAACAAGGGTGTGCTTGGGAAATTAAAGCTTCATTATGCTGAAATTTAGTCTTTGAGTTATCATCCACATTTACTGTGGCCAAAGTTGAATTAAACTAAAATTTCCTGAAAGGTTGAAAGGAGACATGCTGTACCCTACCAGTGGCTGTTTGCTTTGTGGGGCTGGTGCCAAACTATAGAAACCTCTATATTGTTTGAAGTACCAAATTAGCCCATACTCTCCTCTCTCTCTGTGTCAATTTGTCCAAAGCCAACAAAGAACATAACATTAGAATCTGGACTAATGGTGCAAGACTCAGTGAGAACTGCATCAGCAGGGTCATGGTGACAGTGGATCCTCATGGCACACATTCCATGTGTCACCTCCTCCCCTGTCTGGCATGGTCCTGTTGCTCTGCTTCTCAGGCCACAGCAACTTGTAGGAACAGCAGAGAGAACCCAGGTGAGTTTTGTAGGGTTTTGGCTTTGTATCCCCTTGCCTTTTAGCAGAAATAAGAGGGCTGAAGTGAGGAAACCAGGGCAGAAGGATCTAAGGGGCCTTGGTCTTCCATGGTGCTAGCCTTCATTCCCTGATCCACCAAAGTGCCTTACTCCCTGCTGCACAGCTGGGGCTGAGCAGCAGCACTAGGGCTCAAGCCCTACTTATTGCCTTTTCATTATGCAGGGTATTGGACCTAGAGTTAATTACTCATTGTACTGCTGGAGTGTTATTTTTAGCAGGCATCATTTTGCTTACTGAACTTTTTCAGGAGTCATTTTGTCTGTTCTACTTACGGTCATTTTTGACCTGCTTATTGCAGAAGGTGAGGAGAAAGAGGGAGAGGATAATAAGATGCTATTACATGACATGTCTATTACAGTAATTCATTTCCTGTGGCACAGAGCTGTTGCCAATGATAAATGCATGTTCCTGCTACAATTATGAGATGTACCTTGAATTTTTCAACAATAAAACTGTCAAAAGGTTGCAATAAGCACAAGCACAAATGTGAATCTGGCCCTTAAAAAGATGAAATAATGATTTTAAGAAATGTTATCATTTTCAGAGATGCACTTTTAGATCCATTAACTCTTAACAGTCAATACCAAAAGTGTAGATTATTTCTGTTGTACAGTCATGTATGTAACACATCTTTTTCTCATCCCACTCATCTGCTTGGCTAATTGATATGTTTCAAATACATTTTTATGGAGGTTACAGTAATGATGTAATAATAGAAGTCTTACCACAAAATCAGCATATATTTCCATATATGTATGTTAATGGAAATCAGAGCAGTTCTGTCCATTTAAAATGCCTGTAAGGTTTTAGATGGTTGATATCAAAAGTAGATTAAACCTAGCAGGTAAGTAACCCCAAAGACAGATGCATTCCTCCAAAGGAGACCATGTCAGTATGGAGAGCAGAGGCAGTTTGAGGGGGGTTTCTTTCTTGATTTCTGAAGATCTGTGCAGCTATAAAGGACAAGCAGAGGAAGATCCCAACCAAAAATGAGGACAAAAAAAAAAAAAAAAAAAGGCAAGTCAGGAAAAACAAAAAGCCAAGACAAAAAAAGCAAGAATGGGGACTGTGGCTCTGGGAAAGGCTTAAAGAGAAGGCACTTAAAAATAAATTCTGAATGAAAAGACTAAAAGTTATCTACAAAGGGTTATTTCACAACAACAGGTCCAGTTAATGATACTCTCCAGTGGAACCACCATGATAGGAGAGAGCTGAATATTTTCACTGGACAAGATTAATAAAACATGCACTTCAAAAATAATCCTCCTTCAGTTACCATCAGCTGTAAGATGTTATTTCTGCCTCAGAGAAATGCTGGTTGACAGTCACAGCTAAATGTGAAGGGTTTGAGAAGCAGAAAAAGGTCAAGACTTCCATAGTGCTTTATTGTGCCTGGTTTAGGCTGGTGAGCCAGAAGCCTTGGTTAGGATTTCACCCAGTGTACTCTGCAGCTGCAGATTTTTCCCTTTAGTTTTAAACCAAATTTAATTTTAAGCCATAAACTGTACCATGTATCCAGAGTGCTCGTACCACATTAATATACATGAACTGCTTAGGGGGAGCTCTTGCTTGAGCTAAGTTTAGCTCACACAATTCAGTAGGAGATAAATGGTTGAGTCAGGAATTTTTTTTTGTTCTTTTTCAATCTCCTTATTGTAGAGCACAGTTTTCAGTAACTCCTAGTTCATCCTGGGAAAGTAGTCAGATGAATAAAAAACTAATGACAAAATGTCAGGATCATGGTTCATAAAAGCTCTTTCTGCATCTGTGTGTTCATAATTCATTCTTCTGTGACCTTGTCTACTATAAAAACTTCAAAGGCATGGATGGGGGTTGCATTTTGCTATTTTTGTGTCCACAATAAATTAACATGGGTAAATATTTAGTTGATATTAATTTCTATGGAGGCTAAGTAATCCAAATTACACACATAGTAAGTGGGAAAATGAAAGTCATATTTTTAAAATGTGTGCAAATGCAATTGCAACTTTAAAAGCATTTCACTTACATTCAGCAATTGTACTTAGTAATTGGGTATAAAATGGTGCTAAATATTTTAAGGGTCTAAATAATTTGTCTAGGCTTATAAAAGGACAGAATTCTACTACTTCCCCTCTACATATGTTGAACTTGCATCTTCTGATACAGAAGCTACATTTCAGAAATTGGTGTAAACAATGAGATTTGCTAAAAGGAAGGGATTAAAGGAAACACATTATGCTAATTTGCTCTACAAACTTGAGGAAGCTAAGTGTAGGTATGTACAGACAAGGCTATAACCTCAAATAAGCAGAGCTCACTCACTTTCAGCTGGGCAAGATTGAGTTTGTCTTCCAAATAAGTCAGTATATTCACTTCTTCTAAATTGTGCCAGCAACTCCTGATTTGTGACAGAGTTGGTGGTAGAAGACTCGTATCCAGTGGTCTGAAAGCACAGCACAGCTGGGACCTCCATGTGTCCTCAAAGTAATGATACAATTAGTTTACTGTCCAGTCCTATGCTGGCAGAGCTAGAGAGATTTGAACAGCTGAGACAATGCAGTGCAATCTACTGCTTCCAAAGAGCCTGGTTCCCACAGTGTGTGTCAGACTTGCTAAGTTTGGTTGTCTACTAGATAGATCCGCCTGCATCTGAGCTGGTTGTTGAGGATCCCTCTTAGTCAACATGGTAAAAAAATCAACCAATCTCATCATAAAATATGCAACTAATGCAGTAAGGTGGGTAGAAATGCTGATTATAATAAATTTTGGTAGTAGGATAATGCACGTAGGAAACGTTAAGGCATAACCTGAAGTGAAAGATGAGCTTGTGGAAAAAACTTAATGGCATTTACTGTTAATTAAATTAATAATTGAAGCCAAATTCAGGGGGTTGGGCAGAACCTCAATGTAAAAATGTGAACCATCAAGCTAAGGGAGCCTCAGCAGGATTTTTTCATAGAGCTCTGTCACTTGTGTTAGATAGGAAACAATAAATCTCAATCAAAATATGTTTGAAGACAGACACTGTCTGTTCTGACAGATGACAATCCTCTGGAGTGGATAATTGCTGCGGAGTAGAAAAATTGATTCCTTGTTTTAATCTGATTTAAACCCAGACTTTTTTAAAAACCTTTTTTATTATGTGAGACACTTGCTTTTGTTCACTTGATTAGTATGTATTTAGGATTTGCCTGTTTACTGATGATATATATCAAGAGCAGACTAGTGTAACTCCAAGAGTGCTCCAAGGGCAGAGAGCAGATGCAGTCACTGAGCAAGGCTCTGATTTGCTTCATTCATGAATAACATAATTTTTTCATTCGTCTTTGATGTCATGGTGGGGAAGATGTTGTTTGATACAGAAAATCCTTTATATTGTGTTGTCTCTTCAGTATGCAATGTCTTGTGTCATAAAAAGAGAAGCAGGTGGTATTTAAGCAATGTGTAGTTGCAAACATAATGGTTTCTTTGTAGTGCAGCCACATGGCAATAAGTTATGAACTAGGTAGCTGTAGAAAAAAAGAAAGAAAAAAAGGGAAAAAAGAAAGAAAAAATGGAAAAAAAGAAAGAAAAAAAGAAAATATTGTAGAAATATAAAACACGTTAAAGAAATACTTATGATTGTGAATAAATGCATTGGACTTATATAGATTAGCATGCAACTTTAATCTGATACAGGAAAAGGGCACCAGACAGCTGACTACTTAGTGAAGAAAGATACTGAGAGACAAGTATAGAAGTGGAAGAATGCAGTGTCAATAATCTGGAAATTATGTATACAGATAAATTATTGTCTTTGTCCAAGAAAAAAGCAGCTTTAGGCTGCACAGCCTGTACAAACATTTCAAACCATTAAAACATGGTAGACAAGTGAAAGAATAGAAATGGAACAGTTATTATCTGCTACTGGGCTTGAGAAAATTGGGGGATGGAAATACACAACAATTATGTATACTTAAGTAGCCAGAGTGCTGCCCTTTAATAACTCTAATATTGATCATTAAGTTGTTAAATCAAAAGTGTTGGGGGAAAAAAAGTATTTCTGGAGTTGGAGAGGATAATGAAAGCAAGAACATTAAGTAGTGTGAATTTACCAAGTAGAGATCTTGCACGATAAACTGAATGATTGTTCTTTTTTTGATAAAATTGCAAGATTATTGGATGAATTCAGACCAGTAGCTATCAGTTATTTAGATTTTCATAAAGCATTTGACAGCAGCTTTCCAAATTAATTAAAATTGACCAGGAAACAAACTTGTTCACACAGAGTGAAGTTGTCTGAAAAACACTTAACAAAAGATAAGGAGGAGTGCCAATCTGTAAGACTTGGATGAGATATCTAGAGGATATCTGGATTCGCTCAAATTTTAATATCTAGTTAATGATTTTTCAGAAAGGAAGGAAAAAGCAGTCTCAATGAAATGTGCAGTGTGAGGGACTTGTTAACAACTGTGAGAATGGGGAAAATTTATGGGACCCTAAGTAATGAATTTTATAATGGACAGGAAATAAGATTCAGCTCAAATTTAAGGCTAATTCTCCTGGGAAAAGTCATTGACAAGCTCAGTTACTTAGTTATTCTGTAGAATGGAGAAACCTAAATGGTATCAGAGCAACATAGTCTAGAGCAACTGTCAGAGCAAAGCAAGTGCAAGTTCACAATGAGTTGTAGCAGCAAAATGAGCAAGTACCATTATGGGATCACACTGTAAAGCATAATTTCACTGAGCAAGGAATCTTTGTCTACCAATTTTAATTTGACTACAATTGGATATTGTTTTTCATTCTCAGAAATAATTTAAGAAATTAATGAATTCAGGATGAGAACTAAATTACATGCCTCAACTTGTTAATGAAATTCAGTCCTTGGCAAATAGATCATGAAAATAAAATGTGTGTAGATATTTATCTGTAGGTATAAGAAAATTTAGAAAATTTTAAATGGAAGACCAATCTCTACAATAGCCTATGAGGGCAGTAAAGTGGAGGAAGTTTCTATGATTATATCTGAAGACAAGAAGAATCCTAATACCTATAGATAGAGTATTTGCAGTGTTATCTTGAAGTACCTTGAACATTTATGTGTTTGCTATTTGGATCCTTACATCTGCTGTGATAACATGGGCCTTTAGAGGCAATAAGAAGGGCAGGGGAGAAGTGCCCATAGCTTAGCTGTCACAAATTTCATAGAATGGACGGGGTGAATCTTCCAGGAAGAATAATGGGACAAAGGTAAAAAAGGAAAGCCAGACTCAGGTGAGTCATCTACCTGCTATTGCCTCTCCAGTCTAAAAACCATTACAAAAGGCGAATCAAAATCAATAGTGGGTCAGATTTACTGCCCAGTCACATCTTTAAATTTCCCCATCTGCTGTCAGTTTGTGTCTCTAAAAGATGTTTGAAAAACATCAACCACATTCACTTGCTAGCTAAAAGGTCTGTAGATTGACATCTGCCACTGGAAATGGATTGTAGCTAGCACTTTGAGCATCTTAAAACTGAGTTTGTGATGCATAGATAAATCTGGTGACACACTACAACATTGCCTTCTGAAAGTGTGCAAGATGTTCCTGGCTTGCTGCATATTACATAACATAGCCATTAAATGCAGATTATCTTTCAGAGGAGAGGCAGAGATTAATGAGTCAAACAAAAATGATTAATTAAATGAGCCTGATCAGACACACTTGCAAAATTAGCTAGAAAAGAGTTCTATAGAAAAAAAGAGATATTAGAGCTAGATTGCCCAAACACGATTTTAAGAAGAGTGGCAATGCATATAAACATACATTATCACATTTTAGTATTCTTATTATAATGTTTTAATTTTCCTGTCAAATACATAATGCAAACACATTGCAGGCTTTACTCACAAACAGAACTTTGGGCAAGAAAAAAGGTGACCACTGCCTCCTAAATTGAATACTGAGACTCTGCTGGATTCTGATCCTGCACTTCTTTCTTTCTCCAGTTGGGCTGGAGTCTTCAGTGAGACTCTATGCAAATCCAGAAAAGTCTTCCCTTGCAGTCAGGACAGAGAAGAGCTATAAATCAAAGCCACTGATTTGCTCTTTGTCTTCAGGCAAATCATTTATCCCTAGCAGAATGCAAGTCATTTAGCCTTTGCATAATAGTACTTTACCCCCAAGGGATATTGGGAGATCTGAGTGCTGAAAGGTGGGAAACAGTTCAGAAAGTCTTTAGTAAAAGTTGGTTTGCAAATTCAAAATTTTCTTGTTTTAACATGCTGTGATGGGGGGGATGATTTGCTGTGTACCACTCTTCCATTTCCCGCTCATTTCTGCTGAGATTTCCTTGTGTCTTGGCAAGACTGTCACTGATGCGGTTGTTATCCAGCTGTCACTGATACTGACCTTGAAACAGAAGGTTAACACCTCCCCAACCTCTTTATGTCCATGCAAAGTGCTCTCCAAAAGGATGCACTCAGTGTAACAGGGGCATGACTGGTCCTTGAAGCATTTCACGGGATCCCCAGATTTCTGAGGCACATTTGTTGACACAGTGCAGTACTGTGGTCCCTCCAGTCCAGCTCACAGCCTGACTCTGCATGTTTTGGTTTTTTACCACTCCTCTGTAATGAGTTTGTCAGCTTAAGGACTGCACTGTTCAAAGGGACTGAGTGGCTGGTACAGTTTTCTGTCCCACAGGTACAAGCTGCTCTATTGTCCCAGTCTCACTGATTGGCAGAGTTATGTTAAGCAGCAATTTAAACTTACCTCTAACTGTTCTGTTTCAAAACTAAAGAAGGGATTTTGTGCCAGAAATCTTAGGTACTTTCTCCAAATCCATCAGTAGGTTGAATAAAAATTATATTTCTGCCTACCAGCTTTGTACAGCCTTTTTGTGGATGTTCCTGGCTGCATTAACAGGACCTCTGCAAAAATTTACAAACCCTACTCATTGAAGACTGCCAAGATGCCTTGCTGACACTACTTCAATTACCACATCATCTGATAAATGACTGCATAGTTCAGTGGGATTATTTTGGTAAGGGAAATCAAGACATTGGCTCCACCAGGCTGAATACAACCTCTTTATTTAATTTATGTAAATGTCTGAGATCAGTCAAATTTCCAGGGTAAGTTTCTGGAACTCCATCCATCACCATCACAATGTCTTCATCAGTTGATGCTAATGCTGCTGTTTCTAACTTGAGAGCTGAGAGAAGGTGTAAAAATTTATGGAAAGATGAATAGCTGCTACCCTGGAGATTTCTTACTCATGATGGAGTTGGAGCTGACAGGTGTGTGGTGAGTGAACTCAACAACATTCTGACTGTGTTTGTAATTATATTCTCTATATTTACTTTTTGTAATAATTCAGTATTTAGCATTAACATTTCAAAATATTGTTGTAAAAGATCTGTGATCTTTTGCACTCTATCCAGAGCTTGAACCAAAGGTAATATATTTTTTTGAGAATGGGCAATAGAAATCAGTGGAGAAAATGAAAATAATTCACATGCTTGATCACTGGCAGAGACATTAGCCTTGGAGAATGTAACTCTAGCAGAAAGAGGGACATACAAGATCTATGTGTGGCTGTGCTGACTGCGGCACAGTTTAATTGACTTGGATGGCTGACCTTCCCAGATACCTTCTAATGTGAGGAATTTTCATTGCGCCTTACAAGGAGGATGGGAAGGATACTAAGCAATGTCTCTGGAAGAGTCAAAGCAGGGAAAAAGTGCTGCCACTGCAGTTTCCATCTGCTAGAAGAGGCCTGAAAAAAGAAGTTTTAGCTGCAGGTGGGCTGTGAAAGAAGGGAGCTCATGCTTGGTATCCTTACAGAGGCACAACCAGGCTGTGAGAGAAGATGGAGTTAAAAAGCAGCTGCTTTAGTATTGTTCTTCTCAAGGCTCTTCTTCCTCTCTCCTGCCAGCAGTACCCACCATCAGTCCCTGCTGGTGACTGGTGTGCAGACAGAGCTGAAATGTATTTCTTTCATTGACACAGGGTGCTGTGGGGAGTTGGGTTTGCTCCTGGCTCTATGTCTGCACACTCGCTTCCTAGCCTTAGGGCTGGACACCCCTACAATTTGCCAAATAATTCAATAAAAATGGTGGCAGAGGTATATTTCTGCAGTGGAAATAGCAGTTAACCTTTTTTCTGGTTCACCTTAGCTAATAGTAATTTTTTGACACTTTCATCTGTTACTCGCACAATTTTTGGCGCTGGGAGTTAATTGGTCCCTACAGCAGAAGAGAAACCAGTGCAATTTTGGGAGATACCTATAAAATCTGTGTGCATTTTCCCTTGGGAAAGACTGACACAGAGAAATCCAATGGCAGAGCACCTCTTCCAGAGTTGTGGTTCTCTTTTTCAAGCCAGAGTGTCTTGACAAAGCAGCAGTAATTTCTGTGGTTAGTGATCTCAAGGGAAGAGCAGTGCCGCCTGATCAGAGAAACACTTCAAAGCACTATCAAAATTATGATAATTCCCTCATTTAAAAACTCTTTCTGGCTTCCTATCCAAGTGTATGCTTACACTGTAGCTACACAAGTGTTATTATAGATAGCTTTAAGCTAACTATGTCACTTTCATAGCAGAACAAATAAGTGGATACTTTTCTGCCTGCTGCCTCGGAACCAAGGATCTTCAGATTGCTCACAGGCAGTTCTCACGTGAAGTTTGCAATCTTTAGCTCATATTTCTAGAATGATCTTGTCTAGCTTCATACTATAGTAGTTTTCAAGTTCTTAATTGAATCCTTCTTGCTCCAGCCTCTGGGGGAAACTCATGGCTAGAAATTACTCTCCTTGAGGACTCACGTGCAAATATTATCATTTCAATTAATGCCACTTCTGCTTCAGGGTAAATTCAAAGATATGTTTTGGGGGCTAGTCTTCAAGGAAGTTCATTCACCTTTTGTGAAGTGCAGAAAAGCCCTAGGCCCCATTTTCTTTTTGAAAGATCAAGAGAGCCCATTAGATATTTATAGCCTGCCTCAACAAACACCTGGTGAAGGCCATGTGTTGTAGTCCAAACTTCCCAAAGATGGTAGCTGTCATTGTAGCTGATGACTTATTGCCTCTTCAGGTGAGGATGATATTATGTCTGCAGTCATTAAAATATTCCCAGTGATTGGCATTACCAGACAGAACCAATTCACCGAAAGAATATTATCTGCCTCCAGGAGTAATATTTTAGAATATTTAATCACCAGCAACACAGAAAGCAATTGTCTTTTAAGCCAAGATGGTGTAGTAAAAGTTAATATAGTCATTTTTCTCACATCTTAAGCAGGCACATTTAGCAAAGGAAGACTGTAATTTTCTATCAAATAACTTTGATCAAGAATAATGACTTTCCTTCCAACTCCCATGTTTTTTCAGATCTCCATGCTTTCTGTAAAAACTAAGGTTTTAATTATATTCTTATTCCCTAGAGAAGGACTTTTATGAAAAGAAATCTTGAGCCTTGCAGCACTTCAGCATTATACTCTTACTTCCTATTATTGGTGTAATTAAACAAGAGCCTATGGACATATTTTTTTATTATACATTGCAGGGGCTCCAGGAGCAGATCCTGCAGAGTTCTTTCCACAGGATTCTCAACGTATTCTCTCTTACTTCTTTGTCCATATAATGGGACTCTAAGAGAGCAGTTTTCCAAGGGAGTGCTCTACTTGCTTTTTGTTGGGCAAAACCATCATGATATTCAAAAGAAGTTGTTAAGCTTGTCCTACTTCTTTCCCAACGAAATTAATTGTAAATGTCTCTTTATTCTCTGGAAACAGAGTTATACAAAACTACGACCATCTAACTTGTGAATTCTGAGCAGCTTGCTCAATCAATATTTATGAAATGATCAGTCCTAACAATGAATTGTAGTCAAAATAAGTGGTAGGCCTAAAATGTAACATTTTTGAATACTAGACATTTAATCAATCAAAGAAAACAGTGAGACAAAATAATGAGTGATTGAAGTGCTGTACATGAATCCTTTTAGTAGTCTAAGTTAAAAGTAATAACACAGTCTTTGTCAAGCTTGTCTGCAACAAAATGCTAAACCTCAAGAATCAAATTTCACATCGTGCAGAAGAAATCAAATGAGATAAATTACAACCTGAAGTGCCAAAGAAAGGCACCTGTCGGATAAACATACCTCCATATTGTCAAAATACAGCACTGCACATTTTTTCCATCACATTAAAAATGCATAACATAGGAGAAAAGGGTGTCAGCTGGCAGAATTAGATTTCAGGGATCAACTTCTTTAAGGAGAGACAATTTATGCTGCAGTGTGCCACATTTTGAGTGATCTGAGTCCTGACAGTAGAGAATAAAAATGCAGTCAGCAGCAGTGGCAATATATTCCACTACTGGTAGGATAACAGAGCAAGAAGAAGCAAAGTGTTTCAGAAGTTCAAGTAGAAGTGTGAATGCATTGCAAATATTTATCATCATGTTACAAAATGAGTTATTTTGGCATACAAGTGGGAAAAAATACTTAAACCAAAGGAAAATGAAGGTTGAATTCTGGCTTCTTGTCTCATAAAAGGATTGCTATCCTTTTATTTTGTCCATTCTACGCTGTAGAAAATTACTTATGGTAAAGCAAAACTGAAGTACTGTCTTGTCACGTTGAAATGCCTAGGAGTTGTTCATCATGGGGACATGTACAAGGGAGAACAATGATTTGGTTCAGAATTACATCACATGAAATGTAGAGTGTTGAAATGCGACGCAGTGAGTCACTGGCTAAGGCTGACAAACTGTGTGGGTGTGGGTGTGTTAGGAGCAGCAGCTCTGTGTGGAGAAACTGGACCTTTGCAGCAGGACATTTGTTTCTGAGTAGATAAGGTCTGCTCCCATGGAATGAATGCCTGTTAGCTGCTGAAGTGCATCTTCTGGCTCAGTTTCCTCCAGAAGGAATTCAGGGAAAGCTTTCCCATATGATTCCCTCATATGAATCAAAGAGCAATAAAGTTTGGGAAATTCTCTTGAAAGGGCTCTCATCATAGGCTGCTTGCATATGCAACTGCTTTGAAAATTAAAAACATAAAAGGCACAACATATTAGTACAATAATTAGAGCACAAACCCATTCTGTCACTGATCTTATTCAAAGTTACCAAAACAAGAATAACACAAATTTAAAGTTATTTTTAAATTTAAGGATCTACATCTATATAGGATAAGTAATCACATAACCCCCCCCCTGAAACTGATAATAAAAAAAGTCTTTAAAAGTCTTATTTGATTTTATATATAGAGAAAGTTTAATATCAAACTTTGATTTTTGGTTGTGACTCTGCATTGTGAAGTTGCTTAGCACACTTAGAGTTTATTACTATGCAAACAGGACAATAATAAAAAAAAAATGAATTAATCATCCAGCCTTTTCATTGTTAAATGAGAAAAATTCAATGTTGTTCATCTGATTGTAACGTGGATATCTAAATTAGGTCAGGTGCTCATATATGTTTATATGTTTTGCCTGTGTGAAATGACTAGATAATCAGGAAGGTACAGAACAGATGAACACAGGTGCATGAGGGGAGATGAATATCAATTACAATATTCTGAGTGTTCAGAATATTATTGACTGAATCATAAATATGTTATACATAGGCATTGCTTTGTGTAAACATAATGGACCCTTTGATTTTTATGTCTATGTCACCATTTATTTATACAACATCTTTTGGCATTGGGTGGTATTAAACCAGTATGGAAATATTATAGAGGGCAGAAAATTTTCATTTATGTTCAAGCTACTGCAATATTGTTTTATTATTCACAGTTTTCAAATTAAACCCCAAGATCCATTTTCCCTCAGTTAAGCACTTGAAATGAGAGGTGCAAAAATGTAAACAACTATTTTTTTAGATGCTGGTCCTCTCAAATATTAACAAAAGTAGTGTTTGTCTTTATTTTTATATGATTAGGAATGAGATTGTTCTGAATCTTCTAGTAATATACACACACACACTCAGGAATTACCCCCACAATTCACTCTGGATTTGCTCTTTCACTCTCTCTTGGTCAGAAGGTGCTCTCAATTCACTACCAGGAACAATCTCCATGACTGATACCTCCCTGGAGGAGGGCATAGAGAAGATGAGGTCCTGAGCCCTTTTGGAGCTTTCTCATAAAGGATTCAGGAGGAAATAAATGTTGTCAAGGTTAAAATGTGACTTTTCCATGACTGCTCTTAATTTTTCCAAAGATTTTACCTCTGAGGATGACAACAGTTTCTGAAGCTGCTGGTGTTTGAGGGCCTTGCAGAAAATCCACACAGTTCTTCATACGTGCCATCTTCTGTGGTTGTTTTAGAATGCCTCTGTGGGAGATAACTCAGTCAACAGTTCACCCTGGCTTCCAGGAAACCTTCACATCTTGGATGATGGAGGATAGCCATCTTCTATGTCTAGGCTGTGTCCACACTGGTAAAAGCATTTGCACCAGGGAATGGCTCCTAGCTTCCAGGCCAAATCCCACCTACTTTTATAGTCATTCTCTTTTTTCTGCAGACTGTGTTCATGTCTCCTTTGGGCTCTGGGTAGCATGCTTATGGCTCCAGGAAATAACTGCTTGCTTGCTTTGTTCATTTTGTCCTGTTCAAGGAAAACATCTGGAACAATGCAAGGATTTTGTTCCAGCCTGCCAGGCTGCTCTCGTTCTTTTCTGTCAGGCTCCCATTAGTGTACTATGGGCCCTAGAGCATGGCAGGGAGATGCAGGAGGAGTTTGAGGGGGTGCAAAGCATTTTGAGCTGGTTTTTGAGGGCTGAGGTAGCCAAAGCTGGCTGATGGTGCTGATGAACTGCAGGCTGATGAACCTGGCTCCTGCTTCTGAGACACTTCACTTTGAAGAAAGAGTGACCTCAGGCACAGAGATACAGTTTGTGCAAGATCAGGGGGCCTGGGAAGGAGCTGGGGAGGTAAATTATCTGACAGCTCTATAACTTTTGGCAAGGAGAAAAATGCACAAAAAAGCTGATAATTATGATAACAATTGAAGTGGATGCTTCAGAAGGACAACAGAGTTACAGCTGTAATGACAAATTATATCATCAAAGTAAGGTACAGGGGATGAATTTCTGCTTTGATTTTAAGCAGGAGGGCACAGCAAGAAGGTATGGTCTTTTATATAGCATTATAATTATGCAAAATCATGTTATAAAGACTCCATGCATTTACACTGGAAAAGGCTGACATAATACAGAAAAAATGCTGCAGGTTTTGGAAAGAGGTTCTTTCTAGTTTTGGGTGGTTTTGGTTTAGTTATTTTTTTTGGTTTTTCTTTTTTTTTGTGGGGGTTAGGTTTTGTGGGTTTTTTTTGTGTTTTTGAATTTTTTTGGTTATTTGTGGGGTTGGGTTTGTTTGGTCATTTTTTTGTTATGTTTTGTGTTGGATTTTTAAATACAATATTATAATTGTATGCATTCTAGGAGTATGGGATGCAGTTGCACCATTAAACATGAAAAAGCCCAGTGATGTATTTGCTTAGTTATAGCACACATATTACCAAGGGATAGGGGATAACTCTATTGTTTTACTTCTGTATGATGCAAATTTTCTTTTCTGTATTGTGCAAGCCACAACGGTTTTCCAGTCCTCACTGGACACTTTGGGAAATTACTGGAATGTCAATATTTACTTCTTTTCTACCAATCTGTAGCAAAGCCAAGAACTCCTTGTGTATAAGTGTGTGCATGTGTGTATATCAAGCAATACTCTACAGTGTATAAGGGCTAATCAGCTACAGAGCTTAGATTTAATATAATTTCCTAAGAGAGCAAACACTGTAAATAAATTGTTTGTGCAGAAGATGAACTCAATCTCATCTTAAATAGAAAAAAAACCCCAGGATATAAAAATATATAGAATAAGACAGTGACTTTCCCAAAGGAGATGTGAAAGGGGGAGACAATAATGCAGATTAGCCAGTGTTTGTAATTGTATTAGTGTGAGTAAGTATTTCTTTGCGTGTTAATGAGAGGCTAAGAAGAACGCTCTTTGCGACGTGATCTTATTTCCCCTGCAGAATGAGAAATTACAACCACAGCTCTTTAATCTGATACCCTAAGGAGGTTTTAATTCGAATTCTCTTAGATCAAAAAATCTTAGCATGAGTGGTGCTACACTGGTAGGAGCAAAGAGGAGGAGATAAAGCAGGGAGAGGAGGGCTACATGGTTAATTTTAATGAAATTATACATGTTGCATTAGACAAGGTAGACATGACGGGAAAGTCCAATGTAATTTTTAAATGCTTTCCAAATGCATTTGACATAGACTTTAATTTTTAATGAAAATATTATGCATACTACAGTTTTCTATTTTATGGATTCAGTATAGCTTTAGAGAGAGTAGCACTCTTGAATAAAAGTTTCCATCTTAAAAGGAATCTAGATACCCTGTTTCTTTCTACTATTTGCTTTTTTTTTTCTTAATTGTGCCATCGAACATACAGGTTTTGCATCTTTCACTGCCTAGTCTTCAAACAGTATGATGGATGTCTTTAGCAAGTTCTTTGCAAATATATCCTTTAGAGAGTCTTTGTACTTATTGCCTGTTCCAGACCTCACTGAATTAATTGCCAAAAGTCCCACTGATTTCACCAGACTTTAGATGCTGTATGATTTTGGAAGAGTGCTGTAGTGTGAATGCTTTAAGATATAGACTGTACAACTTATCTAACCTGCAGATATACAGCAGCATCACATAGACATACCATGGCAATTGAGGAGCAGTGGATTGGAGCAGAATAACCAATAAATCAAAGTGAAATTATCAGCTGAATGGTACACGTTGTCCTGAGTGAGCAGAAACTTTAAAAGTACATGCTTAAAAAGTCAGTTTTTAAAAATAATATGGATATAATACTCTGCATATATATATGTATGGCTCTAATGATATGTGATTTGTACTTACATAACTCCCCATGCCTCCACAAATCCTCTGCATATCAGATTGAAAGGTCCCTATAACTTTAGACAAATTCCTTTTTTTCTGATAAAAGTATATTTTACTAAAACAATGTATTTTGAAATAGTGTCTGACTCCTTTGATGTGGAAGCTATGAAGCACAGATTAGTGACCCAAGCAGGGAGAGAGTAATATTTCATAGTCATGCCTCTTAAAATTATGAAAGACTACTAAAAGAAGAAGTTTGGGCCCTAAAATGGTAATGGATCCGACAATCACTTTGGCTTTGGGCATAGAAGCACTGCCCAGTACAGCCACGGCACACCAGCTCCTTCAGTGGGTGCTCAGAAGCTCCCCTGTCCATATGATGACTTTTTCCCTCTTCTGTATTTCCCTTTGGCTAACAAAATCGATGTAGGAAATGTTCACCAGTAACCAGTGTGTTCTGAGTTAACACCTTTCCTGTCCCCAGTTCTGTGCAGCTTTATTGGTCTGCAGTGTATCTAGAAGGATGAGAGCTGTCTGAAGGGGTTTAGGAAGCTGGGGCTATCCCTGCCCTTGCTGTTCCAGCTCTTGTTCTTCCAACCACAGTATCCTTGCAAGTCTGTTAGGCATGCCTGCACCTTCCTCCCCCTGGGCTAGCTCAGTTGCCCTACTCTTTCAACCACATAAGTGGCAGCACAAGCTCTGGTGGGCAGAAGCCAGGGAGCCAGAGAGCCATGAGTGCTGTTTTGCCCTTCCTTAGCCAAGTGGAAAGGCAGGAGTCCTGAACAGCTCTGTGTTTGATGAGAGCACAGCTGATGGTGATGCAGTCACTTTGCCAAGCTGCTCTTGCCTGAAGCACCAGCTGACTTGCCAAACCTCATTTGGATTTTTTCTGCACTCTACCTTTTCCCATGCAGCAAGCTTTTTTATAAGGGTGGCAACATAATTCGGAAATTGTAGTCCCCAGGGATAAGAAGTAATAATACAGAGGGGAGACAGAGAATATGTCTGTAGATTACAGACAACTCAGCTATTCCCATCTTCAGTTTGGATGTCACTTATGTCTCATACTTGAGCATTTTTCTGGATTGATTTGACCTGGGAATGAGGTCTGAAGAATAAGGATGGGGCCAGGCAGCACAAGCAAGATGTGTCCAGGATTTGGGTCTGGCAACACTTTGGCAAAACGACTGTAAATACAGCTCTTCAGTGGTCACTGCAATATATAAATTGAGAAAAAGTAGAAAAGAGAGAGAATTAATTCATCGTACAGTGGAGCAGAAAACTCACATCTGTCCTTTATACAAGCCAGTACACCCCATTTATTAATGCTGTTCTCCGCACTGACGGGTCTAGGCAATTAACTTCCCTTGACTGGCTTCCCCAGTGTGAGGAAGGAGACAGTATGTTTATCTTGGGAACATATTGATTTCTTTTTTAAAATTCTCAAATAAATTGCATAATTTTCAATATGTTAGAGACTGGAAGATAAATGCCTGGTCACTTGCAATAATTAAGGGATGAACTTAATCCTCTAAATTCTGGGCTGAAATCCTTTAAAATGGAAACAAGTGAAAGGCTATTCTGGGTAAATTGAGGTTTGGTTTTTTTAGTCTGCAAATTAAGGTCTAGTTTCCAAACTCCAGGCAGTTCTGTACCCCAGAAAAACGTACAAAAATTAGCCCTTCACATGTGCAAGCATTAAGAGCATCAGATTTTCTGAGACAAGGCAACCCATACGCAGCACTCATCCGAGATTAAAATCCACTAGCCCTAAGGCACCTATTTGTAAAAAAAATATTTAGGTTATTTCAGTGCCCATCCTTTGTGTTTTGATGTGGAAAAATATGTAACACTAGCTTTTATGTAAAGCTCATTTCTTCAACTTGTTAACTCTCCTTTCTCCCTCCTTATGTCTCTCAGTCTAACTAATGTCTGTTGTAGTCTGAGCTGAAAGGGCAGAAAGGGTTCAAAAATTAAGGACTGTCTAAAACTTCAAAGCAAATGGCTGTGCTCAATACAAGAAAACTGGATGGCTAAGATACATTCTTACCTACAACATTTTAGAAAGATTTGTTCTGTTTACTGTAAGCCTCCTTATCCAAATTTTATTTACCCTGATGTTTTTCACTTTGAACAGATGGTGAATCAACCTTCCGGCCCTAAGGCTGGCTGTGCTTTTTGAAAAAGATTTAAAATAATAAATAAAAGAATGTGCATCCTCTTGGAGAAGCCGTACGAGCAAATACAAAACAGAGCACAGCTAAGATTAAATTGGGGAAGTGGAAGCTGCATCTGCAGGAGTAAGGAGACAGCCAAGGTGAAGGCTGGCATGCTCTGGAGTACAGCACGCCCAGCTCTGCCAGCCATCCTGCCACTGGTGCTGCCTTACCCTGCGGTTTGCCACTGGAAGTGGGAGTCAGAGGCTTGCCAGCAGCACAAAAATGGCATGGCACTTCTGCCAAGCTGGGGGAGCCAGGCTGATCCATGCAGGAACAAACACTTGTAGCACGCTTGTCTAACCCTTTTGGCTTTAATCAAACTCGGGTGGCCTTTCTTTTCTCAAGAACTACTCTGGGGCTTGCCATATCAAGCTCAGGAAATCTGAATTCCAAATGGCATTTGAAAGAGCTTCACATGAAAGAGGTAATTTAGGATGAAAGTCAAGAGGAAGTGTTCTAGAGGCTGAGATCAGCAGCACAAAGAGTAAGGTCAGGCTGATGGAAAAGGCAATAACAGTAAAAAAATTGAGGCAATAGAAAAGAAATCATAAATCAACTGGAGACTCATAAAACAAATATTAGGACAACAAATGAGAATGCCTGAATATAAAACATCAGGGAGAAATGACCTCTGGATAAAATGAAGAAGAGTGACGACATAGGAAAATTAGCAGGAGGCAAGGACTGGCTTAACCAAAGGCAGAATAGAAGCAGAAAACTCAGGCATGGAAATACCTTACCATATCTTGAAAAAGAGAAAAATGCAATTAGTGGGTGGCAGCTAAAACTAGGTTTGAATTTAAGAAGCTCATTATTGATGAGGGGATGCCCTGGCAGCCCCTGGGAACAGAGCCCCTGCATGGTCCTGCTCTATGGTGCTACCAGCCACAACTCTTGCTGAACCCAGGGGATGTGCTGGCCTTAGACCCTGTGCATTAACCAGGCAACTCCTGCTGGCTAAGCTCCATGGAATCTGGCTGGAGTTTAAAGCCAAAGTGCTGATAGCAATCCACTGGAGTGGATGTTTCCACTGGCGGAGAACCACTGGCAATGAATCAAGCAGTCAGTGAATGAAAAATAAGTCCAGCCAGACATTTGATAACAAAAATATTGTCAGAGAGAATCTCCAGCTTATTTAGAGCTGTCTGTTGTTGTGCTCGAGGTGTCTCTGTGTTTCGGGAACTGGGCAGAAGGCAGAAAACAAGACATATTGCATCGCCAAAATACACCATGGATTTTGATCTATTTCAACAAAAAGGGGTTTTTTTGGGAAAATCTTCAATGATCCCCAGGAAGTTCTAGTGAAAATCAGAACTGGATATTGTCAAACACAGGACACTTCTCAGAGCAAGGCAAGGGTGAAATATCTGTTCTGCTTAACTCTGGAGGTGATACAATTTGAGAATGACCTTCTTAGGTGGGTATCATTACTGTTGGGTCAAAAATTAATGCTCAGTCCAGCATTAATTTTTTGGAAAAAAATTAATTTCTGGTGGATCCAGCTCTGGCAGTTTAGGAAGCTGCTGTCTACAGCTGACTCTTCTGTCTCTCTGCAAAAGGCTGTGGGCATTAAGACATCAAGCTATGAACTCCAGTGGCCAAGGTATGGCTTCAGTTTAATCAAGACTGATTTGTAATCTCCAGTGAAATGCCGAGTTAAGCAGTGATTAAGATGATCTTAAACCACCTCAGCTATTAGCTTCATTGCAGGTGAGACAGAGCTTTCGCATAGTTCTTGACCTAGTGCATATTTTAAATAATTTAAATCCATATAAAATGGAATAGCAGCAACAGAAGATACTGAATAATCTTTGCAAATAGTTATCCTGAAAAAGATTCATATAAATATCTCATAGTAAGTGAACTATATTCATGGGCACTCACATAAATATATGACAGCCTTGTACAAATCTCTGCACAAAGTCACTAAAACCAAGAAGCCAAACGCTAAATTTTCACACCTGCATTGTAACAGTGGTTATTGACTGTACCAGTAGTATTAGCAATTTGAAAAAAATAATTAAAATAAAAGAAGATTTCTTAGTTTCTTTCTGATTCGTGGCAGAAAAAAATGTTTAAAGGGACAGGAAAATCCTCTGGATGTAAATGCATAGATGACTGTTTCAGGATTGGGCTATTATCCTACTATAGATAGACATTCTACTGATAATCAAACTGGTTTTGTAGTGCCTCTGGTTGGCTTTTCATTTTACAAACACATATTGCAGAAAACCTTTCCTTCTTCTGGTTGTTACTTTCCCTCCTTTGTTTTTTGTTCTTTGCTTCTATTTATTTCACATTTTCCTTCTTTTCCCCATCAGTTGTTTTCTTCTTTTCACTCATTTTTCTTCCTTCTGTTCTCCTTTCAGCAACATTTCTTTCTTCTTTGCAGTGATTCCCTTTTCATCACAAGAGAAATCTGGAAGAAAAATGGTCGAGGAGTATTTCCTCTGCCTCACCAGAGGAGACTTACTGACATAGTGAGCCATCTCTCAAAGGGGCAGAATTGGGCTCCTGAGATGCACACACTGACTATGTCAGCTCTGCTTTTCTTTTTCTGTTATATGCTATTACGTTACAGCTTTTTTTTTTTTTTTCCAGGCAGCCTTGGTTTTAAGATTTGGCTTTCCCCCTCCTGCTAATCTTCTTATCACCTTTTTAATCACTTTAAAATGCCTGTCCTTCACTTTGTCCCTCCACATCACTCTCTGGATCATCTTTTATGTGTGATGTGAGGGCCTCTTCCAGCCAGGAGCTATCCCCTCCAGTCCTGTATCTGGTGGTGTAGATGTCCAGAGAAGGCAGCTGATAGCTTGAACTGCTCAGTTCAAGCATGGATGAATCCACAGATGTACTATTTTTTCTGAGTGTGTGTTCTTTAAATAAACAAAAAAAAACCCCTAAAAAATTGTTACATTCGAGCAAATCCAAATAAAAATACAGAGGATTCAGAATGTGGAACTGGGATGCAAAAGGAAGATAAATGCCTTCACTAGTGAATAAATAGGCAAATATTAGCCTTCTTGCACTTGTCCACAAAAACATATCTGGAGGAATAAGTTGTTGTAAAGGCATAAAATTGGTTGAAAAATTGCAGAATACTGTTTTTTGGGATTGCTTGAGTCAAATGACTTCTAAGGGATCGGTTTGTGTTGTCCTCTTTTCTTTTGTGTAAATTTGTTTAGTTTCTCTTTTTCGCAATAGCAGCTGGAGGGAAGAAGAAAATATTCATCATAGCAAATATACAGGAGTTCAAATCAGTTCAAGGGCAGCTAGTTTTTATTTCTTTTACTGGCTTTAAATATTTCAGCAGTAATGCAATGTGTATGCAGTACTGTAGCTGCCTGTCTCAACTACATGTTCTTGCAAACACAGATCAATATCACAGAGGGGCTATAATCAACATGCAGATTAATGGACAGAATTGTATGCACCAGGGAACAGTAGACGAAAGACTAGCTGTGCAATTTAATTGCTGAGTTGTTACTAAATCTCTGCTTTCTATCAATTGCTCTTCATTATAGCTATTGATGCATAGCAGACATAGTTATTCAGAGCTGCTGGGGTTCAAGGGAATTGCAACCTTAATGAAAAAAGGTTGGGATTATTTTCTACCTCAGAGTCTGCGACAAGATCCAAGAGATTATTCCCATTTTTCTCCTTGAGTAGGATCTTTTGGTAATCCTTTTGCTCAGTAAAACCAGTAAAGCAAATTAATAGTTAAGCTGAAGCTTCCTGGAACAATTTTAAGTCTATCTGTTTCAATGTGTTTTTGAATGAAAGTTCCAACTTTTCATTAGTTCAATTAAGTGAAGTGCTATAGAAAATTAGTAGAGTGTAGTGGTGGAAATGACCTCTAGTTATGTATTATTTAGCTTAGCTACCTGTAATGAAAGCTTGTTAGCTCCATCAAACTGTCTTTTTAATGCTTTCTTTGGAGGTTTTTACAGATATATGGTTCAGCAGTTCCTGAAGAGGCTGTTTTTCACTTTCACAGGCTCCACTTGGGGAACACTTTCTTACAATGCTCATCCTAAAATTTCCTGCTGCTTCATATAACTTCTGCTCTTCCCCGTTATATTCACATCCCTGAGTTTTTAAAATCTTGTTCCATTGTAGTTATACCCTTTCATGTAGATACTTTAATTAAAACTGTCCCCTTCTCTTTTCTTTTCCCTATTAAATTTTTTTAAAATAAAACAGAGTACCTTGTTTTCTCGTATTGGCATTACAGCACTGTTAGTTAATTTGTTTCCATCCTTGTACCCTTTTTTTCTCTTCAGCTAATCCCTGTAGAAGCATGATTTTTAATTACACCTCTCTAAACTCTCTCCTAGCCCCTGGAGAAAAACTAAAGCCCCAGGATGTGATTCTTTAGCTTATTCAACAGAAAATTGCACTGAATTTTTGATGGCCTTTGTTGCTTATTACAAACTCATCTCCAGTTGTATGTTTACATAAAAATTTCTCAGCTCTCACATAGTTTGGGATTTTTAACTCATTGTTTTCCAGTCCTCTTCTGTGTTGATTCTCAGGATTTTTATTAGTCTTTACCAGATTAAAAAAAAAAAATAACATAATTCCATGAGTTCTCCATGACCCAACAGTAGAAATCCAAATGTGGAGTCTTGGCTGAGTCATTGTCTGCTCTTTTCTTTCAAGTTCATAGACAGCCAATCAAACACACAGAGCTTTTGCTCATTATTTGTTTTATCATGTTGTGAAGCATCTCCATCTCATTTTCATAAAATTTATACTGAAAGTACAGGTTAATATAAAACTTTTATTGAATCTGTAAACAAAGTCATTTGCCATCTTTCCTTCTTTACTATGTTGTGTCTTAAATCCTGGTTAAAGATGTTGCAAGATGGTACTTCTGTCTCTTCCCATAGGGTTCCTGACTGGCTTTCTTCCTGGCACTATTTCTGCATCAATAAATGGACCCTTCTGTCTATTCCTTTGCCAGCAGGCTGAAGACTAACCTAGAGACAATTGCCTGAGAATTTCCAGCTTTTATTTTCCCATTCAAGGTCACTTGGGTCATCTGAGAGTCCCTCTTGCCTCTCTCCAGTCACAGGTTTTTGTACAAGTGGAAATTCCCCAGCGCTCTGCAGACCAATCTTTGACCTTTCTGTCCCAACTCCTGTCCTGGCCCCCGCAAGGCAGCCGGCCATCCTGCTCTCTCTAACTGGGTCACAGATGGCTCAAGCCACCCTCCTCCCTTACTCACTGAAGAAACATCCATGAGGTAAATTAGAACAGATGTACAGCAACTTCTTCTTTTGGCATTTGTACCACTCTTTGGTCTAATTAATCCTGACATTGTGACCATTGTAATATGAACTGCATCGAAGGAATCAAATAGCAGATTGTCCTCTTGATGGCAAATATGCTTATTTTCCCTGCCAGTGAGACATGATTTTGTGTTCCTTTCTCTGTGAGACAAGTTCTTATTTTCTTCTTCTATCTCTAAACTTATAACAATGAGACAAAACACTGTGAAGCCCTTACAGTGATGTTGGTTTCATTTCCCATGAATGGAAAGCAGATGCATTTAAGAAAAAAACCTGCTTGCTTTCACCCATCTCTTCTGATGCAGTATTTCATACCAGAATTCTTATTTGTTTTTCTGGTTATAAGATAGTGTGCTAACAATTTTGGGTACCTGTTAATAATATATGTGGCAGCTATACATATTTTATACTAAAGGCTGTCTTAAAAGCTACATCCTTATAGGTAATAACCTGCTTATAAAAACACCTTCTTTAATTATTTATACTTATTTGGAACAACAAAATCAACTATCTTTTTATAAGGTAAGGCAAACGAGAACCATTAATAATGCAGTAATATATCTTGGGACTAAGGGGCCTTAATATTTATTTTTTACTCACATAGTTAAGACAGTTTGCCACAACATAACTAACCAAGCAAGACTTATCTATAAAGCATTCTAATGTGACTACATAGGTTAATAGAAAATTACTAAAAGGATAATGTCTCAGAATGTTTTCACATACAGGGATAATGGAAAAGATTTTTGCAAAAACCCATCTCTTTCTGTGAAAACTTTAAAAATATGTATCAGTAAAAGAAATGTTAGGTTGAAAAATTTATAAAACTCTACTAAAATTGTATGTTGATGGTGATAATGAATGTCATCACACTGAAAAAAAAAAACAAACCAGAAACCTATCACAAACCAAGCCCTATAAATAAGTCTTGTCTACATGGACATTACCAAATGTAATAACCCTGATTCTTCATTGTCTTGGACACTTTTCCATTTCCTGTAAAGACAGTGTAAATTTCTATAGTGAAATTATGGGATTTTCACATCGTGTCAGCCAAGCATTTTTTATTGATGTTTATATAATCCCACAAGAAGAGGCAGTCATTCTGGAGCTGTTCTGTGTGACCGGCCTGTTCTCCAAGAACTTTCAGGCCTCTTGCAGAATCAAGGTCTCCAAGGTCTTTGCTTTTAGTCATATCTGGAATGGACAGTACAATAAATTGCACCACTGGAAAAGTTCCATGGAGACCAGGTGGTAGCAGCTTTGAATTAATACAGACCTGTCCTTACTCTAACTGCTTTGGCTCTTCATTTTGAAGAACTCTGGAGAGGAACAGCCAAAAGGACAGCTGGCAATTTCTGTTTGAAAGAGAGAAGATGCTTTGAAGGGAACACTGACATTTAGCATCTTTTGTCAATAATAGTTTTACCTTATTACCGTACACCAGGAATAGGAAATAGCAGGGACTTCTTTCTGTTACCTCACTGAGTGATTCCCAAATCCACAAATAGATTTCAATATCAATTCATAAATGCCTCCTGAGAAAATGCTCCCATGAAGACATATAAAAAAAAATCTCCATTGGCTTCTAATTCAATGTTAAAGCCATGTGCCTTCTGGCATAAATTTAATCTTCATTTATTTCACTGGAAATAATATACAAGGAAAAAAAAGTTATGAAAGTGATTTTAGAGAATGTATTTATATTCAGAAAATAAGACTCACAGTATCTAATTTCCCTACCTGAGTGTTTTCTTTCTCTTTTTCATTTTCTGTAACTGTGCCTTACATTTAAGCCTCAGAAAGCTGTAAGCTTCAGAAAGCTGTAAGGCCTGACGCACATTGCCATATATTAGGACTCTCATTTATTGAAAATCTTGCAGCCGAAGATTCTGCTGTGAGTATTTGTGTGCATTGCTTTGAGAGAGATGTTTTTTTAAACATCTGTGAACTAAGCGTTCAAGAGAGTGGGGACAAGAAGAATATTGGATGAATTTCTGAGCATGCTTTTTTTCATGTTACTATCCATCTGTGCACAGTTCTCAAGCAGTTATGTTAGCATTTGTGCACTGTGTTTTTTTCAGGACACAGGTGACCATACTAGGCTGATTGCATGCTTGGATAGCTAATACCATATTTCTTCTATTACCACTTGATTTGTGTTAGGGTGAACTGATAGCAAGAAAAAAATTGCTTCTGCTGTTCTCTTTCATGGTTAATGTAAAAAAAAAAAAAAAATATATATATATATAGGAATATTCATGTGGATGGATCTTCAGCCTTATTTCCTTTTCTGTTTGATTGTATTCTTGGCTGGGGTGGGTACTAGCTTTTAACCAGAGACAGGTATTAATGGAGCTACTGTTGCAGAGAAATCAGCAGTCTGTGAAGAAAACTGCTGTCTCCCAATCAGAGAAGGAAGCAAGCCCCAAATGCTCTGGTATTTTGGCTGCAACCTTGCAGAAATCTGTGTGGAAATAGATTGTTGCTGTCATTCATATGAGAGCTGTGACAAGGCTTTGATGTAGGACTTTGATTACACTAGAATGGCAAACTGGACCTGATCTAACCCTCACTAATGCTCATCAGATACTTCTAAACAACCCCTGCTGAGTCCTGCACAATGGTTTCTGATCTCTTTTCAGTCAATAATTTAAAGCTTTGCCAGGTATTTTCTGGCTGTTTTTAGTGGCTGGAAATCCCAGCAGTAGTTTTTGTTGGACATCCTTAGGAGCAGAGTCCTCTCTCAGCAGACATTTCGAAATCAGCTAAGCCTTTTGAAAAATTCATTGCAGTGGACCAAGTGGGTTAATTTAGGCTAACATCTGGGAAAAGGTGACACTTGGGAAAAAAAAGAAGCGGCTAACTAGAAGTTTTAATTTTCTTTCTTCTCTTTAAAGTTTTACAATTTACAATTCTAATGGCAATCTCTATGATTCAACAATCACCACTGTTAAAATTGCTTAACCAGCTGACTGAGAACCCTGTATCATGTGTTCTAGCAACTCTGCCATTGGATGAGATCAGTTTTGTTTGAAGGCACTATTAGCGTCCTGGACCAGCAATGTACAAGAATTCACATTTGTAGCCTACACATTTCTTTGGTTTTTCTCTGCTGTGATCCCTTTCAAGCTCTGTGATGCATCAAATGAATATTCTGTTTGTTCTCTTCACTTCACATATATCAGGGTGTGTGGAAAACTTAGAACAAGTATTTGGTACTCTACTGGATTTGTGAGAGAAGATTGATAACATAGGAGTTTGGCAAAGACAAATGACCACACACATTAATGCTGGATAGTCTATACTTCAAATCAGGACACACTTTAGGCTTTAAAAAGTCCATTTTTTTCCATAGCAGATCAATATTTTTTACTACTAATATTGTACAGTTCTCCAAAAGTAATGTTTCCTTGTTATTTGACAGTGAGTGACCCATGGAACTGTAAGTGAAACACATTGAAAGATAAAGTGGGCTGTAAAGAAAATATTTGGCTTCCAGGTAGCAGGAATGAAACCTCATTGCTATTGCTATAAGTGAGTGTTTGTAATGAAGTCCATTGGACACTTTAGATATTTAAGATCAATTCACCTCACAGTTCATCCTAAAAACATCACATAAGGGACCTCTGTAAGATCTAGGACTATGATAATGCTGAAGAACTGAGGGTAGTACCTCAGCCATAGCTCAGCCACAGTCTTGGAATGTGCATGACTGAACATCTCACTGATTTGGGCAATAGTCCATTGTCCTGGTTTTTTTCCCAACTCCTTTCAGAGAAGCACAGCTAGTGCCTTTTCTAATGGTATAATGACTCTTCAGTTTTGATGCCTTTTCCCCCTCCCATTCCTCTATCCTTTAATATTCCATTTAGTGTGGATGTGAGACTGTCCTGGAGAAAAGCTCTTACCATGTGTTCATAAAAATCCTACAGGAAATAGCAATAAATTATGGGGGTGCATTTCTTCCCTTCTTATTTTTCTCTAGAGTTTAACCCTCCTAATTTTTGGCTGGTTTAGCTCTGCAATTAGTAGAAGAATCTTGTGTTCCTGTGGATTTATGTCTCTAATTCAGATTCTTGGGTGTTTGGTAGTGTATTAGCTGTAATGAAAAATTTTCCTTAGATTTTGGGCATGGACAGCAGCTCTTCCAGTGGCCATTTATTAAAGTCTGATGGGAGCTGAGTGCATGTGTTTCTCATCTTGGAGAGAATCCACACAGTCTTCCTCTTCTAGTTGCTTATTCTCCTGCATCTTGCAGCAACTTAGCAATTTTTAAGGCAGTACTTCTGATATAATGAATCTTCTTATGTTCCAAATGTGGTGGCAATTTATCAAGAGACTCAAGCACAAACAGGTAGAGAGAGAGACAGACAAGACAGACACAGTACAATTCCTTTTTTTTGGAGGGCAAATAAAAAATATATGTTGGATTTCTGGACGTTAATTTGTTTAGCTTCAGTCCCAAATCCTGTTTCTTGATGTACTTTTTCTGCAGATTATAAAGGTGTTTGTACTTATTTTCTTCCTGTCAAAGCAGTTCCATGCTATAATCAAATTCCAGCTCCCATTCCTTTTGACATACTCAACAAATTGTCTGGTCTAAATCTGTCAGTGCAAGGTATTTTTTTTTTGTTCCAGACCTGAGATCAACCCTGTAGTCCTAAGCATTTTTCACATCTTTTTCCACATCTTTTGGTATCTCTCAGCAAAAGCACTTACCAGACACATATACACTATTCTAATACCAGCCTTCCCTTGTTTTGTAAGTTTATATTCTGCTTTGATCATGAATAAAATATCTTAGGAAAAATAAAAAAAAAGAAAAAGGGATCTGAATATTTAGTAGATTTTGCAAGATTTTTCAAATTTCTAGCATAGCCATAGCTCTGATACATTTGTTACAATTGCTGGTTTTACCAGCCACTGGAGGTTTCAATTGTCTGATGCCTCATAGAGCACTGTTTGTTGTGAATTGTTTCAAATGAACAAAATGAAATAACTTAATGGAGAGTAAAAATAAAAAAAGTATTTAGAAGAATGCAATAAGTGCTCTGCTCCCTCCTTTACAAGACAACAACCCAACCAGCCTATTATCTTAAACGAGATTACAAACCTGAGCTTTAGAGGTGCAACAACGTGTTGCAAGCTTGCTATGGGACTGTGGTGTGCCAGTGCCTGCCTACAGCTGCTGAATGATGACCTGTTTGATACTACTTTTTCCTGCACAAAGACCCTTTTAAGTATTAGAATTACTGCACTGCATCTTTGGACATGTCTTCCACTATGCTTCAGAAGAATGTCCTAATTAAAAGATAGTCCATATCTTGTTAATATATGTATTTTATAGTTGTTTATAATCTCTTTATTTACCTCTGAGGACTAACTCTGTAGTTTTCCTCACCAGTTCTTCTGCCCATAGGGTTTCTTTAATTGTAACACATCAAATTTAAAACTTATTTTGTCTTTTTTCCTCTTGTTGAGTGACTACTACAGGATGAAAGCCAAATCAAAATGGCTCTTTGAGCAACTGTCAACACCAGCTGACCTCCCAATGGCCATTCAGATCTGTGATTATTTTTAGAAGAAAACAAAACCAATCCTGAAACACCCTGGAAAACAATTTATTAGAAAATGTATTATAAGTTTTTCTGTCAACTGTGAAATTTCTGGCAGAAAAACAAGGGATATCAGAAAGTTGCTTCTTTTGTGATTTCAAATCTCAGTTGTCATTTTGGTATTTATGTGACCTTCTGTAGAAAGACCAGAAGTAGTTTCATGAGGTAAAAGAAGCAAGGAATCTTCCAGTTCTAAAAATTGCAGTGCATGAAGATATATCAGTGTAAGCTCGTGGTCACCTCTGTTGGGGCTTTCAAGTACAGCTTAAGGTGGAGGGACAGAATTATGAAGACCAGTATTCTCAGCCTTCCTGGAGACAAGGTCTGATCTTCATTCAAAGTAGGGAGAAAAAAAGCTTTTAAAAGAAATTGTTAATTTCTTGCATAAGAAGCTACTGCTTTAATTTGAAACACTGAAAATATCAACGTTTGGTTACTCTATTTTTTCTTTAGAAAAGAAAATAAATATTTCATTATCAATCAATATAGTTTTGCGTTGTTCTTGCTGCAGCAGCAGCAGCTGTTCTTGTTGCTTTTGATTTATACCTGGGCAGTCTGACAAACTGAGGAGACCACTCTTCCTTTTCTCTGAAAAACATGCTTATGTAGCTGTGAATCACAACTTTTTATGGAGGGAAATGATGCACTCTAATTACTGTAAAAACTCTGATCCCAGAGCTGGACTTTTCTGTAGTGTCATGTCTCTTCTCACAGGTGTTTCTACTGACATTGACTTTTATGGTTCAAATTTAATGCAGCACTTTCAATAATAATTCTTAAATTTGATTCTTGGCTAGAACTTTTTTAATTTAAAAAAAAAAGCAACTACTATACTTATAGAGAAGATTTATTTTCCAACATCTAATTTATTTATTCATATGTAATTATGAAGCATTAATTGCATTTCTAGTTTCCTTACTTTAAATGGCTCACACACTGAACTTGGAAAGACACTGTCTCACACTGCATAGTACAAAACAGTGTAGCTGTCTTCTAAGTTCCATTCACAGCTACTTTTTCTAGTTTTTGGTTTTTTCTTTTATTTCCACCTGCTTTCTTACTGAAAGACTCCAAAGGCCAAATCATGTGCAAAGGCCAGCAATGCAATAGCAGGTGTAGACAGTAACAGAAATGATGCATTTCTTCTTGACTGCTCACTTTGTTCACTTGTTCTTGACTTTATATGCCAGATTTTTTTGGTAACCACTACTGCTTTTTTTCCAACATATTTTGCCTATTGTGGTGGTGCCATATAGCTCCTTCATAGCTACTGAATTGCAATTAAATTAGGAATATTTTTGAGGTTGAGGACATGAAGGCCACCTTTGCACCAGAAATGGCTTTCAGAGTGATTGTGTCTGTCTCAGGCATTTTATATATTACAACAGGTTTGTTGATGTAGCTAGGCTGATGCAGTTCTAGTAGCAAATGCTTTTTCTGTGTAGACAGCCTGTGCCAGGAAAGGGAGGTGGTGTGCTGTAATTTATATACTTTTTCCCGATAAAATAAACTATACTAGCAATAACATTTTTTTTCCTTTCAAACACAACTGTATAAAGCACTGGCTCAGTGCTTTAATAATCCTCTGCAAGTTATTGTACCAGAACAGAATGATTATAGGTGCACTAGAGCTGACGGAGGATCAAATACAGTGCCCATAGAAACCTAAGCTCCCAGCAGCATGGACTGACACTTTAGTAAAAAAAAATTCTTTCTGTGGCTGAGACTTTCATGCTAAGCAACCCATTTATTTATTTTTTTTTTAATGGGTTGATGGCAACAGCTTCAACTGTGATGCATGAAAGCAGGCTTTATATTCTTATTCTGGACAAAACCCAGAATAGGAATATACCCAGTATAACCCAGTGTCTCAGCTCAGATTTTTTCCCACCCTAAATGAATGTGCTGTTTCAGATGTTCTGAGGTTCATAAATCTCATTGTTTTGTGACAATGGACATGTAAATTATCATGTAAAGATGAAAGCTACTGAAATAATAAAAAAATTTTAGCTCTGTGAAAGTAAACTTTCCCATCAACTCTACTGATTGCTAATATTTCTTCTGTAAGTTTCTCTCTATCTAAATGGTGTGAAAAGGAACAGGGGAGCATATCACAATCTCCAGTAGCCTATCTCTTGAAGCTGTGAGGTAGAGATGTCTCTTATATCTCATGGTCATGCAACTCCTACAGAGCTGGGTTTGAGAATGCTAATGTCCCATGTGCAGCAGAAGATAAAGAAAGGTTCTTGAAGTCTTCTCTCTTTGGACTAAAGAAATTGATTGTGTGCAGTTTTGGTCACTGCAATAGAAGAAAGACAAGCTCTTAGAGACCATCAAAGGAGAGCAAAAAAGATGGTCTTCAGGGTCTTCAGGGGAAGCCGTGTGAGGAGAGGCTGAGGTCATTTGGTCTGTTCAGCCTGGAGGAGAGGAGACTGAAGGGAGACCTCACTGCCATCTGCAACTTCCTCCTGAGGGGAAAAGGAGAGGAAGGCCATGAAGTTGTGTCAGGGGAGGTTTAGGTTGGATATCAGGTAAAGGTTCTTTACCCAGAGAGTGTCTGGGCACTGGACTAGGCTTCCCAGGGCAGTGGTCACAGCACCAAGACTGACAGAGATAAAGAAGTGTTAGGACAATGCTCTTGGGCACATGATGTGATTCTTGGGAATGGTGTTGTGCAGGGCCAGGAGTTGGATTTGTGGGATCCTACCAACTCTGCTTATTCTGCAATTCTGTGAAATATTTTCATGCAATGAAATCTAGAAGAGAAAAAGGAAGTAGTGATGCTGTGCAAAAAAAAAGGTTATTGCTATTGTGTAAGCTGTTGCAACAACAGTTGCAACAATATTAAAGCTCATACATTTCCCTGAAGAAATTTTTTGTAAGTGAAAAATAAAGAAAATATAGTTTTATTCACTGGTCTGAGCAGCCTACATCACCTTTAGAAAAAAAAATAGTATTCTATTGGTTACCAGATGTCTATATTACAGTAGTCCTAGAAATGAAAACGGGTTTCCCTTTACACCATTTCCCTTCATTATGTGACTTTCATACCATTCTGACTTTTTGTTCTTTTTAGGATCTTTTTATGATCTTTTTGGCAGAGGAGATTTTGTCTTATCCGAAATATTTAGTGTGAGCTAGCTTGAACCAAGTTGAAAAAACCTGGTTTATTTTTTACACTGTTAGCTCAGCTCTAGTTTTGGCTCCTTGCTACAATTCTAGCCAGAGAGTAGAAAATCCCATTATTTTAATCTTTATTTTGCATGCACGTTAACCTGCAACTCTTATTTTTACTTTGTCAGCCCCCTTTGTGAAACAGATCAGATTCTATGCGAAGTAACCAATGATTTGCAGCTCCACATTGCACAGAACCATATCAAGCACACTTGTACTCTATTTAATCAAATGGAAGTTTCTGTACATTTTTTGTTGTACTTTGTCTTAGTGATGCTCTTTCTAGGTCTAACACATTAGGAGAATGGGTGCAATCCTTCCTTCTGACATGGCAAAGACCAGAATCATGTGAAGATACCACAGGCATCTAGAGTGGTGTTTTGGGGAATTATGTCATGGCAACAAGGTCGAAGTAAAACATTCCTACATAATTATATTCAGGAGGGGAAGTTATCACAGCGTATATTAATATATCAATTCAGATATTTATGTAATGCACTACTCATATATAACTTGCTGTATAATAATCAGAAATAATAATTTCCCTTCCATAATCATATTATAATTAATTGTTTCTATTATCCATCCTGTTTCCTTTTTCCTCTACTTTACCTTTTTCTCTTGTTTTCATTTTGTCCATTTGTACTATAGGAATTATTTAAATGTCTCATAAGTACTTCTCTCCTGAAGTAGTTTCTGGAGATACAGAAGCTTTGAAGTTCAGACTTAAATTATTCATATACCTCACTAATATTTCTTGAGACATATCACTCTGAAAACTTTCAAGTTGCAAACACCACAGTCTTCATACATGCTCAGACCTTGCGAGATCAATGAAAAGTTGCTGGAACTTACTAGTCTGGAAAATTTCTATTTTTGTATGGCAATTGCTGATGAACTTCAGAAGAATTTCCTATTTTCTTCCTTGGGTTGTGGTCTTTTGAGAATTGGCAAGTGAGAAAGAATGGTGGACTTTGTTCCTGAGGAAGCTCCACAGTGACTTGAAGGAGACTTCAGAGAGAGAAATGCTTCCTTGAGGTTTGGAAACTGTCAGAATTGGTGAGGAGATTTTACTTGATCCTTCAGAAATCCAGATGGGTCAGAAGTGAGTGTAAGAAACCAGAGAAAAGCTGTCTGAAACTAAATGCACAGGCTGTCAGATGTCAGGAGACTTAGCAAGAGTGGGGTTTTTCTAGTGTTTGAGACTACATGACATCTAACAGGCTGTGGTGGCATTTGTCTCTGAGATAGTTTTCCAGGTCTTTACTCATACAAAAGTAGAATTTCTAGATGATTTTTAAAATATGTTAGCTTTATAGAGAGAAGTTTCCCAGGTTCTGCATCTTCTTCTTATGGCCCAGTTTAAGTCAATGATTTCGGCAAATATAAAGGGAGGAGAGAAACTGAAATACAACCATAGCAGAGATCCCCTCCAACTTCACACATAGACTTATGCTCAGACCTATGCTCAGACCACTTTTAAAAGGTCTCCTACCCTAGAGACTCTGTGTTAGATTAAACAGATCAATACTTGTCCTGTCTGTCCCTGGCAGCAGGGAGAGCACCATAGATCATCATGGAACACCATGGCAATGGGATCATTGCCTCTGTACTTTCACTGTATGTTCCACAGGTTTTAGGCTCTAATCACCTACCAAACTACTGCCTCTAGATTTCTACTAGGATTTGATCCTAGTCCAAATCTTCAGCAGTGAAGTGGACCTTCACTGCTGTCTGGAGAGTGCAGTGTAGTAGTTATTTCGTGATCTTTAATTTGCAAAATTGTTTTGTATCAATCTTTTGCACTGCAGCTGGAGATGGAGGTAGCACCATCTTTCAGCTCCTTCTTTTGAGCAGCATTACTAAATTACAGTGCTTCACAAACAGATGCTTGGTCCAAACCAAATAGTTCATTTTGGTACACCTACTGAAATGCATTCTGGTTACTGGTGACATCTGTGAAGTGATGAGATGAAAAACATAACCTCAGTCTGAACTTCTATACAGTACTCTTTTTCTTCCATTTTAACTAGATTTTTATAGCATTCCACATCTTTGCTATGATAATATGTGTTTCTGAAATGATTCAATGCTATTAAGTATATAAATATGTATAAATATTATTCTGTTATTTTATCAGTGGTATTAATTATTAATAAGATTTTTTTGAAGATTATAACTGAAAATACAAGACAAATTGATAGAGGTAATAGCTAGTTTTAGTAATATTTCTGGTGATATGTTTGATTTAAACTATCAAGTGACAAAGAAGTCCTGAGCATTGTACCAGGTCGAGTAGGACTTTTCCAGACAGAGCTTGTCCCAGGGTAGGGCAGTTCCACCCAGAGCAGATTTGGGGCAGATTATTCCAGGGGTTGAGAGGGATGTGCCTGTGAAAAGATGCACAGTCATGGTCCATGAGACATCCTTTCCCCAGACAGGGAGAATGTGAGCAGAGTGCTACTGAGAGCAAGTGCTACTGAGTCTTTCAAATCAAAGTTTCCCAAGCTGTTTCTAGGACACTGCCTGGAAAAGAGCAGGAAAAGAGGTCTAAAAACAATCCACAGGAATCACAGAATCACAGAATAGATGAGGTTCAAAAGGACCACAGTGGGACATCTGGTCCAACCTCTCTACTTAAGGAGGGTCAACCTGGATCACACTGGACAAGAACGAGCCCAGACTATTCTTGAATATTTCCAGTGAGGGACACTCCACAACCTCTCTGGGCAATCTCTTCCAAGGCTCTGCCACTCACACAGTAAAGATGTTCTTCCTCATATTCAGGTGAAACTTCCTGTGCTTCAGTTTCTGCCCATTGCCTCTTGTCCTGTTGCTGGGCACCACTGAGAGGAGCCTGGAAACCTCCTCTTGACACCCTGCCTTCAGATACTGATGGACACTGATGAGGTTCCCTCTCAGCCATCTCCTCTTGAGGGTGATCTTGCCCAGTGCTGTAAAATGGATGAAGTTTTTGGGGCATCTCTAAAATTCTCTTCCTGTGTGCCTCTGACTGAATAAATCTTTTTGTTCACCACACCGAAAGTGGTACCTCACCCAGAATAACTGATATTCTACCAATTATGAAATCTTTTGAGGGTATAGATTTATCTCCCATCAGGCTATGAAGAGACATTAGCCCACATTCCCCTGTATTGCAGTAGATGAACTAAATACTCTTTCTTGGTGCCAGTATACATCAATATATCATCTGTTAATTGCTGTTTTCTTTGTAAAAATTGTTTTGATTATTAGTAGCTTGAAAAATACCTTTTAAGAAATACTGGTTGAGATGGCTATTTAGTGCTAGAATCATGAGGTGAACACAATGCATTTTCCAACAAGTGAAAAACCCTTTGTGTAGCCTAAAACTGCTTTTTGAGTTGTGTCCTTCCCTGTGCTACAAAATGCACTCTTCTGTTAGGCACAGAAATCAGACATTTTTACCGTGCCAAATGTTGTAGTTATGTGGGCAAATATAAGTGGGCCAAAGCACCCCAGTCCTTCTATTAGAAGGATACAATAGAAGGATCCTTCTTTTGGGATCCTTCTATTTGGATCCCAATAGAAGGGATCCAAAGATTCTGACTTTTTATTCAGAAGTGGTGTTCTTCCCAGACAGGAGAAGGCTGTGTAGTTACAGCCTCTCAGGCCTAAGTTTCTAGGGACCATTTCTTAGTTTCACAGTTTTAGGTACCTGGAATATAGAAATATGTGGATGGAAAATAAATGGTCATTTAAGAATCACAGTAATGTACTTTGTCTGTGCAGAGAATAATTAATTTTTGTCACAAATACACTTGATTATTACTGTACCACACAAAGAAACATTTAGCATTCATTAGGATTTCAATATTTTCTCAAAGAAATGAATCTAATAGTAGCATCTTTTTCCATCTAAAGATGATGTTACCAAATTGTGCTGTTGGCTATAGGATGGTGTATGTAGCAGAGGAAGGAAAGAGAGTGTGATCTTTTAATGACAGCTAAACTGTCTTTTTGACATCCTTCTGGTTTAATAGCATTTATTAGCTATTCATTATTCACTGTCAGAATACATTACTCTGTATTTGTAATATCATTTCCAGGGGACACACATTTTAATCATCAAAGTGCTTTAAAATCAAGCACAGTAGCAAAATCTTTGGTGCAATTTAGGTACAAGCTGACAAGTTAATATTTGCCTAAGCATGGGAAAAAAAAAGTTAAAAACTCATTTGTGGCTGAAGAATAAAAGGCCATGGAAAAAATGTAAGGCAAAACAACTTGAAACATCCACTGCCCTACTCAGACTGCTAAATTCTGAACTAGAGAAGAATACAGTGGTAAAGAGAGGTGCATAGAAACTGTGACACATCTAATGTTTGCCATTATATTTTTTTTGTCTGCAAGAGAATGATCACTAGCTTGTAAATACCAATTACAAGGCAGAATGAATACATTCACAAGGCATTGATATTTTATTTTCCATTAAGTTCATGACCAATAGACTATTTCATATGGAAAATCTATTACAAAAAGCCGTACAGCAGAAATATACAATCTATGTGTGACTAAAGGTGTGTAAAGGCATAATTGAAATTCCTAATAAATAAGTCCTGTCTGATTTACAACAGTAGGAAAATAGCAACTTTTTAATTTAATGTATATAGGCACAGGTAATCGCATGTAATTGCAAAATCGTACTTTCTTTCAAACCCTTCACTACAGTATCTGTATTTTCATCAAACTTCACTCTTTATCTTTTCTCATTTCCTTTTCATTTGATTTTTGTATAATAGTTTCTTTCATATTTGAAACAGTCTATTGGCCATCAACAGCAACAGAAGAAATCAGTGCTTTATCTAGTCTTTTCTGTTCATGACTTTTGGAACTGTTTCCTGCATTTCTGCTGCCAAAAAAACCCCCAAAGAAACTGCAGAATAGTTTGTGGAAGTCATGTGACCCAATGAGATACTTCTGTCTGGACATAAGAAGAAACAAAATAAATATACAAGCAAAGAAACAAAATAAATGTAAGTCAGAGCCTCATTCCATGCATCTCTGTTCTATATGGAGAAGGAAATGGTGTATTTGAGAAGTTAAAGCTCAGATGACATGAGAGTCTTGCCCAAAAATGCAGATGTCATATGAGTTACAACATTACAACTATTCATATTTCATCAAGAAGTAAAATGCATCCATGCACAATCTTGATATGTACACAAAAATGTGTTTCCTATGTTAACCAAGTTTTTCTGCAGTGGGCAGCATGACTCTTATTTATATTTATCTATAGTTGTTTTGCTTTTAAAAAAAACAGTAGAGAAGTTTAAATCTGATTCAGGGAATGCAAGTTCCAGTCACAGGATTAGCACAATAATTTGTGAGAGGTTTCCAAAAATAAGTAAAGGGCTTCTGGTAGGAACTCCATTATTAGCTCCCTCAGTGCTATAGCATCCACTGCCAAGACTCCAAGAGGGACAATTTTATGAAGTATTTCTATCCTGGTTTGAAGAATCAGTTTGATTTACTTCCTGGTGGACACTGAGATCAACTTCCAGTTTTTAAAGTGAAGTTAACCATTTCCAAATCTTGATGAAGATAGAAAACTTGTCAAAATATGCAGGTATCACTGCTTTGTAAACAAGATTCGTGTAGACTACATTTCTGTGTTTGGTAATATAAATTTGTAAATTAATTTGCAATATAGTTCCTTCTGTGCTTTCATACATGAGTGCTGTACTCTTGTGATGTGTATGCTGTGAACTAGCAAATGCTGGCAAGTGACACACTCTTGTCATTTCATAAGCTTATTCATTTTTTTCTTCTGACTAGTGCTATTTTATACAGCTTTTGGAATGAGTGGCTACTTCCCTGGGAGATGCTTGATCAGAATTGGTGATAAGTAAATTTATAAAATCAAACACTATTTTTAGTTCTCAGTGTTTTGGATATGCTCAGCTCTGTTTAATGGGCACTCTTGATTAGAATCTCTATCGCAAGTGTGTCTTTTTATTGAGATAAACTTCAGTAAAATACTCTAACAAATCTTCTGCAGCTTGTGGAAAGTTGATAATTTCTACCATGGTGACACACCTATTTCCTGGTTAGCAAGTGCATTATTTTCATCATCCAGTAAGACTTATTGCAAAATCTTCTGATAGCTGTTCTAAATTCAGTAGCATGTAAAGGTGTTGCAAGATTTGAAGAGAATTAATAGAAATTTGCCAGGGCTATCATGTGAAAATTTTAAAATCAGTGTCATCACTGGTTTATTGGACTGTATGTGTACATGCATAAACTTTTCATTTCCATTTGGAAATATATAGCTTAGTAATTTTTCAGTAACAGTGAAAATACAACATCCTTGATCCTAGCCCGTTTTGTGATAATCTCAGTATTTAAAGCTAGACATTCTCCTGATCACAGTGTTTTTGACTTGTGAAGTACTAAATGGCCAAGGACTTGACCTTTGACTGGATAGCCTGAGCAATAAAGGCATTCAAAGCATCAATTTTTGGTCTTAAAAGGGAAAGGATGGAAGCTCAGGTATCCAAAGTGTATTCCTGTGCTTCATTCTGGCACAGGCAAAAGTATTTGCAGCATTCGTTGTGATTCTTCTGTCTCTCCAAACATGTCAGGGAGGGTGGTGAACTCCTTGAGTTTTGGTTGGTGTGACATATTTTTAAAAACAATTTTAATTTTTTAAAATTTTGCTCAACTAGCAGCACTCTGTAAAGTGCATCTGAAGCATTTTTCCTTAAATGTTTATCTGCTCTTTTCAAGTATGACCAAAGTGGATCTATCAAAAATCAATGGGAGCTCAAGATTTTTGAAATAATACTGACCTATATTTTTTTGAAGAAATTTCAAAAGATGCTTCCTTCCACCTTTATGAAAATTTTTGTGACTAGCTATATATTCACTTAAACTTTTGCTTCCAAACTTTCTCTCTGTAATGAATTAATTAACTTTCAGAAATGCAAAATACTTTGCCCCAAACCCACAAAAAACTACCAGCGTAAGATAGTTCATATCCCAAATGATCTACTGCACTACTAATATTCAGTAATAAAACAATTTTTTGGCAGAGGAAACATATCTGCAAAGAGGAATAAAGTATTGCTAAATCCTTTCCTGATTTGTATACATATCATACATACAGATCTTGGTTTTGGTGATGGGACACTCTGAGGAATGCTGATTAAAGCATTTCTGTGGAACAACTTTCAGTAAAATGAATACCTCTCTGCTATGAATATGGACATCACATTTCTACTGGGTTGGAAATGGATCACTTTTCTGTGAGCATGAGGCAGCTGGTGCAGAGATAAAAGACAATGTGGTCTAGCTCACATCTGCTGGGTGTGTGGACCTTGAACAATATTTCCTGTCACTAGGACTATCCATTTTTTTTTTTTTTTAGATCTCATTTTTAAATATATTTTATGGCAACAACACCAATATCTAAGATCTGGAAAATTGTCTGTGAAACTGTCTCCTGTGAATTACTGGTGCAGTGGCTCAGCCCATGACCCCCCCAGGCTGGGCTCTGGCCTCTGTTCCCCATGAGCATCACAGTCATTTTCAGGTGAACTCTGTTCAGCCTGATGAGAATTGTGTAGCTTATGGAGAAATGGGACATTCAAGGATGTCTGAGAGAGCTTTTCTGCTTTTAGAGTCTTTTTGTTGTTTTTTTGTTGAAAGTAATGCATTTCCATGTAAACAAAGCCATTTGATGAAAATCAATTGGTAAAAATACTGTTTATAATAAATATAGTTTTGATGGAAATGGTTTTTACATAGTTGTAATTAACAATGCAGTAATGCAAATAGTACCTGCATGTTGAGGTTAGATATGAACACAGGCTTTGGAGAAGGTTACAATTTCCAATGACTTTCATAATTTTCTTAGAACTGAGCAAACATATCAGGATACTGATATCAGGAGCCTTGTTAAAGCTTGATCTTGCTGTCACTTCAGTGGGAGTAAGACTTGGACCCCAAGTAAACTTCTAAGATTACTGTTACTTAAATTAATTAACTATCTTCTACCTTCCAGCAGTAGCTGCTGTTAAAATTTCAGTTTATTTTCTAAACTGAAATTACAGTAATGGTAAAGCATTAAACTTTGTCTCTTTTATATGACACTATTTTTGCATCTAATAGGAATATGCTTTCTGGCATTTAATATTCTTCCTTTATTACAAGTCTGTCTGCCTTTCATTACATTTTCATTTTTCTTATGGTGACTATTTTTCATATTTATCACAGTGGTTAAAATTGTATCTGTCACAATCAGCAATCATATAAATTCCTGAAATGTTTATTGATCTGTAAGCAACAGGTACAATAAATTCAAAAATGTTTCTCAAAGGACAGGAATTAATTCAGGTATCTTGGACATAGGCAAAATACTCTTACTGTGGTGAGGATGTTAATTTATCATGCAGTAAATCTTTTGCTTAACTGGTCAATATTAATTATGTGCAATAGCAATGAAGGCAGTTGTAGGCAGTGGTACAACAGAAAAAAAAGGTCTTTGCTGAAGAACAGTTTTTAGTGTTATTCTAAAACAACAGTGTTAAATTACAATATTCTTACTACTAATGGGTTCCAATAATAAAAAGAGTATAAATCCATAAACTATCTTATTTACTAAAAATGAAACCTAATGCTTTGTTCAGACTGTTTCTTGTTTCAGATTTTATTTTTTAATCTTCTGTGTTTGAGATTTGTAGGAAAAGAAATTCAGCTTTTTACCCATTCTAAAATCAGTGTTGACAAATATCCACAGTCAACACAAATAGACTTGGTTTCACTTTCAAACTGTACTGAAAATTCATTGCCAGAAAAAAGCCAAGGTTAATTCTTTTTGGCAAATGTTCCATTAAGAGTCATGCAATTATCCTTCTGCCTTGCTTTCTGAGGAAAGCCTAATTATCCAAGGTCTGTAGAGCCCACATAACCAGCCTGCTAAGGCATATTTCAGTTTCCTGTAAACTCTACCCCAATAAAACACTTTTATTTTAACTAGAGAGCTATATAGATGTCCAAACCTTGTGTGTTTGTGGGGAAGGAAGGGGCTGAAGGTGTGACTGACCTGGTGTGACTTTGTTCCTCTTCATTGACTCAGTGTCTCTCGTTTCACCACTGAGTCTTCCTTGTCTCAATAGCTGAGATTCCTGACAAAGCTGAGACCTCCATTTCCTTGCCGCTGGCTGCTTGGCAAGGGATATTCACTGCTCCAGATCATCACTCCTATATCCTTAAATGGTTGGAAACTTCAATGCTCTGTAACTGTTGAATCAGAGGTAAGGCTGAGGAGAAGGTACACAGCTCAGTGCTTCGGGTGCTGTTTCAGGACTTCAGAGACCTAGGGCAAGTCTCTGAGCATACACCTGCATGTACAGCTGGGCAACAGTCTTGGAAATACCTTTTACATCTCCCTGTTCCCCTGGCTGGTGACAAAATTGCTTGTGACAATTCACCACTGCTCACAGAACAACAGAGAAATAAATTTCCATCCTGAAGTGTTTGAGGAGAGGAGCAAACAGCTCACTTCACTTGTGGAGAAGCAGCTGAGGGGGGTGGCAGGGCAGTGACAAAATGAGCTATGCCAAAGGAACCCATGGAGAAGAGAGACAGTTTCTGCTTGTACTGCATATGGCCAAAGTGGCTGCAGCAGCAGCATACAAGTGAGGTGTCACCCACTGCTCTGTGCTGCTTGATGAGGACATGTTCTCCCAGTTCTTCAAATGCTGCCTGATATTTTCATTCAAAGGGATAGCATGAAACAATTCCTGGATATGGGGTCACCCATGGTACAGTGCTGCACCATTGCTGTGCACTTTCTGATTTTTGTTAAGTAGAGGGGTGCATCACTATGCTGTTGGAGTATTAAAAAAAAATTATTTTCACTATTTAAATAGACATCTAAAAATGTCAATTTTACATAAATAGTATAAAACACTGATTATTTTAACATGTGAAATGATGATTCCATGTTGTCACCATTCCTTATTTTTGCAAAACTGTCATCAGAGAGAAAGTGTCCTGGGGGGAAAGAGTAGAGCCTGTGAAAGCTGTTTGGGACTCCCTTACCTCATTGTTCAATGTCAACAGCTTCTATTTTTTCTCAGGCTTTTCAGACAGTGAGTGAGAAAACTGGCCCAGGACATTCTCCTGTGCCCTGAGTGGAAGTGACATAAGCAGCAACATGCTGATAAATAATTTTTCCTAAAGCAGGAGGATCTCATCCAAACTACTTAATGGGAACAGTTTGGGGCTACTAATGTCTCTTGTCTGGGAAAGCACTGGTTTCAGGAAAGACTCATGAAAGCTGTGTCAAGAGGGCTCTGTAACAGAAAAATGATGCTGGCATTTGCAGGGCAATAGCTGGGCCTGTGTCCTGGCCAGTTGGCTCACCAGAAGCACAGAAACATCACAGGATATTCTGAGCTGGAAGGGACCCACATGGATCATCAAGTCCAGCTCTTAAGCAAATGGCCCATACAGGAATCAAACCAACAGCCTTGGCATTATCAGCACCGTGCTCTGACCAGCTGAACTAGAACAGATCTTGAGGTGGCCAAAATGGGTGACAGAGTGATCAGGAGGATGAAGGAGCAGAGCAATAAACCTAGGAGATACACATTATTGTTAGGAGGTAGGGAATAGGTAGTCTTTTGTATTCTGCCTTGGAAGTAAACTACTTAAGATCTGTAGCTTGGACTACTAACCCCTCTTGGAGTCTTACAAATCACAGCATGTATGAAAATAATGCAAACTATAATATAAATTTTTTCAAGTACTTAGAAAACCAGTTGTCAAACACTCAGGTAGTACCAACTGCACTCCTGCACTCCCGTAATCTGTCTTTGTGACATAAAAAGTCATTTCTTCCTAGAGCCTTTTCTCCACACATCTATGGGTTTCTACCATACTTTTTACTTTTGCTCCTGAATGAGGTGTAACTCCAACAAAAAAAATCATAGTATTGTTACATTTTTGAACTGTCCTGGTTCTTGGATATTTATTCAAATCACAACCATTGTCCTTTTGTTTCCTCTTTTTCTACAAACTCTACTAAACCAGGCCTTGGTTAGGCTGGATAGCGGACAGGATTTCCTCAGGCAGCCATGAAAAGAGAATATCATGGGCAAGAAATAGCAACAGGGAGCGTAGGTGGCTGAAGGAAGGAAAAAACTCTAACAAAAATAATTGCAAAAAGTAAAATTATCCATCTGTCATTGTTGTGATGTTGTTGCCCTGTAAACATACCTAAAATTTCAATCTTTTGTCTTATAATATAAATACAATTATTTTAGGTACTGATCCCTATGTAAAAATTTTTCTTGAAGAAAACTATTTTTATCTAAGAGATTAATCATTTTGATGTGTCATTTTTTATTTGAATCTAGGTAGCCAAATACAGAGTTTTACAATGCCAGTACAAGAAGTAGACATGAACTATTTCTTTGCAGAAGTGAGGCAATAGCTCTGAAATACTTCTGTTACATTATTTAATGAAAAATTGCTACCTTTTTTCCAAAAGTGTAAATCAGGTATGGATGCTTATAGCAGCCAGAAAAATCTAAGATATAATGAAAAGATACATCATCAGAGTAACTAAGGAGAGTTAAGATATAAGAGTAAGTAAAGATGCCCAGACCCATAGTGGCAGTTTATGAAAAATCTCCATATTTGAGGTTTGCATCTCAAGTCAAGTTTTTATTTCAAAGCCCATAGCCACATGAGACTTGAGGTAATCAGGGTGCAGTAAGACTGAGATTTTTACTTTAGTGTGTTCATATTAGTGGCTCAGGAGCAGCTCCTGGTGTTGTTTTGTTTTCAGCAGATGATCTCCATTTATCTGTTCCATGGAGACACTTTATTTACTTCCACTTTTACTCCCAGAGGCTCTTCAGAGTAGAGCAATGAGTTGTGTGTCTTAGAAACATACCATAGAATCTTAGAATGGTTTGGGTTGGAAGGGACCATAGAGATCATCTAGTTTCAATCCTGTCCTGAACAGTGATACTTTCCACTAGACCAGGTTGCTCAATGTCTCATCCAACCTTTCTCTGAACTCTGCCAGGGATGGGGCACCCACAGCTTCTCTGGGCAGCCTGTTCCAGTGCCTCACTTCTTTCACAGGAAAGAATTTTTTCCTGTACCCAACCCTAATCTTTCAGTTTAAAGCCCTTGTCCTGTCACTACAGGCCATTGCCAAAAAGTCCCTCTCCAGCTCTCCCCTGTAGGCACTGCAAGGCTGCTCTGAGCTCTCCCTAGAAGGCTCTTGTCTGAAGGTCTCATAAATCATCTCTTGCTCTATAGGAACAAAATAGGTGTTAGTGAGGTTTTATTTATTTTGAAAAGTTATGTGAAAGGTTCATTTTTTCCCCCATTTTGGGAATGACAGCGCACTTCATTCTGAGATGCAAAAAACTTTTTAAAAATATATCCATTTAGTTTTTTTGGAGCACGTTAAGTGCTATTTATATCAAAGCAAGACACTTTGCACTGGGTTTTAAAGTAAGACATCTGAAACACACTGTCAGGTACATGTATATATAATTTAATGAATTTGCTTGGATTTTTTGAACAGAGCAGAAGCGAGCTAACTGTTCCTTTGATGCTGCAAATGATGACAGTGAAGAAATCAGAGGCTGGGTATAGCTGTGAACATGGGCCATAAAAGGCTGCAGCCACTGCCAGGAGCTTACTTCAGGTACTAATTCCTTTTCCTTTGCAAATTACAGAATCAAAAGAGATCAAAAATGAGATGACAAGATAACATCTCATTTTACACAGCTAATTGAGAGCTCAAACCCTCGTATCAAATACTTTGGCAGAATACAATAAAGATGAAAGGTAAATTCTGAAAATATTTAGAACATATAAAAGAAATTTTATCTTTTCTTTGGGTATGTAAATACCCTATAGAAATCAGTAGTTTCCACTGTGTTTCACAGGACATGTATTTCTCTAGTACTTTCCAGTTTTCTCTGAAATAACCTTGTAATAAGACAAGGTTAAAAATGTCAAATGTTAACTAGTGTGTCCATGGAAACAGTAGGAGCTGATGGAGCCATGTGTACAGTAAGACTGTTGTCTTTAACCCTCCTACAGGCAAGGCCTTTTCTTTAAACCTTCAAGAAATGTAGAACCTTAAAAAGAACATACAAAATAACGTTTCAAGAATTTCAAAAAGGTACAGGATCAACAGCTGGGCTGGAGAGTCTTTTGGTTTTGCCACAGACTTCCTAACTTCTGTGGGCATGGATAAGTCTCTCCAACGTCTGTTTATCTGTTTACCCCCTATATTTTTCTTTCTTTTTTCTTTTTCTTTTTTTTTTTTTTAATGCCACTATCTAGACTGTCATTTGAGAAAAGGACTGTCTCCAATGGTGTATTTGTTACAATGCAGAGCACTTTGGGATTCTGATCTGTAATATCATCAGGTGCTACTGCAATGCTGAATCTACATAACAAATATTATATAAGTACCAAGCCACATGTGTTTTAAATAGCTTTGGAAAGACTGAAAGGTGTTTTGCTCTTGCTTTAGTAAGGTACAACCAAGGATACTTTCTTTTTCTAAGGCCCTACCCAGCTGAGCAGGGGTAATGATTCACTGCTTCCCTAATCTTTTCCTTCATTAGACATTTTTAAAACTGAAATACCAAATTGATGGAGGGCTGAGGGTTGAATAGAAATATGAACTATTGCTATATCATTTTTCTAATAGATTACTGAATTTCAGTAACATCATTCATCTACCACAAGAAGCCCACAGACCTCGCTGTCATTTTCTGCTGAGGCCATAAATCCATGACAGAGCACATTAGTCTGAGCAGAGAACTCTGCTGAAGTGGGTGTTCAGCATTTAAGATAGACTTGACTTAAACTCACCCTGGTTAGTGTGAGTTTAGAACAAGTTTAGCTGCAGGTGAGCAAATTAAATCAGGCAGTCAGGTTACAAAAGGGCTTTCTCTCAGGAATCCATCCCTTTTGTATCACCTTGGTTGCTTTCTGGCTTTAGGAGCAGTACCTGGGAGTAGACGTCTCAAATAGAGTATTTCAAAATATAAGGCATAAAATGCTTTTCAGAAGGCAATGAATGCAGTTTGCACTGGGATGCTTTGTAGTTGGAAGGGGTTTCCATTTAAGTGCAAAATCAGCTTTTCTGAAAAGAAAAAAGTCTAAACACTCCACCTGTTCTAAAACCCAAGCCAACAACATTGCCACCCTTAATCTATATAAAGTAAATTTTGGAAGTCATAATATGATCCAGACTACAAGTTCTCATTTATTTCCTTGATGAAATTGAGTTACATTTTATTATTGTTCCATGTGCTACTAGTATAAATTCAATATATGGTACAATTTTTAATTAGCAGGAAATGAAATATAATGACATTAGCAAACAAAACTCTAAAAGCAGCTCTAAAAATCCATACCATATTTTTGTCCTCAGAAGAAAGCTGGATCAAGCATGTTTTATTTTCTGCAAGTCTACTGCTTTATTTGGTGACATTTTCTAAGAAAAAAGTCTTCTCCTGCATTGTGTGCATTTATTTCTCATATAATTTAAAACTAAGGTGCTTTAGAACAGCTTTAAAACTGTTTTAAAACTAATGTGCTTTAATTACTGATTTATACCACTGAGCTGCAGAATTACGTCTCTCAATTTCCTTACCTTTTATTTCAATGCAGGAAAGCAAATATGATCTATTAGAAATAGCTTAAAAAATCCCAAACAAACAAACAAACAAACAAACCTGTCAGGTTTTAAAAGCACTACTATTCTTGAAAATAGTGGTTGTAAAAGGAAAGAAGAAGGAAAGGGTATATATAATAGAGGAGACACAGTTTAGACTGAAGGAATGGACAAAAAAACCCTTCCACATTGCATTTGAGGTGTCTGTTTCAAGGAAAGAAGGAAGGTGATTACCAGGACTGTTCTTGCAGTCTCTAGTGTAATAGTTGCTGTCTTAAGAAACACAGCCTGGGACCATCAGCTGTGTTAAATCGCAGTAAGTGATGAGAGCGCTAACAAAACCCACAAACAGCATGTGTCTCTCTTTTGACTGCATTCATGGCTCATGTTTCATTTATTTCACAGATTCAGGAGTGCTAGGAAAAACAAAAAGATACTGGGTATTAATTGTTAGCATTTCAGAGGAAATATCACAAAACATTAGGCAGAGCGATTGCCGCAAGCCAGGAAAATTCCATTCTCTGTTCCCTCCCAGATCCGAGACCCCTGTGGATGTTACCCAGCCAAATGCAAATGCCTGATTTTTGCACAGCCTATTCAGATCCTCTCTACTTTTGTTTCAAGATCATGAAATTGAATGTGAGGTCAATTTTAACTCAGATTTTACAAATCTGAAGTCTCATCTTGCATGGAGAGAGCCCCAAGAAAGGCGTGTGTCCTTCTGGCTGCCTTGAGTAAGAGCTGTTCACCTGGACCTGCTTCCTCCTGTGCATCCCAAATGGTGCAACACTGGAGAACCAGCTGAGGAAACCAGAGTGTTCTTTAAATGCCCAATGAGCAGATGCACATCCATGTAGCACCAATACACATCTAGTTTTGGGGATAGTTTGTGCGAGTGACAGGAAATTAGTGCCAGGCTCCTCTGTGATCCTCCTCACCTGGAGGACCAATCTGTACCATCCCAGAAAAGGAAGCCACCATCAAAATGAGTCTGGGTCCATCCACCCTGGATAAGAGGCAGTAGGATTATTTTGTAATGTCAAGTAATGCGTGAATGGGTAAAATAATGATTTTAAAAATACTTCTCTCTTTTTTTTTTCCTTTCTGTTTAACGTATTTCCTTATTTTCACTTATTTCAATTATTCCCTTGTCTCTATTATCAAAATTCATTCAGCCATACATATGTAAAAAATTTCCCATTGACCTGGAGTGTACTATTTCAAATCTCATCTGATTAAAGCTTTTGTCTTAACCTGATCTTTGTCTTTACATGCTATGTACTTCTCAGGAAAATCTACACATTTCTGCTAGAGCAGAAATATTAAACCTCTTTTGTTTGGTTGGTTTTTTGTTCAGACAGAAAGAGTGAAGGAAAATGAAGGGATGTAATTGTCCTCTATATTTCAGAGATAATTATTTTACTTAGTAAATCTAGAGTTTTGGTATGGAAATTTAGCCTTACACTTCCAAATAAAACCATGGCAGGAGATTAATCTCTACAATTTAAGCAATATGATTAACTAATCCACTCTTTGAGTCTATGTTGGGTATCTTAGCCTAACAATTTGTAATGTAATCTATCATGATAATCAGTAAAATGCGTGTAGTTTGCATAATACTTTAATAAGTGTGTTTGCATATAAAATAAAACTTTAATTGCTGGTTTGAAGAGGTCAATTTTAGCAGTTCTCTGTCAGCCTTATTTTGATGAATCAAAGTAATTTATACATGTAGCTTATTTCTGTGTCTGAATTTATTGTGCATTTTCACTGGCTTTTATTGAAGGAAATTAGGGACAGTTTTCTGAGACTGGAGTCTCAGTATCTGCTAGGTGAACAGAAGATTGTGAACAGCCACAGCCTTCTCCAGGTGGGGATGGGGCAGGGGGGGATGGATGGCAGATGGCGAGCACAGAGCCCAAACTTTGTGTGGTGGGTCAGAACATTAAAAAATGTACTCTCTAGCAGCTCTTTCTTGAGAATTTTGGGGTGGGCAGGGGGGGTGGGGTGGGTGGATGTGGTGTTGTGTCTTATTGAGGACAACAGTGGAAACACCATTTCATTTCCCTGTATAAGAATTTTTTGTGATCAGGACTTTTCCAAGCAAGGAGAGGTAGGTTGAACCTTTCTGCTCTGCTTAAGAGAATCCAAAGTGCTAACCATAAATGTGGGTCCAATCTGGCAAGCTCTGGCACACTCCTGTATTCTCTTCTGCAGAAAAAGTTGTTCCTGGAATGGTCCCACTAAAGCTGCTTGGTACTGCTCTGTGAGTAAACATATGTGTAAGTATCTGTGGCATGTCTATGATGGCTGGAGAAGCACAATATAGAACTGAGAACTGATTAAATATGGAAATTGTCTTTGGTAATGAATAATTCTCCTGAAAAGAGAGAGATGAGTTAGTATACATCCCTGTACCTTTTTTTGGGAGTCGTTCTGCATTCTGCTATATCCAAGAACAATTTTCCTCTGTACTGCCTAAACCCAATACAATTAATTAATAGTGGTTTCAATTGCCATTTCCCATGCTGACTAGATTTTAAGCACAGTATCAGGTCACTATACACAGTAGGGAAATGGCTATTTTCTTTGAGTCTCTGTAGTATTCAGACAGCTGGTGCAGGTTCATTAGGGAAATTTGAAAAAAAAAGACCCCTCTATTTATTTTGGTTTTGGGTGAGAGCTGCCCTTCATTTTCAAGTCTATTAAGTCTTTCAATTCTCTTGCAGGGCAATTCAATGCATTTTGTATGTTTTAACAATAACTGTGAAGTATTGTAGGATAAAATCACTAGGAGAGACTGGAGCTGTATAACCTGTAGCAGTTTCTCCAGTATGTAGACACCAGGTCAGAGAGCCAAAATGTAGGTCTCAGCTGCAGAGAACTACACCTCAAATTATAATGCTATTCTGAGGAGATGATAAGGATCTTCTTGAAATAAAATAAGCAGAATGATTCCCTTATTTTATCATGTGTTCCCAAAGAGGTAAAAATCCCTGAAAGAAAGAAGAGTTGCAGGGATATTCACAGTTCCCACACTGAGGAAATGGATGGCTTTCTGGTGACAGATCAGGCCCAGCTTATAGTGAGGACAAAGCACAGAGAGCCTGCTTGGCTGCAGAGGGTCCTGACCTAAGCAGAGACTTTGAAGAAGTTTGGGGAATGAAAGCACCTTGAAAATCTCTGAGGGAGAGAGCACTGTTCATTTCAGGAAGGCAATGAGATGATCTCAGTTTTGTCATGTCCCAGGGGACAAGTCCAGCGTGTGGATGCGGATAGAGTGACCCAACAGGACCCTTCACAGGAAAAGCACAGATGAATTGTCAACATCTTGTCTTTCATTCTGACCTTTTCATACAGCTTTAGGCCTGGGCTGTGTATGGCCACAAACATACAGGCACTGTGAGGTCCTAACAATTATGAGCTTCATTAGCTGAAATCCTAGGAGCTAAGATCCATAGGTACACCACAGTGAACAGCAGGAACTCTACTTATGGGTGCAAAAACATAAAATTAAGTTGTTATGGCAGAGCTGATCCTAAAGTTGATTAAAAATCTACAAAAGTTCCAATATAGCAAAGTCAAACATGACTGTTATTCTTTGTTTGCAAGAATGCCTTTGGCATTAAGGTGCTAAAAAGAGTTTAAAGCAGGATCCTTTTGAAAAATAATCAAAATCATTCTGTAGCAAACTTTGTGGTTTCCCTTCTCTTTTCTTGTAATGGGAAAATCACTATCCACCCTTAACATCCCTATAATTTACAAAGTTTCATAACATGGCTGTAGACATTGGTTCTGAGGCTGAATTTATGCCAGATAACTTCTGAGCCTAGAAACAAATGGGTTTTGGCATGTGAAATAGAGTTACCCCAGGGACTTTAATCTTAGTCTGAAAAAAGCTTTTTAAAGTTTTCTGAAATGTCATGTAGGAAACCCATGTATATAGGGGCCAGATTATGACCCAATTATCACCTGTGCAAATCCAGAGTGATTACACTGAGTTCAGGGGAGATGCTCAGAATTTGAAATGACACCAGCTACGACCAGAATTTAGCTTGTTGTCTCCTGTGCTAACTTAAGATCTAAATATTCCACCAGAAGCATTGAAAGTTTAATTACATGGCCTTTTTTTCCACTTAAACTCAGGCGTTAGGAAAGTAAATCTTCCTTTTTTATGCATTGCTATTTCATAGTGGGTTTTTTTCTAACAGAAGTGATAGTGTGGAATATAATTTTCTGTTGGCAATTTGTTTTTAATAAGGTCTTTAACATTCCAGCTATTCAAAGCTCCATGAAGCAAAGTTACTGCTGGTTGCACTTTACTCTAAAAGGTAATGATGATTATCAGCTAGGCAGAGTGCTGTAAGATAATTCAGGTAAACTGAAATAGCTAATGTAGATTACAGTGAATTAATTATTTGGAGATGTTCAGCAAAGGATTGTTAAAACTGTACTGTAAGTCCTCTGGGCCAAGAACCAGGTTTTTATTCTATGTTCACATCCCAGGACAGCAGGACCTGTGACTGTGGCACCTAGGCACACATAGTGCAAATTATGAAAATAGAACATCCCCAAGCAAATCAATAATGGGTGACTCTGATCTCAGAGTGGTGAAACTGTGTTGTCTTAACAGTGTTATACCCTATTTACTGCAGTGTAACTGTGCCCCACTGCAGGTATTCCCCTACCCAGCACTTGAGTTTTATTACAGCAATAATGACTACAGCACAGGGCATTTTCAGTGGATCTTTATTCTACTCTGTCACAGGTTCAGGGCTGCTGTGGGAGATGCAGTAGCACTTCTTTATAGTATCAGACCCAACTCTCTTTGTCTGGCACAGAGTGAAGCATCTGATAATGTGTCCTACCCTTGGACACACTATGCTACACAGCATTCAAGTGGTTAAATGATCAAGTGTTTTTCATAGCCTCTGGTTTCACCCCAGGCCATCAGTTTCATTTCAGCTGGCCATGAATCCTCAGGAAATGCTCTACAGATAGATTGTTTGACTTACACACACAATTATGGATTTACAGTACACTGCTGTCTGCTGGAAAGTAATGGGGAAGGAGGCAAGAGTTAAAATCTAAGTTAGCTGTACCAGTGACTTGGGTTCCCATGTGCAAAGGGATGTAACTCTCTGTGAACATGCTGCAGCAGCCTCCCACAAGCTCCCTTTGCTTTCTACTTTTTTTCCCCTTTGCTGCACACACAAGCTTTCCCATCACTTTCCAGATGTCGTTTGCCTTTCTCCCCAGGACTCAGTCAGTTCTCTGAGCACTGGAGAAGATGTACCCACCAGATGCCCATTGCTGATTCTGGTGCGGCCACAGGTGGAGCTGCATTGCCAGCACCTCCACGCCAGCTGCACTCTTTGTTGCTAGGATTTCTCTTTCACAGAGGTTTTTTCTTTACATGGGAATAATAATTTCTTTCCACGAGAGCTTTGGCCCTATGTTTTTCCATTTGCAGGTTGCAAATGAAGGCCTCTAATGCAGACTGGATTCTCTGTCTCTTGAGACACTGTCTTACACAGAAATTTGCTCTGATGCCACAGAACAAAGTGATAGGATCAAGTGATAAGGGACAGAAGGGAGATTGAGCAGACCAAGTTCTAACTGTGGAAGGGGATTGGCATAGTAGGAGCAGCTTCTGACTGTTCTCCCCTAAACTTCACAACATTTGCCCCTAAACAAAGCTTGTGGTTTGGGCTCTTACAGTGGGTCTTTTAATCACCTGGTGAAAAGAAGGTGCCGAGTCCCAAGTAACAAACGTTTAAGCATTACTGCTTTGGCATTTGACCAAAACCGAGTTATATTTATTGGGAAGATCAAAACCATCTCAGATTTCTCACATTTAATAAGAGATGAAAGAGATAAGATTTTTTTTCCCAGTTAAATGTATTTAAAAGCCAGAAGGGGAGAACACCTGAATTACTGTCACATACTGCAGGACCTATCAATCTCAAGTGAGTGAATAAAACTAAGCTGTGACTCAAATTCTCAAGGAAAAGATTGAATACGGACAGAATAAGTTATAACACTTGTCTGTAATGTATATTTTTTCTCTGAGAGCAAGGACACACAGATGTTTGAACAAGTATATGGAAAATTTGGATACCTCTAAAACTGCAATCCAAAGTCTTCTGCTTGAACGTTGCTTTATGGAGACAGATTTAGATTTTACATGGAATGCACCTTTCAAAACAAGGCCTTTTTATACAAAATAATTGTATTTTTATAATATTAAATGGATTTCTTGACATCAAAGAGGGAAGAGATGGGGCCAGTCCTTCTCCTCCTAATGGGCCATAACTTTCTCCAGGGAGGGGCTAATCTGTATCTTGGATGCTATTGACTCTTTAGAGAGATGCACATTTTTTTTATACTCTGTTCACTTTTCAGGAGTTAGTGGTTGTCTAGGTCACTTAACCAAAAGATGAAGCTTCTGAAGTACCCTAAGGAATGGGACTTTTATGGGAGCTGGGAGACCTAACCTCTGTCCCTAGCCCAAGAACAGTATACACAGTTTAAAACAAATTATCCTTAGATAAAGTTGAGGCTCAAGTCCTCCCAAAGGATGCTGCTTAACACATCTGAAACAGTGAATCTCTGAGGTCAGCACAAGGTGCAAGTGCTGCTGGGGAATTCAAATGAGCAGGAAGCACTGGAATGGTGTTGGTAGAGTGCTTAAAATGTTCTCCTCAAAGATTTTGAAATTCTTCTGGCAGTAAAGTGAACCACCAAGCACAAGGCTATTATGTCCTGAGTGAGGGCACTGTCAAAAAGAGAGATTTGCTTCCTTCTGCACTGTGTTTTTCACAATCTTCATTTTTTGAAAGGAAGAGCTTTATCTTTCAGTCTCAAGAGGTCAGAAGGGTGTGTATTAGCTCTGTAAGTTGCTCCTGGGTGTACCTGAGAAAAGTACATGTCCTTAATGGACTGGAGGAATGTTTTGTGTTTTGGGGATTTGGTAGGTCTCAAAATGCTGTTCAGCCTGGTATTTTCATTGGCACGGTTCTCAGGTGACTCTGAACATTCATGAAGCTGGATGTAGGAGGTCTTATTCAGAGGGAGCCTAAATTGTGGATCATATGTGCAAAAATTAAGGAAAAGCCATATACACGGTGGGTGCACCCATTTGAGAATGTGAGAGAGAAAAAAATATAGTCTATTCCTCTGGTATTGAGCTTCATTGGACAAACAGTTTTGTGTATTGGTAAATAGATTTTTGTTGTGCTAACAAAAATATTAACAATTTTATCTTTAAAAAGTATTAACATTTATCTTTCTTTAGAGAGGGAAAATGTCCAAAAACTTAACAAAACAAAATTGACTTTTCTCGTGAAATAAGATTGCAAAAAGCTTTGGCTTCACACAATGTGTTTCAGAAATGTTGAAAAAGTTTCATTCAGAAACTAAATCATGAAGTACTTCTGTATTTTTAATGTTCTTTTACATAAAACCAGTTTAATTTCCCAAAGTAATAATTTCCCAAAAGTAATTTTGAAGCAGAAGGTGAAACACTACGTTAAACAAGTGTTGACATTATTGAAATGTTTTACTTTGATTTTTCTTTAAATAAAAAAGTTTTCAGAGTTGATCTTTTCTTAAAACGTGAATTTCAGGAATGGTTATGTAGTTGTTTTCCCACTGGAAATCTGTATTGACATGGGAGTTCAAATAGAACTTAATGCTCAGAATTTTATATGAAAATCTGGGTGTTTTTGAAACTGGAATTGATGCATAAGAAATAATTTGTAAAGAACTGTTTTGCATGCTCCTGCTGAAATTGCACAACTCCAGTAACATTCACACAAAGTAAATTTGGACCAAAGAAGTCTTAAAAGCACCAGAACAAAAAGAAGCCAATCTGCCAATCTGTAGATTAACAGTTTTTTTCTCAGAACACTTTTCAGAGAAGTCTCCTTTTTTTAATCTTCTGCACCAGAACACAATGAGTGAATGGCTTTGCAGCTACTGTCCCAAGTGAGACAGCTGTAGGATTAAGCAACCACTACAGTGCACACAGTAGAGGCCACATGGGGTCCTAAAGGGGTGAGCCCTACCAAAACCTCCCTGCAGGGTGAACATGGCCATAGGTTTGAATGCTTGCTCTTAAACCCCAGGTGTAGATAACTGCCACATCATTTTCTACTGTTATTAAACTCTTGGTGTGTGATTCGCTGCACTCATGTCTGAGTTATTTTTTGTGCTCTGAGTTGCACCAAACACTTGTATGTGACAGGGCATTAAATCATCGAGAGACCACAAATCTTGAGTAGGCAGGACTTGTCCTATACTTGAGATTTCTGCTGAAAAATTGAAACACGAGACCTAAATGAAAGTCTCTCACTGAGCTTTCAAGGCAGTTGTTCTGACAGTAGTGGCTGAGATCTCCAAAGGTCCTACAGTGATGTATTTAGTTGTCAAGAATTAATGTTTTAAAGGTTTCCTAAGAATAATTCAAATATACAAAGTGCAGACGTAGAGGTCAATAGATATGTTTGAACCAGTTCATAAGCATGCAAGATCTATTAGAGTTTAAAGGATCAATAATTCTCTTCAGAGCCCATACATATGCATTGACAAGACAGCGAGGGTGGTTATTATAGTCTCTCAAATCAATAGTCCACATTTAAGAACTGTATGAAAGGTGGTTTTAAATGTGCACCAGATAAGGCATTGCCCTGTTGTTAGAGATCCAGGTATCAAGAAGTGAGCTATAGCCAACTCCAAGGTGAGAAAAATCCAGGAAAGGCCTCATGTCTGATCTTAGGGGCTCCTCAAAACATTTTTGGACCAAATGTTAAATGATATGACTAGCTTTATTGCAGCAGCACTGATATTTTTTTGACAGTCCCAGGTGGGTTCTGAGCACTACCATTTACTCATTCACATCAACACTACATGTTTTCTCAGCTTTCAAATACCAGGCAATGTCTAATATGCAATTAAGAAGTTAGTTTAGAACTTTTTATTGTCAGCAAGGTATATCTTATCTTTGAAACAAACAGACAATGCAAAACAATACAACATTCCACCAAAGGTCCAGACAAATGAAGTATTACTAGAACCAGATTGCTGTAGCTGAGAAACATGCTGAATTATCCTGATTCCAATGGGTTTCAGCTACAGAACTGTGAATGTCAGATAGAGGTCCAACCCTGATATATTTAATTATAAATATTTTCCCCTGAGAAATCTGATTATTCTAGGCAATGCTCTCCCAGAAAGTTATTATCTTGATTTGATCTATTTAAGAAGGGATTTAATCTGTTTAAGAAAGAGGTTATGATGAGGCAAGTAGAGGAGGGTTTTGCTCCTTTTGTTGAAGCCTGATGTGTTTCTAATTAATTTGCAGAATACCAGATACTGTGGACATGCACATAATGGTACAATTACTGAAAATTCAATCATGATGGTGCCAACTGACTCCCACCAGGGCTCCTCTCTGGAGAGTGAGCCCAGGGGAAGGAAAATTCCATTTTCCTCCTGTTCAGTTTAACATTAACAGAACACACAATAATAGGGGTTGAAATGGCTTCACAATGGGTTAAAATGTGGGTTAAGCATGCAGGAGACTGAAGAACGGATGTTGTCCAAGGAGCAGTCAGCTAGGAAGTAGGAAAAAGAACAGGAAAAGGTAGAGAGAAATCTGTGGCTTGGTAATGACTGACCCAGAAATAATCCTGGTCCAGTTCCTGCTTTTCAGGCAGTTCTAGACATTAGTTCATGTCTACCCAAGATGGTGTTTAACCTGTGTCCCCAGCTGCCAGACATGTGCTCTTGTATTTGAAATATTTCATGGCAGTGCATCATGTCCTCAGAAAGACAGTCAATGTATAAGTTGTTCTACCTGTGTTGGCAAGCTCAGACTGGCCACAGTAAACCTGCTTGACTTTTAAACCTGTCATGTAGAATGAAAGCCATGAACTCCATCCTGATCAAGAGCATGTTCCACTTTCATGAAGAAAGTTTGTTTTTACTGTACGGGCAATTATTTCACCTATAAACATTCAGGTCCATCCTCATCCCAGAAAATAAGTCCTAAGGTCCTGGATATCTGTCCTGTAATGCCAGAATAGGGCCATAATGCTGACTGATTTCTTCTGCATAGGTCTTCATTCTAAGTGTGATCAGAGTCAATTTTTGGATTACTGGGAGTTAGCTGTCAATTCAAAGAAAACCAGAACAGAAGCTGACTTTTGAAAGCAGTGGTACATTCTGAAATGAGACAAAAAAAAAACCAAAAAAAAAAACAAAAAAAAAAAAACTAAAATAAAACATGCTGAAAGGAAATTCCACATCTTAAAATTCAAGCATGCTAAAAATGATGATAAAAATGAATAGACTAAGTATAAAGCAATAAGAATTTTTTCTAAAAGATTTTCCTCTCTTCTCTTTCTGAGTCTCCTTCTATTGCATTTATAACCTATATTTACACAGTGTATTCTGACATACTGAAATAACAGTGAAAAATATCATTCACTATTTTGGTCTTACGTGGAATTTTATTTACCTGAAATAAACAGCAATCTTCATTTCTCAATGGCAATTCACCAGAAAAGGTATGTAAAACCTTGCCACTGACAAACTGCACAAATAATAAAAGAATATTTCTATCATAAAGTTTTAAAAAGCATAGATGAGGGGCTAATAGGAGGGGTGGGATTTGATAGTTGAAAGGTAAGGGCAGAACATAATAAGAGTGGTCTACTTTCATTCTTATTAAGTTACTGGTAAAAATGCAAAGATAATTTTCATAAAGGAGATGTTGGCTGCAGTCAACCTTTTTTGTCTCAGAGGTGAAATATTAAACAGTCAAATGAGCATGAGAATAATATGGCCCCTATTAAAGTGATTTTACATTTAAGCATAATTTTGCTAATACCACTGAGCAATGGGAATAATTAGAATGGTTTCAGTAATGTTAAAGATTTTAATAATTAAAGATGCAAGATTAATTTGAGAAGAGGCATCATTAACCTAAATCAAATATTAGATTTGTTGTAAAGGAGAGGGGGTTTAGCCATAACCACATATTTCAGATGGAGAATCTCATTAAATACCATGGTTTGCCTTTTACTCTGCACCCACAGGATTTACTTGCATGAATATTAAGTCTCTGTGTATTGAATAAAAGCATTTAAATCCCATGATATGGACCAACATTTTTGTACTATGTAAAGTATTAATTGAATAATCTTGTTTTTACTTTGGATGACAATGGCTAGTTACCTAAAGGTTACCACATTTTTTTTCCCCTGGAAAAGAATTGTACAAAGTTTAAGCCTGATGTGGTTGAAACCTTTTTTTCTGCCTGAAAATATATCTCTCTCGGCTCCCTTTATTAATGTCACAGCTTCTTTTTTTGGATAAACTAAGAAGTATTTTCATGAAAACCAAAGCAAATAGGAAATACAGGAGAGAATGTATATGTGATGCACTGGAAACTGCAGTTATCTCACGAGGAAGTGAATTCCTCAGAGAAATAATGAGTAATGCCCTTTTGTTACTTGGCTGTTAACAAACATTGTTCATTTGTATTGATTAAAATGCAGAAGTTGATAATTAAACGAAGAACACATGTTAAAAAAGCAGTTTTTTCCATTTATAGGAAAACAGCCCTTCATAAATATTGATTTGGGTTTTTTTTCCCTCCAGTGTGGTGGTTTTCTATAAATATCAGTATCTGATAATGAGTACTTCCACCACTCATTATTTCTCTACTTGCAGAATTTAATGAATAGAAATGCATTCATTATATGGAAATCTATCTACCTGTTATGCCTTTGATGAAGCCAGCCCCTGAGTTGAAATTTTGTGCATCACTAACAATATGCAAAGAACTGTGTCTTATCTTTAATGATATGCCTGAAGAATTTATCAATGGAATTTATTAGATGCTAATTCATCTTCCATGAATTACTTAGGCAGTGGCATCTCACTTCTCTATCACTTTTTGGAATATTGTCCCTCTGTTGGTTTTGTTCCTTTGCCTTTTCCAAATATGATGGAACCATAACCTATTTCTAAAACAGGTTTGAGTTCATTGACTCATAAAAACATGTTCCTTGTCTTGAAAGCTCCTGGGAAATATTGGCTGATTGTGATGAATTTCCCAAGCCTGTGGGACATCCAGCTCGAATTCTGACTCAATCAGAAGTTTTGACTGAGTTTGTTTATTCTCTGTTGCATTAGAAAATCAGCTTCTTCCACCTTCACTGCCAGAAAGTGAAAGCTTACATGGAACCAGGCTGGCCTGAGCAAATGGTTACTCTGTGCTGAGGCAGCACATAGTGCTGCATGCCATGTTGGGCACTTTTGATTCCTAAGCATCTCTGTCTTCACTGTTTTGGTGGCTGCAGCTCTGCCTCGGTACTCTCTGCAGTCTGAACACCAATTCCTCAGTGAAGCTGGAGGTCTGTGTCACTGCTGATTGACTTGTGGTAAACAAAATGCCTGTGGTATTTTTGCCTGACTGCAAACTAGTCTTTGCAGCTCTCTATGCAGCCCTGTTGGACTTGGCAAAATGGCCCTGTTCCTCTAACACCTGGAGAATAAGCCTTCAACAGGTCCAGGCAGAAAGCAAACAAGATGATTGTCTGCTTAGGCACTATAAACATTCTACCTGATTATATATTCCTTGTGCTTTCTTTCTGCTTTTCTCAAGTACAGCTACATGCAAGCTGTTCTGCCTGGACTTTCCATGTCACTAGCCTGCCAAGTCATGTCAGAAGGGAAGCTTATTACAAACATGAAAAGGACTACTCTGAAGAAAAACAAAAGAATCCATTTAATTTAAATCTGGTACAAGCAGTTTTCTGTTCATGTGTGGCTGGATGAAAAATACTAGCCTTAAACTGTGGCTAGGACATTCAGATTAGATATTAGTAATGGTCTGATCTGTTCCAAGAGTAGTGAAATATCGAAGTGTGCAGGTAAATAAAGTCTCCATTGACAAAATTTTTCAATAGGGCATAGATGTCTGTTGGAAATAGATCCTACCTTAGAAAATAAGCCCCTGGCTTGTTTCCTGTTGAGCAGGAGGGCAACTAGGTGTGTTGTAGCCACTCTTTGATAAGGCAGCCAACATCTAGCACCTCTCATCTGGAAATGCCTCTTCAGATTTGGTCCTTTTCCATCCATATTGGCTGCCTGCATGGGTACCTCCATCCATAGAATCACCTTGGGAGAACACAGTGCCTTTTCCTTCTCCCCTAAGAAAGTGAAAGTTCCATCTTGCTGAGGAAGGGAAATGGTAATACAGATCTCCCCTGCACATACAATCTGGCTGGCAAGTCTCTGTTCCTGCAGCACATTCCTGTGCTTTAGCTGGTGAGGAACTGTGTCAACAGCTGTGTCTCCACCTTTCTTCCCTCTCTCCTCAACCCATATTTTTGCTTCTATCACGATCCTGACCCCTGAAGGAAATACATGCTTTACACCCAAAACAAGGTTTGAACTGTTTTTTGGCAGATTCTGACTGGATATTTTGCCTCACCCCATGCAGCTCTGAGTCTCATTCACTTCCAGTGTGAGTGTTTTGGATCAATTAGCACTGATAATATCTTCCCTGGAGTGACAGGAAAGCAAGTACTTAGCATGTTCCCCTGGGCATTCTTATTTTTAGCCCTTCCTCAGTCACCTTCACTGTTACCAGCAACCACAAACCAGGCATCTGAAACAGCCTCAGCAGCAACTTTATCTTTCCTCCCTGCAGCATTCTGTCCCTGTCACTCTCTTTTTTTCTGAGGTGGTGTGTTGTTTTTTTTTCTTTTGGGTTGGCTTTTTTTTTTTTTTTTTTTTTTTTTTTAAATCTGTGGAAGCTGACATAGTTTCAGAGATTGTTTCTTCCAAATTTATTCAGGACAGCTCTCAGCTTCAAATCAGATCTGCCAAGTGAAGCCCTCTGTTAAATTCCCTATATGTATGCTAGGTTTGGTTTGCTTGACTGACATGCACATGGCTTGGCTTGTTCCTCATACTACTGTAAGTTTTGTGAAAAATCATAGCATCACAAAATCATTGCAGTTGCAAAAGACCTTTAAGATCATCAAATCCAACCATAAATCTAAAACAGCCAAGTCCAAAACTAAGCCATGTCACTAATGACATTGCAGTGAATTCTGAAAAGGTTACATTTCTAGAATCAGAAGCAAATTATTATGAATCAGGATTGCATCGTTGAAATGAAAACTTCAGGAAGATCTGGGCTAATTTTTTTGACTTAAAGGACTCACTTTCCCAAAGACTTCATCATTGCTCCAAATTTGTGGGGAGGTGGTTTTATTTCTGTCCTACTGTTCCTTCTCCAAGGATCCAGTAGTTACATTTTCCTGAAAGGAATGGGATCACATAATTTTCCAGTTAATTCCTCAAGCTGCTAATCCTTTAGGGTATCTACATAAATTATAGTGGCTTAGTCCAGGACCCTGAAGATTTCAGATGTAAATCAGAGCAGAGCTTCAGCACTGCTTTTATAGGTTTCACTTGCACACATGCATGGAAAAGTTCACCATGGAGTGCAGGCTGTTCTGTGGGCATTCCAGCTGGCAGGTCAGTGGTGATTGAACCTGTGGCAGTGAGCCTCAGGGCAGCTGCTCTGACTCTGTCAACTGGCTACAATCAACAGGAGTTCCTGCACAGCCTCCCTGCACTGTGCACCCCATGCCAGCTGGGAGAACTCAGCACTGTGCTATGACTGGGGCTGGATCTCTCCTACAGCCTCTCCTGCAAGCTCAAGAAGCCAGGAAACCCTAGAGAGTGAAAAATCCAGAGCAGAAACTCTCCATCAACATCTTTCACTCAAGATCACAGTTTTGGTGTAACCTGTGACATCAGCCACAGGCAGGGAAATTGTGATGTTGTGCATTGTCTAGAAATTTGCTTTCTTGTCAGAACTCAGCCAGCTTTTCCTGCCCAAGAAATGTAGCAGACATTTCAGAAATCCCAATGATTTCTGCTGTGGAATGAAGTGTGTTTCAGGGATTGGTCACAAGCCCTCTGACAGAGCCCTCTGATTAGGTTCTTTGGTATACATGTCATTTAGGGTCCAGCTTCTAGATGTGTATTGGGCCCCAAACACATAAATGTATGTGGTGTCTGCTCTTCCTTACTCTGTTACTTAGATGCTTCAGGAAGAATTTTCAAAAGTATGTTGATGAGGAGATAAAGTCTAGCACTACAAGTCATTCAGATCTCTAGCTCCTACCAGGCTTAAATTAGGCTTGTAATTATCTCTGTGGGGCTAAGAGCACATCTTTTGAGTATTTTATTTGAGTACTTCATTAAATTCCGTGGCACCTTTATATCTGTTTATGCTTTTATACATATTTCTATTAGGGTTTATGTTGGAAAGATGACATAATATTTCACTTTATCAAAGAGAAAGACAGCCTCTTAAACCAGGACTCTACTAGTGGAGTAAAGATTGCACTGTGACTGTATATGCTCTGTGCCCAGCTTGGTTTTGGCCCACATTTGCTAATTCCCAAACACTTCCTGAGAGCTCTTGAAGCCATTTCTGACTGTGTGTCCATTATATTGGCACCTTGGTCGAAATCTGAGGAAACCTGTAGATATAGACACAGCCTGTTCTATGCAGGTCAGCCTCAAAGGTGGGGAAAATTTTATTTACTGGTGGAAAACTATAGCCCTATTTCCCAGTGGTTGCCATTTCAGAAAAGCCTGACACCAAAATGTTGTACATATGTATCACAAACTTCTGGCAATATTCAGGCATAAATGATTTGCATTTTCCCCAACATCTAATAAAAATACCATGAAATTTCACCGTCCCATAGAGGCTTAAGTTTTCATGTGCAGTAAAACTTAGTACTATTAAACATGATGAGACCATCACTTTTCCTTGTCCTCAATTGTTCTGGGTCAGTAATACAGCAAAGTAAGTACCTTCATACATTAGGAGCACGCTTTGGACAGAATGAGAGCTTATTTTTCAGTAAATTCAGATGGCAGGATATGTTTGCCACCAAATCAAAGCTCCAGAGATCAGTTCAAAGGAGCTGTACCTTCAGGATGCTTTTATTCCTCCTCCCTACATGCTGCATTAGGCAAACTTGGCAATCAGTTAAAAGAGTTTAACACCACCAAAACAACAATTATTGCTAACCACAACAACAGTAATAATATTTTTATTATACTTCAAATAATTGTCTGAGAAAGACATATGCCTTAATTACAAAATCACTGCTGCTGTATAGAAAAAAACCCCATCTCTTAGTAAATAGCACTTTGGAGATGACATTTCCTCTGTTTCAATCTATTTTACAGCATTTTGGTGACTTCTTTGCTATTTTGTTTGCTCATCCTCCCATTTGCCAGATGTAGAAGGCAAATTGGCTGAAAGCTGTGTCTGTGTCTCTGTTAGTAAGTAATATCGACCTACAGACTAGATCTTTATGGCAAAGCAGTTTGATGCTGAGGACATGACACCTCTATTAGGCATGTTTTGAAGAAGTAGGAAGGAAGGAGTGGAGTAACTCTGGATTAGCTGTAGTCTGGTCCCTTCAAGTGGAAAGCTATTAACTGCCAGAACCTCCAGGAGTGTATCTTCCAGTTCTGCAGGAGCCAGGCTGCATGCTCTGAGACTGTTCTGCATGCTCTGAGACTGTTCAGCCACATCAGGAATTGGCAGAGAAAGGGGAGATAATAATTTTTCTTATAAATCTCTTCCTCTTCTGGATTAAAGTACTAAGGTAGATGCACCCTGTTTTCTTGCTGCTGTGAGATTAACACAAATTGAGCACTTCCCAAATGCTACATATTATTGTGTAGATAAAAAAAAGTGCAAGAAAATATTCTGGGTGCAAATTCCTTTCATACTTCCTTATATCACTGTTGCTTTCAAAGCTACTTGTGGTTGCTGCTGGTATACAAACAGAATAAAAAGAAAGCAATTCAAATAATCCTATTGGAAATTAATTTGGAAATGTCCAAGTTGAGTGATTGACTTGGTAGTGAACTTAGTGCTAATATTACAAATTTAGATTCATTTTTCCGCTTGCTAACAGCTGAAGATTAGCAGAAAATAGAGGAGCAGTGTCTTTGTGCAAATCAGCTAAGATGATCTGTACTTTTAGTGGAGGAATGACCTTGTGAGTGTACCACATTCTCAGGCTATGAATTTGCTATTCTAAAATGAGTGACTCTCCATGAGTTAAGAGCACAGGTCCCTCTTCAGTGGACAGATCATTGTGTACAATTAGATGCTAGGTGATGGCTGGAGATGTGCACAGCAGTAAAGAGTGCCCAGATGGCTTATTAGATCAGGTTAGATGATGTAATAGAAAAAATAACTTGTGCTTACAAGCAGTTTTCCTAGGCCTGGGATTTTGTCCCAGTGTTAGTAAATCTGCCCAAATGCTGACATTTCCCTCAGGTAGGTTGATAGACTGTGGGCTTTACAGGTGTCATGATTGTAAGCTCAGTGATATCTCTGCCTGCTGTGTTTTCTCGCAAATCAGTACTACCGAAAAAGAGAAAACAGAGAAAGTTGCTGAGAGAAAAAAGTCAGGTTTGACCCAAATCAACCCCTAAATTATTAGTTCTTCCATTTATTATATTTTTAACAGACATAGAATTAAAGAATCATAAAGTTGGAAAAGATGTCTAAGGACACTGAATCCAGCCATTGACCAACACCCCCAGGGTTTCCAGTCATTCTTCCCCAGATGTCTGTAGAGCTGCATGGGGGTGTCATGACCCAAGTGCAGCCCCTGAATCTGTGCCTTGTTGAATCCCATACAAGTGATCTCAGCCCATCAATCCTGCAGATCCCTCTCCTTACTTCTCCAAGACCCAAACCCACTGCCATCTGCTGACCTGCAACCATCTCATCACCCACCAGCGCTTCTCTGAGAGGGAAGCCTGGAGGAAGCCTGAGCCCCCATCCTTCAGGCAGACTGACAATGACACCCAATGACCTTGGTGTTGTCTGCAAACGGGTGAAAGGTGCACTTGATCCCCTTGCCTAGATTGCTGATAGAGACATTAGGCAGAAGTGGTCTCAGTACTGAGCCCTGGAGAGTATCACTTGTGACTGGCCACCAGCTGGCTGTAACTCTGTTCACCTCTGTGCTGAAAGATGAGCTGTTGGAGAGAACACTGGCCTAGCTGAGCAAATGTCCAGTGAGTCTCACGAGTGGAAGTTCTGAGGAAACTATTTTTTGGAAGCACTTACACAATTGTTTCTGGTGTGAAATAGCTCCCTGGAATCTGAAGCTGTCCAGTGAAATTGATCCTTGTCAAATTGAAGACTACTAACAGACCTCTTTTCTCTGTAGTCAATCCTCCTGAAGCAGAAATTAGGTTCTTGGGGAAGATTTATATCAGAAATATGAGCTCTTGTAGACCTTTAGGAACCTCTAGAAAGCAGCAATGTGAAGGATTTCAGATAAGAATATTGACATTAGGTGCTCAAACCAAATAGACACCTCACTAACACCTGTCTCCTGGTGAAAAAAAACCAGCATAAGTGATTTTTATTTTTAATGAAGAAAATATTCCTGATCTTTGTGAACAAAAATATCATATCCAGACACTGAAAGATTTAGAACATATATATAATTCTTTGGATTGGAGCCACATCTTGTTCCTTCCAAAAAATTCTACTTAAAATCACAATCTGGACTATGGCACATAAAGAAAACAGTAAGTCATTGTAAAACACAGTATTTCAAAAAGGCAAAGAGCAAAAATATTTCCAGAATTGAAATCTACCAGGTGTTGCTGTCTGACACTGCGTAGCCTGGTTGTCAAATGAAATAGAGACGTAGCTGTTTTCTCAGCTACTATTTTTGCTGCTATTTCTGATTTAAGGTTTGACATAGAGAGATGAAGTGACTGACAAAGTCCTGTCAAAGCCAGAGCTTCAGATGGTGTAAACTGGCATCATTTCATTGCCAGTTGCAGTGGTGCTACCTCAGACAAGTGCAGAGAATCTTTTCCAATCTGCAAGCAAAATCACATTTTCCCTGGTTTAATGGCTTCCAGTGCTCATGTTGGGGACTGCTCTGAACAATTATTTGAGTAATCTTTTGCTGCCTGTACAAGCCTGAGAAAGTAGCCAGAACTGAAAAATGACACAGCATGAATTTTCTATCAGCTGTAAGTGGTGTCACTTTGATTCATGTTTTGAGGGCAATCTTGGCCAGGGAGACATAAAAAGGGAACTCGCTGGACATGTAGCAAAGCAGAGAAATCTCTTCTTGCTCAGAAAACCTGCTCAGCAAGGGACACAGGATCAGAAGATTTAAGCATCTTCAGCCTCCAATTCAGAGGTAGGTGAGATGTCAGGTGTGAAAAATATTTTAAAGTACTACAAAGGTTTGCCGATTCTGCCTAGAATACTTTACATATAAACTTTTTTTCCCCCTTGGGTGACAAACATTTTTAGGATAAACAGTTTATAGTTTTCCTTACAGAGTAAACCTGACTGTGTTCCATGTTTGTATTATCTCTGATTTAAAGACAATTTTCCAGTATACATACATTTGCACTGATTCATAACACTACATTTAAAGAATCCTACCAGAGTCTGATGCACCTACTGCTCTAATTTAACAAACTTACTCTCACTAAATTGCATTTCTTTATAGAGGAGATGAATGGAGTGTGTAGTAATTTAAAAAAGGTTCTTGCTATGAAGTCAGGGACTGTTGCCTTGGTGAAATCACGTATTTTAAAACCTGAAACATTGGAAAATTGTTTTAGCAAGGAAGGTAATTGACTCAGCTGGTAGTGAATACAGCTGGAACCTGATGGTACTACGAGTATAATTCAAATAAAATACTGAAGGCAAGGTAAGATTGACTATAGGATTTCTGGTGATCTTTAAAACAACTGTTCCCTGCTTTCATCCTGATGGCAATGTTATTGACATTTTCATATATTTTATCAAATCTGATATCTCTTCAAACTGAAAAATCCCAGTGTTTTCCAAACAAATACTCTTGCCGTGAAATCATTCATGACTCAGACAATTTACAGAAAGTGGTGGAGGAAAATGCTGCAGGCAGTAGTTGCCAAAGGATGGGGCAAAGACCCAACACTGAAAAGATAGTAAAAATGATCTTCACAAAATGGTGATTTCTTACCTCCCAAACATTCTTTTCATGTCTAATAACTCATGCATTTTCAAAAATCAATTTTTCTTTTTCCAAAGGTTAACTTGCAAAAAAAAAAATTGAACAAGTAAACAAAAGCAATAGTCAAACAAAGGAAACAACCAAACCTGTCCTCAAAAAGACTCCAACAAAACAAAGAATTAAAAAGAAGCAAGTGGTATTCCACAGCTGGGAGGTCCTTTCTAGACCCACAGGTTTCCAGCAGCATCCAAGTCATGTTTAGGCAGGTCTTAGTAGTGAGCTGGAGTTGTGTGAGTGAGCTCTTTTTGGGTTGGCTGCACTCCATTACCATTGAAACAAGCAGGACTCCTGCCACCCACTTCCTTCTGCCCTTAGACTGGAGAGAACGCAGTTTGTGTGGTTTCCCCACCTCCATTCTCTTCTATAAAAACAAACAAACAGACAAAAAACCCTTCTTCTTTTCAGAGCAAAGAGAGGCTGCAAACAAAAGGAAAGAATAGCTACTAAGAACTAAGCAATAACTAGAGGATATCTGGTGTGTTAAAAATAACTGCCATGACTTCTACTTTTGGCAGGAGAATTACGATGTCTGCATCCCTGTGGGTAAGCAGGTCAAGCTTTGTTGTCTGTTTTCAGAATTCTGTAGTTCTATGTTCTTCTGGTCATGCAGAACCCATTTAAAGATAAGTTTGCTTGATACCACTGGTGAATTCCTGTCAATATTTTCAGGCCTGTAAATATGGCAAAAATTGTATATAGACATCTGCATGCACTCTCATATCTACTTTACTGCATTAAATTTCCACCCGATGAGATCACAGGAAAAAGAGAAGAAACCAAAGTGTTTGGGTGTTAAAGATTGAATGGGGTGAGAGGATTGCCCCCATCATCCTTGTAGAAATTTTGCTGCAATACTCCAGAAGGCAATGATGGCAAAGTAAATTAACTGCTAAGTGCAAATTATCATAAAGTCTGTAAAACTTACTTATTTACTTCTTGACATGTGAATAATAAAGCCTGAAGAAATGCCAGTCAGTCAAATGGTATTTGAAGATAAGCACATCTCTGTTGGTTCTTTTTTTTTTTTTTTTTTTGCTTGAAAACTTGTAATATTTGCATCCTACAAGGTAGGCAGTTTTAACTGACTGGTTTTTGTCTGTCCTTTAAAATATTCATCCTAAAATGCAATCACTCTTGATAAGTTGTTCAATTAGGGAAGCTGATACATCAGGGTCATTGTTTCAGAAATTTAATAATCAACAGAAGTAACAATACTCATCAAGTAATATTGTGGCAGAGTGTGTAGAAGAGAAAAATAGGTTGCATCAGCTTTTCAGTGAATAACAGGGTTTATAATCTTCTGAAGTACATAGCTCCTGTGGCTTTGAGGTAATTTATTCTGTCAAGTCTTTTTGGTGAATAAAGTTTTTTCACTTTAAAAAATAATCTAATAATGTTTTCATATACATTGCTATCTTAGCATAAGAATTTAGAGTAATTTTTCTAGTAAAATTCTGCATATTTTCAAAATGACAAGCCCATTTTTATATTTTAAAGTATTTAAATGAGTGGAGCCTAAGTAATAACTACATTTATTTCAAGGTTTACTGGTGGAGAAAAATGATAGGCTCTATGTTGTAACACAGCAGGGGCTGTAGGAATGTCTAGAATGTATTTCATAGCTTTTAATGAAAGTAACTCCACTTTGCATACTTATGCACATGTTGAAATAATGTTATTCATGTGTTGGTAAGTCTCCTTTTTCTTTTTTTCTTTTCTTTTTTTTTTTTTTTTTGGTGGAGAGCAGAAACATTTGAGATATGCTTCTTTCTGGATATACTTCCAGAAAGTATAAGTATATCCAGTCATGTCCTTGCCCTGCTCTCAGCTCTTATATAGGAAAGAACTTCCCTAAGTTTTGAACAAGTTAAAAAAACCCAAAAACAACAACAAAAAACCCCAAACAAATGAATCAATTTATACTAAGGTTTTTTTCATAGTACTTTTGAAAAATAAACCATTTCCCCATGGAATAATCCCTCATTGCTCTGATATAAGAATTCATTAGAGCCTTGATATTTTATCATAGGAAAAGGAAGAGGAAAGCACAAAATAAAAAAGTAGAATTAACTGTGTTTCTTACAATGTTGGATTTTTTTTTTCCAGATTAACTGATGATTAAAATCTTATGTTATCATAATTCTCAAATTCAAAATCAGAACGGAATAGGAAATGGCGGAAAAAGGGGTTGCTGCAGATGGGGAGGAAATACTTAGAGAAGATTGTATATAGAATTCTCTTAAACTAGTCAAAAATCATTTACTGTAGTCCAGCTGTTCATTTCCTTAGTTTTCTTTTAAATTTGGCATGAAAATGAGTTTATTATTTTTGCAGAGGGTTTTGCTTTTTTCTCTTTTGTTGCTTCTGAGATGAGAATTATCAGATGCAGCTGGGGGATTGCTGTGCTCGGGAAGCTGAGAACAGCAAACTTGGGAAAGAAGGAAACAGGATATGGGATGCCAAGAAAAGTACATTTCTGTGGCACTAATATGTAAATTCTCAACATGTTTTGTTCACTCTAGAAAAGAAAGAAAAGCAAATCAAAATGCTAAGCAAAGACAGATGTTAAATTCTGTATCAGAAAACTATATTTCATATACTTCAAATTGCCTCTGAGAATTTCATCCGAGTATGAAGTTATGCACCTTGAACCATGAACTATCAGATTATGGTGCCCTATATGGCTGAGTAACTGTCTTGTCCGTTTCAGAAGTGGTTTATTTTCAATGAAATGCAAAATGCTCTTCATGGTTGGGTCTTTTTACTGCTTGACTGTTAAGGCCAGCATTCAGGAAACCATTCCTCTCCAGGAAAATCTGCACATACTTATCATCAAATATTTGTAGATAGCAAGATACAGGTGTAATGATGCTATGCATCTCTTGCAAAAATTTTCCCTTTGAACATGGTTAACCATTTAAAATTGTTGAACCTAAGATATGAAAGATTTTTCTTTGGTACTGAAAAAAAAACAGGATTCAAACTAATATGTCCTCATCTCACTGCTCTTTATATATATCTACAAAGCAGATCATAAAATCTAAACTAAAATTCTTGTCTCTCTTTATGATAACTGAAATAAAATGGACTGAGGGGATCTGTCTAGTTTAGATCTCCATTTTAGGATTAGATGAGCCTTGCTAGGCTAAAAGCAAAAAGTGAGTGTGATATATGTCCAAAATTATGAATAAAATAAAGATGACAACCCACATCTTGGTGTATAAAATAAAGATAATGGCTGTGGAAATTACAAATAGAAAAGCTTTTTGACAAATATGTTGTGAACCTCCTTAACATTTCACAATTCTGGTGAAGTGCAAGGCAGGACTAAATTGCTTGTATTACAGACCAACTTTCTGGTGCCAGTCCCTTCTGGATTGTTGCAGCTGGCAGGATTTAATTTAATTTCTTCCCACTTGGTGTCTGTCTCCAAATCTTTATCTTTTCCTGACTGCCTTGCTCGTCTCCTCTACCTGCCTGAATAGCAGAATTGCAAGGAATGATGCAAGCATTCTCCTAATACTTGCTAGAGAAGTCATCAACATGGTATTTTGCTCATAAATTTTATACTTTTATTAACTATAGACTTAAATCTCTCTTAGCTAGATATCTAGACAATCAATTATAGCCATGGTCAACAGCCATTTCTTGGCCACTCTCTTCTTCAAGGGACATGATGATAGCAGGAGAACATGCTAAACAGACAACCATGAATTTTTTTGTATTCATACAAATTCAGAAGCCAAGCTGTGTTTTGGATTCAGATACATCCCCTGCATGGATTCATTTGAACAAATGCAGTGCAAGTGGTAACACCAAAGCTAGGAGCTCTTCCAAGAGCTCCCTCTAAATCAAACTTACAGGACAGCATGCTTCCAGCATACAATTAATTTGATCCTTAATTAGTCATGTAAGCTAGATGTGGTAGCTCCTGTCTCTAAAGTACCCATTTCTCTCCGTGAAGTAGGGAGATTAGCTCAGTTGTTGTCTACACTGAGCTAGTTGAGATAACAGTCACTTGAAGAATCAGTGAGAATTGTATTGGAGTTCTCTGCTGGTGGAGGCCTGGAAGGTGCTTAGCTCCAGCTGTTCTCTCTGGAGAATCAGGGTTACCAGTTGCATGAGCCCTATAAACTTTCCCTCTTAGGTATGTTGTGGAGCACAACAGAAATCTGTGCCTACAGGTGAGCAGTATAGATGTTAGGTGGGACTGGGATTGGGACACCAGCACTAGCAGTAAATCCATTCTCTTTCCAATACCTTCTGATTTTGTATTATTTCCTCTCCTCTTCCTAGTCATCTCATTCTTGACTTGTTCACATTTCACTTTCTGCCTCTTCTAAGAAAGTTTCAGAGGAAGAAATATTTCCCTGTTTACCTTTGACTACACCTTGCAGTGGCTGAGAGATTTGAATGGGCTGGAGTGTTCAATCATTTGGGATTTTGGGATTAGATCTTTCACATGAAAGAGGCTTGTTTCTGTGGTTCTTTTTTTTTTTTTTTTTTTCCACAGGCTTAGTTTTTCTTAGGAATGTCTTAAGTTAGTAATAAACAGAGTATCTGTTCTAAAGTGCTAAAAACTCTTAAAAAGAAAACCAGATGTAATCATGAAGTCATTTAGGAGCTGCAAAGATTCTTGCTGCTTTGGTTCAAGGTCTTCTGGTCCCTGCTTTTTCAAACTCATACCACCATAACCAAACTTACAGCAACCCTAGCTCATTACACTGAGATAAAACTTAGTATTTTAAAGTTTGCATCCAGCAGTCTGGCGGTACTTGAAAACAATTTAGAAGTCACTTATTAAATAATTATCTGAGATTATTAGAGCAAGTAAGGAGTCTGAATGGTTTATTTCTATTTACTATTTTCACTAAATCTTAAAACTGCTGTGTTACAAGTCTGCTAAGAGGGGTGAAAGTGCATTATTCTCCCACTTTTTATGTTGTGTCCCTTAGGGATGACCTTGCTTTTCTTTTCCTACAACTGATTGTTGTCATCAGTATAATCCAAGATCATAGATGCAGAAGGGAAAGAGTTTATTGCTTGTTCCCTCTTAACCTGCTGTGGTTTCCAAAAGGGTTATTTTTGTAGGTGACACCTGAGCTCTGTTTGCCCACTTATTACTGTTGCATGTCCGCATTGCATTTCTGAATCAATGTCCCTCTTCTATTGTTGAGAGAAAGGCAGTTTTGCAAATAAACCTTATTTGAAATAATGGAAGTCTGAATGATGATCAGCAGCTATTTGGACCACAGAGAGAAGCTTTGTCTTTTCTCTTATGTATGCATGAATGATTTAAATTTGTGCAATGAATACAATTAAAGACAGGAAAACAATAAACTAGTATGTTTAGTCAAAATTATAAGCTATTGTTGTCATTTTCAAAAAGGTTTCACAAAGAATGAGGTTATTTTTATGCTCCATTAATGAAAGATGTGGTCAGGTCTGGTTTGCCTAGGTATCTTTATGTAGAATAGTATGTGAGTGCGTGTGTATGTACTTTTGTGTTTTTTTTTAAAGGACAGCAGGATAAGTCACTTCAGCTACCTGCCACATGATGCTGGGAATGGCAAATATTCACAATCTCTTGTTTTTGTAAAAGGGCATGGCTGGTACAGTTAGAACTGGCTTCAAGAAATTTAATAGTACTAGGTGGTAAACAAATATGGGCAAAGGCCATTACAAAGAATTTATATCCTAAATTAAGGTAGAAAAAGTACACATTATTCCCCATATTCTGCAGATAATTAGGCCTACAACTTTAGTAGATCTGCATTAGACCTTAATCTTATGTCTCCCCCACACACCTCCCCTTCTTCCCTGATGTCTGGACAGATCTTTTGTGGTGAGAGGAACAGGGCCATGGTGTAGGAAGAGGGCTGCTGCTTTCTGAGCTTCTGTCTCTTGGGGATCTCAATGCTATGAGATCACCAAGAAAAGGAAAAAAGGCACCTGTCTGCTCAGCCCACTGCCAGAGGTCTCACTGCAATGAGAACTGAACTCTGTAAGACTGTACCATTGTGGCCTTGGGACACACAGACTATACCCTTGACCCCCAAGGCATTGCCTAAGATGTGAAGATAAAAGGGATTCTGAATCATTGACAGAGGCTGTGGCATTCACATTCTCTGAACAGAGGGAGACATAATTCTCTCTCCCAGGATTTTTCCTGGAAGGGCAGTGAGAAGCCCAGAGAGAAGAAGAGCAAACAATTCTTAGTTCTGTTCCCTGCACCTGTTGTTTTGCACGTGTGGAATGTGTTATGGGGATTGTTTACACAAAGTGATTTATCAGTTGGATTCTGCTGAGGATTATTTTGTTTCCTTGGCCATTTGGGTCAAAGCTGTGTCCTGGCTGTCTCAGACAGTAACGGGTTTTTCTTTAATATCTTTGTAGTATAGTATTCTTTAGTATAGTATCTCTTTAGTATGTAATTTAATATAGTAGTCATGTAATGTAGTATAGTTTTAATAAAGCAATTGTTCAGCATTCTGAATCATGGAGTCAGAGCACATTATTCCCTGGCTGGGGTCGCCTGGCATCGATAAGAGGCAAAGGTGGCTTTCTAAAACTGACCAGCCAAGGCTACAAAGAAACTCTCTTTTCCAAGTGAGACTCACCTTCATCTCCACTTGTCCTCTGCTATACAAGACCCAGCAAAGGGAAAGTGATCTGACTGTAAACACCTCTTAAAAATCTGTGCTGGTGCTGAGAGTGCTGAAGCAAAAGCAAAAATATAAAGAAGTTGTGTTAATTTCAAGATTCATTAGGCACAGAGGACATGCTCCTGTTCGTAGTGAAGTTAAGCTCTCACTGATTGTAAAATTCTCATTGGTTGCAGAGGTGCAGGATCAGTCAATGGAGAAAGAATAACCAATGCTGTATTAAAAAAAGGACATTATTGAGGCAGAATTATTTTCCCAATTTTTAAAGAGATTTTTTCTAAATTCTCAGTGTGGCAGATACGAAACTTCAACAGGCAATTAACCTGAATATAGTTGCCATGTAAGTACAAGTTTACCAGGTTTGAGGCCTGAAGCTATCCAATATTTTAATGTGGATGTCTGTAAAATAGCGTGGAGTCTTCCATCAAGTGTCTAGTCTAATGCACATGCTTTTATGATAATGACCTAAGGCAAGTATGAAAAATTAGAATTACATTAGGAAAATCTGACCAAACAAAGCCTTGACAATATTTCAGCCAGCAGCTCTTGATTCAGTTTTTCACACGTTGTACGTTTATTGAAGAGCTCATGTGCAACATAAAAGCAGTAAAATATCTGCCTGTCAATACCTTTCTACTTATTTGACATTTAAAGACTCTCCTGTTCCATTATCTCTGCTTCACTTTGTGACATTTTTATCAACTTCAACATTAACATGGCAGATTTTACAACTAATACACTTAAAAGGTACAAAGATGTCAGGAACATCAATTATAAAAAAAAATTACAGCTCCTGCTGTATCTCAGAGGTAATTAAATGAGCTGTAATTATTAGCCTAGATTCATTAGATTCATTTTCTCATTACCTCCTCAGTTTGGATTATTGTAATTCTTGGTATGTCTGTCTGCCAAGACAGTGCATTTGCAGCCTTGGGTGCAGTCAGAAAGGCAGACGAAAGAGGACCATTAAAAAGCAAATCATTTAGATGCTTTGTAATTCACTGCAAATGAGTTCACTATTATCTGTTCATGATAATGTTGCCATAATTCCTTGGTGTTTTGTGAATGAGGACCATTGTGCTTCCAGGTTGTTGTCACTTCTGGAGGTGTTGGTTGACCAGTGCTACCACTGTGGAGTGGCTGGGTGTGACAGACAGATTTGTACAGTCGTGTGCCAAGCGTGCTCATGGGTGGTATCGGAGGCATGCTTGCACCTTGGCTGCATTCATTTTGCTTGTCCTATGGCCCTATTGCTTGGAGACTAGAACTAGAGATTATTTGAATTTAGTAATAGAAGAAGTAAATCAGGGGGTTAAGTGTGTGGAAAGTGAGAATATTCCATGCAGACAGTAAGGAAAAGATGCCCAAGAAGCAAAACCCTGTGACAATTAGACAACAGATAAGGGACTAGCAGTGTATTAGATGATATTTAAGTGAATAAAATGTAGTTTCTTAGGCATCATCTAACATGGTTTTATCTAAATTTCTGTATTCCATCAAGTATCTTGATTACAGCACTATTTTATCCCTGCCTTTAGGGACACAGCTTTTGCAGAATTCCTCAGGCTGAAAGATGGTTTGACCTTAAAAAAATCACATGTAAGACTTATCTGTTGGTGGGTTTTTCTGGCTCAGAATCAAATGCTGGTCTATTATTAAAATTGCTCAGGCAGTGCTTGTGGTTGGATAAGCATTGGCATGGAATAAAATGTGAGGTCAAAGAGAACTTTATGGGTTCACCCCCATCGTAATCAAGTACCTGTACTTTAGATTTTAGCAATTAAAGAACAATGTTAGTAGAACAGGGAAATTACATTAGCTTTGATGTGTAGTTTCAAGGCATTCCCCCCGGACAACAAAAAAGTTGTTTAATTTTTGGAAAAGAAGCCTCATTAGATGTCAATTAGAAACAGAAAAACAAACTCACAACAAATTAATGTTTTGTTTTTATGAACATATCTTTGTCTTCTACATGTACTTTGGAATCTTATCAGAGATGGAGCTAGATCTGATTTTCTCTGACAGACAGAGTGATAATGTCATGAATGGCAGTTGTAGAAAGAGCAATCCAAAGGAGATGAAATTAAAATGTTGCCTCAAATATTGTCTGTCCTAGGGCTGTCAGTAAAATGCAAACATTATCTCTCTCCTGTTAAGAACTGAGCAAAGAACAAGAAATCCAATTCCTTTGAATCTCCAGAGAAAGCAAAACCATTCCTTCTGATGCTGCTGCATGTGAAAAGCTTCTAAAATAAAATAATGATGAAAACCCCAAATCCAGGTCATAAAAATTAGAAAATCTAATACAGAGAGATGCAGTGGAGCATCACAGCAATGTCTGGACCAGATATGGTCACCTTTACACTCACGGAATAATACCTTACTCAGAAAGTAATCTCATCAAAATGTGTGAGAGTGCTTCAACAGTATCCCTTCACCTGCTTGTCTGCAAGCTGAACCTGGCCATTGTATTGAGAGGAAACAGAGAGCTGCCTGTGGGAACCCAGAAGGGTCCCTGAGTTGGGTCAGACTGAGGCAGTGGTTCACACTGCGTAGGTCTAAGTGTCAGTCACTCTCTGTGGTTATGGCCAAAGTAAGACCAAGAACATAAGCATGCAGAGAGGCAATGGCTGAGGCAAAATGAGGCAAAATTAAAATGCATTTGCTTCTCAACCAAATGTGAGACTTTTAGTAAAGTCAAGTCTGATTTAATCTTACTCCAGCTTCTAGACAAGAGTGACTTTATGGCCAATTTGCAGCGTGCTCGTTTGCAGGGTGGTGTCCTTTGAAACAAAAGGAAACTTTCCCACTAAATTCACTGGGTTTTGGTTCAAGGTCAAAAGGTCAAAATTAGAAAAATCCTCGGATGTTAAGGGCAGAAAGGACCACAATGGTCACATGTCCTGACTTCTTATAGTGCAAGATGTAATTCCACCAAGTAATAGATTCAACAAGATGGCAACTTCTGATCAAGGCACTCAGATCTTTGAGAAATACAATATTAGTATAAAGAATTTGAATGATAGAGAGCATACAATATACCCAATAATTAGTTGATTAACCCTTGGTTAAAATTCGGCATTTTATTTCTAGCTTGATTTTGTCCACTGTTATTCAAGCTCATTATATTTCATAATGTATGATTTTTCAAAGGGATAGCCAGTGCCATAATCATGGTGCTTGCATACTGCATTCCTACAGTGATGGGGCTGGCAGTAAGAATATCAGGAATAGTCTGAAAAGAGTAAAATATCTCACTTCCCAAAAATATTTTACTGGTGTATTTTGTGTAATGCAATCAGACCAGTCGTTTGAAGAAGATGATTCTTCAAGGGCACAGGTACAGAGTTCTGTGAATAAACTGCAAATGAAAAATTGATGCGGAAGACAAGTAATGCATAGAAACTCTGCCCTGCATTAATGAGAGTGCTGTGAGGTAGCCATAAAGTCACTCTTTTCTAGAAGCTGGACGAAGACCAAATCAGACCTTACTAAGTCTCACATTGGATTGAGAAGCAAATGCAGTCAAATTTTGCCTCAGCCATTGCCAGTCTGCCTGCTTAAATTATTGTTCTTTGGACATAACACTGTAGAGTGATTGATACTTATAACTATTTGGTGTGAACTACTGTCAGAGTCTGACCCAACTTTCATTGAAATGGACCAGATTTTCCACTGGAATATAACAGGATTGTGAGGACCAGTTCCTAGACAGCATTCAGCTGCCTATCAGAGTATTGGCTAATGGAAGCTAAATTCTATTTCATTAAGGCTATGGGTTCAGCTCTGCTGACTTCCTACATTGCAGTATGATTCCTACATTGGATGTAAATATTTTCTCTAACTCCTACATTTACATCCAATGTAGGAATCATACTGCAATCTTCACCGAATGTTTTCATTATTTTTATCCATTTGCTGTAATCAGAATCTATATGATAGTTCAGCTATTTATACTTGCATTGGAGACACCTGACATTAGGTGGGTCGAATCCTACCCAGGTTGATTTTGTCAATCTCTAGACACTGGCAGACAGACCAAGGTGCCCCCTTTAAATTTATTGCAACAGAAGGTAGGGGCTTTAGTGGCTGTTAGGTTAAGGGTTTAATTGATTAAATACCTGTATAAACCCACAACACAAGTTCGTCACTTGCAGAGGGTGACTTAGATTACCAAAGGCATGAATCTTTAATGAGTTGCTTCTCTCTCCATTTACATTATATAAAATGGTAACACTGACTGGCTGAAGCTGGGGGCATGAATTCTGGCTATAAGACTTGATCTTTTGTGTTCATGTGCATGTCGTCACTTCAGTGCCTACTGTGTACTTTAAACAGAACATTTGCATCACTTAAGTCTTTCCTATAAAGATACTAACTAAGCAATATACATTGTTTCATGCAGTTGTGAATGAAAAATCCCAATAGATACTAACCAATGAAATGTGCAAAATTCAGCCTAGGTGCTTCCTGGTTTCTAATATTTAATACATGTAGCTAGTTATTACTAATTCTTTCTTCTTTAATGCATAAACTGAAATACTATAACTGTATTAATTGTTATCAGAACTTTGAACAGTATGTTCTACAGAGAAGAGATTTTAAAACAAAACTGGATAATAGCAAACATATAATAGAGAATAAAAGTTTGTTTTATTACTAGTTTGCATTTGCCTAGCACTTAAAGGAAAATATCCCTGCTACTGTAATATTTCACTCTGTAAAGAGATTGTTTAAAATTAAAAGATTTAATTCTCCTCTGCAGCCTTGTTGTAGCAAGGAGGTTTCACAGTCTCCTGACTTCTGTGGTGCTGATTGAAATATATTTGTAGTCTAAATATGCCTGGAAAGTGCTCCAGCAGAGATTATAGGGTAGCTGGTGTGCCACTGTGATTTGCTTAATTCAAAGTGGTGCTTGAAAGAGACATTTAATCTTCAGTGGACAGAAGCTGCAATGCTGATACTGAAAATGACATTTAGCAACAATTTCTGATGGCTTTTTCTGAAAGTGGCTTGGGAAAAGCATCTCACTGATACTAGTGGTGAAGTTAAGCTTCTGAATTTTACATATGAAGATGGTGGAGGGAGAGCTATATTTAGATGAAAGGGATTCTCTTTCTAATACCATGCAACCAGAAAATCTGAGGTTCTTCGTTTCAACCCTGAATCAAAATGGTTGATGCAAGTTTTTTCATTACTTTCACTGACCTCTCTTGAGACCAGTAAAAAGGCTGCCTAAAGATCAAAAATCCAGAATTAAATGGTATTTACATGGGTAACAGCTGGTCACTTCATGGAGTGATTTTGCTGATTTTAATTGAAAATTAAGAGGCTAAATACTTTTAAGGATCTCAGCTTAAGTAATTTTGAAAATCCCAAACAACTATAAAAATTCTGTGTTAGATCTTCATGCTTCCTTTTTTTTAAACATTTGAGTCAATGGTCACACTCTTCCTGCATTAAGATAAATATATTTCACTCTCATCACATCACCTCACTGTGTGTGCATTAAGGGCCAGCTGGGAGCTTCTACAGAAAAGGTAAACTTTTCAACAGCTTGAAATGCAACCAAAGGTGTTGAAGTACTGTCTTCAGATCCTACCTCTGTTTCCACCTTCTGCACCCTGTTTGTCATAATTTCTAACTCATCAGCCAGGTTGCAAAACATAACCCCTGGTTAACTTCCTCTGCTCTGAAATTCCAATGGGCCATAAATGTAAATTCAGTTGTGGATAGTGATAGAGTTGGAAGATGGGATTTATATCGAAGAGACAGTTAAAAATTCATCAGTAGCTTTAGTGTAAAGAGATTTTATTGACTTCCTGCATAGGAAAGCAAACCTGAGGAACTGTTGTCAGTAATCCCCTTTGAAGATAGGCATGAGATAGTAGGTATGGCATACAGTTTATTAAGATATCTAGATAACCTCAAGGGGAAAAAAAAGTGAGCTGGAAACCAGCCAGAGCTTGAAGCTTTATAGAAACTTATGGTGGTGAGAAAATATTATGAGATGTATTTCAATATATCTGAGAATATTTTTGACTACAACAGGAAGCAGTCCATTTAAAAAAAGGTTAAAAAACTGTTTCAGACAAGTATTTTCAAAAGCTTTTTTTTGTTTGATAGCTAGTACTTTGGAGGTTGAAGCTATTAATGTGGTCCACAGAACACCTTGCTGATTAACCTGAAACTGAAAAAGCGAAAATCACACACTGTAGACATTTCCTGCGGGGGGGCATGGAAGTTGTATGGTAAAAAGTTACAAAAGAGAAAGGAAAAGGGGTTCAAAGTCACTGTGACAGAGGATGTGTGTTTGATTTGCTTTTCAATGAGGCTTGCTGATAGAAAGGAAAGATTTCTACATGCATGAAAAGGAGGAAGGGCAGGAGGAATAAATTCAAGTGAGTTAGACTTTCAAGAACCAAAGCAATTTCTGTCCAGGCAAAAGAGACAGAAATGAAGATTGATAATGCAGCAATAGAAGCAGGAGCACAGTGCAGAAAGATAGTTATGGATGGTTAAAAGTTTCTAACTAGTTACAGATGTCTGTTGCTTGGAAAACCTATTTTAGGCCCTAAAGCACGTGCTTGATTTTAATGAGATTTATGCTCAGGCTAAATGGCAGGCATGGTTCAAGGACTTTGCCTAACCAGGATCAAAGTGAGAAAACTGTCATTTGAGTTAAGTATGGTGATTTTTTTCATATTCCTTTGAACATATGAGAAGAAATTCCATTTTTTTTTCAGCAGTAACAGTTTAGTAGGAAGATAAAAACCACACTGACTACAACCTTCGTGGTCTGGTTTTCTACATGTGGGTATGAGATCAGAATCAGCAGTTAGCTATTAAAGTTTAAAAATGAAGAAGTAGAAAAGCAAACACTGCCACAAATTGGATGAGAAATCTGAAGAAAGGGGGTTGAAATGATGCTGGTAAAGGAGGCACAGAAGCAGTGTAAGAGGAGATTTTTAATGCATAAGGATATTAAAAATGAACATACTATAAACAGTCCAGACAAAAAGCTAAAAAGAAAATCCAGGAAAGAGTCAGAGAAGAGATACAGATTAAATCTTAACAACACTAGGGGCAAGAAAACAGTTTGTTGTGAAAAACTGGGATGCATATTGTACTGTGCTGTGGTTGGCTCAGCAGAGAAAGAAAAGAACCTCAGCTTGAGGCCATGGGAAAACCCTTTGTAGTTGTGATGAGCAAAAGGCTCACTCCCAGGATCCCCCTATTCAGTTATGTAAATTGTTGCTAGAAAGTTCTGGGTTATCCTTGTTATTATTGTTTACTTTTTGTATTAAGATTTAGTTTTTATTTCTCATCCAACTCTGATTTAATCAGTAACTGTTGAAGCCTACAATAATGAATTAAATTAATTTCTTCCCAAGTCAAGTCTGTTTTGCCTGTGATAGTAATGAGGGACTGATCTCTCCCCCAAGTCTTTATCTTGGCACACAATCCTTTTGTTACATTTTCTCTCCTCTGTCCAGCTGAGAGGGAGGAGAGATAGAGGGCCTTTGATGGGTGTATGGCATCCAGCCAGGGTCAGCCCACAAAAGGTTGTCACGCTGCACAGTGTTAACAACATCCAGGGAGATGTTTGTCTCCTGCTGTTGCTCACCAGTCAGAACTTCAGCCAAGAGCCCCCCTTGCTGTTTTCAGGTCTCTGCTCCTCATGCTCCTCTTCCTTCTTCCTTCATCCCTCTCACTCCCTGAGTACTTTCCTACTTACAGATATGCAAGAGTATTAATAACTCACACTCATGTTTTTCCACCGCTTTTACCACATGCTATAGACAACTTGTCGTGAAACGGAAAAATGGAAGGCAAATAGGAGAGCAAAGACCAAGACATTTCAACTGTACTCTGTCCTACACAGATAGATATAAGATAACTGTTGAAATGAGACAACACTATATAGTAAAAATGCATCTCTGCCCAACCTTATCCCACACATCCCTTTAGGCTGAGGGGCTCTTCTGGCAGTAGAGAGTGAATTTAGCATGTTTATGCAGCAGCCAGGACTGGAGGGATTTCACACCGTTATGATGACTTCAAGTGCTGCCAGAACAAGGGTAATATTTAAGATACTGATAAACAAAACTGTATGTCAACATTCATTTTATTTGTCTAAATAAAAGAATACAGAAAAGAAACAAAGATGTACGTCAGGTTTTATTTCATCTATCCAAATAAAATAATAAATAAAAAGAAAATGTCTACCTTCTAGTATGCCAGATACATAAACAAACACAGTATTTAATGTGTCCTCCTTGTAAAGAGGCAAAACAGTGAGGCCAGCAGCTATCATACATTTTGAATTCTCAACCAATTAAGAGTAAATAAAAGAATAGTTAGGAATAATCTAAAATTGGTGCTGCCTGAATAATTGAGAACAAGTTTGACCTGCTTTTCCATGCACATGAACAGACACAATGTTCCTAAATTTAGTTAAGCTACAGGTATTTCTACTAGCTACAGTGCTGTATTACTCTACTAACCTCAGAGACAGACAGTTTATTGCAAAACAGCACTTCAACTGTAAACCAAAGTGAAATATTACATGAAATGCTGCGTGTTTACCAGCATTTGTGCAGTAAATACATCATAGCTCTTATGAAAAATAAACAGGAAATGTAATTACGCCGACTGTTTGTCAAGATATGTTTGTGTCTTGAGTTCTTAAAAATGCTAATATTGCTCATTCTGCGGAGGTGCCCAGGTCAGAAATGTCTTACAGGTCTTACATAAATGCACTGAGCTAGAACTTGCAGTGTTCCAATTATTGCTGGCACATTTTTAGGCTAATGAACCTTCTTCCATTTTTCTCTGGAAGGTGGTGGAGGAGGAGAGAGCTGGTAGAGACCCTCCCAGGTGATTTATGGAAGGAGGGTTGGCTGACCTGCCAGTGGCCAGGAGTCCTTACACGAGCTTAGAACTATCAAGGTCAGTGAAAGCTCATCTCAGGCAGAACTGCTGGGGCAACTGCACAAAGGGCTTTGCTGGGAACTTTGATTACGAGGCAAAATAGATGATGTTACTCTGATTCACTCTGCAGGGCTTCCTCCTCTTTAAATTTATTTTTGTAGGCTGTATTCTGAGTGTAGGCACAATAGGCAAGTAATTTACTTAATCGGAGTCATCTTGATTGGACCAGGCAAGGGCCTTTGAAGTATTGATTGTAGCATCTGTGTGATACAATTAAAGCCAGTAGGCAGAATCCATCCATAAATCTTGGGTGAACTAGAACCATCCTTCTGCCCCTGCTTGAGGATAAACACAACTTCTTAATGTACCAAAAGTATCTTACTATGGCATTTTGCTGTCAATAGATAATTAGTTGCTAGTCTTGTCCATATAAGAGCTTTTCTCCAAAGAAAATATTCTGCTACTGAAATTGAGATAACCAAAACCCTTATCTAGTAATACCCACCTTTCTGTGGGTCCACATTAAGGTCACAGTCTTGTGATGAAATATGCCTTTCATTACACTTGATGAATTTGCCTTAATTTCTGAGGCAGCAGTGGACAATATGTGACGGCATCTATTAATTTCCTTGCTTTTAAATGTTTCTGCTTTGTTAGTAGGGAAATAGCTAACTAAATTGGGTTTTTGAATTCGAGCTTTAAATATATTGTAAATGCATGATTTAATATATTCCCACTTGACACTGAAAGGCTGGGAAGACAAAAGATCTGCTTAGATTGTTTTCTGAGTCACAGCGCTTGCACAATGTACATCCAGACAGAAAGCCAAGGGGTTCAGGGAAATTCTATGGAGAAAAAAATATATATATCTTTTCTTTAGAGACTGCAGTGCATAGCCTATACTAGTCACGTGGGCTCACTTTGTTGGAACTGTGAAGCACACCAGGCACTCCAGGGTGTAATGCATCCTACTTACCCCAGACAATGAGCTAGGCAGTGGGGCTGCACAAGAGTGAGTGAGGCTCAGCTGGGCCAAAGTGTGCACGTTTGCTGTGCACAGCAGGAACAAGCAATGCTTCCTACAGCCTCTTAATTGTCTGCAACCTGTACATAAAAAGTGTGTTTCTCTCTGCTAAGAGGCTCAAAGAGTTCTATTGAGAACAAGTTGGCATTCATGTTGTTTTCTGCTAGGCTCATAACCTTCTTGTGTTTTCATTCCATAAACCTACATAAGTAGGGCTAGAATTTACCCTTTTTAGTATGATTTTTTATAATTGTTTTCTTTCTGTGTCCTCTCCCCAATAAAGATCACAAGCACTGCATAAATACTCTGGCCTGGATCCAAAAAGATGGGTTTCTGAAAGAGGAAAGAGTAGAAGACTGAAGTAAGAAATCAGTTTTGCTTTTGTGATCATCGTACCATATTGTAAATGTGCACAGTAATTTGACAGGACTGTTAATGCTCATGTGCATTTCCCTGAATTAGCATCAGAGCTGACTTAGTAGTACTGACTTAGGGTGCTTAGTTTCTTGTAGAACACTTAATCTTACACTGAAATATATATGTATATATGGACAGTTCACATCTAAATGCTTTTGTGCATGTTGCCATACAAGACAAGATGAAAAAGTATTGCCTGCCTTTCTGGAATCTATGAGGAATTAAGGAAGAGTTGGAGGAAGGGACTTCCTTCAAGGCTACACAGGAACTTTGTGTAAGCAGACAGGGAAATTAAACTGTATCTCCATCCCAGGGCCCAGACCAAAGTGTGTGAAAGGACATGACCACGTCTGATACACATCTGATGCATTTGAGTCTCTTGCCCACAAGAATAGGTGTTGTACCATGGAAGGTATAATAGCATCCTACTCAACCCTCAGCTGAAGCTCCTCCTGTGAGCCCTCTGTTACTTACATTTGCCATTTCTATGTGGATATCCTAAGGCATCTTAGGTGGCACTACAGGTTTTTGGGCAAGCAACTGAATCAAGTTCAAAATGATTAAGGACTAAGCCTAAAATTATTAAGTGGTGGAAATGAGTCAGAGAATTAAATATTTGATTGGATTACTTAAAAAAAGGTTGAAGAGTGTAGTAATCTAACCAAAAAGCAACAAAATAGACCTAATGCAGGTGGTTTTATTCTTTTTTTTTTTTTTTTTTTTTGGTAGAGAAATGTGAAAGAGGGTTTTGTATAAAGCAGAAAAATAGGCTTGGATAAATAGCATTTTTCAAATGGAGGGACAAGTTATGATAACCAATTTATGATACCTAATCTTTAAAACCTTTTAGAATCCTTCAGAATCCTCTAAGGTACATTTTCTGACAGCTTGAAGACTTTTTTTTACCATTAGTTATTTTTCTTGAAGCTGTGATCTATATCTCTGAGTTTGGTCTTATATCTCTAAGTTAGTCTTTCCATGATGCTGCTGTCTTTTGCTCAATTAAGAAATTCCCCTGGAATATTTTTGCATGCAGTAACTAAACTTGACAAAAGGGATCCAACTCTGATTATATTTTGACTGTATAATATTCTGCACCATTTTCCAAGGAAAATATTCCTTCTTAACTAGGATTAGAGCAAGATAGATACTTTTTTATGCAAATGTGCATTTCTGTGCAGACATTATAATCCATTTTGGAGGTTTCCTTGAACTCTAAAGACACTGTATTTTGGATTCACAGAGATGTAGTTGAAAAACAAAATAAGTTCTGAGATAGAATTTTTGAGACTGTAGAGAGAGAATTAAGTGGATACCAAAAGTCAACAATGTCAATGCTCCTAGTATAATTTTGTTTTGCCTGAGAATGAATCCTTCTCAAAGGTAGTGGATTTTTTTTTTCTCCTGGATGAGTACAAAACTGAGTGTATGTGAAGTTCATTTCCTCCTCTGTATAAAAATCTCTTTCATCATAGAAATTTTTTAGAATCCTGTTTACAAAATTCAGTTTAAAGAAGTAATCCTAATGTTTTCATTAACCTGAATATCAGTTTTATTATGTGATCATTGCACACAATCTGCAGCATCTTTGGTTATGCCGCTGACCACAAGTTAAATGATCATGCTGTTCTTTATCTGACTCAAAGGTATTGGTGGCTTGTTTTGGGGCTATGACTCACTTAGGACATGTGTGTAAGAGTTCTCTTTAACAGTTTATTTCCTTCATAGACTGTTTTAAGGATGCCAATATATATTTTGTCTGTATTTCCATAGGCTCTTCCCCTGGAGATCTATAGAACTCCATCTGTTCCAAACAGCTGCCAAATACTTTTGTGAGTGTGCGTGTGTGTGACTATGTATAAACCAAAATACAGTAGTGAGAAAGCCTGAGACTTTTCTGTGGTTGTGATATCACCTGCATAGTCAGAATGCAGTGTTTTACAAATTCCTGTGTCTGAAGAACTATTGCTCTTTTTTTCTCAGCTGAGGTAGTGTGATGAATGTCAGCTATATCTCTCTGCCTTTCTGTAATATGTAGAGGATTTTATTATTTGTTTATTGTAGGCAGTACTTGATTCTATAAAAGGGATGGATAGAGGCTGTGATTGATATTACAATTGTTATGGGGCGGTTGTAGAGAAATGAAATTGCTTTGGGTGCCTTGACAGCTCAGAGTTTTTCTGAATCTGTCAGCTCTGATCTTCAGGTGACTGAGTGAGCTGGTTTGCAGGGTGATGTTTCCCTGTCTGATGCACCCTGCTAGCTATCCACACCACAGCTAACTTCAGGTTAATCTGGTGTGACATGGACCGTAGTGGTCTTGAACAGGAAGGCAGTTGAGTCTTTTAATGATGTCCAACACAGTGTTCTGCTTGTGCAACTGATACAAGTGGATGACCCCTGTGCTTCAATTTCTTTAATCTCCTCCTGTTCCTTTAGAGTTTCCATTCAACACCGAGATAGCTTCGCAAAAAGACCTAAACAAGCAGGCACTAACCTCCTTCACACACTAGTCACAGAGGAGATTTTGTTTGTCTTCAGTGTTACAGAGCATGTAACAGGAGATTATTAACACAGATATTCATAAGAAATGAATTGTTTAATCTTGGAGATGCTACAGCATAAATTATTATACAAAAAGAAAGCTGTTATGTGGCAATATGATACAGCATCTTTTTTTTTTAAGTGTGTTTCACGTTATTCAATAATTTTGTCTCTGTGGAAGGTATTCAGAGTTTTGAAAGTGTTTTGACAATACCAAGTTGTTTGACAAACCTGCTCCAGAAAAAGTCCATTTCAACAAAGAGATTTCTTGGCTTAATTCTGAAATGTTTCAGGTGATTTCTCCAAAATGAAACACATCTTCCTGAACTAGAAAAGAGATCTCAAACCACAGACACAAACTAGTGAGCTTGTGCAACCAGTCTGTCTTGTCAAGAATATGTATGGTTAAAATAGGTCAAAACTAACAGGATTTCATTTAGCATACTCATTTACTTCTCACATTTTATGGCACTTGTTTTATTGTTGGCTTTCATTTTGGTTCTGAAAATATGTTATACTTGTTTGCCATCTATGATGCTCTTCTTATCTGAAGAAGCAGAAGACAATACAGAAAATAGTATTTTTTTACTGTTTTTTTAAAAAAAGCATTAATACTTTTCAGCAATTTCCAAGAATTCTACATAATTAGGTACTGTATTAAACTATTAATACAGTAAACTGTTAAATCCTTGAACATCCCCACCAAGGAAAACAATTGGATTTTTCTATCTTAATTTCACAAAATAAAATGTGAGCTAAAATGATTAAACTGTGTGTTTTGATGTAAACATCAGAAACATTTGATTTCAGGGACATGATTATTTCAGGATCAAACAGCTCCATTCAAACTACCATAATAGTTGTTTCTCCTTTATTGAACTACTGACATTTAAGAGGAGAGCTTGGGTTTTTTCATTGCATTAAGGTAGACCAGCTATTTCAATTAACCTTTTTCTTTTTCTAACAGCAAAATCTGCAATGAAAACTTCCAGTAAGCCAGAAGCTAAAATATGCAGATGTGTGTTTTTCTACCTTCTGCCTCAGTACCTAAAGGATAAAACCAATCAGGAATTAACTTTTCACAGAGTAACTTACCTTCATTAGGCATACTTTCTTGAGATTTGTGCACTCATTTGTGATGAGCCAAATGAACTCTAGCAATATTGCTGCTCAGAAGTATCCCAAGCAAGTGCTGACATGCACAATCCTATTGTTTTTCAGGACACTAATTGGAGATAGTGACTCAACCACTTCCTTGGGCAACCTAGTCCAATACTTGACACCCCTTTCCATGAACAGCTTTTTCATTATAACCAGTCTAAACCTCCCCTGGTGCAACTTGTGGCCATTTTTTCTTGTCCTGACACTCCTTACCTGGAAGAAGAGACTGATCCCCACTGGCCACAACTGACTTTCAAGTAGCTAGTTGTAGAGAGCTATAAGGTCTCTCCTGAGCCTCCTTTTCTGCAGGCTAAACTATCACAGCTCCTTTAACCACTCTTCCTAAGTCTTGTCCTCCAGGCCCTTCACCAGACCCACCATTGGCCTCTGGACACGTTTCAGCACCTCAATGCCCTTCTTGCAGTGAGGGACCTAAAACTGGACTCAGGACATGAGCTGTGGCCTCACCAGTGCTGAGTTCAGAGGGACAACCACTACGCTCATCCTGCTGCCCACAGGCTTGCTGATACATTTCAAGATGCTGTTGGCCTTCTTGGCCACCTGGGCACACACTGGATCATATTCACCTCCTGTAGATTAGCACCCTCAGGTCCTTTCTGCCAGGCAGCTTCCCAGATGCTCCAGCTCTGTAGTGTTGAATGAGGTTATTGTGATCCAGATGAAGGACTTGTCACTTTGCCTTGTTGAACCTCATCATGTTGGCCTTGGCACATCTATTAAGGCTGTTCAGATTCCTCTGCAGACACTCCCTAACCTCCATCTGATCAGCACTCCAACCCAGTTGGATGTCACCAACAAACTGACAAGGTTGCACTAGAGCCCACTATCCAGATCATCAATGAAGATATTAAATAGAACTGGCCCCAGTATACTGAGTCCTGAGAAACACCACTAGTGACTGGCCGCCAGCAGGATATCTCTCCCTTCACCACCAGTTTCTGGGCCTGTTTTTTACCCAGTGAACAATACACCTGGGAAGGCATTTTCTTCTAGAGAATGCTGTAGGAAAACGTGTCACAGTCTGTACTGAAGTCCAGGTGAACAACATCTACAGCCTTTCATAAATCCATTTGGCAGCTCACCTTGTCATAATATGAGAACCAGTTGGTCAAGCAGGACGTGCCTTTCATACACCCATGCTGCCTGAGACTGGTCCCCTCGTTGGCCTGTATGTGATGTGTGAGGGCAGATGGAGCAGATGATCTGCTCCATGACCTTCCCTGGCACTAAGAAAAGGCTGACAGGCTCATGGTTCACTGGATCCTCCTTCCAACCCTTTTTGTAGATGGGTGTCTCATTTGTGAAACTCCAGTCCACTGGGACCTCCTTGGTTGCTCAGGATCTCTGGTAACTGCAGGAAAGTGCCTCAGAGAGAAGTTCTGCCACCTAGTTCAGTACCCGTGGGCCCATAGACTTATGTCTGTTTAAATGGTCTAGAGGATCACTTATTATTCCCCCTTGGACTGTGGGGGCTTTGTTTTTCTCCCCATCCCTGTCTTCCATCTCAGAGGGCTGGATACTCCTAATGCAAATAATCTTGCTACTAGAGACTAAGGCAAAGAAGGCATTAAGTACCTCAAGATTTTTCTCATCCTTTTTCATTATGTTTCTCCCCATATTCAGTAAAGGATGGTGGTTCATCTTAGCCAACTTTTTCTAGCTATGTATTTATGGATTTTTTTGAATTGTGTTTTACAACAGTAGCCAGAACAGCTAGAAAGAGAACACAAAATGTAGGACAATGAAAAATGAAGATCTGTGGATTTAGCAAGTTCGGGTTCAACCTGAGACTCCTCTATTTCTAGAACTCCTGTAGAATGCCCAGACATGTGGCAAGCAGGTGACCTCTAACAGTCCCTGAGAAGAGTAGTGATCTCCTACAGGTTCCCTGTCATAAGCTAATCTGTTAAAGTGCCTCATATGGGGCTTGAGATGAATGTGAAATGTCAGTATTTAGGTACCTGAATTTAGGTGTCCATTTCTGAGTGTCACAGTTTAACACCAGCCGGCAACCAAGCCCCATGCAGCTGCTTGCTCCCTCTTGCACCAGCAGGATCAGGGAGAAAACTGGATGGGTAAAAGCTGGAAAACTCATGAGTTGAGTTAAAGACAGTAATAGGGAAAGAAAAGGTCCTGTACACTTACACAAATTAAAACAAGGAATTAAAACAAGGAATTCCTTGCTTTCCAGACAGGTCTTCAGCCATTTCCTGGAGAGGCCCATCAACTGGAATGGTTACTTGGGATGACAAATATCTTCACTCTGAACATCAAGCTTCTCTTCCTTCTTCCTGCTACTTATACATTAAGCATGATGGCATATGGTCTGGAATATCCCTTTGGACAGTTGGGGTCACCTGTCCTGGCTGTGTGTTCTCCCAGCCTCCTAGGCACCCCCAGTTTCCATGTCAGTGTGGCAGTCAAAAAGCTGAAAAGGCAGGGTCTCTGTGTAAGCCCTGCTCAACAATAACAAATATTTCCTGATGTTATTGATACTGTGGTCAGCACAAATCCATAACACAGACCCACACCAGCCACTGTGAGGACAATTAGTTTTACCCCACCCAAAACCAGCACTCAGGAAAAACTGGTTCATATTCTGAGACCCTCATTCAAGGAGTAGATGTGTCCATTGAGACACAGTAGAAACTGGAACAATTCATCTCTCTCTGAACTGAAATCAGGCACATAAACATGGATAATTGGTGTTATTTTAGATATCCCAAGATACATTGTGTGGGGCTACCTACATGACAAGCAAATTTAATTTTGGATGCCTTAACCTGAATCCTTTTACCTCAAGATGACTGGCCCCATAAAAGCAAATATGAATCAAAGATTTTGTTGGCAGAGTTTTCCATTATTAAATACTTCTCCTGGTTAGAGTTGCACCAGAAAAAAGGAAATAATAAATGCTGAGGTAATTAAAAATGTAAACATAAATTTATTAATGAAGAAACACAGCAGCAGTAAAACATTTGATTAAACGTAGGTATGTACAATTAAGGCTCTTCAAACAGTCCTGAATATTCTCTTCCATAATAATGTAATGTTTCTTAAGGATTATGGATATGAATATTTCTTTTTAAAGGTTTCACAAGCTTTATAATTATAGCATGGTAAGTCTGATCTATTTGTGACAGCAGCTATGGTGTGTTTGACTCAGGAAAATTTAATGCATTTGAGTTTGGTGTTGCTTTCATCAGAGGAAGTGGCAAATTCAGAACTCCAAAAGTGTGAATGTGTCTTCATACTTGTCAACCTCATTATTACTGCACAATGAACTCAGGTATTTTTATAGACATGCAGAATTACCAATATTTAATCTAAGATGGGCAGATATGTGCCACACTTATTCAGGCTACTTGGTGATTTCTTTCCTTGAAATTCTCCATCAATTCATTGCAGAATTTTGGTGACAGAATCTGAAAAGGCAATAATATTACTTGATGCATTAAGTTAGGGATATATTCTAGAGGCTGAGTGAGAACTAAACTCTGAAGACTAATCATGCATTCCTTTAAATACTGTTAATTTCAACACTGTGAATTTTCCATTTTATAAGGAATCTTTGTCCTTGGTCACAGACATTGCTAGGTATATCTCATACAGGTTTCATTTGTCACACTATAATGCGTCAGTTAGTCTGATAATTATATTGGCAATATGATTTTTAAATTTTTTTTTGTTTGTTTGTTTGTTTGGTGGTTTTATAGAATCATGATCAGATACCATTGTTTTACATCAATAGAATTTGCAGGAGCATGTATATAGTGACTTAATTTCCCAATGCACCTTCTGTTTTTTTCATTTCATTAATTTTAAAAGGACATAACTCCAGGATTGTCATTAGGATGAATCCTTAGTAAACCCACTTTAAAATTTATCCTTTTTTTTTTTTTAAACTAGAAAATCACATCTAATTTGAATGCATAAAATTATGTGTCCTCTTGAGCCCAATAACATTCTTTCTACCTCCACAACTTTTTACAAACTTTACAGAATTTGGTTAGCGATTGTGAAAAGTGTCAACCCATTTTCAAAGCTGTTTCTGCCAGTGAATCAGTCAAACCTCCTGCTATGAATTTCATTCACCTCAGATGAGGACAAGAACCAAGATAGATCCATGCTAACTCTGTGAACTGATATGTCAGTCTCATAGTAGCTGACCCATGGTTTACTGGTTTACTTATGTACAAAGTAAGAGATGAAAGAATATGCAAAAACAAAATAACTTTAATCTGAAGATTTTATGTTATTTTGATCTGTGAGGCAAACTCTGATCCAAGCCTGGATCCTGTATTCATTTAATATTTGACATGCAACTGAAATGCTTACATTTGTAGCTACTTGCCTTCGGCAACCTTTATTTACAATGGAGATAGGCACTTCCAAGGAGTGATTCAGATCTTAGGTGGTGAGATAATGGGAATGCAACATTAAAGTACTATATCACTAACCCCTTAAGATAATCAATTGCATGTATTAATTTACAATTAAAATCTCTGCTTTGAAGTTGTTATCTCTAGTTATCTCCCAAGTATTTGTTCACCAGGGAATTTAGCTGAAAAAATTATTTATGAAAATTCAACAATGCAGGATATCCATGCACAATATTAAGGAAATGCAAATAAATCCCAAAGTAGGCAGCAAAAAATTGACACTAAAATACAAAGAAAATAAAATGCCAGCTCAAGAAGCATAATGCCACACAAGCTGCAGCTGAAGATGTCCACAAGCAAGGAATACATGATCTGTCCAAAGTCACAGCCTTATGGGCATGCAAAATCATCTGCCCAAATCTGGGAAGCAGCTGTAAAAGGTAATACTTTGAAGGAGAGGCTGCAGACAACAATGTATTGAGAGAGAGGCTGGTCTAATTTCTGAGCTAGTTTTGTTTTTTGGTTGGGTTTTTTTCTGACTATCAGCTACTGTGCCAAGTGTTAAATAGAAAATCTCCCTTTGTTCATTTCTTTGATTTACAGTTAGCTATTTATTCACACGCATATTTAGTAACATAAATTATTTCCCATCAAAAACATAGAGTGCTTGCTTAATTTATATATGTGCTAGCTTTTACAGGTTTATAGATAGAAGGGGGAAGAATATTCCAGAAATAGATGGTTAATGAAACTTTTGGTTTAATTCAGGCTAGAGTGCCACTAGAAAATGTCATCTCCTTGGAGATCTTTTTCAGAAAAAAAAAGAGTTCTTCTTGCTATATGCTTTTTAGTATCTTGTTATCATTGATCTCATTCACTGCCTGGTAACTATGAGCTAACTAATGACCAAGTGGCAGAGCGAGCTCAAAGTGAGACAAGTTCATTTGTTCTGCAAAAGGCTGACTGAGGAGTAGGACTCCAACCTAAAAGAAAAGTTCTGCATCTTTACTAGAGGTGTCTGAAGGTTCTGTCTCAATGTGTTTGCTGGAGTAGAAGCTTGCAACATACAGATAGATTGATGTATATCTTTATGATAAGTTAGCCATGGTGGGACACTGCCTACCAGATGGATTGCCTACCAGCCTTTGCAAGATATTTTGGTAATTCTGACACTCAGGATGCCTCTGAAATACTCAGCAATGGCGCCAGTGTGTTGCAAACTTGTGCAGCCCAAATGCTTAAGACTAAACGTATTATTTCCCTTGAATTAATGATTTGCCATTGTGTACAAGTAGCATTGGACAACATAATGAGTTGTTCTATTTATTGGGTAATTTTCCACCTTTCTTGAAATCAAGTTTGGTTTACAGGTGGTGGTGCAAAAGAAGTAGAAGGAAGAACTAAAAGGAAGAACTGAAAAAAAAATGCACTGGCACAGAACAGTTTTTTATACAAACATTATTCAGGAAGAAACACATTTTTTCTATAACTAATAAATCATAACTTGACTGTTCCTCCTCTGCCTCTTCTCTTATCCCATCATTATTCCACTGGGCCTTTGGTCCAACCTTCTCCTGCTCCAACTCAAAATTGCTTGAATCTCCATCCATGTCTGGACTCTATTTTTTTGCTCAGAAATAACTACATCAAATTAAGTTTAGCCAAAGTGAAGACTTAAGCAATATGGTATAGAAATTATGAATGGCATAGAAGGGCCATTTTAAGTGCAGAAGAGCAGGGGAGATTGGTGGAAAGACTCCTTGCCTCTGCATGGCTCAGTCAGAGTAACAAGATTCTTGTTCTGAGAATCCTGAAATGTTTAGGCTTCAGCTCAACTAAAGCAATATTTAGCTTGTCACAGAGGTTGAATGTGTCTACGCTCAAATAAGAGTAAATGTGTAGACAGAAAACAGTTTGAAGCTGTATACCACTATCTTTACTCGCTTTGCAAATCTGAATATCAAATAATTGTAACTTAGAACTCATCTTTCCTCCTTTTAAAAGTAATTTTTGTGTATTTAAGATTATTTGATAACTTTAGAACTGTTTTGAACACAGCTCAGTATTTTTAACATTTATAAAATATAGACTAGACCTAATAGTTCCTCAAGGAAATGCTCTGGATCTATAATATTTTGCAAAAAGACCTATGTTATCATATATATATATATGTTTTGACTTCCAAAATTATCAAAATTAAAGTATTTGCCCAAATCCCAAAATACTTGGTAAGAAAGGGGTTAGAAAGAAAGGAGGCATGAATGTCAGAATTTTGAGAGACTTTGCAATGGTGGTATGCTGTAGTCACAGCTGTAAGCAAAGCATTTTTTCTGGTAACAATGATTTTCATTCTGATACAAATTCTCGTTTGTTTTCCCTAGAACTTGAAGTTTGTGATAATAGAGAAATATTTAGAGGGTTACACCTGATTAAATAAGCACTATTTGAAAATAGCATGTTTAACTACAACCAAAATTATATTAAGCATCTTTAAAAATATTTTGTATAAAGCTGTTAGCATCACACAAATAGTAAAGCAGCCTATGAAACTTGTGGATGTTGAAGAAGACCTTCCTTATTTGGCATTGCACTGGCTTATTTCATTGTGCAGACTTTTGCTGTTTTGCTTTTCTTTGTGGGCACTGTTATTTTTTATCCTGTAAGTTTACAGGAGAAAATACACTTTTGCATGCACTTTTGTCTCATGCCTATTAGTCTATAGCAGCTGAAAGTTAGTAAATTTAGAGCTTAGTATGGTAACAGAGAGGTGAGTGCTGCTCCTTTCTTTTATCAGCAAAAGAAGTATGGGCCCAGGAAGAAAATTAAGTGTCTAAACGAGTGGTTATAATTGCTTTCCACAAAAGACTGAATGGTTCAGTTTGGCTAAGAATAAAGCTCGTCTATTCACAGTTTGCTGAGAAGTAGAGTCTATTACATTAATTTACATAAAAAAAGTAAATTCATGTGATGGTAGTATTTGATAGACCTTGTTTTAATTAATTTGCAAATATTCACCCAAAGAGATGTGCAAATATTACTGGAATTTTTTAATGAGTCTTACTTAGATACATACATATTATTACATATCTAGATTTGAGCACTCAATACCAGAAGCACCCAGACATCCTAAAACAAATGTCATTGGAAAGGTGCAGGAGAAAAATTCCAGAAGTCACATATTACATTCAAAGTAGGGGAATAATCTCTAACTTATCTGTGAAGGAAAATGCTAGACACCTAGTTTTTTTGATCACCCAATTCTCACATATGCCTACTTTTGAGGAACTATGCACAAAGAAAGAAAAGACAAAAATCTAAATCTTATGGCAGCATCTTGCTTTCATCCTTTTCAAACACACCCTTGAGTGGTCATTTTTACCCAGTACTAGCATGACCTTCTCTGACATTTTTAAGAAAAACATAGTACAGAGAGTCCTGGGAGCAGAGCCCAGAAGAGTAGGACATTACTCTAATCATTATACTGGAGTTAGCTTGTTTATTGCTGGTTCTGTTTAGTCCCATAAACTTTACTTTCTTGGCAGCAGAGCGACACGATGTTAGCAGAAGATGTCAAATGTTCTCATTCTGAATTACAGTGATGCAGAGCTTTGGACTAGCAATTTGGCTTGGAACATTCCTAGGATGGCTATGCTGAGAATACAGGTACACCATTTCCTTTGGAAGTGCTCTAATTACAAGTGAGAGAGGCAGCCCACATCATTATCGACCCCGGTTTTGCTCGGGATCTTTGGTACCTCTGAGGACTCATGCAGAGCCTTGGCAGTTGTCCACCAACATTAAAACCACAGCAGAACTCTAAATCAGAATAATATATCCAAGCAGACAACCCAGAACAGACTTTTTTTTACCATGAATAGGGGCTCAGAAAATTATAATGGAAGCTGGAAGTAAGAACATTTCTCTTAGGAGGCAACGTAGATCTTAACATGTGCCAAAAGGGACAGTTCTGATTTTTAAAAAGTTTTATTTATTTGTCTCCAACTGTCACAGCAGTTAAGCCCTAAACACGCTATTTGAGCCAATTCTCTACTTTATATGGGCTGCATCCACAAAGCAAAGTGGTTTTACCCAAGAATATGAAACAATTTCCTATAGTTTAAGTATTATTCTGTTGTTAGTTGGAATGGGAATACTCCTGGGTAGATTTCAGCTTGCTGTTATTACTGTAACACCAGCAATCTGCAAGGCCTTCATTCTCCACAGTTATGCTCCCAGTGTATTCCCACTTTTCTGCATATCAGCAGGTGCAGTTATACAATTCAACGTGTCAGAGATGAAGAGAAAACAAATTAAGCAGAATAATTGCTCTTTTTTGCCTATGTTTAAGACAGGAAGGACAAAATTTTAAAGCAAAACCATTCTTCACATACTTTTCTAAATTAATTTGGTTTGTATTACTTTTTGTGACTTCATGTATTAGCAGAGTCAGTTAAAACCCTATTTGATAACAATATTAGGGTTCAGAAATCATCATTTTGGTGTATCTTCATATGTATATAAACAAAACATTGCTTTAAATTAGTTTTCTTAATTTTTCAATTTAGGCTTCCTTCAAGTAATCTCCTGACTATATTATAAGTCAAAAGGAACAATAAACTGGGTCTTTGGGAGGAATAAGGATGTCATGAGAATTGTTCCAATTGTTTTGGATAGCAACTGGAAATCTCCCCATCTCACGAAAAAGGGGTCAGTTGTAATCTGCTACACAGAACATTTCCAGATTCCAAATCTAACTCCAAGAAAATCCTATACAGTAAAGCGACTGTAGAAGAGCAGAGTAAATTTCCATTGTTGAATCCACTGATCAGCTGTCAATGAAGGAAAAGCTCTCAAAATACTGCCTAGATAGAGAAGAGTGCTTTTCAGAAAAAGAACAAGAGATTTATTTAGATCTACTCAAAATAAGAAATGAAATAGCTGAAAAAGGACTTGTGTGCAATGGATCCATTTGCACAAGTTACAATCCATAAAAAAATTCCAAAATAATTAGGTTTAGAATGGTTCAATTTTTGTTTTAGATTTTCTAATCAACATAGTTGGATGAATATAAAGGAGTATTTTAAACAGAAAATAGCTTACAAAATTACCCACAATTAAGGGATGACTCCGTATAAATCAATAGATCAGAAAATGAACAGAAAGACTTCTTCAAAAACAAATGCTAATTTCAACAGCAATTCCCCACTGAATATTAAATAATAATATTTTAAAGTAATTAGGGCTTTGTCACAGCACTATTAGGTCACCACAAATAAAATTATGTGAATTTATTGTGGTTTTTTGTGAGTAATGAGAGCAGCCAGGAAACAGAGCAATCCATTGATTTAGATCTCATTAGGCTGTAATGTGGTTTTTATGCTGAAACCCCAGGCCTTGCTGGACAGTCATTAACAGGCTCTTTCTTTCCCTCTGCAGTGCTTGAGCTTTTTAGCACTTTATTTGTGTCTTTTAAAAGCACAAAGAGGGAAAAAAGCCTTTCCAACAGATGGCACCTGACATATGTATTAAATGTAACAGGTGTACCAAAATCCTGCTCATCAGAACGAGCTTTTGTGTCCATTAAAGCTTGGGCTGCATATGCACGTGTTTGTTTATCCCTCACCGAGGACAAGAAAGCCGCCAAGATGTCAATTGCCTGTTGTTAGATTCATACAGGGACGTGTATGCTCCGAACACAGGACATTATCACAGTTGGACACAAAAGCCTGTTGTCACTGATGCGAGAAAGACAAACAAAGAAAATATGTTTATTTCATAGAAAAGATGAAACTTTCCACGTGGCTGATGTGTGTTCTGTGTATTGCCAAACAAAATCAGAGAGCAAAACAAAGCTGTAATAAAAATGAAATATTTCGTGAAAATAGGTCAAAGATTATGATCTTTATTTTATTTTCTTTTTTTTTTCAGATTTTAGACTCTATATCAAAAGATCTCTGGAGTAGAGTCATATGAGTGCTTTTCATTTGCATTTTTTTTTTAATTAAACACTCAGTCTGGTCATAATTTATATTATAGAAGACTAATAACTCCTCTGCTATATAAGAAAACTGAACTCAGCAAATCTTTATTTTCCATAAATTTTCTGCTGCCCTTTTCTAAAGGAAGAACTTTGAAGGTAGACTGCTATAAAAATTATTAAATGAATCTAAAAGTAAGATTTAATATAGGCAGCTGAGAAAATAAGAAGTTTGCACAATGGATCACCTCTGGAGATTTTTTTGCCTGGCTCCTAAGGGACATAAAAATTTGTGATTATGCTGTGTACCTCCATGGCACTTCCTGCCCAAATTTTTTGTTAGTGTTTTTGTCCCAAATACATTTGGTAGTGAAAACCAGGGTAATCTTCAAAAAGTTTCTGAAAATATGTTTTTGAAGAGGTAGGAGTGAAGATCAAACTAATGACCTCCAAGAATAAAAGTCTTTGGTGTGAGCTAGATGTCAGCAAAAGCCTTGGGTGAACATAATGCTTATAGAACCAGTTGTTTTTACCAACTGCTTTTTGCTTGTTTCACTGGGTGATGGTTTGGCAGTAGTATTGTGTTTGTTGTTGTTGCTGCTGCTGCTGCTGTTGTTTTTGGTTTTTCTTTTTTCCCCCCAGTCTATATTAAAGGAAGAGAAAAAAGACATTGAAAATTCTGCACAATTGTATCATGTGGAAGCAGTATATTTAGTCCTTTGTTGTTATGCAAACACATGTTATAAATGCATGACATTTGTCAGGAAATCATATGCTTTGTTTTTAAAGCATTATTAATTAAGGTGAAAGTTCAGAAGGATTGGAAACTGGTTTGTTAAAAATTTTTTCATGTCTACGAGATACTATATAAAAAATGCCTATCACTGTATTGCTCGTATTCAACAGATACCCCAGTTTTTCCTCTACAAATTTCTTTGTGGCTAGTATTAGACAATAAATTTTCTGTTCAGAATGACCCAACATCTGCCACTGGAGCCCATCTCTGAGGAAGGGTGAGTACAGTCTCCTGGGATTCACAAAGAAGATGATTTTTGCTGGTGCTTGCTACCTTTGCATAATGATCAGGCAGGAGGGAAATTCCTATAGAAAGCAACAGACCTACAACTTGATTGCACAAAAGGCAGATGTGGCAGACAATTGTCACAGCTCCAGGGTTTGCCAGGGCTTGATAATCCCTCCCCCTTTGAGCAGCCTGGATGCAGTGGGGCACCCACAACTAAGAATGCTAGAGAGGGAGGCTGCCTGCCTTGCCAGATTAACTCTGACCTTATGTCTTTAGCATTTAACTGGAAAGAAGGAACACTGGGCTTTCATGTCCATCACCCTCCAAGCATACATTTAGCATACATTTCTAACACAAAATTTCTGTTAAAAGTCTTGTAAGCAAATTCCAGAACCTCATTGCTGCCTCTCATTTTTTCCACTAGAAAAAGCTGTTTGATATGTAAATGCAGCAGACTTGCTTAAAGCTACCCATTTGGCCCATTCCAATGAGCACCAAGTGGTGACTGCTGGACTTCTTGGCATTGCTTGGCTAGTTTCAACAGGATCACAAATGATTTGCTGGGCAACTACAGCCAGAAAGCTGCAGAAATGCATACATGAAGTTAAACTCATTCACAAACATAGTTTTCAGTCTATGCAGTGATGGGGCAACAAGTAATGTTTTTGCTGTCCCTATTTTCACATATTTTGTATTTAACTTGTGTTCAAAACCCAGAAAAAAAATCTTTTCATTTGGATCCATTTATTAATAGAATACATAGAATACTCTAATTCACTGGAACACACACCCTTTTTTTTTTTTTCTTTTTTTTTTTTTTTTTTTTTTTTTTTTTTTATCTCAGCACTGTGTTTTGTGTCTGTTACTGTCCTGGAGTGAATCTAAAATACATGCTGTTATACTAACTGTTAGTTCACTCTGGATACATGATTAAATTCTTTTGTAAAAGATTTAAAAAATGAAATACAGCAGATCTATGTGTTATCAACATATGCAGGCAATTTCCTTCCCACTGCATTTTCTCAAGTTTTAACTCAGTTATAGCTTTAAATAATATAAGAGGTGCAATGATTTCTATTATCACAGACAGCAGAAGGGTACTGGTATGATATCTTGCTATAAAATGACATAATATATTACAGAGTTGTCATGTTTTTATATTCAGATTCAGTTACTACCCGAGACTTCACACTTTTTCCCTTTCTTTCCAACTTTTCTTCAAAATAAATACCCTACAATGCAAATTGTGCCTTGTATTTCAAATCCAGCATTTGTATCTTGGAGATAATTGTGTGAGCTTCATAGCGTGATAATTTCAAAGACAACTATGGAATGAGGTGAGACAAAGTTTTTAGATTGTTTTGCAAAATGGTTGTCCACCAAGAATGGTTTCCAGGAGAAAATAGTGGTTTGGAAATACTTGTCTCTGAAGCATGTGGTATAGCCCAGTTGCTAAATACAGCAAGCACAATCTGGTTCAAACAGATAACCTTTCTGAAAATTAGCAATACTATTGCTTTCAACTTCCAGGTAAAATTTATATAGCCTTCATATACTTTCACTTGGAGAATCTAACCCTTCCCTGCTCTCATGTAAATACATGACATGACTTCAACAGATAAAAAGATAACATTCTAGCTAGGGTGATTTCAAAAATATATGCAAACTAAATAGCCAATATTGTCAGCAATTTTCACCTAGAGATGTGAGAATATTCAGTATGAATATTTAACTGTATTCATACCATATATCAATATCATAGTCTTTAAATCTGTGGTGCAGGGAATCCAAGCAGAAGCCATGAATACTTGCCTAGAGAAACCTGTTCCTGCAAAAAACACTGGGAAGTCTTTTATGCTTTGTTTCATCATCCCATGGTAAGTGTGGTGTAAATAATATTACTAGAGGAACTTGTAGCAGCTGTCCAAAGTTTGGATTTGTGTACGAAAGCAAGTTTATACAACTCTTGTTTCTTTGGGGGAAGGCATGATGGGAAAGAAAGTGGTTTGGTAGATTCAGGACAAAGTGATTACCTCTAGGATGTCTCTAAAGGAGAGGTCTGATGATGACCCTTCAGACCAGGCTTCTGACCCTTCTGTTTTCCAGACTTCTGAATTTGGTGACAGGACCTGCCAGAGCAGCCCTTGTGCCGGGTCTTGCGGGCCCAGGACGCCGTGGTGGATGAGGGCACCGGTGTCAGCCGCGTGCTCGGGGCTGTCCAGGAGGCAGTCATCCTGACAGCAGGGGAACGAACCGTAGCGTGTGCCCTGCTTACAGCAGCTGCATAAACTGAGCAAGCATGGCCCCAGAACTGAATTTTTAACCCCATGTTGTGCTAGAGAAGTTTTTCTTCCTCCCACTTCACACTGTCTTCCCTGCTGTCAGTCACTGGGAGAGAACAGGGACCCCAAAGGGCGCATAATGCACCGGCCTCCAAGCCCCGTGAAGGCGATTGTCAACTTGCACTTAGGCTGAAAGCTTCCAGGCAAGGGCCTCTCCATCCCTGCCTACAGCATGGAATCTTTAAGAAGGTTTCAACCCTTTATCTTCTTGCCTGCTGTTCATTTCTGTCTTTTCTCAAGAGATTATGAAGACAGATATGGTATTGTCTTTTATTTTGAAGTGTTGGGAGGGGTCGTGCTGTGCCGTCTCCTCTTTAAACCCATACTTTTCTCCCCATACAAAGGGTGAAAAAGAGGTGGTCAATAACTAGCAATCTCTTTTATAACAATTTATAGTATTTATTGTTTCTAGAATGACATGGAATATATTTTTTTAAATAAATGTCAATACATACAATGAAGTGATACTTATGAAATCTGCCTGAAATTTTTTTTTCATATTCCTCTATGAAGATTCACAGGTTTGTTCGTGGTTTCACCCAGAGGTAATATGCATCCTAAAAATTAAATGGATTTTCCATTTTGGATTTTTTTCAGTAGTTCAGTAGTTCTAGAAATAGTAAATCTGATGTGTAAATGCAACTTAGCTTTAATTTGTGTCAAGTGAGCAAAGGAAGCAAAGGAATTGTATTAAGCTCTTCATTATGTGGGTGACTTTGGTTATGTTCTCATAAAACTAAAACAAAACACCTTTGGATTTTAGTAAATTAAAATCGTATTGTAAGTCTGCTTCCTACTCAAATGCACAGCTATTATTTCAAACATATTGATGAATATCTTTTTAAGCAGTTGTTAAACATAACTATGATGAACTGTCAGTAGTTTAATCTGCATCTAATTGAATATATCATTTTTTTTGGCACAATGGGAAGGAAATAGCTTATCCAATCATAGATGCTGTGCTTGTTGTCTAGGGTTTTGTCTCTGTTGGTTTTTTATATTCTTCATTTTAGCCCACTATTTCAGTAAGAACAGTATTTATAAAAGAGAACATATTAGAAGACAGCAAAGCAACTAGAGAAACAGCTCTATCTTGTTTGTAATCAAAGTCTTACTTGTACACTTAATAATATCAAATATATGAGAGAATGGAGAGTTCTTTCTTTTAGTGTTACCACAGTAAGAGCAATGGCATTCATAAAATGGCATTCAGCTCACTTTGATGTTTTTATTCACAGAATCACAGGATCACAGAATCACAGAATGGGGAAGGTTGGGGTCATCTGGCCCAAACTCTCCTTCTTGAGCATCAAGTCAAGATAAAGTGGGCCCAGGAGCTGCCATGGCTAGGGAGGACTGTTGGTGCAGGTTTATGACAATGAGGGTTGCTTAATGGAGGGATATGCTCAGTTTCTGCTATACAGACTCCATTGGTGCTTCATCACTTTCTTGACATGTTTTGACAAATTTGACTTCTAAGTGTAGTTCAAGTCTGCAAAAAGCAGTTCTGTAGAAATAGCACCATAATGTTCTGCATTTATTGTCTTTGAATTGATTCCAAATTGAAAGTGCTTGTGTTAAGTGGAAGAAAAACAAGATTTTTTTTCAGCTTTAAGTCTTCAAATTCAATCTGAAATTGTAAATCAAGGCATTCCCATTAAAAAAACACACAAAAAGAATATATCTTTTGTTGTAACCATTGCTTCATCTTAAAAAAATTTTATTCCTTTGGTCTCTCAATGAGAACTGGACAAAAAATTTGTGACTGCCCAGGTAATAAGAAGTCATATCAGCTGTTTCAGAGGGGTTAATTTTTCAGGGCTGGTAGGAATTCAAGGTGTTAGACACTTGTTTTCTTAACTGAAGTGAACTGAAGTGACATGGTATGCACATGGGGAAAAAGATGTGTTTTCTACAGTTTCTGAACTGAACTGCTCTTTGAAATACACAGTGGGTAAAAAAAGCTTTTGACAAACCCTGTGGTTATTCTTCACATGGAGTAGGATTTTTTTGATGAGAGTTTTGAGTCTTGAGCAGCTGCAATTAGAATTAATCAAGGTTCATAATGCTCACAATTTGGCTTTATGTTGAAGTTTATTAGAGACCTAGCTGCTGAAAAAAAAAAAAAAAAAAGAAGCTATAAAGTTACTATGACCGTTTTAAAAAAAGCCAAAGCCTAATGCATGGAACTCAGCAACTAACAGAAAAATGTGAAGATGTAGCCCATGTATACGCCAGGAGTCTACTAACTGGAGGTAGAGAATGACCTGTACTTTTGCTTTTAAACTGCATGATTTCTGAACTATGCTATTAATTTGGAAATCAGCCTCATGACTTTTAATGTTTCAGATTGACACTATTCCTCCTGAGCACAGGAGAGAGGGCCAGGTTTTCATGAGGGTCCCCGGAAGGCGAACCCGTGACTGAAACATCTTTTGGCACAGAGCCCTAGGCTGGAGCTGTTGCAAAATATAAAATAGGCAAAATTTTCTAAAGGAATTACTTTTTAATAATGTTTATATAATCTTTATATAATCTTGATACTAATCAATACGAAGGGAGCAGTGAAACATACAGAGGCTAGCAAGCTCTGAGTGATGCTCATCAGTAAGAAAAACAAATTACGTGCTGGTAGAAATGCCTTGTAAATATTTAGGGCTGGACAGTTTTCAATTCTCAGACCTAGGGGGAGACTAAAAAAGCTGTGAAGAAGGATAGGGGATACAAAAAGTGCAGAATTTATGGGCCAAAAGTACATTTGGCAGAACTCTTAAGATATGGAAGGAACTAATAAAGCCAACTCAGCAATGGTGTGGAAATCAGCTCCATGGGGTAAAGGTAATTCTGACAGGGGGAGATTGGGACCGCTGACTCATGGACCGCTGAGCCAAGATATCCACTGACCCAAAAGAAGAGAAAGACAAAGCATGTGAACCAATTATCATGGGAGGCGAAAGAATCATTAACCAATAGAAGATAGAATACTAATTAATAAGAGAACTAATAAGAGAACCACAAAATCCTTTGTTTGCTAAAATGTATAAATAGAAAAAGGTTTTGATAGCTGTGTCCTTTATTTGTGGAATACCACCAGGCACGCAGGCTTGTGCAACTCTGAAATGAATAATGAATGTCTCTATCAAGTGTGCAATTCTTGGCTTGTTGCACACCAGATAATGAATCTGATTTTTGTGGACAACAGAGAAATTTCTATTTTATTCATGTGACTCGCCAGAAGCCATCAAAAAGGGTTCTAACACTCTAAATTGCTAGATTAATAAGGCAATTAATAAGGCAGAAAAAGTAATGTTGTGAACTCAAAAAAATCAGATCTGTTAAATGCCACACTGAAAAAAAGGAACTTAAATACTTTGCAGACACTGTGATCTCTGTGTGCTGGTCTTCTCCTCGTGCTTTCCTACCTGAAATGTATCAGTAGCTTTCTGGACTGCAGTCAATCTTCACTGATCTTTTCAGGTTCCAGAAAAGTCTTCTCTCCTTACCTTAGTTGGTTTTTGCTTGTCGTGCCAGACATCTGCCACACTTGCTGGGGCAAGTGTGCTCAAGATCCTTGTTTCTGTCCAGAAAGTTTTGCACTGCTAGAACAATGTATACAGTAGTACTTCATCCCAGTTGCTGGCCATACTCCCTTTAATAGCACTTTTATTTCTTTGTAGGCCATTAGTAGTCTAAATATTTCTTGCAATGTGTTGCAAGAAGCAATGGGGACAGTTATGTTTTTTCCCCATGATGAAAAGTTAAAATGTCTCCTGAAGGAATGTTCTCTTTCTGAGATGAATATTTTAAATAAAAACCTCAGAAGCAGTCCCAAACTAACACTGGCTACATTTGAACACCTCTGCAACTGTCCTTTCCTTTCTATACCTCGTGATGTAGTATATCTAATCAAATAGTAAGTAAAAAGGGATATGTGTCAATACCTAATGCTTCAAGGTATCTAACATCACTAACACAAAAAAATGCATGTATTTATGCTTTTTGACATCAACTATTCTAATGTGAATTATCATACCATAAATATGTAAATTATATGTTATTTGCAATAATTGCCATGAAAATGAAAGGTAAGTCCACATTAGCATCCTCTTAGGAATATGTTAGATGACAATGAATATTAATCCTGAGATTCATGAATTCTTTGCATTAGAAAGCATAAAGAAAAAATTCCAAACTAGAACCTTTAGAAATATTTGAATTTTATTTGTTTTCAGATCGTTGTCTGCATGAATGTACTTTAAAACAAATTCCATATAACATGGTCAATGAGAATACATTCTGTCTACTGCATAATGGCCCATATTTTTTTTGCAGTAGCTGTCAATATGTGATGAGACTCATCTGTAACATTCAAATCTTCCTCTGCTTCCAAACTTTTACAAACTTTAAATTCAGGTTTTTGTTGAGGGAACTGACAATGGTGTTTTAAACTGAGAGATTGTTCTTTCCCTTAACACTCAAAGATTTCAAATCTAGTATTTCAGACTTCACTTTGCAAGCTAAAATTAAATGTAGTAAGTGACTAGTGACATTTTATATTTATGGCAAACATATTTGCAAGAACTATAAAAAATGTCTGTCATTTTGCAAAAAAGCATTTGTGCTACAAGTAAGAATACAAAATAATTCCCAGCTTGAAAACTATCATATTCATTACTCAATAACTTTCTTTGTATATTTATTTGTATTATAATGGTTAGATAATTTTAGCTTGCACCAAAAATAGGCATTAAAATGAAAGAATATATCTTTCAAGGTTCTGTTTAAAAAGCACATTAAGTAAATAGGTCATATAGATTCTTTTTTTTTTAAATGCAAAGTAAAGATGATGTTATCTCCCATTGCTAGTTTGAAACAATTTTGTTTGTGGAGAGACTGGTATTGTAAATGTGGTTTAGGATGAAATACTTTTTAAATAATTGTATTTTGAATGTCTTACTGCAGACACAACACATCCTAATTACTATTGCACTGCACCTTTGCACATTAATCCATGTAATTTCCTTTGGCTCTTTTTTTTTAACAAATAATTTATTCAAGGATAGTCATAGAACTGTAATTGAGTCAGTAGACATAAACAAAAATCCTACTCGTCTTTGTTATCCAATCCATCAGCTGTGCTATCATCACTCCTTGGTTTTGATTTTTCCCTGTTTTTGTCAGACTCAAGTCTGGTTAACACCTGAGCATTTTGCTTCATGAAGTACAAATACTTAGATTAGGTTTTGTTGGACTATGGCTTCAGCCTATGTCTTTTTCACTTACACTTTGCATTCAAAGTTTATAGAATTGTAATAAGGAGAAAGGTGAAACAAATTGATGCTCAGAATAGAACATGAGAGATTTTTCCAAATTACCTGTACTTGTGTCATACTGGATAGACATCTGTCTAATATGAGCATTCAAAACTTCAAGCAATGGAAAGTTCACAGGATTTCTTCTTTGGTTAATCAATCTTCTGCATTTGAAATCTTTCTAAAAACTAATCTAAATCTCCTTTTCCACCAATTATTTCTTGTCCTTGTCTCACTGATATGGAGACCACACTACTGCTTAGTATTCAAAGATTCTAACAGATTTGTCATTCTACAGCCCTTCACTTTTATTTTGCAGAATAAGTAGAAAACTTTATTAGAAATTTCCTCAGAAGTTGCATTTTTAGACTACCAATTGTTCCTCTTGATCTGCCTTCCACTGGACCTCCACTCAAAATAATGCCTGTTTACCTGAAAGAGTGGTGCCCAAAAGTGGACATAGAGTTTCAGCTCCAGTCCTACCAATGCTAAATGAAAGAGAAGTTTATATTCTGCATCCTTTACATAAAATATACTCTGGTTTGTAGGTCCTAGTTTAACTATTACCCTTTTTGCATTAACACAGAGCTGTTGACACTAATTTTCATGGGGTAACCTGATAAGTTTCTGTAAAAGATAGACTTCATTTATGTTGCAAAGGCTTGCATTCACAGGGCTGATTGTTCTTTCTAAGAATGGAACATGGCACCTGTTCTGACGCTGTTCTGGGTTTCCATGTCCTGTCTTTAGACCATTTGCACACCTAATCCTGCTGTACATCAGCTCTCTGACAAGTTAACAGAATGTGTGTGGTAGGTTAGCAGAGTCTTGCACAGAAAGCAGGCCAATCCTCTCATTCCTGCCATCAACAGAGCAGTCCTCTTCCAAAAGCCAGGCGTGGCATTCTGAGAAACTTAAAAAAGAATAATGCTGGTAGGAAGTGAAGAATTCTTTTCCATTAAATGGAATGTATCCACTGACACAGTAATCAGAAACAGCAATAAAAATTGTCTTTCCTAAGAAGGCTCTTGTTATTCAAAAGGAATACTCATTTGCAGTGGAGAAAAAGGAGAAAATAATTAATTCAGGAAAACGTCAGCAGTCTGTTATCCTTCAAATGACACCAAAAGGGAAGTTAGAAATCATGTGCAAACAATTTCACCTCAGGTCTCAGGGACTTTATCTGAAAAATATTTTCTCTTTCAATTTGTTTCCAGACTACAGAAAGTCAGATGAGCAGATAGGAGTATGGTGATTCTGGCAGGACATTTAGTTTTCATTCCATTCCCATTAATTCAGAAGGTGAAATCCCAGAGTACTGGAAGGCAAGGGAGATCTGCAATAGATTTCTACAGAACCAAATAGCCTGAGCTCTAGTTGCAGGCAGTCAGTCCTGTGTTATGCTGATCTCCTGAAATGGCCCCTTCCCTGCCCCTTCTGTACATTACAAACGACACAATCAGTCCCATTTGACAAGCTCAACAGGAAGGATTGTTTGTTTTGGGGCATTTTTAATCGTCAGCACCTCAAATACACGACTAAAACTTAATGTAACTAGTTACATGTTTTAATTATATCATATTAATACACAGGTGTTACTTATTTTGGTTGGTTACAGCAATGCTCAGATGGAAACATAAATTAAATTCCTCCTTTAGACTGTGTAAACTTAAAGCCTCAGGCCTGTGAAGATCAAAAATATATTTCCCTTCTTGGATCAGAGAGCCACTGATATGATTAAGGCTGCAGACAAGGCTTAGCATTCAACACAGCCTTGAAAATTCTTCAGGAGTGAGGCACGGAACAAAAGTGAGGGGGTTAAAATAGCCAGGAGTAAAGACTTGATAATAAAGACTTTAGAAGGCTTGATGTGTACAGGTCATGTACATATCCTAAACTATAATGATCCGTTTCCAGCTCTTGAGAACAGCAGGTTGCCCTGCTCCCCTTCCTCTGGATATCAGCAGTACCATTTACCCCAACACACAGAGGAGCTGCCTGTGACAGGCAGAAGGGTCAGGGAGGGCTCTGTTTTCACTTGCTGTCCTCTGTACATCTCCTCACCAAGAGCTGCCTCACTGGGTAGTTTTGACATTACTGTGTCTATGTGTCCCATGTGTAGCTTTTGGTCTTTCAGTGAATACTGAAGATGACAGACATGATGATCCCTTCTTGAAACTGAGGGGGCAGGGAAGTGAGACATTTTGAGCTGAAAAACTTCCTTTAATGTGGTTTTGAACATTGTCAGAAGGTAGCTTATACTTTAAAAATTTATAGACAATAAACCTGGAATGTAGGCTTCAAAATCCTTCAAACACAAACAAAATTTGAAAGCAATTTAAATGCTAAAATACATTTATACATACACTGAAGCATTCTGAATTCTTCTTCAAATAGATGGCAGAACATATTACTTTTTTAGAACAAACTTGGTGTAGAAAAAAATATGCAAGAGTGCTAGTACTTTTCAATAGCAATAACTGCTATACTAAAATGTTATTTTCCCAAAGCTTAATTGTGAGTTAAATGGCTAAGAAGTAACAGAGGTTAATGTTGATTTATTTTTTAATGTATATTAAAACATACATATTTCATATTCTACCTTTATAGTCTCAGGAAGAATATATGCATGCAAAATTCAGATCTTTTTGGAAGGTAAATGTATTTGAAGTTCATTTTCTTATAATTTATTTCACACAGTTTGATGGCTTAATGTCAAATTAAGCCTATGGAAGTCTCTAATGCTGTGCAACATCTCAAAAGTAATGAACTGTATCACAATTCCTAATGTGGTCCTGGCTGATTAAGAATGTTGACTCCTTGGCAATTTTGAAATGTCTGTTTAGTGAAAGATTCATGGTGTTGTGATATTTATCCTCACAGAAACATGATTTAGCTTAATGGAATTTATTGCATATAGCTTTTATGGGTTAGATTTCAGAGTATTTGCTTCAGCTTATGTGTGATTTAAGATCCAGTGTTAGTGGACTTGCTAGTCAGCGGGATGGCGTGGTGGTATTAAAAGAATAACAGATGACATTTAGTACACATTTTAATTTTGCTAGCCTTACGTTCTGCCATGGCAAGAGTAAAAAGCCACCTTTATGGTAATCTGGCCTGCTATCAACTAACCTTTAATTTCTGAATTATTCAAAATAGAGTTTTCTGTTAGTTTTTCAATGCAGAGAAAATGAATTGGTTTATTACTGCTTTCAACACACACTTCTAGATACTGATGAAACAGTAAAATAACATTAAAGTTACTATCAAAACTGAGTTAAACAATGATAAGGATTTGTCCAGTACTAACATGAAAGTAAGCAGCATACCCTTATATTTCCAGAAAGAAGTAATTTTGCTTAAAGGCCATGTAACGAATAAAATTGCATACGCAGTTCAACTCTGTGTGTGCTAAGAAATTTTAAAATCTGAGCATTTCCACTCAAAATCTAATTGGTTCCAGGCTCCCCAAATTGGGATTTCATCTACAGCATGTTGCAAGAACGACTTCAATATGATTTCTCTCTACTCCTCACTAGATTTTCCTTTTCAATTCACAACTCTCCCACCACCTCTTTTCCAAAATCCCCACCTGATTGCTATGTGATTTGTACATTATTTCAGTGCAGAACAGTGTGCCACTTGCACTGCTCTGGGACTGCAGTGTGTGCCTCCTGGAGCATGGACAAACTGCGCACGTTCTAGAAGTACTTTGTTTCAGGTTTTATTGCTCTTATAAGCCCATTCAGCAAAGTGCTGGACTCTATCATCATGCAGGGCTGTTTTTTCCTTCCTGTCGGTGTTTAGAGTCTTGCAAGCCCTCTAGTGAGACATGCCAGAACAAAATGATAAATTAAGTTGAAAGTTCTGAAGACTGAATGCTTTGCAGGGTTTTGAAAACACACCAAAACAGACTAAATGTGGATCCAAGAAGGAAAATGTTTAAAAAGCTCATTAAAATCAGCTGACATCCTGTGGGACTGGAAAGTGGCAAATGTGTCTGTATTTTGAAACTGTGTGGATTTCATCCAAGAGAGAACAGATCACTGAACCGTATTTTGGAATCAGTTAAAAGGGCTGAAATAAATAAAAGGGCTAATTATCACCTACCTGCTGGAAAAACCATGGTATAGTTTTTTTACAGGTGGAACAAACACTAGTCAGTGCATTTGCCTGAATACTAGAATTAGAGCATCTTCATAGGGAAACTGATTAATGTGAGAATCATTTGCTTTGTGATTGCCAAAACAGTTATTGGAAATAACTTGTATCTTTAAAATCTATCAACAAATTTAGTTTATTAAGAAAAGTGTAGGTAGTTTAACTTGTAACCAGGCTGTGTCAGATGGTGCACACTGCCATAAAGCACTTTGCAGCATCTTGTGCTTTACCATCATTTTTACTTCTTCTTCTCCTTCTTCTTCTTCTTCTTCTTCTTCTTCTTCTTTATTACTCATTATTATAAGATAAAATTAATAGAATTATAATTATTCTAATTTTAATAAAATAGCATAATATAGGACAACTCGGCAGTAGAAATCAAAATCTGTGTCTTACCTGCACCTGAGGAGAAGTCAAGTTGTTGAAATCTCTATCATCTATGACTGTCAAACAATTTTTCATATTGTGGCAGATGTGGTAAAGTAGAAAAGAGCATAAGCATTCACACTTCAGCATACAATCAAACCCCTGAAATGAAAGAACTTGTGGAAAAATAGGTGTCTGGGAAACAGTTTACAGGATAATAGAGTCTTCATGTTTTGGAAACATCTGTGATTAACTGCTAATAAAGACAGGATACTGAGCTGAATAGATCACTGAGCTGACCAAGCATGAACATTTATGTATTACTATATTCCACTGTATTTTGCAACAATTGCCACACACTGGTGCTCAAGAAAGAAATCTAATGGAGTGACAGTGATAATATGAGCTTTTGGTTGTACTTCTAGTATCTTATAATATTCTTATATATGGGCTATATAGGCATATTCTTAAGCCTAGTATTAGTCTGATTTTAAAATTTAAACTAAGTTAGGGCTTTCATTTCCTCATTTGGATGCTCATAGCTAAAGAGAACAGTAACTGTGAAAGATTAATGCCTCAGGCAATGCATGTGCCAAATGTAATAGAAAGAATAAATTATTTTAATGCTTCTATTTGCTGGACAATCCAAGCATTGTAGGACATTCTCCTGATACTAGTGCAATCTTTCCTATTTATGGTAGGCAGTCTGAAACAGAAAGTGAAATGTACCTGTGTGTCATCTTCATAAGACATAATTTTGTGATATTGCAGTGAGTACTGCTGGAATGGAAAATAAAAAACTGAATTCAGAAGTCCCTTGACATTATTTTTCATTAGCTGTATTTCTACATAAAATCATTAAAATGGTTCATCAATAGGAAATGGGCACCCTTTTTCTGAAACAGAATATTGCAATACTAAAAGGCATGTCAATTGTGTCAGAAGTTAACAACCAATTTGCCAGATGTCTGCAATGATAACACTTGATGAACAGGGAGTTCATGTCAGTGCTGTGATACCAACATTAGTATTAATATCAGGTTTAAAATTATGGGTAATTTGTATCTATTAGTCAAAAAGAAGATGTGTATTTTATGAATTATTATTATGAGGCACAACTTTACTTCTAAATTATACAGTTTGATTTAAAACTGTAGAGAGCTGTTAAGGAACATAATTGAGCAGATATTTAGTCTGACATATAGAAAAATATACTGTTAAAACCTAAAGGTTTCACTCAGTCACTACTAATACTTCCTCAGCAGGCTCCAGAAGGACCAAGAGGCATAACACAAACAGGTTTCCACAGAACTATACCGACAACATATCCAGTGTGAGGTCAGGGCAAAACACACAACTGAATCCAAAAATGTTAAATTAAATATTTCCTGTAGCATTTCCCAAACAGCCCACAATCTAGATAGTAACAAATGTATGAGAGAAAAAGACAAGACAGGATGAAGTGGAATGATTTTAAACTAAAAGAGGAGAGATGTAGATTAGGTGTTAGGTAGAAGTGCCTGAATCAGAGGCTGGAGAGGCATGTAAAGATTTTCCCCAGAGAAGTTGTGGATGCCTTGTCCCTGGAAGTGCTCAAGGCTGAGCTGGATGTGACCTTGAGCCACATGCTCTAGTAGGTAACATCTGTGCCCATGGTGGGGGAAGGTGTTAGAATTACAGGATTTTTGAGGCCCTTTCCAGCCCAAACTATTCTGTGATTCTATGATATGCATAAAGACTATAATAAAGAGAGTGGTTATTCAATGTGACAAATACTGGATGTGTTTTGGAAACAGTTCAAGGTATCAGTGAAAAAAAAAGCAAACTCAAGTGAGATGGTGTAGGTAGATAATACTGCAAAAATGGGATTCAGGGATAGCCTATGTCAAAGTAGCTGGGATGTTGTGCATTCCAGAATTCTGGAAATCTGTACCCTACAATATGCTACAGCATCTCAGAGGAAGAACTTTTTGTTCATTAGAAAACAGGGAATGGAAATGAAAAATCTTATGTTATTCCAAAGTAATCCTTTTTTATGGAAACACTACTGAGCTGCATCATTGGGCATTTCATTTGGTCCTCCTCAGTGAAAAGAGACATGGAGAAGATAAAGACATTTGAAAGCTTATGATCAGAATGCATGAAAACAATTAGGAACCTCTTAACAGAAACATTACCTGTAACCATCCCCTTCTCAAAACAGGTTCTCATGCATCAGTCTGTGGGGGAGTGATTTCACTGTAAAACATACTTTTCACGATTCCTCTTCAAGCTGGGGACAGTTTGCTCAGCATCAAGATCTCATTGGCTCTCCCACTGTAGCTATGTTTGTCCTTTGATGTTAGTATAAGACAAGAAATGCCAGTTAAACAAGTAAAATGTGATCATGCACCTTTTATTTTTTAACACGTATCTGAGAACATCCAAGGAACGTGGAAAGAAATTGAAAATTCCTGTTTAGTTGAATGGATGACAGGATAAATTTGTAATAGGTCCTTCCTGTGCAAAAAGTGCCAGAGCAATATGCCAAACCAGACCACATGCCATGGGTGATGCTCCTTTTACCCCTTTTAATGCAGGATAAAATATAATTACTTGGTTCACTCTGCAAAAAACACAGCCTGTGTTGCATTATAAATAAATCATATTACCTAGAAATAACTGCAAAACAGTGCTTGCAGACTTTTCACCAGGGAAATCAGAATGGTTAACATCTGAAGAGGAAGATTTGGAAGCATATCTGCAGAGTTATTCTGGTCACAGAATTGCTGAACACTAGTCAAGGTTTCTGCAACAGACTGTAGAAAATAGTTTGTCTGTAGAAAATAGTCTGTCTGACTGTCTGTCAGTATGTCACCATCACTAACTATATTTTGGATTGTAATCCAGGACAAATATGTATTCATAGCAATTCCTCCAATGATTTTCATCCTTCTTCTTGCATTTCCATTGGCATTTCTCAGAGCATCTCCCTTCCTATACAGTATTTAACACAGAACTACTGAGGCTTGAATCTATCTACCTTCTCTGCTCTTCCAGACTGAAAGAGCCTGAAGCTTTCCTTCCCCCCAAGGGGATCATGAAGGCCTAAAGTATTGCTGTGGATGTCTGCTAAGTGCACAGGCCATTGCCTTTTCCCTCCAGGTAGCCTAAAGGAAACTTGCATGCACCTTGACATCCTGCAAATAAAGAGGGAGTGTGCACACTTTTCAACTATAACTGGAAATCACTTTAGTAAGCACAATAGGGCAAGGAAAAAAGAGCACTTGAAGGGGGGAAAAAGAGAAAAAAAAAAAACCACAAAGAAACCCCTCACCAGAAATAAAAATCTGTTGTGTTCTTAGAGACAGAAAAAGGAAATCTTTTCATATGGGATTCTTCTGGCTTTAATCCTTATCTCTTGGGATTGGTTTTTTTCCTTTCTCTCTCATGCCAGACAGGCTGTCTGTTAGTTACAGTTTAAATTGCCTGCATGTTTCTTGCCCTACCAAATTGCCACTGCTCTTATAATGGCCCACAGGTGAATAAGCTTCATTCCAATTTGTTTGCTAGATGCAGCATCATCTGAGAAAACAATTCTGAGATTGCATGCACTCTGTAAGCCAGTGGATTGACTTCAGATGACAGCTTCTTGGTGAACTGATTGTCTATGAGTGAAATGAGCAAAAGGGTTTAGCTCCCTGCCCTGTGGCTCCTTTCTAAATACTTTTCTGCTGGTATTGAAGAGTTAGAAGCAACAACTTGTCACTTAGGAAAAAACACATGCTCTTGATTCACCTTCACCTCTTGATGAGGTAACACTCATCAACTGTCTCCTACAAAGAGTATAATTTTGGAGACTAGCAGGGAAAACAGAGAAAAGTCAATAGGAAAAGAAAGAGGTCTTTGTTTGCAGGTTTTACTTTTGCTGGGAGACATTCACCCAGCTGACTGCATTGTACACAAAAGATGGTTGATTTTCATGGCACAGTGCAATGGATGAGGCTGGATGGGAGCTCTGGAGATCAACCCCTCTAATGAAAGATGAACCATTTAGAGCAGGGTGTTCAGAACAGGGTCTGGTCAGTGTTTGAGTATCTCTAAGGCTGGAGATTCCACAACCTCTGTGGGAAATATGTGTCAGTGTTCAACCACCATATGAGAGGAAGAATTTCTTGTCATGTTTAAATGGAATTCCCGATATTTCAGTTTGTGACCATTGCCTCCTGTCACTGGGCACCACTGGGAGGAGTCTGGCTGCTTATCACTTACTCACCCCCCCTGGGATTTATATATATTGATGTGATCCCTCTGAGCCTTCTCTTCTTTGGGCTAAACAGTCCCAGTTCTCTCTACATTTCCTCCCAGGAGTGATGATCCCATCCCTTAATTGTCCTAAAGGCCCTTGACTAGCATCTCTCCAGTAGGTCCATATTTCTCAGGTACTCAAGAGCTCAGGTCTGAACCCAGTATTCCAGATGCATCTCACCAGGGCTGATGAGAGTAGACCCCCCTCAGTGGAAATATGAGGTTTTGCAACCACACAATTATTTTTAAAAGGATTTTATCTGAAGATTTTATGAAATTCTTTGTATCAATTCAAAGTGATGAGCTATAGAAAAATGATAAAGAAATAAAGAATTATCAAGAACTAAATCAAGGACACAGTCTGAATAACTCAGGTTTTTCTAAAAATATTTGCAGAATTGATTTTTATTAGAGTCATGTAGCAAAAGAGATGTCAAAAACCTCAGCCATTGTTAAATATAAGTTTCATTCCATTCAGGTCACTTCTATATGGAGAAAAGAAATTCTGAAAAAAGTTCCTGGATTACAAATCACCAATAAGGGATGGTGGGTATCGCTTTACTCAGAAGAGGTCCCTTTAGAAAACTAACAATAAAGTACTGAGTTTAAGAGTGAAAAGTAGGGATGCAAACAAAACTGCCTTTATCTGAAGAGTCACAGTCTGTTGAAAGGGTCATTTTGATTTCAGGTTACTCCCATTTCATGACAATCACCATGTCTTTAATCAAAATTGAACACTGCAGCAAGTCAAGTTTCATTTTTATTGCTCCATGTAAATATATTGAAAAATTGTAAGTATAAACAATTGTAACACAGAACCACCCATATAAACCCTGTTTTGTTTCTGCTCTGAAGACAGGCTATCATTAAGTCACAATTTGTGGTAATCATCTTTTACATTTAGTGCTGATTTTTTGCAAGATACTTGAAATAACTTCTGGAAGCTACTGCTCAGCAGTTTTCACAGGCAATCATTCTAATATAAATCACTAGGTTAAAATAAATTTTCAGAAGCAGGGGGGTGATTAGAGTGGCACTATTTTTAAACTGATGATAGCTAAGAATTGTTGTGTCTAAGCCATGTAGATAGCTCCAGATATTTTGGATGTGCCAAGAACACATATCCAAGTACACACTGAAGTACACTGCATTAGTACACTACAACCAATTGTCATATAATAAGATGAGGCATGACATAGCAGCCGTGATTTCACCTTGGGGCTGCTTTTGACTGATGCATTTAAAAAGTAAGTTTTTCATTTCATCCAATGAAATTTCCAGGAAACGTTGAACTATATGCTAGGTACAGACTTTGTTCATTTAGCTATACAATAATAAAATATGTCCAATAGCAGAGTTTTATTCTCATAGCACTGAAGCAGACTTTTTCAGAGTTTTAGCAAATAACCTATATGTTTGTCAGTTCTGACATGTAGGAACCTTGATGGTAGAACAGTGCAATACTGTTAAATAAGTAAGTTTTTAAGCCTAGTTTTGCAAGAACTTTATGGTGCATATTTTGCACAAATCTAAGAATAAAACTTCTAAATTTAGTAAAGATCTGCGACATTGAGCTTCTAGCTTTTTTTGAGAATCATTATTTTAGTTCAGTTCTACGTTTGTCAAAGATGTCATATTTCCAAACATATTTGCAGAGATGAGAGTCAATATTTTCCTCCTCATGGCATCTATTCCATCCATGCAAAGAAATAGAGTGTAACATTTCACAGCTGAAAGAGGAGCAATACACCTAATAGAAAATAAGCAACTTAATGTGCTGTGCAGTACAATTTTCATTGTTAAGTGTGAAACATTGCATGATCTAAGAGAATGGAGGGAAGCGTGAGTAATGTCGAAATGAATGGGACCCAAGACTTTTAAATGCCTCTATCTGAATCACTATATTACAAATTAAATATTTAAATCAAAGTCACTCTATGGGCACAATGAACTTTTTCTTTCTTTTTCTTTCTGAGGGAATTTTGAGCTTTTTTTAAAAAAAAAATTTTGAAGCCTTCTCAGAATCAGTGCTCACCTAGGATAGAAAAAAAAAAGCAGGAATGTGAGCAAACTCTCAAACCTATAATAAATGGATGTATATAGCTGTGAACACATCTACAAAAATGTTTTGTTGTTTCTAGTGATGGAACATATTCATCACATTTCTTTATCTTCTATTTTGAGGTGTATCTGGCTCATGAAAACAATGATCATAATAGTAGTGACAGTTGAAAAAGACAGATTGAAAAACAAATTAAGTATCTATGCCTCAGCTACTAAAGGATCTTCAGGATCAATGATTTTTATTGTGTGGATAGCCATCTTTTAGGATTTGACTCTGAGATACAGATTACTTTCATATTAAACCTTTCATTCATCATAAATCTTTGGATGCCAAAGGCTTTTGGCTACTGCTGACCTAAGAGGATATAATACACTTTGCAGACGGACATGTCTCTCCAGGTATGCTGTCTTGAAAGACAATTTGTTGTCCCAAACACAAAAGACTGTTAGAGGTGGAATAGCATGAAAATGTGACTTCCCATGACACTCATTAGAAGCCCTCTGTAGCTTCGAAAATCAGCAGACACAAAGATAACTATGTCTAAGGTACCTTAAAGGAGATGTCCATAATTTAACCCCCAAATATTTGTCTGTAATTTTTCACAGCTCATCACCTGCATTAGTCCAAAAAAGCTGTGCATAAATAAATCATCTGGTTATAGCCCTGGCAGGTAGGATTTCACAGCCAGCATTCACAGGTGGCAAAATTGGTTCTCTTTGTTTAAAAAGCCTCTGTACTGATCAAACTCAATGATGGCAATTAGATAGTTGTTATGTGTCAATGCAGACTGAACAGTTATAATTGGGTTTCTTTCTGTTTTCTTTTTTTTGTTTTCCTATACAAAAATTTTGGAAACTGCATGGGGAAATGCTTTTTTGCAGACTTGAAAACACCGTTAGAGATGAAAGCATCTTGAATTTATTCTAGTGGTGACAGCAAGAAAGAGATGGCTTGCTTCCAAACAATTTGCCACACATAAGATGTTTCTTTTGTCCCATCTCATTCTTTTCCTCCTCTTCTTTTTGTAATCACAGCACTTCATCCCTGCAGACTCCCCTACCTAATGCTGTTGGATGATCTTTGTCAGGAATGCTTTACGAGATAAGATTCTCTGAGCCTGATGTTTGCTCAAAAGCTCAGGCATGCTTTTCTAAAAATACTGTTCTACTTTTTAGATGTCTTATATTTATTGTTGAATTGTTCTTGGACTCATCCTGAGGAATCCATGGTTCCCCAAACACTGATGAACAATTTTCATCTTTCTCTCAGAAAAATTGTGCTCGGTGGCACAGATTTGCTGTGTAAATTTAGACATATGTGAGGTTATGTAAAGTGAGGTATGGGCATATGTTTGCAGGACTGGAGCTCTGGTTTGTGCTAGAGGCATGATATGACTAAGATTCAAAATCTGGACAGTTTTAATTACACAAAAACTAGTGCTTATTAGGGTAAAGAATGTAGTTTTCCACTAGTCATGTATGTGAAACATACATTAAGTGTAGCAAACTAGCATTGGGAAAAGCCATGATTGTTCCATTTTTGTCCTAACTTGAAGTAAACTTTAGGTTACACTCATTAAGAGCAAAAAATGATAAGCCCATGCATATCAATATAAAACAACCATCTAGGATGGGCATCAATTAAAAATTATTTTTCTTTCTTATGAAATAAAATTACAATACTACAATAACTTGAGTGTTTTTTTGGTTGTTACATATTTTTATTTTATAAATACTCCATCCAAATCATAATAAAATAAATGATTTTTTTCTACTATTTCCATTATGATGGGCAGCAGTATTTTTGATTTTGGTATATTGATCCATTTTTTCCTTTTATTTACCTTCCTCACTTCATCATAACTGCAGGTTTTGGGGGAGGGTTATTTTATATGGAGTTGAGGTTTTTCCTGCACCAATAAGCTGTGCACAGCACAGACAGCACAGTGAGGTCGTGCCTAAGTCATGACTCACAGGGCTGTCTCTCCTAATACTTTTACTAGGGAAAAGCATGTTTTTTTCAGGTTCAAAATCTTTGAAAAATCTAAGGTCGGCTTATCCTTAAAAAAATCTAAGGTCTCTAGATCAAGACTTTGTTAGTGTCAACAACATGCTTCCATAAAGTGATTAGAGGCATATTCCTGTCCTTAATAACAAATTTCTGTTGTTAAAAATACTTGCAGTGGGACTGGATTGAAGGCTGTAGCCAAAGTACTTGTAATTGAAAATCTGCACTTTGTGCCCTTTGGGTTTAAAGAGGGGAAGAGTTCAGCCTGGTCTTCTTTTGATTTACAGTCTACTTGGGAATGCTGCAAAGATGGGAAGGAAACAATAATTTAAAACTAAGGTGACACCAACTGCAGAGAGAAAGAAAAGAAAAAAATACACACACAAGCACTGTGAAAAGATAAAAAAGGTGAATGGAGTACGTAAAAATGTGCATATCAAACCAATTTTATTTGTTTGTAGCTTTTCTTTTATCTTTTTGAAGATTCCTTTCTCCCTTTGCAACCCCTAGTGGTATACAGCAAAACCTACTGCATACACCTCTCATGGCTAATATGGCTTGATTAACAAATGGATTGCAAGCTGATACCAAGATCCATCTGTATGTCAAACCATCAGGCATAAGGTACTTGATATGACTTGTGGTGGACTGTGATGAGACACTAACAATTCTCATGCAATGTATCTTCCCAGTAGCATAATTCTGCAGAAGTTAATGCGTAATATAGCCATATGTTGTGTCTCACTGAATCAAGATAAATTGGAATGCAACATGCAGCAATCACAGTTTTACATTATGCAGATGCAATATAGATAAATTTGCTACCAGTTTACACTTCAGCGTGAAGTGCAGATATGCAAAGTTAGGTCATACTATGAGGACAGGACAGACATTTATCAGCTTCAGAGATTTGAGATTTTAATGCCTTGTCTATTTTTTCTCCTGAGAACAAAAGTAAAAGGTACTATACTTGATTTTTAAGCTTCTTGAATTTTATGGAATCAAAATATGGACTGTGTTACTATTTCTTCCAAAAACATCTTCCAGCTCTGTTCTGTCAACTCTGATTTCAAATGCATCAAAAATCCTAGGTACTAAAACAATCATTCAAATACATCCCTCAGAGCCAGCAAAAATTTAAATTTTTTGGACCATTAGGTTGCTCCTCTGTTGATTAATCAGTACACTTTGACTGAAACTGGCAGAGTGACTCCATTTTCCCTGATATACACAAGCAAGGTCCTTGCTGTTAATTGCTCATTTAAAGTCATTTTTAAGTCATTTTGGACACACTTTTTTATTCTTAGAATTCCTTCCCTGTACAGGTTTTATTGGCATTGACTTCTTACTGACTGCAGGTGTTCTTAGAAATCCCTGTATTATATGGTGGAGCCAGAAATTCCTTTCCATGGACTCTTCTGCCTTCTGTATCTTCTCCTATTGTTCTGCTGCAATGCATATTTGCTTAAGAAGGAAAACCACAGAGGAACATTTAACTGAATTTAACTGGATCATCATAGCAATCATGTGTTTCAGCCAAATAACTGAATTTTTTGTCTTATTGCCCTTTTCATGTACTTTGTTTAGCATTTCTGTCATCTGTACCCACCCATATGTTTCCACTGGGCAAAAATTATAATGAAAATCAATGTTTCAAATATTTGATTTGACTCTAACAGGTCAGCATTTCACTTTTGAGATTAAAGTGAAATACATGCAAACACCTTTAATTTATGAGTTATTTTACTCATATAAGTAATCTCATTGGTTCAAAAGAATAAACTGTGTTATCAGTCATTTAATTTTAAATTAAAGACTACATATAACAAAGACTTATTTTCAGTGAGGGTGGTAGAATTCTGGAACAGTTTGCCCAGACAGGGTAGATGTACTATTCCTAGAAACATTCAAGATCAGGCTGGATGTGTCCCTGAGAAGCCTTATCCAAGTGAAGATGTCCGTGATCATTGCAGGGGATTAGACTAGAGGGCCTTTAAAGGTACCTTCCAAAACATTTTCTGATTCCATGATTCCACGGTATTAATTTGTCCTTATGCACAAACTTTTGCAGATATTATGCCAGAGATTGTATGCTATTTCTAAACATGGATAAAATTTCTGTAGTGTTAAGACAATGCACTAATTCAGTTATAAGAGCCACCACAACACATAGAGATTTAAGGAGTACAGAGTGGAAAAAAATGGGCTGGATAGTTGATAAATAATTCTTCCTTTTCCATGCAAGTGCAGTTTGCTTACAGCATTTGAAAAAGTGCTTGTGGATCTGCTTATGCCATAAAGTATCTTCTGCTCAGAAACTAACCTGACAAACAGAATCAAAAATGTCAAAAACTTATGAATGTTACTGAACCTTCAATTCCGTAGTTGCGCATTTCTTTTTCCCTATCCTCCGTTAAGCACCCGAGCCATAAGAGACATTTATTGAAGCTAAAGGGAAAAACAAACCGACAAAAAGGGAACCTCATGCTCCAGAGGGCAAAACCATGTGCAGTATTCACTCTAAAATTTGGACAAGTGAGAAATGTATATGCGATGAAGGACTGCCATAGGGCAGATTTACCTCCTGACTACCCATTCTGTCACTGCTCTGAAATACTTTTGCAGTGATGGCATAAAAACTGCAGCCATGTAGCACACAGCATCTGAACTACTGTGCCTCTGGGTTAGGGCATACCAATCAACAACCTGGTTACTGTTTTTCAATGTTTTAAACAAACCAAAGGGGAATTCTAACATATTCATTTCAATAACAGGTCATGTCCTCAGCCAATGTATGAATTTGATGGAGTTGTTCTGGCATAGGTTATCTGAGGCATTAGATCATTATTTCTAAAATATCAGAGCAGAGCCTGAGCTAGTGTAAATCAGTGCAACTTCACTGGCTTCAGCAGAATCACTCCAGTTTGTGTTGGCTGAGGATATTGGTCTTTATGTAAATACAGAGCACTTGATTGATTTTGGTATTGCACTGGTTTTCCATGTGGAATTAATTTGTTTTAAACTAAAGCTGCTCTGTTACAAAGGTAGAGCAGCAGGGAGTGATGAATTAGACTCCAACTACCCAAGGGGGATCTGATCAGCTCATCAGAGAAAGTCTTTTCTTATATGAGCGCTCATTATGGTCCTCTCCCTATGGCTATGCTGAGAGTGAAGTGTTCTGTGACACCAGCATGCACTGATCATGAAGTGCCTTGTTCAGCTCCCATGCAGGTGGGATTGAACATGGGTGCCATGCTGCCCTTACGTTGTTCCCTGGGGCCTCCCTTGGGAGAGCACCCAGTCTAGAAATTTCCACCAGTGCCTGCCTTGCAGGCTGCTGGCACACTCATGGAAAACTTTAGTTATGCTTCCTTCCAGGAGAAGCAAATCTGAAGAAAGACTCTGATCTGCAAAGCAAACATTACTTATATTTCCTCCTCTTTTTCTGTTCCATGTGCAATCCTTGCATATATAGAGCACAGAACTCCATAAAAATTATGTGCCAGCATTCTCTGTTGCTCCTATAACTTTACCCCAAAGCTTAGCCGAGGTGAAAGTCCGAGTTGCTTCAGGTCCCCTTCAGACACAGTCTGGGATGAGATTTTCTCTGAAATTCCCAGGGCTTGGATCAAGGATCAGGGGCACTGAACCTGCATCCTCACTTCTGTAGGCTACAGTGCTATGGATGCACATCACTTCCTTGCCTGGTGGGATCATGTGTTTATTCCAACTCACATGTCAGCTATTTCCAAGAAGTGAAAGGCTACTTTGTAGTGTCAGGAGCTTCCATCAGTCTGTCAGGGACACCTGACCTTGATCTGGAATTTGGCAGTGGTGTCTCCCAAGAGCTTGGAAAAATGGTTTCTACAAATCATTGCACAGAAGACTGACATTCACAAGCAAATGATTGCTGTAATTGGAGGGTTTGTGCAGCTGAACAACATTTGTACAACCTCATATATCTCCTTGGGAAAAGCTGTAGAGATGTAATGTACCCAGGAGGCATGCTTTCTGGTCCACCATAAACATGGTAAATCCATATGTGAGAGGCAATATTCCTCATTAGTCTCAATATTTTATTAACAAAATAAAATAAGGAACAACAGGCTGCTTTGTGTGAATTTGAAATCTCTCTATTTGTAGAAAATGAGCTGTGCATTACTGATCACCCAGAGTGGGATCTCCATTCCTGTTGTGGTGGAATGGGAATTTCCAACTGAATGACTACAAATTGCTACAAATTGTATCTTTCAATATGTGCAAGCAGTATTTTTTTAAACTGGGAAACTACAGAAGACTCGTCAGCTGTGATGAATTTGGATCTGACCATTATAGCTCTGGAGGATCCATGAGTGAATCACTGGTTCATGACATTCCCCATGGCATTGTGAGGTATGAGTTTCCTGAGCTCATCTACCCCAAGCAATATTGTTGCTGTTGCTGGTCATCTACATTACTAGAGGTATTTTTTCAGTGAGAGCCTTTCTGTTGCATCCCCACTGGACTGCACTCAGGGCACCCAGGAGGACAATTACAAAGAAAGGAAGTATTGTTGAGACACCATCTGGCACCAGGGATATTTTCAGAGGCACTGTGACAATAAAGCATGGACAAAACCAATCTTCTTTTAGTGCAGTGCCCACTTGTCCCTTGCTGAGCCATTTTCCTCCTTGTCCATTGCTGTCATTGCAAGACAGGCTGAAAGGCCACAGACACATCTTCCACCAGCCTTGCTGATCCAGAGCTGCCACTTGAAGCTGTGCTGTCACTGACAACCAGGATCACAGCAGCTTTCAGGAGACTTAAACTGATAATGATCAGAATCCAGCTCATGATAAGGAGTTACAAGGCGAGGTTTGTGCCACTCCTGCGACCCATCTGTGTTTGTACAATGTGAGCTGAACTGCAGTTCAGCTCAGCCAAATGAAAGACATGGCTTAGAGAGTAATGCTGCTGTTGCTTATTTAGAGAAGGCTGTTTTATTTATTTAAATTGATTTTTAGGTACATAAAATACTTGGAAAAAATGTCTTCTGCAGAGTATTAAATATTGTTTACCTTATGACATGTGATGTTTGTGCTTTAATCTGTAGTTAAAATTACTCCTCTCTATCGATTAAGGGCCCCATCTGTCAGTCACTCTGCTCTGAAAATCTCATTGATTTCAAAGGGATTTGGTGAAAAAGAATGATAGTTCTACGAACCCATTTTCAGGGGTTAGTGAAAGTTAGATAAAGCTGGATGTTGTGTGATTTCCAGAAGAAATTAAATGATTCTTATGGTTCTGACTGAATAAAATAAAGCATGAAATTAAACTGACAATGAAAATAAGGGGAATAGTATCTATCTGTGACCCAGTAACTAAAGCAAAGAGTCCTTTATAGTCATCTGTTAGGGCATATGTACTTGGTCCAGGAACTTGTCCTATGCCCTAGGAGCCTTAGGCTGAATATTTGATCCATTAACTCAGGGTGACAGTGCAGGGAACTTCTAAGTGTGCAAAACTCTCAAATGATACTTGCACTTGCTTAGTTTGTCCTCTCTATACTCGGATTAAAAGACTTATTGCCAGGACATTTTATTTTTTCTGCAATTTTTAAGTTAACAGAACAGACTGAAAAACACAGTTTTCATGGAAAAATCCCCTCAAAGTTTTATTAGCAAAAAGAAAAGCAGACCTCACAGGTACAATCGTAGCACCTCACTATGGCATTTTCTATAACTTTTTCTAACAGAGCAACTTTCTAATTTGATTTTTTTTTTCTGGCAACAAAATAATCTTGGTTTAAATATATGTTCATCCTTAAGATTCTCCTTCTACATACCAGCCAAGGGATAAGAAAATGTTTTATTAAGAAATGAATCTGGCATTGATTGGCATTAGGTTGTTTTTTTAGCTGGTGGTAATCCCAAGACAAACCTTTTAGAGACATGATGACTGAACATCCGTTTTTGGTATGGAACCTAATTAACAAACCAAATGTACTTTTATTCAAATATTTTGGAAAGATAACACCCGTCAAAATGTTAAATACCTGTTTTGCTTTTCTTTGCATTTATTGAAAATTTGCTATAGCATTTTATCTAAAATTAGGTCCACAGTAATTTAGGCAGGCATATATTATGTGGGAGATTCTGTAGAAGAATTTAAATCATAGTGAGAGCCACTAGAATTTGCTTAAATGGAAAACATTTCTGAACAATTTTAGGCCTTATAATGGAGCTTTTATAATAAATAAAACTCTCACTTTGTGTATGGATATTTGAATGGTCCTTGCTTTCAGGAAGTAGCAGCGTATAAAAGCTGAAGACCCTCTCTAGGTCCAGCTTTGCACAGAGCACCCTTGCTTGTACTTTACTAAACCCGAACTTGTCAGCGAATAATTTACTATTTGAGTTTCCAAACTCTTTATCTACTCAACTGTGAGTTCAGTACTACTGAAAAATAATTCAGTAACTCAGGACATGGTGCACAGCTTAAAACTTTAAAATTATCAAGATTTTCAGCACATTCTATACACACTGGGAAAGGTGGGCTTCTCTGGGGTGACCTGAAGAACCTCAGTTAGCAAATGCTGGTTGAAGGTCTGTGAATTCTGAAGGTGAAAGTTAAATTTTCAGTCTCTGTTTTAGCATCAAAACACTCAAAGCCAGAAGTTCAGGACTTCATTTAGAGCAACTGAACAAATAAAAAGTTTTGCATTTGCTCTTACATCAGCCTTTCTCTACATTTTTGTCCACTCATGTCACCTTTTCTCTGCTTAGTCTCATCTGTAGAAGGTGGCGTGTTGTGAAGACAAAATTCCTGGAGATGATGGTTGCACATCTTGGGTGCTGGCAGGGTTTTGTTGTTGTGATGCATCTCTTCAGTTCCATTTAGGTGCAGCCTGACAATTATTTCAGGGATCTGAATTTCTACTCTGTGTATTTTTGACACCTGTTTTGATTGTATTGAACTATGTTATTGCACTTACAATAAAATAATTCTATTTAATTTAAATTATTTGATTTTATATTAATTGCTAAAAAATTGCGAGATTGCAGACACTACTTACAGAGGAAAGAAATCAACACATATAACACGTATAGAGTGTATAAATAACATATAATACAATTTGAACCTGTGTTTTCAGTCAGTTTTTGGGATGATACCTTATATATTTCAGATCTCTGATGTGCTGCACATATTGCAGACTGTACAGAGCTGTTCTCAGTCCCTGAGAACAGCTTTCCTATTTAGAACTTTCCTTTGGTAAAACCTGGTCCTCAAGCTACTCTTCTGCCTGAACTTCTTCAGGTTAGCTCTGTTTTTCACATTTTACTCTTGTATCAGTTACTGGAGTTTAACCTTTTTAACAAAAAGGGGCATCTTCATGGGGAAAAGGTGCACATTTTAGATGTTTGAGTTTGTATTGTTAGATGGCTATGTCATTGCAGATTTAGCCTATTAGCCTTCTCTTTTTGCTCTTTTCATTATTCTTAAAAGGAATTGACAATGCTCCTACTTTTAATAGCACTTATCTAAATCTTTCATTTTCTAAATAACATAAGGCCATTAAGAATTTAGATTCAAGAGGTTCTGTCCTATAATTTACCAGGACCCAGTGCAGAAAAAACTAGTAGAGCAGGCTTTTAAAAATCCTTCAAGTTATTTTGATAGTCTTTTTTTTTTTTTTTTTTTTTTTACCATTTCACTGTGTCTGTCTTGGACCTGGAAAAGTATACAAAAATAATAAATCTTTGCAAATTTTATAACTTGTTTCTTACATTCCCTTACTGTGGCTTGTGTTGGTTTTGGACTGGGCACAATGCCAGTGCCTCCATGAAAACACATCCACGTAGCGTCTACTGTGAGATGTGACCAGAAACAGAGCAAGCAAACACCAATTTAGGAATAAAAGGAAAAAAAACTTTATTAACACACACACACACACACACACACACACAAAGAACAGAATGGAAATCTTTCAAACACATTTCTCCTCCCCCTCTCAACCCACATTACAAGATACAATACGAACTCAAATCTTCCTTCAGTCCCCATCTCCCAGGTTTTAATTCTCAGTCCATTATCCTTCTTCAAACAATCAATACATTCTATTAAAGAGGAAGGAGTCTTCTCCTTGTGCCATTTCTTGACTAACCCCTTTCCATATTCCATGCTCTGACCATGGAAATGGACCAGAAGATTGCTTTTGGGGTTTCTCTTTTTAAGGATACTTTGGTCAGTTCCACAAAACAACAGTCTCTCCATTTTGGGATAACAAAATCCCCCCCATTTCCCCCGGGGCAAGGGCTTCACGACAGAAATCTTCTCATTTCTGATTTCTGCCCACCACTACTCTTCACTGCCTTTCTTGGGTCTGAGCCATTGCTTTCCCCCCAAAACCGCAGTCTCTGTGTTACAATAGAAAGTTAGTCTGTCCACAGCCAAAAAAAACTGCTCCTCCGTTTATCTCTTCCCAAGTAAATTCTTCTCATTAACTCCACTACTCCCTACTCACACAAACCTCTCATTTCACTTGTCCATTTCTTCTTGTTCTTATCTCTGTCCTCCGGGAGGATCAACGTCTGGAAGGTTTCCATCGTGAAGAAAAAAGTTAAAATCATCTCTATAGATGCCGGACTCTCTTCTCACCCTTGGCCGACTTCCAGGAGCTGCCCGGCGCATCTTATCTCTTTTCTCTCTTCTCTCTCTCTCTCTCTCTAGGAAGCGGGGTGAGGGGGGGGGCGGGATTTGCTTGGTGCTTTCACTACTTCCACCCCTCCATCCTTTCACTTCCCCCCCCCGGTCTCTCTCTCTCTCTCTCCAAGATCCAAGGCCTCCGGCCTAGCTCACGGCGCCTCGTGGCCTTTTCCCTTCCCCCACCCGGCCTACAGCCGGAGGGGGAGAGAGAACTGACCTGATCCCTTTGCTGACCGACAAGCAAGAGAGCGTCACTTCCTGGGAGTTCTACCTTTATACCCTGTGTTCTCAGCAGCGGAACCATCTCCTCATTGGTCCAAACAGGTGCCAATATTCACACCTGAGCCCCCACTGGGCTAACCACTGTCTCCAAAAAAAAAACCACTTCCTTTCAAACCAGGACACATATCTTGCAAATATTGATTTGTATATGATATCAAATTTGTAGTGGCAGTGGTTTCTTGTTCTTTATTCTTCAGCTAAGTGGGAATCATAATCCAAAATCAATATGTATTTTCAAGCACATAGAAAAATGTCTATTTGAACTGTGGATGATTTATAAAGTTTCCTTGTTCTTATATGCAATATGTATAACATTTTTGAGTCTCATTCTGATGTGAATGCTATTTTTTGAAACTATCACTATTATACTAGCACTTTATTTCTATAACTTCTCAACTTGTCAAGAATTTGTTGGGTTTTTTTTCCTTTTTGTAATGTATCAAAGCCTACCTGAAAGCGTGAATAGGTTAAGAGAGACTTTAAACACTTTGCTGAGCTCTTATGTAATATTAGGTGATTATGGCATGTTCTGGGAAAATAAAATAATTTTATAGGGGAGCTTTATTTGGAAGTCAGAACATCTGCCCACTTTCAATGGAATAGGTGTATATGGGGGAGAAACCAAGAAACACAAAGTTATTCTTAAGAACTCTGCGTCTTTGTAGTACATTTGGGGTGGCACATCAGAAGGCAAGAGAAAACCATGTAGAAACAGTTGGCTGGGCTTATATACAGAGAAATTCAAAGGTATTTGTCCTGGGGTGACATTGGCAAGGCCTTTGGAAAGTTTGCCTGGTCATCTAAGTTAGAAAGCAACAACGAGGTTACGCTCCCTGGCAGGAAGACCTTCCCAGGAGCCCAGCACACTGTAGAGAGCTAAGTCCACGGTGAAAGCACTGTGTGAAATCTAGGACAGCAGCCAGGGCTCAGGTGCTTTCTCCATCTGTGAGGAGTCCTGCAGCTCTGAGAGCACCATGACGCTCAGGCTGGAGCCAAAGTGGTGGCTGGTGGGGATGTATTTGTACAGCAGGTGTAGGAGTGGGGTGTGCTGTTGGACAGAAACTGCTGCCCACCACTACAGTCATCCTGGTTAGCCAATTTAAATTGTGTCAGATGTGGTGCTGTGGCTCTGCTTTTGTGGCTACCCCATCCCTAAACTCTGTTGTAACACCTTTACTATTCTATAGTTCCACTTAGTTCTACTTTACCATTTTTACTTTTTAACTCAGCCTTCTGCCTCTGCACTACAATCCCTCTCAGCGAGATGTAAGGTCTCATACATTTCCAGCCCTGCAATGTGTTTTCCATCTCTGCAGCAGTTCAAACTCTGTCTTTTCAAGATTTTGTTTTGCCTTTATTTTCCCTCATTAGGGAGCATTCATCTTGCAACTTATCTGAATGCTTCTTGCCCACACCCATAAAGAAGACTGTTTTAACTTTCAAATATTTTCTGCATTTTCAGATGTGACATTAACTTGTGTTAAGCAATGAAAGCATATGGAATGAGGTCTCTCATTTTCAGAGTAACCAAAGGGTGTTGAAATGTCCACTATTCTCACTTCTTCTTTTTTAAGAGCGATTTTTTTCCCTTAGGAATTTTCAGATTTTATATGTCAAATTTTAGCTTTCCTTGAATATAATGTTCTTGTGAAAGGCTGTATTTTATTTCATTATACTTCTTGTTCTCTTGTCTTGATTAGGTTTTGTGTTGACATCTTTCAGGTTTTTGATGTGCTTGAGTAATTTCTGTGGTCTGAGACACAGTGACAAGAAATTTCTCCTACCCTCACCCTAATATTATAAGCTTATCTCTTTCTTATGCAGCCTGGCGTTATCATATTTTTCCAAATCTAATCCAAGAAGTAAATCCAATGTTCTTTTTCTTTGTTTTTGCATTTCTTACGGGTTTTGACAGGCATCTGATACCTGTCACATTCTAATCTGAGGTTAACAGTTTGTTGAAGATTTCAGAAGAGTCTGTTTGTCTTAATACTCTCAAATATGTACTACATGAATCTATTCTTGAATTAAAATGCTTGCTAAATTTCAGTAACATAATATGTTACCAGCTTGACCTTTCTCATTCAACTGTTCATTTTAAATTAAGTTCATATTCTGCAATGTTAAAATGGAAAAAACCTGCTTTATCCCATTTTTCTTTTCAGTGTTTCCTCTTGGCTTCATAAAGCCAAAATTATCTTGCTTGAACCTTTTCAGTCATCTGCTATAGTCCTGGAGAGTTTCAGCCGCTCTAGATTGTAAAATTCATGCTCCACATTGTCCAATTATTCCTCTTCTATTGCAATGTTTCTCAAGTCACTCTTTTTTTAACCTTTACTCTTGATACTATGCTGTAATTATAGACAGTGACTGGAGACAACTCTGTCTCAGAAATTATGTACTCTGAGTATATATATGAGTATAATTGGTCAAATATTATTTTGCCCAAAAATACCAAGAATTTCTCAAGCATCTAGATCTGATTTAATAACTTGGGTGAATTTTTAAAATATTGCCACAACCTTTTAAAGATATCTACACTGTTTACTAGCCAAATCCAATAAATGTCTAATGCAGTTACAGTTAATTGGTAGGAAATGATAACATAGACTCACTGTTTTCTTTTAATGTTATATCTGCAGGCAGTGGTACAGCTGCCTCTTTTTAATATAGCTCTGTTAAACTGACTGAGAAAAGCCACAAAGCTCCAGAGAGACTTTATTTCAATCCCCTCCTTGTTTGAGGAATTTCAGAACTTTGTCTTCTGGTGATGAGAAGAATGCTAGTAAGATCAGCCCCAATATCTTGGCCTCAGCAACATGTTAAGAAAGAAACATGGACAAATGAAAAATCATATTTACCTTTCTCTGCAGAAGCATACTTCAGTGACTAATATCAAGACAGCTTTACGATGTAAGAAATACTTTTATATATATTTATGTTAGTATTAACAGACAAATGAGTGAATGCAAAGCAAAAAGTATGAGAAAGTGGAGTTTTGCAACCTATTATGGTAAGGAGTTGTTACTTGAATTGATTCCAATGAAATTGTTTGACAAATATTTGCTGTTCATTGGAATTAATTTAGTTAGAAGAAAATAACTTTAATGAACACGTTTATCCTAACTACTTTGAAGGCAGGATTTTTCTTAACTACAAGCTTAAAACCAACCTAATTTACATTTACAATTTAGATGTAGAGGATAATTAAAAAAAAAAATAAAGATGACCAGTGTGGGTTAAATAGTTATGGCAGAATTACAGAATGGATCAGGTTGGAAGGGACCACAAGGGGTCACCTGGTCCAACCGTCCTGCTCAAGCAAGGTCATACCAGAGCACATGGCACAGGATTGCATCCAGACAACCTCTCTGGGCAACCTGTTCCAGGGCTCAGTCACTCACACAGTAAAGATGTTCTTTCTCATATTCAGGTGGAACTTCCTGTGCTTCAGTTTCTGCCCATTGCCTCTTGTCCTATTGCTGGGCACCGCTGAGAAGAGCCTGGAAACCTCCTCTTGACATATTGACTTCTCCCTTACATTCAGGAAGTTCGCTGCCAGTTTCCTCTTTGTGAAGTTATCATCTTTTATAATTCCAAACTCCCAAACAAAGATAATTCACATAAAGACAGATTCACAGTGCTGAAAGTACAAAATATTCTTCCATACATCTTCCATGCGAGAAACTGTTACAATTATGCAATATTGCTAGATAACTAAACATTTATGTGTATATAATTATATTGTGATTTTTAGCTACAGATGTATACAGAATGTGGAGTGATATTGCATGCAATTATATAATTTATTCTACAGTTATCTCATAGATTTATATAGCCTGTGAACTGCCAGCATAGAAATTACCAAATCTTATGGATGCTTAAAAAAAAAGCAAATTTTGTAACAGCAAAGAATGGTAAAAGCAATCTTTGAAAATGGAAGTTGAATTTTATCTTAGCAAATTGTTTTTCTCAAGAATTTGTTTTCTGAGGGTTTTGAAGTACAGGTAGAAATAATAGCAATGTAACAAGAGAGTCCATATAAAGAAATAACAAAATATTTAGTTGTCAGTATAGAAAGAAGAATTGAGAACTGAATAGAGCAAGATCTATTAGGCTGTACAAATTTTCCCCAGTGAGCACATAGTACATTTTAAACTAAATATATCTGAGGAAATCTTTCTGTAGGCAAAAGTTTTAAGTGCTGTATGGAAGAAGCTGAAAAATAAATATATTGTTTCCTATCTTCAACTGAATTCTATTAATTTTATCCCTCATAGAGCTCTATATCAGAGAGCACAGTAAGACTGTGATTTTGTGAACATTGGTTTGTGAACTTCAAATTCTTGAATGCATTTGGTAAAATGGTCTCATCCTGGAAAACTAAATCCATCCAAGAAGAAGATTTGCAATGTTACATACTTTACTGGGTGGATGGGGAGCCACTAATAGCAATATTAGCAGTTTTTTCCCTCTTTTTGAGAATAAATGTGAGGGATCTATACACAAACTTTGCAGTCTTGTCATCATCAGCTTAACTAACTAGTCATCCTCTGCAGGGAAAGGGTAATTCTCTACTGTAGAATTTTCTTTGTGGTTTCTTTCATTTCCATTAGCTTCCTTGGTTTGCCCCCCGACCAAGTGTTGATGAAACCTAGGGGATTTAGCATAGCAAAAGTAGTCTAACACTCCAGGCTTAATTTCCTGCTAAGGGAAGTAAAGAATAAGGTTCTTTGCTGTTTTGCTTTTTATACAGTTTTCACAGTCTGTTTTGCTTTCTGTCTTGCTGCTGGCATCCTCCTTCTAGGGGTTTTCAAGGATCTTTTTCTTCTTGATAAAAGTAGAGAGGAAAAAGACTCTCCTGAAAGTGGCCAAAAAAGGAACAAAATTCTTGCAAGTTAGTCTCCAAAAAGGAAATAATATCTATCTGCTTCACTCTTCAACCATGCTAGTCTCAGAAATTCTGAAGCTTTAAGTATTACATGCAGTGTAAACTGGGAATTTTCCTTTGGGAAAAGTCACAGTTGATTGAAAACAAGAGCGTAATTTAAAATACCAAAGTAAAGGCTTTTGCTTTCATTTTTAAATACATTTTTTGAGTAAAGTGAATTTGATATAAAACAAATTTTTTAAAAAACTTATTACAGCTTTTATATCTGCAGTCGGTTAAGTTTGCATAGGCAAAATGCATTGAAATGTATTCCTTTGGCTTTATAATATAAGTTTGAATGATAAAAAATAATGTGCTCCAGACTTAAAAATGCCTAATATGAAGAAGTTTCAAATAAAAGTACAAAAACCACCTAGGATAAACTAGGTTTGTTTCTAACTCTGACAGCTGGAAAATAAAGCACAGTGAATGTAAAATATTTCTAAGACATAAATAAAAGAAAACAGACCTCTGGGCTGGTTAAAAGTAAGCTAAAATTCCTTAGCTAAACTATCAATTTCAGCCTTTTTTATACATTTTCCTCCCATTAGTGTCCATGTTCTTCAAGTTGTCTTATATTTGTGAGAAGTTTTAATTGGTATGTACTGTTTGTACAGACAAGTTAGTGAGCAGTGTGGTCACTTCAAAAAGTGATGGATGAAGGGACAGAGGGCAGGAACTGGGAGATATTAAATGGATAAATAGACAGGTTCTTCTCTGATTAGCAGTATTTGCATTTAAAACAAAGGGGGTTTTGTGATAGTGGCAGCTGAGGTGAGGTGGTTTGTCCAAAGCCATTCGCTAAATGCATTCTTTAAGTCTCTGCTAGCTGGAAGAGTTCAGATCTTTCTCTCTATTCTTCTATCATCAAATGTAGAATAATGACCCTTGATTTAAATACACAGCAGTTCTTGATTTAAACAGATGACAATCTGCTAAAAGGCAAAATTTTGAAGTATAATTAGGCAACACCAGTCTAGAAAATCTTCCTTGGGAACAAGATGTTAAGTTAGAAGTAACTGATGACCTAAGATACTATAATGATAGCTGCTTGTTTTCTCCTCAAAATCAATTTATGATTGGATTAGTGTCACAGTCATGCAGAGACAATTATATTATCACTCTTATTAATGAGTCACATTCTTTATACTTTAATATATTGCTTTAATTATTTTAAGAAAATGAAGACTGTGTATTGGCCAGTTAGATTACTTACCTTATCTCTCATCAGCCTCTGCATCTCAGAAGATAAGGACAGAATAATGAAGTTACAGTGATTATTTCTGAGTCAGAGGGAGAGTGTAGTCAAAAAATAAGCATCTAATCTTCATAGTTAGAAAAGTTAAGACTGGTAAAATCCTTTCTCTTGTTTTTCCCATTCTCAAAGGCTCAGTCTGGCTTTAAAACTGCTTCTGTCAAAAGTGGAATGGTTCACTAGCTTGTGCTACTGTTTTGTCCTTAGAAAGCTTCACATGCCTGCCTTTTGCTGCCTCATTTGGCTCTACTCCATCATTTCATGGGAGCCAGGTAGGCTGGCAAGGTCCAGGAACCAGAAATACTCAGTAAAGGACCAAAATATAAAGTTCCTCTTTCTGAGCTTGGATTTCAAGGAAAAGATAAATTTGACTGTACATTTGAGGAAGATATGCACTGCTACCTTGGGAAATCCCTACTGACAGACCAGTCCTCAATTTCCAATAAATCAGAACTCCACTTAAATCTTTAAAGCCAATCTTTCAGAGCAGAGGCTGCTGGCATTTCCCCCTTATCTCCCCAAATTCAGATTTATCTCTGATAAAAGATTCAGTGATGAGGATAAAAGGTAGGCACAGCTGGCTGAAGGTATTAGGCATAAGGTCTTCTGAGGGTGGCAGCACAGCCACAGGCAGTCTCTTGACTTTCTGATGGATCACAGGGAGTCATGCATATAACAAATACTGCCATTTGAAGAGGGGCTGTGTTTGGATTGTTGCAAGGGAAGGCAGGGATGTCCCAAAAGCAACATATTTTGCTCTGGCTGCTCCCTGTGCCCCTTCATAGCCAGTACACTGGCCTTTGTAAAAGTCTTCCCTTTGCCTCTTGGCTTTCTGTTGTGGACTTCAGACTCAGGCCCTGTCCTTTATCCTCAAAAAACCAAGACTGAGACTCTAAATACTCTCTAAGATTAGGTTTGAAAATCATGTGAATACAAAGATTAACCCTCTGTGGATAAACCCTAAGATTTCTTCTTGTCTACAGAGATAGTTCAACAGCCCAAAAAAGATACCCAGACACAGCAAGGACGAGAGTAATTTTTGATACATCATATTTTTATGCAGAAATCAGGAAGAATTCAACCTGCAACAAAGAATGCCAGGTCTTTGTGTGAAATTTAAAAACTTCTCTGATGTTTTGTTGGCTGAATTTTATACAATTCACCATCAGCAGACAGCATGAGTGGTGAGCCATGACATTTGAACATAAAGACTGGATAGGAATCCATGCAACATAGACTGGATAGGAATCCAGTCTATGTTGCATTTCATTAGAAAATAAATTTAATTAGAAAATAAATTCCATCAATAGAATTTAAAATCAGATTTGTTTAAGATTTTATACCAGCTTGAACTGATTGTGGCATTGTAGCTGCCCAGAGCTTGCTGACAAAACGGTTTAGTTTCAAACTAGAAAGGAACATTTCTGGGTAAAAAGAAAAAGCATCTTATTACATACTGTTGAACTGTTGCAGCCAGACTGAATGTTGATTAATTGTCCAAAATATTTTTTTCCCTGTCTCTCCAATAAAGCACATTACAGTTGGCAGAGAAATGGAGGACCAGACTGCTGGATGGAGTGAATGTAGACATTGACAGGTTCACATTTCTTCACTGGCATGACAAAATCAATATGCTATTTCCCATTCTTAAATATGACCAGGAAAAGGCAATGCATTATCAAGAAACTTCTAGATGCAGAGGGAAGTAAATAAAACAATCCTACCACATATCACTATCCATAGCCTTTCCAGGCATTTCAGGGAGTATCTGCACAGTACCAAGGCAGTGCCAGGCAGAGATGGCTCTGCTGCCTCTTAAAAACCCTATCAAGTGTGGGTTGGGGGTGTTTGCAGCACCGTCCTGTCCCAGAGCTGTCTGTGTGCTGCTCAGGGTACCCAAGCTACCTCCTTCAGATACCCTCTGAAACCCCTCCACCCTTCAAAGGCACTATTACCAGGCTCTCTGGTAATTAGAGCCTGGTAATTACCAGGCTCTAATTACCAGAGCTAATTACTCATGCTTGGGTGGAGCTCCCTGTGAACACCTCTGGAGCTCCATCATTATCCTCCTTCAAGTCCCTCACTAAAAGTCTCCTTTGCCAGGATGCCTACAAAATGCCTACAAAAGGCTTGTCAACAGTTAGTCTCTGCTTGCTCGGAAATAGATGCTTGTCATGGTGGCTCTGATGTCCCACTGGCTCCATGCATTTCCTCTGTGTCCCTTTCTTGGCCCATTTTAAGGCTCAAGACCTGTGGGACTTAATTCACCGCGTGAAACCACCACAGGAAAATACTACTTTTGGATTTCCTGAAAAATTGGACAGGATAGTGTCAGAAAGGATGCCTTAGAGAACTCACTCTGCTTGGTTAACCAAGAAATTGACTGAGAGACAACATAACTAGTGTAAATAAGGTTCCTTCAGGGAAAGAATATACAAAGGGCTCTTTACTCTAGTAGAGAAAGACAGAAACAAGAAATAATGTCTAGCAGTTAAAAAAGCAAATTCATACTAAAAATGCATTCATACTAAAAATGCAACCCATTTTTAACAGTCAGGGTGGTCAACCAGTGGAACAAAGTGGTGAGGAGATGCAAAACTGCTGTCTCATGATAGACACCAGGAGAAGAGTGCTACCCAGAGTTGTCAGCATTTCCCTGCCCAGGTCACGCATTGCTAGAAATAGATGGAACACAACAGCTACTGATACACAGGATGGCAGTCCAGGTGATTTTCTCTAGTCCCGTCTATGAGTCTTGTGGGTCTCAAAAAAGTAGTTAACAGCAAGGTGAGGACTTCAAAAGATGCTAGATTCACCTAAATGGTTTCTCCCATTCACAAGTGGAAGAACACCTGGTATGTCTGTGTGCAGTTTTGCTAACCTTTTTAAAATTGCTTGCTTTCAGATTTTAGGTGAAATATTGACTGCATAACATAACCACCGTATCTGCAATGAGGTCAGTGAGTGTAAAGTAAGAAAACTAGAATATTATTTTCCAAGGGGAAAACACACAAGTCTATGCACCCAGTGTTACTCTAAATTATTTATAGTGTCTATTAGTAGAGCAGAGGAAGCTTTGTAAAGTGCAAATGAACCAATTGCTATGACTTTTATATGCAAAACAAAATATCTAAAAGAGTAGTCAAAGTCTAAATTTAAACAGTTTATAGTCAGGTTAATAAAATGGTTTGCACCAGGGTCCCTAAGCAGATTTTGAAATTCTTTATATTTAAAGAAAACTTGGACTAAAAATCTTCCAGAAAGCTTATTTTTGTCTATTATGCATGCTGCTTATAGATAATGCCAGTTTATTGCTTTAAATAATCAACAACCATAAACATTTAAAATGCCCAATATTTGTGCAGAGGAGATCTTACCATGTTCTTCATGCAGTTAGCCCTGGATTGTGTGAGATCTTAGATTGCATCATTGAACTATTTAATAAAGCAGTGACCTTAGGAGTGGCATGCATTTACACTAAAAGTTCAGAATTAAAAGATCTGCAAAGGTAATGACAAAATGGTTACTCCAGCCTACACACTGAAATCTCCAGGGACTTCTACATGCTGCAGGAATATTGCAGATGAATAATTCCCTCATTTCTTCTTTGGAGTTTCTAATAAAACCAAGGTTGAAAAGCAGTGCTCCAAAAAAAGAAAATATTTTTAAAATTTATTTGTTTTTATTAAAGAGTCATGTCTCTTAGGTTCTTGAAAGAATCTTGTTCTGATACAGGCAAATTGTAACAAAATAAAATAATGTGCCACCTGGGCTTGATGAAAATGACTGACATAATACTGTATTTCAGTCATTCTGAATACATCTTCTTATTCATCCTTCAGTGTGAAAGAAGAAGGAAAACATCTCCAGATCAGCAGTAGTCTTTTTTTTTTTTTTTGGTGGATGAGTGATGCCTTCCCAAAAGAACCACAGACATGAACAAGAATTTAAGAACAAAGCTGTTGGATGGAGGCTAACAGAAATTGACAAAATGAAGTCAGTCCTGATGTTAGTTACTAGGTTTAAAATGTCAAGACCATTTTCTCTGTTATATCAGACTTGAATTTCACTTAACTAGGTGGAGTTCTCATCACCTCTGTTTCCAATCAGATTAATCTATGGTAATTGCTAGTGTTAGCTTGATGATCCACTAGAATATATATGACTTCAATCAGGCCCTAGTAGAACTGTAAATAAATGATAAAAATACTGGGGACATTTAGGGAAATTAATTGTAGCAAAGCAGTGGATTATAGACTGCAAAATAAAATAGGACTCCCAGTGTGTGAAGTTTTTGTTTTTAATGCTTAATTTATTACTTCTTGCTGTTCAAGCAGAAGGCATAGTAATTTCCCTGTAAACATGCTGATCAATATTTAGATAAAGCAGTGAATACAGTTCTATCAAACTTTATAGGGCTATAAAATGGGTTTGAGTAAAAAGTTGGGAAATGAAAATAGTAAACAAGAACTATCACAATAATTACTTACAGGTTGAAAACTGCTTCCTTCTATACACCCCAAATTAATAAAAGACACTTTTACCCAGAATACTGAGTAGGGTTTGTATTGATTCGTCTACTGCTAATTTCATTTGTCATTACAATTAAGCCTTTTTGATAAGCCAGCTCTGCTTTAAATAACACAAAATGGTGATAGGCCCCAAAAGATTGATTTCCTGGAGCTGGTTCACATAAGCCTTTGCCTGATTGATCTGCTCTCTGCTTTTCTTCCAGACCAGACCAGACCAGACCAGATGAGAGGAGAGCTACCTGTGTCCCTTCAAATTCTGGTTATAATTCTTTTGTCAGAAAGAAGGGAGTCTGGGAAGAAGCCATAAAACAGAGGCACCCTGTAGCTAGTGAAATAACTAATTTTCTACATCCTCCCAAACCAACCCAGGTTTTAAGGCAATCTGTAACTCTGGAAAATCAAAACTCCTGGGTTTCTGCAGAGACTGGGTATTGACTGCAAAAGACAAGCCAAGAAGTAAATTGTACAGGCATTTAATTTCTAGATCTTACTGTTATAGGCCTTACTACCTGAAAAGAATCTTCACACCCCCTTGAAGGAGTTCTGCCACTGTATTACATATAAGCCAAACATTAAATATTATAGGAGACACCCCAAACCTTGTCTAATGCCGCCTGCCCCTTTATGGACTTTATTTTCTTGTCATGCAATGTCTGTAATTAAACTATCTCCCCTTATGTTGACAGCTTTGTTCTTCTCTGATAAATTTTTCCCTCCTCCAAGATATTCTCGTCAAGAACTTTTGTCTTTCCAAGTGCTTCTTCTATAAATAAGGGAATAATATTTGTCACAGCTGACTTCAAGGAACTTTATTTGATATTTAGACAGTGATTCAGAAAATGATCATTAACCTTTGGAAGTTTTAAACCTTTGATATTTGAAAGGTCAGATTTTACTGGCCTAAGAAGCAATCCAATTCTTAAGGAGAGACAGGTAATGCAAAGCAAATCATAGGGTATGACTGATAAAGGAGAAAGCATTGGCTCAAAAGCAGGCTACATGGTGTTGATAAAAACTGTTGCTGAATTATCAGTTTGTCTCCAGCAGTTACTTTAAAATCAAATCTTTAAAGTAAGATGGGGTCAAATTCTAATCTATCCTCTCTCAAATCTGAGCAATTCCCATTGAAATGACCTCTCCCTATATCAGGCAGAATTTGACACTTTCTTTTCAAGTGAAGCTGGGAATCCTACTTCACTGAAGGCAGGGATTCCTATTTAGAAAATAGGAATCTTTATCTTTCTTTCAACCAGTAATAGCTATAGGTAGCTCTCCCTGGTGTACCAGAGCACAGCATGAAATCTATTACATTTGTTAATATTGCTTTTTTTAAGCCTACTGGCATTTCAGCAGCAAAGTCTAAACCATTCAGACTTATGAGATATTTTTATTATGCCTATTTTATGCAAAATTATAAACATTTTATTGTAATCCAAGAATATTGCCCCCTTTCTCTTAAATTAAAGTATATCTATCTATCTATCTATCTATGTACACACACACATATACAGAGATGCAAATATAAATGTATAAAATGAGCTTAAATTAAAATAAACACTCAAAGGGGTATTTTTTTATATTTCCCAACTTATCTTTCATCACTGAAATAATTTCAAAAGACTGCTTCTGTTGGCTCAAGGTTGTCTTCCTTTCTCTGAGAATCATCTTCTTCATTTGTGTTCATTAGTTTAAATGACTGACATCTATCTATGTCCTCACTCTAGTGCTTGACTGGCACAGATTGCACTTCTGATGATATCTGCACATGGAATATTAACATGAGGAAACAAAGGAAACAGCAACTACATGACTTGGAGAAAATACATCCACAAAATGATAGCCCCATAAAGTGAGTTAAAAGGAATCATGACTTCACAACAAATGCAAAATTATTAGGAGCCATTGTAAAATGGACATGAGAGTGAAAATTCAATAAAAATCCAAGCCACATAAAGTATCAACCTGTCTGCAGAATGAATTTAAGCACTGTGTATAGGCAGAATGTTTTGAACGGAAATTACAGAGTCAAATTACAGAAATGTGCCAGACATGCTTGATGGGAGACAAGACAAACAATGATTGTTTGTGGTGCATGATTTCAAACATGCAGACAGCTGCTCCTGGGACTGCAGTCAGAAATATGTTGCCATGATCACCTGCTAAGCTGTGTTTGTCATGGAAATCCTCACCCCATCCTTCCAGTATGAAGCTGAGTGTAGATTTAAAGCAGAGAAGAGAAAATAAATCCAATTTTTCCTGTCAGGGTAATGCCATCTGTATGCCTTTCTTTAGCTGAAAACTGGTCCTGCTGTGTCATGGTTCTGCATGGACTCATTGCTGAGCTTCATCATTGCTGCATCTCAGGTGATATGCAAACACTAAATTAAATTAAAGGTATACAGAAAAAAGTGAGTCAAGGAGATGCCATTGAAGATACTTAGCACAGAAATGCCTGAAGAAATGTGAAATTTTTACAGCAAAATATACAAAGTATTTCAAGTGCTTGAGCACTGCCAGCATACTCCATAAACAATATCCCAAACAGTACTGGAAAAAATGATAATGAATTCTTCTATTCCAGGGCAATAGGTGTTCCAAAAACCACCCAAGAAAGATCTCCTCTTAAAAAAGAGGGTTTTGGTTATTTTAGTTTTTTGTTTGTTTGTTTGTTTGTTTTTTAGGGTTTTTGTTTGTTTTTTTGTTTTTGGTTTTTTTTTTTTCCTTAGTCCTGAAGCTGATTCATACAGCACTTAGACTAGGAATTTTTACATTTTCAATATCTGCAGCTAAAGGACAGCTGAATCCAGCTGATTTTCGCAGCTATTGTTCCTTTTCATTTAATTTACTTGGTGGTTTTTACACTTGTAATTTAAAGAAATACAAGATGAAGGAAATTGTACTCACACAATGAATGTTTGAGCTGGACATTAGCAATTGGTAGTATTGTGCTGGTACATCTTAGACATCTCCCAGTGTTACTGCAATCACACAGACAAATGTTAGCTTTTCCTACAGTGATAAGCTGATGAAGGTTTCTCGACATAATAATAAAACCACCACGCAATAGGCAAATTACTAACATTTTCCACGAAAATGAATGTAATTGAGAAAACCTGATTCCATGTATCACTGCTTTTTAGAATGAATAGCTCTATTCAGTGTATTTCAAGGTGGTTCTATTAAACTTAAAATATCCAGACATTTCTATATTGTTTTTATTTTTACATCGCTTGATTTATATTAGGGATACAATGTACGGTTTGCTGGAAATTCAGTTTCTACAAAACAAGCCCCTCTGGAGCTCAGCTCACAAGTTTCATTGTAATGGTGTTGATTCATGTAATTCCTCTGGTTAATGGTATTGTACACAGCAAGATTTTGCAATCACTGGATGATATTCCTCACTAGGAAATCATGCCATCAGTCCAGTGGGAAATTTGCTTGGGAATGAAAGCTCTTGCTGAAACTGTAACATTCAGCACTAGAATATAGAGACAATGGGGTAGCTTTTTTGAGACCAGAAAAAGGCAGAGCTCGGAAAATGAGGACTTTTCTCAGGTTTTGTGGGTTTTGTTTGGTTTGTTTCTAGGTTGTTTCAGGGGGTTCACCAATAGAAATCCTGTTTTTTTTCTTTTGTTTTGTTTCAGTTCAAGTTGAACTCTTATTTTTTTTTTCCCAAGGGAGGAACTAGCAAAGTAAAAAAATGAACAAAATTACTTTGTATATTGATGGAAGAGAAAATGGAATACCTACAGGTTGGTTTGGGGTTTTTTTTTTTGGCAAATACTTAAATAAAATATCCAAGCTATTCCATTTATGAACTGGAAGAAGATCATTGAAAGTGCATTTCTCTCTGTGATAAACCCTCTACAGAAGAGTTTGGATTTGCTCCAAAAAGAGAAAATCCAAAAAGAGCATTTCTATTTTTATCTGAACATTACAGCCTTGAAAGAATACTAGGAAAAGATGAGAATGACTATAAATCTCTTCCAGATTAAATCCAGATAAGGATACTAGGATTAGAAGTATAAATCCAAAACTATTCTGCTGAGGTCAATTAAAATTTTTTTGGGGTCAAGGCTCTGGACTGAGAATGTAATTTTACCTTAAGAGCTGAGGTAATTCTTTGAATACTTCACCTGAATTTTCAGAGTTCCAAGTCCATGGCTGTAGCTGAGTATTCCTTACTAATAACACCAGGAGATCAAACTCACCCATGTTCGAGCAACTCTAAGAGCTTTGGAACTTCAGATTTCCTTAGCAAGATGTGAAATATTTTGACAGAAAAGCTTGTCTTCAGGTTAACAGAACTGATAACTTTTATGTTTCTCTTCCTCATCTTTCTGTAGCTCTTTTTCTCTGTGTCTTTGTCTCTCTAAAAGCTTCTGAATTTTTGTCTTTCTTAAACTATGGCTCCCTGTCTTCCCTCCCTACCTCTTTCACAGCTTTCTTTCATGCATGCCTTTACATTACTTCCACATGGCTACATTTTTTTCACAGACAGGAGTACAAAAACCACCCTCTCGGTTTTTTTCAGTCTGTTCTTAGCTTTAAGGTTTTGGTGATGCTGAGCAGTGATGACAGCCCGAAATCAAAAGAGAGGCAGGTTGTCTTGGCTGCCATGGCTGCAGCCAAGGGGAAGAGCCAGCACAGGTAGGTGCAGGAGGTAGCATGGCACAGTAGGGATGTGGCCACCCTCTGCTACAATGGTCCTGGGGCAGTGTCTGAGAAGAGGGATTTTTTTTTCTCAGTTCTGTAAGATTTCCATAAGTAAATCTCAAGTCTCTTTCCTTGGAAACTGGGGTATGAGCTCCTCAAGAAAATTACCTTGATTTTCTTTTTTTTTTACTTGTTAAGTTTTAGATGAAATTTAAAATTAAGCTGTTACGGATTCCCTTTGTGAATCAAGAAGGATTCCATCAGAAGCTGCAAAGCTCCATAGTGTGAGTGTAGTGTGGCAGGAAGGCAGGCTCATACAGGTGAGACACCATAAGCTGGATTCATCTACAGCATGGAGGGGAACCAGGCCAGTAGATCAGAATTCTGGTCTCCAGGTGGAACAGCAGAGATGTGTCAAGAATATATGAAGACAATTCTGATCTAAAATTCTTCAACACTTCCCTTGTATTCCTACCAGTGAAAGCAATGTATAAATACATGAAAAGTATCTGTGCTACTGCTTGACCTGCTAGAATTGATGTAATGAACAGACAGCTGGCTTAACTTTACATTTACCTGGATGAGAACTGGAATAGAATGATGAAAAGGAAGAACAGTCTTTAATCTTATTTCCTAATTTCTTTGGGTTGACTTTGGGGGAACAAGGAAACTGAATGATTTCTATAACCTGACTGCAGAAAGTATCATTGAGACTATAAATTTTAGTGACAGACAAGAGGACATTGAAAAAAAAGAAGCTTGACTACCAAAATGATAAATAACTTTTAAAATACATCTTTGAAAGTGTAAGAAAAATAGACAGGGGGAATGTAAAAGAAAAGTTGTTAGTGTGGAAATATTTTTTAAAATATTCATTTAATAAAAATATTCCTTGTAGTTTGCTTGTTACAGTTCCACTTTCCACTCTGTTTGCAAAAACTCAAATTCCTCAGGAAGCTGAAGGGGGAAGAAGCATTTTAGTGTATGTCGCCAAATGATTAATGTAGCAGTCATGTTCCCTCTCATCAGTTCAAGACCACTTGCACATCTATAGAAATTGGGCATGAGGTGTGCTGAAGCATATTAAAATCTCTTCTTCTACTACTTTTGTATTGAATAATTTTTACTGCTTTTACTTTTCTACCTCTTAAATGAGAAAGGAGGCAATTTAGCTGCTATCATATACAGCCTGAGGCAAAAGTGTCATATAAGCTTAATCCAGAAATATCTTTTAAAATAATTATTTATTTTCCTTTAGAACAGCTTAAAGACAGCTTTTTAGGAAAATGCATAGTTTTCCACATTTTTTGCTTCTCTTTCCTTGACTATTTTCTGTCTAAGATGAATAATACATTACCTATCCAAGAATCAAGGGGCTGGAGATGAAAAGTTCCTGTTAGATCATATATCTTATTTGTCTCTAAAATCAGGATTATTTCTTGCAGCAGCTGTTTTTGAGATATTGCACAAAGGTATAGTTACCTTTTTTTGCCCCTTTCAGTTTCAGCTAGATTCTCAGATTCTCTGCGGTGCTTGTCACTAGAGGAACATCACTGACTCCTAGCAACTTCAACCAGCTTCAGTTCAATTATGTTATGTTGCCTTGGAAATATGAACAGCTGGGAATTCCTTATTTTGCAAGTTGTGGGGAGAATATTACTGTCTGTCACTCTAAGGTTTCAACCATGTTTCCAGAGTCCAACTGTGTCTGAGATAAAAGACAGTTAGCAAAGGTGGGATTTAATGAAACTAAATAGTTTTTCTTGACCTACATAGTGAATCTCTCTAAAGACCTCAATGACCTCGTGCCTGAGCAGGGGAGCAACACTCTCACAGAATCACACAACAGCTGAGACCAGAGATAATCCAGTGTGATGCTCTGCTCAAAGCAGAATCATCTAGATCAGGTTGCTCAGGATTGTTTCCTGCTTCTGTTTGAATTTCTTCAAGAACACAGACTTCACAACCTCACTGAGAAGCCTGTTCAAGCTCTTAACTACCCTCAGAGTGAAAAAATGTCTCCTGATCCTTAAATTAAGTTTCCTGCATTTCAGTTTGTGATCACTGGCTCTTGTCCTGTCACTGGACACCACTGAGCAACACCTGGGGCCAGCTTCTTTATTCCCTGCCCCCACCAGTCATACATCCTTGGACACAGGAGATCAACTCCTTTTAGCAATAAGCCCATGTTTTGCCTCTTTCTCCTTTTTCTACTGATTGACTTGTAGAAGCCCTTCATATCCCTTGTCACACTCAACTCCAGTATTTCCAGCTCCTGTTTAGCCAAATGTAATTTGCCTGGTGGGATAACAGGCTGTGCAGATTCTGGATAAACTTGAAAAGACCTGTGTCCTTAAAACTCAGCATGCTTCCCAAACAGGAAAGAAAACTAACAATGGTTTTAACAATCACATATTCTAGGCAGGATGCTTGCTTGAACTTTAATTCAAATTGGAACTTTTGTCCTCATGGTCCTATCAGAAATAGATCTACATTGTGCACTGCCCAAGCTGAGGTTCATCAAAAAAAAAAAGTATAAAATAAGATAGATCAGAAGAGAAAATGGTGAAAGAGATAAAAAGAACACATTTCCTACTGAGGTTTACTTTTTGGCATTTCTAAAAAAAATAATAGAAAAAAGATTTCTGCAGTGAGGCTATTTAAAGGATTGCATTACTACAATAAATTGAGTGCTAGTTCCAGAACAACTCCCTCTTTTGAATGTAAAAGCTATTAAATAGCAAATTCTAAGCCAAGAATGGTATTTCTTATTTTCCTTAGTTTATGTATGTTAATAATTCCTTTAAAAGCAGCAATGAATAATCTTAATTCAGTATAATTTTCCTGTTTACAATACTTGCTCTCTTTAGGAATGATATTTTAGGAGGGATTTTTTCCCTCAATGCCTTGAGAAAAAAAAATTAATTTCAACAATGTAAGAGAATAAATGTATGTACAGATAGAAGATGCATTATACTATATAGATCCTCTTTCTCTCTTTCTTTTCCCCCTTTTCCCCTGGAATTGCTACATATAAAACCTCACACAGTTCAGAACTAGAATTTTCAGTTTTTGTGCTGCCTGCAATTTTATGTAAAAATTATTTTTTTTAATTTTTTTATGCATTTTTTATATTTTACCTGCTGGAAATGGATAATTTGGATAAGTCTGACAGTTAGCACCAAAGCCATTTTACAGTTGTTTGCAGCAGCAGAAATTTTGGCCCTCACACTGCAAAATCTTTAAATAAATGGAGAGGCTGACTTTCAGCAATCTTAGTTCTGATTCAATATACATTCAAGCTGCACAAAAGGTGTCCTCTGGCAAACCTTTATTGACCGTGGTTTTGGATTTCTGTCTTTGGTGCTTCCACAATACTATGGTTTTGTGAGATTAATTTCAAATTAGTCCTTAGAGTAGCTAATAAGATAAATGGGAACATTTTTTGACACAGAATATTCAAACATAAACTCAACCTCATTAAAAATGTAGCTGCACAGTGATGCGTTCTAAAGCAAATGGATCTGAACAGAATGTCATGAAAACTGTGAGGCAGTGTTTGTGAGCACATCTATCATTTCAGTTTTCGTGTTCTATTACTATTCCCTTTCCCAAAATATTTAGATGTATAGAGTTTTGTGTTTGCTTCAATATTTCTGGGATGTTGGACTTTTTTTGGTACTCATCAAGCAGTGCTGATAAGGATCACCATACATGGAAAGAGTTATTAATTTTTTGCTATTCAGTGGTCTCCTATCTAGAAAAAAGTCAGTCATGGGAGCTGGCAGTAACTGTGCCTATATAATGTGAGACCAACTGGACATTGTGAATGAGGAGTAAATAAAATGAAGAACTGATAAGCTATCAGTCTATAGGTTAAATACCCCTGTACATCCTCAGTTTTCCCAATCTTTCTCTGCTGGGATTGTACCTTTGCTGTTTGTAAAACCTGTACAAACCAAAAATATTAATTTTGCTTTGCAAATATGCCCAAATGGAAGAGGTCTTTTTGCAGACAAATAATATTCATAAGGTAATTTGATTGTCTTTTTCTTCTATATGTGGGTTTAACTTTTTATACGAGTCACGTATAAACCATAGGAATGAACTTAGGCATGGAGATTCATTCACAAGCCAGTAAATGATTATGAGAGAAACAGCCTATGGATACAGAGCATGAAAAATTGAAAAAGAAATGAGGAATTAAACTCTATTATTTCTCTTATTCCTTGGGAGCATGAGTTGCAGCTATGCTAATGGTTAGATCAGCAGCATTTAGAGGAGCAAAATGATAATGGATCCACATGGCTGCTGTGATAACACTCAGCATACTGAATAATTACAGAGACATTGGTAGCATGTTGAGCTTCCCAATGAATGTAATTAATATGGTCAGGGTCTCATTTACTCACTGAAGCACACCAAAGCTTAAATCTGGAACAAGGGCTCCTGTTTCTGCAAGGTTCTACAGTGAAAATCATGGTGATTACACAGCCACTCCAGAACAGAGGAACAAAATGAGAGAAAAGGAATTAGGATACAAAATCAGTGTTTAGCCAAAACACTTTCAAACCCCTTGTTCCATGAAATTGTGGTCTTAATGCTTGTAATCAAGGCTTATGCTTTCTTTCCAGCAAAGCTGCACTGATTTATCTTAGCTATAGTATGCAGCAGCCCTGAGAAGTAGCAGCAGCAGTATGCGAATCATTGCAACATTTAATGTGTGATAAATAGTCAAAGCTAGTGAGAACATTTTGTAGGATTTTCTTTTGTTTGTTTGCTTTGGGGTTTTTATTAATGTGATATCAAAGGTGTGTTTCCTCTATTTGTGTTTTGTGCCAGATCAGATTGCAGCTGGGGCAAAATTCAGTCCTGGCCATGAACCTAATTCATCTGAGTTCGGAATAATTCAGTCCATTAGTTTATGGACAAAGAACTCCACAACTCTGGCTCTTTTTTTGTCCCTGATTTTTGTGATTTTCCTTTCCCCCACAGCCCAATCCTGGCAGCTCCCTGTTGGCACAGCTGGTTGCCTTGCCCCAGCACCCACCAGTCTCTCCCGCGGTGCCGAAGCCACTTTTTTCCTCTCCCAGTAACCTCCTGCCAATGGATGTTCTTTATTAAAAGACACCAATTTCAATTAGATTAAATAAAACAAGGTTTATTGGACACAAGCAAGGGAAAACAGAGAGAAAATCGAAGTAACTGAATGTAAGCAAAATAAATCATAACCAGCATCTAGACAGCCTAGCCAGTTAGACTAAAACTCATAATTGCAAGATATTGATTGAGTAGGTCTAAAAATCTTATATATCCTTGATATTTATTTGGATATTTTCAATAGCCATTTGAGTTTGACAGTTCAACTCCTCTCAAAAGAACTAAGGTGTTTTTTTCCTATGATGGTTATTTCTACAGGGTTTTCCACCCTCTTTTAATATTCCTGAGCCAGTAACTTTTTATTCTTATCTTATAATGCTCAGTTAAAGCATCACAGACTTTAGATTGAAACTGATATGTTACCATATATAAGAATAATATATTAGTAAATATTTAGTATATATATTAATATGAATATAGATGTATATATATTTTATACTGTTAATATTTTAGTAATATTTATATCAGTGCTAAGGTTCATTTATAGCTCGCAGCAGTACAAAGGGGACATTTGCAAGGGGAAATTTTCCCTCCCCAGGGCTCTAGAAGGATCACATGCTGCTCTTATGGTGGAACAGTGTCAGCACATCTCAGAACAAAGCACTGGGAAAACCTCCTGAGTGGAATTTTTTTCATAGAATTCACAGAATTCATGGATGGATTAGGTTGGAAGAGACCTTCAAGATCGCCAAGTCCAACCCATGCCTCAAAACCTCAATTAAACCATTGCACCGAGAATGCTATGTATAAAAACATCCAGTGTTTTCTTAAACACATCCAGGCACGGTGACTCCACCACCTCCATGGACAGACCATTCCAGTACTTTATCACTCTTTCTGTGAACAACTTTTTCCTAATATCCAACCTGTAATTCCCTTGATGCAGCTTGGGAATGTGTCCTTTTCATGTATTTATGTCTTTATTCTTGGACAGACTGACATGCCCTGTGTTACCCTAGTAGTGTTAGACATTTTGGAGATTAATAAGCATGTACTCAGTTCCTCTTTTGCCAATGGTCTTCTACCTTGTCTCAGGGTGAAGGTGTCATGGCAAAGTCTGACCTGTGGAGCACATCACAGTATGTGTAGAACTCAAAAAACAATTAAAAAATCTTCTATGAGAGGTGAAATAGGAAAATGACTATTCTAACTAAAGAACACAACAAATTTAGTTTATCAGTTATAAATTTTGGGAGCTAATGAGCAATTTAGATAATAGGCATGAGACACCCTTTTCCAGTGAGAGAAAATGGAAATATTTATGCAATATGAATGCATAAAAAAGTTTGTTTATTATCAACTAATTCAAGGAGAGCAGACCACAATTAAATTTATATTTTTCCTATACCACTTATCTTCTATCCAATTGTTGATTATTTGCATCAGTTAATCCTGTTGTACCATTTGGTTGTAATAAGCTTCATAGCATATTTTCAATTAAGAAAAAGAATCACTTCTGGTCCTTAATTTTAAATGCTATCTCTCAACAAATATTTAATCTATCTTACTCAAAACTAATATGTCACACAGTTTTGGATTCATAGAAATATCAATTCTTGGTCTGTTACCATTTCCTATTGAATACTTAGTTCAGAGAAATGAGAGTAAATACCTGCACTTGCAGTTAAGTATGCTGGAGTTGTATTTCAACTCGTGTTCTCATAAAATTCTTTTTTTTGGTGGCTCTTTTTCCTGTCCACAATTTTAACATCACTTGCTGCTAATCAGTTCCAGTTCTATCAGATAACCTGATCTGGAATAAATTTGGCAGACTAACAGGTAAAAATAACAAGGATAATAATAATAATAAGGATGCTATTTTTAAAATACTTTAAATTCTATTCCTATATAATACTGTTGTTGAAGTTTGGACAGTGTTTTTGACAAAATTTTTGACCTTCTGTGCAGAGAAAGGATGATTTTCTTAAGAGAAACGGCAAACTGGTCTGTATCATAAGTGATAATGATGGGAAAGGAGTTCTGCAGGCAGGCTTAGATTTATAGTTTTAGGCTTGAGCTTCCACACAGTATTTTCTAAGGTCACAATGCACTTCATTTCTGTTTGTGTTACTGGCAGATAACAGACACAAAAAAGAATCTGTATGTGGAAACACAGTTAGCCTCTTGAGCCCACATCTACGAAGGTCTGATGATATTTAGTGCACCTTCCTGTCTAACCTTGGAGCCTGTCTCTGAGGCTCTCTGCTCTGTTATCCCGTTCTGTGGTCTTCTTCAGTGCTCCCAGCCCAGGCTGAGCCTCATTGCCCTCTCATAAGGATAAAACTTTGGGCCCTCTGAGCAGTCTTACTGCTCAGCATAACGTGAGATACAGGCATCCATCCAAGAGGAATTATTCCTGGCTTATTTTCAGGTTGAAACTTGACCACTGCCAAGCTAGAAATGCAAAATGGCCAGCTCAAAACTGCTTATTGGTTTCTTGTTAGAGGAATATCATCTTCAAGTGTGATAACATTTACTTTTGTTTAGTGTCTCTGTGGGTTGCTTTAACCAGGATAATATCCTATTAACATGGTACTTCCAAGTTATTAATGACTCAGTGTTCTTCAGGGCCAGTGGCAAAGCTGAAGGTGATCATTCAAGGAGGTCATTGTCAGTTTTTACAAGACAAAGATTACATTTATAAAATATATCCTTGCAATATTCTATGCCTTTCTCCATTTAAAAGATATTTTATTTGCTTTTAACAGAATTAATTGACCAATTGAATTTTTTTTAATAGCTAGTATATTGCATTGAGGTTTTTTTTTTCTTTTTTAACCCAGTAGGAAAAATTACTTTTTATCACATATGGGAACCATCAGTATGATTTTTTAAAAAATTAATAATAGAGTGAATCCTGGTCTTATAATGACATAGGTAACTTCACTGAATTCAGAGTCTACATTGGTACAATGTGTCAAAGAAAAGTGTGACTTTAGGACTCTCCGTCTTCTGTATTTAATGGAGCACATTGACACAAGCAACAAGTAAAAGAAAAATATCAGTTAAAAAGTATATCAGTAACTGACCTCCAATTCAGAGTCCTCCAAAGAACTCTAAAACCAGAGAAAGTTTCAGTGTCCCTTGTTGCAGCAGTATAGTGTAGAAATACCCCAGCCTCTAAATGAGAGAGCTGGAAGGAAATGCATCTCAATGGCATGTTTTGGCTCTGTGGAGCAGCCAACTCTGACAACTGGTGTAGATGTGGATCTCAGAGAACTGGCAGGAAAGCAAGATCCACTGAGATTTGGAGGTGAAGTAGCAGAAATCTGATGCTCATATTTCTTCTGATTTTGCTCCACATTATTAAAACATTACAAATAAGGAAGCTGAGAACAGCCAGTTTTAAACAGCTTGGAAATCAGAGAATATTTGGTGACATTCAGGCTTAGATGTTAATATAAGTGATTTTTAATGAACCATAAAAGCTATTTTTAATTTACATCTTTTAATTATACTGAGTGAATTTCCTTTGTGGATTCATGATGTGGGAGGAGAGGCAGAGGGCTATCTTTTATTGATTGAAGTCAGGAGTTGCCCCTCATGCTGAGTAGAAGCCCATCAGAAGCAATCTGGCCAGAAAAGAACAGTGTGATTGTTTCCTCTGGTGGCATGTAACGCACTATCTTCTCATTAAAATTTAAATAGGATCATGCTTCAGTTTGGATCTGATTTCATGGAGCTTTAAGTTTCATCTAGAGGGGTTTAGTGTTCCTTTGTCCACTTCATGGAATTTTTCTGTTTTAGTTTGTGCCCATTTTCTCTTGCCAGTGGGTACCACTGAGAAGAATCCAACTCTGTCCTGTTAATCCCACTCCCATCAGTTACTTACACACTTGAATAAGATTTCCTGAGCCTTCCCCTCTTTGGACTGAACAGACTCACATCTCTCAGCCTTTTCTCATAGGAGATATGCTCCAGGGCCTTAAGCATCTTATTGGCCTTTAGATGGACTATTTTCATGACTCTCTTCCAGCAAGGAGACCAGAACTGGATACAGTACCTCACACGTGGTCTCACCAGTGCCATTAAAAGGGGAAGGATGCCCTCCCTCAACTTACTGGCACCTCTCTTCACAATGCAGTGCATGAGGCTGTTGACCTTCCTTGTCACAAGGACAGATTGCTGGCTCATGATCAGGCTGTGCACCAGGACAACCAGACCCTTTTCTGGAAAGCTGCTTTCCAGCTTTTTGGCTTCCAACTCTGGCTGGTGCCTCCCCATGTGCTGGGCTTTGTGTTTCTGGTCGATGAACTTGAGTAAGCTACTCTCAGTCCATTTCTTCAGCCCACTGTGGGCTCTCTAAATGGCAGCACAGCCATGGGTGCCAAGAGCTCAACTTCTTTCCAATCAGTGCAGTTTAAAGTGATTTTGCCTGGTCATTATTTATTATATAATCCCTCAGGCCTTGCTGTTGAGGAACTGTGCTAAGAGGATTCTGTATATGTTCATTTGTTTTGTAGTTCACTGGTAAAAATATTGAGCAAGACACAGAAAACTTTCAGGAAATATGGCAAATAGTTTAAAGATATATGAAAAGTCATATGGACAGGTGTTTCACTTTTTCTCCTTTCCTCTCAAACTGAGTTTGGAAGAGAGGGTTTCTTTCACTTCTGGAAGGACAGATTCAAAGAGGAAAGAGATTCAAAGAGGAAAAGATTCAAAGAGGAAAAAGAAATAACAATCTTTTCAAAGATCTGATTGTTCAGTTGTGGAAAACTGTGTGGCACAAACGTAATGGGAGGCCAACTGGAAACTGTGGTTAAAATATTCTGCTGCTGTTTTTAAATAGCTAGAATTATTTTAGTTACTAGCTAATCTGGATATTAACACTCAAATAATAATTTCATTTTTCTTTATGACTTCTGTCCACCTCTTTCCTCATTAGCTCAAGTTATTTTATGGTTCATTTTCATTCAAGGCAATTCTGCTATGCCTCCAGAGAGCATATGGGGATGGAGAGAAAAAATTTACACATGGTACAGGCCTGTTTCCACTTTAAATTATGGGTGGTTTTTTTTCCCCTGGGTATTTTAGGTATGGATGCCAAATTGTACTGTTGCTATAATACTTAGGAAGCTTTCCTGGGGTGATATAACACTACAGTCAGTAATGTCCCCTTATATTTAGGATCAAAGCACAGTATATAAAGTCTAGAAAGGGTAATCAAGGTTATTTCCCTTGACAAGTGAGTTGTTCTCATATTTTGTTTGACTGCAGAGCTAAAACACACAGTTTAAAAGAGGTAAACTTTCATACTGTTTGCATAAATCCTTATTTAATAAGAGTTTTTCTAAACCAGGGATATTGCCATGCAGAAAACTCTTCTTTATACTTCTCTTACCAATACATGTGGCTAGTTTTCTATTTACTTTCAAAAAGCATGATTTACACGTGCACATTTCTGTGTACATTTTTTATATGTGCATATGTATTCATGTGTGTATGTATATATGAAAATATAACCTATTATATTAGGTTCTCATTTTAAGTGGTTTTTGTTTGTAAGGATGACTGTGGAATAGATATTGATTATTAATATTCCTAAACCTTAAGAGGTTTTGTACGTCCAAGAAGCTCTTGCTTTTAATTTTTACAATTGCTTTTTTTGGTGCAGATTTAGACTTAAAATTCAGCTACTTATTCTGTCACTTTCATGTGTTTCTTGACTATACTTTAGATCACTGTAAGCCAACATAGGGGACCTAGACCTGTTAAAGGCCCCTAAAATTTAATACCCAAGAATCTTCTCTTCATCTCCATGCCATGGCCCTTACCCCTACTCATCACTAATACATAATATCCTTTTTCTCACCACCCTAGACATTTTTGAGTCCCTTCCCACCCCTAATCCAATTCCAAATACAGTGGTAAAAAAATTCTACCACAAATCTGGCTTGCAGCTTGGAGGTTAAGATACTCAGAAAGATATGCTTCATCCTTTGCTGGCTGAGGTGGAAGAATAATGTATTAAACAGCTTGGAATATAGGAGGGGTAGGGTTAGCAGCATGTCCAGTATCCACATTTTAAAGGAAAAGAGCAAGCACTTCCCTGGTCATTTTTAAGAAGAGCAGATTACTTTACTTATGGAAAAAGCATGTGAAAAGGACACTTTGTTTAACCCCAGTAATGTACCTTAAAAGCAGAATTTTTATGTGTTCAAGTCCACATTCTATTCTAACTCCACAGGTGAAATACCTTGAATCCCATTTTTGGATACTTTTGTTTTTATCGGAAATCTTGACTGTGAACAGATGTCTTAAACTGCAATCAAGATTTTACCTTCTAAAATGCTCACAGATCTTAGCAACAAAATCTTATCATATTTGTATACATTCTTTCAAGGGATATTATTATAATTTTTATCAAATACCATCTTGTCATGGTTAGCTTGAACCTAATACAATTATCTCTCTGCTTATAAAGAGAATCAGATATTGTTTTAAACAACTTTTTCCAGTAAAATAATTACATATGAGTGTTTTGCTTGAGAATGTAGAAATCAAATAAACAAATATACTAGCAATTCAAATACATGTGAGAAAATACTTCTGGCTTTAAAATTAGAGAATGAAAAGACTATAAAAAGCCAATATAAAATAGGATAAATTGCATTGAATGTTCTCACATCTCTTCTGGATTTGATTTTATATTTTGCCTCTGTATACATTATAAATCATTCTACTTGTGGTATTCATAGTTTTGACATAAATGGGCAATACATTTGAAAGACAATTCCCCCTTTGATTAATTCACTGGTCTCTTTACTCATTCAAAGGCAAACCTGCTACATTCAAACAATTTCATGCTTTTACCATGAAATAATTTGTTGCAGGGTCTGCCCTGACTCTAAATGCAGCTTTTTAATTTTTTATTATTTTTTTATCTATACATTTGTACTTAACTGGTAAGCAGATGACCTATGCAACTTTTATAACTTGCGTCCTTGGAAGGGATGAGCATTCTGGGTCCTGCACAGCACAAATGACAGTGGAAATATGACTTGCAAATCTTGAGCCAAAACATCTGAAGTCACTGAGAGAGCCCCTGACTCAGCTTTGCTGTCAGTTTCTGAGCCATCAAGGCATCCCTGCCAAAGGGTGACTCAAAGACACTGCCAGCAGGAGGCCTCCATGGGAAGCTGTTATGTGGCAAAAGGCCTCTGGGGTGAGATGCCTTACTTGTTGAGGGATTTGGTTTTGCCCCGGGAAGTGAGTCAGATCTACAGTTTCACTGCTACTCAGCTGGGTTTCAGGTGGCAGTGTGTTTTTTGCACATTTTGTGATGTGAGCATAAGCACTGTGAAATCACCTGCTGAGATGACCTCCAGTTGCAGCGAGTCTGAGGGGTCCCATCATAGCTTTTCCACATCCTTCTTCACTGAAGCTACGAGAAGTACCACTCAAGCCCTTGCACAAGGCACTGCTCCCACAGCTGTTTTTCTGTGTTCACTGCAGGGCAGGATGATCTGCATAAGGTACAGAAGGCTGAATCCCAATGATGTGCTCAGTGTGTTGCTTGAAAAACATGGTGTGTTGAGTGTTCAGCAATGTAAACATATGGTCCTGCAGTTATTGCTGTGCCTTATGGGGATGTGTAGAGCTCTCTTTCTGAGAAAATAGTGCCAGGAACACATCTGTATGAGCTCATCATCAGTGGGCATCATCAGCTCTGTTTCTTTGCACCTTTTTGAGCACCACTAGTTTCTGCGCTTATTTTTTGGTTTAGATTGAGCAGAAGAAATTTACTGGAGATTTTCCAATTGCTTAAGATAATTGGAAGGATTTTAAATTTGTCCTAGGTGGCATTTTCTTACCATGGATAATAGCTTTGCTTTCTCTATCAAAGTTTAAAAAAATCTAGTGCAAGCCACCAACAAGTTTCTAAGCTGTGACTGCCTCCTGTTTGTAATTATAATCAAAATAGAGAAAAGCACAGATTCTCTATTTCCTGCAGTGTTACTAAAGGAACATCATAATCTTGTAAAGAACATAGAGATTTCTGAAATTTAAAGAAATTAATGGATAACATACCAAAATTAGGCATCTTCATGATATCTTTCTATTCAAAAATTATTTTAAATTTCACCACATCTGAAATGTGGCCAAATGTGGGTTTTCAGAATTGAACAATGAATAAAGCATTTTCTCAAAGTTGTTCTAAAGTGGCTGCAAAGGTCTGTGGCAACTTCATTAGTACTTTCTGTCTGAGAAAAAAATAAATGTGAAAAAATTACACCTCCTCTGCTTTTACTGATTTGCAAAAGTCTTTATATTCTTATTTTACTGCATGTTTACTGTATGTTAAACATTCCTGATACATTTGTTACTTTGCACTTCTTTTCCTCCTTATAATTAAACTAATTGGAGAATTAATCAATGTCATCTGTTACCCTGAATGACAACTGGTATTAATGAAGGAGGTTGTTCATAGTCCAAGCTTGGCAGGGTAGGAAGAGAAGTCTATATTCTGCAGATGGAAAGTCAATTAAAACTGTGAAGTTGGGGTGGTACAGATTGGAATAGAAATGAGCTTTGTGGAAAATATAAGTTACTGGCTGTCTTTTGAAAGGTAAAATGCCACCTGCAGCCTAAAAGTCACAGGGAAAAAAAAAAAAACATTCCTTTTGCTGCTGCTTTACACCCCATTGCAATTAGATTGCTAAATTCACCAACCCTTTCCTAAATTTTAGAGAAATAGTCTCTCTGGTCAAAATATTGATAGTAAAGTAAACTGAAGAGATGAAATTACAGTGGATTTCTTTTTCAACTGTTCCACTGCTGTGAGGCATTCTGGTTTTGGCAATGAACATTATCAAGTTGTAGCAACTGTTACTCTAGTTAATAAAACCTAAGTAAATCATATAAATCATATAAAGGGCAAACTGCAGGGGCCAATTTACCTCTGTTGGTGAAAATTACATCTCCTATGCCAGTAGGATGCCATCCCTTAGGAACAGGGGGTGAAGAATTCATTACCAGGGAATGGAGAACACCAACTGTTTTCATCTGTTACCTCAATGAGGATTTACAGGGTGGCAGCAAAATATGTGAGCTGGGACATTCACCCCACCCCAGGTCCTCTTGGTTTTCAATGCAATAATTTTTTTTTGTCTGCACTTTTCTTCTATACTTTCTATTATATATGTATAGACACGCCCATATATATGTAGTCTGACTCAAATGACTCACACAACCACAGATTTGTCTTTGCTTTACAATCAAGTACCTGGCTTCATCTTACTTTCCTGTTATCCCTGTTACTTGTCCTCAACCTGTTCTTTTGTGTGCAGTAATATCAAAATAAATAAAAAGAGGGATCTTGTATCTATCAACTGCTTCATGTAAGCTTTCCCGTCTGTCCAAGGAAAGTGTTAATTTATTTCTTCTGCAGAGAACAGATGAGAGCCTTCACCACCCACAGGTGAAGAGTCTATGTAAATGACACACTACAGTATTTGTGATATTTTATTTGCCATTTATACCAGATTGTGCAGAAAGGTTTTGTGTAACCCACATTTGAGTCCAAACTCTGAGTTTACATATTTTTTCTAGCTTCAGAAGAATCATTTCAGAGTAGTGTTCTTTAAGATGTGTGAAAGATAAAATACAAAAAGAAAAGCAGAAGACCATGAAGTTAAAATTGTTCCTTTATTAGCCTGTAGTAAATTTGAATTAAGAAGGATTAGCAAAATACATGAGATTAGGCCAGAAAGTGAAAATGAAGTGGGCTATCCCAGCTCAACACTGAGCAGAACATTCCAGAGTTATGGAAGGATTCTTTTTCTTTCTGGAAGTTCTTCAATAAAAAGCACAGAGCCATTAGGCACAAAATGCATAATTACCTTGCCCTGTATGCTTATTGGTAATGGAAGGAGTTGAGAAAAAAAAGCTGCTTCCTCTGCAGTTGCAAACCAACAATTTCCTCCTGGCTTCAGAGTGTTTTTGCTGGTTTACACTTCCTGACAGTCCAGCTACTATAATTTCCTATGAGTAAGAGTTAAGCAGAACTCTTGAAAAGTAAAGGATTCATGTTAATTTGCTGCTAAGTTACAGGGGGAAAAAACCCCACATAGTCCAGAAACAAGAAGCTTAAATAAATCAATGATGGGAATCAGATGTATATGTGTCAGGAGGCTTAGCACTGTAGTCTGTGTCTGTATTGCAAGCATCTCATGGCTTCTAGGGACCAACTTCCAGCCTAGGAACCTCCTGGCTCTATCAGAAAAAACCTGAAATGTATATTTTTGCTTACAGGCATGTTGGGCAAAGAACGAAAGCAACTCCTGGGAGGTCCAGTTGGATTTTGCCAGTTGGGAAGGTACTAGCAGATACAGCCTGATAGATTTAACATAAACTCCTCACCAAAACACCATTGTGCCCCATCAGCAGTTTTCAATAAACACTGTGATTTGGAGTCAGGCTCCTCTGTATCCCTCTACTTATAGAGCAGGAGCTGGGCATCTCAGACTGGCACCAAAAATGTGGCAAAAGCATTGACCTGGGAAATAAATACTGAGTGATTGGAAGAGACACTGCAAGGGTTAAGCTTTATAGCTCCGGAGCTTTGCTTAACATTCATAAATTTGATCTGTTTTCTGGAGGCAAGCAGGAAACTCACACAAAAAGGAGAAATACAAGGAATTAAAGGAAAAGAAGTGGGAGAATATTTGCAGTCTCATTCTGAGTAGGAGTTTTAATGCAGATGTCTGACCTTGCCAGAGACTACACAAAGGATTTCTTTATAGGGTGTTTCAGAGAGTTGGAGGGAGTGCAGCTGAATCAATTTCTCCTTGATTCTGCTACTCTAAATATTAGAAGAGACAAGTGGGTGGTGATAGTGAGCGTGGTGATTAGGGTACTGAACACTCTCCCTGTGGGCTATCCTCCTGTAATATATATATAAGCACCTGGTAAAAACTGCAATGCTGCAACAACCTTTCATTGGCTGTGAAAAAGTCCGTTAAGAGCTTTGAAGCTTTAAATTGGGATTAGTTGCCTTTAAATTTGGATTAGATGCCTTCAAATGAAAGGTAGATGCCTAGGCTATTTTTTTGTACCTAGTGTTGACTACAACCTTTGATCTGTACCATATGTAAAAAACATGCTAAGTGTGAGCACTTGCACCTTTTATATACAAAATGTTAGAAAGAAGTGAGATTAAAAAGGGAAAAGGTACATCAAAACGAGAAAAGCATGAAAGGAAAAGCAAAGTGATGCTCTCACCAACAGCCAAGTTTCATTCTATCTTGTACTGTGTATCACAAAGTACAGTTAATGTTTTTGGCCCAATTCTTTGCCTTGAGGGGAAGCCAGGAAGCTATTTGTATTGGCAGAATAGTTCACACAGTCACTCCAAAGCATGCTTATTTCCATTCTGCATGGGTTTTGATATATTCTGAGCTTGGCATTCAGACGCCCACTAGGCAAAACAAATTGCTTCCTAGGTCTGGGAAGCATATTATACCAGTTATTGTAAAGCAGCTTGTATCATATACATTCTCAACAGTTCCAGAGGAACTGACTATTCCAGAGGAATTCTTTGTGTAGTAGTTGCAGTACTATTCAGATCCAGGAACAAAAATCGAAATCTAGTGCCAGTCCTTTGCTAAAGTTGTTATATATTGTACTTTCAGTGTCACAAAAATATAGCCAATAGGGAAGAACATATATGAAAATGTGAATAAATATAGAAAATGACTGATATAAACCTTCTTTAAGATAAAAATTGAAATTCACTTTAACCTTGATTCACATATGTTTACTGCAATAATTTCCACACTCTTGTTATGTTATAAATCTCTTATAAGAGACAGAGTGTTACAGAGAGTTTACAAAACAAACTTTGTCACTGACACTAGACCTTTGCCCAAGCAGAGACACATGAACCATAATGGAGATCTGTCCTGAGAAGGATCTGCAGGATCAAGTATAGAATCAAGATCATGCTGAGCAATCACTAGTAAGCATAGAAAGTAGCAAAGAATGTCAGAGAAGGGGACAGACAGCAGCTACCTAGTTACAGCATTTTTTTTTTTAGGTCTGGTAAATGAAAATATGGATTTGTATGTAAAAACTCTTAGAAATTAGTTATAGTATGCATGATATTTTTAAAGCACCTGAGCATTTGCCTGTGCTATGTGCAATTAACACTTTCCTTTGAGAGTCTTTGTTTATCCTTTATTTAGTATTGCTGAAATACTCAAAGTTACACCAGGCCCAAATGAGAAGATATGCAGAACAATCAATTATTAAAAACGTATTGCAGCATTTAATTATTGCTATCTATGTCCATGATTTGTTAAGTTTTTTAGCTGAATATATTTTGATTACTATAATTCAAAGCACAAGAGCTAGGGCCCAGATAATTAAAACTGAAGAGCAGGAGATAAAATATTAAAAAATGACATTCCCTCCGACATGCAAATATTAGCTAAAAGTCAAGCAGAGATTGTATTTTGAAATATAATTTTGTTACAGAAGGAAAAGTAAAAGAAAAACTAATGAACCAGTTCACCCTCACTATGTTTACTTAGGGCTCTTAAAATGTATAGATTTTACAGCTAAGTTAAGAAAGCACTCCAGTCTAAATGAACTCTATGTTGAAACAGCAACTTGGTCTGGACTGCTGTGGTGTGAATGAATCACTTCAAATGGACAATTTATCATAAAAAAAAGAAAATTTAAAAGAAAGAAACAGTTGCTTTCTTTACCTCTTCAGGGATATTGTTGAATACATTATTTTTTTTCTCTGTCCCAGATGATTAGGTTGGCATTGACAGGGATCAAAGCTAGCATATACAAAAGGAGGAGAGATCAGTGAGGTATTTAGCCTAGAAAACTCAATTTGTGCTAATTCTCAGGCTATTTTTTTTTTCAAAAAAGTTACAGAAATCAATCTGCTATGACCCTTACAGGGTCTTAAAATAATGTTTTTTACATCTTCTGTAGTTTGTAGCAAAACAGTAGTAAAACAATAGTGTCCCTTTTTAACAAAATTCTCCAAGCACTGGGAGCCATCCAGCAGTGCATACTGATTTATGTCCACAGTAACTATTCTACTGATCACATAATGCTGCTATTAGCCCACCTGGGCTCCTAGGAGTGAGCAAAAAACACTCCCTATTTTTCCCTCTTCCCCTGAATGGTTTACAATGACCCAATAATCTTCCTAATGCCGGGTCATGCTTTCACTACTTTTATTCAGTATGTATATTAGGTGTCTGTTGAATATTTCTAGAGTGCAGTCTTGTTAGGTACTTTATTCTCAGGGTCTCTAGCTGGGCAGAGTGACCCCAAGATACGTTAGAAAGTCTCTTTTCCCAGCCTGGCGGTCGAAGAAGGAGTCAGAGCTCTTCATTTCCTGGTCTCAAGGCTGTTTATCATTCCTTATCTCTAAAATATTTTCTCCTGTCCAGCTGAGGTCTGCTCAGCAAGACAGTCCAAGGCACACTGCCCCTGGGGCAGTGTTATGTTTTTATACTAAAAACTATGTGTACAATATTTGCAATTACTTTCCAATACCCATCACCTATGTTAGACAGTGAGATAATACTCTAAACCAATCTAAAAGTGCCAACATCACAGAAGAAGATGGAGGTCAAGAAGAAGAAGGAGAAAGGCTGGACATGCCTAGATTCCTCCATCTTGCCCCCTGAACCCCCATTCTAAAAACCCCAAAATCTACTTTTTCACCCCATGACAAATTCACTATCATTCTACTTAAACTGTCGTGGATTGTAATCCTTCATATAAAGGTTGGCAACTGTTTTTTTGCAAGGGCTAAATCAAAGGTACAGGGGTCTTGGGCTCTGTGTTAAGGTCTCTGAGCCCCCTGGGCAGGGTCTCGAGCCCTCCAGGGCAGCTAGAGGAATTTCCTGGTTTCCCACACCTTATATTTCTACTCTCTGGACTAAATCTTCCTTTGAAATGACCCACTTGCAATGTGGGCAGGACAGAACTGCCAACACACGCAGAAAGAATAATTAGAAATATTTGGAGGACTAACTGGAATAATTTTTTTCCCTTAAAGAAGCACATTAAATCATTGTCAAGAAAATTTTCAGTCACATTCTTTTTGCACTCTAACCTGCTTCTGAGATCTCTGTTAAATGTACTAATTGGATCTATGTTTCCCATTTGAATCCGATCAAAAGACAACCTGTGGTTTGTCTGTCTCTTAAGGTGCAATCTTTATATTAGTATATCTGCTGGGAATGCTGTAATATAAGATTGCCACTCTTTGACAGACATTAATGCTGTAAACAATAGAGAACAAATAGCATTGTTGCTTCTCTTGCGCCACTTCTGATTTTGGGATCAATTGAAAAGAAATACTTAAAATTCTAAAAAGATCTGTTAAGAAATTTTTCATTTTTATAAGTACTAGCTACACAGCTAGAGTTTCATTGTCTAAGGGAGGGTCAGAGGATGTCTAGATCAGCAGGTAGGGTACAGTGGTCCTGCATCATAAAATTGTTATTGTCTGAGAGCCTGATATTTACGCAGAATCAGTTTCAGTCTTTTGCCTCAGGCTAGCTTTAGTCTAAGTCCATGGCCTGAGTGTCCATCAGCGGCTAGAGCATATTTCAAGTGCCATGGAAGAGTATCTTTGTGGCTTTGTTTTGGTCAAAAGTGGTCTCTTCTGCATGCTCTGCACTTGTCCATGATGTGAGTCCAAGAGTGAGAAGTGAGGTGGACTGATCTGCTCCAGTGAGCAGTCCTGAACACAAAAAAATCAGCACCCTAAGCAGGAGTATAACTTCATTAAATGTTTCCAGTTCCTCCAAGGTTTTATATTAAAATGGGATTTGGGTTAAAAATCTGTTCACTGGCCCTGCCTGGTAAATGGTTTCCAAATTGGATGCACATTTTCATGCTCCTTTCAGATGTTTACTCTTTAGAGAATTCGTGTTGTTTTGTTTTGGTTTTGTTTGGGGTTTTTTATTGTTATTTTGTGGTTTTGTATAAAATGTAGTGTCAGCATAAAATGCATTATTTTTTACTCAGAGAAATTCCCACGATTTTCATGTTCCAAGCTTAATATCTCAGAGCTCCTTAGCTAGGAAATGAAACTGAAAAAGGATTAGAAAAGATTAGTCAGATGTGTATAGTGAACTGGTATCAATACTAAGCTTTTCTTGTTGTGTGCCATGACTAGGTGATGAAATTCACAATTTTTTCACACTGTTTTCTGTGATTGCTGAAGAAAACTGCAATCAATATTTTCCTATATGCCATTATAAGGAGACAAGTCATATAAAGAATGCAATTAGCCTGTAATTATCAGGTGATAATGAATACCACATCCAATATCTTGCCTCCTTTGAAAGTTACAGTTATGCTGTGAAAGAAAATGAGACAAGAAACAGGGTTTAGTGCTGTGCTGTCAAAATGGGTGACTAAGATTCTAAATACTTTATGAAGTAGTTGTTGACAGCTAAAAATAATTGAAAAGTATTGCATTATCAATTCATTGAAAAGTCTTCTAAGCAGATGAATGAAGACTATTAGTGATTACTTAATTACAAATCCAAAAAGCAGATGAGATGAAGGGAGCAGTTAGTTAGAGGGATTATTAAGGAATGAAAATACAGATTTAGATGATGAGAGAATATCATCTTAGATCTTAGAAAAGAGAAAATTCAAGGAAGCCTCTATCCTTTTGAAATCAGTCAGTCTTTTGCACATAAAGCATGTATTCATGCAGTGCAAATTATGGCCAGAGGAAGTAAGTGAGGCCAGGAATTAATAGGATTTGAACGCAATTTGACAGGTCTGTTGATATGACGAATATCCCATTATCCTTGTTAACGCTAATTAAATTATGCGGAAGTGTTATTAAACCTCACGCTTGAAGCCCACCTTTAATTATTTTTGATCAGGAGGAGACTTGCTCAGCAGCAAATTAACCTTAAATTGGCTTACTTAGAGGTCTTTGAACTCTTCTTTGCAACATCTTCTTGCAGTGCCCTTTCAGAGTGAAATTTGAGTTCTGAGCCAGAGGGGGGTTCTGGTGATTTTTGTTCTTTCTACTGGTTCTTCTTCATAGGTTTAGGATGAAGTCCTTGAGAAACTATGTGTGCTAGGATGGACTTTTAAGACAAGCATTAGGTAAAATATGCCTTGGTGCTCTCACAAAGATGGAGCATGTTAATTACCTGCTACGTGAATGGAGTGCTTCACATTTTAACAGGTGTTGCCTCAGGTCTAAGCTATTCATCAAAGTACCTACCTAGTAAGGAGATAGAAAATGCTGTGACCTTATTACACCAGGTACTATGAGCATTAGAATTAATGTGATTAAAGATGTTATTACTATCGCTAAACAGCAGCCAATCCAAACTGAAACTACAGTTGTTTTACAAACTTCGTCCCATGGCCTTGTTTCTTGTGTTCCTTTGTTCTAAAAAAACAAACACCAGGCTCTGCATACCTAACATTTTCTATTCTTAGTCTTATACTTTTGAAAGCTGAGACATTTAGGCAAAGACTATAAAGTTTTCTGGGAAGAAAATAAATGTTTGTCTTTGGGAAAACACAAACATTTAACACTGTTAAACTGGCTATTCTCTGCATTCTGTAGTTTTTCAAGCTCTCTGTGGAGAGGATAACAACTCTGACTTTATTTTGACATCAAATTATTATGCAATAGTTTTTTTCTTACTGAATTTTAAATGGAATCTGCTGTTTTTTATCATTTATTAACTTGTTTGCAAACAAGATGGTAAAATGCACATATTAGCACAATTTAAAATGTAATTTCTACATGCACACATAATCCTGATATTTTGGTTGTGTGTCACAATGCTGGTAATGTCAGTTAGTATATAAACAGCAATGTGGAAAATGTTTGAATAGGGATGGCTTTGTCCAGAGGCAGAAATGACAGAAGCCCTCTCCTTCTTGCTGTACTGTGTCTTCTAATCTATCCTGTATCATAAAATAGAATTATAGGATAGCTTAGGTCAGAAAAGACCTTTAAGATCATCAAGTCCAACTGCTAGCACAGCGTCATGTTCGCTGTGTAGTACTGAACTATGTCCCTACGTGCACATCTGGATGTTTTTTGCACACTTCCAGGGGTGGTGATTTGAACGTTTTCCTGGACAGCCTGTTCAAATGCTTGACAACTTTCCATGAAAAATTTTCTCCTAATACTTAATCTAAACCTCTTCTGGCCGGATGCCACTTCCATTTGTCCTATTGCTTGTTACCTGGGATAAGAGACTGACACACACCTGGCTACAACCTAATTTCAGGGAGTTTTAGAGAATGATAAGATTTCCTTGACCCTCCTTTTCTCCAGACTAAACAGCATCAGCTGCTTCCCATCAGATTTTTGCTCCAGAAAATTCACCAGCTTTATTGCTCTTCTCTGGATACCCTCCAGCATGCCAATGTCTTTCTTGTAGTGAGGGGCCCAAAACTGAACAAGGAATTCAAGGTGTGGCCAGCAGTGGCAAGTACAAGGGAACAATCACTGCTATGGTCTACTGGCCACACCATTGCCGACTCTGGCCCAGAAGCCATTGGCCTTCTTGGCCACCTGGGCACACTGCTGCATTATGTTCAGCTGCTGTTGATCAGCATCCCAGGTCCATTTTTGCCAGGCAGCTTCTCAGTCACTCTGCTCCCAGCCACTAGGGCTGCCTGTGCCTGGAGGTTTTGTGACACAAGGGTAGGACCTGGCACTTTGCCTTGTGTAACCTCATGCTGTTGTCCTTAGCCCATCGATCCAGCCTGTCCAGATTCCTCTCCTAACCCTCCATCATCAGATCAACACTCCCACCCAGCTTACTGTCATCTGTGAAATTACTGAAGGGGCACTCGATCACACTGCCAAGGTCATCAGTAAAGATGGCAAACATGGCTGATCCCAACACTGAGCTCTGGGGAACACCTCCAGTGACAGGTCACCAGCTGGGTGTATCTCCACTCACCACCATGCTCTGGCCAGCAATTCATCCAGTTTTTTACCCAGCTGGCCAGCAATTCATCCAGTTTTTTACCCAGTGAAGAGAACACCTGTCCAAATCACGAGTAGCCAGTTTCTCAGGAGAATGCTGTGGGAGAAAGTGTCAGAAGTCCAGACTGCCATGCACAGCGTTTTTGTCATCCATTCTGTGAGTCTCCTTGTCATAGATGGAGATCAGTCAAGTCAAGCAGGATGCACATGCTGTCAGGGCATGATCCCCTGGTTGTCCTGTATGTTAAATGTGATGGCACTCAAGATTATCTGCTTGATGACCTTCTCTGGCACTGAAGTCAGGCTGACACACTTGTAGCTCTGTGGATCCTTCTTATGGTCCTTTTAGCAGATGATAATCACATTTGTGAACCTCCGGGCAGCTCTGACCCCCTTGGTTAGCCAGGATTGCTGTTTAATGATTAAGTGGCTTGATGAACACCTCTGCCAGCTCCCTTGTTTCCCAAGGGGTACCTTTGGTTATCCCATTGTTGCAAAATCAGATGGAGCTGTAGAGACCTTTAGGATGCGCTCCTCTCCTAATGGAGGAGCAGAAATAATTAGTCCCTATCTGCTCCATGTGAAACCACAGGCAATTTTCAATGGGTGTTGTAGTGTGACTTGACTTCATCCCCAGTGTACAGTGGGACCTAATAGATTCAAATGAACTATAAATGATAGTGGTAGACAGCAACTGTTACTCCCTTTATCAGATTAATTGCCCCTAGGTGTGAAAATCTAAATTAGGGACCAGACCCTGAATGGCAGCTCAGCTGTGCAATGGCAGCTCAGCTCAGCACAGGAGACTTAAAAAATGGCTTCAAGCCATTTGTATTTTCTCTGGGTTCAGGGCCATCCATATTCTTGTTAGGCTTCACAATCTGAGCTGTGTTCAATGAAATTGAGAAACGCAGCTTGATTTTTTGACAATGAATCATTTCAGCAAGCTTTTCAGATATATTTTATGGACTGAATGTTATCTCTATGTATATAATGGCTTTTCTGGTGAATATTCCATTTTTAAAAACAAGTTTAAGCTTGCCTATGGACAGGAACAAGTATAATAGAATGAATTTTCATTAACTGATCACTGTGAATGTCTTTTATCTTAGTTGTGTTAGACATATTTTCTCATAAGACAACATGTTTTTGATTCACCCACAGGTATAACGTATATGTCTCTGAAAATCATTTGTGGATGCAGTCTGGAAATATCTGTGATTAAAGCTTTCATGCTATAACAAAGCAGTTAGGAAGACATATTGGAAATTTGCCATGGATCCCTTTGTGATGTTTGTAATATCATGCACCCATCTTAGGACTAATCATAGAATCATAGAATGTTTGGGTTATAAGAGTCCTTAATGATCACCTAGTTCCAGTCCCCCTGCCATGGACAGGGACACATTTCATTAGACCAGGCTGCTCAGAGGGCCATCCAATCTGCCCTTGAACACTTCCAGATATGGGGCAGCCACAGCTTCTGTGGGCAATATGTTCTAGTGCCTCACCAATCTCACAATTAAGAATTTCTCACTGATATCTAATCAACCTATTTTCTTTAAATTTGAAACCATTACCCCTTGTTCTGTCTCTACATGCTCTTGTAAATAGCCTCTCTCCATCTTCGTTGTAGGCTCCCTTCAGGTGTTGGAATGCCACAGTTAGGTGACCACAATGGCTTCTCTTTTCCAGGCTAAACAATCCCAATTCTTTCGTCAAAGGAGATGTGTTCCATGCCTCTAATCATCTTGGTGGTCCTTCTCCAGATTGGCTCCAACAGATTGCTGGGGACCCCAGATAAGGATGCAGCACTCCAGGACAGGTCTCAACAGAGTAGAGCAGAGGGCAGAATCCTCTCCCTTGCCCTGCTGGTCAGATTGCTTTGGATGTAGCCCAGGACACGTTTGACTTTCTGGGGCACAAATGCACGCTGCAATATCATGTCCAGCCTATCATTCCCAAGTTGTTCTTGGAAGGGCTGCTCTCCATCTATTCATCCCCCATCTTGTACTGGCACTGAAGGTTGCCCCGACACAGATTCAGAATCTTGCATTTGGTCTTACAAGCTTGAGTACACCCTTGGCAAATTTGCAGATGACACCAAGCTGAGTGATGTGGTATTTTATCACAGAATCATGGAGTGGTTGGGGTTGGAAGGGAGATCATCTGGTCCAGCCTCCCCCGTAAAGCAGGTTTACCAACAGCAGGTTGTACGGGATCGAGTCCAGGTGGGTTTTGGACATCTCTAGAGAAGGAGACTCCATAACATCTCTGGGCAGCCTGTACCAGAACCTTTTCCATGTATTCAGATGGAGCTTCCTGTGTTTCAGTCTGTGCTCATTGTCCCTTGTCCTTTTGCTGAGTACCACTGAAAATAGTATGGCCCCATTCTCTTGACACCCATCTTTATAATAACTTGTTTATCCCTTCACTAAAAATGCTGCATTTTGTAATCTATTTCCAATATTCCTACAAACCTTCAAATTTTTACTGTAACAAAAATCCCAGAAAGGACTGTTAACTAACTAGGAAACAGTGCTCCCCATATAGTGCTCAAAACACAACCGTTCACATAGATTGTTCTACTACACAGGGCTTTTATACTGAGTATAATTACCTCTCATGAGTCAAGATTTCTTTATTAGCATTATGATACTATGCTGGAGCAGGAAACTGAAAAGAGTTTCTCCTTTTGGAAGAGGAGCAGCAGCCATACCTGTACCTACTACACTGGGCCTTTTGAATAGGGGCAACTGGGGTTACCAGCACAGTGTGCTGGTAACCAAGAGGGGAGACTCCTCCTTACATGCAAGCTAGACTTACAAGGTGAATTGATTTGAATTTAAATCTACTTATAGATATATGAGAATGACTTATATTTTTCTGAAATTCTTTCTTTTGTGATATTTTTTGCAACACAGTCGGAGTGAAAATTATTATGAGAAGAGAGTCCTCAGTTTCCTTCAGGCCAAATGAAAATCTAAAGGGTTACATCTATATATGAGAAAATCCCACAAAGTAATACAACAAAGGTGAACATCTTCACCCCTCTGTTGTTCTTCTGATAAATATTTAAAGGAAAATTTTGAAGAAAATCCCCCTATGCATATAATTTTACTTTAAAATTTATTTTTGAATTTCAAGATTGAAATAGGTTTACATTTCAGAAGCAACAAGAAGTTTAAAAAATAAATCAGCAATAGTTGGAAGACCTAAAGATAGTCTTAGATAACTAATTTAAGATTGTCTTCCAATATGACACCGTGTCTAAGAGGAAGAATCCTTTATTTCTTTTTTAGAGCCCTTTAGACTCACAGATGAAAAAAAAGATATAAAAAATATTTAGCTGTAGAAGTATGTAAATATCTAGCAGGGAGAGTCAGCCTCTTTTACAGTAGTATGTGCCTGATTTTTAAAATGTATGATGAGATAAAGATGACCTTCCAAGAAGGTCTGAGAAATGTATAATGCAATGAATATTTCAGTAATCTTGGTCTACTATTTAATTTCTTCCAGAGAAGACTAATAGGTGACTCGATCACTGTTCAGAGATATTTATCTGGACAACAATATTCTTGCAGTTATGTAATGCAATAAAAAGCCTTGTTTGAAGCCTGAAGTTAGTTGCAGGATGACTACAGTAATTGACATATTTATCTTTTAAAAAGAAGACAATCATTGCATGAATAGTTCCCCGAAATTGTGCTGTTGTATTTTTTTTTTGGTTTTGTGCCTTTTTTAAAATTTTTACTTGAAATTTCTTGTGTGGAGGTTCCTACCAGTTTTTCCATGCAGGGCACAGCACTTAAAAATAAGGTGTAAATTCATCTCATGTTCTCTACTGTGCAATGCCAATAAACCATCTAGATCATTCACAAAAAGACTTAAATCTTGCCAATATTTACTTAAAAGACTGAAAAGACAAAACTATTCAGTTATAAAATCTTATAATTCCAAATTACTTGGAGCCTCTTACTTTGTGGTATAAGCCTATCTACAATGTCTTATCACCAGAATTGGCTGTCAAATCGTGAAACTAGTCTTGTTTCTATCTTTAAATTTTTGTTTTATTTTACTTATTTATTTTATTTTATTTTATTTTATTTTATTTTATTTTATTTTATTTTATTTTATTTTATTTTATTTTATTTTATTTTATTTTATTTTATTTTATTTTTATTCCTATTTTTTTATTAATTGATGAGGGAACAGTCCCAGAAATATCAGGTGTCCTGATATTTGAGTGACATCTGGATCATGGAATTTTGAAATAATAAACTTGGCCATGATGTCCTCAAAAGAAATGGCTAAACAGAAATTTCTCTTATGATTAGAAAAGTTGACACAGGTCCATTATCTAACACTGGAAATGGAGAGTTATTCTCCTAGCAGTACAGAGCTATGGTAGTTCCTGAGCAGGTTGCTGGAGCCAAATATCAATTTAATTTTCTTTATGCCTTGATTTGTGTTTAAACCAATTTTTATGTTGAACAGCCATGAAGACAATATTTGTCTCAAAGATCACAGGTGTATGCAGCACAACAGTCTCTGTGTGTTCTGGACTTGTAAAATTAACCATCAATAAAACTAATTATTGATGATGCTACAATGTTTGCTGAAGTGAATATGCTTATGCTTTCATAGCCTATTTTATCCATGGTTCTTGGATAAAATATTCTCCATGAAAGCAAAGACTCATTTATCTTTCAAAAAGACTCCTGTTCTTTATTTGCATTACAGCTTTGCCCAGATCATCCATCCTCAACACTTTTAGAAAGCCAAGAGGAATGAACAGCTATTAGAAAATCTAGTGAAAATTCATTTGGAAGGGAATGAGCTGTGTTCTTATACAGTTGGGGTGAAAAATGGTTCAGATTGTAGATCTGTCTGTAATAATATTTTTCATAAAATACAGTTACAAAATGAACATATGTGATGTCTGGACTATCTAAAACTTCAATCATGTTTCATAACTGTTAGATTAAACTATTCACATAATGACAAATAAGGATATAAAGCAGTGACACATTATAAAAGCTCCTTCCTTTGAGATTTTGGAATTTCTTTTACTGCTTAGTTGAAATGCCCTAAAATTCCTAATATCATCTTATGTGTATTTTGCTTTTGAGACTTATGTTTTTCTGATGACACTTTGGAAAATCCTTCAATATAACAAAGTACAGATAAGCTTATTACTTTGCAAGTATTGAGATTTTTTTTCAGTATATTTTTTTTCACTGTGAGACAAAGCAGTTACAAATTTTCTTATGCAAATGTGTGAGAATTCAGGCTTACCACTGATTGCAGAAAATGATGTTTTTCATTAATAAAACTCAATAAATTTTTCTACAAAACACATCAGTGAAGAAACTAGACTTTCATCCTTTTAATTTGTAATGGTGTGCAAAATTATTCATTTAATCTCTCAGTATTATTTTCTTTATCGTAACAAAATTTGAGAAGGAAAGCTGGTATTCTTTTAAAAAGGATGGAACTAAATATTTTCATATCATGGTGGAAAAAGGTGTAAATTGCTTTTACTCAGTATTACAGCTGAAAACCTATAAAGATTATTATTTTTATAAGAAAATAGACACAATGTGGAACAATTTAATGTATTGCATATGAAGCACTACCACTAAACTTGTGGATGGGTCTTTTGTCTTATGTGCAATATAATTTTAAGGAATTTGCTCAACCCAAGGTGAAAACTTTTAACAGGAGTTTTTAAGAACTTCTAATTGCCTCTGGAAAACTTACAGTTTGCCAAAAGGCTTGTTTGACAACAATTCCTGTTATGGCAGAGAGCACAGTGCATCTCCCTTGAAAGAAAAGAATTCAGAGACAAGCAAATATAAAAGTCTAAAGAAATGGAATTGTTGTTTCTTCTCTCTGACTTCAATTACCTGTTATTATCTTTATTTTCCTTCTTCTGAATCACTTATGCCCTTAAATTTGACAATGGAAAAGAAGAAACAAGTTGACCTCTTTGACTTAGATCAGTGAATCCCCTTCCAGAAGAGAGCTGATGGAAGGCTCTCTTTCCTTCTCCTAACAGGCAAAATGTGGCTGCCAATGTGGAGGACATACTTATAACTTTTCTATGATCTGTTACAGACTGTCTGCAAAAGAAACCTACAAAAATGTTATATTTCTATTTATAGCTTAATTCTTCAAAGTGGAAGATTGGAAGGTACTTCCAAGACAAAGAGGTAATTAACATCAGATATAGAAGAGTGTGCAGAAAGTACATGGTGTGCATCTTCATGTTTTCCTGAGTTTTTGCACAAATAACATAAAAAGTAGAACAGTGCCTAGGAAAGAGGTTGCAGTTTGGTTGCAGTCTACCTGGCAGTAGAAGCAAATACAGTGGAAGCAGAAATCCTGACATTCCTACCCACAGCTAAAATACTTAGGCCAAGTGTGATTGCAGTTTAATTGGGAATCAAGTATCCATAACAAAGGAGAACAGTTATAGATAATCTGGACCTGTAGGCAAACAGAAATCAAGCACAATGATGCTGTAGGCCAATAATTTGTTCTGATGTCTCTAGCCAGCCACTTCATTCAGAATGGACTAAGACAGAACTTCTGGAAGACGAATTTTTTAAGAATTTTATGGGAAAGATTATTTCAGCAAAGCCATGAGCTGTCCATTTTCTTTAAAAAAGCTGTTTTCCTAAGAGTCTTTAATAGAAACAAATGTATCTCCAGCTATCTTCTTGGCTTCAGTCTTTCTAAGACCCACAATTAAACACCTCTTAAAAAAACTTGGACTCTTAGTATTCCTCTGGCATTTTGACTCTTTCATTTCAGTCTGGAAGAGACGTGGACAGGGTTTTATGAGCAATGATTAAAACCAGAGTTGGGGGAAATTCCACGCTGAAGTATCCAAACTTAGATGTCTAGATCTTGACTTGGTGTCCAGGCTTTCCTTACAGGCATTGAAGACTTGTGTCTGTATTCAGGTGGTGACGTGTAGGCATCTAATGCTGTTTGTAAAGTTCAAGAGTACAAGAGATGTCTGCATAGGGCTGACAGATATGGCACAGGAGCCACAGCATCCCAATGCCCTCGTGGACTTGCAGCATGGGGCTTGCTTGAGGAAATCTGAAGGGAGCCAATGTCAGCTGATGGAATCAAAAGCCTCTATAAAGCTGTTTTGCAAACCCTTATGTAGATCTAAATCTGATTAAATTGGACATAATCTCCAGGTTTCATCCCCAGGTCCACACAGACACTTCTGAGGGGATTAATAGAAATAATACTGTTCACAAACACATGAATTAGCTACTTGGTTTTCCTACAGAAAGCAACACCAAATTCTGTGGTTTGATTCTTTTGAGAAGTGAATTTAGGAACTGGCAGAGAGAATAGAATAAATTTGCCCTACCTTAGGTGTCTGCAGATCAGTGGAGAGAATTGTCCTCATTATATTTCATAGAGATAGCTGGGATTTCAGTACAGGAATTGTTTATCTCAGTTTCAGACCCTGCTGCCACGTGGGACCAGGTGAGGTATCTGAGTGTCTTAAGTTCTAAAGGGTCTCCAAGAAGCTTGTGTCCTTTTAGGCTGACAGGTGAGTCTGGGTGGAAAGTCCTAATCAAATACAGTGCTATGTGCTTATTTGTGGGGACCTTAATTATCCTTCTAGCTGATCCATGAAGTGTTAGCCCTGAGATGGGTTATTTTTAGACAGACACATTCTAGTAAAACATAGTCTTACAGCTGTTTGATTTTGCTGTCAAAAGCATGACTGTACACTGAAATACCAGTTTTGCACATTGTCCCTCTTCGAATTCTTGCCTTTTGATTTTGACTTTGGGTGAACAGGATGAACAAGGAAATAATGAAGTTTACAGCTGTTTGCAAGCCCTGCTAGAGCACTAAAATAATAACCAATAAGTTTTGGCATGCCATATCTCTGCAATACTCACACTTTGGTGAGTGTTGCTCCTTTTTGCACTGAGTTGGTCATTAGACATATTTGGTTATGCTCTTATTTATACTCTATTAAATATAGTTGGGGGTCCCAGCTTTGGGACCCAACTTTGCTCCTAGAAGCAGACAGTGCCATTCTTTTCCCTAAGGTGTTTTAAATCTATATACACAGGACAGACAAAAGAGGGCAGAGAAGGAGCATATGTGAAATGAGTCTCCTTCTTCAAGACATGGATGTGAAAGTTTGTTTCCTCTGGTCTCTGCTTCAAGAGACAAGTTCATTGCAAGACCAAGCACACAGCACTCTGTCTGTGGTACAGTACAGAAACTGCAGCAGGAAAAAGTTGCCCAAATCCTCCTTTAATGTAGCTCTGCTCGCTAGGAGTCTTACGACTGCTAAGGATTACACCACATGGTTGATGTCCAATCCTAGTGGAAAAGCAAATTAAAAAAAAATTAATCCTAACAGAAAACTTTGCATTGTACCTTAAAAGAGATGGTGTAAACTTCAATGCTTTTTGTGCTCCTAGAGCTCAAAGGATAACTTTGTTTATGTAGCTGTAACAAGAACTCTGCTGAGATGAGAGTAAATAATGCTGCCTGCTCTGAAATAATAAAACGATGATGTATCCAGAGCCACCATCAAATATTTATGGAAAAAATTCCATTAAATTTCTTGTAAGTATGATACATGACCATTTATTTTTAATGTTTATAATTTAAGGTGTTTTTTAAAAATTTGCTATTTTCCCTGATATCATTAAATAAATAAGTAGAACAAAATTGAAAGAATAACAAACAACTAGGTAAAATATTTTCATCATGCAATCAAGAAATCCTAGTAAATATTTGTTTTAACTTATCAAACTTGCAAGATAAAATGTAAGACAAATGCTTGTTTCATGCCGTTATCATTCCCTATAGTGTCCCTTTATGCTGGGTTTAAGTGTGGGATGAGCTATCTTGAATCCAAAAGAGGAAATTTCTAGAATATTCAATTGTTTTGTGTACCTTAATAATCCTGTTATATTGTGTCAACATTTCTGTGATAGTCTCTATTTTCCAGGGGTTTGCAACACAGATATTAAGATTTATTCTGTGCTGAAAATGCATTTCATACTGACAGGCATTTTATGTACTTAAAGGTTACTATATGTTTTATGCTATATGAAAAATGCAGAATAAAATTCAATATAAAACAAGAGATTTATTCTTAAGTGTAGGTTTTAAAAAGTTTTATTGGCACCAAAGATTGCACACTTACACACAGGGAAAAAAATATAATAAATACTTAAACAGATGTATAAAATGGATATTTGAATCACAGTAAAAATCATCCATTTCTAAGAGAATTTTGCTCTGCAGTTTATGGATTGTAAACTAGTAACTCTAATTGAGCTTTCATTAGTCTGAGAATAGAGCTGGGTGCGTGGGAGGGGTATGTGTCTATGGTGGTGAGTGAAGATAAGAAACAAGAAAAAGGAGCGTAAATAGCATCGTGTTCTGTGTTGTTTGCTCCCACTGCAAGTCGTGAGGCTGTCCTTGGGAGTGGGCTCAGGTCTCCAAGATTTGGCCAAGAATTTTTCATGCCAATAAGAGAAATACTGGAATTAGCAAATAGGGACTGGATTTTGTATTCTCTGCACACTCAGAGGTGACATTATATCTTTGCTTTAATTGTGCAAAGAATGCAAAAGCAGACATTAAATTTAGCATAAGGAGCACTATATTCCTGCATCATAGTAAGTGGACAGAACTTGGTGTATGGAAGAGATTTTCAGAAGAAAATTCAGATGAGCTAATTATCAGGAAAGAACAGATTTGAAGAACTGATTTGATTCACCAAGATGACTTCCTATTGTAAGGATTCAAAGAGGAGAAAAAATGATCTATCTAAATTGATGAGATAATCAATTTTAGGTTTTTGCAAATAGACACCATTATCAAAAAAGAGGAGGTGGGCATGGAGGGAGAGCCACCGCAGGTTTCACAATAGGATTCTTCTGTGTGTAACTTCTATAGAGACTCAATTCACCCAGTCAGCTGCATTATCATAAGTGCCAGTTCCTTCTGTAATGTAATTAAAATTACTTCTCATTGACATTGAGGATTGTAAGGGCAGGGGAAAGACAGTAATGTGAAAGGGAGATCAGCCCTCCAATAACAATAGTCAAGGGGAAATAAAAAATAATCCTCACGTTTATTATTTCAAGAAAAAAAGTCTGAAATTGAACATTCCATATGAGATATCCCATGAAGTTTTCCTTTTCTGATTCTTTGACAGCTGCAAAGTTCAGCTTTACACAAGTAAATTTCACTAGATTAATTATCAGGAAGAAAAGAAAGGTACAAATCCCTCCACTTGTTACTCTTCATGTTCATTTGCAGTCTGTGGTAACCTGATTCTGTTACTGGGAATACAACACCAAGATGTTCTGTAATGTAAAACAAAACCTTCCAATAGAGAGTAATGTTGAGATAATTGTTCACATTCTTCAATCAAGAGATGCCTAGAAGAATCCTAAGACACAGGACAAGAGACTGCTGTAATGTTTATTCTTGTGTGTATGTTCCCCTAGAATTGTGTTTCCACTTTTGCAAGGACTGTTACCATTTGATTAAGGAAAATACTAGCAATAACCCTTTAAAAAGAATACCATTGAGTTTTTTATAGTACTTAAGAATTTTAAAGCATCCAGTCCAGGATTTTCTTTACCCTGTTTGGAAGAATTCAAATAAATGTGGATGATAAATGCAGTCTAGAATTCTTGTAAAAGAAGATAAATTGGGAAATCCTAACATTGAGGTGTTTTTATTCTAGCAAGCTACATATGTCCACATACTGTATTCTAGCACAAGACTTGTCAATGGAAAGACAAACCACAAAATCATTAATAATATGGTATTGACAAAATTTTATTCTGTCCCAATGTTGCAGGCTTTGCAGGAGAACACGTTGTAGGAGGCTTACATTGAAAGAACATGTTCTAAATGGAAAGAACAAAAACATCAATTATATATTGTGCTGTTAGACAAAAGCATCAAAATAATCACCTCAGGTCTCAGCTTCCAAGTGATTAGTTTTTTAAATATCCAGTGACTGATCTCATTTCTTCATTTGTCCCTTTTTTTTTACCAATACCTTGCTTCCATGTCTGCTAAAGGGCCAAAAGATAGTTTCAGCCATCTTGTCTAACTGAGATATTTTCCGCAACATGTATTTTTCAAATCATTTAATTTCCATAAGGATTTTTGTGTATTTTAAACTGGCACGCTGCAGGTTATAGGGAATGAGGAAACATCAGACTGGTGATCTGTCACTAGTGGGGTTCTGCAGGGCTCCATCTTAGGACTTGTGCTCTTCAACATCTTCTTAAATGACTTGGGAGCAGGACAGGAAGGGATACTGAACAAGTTCACATATGATACAAAAGCTGTAGGGAGCTGCTGACTCCTTTGAAGGCAGGGAGGCCCTGCAGAGAGACCTCAACAAATCAGAGGGCTGGGCAGTCACCAACCACATGAAGTTCAATGAGAGAAAGTGATGAATTCTGTACCTGGGACAGGACTACCCTGGATGCAAGGACCATGGAAAGGGACCTGGGGATCCTGGTCAATGGAAAGTTGAACATAAGTCAGCAGTGCCCTGGCAGCCAGGAGGCCAACCCTGTCCTGGGGGACATCAGGCACAGCATCACAGCTGGACAAGGGAGGGATTGTCCTGCTCTGCTCTGCACTGGGGCAGCCTCACCTCCAGTGCTGGGAGCAGGTCTGGGTGCCACAATATCAAAAAGACATGAAGTTATTAGAGAGGGTCCAAAGGAGGGCAACAAAGATGGTGAAGGGTCTTGAGGGGAAACCTCATGAGGAGCAGATGAGGTCACTTGGTCTTTTCAGCCTGTGGAAGAGGAGAGTGAGAGGAGACCTCATGGCAGCTACAACTTCCTCATGAGACACGGAGGAGGAACCAGTGACAGGACCAGAGGGAATGGCGGGAAGTTGTGTCAGGGGAGGTTCAGGTTGGATATTAGGGAAAGATTCTTCACCCAGAGGGTGGTTGGCACTGGAACAGGTTCCCCAGGGCAGTGGTCACAGCACCAAGCCTGACAGAGTTCCAGAAACCTTTGAACAATACTCACAGGCACATGGTGTGACTCAGGAATAGTGCTCTGTGGGGCTGGCAGTTGGAGTTGATGATCCTGATGGGTCCCTTCCAAGTCAGCTTATTCTGTGATTCACACAGAGGGAAATGCTCTGTTTGCTGTACAATCCCTTTCTTAACTCTCTGGGATAAGGAACTACTTTTGTACTAGTTTGTTTTGGCAAAATGCGAAATAAATGCCAATCATAACAGTGGTGTTTAGGAGGCTATTTTATTGGAGTTTTCATTGTAGGTCAGACCTGCATCAGGATGGTGCAAAAAACAGATCACTGAGTATTTTACAAGAGGAAGAAAGGTGGAGAGAAATAATTTCTTACTGATGGAAGAGGAACAGCAGATTTACAACCTGTATTTTGACAATATGAGTGAAATGTACTCATTTGGCTTTGAGCAAGCGGTAGTGCCAGTGTAATTTTCAAACTGTCACTTTTATTCTATTCTGATTGGCGTTTTTTGAGCTTCTGTCATGTAAGCTTTCCTGCTGACAGTTTGTCACAGGAAAAAAGTGGAGAGCATAGACTTCTGCTATGTCTGAATGTGTCTGATCTGGAAATTGAACTCATTTGTGCATTATATGAGAAAAAGACATGGATGGTCCAGAAATATTACCTCTGTTTTTTCAATATGTATCTTTTTAGATCTTATATATTTCTGATAATGTGAAAATTCAGTGTATTGTAAATTTAGTTTGCCAAGCTTATTTTTTTAAATTCTTGCAATTCATTTCTATAAAACAGGAGAAGTAGGACCTCAGTCAGATCCTTGGATGCTGAAAATTGACAAAGATTTGTTGAATTCAGTGATGGTAAGCTGATTTACCTCATCAGAAGTGACAGTTTACAGCAGCAAGAGCTGGAAGACCATGCTCCCTCTGGATTTCATGGGGAAAGAAGCAGAGTTTAAGCAACCAGTGATTTACTGAAACCAGTGGTACAAACTGTGTATTTGACATGTGTTAACTCTGAGGTTGCAGAGATGGTGGAATGTGCAAGCAGTGCCAAACAGGAAAGTTTCCATCTTCCATAATACTCAGTGGTGCAGTTCTCACTCCTCACTTGTTCCACATTCTGTAGTAAGATGACCTCCACACCGTTTGTAACAGTTTGTGAGAAATGTATGGAATACCAACAGACCATCATATCTGTGGAAGTCTGAGAAGGTGCACCATAGGTATGTAGGATGCCATTGTGAAACCATTGTTTAAATCTTCGCAAAGATTTGAACTCCCTAATTCATCCTGGAATTTTGTGATGTGTCAGAACTAGCCTTTCACTTGAGTAGTACCTCAGAAGATTAGTACAATCCTCCTATGAAAGGAGTGTCAAATGTCAACTACAGCAGGCTACTTAGAGCTGTTTCCAGTTGGGTTTTCAGTATTTCTAAGCACAGACATGTCACAGACTCTCAGTAACCTGTTGAAATGAAAAAAGCAGAATGAAAAAAACCTTGTGATGTTTAAATGGAATCTTGCTTATTTCAGTTTCTGTCCACTGCCTCTTGTGCTGATATTGGGCACACTGAGAAGAGTTTGATTCTGCCCTGCTTTCTTTCCCCCATCAGTCACTTACATGGACCAAAGAGATCCCTCTCTTTCCTCTCTTCTGGCTGAACAGTTCCTAATGTCTCAGCCTTTTCTCATAGGACAGATGTTCCAGTCCCTTCAACATCTTAGCAGTCTTTTGCTTGACTCATTCAATGTCTCTCTTGCAGCAAGTAAACCAGAACTGGACACATGTGGCCTCACCAGTGCCAAAAAATGGGGGAGAATCCTATATCTCAGCTTACTGGGAACTTTTTCCCAATGCAGCCCAGAAGGCTGTTTGCCTTCTTCACCATGAGTACAGGTTGCTGGCTCACGGTCAGCTTTTCCACCAGGGCAGCCAGATCCTTTCCTGGAAAGTGGCTTTCCAGCTGGTCATACCTCTACTTGGGCTAGTGCCTGTGGTTATTCCTCCCTAGGTCTTGGGCTTTGCTTTTCCCATCAATGAATTTCATGAATTTCCCACTGACCCATTATTTCATCCTGCCTATTATGGCAGCACAACTGTCTAGTGCATCAACCACCACTACCAGTTTTGTCTAGGTTTCAAGTTCACAATGTCCTTCTTTAATGAAGGTATTGTTTTTAAACTTTTGGACCAGTAAACCCAGTGTTGATATTGGACTACGCAATTGGCAAGTGGCCGCGAGCTGGTGTTTGTACTGCTGGTCACCTTTTGGAGCCCAGCAGTTCTGCCAGTTTTCTGTCCCTCTCACTGGCCACTTATCTAGTCTGTGCTTCATCAGATTCAAGAAGATCCTATAGGAATCATCCCTCTTTCAGGAAAGGACACTTACTGTTTTGAGAGATGTCAAATGCATATTACACCATGATTATCTGTCGATCACTTCAATAGTATTTCTGGGAAAATGAGAATGTTAAGCTTACTTACTTTTCCAGCCAATCTTCTTATTTGATAGTCAATTAATGAAAGCAAAACATATCTACTCACATACTTAATGGAAACATTTTTAAACCTGTGCAAAACTTGGGAAGCCAGAAATAGCAATGTAAATCTTTAAAATAATTTCCCAGTTCAGGATCACTGCTTGTCAAATGACAAATGTATTCATACCCTGGTATTAAAAAACTTCACTTGCAATAGTGGCAAAAGAATGTAACCAAATTTAATAAAATTTTTCTTTTCCATGATTTCTAATTATGGTGTGATAACATGGTTATTTCAAACCAATCTTATGCACACCTTCTCTAAAAAAATCAGTCTCAGAAGAGAGTTGTGTTCCTAATAGAAGCCTGGGAAAAAATGAGAGCAAGTGCAGAATTCCATAAAGGCAGTTATTGCATCATTAAGTATGGAGCAACATTTCAGAATGTCAAGGATGTTTGTAAGTCTTCTCATAATTAGCTATCTAGGCAGCTCTGGATTGCACCCTTAAAATGTGATTGTACTATTCTGCTCATCAAAAAAAGGCCTATGTAATGCCATAACCACAATGGACCACTGTCCTAATTGGACAATTATTTCAGTCAGTATTGCAAAGCATCATGACCTTGCTGCTGGCTTTTGTAGGAATATACGTACATTTTTATATTACAATGTAAATTATAACATCTCACCCAGTCCCATAGAAATACATATTGTCCCCATTTGGCTACTATGAAAGTTTGTCAAAGTTCATTTGTCAAATTTCATTGCTTTCTTGTCCCCAAAATATTATTTTATCATAGAATTATCAAGGTTGGAAGAGACCTTTAAAAGAATCAAACTTTGCTACTTCTGTGCAGGGATATTATAGGTGTTGGTACTAGGAAGTAAAACAATTAACTTCTAAGCTACTCAAGCTGCACTTCCAAGCAATCAGACATAGTTACAAGTGCCCTAAATTCCCTGAGTGACATTGTTCAGTATTACACTGGGGGCAAAAACAATGTATAAGGTAAAAAGCCAATTGAAATAGTGTTTATTAACATGGAAACATATTCTTTTAACATGAAGTGCTTTCAAATCTGTTTAGAATGAAAGCAATCCAAAAACAGTAGCACAACAAATGAAATAATTGCATTGCAAAAATAAATGGCAAGCCAGAAAAATGAGTGACAGCCACAAGAGAATGTCATTAATTCCAGTTCTTGAGAAGAAATTCTGAGTATGAAATTCAAATGATCCATAGATTCATGAAAGAGTTGGTATAAAAAAAAAAACAATGCAAATTTGTTCTTAAATGTCATATTTAGGCTTATATATTTTGCTGTGATATAAATGGGACTTCAGAGAAGAATTTCTGTCTTAGTGATTAGTAAGGCAAGCATTCAGGATTCAACTAATTTAATTTAAATTTATTAAATGTAAGTTAATTTTATGAGTTTCTGCTATCAGAAATTAGAAAGAGCAACAGAATAGAATAGAATAGAATAGAATAGAATAGAATAGAATAGAATAGAATAGAATAGAATGCTGTAGATGTCTGTTAGTCCACTAACAGGCAGAAAATGTTAAACAGAAGGTGAGATGAATTCTTACATATTATATGGTTTCCCTGTACTATCCAGTAGGCTTTCTGTAGATATTTTCTTGGTTTCTTTTATTCATTTTGGGTTTTTGTTGGTCAATCTGTTTGTCAGACATAAGTCATTCTCACTCACTGAGAACCCCAGTCAAAAACTAGCTCTTTGAAGTTAGCTAAAGTGAAAGGTAATCTTCTCTCAACACGACAGAAATCTCTGCATCACAAAAATCCACTGAGAATTGAACTATTTAATTAATCTAAACCTATTTAACAATGTCAAATTAATGACCTATTATGTGATCAAAATTACATATGAAGGATACCTATACACAATCTGAAGATGTTTCAATTAGTTATTGCAATCGAGCTGCAAAGCAAATCTAGAAATTATATTCTCATTAAAATTTTAAATTTAATTTCCTTCCAGAATATCTTGTTTGTTTGTTTGCTTGTTTGCTATGGACCAGGATGAAAAGAACCTGCTTATCATCTATCATTCAGAAAATAATCCATTCAGGTGCTCAAAGAAAAGATCAGTAATCTTGTCTGATCTGTTATTGAAGCTGCCCAATCACATATATTTGTATGTATATTCATCTCACTGCATCAGGATGTTTGTGACCAGTCTTCTCCTAAATAGATATTGAAATTTCTGACTCTGGATGTTCATGTTCTGATTTTGTCCAACGTTCCTCTTTATGACCCTTGACTAATTTTATGCTTCTGATTCTTCTGAAATTTCCAGAAATTTGTTCAATTGAACTGTCAGCTTCTGATCTAAGTTCGTTTCTCTGAAAATTGATACCCACTCTTTATTGCTAGCTTTTTATTTTTGCTATTAATGAGCAGAAAAAAAAAATCCAGGGATTGTTTGTTTATTTAAAATTTGTTCCTACTTCTGTTTGAAAACCTCATTTTTAAGTCAAAGGTGGAATATTTTTGCAGTCTTTCAATCCTCTTGAGGTCTTTTGTTCTCTCTATAGTACAGGAGAACTCTATGCCAAGTAAATGTAATTTTCTCTCCTAAAATGTTCTTTTAAATGCTTTTTTAAATCACGTCTTTTTAATTGATTTAGCTCCAAAAGGATCAGCTGAAGGCTATGTAGGACTCTACGGCATTATTAGTTTCTTCCTTAAGAAAGTAAGCAGTTCATTCATTCTGTTTGTACCTTTTCAAGCTTCTTTTTCTGCCTATCCTTCTAGCAGACTATTTTCTTTACAAATCTTTAGTGTTTTGTTTGTGATGATGCTATCAGCACATCACTGCAGAGAAAAAAGCATTTGAAAGTTCCTGAAATACCTTTGTAGCAAGAAACCTACATAGTAGGAAGAAATGCAGCTTTTCATTACATACTATCATTCAGATTATTGTTCTCATGTCCATTATTCTCATATCCAGAAAAATGACTATGTCATTAAAAAAGAAAGAAGGGTACCTTCCATTATGAACAATGTGCATTCAAAGTTGGTGGCAAGTCTGCTTCAGAATAAGATAAAGCCAAAAGGAAAGAGATGGATGAAAATGAGATTGATATGATGTGGTTAGCTTACACTATGTTTGCTACAGATAAACTATCAAACAAGGAAGGACAAGACAAGAAGGGAGGATTGTGGCAATTGCGTTTTTTTTTAATGTCTTCATGTGAATTGTCTTAATTTTTTAATTTCTAGGAGTTGTCTTCATTCTTATAACAAGCCACAGATTCTGTGTTTTTTAGCAGCAGATCCTGGACATCCATGACAACATTCCTGCTTTCTTATCAGATCAAGCACCACTGTTTCTTAGTAGTCTGAAAAAGAAAAAAACTGTCTGTCAATGTGATTTCATCTCCAGCTCCTCCAGTTCACGTTAACATTGGCTTCTTTCCAGGTGGTGCCACAGCTCAGGAAGCTTTTTCAGTGCTGAAGTTAGCCTAAAACCCCTTGTTCCCAGAAGAAAAAATATTCTAAATTCAGTCCCTTTATTTGCTAGAAATATCCAGACAAGGTAAAATTGACTAGTTCCTGCAGCAAATTCATGAAACAGATTCAGCTTTGGTGAAGATGCCAGCTGTTTCTTTGAGCAGCTGTGTTGGACTTACAGTCTTCCAACTGTGGGACAATTCAGCCTGCACCTCTTCCCTAGGGCTGGACTCTAATGATGGTTCCCAATTTCCAGTCTCAATGTGGACTTGCCAGAAATCCAATCATCAGACTATATCATCTGCTTTAGACCTGTCTAAATCTTATTTAATTAAACTTTTCAAACCTAACCAGCCAGCATTAAAAAAATGGCAAAAACAACCAACAAAAACCACAAAACAAACAATAAAAAACCAAAAAGAACTTTACCAATGCTGTAAACAGAATCTCAGAGAGGAATTATGGAATCTTAAAAAAAAAATCATTTATTTGTTGGTTTTACACTGGTGTACAAAAATGGCAGAAAGGACTCTAATCTTTTCTGAGAAGAAAATGTCTAAAATGTCTACCATACTACAAACCATACAAACATTGGCTTATTATTTTCAAGGATAGAACCTCTACTTTCACAACAATGTCAGGATAAAAAAAAAAAAAGGAAATTTTAATATGATTGGCGGGAGTCAACCTGGGTAAGTAATGGATATCCAAATATAAAGGTAAATTTAAAAGACACCTATGGAATTACAAAAAGATCATATGCTTGCAAGAAGGTCCCCAGTCTTCTGGTTTTGTTGTCATCCAGCTCTTTTGAATTCTTTACTTTTTAATTGTACCAGATATGTTATCACTGCAGTCCAGTGGTGGGAATACAACATTTTTTTCTGAGTTTGCTATCATTAGAGAAATCCAGTTTAATAAAAACTTCTGAAAGATAGGGTTTTTTCTTAATTTTATGCAATTAAAATTCAAATTGTTTTGTTTATTTTATTATTAACCTCTGCCATATAGGGAAGGGGACTTGATTGGCACTTGTTGTCTTTTATGTCCGTTCTACAAATATTGTGCTGGAACAACTTGTCACAAGACAATTCATAGATGTTTTGTTATTCTGTAAGCAAATTAATTATAGGGAGCTCATAGTACCTAAATCCATTTTATAAACAAACACAAATAAAGAAAAATAATTTACAAGTTTCACACAGAGTAATAAATCAGGTGAATACAGGACAACCAGTAGAATGGTGGCTGTAGTTGTCTGGAAGAAACAACTTCTGCTTCCCACATATTTGTTGCAGTGACAGCTGAAATTGACAGTCAACTGTCTTAGTGCATCACAGACCCAAAATGCTGCTGAACTAAAAAAGGTTCCAAAATTGTGGTATAACTCATAACTACAAAAGACTGTCCGAAGTAGACTTCAGAAAATTATCTAGGGGGAAAAAAAAGGGAAAAGTCCCAGACTATGACTAATCATTAAGGTTAAGGTAAAATAAATTGTAACAGAAATAAGGGGTACTTTGAAGGCTCAAGCTTTGTACTGCAATAGAATTTAAGTATAGAGTCATAGACTCACCTGAGTTGACCCACAAGGACTATCGAAGTTCAACTCCTGGCTTTGCACAAGATCACCTCAAGAATCAGACCATGTGTCTGAGAGTTGTCCAAGCTTTTCTTGACCTCTGGCATACTCGGTGCCATGATGAATTCCCTGGGGATGCTGGGAAGTAATTTTCCAGCCTACAGAAGAGATTTATCCATATCTGAAATTAGAATTAAAAATGGAGGAAAAAAACTACAGCTCAACCTGATAACACAGATTTATAAATCAGAATAAAGACAGCCATAAATTACTTGGATGAAGGTGGAGTGTTGTGTTCAGTCCTGGACAAAGAGATATGGAGCTCCTTGAACTGGTCCAGTGAAGGGTGACAAAGATGATTAGGGGACTGAAGCATCTCTCTTAAGAGGAAAGACTGAAGGAGCTGGGCTTGTTCAGCCTCAAGAGGAGATGGCTGAGAGGGGGCCTCATCAGTGTCCATCAGTAGCTGAAGGCAGGGTGTCAAGAGGATGTTTCCAGGCTCTTCTCAGTGGTGCCCAGCAATAGGACAAGAGGCAATGGGCAGAAACTGAAGCACAGAAAGTTCCACCTGAATATGAGGAAGAACATCTTTACTGTGTGAGTGGCTGAGCACTGGAACAGATTGCCCAGAGAGGTTGGGGACTCTCCCTCACTGGAGATATTCAGGAACTGGATGCAATCCTGTGCCATGTGCTCTGGTATCACTCTGCTTGAGCAGGGAGGTTTGACCAGCTGACCTACTGTGGTTCCTTCCAATCTGACCCATTCTGTGATTCCGTGTGTTTAGAAGAACAGGCATGAAACAATGCCTAGTAGGTCCAGACTGTTACTGTTACATACCTTGAGTAGGTCAGCTATGATTTAATGACAAGATAAATATCCATACTTAAAATGTATTTACTGTGAGTAGTTTGTTTGAATTGAACAGGGCTAAACACTATAGCACATTGTACAGAGCTGAGGACATCCTGGTGTCTTGGTGGATCTGAGGCTTTCTAGTGTAAACGGATACTTGGATTTTGGTAATGCCAAACTTGAAATAATAATCTATTAAGTAAAAGCAGGAAAAAATAACCTCTAAATATGGATTTCACCCCTAAAGATAGGTATTCTGTTTTACTATGTAGATACATGCTTGTAAGATAGTGTGTGCCAGAAGATTATCCAGCCTTATGGTGCTGCAGATGGAATAATTCTTAAGGTCTCCTAGCTGTGGAGCTGAACCTGCATATTCTCTGGGACATCTCTTCTGCGACTCAGTAGGGCTTGGAACAACATTTGCTTCCTGCAGAATGGCTCTGTGTGATGGAAATGGTGCAGACAAGAGTAAGCCACATTTCTGAGAAGCTAACGGAGTGGTTATGAGGTTCTGTTACTCTCCAGACTCTTGAGGGTAAGGGCAGTTGCCCTTCCGAGACGCTTACACTGAAACACAATATTTTCCTCAAGCATCCATATGTAGGATGACAATCTAAATAGTTTCAGCAGTGGTATCAGAGTTTCAGTCTGGTGGTATCAGAGCAGACCTGCTTTTTCCTTTGTTAGCTATTTCCTCTGATGTCAATGAGTTTGCATGTTACATCTCAGCTAAAAGTGTAGACTTTTAGCCAATAATAAGCAAAGAATTGAGGAAATGCATGAGGGAGCTGAGGCTTGTTCCTAGATGTCCTTTATTCAAAACAACTCCAGTGAGGGCTCTGCCAGGAACTGTAGAGGAATAACAAAGCTGTTCCTTTCTCGTAGACATTAATAAGGGTGGCTAAGAGTGTGCTGCTTTTTATGCTTTGTGCTTTAATGAATCATTCAGTAATGGCTCGCACATATCTAAAAATTCAAGTTGATGGCTTTCTAATTCAGAAAAGTAATTTTAAATCTCATTTGGAGCTTTTCACACTGTCTATCATTGGTGAATTGTAATAATTCAATGCATTCTACAGCCTGTGCATAGTATTGGATATTAATATTTTCTTTCTAATAGAGGCACAATCAAGGTTCCTGATACATAATACATGCTCGGTCTTTCCTCCGAGGTAATCTGAGTTACTCTTCTTCTACCAGATAATTTACACTAAATAACATGAGATGAAGCATAAATCAATTGATTTTCAAATGCATGAACTTAAGATCATTTTTTTCAAACACGTCTCAGAGTTCCTGATCCTTTGAAGAAGACCAAAGGTATATTGTATCCCAGTGGTGCTGTGAGGGAAAAGAGCGTCTAGCTTTGTTTCTAGTAAAATAAATACTTGAAGGCAACTGGGGCTTTGTATCATTGTTAGTGAAATAGGTTAGGCCATCTGAAGCCTGAGAATTCTAAAAAGGAGGAAAGGAAGAAAAGTAGTCCAAGTCCTAGAGGTACTATCTACTAAAACTTAATATTATGTTTATTTATTCAAACAGATCCATTACTTCTGCAATGCAAATCTAAGACTGCTATAAAGAATTTGGAGTCCCTCATTCGTCATTTGTTTTAGTCAGCTGGTACTTTTTATAATACTTCTGACCACATCTACTGTGTCCTGTGTAGGAGAGAAGACACATCAGAGTGTGAACTCAGAACCAGACTTTGGAACAAAGAGACATTTTGGATTTGGGGCTTAATAATTAACTTGGCTCTCAGTTAAACAACCAATTTTCTCTAGTACTTGATTGGCTAAAATCCTTTTCCTAGCCTTTTGAAAGCCAGAAAGGGGAATTATCCTAACTAGCTCGACATTTTCCATGTGTAATTAAACACTCCTTTGATACATGTAGAGAAAATGTCATAACTATACTTAGGATTATAGGTTAACAGCCTGTACAATTTAATTTAAAAAAATGAAGGTGTATTACTTTGTCTAAAAAATTGGTCCCAGTTTGGAACTTTATATATACCAACTTTCATGCCAGAGTGATTTTTTTTTTAAAGAGGCAAGATAACAGCCCCTCAGAAACATTGTTTAAAACTGAACTCCTTTCACAGCTTTGAAATTCTGACATGTGTGGGGAAGAGTGTCTGTTGTGCACTCTATTAAATCTACTACATTTGCTTGTATGTTCAATTGTACACACGTACCAGCATCTTCATGTAAATCCTTCCCCCTGCCAGGACAATTTTCCCCAGGAAATAAATGTTTAAGCTGACACTGCTACACTGTATACCTATTAAATTGAAAAACTGAAGCCTTCCTCCAAACTTTCTATTCAACTTGCATTTTAAAGTAAAATAGTACTTTGGACGTTTTATTCTGCCTCAGTTTTTTAGTCCAAATTTTCTGAAGCTTGAAAATTAAACAGTGAGTACATGGAAAATATAGACATGGGTCAATGAAGAGCTAAATCCAGAACATGCTCTCATTGTTCTGCCTTATTTGTGCAGCTAAGAAGACATAGCAACCCAAACAAACTCCAAAAGGTCACGGCGAGTGGCATACAGAACCATGACGCTACCTGAGATTAGAAGGAATTTTATGTGTCTGAACTACTCTAACACAGGGGCTTGGATGTATGAACAGAAGATTTATTACTATTCTGTTCTGAGCTAAGTGCTAAAGCCATCTGCCTTAGCATGTTTTGTGTTCCTCAGCATTTATAAGTCCCTACCATTGACACCTAGCTGGAACATAAAAACTGAAGACTTCCAGTCTCTAAAAAAGTCTTTCATTTACCACTCTCACACTTTTGGACAAGATAATTCACAAATGATGATGAGTTAAAACCAAGATAGTGGTTTATCCCAAACATCTGAAACCAAGAACAGTTTTCCTTCATTTTCTCATATCACAGTAACCCATGGTGAGCTTTGTGTTTTCAGTGTATATGAGGAAGAAGATAAGCAAAAAAATAGAATCTCCTTATGAAAATATCTTTTTATAAAAAACCTTATATTTCTAAATAATGACTTAGCCAAAGACTATGTTGCAAGACATGCAAATAATTTGTGAAAACTGCCAGAACAGTTTTATAAGGAATTGCTGGGAAATGAATAACTATGATGGAAACTGATTCCTGTGCAGTATGCACAGAAGTCCTCTCTATCCCTTTCCCTGCTAATGTTTGACATTCAGGATACACCCTCAGTTAAAAATAACTGCTACTGTAATTGACAGATACCACTTGATTGGGAAGTCTTGCTATTAACAGGTTTGCATTTGTTTAACACACAGCTGGATCACGTCAAAAAAGCAACACATCAACTGACAAGCATTGTCTTGTTGCAAAGCATTCTGTGCTTTGTAATTATTTAACAGAACAGGAAATAATTTGATGATGATAATATACTGTACTGCATAATGGCATGACAGCTCACTTACAGGCAAAGAAAAATTTCAGGCTACCTGCACTATTATGCTAGCAATTAGAAATATTAATTATCTTCTGCTATTAATGTTAAGTATGCATGTGTATGTTTGTGTATGGTGCATTGCAAAACATGCATTTTCATTTTTATCCTGCTATAATTATGTGAAATCAATTTGGATCAGGTACTAATAAACAATCATGTAGAACTATAGCATTCTTTCTTTCCTACAGAAGAGAGGAAGCCTCACAATTAAGATCTGTAAAGTGAATTTTAGTAAAATTAATGTCATTTATCTTTTTTCTTGTAATCATAACTATGCTATGTCATTTTCAATACTTACACCAATTTTTAATGTGAAAATTAGGTGCTGTGGTTTTTTGCACTTTTAATCCTGACTATACTAAAAATAGCTCATGATGTAAATTAGATTTCCATAATGATTCATCTACTGTTATTCAGACACACACATAAATTTAAAAATAATAATTAGAAATCTATTGAAGTAGAGTGGTCTTGTGAAAGGAAGTAAAGGCTTGCTAAAACTGAAGGACAGATAATCAATTCAGTACAACTGCCCAAAATTTTCTAAGAGAATGCTTCTGGAACAAAACTTGTAGGAGTCAGTATTACAAATATGGCAAAGAATGTGTGAATGACTTCTTTACTTCTGGTCTAAAACTGGAAATATGCAAGAGGTTTCAGAAGAGAATGGGATGCAGTTAAAAGTCACCCTTTGCAATGAGCAAGTATGGGTGTCCAGGGCATTGGTGTGTGTTGGCAAGGCAAAAAGAACTTCAAAAGTGCCTTCAATGGTGAAAGAAAGGCACAGTTTTGATTCAAGATCCAGTCCTAAACTGTATTTTGGGGCTTTATTCAGAATCATACGTGAAGAGAATCACAGAATGGGGCAGGTTGGAAAGGACCACTGTGGGTCAGCTGGTCAAACCTCCCTGCTCAAGCAGAGTGACACCAGAGCACATGGCTGTTACATGCAGTTGTAGGAGGGAGACATAAATCACAAATGGAGTTCTCTTGATCTTGAAACATGTAGTGTGTCTCTTTGTTCAGTCTCTCTTTATCCAGGGGGTCTGGATTTCCCGGCCCCTGACAGCTGACTGGATGGAATCTCCCTCCGCCCAGATCTCTGGCCAGTGGTGTACCTGTATCTAAGCCTGAACAGGGTTGGCTGAGGTCTTTGTTTGGGTTTGAATACAACCTATCCCCTCCTGATCCGATGGCTGGTTTTCTTCTAGGTTGGTTGAGTTTAGGGGTCGGCTTCAGATCAGCTGCAATGTGACATGTGGCACAGGATTGCATCCAGTTCCTGAATATCTCCAGTGAGGGAGAGTCCCCAACCTCTCTGGGCAATCTGTTCCAGTGCTCAGTCACTCACACAGTAAAGATGTTCTTCCTCGTATTCAGGTGGAACTTCCTGTGCTTCAGTTTCTGCCCATTGCCTCTTGTCCTGTTGCTGGGCACCACTGAGAAGAGCCTGGAAACCTCCTCTTGACACCCTGCCTTCAGCTACTGATGGACACTGATGAGGCCCCCTCTCAGCCATCTCCTCTTGAGGCTGAACAAGCCCAGCTCCATCAGTCTTTCCTCTTAAGAGAGATGCTCCAGTCTCCTAATAATCGTCTTTGTCTTTTGGTGGACCCACTCCTTGAACCCCATGTCTTTCCTGTGCTGAGGAGCCCAGAACTGGACACAACACTCTAGATGTGGCTCCCTAGGGCTGAGCAGAAGTGCAGGAAGGACCAACTCCCTCACCCTGCTGGCAATGCTCTTCCTATTGTACTTTCAAAGGCTATCAGATATCGGAAAATGTACTTCAAGAAGTCTGCTCTCAGTCATGGCCAGTGGCACAACATGAATGGGATTGCTCTTTTCATATCACAGAAATTCTCACAGGAGTAGTATATTGAATTATTTTCTTTCCTGCAATTTCTCAGTTATGCTGGTAGGCTCTTTGCTCAAATCTGGATTCATAACAAATATGTGTGAAGATCAACAGAGATTGAATGGACACTTTTACAGCCAATATCGCTCTGTGACTGGATAACTGCATGATAATGAATATGACAAATTCCTGTGACAGTATCATTAAAAAGGTCTCTTGACTAACTAATTTGATAAGAAAATATGTAATTGATCTGCTTGGTGAAAAATATGCTTTTTAAAAATTATTATTTCTTACTGAAGGTACTTAAAGTTCAGGAAATTGCTTAAGGAAAATTTATTTTTAACATTTATTTTAAGGAAAACAGTATTTATGTTTCTCAGAATTTCAGTCCTAGAACTTCACGGTAGCCAGATAAAATCTGTCTTTTCTTGCAGTTATCTAGATCTTGTCTTTTGCAAATGCAGTGCTTTTCTCATGAAACTTTTTGGCTTCAACTACTCAGACAGCATCACTAAGCCATTGGTCAGTTGTGGTGTTTTTATCTTCTCAGGCACTGCAGAGCAGCAGATTGCAGGAAAGTTCAGTGCAGCACTCTTCTGTGTGCTTGCCAGAGCCTGGAGTGAGAAATGTTCCCTGAGAGAGAGGGGTCTCTTTTTGGTCAGGTCAAAGGACCCCTGAACCTTCCAGGCTATTGTCTGAGAAGAGTCCATAGGAAATGTCTGGGGAAGAGTAATAAGGCAGGGCAAACACACAGCAAGAGCTTCACTGTGTGTCCTCCTTCCAGCCAGTGTGGGGGGACTTCCTGAGGCAGGAGTGATATTTTTGTACCTGGCAGCCCTCAAGCAGGCTTAGTGAGTCTGCAGACCATAAGATAGATACATTGGCCACATGATCAATATTCTAGGCAAACCCACACAATGTTCTCCATAATCCATTCTCTAACATCAGAACTGTTTTACACTCCTAGTTTATAGGAAAAAATATTTTTTAAAAAAATAAATATAATTTAAAAATAATTTTCCTATAATAGGTATTTTTTTCCACCTGTCCAAAATACTGGTACTGATATTTTATAGCCATGCCTTAGATATAAAGGTAAAATATTTTTCTACCCGCATCACTGAACTGGAAGTGAGTTTATTGGTTCTTATTTTGGGCTGTTGAATCCTCTGGGTAGAATACATTTTTAAGGTGGTATGAATAGAAAGGTCCAGTATAAAAAGTAAAAAATGGAGAAGGAAAAAAAGTCACTCTAAGGATTTCAGGTGGAGCTCAGAATAGCCTAATAAAAAAATCACAGACTTGCCTACTTTTTTATGTTGCCTTGAGATTTATTTTTTAAATTAATTTGTAACATAGCCCATAATTTCCTTCGGTAAAATTGAATCCCTAAATTTTCAGTGTTTTGGGTTATTTTTCTGCTGAAGAACTCTGAAGCAGGAATCTTTGTTCGTCCCATAAGACCAAGGCTTTTCACTGCTGGCTTTCAGGATAATACTGTCCCTGTTGCCAGTAACATCTTGTATTGCAGCTGAATTCTCCTTTGTCTCAATTCTCCTTTGGCTCTTGAGCTTACAGCATCAGTAAATTTCAAGAGGGTACTCTAGTTTTGGTGACAAGAAAATGAATGAAGACTTTTAAAGGTTCTCTCTTGATAGCTGGATGGACCTTTTCTTAGAGGGTTGATAGATTGCAAAATATTCTATATGTGCTGTTTACTCTACTTGAAGAGAAAAAGAGAAGAAGCGAATGCTTAAGATGACTTAAAATATTGTATTTACTCTCCTATTGCATACACAGCTCATCTGAGAATCTTCATTTTAATCACACAGTGTAGTGCTGGCCCTTAAATTTGGTTCTTGATCTATGGAATTTCATACATTACCCCAGGAACTGAGCTCAGGGTGTTATATATACTATGCCCTTCTAGGAAGAATGCAGTTTTTCAAAGGAGGATAAGTTGTTTTGTGAAAGTCTGACAGAATAATAATTCTTACTGTATAAATGATCACTTGGAGTATGAGTCAAATCTCTAAAGCAGTTCCTGTTACACAAAATTTGACCAGGTGTCAAATTTTTCTTACCTGAGTTTTTCTTCTTCAGATACACTGCTATATCCCTCAAGATATATATGGAAATTTCTCATTAAATCTTCAAAAGATTGTGGTAGCTGACCCAGCTTTTGGCTTTCAGAGTGCTATTCAATGTGAATATTGTTTATGAGGGGGTTAGTGAAGGATTTAGCCTTACAGCGCCCATGAGTATTAGTGATCCATCAAATATTCTGTGCATAATGTCCCAGTGTATCTTGATTAAAAGACTATGCATAAAGTTCAAACCACTTGGAGCCTGCTCTGCTCTGGAATATTTTGATTTTGTCCCCTTTACATTTCACAGGGCCTGTGTCTCATTTATTATATGCAGAGTATGGCTTTCAAGTGTCTCTTTTGGTGTAATCTTTTCTCCCTGTTGTCTGTTTGTGAAATGTATTTTGGCTTTCCACCTGACAGAGCAACCTCTTTTTAGTAGGGCTGTAACTAATCATGAGAGGAGTATCTGTACACAGCAGGACAAGAGGATGGCAAGTTAGCAACCCTGCCCTTCATTTAGTGAGGAAACAAATCCAAGCATAAACAGGGAAAGCTTCTACATTCTGAAATAGATAGAGAATTCCCTTTCATTTTTGACCCATCGCTAAGACTCTGGTAATAGAGTTTTGAGTGCTAACCTTGGCTAGCAGTGAATTTTTTTAGATGCCAAGGAATTTGTCTAACTTCTGACATAAATAGGAGCTGTTTAATTTATTCCTATTTAATTTATTTAGCTTCCTGCAGCCCCATCCTGCCTTGATTCTGAGCTTTCGTTGAGCAGGGAGACTGCCAGAAGGAACTGAGCTGCAGCCTGATATTGAATATCTAGTATTAAGAGAAATGGAAACAAGTGATTTGTCATGAAAAGAAATAAATCTCCTCTTCCTTTTGGTGTTGGTTCAGCTACATGAGTCAGTGGGGTCTGTTGAATGCATGCCTTTTTCTCCTTGGTATTCTGTGTCCCAAAACACACTCACTTGCATCCATGGTGCAGCACCATCATTCCTCTGAGTACATCTACTGACCTACACCAGTGAAAACCTTTCAGCATTGCTCATTGTAATAACAGAATTATTACATTCATTTGGCATCTCTATGCAGCCTTGTGTCAGGAACCAGAATTTTGCTTCTTGATGATAAGTGAAATAAGTTAAGACAACAACATTTTTATATTAAGCTCAACACAAAAGATAAATTTAATTAGTCCCTGAAAGCTAGGTCTAATTCTGCAAGCCCTTTGTCCTCCATGTGACTACTTGCAGTTGTTCCATTGTCTACATTCTCTCAGTTGACAGTACAGTAACCTATGTCATTAAGGGTTTTAAGCAATTGAATACATGTATAAAATGCTACCCGTTCAGATTAGCAAGTAGGTTTTCTTACAAAATAAAACTTCTCAGTCAAAACAAAAAACCCCAACAAGTTAATAAACATATCATTGTACTGTAAAGAAAAGACAAGTGAAATGAAGCTTTAGTGACCCTGTTAGCTTTTGTATATGTCAAAGTTTAGCAAACCCCCTTCCTTCTGTAGACTCACAACTCTCCTGAAGTGAGAGTCAGTAGTCTATTCTAATAAAAAAATGAGCCTGGCATACCCATGCCCACTGTCAAGTCAAAGGCATCTGACTTACTGTAGTAGCTTTGACCACCTGCACAGTAGACATTAAACCAGAATTAATCATCAAATTCTCAGCTGTAGGCAATGGAGAGTGGTGAGTACATTTAGAAAACAGTTTATCTGAACTACTTTAGCTGTTCAACTTAGGATGAAATTAATTATTCCTTAAATATCCCTATGTCTTCTCACTGACTATAAAGTGAAATGAGTGACTCATCATGCCTGCTTATGTGAAGTTCATTACAGCTTTCTTGGTTTACAAACACTTTAAATCTCCTTCATTCTGCCATTGCATTATAAAAATTATGACCTGAGCAACCAACTCATGGAAATAATTTATCAACACTGATAAAATAAGGTTTCAATAATGCAACATGAACATTAGAAACATGTCAAAGTCTCAAAATTTCCTTTTGCTTTGTTCCTTATATTTTATAGTTCTCAATAAATATTTAATGAATACTAATAACTGCAACAAACAACTTTCCTCTCAAAATAATAATTTAAAAAATTACTGAGGAACACTGAAGCATTATGCTTATTGCTATCACTAAAGTCCAGATTCAAGATACTCATAGAATCATAGAATCATAGAGTGGTTTGGATTAGAAGGTGACCTAGAAGATCTAGATGCAGTTCCACCTTCTCTGCCTTGGGCAGGGATACCTTCCACTTGACCAGCCTGTGCAAAGTCACATCTAGCCTGACCCTAAACACCTCCAGAGATGGGGCATCCACCACTTCCCTGGACAACCTGTTCCAGTACCTTTACCACCTTTAAAGAATTTTTCCTAATATCTAATCCAAACCTACTGTCTTTCAATTTGAATCCATTCTTCCCTGTCCTATCACTACATGCTCTTGTAAATAGGCTCTCTCCATCTTTCCTGTAAATTTCTTTCAGGTACTGGAAGGCTGCAATTGGGTCACACCAAAGCCTTCTCTTTCATGGCTGAACATATTGGACATAGTATTTTTGGAGGTGAAAACAAAGTACCAAGTATCTATTGCCAGCATCTTGAATGAGCTACAAGAAAGCTGTTGAAAAGGACACAATTTCTGTCCTATTGCCCAGAGTATAAACTATCATGATAACATTTATTCATAGAGAAAAACAAATTGATTTCACTACATACAAAAGGATATATGACCTGGAGTGATGGTTTGGGTTGCTACAGTTAAGAAGAATATTCAGTCTAATGAACACACTGCCATGCTATTTATACACAGGGGCATTGCACTGATGTAAAGGACAACTACATACAAGACTGGTGGTTGATTTGCTTATATTATGGATGAAGGTCTCTGAAGGTGTGGTGCTTCTTACCATCACAATGTCAAAATGTCATTCAGACTTGGATCAAAGAGATTAAAATAATTTCTTTGATAGTTGCTTTGAGCTAAATTTTACTCTTGGAAACGGTGTGTGTTTAGTTACGGTTGACTTCTGTGTCTCTTTGTGGCTGTGGAGTTGCATATGGCACTTAAGCAGATGAAATATGGCTTTTATCCTGGAACCACATCCCACAACTGCAGCATTCTGCACTGGCTGCAGTCTGCTGCTTACACTACAGCCTGGCTGGAGGGGGAAGCAAGCCAGCAGGATAGCTCCTGAAGTCTCTGGTAGTTCCCAAGGTTTCCTAGAACCACCTGTACTCTCAGTCCACATCCATGCTACCTGCAGTAGTGGGGAGCTGGTGTCAGTCAGCAATGATCGTCCCTCAGACCTCCTTTTCCCCTCAGAATACCAAACCCAGAAGCTGCTGCATTTAAGATCTAGGATGTGGAGTGATGTTTTAATCTGATTATAACCAGAAAAACTGCTTTTAATATTTTTAAAAAATAATTCCATAAAGTGATGCCATAATAATAAAAAAAAAAGTAAAAGTCAAAATTAGAAAAAAAAAAAAAGGTCAAAATTTACAACATTCATTTAAAATCTGGAACAAGTTAGTAGGAATGTTGTTACTTTTCCAGTTTTTTTCCCTCGGGAAAAAATTAAATTGTTTTTTTCTTCTGTTCAGATTCTAGACATACAATTATAAACGAACAAAGTAAGTAGCTAGAACCTAATTGCAGAAAGTTTTATCATCCCAGTTTCCTACATTATAGATTTAATACATGATGATAATTAGTGTTTCTGTTGATCATCAGGTCAATGAACAATGGATGCATTTTTTTGCTTACAAAATTGGAGTGCAGAAGATAATGATGAAAATATCTTTAAAAACTTTTTCTGTTCAAAATAGAGATAAGCTCACCTTTGTATGTTAAAATCAATAGGTTTTCTAATGTTAGAAATAGTTCTGTATATTTATTTATCACAAATGCAATAGTTTATTAACTGCCCATCAAAGCTGTTTTCAGAGAGATTCAAAGGAAAGGAAGTTACATTCATTTCTTTGTACTTAATGCACTTTCTTACCCACCCAGACTCAGCAAAATAAAAAATTACTTTACTCCTCCCTTTCATCTCTGTGTACCACTGTGTACTTGCTGTGCAGTGTTGTTGAGAAGATGGTGTGCAAATTCTTGTTCCAGGGTTTTAGTTGCTGATAGTCTGCAGATTCTCACAGTTCAATAATGATCCCTTGCACTTGCCTAAATTTTACTGGTATGGCTCACAATATAACAGAAATATGCCAGTTCCACCTTCATTCCCCTTGTTTATGTGATATTCAAAAGTATTTAAAAAATATGCTGGCTTTTTTTCACTTCAATTTGCTGAACAGTGTCAAGTGGAGAGAAAAATGAGGACAAAAAATAAAAGATCATGCAGAACAAAAAGCTTAATTTATCAAGTCAGAAAATCCCCTCCTCCTAGAGCTGGTATTATGCCACTTCTAAGCTAGTTCTCATACTTAAGTACCAAAAGGTCATTTTCTTGAGTACTATCTGAAGTCTCATCTTTTAATCTTGACCGTAAATTTTTATGGGTATTTAACCTGTGCCAAGAATGTGACATTTAAATCAGCAGAGGTTTCTTATTTTGATCCCCTTCTTGTACAGCTTTTACAAGAAGTACCTTAAAGCATTAGTGTCACACATTCCTCATGTAAGAGAGAGACTGGCAAATTTATGAGGACATATACACTCTCAGTCAGCAATTGATTACTATTAAAATGCTTAAAGTATGTTCCCACAGATGTGGAATTCAGACTAAGCAGACTCTACAGCTGAGCTGCTCTACCAGATAGTTCATTTTAAAGCTGTTATTATACATTCTTTCTGTGATTTCAAAGACTTTGATGTACAGAAGCAGTACAGCAGCAGATTTATTGTTTTGGTGGTCTTGTAAATCTTACACATAAAGCAACTCCATGCATAGTTCTATTTTAATATAGCTAGGAAGAAAAAAACCAGGAAAAAAGGTCTTTTTAAATAATTTTCTTATTTCCAAATATCTTTCAGGATTTTATAAATATAACGCTGAAAAAAGAGCTTTGAGGCTGATGGCTTTTAACCATTCTACAGGCAGACAAGTGCAGACCCAGGAAACTCCATAATTTTTGTCAAGAGGAGAGAAGACATGGCAGCTCATATTTCACTGCAGTCTAGCAAGTGGAGAGTACACCTCTTCTCTGGCACGCCTGAGAAGTCTATGACAAAGCCAAGAAAGCCTCTGGCATTTTTTTCACTCCTACAGCTGCTAATTTAAGCTACACTAACACCCTCTCCTGCATGTGCATGTCCATGTGTGTAACAACCACCCTCCAAACCTGCTATAAACAGCTGCATGGAAAGATGCGCAGGGCAGGATTTTGTAGAGGTCAGTGTGGGAAAGCAGAACTTCTACTGTATGATGAGTTTATGTCTTTCCTTTCTACACAGATTCCCAGATTTTAAACTAGCAGGTGCCATGTGATAATCTGGCCTGGTTTTTTACTGAGATGTTCCAGCTCATCAATAGGAATTTTAGGGCTGGAGTAATGATCTAAGCTGGAACTGGAATCATCCTAAACCATCTGTGTCAGAGACTGCTGGACCAGAACATAACACTTAGAGATCTGATGGATGCATGGGCATATCATCCCACAATATGGCACCCTGAAGGACCATATGGACTACCCAGTGATTAGGACAAAGAAGACATTCTGGCTTAAACCCCCCTTTTTGTTTTTGTTTCTTTGCTTTTGTTCTGTTCTGTTCCCTCAACCCCTGGCTCTGTGACTGCTGAGTGCCCTACAAGGAAAAATCTTCAAACCTGAACCAAGAAATTTAAGGTAAGATTCATTGTACATTTCTATATCTGGGTATGTCACCTAAACTCCCTTCATAATCAATGAAGAGACATAAGCACTTGCATGATGTGACTGATTACAGCATGAAGCTGGTCTCTGAAATATGTCAGATGAATCACTGCATTTTCATTTTCCCTGATTATAAAAGGAACCTAAAGATGAGTCACCTAGATTCAGACATCTTCATTGGAGATTTTGGGTGAGGTGGGTTGAGTCCCACTCAGAGCTTCTGCTGAGGCTGTCAGACTAGTTTCTGACAAGTTTAATACCTGAAGATGAGCAGAACTGTCACCTTCCATCTATTAGAAGAATAGAGGAGACTGTCCCTGAGCACAGTAAACAGATGTGGACAGTTGTCCTTTGCATTCAGTGAAGAAGATGATTGACAGGTCAAAGTAAAACGTTGGGAAATCTTGTTCTGCCAGTGTTACTGTAACAGGGACACTACAGCCTGCATATTAACTGTGAAGGGTGACATGTTGACACTCATTCATTAACAGAAATAAGAATCACACAAAAGTGTTTCTGTATAAGACAAATAGAAAAGCCCTAAATTCCTATGGAAAAAGAATCCAAATTTCCTTGAGATCTAAGCCAAGATAATTTTTTAAATTAAATGCACAAAATGAAACTCCTAAAAATAATAAATTTTCTTTTACCATAAATTAATACCTATATAAATTACACATGTATTCATGACTTGATGCTTCTGTGGAATTCACTAGAATTTTTTGCACCTATTCCAGCACTCTGCTAGCAGAAAGGTTTTCTAGTATCACAAGCATTTCAGCACTGACTTTGCTGGCTTACCTCCCATTTGTTTCCGTTCCTGTGTTTTGTCACAAATTTATAGCATCTATATGACTGTAAATTTTTCAGCACTGGGTTATATGAGGTTGCTTTTAGCACATCTATTAATTTTCTGCCATCTTCTTCATTTCCTATATTTTATTTGACATATTAGATTATTTATGAACTTCTTCTTATTGACATTTACTTTAATCTTGTTTTTCCTCTGTTTTACTTTAATTTAGGAAAGAGCTCAGCTGGTCTGGTCTAAGGGTACCTCTGCCAAATGCTTATGAACATATATCAAGACAGCTGCTTTTCAGCCACTGAGAAATAGATGCAAGTAAATGGATCACAACAAATAATCTAGTCAACAGGGTAGATTCTCTTTTTCCTCACATTTGTTGAGCAAATAACATGTCAAAACCATAATATCCTGCAGATTGATGGGTTTGGAAATTTCAATAGCACTGCTTGACCAACAGTGGCCATGTTAAGCTGTTCCTGCTCCTGTACTCAACAAGCAAGCTCACTTTTCCATTAGCTTGCATTTTCCCTCATGTCCCCAGTGTGCAGGGAACAAAGCTGCATTTTAATTTGGACAGATGGCTGCAGCACAGGTTGCTGCAGTTCATACCTTTAGCCCCAGACATGTTCATTCAATAACTGAGGAGGTGCTTTCATATAAACACTTTGTAGCACAGAGGCTTCTGAGTGCAAAGCTGAGGCTCGATTTCAATGATTCCTCAGAGATGCTACTCTGAAAACTGTCTTTCATGTACTTTTCTGGAAATGAAGTGGAGCCTTTGTGAAGAAACAGTGCAATACAGAAGGAAAATAGCTTAAGCAAATAGCTTAAGTCTTGTTTAAAAAAATCATCACAGACAATTTTTGCAAAATTGGAGTAATTAATTTCATTGTGGAACAGGCCTTGTTCCACAATGAAATTAATTTATTCAAAAAGACCCCAAATATGTTTAATAAAAAAATTAAAAGTCCATATTTCTTTGTAAGGATTAAAAATAATTAAAATACATAACCCTATTTTCTGTATTAATTGATAAAGCTGATTGAAGGGAGTCTTGGAGCTGCTTTCCAAAGATGTGTTTTTAAATTATAGATTAAGGCTTGGACTGTGCCTGCTTATGAAAAGACTGATGTTTTCTGTCAGACTTCCAGCTGGGTAACAAAAAGAAAGAACTATTCATGATATGAGAGTTTTGATATTCCATGTCTCAGTCCTGTGTCCTATAGATTATGCTAACAAAAGGGCTGGCAGTGAGACTTTGAGCAGTTTGGGTTGAGATGACTGTGGTAATGATATTTGAAAATATGGTTTATGGTTGTGTGTTTGTAAAAGGAGGGGAGGGATGTGTGGGATTTATCTACTTCATTGTGCATCTGGTAGAATAAGTGTTTTCACTGATGGACTGACAAATGTGTAGGTACTCCAGTTAAAACCTGTCCAAAGACAAGAGGTTTAAATACATGCTATTGGTGTTTTACAGCACAGATGTTTCACACCTTTCAGAGGCCTGAACTCTACAATTCTAAATTAATATAAGCAAGGTTTTTGCCATTTAATTTCTGGGTTCCTTTTTTATTATTTTTTTTAATTGACTCATTATTTTCCAAAAAGAAAAGGAATAAGAAATAGTCAAGAGATATTTTTATTCTCCTTATTTACTTTAGTTATTTATTTATAAGTTCTAGTTTTGGTATTTGTTTCATTGGGAAAGGTGCTGTGTCCAAACAAATGATGGTCTCTGCCTGGGCATTTTTCCTTGTTATATAACCTCATTAACTTTCTGTCCATTACCTTCTCTCACAAGAAGCAGCACCTGATGCCCTGCTGTTGCCAGGGGTGCCCAGCTTTGTGCCTGCCTGCTCAGGCCCGTCCTGGTATCCCATACTACTCTGTCCTCAAGACACAGCTCTTCATTCTGGTTGCTAATCTCAGATAATAAATACCAGCCTTGAACCAATAGTTTGCTTCTTTTCTCGTGACAGATGCTCTCATCTTCTGTCTGGTGTGCCAGTGCCTGAAAATACATACCATGTGTGCTAATCTACACCAGAAAGGATTTTTGGCAGTAGCATCTTTTACCAGAACTCAGATAACCGCAGAATTTCAAGACTTACAAGGTTTTAAAAGTACAAATACTGATTTGATCCATACTTTTCGTGTTCTCATGCAAAGGTTGTAGCATCTATCATGGTATGAAATTTAAATAGGGAAACTTATCTCAGGGAAACCCTATTTATATGACAGAGTTTGAACTGGAAACCTTCCAGGTGGTTGGTTCTCTCAAAGTCATCAAATTTCATGGGAAGCCAGTAAGTATTTTGGAATGTATAAAACATTAGCCTTTAAACAAAGAGGATTTGCTAATGTAGCTGGCTTTGCCAAAATTTCAGCTGGCCCATATCCAGCTGACTCACCTCTCTGGGCAAACATACCCTATCATGATCATCTGTTTAAACGTTGTAAAGTTGTGGACACCTATCTGGGGTTATTAAGCTGAGGTTGTTCACAGCAATTATCTATAGCTATTGAAAATTTAGAGGCATGTCATAAGAAATAATGTGTCATTCTGAGCCTGTACAACCTAAAAGGGAAGGTTTTGCTCTCATGAACAATTCCTTAGTACTGAAGTCGTTATTATCCTTTAAATATGTTCCATGTTTAGGGCCACAGAACCCTTTCCTGAAATGTGGGCTACAGAAATGCCATCACCTTTGTGCTTGGATTATAACTGGTATTGCTCAATTAGCTTTATGCCACGTCTGTAATGGAAGCAGAAACATGGGCTACTGATCTAGAGTAAAATTGACTTATAAAATCATTTAATAATAAATAAATTACTGTAAAACTAATTGAATAATATAGACAACTGATAAAACCCAATAAAATATATCTTATTCAGTTAATTTTGCTGTTCCTATGTCAGTCTCATTATGAATATTTGTTGTATTCCATTCCATTATTGTTATTATTTGCTATCTAATTATGCAGCACTTTATGATCTGCAAGAAACTTCAGAGTTGTAAAAAGCTGTTCACTGAATAATTCACCGCTTTTATGATTATCAATTTATTCAAAGAATCATATAATTTCTTATTAAATCACTAAAGTAATGACTTTCTTTTCATTTCTTACCATTTATCATCACAATACAGCATCATCTTGCTGGATAAAGTAAATATTTTCAAGAAATGTTCCTAATTAGCTGGTAGAAAAGTAAAAAGATCATGCAAGTTTTTAGAGAGTGAGCTTACCATAACTGAAACTCGAAGAAAAGTTCTTAAAATCTCTGCTTCATTTTCTACCCTAGCATATATTTTTCATTTCTACTACCAGAAAACCTCCAAAACTACGGGTAGGATATGTACCCAAACCATCCTCATGTTTTTCCACGTGTGGGGAAAGTGAATTCTCTACAGTCTCCAGTGGGAATGAAAGCAGAAAGTGAAGGCAAATATGCAGTAATTGCACTATTAAATGTTTACATATTGGACACCAGAGTAGCTGTATGATCTCTGCCCCTCATCTGGAGATCTGAGTGCTACCAGAGTCTGAAGGGTTGTGGCTGTTGGAATTTGTTTGGTGAAAACAATTTCTGTTTCAAGGTTGTCTGAGTTTCCATTAACATTATGGAAGCAAATAATGAGTTATGGGAAAGGAGAGGATCAAACTTACATCCCCACACTAACAGCTGTAGTCAGACCCAAAATTAGAATTAAAATTTCTTAGATTTCTTTTTTTTTTTAAGTGTGTGTGTCCCATCTGCGCTTGCTAAAGAGTAGAATCCAAATCTTGAGAGAGGCATGATACTAACCAACATACTTAACAGCACCTTAAACAAGCATATGCACAGCCAAGGAGGCTACCCTGCAAGAAATACTGAGCTAAAGCTAAAAGTTGAAGTTGTCCCTGCTTTCAGACCTCAGGGAGGAAATGCAATAGATTTTTGATGCTTGTAGAACTGGTTGCTCCTTGACTGAGTGAGAAATCATTCTTGTCTTTTAATCATGGTTGAGAGAAACATTTGAGCAATCGGAGAGCCAGAGCCAGTTTCAGCCTATAAATAAAGCAAAGTTTGTGAGTTTTCACGTGCCACCAGCAAGTTCCTTAAGCATTACTGTGAGGGGAAGGGATCAGGAATGGTTCAGGTACATTACTGCTTCTTCCAGTCCAGCTGTCATGCTGTGGTGCAGAAAAGTGGCCTAGCTGTCTTCAGCTGTTTTATAGCCAGAGAAAGGAAAATATCAAGAGGATGATTAGTGCAAATCTGCTGGTTAAGGTGTGCTAATGGAAGGTGCAGTACTGGGCTCAGGCTCTCCAAGAAGTGTTTATGCATTTTATACTGGTTTGCCAGGTTTAGACAGACATTTGGAAACACTTTCCAGTGAAACCAAAACATGGATATCCAGCTCCCAACCAAGTGTCCTTCTTCCCAACAAAAGTAGGGTCTGAGTTTTACATTCAGGGTAGGAAAAAGCATCTAAAGCAGGACACAGAAGCTAGCTAAGAGCAAAACAAGGGGTTCAGTGATTGTTTGTCCCCCTTCAATGCAGCCTTATGCACTGCAGATTCCTTATCCTCTTCTGAAGCATTTAATGAATGGGAAAATGGATTCAAAGGGACAGACTTGACAGTGGGATGTTCTCTCCATCATGTGGGATTGGCCCATAAGCATGATAGGGCATATAAGGCATTTTCCCATTTGCAACTGACTCTAGCAGCAGCCAGGTGAACACAGCTTTTTTTTTTGGATCACAGCTTTTTGCATTTGCACCTTAATTACCCTCAAAGAAGCTCAAATTTAGAAAAGCTCATCTTTAGCCCAACTCCAGACCTGATTCATAAAGGCACACTTGCACCTAAATACAGTGCTGAAATTTTTTAGAAGCTGAGTTTTGGTTAATAGTTGCTAGATGGATTTTGAGAGAGCTTGTATACAAGTCTAAGTAGACAACATTTGAATTTAATAGTACTGTTAGTAAAACAATCTGCAAAAGCTGAGATATTGTGGTCAAACCTGTCCATATTGAATGTTTCCTCTGCCAACTTAGTAAATATTTATCCAAGTAAATAGCTTCAAAAAATTAATTGGTCCATGAGGAGTTGTCATGTAAAATTTGTATGCTAGATTTACAGTTAAAACTGTGAAATAGAGAGTTTTCTGTTCCTTTCTAAGGGCAAGTATAATGTAAGCAGGAGTCAGTGAAGTGCCAGAATAATAAACCAGTTGTCAAATAAGTAATATTACTTATTTGGATTGGGAAGCTGCAGGTTGTTTGTCTTAATCTAAAATTCCTAACAGCATCTGACCATTAATTGAGGACATGGAACATGCAAGTTAAAATGAAATGAAACTGCTCTGTATTAAACATTTGCACAAGCTTATGCTGCTGTGGAAAGTGGAGCTGAGAGGATGATTGGGTTGTTGTTAGTGAATGAAAATAATGGAAAAATGAGATCCATTTAGATCAACAGGATATTGATTCTTGTAATCCCACTGATTTTTGCCTTACTAGAGAGATTAAAAAGGGAAGCTCAGTCTCACTGCTATCACAGTAAAAACTTTTGGGAGACCTCACTAAAATGAATAGACTATTTAAAAGAAATAAGAATAGGATTAGAAGCAGATGTTATTATAATTTGAAAATAATCCATAGTATGTTGACAGTTACTTTCCAGAGCAGAGCTGAATAGCCATTTTGGGAAAAAGAGGGAGCCAGCCACCTATTGAGCCTATTGTTCATGCTCCACTTAAGGGGATACCTACTGACAGATTTTGACTGGGAAAAAAATCTTTCATAAAAAGAAAAGTAAAAATTAAAAACTTCAGAAATCTATAATGAAAACTAAAAATTATAAGATATCTCCTACAAAAAGAAAATCTGATAATATTAGAAAATGAGTATGGCATGCTCAGACAAGGTCCTTAAAGAGGTGCCAGAGCACATTGCTGGATACCCTGATCCCACAGTCCCAATGTGTTCTCATTTTGGGCCAACCTTTGATTTCTTCCTCTTTCATGGGTTGTCAAAATATTGGCAAACATGACAGCTAGGAGCTATTATCCTTGCATTTCTAAAGAAATAAGATGTGACAGTTCCTTTTATCACATTGATTCTATTTTCTTTTTTTCCTCTAACAAAAAGAAGTGCTTTTGCTTTCGGACCTGATGGTGTCAAAATAATCTTGTATATTTTAGTTAATTTAAAGACAAAAAGGTGCAAAGATGAGTGCATAATATCCTTAGGAAAAGGTTTTTAAACTTTGCATATATCCTTCATTATATATTACTGTTAAAAACTCTTTCCAACTATAAATTATACAGACTCACAGACTCTCATAATGTACTTCAGTTAGGTACCTATATCTAATTTTAAAATTATTTGAGTCAGAGCAAAAATAATTTGCTAACAGTCATTTAAGTTTTAATAGTGTTTTTATTAAAATAGATCTGCAAATTCTGTCATTTTATAATGAAGCTTAAGTCAAGGCCAGTGAAGGAGAGGGAAAATATTGCACTGCTCTGGGATATGTGCTGCTTTGGGAGATGATTTGTTCTGTAGTGATTTCTTATTCTTGTCTCACTGCACGCAGCCAGCTACTGCACTTCATCCCCTGAGGATGCCAGAGTTACTCACTCACATCCATCCAATGTCCTCTGTGATCTGATTCTGATCACCAGCAGTAACTAATGGTAGCTACCTCACTGGAGAGTGCATGTTGCCATAATCAGCCTATCCAGGTATTCATCAGAAACTTATCTGACCACATCTTCTCATTAAAAAGGGTCTGTGAAATGAAGACTTGTCATTGCAGTTAGCTATAGAAGCCAACTCCCTGACACATGCTTGCAGGTACCAAATAAGCAGGTTCAGACAGAAATATATTGAAAATTGCTATTAAATTCTTCTGGTTTATGCTTTAAATAAAGGAAATATATTAACCTCTCTTAATAAGTAATATTTACTCCCTATAAACACCTTGTTCCTGTATCTGCAAAGCAAAAAAACAGGAAAAAAATCTGGTCCCACTTCCAGGTACCATTCATAATTACTGCTTGGATGTGTATATTTAAAGAAAACATTCTTTGTGGGAAAATTTAGAAAGCTCAATTCTGCAGGTTTAATTTAATTTAATTTAATTTAATTTAATTTAATTTAATTTAATTTAATTTAATTTAAACAACATTTAATGCTTTGAATCCTTATTCTATATTACTCCCATTTCTTGTCCACTGTCTGCTGCTGATACCCAGGAGGTGTCACAAGATCTAGAGGTGCACTTTGACAGAAATGCTTCCAGTATTATCAGAAGTACTGATGGATTTCAGTTTATTTATTCCTTTGAAAAATTTGATAATTTCAGCTTTCATTAGTAAATAGATACAAGTAACCTCTTTAGGGTCTGCTATGGTTTAAATCACTGCTGTCACTGGCCATAGGCAGTTAATAAATGATGAGGAGTGGCTGAGGGAGCTGGCAGTGTTTAAGTCTGCAGAAAAGGAGGCTCTGGGAGAACTTATCACTCTCTGCAACAACCTCAAAGGAGGTTGCAGCCAGGTAGAGTTGTGAATTTCTGCTAAATATCAAGAGGAATTTACCTCAATTTGCACAGTGGGATGTTTAGATTAGATATTAAGAGAAATTTCTTCATCAGAAGGATGATCAGGTATTGGGATGTACTGCCTAGGGCAGTGGTAGAGTCACCATCTCTGGAGGTATTTAAAATATGTGTAGATGTGGCACCTGGGGATGTGGTTTAATAGTGGGTTTGGCTGTTAATCACAATACTGAATGTCCTGGATTTACTGGAGGTTACTTTATTTCTTACTTTATTTTTCTGAAAAGGACTTTTAAAGGAAATTTTACAAAAACATTTTAAAAGCCTGGAAAAAATTACAAATACTTCCCACCTTGTCTATTTATAGCATTTTATTTACTCTTTTAGACATAGTTTAATAGGCAAGGTGCAATTTGTTGCTAAAATAAACAGTAATTTTTGCTATTAAAGCAAACAACATTTGAGCCCTACATTAACCTTGCTTCTGGCAAGCCATACCCTCCACCCTTTTCCTGTATCTTCTTTGTGCTCTCTTTCCTGGCTCCTCAGAGCATGTAGTTCACTATGGGAATGTTTGCTCAGGTAGCACTGGTTTCTGTAAAGGTTTGGGAAAAGCCAGAAGGAGCAAGGGGAGAAAGTATTTTGCAAATTGCTGAACCAAAGAGTTGGTGTGGCAAGGGAAACTGCCAAGATAAGAAGAGTGATCTGGTGTCAGAGAAAGTTATAATGGATCCATCACCAGATCTAACACTCCAGTTTTGACTAATTTCTGATTTTGGTTTTACCTCTTAAGTCTTTTTCCCCCTATTATTTTGTTTTGCAAAATTTAGAACAGCACTTCTTCAGATGATTATCTGCTTTCTTTTTTCAAACACTTGCAAAAAATTTTAAGCAAAATCTTTTCAACCAATGCACTGTTTTATCTCTATGGCAAATAGTAAGTTACATAAATAAACTATAGAATATTGTCTTCATTAGGCATCAATATGAAAGTCATTTCTGTGCTAGAATACAGTTTGTTATAATCTGACCTCTGTGCTTAAGAAGTTCAGTTGTCATTTCAAACTGCAATGGATTATATAGTGAATTGTAATCAATAAAACATAAGTCCTCTGGTATGTTCTATCCCTTTAATGATTTCTCTCAAATAAGTCAATTTTGCATTAAAGAAGCAGAATGTCTTAGCTAGATATGTGTCTAGGATTTTTCTTGCTTAGATTACAATAGGTGGAAGAGTAATTTTTTGCATTTTGTGCTACTATTCTTTCTTTACTCTAAGATATTCTGAACATTTTATTCAGGCAGTATCACTCCTGCTACTCACTTTCAAGCATAGAATTATTTCAGCTTGAACTTTATGCAAACTGAGATGCATGAACCAGGAGATTATATTCAAGGTTAAAAATGTAAGTATGGAATTCATAATTATCTCCAGAGATATAATTACATGATGAGGAGAGGTGTTTTAATTGCTGTCCTAGATAAGGATTGCATATAACTACTGTGTTCAAAGCTTCAGGTTAAGAATAATGAAATTGTATAAACTAAAGAAAGGAACTACCCAGTCCCCTGAACATTTCAGAAATTCTTTTTATATACATAGCACATGATTCTCTTTTACTTCCTTTGGCTTAAAAATAATTCCTAGAAAATGCCCTGTGCCACCCCACATTTAATTTTGTTTTTTATGTTTCCAAACTAAACAACACTTTCATAGTAACACATTGCTATGAGTCCTCACACAACTCGAATTCAATATAGGAAATTTTGTTGAATGAAAAATATAATTTGCTTTAATGGTTTTCCTATTTTAGATCTTGTCTGTATCAATGTATTTCTCCTTTCTCAATATGTTATGTTTCGGGCAGATATCCAGGGAAGCTCTCTCCAGAATGAAAGGGAGAATTCAGTTTATTTTTTTCCCCTTTATTCTTTTATTTTTCTTTTTTATTTTTTTTTTTTTAAATAAACTTCCTAACCTTAAACTATGAAAACTATACTTTGGAAAGGCCCATGCATTCTGGAAACAATAAACGTGCTCCTGTGTTTGCAAAGAGTGTTAAAAGTAAAAAATAGTCGATCTTGTGAAAATTTCCTCTCACTCTGTTTCATCACCACAAAAGATAATAACTTGAAACCAATAATTTCAATTGTTTTCAAACTTTTTGCAGAATACTAGTGAAACACCCAACCAAGAAAAAGGATAACTGTAGGGAGGACTGCAAAAAATGTGCAGAAAAATCAATGGCAGGTGTATCTTAGTTTTTCTCTTCTCCTGGTTTTATCTAGATTCAAAGTCTGATTATCTTGATTCAAACATTGATTATAAAGCCTTTCATATCTATTTCCTTAGATGAGCCATTTCATTAGTCAGCACTTATGTCTGTTAGCTTCAGGGAATGATGAATGGGTGGTACCAAGGAATAGGACAAGAGGCAATGGGCAGAAAGCGATGCACAGAAAGTTCCACCTGAACTGGAACAGGTTGCCCAGGGAGGTTGTGGACTCTCCCTCATATTCAAGGGCCATTTGGACACAGTCCTGTGCAATGTGCTCTAGGATGATCCTGCTTGAGCTGGGAGGTTGGACCAGCTCACCCACTGGGGTTCCTCCCAACCTGACATCCAAAGTTTTTATGAATTAATGAATGAACAATTAAAAGAAATGATTTTTTTTCCTACACATCATTACCCATTTTTCTACCACAAATAAAACTAAATAGTCATCAGAGTGCCAATGTGCACCAATCAATTCCATTATTTAGCTGTATATTTATTAGTTTTACATTTTCTCCTTCAAATTAGTTTCTCTTTATTCTTTTCAATTGGAAAAGAGAGAATAGAAAATTTTTGTTCTGTTTTCCTGGCACATTATTTAGTAGCTTATTACAGTTCTTAGAGTCTCAGTCTTTCAAAACCTCTTAACATTTTATGCAACAATAAAGAATCTGTAGCTTCAGTTTCAACTGAGAAATTACAATGTGAAACTATCTTCTCTAACTTTGTTTTACTGTGCTGCCTTCTAACAGTATTTCTTGGTTTGTTCCTCTTTAAAAATATCATTGAGTGCATCTATGGTCACCTGTGCTTTGTCTATAATGCTGACTAGGAGGACTCAGGTGTTGATTTCTGCCATCAGCACCAAGTGGAATGCGTGAGCTGATACCCAAGAGCCTTGCAGACTTGTCATATCCATTGTATATTTATCCTGTAGTGAAATAGGGGTCCAAAACACAGTGAAAGAGGGAGCTAAAAATTAAATAGTGCATATAATTATGGGTTCAATAGGCAAGCTCCATTCCAGGACCTGTTTTTTATCTTTCCAGTCATTGCCACTTACTTATATTATGGAAAACTCACAGTGTACATTTTAGAGCCTACACGCTGAAAGATGAATGCTGAATGTCAATCTGAGGTGGAAAGCACTTAAAAAAGAAATGGGAAGTAAATGAAGATTTTTCTTTTATAAAGTTATTTCCAGCAGAGATCTTTATAGCTAATTCACTACTGCCCACAATAAATACCCGTCCAAGAAGATAACTGGGAACTTAGAAGGCATGCTACTATACCACAAGATAGATAATAATTATATTATTAAAAAAATTATTAAAAACTATTGCATATCAAACCAACAATTTATATGACTGAAAATGTTGGTTGGCTCAAGAGAATGGATGAAATCTGGCTATTTTAAGGATTTTTACACAGTAATTAAATCATTATTTACTTGGAGACAGTGGATCTGAATACCAGAGAAATACTCTATGCATATTGTGTGTTAATGTGTATGTGATGGGAATATTGGAAGAATGTGAAGGATTTTTTTTTTTTTTTACTGCAAATAGCTTCTTTGTAAAACCTGCAAACCTCAGGATAGAAAGACAAGTAACATGTACAAGTAACCCTTAGGAAATTATTCATTAAAGGGCTTCTCTGTCCTGGGTGTTTATGATAATGAAAACACAACAGTGACAATTAATCGTGAAAGCTACAACTGAGATGTCACCACTGGATATAGAAACAAACAAAGAAAAGAAAAGCAAGCTTGAAGTTAATCAAGAGAGGACAGAAAAATAAATGAAGTGTGAGAAATATTTAAGTATCAGAAACATTTTCCATAGTGTTGATTTCCTAGGAAAATTTAATCATTACTGGGGCTACACCCCAGGCATACACTTGAGACTGAATAATGAACACATTTAGTCAATGAAACAAGTGAAAATAAGGTTTCCCCAAGGGAAGATACAGGAAATCTATTCCTTCCCAGCAAAATGATAAATAACCTACCATTAATGTCCCAATGGAAAATGCTGCAGAAAGGTCATAATGTAATAGCTTATTCCTGGCTTTCCAGTGAATGGCAAAAGAAAAATTATAAATAGATAGATAAATAAATAGATAGGTATAATATAGATATATAAAGAACTTGGAACAAAAAAAGCTAAAAAAATTAGAAAGCCAGAAAGGAAAAAGAAAAGCTGTATATACAAGATTTTATAATAATCTCTTGCCATAAAAGCATAGCATCTCAGTGAAATTGTTGGTACTGCCACTCTGCCCTCTGTGAAAGTACAATTGCTTCTTATTTCAAAAAGAAATGGTTATTACTTCAATAAAACTAGGCTGAAAATTAGAGGTCTTTCCTGTACCTTAAAACAAGTTTGATTACAGAATAACCTTCCCAAAGAAGCAATGAGCAGAGCCAGCTTCATTGGTTTCCAGAGGTATGCAATCATTCTCCTGAACAGGACTGGTTCCAGGGCTTCTCAACCCAGGGGATGCTTCCCTCTCTTTTGAAGAAGTTTTTGCACCAATGGTGGGGCCATCTGCCGCATTGTCTGTAGCCATTGTTCCCACAAACTAAACCACCCTGACACTAGCTTTAAAATACAGTCCACTGTACAAAGAGGGAAAATAGAGAAGGCAGAAGGTCTTGAGCTTAGCTTTACAAAAATGCAGGTGGAGCTCATAGCTCACAGATTTGAAATGGAGAAGGAAGACATCATTATTAGAGGGGCAGACAACAGTACAAGGAGTTCAGTTTTCAGAGAAGCATGGCAGTAATTATAGCAGCCAGAATACGGTGAAGCTGACCTCATAGACAGTGCCCTTGCTAACTCTGCTAATTATATCACTTGCAGTGGTTCTACAAGAACCATGATAATTCACTCAGCATGATGCATTCAAGAGGATTTTTTCTAACTTTACACTGTACCAGCTTTAACCTGAGGAAAAGGGACATCTTGCAATTTAAGTGAACTGCCCACTGAAATGGGAATATCTAATTTCTCTATAATTACCGACAAAAGTCTCTGCTAAAAGATTTTGTTATTTAATTTTGGCAGAAGCCCCATGTGGCTTCTACTAAGTGAGTTTTCCCAGTATCCAAAAATTTTAAGCATTTAACAGCATACTTTCACAAGATAGTTTTGTGATTGCTTTGATGCATAAAGGAAATTAGCCATTTAGCTAAGAAAGAGCAAGCAAAAAGAAGGCTACATGTTCTTCAGATAAATGTTGACAGTCCTGTTTTGTCTTTGGTGAACACAGACAAGTTGATATCCTTTTGTTTTCCAAAGTATCATCACCTATTCACGTTTTCCAGAAAGGTTCTGAAATATGTGAAGGCTGTCCAGGGACCATAGGGACACTGAAAATTTTTTTTCTGTATTGAAGACTTTTATTCCCACCAAGTATTAAAAGAACCCTACAGAGAGCATCCAAAAACCTGCACAATCTTCAGGTGCTTATGAAAAGAAAGCAAAACTAAGCTAAAGCAGAACATTTCACAAAATATTTACTCTCAGCTTCCAGCTATCAGCTTACCTAGCTGAGACAGAGGTTGTATTTTTGTACTTGCCTGGGTGTGATTAGTAGCTCTTGAAAAACATTTCGTCCATGAGGGAAATTTTCTAGTAGTTTATGAAGTGATTTACTCTTGTGTTCCATAAAGCATTGAATGTCAATGAACTCCCAAGTTAAATTTGCAGTGTATGAAAAATTCTGAATCAATTGCCTATTTTTTCTACTGTGAGGAGTACCTACCAATATTGTCTGATACGTTCCTTGTGTCATCCATGATTTTATTTCCTTCTTCAGTGTCCCTCCCATCAACTGTCACATCTTCAACTGATAAGTCCTTACCAAACTGATCTCTTCTCCTGCAGAAGTGTCTCTATTTGTGCTCCTTTTCTCCTTATTTAATACCTTTCTGTAACTGGTTGCAACAGGCTGTAATGGTGGATACCTCAAATCATGGAACTGTGTAAAGAAAAAAGCAGAAGAGCAATCTTTATTACATGTTCAGAAGGCAAACTGCTTTGCCACCCGCCTTGAAGATGCAACTTGTCTATCCATCCATAATACATCAACAGAAACCACACCTTCTGTATCACTGCATTATTTGCCTGTGGAACACACTCTCTGCATCTTATCTAGCCAAATTAAATAGCAGCAGAATCTGAGGTCAGGGCGAAACTACAACATTCTGACATTTTGTTTTAATTGAGTGGAAATAAAAGTAGGAATTAAAGTAAATGCTTTCTGATCAAGAAATTTAATTTTACCTTTTTTTCAGACCTCTCAATGAGTTTTATGGCTGTGCTCCGCTTTGATAAGATTAAAGCACTTTGAGGCAATGTAGTACTTCCTTTTGACTGCAACACTACAGCTTTTATTTATTTTCACCTAATTATACATAACAATATTAAGATCAAAATGCAAAAGAGGAAATTAACATGACCTTGTCAGAATGATTTTTTTTCAATACTATCTAAAAAAATCAACCGTTTATTAAAATTTTCCATGAAAATTAATTTCCACAAGACCCTTGGACATCCAAGAATCAATGTACTTTTGAAGAATGCTATTCTCACATCAAATGCTTGACCAAGACTAATTGTTATTCTCTCTTTCCTACACATAGGTTTTGTCAAGAAAAGGCATATGTCCTATTAAATGAGATGCAGAGAGACAAGTCTTCGAGGAGCCCTCGAGGACCTTAAGATCATAATATAGATGCTAAAATCTTTGTCTCACCATCTGTCCAAAGATTAAAGTGCCTGAAAACTCCAAAAGGCAAGCATAGAAAAACTTGGTTTACAGGTTTTAGATACTAGAGTATTAGTATTTAATTTCACCCCTAACCAGCAGCAATTACACTACAATGAAACTGGTAGAGGGAAAGGCAGATCCTTAACTTGACTGCTTAAATTCTACAGTATTTACATTAGTTTAAACTGACATAAAAAATGAGTCTGAATGAACACCAGTGTTTGACATTATATAACTTTTAATAGAGGGCCAGTGTAAGCCATTCCAGTCTTCTCTTGCTCCTTTTTGCAAGCTCAGCTTACTGCTGAAGCCCACAGCTTTCCCTGAACTGTGCAGACCACCAGCTCTTTCAAACTGGACTGCAAAATAGATGACCTAAACTATCTCTTGGAAATTAAAAGCAGCAGACTGGGACAGTGGGAGGACTATCAAAATCTGACACTACAACCCCAGACTGAAAAATCTGTGGCTTAAGGGATTATTTTTAACCATGGTCTATATGTGCAAAGCTGCACAGACTGCTTGTAGCAGCACATCTGATGTGACAACTTTAGAATCATAGAATGGCTTGGGTAGGAAAGGACTTTTAAGATCATCTACTTCTAACCACCCCACCGCGGGCAGGGATGTCACCCACTACATCAGGTTGCCCAGGGCCTCACCCAGTCTGGCTCTAGGGATACTTCCAGGGATGAGGCATCCACAGCTTCTCTGGGAAACTGGTTCTAGTGCCTTGCCACCCTCTGAGTAAAGAATATCCTTCTTACTTCTAATGTAAATGTCCTCTCTTTTAGTTTAAAACCATTTCCCTTTGTCTTGTCACTATCTGCCCATGTGAAAAGTCACTCTCCCTCCTTTTTATAAGCTCCCTTTAGTTACTGGAAAGCTTCTAACAGTTTCCTAGGACTCTTCTCTTCTCCAGGCTGAAAACCTCAAACTCCTTAAGCCTATCTTCATAGGACACATGCTGAAAAAACTAAGATGTCAGAAAAAAAACCTGAGGCAGAAGTTTTGTACACACAAGACTCAGGCAAATCCAGTGTAGAAAGGGAAGGCAAGGAGGTGGTGGGTTGGACCCCAGCAGCCCCTTGGCTCCCTCCTTGCCAACCCACAGCTGATCTCACAGGCAGACCAGGAAGGACCTGATCTGCAGCCAGTAGTATAGCTCATGGTTTGTGGGCAACCTACTCCACAGAGCACTTCTGAAAATGTCATGACTTGATCTCTTTGGCTGTTTTGGCTCCAAGTCTCTTGCTACCCAGGTCAGAGCTTCATAGTTGATGAAGGATCAGCCTAAAGGTGGTAGGATGCCCACCCTGCTCTTTTTATAGCCAAATGGAAGAAGGTTTCTAGTAGCCTGAATTGAACATGGTAATGTTTCTTCCCAATGTAACGTGACAGTATAACATTAAAAAGCTGAAGAGCAAAGCTTCAGTTGATGTTGATAACATTTTTTATATTTCCTAATTAACTTTTTGTGCTGTACTGCATAGCAAGAAACAACATATGTTCTGTGATCTCCACCTGTTCTCCACCTACCTTACTTCCCAGAACATAAACAAAGTAGGTAAAATGTAGAGCTATTTCACTTATGCATATCACATGTTTTGGATAATTGACTTAATCTTAGACTCGAAGTGTGGTGTTGAAGTTTTTGTTGAATTTTGGAACTGTTAGTGAATGACATTTTTCTGAGGTTATCTGCTGCATACATCTTGTTCCACTTTATTTGTAAAAGAGCAGAATGTTTTAAGTATAATTTGAGCACCAAAACATTTTGTATTTCAGTGGTAAATAAAGGTCTCCTAATGATATCAAAAGAAGGCAGAGATATATCAGAGATTATTCCAACTAGAGTTGCTTTACTAGCAGCTTTGCCAAGAAGGTTTCACTGAGGAAGATAGCTTTATTCTATGGAGACAGAAGACTAGGTCTTCTCCAATGTTGATGGGTGCAAAAGAAGACAATAACTAGTGCTTTGGGACTTGACTGGATCTCACACATTATTTATAACCTGTGTGCATATAACTGTGTCTGCACAGTTGGAGAAAATTCTCACACAGAGAGTAGATTTGCATTCTCCTGCTCAGACATGACTAGAACAGATTTTTCAGAATCACTCTTGTTTTCAATCATGTTGTGATTATTAATTTCAGTCAGTGGAAACTTCCAGGGCAAAAAGTCTAACTAAAACAATCATTAAAAAAATATTTACCAAAATCTGAAGTCTTCCTTATTGGGGAACAATGCATCATAAAAAATTCATCAAGTTGTACATTACATATAAAGTCTTGAAAATTAGAAACTATTTGTCTGTTTAGAGACTATAATTTTCACAGATAGGAAATCTGTCTTACAGGCATTCAACCTGGCATTTGTGCAGAGAGAAAGACAAGCTTTCCTCCTGGCTAGTGAGATTCTTGAGACTCTCTCCCTTGTATTGCAATTCTCATTTTGTTCTGATAAAGTCACTGAAACACATTTTTCCAAGGAAATTATAAGCATGACGAATCTCATTAGAAGAAAAATATATCTCTTGATTCCTCACATATCTTCTCTAATTCTTTCAAATTTGTTGCATGTGTTTGCTTTCTAACATGCATAAAAATAAATTGAAATATTTTTTTATTATTTTAGTATCATCTAGGAGTTTTTCTCAACTATCTCAGCTCTATGTGCATGTCATACATTACCTGTGTCTGCCCATAACTGCACCATTCACCACAACTTTTAAGTTCTTTTATCACATCTTAGAGTAACGGTATGAATTATTTTTCTTTATATTTCTCTAACTCTGCTTAGACTGCTAAGACATGTTTATTGTTGCTTGCATTATTTTGTAATTTTTTTTTTGTCTACAGTTTTGAATGCACCTCTTTTTCATGTTATGAAATGTTCTTTTCATTAGAAAATACCTATGAAGCTTATGTTATCATTAATGATAATCTCAAGTTGGAAAAGGCTTTTGTATATAAGTTGGTAGCTGTATTGAAAAAAACCTCTTGCTATTCAAATTGAAGTCCATAAAATACAATTTCTAAACACTTGTAATACTTTAGGCTTATTCAAAAATATTAACATAAAATGTGCAAACTGCCAAACTTACATGCCTTGTCTTCCAAATAGAAAGTTCTTTGGTGCCTACTTAAAAGACAGTAAAATTTAAAGGCCCCAAATCCTAAATATTTGTTCATCTTTCATTAGATTTTATCAGTATGGCAGAAATATATTTCAATTAAGGGAGTATATTAATGTAAGTAAGAATATGTGAGATACTGTACTGCTAAAAATATCTGATGCAGGGCATTTAGGCTTGTCTGTAATACAGTGAATACATCTTGTCATTATAAAGGGTTCAATAGTTATCTTTGTGCATTATAATTATAGCTTTATGCTCCCATTGGACAGCTCATATAGAAATGGTTCCTGGTTATAAGTGGCTGCTATATTAAAGTAAAATGCAGGCACAATTCGGAAATAGCAAGACTTCTAGGAGGTGATGGTGCAGTTGCAGCCATGGTATGTTTTTTAGTTCTTTGATCACTTTCTACATAAGTGTGTCTTTGTGACACTGGTTTGCAGCAGCCTGTTAGTGGTTGGGAAATGTGATGAAGTTTCCTGCTGACATTTGTGATCACTCACCTGTGAAGTAGGTGATAATAGCCAATCACAACAGTAGATTTTTCTCTACAGTATCATATCAAAGCCATTGCTTTTCAATCACCTTTATTCTTGTTCTTCATTGACAGCAACTGTGAAACATCAGGCCAGTTACAGTATAAACCAAAAAGACTCTACTATATATGTTTTATAGTCTTACTCTTATCATTTTTTCCCCTACCTGTTTTAGACAGTTTTTAACTGAACAGGAGTCACTAAGAATCTCATCCAGTGTTTAGAGATGTCAAGCAGCAGGAGTCAGAGGGGTTTAGAAAAACACCTTTCTAGCAGAAACCATTCATTTATTAATGTCAGTAATAATTAGTGGGATATTTTTATAAGATCTAAACACTTGAAAAGATTTAGGATGATGCCTCTTACATCACAAAGGCTACCTCTTTTATGCTGAAACTGTTGATTTATGGGGGTTAGCTGTTTCCCTTGGTGTAATACTTACGTAGTCTCCATTTCTGTTTAGGACAAATGAACTTTCTGTACCTGTCAATATATAAAAAGCTTTTCTGTCTGTCAAAAAATATCTCAGTGCTTCTGACAATATGTACTTCCAGTATTATGGAACCATACAACAATATTGGATAGCCAAATCTGTTCAATTCTATTGAAGCTGTCATTGTTATTGTTGCACTGCCTTCGCCCTACCTCCTCCTCTTCTTCTTCTGACAAAACACAAGTACTCAATATCCTTAGAACCAAAGGAAAAAACAGTTTTACCTTTAGCAAGAAATAAAACAACATTGACTAAGTCTATAAGAAAAGCTCCACAATTTCAGAGTTTGGTTTTTAATGATTGAATCTGTTTGGCTGAAAATAGTACACAGGCTCCCTATTTAATGTATGAGAAAGGTTAAATATCTAGTGTTGCATACATTAGAAGAAAACCCAGAAAACAACAGTCCCACAGTATGTTGAATAAGCACCCCCCTACATTAGGCAGCTGAGATGTGTGAGGACAGTAGGACATATGAAATCACAGAGCTCTCTGTGGTTCTCAGTGTTGTTGGGCAGGGAGTCATTTTACTAAAGATGTGTGCCTAGAGTCTCTTCCCAAAAGGTAAGTGTTTGTTCCCTCTGATTTTCATCCTCAATTTTAGCTATTTTTCTTCTTCCTAAGTACATCTGAACAAAAGAGAAACTAATCAGGTTAAGACCAATATTCAGGGACAGAAGAGGTTCAATTTCCTTTTGCCCAGGTCTGGTTTTGAATCTCTAAGGCAAATGGAGTGGAAACAAGTTTTTAAAAGTTTGGTTGAAAACTTGAAAATACATTTCTTTTTAAATTAGTTCTAGAGCTTTGGGCAGTATTTACATGCCAAAGATCCTTTAGCATACCTACAAAACTTTCACCGCTATAATTCAACATTAATCTTAATGACATTTCATTTCCTACCTTGTTTAATGTTAATAAAAAAGCCACAACACATTATGTTCTCAATTCAATGGAATGAATAACCTCTAATATACGTTTATGTCTCCTGCTGATCCATATGGTTAGAATCCTAAAACAATTATAAGCCTGATAATGCTAAGTGTAACAACAACAACAAAAAATTTAGCCTGTGTCTATTTTAATACATTTACAGCTCTTTCTTTAATTTCATTTAGACTTGTTGAGTCTCATTTCTTTTCCATATGAAGGTGAGTATCTTCTCACACAGAACACTTCTCTGTACTTTTCTGAATATTTCTCTGGCTTAATTTTAGAAATATTAAATCTCATAGGCATTTCCATATACTTACCTAGTAATTCCAATAGAACAGGAAGAGACTTCTTAAGATTATTAGGAGTTAATCTAGATGTTAATTCATCCTAGTATAGTAGTCTTCTCAAGAGTCTCCTTTTATTAAGAAAATCTAGCACATCTATTAATAAAAGATTCTGGAATTAAAGTAAACAGTCCTGATGTCCAAAGCTGTAGGGTTTCACACTGGATGATATAATGTTATGGATCAGGACTCTTTGACATCTCTTAAGATGTTGCAGCAGCCTCTTCAGTGTAGTTGAATCAATCATAACCCATCAGCTGAGATGAGCACCTTCACCCTAGGTATGAATATTCCACTACTTGGGAAGAGAATATTCACAGATAAGTCATTACGTAATGGAGGATATTAGTATGATAAGGACTCTTTCCACATCCCAGGATTTGCTTCCTATCAGTCTCTTCCCTTATCTGGAAATCCAGCTTGTAGCCTCAGATGTGCATGCCCTTCTGCACAGAGAGGCCACTCTGTGCATCACTTCCAAAGCACCCAGTGGATGGTTCAAACTATCGGTATCAACAGCCCAGTCTCGTACAGAGGTAACCTCAAGTGGATGAATGTTTGAGTCATTAATCACTAGCAGTCCAGTCTTTCACACTCATCCAACCACCTGACCAATTAAGGGCTGACCAACAGCTAAAGCATGCTATTTATGGCATTGTCTAAATGTCTCAATGACTCACCTAATCTTTTGTTCTCCTCTGGATGCACTCAAGGACCTTCAAATTCTGATTAAATCATGGGGCATGGAACTGCACACATCATTCAAGGTAATGCCAGACAAATGCTGAATACAGTGGTGTAATCACCTCTTTTGACCAGCTGGTTATCCGTGTTTAGTGCACCCCAGGATGGTGTTTGCCCTCCTGGCTGACAGGACTCACTGTTGATCCATGTTGATCCCACTGTCAGCCACCACTACCATGTTTTTGTTAATTTCTGCAGGCCTGCTCTCCAGCCATTCCTCTCCCATCTTGTGCCTGGCATTACCCTGCCCTAGGTGCAGAATCAGGCACGGGGATGTAATACATGTTTTAAAGTAATTCATGCTTAAGGGGAGAATGTATAAAATAAAAATTGTAAAAAGAATCTAACATCCAGTGAGCCTCTGACCTGAAGACAGATAACCACATTGAAATTACGAAACTCCTGGTAGCAGCAGGAGAACAATGCATCATTCACTAATAAAAGAACATGGCTGGTGCAGGATGGGCTTCCTCCAGAGCCATCAGGGAGTACCCAAGGGTGATCATTGCTTGATAGATATAATCAATCAAAATAACCAAAGTCGCCAAGAAAGATACATCTGAATATACAACTTCCCCTGACATGATCAGTGCCTGCCACTACTAAGGAAACAGTGATTGTCCAGCCCTGCACAGTGATAGAAACCTTCACACATATGTGGGGTTACAAAAGAAATCAGGCCTCCTCTGCCTCAGGCATAAAAAACTGTATAAAACAGTCCCACTGGAAATGGCATTTGTGAACAGAGGGAGATCTGATGTAGTAGAGGTTGGATCTAGGTCCACCCAGTGCCGATCCCGGGCTTGATGCTGTCTGTTTGGTTTTTAAGACCGTATTTTGATTTTGGAAATAAAATCTTTTGGATTTATTAATTTGGATTTCTGGCTGATCATTTATAATAGGGACTTCTTTAATTCCACACCATTGATGAATGCCCAACTCTCCAATCTATGCAAGGCCTCTCATCCCTTGAGAGAGTCAGCAGCAACTCCCTGTTTGGTATTGTCAGCAAACTTGCTAAGAGTGCATTCAACTCTTACATCCACAGATCACTGATTAAAACACTGAACAGAACAGGCCCATGACTGAGCCCTGAGGGACATTGCTGGTGTCACCAGCCAGATGTAACCCCATTCACTGCAACCATTGGAGCCCCATATTTCACAGCTTTCTACCCTGTGAACCCACTGATCCCACACTCAGAGAGCTTGTCCAGAAGGATGCTGTAGTGGCTCCCTGTGGAGATGGGCCCTTTCCTGGGACTGTCCAGGATACACCCAAGCAATGAATACTTGATAACTATCTATGATCCAGATAGCCAGAGTCCTCAAGAAGGTGCATCCCAATGCCAGGTTGACATCAGCATTCATTGCTTCCCAGAAATGACATTGTCCAGCCCAGCACAGAGAAAAGGAGACCACATGAATATGTGAAGAAATGAAAAGGAGAGCCTCTGCCCCAGGTGGAAAAAACTGTGTAAAACCAAGCTGATGGAGCCAGCATTCATGAGCAGAGGGGATCTGAAGTGAGAGAAGTCGGATCGGGGATCACCCAGCGCCGATCCTGGGCTCCACACTGTCTCTTTGACTGTGGCTATTGGAGACCCAATCTCGGTTGCAAAATAGAAATCTATTTAATTATTATTAATTTGGCTTTATCCTTTATTACCTATAACAAAAGTGTTACTGCAAATGAAGTGAAGGTGGCTCTCCGTGAATGGAATATGCAGAACAAATGCCGTAAGAAACACCCAGTGTTTCCTCACATATCCACCAGCATGAAGGAAAAAGGACAGCAGCTGTAAATAGCTGGGCTTGCCCGTTGAAAGGATAGAATAAAGAGCCTTAATCTGCTTTATACTGGGCTGCTTCACAGTCACTTCTTTTGGGTATATTATGTAAACAAACCTCGTTATGGATGTTAGGTAAAAAAAAATTCTGAAAAAACAAACAAACAAACAAACAAACAGACAAACCAAAACAGAAACAAGACAAAAGATTGCCACAACAAACCAAACAAAAAGACCAAGAACCTTCCTCTTGCCCTACACTAATGAAGGGTAGGAGGATTACTTTTTTGCTTATAATGTAGAACAATAAATTCAGTCTAAATGGAAATATAGCTTCAGATGGAAAACAACTTATTGAAATGACTTTTTTTTCCCTGTCTTTTTAACTTCTAAATCATTAGCTTGGATACATTGAATAACAACAACATATTATTCTGAATGCATTGCAAACCAAGACTTTGTTCTTGCTTACACTTTGTATTCAGGCAACGCATGAAAGTCTAACTAAAAATGTGAAGCTATGATATTGCTAAGATTATAACATGAGCACTTAATTCCATGGTATTACACTTTATAGATTTGTAAAAATTGAAAAATGATAACACAAGTGGACTTGAAAATGTATGCTTCAAGTATAAGATTTGTTGGGTGTTATATTCTTGCTTCCTGAAAATACCAATTCAAAATAAAGTCAAATCATTGGTGGCTAATCAGCTTCAATATAATTTTTCCTTTACCGTACCTTTAATCTTAATGTAAAATCATTGATATTTAGCATAAATTATGGCAGGATTTTAAAGAAGTTAATTAATCATACAGAAGTCCATAATAATCTAAGTGGAAGTACCTCATTGCCCCCTCTGTATTCTCAATACTGTAAACAAACAGATCCTATTTAGCAATCTTTAAAAACTTTTGGGTTTTGTATGCTTTTTGTTCCTTCAAAGTAAAGGCACTTGAGAAATGAAGTCATGACTGCCATTTCATGGGTCATTCTGGCTGGTTACCTTCCTGTAGGGAAGATGTCTTTAATGGTCTACACCTAAAGTAGTAATCACTATCTCTTTTCATAGTGAGTGGGGAGAGGCAGATGCTTCCAAGTAATGATTCATCTCATCTGAAGGTAGACATCTAAGGTAAGTAAGGTCAATCATAAACTGTTAGGGTCTATTTCTTTCCACTGATGTTAAACAGATCGAATGTCACCCCTTTCAGAGGTTAATGTAGATATTGTGTAACTGTTTAAAGGGTTTCTGTCTGATTTGCTGCTTTATCTTTCCATTTCCACTTCAGTTTATACACTGATACAATCTCATCATTTGCTTGTTGTTTTGTCACTTCTGTTTGTCACCTAGAACTTCACACTGACTGACTGCCAGAATTTAGTTCTGTAGGATTTTCTGTTCTTAAAGCTATGATTCCTGGAATTTAAGGAATTTTACCTCCAGTTAAAAGGGTTCTTGTCAAATGCAAAATTGATGGACTACATTTTAGTACGCAACATTAAATGAAGCACCAATAAAACCCATTTAATTAAATGGTCCCACCTTTATGTTCATTTAACTGTAGTTCTGCATTGTAACTGAGGTTTGATTAACATAGTAAGAGCGTGGTTTCTGAGACTAATTGTTAAACTGAATGATTTATTTTAAATTTATGGCATGGTGAGATGCTAAACTAATTCATATCTATTATTTTATCTTTTGAAGACCTCTCTAAAATGAGGCTTACAATGAACTCACTAAACAACTTATTGTTATTCTGTGACTCAGATTAATCCAAGATTATACTGATTACAATACAACCTTACTTACACTCAAAATAAGCATCATAAAGAAATGGATGTTTGTCAGTTTTGTGTATGTCTCCATAGACTGGCTTTAGAATTTATAAGAGGACAGATTTCAACTTTGGCTTTAGCCAAAGTGATACCGTATTTTTTAAACTTATTTTTTATTTCATTAAAACAGCTTAATTTTCAGGAAAGAAAGCAATTCAGTATTTTTTCCAGAAATAAAAGCACATGCAGACATTAGCTGTCAGTTCAGAAATCCAAGCAATCAAACATCTAAAAGCTTTGCAAATTCCAGTTCCATAACATATATTCCACAGTCACCTCATTCTCAAACAGTCATATTAATCTCAGCCATAACTGCATATCACTAAAATGTCCAATTAAGAGAGTGGTCTAGGTATCCTTTTTAGTCAATAAGACAGTGAGAGATCTCTAGACAGCTAGTAATCTTTAGATACCATACTCAAAATAAGATTAATTACCCCTCTTAGAGGTCTGTCCACTGCATGCAAAGGAAATATATGCTGAACACCTAAATCTCTGTGAGATTGAAGGAGTGTTTCTGTTCTGTGAACACACATATGCAACCAATGGCATCTGAGGCAAAGATCAGTATATGGGATGACTGCCTACAGCTGAAAGGTTCAATATTATTTTGCACAATCTGCACCCTTTTAGAGTGGTTCTCTAAAAAATGATGCAGATGTCTAAAGTTGAGGACTACATTTGGCCATATGGCCTTATAGTCTGTGAAGAGAAACATTTTTTATTTTTTATTTTTTATTTTTCTTACAACACAATTAGTCCCAGAGGAGACAGTCGACTGATTTTTCTCTGAAGGTAACCATCTTTTGTCAATGAGAGATCCAAGGATCCATAGTCAGATGTGGGCAATGGATACAGATAGGTGAAACCATAAGGTTTTTGATAAATACAATAAGGGTAATTACTCTAACTGAAGACAGTATTGTGTGAGACAGAACTTGGCTAATGCATAACCTTAAGCCCAGATATTCAGAGATTTAAGTGTTGAAAAAACTAGTAGATGTGGTGCTTAGGGGCATGGTTTAGTGGTGGACCTGGCAGTGCTGGGTAAACCATTAATCTGAGAGGCCTTTTCCAACCCTTCACAAGCTTCCAACGTGCTTCACAAAACAATTAATTATTCTGAATAACAGGCTACAAAAACATTAATTGCCCTTATCACTCACACATGAAATAAGTGGTTTTGCACTCTGTGGTGTAGGAAAGTATGTGGGTTCTATATTTGTTTGAATATTAGGTTACTGCTACACATTTGTATGGAAAAAAATAAAATAGAAATAGCCTTTGCGTTAGACCAGAAACTGTAAGTTGAAGTAAGCTTTGGGACTTGCTTTGATTTAATAAGGTTCCAATGTGCTTGAGAAATGTAGTTATTTATTACAGTTTTCTCTTTGGAGCATTAGGTGATACGGTGCATTTATAGGAGCCAGGCCATTGAACAATGAGGAGAGTGAGACTTTTGAGCTCAGGCTTTATATTTTACAGAAGGCAGCGGAGTAAATAAAATGACAGGTCTAACATTTCTCAGGTTGTTTCTCTCCTTATAGTGAACACACTTTTTAGGGTCCTGTCCCAGTCCCAGTTTTGGAAAGGATGATGCCTCACAGACACAGACAAGCTACAAAGGAGCTAACAGGAAGGTTTTGAAATATCCAAGTATAGATGCTAAGTTGTATTCAGTGAAGTTAGAAAAAATATATGTATTTAACTGTTTTCAGTTAAATTAATCTCAATTCTATAACGATGTGTCTTTGATAGTAGGGTCCTGGAAAATGTTAAGATAGACTGAAATGTTAAGCTTTGCATTGCACCTGCATAGTAGTATGATAAATGATATAATTGTTGGATGTGATTATTGTTTAGTAGTTAAATATAATTATTCTATAATCATAAGAAGAATCATAAGAAACTATGTGTTCCTAATCTAGGGAGGCTATGCTTGGCTGAAATCTATGTATACAATAGAACAATATAAGTTTAATAATTAACATGAAAGTTATATAACGGTAGAATATAAAAACATGGTCATCCCGAACCCATGTCGGAGTCAGATTTGGGTTTGTACCCCTGACACCCAGAGCTCTTCAATAAAAGCACCTGCATACAATCATTTCTCGTGATTATGTGTTCCTGAACGCTTACATCTTCATAAGATATGTGTTGGTGTTAGCAGGAATAGATTGGTTTACTGATTTTAAATTTATAGGAATATATTAATTTATGGATGATGATATTACATTCCCAGTCACTAAGCTTGGACAAATAAAACAAAAACAACATGTCAGTGTTGTCTTGTAGCAGATTAGAAAATCGTGCTATATAATTAGCATTTTAATAACTAGCTAAACCGACATTCGTTCTTTTAATAAATATGAGCTGATAGAAGGAAGTGGGTGGAATCCATTGTACCTAATTTAAACACACAATTTACAGCAAACTTTTAGGGGCCTCTTAGGTCATTCACAATAAAACAAAATTTTTCAATTATCAGGAGCAACGAGTATGTCTAGTGCAGATGTAAATAGTGGCAAACATATCTACCTCTGGAGACCTTCAAGAAATCTGATGATTATGAAGAATATAAACATTGGGAATACTCTATAAAGATTCTGAACTTTAAAAATGTTTTGGGTTGTGAATATGAAGGGACAGATGCTACATGTAGGGTACTTATATTTACTTCCTACCAAAGGGAGAGCAGGAAGGATAAATGATAATCACCCTAAAAACATTTTGATGGCTGTTGGAGTTCAAGGAGTGTTGTGGTTCAATTTCCTCCTTCAGCTGTTTCCTCAGTGGTGTTCATAAAGGTGGTTCATTACTCAAGGCAGCACCCTTTTAATCACTAGTCCATAGTGATTACATTCATAGAGATACAGTATAGAAATATGTGAAATCCCTCTCTAGAGAAAGTATAAACTAGCAAGTTCCCGTGAAAGACTCATATACAATAATTACTGCTGCTATCAGTAAATATTGCATACTCAATAATATTTGGAAATGAGAAATTGGTCAAAAAACATTTTAAAAAATCAATATTTTATTGATTTTAGTTTTTTTCACTTTGGAGAACCATGATATACCTATGATGAAGAAAATATTTAGGAGTTTGATTCATGTTTTACTGAATGGGTTAGAATACCTAAAAGTTAAACATTTTCTAGTTAATGAGAACTTGATACACTTTTTAGATGATTCTGAAATACTAAAATCTCTCTCTCTGGAAAGAAAATATTATCAACATAATGAAGGCACTCAATACAAAGAGGGTGTTTGAGTCATTGGTGGTTTTCAAATCTGGTTTTCAGGCACAATTGCAAAGACAGCTCAGAAGACAAATACAATATCCTTGGATAGTACTTACTGTTTTATTCTTTTTCCCCCCATTTAAATGAAACCGAGTTTAGCTTTGAATCAGTTAACCTAAATATTACAGTAGAACTTTAAAAATCCTCTGAGCTCTTTTTTAAACAAATCTTGATATCACAGAATGAAAATTATTAAAATTATAAATAGTCTACACAATAACATTTGGGATGCTTTATGTTATATTCTTAAAGCAGTAGATGGAAAATGAGATAGGAATGTCAAAAGAATTTGAGTAAGAAAAGATAAAATGTTCATGTCTCATTTTATGAGAAGTTATTGAAATTTAATGCATTACAGACACAATCACAGAAAAACTGCAGCAGAATGTATTCTGTTTGTGCTTACTTTTCAATTAACTCCCTCTGGACTTGCTGAAATCAGTCTCCTTTAACTCTTTCTAACTTCTGCTTCTTGAGAGTTTGTCACTTCTAATAAAACAATAAGCAAGTTCCAAGTAGAATGTTTTTTTAATGTAACTTTTGTATTTTGCCTTGTTATGATTTCACTGAAAACATTGGTGGCCTTGAAAGTGATGAGCATATTTTCAGCAGATTTCTTTACCCAGATCCACTTTTGTTTGCCTGCAAAACTGAATTTTAGAAATCATTCAGTGTGCATGCAGGCATCTCATATTGCTATTCAGCTTATGGACTCTACTCACAAATATCATTGCTTTGAGTTCATTATATTAAAATCAAACGTATCAAATTGAGATACTACAAATAATAGCTTCACCATACACAAAGGAAATTAAATTTCTGTCTAAAGGACTTAGTTTCCCTGATTAATGATCAGAAATGAAGGTAGTGCAATGAAAATGCTAATATGCATCACCCAAACTTATGAGACGCGCCTCCATTTTATCTATCCTGTAGTTGGGTATCTTTCAGAGGATTTGAAGCTATGGTTTCAAATTCCCTTTAGACGAAGACAACTGAGGTTCACAATGCCTTTTGAGAAAGAAGCGGTCTCACTACATGATTAGTGCAGCAGTATTCTGCAAATTAATTTGGTATTGCTTCCTGCAGCAGATGGGATATCAGGCACTATGCAATGCTCTAGGCTGGCTTTCAGCTGCTACTCTAAAATAGTGTACATAAATTCAGTATTATACCTGTCATCCCTGTATGAATGTCTCAGATATCCTCAAGCTTTGCAGATAGACACCGATGAAAGCTGAGGTGTTTGGCTTAGCAAAGGAAGGGATTCAGCTGGTCATGGACATCAGTAAAACACTTGCAGACAAGGAGCTTTAGCATGTCTTGTGCACTTGAAACAATGTGGGTCATTTTTCTTGGTATAAGAGTCTTAAATTTTGTATAAATATCCTTTTTGACACTTTATGTTTATTATGTGTCTGCCTTGACTTTCAGCTACATGCCCTTGGTGAGAGAAGCTTATCTGAAAAAGAAAACTATAGATTTGAAAACATTGACCGCTAAATTGGCTGTTCCTTCATATTTTAGAATATGTTCTTCTAGCCTTCAGATCCAGATAACACTCTTTTTCTTCCTTCCCTCATACATGTCAAAGAAAAAAAAACTCTCATTTTTTACTAATAAAGCTGAATTGTGACTATTTCACCATCAAAATCTTTTACTTTAAACCGTGGATCTTCTGTGACTGATATGAAACTATTAGGACATGGATAATTAGGGTGCTGTATTAATCACTGTTAGCAAACTGGAGGAATGATTAAGGCAAAAAATGGCTAATTTCACAGTTTATCTGTAACACAAAATTCTCAAAGAAGTTGTTTATATTACTGGAAATATTCCTAGCTATTTTATTTTTCCTGTGGAACAAAGTAATAGGAAAGATTAATAGCGACTCTCAGACAGCCTATAATTAATTTTTTTAATCAAAAAGTAAATACAGAATATTATATAACTTGATTCTTGAAAAAAAACTCTAACATTTTACAGGATGAAAAGCAGATCTAAGCAGAATTCTTCCTCTCTGCTTCTACTCTTGCATCTGAAAAACAAACCCTTAATGTTTAATAGACCCAATGCAGAAAATGAAGACTGTGTCTGAATTTTCTATTGTTTTTCTCTCTGCAGTAGAAAGAAAGTTCAAATAACCAGTTTCTGCTAAACACTGTTGGACTCCCATGGTGGAACTTGCAGAATCCTGTGGGTCTTCATGTGTTTTTACCACATATTTTATACATGCTTTATGAAGCCAGCTGTTGAGTGCAATCTTATCTCTACTTAACATAAGGCGTTCTTCTGCCCCCTGCCACTGCTGCCCAGAAGAACCATTTATTTTTGTAAACATTCACTGCAATTTTCTTGTTTATTATAGCATCCTTCAAGAAGAGGAGCATTACAACTCAATTTAGTAGAAGACATCCAGTAATAGTCATATAGAGTGCCTGAAATGATGAACATCTCCTGCAACTAAAAGCAGTTCTGTTGTCAGAGGGGTTCAGAACAGTCTGAAGGGCTGTTCATGTCCAAAAATAGGAAAAAGTACAGGTCTCAGATCAGCCGCCCATGCATAGGAGAGCATTCAGCAGTTTGGGCACCATTCATTGCCACTGCTTCCCACTAACAGCAAAAGGGTTGAATGGATATGAGAGGGAAATAAGACGGGGATTTTTGTTGTAATGCCTCCATCTCTGAACAACTTCTCAAACATTTTGTTGTTAAAATCATGCCTATGGTTTCAGGAGTATAATAATGGAGAAAAAGGAAAATGTGCAGATGGAAGAAACATCATGAGGGCAAAATGGAGCCTTGTAGTTTTAGGGAACAACTCCATTCTCCAAATGTAAGTAAAGCTAGAATAGATTAGTCAAAACTATCTGAAATCCATTCAAGTCCCAGTTAAACATTCATTTGCACCCTATAATCCTGCTGCAGGACTGAGGGTACTCCACCGGTGGATCTCAGTTCTAACTCATTCACAAAAGCAGACAACATTAGTTGTCCGAATTAAATTATATTTTATCTTCATTGTCTGTTAAAAGGTGGAATAGGGAGAAAGTAAAAATGAGTCTAGATGAAAGTCTAGATGAGTCTACAGGAAAAAATCAGCTACATCACAAATGCCTTTATTTGTAGCGAAATATATACCGGCACTTGTTTAATTTTCTCACAGTTGAATACAAAGCTACGTTGCAAATTGTGTGAAGATGTATTTATAGTTTTGTTTTGATGCTTATTGTTAGAACAAAATAGATACACACAATTATTGGGTTTTATGGAGCACACAATAAACAGTGCAATTTGTAAAACCATGCATTAACAGCCATCATTTCACCCTAATGCATCACTTCTTCCTTAACATTTGAAACTAAAGTTTTATTTTGTTAATAAATACAAGCAAGAATACAAGTTACATACCAACACTTCAGGTACACAGCAAGAGAAGGAAAATGTTGTTGTTGGTACATTTTGTCCTTGCGTACTTACAGGACCTTTCAATACCTTGTAGAGTCAGTTGTCTGAAATTGGTCTTCATGACTAGACCAACAAATCATGAACTTTGTCTCATGTAACTTATCACCCATATGTTAAATCATTCCCCACAGCCAGAAGGAAAAGATAAACAGGAGGAAGTTCCCCTGTCAGTTGACCACCTGGAGGCTCACACTATTTGACTCACAGGCAGCATAAACCCAAGGTACATTAAATTCAGATGGAATTCTATTCAACTTCTACTAACTTTTGAGATCATATGTTTCATCAAACAAATTTTAACTCAACACAGACACAAATCATAGCAGCAAAATAAGTGCCAGAATTTTTACCAAATTTATATCAGCTCAGAGGTTTGGGTGCTATATGGGACAGATCTATATGACACAAGCATTTATGAGTTCAAAATCCCCCTGCAACCAAAAGCCACAGTAAAAAAAACCAAAATCGAGGACAATAAAATCAGCAAAACCAAAAGGAAGGAGTCAGAACCTGAGTGAACATATAAAAACTGTTGCATGGTCAGCCACTGAGGTGGCTATGGTTACAGCAACAGCAAGAACAAGACCTGTCCCTGATGCTATTCTAGAGTATTTAACAAATTTGATCCACTCTTATGTCGCAGGCAGTATCTAGAATAAAGATGATCCCTTAACAATTGTATATACTTTTCCATGACTGTTTACAGTTTTGGAAAAGAGACTGCAGGGCTGCTGTTTTCTGATTTCAAAAATTCTTGACGGCACAGAGAATTTGCAAACGTTTGTCTTCTGAAGGCTGAGAAGGATACAAAACTTTGAAACCTGTTTTCTTCCTTCTTTTAATTTTTCTTAAATTCCATCCACTTTCTCATCTTCATACCTCCTCCCTGCTCCCTGCTTCCTCACCCAAAAAGAAAAAAAAAATTTTATGCAAGCATTTGGAAGTGATTTATGTCATAGCAGCTGCTCTCAAGCTCAAGCTGACATACAGACCACAATATGACATAAATCCTAAATGGCAATCATATAACTGCTGCATTTAGCTTGTATTGAACTGTTGATTTCACATGGATGCCATAAAAAAAGGATCATCCCTTCTGGCAGATATGAATTTTTATATTATTCCTTTTTTCTTTTTCCCACCTCCAGTCCAGATTTGAGAATCTGTTGAAATCTTTATTATTGTTCACTTGGTTTTGCTTTTCCTGCAGTTTGGTTTCTTATTTTCAGGGACATTTCTTTCTGTCACTGTAACGTTGTCAGTTTGTTCTCAAAGCTAACAGTCCAACAGACATCCCTTCCCACCATCTCTGATATTAAATCAAATGGCCCAGAACAGTTCAGTCATTGTGGAAAAGGAATAATAAAATTTCTATTGTACAAGGTATTCAGGAAATGACAAGACATCAATGGGTGCTTAAGCATGTATTTTGTACTCTGGAAAAAAACATGAGCTCTCTGATGGCACTAGGAAAAATTTATTAAAACAAGTAATGAAAGTACACAGTCAACAGAAAAATGAGAAACTAATTCTTTGTGATATTTAAGTGCAAGTCATGAATTTTTCTATATTGAGATTTTGAAGGTATTGAAAATCAGAAGTTAGAAAATCAGGTCAATCACCTAACTGACCCCTTCCTTCAGGTTTGTACTGAAGGGAAACCTTCATTCTAAAGCAGCACCAGGTATTTTGAATCTTTATTTTATAGCTTCATAGTTGACAGTGTACCAATAAGGAGAATGAAATGCTGTTGAGATTTTTTTGTTTGATATTATTTAGCCAGGGAAAATCCATTTCAAATCCATCCTCCTGTTTCAAAGTTTTTCAGTAAGTATATCTGAAAGTTACTAGGGAAGCTGTAAATTTTAGCATGCTGGATAAAACATAATGAAATGGCTAAAATCAATAAGCAGGATGAGATGGTCATTGCTATTCCAAACTTTTTTCTTCAAATTGACAGTTTTTAAGCCTTTTTCAGCTAAATTGAGACACAGAGTGGATGACATACCATGACTAGGGCTTACCACATGACAGGGATTTTCTTTTTAGGCTCCTGTGAATTTTGCTGTGATCGGTAAGCAAAATTTGAATGCAGTTGTAGTATTGCATCAAAAAAGATACCCTCTAAAGGCAGTAAAAGCTAAAAGTTGGTCAGTTTGTTTCTTTTAGTGACTAGTTATGTTTTTAAAATATGATTTAAATATTTTCAGCTAAATACTGGGGGGAAATATGTTTCATAAATCGAAAGATTAGTGGGCATTGGTAGATGTTAATATCTCTGTTTCTGCTATCTAGGCCTTAAAAAAAGAGTCCATAGTATTGTTTGTAAATCTAAAGTGCTAATAATTTTGTTCTGAAATCATAAAATTTTTACCTTCTCATAATTTCTGCATTATTAATATCCTCTAAAGAATTTGGTAGCTTATAGAAAAAGGCCTAATTTACCCCAGAATAGAGTATAATTTTCCTAGGTGAAAACGCTTGCAGGAAGGGGAATGATAAACCCTCTAGGGTCATGCTATGTTTCTGTATGTGTCTGTGCATTCCCAGAGGAGGCACAGGTGGAATGATGTGTGGGGGATGCTGAGAGGGGCTGGTTCATGCTCTTTTTTTCTGGCCCAGGGCTCTGCTGCTCTCTCTCTAGCCTGCAGATAGGAATAGCATGGCTCTGTGGGAGCTCTGTATCCTGCAGTTAGGGCTGTGGGTTGGAAGGATCAAGTGAAGCACTTGGAGGCCTCCAGGTTTCTTTTGCCTATAGCTTAATTACTGACTTCATGCAAATGAAATTAATTTCACCTGTGGATTGTAGTGCATCTTATCTAAATGGATGTTTTAGACTGTTAACCTCTATTTTTAATCCTTCAGTAACATTGTTACCTATTGCTATCTTTTCAGAATCCCTGAAAAATCTGTCTTACACACTGCAAGAAAGAGAGGTTTTTGTTCTTTTTTTGACTCCTCTTTGAAGATGGTGGTGAAATGAAAATAAGATATAGGAAGATATTTTAAATTTCCCTTTAGCTAAATTCCCTTGGGGCTCAGAACTATGCAGCATTTGATCACCAACCAAGATCTGTAAAACACTGTAAGTATGCTCACAGTGAATGAGTGAAAGAGTTTTGTTTGTAGCATTGAGGTCAGAGAAAATCACTCCATAAACACTAAGACCATCATGTCGCTGAATGAAGAGCCTCCTAACAACCTGCATGGTCAGGCAAAGGCTGCATTTAGAACCTGGTACAGATCCACAAGCTCTCAGTGTTCCCAAGTTCTTTGTGCACCAGTGTCAAGGCCAACAGGTGAGCTTCCTATCTGAGAGCTGGCTTTTCCACAGAGCTGGTGGTTTTAAGGTAAATTCCCTAAAGATAACAACAAGGAAAGATGAGCTAATATAAATGCAACTAGGCAGTCAGGTTCAGGTAATAGTCACTGCCTGGGTAATTTATAGTTTTCAGCTTTTCTCAGCATTACTGGCATACCAGACCTCAGAAACTGTATTAAGCCATAGGCTGTTATGGGTGCAAAATAATATGTACAGAGCATGAAAGAAAAATTGCCAAGTGTTTCAATATTGTAAAGTTTTACTTTAACTTTGTCTTCAGACTAGTTTATAGGAGTTAATCCCTATCCTTATTTCTAATAGACTAAAGATTAATTGGTCCTCTTTATCAGAACATTTGATGATTAGGAATGCTCTTCTCTCACATGTATCTTCCATCACAGAGTGTAGCCGCTCAATAAAAAGATGTGCTCCAAACCCGAGCATCCATTTTTCAATATAGCAATGTACAGCAACAGGTTACTGCTTTTGTAAAGCTATTACTTTTACTGTCAACATGTCTGCTGCTGGAAGCTGTCTCATTAGACAGGATAAATTGGAACAGCCTAAGAAAAATTTGACCAGGCAAGAAATTAAGTTTTATTATATACCTAAACACACACAGGTAAACATGTGTGCACACACACACAAGACAGGGTGACTGAAAGAATAATAACACCAGTGGTAGTGCACAGGTGAATATCACATCTGTGAAACAGAAGTAATTGTTATCTAAACTGAGAAAAAATGATAATGTAAATATAATGACACACCTATCAGAGACATTTAAGAAATCCATGAAGCAAAAATATCCAAGATTGGAGTGGGTTCTCCTTAGCTGGGTGTCAGCTGCCCACCAAGCTGCTCTATCACTTGCACTTCTCAGTTGGGCAGGGGAAGGAAAATAAGAGTGAAAAATCATAGGCTGAGATAACGCAGTTTACTAAAGGAAAAATGGAAGGCTGTGCTGGCAAAAAAAAGAAAAAGAAAATAAATTGTTTTCTAGTTTCCATCAACAAGTGATGTCCAGCACTTCCCAGGAAGCAGGTCTGCAGCATGCACAGCAATTGCTCTGGAAGGCTAACATAATTAATTAATCCCTTCCTCTTCTTTCTCTTACAGCTTTAACTAGGTACTTAAACCAGTTTTATGCCCACACACAGATGTATATATTTCATTAACTACTATTCCCTGTCAGTTCACAGATATTATTTTCCCATTCCATGAACTTTCTCCACCCCTCCAGATGGTCAAAACCAACTATGATTTAGGCTCCATTCCATCAAGACAGGAGAAGCAGCACAGCACCAGCCTGGCTTAGATCATCATTGTTCTCTCCTCGCTCCTCACAAAATTCACTCTGCTCTGGTTCCTGTCATTCCTGCTACTTTACTTCCTGCAACATACAGCAGATTATTTACCCCCAGAGTTCAATCTCCTTGAGATGTACACCAGATGTCCCCATCCTTCTGCATTACCCACCTGGTAAGCCCAGCTGTTGACCAAAGACAATCCCATGTCTGTATTTGCCTTTTCCTGTAGGAGGAGAAATCCACACTGTCTTTCCCAGCCACTTCCCTATGTGTTGTACAGGGACCTTATCTCCTATCATATAGGAGGCATGTTTGGGTGGAGCAGGATGGCTTGCAGTTCCTCTGGTGTTAAGCAACCAAGTGACTTCTGCTAAATTTGCATCCTGCATTGCCTAATGCTCTCAACATACTTTTTAGCAGTCCTTTATATCTCTCAGCCTTTCCAGAGGCTTGTGGGTGATAGGGGGTGTGGCATATTCACTCAATTGCATTCTTTGTCCAAAAGATGGTTTTTTGGAATATTTTGTCGGGGCAAATATAGAAAAATGGAAAGAGATTTCCTAAGAAAATTAAAAATTAAAGTAATATTAAATAACATTGTAGTTGTGTCATTTCAATATGACATCCCAAAGAAGGCTCTGGGATGTAAAAATAAACTAAAAAATGTGAGGAGTAATTGATTTCCCTGTGAAAGCTAGTTTAATCATGTAATTTCCTTAGTGACAGAGGCATTAGAATTGTAATTCCTGAGGGTACACAGATGAAGAAGTGAAGTGAGCCAGCACTGAAGTTCTGGCTTGGGTTGTCACTCATAATTAAGTTTACAAGTGCCTGGTTTGATTGCATGTGGAGTAGTGGTTCAATCTGCTTTAAGTATTTATCCAAGAGAAGAGATTTTACTGTACAAGATCTTTAGGAGTTGAGAACTATCAAGTTAGGCTTGTGTTTTCAATAATTTTTCTGGCCTCTGATTTCACTGTATGTACATACAGACAGCTTACATAAGTATAAATTTGCAAGATAAATTAGTAAGCCTCCACTGTATTTTGAATTCTCCCACTTAGAGAGATATTTGTGTGTATGTGTATTTTGTATATGAAAGCATGTTCATGCACATACACATTAACCTGTCTGTACAAACATGTACTTCCCCCCCATTCATTTCTCTTGTGTTCCTGTTAGCATTCACATCTAACTTGTTCTTGCAAGTAGCCTGGGAAACACAGTCTGCAAATTCTACCCCTTTCATAATCCCATTTAAATACCTCTGAAGAGCAGCAACTACAATAAAACAGCCAATTTCCCTCAATGGATAAGAGCTATCTAGGTCACATTTTTTGAACACAATTTCTATCCAGTATTGTTGGAAGTAGAACCTGGGCCAACACTAAAATGGCAACTGCAACTTCATGTCAACGAAGGGCAGTCACCTCCAAAGCAAAAGTAAAATAGTGATAGCATCTCTATTCATGAAAGAGGTGCTTAATACTATTAATATTAGAGGATTATCCTTGATATCTTTTGGATTTCACTTTTTGTGAAGGACTTGTCCAGGATCTCAGTTAAACAAAAGTATGAGAGTGTTTATACTTGTGGCTCATTGTTTGCAATTTTACAGTTGCATTTCTCTCTGATACAGGAGTATTGTGTAACATTTGGTTTGTTTGAGTTCTGTAATTTTTCTTTTGGACTCTTACATTCCAATTTCAGTTCCACACTATCAGAAACTGTGGGAATTTCTCAAGAGACAGAGCTCTGGATACTGTAAGGCTTTACAGACACTGGATTGTCCAATCATAAAGAGCACAAATCTGTGTTGGAAAGGTGCTTAGGAAACCAGTGCGTCTTAAACCTTTGTTTACTCAGTTGCTGCAACCTGGATTTGCTTGGCAGGAATTCACACATCTCCTCTATGTTCAGTTCCTCTTACACTTTGCTGTTATACCTTTCATTCAATATGTAAAGTGAGCTTGCACTTCTCTTTTTTTTTTCTAGTTCTGTATCTACAAATTCTGTGTTGCAAACCACTGTTATTCAATTTCTCCTGCGTCTCTTAGAGCGGTTGTCAGAGCAGCTGGGGACCGCTGTATGATGAATTAACTTCCATGGAAATAAATATAGTAGCTTGGTGTTTAAAGGTGAGATTTATTCAATGGAAGAACATAAATACTTGCCAGGTGGTACTTTGACAGAGGTTAGCTTTTTGTAGTGCAAAAAGATGTAGTTTTTGCATCCAGCAGCAGTTATGAAGGGAAGCTGTGCAATGTGGTTGCAGGAAGCAGTAGGAGAGGAATTGCTCCACAAAGCAGGACTGGGGTCCCTCTGGGGAGCCCTGATGGGCTCAACAGGGCCTGGGCTGAGCAGAACGCTGGGGTCCCAGGCTGAGCCTGCCCTGGCTTCCCTTGGCTTCCAAGGGAAGCTGCCCTGACAGGCTGTTTGGGGTCATGAAGTCCTCCAGGTCCTGACACATGGACCAGCAGATTGTTTCCAAACTAAAGAAAATGTCTCAAAAAATGAATACATTTATTAACCACTAGATTTAAACACCATCTCATTCCACCCGTGAAAGCATTAAGGTTAATAAGGTAATAATACCCTGAAGAAATAAGTTCAAGTTCTAATATTTGTTTATGTATATTCTAATACATTTGATATGCAAAAACTAAACAAAAACCTTAGATTATATTGGTTCCTAGAACTGTTTACAAGTGGGTAGTTTTATTTACTAAATACATTACCAGCTTTCATTGCAGCAATTCTTTAAAATTTCTTTGGCCTTCTTGTCTGACAACTTTTATAAAAAGCAATGCCATTGCAGTTTTATTCCTACAGAATGCAGTATTTGATCAGCTTGCAAAATACTGACTGCAATATTTCAAAATGCATCAGCCTTTCCAAAATGATTTTTTCCAGGCTGAAAATGCAAATGCTGATGACACGCTATTAGAAGGAAACTTTATGCCTCACATTTATAGCTAGCTACAGTAGGGTGTAACCATTTTAAGGATTAAGATCCCATGCAAACACATTAAATTAAAATGTAAAGCGGATTTGTGGCTGTGCTTATGATGCCAATTATTTCTTCCACTTATTTGCTAAAATCCAGACAACAACTACACCAGTCCACTTAATCTAATGCTCAATTAGCAAGGCAATACAAGCCTTGCCAGTGTCTCTGTAGGCAGGCATGAAGAAAAGTCAAGAAGGACATTCTGAGCTTCATACTTTGGCCTTGTCATTGAATTAGTGTTGTACAGGTTTTGGGCACTTTGCTGAAATAGGGCAAATTCATACAATCGTGGACCATGAAATATGTGATTAGTTATCAATCTCTTCAGGGGGAAGAAGTAATTTCCATATGAAATGACTGTTGTAAATTTAATATTTCCAAATAGTTGAAAGACAAGATAAAGTAATTTTATAGTAGACCTAATGTTTTAAATGAGTCTAGCAGATGTTTGCTCTGCTGTTTTTTTTAGTCTTTGTATCAGATATTGACCAGAGATGAAAAGGTATTTATATTGTTGCCACAGATAACCAAAAGAAAAGTGTGTCTTTACATTGTAGAAAGTTGTAAAACCATCATGAGAAAAATCTTAATTTCCCAGGCACATTTTTTTTTTACCATAAATTTGGTCCATAACTGTTCTTATTTCTTTGACATTGTTTGCACTTCATTATAGATTCTCTTTCTTCCAGCAGGCATCAAAATTTGATTAAATTTTACACAAACAGGTGTTTATATTTGTCGGTGTTCTTATCATGAATAAATATGGAACTTTTTTTTTCCTTTTATGGTATTAAAATATGATTGAGAGCTGGAAAAGATATTTTTCCAATTTTCCAGTCAGTAGTTTGTTGAGCTTTTACATGTGGATTCCTCTTCCCTTACGTTATACTGGCATATATGAAATACCCTTTCAGCGACATTTTTTCCCACAGGCTTTTAAAAACCTTGGTGGTTTTGTTTGTTTGTTTTTATTTTTTTTTTCTGTTGATGAATCAAGGAATTCTTCTCACCTTCAAATCAAGTTGAAACATCTTGGTTCTTCTTGGGTGTATGCAAGATTTGGCTACATCTGCCACCTCCCATTATTCATTCTTATGTCTGCCTGTTGCTTCTCTTCCAGTTCTGAGATTAGAAGGACAAAGACAAAACTGATGCAAAAGACTTTTGTTTAAGAGTGATACCTGCATAAATCATGAGGAAATACTTCATGCCATAAAATGCAGTGATCTTGAGAAGATCTCCAGTGTTCTCAGGGAAATTCTGCCCAAGAATCTGAACTGCAGATTGGAAGTTTGTTATCATTACATTCAAATAGATTGTCTAAATTCAGATAATAACTGAAGTTTCATCTGCTAATCTGGACTAAATAAGTTGGATTTGACCATTATTGCTAATTAAGTTTTTAAATTATCACATTAAAAGGGACATGAGGGAGCTCCTTTGCCAAACAACTTATTGTTTCCTCTGGTTACTCTGACCCTGTGCATCGTATCTGGGTGATAAAAATATTTGCTTCGTAGAGCTTTATTATGGTTTTTGAAATATTATGAATTTTTCAGTTAGAAAAGCTAATTCCTGAAATTAAAACAACATTTTAATATAATCATATATAAATTCTTGGTGTATATATTGTTAAATAAATTTGTTTTGTGAAAAGAGCAATCATGTTATGATGAAAAAATTCTCCTTTAGCTATCATACAGTGTATCACTGGTAATTACTTTCCATACAGTACAAAGGAGACAAGTTCTTTTCCCTGTTTCCAGATGGCAAAGATGGAAGGTAATTGAAATTAAATGCAAGCTACAGCACACATAAAGAATATAGTAAACAAGCTATATTTTATGACAGCATCATTAGAGTGATTTAAAGGTAAAGCAGCCTTTGAGAAACTAATGATTGGTAATTGTCAAGTATTTGTACTGACTAACTACTTTCAAAACATGTTATGAAGACTTAGGAATAGATTATATTACCCACAACCTCCAGAAATATTAAATATTTTGACACATAAAAATTAAAAACACGAAATTAAATTATCTACAGCTTTGTGTTATCTGGGACAGAAACTGATGTGCAGGTTCATATTTTGTTGGATTCTGGGAGATGTTATGAGGTTTGATCTGACATATTCTGACCAGGAAACGTGATGTCTGAATATCATAGTGTTTAGACCTTTAGATAGTGTGGTGTACACATTTATGCAAGACACCTGCTGTTGGTTTCTGAGTTACTTTTCTGCAAGATTTGCCCTCTGTTATTTAATGCAAAATTGCATTCCCTCCACTTTTTGTCCAACTGCATAATACTTCAGTAACATGGATTCTGGTTTAAAAACTTGTAAAAAAAATACTACTCAGCAGCACAGAATTCACAAGGTGCAATTAGACTAGCTCCATTAGCTTTTGTAGCAGCTGAGGATCTAGCCCAAGCTATTTATTACCTTCATCAGGCTATAAATTAATTTGGACCCATATGTTTACATGGTTTTCAAGTGGTTTGCATAGAAGTAAAAGTACTCTGCCTGCAGCCACCATTTCACCTCAAACACGGATATGCAAAGTCACAGGTACTCTTAACAGGAATGTTTGCCCCAGGTCTTCCATGCTCATGCTGTTGCTTTGAATGTTAAATAAAGCACAGCAACATTTCAATGTATCTTTTATGGTGATCACCCATTTTCCCAGCTATTATAATGCCTGTGTTAAGGAAGCTCCACCTGCCCAGAGCACACAGCAGATGCGAAGGATGTGGCATTACTCAAGAAAGGCAAGATAAGAGAAAGATGCTGTGAAAATATCATCCCAGCCTTGTAAAAATGTTCTAATTGCTCTTATCAGTAGAAAGGGAACCACCAGTAACAACTATTTACTTTCTTACTTAACCAGGCATAGGTCTTCTTGGACAGAGGCAACTCTGGAGCATGTGGAGAGCTTCAGAAAACCTTTAGGAATGAGAGAGGCTGATCCATGAGAGAATGAATTTCATTGAGATGCAAGAGAACCACAGAGAAGATAGAATTACCCACAAATTCTCAGACATCAGAGGAAAAAGAGAAGGAAGAAGAAAATAGGTATAATTGCAGAGTGAGGCTTTCCTTTACAAGTGCACAAGCAGATGCACCAGTAGCTCAGGTGGAAAGCACGTTCAATCAGCACAAACTCTTCTATTTCTTTTTTCTTCCTCCCTCTCAGCATCTGCCTCCAGGATGACTAATCCCAAGTTACAGGCTGCAGAGTGTGACTGACTAAAACCACTGCTCAGGCACTTGTACCTCCTTCTTAACTGGCTTTGAAAATGTCAAGGCTGAACTCTTGGATCCTGACCCTGATAACCAAACAGGGTGCCAAAACATTTGTTTCTCTAGGATGGCTCAATATCCACGCTCGACTGTTGATGAATCAAAGAAATGAGTCAGGAAAGCAAGACCATGAGCTGTTCTCTGAGGCCAAGTAGCCATGGTGTGAGGTATGTACATTGTGCCTGAGTTTTCCCTGTGCTCCATTCATTTTTCCTGTGGTGATAGATCATGAATAACTTTTAATTACTTTTTTTTCAGTTCAAAGGTCATGAACTGATGCGAGAATGCCAACATATGTCCTATCCACTGGTGTGAAATGTGTGCTGCTTGCTGTAAATTCTCATTAAGCTGAACAAATACAGCAGACCATGTGTCAGGGAACTCATATACTCTTGTAACATAGACACCTTAACTCTGGCAACCAGGCCACCATTTAGACTCAAAAAGTGTTGGCTAACAAGGCCTTAAATTTTACAGTACGCTTCAATAAACTCTCATCTCCTGCAAAAAAGATACAGGCTCACAAGTCACAACACACTACCAGAAGCTCCCCACTCCCAGCACAAACTTCAGTGTGGACTACAGGGTAGAATATGATAGCAGTGCTTTGTCCAGTCAGAGCAAGGGAGGAGAAAAATAGAGGCTGAAAAGAGTGAAAGGGGACAAAGAACATCATCAGTCCTTAGGTTGGTCCTACCATGTGGGTGGTCTGGATGTGGGGCAGTAAAACAAAGAAAATGAAAGGGAAAGAAAGGAAAAAGAGGGCGAGGGGGAGTACACTGATCCACTTCCTTTTCTGATTACTTTGGTGCATGCCTCTTAGGTAAACTAGATATTTTGTGATGGTGGTGGACAGAACTGCTCCACCGCTGCAGAACTTTATATTTTCACAATTTTCCTGTTGCACCAGTAAGAGACTTTGAGAAAAAAGATGCTGATGCCTGGGCCTCTACAACACAGAAAAGGCATGTAATAGGAATCTAAAAAACTGTGAAATAGCGCAGACAGGGATTTCTTTGTCCTCCTCTCTGACAGTACAGAAATAGGGATCAATAAATTATGTGAGAAGTACTCAGATTCCAAACAAACAGAAACAAAGAATTATACCTTTGTTATTCCTTGACCCCATTAGTTTCTGGGGTGTCAGATATTCACATTAGCTCATGAGGACACTGGACACTGATCTGTAAAAGGGTTACCAAATCTGCACATTCAGCCCAGAAATTCTCTGCACTGAACAAAGCCGAACATTGGAAGTGTATTTTGCTGTGGATAGACAATTACATGTACATGTCTTCTTTAAAAAAATTTCTTTATGCTCCTGATTACCTCTGTGTCCTTGTTGATTTCCCCCCTAAGAACAGGCATCAGCCCTTTCCTAGGAGCAGTAGAAAAAGGAGGAATATCCAAATGATTATGGCAGATGATGAATTAAAAAAAAAAAAGAGCAGAAATGGGAGATAGGAGAGAGAGATTAAATGGTGATAGATAAGAAAGACTGAAGGACATCAAGCAGAAGATCACAACAGCTCACCCTCTTCCCTGAAGTTTCAAGGAATTAGAAGCTCTCCCTGGAATTGCTCCACCTGGACTTATCACAAGATGAGGGAGAGAAAGGATTCTAATGGTGTCTAGGATCTCAACATTTCCCAGCTCCCTCCTTTTGTTGGAACGGATGAGCTTTAATCAGGAAATTGTCAAAGAGAATCTCCCTTACCTTGACAAGTCCTCAGACTCAGCAAGTATAAATAAAAACGTCAGAGGGGAAGTGGAAATTTTACTGTAATTTTACAAATATTTAGGCATTTCTTCTATCCTGCAACCCACTAGCAGACTTCATAAACCATGAAGGCAGGGAAGGCAGGTTAGCAAATTTTTCTCAATAAAAGTAGAGGTTTCATCATCAATATCTGCATTGTTTGTGGTGATAAATCAGTCTTTCTGCAAAAAAAAAAACCAAATTAGTTCTTCTATAAAAATACCTTTGCCATTTACTCTCCCAGTGTGCATTAGGAAGGGTTTTCTTCTTGCAAGACAGCTTCCAGTTCAAATCTTGCAGTGAAAAATGATAGAAATGTAGATCCCTGTAATTTTGTCAATGCAATTTGTTAATTCCACTCTTATGTGCCAAAACACAATGAGATTTTTGAATTTTAGAGTTTTGCAGTTTGCAGCAACAGAATATTTTTAGTAAGTTTATTCATTTTTCACTGTACCAACAACAGCTGATCTGCCTCTGCCAAATTGGGCAGCAAGTGCCAGTGTGGCAATGGTCACATTCCAGTGAAGGGACAATGAATTCTCACAGCAGTGAGCTGGCTCTGTAAGTCAGAGGAGCCTTGCACAGTGGTGCAGTTTGCAATTCCTGTTGTCATCTTGAAGTCAATAGCTGTTGATTTGCTTCACACACTAAAATGTGAAGGAAAGAGATCCTAAAGAAAATCCCTTCTGAATCAGCACCTCTGCTTGTGCTGTTTCCTTGCTGTTCCTCTCTTTTCATTCCCTTGGTGCAGCTGCAGCTGGGAAAAAAATGTAAATGTAACTGCTGCTGCTGCAAAAATTGCAGCCAAAAACTATTGATTAGTGCAGCAATTGCAGAGTTGCAGCTGTCCAGATAAATAAATCTATCCATGCTCAAATCTAAGCTCCACAGCAACAGCAGATGGTTTTCCTGTCATTAGGGCTGCCATATTTCAGACTGTGATTTTTCAGAAGGAAATAAGTTTGCTTTGACTGAGCAGCTATATGCCAAGAATTCCTGGACAAATAATAGAAGTGCTCAAAATCCTGAACAACAAAACTTCCATCTGGAAAAGACAAAGTGTCATGGAAAACCTAGACACAAGACAGCCTTATCTCAGATGGTGGCTTAAGAATATTAGAAAGACTCACTCTGGCTACCCAGGAACAGATGTATCCTGGGCTGAAAGAGAGGAATGATGAGGGTTTTAGAATTTTTCCCCAGATGCAAAACATAATCGGTCTAGTTGGTTTTCAATAAATACAATAGCATTAATTTAACTGAGCACAAAGACTGGAAGCATAAAATAGTTTGAGATATTATTCACAGTATTTAATGCTTAATATGGATGAAGTATCACCTTGGGGAGTAATACCTTATTAGGTAGGATTTATCCCATGTGATGTTACCCATCTCAAAAATACCTATCTAGTCACAGCTGGTCCCTTTCTACTCAATATTCAAGGCAAAGAAAATTCCCTTAAGTTAGAGATCCACCCTATACTGAAACAAGTGTCTGAAACAGGAGAGAAAAATTTCTCTACTCTTTCTAAAGGAGTGGATTATACTTGGCAGTTCATAAAATGAAATAATTCTAATTGTTCTTACTTAGAAGCATCTAGACAAATTTTTCTGGTTTTGACTGCTATGCTGTTCAGCTCAATGATCAAAGTACACAGACATGTGCCAAACTTGGCTTTCAATATCAGTTGGCTTTCTGGTAGCAAAGACAAGAATTTCCACACTCATGTCATATGTTAACCCTGATTACCCTTTCAGTAATATCTAAATCTCAAGACCAGAATAGTAAAAGGAAAACATTTTTGAATAGGGGATAGCAATTAACTGTGTATGGACAAATATTCTCCATTACTGAGGTGAAGTTGCAGCTTCTCATAAGACTATCTTAGTGAAATAAGAGGTGACTGTACTTCTATCATCTGTTGGACTAAGAGAGGGTTTGAACTATCTCACACATAAGGCAATAGGCAAAGAATCTAATTTTTTCAAATTATCTGATTTTCTTTTTTGTGTCTAAATGTGAGGCTACTTTTCAGTGGTTATGATAATATCAGATAAGGTTTCTCCCTCTAGCAGGTTGCTTATCTTACCCATAATTCTAATTAGTCCTCTCCTCTCCTCTCCTCTCCTCTCCTCTCCTCTCCTCTCCTCTCCTCTCCTCTCCTCTCCTCTCCTCTCCTCTCCTCTCCTCTCCTCTCCTCTCCTCTCCTCTCCTCTCCTCTCCTCTCCTCTCCTCTCCTCTCCTCTCCTCTCCTCTCCTCTCCTCTCCTCTCCTCTCCTCTCCTCTCCTCTCCTCTCTCTCCTCTCCTCTCCTCTCTCCTCTCCTCTCCTCTCCTCTCCTCTCCTCTCCTCTCCTCTCCTCTCCTCTCCTCTCCTCTCCTCTCCTCTCCTCTCCTCTCCTCTCCTCTCCTCTCCTCTCCTCTCCTCTCCTCTCCTCTCCTCTCCTCTCCTCTCCTCTCCTCTCCTCTCCTCACTTGGCTGTAAGGAAGATTTCAAAACCAATCACTAATGTAGTTCCTTTTCAAGATCATTTCAGGACATACCTTTCATATCTTAGGGAAAAGAAAAAATTGCAAATCAGATCATTAGATAATTTACTAGAACTCTCAATTTCTTAGTTTATAGTGATGAAATACTAATAAAACATGGTTAAGAAAAATACTGCAAATATTAAAAATAAATATTTTACATTGCTCTCTCTAAATCTCTTAATTACTGTTTAATTATTTACATATTTATTGGTAAAGAGATTTTTCAATTTCTTAACTGAATGATTGTCATTGGTTTGGGACAGTCTAAGTAATGTTTAATCAAAAGTCAAAATAAAACTTTCTACAACTGACAGGATATATAACACCTCTTTTTCTGTGCTGGAATTGACTCCAGACATAGAACTTATTTTCCCCTATCTAAATGACTAACATTGGCTGACATGTTAAAGTTTCAGTACAATTGTTTTTCAGGGTCTAGTGTTAGCTTGAAATAGTTCTGCAGCAGCTTGAACAGCTGTATTTTCATTCAGTAGTATATTCCCACAAAAACAGAACAATAGTTTAAATTACACTAGCTACTTTACTGCTGAACAACTTTTCTAAGTAACAGGCCTGCTTGTTCAAAAATATAGAAGAGATGTAGACATTTCTTGTGGTTAAATTTTTCAGCTTTTAACCTAGAAAAAGCTCCAAGGTTTCCTGCAGAACAGCTTCCATGTGTAGTTGTGCTTTGTCATCACATAATTTTAGGAAGCCTTACAATTTGTAACAAGGTTAATTAATTTGAATAGCACATTTAAATTAACATTTTTTAAAATCTTAATATGAAATTTGATACTTGTCCATATATATTTGTTGTTATCCAAAAGTATCAGTGTATCAGTACTCTTTAGAATTTGTCAGCAAAAAATTATTTCTTGTTACAGAAACTAATCTGAATCCAAAGGATCTTGTATTTACATTTCTAGGTCAACAGGAAAAAAAAATTGAGGGAAGTGTTAGGTGTGTTTAATATAATTGGGTTCCCATATGTTTTTTATTTGATGTCTTGTGGTTTTTTCCCTCTGTTTTAAGTGCTTAAAAACTGCACTTTACAGCTCTTGTGTGAAAATTGGGTGAAGGGGTAGCAATAAAATCTTGCATATGTAAGGAGAACATGCCCTTTGTCCAAAATTTCCCATGAACTTGAATGCCATTGTGCTTTTTACCTCTGTTTAGAAACCTCACTGGACACCTTATTGGTAGGGCAAGCAATGGCATTTAGAAATCAAATATAATACATGGGTGATATTGCATAAAACTACTCAAGAAAACCTAAACAATGAATTCTCTTAATATTTATTTCTCCAAACAATTTTCTTTTTGAAAGTTTTTATGTCTAATTTTTCAGAGAATGGATATTTAAATTAACTGCTTTGCACTACTTCCATGTTTTCTGGATCACTATTAATTATACTTTTAATATGTCTAACTTGTTTTGTAGGGAAAACTTTTCCAAGGTTTAAACTTTTCCAAGGTAGCACTTTAAATGATGCCTATATAATAAACACTTATAAATGATCTGAAAACAAGGCTCCAACCATTTTTTTCTCAGGTGAAAATTTAGAAGCCACAATCCAAATATTTTACACAGACCTGTGCCATCCAAGTGTCTTTATAAACTTATTTGTTATAGGAAAATGTTGTATTTTGAGCCACATATCATCAAATATAACCTTGTATTTCTAAAGTGGTCTAAGATGTAGCTTATTGAAGATCTTAGAATAAGAAAATAGCAAGTTGTGTAAGAACACCTAATTGAATCCAAATTATACTAATGGCATCACACAATGGCACCTATCTCTACATAGTCCATGTTTAATTGTATCTAAAGTATGGAAGAAATGAAGATCCCAAACTGATCACACTTCACACACCCAGGAACTAAGAGATCTATAAAAGTATCTATTTTTCTAAGGAACTAGGTCTTAACAACATTATTATTTAAGAGATTTTTGTTAAGAGTTTATAATTCAGTTTGGCTCTGGATGTGAGCTTGGATTTCAATTCAGCTTTTTAACATTCAGTTGCCCTTATGTCCAATTCTGCCTCCTTGGGCTGCTCACATGGTTTGCTTCCCCTAGTGCCTTATGCTGTGAATCAGCATCTGAAATTACCAGTAAGGAAGAACCATGCTGTAATGGTTGTCTTCTCCTGTGGATCTTTCCCAGTTATTATTATTACTACTGGTGTTTATTTAAGGCTACATCAGTTTACCACATGTGTCACACTGAGCAGCAGAGTGTAAACTGATTGGAAAGATTAGATTTTGTTCATTACAAGCAGGGATATTACTCTGCAGACACACCAGAAATTGTGTTTTCTAGCCAGCTTTTGTTCCAAACTCATTTTAGGGAACATTAAAGCATATGGCAATTTGAGATATCTATGTGCCTTTCTTGCATTTAAAAAAAATTCTCCAGTGAGAATAAACAAATGCACCACCTCATTTTTAAAACTGTGAGGGCAAATCTCAGTGACAGCTCCAAGTAGAAATTAATTTTTCAAGTTATCCTTAGTTATGGCTGCAACTATTAGCTTTGTCAGTATATACTGCCTTGTACCCAATATGCCAGAAAGCTGATTAAAGCTGCAATACTTCTACTAAAAGTATAAAACTTCTAGAAAAAAATGGTGAGATACAGATTAGATGGGTGGTCTACAAGATGGGTGGGAAACTGGCTGGCAGGTCATGGTGATCAGTGTTCAGCATCCTCAGAAATGATCTGAAGGATGGAATTGACAGCACTGTCATCATGTTTGGTGATGGCACCAAACTGGCTGGTGAGGTGGAAAGAACAGAAGGGAAAGCCTCTTAGAGAGGCTTTCATCTTAGAGAGAAACCTGGCCAGGCTGCAAGAGTGGGCTAGCAAGAAGATTAACACATGGAAGTGCTAAGTCCTACATCTGACACAAAACAAGCAAATAGCTAATTATGGAGGAGCAGCCTTGCTGCAAGGGACCTGGGGGTCCTGGTGAAATACAAGCTGAACATGGGTCAGCAGTGTGCTGCTGCAGCAAGGAAGGTAAATCACAGCCTGGGCTCACCCACAGGGCATTACTAGCTGAGAGAGAAATGCAATCATCCCACTCTGCTCAGTGCTTGTCAGGTTGCACATGGAGTGCTGTGTCCAGTTATGGTCCCCACAATTCAAGAATAATGTGGACAGAATGGAAAGGGTCTAAAAGAGAGCCAAAAAGATGATCAAAGAACCGGCTCTGTGGGGAAACATTGAAGGAGTTTGGTCTGTAATCTCTGGAGAAGAGAAAGCTCTGGGGGAACTCATCACATTATACCAGCTTTTAAAGGATAGCTACAATGAGGATGGAGGAACACTTCACAAGGAGAAGACAAGGAGCAAAAGGTACAAACTGAATGGCATATAGGTTTCACCCTGATACAAGAAAAATTCATTTACAGCGTGAACACCCAATCACCCTGAGAGTGCAGGGTCCTTGTCACTGGAGGTTTCAAGACACAGTTGAGCACTGTATGCTTTTCTCCATGGGTAATTACTTCCCAATATTTGGAGGATCTACATTTTTCAGAAGTCATCTGACCTTTACTTCACACCCTTTCCTATGGGTAAAAAGGTATATTCAGAGGTATAATGTGAAAGGTCTGCTATATTATCCATGTATATTTTGATAATGGATGTTACCCAAAAGTCATGTTCTGAATTTATGCAGAAATACAAAATCATCCAATTCTGTGTTAACCTATTAACCTATTCTGTGTTAAACAGCAGAATCATAGACAGGTAACAGTCACAAAAACAACTCTCACATTTTTCATACAGTTTCCAGAAGGACAACTGAAAATGCAAGAAGGACCATGTACTGTAAAATATCTTGGCATAGATAAAACCATCAAGTAGATCAAGTGTATCCTAAACTTCTCAAAATTAAAAAAATCCTTACATATTAACATATTTTAAAAAATTATCAGACATGATTGACTGGCCAGAGCTGTTAAAAATTTTACCTTTATATCCCACCTACAAGTGAACTTTGTTATTTCCATAAGAGTAACTGACAACACATTGTTTCTCTGAAAGAGAATCTTTTCCCAATAATTAATGTCAATAAAAAGGGTCTCACAATTTTGTAGACTGTCCTCAGACAGTATTGGAAATACTCTGACACTTAACATATGGAAAGAGAAAATGCTTTTGCTGATAATCTAAGTGGTTTTGAGAGTACATTTAGATACTTTGTTTTCTGTCCAGTACTGAAGACAAAGAAAAGTTTCTCATTTTCTTGACTTACGAATATGGATAAGCGCTAGAACTTGTACTGTACTGGGTGTAAATATTAAGCAAAGGCCAGACCATGCAGCCAACATGAAATCTTTTCTATTGGTACCCTAATTATAATTCATCTTCAGGTTTTGTTCTTTATGAAAATAGCATCTGTGCAGCTGGTTTTCCACAATTAATGACTATGGAAGTAAGATTGTGAATATTTCAAAGTTTTAAGAAATTACTCTCAGGTTGAAAAGACTTGAAAAAGAATTTTTTACTATGTTCATTACTCTATTGAAGTAAAAAAATATTAGAGTCCAAAAACAACTTTTTTCTTTCATTTTTTACATTTATTGTTGCTCTTTTACTCTATTTGCCATGAGGATCCCTCATTAAGGCTATTCACAGAGTAGGGTGTTAGTCAGCTGGGCTAATGAAATCCTAATGAAGTAATTGTGCGGTATTTGTTTAGACTGACTGTGGCCATGATCAGCAAAATTTGCACCTAAGTTATCTCACAAGACTCATTCAGGAACTCTGTGGCACAGTTCAGGAGAGACTGTGAAAGCTGCTAACCTCACAGAAATGTCCCTTGTGTGCAGCCCTGCCAGGGTATACAGCCAGAGGGGTCAAGCTATATCACTTTTTAGTAATTAACTTTTGAATAGAGCTTTGGAAGTACAAAAGGCTTCTCAAGTGCTATAATTATCATTTCCCTATATAGCAGCATAATTTAATTGCAAAGCATGAAGTAAGGAAAGTAATATTGACCAAACATTTAACACTTGGTTATAGAAACTATTGCTGGAGACCATAAAATAAATTGGATTTCAGTTGAAGCCTGCTGGTTTATTGTGTATTTTTCAAAGTTTGGCCATCTCTTGATTACAGACTGAGAAATCTATATATCACCTCCAGCAAAGAGACAAAGCACGTTTTATAAAACTCAGGGATTGTTACAAATGAATATGTTGCTCAGCAACCAGGTAAGTGGACTTGTGATGGTAACTTTTGCTTTAAATTTTCTATATTATTTTCCAAGTGCTTCTGTTGTGACTTTTTTTCACTTTGGTGTGTTATCCCTTCTTTTCCACCTATTTGGAACATATTCTACCATATTGCTCAATTTTTATGCATGGAAGAGGTGCAAGATTGTCTGACAAAAATTATGTGGTCACTGAATTTTCAAAATTGTGATGTTTCCTAATGATCCTCATTGCTGTGGTGATTGTAAGTAAGGACAACCAAAGATTTTGAAGGGTACTCTTGGAGGCCAGTGTGTTAGGAGGGTTCTCCAAAATTTCTTGAGTAAATTGCCCATGGTTGTAAAAATGAATCTGCATGGGATGCTATTGAGAAGATGGAGCTTCAGGCAGCCAAGGCAGGCTACCACCTTTCCTGGCTTCAAAGAAGTCTGGATTACAGAATTGCCAAATAAGGTGTATTATTCCCTCCCATCTTCTTAACCATTGGTTTATATTGTCTGGTTTGCCGTAGTAATAGTTTGGATCACTGCATGGCTGCATCTCCCAGGGGTTGTCATAGATTTTACATATCTTTATGTTCTGTTTGATGGTCCACATAAAAAAAAATTTAAAAGTGAAATGAAGTGCTTCTTTTTAACAAGATGCTAATTGAATTCTGTAATATTTGGAGTTTCTGATGATCCTTGTGCTTTCTAAGACAGCTACGCTTTCAGAGGCATGACTTATTCTGACAATCTGTGATGTGTTCTACAAGCTTTTCAAGCTAGATGACTGGTTTAAGAAAAAATGGCATTATGATCATTAATAATATATATATATGTTGATGAAAGTATAATGTTTTTAATATTTATAAGAATATCTGAAACATAAGGGTTAATAAAATACCATTCTCTGGTGTAAACATTTAGATGAAGTCTGAATTAAACCTTTTCTATCATTTACTGTTCTTGTTCTGCTGTTCTTGTTCTGTTCTGATATTGGACATCCCCATTTTTTTTTCTAGTTGAGTCCTGAGGACTGCCCTTTTGAAAAGGAAGTATGTGGTTTGGATAAAGAATTGATTGAGAGCAGCCCTGTGGAGAAGAACTTGGGGATGATGGTTGATGAAAAACTCAACATGAGCCATCAGTGAATGTTCACAGCCCAGAAAGCCAAAAGCTGCACCAAAAGCAGTGTGGTCAGCAGGGCAAGGCAGGGGTTTCTGTCCCTCTACTCTGCTCTGGTGAGACCCCACCTGCAGTGCTGTGTGCTGTTCAAGTGTCCCCGAAGTATGATGGACATGGAACTGTTGCAGCAAGTCCAGAGAGAGGCAAGAAGTGTATCCACTTCTGAAGCACCTCTCCAGTGAAGACAGGCTGAGAAAGTTGGTCAGTCTTTCAGTCTGGAGAAGAGGAGGTTGCATAAAGACCTCACAGCTACAGTCCAGGATCTGAAGTGGAAGTACCAGAAAGGCAGAGAGGGCTCTTCACCAGGAACTGTAGTGATAAGACAAGGGGGAATGGCTCTAGACTGAAAGAGGAAAGGTTTAAATTAGAAATCAGGAAGAAATTCTTGATTGAAAGGATAGTGAGACATTGGAATCGATCGGGCTGCCCAGAGCAATTGTGGGTGTCCCATTCCTGGCAGTGTTCAAGGCCAGGCTGGATCTCTGAGCATCCTGGAACAGTGGAAGGTGTCCCTGCCCTTCCCTCCAGGCAGGGGAGCTGAAGGTAGAAAACCTTTAAGGTCCCTTCCAAACCCAACGATTCCATGGTTCTATTACCTTCTTTGTTGCAGGAGTAACTGGTATTTGCAGACAATATCATGCACCCAGGTTAAATACTGATGTACACCACACTATAGTTTACTTCTGAAAACGTTGCTGGTCTACAGACAAAGTACAGATATTCTATTGATTCCAGAGGTATGTTAGATTCTGGAATCCTGGAGAATAAATCTAAACTATATGTAAATCTGTATATGTAAAGCAGTGTTTGGAAATACAAGGGGTTCAGTTGCAGGTGAACAAGGTTAAATTCAATAACAGAATAGTCACTCCCAAACATATCATTATCACCTTGCAAAATATTGTTTGATAGTTTCCAGGTTTCACATAATATAAAAGAAATATATATATATGAATACATCTCTCTCTCTCTTCATCTCTGTCTCTCTCCTCCTTCCTGCCCTCCCCCTAAAATATTAATGGGAGGCTCCTGAAGAGACTCAGTCCTTTGATTTGAGGAACTGCCCTGTAGGGAACGCCAACAGGACTAAGCAGTTAACTCAAGTGGTGATATTATCTTGATCAGTATACTCCTTGTTTTATATGTAGAAATTAGAGTGCTTATAAATAAGAACACTGGTTAGCAAATTCTTCCTGTCCTTCACCCCATCATGACCCAAACCTCCCTTCCCCTTATTTCAGATGTAAACAGAGGACTTTATTCTAAGGAAAGATGTCACTCAATACTAATTGTTATTGTTATGCAAATCATACTAATATCAATAACATTTTAGTGAATTCAAATAAACACCTAAATGATCATGCTGTGTCTTAAATATTTAAAAGAAAATGTCTCATGCTATGTTTCCAAACAGCACAACAGGGCTGGGGCTGGAATCCAGAAGCCACTGCTGTCTCAATTTAGATGTCCAAGTCTCTGAGGCTTATAATCTTTTATTAGGAATTCTAAAAAATATGTTGAACACTCTGAGAGAAGGGGAAACACTGCAATTAAACAGCAGTTCACAAAGGAGATTGCAGTCTTTGAGGCTTCAGGGAGGCAAGAGAGGTCTTGGCAATATTCTTCCTGCAATCACTGCGTTTGATGTGGGAGAAGGTGGTAACGTGAATAGTAAGTTAACAATATAAGAGGAACACTAAGCTAGTACATGTCACATTCCATAGCAATAAAGACTGACATTCTTGAAGCTTCCCCTCCTGGGACTTGCTGCTGTGCATATGCACACCCACTGTATGGTGATTTCATGTGATTTTAATAGGATTATACCTTACATTACACTTTATGCAGATTTCTACTCCTCTTTCATGGTTCATTGTAGCTGAACTTCAGGGCTTAATAGTATATTTGCAGACACTTCTAAATGCCTGTGTGATTCTCTCTAAACTCAGAACAGCTAGGCTTTTCTCTGCAAAAAGAACATAACCTTTCCTATTTCCAGTTTTATTGTGACTGTAAAGTTAATTTCATTTAATGAAATTTTACAGCTAGAGTTATTCACCATGACTACTGCCATGTGGCTTTACTTCCAGCATTTTACCCTGCCTTGCTTCTGTCTCTTTAATAGAGAGCTCCTGTTTTGCTAGGCTGCTAATACAGTCTAGTGATGAGAGAGGAAGAGACCTTTGGAAAGATTTTGTCATCCACATGCAGACTGCAGCTCTCAAGAGTGTTTACTGCTTTTACTAGTGACAGTAATCTTTCTCACATTTGCTGTGCCAATAATGAAGCTTTTATTAACACCTTCACCCTCTTTATAGACTTCATAGAAGCAGATGCTCCATCTGCTTAAATATTTGAAAAGTTACTCATGAAGTAACATTTATAAACATGCTCATGAGTACATCTGGAAAGAATATTGTGGATGCAACACCATCACACATTACTGTAATAAAGCAGTAAGAACAGTCCTTACTTCTATATTGTTATTTTCCTTGGTGAAAGGTGGATTCATAAGAACAAAATGGCTAAATTTGGGTGCCTAAGGAAGATGTGAGCATCTGTAACTTCTGTCACAGCAGTCTGTTTTACACCACATCCAAGGCCTGTTTGAATCTGTCATACATTTAAGAGGTTTGCTCATAGTCTCCCTGATTATTTGGCTATGTGGGCTAAGTTCTGGGCCACTTGAGGAGTAATGCACAATGAAGTTGCATATTCAAGGCAAAAAGACTTTTGTGTGTGTCTTTTTTATGGGCTAGAAGTGTCAGCAGACAACTTTGAAAGACGATGGCAAACCGTTCTCTTTAAGACAAGCTTAATAGCTGTAGAAGAGGTATTTCTAAACACACCTTTATGATTTTCTATGAAAGCACTAATACTTAAATTTATGAGGGATGAGACCTGCTAGTATATAGAGATCCATTCTTGGATGTCTGACTTGTCCCTTTAAGCCTCTACAAACCTAAGAGATATTTGCCATGCTCTTAAACCCAGGACATTTGTAAAGGTCTGCTGTGTTTAGCCTAGCAGGCAGCTAAGCACAACACAGTTGTTTGCTCACTCTCCCCTAGTGGGATGGGAGAGACAATCAGAAAAAGAGTTAAAACTCATGGGTTAGGATAAATACAATTTAATGGGACAGAAAAAGGAGGAAAAATAATGACAATGACAAAGATCTTGCAAAACAAGTGGTATGTAATAAAATTGCCTGCCATCCTCAGACTGATGCAAAGCCAGCCCCAAGCAGCAGACCACTATCCCCCCTGGCCAACTGCTCACAGTTTTATTTTTCAGCCTGACACCAGATTATATGGAATGTACAAAATAACTCTGGTCAGTTGGGCTTAGCTGTCCTGGCTGTGTCTTCTCCCAGCTTCTTGTGACCCCTGTTCTCCTCAGCGGCAGGGCAGTATGAGAAGGCCTTTACTTAGTGTTAGCACTGCTTTACAACAAGTAAAATACCAGTATATTATCAACATTACTCTCATACTTAATCCAAACTACAGCAATGTGCAGCTACTAGGAAGTAAACTATTACTGTCAAAACCAGGATATGGTCCTTGAGACTTCAAAAGATCTGTGTGTGTCATACTGCAGTTAAACCACTGGACTTTCGAAGATTTGTAAAATCTTTTCAGTTGGAAAAGAATTTTAAGATCATTGAGCACAACTGTTAACCAAGCACTGCCAAGCTCACTGCTAAACCTTGTGCCTAATCACTACATCTTTTAACTACCTCCAGGGATGGTGACTCAACCACTTCCCTGGGCAGCCTGTTTCAATTTGGACCTTCACTCCAAATTGGGCTGAATGTCTCTCCAAGGACAGCTCACAATCTATTTCAGCACTGCTTTTTGGATTGCTACATGTATAAGAAAAAGGCAAAAATAAGTAGTTAAATCTCCTCCCAGGGCACACAAAAGTTTAGGGAGTAAAAGTGATAAAGACACAAGTGTTGGATTTTTTTTCTCTCATAAAGAAAATGAACTGGAATTATTAACCATTTTTTATGATTTTCTCTCATCTGAAATCAGAAACTGTTGTTGAGCTGGATTTTTATGCCCAGTCAGGCACAAGTCCTGCAGGTTAGTTCTGTTGCAGGAGCCCGTAGAACAATGAGATCATGTCTGCTCTATTCCTGATCCTGGCAAAACATCTGCATCTTCATGGACATTCTGGCTTTAACCATAGAAACCAATCTTTTGTTCAAGACTCACAAAAGGGCTGTGGCTAGGAAGGGCCTCTGAGGGTTGTGTAATTCACCCCCCTGTCCAAAGCAGTATCAGCTAGAGCTGGTTGTTGAGAGCCTCATCCTGTCAGGTTTTGACTATCTCAGAGGATGCAGACTCCATAAACTCTCCAGACAATTCCTGTACTTTACACCTATTATGGATAAGCACCCCTGTATTCCAGTTTGTGCCCACTGTCTCTTTTTCTCTCAGTTGTCACCAGTGAGAACTGGATAAATATTCTTTACTGCCCTCTGACAGATATTTTTAAATACCTCCTTGAGTCTGCTCTTCTCCTTGGTGAACAGGTCCCTCACTCTTCCTACGTCAGATGCTCAGTCCCTTAGTCACCTTTGTGGCTTTTTTCTGGCCCTGCACCAGAATTTCCATTTTCCATTTCCATTTTCCAGGCTGGGGAGCCCAGGATCTGACATAGTACTCCAGATATGGCCCACCAACATCAAACAGAGAGGAAAGATCAGCTCCCTTGACCTAGTCTGTGGTTTTCAGAAGCCTTAATATTGATCTATCAAACTTAAAAGTATTTTTTATTTTGGATTTCAAAAATAAATATTAATTTCAACCAGAATCACAGTGGTTTTCTTTCTTATTAGGAGGGAAGATAGAAGTAAGAAAATCTACACTGAGAAGACAAGGTTACATTTCCTATATGAATGCATTGTAAGTGTTTATCTATGTTTTTATTTAGTAGCTGGAAAGCCATAGAGATATATATTCATTCCATCCCATACAATTCTTAATGCCAAATATGTTGACTTTAGCAGCATTTCTGGGGTTACCTCCAAGATTATCTTTTTCATCTTTAACTGATAATTAGGAAATATTTAGACTTTATTTAATTTTCTTATTCCTGTGTAATCAATTTTTGACATTGTTATTCATCATTTCATCAAAGAAAAATATTTGAGTTCTGATCCTATGTAAGTATACACAGCTTCTCCTGGGCTAGTGTGGTGTCTTAATTCCAGTTGTTCAAAATAAGATGTTCTCAGGTGAGAAGATGATAAGTTCTCAGAAGTAACTGTGGGATCTCAGGGATATACCTGCAATCAGAATGGTCTACTGATTGAGAAGCAGCTTTGTCCTTGTGAAAATCATCTGATACTTCACCCAAGTGGAAAATATGGGGTTTAATTCTGTCAAGTTTTAGAAGCTAGAAGCTGTATATCCAGTTCAGCAAAGCATTGAAACATATAATTGAGCAGATCCCTTTGGTTCATCATTTGGTTATGTTTATGTACTAAAGTGCTGGACTGAATTAATCTGGGAATTCTAGAAAGGGGCCCATCCTCCACTTAAGTCCATGGGGTTTCTGTTAGTAGGAGTTGCCTAAGAAAGAAGAACAAGAAAGGTTTTCCCCACTATTTTGCCCAGATGCAGAAAACACTCCTGTGCAAGAGGATGTACATGTATGGTCCATACATTTATCTTTTGAAAGTGTAAATAAATTTGAAACAAAATTGCCATTTGAGAACAATAAAAAATAAACCAGCATATTAAATTAAGTCTAGCAAAAGAAATAGTAGTAATCAATATGACCTTAAGGAGGATAGTTTAACTTAAGTTTATTAATTTGATATCTATTTTGACCAGATTACAGGACTGATAAAAGATAATGGAATTGGTATTATTCTTTCAGGCTTCTATCATACTACAGTTCATACTAAATATTGACAAATCATTGTAGCATACATCAAGGCATGAAAAAATTTTGATAATTACTTATTCAAAATTGAAGAACTCAGAAATCTGGAAACCTGAGTTCATGAGGCTCTCAGTCCTTGTACAGCAATGAGGCAGGGTCAGATATCAGGTACAACAAGTTATGTCCAGGATTTGCTCTTTTAAACATGGACTGCTTGCCCTGACAGCAGCCTGAGGGTGGGAGATACAGCTTCATGCCCTCTCCTCTTCTACTTCTGCATCCATCTGGTGCAGAGCTGTAGAAGAAAGAAGGCACTGCAGAGCAAACACTTGATGTATGAGACCTACAAAGGTGGTTGGAAGAGAAATGGGGCTGTGAGGCAAATCAGGGTATATCACCATGTGTATATGAGAATGAACACTTGAATGTGGCAAATCTGAGTCTGTTCTCATGCCTGCTCTCTCATCCCTTAGTATGTTCTAAGAAGTATTCCATTACAGGCAAATTGTAATACCAGCTGACCAAGGAGCACATAGAGAGCAATCAGAGATAGGTTTTTACCTTTACTTGGACAGAAAGTATTTTTTCTTGAAAAGTTCCAGAAAATAAATTTTCTTTTTTAAAAGGGAAAAAGATCCTTTTTAACCAGCCTTTGAAAGAGCATACACTAAAGTGTGGCTAAGCCAGGCTAGCACTGGAGATATGCCAGAAATCTTTGCATATCCCCATAAAGCTTGCCCCTCTAGATCATGTCTTCTTGATTTGAAAGTGAGCCAGATCAGTTTCCTTTACCCATCTTCCTCTTTTCTTTCCTGGGAAATCTTGTCTGGAAATGTGGGTGCTCATGCCCTGTGACATATGAACATGCAGTTTGGTGTGTCCAGGTGACAAAATTGCTGCTGTGCATCTGCAGGTCTGACAGGGGAGACATGTCCAGCCCTCTGGTCATCTCTGCAAGCATCCGTCTCGCTGTCTGCCTGCACCTGAGCCAGTCTGTGCCTTGGCCATGAGTCCAGCACACCTTGGCTACTCATGCACAGTTGTCACTTCCCTGAGCTATCCAGAAATCCTGACAAGTGGTGAAGTTATTTTTCTGCACATTTTCTATTTCCAGATGGTAGCAGACAACATATTTGGCACAAAATTACTGTACCTTGATCTCAGGGGAGTGGAACAGGTCATTGAGTTTAGTACTTTCAGGGCTAGGGGGAAATCTGCTTCTACTGGCTAAAATTTTCTCATTTTTATCTTTGCAATGAGGTTGTCCTCCAATGCCTGGTGAATTTTGCTGCTGTACTTCACAGTTTGGGGGCTTTGAAATGGAAAGTGTTGGGAAGCCAAAGGTTGTGTTGCCAAAGCAGTCAGCTAAAAATATTAGCTCAGCCAAAAGACAGGCATAATTTTAAAACAAAATGGATTTTCAGCACTATGAATACGAAATTTTAACATGAACCCGTTTAGGATGTGTTAATGTGTTTTGAGTTGGACGAAATTACTTGAATATGGATGATATTCAGACGATTAAAACCTGATTTTCTGACCATTCCTTTTATATATTATGAACATATTTTGAGTTTATCTGGTTTGAGTGTTCTTTAAACCCCCTATTACCCCTGACGTACTCTTTCAAAATTTTCTGGAAGCTTTTTATCACTATGTGTTAGAAACAGAAAAAAATAGCAATCAAGTATATTGCTATTAAGTTCTTACCTTAGTTTAACTTAGTTTAGTTTTAATCAAATAAGAGAATGTACAGCAATTTCTAGTGTATGTATCCTTGAGATGTTGTGTGAAAAAATTGAGCAAATATTGATTTTAAATCATCATCAGTCAAAACCTTAACTATTTTCTCCGTCTCCCCAGTGCACACATTGACAAGTCTTTGTGAGGTCATATTGAATGATTCATCCTTCTCATGTACAAGAAGATGTATTTCTGTTAGCATTTGCCACTGCTGTGATCCAAACCCTTGAGAATGGTCAGATTTGTGCAATGAGTTCAATTTCCTAAACTTTTGACCAATTACTTCTGCCATTCCCATTTCTTTAATATATTCTGTAATTTGCAATATTTGGAAAGGATACCAAAATCGATGAGAAGAAAGCATGAACTTCCCATCATAATTTGAGCAGGTTATCAAACTACCCATCATAATTTGAGCAGGTTATCAATTTGAGCAGTTTATCAAACATTATCAATCAGAAAATAATTCAATTAGACACTTTGGACTAAAGAATTTTTGTTTAATTACGTGGACTTTTGCATGCAATTGTACCTTAATCCCATGAAAATTTGTCCCCTGGGCAAATTGTCCCCCCTAAATATTGAGGATTATTTTTCAGAGGACTGAATGGTGAAAAAAGTCTAATGAAAAAAGTCTAATGCTATCTTAGATTATTAGTAGGTTTAATACTCCTCCTCTAAAACAGAGTCAAAGTCAGAACACACAAAATAATTTAGCACTGTTTTCTCTGAAACTGTCTCCTCAGATTATTTCATTATATTATGTGCTAAAGAGATGCTCGACTTAATGGGTAATGAAGCAGACATTCCAGATTTGCAAAATGGAGCTATATTTTAGCCCAAATATACTGGCAAAGGATACAACTCTTCTTGTACCAATAAAATTATTAAACTTCAATTCATTAAAGGTAATGTATTTTTATTCTTATTCGGATCTTACTGTTGGCAACAAATTATATTTTCCCTCTTGTCACTTAGTAATACAAATAGTTTGTAAAAGGACTGCATCAAAAATTTTGTGAGTTTTGTTAATATTCTTCACCTCACATTACGAAAAGATGTTCAAGTTTGGAGAAAAATAAAAAACTTCTGTCCCAGGAGATCTGGAGACAAGTTTTTCTTAAAGAAATCTGCAAGACTTCAGTAAGTGAAACTCTTTGAGAACCACTCCAGTGTCTATGCTTTTCTTCTCTCAATTTAACAAAGAAACATGGCAGGGAATATTATATTTCTGTACTGGTGTACAGATCCCTCAAATAAGTCAAGGGTCTGAATATCAAGTATGCTAATCTTATTAAATAAAATTACATCCTACAACAGTTTGATGTGACTTGCTGTGAAGCAGTTTATCATAAATGTGAAATAGGTTGTTTCTTTAAATACAAAGAGAGACATATTTGACATATTGGAAACAGCATGATCTGGATAGAATCCAAATATAAAACTCACTATGAAGTGAGTATTTGCTAACAGGTAGCAAGGACATAGGTATTCCTGTTCTAATTATATTCTGTGCTATTCAAAGAAAATATTTGGCATCATTTGACTATATCTGAACCAGACTAAAGAGAACTTGATTAGTCTTACAAGTGTTCATATTTTTCATGTTCCAAATCAGTTTTTGAAGCTTTTGGTTTAGTCACTGAAAGTAAGGAATTCGCAAAGGAGAATCTCAGCTTTTCTTGTGGACGTGTGAATTTATGATCTTTCTCCTTAAGAAAGCAGCCTGGGAAAAAAATAATGAACTGTCTCAGATACCATATTGTGGCTGAAGTATTATTTTTCTCAATTGCAGATTCCCTTTGCAACTCCTTAAGGGTCTCTTTTGCAATGAAAGAAAAACCTGTCTCCAGATCTTGGGGTTAGGAGGAGCCCCAAGTGGTTATACTTCTGGAGGGCTGAGACACTCAGTTGCGCACAAGGATTGTGACAAAGTTCCTGACCTATGGCTGTCCCTTTTTCACAAACCTTTTCATAGCTTTGAGAAAAATTAAGTTTGTCTGTTTCTGCACTGGAAAGCAAGACAGGCATCTCAAGGGATTTTGCAGGTTATTGCTGCATATATTAATTTATGTGGTATTTAAACTCATATGAAATGGATCAAAAACTGTGTTCTGACCCTGAAGTCCGCTGTTATGTCACAGCTCCATCTCTGCAGTTACAAGCACTTTTCCTCTGACATAAGGTCCTAATTTTACATAATCTGACGTAGTTCCTAATCTATTTAATTCCAAAGGTTGGTCTATGCTACCCTCCAAACAATGCCTGGATTTTGCCTGGGTGAGTCCTAGTCAACACAGTTCAAAACTGTGCCTAGGATCACACTACCAGTCTGAACAGTCTTCAGACAGTGCTCAAGCCTAATGAGTAAGCCCTGTTTAGTTTATCTGTAGAGAAAAACATGAAAAGAGTAAGTTATAATGGAAGATTCCTTTGATAATCTTTTGTCAATCTGATTCTTACAGGTGAATTGTTGCAAAGGTTGGTTGAGAGCTGGACAAGCTGCAAAACTGCTGGTGCAGAAAATCCTTTTATTGCCTTGTTATCAAACTGTTTTAAAGAGGAGTAAAGTTTAGCCAAAGAGCCAGAAAGAAAATCTCATTCACTAGCCATCATTAGATTACTCATCTACATCAATTCTTGGATATAAACTGGTTATCATTCATCAATGAGCAACTTTAGCTGTCCCCAATAGTCCTACATTAAGTGTCTCAGTTGGAGTCTAGGTAGAAAATTCTCCTCATCCTTAACATGAATATAGAAAATGAAGAAACCAGAGTTAAAATACAGCAGCACTGAACCTGCACAGATTTTTATTTTCCCCTCCAAAAATATATCTGTACTTCCAAATTTTTTATGCATAGCTACTGCTGTGATTCCTACAGACAGGACTCCACTGTGTCTGAAGGATTATAGCATATCTGAAGAATATCCAAGACTTGAAAGTCTCTCATTATAAGTGTGCTGTCCTACATATTTGATCAATAATCTGATAAAGCACAAAGCCAGCCCCCTGCCCTTGAAAAGTCGTTTTTTGGGGGGATGGTACAAAGATTGCTTTGCAAAGCAGCACACCAAATTTCTGCAGTGGTACTCTCTGTTACACCAAAGGAATATCAGGGAATACAGCTATCATTATTTGCCCTGGTTAAGCATGCACTTTCTGAAAATGTTATTTGAAGCTACCTTTTGAACTTTTCCTCCAAGGATTCTTTGGAGAATAAGTCTTCAAAAAATCAGTTCTCTATCTTTCTCCCTGGTGTTTGTCCAGGTCTGGACCACAAACCCATATGCAACTAGAAATTCTTTGGAAAACTACAGAGAAGCATCCATTCAACAGTGTTTGATAAATGCAACCTCTTTAAAACCTGTACTCAATAAATCCCACTGCAGATATTGGGTTATTTTTTTTTCATCCTCTGAACAGGTATCCCCCTAGGCCTTAAAAATACTGCAGAAATATTTTACATGATTCATGTGTCACACTGGGTTTGTGTGGGATTAATTTGTAGGAGGTGAAATTGCAGCCCTTCTCTGAGCTAGAGGTCATTTCATATGAAAACTTATAGCACCAGGCCCAGATATGAGGGCTGCACAATTTTTATGTTTCATGAACACACTCAATTCCAAAATAGAGCTCAGTGGAAAGAAAGATTTTGCACTGATTTCAAAAGTGATTGCAGCTCTGTGTGCTAGCCCACATAAATAACTGTGCTCTTCCTACAGCGTGGCACATCTCTGGCTAGTGCATCATCCCTTATCAGGGCACAGCATTCTGGCACCATCAGTTGGTAACATATGCAGTTCTGAGCCACACCAAGCAGTTTTTTGGTGCTAATGAATCTTAGGCCAGAATCTCATGGATGCAATTCCTTTTAGCCTCTCAGGTGCACAGATATCAGTCCTGTAGACATGGCTCCTTTCTTACCCCAGCTTTAATTGCAGGACTGGAAACCCCAGGAAGTAAAAAGACACCTAATCTGGCAAGGATCAAGTAATTCCAGGGGCAGTGGGCAGTGTCAGGTTTATGAGAGAAAAAACCCTGCTGATAAGCTTGGGTTTATCCTCTCCTTGTTTGGGTCTCACAACCCAAATTTATCACTATTCTCAGCAAGTGGAGGGCCAGGTGGGCTTTACATATGGGACCAACACATCTTCTCTCTCAGGCACTTTTGTACCACTTTACAGAAGGACCACAGCCAACCAGAAATTCTACATTCTAGCAAGAAATCAGGATCAGTACTAATTTCTGAGCATTTCAGACACATTTTAGGTTTTAATCTTGGCACCTTTTCTCCTTTCTGAAGGTACAAGTCTCAATAATCATCAAAAACATTGGATCTGATGCTTCAGCTTGCTGAGGTCCTACTTCCCCACACATCCCTTCAGAAATCCCACCACAGCTGTTTTGAGCTTCCTAATTGACCCAGTCTGGCAGCACAACGGGAGGAAAGACTTAGAAAAAGGTTTCTGAATTACAGTCACTGCTGATTTTAAAAGCTCTACGTGCCCATAAGTCTTTGAAATGATGCAGCCTTGACTTGTACCCTGTGGTAGGTCTCACCTCTTCTAACAGTCTAAAACAGAGGCTGATTTTTCTGACAATGGAAGTTTTTGCCTCATCCTTCCCCTTCAGGGATTTCTTTCACAACCCACTACATAGTTCACAGAGGGCATCTGCTCTCTGACATGCACAGACACCTTTTTTGAAAGTCTCCAGTCTCTTTAGCTGGGTTTATGTAGAGCCAGTGAAACAAGGTTAGCACAGGCACTGGTTATTAGGGGACATTCAAAAACAAGAGTCACTCTTTGCTTTCTCATTAAAAATTTCACTCTTTCTCTTGAAAGTTATGTTGGAAAATAAAAAACCTGATCATGTCACAGCTGGGCTATTTCTGCAATAATGTATCATCAGGGAAATAGCACATAAAATGGAGAATAAAGCAAAAAGAACCTTAACTTTATACAGTTGTTTGCCAAATCTTGTATGGAACTTGTACATTTATTTTCTTTGACCACAGATAATCCACTCTGTTGTTGAAAGGCATATGCTGCCTGGTCTCAGCTGCTGTGCATTCTTTCTATTTCTATTGTTTCTCAGAACATTACAGTGGCCAGCCAATTACAACCAGCAATAATTATCCTGTTAAGAGAGCTTTCAAGTATTTATGAGTTCCCCATAAAGAAAAAAGAGATGCAGGTGAGACCCGTATATCTCTTTGAAGTACTGTTAGGGAAATGCTAGAGATTTAAGAACAGCATTTCACAGCTGGAGAAGTCAGAACTGCTGGTAACATAGGAAAAAAAAAATGTTTTCTTGTCTCTTGCTTTAAAGCAGATATTTGCCATACTTCTGGAAAAACCCTCTTCCATTACATTCAAAGCAGTTATGTGCTGTTTCTCTTCCAGGATGCACCAGGGAACCACCAAACAGTCCCTCTGATTAGAATGGGACTATGAAAATGAGAGTAGGGACTTTATTTAGTGTCTTAAACATGCAGGTAGGGATATTTAGGAGCTCAAATGAGGAAAATGCTGATTTAGGTAACTACTGGCTAAGGAGTAGTTAGACCTCTTAATGGTCATGTGGTGTGTAAGGAAAGGCATCTAGAATGGAGCTATTTACTTTAAAAGTCTTTTTAATATTCTGAAGGCCTAAGGTATTTTTGAAAAGTATTTGTTGAGTCTGATGAGCAAGTATTTTTTTAGATATTGTGTGGCTTGTGATGATCAGAAGCAGGCAGAAAAAGCTCAGAAATTACATCTCTATGGTTGTGGTGCTCATAGTTTCTCTGGGAGTGTTTCCTTTTAACAAAACCATGAATATAAGTACTAGAGAGGGAGAATAATCTCCAGAGAGCTTCCTTGCAGAGTTAAAAATACACTGAATAACTTCTATAAACAGTATAAAGGATATAAAAAATCTAGATGGAGCTTATTTGAAATTGTGATAAGCCCATTGACCTACTTGAGGTTATATTTAAATGAGAGCTGCTGTATAAATCTGTCCTGGGATACATGTTTGGAGGTCTTTTTCTTCACTCCCAAAGATGAACAAAAATCTTGAGAGATTAAAGCAAAAGTATTTTGGATCACTTGAAGCGGTATTTTAGTTTCCAAATGTCTTTCTTTCTTAATTTTTTAACCCCATTAATACTTTAGAAAACTGGGTTTTAAATATGAGATTTTTTTTTACTATCAACACCAAAAACCTTTGCAAAGAAATTAATTCCCATAGCTTATCTTTTCCTATAACATTTCAGTTCAAGTTGTACAGTGAGTATTTAGTTTGATTTACTAATTCACTTATTTATTTTTTTAAAAGAACCTTCTGTCAAAATATCTCCAGCAAGCTTTCCAACTGACCAGGCCAATTACAATTAGTTGCAGCCTTATACAACTTAAGCTGATATTGCTCCTAGCTCTGCAGTGGAGGTAGTGGCAGTCTTAACTTGGATTACTGCCTTGAACTAGGTATAAAGTTCCAAATTTTGCATCTTCAAGGAAAAGGTAATTTTGGTTTTTTTTTGTTTGTTACCTGCATTAAGCATACACTCTCTCTTTTTCAGAGAAAATATTGCATAAATAACTTAATGTGTTGTCTTAATAACTAATGTGATTGGTGGATGTAATTTATTTTGCAAAAGTAAATCTTCTCTAATGTGAACACTATTCCCAAAGGCTGGTTTGCAAATTGATTTTACTAAACTAAAGTTTTTATTTTATTTTCAGATATTATGTACTTGCTGCCAATAAAAGAGGTCTGAGTTTGTTGTATGTTACCCATGTTATTCCCTCAGCCTGTGTTTTTTCCCTTATTTCTCCAGTTTCTGCTGGAGAAATAAGGTATCACTGCAATTTTCCTCTCCACCTGCATTTTGTGATGTATTTGGTGCCTGATGTGGTGCTTTGTTCTGCTTTTATAACTAACGCTTAATCAATTTATCTTCTCTACTTCACTTATAATCAGTGTGACAGGCTGACTTGGCACCCTGATTTGTTTATAAACTCACAATCTTCTAATTAGAATCACATAGCAAAATGGCTCAAAAACAATTTGCAGAGCCAAAATATGTAAACTGAGTGTGACCTCTATGGATATATTAGCAAATAAGGATGATATTTAATTAATTTTTGTATGAGACAAGTTTTTGTTATGGTTGGAGGTCTGGACAAAACTCAGTCTTATCAATTCTTCTGCAGGATATGCAAGAGGGATTCCTTGCTGCTGGGGGAAGTAGATAAAAATTATTGCTATATTGTACAGGACTTTCTTAGTTATTTGCAAATATTTTCCCTGATGAAGAAACTTTCACATAATATGACTCTAGGTCTGTGTGATCTGTGTTGTATTGGAGTACCAAAAGCTCTCATCCAAAGGCATGGTGTTTGAGGTGAAAGCAGGTGTTTTCCAAAAGCTAAATCTGGAAATCAGCTTGCACTTATGCAAATTATCATATGGTGATATTAATATAGTTACACAAGCATTTGGTTACATGTTAGAAATCCAATTAACCTGGCAAAAACAGCAGACAGACTAAAGCTTGGAGACAGACTTTCTTTATTATCTCAGTCAAGATTTTCAGTCTGAATTTCACCTTTGTGTCTCTCTGTATTCCTCTTCCAACATTATCCTTTATTGCTATACAGAACTTTCCTTTCAACTCTAAAGATATCTAGAAATGCTATTCCTCCATTGTTTTGTAAACCACAAGTTTATGATTTTCGTTCTCATTCTTATGTTAGAGTTACTAAATTCCCGATCACATGGATTACAGCTTCTCAGTCCAGTCTGAAGTGCCTCTGTACATGAAATCTTCCACTGCTACAGCACTCTCTGCTGTATTACGCCTGTCAGGTTGTTGGCAGCCCTCTTGTCATAATCTCTGAATCTAGATGAAGATGTCCTGGCCATGGCAGGGAAGTTGGACTAGATGATATTTAAACATCCCTTCCAACCCAAATTGTTCTATGATTCTATGAAGTGTCAAGCATTTTGACATTTCTTAAAATGGGGACTTTTAAGAGATGGCCAAACTAGTTAACAGTTTTTGGTAATGAAAGTTGTTAGTGCCCAAAAAAAATTTACTTTTATAAAATTAAGATAAAGAATATCAAGGAAATCTGTATTGTTCCTAGCGGCTGAAACAAACAAACAAACAATAAAGAAACTCCCAAAATCTGCCCTTCCCCCTGCTCATGGTTTCCTCCTTCATCCAAATGAATTATAACTCAATTTGATTAAAAGAATCCACTTGCTATCCTTATAGCAGTGCAAACCCTCTGCTATGACCTGGGAGAGGAGGGAGGGGAGGGAAATAACTGCACAACACCCTCAGTACAGAAAAGGCTGTACTGGTACCCCAGCCTCTCCTTAAGGTAGCTATAGGTTGAGGAGTGGCATCTCAGCATAGGATAACAAAAATAATAGATCATTGGATTAAGCATTTGGAGAAGCTTCTGAGCTGTTGTCACTTATTTCAGGTCTCAGGACATCAGACAGGAAAAACGGCAGAGATAGAATGGATTATTACACCATCCATTCATCAAAGCCTTTCCTTCTCTGTAGTGAAAACTCCGTAGAAAAATCTAAATGTCCAGTAAAGAAATATTAAATTGGTTTTTGGTACCTTGTAAACTTTAGGAACCCACAAAGCAGACTCTAGAACTTGAGGTACACAGCTAAACTAAGTACCTCTAAGAAAACTTTCTCTCGAACATGTTTAAGATGATTTTGTTCCTTACATGTAAATGTTGTTAGTGTTAAAAATTTCAATTCCTAATTAAATTTCCCTATTTTAATAGGTATTATTTCTACCCTCAAAAGCTGCTACTTTTAAAAAGATATAGCCAAGATGTTTTCTGAATACATATTTTTCTAATCTATATTTAACCTACTACTTAAAAAAAAAAATCTGTTTTATGGCTTGCTTTCATTCTGTAGTGTTTATATCTCTGACTTTCTTGGGCAGGGAATGACAAGAAAACCAAATTCATAATTTCTTTACAGACAAGAAAATTGAGAAGTTAGAAAATGGTATATACAAGATTTAAGAAGAACAAGGAGAACACAGCCTACCTTATTTTCCATGGAATGTCTTTTGTACAGTGTGAAACACTGGACTTGATTAAGATTGAAAGAAATTATAGCTTAATTTAATAAATGAGGAAGAAGAAGATTATCAATTGCCAGTCAATTTCTTTCCAGTAATTTTGGCATTCTGGGAAGGGAATACAAAGCAGAAACAAAAAATTACTGCAAAGACACACAGCTCTGTAGCTATCTTAAGTGAGGTTTTCAAAGAAGAAATATGATTTGAAGCATTTACTTCAATTTTTTTTTTTTTGCATGACATCTACAAAATCAGATACTGAGATCAGTATTTAAAAAACCCCAAAAGTATAGGAATTAGACATCATCTCAAGTGCTAACCTGTTTATAGGTAGCTGTTAACTAGGATGTGGTAGAAGGACTGTGTAGTGGAAATAATGGGTCATCTTAAAAACATGTATTTTTTTCCTATGAAGCATCTTCTGACTATTTTTGAAATGTTTCTTGGCATTTTCCCAGTTATGCATTAACACACAGCTTTTTTAGAAATCTAGTTCATAAAGGCATGTAAATATTCAAGGAGTTTAGAAATTATTTCCAATATAAATACTATTTTTCTGCGCAATGTTTAGTAAATATTGATTTTGTAGCAATGCTGCATAAACAAGTAGTGGTCTAATTGAAAAAAAAAACAGGCTTGTGTTGGCACACACAGATGAGATTGTTCTAATCTTATAACAAGTATTGTTGAAGAGGCAGAAACCTTGGAATTTTAAAGTAGTCATATATACAGCACAATATATACTTGTACACTGTGGAGAGTGCAGCTGTTGTTAATGTGTTTCAAAACTGTCCAGTCTCTGATGAATACTGAGCTATTCTCCACCAGTCTGACTCCATGTTTACAATACTCAATACATCTGGCTGACTTTAATTGCATTAGCTTTGCTGCACCAGAGGTGGCATAACTTTCATGTGAGCTAATTAGATTTGCTCAATTTAAACAGACACATTAATGCAGCTCAGCAAGGCTCAATTAAATCTGTTTTCAAAGCAAAGGCGCAGTTTGAAGCATTGTGGGTAATGCTATGCAAATTGCCATATTGGCAGAGAAGTTGAGAGAGTTGTTTGCAATGCCTATTGGCACAATGAAAGTTTCTCCAGTTAGATTGTGAAGTCTAAAACAGCAAGACGTGTTCTACATCCTCTTTCTTGGGGCTCTTCAAATGGTGCATCTGCCTTTTCAAGCAAAGGAAGTGATTTGTGAGTTTGTTTAGAAAACGGACATCTTAAGATTTCATCCCAACCATTGTGCCCACTGATTTGTGTTTTATATTCTCTCTCTTACTGAGGCAACAGCAGAACCTAATAATAATACATCTTCATAATGGGATTTCAGAACAATTGCATGTTCCTGGTGTTTCAAACTTATTACACTTGCCATCACTCTTACCTTTTGCTAGTGCTCAAGCACAACTATCAATTCATTTTTTTCAGTTATGTACTGGGACCCAAAGTGCTTATCCTTGCAGGTTTACTTCTGCAGGGAAAGTCGCTAACAAAATGCAACAAGGATGCCAGCAAAATGTCACTAGGACCACTTTTCATTTTGGCATACTAGAGATTGTTTCTCCCCACAAAATCAGGAAAAGAGAGGATCCTTTATGGGAACTCAAGTGAGATAAGCCGGCCCAAACTGATGCTATATTTTCTTCTTCTAAATAAGGCATACTTATAGCAAAATAAATAGTGTAAAATTGATCACATGCCTTGAAGTTGGGTTTTTTTGTATCTGGTCTAATGTCTTCAAGCACTTGTGTCTCCTCTAGTGGCAGCTTCATTTATACCCATGTGAATAACATGCACTTTTCCCCAAGGGAAGATGAGCTAGTTAGGCCATTGGATGACCTTGTTTCCAACACAACATTGCTGGAAGATATTGCAATTAAGGGGATCACATTACAAGTGATCCTTTTATTTTAGTGCTCCTGGTTGGATGCATAAAAGGCACACCACCATATGCTCATTCAAGTATTCTCAAAGGTATGTTGTGAACTGCTTTAATGGTTTGTATTGTTCTGATGTGACATTTCTGGAGAGGTTGATTGGTAAAAGCAGTCTCCAAAACAGGTTTTTCATGATTTTCTAGCAAGTATGAAAGCATTTGGTCTCTAGGGGACATGGTGTGGCTGTTAGTGTACAGTGTATGCAATTCCTCACTATTTTGTGTGGGGATTTCTAACCTCCTCTACCTTTTTTTACATGCCTATAGAAAAAATGCTTTTTTTGAAGGAAAAAATCATAGATTTGTTAGGATTTTCTTGATTTTTGCATGACTTTGAAGGGAATTTAAAAGGAGGGAGAGTATTCTCTACTGGCCCCAGAATAGGGCTCATGAACTTAAAATCAAACATTTGTGTAAGTAGAAGATACAGCTTAGTGTGTAAAATCAGAGCAACATCAGAGTTAGCAGCCAAAAAACATTATTGAATCTCATTGTCTCATATTTCCAACACTTATGCACAGTTATGCCTTATTACTGGAGTAGTAATCACAGTAAATTTAAAATACTTTGACACCAAGAGGCTCTCAAAAGAGTGGAAATCAGCAGTTTTATTAAACATTATATAGAAGTTACAGCCATGATGGTGGCAGACAAACCAATATGAAGCAGATTGCTCTATGATTAGCCAATTGCACAGCACAATTATATTCAACACATCAGTTATAAATAGGAAAGAAAATCCATTTGCCATGCACTTTAGCAGATTCTGTGTTCCAACAGCATATCCAGCTTGGCTTTAACTTTAGTTGAATTTTTCATTCGTATTCTCAGAACTCATATGTTTCATTCTCAAACTGTGGATTTTGCTGAAAAAAATATTTCAAATGGAAATACAGTATTTTTCACAAGCTTTTGGGCAGAATCTCTAGAACTCCTTCTCTCAACTTGGTCCATATTCAGAAAAGTGACATCTGGCACAGGATCTACTCTGCTCTGTTGCCTCTGTCATCTCTGGCAGCTCTCCAGCAGGAGAGCTATATAGTTTTCATTATATCCAGGCTATAAAGTTTTCAGAATTTTTGCTGTGCCACCTCCACCTCAGGGCATTTGCCCTAAATGATGAAGTAAGTTGTCATTGTCTAGGGCAATTTTGGGAGAAAACCTCCAAACTGCCACTAGAATATGAAAGTATCACCAAACTGAAACAAAAAGTTAGAATGAATCTTTTGGTATTGTACATTCCAGTGTTCAGATTTCAGAAAGTGCTAAAGTGTCAATGCCTTGAAAACAAAATGCATTCTCTGAAAACCCTAAAGTTAGCTTGAGGAAATGATGTAATTAAAATTTAATAAAGATGGGAAAGAGCGAGAAGCTTGTGAATTAGATTAGATTCAGCGCTCATGTAATTTGTGCTGAATATCACTCCTGAATATTTTTCTGTTCAATAGTAAAGTTTTAAATAATTTAAATAACTTTAAATATGGTTTTTGTAATAATATAGGGTTTAAATTACTTCTTCAATTTATTTTCTCTTTCTGTCTAAAATGTCATGTTTAGAATGTGTGAAGAATAGTCCTTCACAAAACTTTAAAACACAACACATGAAACCTACCTGCAGAAGGTGAGTTTGCTTATGTTTTTATTATACTCATCCTGGAATAGTTTCAGGGAGAACACTTGGGATGAAAACTGGCTTAATTGCTTTTTATTTTTTTAATTCTAAACTTGACAACATTTAAACTACATACCTTTTGAACAAAACATGGCCTTTAACTAAAGTATTCCCAGCAGGAAGCATTATATTTCTAATGCTTATTTATTAATAAGACTTGTAATGCATAAAAATACTATTACAGTTATAGAAAATTAATAAGGACAACACCATAGAGGATAAAATGCACTACTACTACTACTACTACTACTGCTACTACTAACTTTTTTTTAGAAGGATATGAAATTAGATTATGAAGGTGACATGGTGTCTCCATGTTTAAAGGCTCAGACTACCTCTGCTTGATTTCAGTCATTATGTGACTGACTCTTCATGTTTCAAAAAATGTTTTCCACTATAAGTTGAGTTCACGCCCTCTCTCTTTTAAGGGGAAAAAGAAGATGAAAGCATTTGAGATGAAAAACTGTTCAAAACAGGCAAACACTTTTGGGTCAAGGAAACTTTAGAATTTTTGCCTCTCCAACTTTGGATTTTTTTTAACATGCATTTGAAAAAAGATTTTCTAAAAGTTTTGTGTTGCACCAGATTTCTTTTCTATGACTATGAAAGAACATGTCCTTGGAACACTGTTAACCTCAGCAAAGATTCAAATTCAATATGCTTGTCTTTCACATTGTTTGGAGAGAAATTTCTGTGAAGAAACTCCATATGTTTTCTCCTTTTCTGTTCTAGAAAATCTTGAGATATCTGTGAATTTTTCCTCATGTCATAGCCCTGGTGCCTATTTCAATTGCTCAACAATATTTTTACATAGTATAGAGAGGAGTCTTTTATATAACGATGCCATTTCTTTTTTGATCTTAAATCACAGCACATTGGCTCTTCTGATATCAACTCCTTTTTTCATGTTTTTATTATAGAGAAGGTCAAGACATCCTGCTCTGGTATTTACACATGGAAAAGATGGGTAGAAAGAGAGGTTTTTCATTATGACAGCACACGTGCAAATAGATCCGATGACTTGATTAAATCAGACAAAAGTTCAAGCAGGAAGCACAACTACACATTGAAACAGACTTATCAAGGGAGATTATGGTGCAGTTTTCAAAATAAGATGAAATATGTTTTAAGTTCTGGCCCTAATACTGTTTCTGAGGATGCTTGCCACTTGTGGTCAGGCAAGTTGATCACATCCATCACTTCTGATCACCAGGTCTTTTCATACAGAATAAATGTTGCAAACCTTCCAACTTGCAATGGTCCAAATGTGGTGCATCATACTTAGAAGCATCTCAGAGAGAAGCCTTTATGGCAACTAGGCAGTTCCTCATTCAACAAATATGAAATGCACTGGAGATTCTTTTCACATTCTATAGAAAATCCTACATTTTTTCCTAATGCTTTATTCAAACACAATTTTAAAACCTCAGTTTTCTGGGAGAACAAGAATTGGATTTGATCGAAAAAAGTCTTAAAAGTAAAATAATAATTTTAGGAGCTGTATCTTTCTGAAGCCACTTAAAAATGTGTGTGTGTTTGATGGCATTACATTACTGTTCTTGGTATATTTTTTAGAGCAGAAAACTCAAAATCTTCAGATACAAGTATAGCATCATATTTATGCTTGTCATTTTGATACATTTATTATCTCCGTTTTTTTTAAATCTAGAGAAAGAAGTGAAATAATTTTGTTGAAATCAAGGATTCTATTGGTATCTAATTGTTTTCTACTTTGCAAGTCTTAATTTTCTTTTTATTCTCTATCATATTTGGGTTATTACAATGTCTTAAGAAAACAAGCTGATAAATTTAAAAAGTTAAAGATTGGGCTTTAAATTCAATTTTCACAATGTAGCAGATGAAATTTTGTTGACCAGCTAGTTATGATTTTGCTGGTTCTGTCTCTTTTTTGGAGTGTTATAAGCTATGCAGAACTAGAAAAATTAGGTATTTTGCTTTTTATTCTTTTTGTACTGTTGTAGCAGTCAGGACCATCTAAAATTCATGCCTAACGGGAAGGTATGTGGATTGGTGACTATGCAACATGAAACCAAAGAAAGCCAGACTGAACCGTAATGGCAATAAAAATATTTATTTATTTACCTTTATTTAAAAAAATTATATATTTATATATTACCTGGTTGCAGAACCCTGACCCTAAAAACCTGACTGGTTTCATACAAAATTTTCCTCTCTGAAAAGAATTACAAGCATAACAGAGAAGAATGTGAGATTTTCCTAAGTGATTTTCTTTTTTATCTGTATGTGTAGATGGCGTATCTGGCACCTTTGGAGAGGTGAGTTAAAAACACTTTTTCATGTGCTGTGCCTCCCTTTTCAAAGTATTTGTTGTGAGGTATTTGCTTGAAGAAGCTCATCTTGAGTTGGTGTGTATTTGCATTGGCCTTTTCTGGATATAGTGCCACAAGCCTGCTCCTAAAATCTGTTGGGATCAATATGACATATGCTACATAGCTCCTTGAGAAGTGTATAAATTATGAGAAAGCTAATTTAAGAAACCATGAATATGGGAAATTTTATCTGCTACTCTGGTTAAAAAAAAGTATAAGTTTACATATAGAGGTAGCATTTTATAAAGTGAATGTGATTCAGGAACTCACATATGCTCTGATGGTGCATGCAATTATTGAAAGCAGCTGATTTTGCTAAGTGAAAGCAGTTAACTGGGTGCAGATGTGCTCCAACTGCATGTACATAAACCAGTTCTGTTTGGAGGAGTGGAGGAATTTAAACCCAATTATCACGAACAGTTCAGTTTTCAAAATTTCACAGAAAAAATAGAATCCATCATGGTAGAAAGAAGCATTCCCCAAAGAATCATTGTTGTGATGATTCACATAACTTGCTTTTAGAGACAACAGTTGTGCAAATGCCAGATACAATGAATCTCGAATGTTAAATGTACGCTTGAGAGTTCCTAAAGACTAAAGACTGCATTAACACTTTAAGACAATTTGCTATGTATATGAGTATATAAAGAAAGCCTCATTTGCACAGACTCATTCTCTGATAAATGGGCTACACCAATTATGTATTATGCTTTTGGAGACATTTCTTTTAATATTAATTATGATTTTGATACACCATTCCAAACGTCTCCTGGCCTATACACAACCTATTTTAGAAAATACCAGAATTTGTAAAGTAATATAGTTCCAGTAAATTGAATGCCATTCAATTATTGCAGTAATGTATAGTATGAAAAATTACAATTTTGTAAACAGTTGCACAAATGTAAGTTTCATCCTAGAAGTTTTACGATTCCTTTTGCAGGCAAAACTACTGCAAATATTTAAATGAAAAATGGCCACCTTTTTAATGTGATGTCAGGTGATGTAAACTTTATGCTAGAGGTTACTCATTCTTGTGAGTGGTTCCACAAAAATTAAGATCACTATCAGAAGTAAGTTCATAAAGACAAGGACCACTTGCAACAATGCCGTTCCTTGAATATCTCAAATTGAGTATTTCAGTTTGTAAGACGTCAAGTTTCTAAGTAATTTCTCACTCATGCTGGGACCTTATAGCACAAGAGACATGCCAGACTCTCTGAATGCTGCAGATCTTATACCACTATAAATACCATCAATTAATTGGTCAGGACATAAGCCCAAAGAAGAACTCAGACAATTCCCTAAATACTCTGCAAATGAAGAGAGAGATATTTGAGGTTGCCTAGGCTAAGATGAACTGAACTCATCTTGCATATCTTCCAGAATGGAGGCCTGTTTGCTTGAGGAAAATCTTTTCAAAGCAAAGCTGCTGCCACTTTTTTTCATGTATGTTTCATGAGAAATACCTTAAGTCAATGCCTATTCTAAATTGAGAAGGACAAGCTCTCTGAATTAGATTTATATGTTTATAAAAAATTCAAAGTATGGTATTTCAAGTGGTGAACAGCAAGTTATTGTCTCAAAAATCATGGTAGATACCTTTGTGTAGAGCAGAGTCCAGTTGGACAAACACTAATTATTAACACTGTCATTATTAATAACAGCATCAAACAGTTAATTTGGGGCATTTTGCGGTGATAGTAATCCATTGTATGTCACTTTTTATATCTACAAAATATCTCCCAGAACAGCCAACATGAATTATTCATAACTTAATTTTTTTTCTTTACTTTTATGCTAGTACCAGCAGGAGATGCCCAGAAGTTGGGGCGGGATCACAGGTCAGCAGAGCACCTGAAGAACAGCACAAAGGAGTTCCAGCCATTCCAGCCAGTGAGTTGGCTTCATTGGGGGAGGGAGGGGAGTGGGTCCTTAACTTAAATGGCTCTATGCAAATGAACACAGCATGGGTAATAAACTGGATTTAGAGATCTGCCTATGGCTGCAGGGCCACACTCTTACTGGAACCATGGAGACATGGTGGGATGCCTGCTATGACCGGATGGAATGATCCAGGCAGTTTTTGAAGGACAGGCTGAGGAAATGAGGACAGCAGAACACAGTGTTATACTTGCTGAAATTTATTCTGAGTGAACAGAAGATAATCTCCTGCACACCTTTTTCCTTTCTGGATTTACACTGGCCAAAATTTTCTGAGTTTGCTGTGTGGTGTTGTTGGTGACATTGAGTGACTAAGCATGTGTTATTTTGAATGAATAAAGCTAAAATTCAGCTAATCTGAGCCTCGTGAGTGATCCTTGCAAGCATAATCCTCATAGACTAAATGCACACATGCAAGCAAAATTTACATTCCTTACATGCCTGTCTGGGTTATTTGACTGTGCCTCCATGCCTTTGAAGTTGTCTTTGTCTACAATCAAGGAAAAAACTATTGTAATAGAAGTTGCCCAAAACTCTATAACAAAGCATTTGTTCACTGACTTATGACGTTGCAAAGCTACCAGATATGCTCAGTACCTTTGCTGAACTCTGTATATTTGCAAATGTACATTTATTCTTAGTGTGTAACCTGGAGTTTAAACCAGTTTTGGTTGTTGCAGCCGTTAGAAGCTGCAGTACTTCAGAACTGGGAACATGGGAACATGAACTTTAAAAGACAATTTGCTTTCATCTCATGAGTTTATTTTCTTTTTTTTCATTCTCAAAAAAAAAAAATAATCCTATTTGCTTAAATTATGAGCCCTTAAAGTGATCTTTTCATACCTATATTAGGTATCTTTTAGTCAGGCAGTCAGCTTTCTGCCGTTTTCCTTGATAGAGAGCTTCTCCCTTTTCTTTGTAGCCTGCACAGACAAGAAGACTGCACCTGCAGGAACAAATGAATATGCTCTATCTGAGGCATGCAGAGATGGAAGAGGGCATTATTTGAAGTTTCGTTTTGCAGGTGTAGGAGGCCATAGAATCTGACTAATGAGAGCCATTCCTTCGTATAGCAGGGAACAGAGGCCAGCATTCCTGAGTCTCCAAGATCTCCCCTGACTAGCAAAGAGGTGTGGGACCACAGTGGTGCAGCAGCGCCAGCAGCTCATCCCTACAGCTTCCACTGACACTTCCAGTGGCAGGAGGGATAATGTCATTTTCCACCACGCCTGGTAACACCTAGAGAGGGAGACTGCAGTATCGAAACATGAATCAATATTTTTCCAGTTGTTGTTTGAAGCCATAATGCTCTTTAGCTGATGAGAACTCTCATTGAAGACAGAGTGAACTTCCTACCCCAGTGTGCCAAAGTGTTTTCTCGGTGCTGGCATTTGTGTGATCTGCATTTAAGGCAGGACTAAAACAAGACTGAGATTTTAGTGGGGGCTAACAGGAAAAGTTACCAGCAGAACCCATTGATGTGTATATTTTCAGTATCCATATCTTTAGTATACAAGCACAGCACTTTTTTCTTTTCTTCCCTCCATTTTGCCCAGACTTCATTTAGTTTACAGTGCAGAACTGTTAATAAATCAGGTCATGCACTGCAAGAGGCTTTAAGGGGAACTCTGACTCTTCTGCTGTAGAATTTGTGAGCTGGGTGGTTTATCAAATGATGTCACAGAGTTTTCCCTGTTCTTTCATCATACACCCTCACCTAGCATTGTGATTTTGAAAACTTGTACTTGACTATGAACTGTAACTGTAGGTTAATAACTACCTCAGTTATTTCTGAAATCTATATGTTCCTGTCAGGTCTTAGTTTAAATTGATCAGTAAGTTCAAAAACGAACAAATGTGACTGTGTGTGCACAGACAGGAAGAAAAACATGTTTTAGAAAATTCGGCTAAAATGTTTTCTTGGTTAGGATGACTTACTGCTACTTTTGTAAAATCAGATTGTACTTCTGCCTTTAAAAGAAATAAAGAGAAGCTTACATTAATTGAAGTTACTTTATTTCTTGTTACCCAAAAGTGGTATTTGATGCTCAGAAGAGTTTAGGTTAGGGTTTGCAAATCAGGTCTGTAAGAACTCTGTATGTATATAAAATGTAAAAAATTTAATCTTAAATTAAAGATTATATTTTTGTCTCTATTCATGTTATTCCAGTTTCCAATTAATAAAATGAGAATAGCACCATCTTTAGTGTCTTCAGAGATATGTCATAAAGAAAAATATATTACATATAAAGGAAAATGAAGAAACAGGGTCAAATATTTGCTTGCCCACAAATATCCAAAACACGTTCAAATATCCACTTCATAGAAAAACTGACTTCTGGGGACTGGAAGAAAAGTTAAAATTCCAAACCACATTTTTCATTCTTCTTTTAGGAAATAAAAGCATGAAGAGCAACAAAAATGATTTGTTTTACTTATAATCAATGTTCTTCACTGAGTCTAATATACACTGGATCTTAAAATCCTGAGAAAGACAGCCCATATATGTCTTATTTTTTCTCATGTGAGAGGCCTTTCAGGCAGTGACAACTAGAGCTTGAAATCTGGGAAGTAGATGGCTTGGGATTTGGTCCTGAAACTCTGCAGTGCTCTGCTCCATGACAAGAAGACTGTGAGAGAGAAGAGTCCAGATTTAGGCTTTTAAAGAGGTTCAAAATGGATTTAAATTCTTTGGGCTGCACAGTATGTTTCAAGCATTCACCTACTGTGTGGCACAGCTCCATGTCTGAACAGCTTCTTTCACTTGGATGGTAGATTTTGAACTTTGTTTCCTCATCTCCAAAATGCCTCACACTCTATGCTGTGCCCAGATCAGTTTTTAAGGCACACACCCCAGTCAAACTATTCAAACTCCTGCAGTGCTGGGTTGGGATCATAGCTTTCAAAATCCTTGTTTCCCAGTATCTGGATCTTGCAAGCCTCAGGAAAAAGCTTTGTATCCTCACCCTTCCATCCATGGAAGGAAGGCTCCCCTAAGGCTCATTCTATGCACAGAGGGATTTGTAATGAATTATCCTTGCTGCACTGCTTCTTATCAGTGAGTGATATTTCACACCTACCTTTTATAGCACCTCGGTCTCAGCTTCACCTTTACTTGCCTGTCACTTTGCAAGCTGTGGAATGACCAACAGGTTCCCACTTGACCAGTCAAACACCCCATTTTTCTAGGGAACACAGACTCTTTATAGCTTAAAAGTTGGTCTAAAAGATGATAATTAAGATTTAATAGAAAAATAATCAACAATTAATCAGTTTCTGAGAACTCCAAACAAAAGCTTATTGTTAAATTCCGGTGAAGTAGCCACCTTCCTTCTCTGACTGCATCACCAGCAGCCTTTGGGGTCCTTTAAGTTGTCCACCATCAATCATTTGAAAAGCAACATCTGGGCAGCCCTTGCCCAATGTTTCTTGCTTACCAGGAATGTCCAAAGTGAGTTTGCTTTGAGCCTGTGTCCACTATCATCACCCTCAATCTCAACTGCAAAGCTTAATCAGTGAAGTTAGGTACTTCAGAATGAAGCCCAGGTTTGAGCAATGTTGAGAAAGAGAGCAGGAAACCTTGTGATTCCCATTTGGGGCAGGAAGCTGATGAGGTCCTGAAAAAATACAAAAACCTCTGTACAGTCCAGGTTTGAAACCACTCCTGATCAACCATGCATAGCTGGTGATTACAATGCTGAGTAACCACAGCAGTTTCCACTGAAAACCAGAGCAATGAAAAGAGGACAGCTTCATCCAAGCACACATACAGCATTCAGAAATGTCACCAAAAATGAGGAAGACAAAATCAATCACCACCTGTGGTCCTCTGTGGCTATTGGCTTCCTATATGGAGTAGTTTCCTTTTGTAAAAAATGATATAAATGATATATGATATAAAAAATTATATAAATGATATTGAAAAAATTCATTAAGAGGATTTTATTACAGACACCATACACGACTAAAGAGGATTTTATGGCCAACCTTGTTCATTATTACATTCTGGACAAGACCCCATCCTCTATCTATTTTCTAAGAAGATTCACTGAAGTGAGTCCCAGGGAGGATGCAGATGGAGAAACATCTTGATAGATACTGAGCTGATTTATATCCAGTACATAAAGGAGCACACAAGATTGGGAAGGGGTTTCACAAGGACATGCAGTGACAGGGCAAGGGGAAATGGCCTTAAACTGAAGGAGATTTAGATTAGGTAGTAGGAGAAGCTCTTTACTATAAGGGTGGTGAGGGACTGTGACAGAGAGGTTGTGGATTCCCCATGGCTGGAGCTGTTCAAGACCAGGTGGGATAGGGGCCTGAGTAACCTGGGATAGTGGCAGGTTCCCTGCCCACATTGGAATGCTAGGAATTACATGATCTTTAAGGTCCCTTCCCCAAATTATTCTATGATTCTAGCAATCTATATATGTGGATTAAGAACTGAGCATGTGAATTTTGTTCAGACTAAAGAATTTTGGAGTATTCACAGAGAGCTGTGGGTAACTCTAAGGTCTTACCAAAAGTGTTAGAAGTTTAGGATCTTAAAAATCAGAAAAATTGTCGAAGAAATTATTTCAAGACTGAGACAGTTCTAAACAAGCAGCACGTGAGTGGATACTTTCAATAATGGATTTAAGAACTGTACATCACCACATTCAATCAGTACTGTAAAACTGACTCAAAAGAGGAGGCAGGGTTCCCACAGAAAGCAATTCTGTATTATCAGGAAAAATGTCTGTACTGCCATTCAAGTATACAAAAAACAGAGGGACTGAATTTACCTAAACCAACAGTTTCAAACTTCTGACTGTTTGAATTTATAATCTACACAACTTTTTCACACAGCACTTTTTTTTAAAGCATTATCTATAAACAGCCTAATTCTGCCAGATTTGGGAGAGTACCTAGCAGCAAAGAGGATTTGTATCATTGGGTTCCAGCAGATAAATCACTTTTCCAAAACATTTTGGAGTTACACGCATTTACATAAAATTTTAGAAACAGATAAACTGATATTTGTATTCAACCAGAGTCTTGGAGGAAGTTAGTCATGGAAGAATTCTCCTTTTTCTTGTTTTGAAAGCTAATATAGTTTTCAACAGTTTTAAAAAATAATAATTTTGTGTATGACCTTACATGCAAAATAAATGTGAAAAGGGTTGAATTTTTAGCAAAGTGTTTTTGAGCAGTGTAATGTATATCCCAGTGATTATTTTATCATACTTACCTTTAAATTTATAAGCACAGTGATAATGGAAAAAAATTAATTTATAAGGTAATATAGCATAACACTTTTTTCAGTACTATTTTTGTAGGAAAAGAGGAAATTGTCGTAAGAAAATAAGGTGCTTCAGGCATGAACTTCAAATATTATATGAAACAGAAAACAAATTATTTGTTTGGAGAAGATGGTAGCACAGAGCAGTGTGAGCACAGATATCTGTGAGCTCTTTTCTGTAAGCAATGCTTTGGCTTGAATAAATATCTTGTACTGTCAAATCTCACTACTGTGAGTGTTTGATATGCCTCGTTCTAGTCTATGCAACATATTGAGGTTAATGGCCAATACAGTCACTATTCCTTATGCAGTAAATGACTTTGTTTTCATCTTTAGGTTCTCTGAGGAGTAACACAAGCATAAAGCATATATGAAATATAGTTCTATTAGAGTACTTAACTAAATTATGAGCTTTGAAGTAGAAAAGCTGCCAGTTCTGTAGGATGAGGCCTTCTATATTTTTAAATGTAACAAACCTATGAGGCTGCATGTTTCTTTCTAAAAAATTAAACCAAAAATCCACAGCTGCATACATCAATAAAATAAAAAAATGTAATAAATTATATAAAAATTTCATATGAGAAAACAGGTGCTCCTAAAAGCTGGGCATTTCAGGATAAGCAAACTTTGAAAGGAAAAAGCTCTTTAAAATCTTCTTAAAATGACTTAATTCCTCCTACATATTTATATGATGAAATGTTATGACAACCAGACAAGAAGATGACAACAGGACTTTTGAAATAAACTTTACACTGTAGGTTATTATAGCCAGTGTTTCTATATTTGTATGCAAATGCCAGCTGAACTACTTTGCAATTCTGTAACTTCTTAGGGCCTAATTTCTAAACAGAAAATGAGTTACATAACATTAGAGCAGGAAATAGAATTTCTTTATGCTTTCATTTTTATTAATTTTTTGTGTCAAATAAGTCCCAGGCTCTTCAAATATTTTCTAAAGATTTGAATGCTCCTGTGTAATCCTTTTTTACATCATTCAGTAGTGAGTGTCATTGACAGTTTTGTGTCTAGACCATATTAAAAAAAAAAACCAAATAACAAACCTCTATATTCAGAGACAAGGAAATTTTAGAGAGTGGTTATTGGCATTGCTTTTGTTTCTAAAACAGCTAGTGGTAGTAATACAAAAGGAAGCAGCATCAACGAAAATGCATCTATTGGGCACTGGAGGGTGTCAGGAAGAGGTAGTCAGCAGACAATACCAGCAGTCCCATACAATAAAAACTGCATATCATATTTTCCATAACTGGAATCCTTCATAGATATTTTTTTCCATTATTGTTTTGGGAATTTTTTTTTTGTTTTTCTTGTTTTGTTTTGTTTTCTTTGTGTCTGTTGATGCGTGTCCCATTCTAACCAAAATGAACATCATATTTCTGGCTAAATAGGGATTCACACTGTTTTCTGAGCTGCACGCCTTGTCTTGTAAGAGATACTAAAATTTGCACTTTTTGGCTTTCTGCATAATGCAAGAAACATCTGGAAAGAAAGAAAACAATGTTCTAATCCATTTGTCAAGTTTCTATTATACCGCCATCAAGCCTCTGGAAAAGGGCCTTGGGCCAAAAGAAATCAATAGGCAAAAATGACATCTGCAATAAAACCTAATTCTTTAACAGTAGCTTAAATCTGAGAGACTACACAAGTTTTGTGTATATTTTTTCAGCCATAAGAAAGTACACATGAATTATTTATACAGCACCAATTCCTGCGGCATTATCTAAGCTTTGGAAGTTGTTAACCTCCATGACTCTGCAGGGCACTTGCATGGGTGGTGTTAAACATGGGTGGTGTTATTCCTGCCAGCAGAGCAGAAGCAGTATCCTTTTATCAGACATACTGGGGAGAAACAATCCTTCCCCTTGCAGCAGCAGCAGCAGGGTGCAATAACCCCCTCAATATGCAGCACCTGGCACTCTGGTGCCTGTGGAAGTGACTCTGAGCCCCCTCAGCACAAGAGAGACCCCAAAGGCAGCTGCCATCAAAGATACTTATGTCACTGTGGCAAAGATTCACAAACTGGTTGATGAAAAAATAAAAGAAAAAGAAAAAAAAATTAGTATTGCATTCATACTTCAAGTTAAATAACTAAATATTTTTTTGCATCAATATGAATTATGTATTTAAAGGAGTATTTAGGAAAGGGTGTATAAATTAACTTACACAGTAATGACAGTATTAATATGACACATATCCTCTTGATTAAATGGGTCAAAACTGTCACATGGCTGTACTTAATAGTTCTAATTATCTTCACAGTTCCAACTTGAGTCCCTGAAAATTACGTGGACTTTTCCATTATTTGTACATAACAAACATTTTATTTTTCTCTTAATTGTCAATTTTCACTGTTCAGTGAGAGACTGGTTATCCTGTGGCTTAGTGAGACTGTGCTGAATTAACATGTCAATGAAATGTGATATTCAGTTGAAATAGTAGGATTGAATATAAAAATTTTAAAATTTGATGAAATTATGATACACCTATCTTGTAAAAACAAAAAAACAATTTCAGTCCTGGTGCCTGGTCTTGGTTCTGGCAGTCCTTGACTCAGTCACAACCTCATCCATTTTTCTTTACACAATTCCACCATATTCAGCTACATGGCAGTCTTCTGAGCAATTTTTTTAGAAGGATAGTAAGAAGAAAATACTATGTTTTCACTCATCAATATTCTCTCAGTGTTAAGGAGTTACTCAGCTAGACTTTGTTAAATAAGAAAAGAATATTGAATATTGTGGCTGGAAACAGGAACACTCTTGATCCCAGGATAATTTTAATTGATGTAGACAAGGAAGCTGAAGGATAGAGAAAACATTTTTTGTGTTCTTTAATTTTGTTCTGTAACTTAACTGTGGGAATCTGTATCTTAAAAAGCCTTGAAAGAAATTATGCTGTGTGTTTACTTTATTCTTACTATAAAACACAACTAAGTAGTTATAAAACATATTTATTTAACACAATCTTATTTTTACTACCATTTAGACTGGGAGCCAAAATAGAGTAGGTTTGCTTTCTTTTACTCTTCACTAGATGTTTACATAGCCAGCCTATTTCAGAAATTTTCACATTGAGTTGTAGGGGAAAACAGTTAGTTTGCTCTGGTATTATTTATGGTACAGAAATGGGAGAAGAGATTGCAGGAAAATCTTTAAGCTCTGTGGATGTGACTAATTTAATGCTATTTTTTACACTATATGTTTTCATATCTTCTCTTTAAATATTGGTTATTTATTGCTCAGTAATTTAGGCATTATGAAGGTATGTGGAAGGAGAGTGTTAACACTGTCCAGCGACTGGTTTCCAATTTAATTTACTTTAATAACCTGCTCAGTTATTTGGTTGGTCTTCAGAGAACTTAAATTAGTCTCATGCTCTCAGTTGTTTCCTGAAAGTGCCCATCTATGTGCTGACTACAAAGGCAGCCCTGGGAGACCAGCTGCCAGCTTAGTTGTCTGAATCTACATGATGCAATTGAGCTCCTCTTCAAGTCAAAGGAAAGACTGATTTAAATTTGCCTGACAATATGTTTGTTTACAAATTCCAACTTGTCCCACAGGTGATATAAAAATTATTGACATAGCTGCAATAGCCATATAATGCTTCCCAAAGGCAATCAGGAATGCTGGAGATTGCAGGTATGCATGAAACAAAAAGTAGATATGATTTTGTTTATTAGTTTTCTGAATAAGAGTAAACAATAAAAGTCATGGAAAAATAAGAATTGAAGAGCATCATCTGGACTTTCTTTCTGCACCAGGTCAGAGTCAAATTGTGGCAGATGCTATTCCTATCATGGACTACTCTTGACAAATTGCCTGAGCTGTCCTTCTAAAGGTTCAAAGATTAAGACTCCATAATTTCCCCAGTCAAATTATTCCAGTTACTCGTTATCCATTTTATTGGAAAGCTTTTTCTGCTTCTTAACTCGAATCCCTCCTGGTGCAGTTAATATCCACCAATACCTATCACACCTGCTATGATTCGGAGAGAACAATTATTTTACTTTTGCAATAGCTTTTTGCTTGTTTCACTTGAATGTGATGATTTTTCATTAAAGGCAGAAGCAAAAAGGTGGGTAAATACCATCAGACATCTCAGTATCGTATGGCAGCACTTCTTCCAAACCAGGGAGTAACAGATGAGCATCTCTGCCCTTCTTTTTATGAGTAAAAGACTGGAATGAGTTTTCAGGGTATCTGATATTTCTTATAAATCTCCTCTGTCTTAAACTTTGATATATCTCATTTTCTATTACTGTCTGATCTACCCTTTTAGCAATCTTAGTTTCCATTTTCTTTACACTTAAAATGCCAATAATTGAGGATACAAACAATATTAAAATATCCTTTGTCAGCTGATATTGTGTACTGGCCCAATATCAAAATGCTGTAAAAGGAGCACCTGACATCCCAGCCCTGTAAGTGAACTGGATCCTGAAGGCTCTGGACCCCTCAGTAGTACTTGGCTGGCATCCTCCATCCACATAGCCCCAAAAATGAGGAAGAATGATAACCCTGCACAAATTGTGATTGAAATCTCTACTCATATTTTTAAATCATGACAGAAAGTGAGATGGAGATTTGAGGTCTGTTTTAGAGGTGAATTTTGAGGACTGTTTTTCCTCTTAATAGAGATGTTATTGTTACCTTTTAAGGCAAAGATCTTTTACAGAAGTCTTAAGGAAGAAGCTTAGATTGGCAGGGTTTTGCTTGAAAAGACATTACATGTTTGCAGTATTTGTACAAAGACAGGATCTGATTTGGTCATTGTTAATTAGTTTATTAAAAACAGTTTCTAACTTGCAATGATGCTCCATCCTTGCAGGAAATTAAGGATGGTATGCTTTCAACACTGCCTTGAACAATATTTTCAGTCACCCTGGTTGTTCACAGAATAATCACCATCTTGGATTGTGATGTCCTTGTAACTGTAATGAACTCACCACAGACAGGAACAGTGAATGAGTACAGGCAAAGAAAGAATCTTGGGCATTAAGATTTCTTGTATGTTTTAAAAGAATAGGAAACATTGTCTTCATATAAGGTAAAAAAACCACAAAACCAGAAAAAAACAAAGAGCTAGTATAAATAGTTACTTTGCCTCAAGCCAAAGAGTCTGCTGCAATCGTGGCTTGTCTCAGAGCACCTGTAGCTTGTTACCATGGAGGGTGGTGCTCTCAGGCTCTCCACTCTGAAAGCATCAGCTTCCTGCAGCCATCTTCTCAAACATCACTGGACCAAAGGAGCAATCCAGGTTTACACAGGCCCTGACAGAATATTTTCCACAGCCAGAATCTTCCTTAATCCTAGCAGCTGGCAAAACCATATTTCTGAAGACAGCTCTTCCTTCCATGCAGATTTTGAATTATAAATATCACTGTTTTCAGTTTGTCAGCTTGAAGTCAGCCCCAGACATTATCAGGACTATCTAATGTTTGTTAACATTCAGAGGTATATGAATAGATACCTGAGTCACAGAAAATCTTGAATGCAATATCTGAATAGAAGTGTTGAAGGTGCAATCTTAATTGTAGCACTGCATTTAGACCCAAATGGTAGCAAAGTTGGCATGAATCACAGGGACAAACACAAATGCTGTCACAACAAAGGGGGAAGTGAGAGCTGAGAAATCCAGAGTAGGTGGCTACTCAGAGGGGAAATAAAGCAGCAGGAAGATTTACAGGGGACTGTCTTGACAGCACTTGATGCATTGAAGTGAAGCATGGATATTTATGTTCCATGTATAAGGTTTTCCTTGCAATTTCATTTGAATTAAATATCCTTTGATTCAGCCTTTCTGTGTTTGTTACATAGTGCTCTTAGTTGGCATCCCTATGCCAGGATTTATCTGCACATTTCATTATTTGAGAACTGACAGTATTGAGTACTACCTTTAGCCTTGGGCAGGAGCAGCTTTTGGGACCTACCAGGTGGAGATTTGTGGGAGCTTGTGTGCTCTTCTTTACCAATTGTGCAGGAAAGATGAATTTAACAGTGCACTTTGAAATACACAGAGAAATCTTGATGATCTGATCTGTCTGACAAGTCTTTCTGGCTACCTGCTAATTTATGTTGTGAACCAAGAACTTCAGATAAATAGGATTTTAGTGTAAATAAATAAGAGATAGCTGTCATTGAGCAGTCTTGACTACTTATCTTGCTTAAAGCCATCAGGCCCATGTTTAATTCATTTCAAGCAATAAGCTATTTCCATCCTGGCTTTTATCTTCCCATTGGGCCACCTTTTATTATAAGTTCTTATTACAAGCTGGCAACGTGTCACATGTGAATGAAAACTGATGAGATCAGGATGAGAATAAGCTGGGTACCTCAATTAAAGTTTGATTTTAATAGCACTCTTCAGGTAACTTTTCAAAAGCACTATGCTAGCCTTTATTAAAATTGGCAGAGTCTATCAAAAAAGCAGGTTATTCACCTCCTCATGTTCATCACCTGGGCACAATAAAGATGTGTAGGCTGGCAGAGATGAACAAATGTAACCGTGCGTGTTCAGAGACACTGCAGAAATTCAGGTTTCCATAAAGTCAACTCAACCAGGTTAAAAAGTTTCCCAATCACACTTCTGAGCCTTTGCTGAGTGAGCAGCTAAGGCTGCAGTTTGAGTACAAATAATGAACTAACCACCATCTAAAGGATACAGCCTTCTATTCACAAGGCAGCCTACACACAGCTTCTTTGTTCTTTATTAATTTCTTTTCTATGGTTTCTCCTAATTTTATTAAATAGTCAGATTTTTTTTTCAAAGATCATATTTTAAGAACATATGACAGCAAAAGGTAAAGATAATTGACTTTTTCAAGTTAGGTTAATATCTAGGTAATTTTATTTCTTTGCTACATACTTTTTTTTGGTCTGCGTAAGTTTGGCATTTATAGACAGATTTTTAAAATTATGGAGGCAGCTTTTTATTGTTTTTAAAATTAAAGCCTATTTTTTTGCTGCAGTCACCTATATATAAATATTTTAGATTTTATAATATTAACGCTTCCTATATTTCCTTTTCTGTTGCGATATAAAAGTCACAATGACTGGAAAATGAACAGATTTTAAAATACTGAAACACATAAAAGTAGATAAATAAGAGACAATAATAAGATCATGTTTATTTCACTGCAAATAATATTTTTATTTATAAATAACTCATATGTCTCTGAAAATAGATATAGTGCCCACATTTTCCTTATTAACCTGTTATCAATACTCCTGTAACCAAAACCACATGCTTAATATCTAGGTATCTCTTATCTTTGACACTTCTAGACCTTTTCCAATATTCATTTAAAATAAAAATATTACTGCTCATCCTTATAAAAGAAATTTGAATTATGAAATTAAAAAATAAAACTAAAACTAAGCCTTTAAACTAAAGACTTCAAATGTTCAAACTCTGAAATGATCACGCTGTCAAAATGGTGGTGATACAAAGCTTAAAATATTCAAAGTAAATTAATTAATCTCTTTAAAAAGCTTACTTGAAGCCTCAAATAAAGTGATGTTTCCTGATGTTTCATTTAAGAATGTCCTATTATCTACCCCACAGCTACTCAGTCACAGAGCTGTGTTTCTTATGATAAATCCAGCTGGAATTTTGTTGGTTTGGTTTTGGTTTGTTCTAAATACATGAAAATAAAAGCTATTTTGCTAATTTAGAAAATTATGTTCTCTGCTGGAAATATTCAAATAGGATTCCCCACAGTTTGATTTGAAACAGATTCTTCATGTGCAACACCTAACCTAATGGTTTTTTGTTTGTTTTTTAATAAAGTAAGATTAAAAGTATGATTACAATTCAAATAGCTGCAAACACTTTTCATGTCAACTATTTGTCGTTTGATTGACAGACCTACCATAAAAATGTCAGATTTAATGATGACTTATTTTAAAACCACAAATTTTCACAGTTATGCATTGTCTATATTAGCAAATAATTTAAATACAAATGCATCAACCAATAGGACTATACACTTTCATTTTAAAAAGTGATGAGAAGTGTCTTATGGTGACTACTAAATCAGTAAAAGTATTACAAGAGAAGGAATTTTTATGATATGTTTACCTTTCTTCTATATATAAAATATGTTACATACACATGGGGATTTTTCCCTGTACTCAGGCTAGACTGAAACTATGTGCAAGGATTAATACAGTATCATAAAGAAGATAAATATCACCATCAACCAAAAGCTCTATTAAGAGTAGAAAACAATAGAAATTTGATTCAAACTGATTGCTAAACAAGCAAAAAAAAAAACCAAAAAAGCATTCATAACAAATTATTGTTATTTTCACATTAAAAAAACCCATATTTTCAATTATATCCCTTAATTCAATCAGAAATTATTTGATGACATTTTCTCACTGATGTGAAAATACATATGCTTTCTGGAATTGTGCTAATTTTTTCAAAGGAGTCACTTAGGGAAAAAATAAAAAAGATATAGACTCAAAATATTCACCCTTTCTTGACATTAGGGGTACGATGAAATGTTTTAATGTTCGTGTGGAAATTATTCTTAAGTTCAGCTGTGTGTCATGCTTTGAAAGTGTGTCGTGTTGAAAGAAAATGCTTTCTTCTGAAACCTAGCATAGCATGGTTTTTTTTAGCAATACAGATTTATGGAGTCCTGAAAATGAAATAAAAATAATTTAGAAGAAGAAATAGAATTGAGCTCTCTTTTATTTAGCTATACACTGTCTGTCTCCCCAAATATTCAAGTATTTTTTGGCTGTCTACACCCTGTTCTCTGTTTTGAAGTTGCATTTTGTTGAACATTTGAGGAATCAAGCACTGAGACTCTCAGCACAGTGCACAGTCCCACACACACAAACTCCCTGTAACAACATTTTGCTGCAGCTCAGCCACAGCAAAGCCCAACTTTGCTTTCACTGTGTTGAGCAGCTCATCCAGAGGAAGAGTCTTTGCTGAGCTATTGGCATCGAACAGAAAATCCTACCCAAACCTGCTCAAATGAATTTTCCCAGCACTGGGAAACTCCTGCTTGATCTTTACAAGCTTTTTTTTTTTCCACATTTCTTAAATATGTCCAGAGTGGCTTAGTTCATTCATGCTGGTTTGACAGTTGGAAGAAAATATATTGTTTTTCTTTATTACACTAAGGATCAGCTTCAAATGAGCTCATAGGCATTCTTAGCATTACTTGAGAGCTTAGTGAGATAATGGTTTGAAAATCTTCCACAAACCAGTATCCAGAAGATAATACACTTCATAAAACCACTGACTTCATCTTACCACTGTTTAAATCCCTCTAGCATTTAGAGAAATTGGTGTCATTTTTTTCCAATAAAATAACACTTGTAAGGTGTTAAAAGTTCATTTTAAAGTACTGTTGATGGAGTTCACAGGAATTTGCCTTAATAGCTTTTGTAATCCCTGGGTGAAAAAGCAGACCATTTGCTTTAGCAGATTATCTGTTTGGATGAGGTTTTATTTCCAAATAGAAAGCTGTGGAAGGGATTTAGTTTACTGACAAAGCAAAAAAGTAAAGTAATTTCATTAACTATGTTAATTTGGATTTCCCTAGAAAAAAAATCCCAAACTATAGTTTATTACATTTTCAATTACAATTAATCTATTTTTGAAATTCTAATTAAACGCCTGAGTGACAAAAATATGTGTGATTTCGGGGTTTTTTTAGAGAGAAGTGTTATGTACATTTTATGTTTTCCAAATTTGAAGTTGCTTAGCAGATTCTATCTCAGAATTTCATTCCTGATATTGAGCTTGAAATACATCATTCGTTGTTTTCTTTTAAGAAAATAATGTTCTTAACATAAAGTTTTGCTTTCAGGGTCTGTTCTGGGAGAGATGAAAATGGGTGAGAAAAATAGTTTACTTACACCTTTTAGCTTAATGTACTCATAGTGCATCAAAACCATGTAAATTTCCTACTATTCAGACTAGTTTGGCCTTTTGAACTTTTACAGGCTTTCTTTAAATTGCCATCTGTAAGGAATCCTTCATGAGAAAATCTCTCATTCAGGAAATCAGGCTCAGGGATGTAGGGTTTGCAAAATATGAGCTTAGAAGGAAAAGGTATTGGGAAATTGCCTCACTACATATAAATTCCATGCTGGTACTGTAAATAACGTTGCTCCAGATGAAATAAAGTGTGATTCTTTTACCTCAATCTGTTTTTAAAGAAGCTTTTTGGCAGAGACATTAGATGCTCAGAGGATAATTGCACATCATAATCAGAATTTAGGTAATTTCCACAACATGGGGAATTGCTAAGAGAAAGGATTATTCACACCTACAATTCTTTTGTATGTAAGTTTTGAAGAGACATTTGTACAAGAAATAACCAAAACATTAAAAGTAGAATAAGAGTGGAAGAAAAATAGGCCTGATCCATACGTGTCAGGCTAGAAGTTTAAGTGCCTGACCTCACAAGTGTGTACCCTTAGTAGTTCTTTTATATACAGTAATGCCAACCATTGCATGAGACAAAATACTGATTCATAATTCCATAATGAAATATTTTCTGGTGTTGAGAATACAGAAAATGCAAAATGAGGACATTCATTAAAACACATGTTGCTAACATATCTAGCAAATAAAAAGAAATATATTGTAATCATTGAATTTCTGGAGAAGAGTTAAAATAGTCAAGGCATCTTTTCAGACACAGAAATCAGTGAGTATGGCTTCCTCATATTAAGAATGATTCCAGAAATTTAAAAGTTTCATTGAGATGTTCAAATTGATACATTATGCATTATTCCTTCCCTCAGCCTGTTGCTGAGCCCAGACAGAGTCACTTTGCATCTCTGAATTTCCATGTCACCTTTCTCTCTGATTTATTTTAAGACAGTAAGTTCCTTAGCTTGGAGAAATCAGTAGATGTCTTCTTGATGCCTTGTACTATGGACTTGCAGGATCTCCTAGGTTCTCTGGCACAATCATATCACAATTTGTGACAGAAAAGATTAATTTATTAAGGCATCTTAGTAATTCTTTGTAACGAAGGAAGCAAAGGATGACCATCACTGACGTTAAATATATTCTTATTTTTCTTGTGACGATAGCGTATTTTATAGCCATCTAATGAAAATAAGATCCTCATCTTAGGCTTTTGAAAATTCTCATGTGAAAACGGAGGGAAATGAGACTTCTTTTGTCTTGATGCAACAGTGCTTGATGGCCTGCTTCTTTGCACATCCTTTGTGGCTACACAACCATGTCCTTGTGGATACAAAAAGAAGTATTTTTTGAATATACTTTAAAGAATATTTTACCAATATCAAATTGTGTCCTCCTGTGACAGAGCCAAAACTACTTCAAAATCAATCACAGTTTGACAATGTATGCCCTGCAGCATTGAAAAGAATGTGTAAAATAGGTTTTTTAAAAAACATAAGAAGGGCAGCTCTCCATCTTCCGTTAAAAGGACACAGAAAGATATTTTATAGATTCTAGTCCCTTGAACCAAGCTGTGCACAATTTTCTGCCCCTGTAAAAGAAGCATCTAATGACTCCCATACTCACCTGCCTCTTCCCCTTGCTTCTAGTGAAATCCCTACTGTGCTACCAGTACAATCAGGACCAGATTTTGGGGCTGTGATTTTCTTCATGGGTTATGAAGTGACTTGCCAATATCTCAGCACCTCTGTCCAGCTTTATTGTTAGCACCATCTGAGAAACCTTGCAATGTGGTCTGTTCAGGGAGATGCATTCAGTAAGATCTGTAATACTGCTTAGGCAGAGCAATTCTGGGGAAGCATTTTTATTTGTGTGCAGCAAAAGTTCTAAATCGGAGGCAGGGTGACAGAGTGATTGTGTATTCTTGGAGTATGGCTTCTGATAATCATGTGGGAAATGACACATTTTTTGAATGTTAGAGTTTACTTCCCAAGAGAACCATTGCAGCATTCGTGTATTCCCAAAGGCTTTCCTGCTTGGAATGCAAAGCAGTTTGCAATACTTGTTCATATTTTAATTGATCTCATGAATTCCAATTTGCAAAAGTATGCATGTCAGGTCTATATTTGGCAGAATAAAAGTTTTATTTCAGTCCTTTGAGGGTGGTCACAAAAGTCAATGCTACAATTGCAGGGTTTAAGATGTATAAATTTAACTTTCCAAAAATTGTATTTACTACCTTTTTATAGTGAATGAACAAGAAACCAGAAGAGAGTTTAAGGCTACCTCGGTGGAAAAGGAAGAGCCCCTATAAAAAAAAAGGAAATGGTAGGTAACTTATTCAACTGACTGAGGACTGATTCCTTTAATGAGGATAAAGGCTGAGTATGTGATAGGCCAGTATCACCCCAGTCCTGAAGATTTAGGATTTGTCTGTAAACTTTAAAATATAAATATGCATATTTTTTTTGCCTTCTGAGTTTGTGCATTGATTTTATATTGGTTATTTTCATTATCCTCACAATTTTTCCTTAAGAATCCATTTTTCCATTAAATGCCTTGCTAAGTCAGAAGGAAATATTAAGGAAGTGAAGTCAAATTGATAATAACTATTCACTACACCCTGGGAATACAGGATCTACCAAACTTTGCCTTTTTCCAATTTTGCAGATTACTTTGGCAGTCTTTTTTTCTTTATGTTGTACACAGGCACCACTTTATTGCAGCTCACAAAAACAATCCAGTGCCCCTTGATGCAAGGTGAGGTACATATTTTGAGTGCATTTTCTTTAGTGCTTCAGCAGCATTTGTTCTTGTCACTCAGTGGAATAATATGACAGAAACAAAAGATAGTGCTTCCTGCTTGCTAAATACAAAATGGTCTGCACACAGCTCAGAGAACTCTTGCTTGTTTTGTTTTTGAAAGTGCTTTGTGGGAAATCAAATGGTAGTGAGAGACAGCGCTTCTGTAATTATTTTCTGATTTGATGTAGACCTGACAGACCTCCTGGGAAAAGGAAATAAATCTTTCTATTTATTTTTTTAACATTTTTATGAATTTTTAGCCTTTATATACAACAAAAAGTGATAGATACAAATAGAATTCATATAACATAAAATAGATAACCCCATATAATTGATATACAAAATTAAGGAGCAGTGCCATAAAAATAATCCTCAGAAATATGAAACAAGGAAATCTGTACTGTGAAAAAAATTAGTGTAGCAGTGATTAACATCATAATTGTATTCACTGTGTAGGTTGCATTTTACCAGTAAAAAAATTGAAATAGAGCAAGCTAATATTTCTAATTTACATTTAAATACTTTCTATAAAACAAACAGTCATGCAATTAATGCCTGAGGGAATATATCATCATAAATATTCTTCTCAGATAATACCAGAGTACTTATAATACAGAGGCTACATATTTTTATTAACTGCTTTCACAAGAATAGCAAAATTTATATTTCATAATCCTTTATCTCTTTGCTTCCTAAAATTCTTAGGGTTTTTTTCAGCAAATTTTTATGGAATTGAATTAGGAATTAAATCAATGAGATTTAGGAGCAACAAATATGATTACTGTAACCCAGGAAAGTGGAAAACACACACAAGCTCAAAAGAAATTTAATTCAAATGTCATTAATAATGTAGTGGTGGCTACTTGTCTTTTGAGTGGAAATATGAAATTTCTCTTGGAAGTTTTGTTCCTGATATACATTTCTGATAGATTTTTTTTTTAATGTATAAAAAGTTTACATTTCGCATTGCAACAGTGTGAAAACCTAGTCTGAAGAAGAGATGAGACTGTGTGAATTTGTAACGCAGAAGCAATTTTTTCACTATTGATAATTCATTCATACATCCAGAAAATACTACAGAAGTCTAATGGAGATGCTAATTTGTTAGTATGGAAAAAATTAAGCCTACCTTTTATGTGCCATGTATCCTGACATAATCACAATGAGCACTGTGAATTAGACTGTGATGGAAAATGCTAAGTACATGTAGCTAGAACATTAGGAAGTTGTTTACTTTGGGAAAACAACTGTAGTCTGGGCTAGGCTTTGTTTTATTTTTTGACAGAAAGCCTCAGGCAGCTGAGAGACTAAAACAAAATAGTAACTGTGATCACTACCTTCAACCAAGCTTCTCCCTTGTGAGAGGTTTCACAATAAGGAGAGGCTGTTCTTATAAGTGCTTGCTAGCATTTGGGAGACAGAAGAGAGGGACATAATGCCTTCTATATTTTCTCACTGCCAGAAGATTTTGTGAAATGTTCCCATTCGCCTCACAGAGGTGAAGAAGGAAAAGTGGCCATTCTCTTTTATTCAAGGTGTGAGATGTCAGAATGATCTGTGCTATTCCTGTCAGGTCCCTGTGCATGTGTGTACAAAGAGCACTGTGCTGATGTCAGCAGTTTTGTAATCCCACAGAGCAGAATCTTAGAGTATAGAATGGTTTGGGTTGGACAGGAGGTTAAAATCCTCCAGTTACAGCCCCCCTGCCATGGGCAGGGACACCTTCCACTAGACCAGGTTGCTCTGAGCCACATCCAACCTGGCCTTGAACACTTCCAAAGGTGGAACATCCACCACTTCTCTGGGAAACCTGTTCCTGTGCCTTACCACCTTCACAGTAAAAAGATATTTCCCAATATCTAATCTAAACCTGCTCTTTTTCTGTTTGAAGCCATTTTGCTTTGCTTCTGTCTCTACATGCCCTTATAAAAATTTTCTTTCCATCTCCCCGGTAGGCTCCCTTCAGATACTTGAAGGCTGCTACAAAAATCTCCCTGGAGACTGCTCTTGGCTGAACATCCCCAACTCTCATAGAGAACCCATCTCTTATTGTAGTCATTCCAGCTAAATGTTAATACATAAATGCCAGACAAGACAAGACAGCACAAAACCATTTTACACATGTTACCATTTTACACATTTCACCATTTTACATTATAAAATGTTTATGTGGTTTTGAATTCACTTTTTATATGATGGACAAATAAATTATATTACATTTTCATCTCTGTTCATCAGGATGTTCACAATCCCTCAAAATATTCCCTTTCTTACTCTTGTTAGATCTGAGTACTTTTGGATAATTAGGAGGAAAAAATGGCCTTTCAAACGCAGAAATGTAAACTCATTCTCAGGATTTTTTAAATTCTGGTTGCATAACTATTCATAGAATAGTTGCATAGCAGTAATTTATAAAGAATTGTCTTACATTAAGTCAGACTTTCTACAAAAAACTTTCAATTGTTCTGGAGAAAAGAAAAACTTGTCAATTTATTCCAGTCACGTCATCTGCAAATTTATCTGTAAATATGTCTCAAACCAGGGTCCCCTATTTTCAAAATGTTTAATTCTTCCACTGAATTTTTTCTAACCTGAGCAGCGAAGTCTACCCAGATTTGACTTTAATGGACAATAAGTTGATGCAGAGAGAAACTAGGCATAATTAAGCCCTGCATTTTTAACAGTTTTCCTCTTCATATCTTCACTCCCAAACCATTCTTTCTCATTTGTTGATTTTCCATTCCATTGCTGTCTGGCTGCAATTTGAACATTATCTGAGATAAGACTGAAAGGTTTTTCTTGTGATAGTTCCATGAAGCCAAACACTGACTCATTTCTTCTGTATATCAAAGTCTGAAACAGATCAAATAAAACCAGTCTGAGAAATATTTCACTCTCTCTTTTCTCCTCTCTTGGAGACATTGATGTATGTCTCTTGGGAAAAAAAATATCCTGCTCTCCCATCCGTGGTGCTGACACATTGGTCTTGTCACTGTGCAGTGACTGATAATAATAATGGTTGAAATCACTTTCAGATATACTCATGGCCAAATATGGTCTAAACTGAACTTGAAACATTGTTCATGCCATAATTGCTAGAGGAAAATGCTCTTCATGGTTTCTGTTGTTACTGTTTTGTTGGGGTTTTTTTAATGTCCCTCTCCGAACTGCGCAATAAAACAGTAAGAAGGCTGTGCTAGTGACAACCATGTCAGGAAATTCATGTCTAATTCAGATTTACCTGCCATTTTTGAGATGCAGAGATTTATCCATGTCTCTATAGATAGTTGTATCTAGGTTATAGATAAATAATTGCATTTCAGATTTTTTCTCTCTAAGATCTTTAAGAAAATGAGCCATGGGAGCCATCCTCCACAGGGTCCCATGTTTGCGTTCTAAACAAGCCCTACCAAGCTCAGAAATTTTGATTTGTACCTTTGGTGATTTTAGCCTTGCTGTCATGCTGATTGCCATGTATAAGGTGAGGGCTTTTGTAAAGCATTAAGGTGTGACCAACAGAGCACTGGCTCAAACAAGGCCCCTTTAGGAAGGCTGGGGGTCAGGAGAGCTGTATTGTCTTGCAGACTCCTAGGATGACAATCTCAAGACAGCTGTTGGCAAACAATATTTTCAAGATACTATTGGTATGAAGGTAAGCTTTTAAACAGCAGCGGAAGTGCCAAAGCCTGAACAGACATGGGACTGATTAGGAGTGCCCCTTAGTCACTCTTAATATTAATGTCAGAGAACAAGGGTGCTTTTGTATTTAAAAATGTGGACAAAGGCACAGAAGTCTGAAGCTCAACTCTTTCCAGACATGCCTCTCACTTTCAAACATGATTTAATGGTGCTTTTCTAACAGTAAGATAAAAGTAACTGTACTCAGTCTCCATCTTAAAATTGGGACAGGCTATTAAGAGAACTGGAAAGCCTCTAGATTAACAGCTGCATTGAAATGTTTTATTTAGAAGAGCAAAAGAGGCTGAGAAAGACTATAACCACTGCCTCTGAGTATCTTTCTATGCTAACCTGTGAGGGAAAATTGCTGAAATGAACATGTTATCCTGGTAAAGGAGCTCCTGAGCACTGGAGTGAGATAGAGCCAGGCTGGAAATACTCTTGCCTTCATAGCACTGAGGTTGTGGAACAATGTTTCAGAAGGAGGAGCAGTAAAGGATTTCATTAGTTCTTAGACCATTTATGAAAGATATAGAACATAATTCTTCACCATGACAAAGCATGAGATTTACAAACATTTCAATTCTTGTACTTGTGGTCCAGACAGAGACACACAGAAAATAAAGCTGATCAAAGGAGGTGATTGTCCTGCTCTACTCTGCTCTGGTGCAGCCTCACCTTGAGTACTCTGTGATGTTTTGGGTGCCAAAATACAAGAAAGATAGGAAAATGTTAGAGATTGTCCAAAAGAAGTGAAGAATCTGGAGGGAAAGCTGTGTGAAGAGTGGCTGAGATCACTTGGTCTGTTCAGCCTGGAGGAGAGGAGACTGAAGGGAGACCCCATCATAGCTACAGCTTCCTTCCGAAGGGGAGAGGGGCAGGCACTGATTTCACTCTGGTGGCCGGTGCTGGGACCCAGGGAATGGAGATGAATCAGGGGAAATTCACCTTAAACATCAGGAAAAGGTTCTTTGCCCAGAGGGGGATTGGGCATGGGACAGCCTCCCTGCTGAAATAGTCACAGCACCAACCTTGACAGAGTCCAAGAAGCATTTGGACAATGCTCTTGGCAAGATAGAGTGACTCTTGGGGGTGTTCCTCTGCAGGAGCAGGAGCTGGACTTGGATGATCCTTGTGGGTCCCTTCCAGCTCAGGATAATTGATGTTTCTTTGATCCTGTGACCCCTTAAGAATGACTTTGTCATCATCCTCTATGATACTGCTGTTTCAGAACAATCAAAATGCTTCTATTTTTAGTGCTGGTAACCTGACATAGTTTATGGATACTAAGCTGTGTTTGAAATAAAACGGCATAAAACAGCAGGGCTAAGATCAGCTGTTATTCCAATTGTTTATGAGATGGAGAGGTAACTTTAGTCTTGGAGATACAGTTATCCAGGAGGCACAAGGAGCCATGAAGTTTAAAATTAAAAATAGCATGCCATTGAAGTGTGATGAAGTTATAACAGCTTTATGGCCATTTCTCCAGTAGGCTGCCTTTGCTTTACAGGCCTTGGTGTGCCATTAAATTCACTATGAAAAGCAAGCTGGGAAAGAGCAGAGAAATTTCACGTCAATAAATAAATGGAGAATTAAAATTGTTCTTTGTGAGGGAGTCAAAGGATTTGGCTAATAACAATATTAATCTTTTTCTAATTCTGCCTTCTTTCCAGCTAGCGTATGGATGTGGTCTTATTTTGATGAAACATTAGCTGGCAGTAGAAAATTTAAAGAAAGCAGATTAGCATTATGTACTACAAACACTATGGTTTTCAGTGCTTTTATACCTTAAAAATATCAGTGAGGAAAAAACAAATCAATCTGAATTCCCAGGGAGTATGGTAATGCCCAGATTCAGGAGAATCGTTAAGTCAAAGCTTTTCTATTAACTCTGACATGCAAAATTAAATTTTGCCCATACAAAAGCTACTATATTTCTTGCTGTTGAGGCTTACCAGTTTTTCTAAAATGCATACAGAAAGACTCAGGAAAAAAGGAAGAAACAGTCTCAGTCCATCCCAAGATGACTAGAGGATAGGTTGCTTCTGGGCATTTATAGAAGTTGAAACCCAAACCCTTAACAACCCCAGACCTGTAGGCCTCAGCTCTATGAAAATGTTCTGTGGTCCCATTTTGTTACTGCCTAAGCTTGAGGATTTGCCCTGGGACTTAGAGTGGCTGACAATTTTTCAGTTTGACTTTAATATTATTTTAAATCACTGAAATAATTAATTTTAAGAAATTCTTCATGCTCTGTTTTTGCTGTAAGGGAATTACTAGACAGGTTTAGTGAAGCTTACCAAGCTTTAGTTTTTAAGAAGAAAATGGCAGTCTGAAAGCAAGGCTTTTCTGCGCAAGAAAACAAACATTTTTTGCTGGCACTTGACAAATGAGGGTGTAACTGAAGAAGGCTTGAGAAAAGGAGAATCCTGAAGACACATGGCTAATTGATAATCCAATTTGCTCATGCTCAAGAGATATTTTCATCAGCCAGTCACTTTTTGCACAAAGCTTGTCATGCGTTTAACCAAAAGATTCCCAAAAAGATAACTCATTTATCTTATTTTATATTACTTTATTGATTTTATGCTATACCATATCAAATGTTATGATTACAGTTTGAAAAACATCATATCCCTGTGGCTTGAAAAAAGAATTCTTGAATGTCCTCCAGCAAGATAAAGTACATTGTTGAAATTATATCTATTGAAAAAGATTTCTGAAGGCAAGAGATTATTGAAGTTAGCAAGCAATTCAGCAAATTAGGACAGAATTTCAGTAAGCATCCAGATTAAATTAGTGAGGAATTCTGTATTATAATTGGGGTGCAAAAAATTTTCATATTCTCATAGTTTTGACCCTTGGAATGATCACCTACAGTCATGAGAGTGCAGTTAAACAGTGTCGTGTCCTTGTGAGGTATCTGCACTGAAAAGGGGCAACAGTGGTTCCTGTTAGTATTCTGCACCTGTTATTTTTTTCTATACTACTCTGAATGAAAATCTGTGATTAAAAGGTCTGTGAGTTTATATTTCATAGTGTAAAAACCAGGATGCATCTGGCATTGCCTATGCTGTGATAGGTCTTTGGCAGCAGTCCTTTTTGTCTTGTTCAGAGATAAACACAGATGAAAATGAATGGAGGCATCACATGAATGAAGTTGTCTGTGACACCTGAGGAAGGTAGCTGTGGGTTGTGACATCATCTCTTGGTGAGAGAGGGGAAAGATTCATATAGAAATTGTCTCCCTCTGTCACAAAGTTCACTAAACAGTATTGATGAAATGTTCTTTTGGATCCCTCAAAATAATGCTAATTTGAAATTCCTAAAGCAACTGGAGTTCATAGTGGGCATGCATAAAACCTGGGTCTAAGGTGATAGCTACTTATTTTCAAACAAGAGAGATGTTCATATATGGACCAGAATTTACAGTATGTGATGTAATACCAGTGCCTGTATTGCATTTCATTACTGGTGGCAATGAAGCAACTTCAGATACCTCTGTAGTACAAAAGAGAACCCTGACTATTATGCCTTCTAGAGGTATGGACCAGGAACAGACTTAAGATTTAAAAACCCCCAAACAAACAAAATACCCCAACAAACACTCCTAAACTTTTTGGAGACAATGGATCGAAAATCCATTGTCCTTTCAAAAATGAGGGAGTTTTACATTGCAGGATGGAAGAGATGTAAATTCAAGTCTTTATCATGATTTTGAATCATATTTAAAATAGTCACATCTTGTGTCCACTGTAAGACAGGAGCCCAGATCAGGAGACTGCCATGATATACCAGGGTGCCTGGAAAGAGGTAATTTAGTCATGTAGATGAGGATTTTGTGCCTTGCCGTTACTCCCAGATGGAAATAAAGCCGTAGAGAGCTTTTAGCCTTTGGCATGCTATCGGTTGGCCTCACACTTAGCAAAACAATGCAGTCTCCTTTTCAATTCAATATGTGTGATTTCTTCATTACCTGTTCTCAGACATGTAAAGTAACACATTTTTAAATGAAATATATATGGTCATTTAATATGAAGTTAACATTTTATTTGATATATTTAGCTCTGTGTTTCCACTGAGGGACAGTTAGTCAGTACATTGCATATTTTGTGTCTTCCAGTGTTTGCTGGAAGTGAGTAACAAATAATAATAAAGAGGAATAAAGTACTGGAATATTTGAAATATTCTTTTGCTACAACAGACATGGGGAGTAGAATATTAATTTTAATATTTACCTACTAGAACAGAAAAAATTTATTAAATAAATGATTTCTTTCTATTGGAAGAATCAATTATATAATGAAGCAAAACCCTCCTGCAATACTTATTGATCTCCTCAGGGTTTTTCTGTGCCAAAAATAAAAAAGTATTTTTAACAAATTTTCTTCAATTGCTTTTACTGGGCTATTTTTCCTCAAATCCTTCTACAGTTCTTGGTTTATCAACAAGTAACACAGTCTTTAATTAAGACCAACCCAAACCAACAAACCCAAACAAAAATATTATTTATTATATACATCTTCTTTTCTTTAAAAAATGCAAACACCAACCTTTCTTAAGAATTAATTTTGCTTGATGTGACAAAACTTACGATGCCTTATTGAAAATGCAAGGTTTTTTTATTGAAATATTTTTTTATTCTGGTACTTTAGTCAGTAAGAACAATGCCTTTAGAAAAATATTTTTAGTTCATCACAGAAAAATATGACCTAAAGGGAAGTGATTGCAGCTCATTGCAAGATTTCCAGTGGCACCTTAGTCTTGCATGCTTCCAGGATTATTACAGTGGTGATAATGACTTAATCACAACTAAATTTAACTTGAGTTGTTATGTTTCAAGTAACAGAATGCAAGATAGATCTCATGCAAAGCTCCTTGCATACTGATATAGATTTCAAAGCTGCCGCTGTTCTGTAAATAAATCTTATAGATGGTAGCAAAATACCAGCTTAGAAAGTACCTAGCACTCTGCCTCCTACTCTGTCTTTTAAATGTACAAAGTATGGTAGTATATAAAAATTGCAGTTATTTATATTTTTGGAGGATAGTAGCTGATGACTGGAAAATAAGAAAAAAAGGTACTGAAAAGATTTTAAAAAAGTGATATAAGCAAAATTGTGTCTATTAAGTTGACCTCAACACTGAGAACACATTTTTGAAACAAAGAACAATCAAGGATGGAAGTAGTTCAAAAGTGGTAAAATGAGATAAATTGAAAAGTTGATCATCAAAGGTTAATAGTGTTTCAGTAATGTTAAATCTTTTCTGCTAAAATGATTAATTTCTGAGATGAAATTAATTCAGTGTATCTGTATTAATTTAAAAAAAATATCTTCTGCTGTGTTTTTCAATATGATTTTACTGTCCATGATGGAAAGTAAAGGGATTGATAGAAGAACTAGGAATTGTATGAGAAACTAAGAAGGCTATTGTGGATTATGCCTAAGGCATATTAACAGGAATAACATCTCTCAGAAGTTGATTCTGAGATTGTTCCTGTTTCATGCATTCATTAGTAACACCAGGATATGAACAAATAAAAGTCTGTATGTTTTTCTTAATTTGTGAGTCCCTGACACTGCCAAGATGACGAAAATATCTTACAAGAGGGTTCAAATTTCCTTTCCGACTGATGGGTAAGAAAATTGATGGCATAAAGTTCAAAAACCTCGTAGTCCAAACACTTCTAGTCTGAGGTAAAAATTAAATAGCCAGAAATAAAGGAGGGGAAAGAGACCTATCTGTTTTGACTGATCATGTAACAACTGTGAACCATCAAGATGACACAGCTTTGAAAAAAATCTCATGAAATTCAAGGATGGAGTAGTTGAACTGCTTTCAGGGTCAGAGGTGGGAATGATCATTCTGCAAGACGTTGAGAAAATTTTGATGTGTTCTGATGTACCAGTGATTTGGAACACAGTCTAAAAGAGCTTAGTAAAGTTATCAGAGCACTGAAAAAACTGTATTATGAAGAGATATTAAAAGAGGTTGGTTTATTTGGCACAGTTTGACCAAAAAAGGCTAATACATTATATGAAGCAAATACAGGGAAGCAAAACAATTATTTAAAAGAAATTTAATGTTGTAGAAGATCAAATGTTTAAAAATTAGTTGAGAATTAATTTGATTGAAAGGCTGAATATGACTCCTAAATTTGCAAAGAGCAACATTTTGAAAATCCAGCAGTGGCAAGGAGATATTTCTCCTTTTCCTCTTACTTTTTGTTTAGTTTATAAACTTATGGGAAAGAGCATGTAACTAAAAGATAAAGCTAAATATGCACATTTGGTTTGGTAAATTGAATTTCTGACATGAAACTACAGGCATCTAATATGTTGATATCTCCAAGGGGATCTGAAAGAAGATAGCTCATTTTCTTTTTGTGCTTGTAAGAGTTTCATGTTTCAGAACTTCAGAATCTCTGTGAAACATCGAGGTGCTTCTGACCCTGGAAGTCCCTTTGCCCTTCAGCTCTCTTGGTTGTGATTTTTGTCCTTGGGAAACACAGGAGATTACAGCTGAGGGCAGGAAATAGATAGAGGAAACTTATCGTCCTCTGCACGTTTTATTTCTTCAGCTTTCTGGCATTTGTGTTCATATGTCATGACTACACCAAACACTAACAAAAGGTGTTAAAATGGAAAATAAAAGAAAGAACTGGGACTATTTTTCATCTCTACTGTAGAACATGCTCTATACTGGGAGTCTTATTTAAAATATTCCTTCCTATTGCAGACACCTGGGACATTGGATTGTGGTGGAACGTGCCTTTGAATCCAAGCGATATTTTCCTATGTTGCACAATGGCTGCATATTTTTAACCTTTTTACAAGAGCTAAAAGTTAGTGAACTTGGGTTTTGAAAAGCATTTTTATGGCCAGGTATTCCTATCCTATTTCTGTGGCCTTTCTGAGGTATTCAGAATGAAAACCTGAAATGGTAGACGCCTGGGGTTTAGAAGTCAAGTGTCCCCTGTATCTTCTGTAACATTTAACATTCTGTCTTAAAGATACCAACTTGCATTTAAATTCATGAATTTTATGATCAAAGAAGTGGAATACAACTCTATTAGTTGGATTTTACTTCTCTTTTATGGAGCTTTCAAGAGTCTAGAGCAGTCCAGAGCAATATCTGGTAAAGAGATCTAAGCAAATTTTGCTTCATGTGTTGATTTGATATAGTGACTAGGGTACCATCAGCTTAGTCAGATATGAAAAATCCTAACATTTCTTCTTCTGAGAAATTGCCTCTCTACAATAACTACAAGGTGGATGCCAGATTCAAGCCTAAGGTTAGATGACTTAGACATTTGTGTCTCAGCTTTAGTTGCAGCAACTCAAATCCTAAATACTGTTCAAAGGCCAGAGGCCATCAAGTCCACTGTATCAAGCCAGCAAGTTTTTTAAATACACAAGTTATTGAGTATTTAAATGGAAATGTATATTAAAATTTTTGCAAAATTTCAAGAGATTTGGAATCAATTTTTTTGTATCTGTTTTTATGGTTACAGCCTCAGACTATTAGGTATAAAAGTATTTCTGTCTCCCACTGATTAGAAAGCCAGCAGGTGACTCTTGATTTGAATGAGTTGACTTGAAGTTCAACTCTATCTTTCCATTCAGTGACAAAATATAGTCCTGGGTACAAAAATTAATTAGATTTTACAAATTACTGTATAGTGCAATAGCACTTCATCTTAGAGATAAGCTATTTCAAATGAATCATTGCCTTTCTGCTTAAAAGAAGAAAATCAAGGAGAAAAATGACAATGCTAATGTGAAATCCTTTCCAATTTTGATGATGAATTTCAGCTCTCTTTTCTGCTATTTATTGTGGAATGGCAACATGGCATTCAGCAGCACAAAGACTGGGTTGTTTCTCACCATGTTCACGTGTGATTTTGGGTGCCCAGTGGAGTTTTCACAATATAACATTACAGATGACTTCAGGTATAGACGTTTGAGTCCCCTTGGCTGAAACAAAAATGTCCCACAAAACACCTAATCCAACCAAACATCTCAGGAAGGATGAAATAATTGTGATGGTTATTAGAACAGGAGTGAAGCAATTTCAGAGCAGCTAGGGCAGGATCAGGCCCTGTGACTGACTGGAGGCAGCTGCTCTAAAATTCTCCTTCAGGGGAATAAAATCCTATTTCTTTTGTTGATTTGGCTGAAGAAGAATTCACAAAAGAAATATTTTAACTGAAAGGCATATTAATATTTTCTATTGCTTTTGCCTAAAAACAATTTAAACAACTTTTATTGAAGCAACTTTACTTTCCCATATGCATATAAATATTTATTCTCTTCAGCTCTGAAGAACTTATTGATTCCTATTGCCTTGCTTTCTTTTGCTTCTAACACAACCTCTCTTTGTCTTGCATTCTATCACAAAAAAAAAAGCTCTGGAAAGTCTGACAAGCTAGTGTACTACTGCCTATTCTGCCTACAATATTCTTTAGGGATAAAGATATTTTGTATTGTATTTAGATATTCTATCTTCATACCACTGCTATATATTGAATTTCGAGTGCCTTAAGTAGCTGATGGCTAGTAATTACCTGTATAATATACACTGGGGCTTGGCTATTGCATATGTAACTCCCTCAGCTACACTGCATAGGTAATGTTTGGTAAATTGAATCAGTACAGCAAGTACTGATATGAAGTGGGTGAGATGTTGTGGTTAGAAGCAAGTGTACCTGAGTCCTGTGTGGTGCTTCTCTCCTTTTCCACGTGGTGTTTCCCTTCCTGTCCCCTCTCCTTTTTCAAAAAAAAGCAGGCTGAGAAGGTGCATTCTACATAGCAGTCAGCAGCCACAGCCCCAGGTCTGTCAGCAACTCTGAGACAAAGCCATAAACAGTGGCAGTTGTTGATGGAAAAAATAAGAGTCCAAGATTAGTCTTGGGATTGTGCTCTCCTGCCAGCCAGGAGAGCAGAAGCCCAAGACTAATCTTGGAGACTTGGACCTGTACCATTGCACACAAATGTACATGGAATTTGGGGTGACAATATCATAAGGTAATTTTTTTTTTCATTTTTGCAGATTATACCATTTTTTCTATCCCTTAGCTTGAAATGTTTAGACCAGAAATCTTTTATGTTTTTAATCATCCTAGAATAACTAACACATTTTTTCCTCTCTACCTTAGCAATTACAGCAAGGAAAAAAAACCCTGTTATAATCTGAATAATAAGCAGGTTTGGTGGAACCTGGCATATCTGCAGTGTCTTCTTCTCACTTTTATTTCTTGTAAAAGCAAAGAAAAGGAGGCATTTGATAAGAAGATTTCTGTTATTCTGGGTTCCTGTTTTCTTTTTAACTTCAAAAGAGGTATAGTTGTTTTTGATAGCAATAGTGCTTTTCACTAAAGAAAAAGATTATTGCCTAGCAGACATTAACTTGTGTCATGAGGATAATTATCTTTTCTTAAATGTGAGAAATGTTTGGATTTGTGGCTAGCTGAATCTGTTGACGCTTGCAAAAGAGTTTAGTGTGATTTACAGGAGGAGAACACCAAGTCTTCAGAGTTCAGTATCTCTTTATTGCGCTTAATATTCTTGTGAAAAAATGCCTTTTGAAAGCCAGCATAATCCCTATGAGTAATCTCCTTAAGAAAACTTTGGCAATGTATTCCTGGCCTGAATTCTCCTCTGGCATGAATGATGCAGCCCACATAGCTGATTCTTTGTCACCAAATACCTACAGGCTGTAAATCACACAAAGCAGAAGCGAGCATAATGCTTGACAAAAATAACCCATATTTTCTAATTAAAGTTTTGCTACTTTGGCTCAGTAAGATGAAGTCAAATTAATCACTGTTTTTTAAAATACTAGAATATCTGAAGTTTAGAAAGAACTTGAGATCTAAATCTTTATCTGAAATTAACACCTATATACATTTTGGGCTGAAAGCAATCAATTTGAAAACACCCTGGACTTTTGCAGTTGTTTAGAGAGCAGTCTAGAGAAGGACAGATGTTCACCCATGAGTCATTTTCTCTTCTGAATTGTTGCCATCGGTGGCAATAAACACTTGTAATATTTAGCTTAGATGCCTTCCTAATCTTCCCTAAAAATACCACTGCCTTCATCATTGTCCATCCTGACAATGTCCCTGCTCAAATGATATTGGTATCTTAGAAAGCAAGAGTAAAAGTATGTTTCACTTTTGTGAAAGATTTGTGCAGTTACTGTGCAGGAAGTTTTACTTCTGTACTGTACAGTTCTTCCTGAGCACACATATATAAATGACTCTGCATAGCATAACAAAAGAACACTTACACATTTTCTGTAGTATAACAGCCACGTGGAGACAAGCTTGGAGACAAGCTGAGGATTGTAAATTCAGCTAGATGTGAATTCACATAGCTCTAAGACAAAAATGTAGGGCATATTTATTGCACTGGTGAATTCATTCTGGAGGTAAAACAATTACTAAATCCATAGCGTTGGCATAGATAACCAATTTTTCTTCCAACCTTACAGCAGAAAAATATCTACCCAGAAGCCCATTTTAAAGTCAATTTAGAAATATTGTAAGGAGGTTATTAACAAGTGAAGGGTGGGATTTTTTGCTGATCTATATATCATTAGAAAAGTCACTTTAGTAATGAAGCATTTGGGTCTAGAATTTGTACTTTAAATGTTTTTTAAACATTTCTATTTGTATCTTGTTTTGAAAACTGCAATTGTTCCTGCAGTTTCACCACCCAAGCAACTTTTCTTCTGCCTGGTATTGTACTTATGAACCTGCTGACCTGTTTGATACTTTATCTTGAAAAATTGGATGTAGTACAGGCTATGAAAATAAGCAGGTGCACACATTTTCTAGCATTTGAATATTTTAATCTTCCCATATCAGTGCTGCTTTGAGGTGCGATGGCTTTGTGTTGTTTGGGATTTTTATAAGGAAAAAAATATCTAAATCAAGGATGCAAATACCCAGTAACCACAGATAAACTAGATACCTTTAAGAATTGAACACGCATCAGCTTATTTGTAACCTGATGCTCTGTTACTGAAATAATCTCTGAAACAGCACTTGTTAGGAATGTACAAGTTACTGTGTTTTCCCTACCTTTAACCTTTGTGGCATACAGGGAAATAAAATCTTGTGATTAGAAGATAAAAATGGACACCATCAATGACAAAAATGTATAACTCTAAGAATATTTTCCTTACAGGAAATAGACCAGAAAGATTGTTTATTATCTGAATAGATGATCAGAAGGCACAAATCAAGTACATGCCTGACATTTTAATATTTCTGCTAGAAATAGACAGTTGTCTTGTTCCTTAGACAAAACTCTAAAATAAATTTTAAAAAAGAAGAAATTTACTGGAACTAAAATTGTGCTATCATCTGTTAAGGCTATAGGCAGACCAGGTGTTGCCCCTTCTCTGATACTGAGTTGTAGACTGGTTTAACAGAAGCACTTTGAAGATAATTTTTTCATATTAAGTAGTTAAATTTTGTCATACAGGTCAAGGCCTTGTTATTAAAATGCCTGCTTCTCTCATGCTTTTATGATATATATTCAGTTTAAAGGAGAAAATGACAAACTGGTGTCAGGTGACCATATCTTTTATTTTCTTACCAAAGTCTCATAGCTGCCCCTTCTGCCCTCTAAGCGATAAAGTCAGACATAGAAATATTGGCAATATGTTCAGAAACACAAGTATCTCTTTTATGAGAGAGCCCATCTAGAACATATAAGCTATATTATCTTTAGCAATTACAGCATTTTTTGCCCCTGGCTAGATGCACTCACTTATGTCATTACAGATGATAGAGATAAATGAGCATTGTGCCAGAACCTGCCCCCAGTGCCCAATCTTTTCCATTTCTACTTTTCCTTGTATCTCTCCATCTATTGCCCTACATACTGTGTTCAATTCATCTCTGCTCCTTTGCAAAGAGAGTACAAATAAGGTGAGCAAGCTACAAGATATTAGCATATCAGATCAGGAATGCTAAATATGTAACAGCTCAGCTATAAATGAATACAGAAATAGAAATGTAACAGAAAATCAGTGCTTTTGTTTTTGTGGAAGTTTGATTTAGGATTCAAATTCATTGCAGAGAGCTGTGAAGTTAAGAAATCAATAAGAACAGGATGCTAACTCCAGTAAGAAGATCGGGGTGCAGCAAAAGCACAAGATTTTTCTGGTTTCCCATGAAAGGTCTGCCAGTCCCATCATTGCTTTATCGTCCCTGAATTCTACACAGAAACAGCAAGAGAATATATACAGTACTCAAAGCAAATGAGCTCTAAAAAAACTGCAGAAATTACCATAATTGTACCATAAAAGAAAATTCTCCCCTTTCTCCATCTACTCTAAAACAATGAGATTATAATGAATTATAATTTCTTGCAACAGGATGTCTAATCTGCATGAAGAATTCTTGTAATCCCAACAATGCAGTGCAGTAGAAAAGCTGAAATAGAAACATTGTTTTCTGTCTTGTTGTGTCTCTTCCTATCCTGATAACATTACATTTTGTAAGAAAGAAGAAGAAAAAAATATTTGAGATAGCATAAAATAAAACAATAAATACCCTCATTTACAGACTAAAATAAGGAGAAAATACTTTTTAAAACTGCTAGGTTTTGGTATATAGTAAATATACTGTATTTCTGAAGTGCTGCTTTAACCTGATATTGGGCTGCTTTCAGCAGAGTTCACCATTCAGGAAAACAACATGAATGGCAAAACACTCCTTCAACTCACATCAGGCCACTCTATTGATAGAAGAGGTTTGGAGAAAAAACAAACATCAAAATTCCAGGTTTCCACATGCACCCTGAAATCAAAGAAGTTTAGAGTTATGTTCAGGGAATAACCCATACAATTTCCCTTACCTGAATATTCTGCGTGGGTGGGCACCCCAGGGACGGGGATGCCAAAGAACAGTATTCATCACAGGTGGAAAAAATGAACATGAGAATGACCAAAAAGATAAATAATCCATGTTTCCTTCAGACCTTTGCACAATTTTTTCAATCCAATATCCCATCCCTTAATTTGAAATTGCTTGGGGTAATTTCTTAAGTGATCTGCATATGTCATAGCTTCTCAAATGACTCATGGAAGAGGTGCATGGATCAGAGTAGGGGCTGAACCTGCTATACTTTAGATGGCCAAGATTTAGATTGCTGAGCAGTATTGTGGGTTGGATATATCCTGTTTAGAGTTAAAATAACCACAATGACATATTAGCAGGGAAAAGGTATGCCATTGTCATGTACAGAAATAAAGCCATATTATGGGAATATCCCCTTGAAAAGAAAACAAAAGGAAAAGAAAAGAAAAGAAAAGAAAAGAAAAGAAAAGAAAAGAAAAGAAAAGAAAAGAAAAGAAAAGAAAAGAAAAGAAAAGAAAAGAAAAGAAAAGAAAAGAAAAGAAAAGAAAAGAGAAAAGATAAAAGAAGATGTTTTGGAAAAAACACATATTCTATTGTTTACCTCAACTATATTTGGAATAACATCATATCACATCTTTGTTGCAGGATAGGACTTGGTTTGAAAAATTACCTACTTGAAAAGAAAGGCCAGAAACCCCTGCACTAAATTAAAGGCATTCAGCTTTTACATTTAATTGGTGTGCATTCAAATGCAACCTTCATCTAAAGGACAGGACTTTCAGTTTCATTGTCAGTTACTTTCTGTCTTTTATTGAATCTCACCACTGTTTTTCTGGTTTTCTCCTTCCTGCACAAAATGTGCAGCTGCTGTGGAGAGAATTAAATTACATATGCAACTATAGTGAATGATGATAATGGGGGTGAGATGAGTGAGTTGCTTTGATGTTTTCATGCAATCATTTATATAAGCAAATTTTGCATTTAACTTGGCTCCCCATAGTTTTAGCAGGGGCCGTTGCCAAAGAAAAGTGGATAAAGCATAAAAAATGATAAAACTCTTTGAAAAATATTTAGCTGGATGTCTATAGAGAGGAAAGTGATTAAAATTAAAAATAAAACTACCAGGAAAGATTAAATTTCCAATTTTGAAAAATTTCCCTTATAGACTAAAAAATCCCCAAACCCCAGTTATGAAAGTATCACATTTTCAAATTGAAAAGTTCAGTTTTTTCTTGTAATAGCTTCACATGCTCTCTAATAAAGTATACAAAGCTCTTAATGAAAATAGGATGTTTCCAATTTATAAAAACATGACTATTCCTATTATATTAATAGATCTTAGGAACATATTTGCTTCACATTAAATCCTTAGATAACACTTGAAATCAATACTTGAAGCAATAAAGTATTTAAAATATTGATTCTTTTTTTTTCTGAGAAAGCGATTTCCTACCAGTGCCAATCTTCTGCAACATGTGACAATAAATTGCACTGCTTCCCAAGCCCAGACACTAAGTGGTATCCTTGAAATAACTTTCTATCCTTGAAAGACGGATAGTTCTTTGCTGATAGAACAAGACAATAGGGACTTTACTAATACAAAAGTTGACAGCAAGCAGAAGGTCTTCTATTCCACAGTCTCTTCCATATTCTTTTTTCTACCTTTGCCTTCTCTGTAGCACGTGAGAGCTAACAGAACCCTGTAAAACTTGACTTTGTGTTCATCTGAATTATCTTGTAAAATTCACTGTACTTCAGGGCTTAGCAATATTTTGCAACACTGTCTGCATTCCAGGACTGAAAATTCTTTTAAGGAAAGGTAGTACTGTACAATTTTGCACTGAATAAGGAGCAGAGCAGAGACACATTAGCCCTAGAGCATTCCAGGGAATTACCTGCAAATCAGAAATGTCTAAATCTAGTTTTCCTATTTCTGGTCTAGTAGGGAATAATTTTCCCTAGCTTATTATAAGGAAAATATTTTATTTTCTTCCTCTTATTGAATTTTAACTGTGCCAACTGCCAAAACAGGACAACAAATTTCAGTTCTTTTAGTCTTTGCTGGCTTAGTTTTTTTTTTTCCTTTCCCTTTTTTGTCTTTTTTTTTAAATTAAATTATACTTATTTCTGATTAACTACAGTATTACCAATGTAAGGCATAGGAATCTCAGGGAATTAATGTATGTTCTTGTTGTGTATGCAGAGATACCAAGCTGCAGAAGCAACAACTCTGTCTTATATGACTTCTTTCTTAATTACTCTACCTTCCATTTTATGATTCCTCATAAAGTCCATGTGATGGAAAGCAGAAATGCAACATATAAATCAGTGTGCTCCTGCCCTGGGTACCTGTGCTCAGCGTGAAAGAAGTTCTGTTTTTATTGCTGCTTCTTCCACATGGGTGTTGCAGATAGAGGAGACCATGGGAAATTACTCCTTAAACTCCTGCACAACAAAACAGCTCCATTCTCTCCAGTAAATGATGCAGCCCAATGATACTGAACTGTTACTGCACATCTTAGCCTGTTTTTCCAGAAGTGCTTTTGTTTTTAATTCCATCAGTGATGGAAAATACACACACGCATTTTCCATGCCAAACTTTGGAACCCAAATGTGACTCCTGGCAGCTCCATCTGGGTCCCCACCCTGCCCACGTTCTTGGGTGCATCGAGGGGCAATGTTTTGGCATAAGAACAGGGAGTGGGAAAGTCAGGGCAGAGCGGGCAGAGCAGGCAGATGGATGCTGGCACCCAGGGCTGCGGTGTGTCCAGAAGCCAGTTTGTCCATTTCAGGGGTGAGCAGGCAGCTCCTCCCATGCCAGACATTTGGAATGGAAGGAAAGGCAGTGTGGTTTTGACCCAAACAGCACTTAACGAGTTAGACCTGAGCCTGTGGATGGACATGTTTAGAATTCCCTGATGTTCTTTTGGAACCCAGTGGACTGAGGGACAAAGCCCTTTACATGGCCTGCTTTGTGGAGAAAGAGTAAATGATGTAACTCCTATGTTGATATGTTGGTCCTTTAGGCCAAGTAAGCACAATCTTTAGGGGGTTGTCCCTTGTCCCTTGCAGGCTGAAGAATGCAAAGCTGGGCATATCTGCCTTTGGTATCTAAATTCAGTAACAGGAAAATATATACAGAGTTATGAAACATTTGGCTGCAATATGAACGTGAAATTGCACACAAAGAATCTCAGTTCCCATTCTGTGTAGGTCCATTGAGCCCCACTAGTGGGTCACAGCAGGATATTCTTTCCAGAACACAGACTCAGGACAGCAGCCAAACCAGGAGTCTCAAGTTGAGGGGTTTGCATCTTGTAATAACTAATAGCAATCCCAGAGTGAATTTATTTTTCATTAGGGTCTTTAGATTTTGTGATATGATAAAAGTCTTTGGGACAGTTTTGTTCAAACACTGAAATGTTCTCATATCTAAGGTTATCTAGTACAAGTTCTTGGGAATGTGCACATATAGCTGCGTATACTATTTTACTGGATTTTTAGCAATTATTAATCTGAATTATTTACTTATTTAAGAGTTTTAAGTGCTTCTGAGTTTTATGAAGATTTTCAGATAATTTTCAGAGCAGTTAAATCGCAGACCACTAACAGAAGGAAAAACTAATTTGATTATACTAGCTTATACCAGAGTGGTTTTTTATGGTGGGAGGTAAGGCTAGTAACCTTCTTGTAATGTCAGAAAGGTAATTATTGCTTGTCAGTTGTTTCAGCACATACTGCTTTTTATTGTTCATTTTTTTTCTCCTAAGCCTTTTTTTAATCTTATTTATCAGATATATTTGCAAAGTAACATGGCAGCTAAAGGACCATTTCAACCTTGAGCTGCATAAAGCAGAGATATTTATGCCTCTCATGGAGCAGGAAGATAATAGACCCTATCTGTATGTGACAATGAAGGTGGAATATTGCACTGAGAGTTTTAGACACCTTATTTCTTGTAAAATGCAGACAAACTGGATGAAGTTCAGAGAAAAACAATGGATAATAATCATGAAGATGGAGAGATTGCTACATAAGGAAAGAATAAAAGAGACTCAGCACTCAGATGTAACAAAAAACCCTTCTTTTTTTTGAAGATACATTCTCCAAACCTTATATATAAATATAAACCTGCATATGTTTAACTGCCATAACATTTGTGGTATTTTCCATTTCATATACCAATGGCAAACAAAATGTGTTTTTCTACAGACTGGAAGTAAGAGAGCAGGTAATTCAGGAGGTACTGTGGGCATCAGAGTAAACTTCAGCAGGAGGACAAGATGTCATTCCTCTATCACACCCTGTTAGTAAATCTGCAAAAACTATCACACTGGTTCAACTCATTCCCCAAATAACCTAGAACTTCCTGTAAGCTTCACTCATACAAGTTATGATACAAATGCAAGCATAACATTAATATGTCACTTAGCAATTCAGAATCTCTGTTCCCAGTAACTGCTTAGAGCTCAGAAATGGATCAAAGACATCATACTGGCTTCTTGAATAAACACTCTTCTGCCCTAACAGCTTAAATCAACCTGGAAATCAGTTCTGAGTTAGCCCTAGCAAAGGTTTATGCTTTTGCACAACAGCTGAGGTGAATGCTTATATTTGCTTTCTCACCTCTTTTGAGGAGTTAGTCCAGTCTTGCTCCCTTTGCAACCATTGACAAATTGGCAATGGCTCTGAATGGACTCAGGCAGCACAGGCAGGACAGTTATGGGGGAATACAGCAAGGTCTGAACTTCAAGCAAAATATATCCAAAATGAACAAGTATATACAGTTTTATACTTCATTAGGTGTGTTTGCCCTAATCTATTTAAACATATTGCCAATTTCCTCTGATATGTGAGACAAATTGAAAAATGCAGTGCTATCTTGCTTGCATGAGAGTCCACACCTAAGGTCACAACCTTCTGTAAATGAGTCCTGGTTTGAGGGAAAAGGATAGTGTCTTTAAAGGGCTTGAGTTTGAAATGATTGCTATTTCTGGGTCTTAACATCTGAGAGACCTGGAGTCCATAACAGATACAAGTCCCTCATCTGCAGATTTATGCTCTGTGACATAAATCAGAATAGCTCATTGAATTTCATGAAAGGACACTGATTTTACCTTTGATTTCTACTGAACTTGAGTATTTAAAATGACAAATGTGTTGGGGAAGTGACTCATGAGAATTATCTGGTGGAAATGAAGCTGTTTTCTGCACCTTCTGAACAGAAATGATGGTGACACATGCCACAGATTTTGTGTTGCAGATATGCAAGTAGGGGAGACTTAGATGAGACAGCAAATCACTTACACCCTAAACTGGGCACTGAATGCAGGGTTCCAGTGATGAAACTGGAATTGTGTCAAAGTCACTGTCCTGTGCTCTGTGCTGTAGCTCAATTGTCAGTGCAAGCACAGAAATCTGATTAAATCTGTGCTGTCAAAATAGCAGCTGAGGGTGTGTATTTGAAATGAAAAAATACACACTGTTGGTTGCAGGTTTCTTTGTTTCTTAAAGATTAGGAAAAAATGCTGTGAAGAAAATAGAATGCTGAAATTTTAGATTTCCACTGGGAACTCTATTACTTGGCAATTGATATGTTTCTCATCTACAAGAAATAATTATGTATTCAGGCCCCTCAGTTCAATTGGCACATTAAGATTTCTGACTTAGAGACATAATTGTAAAGCAGAAATCCTGCAAGGCAGTGACAGGTCTGCCCTGTGGGGCTCATCCTGTGGGGGTGTTCAAAGGCACAGGGGAGACACTTGTGGCTGTGCTGGTGTCAGATGGTGTGTCACTCTCCAGTTGTGGTCTCAGATGCAGTGATCCTTGCAGGGCCTCTTGGAGAAGAGCTGGCACTTGTGCACTGAGGAGGACAGCTTGAACAGTGGCCTCTGGGCAGGCTGAGAAGCTGTCTCACTGATGTCAGCATGTGTACCTGGCACTTGTTTAGAGACAGAGCTAATCACATCAAGCACGGAGCAGGAAGATAATGCAGAGACGAGTGCTCCCCATTGAACTGAGGGAGTGGGACACAATGAAGCTTTGCCATTATATATTCATCCCCTAGCAGATGCAATGAAAGCAGGGGAGCAGGTTCACACTGAATGGCTTCTGGCAGAGGAGCTTTCATGTCCTGAAACAAGTGGGTACAGAAGAACCACCCTGCAGAGCCGTAGCTCTGAGCCCCTGTGGCAGGTGCAGCCAAGTCCCAGTATCAACAGCCTGCTGCCTCCTCCTCCTCCTCCCTTGGTCTCACACAGCTGCAGAGGCACATCCTCCTTCTGGCAGCTGCCACCACGGTGAGAAACACAAGCCTGCAATGGCAGCCTGGGAGATGCAAGGCATGTAAGTATGTCCAATGCACTTTGTGTGAGCCAGTGGTATTTCTGTGCTGCCTGTCAAGGACAAGGAGGTCAGCTTGAGGAAGGGGTAGGAGTATTGAAGAGCAAAGCAGATAGGGGCAAGAGGTAGGAAAAAGTTTATGTTGCTGTTTCATGCCTGAAATGCTGCATGCATTCCTAATCACTCATATCACATAAATATGTTCTTGAGAAGAAAAAGAGTCAAGAAGGTCTGTGATAAGATGAAAAAGGAATAATGAATCTGTCTCATACAGGGCAACTGAAAGGCTTAGTCTTCTTTAGCCTGAAGGCTGAGAAGAGATATGGTATCTCTTTATAAGTGCATCACTGGAGAAAACATCAAGGTAGGAGAAGGGCTGAGAATATCTAAATTGGCTGGGAATTTAAACCTAAGCAACACAGCAGTAAGGTTCCTGCTGTGGGAATAATAGGGTAAAAAACCCCTTTGCCTTGTCAGAAATGGGGGCCAATAAACATACAGTGTCATGCCTTTATTAGAACTCTGCTCTCAAAAACAAGAGAGGCTGCGTAGCTTTCAGTTTGTTGCAAAGGATCACTGAAAAAGGTAAGAGAAAACAGATGTTTGTTGTTGAGCACCACTGTATTTTCTGTGAGACACCAAATACCCTGAAACTTCTAAAAAACCTCTGGACCTGGCACAGCTAATGACATTGCAACATTACATAGGTGACAGGTAGCTCTGATAATAACCACAGAAGCTTTTCCTATACGAAGAGCATAGAATTAGATCTATTCTACTCAGTAAAAGGGGGAAGGGGTGTATTTCAATTGTTTAGTCTTTCTTTAGTTATTCAAGTAATTGCCAGTTGCAGAGATTAACATATGAAGCCAGCTGTGCCACAGTGCAGGTTTCTGAGTTGAATAATAAACTGAGGTCACTGGAGTTTAGGGATCACAGAATACTATTTCCCCGCTCTCTGTATTTGCAGCAATAGCTTGGATTGAGAAATTGTGCTCTGACAAGAAGATGCTATGTTAATTCTAAGATTTGGCTACTTATGAAATACATCATCACAGAACACAGGAGACATTAGTTTTCTTTTTAATTAACATAGGCATTTTTTTTCTTTTTAATTAAAGTTGGGAGTGTAATTAATGGAAGCTGACTCAGGAGAGTGAGTTGGGTTTCAGCTGTTTACTAGTGGAGTTATGTTTAAATAAGCTGTTTTGTGGCCAACATCACTTAGAGCACTGAGGGTCAGGTGGAGTTTCAGTGTAGTTGCAAGTAAATTGAGGTTCATGATACCTCACACCAGCTGAACCTAGGTCCATGCTATTTTGGCATTCAAGGCAGGCAGTTCATCCTCACAAGTTAAGACTTTTCTGTAAAAAGTTCCATTAACACTTATTCATCATACAAATCCTGCTAATGCCTCTCGATCCACCTGTGTGTTTTTGACGAAGGATGGCTATGCTGCCAGATTAGGATGTAGCTGTTTTGTGTCCTCAAAGCACATCAAATCCTCTAGTCTTTACTCCTTTCATTTCAATAAGAGCTGCATCTAAGTAAACTGAAGGATTTGAATGTATTTATTTTCCTTCTAATTTCCTTCCATTCACGCACTCTGATCATTATCCTGGGATCTCAGACTAGGGTTCATCAAAAACCATACACAAATGTTCATACATATTTTGCTATGCTTTTAGATTTAAAGTTCAATAGTTTCCTCATCTTAATAAAGGAGATTCCATGCTTTATTTCTTCATTTTATATACTTCCTCAATATCAGTCTTGATGTTTTCTTCATCACTTCAGGGTCCTTTCCTTTCAATGACAAATTTGCCTTCAGGTAGTCCTTCATATTCAGGATATTGTAATCCCATTTACTCTCAGGAGATGCAGAATCTCTTTTATTCTGGTGGTGACCCAGATATTACATTTCCATTGTCCTCTTCAGTCTGTCTCTGTAAGTGCCCTGACACATACCAGCACATTTGGCAACAATTTTCTGGCATATGCTTAGGTAGTCAGTCTCACTAAAAAGCTCTTGTAGACCACAGAATTTCTAATGAAATCCCTCTATGTAGGAGAGGTTTTAAAACAGTAGAGAGGAAAAGGTGTGGTTTTCTTTCTTATGCATTTTACAGGGTTCCTGGAGAGACAACTTGACACTGGTGGGACAAACACTTGAGATCTGCTTTCATTTGAAATGGTAACTCATGGCCCTGCTGAAGCCACTGGTGCACCTCATCCCAGGTGATGCAGCTGTAACCTATAATTTTTTATTTTCCTTTGCTTGCCACAGTAATATAGGTGCATTTTGGAAGAGATGGATCCCAATCACCACTGGAGGAAGAAGGAGGATATCTTCTCACAGGCTTTCTCTGGCTTGCCAGAAGTATGGCACAGCAGTGGGAAGTAAAACTGATCTATCTTACCAGCACTTTATTAGTATAGCTCCTACAGCATCTTGATGCAGAGGAAATGGTATTCTTTATATGTTAATAGAGTTGAAAATATTAGGAGCTCGGCATTCATCATTTAAAGTGTCATTTGACTTTCTAAATACAGGAGGAAGTTGTGGTTATTGCAAGTAGTGAGGTGTTGGCTAAAGGATTTTAATGGTGCCTATTAAAACAGAGAAAAGCCAGTGAGCCCTTTTTATAATGCATAGAAGCAAGTGGAGTGCCTGATAGTTTCCACATTAGACCCAAGTGTTGGGAAAAAAATGATCTAGTGAAAAATGCTCATGCTGAAATATACAAAGTCCAAAATTTTCTATCTTATATTCAGTTGCTATAACTTCTTTTAATGAGAATCTCTGAGACATAAGAATATGTCAGGACACTTCAATCTTGCACTTAATAAGACAGCTGAAGAAAGCACCTCCCAAAAAATTCTGGAATTAATCTTAACTTTCAAACAAGTCACTCTTTACATTTTCCAGTACTCTGTTTGCAATACATCAGATATTTTCATTTTAAAATGACAATCAGCTAAATTGTGAAGGGAATTCATTTATAAAAAAGGCAAAATGTATAAAAACTTATCTGCCTCCTAACTCATCAGCTTAATACGTTCAGTAAGTCAGAAGTCCTTGTGTGAATCCAGAAAGCAGAAAAGAATATATTTCTCTTAGCATTTTGCACAGGACACATTTTTCCATGGACGTACCAGCAAGGTGATTACCTCCTGTAGTTTCATGTCTCATTTACCAAGGCCTTGGAAATGAATTCAGAGAAAGCTGTTTTCTGCCACTTCATTAATATGTATAACAAATTTTGTTGTCTAGCACAGTCCTTATATTTGCCCATATGTATAATGCCTAAAGTGCTCTGTCTGGTTTTTGGTTTTTGCTGAAGTGTGGCCTAAGCAGGGAGTAAAGAACTGCAGGCCATAAGATGTATAGAATAATGTGAAGGCCAAAGATGGCAAGTTCTGCTTTATATCTACTCTGAATCCCTGACTTTTTTTCATGCCTTCACATGACACATTTTGCATCTCTATAAGTACCTTGTTATGGATAAACACCAAGTTGCATCTTCTGAGGATCTGCATAATATGCACATCTAGCATCCCTCAAGTGAAAAAAATTATTTTCAGTAGGCTTCAGGGATCTTTATGCAATTTTTCATTGAGACTGACTGTGTCCTGTTCCTTGGCTGTTTACCGAGAGTGGCAGCTATTGTAAATTACATGGGTTGGATCCAAATTATGTTGGATACCTCAATGTTTTTTTAGTTGGTTTATCTACAAGATAATCAGACAGATTTATTTTAAAGAAATAAAAAAAAAAATTAGGGGAAGGCTGTTTCAAAGCTGGAGTGTTGAAAAAATTTTGAGTGTGGAAGAGAAAATAGAAATAGTTTTTAAAAGAGGCTTCTGAAACTCACTTTCAAGAAGGTTGAAGAAATTTTGATGGGGATTGATAACCCCTATTCTTGTCTACTTTAAATACAATTATTCAAGATGCAAAAGAGATTCTGCTTTTACAGCTATGTAAAATATGGCAGTTGCAGACAGTATTAAACCTGCAGCCAATTTGAATTGTAGTATTATCTCTGATGTATGTATTGACAGCTGCAGAGTACATCTAGAAACAAAATGTACAAGAACTCTTGAATGACTTGATGTGCTGAGTAACCAAAATGACTGACCTGATATTAGATCCAAAATCAAGATATATCAGCTTTTCTTAACTGGTTCTATCCATCTTAAATTGATATGTTTTAATATCAGATACTTCAATAATAAGCCTAATTTTAGAACTGGGTTCCATTTAATTGACTATGAAGGTTCTTAAAGAAATACGCATTTTTTAGAAAGTTGTGATTATTTATGAGTTCAACACAATGCCAAAGTTCCACCTCAAAAATACCAAAAAAAAAAAAAAATACAGTAGAAAGAGAAAGGAAAGAAAACAGTGGTATTTAACAAAAGGTATAGATACAATTCCTATAAAATAGTATTGTTTTTTCCTTCCTTTGCTATAAAATCTGCGGAGCTGAATCATGGAAATGTATAGTTAAGAATATAATTCTTTTGCCAGTACTCAAACATATTAGACTCAGGTGATCGTGTGATTAGTTTGTTTAAGCCAAGTGGAAGCAAGAAAATTTACAAACAAAATGCAGAACTGTCACAACAGGATAGCAGATCTGCTCAGCTCAGTCCTTGTTTCCTTGGAGGCAATATATGTAGCTAAAATGGAGAGAAATAGCTAGGGATGCAGTCATTCTGAGATATGGTAACATCTCTCTCAGATTATTGATGTTATTTATTGAACAATTAACAAACTGAATGAAAATACAATAATGTTAATTTCATGAAGTAAAGCAATTTCATTTAGCTATTGGAGCGAAGAGTAAAAGAATTACCCCATGTAATAGGAATACCTGTAGCTATATCATATAGCTTGTAAATTACAAAATTAAGTTTTTACTCTAATTCAGACAAAATAGAAACTTTTGTTTCTGATATTCTCTATAGTATACAGATACATCTGAGGAGCAGAAAGCAAAATCTCTCTCATATTTTTTCATGAGAAAGGATAAACCAGTACATTTGAACTGGTTTTCAGAGTACCTTGTAATTCTCATCATCTCTCCTTAATTAGTACTGTTTTTCAGCCAATTCCACTGTTTGTTGTAATGGCAAACAGCCAATTGTAATTGAACAGCCCTAAATTTTATTAATAACATAGTCATCACTTTATTCACACGTCCTCAGGTTTCTCCATACCCATATGCTCCCCTTCCCCTACTCATGACTAGCTTATCTCTTCAGACAAAATGAACAAAACATCAATAGTAAATTAATCAGGTTATTTACTTTTCCTATTATTTACGTGAGATGTGAAAAGATTCCAAATTTCATTAAGGAGAGTAAGTAATTACAGGATATTCTGCTTGGATACGTTTAACAGACTTAAGTCTGCAAGAACTATTATTTTGATAACTCTAATGATTTCAAGTCTACTGAAACAAATGCATATTCGTGATTTTCTAACCAATATTCCATGATGAACAATCTAATATAAAAATCTGATTATAGGAATCTTTCTTTTCACAGTCAATCATGCAGCCCTTGAAATAGCACAGTGATGAAATTAACTCCTTTCACTGATACTAAAAGCTGGCTTTGTACTTCTTTGATCCTAATTCAAAATGTGATGTTTGTGTTTATATTACTACTATAGAAGGGCTGGAGCCAGCATATTGTAAAAAAATATTCACAAAAAAACCATGTTCCACAAAAATAAGAAAAAAAAACCAAACCACAATCAAAATCTCTTTGGTGATGTTAGAAGCCTTTTTACTGTATTCTCTAGAATCAGCTGTTACTACTGAAAATGTCATGGGAAGCAGAGTTGTATGTATTCACTGGATGATGATGTCTCTGGTGTCGAGATGACCCTGAGGTGTTAGAAAGTCTCTTTTTCCCAGCCCTGAGACTGAAGAAGAAGCCAAGATGCATCAGTTCTGCTTTTCCAGGTTGTTTATTTCCTCTTACCTATAACATTCTTTCTCCAACCTGCCGGGGTCGTTCTGGCAGGTCGGTTCATGGCACACTGACTGCCCTTGGGGCAGTGTTATCTTTTTATTCTAAAAACTACGTGTACTTTATTTACAATAATTTTCCAATACCTATCACCTAGGTTAGACAGTCTGTCTGTCCTCTAAACCAATCCAGAAGTGCCACCATAACAGCAGAAGATGGAGGCTGAGAAGGAGAAAGAGAAAGACTGGACACACCCAAATTCCTCCATCTTGCCTCTTGAACCTCCATTCTAAAAACCCCAAAATTCTACATTTTCACCTTGTGATAAATTCATTAACATTCTATTCAAACTCTTGTGGCTTGTAACTCCTCACACAAAGTTGGTAGTTGTTTTCATGGGTTAAAATTGAAGGCACAGGTGTCTTTGACTCCGTGCCAAGATCGCTGAGCCCCCTGCCAGGGTCTCGAGTCCTCCAGGGTAGCCAGAGGAATTTCCTACAACTGAAGTAGGCTCCTGCATAGAAATTGGTTGATGTACAGCTCACATCACAACTTTAGAACACTTTTAAGTCCATTTGTAATAAATGTTCATGCGTGACCGCAAGCTTTTCTTCAAAAAATGCGCAGGGCTAACCACATAAGGAAAGTTACACAAATGCTTAGGAGCTTTTCTGTGTCAGGTACAAGACATTTGTGCTACACAGGGTTAAGACAGAGCTGTGGAAGGTTCCTCCTCCCCAGCTAGGAGGATCCTATAGTACAAGCCTTAAGTAACACTCCAAACCATAGCATATCTATTCAGTCAATGTTGAGATGAATTTTACATCTGTTTCTTTGCAAATAGAGCAGAACAGGAGAGTCCATGTTGTTATAGAATTATTAATTCATTACAGATAGTTTAGAGATTATGAGAAAAGTCACACAAAACCAAGTGTATACCTCACCCCATTCTGATAGTGGGACGACTGTCGTTTAACGCAGAGTCAAAAAGAAAAAGTGCACAGAACACAACATGGGGTTAGTAGAAGGCACATTTTTCCACATCATCCTGAAAGAACAATAATTAACAATAATTACATCCCATAGATTTAGTAAAAATATTTCAAATAAACAAAATAATGTCTGAAATGTTCTTCTAAATGCAACAAAAATAAAAACTTTTAAATGACGGCAAAGATAGCTCAGCCTTGTATTTATGTGTTTATTTGTGTGCTTGTCTTTCCAGTACTGACCTCATGTAAAGAGGAATAATAGGAAACAAAACAATTTTGGCAGCATTGAGAAAAGTTCCAGTTCCACAGTGCATGTGCAGTGCAAGTTGAACAATACAGATTAATAAAAACCAATTTAAGTATTTAAAAACAATCACTATGTGCCAAATGATGCAATAGTCTGTTTTACTTACTGGAAAGAAAAGAAGTAATGAAAAAATCCTGCTTTCACTATGTCTATTGACAACGACTAATGCATTATTTTCTTTCATGTAATTTCAATAATGTTTTTTCTTCTAATTTAGGAAGCTAATGAATGCCCATAGACTGTGTATGAAAAAGCTGCATGTCTGGACTGGGAATAGATACAAAATAGTGTCTTTTAAATGTATCTGGCTTTCTTGGTTGAATATGACTTTTCCATACTGGAGGATTCAGTTATCAGTGGAAACTGGAGTCTGATATTTTATTTGGCATAGGAAGTAGGAAATGAAGGCTGACTCCACACAAGACCTAGTCTCTCTCTATCCTCAGAGAACATTCCCTCAAGGGAGAATATCTCACAGTCACTGTCATTCAGTCCAGAGTTTTATGAAAGCTTAAAAAAGGCTTTAGGGAAACCCATTGGCAGTAAAAGTACCTCCAGGTTAAGGTGCACCTCCTATCTCTGGGCACTTTTTGAACCTCTGGAGATCTTCCCAGGGAAGCTCTGGGAAGTCTGGATCCTTTCTAAAGAGACTGTGAAGTCTCAGATACCACTAGGTACAAGCTTTGTGTCTGACCTGTGCTGAACAAAGGCATATCTTGTGTGGTTTACTCACAAGGAGAAGCACTGTCAAGCTGCACGACGGCTGGACTTGTGAGAAATGCAGAGCATAACAACAGCCCAGCTGCAGGATATCACCAGGACAGCAGCATCCAGCAGCAGGGGGTGAGCAGGGGCAGAGCTGCGTGACTCCCCCCTGAGCTGTGCCAGAGGCCAGGTTAACAATGCAGCAGTGTGGGCTGCCTCATGCTGACACTCAAACCTCCATCTCCCTGGTTAGTTTATTTCTGCAGACAAAGGTGTAGTGTTTAATAGCCCACAGGTAGATTTATCTTCCTGGTATTTCTCTGAATGCACTTTGAACAAATATAAATTTGTTAACTTCCAGGATTGATGGGAGTTTTACAGCCAATTTCAGTGAGGAAAAAGCCAAACTGATGCCAATTGTCTTCAAATCCCACCATTCATCTTCTTGAGGAGTTAAGGAACTCAAGGTCTGTACTTAAGATGTTTAGAAAGCCTTTTAATATACATGTGAAAGAAAGAAACAATACCTGGCAACGCAGTATCAGCCAATAACTCAATACTCATACATATAATAAGCTGGATTTAAAAAAAAAAAGCCCAACCATTGCTATGAAAGGGCTATGTAAACATGCATAGATTTTTGTATATCTATGATAGATTTTTACTAATTATAGAAGGCATCATTATGTTAATTTGTCACATGCCACTGGCAGATTGATATCTTGTGGGAAAATGTTGCAATTCTTACAGCACTTGATATTTTACGGATAATTATATAAACATTTAGCAGATTGGCATAGATTTTAAAGCATTTCGCTATATAATTTACCATATTTTACATTAATTAATATTATATAAAATTTAAATTATGCCAGCTGCAATCTGAAATCTGTTCAAAAATTACACAAATATTATCTATTAATTATTTAAGCAAAGCATGCAAAATGCCATTTCATGAATTAGTACCATGGATTTAATTTTTTTAAAAATGTTTGACCCCTCCAACAACATGACTTAGTAAAAGCTCTAGTTTTTAAAAATGTGAGACTACCTTTGTTGTGACAGCTGCCACATTAAATGTAATGGTAAAAGAATGAACTTCAATATGTGCTCAAATATATGACCAGTCGCAGCAAAATAAATAGTAGAAATAGCATATCTTTGTGCTGAAGTTAATTTGATGACAGTGTTTTGCTTGATCTCAGCCTACAGATTAATTATTTAAATTGTTTGCATCATAAAACTCAAAGGTCTGGTGTCTTGACACTAGCTGAAGAAGGTGTGCTTGAAGAAAACACTTTCAAGTAGTTACATGCATCCAAGATAGTCTTCTAACTTCTACCAGTGCATAGACAGGAGAATTTCTCAACAAGAGATGGTGTCTTTGCAACAAATTATTACTGATTGGTTTTTACTTCCTTGACTTAGCTGGTAATTTGTGGAATTTGCATAAACTTTTACTTTTGACTCATAGACGGAAAGGAGGAGAATGATATTCCCTTTACAGTCTTAAAAATAGCATAATCTTGAAGGTATTCATCAATTTATAAAAATGTTTGGGGTAATGTTTTATTAAAAACATTATATCAAAAGATATTAAAGACTAAATTATACTACAAGAAACACCATGATATGAACTTGTGCTGTCATTATTTAATAGTACACTTTATCTGTCCCTCTGGTTTTCCTACTGTTCTTAGGACAATAACACACTTGTTGCATAACTGGTTCAGTCAAATCATCTCCAAATTTATTTCAAAAATTTTCTTAGTGCTTTTTTCTATCTTTCTTCTGAGCAATCAAAAGTTACTAACTCTGTGACTCCTGGTTATGTTGATGGTGTAGTATAAACTTCACCTAGTATAAAATGTAGATTTAATCCATATATTAGACTAACCAGTAGTTTTCTAGCTAAGATCTTGCTCATATTGCAAAGTGCTGCATATCTTGCAACACAATTTTAAGAAACTTGGAAAATAAAGAGGTTTCATATAAATGTTTTTAAAATTGTCAGGTTCAGGAAAAAATAGGCAATAAATTTTGTGTGTAAGTCAAAACTCTTCACTAGAGTATTGGAAAATAATCCTGGATTTAGTGGTTCAGAAACATGGGGTGAAACTCAGCTTATGTTTTTATTCTCTGTGATTCTATCTACAAAACCATGGTGTGAGTTGGTTGGTAAAACAAACTGGGGGATTTTTATATATATATATTTTTTTAAATGGATTATTGTCCTTTTTTAAAAAAATGCCCTTCTTTATAGTAAGCTCTTATCAATCCAAACTGTGAAAAAGTCTCATCTGGAAAATGTTGACCTTGATGGTTCTAAGAATTTCACTATATTATGATCTAATTTAATATAGTGTCCTGTAGATCAATATATGTTTTTTGGTAAGAGAATTATAGTCCTAAAATTCTGCTTTAGAGCATTTCCTCTAATTATTGCAGTGGAAACTCACTTGCCAAATTATTATGAAGCGAATCAGAGCTGAACTTGAAGTATTCCCCCATGCTTCATGTAAGGGCAGGACACACACTGAGATTACTCTGTGGAAGTGAGCATAAAACAATTGAGAAACCCAAAGAATTGTCCCCCAAAGAATTAGTACTTTTCTTATTAACACCCAAAGCTAAAGGTAAGCTCAGTTTCCCCTTGCTTTGGAAGAATATCCAGGAAAACTTTAGATCCCTTGGTACTTCTCACCAACACATTTCATGCTCACAGATTCCTGTTGCTTTATACAGGATTTGTTCTAGGGTTTCATTTAGGGTGTATTGCTTTGTCTATGCCCCTATCTCCTTTTGTCCCAGTTCCCTGACATGCCAGGATTTGTCATTGGTTAGATGAAGGAACATGGCTGGCACCGTTTCTTCCAGCAGGTCCATGCATTTTCTAGTCTCTGACCTTGTTCATTAATTTCTTCCATTGTGGAATATATCAAATTCTTTCCATTCCTTGTTATAATAGAGACTATATGCATTTTCATAAAACCTTCAGCCAGTATCTCAGTGAAATATAAAGCAATGAGAAGACATGGATGATATATGTATATATTACAGTGATACAACTCAAAGATACAATGACAATGTGGAGCTATTTTCCCATTAGCCATTTTCTCAGAACATTGGCTGAGCAATGGTTATAGCAGAAGCAGAATGTGTTCAGAGAGGGAGAACAAAGAGGGGAGAAACACAAAGAAATTCCTTCATACTGCAGACATGAACAGATCAGGTTTGTTCTGTATAGACAGAGGTACCATCCTCCATCCATTCCTAGGAAGTAATGACATAAGGCTGAATTAAAAATCATAAATTTACTGAGGTGATTACAGGAGAGAGATTGTTTTGTTTGTTTGTTTTATTGAGAGTAGGCTTAAGTCCCATTTACAAGGATTTTTCTACAAGCAGAATGTGCAAACCTGAAGTTTTTCCCATTATCTTATAACCCAGAAAAGTTAAAAATAAGGAAGTATCATAAATGTAGTTTTAAAATCATAAAGGACAGGAGCACTAGAATAGTAAATGTATCTTTGCAAGAAAAGAAAAGGAAACACAGCCAAATGAGATTCCACTTAACCTTTTTTGTAATGCATGAAACAGGCCTAAAAGCAAAAGGTTATTCAAAAAGCACAAATAAAATTCCTTTCACAATAAATATCTTTAACGCACAGGACTCGTGGCCATTTCAACTCATGGGATGCAAAGGGGTTGATCAAACTCACAAAATAATTAGCCTGACAGAAAAAGAACAACTAAGACTACAATGTATTTTAAAATAAATGAGGATGTATTCAGTTACTTAAGTAGAGAGCTGGTTATCTGTTTCAGGGCAACATCTCAAAATTAAGACTCAGAATGCAATTTGGCCTACAGGCAAGCTCATACATGGTAAATGCTGAAAAAGAAATCTTGTTTTATTATTTAGGTGTATGGCTTCAGCACGCTGACAGACTGTACCTACATTTATTCTTTCTGTATGAGAGGAGCAGATGTCCTAAGTATAATGATCACTAATGGCAAATAGGAATAGATTTGGATCGTGAACTGTTGATAAGATAAAGTTCTGAGTAAGCAATTTCAGATCCATACAATATGGAAGTATCATTGGCTTCAAACAGAGGATAACCATGTTGTTCAATCAGGCTAATTAGCTGTGCAGAAAAATGTCCTGGCTAATTAACTTTGGCAGAGTACTGTTTGAATAAGACTACACTGCTCTGGGAGCTCAGTTACTGTGTCTGTGCTAAGCAGACACAAGGTCTGCTTAATATTTATGATTCATTAGCTTTTTATACTCTCTGGTTGCAAGGAGCTTGTATTTTCAGGGAATTAGTTTCACTGCTCTAAGTGTGTGTACTATGGTGTGCAGTATCCAGAGGCTCCCATTACAAATGACAGGCTGATCTGCTCGACACCAGGACCTTCAAAGCACGGTCTGACCAAGCAAACCAGTTCTGAGAGATCCATGAAGGACAATGCCTGAAGTCAGTTTGCTATCTCCTTAGAGCTACACCAACCTAAAAAATTAGTAAAGGAGTCTGAATCTTCATCTTCAATCTTTTGGAGAACCAGTACAATTTAGAAAAGCTTAAATGTCCTGCCTGGATTTCAGACCTTCCCACCTGGAAGTTGAACTTCTTTCCAACTTTCAGCACTCCTTCATTCTTGGAACATATTGCTGTAGTTGTGAGCCACAAGTAATCCTTCAGAACAACTATTCCACTATGTAACATAGCACAACTTGATATGAATATTCTTTTTCTTTCTCTAGCTGGTATGTGGTGTAGATAATGGGTAGTTTTGTCACTGTCAGGTGAGCAGTTTCCCCTCTAGAAGATCTTTTTCTGCTCTCAGAAATTCAGTCCTTGAATTACTTTTGTCTTGTGGGGTGAACCTAGTAAAACTGAAATGTCAAATGCTAGAAAGGAGAGATGATATTTTATCAGGCACTTACATCACAGTGACTGAGTAAAACTGATTCAAGTATATTTTTCTTTTTTCTTGCAGACTGTTGGCAACTTGCTATTAACAAAGGTTAAAGATGAATCATAATTGTTGAACAGACCTTACAACTACCCACAAACAATGAAGACAGCAACAGACTGGTAGGCAAGAGTTGGAAAAGACCTAAATGGGCATGCAGGTCAGTCTTCTGCTAGTGCACAGCTGCTCTCTATATTTTATGGGCTAGAGAGGTAAAATTTTAAGGGGAAATAATGATTTACCTTGCATTTGTGAAAACAACAGAAGTACTACGTTTATTTGTCCATTCTCTGACTAGGCTAACTATAAGCTTCAGTGCACTGATCTGTTTTTATTTAAGATGACCACCAATGCTCCATAGAGTTCCATAGAAATGTTAAGAAAATGGTGGTTATTGCTTGAAAGTGAGAAAATAAATTCCTGATCTCTGTGACACCAGGAGGTGGTGGGCTGGTAACTAGAAAAAATCTTCTTTTTTTCAAAATTTTCTGAATTAAAAATTAAAACCTGCTATTTTAATGAAATTTTAATTCAATAATCTCCAAGACAATGTACTGGGACACTGAGAACATGGATTGGAGCCAGAGAATGAGAAAGGTTTTCTTGGAAATCAGGAATTCATAAAAGAGCTTAGACACCACAACAGGGTCACTTTGTATATTTTCATGGCAGGAAACACTAATAAAACCTTTCCATTTAAATAAAGGGGAAGACAAAGAAGAATTTAGGCAAAAGTCATCTGCTCAAACTGAACTCATCCAGAAGTCAGGGATGAGGCCTAAACTGGTCAGCTTGGTTCATAAGTAGAAACAGAGGGAGAAAAGAATAGAGTATAAAGATTTATTGGAAGCTTTCAGGGACTGAAGAGAGAAGCAGTGTAGTACTATACATAGGGATTCATACAATAAGATCACCTGTTCTCCACTGCCTTCTCTATCTTGTGATGATGCGAAATACACAGATTTTCTGCAGACATTCAAGTTCTTTTCAAAGTGCTGCGTGAAATGTGTCAGAATTACTGGTTTCAGAGTTGCCAGAGGAAACAGTCTGTCACTGAACTTTAAATTTCTAATTCAGCATAAATGTAGAGAGAGAAAATATGACTAGGGCCATGTCTAAAAAGGATTTTGTGGTATTTCAAAAGTACCTGGTATTGCAGCTTCACTCTTGGGTGAAATACAGTGCTCTTGGAAGAGCTCAAGCTGGATCACATGACTGTTCTTTCTGTCCTTAAATGCTGGCTAAAATTTAAGAGGCAGAAGAGCTCCATTCTTAGAGCTACTAAAAATATTTTATGGAATAGAATTTTGCCAGCTTGGTAGTCTGAGAAGTCAATTTGATGTGTTTTTGGAATTATAGATATAGAAAATGTTAGGCTGCAATCTTTTAAAGTTTTTAGCCATTGCCATTAATTTTAAGGGTAAACATTCCAACATGTTGGGCAGGGGATATGCACTTCTGGGTTTGTCTTTTTGACACGTTCAGAACAAGAAATTAAAAATGAAACCAGAACCATTTAGAACAAACTCATTCATTTAGGATCAATATGCAACTCCACTTGAAATGCCTTGCTCTCAATAGAATGCATTTTGCAATCTATTATTTCAATAAATACTGTTGGGGGTCTGAGTATACAGGTTTTGGGGATTTGTTCTTTATTGTACAACAACCTGATTTTTGAGTCATATGTTGAATATTGATATTGATTCTATGAATTACATTGCACATTTCATACTAAAATAAGAAATGAAAATGCTGCCTTCTGTCTAGGACATGGGAAAAATTATCAAGTATTATCTCTTATTTGGTGGAAAGAACTCATATAATGTATGAAAAAAACCATAATGAAATATTTCAAAGGTGGAAGATGATTAGGAAGGAGAGATATTAAATGTCTTGTCAGAATGATGACATAATATCATTTACTACCATCAACCCAAAAGGTGGTGTCAACCACTTCAAGCCACTAGTTGTTCAAACAGAAAAATGTAGACAAGAAACAGAATAACAAAAGAAAAGGCTGTGACTCGGTTTTTGGCATAAACATTTAAATTTGACATTTTGGCATTTGGCATTCATTTAAATTGAAAAGTTCTATTTTCTTGGAGATTCCAGCAAAAAAACTTCAATAAAATTTTGAAAAGTAGACTTTTCCTTTGAGTTTGCTTTTATTTGGTCTTTGCTGTAAAGTAGGTGAGATCATATAGAGCATTTCAATGAGACTGACTACATTTACCACTGGAAGAAGGATGATAATTAGTGAAATTAGTGATAACATGAAATTTTTTACTTCGGGAGGAATTATTATTATTATTATTATTATTATTATTATTATTATTATTATTATTATTATTATTATTATTATTATTATTATTATTATTATTATTATTATTACTACTTTAAAAAGTGACCAGGGCAGCAGGATTCTGCAAGGCCTATGCATGAAAATCCTTCTTCAAACCGGCTCAAAGAGAATTCCATGCCCAGACTGGAATATTTACCCTCACCATAAGGACATTAACCTGTTGGAAGGGGTCCATAGGAGGGCCACAAAAACGATTGGATGGGTGGAGCACCTTTCCTGTGAAAATAAGTTAAAAGAATTGGAGTTGTTCAGCCAGGAGTAGAAAATGCTGCAGGGAGACCTTAAAGCAGCTTCCAGTATCCAGAAGGGAAAAGAGAGTTGGAGAGGAGATTTTTACGAGGACATGTTGTAACAGGACACGGAGGGAATGGCTTTAAACTGAAATAGGAGAGGTTTAGATTGGGCACTAGGATAAGAGTTGTGATTGTTGTTGTTATTATTATTGTTGTTATTGTCATTATTATTATTGTTGTTGCTGCTGCTGCTGCTGTTGTTGTTACCATTACTATTATTATTTACAATGAGGACTGGAATGGATTTCCAGAGTTGTTGTGGGTGTCCCAACTCTGGCAGTGTCCAAGTCCAGGCTGGAATGATCTGTGAACAACCTGTTCTAGTGAAAGGTAGTCCTGCCCAGGGCAGGGGGTGGGAACTAGATGATCTTTAAGGTCTCTTACCTTTCAATCCAAATCATCCCATGGTTTCTTGACAATTCATCTGTGTACCTTTTGGAATAAAGTACAAAGACATGCACAGCAACAGACTGTGTTAGGATTGTGCAGGTACCTATGACAGTCAGACTTTGTAGACCCCAGTCAAAAATTATTCTATTGTAAATAGCCCCAGTGAAGGTACAAAACCATCAAAGATATTATGTATTATTATTAATATTATGTATTGTATTACAATGGAAAGCCTTCTAACCTCACAAAATATAAAAAATTAGAGATTATATGTATCACATTCCTGTAAATTTACTTCATATTCACTGATATTTGAACACTTTTTCTATACAGTTGGGTATTTATTTACAGTGGGAAAAGCATAATATCCTCAGTAAATGGAAAGAGGAAATGTAAGCTGGGGATATGCTTGGGCAAGACATGAGGTGGAAAGGGCTGCTTGTTGAGTATCTTTGATTTAAAGATGGGTGATTGCAGAATTGCCAAGAACAAGTAAGGCTGAGTGGCTCAAAGCACAGTGAGAAATCCAGGGGGAAAACAGCTAATGTGTTTCTTGTTGCTCCTGTTATTTGTTTATTTAGTTAAACAGGACTACTTCTCAACAAGAGAAACCATATTTATATGGTATAAATTATAGATGGTAAAATGTAAGATGAAAGGTTTTTTTTCATTTCAAGACAAATATTTGAAATAGGCTAGTTTCAAGTACTAGTTGAAATAAAATTTTACAGAAAATGTTGTATCCATAATAGGATACATGCTTTTTGCTTAAACCCCAGAATATTTTATTCTAAGGCTCATGACAACTGGAAGTGCTTAATTTAGTAAATGGTATGGCATAACATTTTCAGAAAGGATTTTTTGATTTTGTGTATCATTTTATGCTCAAGTTGTCATCAATTTTAGAGGAAATTAAAACAGCTTAAGTAAAATATTCGTTGTCTCTAACCATTGTAAAAACCATTCAGGCAAATCAAGAAGCCAAATAAAAAAATACAAAATGTTATAATTTTGTGATTTTCTAGGTACTTTTTGCTTTGGTCCAAATAATAAAAAAATTTGCTCTTCCAGAAGGTCCTTAACTTCTCCCAGCAGAAATGGATATTCAGACTTTCTGAAACCTTTCAAGAATACATTCCAACTGCAAAGCACAATATGCATCCTGACCCTACTTCTAGGCATCCTTGTGTTGCAGTGGCTGATCATAACAGCTTTATTACATGAAAATATAGAGAATCATGTCCATACATCCTATAAATCATAGGTTTCATCCCTGTTCTTTACTGGTTCTTGGCAGAAAGGTGACATTGTAAAAGGAACACTTTTCTTGCAGAAGTTTAGAGTTTTTTAAGTACCCAGATGTCTGTGCTGAAGAGTTATTGGCATTATTTTGTTTGGCTGGATTTTTTGGCATTTATTTTTCTATTAATACCTGTTTTCTTTAAAATAAAGTGGTCCCTTTTGTTCTGGTCAGCAATTCCTTAGAGATTCTAATTAAATTTTGTCCATTACAGCCCATTAGATGCATTAGATGGTGTTAAAAAGCAATTTGGTTTCCTTCCCCAGTCCATGCCAGGATGCTTACCCAATTACTTCCACAGAGCTTTAAAGATGAAATTTTCAAATGCATCAGCATTGGCAAAATGCTGTTTTCAGTAGGTCAGTTGTTATCCCATTGACTTCAAATCTACAAAAAACAAAATAGCTAACGTCTTCGTATCTTTAAACACCCAAAGCTGTCTAAATTATGGGATAGCACTGTAACACATTATAGCAATACCACTAAGCTAATTAGTTGCTGCTTTCAGTGGCTTCTTATGTCAATATAATTCAATTGCTTCAGAGTCTCTTTGCCGTTCTGGTTTTGGGGAGTAATGGAGACATTTTTATTTTAACTGACACTGGCAATGAGATTTCAGAGCTAACTTTATGAACCTCATTTCTTCTTTTTTTTCCTCTGGAAACACTACTTTTAGAGACATAAAAACAAATATTGGAAATTATGAGCCTGTCTATCAGGGTGGGAAAGAAAATAGAAGAAGTCACAGAACACTTGAAACCATTCTACATTTAATAATTTGCAAAACATGAAAGAAAAAGTAAACAACCAAAACTGGAGTGATCTGACTGCAAAATATAGACAGCTGCATTCCATATGCTTATCTCAATGTCAGGGGTATTGTTCTTCTGAACGTCCTTCAGTGTGCTCCTCGTTTTTATTTTGCTTTCAGGTTACATAACGTTGTGAGATGTTTTTTCTCACACAGTTTATGTTTCACTATGTGAAAATTAAAGTTTCTCTAACGATGGAATTGATACACACAAAAGCTTATTTTTATATTATGAATATTTTTATCATTAGCATTTTCAAGCATAACAACCACATTCCTGATAAGCATTGTTAGAGACCGGAGCCAGGTCTTGTTCAAGTAGGATCCAATATTCAAGATAAGCTGACTCTCATGGTTCTATAAGGTTCCTAAAAAAGGCTTTAGAGGTGGGAGAATATTATTGTCATGGCTCCTGGGAAGAAACTTGGAGCCCTCACTCAGCCCCTATTGCCATTAAGCTTTCCAGATAGCCACTTTGTGGATTTAATAAATACTGACAAATCAACTAATTTTTGTGTCCAAGTGGCAAAGAATAAGTTCTCTAAAGTGCTGAAAAGTAGTAATCACATATATTTAAGTAAGAGAAGAGACATATTTCCCCATTTTGTCTCCCCTGGTGATAATCTCAGTCATTGCAACAACTTGTATCCAAAACTTAAAGTCTTCATTTGCCACTCCTTGTAGGCTGGTGAATCAATGCATCACTGAAAATTGTGCTATGCAAATGTGTTAAGCAGTGAAATGCAGCAACAGACAAACCAGCATGGGCTATGGCAGAACTCCAACCCTTGTGGGGTGTCCCGTGGCAGAGCAGGAGACTCCTGGCACATCCCTCAGGTGCATACTGCTCCCTCCCTGAGCTCCAGGAAAGTAGCAAAGCACTTAGGTGTGAGGGAGCTTAATGCCATGTAACCTGTGGTTATATGTGATTTACAAAGCTGGAAGAATAATCTTGTTAAGAGGGAAACAAGGAAATAAAGACAAAATAGCTACTCAATAATAGGTATGAGGTGCAGTGTGCCAATTCCTTTCCATCTGTATTCAGCATCTGTTGACTTTTGCACTTTTTTTTTTTGGTGTTTTCAGCATTTTTCATTGATTACAGATTTAGATGCTGTGATTTCTACCAAGTATGATACCGGAAAATATTGTGCAAATATTTGCCGCCAAATGCACGCCTCCTCAAAATCCGACAGCCTTTAAACTCCAAAGCTTACAGGCTGAAAAGAAAATGAAATATTGCTTAGGTTCACAAGAGGTGCATTTGGAGTGCAATATGATGATGTTTAGATTAAAACTTTTAGATTGGTTGATACTGGGAATAGAATTTTTCATAGCAATTACTTTTACTTTTATACATGTTGTGGAAATACAGCTGGGGGTAAAATTAGAGGAAACTGCGAAGTTATATTCATGTGCTATCAGAAGTTATAATAATATGGAAATTATAGGATAAAATACAATGCTACTCCTTGAATGGAATATGGTTGGCACGCTCAGAACCTACTTCATGATGATTCCCCAGACACATAATACACAACTACAAGCAACTGCTAAGGAGGATGGAATGGAGGGTGGAACAGAGTAGAAGCACCATAGCCAGGCTCTGTTGGAATCCATGCAGGGAATGGGACTGGATGGCACTTTGCAGCTGATAAACTGCATAACATCTGTCAAGCAGGGGAGACAAGAGAAGATGTCTTGCTGCTGAACCAACAAATACAACAAAATATCTCTCCTCAGATAATCTTACTTCATTTGCATTACCCACCTCCAAGGTATGATCACCCCTCACTGAGGAAGTTCTCTATATTTTATTGAATGTATCTTCAAGAGCAAAGTGAGAGAATTTTACATCAATCAACAAGTAAGGTATAGATGGTTAGACTCACTCAAGCTCCAGCTAAAGATAAAGAATTAATATAAAAATAAGTCAAAAATGGGAGAAAGTTAGGGAAGACTCCATTTTAGCTACTGGGATGAGTCAACAGACTGAACCTGTTTTCTCCCCCACAGGGACAGCTTTTGCTTAAGAGTCACACTCTGTGGACAGTAAATAACGTTTGCTGGGAATTAGAACTTTTCTGTGTATCATTTCAACATTTTTTTGCAGTCAGATACCATCACCAACATTTTTCAAACCTTAACCTTTGAAAATTTATATTAATAAAGAGTGTTATTCTGTAGACTGTTAGTGCAAGTCCTTCCTGGGTGCTGGCAGTTGCCAGCAGTGGGTAACTCAAATAAAGTGGAAGAACCACTGAGAGGCCCTGAGTGGGAACACCTGATGAGGGCTCTTGTGCTGTTGCTGTGTTTCCCTAATTAAATCAGTTGAACCACCCTCCAATCCAGCAGGACTGTTCAGTGCAATGTCCCCAGAGCAGGACACTGACACAGTGCCTGCCTTGGTCAGGCACAAGGTCTCGGGACATGGAGGGACAAATCAAATAGTCTGGGTTAAAGAAATCTCCTCTTTTCATGTGACATGTGTTTCAGATTTTCCAAGGTTGATCAATGAAATGATTTCTTTTTTTTTTTTCCAGCCTGGAGGGAAGATAAATTGCTTTTGGCAATAGAAAAATGAAATGAGATAGGAAACATTTCGACATCAGTAAAGACTGAGAGGACAAAAATAAATTGACCTGGTACCTGCATTGCAGTGAACATTATAGCACTTAGACTATAAAGAAAAGGGAAGACAGTAAGAGGCTGTTCTGGTGGATATACTGATGAAGGAGATTAAGCCAGTTTTCTGTGGTTTTTTTCTTTAAGTAATTATATAAATACAGTAAAAGACAATGCAGAAGAAACAGGCTGTTAGGTCATTAAAGTATGGACACAGAAATGTAGGATCTGGTCCACTAATAAGCAAGCTCAACAGGGAAAATCCAGCAAGTTTTTTCCTCAGGTTTTATTTCTTCCTTCTTAAGCTTTTAATGTTTGTTGCTATTGTTTCCTGTCTATGAGGCTGAGCAAGGACCTCAGTGAGATTTGAAGTCCCTGTAGATTTTCCTGCTGGCTCCTAAACTGAGTATAAATACAATATTCCCAGGCTTATCCAGCTCTGCTTTAAAAACTATTTGTAATCCACACAAGAGCAGTAAAGAAGAAACATATACCATATTATTACTGGGATAATTGCTGCCTGGCTAATCTCAAATTTCATTGCTTCTGGGCTTCTTTTCTTATTAGCTGTGAATGTTTATAATTTCAAGTGATTGTATAAGTCCTTCTTGCCTCATCTAGCCCTCTGCAGAAAGAACAGTTGTCCTTGACTTTAAAGCATGATATATCCTGCTTCATTTACAAGACATCCAAATCCACTCTAAACAGTCTTTCTGTTTCTTGGTGTGGTGCCAGTGATTCTGAACATTCAGATCCTGCCAGCTATTACTATTGTCAGTAGCCAACTTTCAGGAGGAAACACATGCTGTAAAGCTTTGAAGTAGTTGATCAGCTATGCTCAAGTGACCACTGCTCCCTATATGGATGGAGCTTGTATTCACTGTACACACTTCTCATTTCAGTACAAAGTCAAAGAAAGAGATCTGAGAAATGTCTCTGTTAATCTCCAAAAGATGAAAACAAGGTCTACTTTCTGTTGCTTACTTATGTGGCTAACATCCCCTAGCACAGCATCAGCTCCTATTTCCTCTTTCCAGAGCAGAGCAGACACTGTGCTGCTGATTTCCCCCTCCATTTAATGCACCCATTTTGCCAAAGTTCCAGATGGATGGGTGCCTATTACAAACCACACTATGCTTGCCAGTTGATTACAAGCTCCCCAAAGACAGGACACTGCAGGACCTATTCCAGCACAAGATTCCTTTCCCTTCCCTTCCCTTCCCTTCCCTTCCCTTCCCTTCCCTTCCCTTCCCTTCCCTTCCCTCCCTGTCCCTTCCGCCCGGTCCGTTCCCGTCCCTTCCCGTGTCCCGGACCGGTCCCTTGCCAGTCCCTGCCCGGCCCGGCCCTTCCCTTCCCTTCCCTTCACTTCCCTGCCCTGCCCTGACCCGTCCCGGCCATTCCCTGCCCTGCACCGGCCCTTCCCGTCCCTGTCCCTTCCGTTCCCGTGCCCTTCCCTTCCCGTCCTTCCCTTCCCTGCCCTTCCCGGCACGTCCCTCCCGTCCCGTCCCTGCCCTGCCCTTCCCTTCCCTGCCCTTCCCTGCCATTCCCTTCCCTTCCCGTCCCTGACCTTCCCGTCCCTTCCCGTCCCTTCCCGTCCCTTCCCTTCCCTTCCCTTCCCTTCCCTTCCCTTCCCTTCCCTTCCCTTCCCTTCCCTTCCCTTCCCTTCCCTTCCCTTCCCTTCCCTTCCCTTCCCTTCCCTTCCCTTCCCTTCCCTTTCCCCAAAATGCAGGACTAATTATCATTACAAAGTTCTTATCTTCTTAATTGCATCTCAATGTTCACTATTGCTCTAATTACTCAGTTGGGAGTATTCTAAATATATTTCAGTACGTGTGATAAATATTTACAAATTTTCATATGTCACTTCTTCCAGAGAAGAACAGAAAACTATATTTTCTACTGGAAACAGCTTGGAGAAGGATTGTCTTTAAACTCACAAAATTTAAGTATTCAGGTGCTTTGCTGGTTTGAAAACAAACAGTAACAAGCAAAGGAAAAGCATTCCTGAGGGGCGGTGTGTCTGTGAGTACTCCGACATTGAAAATTCAGGCTTCTAATCTTTCTCCTTTTTCTTTTTTTTTCTCTTATACACAAAAGTTCTAAAATATAATGGCACTAAGATGGTTCTCCCAATTTCCTTCCACATATTTTTACCTATTTTAGCTCCTAGGAGCTAAAGGCTTGTCTATTTTTGCATCTCTTTTACTCCCATTTTGTCAATGCTATCCTCCTCTAGTGGAAGTATTTATTCAGAATCCTTTGACAGGATGTTCTAAAGCAGTGGATGTCAGGGAAAGCTGAAGCATCACCATAGCATTATGCAAAAATGTCTATTGTAATATAAATCCCCATGCCACAGCAATTTTAGCCTCTCATTTAGTCACTTATACAAGATGTGCTATAATCATGGTGAAGTCATAACTTATTGTTGCACTGATAGATTCCATACAATCAGTGCATTGTAATATATGATGAAAATCAAGTTTTATTCTTGCAATTCAGCATTACATGACAATAGAGAAACTGCTCCCTTAAATCCTCAGTCCTTTCTTTTTCTGCTGGCTGAATCTGCTTTTGCCAGAGGTTTTGAGATGCAGCCAAGTAACATCCACTGTCCTCCTCAGGAGCTATTCTCTGACTAACAGAGCATCAGCTGGCACCCTGACCCTTGCCCCAATGAATCTAAAATGATGAGTCCCAAAAAATTCCGACCCATCATAAAACAGTATTTATTTTTCTCTTCTGAAAAGGGAAGGCCACAGACGCCAAGCTGGGGAAGGTCTTCTTTGAGAAGCTGCACCTCCTTCTTTGGCAAGCTCCCTGTGCTTCTGTCCTGGCATCTCAGCAGCCACTGCTGCTCACACCCAGCTGCCTTTGCCTGTTGGTCCTGCTCAGCCTTCCACCTGAGGCTTCCCATTTATCTTCCTAAGGCTGAATCTCTGAGATACAAGACCAAGACATCTTCTGTCACCTCTCACCCTGAAACAAGCCTTTTGTGCCAATAAAAAAATGATGCATTTTCATAACATTCCTGGCCTCGTTTCAGGGAAAGAATTTGCTTTTTTAGGATCCATCTTTTGGGTTCAGGAAGAAGTACAGCAGCCTCTGCTCTGTTCTTATGAAACAGCGTGACTCCAATAAAATATGCCACGAAGAATGATTAAAGCAATCTGTGGATTCTCCAGGTCTCCTCCTTAGCCTTCTCAAAGGATTGAGGGACTCTACAGCAGTCCTTTAAAGACCTACCGTGCTTTTCCATCAATACTTTGCTGCATTCAGTTTAATTACATAAAACATTTTCTGCTGTCCAAAATACAGACTTCTTGAGCCAAAATTAATTAATTTCATATCATAAAATCATACTTTGACTAATAAACATATAGAGAAAAATATCTGCGGCTTTTCCTACATCAGAGAAGTGATTTATAGGATGTTTTTTATGACATTATTGCTATAAAGTTAGGATAAAAAGTGGGTTCAACCTTTAAGAGTACTGGTGAAGTTTGAGGTCATTCTGATCTAAAATCATGGACCCATTTCTGGTTTTCTGCACATAAATTTCACTTTTAAGATTAGCAATTGTATTGTTATAGCCATGGGATATCACAACCACACAGCAAGCAAGTGACTTTGTAATTTAGGTCAACCCAACTGAAGGATCTAGAGATTAATTGAGGACAGGCAGAACATTGTCTTTGGATGCTTTTTTTTAAGACTACAAGCAGAAATGTTGTGACATCAATCATCCAGAAGAATCCCACACGGGGGTTTAATTTTTAACTGACTAACAAATCCTTCAAAAGCCATGAACTCTTCTGTCACACTAGTGCTACCTAATGATTCAAATTAGTCCTGTGCCCAAAAAATTAAAGACAAAAATGAGAACTAGTATGCTAAGTCAAAACAGGGGAACACATAGAATTTGTATTTATAGAATCACCAAGACATGTCAGCAGTACATGATTTTGTTTTAAAAGTCCTTTGACTCATTGAGGTGGGTTGACCTTGGCTGGACACCAGCTGCCCCAAAAGCCACTCCATCATCGCCCTTCTCAGCTGGAGAGGGGAGAGGGAAATAAGACAGAAAACAATGCATAGGCCATGATAAGGCAGTTTACTAAATTCAAAGTGAAATATTGTGCTCACAAAAAAAAGGAGGAAAAAAAAATTATTCTCTACTTTCCCATTAAGAAGCGATGTCTGGCCACTTCCTGGGAGGCTGCACTTCCACATGTGCAGCAGCTGCTCAAGAAGGCAAACGTTGCAAATAATGAATGCCTCCCACTTACACCACCCTTTACTTTACTTTTTTATTTGAGCAGAGCCTGTGGTATGGAAAATCCCTTTGGTCAGCTGAGGCCAGCGGTTCCAGCTGTGTCCCATCCCCACATTTGGCCCCCCCTCAGCCTACTCTTCAGGGATTGGGGGAAGAATGTTGGAGAGACATTGCTAATGTTGTGCCAGCACTTTCCAGCAGTAGCTAAAACCCTGGCGTGTTATCAACATCTTTCTAGCTACCCATACCAAACACAGTACTGTGAGGACTGCTATGGGGAAAATTAACTCCACCTCAGCCAGACCAGATATACTTAATTTGAAATCATCTACACAAGGCATTTTACAGAGAATTTGTGAAGAATATTTGTAGTTGGAAATGAAATCTGATTTGTCTGTGTGATTCAGGTAATATCTTCAGGAAAACATAGCAACTGTACTCTTTATTTTCAAGGTGAAGGCAACACTGTGTTCTAGATCCATTTATGAGGAAAAATACTCATTCAGTCCTAAAACAAAGACATCTTTAGAGTCAATGAATTTCAATGTACTCTAGGAAAAGGAAAAACCACACATTTTGTAAATCAGAAGAGTAAGTGGAAAATCTTCAGCTGCACCTGACACCATTTTCCCCCAAATATTTAAGTCATTGATAACCTGATGACACTTGTGTATCATTCAAACAAATATTACATTTCTTCAGGGCTATTTTTTTCCTGAAAAAAAATCTTTAATGGTTTGGCCTTTTTCAAGATCAAATGCAATTACAGAAGGAGACACCAGATGTCCAAGCATCTTGAGTTATTGTTGGGAAAAAATGGCATTTCTTCAAGTTGAGTGACAGGTTGTAGGAGGTTGAATAACATGGTCAACCATTTAGAGTTTGGTTGGCTGAAAGAGAGAATGACACTGTTGGAGGAAAAAAACCCTCAAGATCTGTCTTTCCCATCACTTTTAATTAACTCAGGACACTTAATCAAATAGTGTGACTTTACAGCATGACTTGAAATTGATAGGAACATAGATGTTTAATGTCTGGCTGAGTTTTGTCTTTCAGGTCCACAGTTACTTGTTTACAACAGAAATTGACGGTATTTAGCTTTTATTTATAGTCATTTTAAAACCAGCAAGCCTAATTCTGTTGTTCTGCTGTCTCTGATATGAATAAGGCAGGCCCAGAACAACCTGCTGAGAACTTATTTTATGCATGTCCCAGAGATACTTCTTTGCGTGGCACAGAATCAATACAATCAGCCCTAATCTGCTGTTGTGTAGTTCCCGTACACAACCCCAGCAGGGGTAATCAGTGAAAACCTGTGAGACTGTCAATGCTCTCTGGGACACCCTGGATTGCCAAGGGTCTAGGCATCTATGACTCCTCCTCCACTTTACCTAATTTTTTGACACAAACCATACCATAGTCGTATACCCTGCAAGGATAGTACACTGCTACTTTCCCAGAATATTCTTCCAGAAAGATGAAAATTCCAGATGAGGAATTTTCAAAACACAGAATAGTTACTTTTTTTAGGTTAATCATAAAATCAGAGAATGGTTTGGGTTGGAAGGGACCCTAGAGATCCAGTCCCCACCTAATGGGTAGGGACACCTACCTCTAGACCAGGTTGCTCAGAGCCATATCTTGTCCTTGAACACTTCCATGGGTGCAGCATGCACAACTTCTCTGTTCCAGTGTTCATTGGAACATCACCCCCAACATAATAAAGAATTTCTTCCTAATATCTAATAGAAACCAAAACAGTATAAAGAAGAAAATAACCTGTTATAGGACTATTACATCACTTTGTAAGAAGTCTCTCCCCAGACTGCCAGTAGTCCTCTTTAGGTACTGGAAGGTGCTATATGGTCTTCCCAGAACCTTCTATTCTCCAGGCTGAAAATTGTTTTTATTTCGATAATTCATCTGTTATTTTTGAACCCATAAAAGGATTACAATTGGATTTTGGAAATAAAACAGATGTCAGCTTTGTTCCCGAGATACAGCCTTGAGAACAGTTTGCAAATGGCTCTGGGCTACTCCATGGCTTGCACTGAGAGCCACTTAATTCTCCCAAATGTGAAACCATGGCCAGAACAGGAGCACATAAAGAACTCAGAGTGTTTATTTTCTGACCTCGACTGCCAATCTCAGAGCAGGCTGAATAGGTTTTTGAACAAAATCATCCAGAACACAGAATATATAGAAATTTCATCTGACATAATCCTCATGCTTAATATTGTCAGTAATGGTACAAATAATGAAAAAAAAATCAAAGCACTGTCATGTTTTGTTATTTTGAGCAGAGAAAGACTCAGGAGTCTGAATAATACTGAAAATGACCTGGGATTCCATGCCAGTAAAGAAAAATTATGTTCTTCCCACCTGTACCAGATGGCTATGTGGATGAAAAATTTTCTTGTGCAACTCTCTGTAGAAGAAAAACATGGCCAGACAAGACCACTTTCAAAAAAGTCTTCACTGTATTAGTGCAAGTGCAGTAAGCCATCCTTTTTACTGAAGCCTATTTTACACAGAAAGCTAATGTCAGGTTTTGCTTTTACTAGTGGACTAATTTCTTAATGACACAGTGCCTCGTGCATTCTCATCAGTGAAACAAGAGGAGGATTTTGCTGCTGTTTTCTCCTTCTTTATAAAACACAGGAAGAGTGGAATTCACCCTACCAAATGCATATGTCTACAATGAAGGTGTATATATCCGAACTTGCTCCCTTTTGTAACTGCTGGAGAAAAATAAGCATTGTTTATCAATAATCTCATCCTAAAGCCTAAAACAGGTAAGGTGCCCTGTAAATGTACTTAGTTTTTTTCTCTTCATTGACCCTCCCCTGATAAGATATCTGTGGTATAGAAATCTAAAGTTAGACAAATTAATTCCCATCTAAGATGTCTAAAAGAAATTAATAGTGGATGGAAAGTACCTCCAGACCACTTTTTTTCAGTCTCATTTAATGAATAAAGTTCCAATATAAGGAAGCCAGACAAAACCATGAGTTTTAGGTCTACCCACAGGAAACTTGGGCTTCCCTTTCACCAGTCAGTTTCCAAGTTCTGCACTGGATTTTGCAGACTCATTGGTAATATCATGGTACCCTAGTTCTTATTTACCATCAATCACTTTGAATGCCTGACAGTTAAAACACACTGAGATATCAGTTGCCTCGTTTCGATGTTACATTTTTGAGGAGACCAGGTAGTCAACATTTTTCTCTCACTCTGGCAAAATTACAACAAGGTCACCATTCTGCCCTGTACTTTAGTAATACAAACCCAAACAGGTACTTGTATTGGATAGTGATAGGATAGTTCCTTCCCTGGGATCCTTTCTGCATTATATAATTTCTGGTAATGCTGGACACAATGACAAGCCTGAATGAAGCAAATAATTACCCATGACTAAGACAGATTTCTCTTATAAAATGCCTAATTCAGTCTAATTACCATTATTGTATAGAAAGATTTGCAGCAATTTTCTTAGTTTGGAAGAGCCTTGATCACTATGTAAGCTATTAGTATACAGCTTCTTTAATCATTAGTTCCAGTAGATTTCCTGGGCTAACTTGGGAAATGCTAATTTGTTTATCAATCATCAACAACAATTTCTCTACCAACAGATTTTTAAGCCAAATAATACCCTGAGATGTCTTACATTTGCATCTGTGAAGGAGCAGTGTGTAGCCTGGTTAATCTTTTCAAGATCAAGAACCTGATTGGAATACAAAGGCTGAAATTAATAAAAATACTTGCTTATATTTTATAAACAAGTTTGAACTCATTGATACTGATAATATCACTTTAGTGAGAAAGCACACTAGCAGATTCCAATGTAGTAGTCAAAACTGTAAGGACTAGTCTGATAAGCTGAGTTATAATTAAATTAGGTATTTAATTTTCAGTCTGCTGGTTTTCTGTTTTACTAATATAATCTTTAGGTAAATATTTTTCCTTTAGATTAGCCTCCCAGCTGAGACAAAGAGTGCTTTAGGACTTTACAAATTGTTCCCAATCTTTTCATGCACCATAGCGAAGTTTCTTTCAATATGTTTTCTAACATTTTTAAAACTTCCTTTATTGAGAATTAAATTCTCTAAGTGTGAATATATTAAGGACTACAAATCTAGGTACTAAATTCAGTTGCAAAAATACTATGCTCTAGCTCCATATACAAGTTTTCCCTAGCAAACTTTTTTGATCACATATTATATCTAAGACCTAAGCTGGATGAGAGTCAGTGCTGAATATCTACAATAAAATTCTTGTTCATTTCTGCACATGTGTTTGCACTGGTATTTTTTATATCTGTTTCAATTCTTGTTGCTAATTTTAATATGTTTGAAAACTGATATTTAACGTGTTGGGAAAAGAATAAAGGAAGTTCAATTTCCCTTACAACTTTTGTTTTAAACAAAGATTTTCAACTATATTGATGTAAAATATTTTTTAGATTGCTTTCATAAAATAGTATTTGTTCTGTTAATTTTTTTTCTGTATCTGATGTGCTTTCTTCCTCTTTTTCCTCTTCCTTCGCTGCCTTTTGTTCTTCATTGCCCTTTTTTTGTTGTTGCTTTTTGACACAATTTCTCTACATCTGTGTGAGAACAGAGCTGTTTTGAAAATGAAGCCCTAGTTTGGGTAATAGTGTCTTTTGAAATTATGTCATAAGGCACAACTGGGCCATTGCTAATTAGTTCTACATATAATTACACATGCAATTAAATGCAAAAAATTTACATATATATATATATATATTTATTTATTTATTTATTTATTTGTTAAATATATCAGCTATTAATTTTTTTCCCTTTCAGCTTCTTCCCTTACCTGGTTCAAATCCCAGCTTCTTGCTAAACAAAGGTTGATTTGTGGTGGTCATCCTCTGGTGCTCACACCTGCTGCCCCTGGGCTGTCACCTTGCACACTGTCAGCAAAACACCCACTGCTTCTTGCAAATGGCCAGTTGTGTGAGCCTTTAGCCATTAACATTTCAGTCTCTCACACAGGTAAAGAGAAAGGAGATTATATTTAAATAAGGAACGTATAACTAAATCAGTATCTTTACTTAGCAGAAAGCAAGGGGACATTTTAATTTCCTGGAAAGTTTCCTTTTAAAAAAAACACATGCTATCAAAATTGCGTTTAGTGCTAAATATTATGAGACTGTGTAACATCCTTGGAATAATAAATTAGTTACACATTCTTACTCCTGCCCTCACCTCCTCTCTGCCCCATAGATACTTACCTTTGACTGTCATTTTGCACACTGACAAGAGGTATTAACTGAGAACTCTGCTCATCACAGATTGTTTGCAGATAATATACAATATACCCCCATTTTATTCAGAAGTGAATAGTGAAAACATTGTGCATAGTAGGCTTATAGAGTCTAAAGAAGATTCTGCTCACATTCTCAATTCTACAGAAAAATACTTCCATGGGTATCACAGTGCTGCTGTTTTTTCTCTAACTTTTAGTGATTCTGCCTTTTAGCCCCTTTATGAGCCATGGCTTTCAGACACTTTTTTATTTCACTAGAATCATTACAGCTCTACTATGCACCAATAGTGCTTTTAACCTCTATGAGTGTACTATTTCTATAACACACATAAAATTCCAAGTAGAGATCTTAACCACCTATTGGCAATTTAACAATACTGAAGGTGTGCATTTATGAATAGACATTTTACTAACAATCTAGGACTCAATTGTAGCTTGGTCACAAACTCTCAAGATGAAAAAGCACAGAACTGCAGCTATTGCCAGAGCAGAATACAAACAAAATTCTCAGTAGTTTGAATTCCTGTTTCTGCTGTTAGCTTCTCTTTTGTTTTAGAAAAGACAAAGCATGGAACTAAACACTTCTCTAGATCCCATTCTTGGTTCAGTCTTGTGTGGTGGCACACTGAAAGCCCAGTTTCACAGAACCACAGAATGGATAAGTTTGGAAGGAACCGCAGTGGATCATCTGGTCCAGCCTCCCTGCTCAAGCAGGGTCATACCAGAACCCATTGCACAGGATTTCCTGCAGACAGCTCTTCAGTATCTCCAGCAAGGGAGACTCCACAGCCTCTCTAGAAATCTGTTCCAATGTGTGGTCACCTGCAGAGTAAAATTCTTCCTGATTCAGATCAGGTGGAAATTCCTGTGCATCAGTTTCTGCAGAGTTTATTTTGTTCTATTGCTGGGCACCACTGAGAATAACCTGGCTCCATTCTCTTGGCACCCTCCCTTTGGATACTGATAGATATTGATGAGGTCCCCTCTCAGTTGTCCCTTCTTGATATTTTACAAGTGCCAGCCTTTCCTCATAGGAGAAATGCTCCAGTCCCTTAACAATCTTTGTTGACTTACAGAATTTAAACCAGAGCTATGGGTCAGGATGAATCCTAGCAAGAAGAAGGAGAGATTCCCAAGAACAGTTTCCTACATCTTGTGACACAACAGGTGGCAGTTTGTCCTTCACTTAGTAAGCTGGGAGCTAAGTGGAAAAAAATTGTTAACACAGAGAAATGCTGATGCAACCTGTCCTAAGAAATGTATTCTACACCAATGAGTCTGTATAGATTTTTAAATGTCTTCATGGACAAATAACTCAATATAACTGCTCAGTGTGCTCCTATAACAAAATCAGGCTAGTGCAAAAAAATAAGTGAAAAGAAGAGACTTGACTTGGATACAAATTTAATAGAATATTGTGTACAATTCTGGCATGCTTGCTTTCAAGGGGGTTTTGCATAAGCTGCAGCATGACAGATTTTGTACTATTCTGAGTTTACTTATTCAGAAATGCATAATAAGAAGTTACAATTTGCTTGTTTTCAAAGTTAGAAAATTGAAAGAAAACAATTTTTATGAAATCAAACCCTCTGTTGTTATTGTGTCTCTTGTACAGAAATCTGGACAATAAACTGCTCATTATTATTCTGAAAGCCTGATACAAGCTAGGAAATATCTGACACACAGATGAATGACAAGATCTATAGGTCTCAATTGCTTTTGGTCTTGAAATAATACAAACATTATCAAAATGTAGGGAGAAGATGCTTGTGACTATTGCATTCCATAGTTGTAACACATAGAAAAAATTTAATAAGCCAGTAAGTTTCAGTTGCATCTCAGCAACAAAGGCCGTGAGAACATGAATGACTTTCCTAAAATTTTAGTATCTTAAGAGTATCATTGTTTCATGGCCAGGCAAAAATCCCTAGTGTGGGCACCTAAATAATCTGCATTTTCTTTGGTTCACCATAAGGGTAAATTAATATATTTAAGTGCCTAAATATTATTATAATACTATACTGATAGGATAATAAGCATGAAATATAATAAACATGAATGACTAGAATCCAAAGCCAGAAAATTTAAAATTCAAAATTTAGCTTTAAATTCAAACCCTTAGCCACAAATCACTGGAACAGACAATCAAATGAGGCTAACAGATACTTTGCTCCTTCTTGTAGTCAAGTCACCAAGTCATTCAGGAAGACAGATTTTGACTAAGACACACCTTTAACTTCATGTTAAATTATTATAGCGATAGCGGAATTAAAGACAATAGACAGAATATTCTATTTCCAGCTTCTTCCAGTGATAATCTTGATATTGCACTCAGTACAGAACTGATTGTGCCATCAAAATCTAATGAAGGGGAGTAATGGAAAGGAAGAATGATTGCTATTAGTAGAAGTCAAAAAGGCTAGACAAAATCATGGCTTGCACTATGGTGGAGTGGATGGATTTTGCTTCTGTTTGCTAAAGCAGATGAGTACATAAAATTTCTGACTTTTGCATAACACCAGAGATTTAAAATCATTTAGTATTTTCAAGATTTATGACTTCTAGTCATTCTTTTCCAGCAAATACATTAATGCCTCTGACCTTCTGCTTCAGCACATTAATGCACAGTTAATTAAGACAGTATTGCACTTTATGCAGAGATTCTTTTCAATTCCATTCATTTAAATCAAGTTACATTTTTAATAGTATTAACTTGAAGGTCAATACTTTTTCTTTGGCATAAACTTTTAAATCCTTGATAATAAGATGTCAGTTTACAGAGCAGGGAGGGGCAGCAAAAAAAGCTACTTGCAAATAATACCATTTCCATTCCAAATGCATTGAATTTATCAGCTGCATAATATAGCTATTTTTCAATGCTTTACAATGCTGTTCTGTAGAGCCTACTGAAATTTATCAGTGCCATGTGCCTGCAGGTGACTCAGGGCCAGGTTTGTGTGAAAAGAGGTGTCAAATATCACACCTGCTACTGAGAAGTTAATTATCAGAGTTTAAAGAGCACATGCCAGAAGACAATCCTACTTGCTCTCATAACCTGTTGGCATTCCTTCCTGTGGTCTGTTTTTGCCACTTCATAAAGCCTCTAAGCTCTATTAGGTTTATTTTTCTTTAATTTTAAGATGTCTCATCTTCCAGTTGTGAATCTGTAATCCACAGTAATTTAAGTTTATTTATTCTGATAAAAAGGCCAGCCAGTCATTTGAAAGGTAGTGGATTTGAGCAATGCTTTTATTTTTATACTGATATTTTGAGGACAGTGTACTGTCATCCCTGTTTCAAAGACAGCCTTTTCATTTTGAGCTATCCAAGCCATTACCACAGCCTCTGAAAGGTTCACTTTCCCTAAACAGAAAAAGACAATGCTCTCAGCACAAACAATGCTTCTTTTTGATTATTGCTATAGAAACGAAACCATGCAAACCTTTATGTGTGCATATCTGTAGACACAGCTATGTGTGTATGCTTTTAAAGGGAAAGGACCCCCTGTCATCTCACGTGAAGAACTGACAATTCTGAGGTTTTGATGAAAATTACCCCAGAAAATGATAAAAAAGATCCTGCTGAGGAGAGAAATCATGAAGAAACCATGTGCATATTTCAGAAATAAAGTGGAATTTCATAGAGCTTTGCAAACCTTTTTATGGTGAACACTATTTTTGATAGCATAGCCCATAGCCAGGCCAGTAAACAACACGGGTCTGGCTTTGCAATTGATTTTTGTCTTTGTTTGGTTTGGGGCTGTTTTTATTTGGGTTTGTTGCTGTTGGGTCAGAGAGAGGAAGAAGAGGGTCACTAGAAAGGAAACATTGTTTTTACAGAGATGTTGATGTTAATCTCTATTGTGTGTATGTGGGATCCTTACCAGAGTCACCCCCATCCACGTTTTAGAAAGGGAGCTCACTATTCTGCCTGAATTTAACCCTGACCCTGTTTTAACAAGCTTGATAGAATCTGCAGGGTCAAACGTATAAAGTGATATTTTCCCAGCACACATTTTTATATCTGGAGAGCTTTTCTGTATTGCCATGGCAAGATAGGTCTTGTTTACAGGGGGAGTTTGTCTAAGTATAGGCAAAGCTGTCAGAATAAAATAGCATCTGTGAAATGAGGCCTGACAATAGATTTTAGGATCACCTGGAGTGCATCAGTGATTCTAAAGATATTATCTGAAAAAGGAATATCTGAAGATGGAGAGAAAGGAACTGAAGAGAAAGCATCTAGTATAATCTATGACACAGTCCTGACCCTTTCTGGAAACTCTGCATCCAGGTGCAGAAATGAATGATGTAGAATCATGGGGAAGGCAGAGGAAAACTAAAAACAACCAAAAAAATTGATGAGAGGGAGGTGAATGAGTGTTAAACACAAAAATTCTGTTATGCAGTCAGATCCTAAAGGTGAGGCAGAACTCAGGGATAATCCTATAGGTCAGGATCCTGCCGGTAAAGGAAAGGTCCTTTCCAGAAAAGGAAATCACAATGGCAGCATTCAACATCAACAGAAATAAAGACTGAGCTTTTGACTTAGTGTTTAGAAATGTTTGAAATGGTGCAGAGTTGGTAGATGACAGGGTGCACAGCAAATAGGAGGAACTATAGAGAATAGAAATACTGGCAGAGTGGAGGTGGGGTGGAAACAAAGAGATGAGTTCGCCAGAGTGGCACATGAGAGAATTATTATGTGTACCAGAAGAACACATCAAAGATTGGTGGCTTTGTCTTAGGGGCATTGACCACAGTGCCTCATTATTGCTGTTATCACTTAACCTCAGCCAAGTTAGCGAGTTTTGGTCTCAGCTTTTACAATCATAAGTCAGTAGTAAAATCCAGAAAACTCTGTAAGTGATTGCAGTAAGGTCAGGATTCATCCTAGTAAACAAATCTTGTCATTATTTCTAACACTAAGCAGAGCATCCTTAAGAGCACCCACCACTTCTTCTGTATGGCCAAAGACAGTGAAAGGGGACCTGAGCAAGGTGGGCTTGGGGATCAGAGGTAACATAGCTCCTCATAAACCCTTCTATTTAATGCATTAGTCAGAAAAGAACCCATGGCATATGCAGCCTAGAGTCTGTCATTAATACATTCAAAATCAAATTGAGAAATCATATTAATATAGATCTAGTTGTTAAAGAAAAAAATATAAAACATATTAAGAATAGTTTCATTAAGGAAAAAAAATCAGTAATAGTAACAATTTAGTTAAAATCGAAATGCACATGCTGAGTTTTAATCCCTTCCTGATGTTGTGCTCATCCTTCCACGGCTCCAGTGGGCTGTGAAGTTGGTATCTCCATAGTGTTGCATGGTGTGACAATGAGATGTCAGCCTCTGATGTCTCACCAGGACGCTGTGGTGTTGCTAGTTTGTTCCTTCACCTCACTCTAGGATTCACTTGGGGAAATTCTTACACAGTTGCCAGCATGCTTTTACACTCTTGTTCTTCATTGATCTGTAGCTGTGTGTTGCATCTGCATTTAATAAATGTGGTAACTTTTATGTCTTAGGTGTTCTTCCCTTTTTTATTTTGTTACCTCAAAAATCAATTTTGCCCCTCTTCAGGTATGCATTCCTTCAACTGACCATTGCTGAGATATTTATAAATATGGGGTCTTCTGTATCAAGTTTGTTCTCCATCTCTTACCATTCCATACCTGCACCTCCCTCATGCCACACATATCCTACGGCCCCACTTCTCAAATCTTCTGCTGTCATAGGAAAGCTTCTGCCATGCAAGAGGTGACAACACACAAAGATAAACAGAAAGCAAACTCCCCTTAGACACCTGGTCAAATATAAAAATTGCTGTTGGAGTAAATTCCATCAAACAAAGCCACAGGCAGATCAAGAAAAGCTCAGTAAGAGTGGACCTGACAGATTTGTCCCAAGGCCTTGCAAACTCTGTGTAGAAATTATTGCCTTTTATTAACAAAGTTAAGCCTTAACTTTGCTAATAACTATGCTAATAACTATGTTACAGAGTGACGTAGTTATTAGCTAAATACAAAGTTGGATTTATTCCTGGTAGAATTTCTTCAAGCTTTCTACTTCAAGAATCTGCAACATTGAGAAAGTAGCAATATACAGCAACTGAACTTGATCTGGTTTATAGTATTATGCTGGAATGTAGACTCAGATCTTTTGTCCAAAATCCATAAAGGGCACTAACTCTTCTCATCCCCCTTACCTATGGCTCCCCTTAACAGAAATACCTTGTTTCCTCTTCAATCTCTCTTTTGCCTTTTATTCATAGAGGCATACCTTGTTTCCACAAAATGCCCCAGATAACAGAATAATAGAATATTTTATATCAATTTAATATCAACATCCTTTATTGTGAGATAGCTTCTTTCTGCTATGTTAGGAGACAGAAAATCTATGTCTTTTTCTGCTTCTCTTACCAAAGATCAGGTAATTTGCAGCTCTGATTAACTTCAGTTTAAACTGTGACCATTAGGGAAGGGCACCAAACACTTCTCTATTTGATGTCTTCAGTTTCTTTATATTTTATGCAGAAATGATGATTTCAGCATATGGACTGGAAAAATGTTAAGTAAGAATTTATTCTCCATTTATTCCTAACGCATAATGTTTCTGAAAACAGGTCTTGTTCACTATTCTTTCTCTGGACTCAATGACCTTTCTTCTAATCCTTTCCTGCAGCTCATTCTGGATTTAAAATACTTTGAAGTTGCTGCCTCACCAACTCAGAGCTTCAAGCACGACAAAATGGTGCTGCTGTAACACAGCATTAATGTTGATAGTGGAGTTGATGATAAAACAATTATTTTTCTCCTGACAAGAACTTTCAGATAGAAACCTTTTGTTTGGTTGTATGGTTGTGGTTTTCAGATAACTGACTCTTTACATCAGTATTTTCCCTGGAATAATTAGAAGTGATATTTTCTTAAGGTGAATGTTGATTTGAAAAAGACGACGTTCTTAACTGGAAAATCTTCACAGTAAAATTACTATGACATTGAGTTTATACATTTTTGCTGCTTTTACTTATGCCAGAGTGCCTCTGTGTTTTGGGTTGGTTGTCAAGGTTTTGGTAGGGGGCGATTATAGAGGTGGCTTCTGTGAGGAAAAACAGAACCAATGCCAGCCAGCATTGTGAACCCATGGGTGACCTGGGGCAGTCTGTTCCTGAAGGACTGCACCTTGTGGGAGCAGTTTGTGAAGAATTGCAGGCTGTGGGAAGGACTTGGGTCCATGTCTGTGGAGGACTGTCCCCTCCCAGGGACTCCATGCTGGAGCAGGGGGAGCATGTGAAGAATCCTCCCTCTGAGGAGGAAGGAACAGCAGAGATAATATGTGGTGGACTGGCTACAGAGCCTATTACCCATTGCACTGTAGAGGATGGAGAAGGTAGAGCAAAAATTATTAGTGAAGCTGAGTCTGGAAAGATGGGAGGGTTAGGAGGAGGGTGCCTTCTGAGGTCTGTTTTTTTTCTTCTTTGCCTGGCTCTGATCTGATTGGTAATAAATTAAACTTATTTCCCCATGTCGAGTCTGTTTTGCCTGTGATGTTGAGTGTTCTCTGTGTCTTTATCTTGACCCAGGAACTTGTGGTTGTTGTTTCTCTCTCCTGCCCAGCTGACATGGAGAGGGATAGAGTGGCTTTGGTGGGCACCTGATGTCTAGCTGGGGTCATATATGTCATATATATGTCATATACATGTCATCAAATTTGTGAGAATCTGAACCATTATCCACAAGGTAGCTTCTGAGGACATTATTTTATTTTTTTCTTAATTCTCTGAGTTTCTTCCTACCAGCAGATGCTATCAGTAATCCGTTAGAGACACCTAATTTTTAATATGGCTTTTTTTTTGTTTTGGGTTTTGTTTTTTCTTTTTTTTTTTTTTTTTTCTGGCTATATTACCAGAATATTAAGGATGGATGCTTTAACTTTCCTACGTAAAATGTATGGTGGCAAAACTGAATGACTATTGACAAAGTTGTGGTCATCTAACTAAACAAATAAAATAACAGGAAATAAACACGCAAACCTACCCAACAATCAAAAAGCCAGCATTTTAATTCAGGATAGTAACTAAAAACTACCTTGAGTTTAAAGACTCATAAATAAATAATCATTAGGTGACCCCAAATCTTTACTATATTTATTTTTTACTTTCAATTTGCTATATTTGTCTTACCAAAACCATAGATGAGTACACCGCAGAAGATTGCACCATTTAATAACCTTTAACATAAAAATTCAACATTTGCCATAGAAATGTGCAGCTCTAGAGCTCTCTTCTACTTAATATATCTACAGGCAGTGTAATTTCAAGTAGTTTATTATGTGCAGTTTTGGTGAGAAGGAAAAACAGCATAGTACAATACATTTTTACCCACAGCTTAAAATAATCTATTATGTAGCAAAGACCGTATGATAAGAGATTTGATTTTCAAATCTGTAAGTGTAAAAAAAGAAAAAAATAGGCCTTTATTTGTTTGGGTTTTATTAAAAAAGTATTGTTTGAAACTAGTGCTTTTTGGCTGAGATTTATTTTGGAATAAAAAAGCAGGGATGTACACCATTTTATCAAGTGGATTTCCTAATGCATGGGCTAGGCTAAAGATTTCAAAATCCCTGAATAATTAACAAGAACTAACAGGAAGTAGCTCTACAAGGAATTGATTCACTAAAGGAGGTTTGTTCAGCCTTAATAAAGGCAGGGACCTTGGAGGGTGATTGCAAGTCAAGTAGAACACTGAAACAAGGACAGAAAGGGAAATGGCAGACTCAAGTTGATTGCACCCCCTACTGAACCTTGCAGGAGAGGGACCCCATCTGGTTCTGCCCATCCCAGCATCATTCCTCCCGCAAGTACTTCATCAAAACACTTTTAACTGTATTTCTCTGTGGAAAGAAACTGCTTCATCAAAGCTGGTGGTAAAGCTCAAAATACTATAGGAATATTAATTGGTCTTAGGAGTCAACATTTTTTTCTCAACTTAATAGTTAAGTGATCTGAATTTATTAAATTTCCAGTCTCAGGTTTTAAATCCAGTACTCAGGCTTGTTGATTCAGTTTTTCAATGTGATGCTGCTCAAGATGATACTTAGCAAGACCAGCATGTATTGTAAGCAAATCTGTAATGCATTTCTCTGTCTCCTCATCTCCTTCATATAAAAAAAATACCTTATTCTTTGTGCTCAAGGCATTCTGGCTCCTTCAAGATCCTGACAGTGTACCTTACTTTGCCTGACCTTTGTAATTCTTGTTTGGTTGACACATAGTGGCAAAATGACTAAGCACTGTGGAAATTTGCAGCTGTACCCGCAGCTTGTGGCTGACCAAATTTTTAAAAATGAAATAGCCCTGCGATTGACTTCTTATTTCCATTCTCTTATGAAGCAGGCAACAAACGAGAAGCTAAATGAAATCAAATATCTTATCCATTTTTCTATGCATTCTCTTCTATAGGTTTCAGTAAAGCACAGCAATAAGTGATTTACTTGATTTACTTGTGGAATAGATAGCAGAAATGGCTAGTTAGCTATACTTAATGTATTGATAAAGGCAGGGTTCCAAGACATCTCTTCCGTGAAAAAACTGCAGTTATTTCTAAAATGATTAATTCTGAGATATTTCTAATGTCATGTATATACAGAAGTAATAGAGCTATTAAAGAAAATGGTGTGAAGAAAAGATCTGGACCCAAATTCATCCCTGGGGTAGTTTCAGCAATTAGAGAAGAGTCATGCTAGAAATAAAGCTGACCCCCATTTTAAATCTCTGGAAATTTAGAGGCAGTAGAAAATACCTAGTGAAATTACAGATAGTATTTAAATAACAGTGTGATTCAATAGGATGTGAACATACACTCCTGTATTCAGTTAATGTGATGGAGCTCCAGACCCTGCACAGAATAAGAACTTTCATGACTATGAGTATTTGACAGTTTATTGAGGTGGCACCCAGTACTGTGATGAACATCAGAAAAGGAAATGGTCATCTGGGAATATTTGAGAGCAAACCAAATATAATATAACTTTGAAATTACTTGTGACAGAGAGGGTTAGGTATTTCATATGGAATCCCAAAGAAAACATAATTTAAAATTATTCAGAAATATTTTGTGTGTTTTCTCTTTGGCTGATGTTGCATGTAGGCAGGATAAAAGGCTTTAAGGAAGTATTAGAGTTTGAAAGATTCTCGTAGGGACTGAAAATGTGGAAAGTGAAAAAACAGTAAGGGATTTTGTGAGGGACAAATTGGAGATTGCAAGGTACAACAATTCACAGACAAGTTTTCTTTCTTTTGCATGAGGAAATCATAGGGCAAGGAAGAAGCAGGTAGCTCTCAAGCTCCCTGGTGAAGTGCAGGTCTCCTGTAGATATTTTAACTGGACATACCTTTTGCTAGGTCTTTGCTCAGTCCTGATGAGCATGTCCTGGAGTTGTGGTTTGCCTTGTGTCTCCCCTACAGTTTGGTAACAGCAATCCCCCAGCAGTGGAGGTTTGTCCCCTGCAGAACTCTGCAGAGCAGTGCCCATCACTTCCCAGGGCTGGTCACTCTGATGCTGAGTGCCCCAGAAAAGCCTGTTTAATCTGCCCTTTGTTTGGGTTGGCAAACAGGACTGCTTCCCTCCAGTTACTGCAGAAGGCACGTTCCATCCAAAAAGCACAGCAGCTGGCACATTGCTCATGCACTATCCTCTTGATGGAAAAACACTGCATTTTTCTAGCCTGACCCTCTTTTTCCTTCTTTTTTCCCTTTTTCTCCCCTTTTAGAATTTTTTTTTAATTTCTACTCTATCTGTGTGTTGCTTATGTCGCAAGCTTCATACTAAAAATCTCACACACCCCATTTCAGCCCTCAGGCTGGAAAAATCCCTTCCAGGAAAGGAACTATTTCCCAGTCACTAAACAAACCTCTCAAAGGCATGCAGTTCATGGAAGAGGTCTCATTTCTTATCTGCAGAGGCTGATACCACTTCCTAAAGAATTTTGCCAGTGGTTTCAAATCAGTGCACAAAAAAATAGATTTGTATGAACGCAGATCAAATGAGAGGAAAAGAGTACTGGAGCAAAACAAGACTATGGCAAAATCCAGTAATGATGGAAACCTCAGAAATTTTGTATACATACAGCTGGAAAAAGACTGGAAGAGCTGGTGTTTTATTTTGACCCCTAGTAGGCATTGAACAGCTTAATCCTTCAATTATTAGAGATTTTCTTCCTCGTAATTACCAAGTAATTGTTCTGGTGCCATGACACTTACTGCTCTGAGGTTCAACATTACTGGAGGAGCTGCATAAGAGAAGACTGCACAATTATCCATTTATCCAGAGGGGATGGTGGAAGAGGCAATGTAGACCATGTATTCCAGAGTAAAAGTGTAGGATGGGCAGATAAGACAATTTGCAGCTGATGAGATCTTCTGGTATAATTAATTTCTGGTTCAAACTGAACATATGAAAAATCAAAACAAGTTTAGGTGAATTTTTTTCAGTATTTCAGAGATTTTTATAGATTATTCTTTTCAGAAAGTGACATGTAAAATTCTGCTACTTGCTCCCCATTTGACATAGCAGAAATAGGATTTTCTATTTATTCTGTAAGAAAGAAATTCCAAAGAATGAAGAAATTTAAAAGAAAGAATAGCAGAATTTGCAAAGAATAGCAGACTTGCTGCTTTTGATGATCTATTTTATGAAAATTTGTACAGGTGGAACTGCTAAATGTACATTAACATAGACAAAGGAGTTGCACCGTTATGTTCAAAAATTAGTTCTTATCTCTTATAACAAGATATAATAATCATGAAAGATATAAATACAAACAAATACAAAACCCAACCCAAAATGAAACCCACAGTCAGTGCTGTAGAGAAAAAAAAGATGACAGAAGCCTCTCTCTCTGAATGTCTGTTAGCTTGAAGTTGAAAATGTGTAAGAAATGCTGCTCAGGCACAGCTGACATGTCAGAAGTGACCATTAAAAAGATCTCAGATAATGAAGTATTCTCTTCCCCTGACAGAGATGATGATCATGAATGAATGACCTGGCTGGTCTTACTTGGACTGAAAGAGTTCAGAATTGCCTGCTGAGCTCTAAGTTATTAGTGGATGTCATGCACAAAACCAGGATCAGAATGCATCAGCCCTGTTCATCATAGAGTTCTGGGGAGAGCATTTAAAATGTATTTTCCTCCAAATACATCAGATATTTCCTTTCTAACATTTTAGATGCAGCTTTTTTATAAGCAAAGAGTAGCCTATTGATCACAGTTATTTGATGACACACTGCAAGTTGTGATACAAATCTGGAGTTATTTAGAACAAAAAAAGTGGGGTATTCTGGCTACTCCACATGCTGGAGTATGTATAAATATTTTTTTAAAATTCCTATTCATGCTTCTCCTACAAGCCTTTAGCATTTTGTTGTGCTGAAGAGAAAATAAAACCACAGCATTTCATGAAATGATATTAAAAAAAATACGGGAAAAGATTTGATGTCAAATGGAAAAGTTTGTGATTTATGTGTACAATTTCCCATTTGAAATTCTATTTAGTCATCTTTTGTTCATTCTGGAAAGAACTACATAAAATGTGTTGTTGCCTTTATTTGTCTTTCACTGAAACAATTAAACACTTGCATTATAGAATGAAAAGGAAAAAGTACAATTCATTTTCACTTTACAGAGAAAGCTGAAGATTTAAATCTTTGGACTGTCTTTTAAATAGGCCACATGTTTAAAATATGGCTCTTGCATATTTTGGACAAAATTTATGCGTCAATATACTATTCCCCAAAACAGATAGAAGACCATTCTGCAAAAAGAAATGGCTGGTGGTAGGAACGTCCAATAAATATCTAGGAACTGAAAATAGCAGGAACATTTTTTATGTGTAATGCAGGACATTTTATGAGGCAAAGTTTTTGTAACATATACAGAATTCCACACTAAGAATTACACATTATTTGCCCCTCACTGTTAATGAAAGCTGTTCCTATCACTCCCTGCATGTTACACCAAAAGTAGTTTGCTCCCCCAGGTCTCGCAGTTAAAACAAATTTGGTAGTATAGACTTTCAACTGATTTAGAACTGAGAGATAAATGAATGTTTAACACACAGGCATTGCAAGTCACATTGGATGCCTGATCCTAAAATCCACTGAAAACTGTGGGAGGCTTTCCATTGCTTTAAATGGCTTCAGATCAGGCTCCCAGGGGGTCACTTGGCAAAGCCACAGTTAAAACATCTGACAGTGTTTGTATTACAAGCATCCACTTTCACAGAGCTATAATCTCAGTCATAAATATTCACTCTGGATTCAGCTCTTACCATATTCTGTAGACCAGTTTTCAAAAGTGGGTTTGATATTTCATAAATTATTATCTGCACAGGTTGCATTCTTTTAATGGCTCCACAGAGACTATTTATTCATGTGTATATATGTGTGTGTGTGTTTGAGTGCTTGCATACTGAATGCAGAAACCCATGCTGAACAACTCAGCACAGTGAGGAGATAGATGTTTGCCTCCACAGTAGCCTCAGAGCCTCTCTGCATTTTTTTGTTACATGAGCACTTTGGCCACCCCTGTGTGACAATGCCCCTCCACTCCAGCTCTTGTCTGATATTGAGACCTGGGAAGAAATTTCACCCTCTAAAGACACACCTTCAGTATCTAAGTGTGCATCAGAGTGAGCTCCTCCAGCTCCCACAGTAGGCAAAGGAGATCAAATCAATGCAGTGTATCACACCCAGAGTGAATCATCCAAACCTGAGATACCAGAAGCTGCTTCCTAGCCTCCACAGGTGCATTGAATTGATCTTCACTGGTTATAATGGTGAAATGGATTGGCCCTGGCTGGATGACAGATGACCTCCAAAGCTGTGTCATCCCTCCCCTCCTCAGCTGGGCAGGGGAGAGAAAATATAATGAAGTCAAAACTGGTCAAAATGAGGACAGGGAGAGACCAGTCACCAGTTATCATTATGGGCAAAATAGGCTCGACCCAGGAAATTTACTTTCATTTGTTACCAATAAAATCAAAGTTGCATAATGAGAAATAAAAACAAAAAAAGAAAACACCTTCTCCCCCCCTCCTCTGTTTTTTCCCAGGATCAACTCCATTCCCAGTTTTCTCTACCTTCTCCCTCAGCAGTGCAGGTGAATGGGGAATAGGGGCTGTCATCAGTTCACATAGTGTCTCTGCTGCTTGCCCCTCAAGGGCAGGACTATTCACACTCTTCTCCTGCCCCAGTGTGGGGTCTTCCACAGGCTGCAGGTGGATCTCTGCTCCTTCCCTTATGGATCTCCACAGACTGGAGGGTCACATCCTGCCTCACCACAGGTTGCACCATGGAATGCAGGGAAATCTCTGCTCTGGCACCTGGAGCACTTCCTCTCACCCTTTCTGCCCTGACCTCTATGTCTGCAGTGATTTTTGCTTTCCCATAGTCTCTTTCCCAGCTGTACTGCTCTTTTTTAAAAAATCTGTTGTCCAAGAGGCACTATCACCACCACCGATGGACTTAGCCTTGGCCAGTGGCAGGTCCATCTTGGGCCCAGCTGGAATTATCTCCATGGGATATGGCAGCAGCTTCTGGTGGAAGCCACCCCTGCAGCCCCCCACTCCCCTCCACCCCTTCCCTCTGCTCCCTAAACCTGGCTATGCAAAGCCAATACACTATAATGGGATCTTAGAAAATTAGTTCACAGCTTTAATTCATGTGTTTTAATCTTAAAGGACTTCCAGTGGTGAAGTTTGCCTCTGTTGCCAGAAAACTGGTTGGAGCTATTCACAGTCATTGTAAAGAGGAGCAAATAACTGAAAAACAGTGCAGTGAAAAACATTTTATCCCATTCTCCAGTGCCCACATGTTTGTGAATTCCTACTGTCCCATCCTCTTCACTTCACAGGGATCATTTCTAGGCAACACTGAGGTGTTGTTGTTGCTTCAGTACTGACATACATTTAATAAATCCGACTCCACTGATTTGGATGATGGAGTCCAAAAATTTATAATCCTCCTGTCTCAGAGCAAGAGTAATGATCTGCTGAATCTGAGATGTGAGATATTCATCCCTCATACCCTATATCAAGAATGGACACCCACCATGAAACTGTACCTTGACCTCGAGAGGGCACTTCAGTCTCAGAGGGAGTAGAAGAATTGCCCAATTTCTGCAGAGCAAGCTGTGCCATCTGCTAGTATCACCCCTCTGAGTTGCATGTAGCTTCCTACCCCTTTAAGAGTCTTCTCTAACCTGGAGTGGCCATCCAGTGAGCAGAGACTGCCTGCTGAATGGTGAATAGCTGCCCAAGGGTGTACTGTCCCTCAGGGATAGACCAGGACCAGTACACTCTTGGGAAGCATTGGGTCACCTCAGCTGACCACAGTGGCCCAGAATCACCTGGCAGATTGACTGTGCAAAATGTGGTGAGGTGTCCACACAGATCCTGGGTAGCTCAGCATCTGGGAGCAAGTAGAAGGCTGACATGGGGAAGGTGTAGCAGATCCACACCAGATACCAGCCTGCAGCTCTGGCATACTGCCATCATCCTGTCCCTCTAGACAGAGGTTGCCCTGTGTTTGCCTGTATTGGATTGCCCAGATGAGCTAAAGGGGAAATGCAGTAAATTAAGCCTGTGAGAGACCTACATAACTCAGGAGGTATGGCCATTGTTAAAACAGAAGTATCATTGAACTCAGCTGCAACCCCAATTTATTCCCTCAGTCAAGAATGGATGACTTGGGTTTCTTTGTCACATTTTGTTATGAGAACTAACCTTCTTCCAAAATGCTTTGGCATCAGCTGTTTTATTGTTTCAGTGGCATATTGACTTGTTCCACACTTTATCAAGTATCAGTACCCACATGAACACTTTCCAGATACATCCTTCAAGATCCTTTTCTCTTTCATGTCTCACTAACTCTGTCCCTAGGATTAAACTACAGTCCTGACTCCTCAGCCAGGTCTGGGAACACACATTAGCACAAAATTGCATGACCTGTGTTTTTGTCACCTAGCTGGTTAAATGAGGTATGTGTTAGTTTAATTGCAAATCTTTGAGGGAATAGCCTTGAAGTACACACCTTGGGGCATGTAAACTCTCAAGGTTTTATGCTCTTTATAGCCTTTCAGTGACAGCTGCAACAGTGACTTTGAACTGACTGACGGCTGTATGAACTGTACTGCAAAAAATAAAAGTGATGCAAAAGTATTTTATTGTTTTATTTTAAAACTGCTGGGTAAAATGTAAATATTTAATGCAAGCATGCTTTCATTCTAAGATACATATGGCAATTGAAATCTAAAAAGTTGAAAAGGCCAAATATCCCCTGCAGAGGGTAGGCTCAAAGTTGTGGAGGGCAGGGTTTGGTTTATTGTTTTGCTTTACTTTGATTTTGGCCTTTCCACGAAGGAAAAACATCTCTTCAATGATAATTCTCTTCACAAAATTAGAGGCAGAAAGCACACTTATATGATTTCAGAGACCTCATGCTTTAATGCCATAGATGATATTGTACTCTGTGTGATTAAGCACACACAACCCTAAGCAACTCTAGTGCTTATAGAGTGCTATCTATTCTGCATCAGCCAATGATTTAATCAACTGTGACTATAGCCAGACAGTAAGCATATGTTACTCCTCCCCCAAGAAGCAGTAGATCTACCCTTGTTTGTTGATTCAAGCGTAGTGTGCACTCCAACATTATTAGGCAGTCACCCATGCTTTTAAATAGAGATCTATTTGCCTGCAGTGAAAACTGTGAATACTTACAGCATAGAGAAGAGACCTGAAGAAGAAAGGTGGCAATTACCCACCTGAGAATGGGAATTATTTTCTAGCCTGTAACTATACTGTTAGGTTTTCACAAGAACACTTCTGCCAAGAAAGCAGTGTCTTGTTTTGCTCCCAGAAGTACAGCCTGCTGAAAACTACACTGTGGAGCAATAAAGCCATTGATACACTGATGCTGTAACATCATTTTCTGGGAAGTCACTTGCTTGAGGGCATGTTTCTCAGCATGGCACTACAAAGCTGTGGTTACTTTTGGTGATATGAGTATTACACATAAATGCACTCAGCATGCAACAAACTAACCACAAAGAAGATAGACAGGTTTGTTCTCCTTCAGTGTTTTTATGTTTTTCTTTCTTAGTGCTTCTCCAGTGCACAGAGGTGCTTCATGCTCCTTTTATTGCACAATTTGTATTCCTTTCCTACCCGCTTCTAAATACAGTGTCACTTAATTAGTGATAATACCATAAACAGACTACGAGTAGAATTTTCCAGGGCTTGTACAGCTAACTCACTATGATTATAGGCTATATCCCTTCAGTGAATGCCATATCCTGCACTAAAATCCAGCACTTCTGGCACTCAAGGCCATGCTAAAAGTGGTGGGGTTCTCATGTCACGCCAAATACTGGAAGCACCCAGTCTGTCCTCTCCTCTGCAGTTCTTTTAGTAGTGGTGGCTTCACCCTCTTGTTCTTTGAAGCAAGAGAGGGACACTTTTCCCACAATTTTTCTGATAAACAAGGAGAGGAAACTGTTAAAACTGATTCTGCCTTTGTATCAGACTCACAAGCCTGGTTAACTTGCTGTTGCAATATTTCGGAGATGTGTTACCATTTTCCTCTCTTGACCTCAGCGGGCCTGCCATAGCTAGGATCTGCATTTGTCAGAGATTGGAAGGGCAGTCATTGCCTTTTACCTGTGAAATGTGAATCTCAGTATCTACCCTCAAAGGTACTCCCAGTCCTGCACTGTGATTTTTCTTGTGGTTGCTCAGAGGAAAGAGGAGGCTGCAAATCCGCTACTCAAGTGTCATGTTAACAAGTGGTCTTTGTGTCATATGCCAGATTTTCCTTGGTTGCTATTTTGGTTTAGCCTGTAAGGTGAGTTTTTTCAGCCTCACTTTAATCCCTATGGAGGTAATTGAGCAAATCCTCCTGAAAACCCTCTCCAAAGGTATTAAGAAGATGATTGAGAGTAGAACAGCATGGATTTACAAAGCAGAAATCATGCTTGACCAATCTAAGAGTCTTTTGTAACGAACTTATTATCTTAGTGAATGAAGGGAGAGCTATAGTTGTTGTTTATCTTGAATTCAGGAATCATTTCAATATTGGACACTGCTTAGCATCCTTCTAGACAAATTGATTATGTACAGACTAAATACACGCACGGTGAAGGGGACTGAAAATAACTGCTGGCCTCACAACCTTGTGACCAATAGTACAAAGTCCAGCTTGAAACCAGTCACAGGTGGCATGCCCTAGGGGTCAATACTGTGAAGAATACATCGTAGCATCTTTATTAGTCATCTGAGTGGTGGGGCAGAGCACTCCTTCAGCAGGTTTGCAGGTGATGCAAAATTGCAGGGTGGAGTGGCTGACATGCTGCGTTACTGTCCTGCTGTTCTGAGGAACCTTGAAGGGCTGGAGGAATGGGATGGCAGGAATCTCGTGAAGTTCATTGCTGGGAAACACAAAGCCCTATACCTGGGCAGGACTCATCTCATGTACAAGTGCACACTGTGGGGTGCTTGACTGAAAACCAGCTTTATGAGAAAAGGCATGAGAGTCCTGGTGGTGGAGACCAAGCCAAAAATGCATTCTTACAGCAAAGAAGGCCAACTATAGCTGAAGCTATATGAGGAGGAATGCTGCCAGAAGTTCAAGGGAGGTGATCCTTTCCTTCTGCTCAGCCCCAGTGGGACACATGTAGAGTGCTGAGTCCATTCCTGGGGTCCTCAGTACAAGTGGGATACAGAGAGATACTGAAATAGATCCAGTAGAGGGGCACAAAGATGATTAAAGCATGGAGCATCTGATACCAAATTGTTAATATTCTTTGGCCAAGAGAAGTTTTCTCTACCAAAACCTGAAATTGTTGTCTAATATAAACAATATTTATATCTTTCACAGTTGGGTTAAAGCCCTGCCTCACACATCACCAGAAAACTTCCTGTAAACAAAAATCCCCAGACCAAAATCAACCAACCAAACAAAATACCTCCCAAAACCAAGACAAAACAAAACCCCAAACACACTAACTCTCTGTAATATATATCCATTTTCGAAAAGTCACTGTTTTTGAAAATGTGCACTTCATACTCCATATAATCTACAGTAGCAAGTCCACAGACCACTAGAGGGAAGAAATAAACTTTTTTCACATGCATTTCATTGAAATCATTGCCAAACAGTTGTTCTGTGACAGCTGTAGAACTTATCCAGGTATGCTAAAATGGCTGTGAGGGGTTGAAGAATATTTGAGTCTAAATTTCGGAACTTATAAAGCTTATGTACTTTCAGGGTTGCACTGAGGTGTCTCACTTGTACTCTTAGGCACCTCTCTTGACTATAACTCTTAATCTCTCTCATTCTGAAAATGTGCAGTGCATGTTGAGAAATCCCCAGTTTGCCAGGGGATAATGGGAGGTTTGCATGGAATAAGAGTCCTCCAGGCTGCAAAAGTTAGCAGCCTCCTAAGGATGAGAGCTGGTAGCTGGGCTGCAGGCAGGCTGTGTGAGCAGGAGCTGCTAATCAATCATACCGAGTGTTTGGAATCCTTGGGTCACTGTCACTGTAAATATAACCCTGCTGACCCTTCTTCTAACCCTACTATTTTCTGTATTTATTTTGTGTCAGTGTGGAGACTCTTTCAGCAGTTCTTCTGGGAAGCTGAATTACAAGGGCTTCAAAAGAGCAGTGCTGAAGTTGTTTCATCCAGAAGAAATGTTGGTGGAAAATTTCTTGACAGAATCTTGTGGCTGATCAAACAAGTCTTGCTCCTGAGTTCGCAAATTACTTCCCTTCAGTGTCTTTCCTACAAAAATAATGGTAAATGTCTCTGTTCTGAAAAGCTGAATATGTGGTCAGCTAAAATTTGCCCTTACAATTTGCCTAGTGAAAATGATGATAGATAAATCCCCAGCTGCTTGGAATAATTGAGCACTTATACTGAAGTTATATAAATTAGCTAAAGTTTAGTCCAGGCTAATCAATATCAAGTAAGAATAAAAAGCACGATTGAATGTCACCTCAGTCAGGGAAGTAAGGGGGAAATGTGTATTGAACAATTACCCCCTTAACTTGAAAGATTAACTGTACTGTTAAGCAAAACTTGACACAAAAATATGTCAAAATGACTAATTCCTTTCTATTGATAAAAGCACATAAATCATTGTAGATACTGGATTTTTAGTGAGTCCAATTAGCAATTAGATGATGTTTCTAATGTATTTTCTTCAAAGTCTGTTTCTTTCTCTCCTTAATTTTCAATTATATACATGCATTTTTCAGTCCTATATGGTATGGTATTAAACCAGAAAAAGTGTAGATGAGTCACAGATGCTTATTAATATTGATGTTCACCTAATTAAAAATCATAACCCTGAGATGTTAATTTATAACATCTTCAATAAAAATCTAACAGATTTGAATGCATTATAAACATGATAAAAATAAATAATCCTCACAACAATTCTGTATCACTTACTCATTTGACGATAATCAGTTTCTTGAAAATAGGCTTTGCACCTATCAGTTAGCTTTATGTCTTTGAATTGAGAAAGCATCTTCCTTCTGTGCTGTTGTGGCACTTCACTGTAGAAATCAGATACTTTTGTGGTTGATGGTTTGTGGATGGTAGGAAATGTTGGGACTTACAAATTACAAATAATATCAGGTCTCAGGAATGATTTAGCCCTTTGCCATTAGCAAGTTTCATATCTGATATTAGATAACCCATGTTTGTCGGAGTACTTTCCTACTATCTTTTATTTCCTTTTCTGCAATATCAGATATCAGCTCCTCTGTAACTAGTCATTTATCATGCCTATTTACATAGCCTAAAACTAGACATCTGAAATGCAGTGCAGTGCAGCTATCTAAAATGATTTTTCATTGGGAGTAGTAGATTGAGAATGCTGCATGTCATGATGCAACAGTTTTTATTTTTAATCAAAGGGCTGTGAGTGCAGCTCAGATTCAAACTAAACATATTTCATTCAGCCTCCATTCCCTGGTGTAACACAACAAAGTCAATTGCAGTGTTCCTACCTATCTCCCTCCTCCTCTTCGTACAAATCAATTTTGTTTGTACTCTTATCAACTTTTGGATCATATTTCATTTCTATTTTGGGACATCAAATATGGTACAAAATAGCTGCCACCTATTTGTGCTAAATTGTTTCTTGCTGCAGATTCCTATTCCTTTGCTATGTAATTCATATCAGTTCTAATCTAAGGGTCTAATAACACATCAGAGTTTTTCAAATGCACAAGTTAAAACATGTAGTTTTTTTCACAAGTCTGGTTGAGATCTGATCCTCTTAAGTAACATCTAAATGTAGATTGCATTTGAGTTTGTCTTCTGCCCAGGATCTGATAGAGATTTTTTATTTACTAGGCATTTTCCTAAAAGGCCCGAAAGTTTAGAAGTGCCTTCATTGGCAGGTCAACCTCACGATCTGCTGTGAACATTTTTAGGTAGGCAGGCACCTAACTCTCCCTCTATTCCCTGAGAAAGAAAATTTGGAGCTGAGCAGAAATATAATTGGCTTTACCTGCCAGTGGTGGAATATTGCAGTTATGCAGATTTGACATCAAGGACTTCAGTCCCTGCTCCCAGATGATACTGCTTAGATGACTTTTTTTTCAGACCAATGGTAATGTGACCCATTTTAATGCAGCAGGCTCTTGAATTCTGGACCTGACTTCATCTAGCAAAAGCAACAACTTAGATACTGTCAGACTTCTTTTCTTCTTTTATCTGATTTAATGATGTTATGAACACATGCAAGATACCAAGACAGGAGATTAACCAGGATTTTAGACAACATACCAATCGGTTGAATATTTAGGCTAGAGAAAACATATTTAAGGAATTTTGGAGCCAAAATTTTGTGTGTGTAAGAAACAATTGGCAATAGAATACCTATATTACTACCTTCTTTTTTTTTAATCTCTGTGAATATAATTTACTTTATTTTTTTGTAGGAAAGAATAGATAAAGCAATACCATAAAATCACTTAAAATTTCTCTGTTGTGATGAAATATGCAAATTTTTCCTTTTCAAATGATTTTTTGTTTCAAAAATGACTGAAAGAAAAAGTTTTTTATAAAAAAATAGCCTTCTAAACTAGTATTTTCCCCACACATATGCTATTCTTAGACTGAATATCTTGTCTCAGTAATGTCACTGTCAATCTGAAAACTCAATACAGAACCAGTTCAACTCATGGACCTATGAGTCAGATCCACGTGCTAACTAAAATAAATGAAATGAATAATGTGTTTAGACACTCTGATGTTAAGCATTGCAATGGCCAGATTAAAAATACCATGCTTTGAATTGGAGCTATTTAAATTTCTTTGTATTATTTCACTTAGATACATCCAGGCACCTTGAAGGAAGTTCCAAAAAAACTCACACATGTTTAGGAAAGAGAAACCTAGATGTGAGGTAATGATGAAAGTTTTTTTTAATAAGAAGCACCAAGCCTATGTCCTAAATATAGACCTTTCAGAATAGTTTAGAGTTATCACACCCTCACTGGTGTTTGTGACTTTGAAACCCCCCTCTAAAACAAGACCTTCAGCTCCTTTCAAAACGACTTTCACAAAAGGAGGAGGAACCTGTATTACCCTCTGAAACCCAGAAGCAGAAGGACATATTATATTCCACATGAGGATAAAATATCAGAGTAATTGAATACTTTTTCTTAATTATATGACCAAAAAGAAGAATGTCTTCCTTCTCCTTCACTCCAAAGCACACACAGAGCTCCCCAGGTGTGTACCAACAGTGCCACACAGGAGAGATGAACCCCCATTCCTGCAGGTAGGGCAGCTTTGAAAGGGACTGACAAGGTGCCTGGTCTGAATCTCCTCAGCCAGTGACAGAATTAAGCAAAGAGTTAAAGCCACTCTGCTGCTGTATGGAGAGCATCCTCAGACTTATTTATCTCTTTTGAAGAGGAAGCTCCCGCTTTATTTAGTAAAGATCACAGATTTGCATACTCTGCTGATAATTTATAAAAATCTAGGTCCTAGGCTGATTGGCAAATGATACTTGATTTAATTTAATACTGATTTTTTGACCTGGTAAGGTAAAAGTATACAAGGGAAGTTAAATACTTGGAAAAGATGCATAGGGGACATGAATTTCCCCAGGGCATTTTGGACATTGAACACTCATATTTAGGATTAGTGTTTAGGACTTAGAGAGTTATTTCTCAGTTTAGGTCAATAATAATATTTTGGACATAGCACATGGAGCCTGTTCTACACACACTTCTGTCTTGCATTGAATGGAAGCCTAACACTGCTTAAGGTTTCTGAGAGAATTGCTGTCAAGTCATGGAGAATAGATAGAAAATACGTTTTTTACTCCTCTAAGAGCTTCTTTGCATTATGAACAACAAAACATTTTCAGTAGATGAGTGCTGAAAATTAAAGGGACAAAAAATTGATAGTTCAGAAGATTAATCTAGAGCAATGGCCAGCTAAACAGTACAAAAATGGCCTTGAGAGACTGGAGTTCATTCCCTCTGTCAAAGTGGCAAGCAGTTCCCTGTACAAAGAATGGGGATTACAGCATAATCTCTTATCTGTCACCATATGGAGGAGGAGGCTTTCACAAAAATATATATTTTTAGTAAACCCACCAGGACAGAATTACAATTACCCATTATGGGCAGATAAAATGAGAAAACCATCACTGATTCAGTGGTTTTGCTGTGACAGCAGTTGGGATCTAGACAGCAATTGCAATAGCAGAGCCTTAAGAGAGTGAGCTCAATTACAACTTTATGCATTTTCTTGATTACATCAGCCATTAAAATATGCAGAATAGTATTTTATGAAAGCTGATTTTCAGGTGAAGACAAAGAAGGGACAGCAGAAAGGACTCTCATTCTCAGGGGGAAGCTAGAAATCATTGTCTCAGAGTTGAAAGACAAAATATCACATATAAATTTTAAGTTTGTTTTATACATTTTTATAAATAGACTTCAAATAAAGCAGGTCATTTACATCAAAGAAGATAACCACTCTATTCATTGCTAGCAGATTTTTTCTTTTCTTTGAAAGTGGCAAATCTGTGATTTAAAAATAGTGTGACAGGCTGGGCTGCTACTGCTAATGGGGAGAGAAGGAACTGTGTGACAAATAGATGTTGCATCAGGTACTAATAAAGAAGCCAAAGACTTTTAAGGAAGCACTGTGCCAGTACTATGCTCTTCATTACGGATAAAAAGTGCTGCTGTTAGCTTAAATCTTCAAATATATAGAGCAAATTTTAATGTGCAGGTCACTACTAGGTGTGCAACAGTTGAAACTTATGAAAGCTCCCTTATCTTTACCAATTATTGTTAGTCTGTAGAGACTAGCAGGCAGATTTGTTTGAATAAACTTGACTGTGAAAACTTTGACCTGAACTAATGCTATTGATGTCATCATACCTAGTCTTGCCATGAGAAGTTTTTCTTTGATGTGTGGTGACCTGAGCAGCTGTAAGGCAGGTAAGCTGGTAGCAAGTGAATAAAGCCATGAAGTAAGCCATGAAGAAGATATCCTACCCAGTTCCTTCCTTTTTGAGTAATGAAAATTTCTTTTATATTTACACACACTCATATGTCATAGGAACAATAGAAGACACATTCTGAGACTCTTGAAAGTAATATTCTTCCTCCAAAACATAGGTCAATGTACCTGTGCAATAATCCTTAAAGTGAGATTTTAACCTCTAATACACCATGAAAATAGCCTTCCACTTTCCCTGTGGAGGCTGTAAAATAGTGAGTCTTATCCCCACACATTTAAAAAAATTAAAATATCATACCTTCAGTATTCTCTCTCTAGGTTTAATGACTGTCCAAAGCTGAGCTGCAATTTGGACAGCCAAACAACAAAGAGCAGAGTTAGCACAGGCATAATGCCCAGACCACAGGTCCTTAACACAAATTAATTGAGAGAATTGCACCTTCCCTGCCTGAGTGATAGCACATGGCAACCCAAGCCCTCCAAAAGCCCTCGACCCACTGCCTTCCATGGCCACCCACACTCAATCTCCCCACAGGTAGCAGAAAAATTCATTGATGACCTTTTAGCATGTCAGGTCTGCATCTTGTAAAACACTCAGTGAAAAGTCTCTGCATGAGAAGTGATAGCGGTTGGTCTCTATTAGCTTGGAAGGAGCTGTACTCCCAACAGTCTCATCCCTTTCATCAACAGTGTTTTATGCTCTTTTTATACAGATTTTACAAAGCTAAATCAAAATGTAACTCAGTCTCTAAAATAACTGTCTCAGAGGTATTTTAAATCCTCAATTGATTAAAGTGAGATCAACAAGGCACTCAGAGAAATGAAATAGTAAAAGGAGGATGGGGTTCAAACATAGCCTATGTTATAGACAGTCACCAGCTCTGACAGTCATACACAGAACTGTGCAAGGCTGTCAGAGATGTGTAAGAAAGGCAGATTTTCTGCAAGTAACAAAACAATTCAGCTAGGAAATTGTGGTCTCTGCGACAGCCTGCAATGTAGGCTGCAAGGCTACATTCTTGAGTCTGAAAGTTTCTTTCTCCGTGTATATTTAGCTCCCAACATAAATGAATTTCAGTCCAGATTCAGGCCTTTGCCCTTTGCCAAAAGATAGCTAGTCATATTGCTCCCACTGGGGCAATTTTTAACTCTTGTCTGGTCTCATCAGCGCTGGGAAATTGCTCTATTCAAAACCTGCTACATATTAGAAAAGGCTGCAGCGCTGTCCGTCATGATTAATCTTTTATGACTACTGCAGTTGCAAAATATCTCCATCTCCTGCTGAGTCTAGTTTTTAGTAAAACAATGAGCATAATACATTAGCTAATATTTCAAAGTGTTTTGCAAAGTCACAGGTCACTTACCATAATCTGTGATGCAGCTCCATTTGTAATTCTTCCAGGTGTCTGCAGGTCAATTTTGTGCCATTTTGTGTGGTGGCTATATAACATAGGTCAAGTGGTAAATATTCTAATGAATTTGTTGCAGATAAGTCAGTCCTATAATAAACCTCTGCAGAGACCCACTTGTCAGTAGAAAAAAATTACTCAAGCTAAGAAAGTAGATTTTAGAATGTCCTTTATATTGGGTTTGCAATAGTGCTTTCACCCCAACGTGAGAAAAAACTTCTTTTTAAATAGGTCAATACCAAGTAGATAATGATATGGAGACAAAATAATCTTCATCAATCTACAGAAAAGACAAAAAAGTAATTTTTAAGACTAGCAGAGGCATCAAGAGAGCCACCATGGTGTACACCAATGCAGTACAGTGTGTTCTGTGCTATCTTTTCAGGTGTGCAATACCTGAAATAAATGTGAAGGAAGTAATCTCCAAAAGTTGTCTTGTGGAATTTATTGCTTAAGGATAGTAGTATTCGTTAAAAACTTTCAGAAAAGGACAGCAGTTCCTCAAATATCTTCAGATCACTACCAACAAGAAAACAAAAGCTAAGTTCAGAAAAGGCTTAAGAAGAAGAACTATAGATTATTGTTCAGCAGAGATTGGTTACTTTGTGTTCTGATGAAAAAAACAACCTTATGTTTCCAAAGCAGTTTATCTTATGAATTATGGAGTAGTTGGTTTATAACTGCAAAGACACCCTGTGGGTGGTGTCTGAAGTCTGCTGATCCCTCCACTGATCCCTTACCATGCAGAGACAAATCACAAAAAAATGGAGTACTATAAACATTAAGTAGTGAAATTAGGGTGACATCTCATTAGGAAAACTCAAGCCAACTCTTTAAATATAAACATTCAGAATGTAAACCAGAGTGAAGCAATACCTGTATAACTATGCACATGGTTCAGAGGATCTTCTAGCCCACAGTATGCTCCTAATCTATCTATAAGAAACTGATTGTCAGTCTGAGTCAGGAATGTCAGAATTACTGCTCCATTAAATCTAATGGCTCCCTGAAGCAGGAAATAAGGTGGGTTAACTAATATTAAATTTTGTTCATCCAATCAAAAATGTGGTGACATCTCTCTGCCCATAAAAAAAATAATTAGAAACATGATTACGAAGAATATCTGTACTGTACAGCACAGAAGTCCAGAGAAAAACACCAGGGAATTAAAACGTGGATCTCAGAAAAAATTCCTTTCTCTAAATGATTTCTTGGCACAGCAAGTTACCAGGTGTGCTGTAAATAGTCTAGTAAATTTGTTCCCATTACAGCTGAGAAAGTGCATTTTTGCCCATTACAAGTAAGTCAGAAAATCCCTTCTAAATGAGAGAAAAGCTAAGGGTGTATTTTTTTCTCAGTGGCTTTATTTTTGGTGCTTACTTGTCTTCTGAATGATAGATTCTTCTTTCAACTGAAGTTTGGCAAATAATTAAAGAAAAGGTGAACTACAATTCCTATTCAGCATGAAAGTACCAAAATAGTGTACACACAAATTGACATGGTACAGTGTGTGGTGAACAGCTTTTATAACACCATAAAGTCCTGTCTTATTCCAGTTCTGTGCCAGTGTAGTTGCACTAAAACCTGTGCACTTAAACCCAACAAAATAAACAGGAAGAAGGGATTAGAGGCCCCACAGTGCATGTGGAACATTACAGAGTCTTTAATGTCTGCTTGTAAAGAGCAGTAGATGGCTGGCCTTAGGCAATCAGATGTGAAATAAATGCCCAAAGCAATTTGATATAATGGGTTCTGTTCTGTGCTAAACAACAAAACTGTGCCCTCTCCTTTCTACCCTGAGAAGAGCTTATTCTGGCTGTCCGAGCAATTTTTTACCATCCTTGCCCACAACACACTTTCTGCTCTTCAGCACCAGAGATTCCTCTCTCTGATGTCCTTTATTCCCACCTGGAAACACAGATGGCAGAACTGCTCCAATGTTGCCAATGTGGAACAGATCAGGCATGGCAGCAACACTGTCAGTCATTTGTCACAAGTTCCCCTTTGATGTCTAGTGTGGCTTTTTTGGTTTTTGGTATTTTTGTACTAAAATTATTTCCTTCCTTTTGCCATCTTCCTTGCTCTGAAGGACTTACTCTTTCATTATAGGTAGGAATGGTATTTAGTGAAGCAGGGTGTTCTGTGCTACAGCAGGGACAGGAATAATTCTAAACGACAGGTGACCTGAAACAATAAAAAGTGGGCAGATGCAGGCAAATTGCCTCAGTAAGCACTGTGATTGTGTATGATCCTTTCCACCTGCTAATGAATATGCATGCAGAAAACAAGAAACTCTTTTTTTTTTTAAATTGTGTTGAGTTTGCATTGGTGAATAAATCAGGATGATAAAATGTGAAGTCATCCATATTTAAGATTCAACAGAAAATGACAGTTATAATCTGCCCAAGAATAAAAATAGGTTCTTAACCAGAAAGTTTCTGAATGTCAGAAAAAGGAGATCTGTAATACTCAGCAAGCATTCAGGTCTGGGACAGGGGAAAGGGTAGTTTTCAGGTAAATTTACAGGTGGGATGCAGTTGTCTGAGGCCATAGTTTTCAGAATGCCAATGATCTTGGTGCTTCTTTTCAATTGTACTGATTACTCTGTCAGGCTGAAAATAACTGTATGTAATTAGCACCAAAAAGAAATTAATCTGAGAAGACAAATGCTATCATCAAAGGGTAGCGTGGTAAGAAAATGACAAGGCTGGTGATAAAGCCATAATGGGAGCTGGCAGAAGAGAACCCCCACAGCTGTACATTTTGGCATAATCTTGGGCATTTTTAGAAGAACAGAGGTAGACTTTGCTACGTTAAGAAAATTTCTTCTCTTAAATATCCTAGAATAACAATCATAAATAGGTGAGATAATTTAATAAATGAGTTGTGTACATTGTCAGCATCTACATAATTCTGGACTTGATTAAAACACTTTAGCACCTAAATGTTGACCCTTTCCTAACGGCAGATCTGGTTTTGCCACTCATGTACTGCACAAACTCTGACAGTACACAGTTAGGACATAGAACCAGCTGGATTTTCAAGCTCAATATTCTCTTGATCATTATACTAGTAGAGTTGTATTCAGGGCAGTTTCCAAATCAGCACAACCAGACCGGGCCTTTTCCAAAACACAGAATTCCTGGTTGCTATGTGATGTGTACTCTCCTCCCAGGTGTATACCAGAATAATTTAATGTATAGATTTATTTGTTAACATGGCTAGCTTGAAACAACAGCTGAAATTCAGATATATCTGTGTTATGCATTATTGTGATTTCAGTAGCCTTTCTTTTATTTAAATATTAGGCAGTGGTTACACTTAAATATTATTCTAATTTGCAATATGAATATCTCTAAATATAATGTCTAAGATACCTGCATAAAACAGGAAGACAGCAGTTTCAGTTCCTTCTTCAAATTGAAGAATACAGCAAATTTATCCTGAATCTAGCTAATTGATTATTTAGGCACAAAACTAGTCTCAGAAAGATAAAGTTTCTTGTTGGAGATAAGTGATGTTTACATGAGTTCTAGGTGTTTTTCCACTCTGGTGCCAGAAAACAACTTTTAGTACTTAAGATGTAATGTTTTTTTTTTTCTTTTTTTTTGGTCAGATCTTTCACAGGGATAAAATTCAGTCTTCCAACACAGAAGCATATGGGGACAAAATTTTCTACCCTGTATGTCAGGGCTGTGTATTGCCATAGCCAGAATCTGAGTTGCAGTATTGAATGTCACAGTGGTTTTGCAGTGTAACTTCAGGCTGACAAAGTGTGCCCAGCAGCTGTCATTGTTAAAATCAGCCATTCACTGTGAAGATTAAAAATTACTTTTCCTTTGAGTCAGGACCTTCTTTCACCCTCACAGCCCAGTGTGAAACTGTGTAAAAATGCTTTGCCCTAAATCTGTCTAACCAAAAACTACAACCAAAAGTGATATTGTACAAAGTGATTCTTCAGCAGGGATAAAGAACCTAGCTAACCCAACAGCATTGCCTTTGGGAAAAAGTAGCTTGCCTTGATGTGATCTGTCAAAATCATCTGTGAGGTCTCTACCCAGCAGTGAATCATTTCCTGTGGGCTGCTTTCTAGTACGTTTAAGCCACTGAATTGGTTTACAGTTGGACAAAATTAAGGATTTAGAAGTCTTAAAATGGGCAAGCCCTTGAGGACAGTCAAGGATGCCTGCTTTCCAGTGCTTGTCCCTCCACCACCCACATCTCAAAGGTCTTCAGTTGAACCTGAGCCACAGAAACTTGGGCTGGCCATGTCTTTTCATGTAACCCTCTAAAACTCTGCTATGATCCAGGTTCAGCTGACCTACATCACACCCACAGCTTCACCCCTGCTGAAGTTAAAACTTTCCTGGGTTTAAGACGTTGTTAAAGCACCCTGCCATGCAAATAAGTCTTGTCTTAGCACACAATTGACAGCAAACCAAATATGGCAGTGTGCTAGGAATATGTGCCAGGACCCTTTGTTTCCTGGTGTTCCCAAACTAGCTGCCATATAGGAGTGAGGTTCATTTGTGCCTCGTGGAAGAGCTGCTTGATGGGCCTCATAAGGCTACACGCAGTGCCAGGGCTGTGAGGAGAGCAGTGGGGAGAGCACACGCTCATGCTGAGACTAAAGCTGTCTGCTGCTCATGCTGGGGATGGCAGATGCTTGCTGAGAAGGTGCCCTGAACTCTGGGAAAGAGAGATTCCAATTCTGGGAAGTCCTCTAATACACAAGTCAAGTATTAAAAATGCAGCATCACCCTCTTCACCTAATGTCTCCCTTCAGACTGGATCAGCAATTTTCTATTCCTCCTGTAAGCTCCCAGCAGAAGACAGGTTCCTGACTTTAAATGCCCTTGACTTCTGCAAATACACACTTCTCCCAAAATAGTTAAAGGACACAGAGAGGTCCCCCAAAGCATGAATTTCTACCTCGGGCTTACAGAGGAGCCGGCAGAAAACAAGGGTAGTCAATGTTGGAGGAGGTTAATAAGATCTGTCACTGGCTATCCAGGGATGCAAGCTTTGTTAAAACAGATTTTACACTGGGCATCCAAATAGTGCAGGCTTAATCTTAATTTAAGTTTGTACCTGCACAAAATATTAAACCTAATATGACCATACAGTAGGTTTATTTTTAATATCCACGTCTGTGTAAGTTTGCTTCCATTGAGTCATAGCTAATTAAAATAGTTCTGTTGTTCACTTTTAAATAACATGAACTATTTATATTTATTTAAGCAAAAAAAAGATTTTTTTCTTAAATAAAAAATAAAACACTCATAGACGTTTGAAAAAATAAAAAAAAACACTCATAAACTTTTGAAAATTTTGGCACGTGGAAATACATCTCTGTGTATTCATTTAATGATTGAAATGGTTACTCAGGGAAAATCTAATGGTTTGCTGGAGCACTGGTTAATTTTTATTGTCTGGAGAGAAGAAAACTTTCAGCATCAATATTTAAAATTAAAGTGAACACCTGTTCCACTTTTTTCTTATATTTTTTTTTACTACTTTTATTTCAAGAGTGCTAATTTTCTGTGCACGGCAGCACTTGGAACAGGTGCAGCGAAGCAGAAGTTAGAAGAATCTGTTTGCTCTGATTGCTGGCCAGGGGGCAACACAAGGCTACACAGCAATGCTGAGGGCAAATGAGCAGCTCTTTCATATTGATCAGTCTGCAAACCACACAATTTTTCCTTCCTGCTTACTTCTTTGTTTGTTGGTTGGTTTTTTTCAAAGAGCTTATCATATCAACATGTTTTCAAACTTTCTGGTTTTACCAGTGAGTCACAGAAAGGTCAGGTTTATTTTAAGAACATGTACATTTTATGTAAAGAGTAGAACAGTGCATGTACAGGTGAAATAAATGATATCATAAAAAGCTATGTAGTTCACATTCAGGCATAAAGAATGAAACTATTAAGTACTCTATTAAAAAGCTTCACGGAAGCTTGCATGCATAATTTCTTTAATTTAAACTTTTATAATCACTCATTCTTTATAAAACTACAGATTTTGCATTCTGCCTCAACATCCCAATGTGAATTGCAAACGTTTTGTGAAAAAAACTTGTAATAGCAACGTAAGGTAGGAAAAGAGAAAAAGCATCATATGGCTGATGGAAATCAAAACAAAAGGGACATTTTTGTTAGTTCTCATGAATTTTTCATGCCTCAAATTATGTGGATTTTTCTTTAAAAAACTTATTATATCCCCATGGGTTAGGTTTAGGTTTAGGCTTAGCCCTTCTGGCTGCCTAGGCACTGCTGACTCGTTGCTGTGACAGTACGCCAGTGTCTCTGCTACACCTGATTTTGTAGAATGGCTTCTCCATGGGCCCTGGAAAGAGTTTTCACCATGCAGTAAACAGACACAAGTAAATTTGTAGGAATGGTCATCACTTTTTTAAGGAGAGAAAGATAAAGGAGGAGAGATAAAGAGTGAAGCTGTTGCTGTACTGAAACTGAGCACAGCCATGCTATTATGTTCAAAGGACCCATGATTTCAACAAAGAAATCAAAAGGCCTCTTTCCTCTTCCTGAACAGAGCAAAGACAATGACAAAGAAAATGTGAATAATTTCAAAGAACTAGTCACAGATGTCTCACCATGATACTTAAAAAATACATGTTCTGAAAATTAAATTATGACCCAGATATTAGACAATAATTTTAAAAAATTGTAAATATAAGATAAGAATTAATCAAAGAAACTTTTTTGTTTACTTGTAAATATTATTCAGATATAACAAATATAATATAAATTTTGTGAAAACTTTGAATATTTCTATGGAGAAGAAATTCTTTCAGACCTTACTTGTTGTAAGGTCTGCAAAAAAATCATAAAATGGAGCTGCATTGAAGATATCCATTTTTACACAAGAAAGATGAGGTTTCTGTCTCATTCTTTCACTGGACACTTGATCCCAATCCTCAGAAATATGATTGGTTCAAAGTGTTCTCACGAGCTCTCCGAGCTTCTCACTTGTGGTTCAGGATCTCATAATCTTGAAAGCAAGCAAACAATACCCTGAGAAAATAAGGCAGATAAAAGAACAAAGAGAAAAGAAAAATGAAAATATTAGTGGAACGAGGGATTATGTGCTAGAGAAGGAAAGGTGGAAGAAACTACAGGAAGTGAGCTGGTCAGCAGGTTAACACGCTGTTAGCAACCCCTGACAAATTTTGTTTCAGACTGAGAACATTTAAGCTGCCATTCTTTCTCAGAAAGGCTGCAGTTTTCTTCTCCAAATACCTGAAGTGTATTTTCAGTATTTTTCCTTACATTTATCTGATAGATCTGATAGAAAATAGATCTGAAAAAAACAAATTGATTGTTTTTTGCACGTCCAAAGGATAAAGTAGAATATTTTGGCAGAACCAGATCAGAAATAACTGTATCTATAGATTAGCTCAGAAAGAGCTCACCTTCCATAAACTCAGATGGCTGTGTGGAAAGAATGCCTAAATCCACCCCTTTCCTGAACTAGGGGCAAAGGGTGGGGGGAAAACTACTGGGTGAAAAAATGGGCAAGAAGGGGGAGGGTGGTGAGTAGGACTCCTTATGACTAGGTAGCTCTTTAAGGATCTGAAGTCAGCTGCTTCCATTTGTTCTTAAAGACACTAAGTTATGCCACAGTAGTGAGCCAAAATACATTGCAAACTGCAACATGGCTTTTACTGCACAGCCCTGAAGGGCTGCTTCACCAGTCAGCTGCTCCACTCAGGAGAACAAGCATGATCTGAAAGAAGCTGAGGTTAATGCTTATGAAGACTGTTCTTTGTTCTAAACTTAAATGGATGAAAGTAACCTTTAATGACTGCAGTTAGAGTAAAACAAGTTGAGAGAGATGGCATGGCTGCCAGAGGTTGCCCTGTAGGCATTTTCATGATGAGCACTTTGTTATCATTTTACCTTTTGTATTGGTCCCAATTCACAGTAGAGAAGGGAAGGTATGAAAATGATGAGGGAGAACAGTAGGAGAATGGCTACAGGTGTTATAATTTCTAAGTTTTAAATAGCAGCATCCAAATGTGTCAATGGTTTCCTTTAGACCAATAATCTTATGATTCATTCTGAAGAATAGTATTCAGGGGTGTATCTCCTAAAGTGCTTTCATAACCCACTTGATTACTATTCTTGTCCTATACCAATGATTTACTTGCATAGACAGAAAAGACAACAGTGCCTGTGATAGTTTGTGGAAGAAGAAAGAGCTTTAGTTTAATTTTGAAGTAGACTTACTGTTTAAAAGAGAATTGTAAACAGCTTAAAATCTGTCCAGGTGGCATCAGCTGGATGTCAATAACTTGAAGCCAAAATACTTGGTGCCCAAAGTACAGTTGGTGAAATTATAGATGGAATGTGCTGAGAAACTAAGCACTGTGGGAGTGCTTTTTAGGGTAATTTGGACTAACAAGAACTTGAACTGACCTATAACCCCCTGTTTTGTCTTTCTTCAGCCAAATGCTGTGTTTCTCCACTGAGCTCCTTCCCATACTCAGAGCTGCTGGTATAAAATCTTGCTGGTAGTTTTCCACTTTATCTGTGATTTCTTTTCTGGAAGAATGAGATGCTTATAAGAAAGCTGAGGCTATGGAAATGTCACAGTGAAGCAATATGGAAGTTCAATATAATTGAAAAAGAAGGAATAACAATGAAAGTGCAAAATGCTGGATGAATGCCCTCCGTGCTTCAAAAGGTTAAAGAAAAAAGAGCTGTTTTCCACTTCTTTCCACTTTTCTTTCAATATTGGGTAGGTAGGACCCTTGTTCTAATATTCTAATCTTTTCAATTTTCCTACAGAAGTTGTGTAATGCAACTCTGCATTATATTTTAGGGTTCCAAGTGTCTCTGTCTTGCTTCTCCAGCCTTCTGTGAATCTTCAGCTTGTAACATGCCAAAATTTAGCTAGCCAAGAAAGAGTTATCTGGAAAACTATCTCTGAAAATTATATGGCTCGTGTTCACTGCTCATCAGTGGAGGAGTTTTACTGCAAAGAGGCAGTTATTTTATTTCTTATGCATTTAATTGTGTTAATATATAGTAGTGATATTTTTGTCTGTCAGCCCAAAAGCTCCATTCTTTCAGTTGTTAGAGAAAGCAGCCTGAAGTACTCAAATTGTCAAAAAATGTTAAACTCCATCCTTTCAAATGATTCAACGGAAGATTTATTTCAATGGAAAAAGAAACAAGGCAGAGGGGAATCCATTTACACAAAGAATGATTTTGCTGCTTATGTCAGAGTCAGCCATACAATTTGAAATTAAAAAGGTAGTTGATGTAAGGGACACATTTTTGTGAAAATTTTAATGACAAATGTTTCCATTTTCCACCTGTTTTTCCTTATGTTTTTCAAAAAAGCTGACATTCTAAAAGGCCTCAGCAATTCTAAATGCAAGTGAACACAGGGAACAGAGATTTCTTTCAAGAGTGGTTATTACCAGACACTGAAATTTGAAAAATTATCAGTGCCATTGCCTATATTTGAAACATAATATTCTTCCCCGGATTTCTCTTTTTTCCCCCTCTATTTTATTTTCACACTGAAGTCCGTTAATGATTTTCCAATGTCATACACCTAGCAGATGCATCATTGTTCTTTTCCAAGAATATTTCAAAATGTCTCAAAACCATGAGTGTTTTTCCTTAAATTAGTATATTCTTACTAAACCTTTAAAGAGATGACTTTCTGAGAGTTCCCACACATACAAAAAACTGTGACAAAAGAAATATAGCAGACAAGCCAAAATCTTACATCAGTGATGGCCCCTCCATCTTTCTTGGGAGGAAGGGATGTGCCTTGCTTAAAGAAATCTCTTGGGAAATCCCAGTTGAGCCATCCCTGTCTCTCCTAAGACCATTTCATTCCTGCTTATACCAGTGCATAACCCAGCATCTCAACTCCATGCAACACCTATTGCTGCCTGCAATATTGCTGACAGAACTTGCACTTCAGAATCAAAGATTAAGTTTTGTAATTCTGGCCTGCTTTAGCACTGCTTAGGCTTAAATCATGAACCCATTGTCAAAGTTAGTCACCCATTTGAACTCTTTCTCAAAATACTGTCAGAGGAGGGACTGAGCCTGATAACTCAATAACTCTTTTCTCCCACACAGGGCTTTGCCTATGCAAATTCGATTTCTCATCTCTTTGGAGTAACATGAACTTCTGTTTCTCACATGCCTGAGAGTTCTGCTGTAAAGTATAGCCATGCTATAACTGTTTCCTTTTTTTCCAGTTTGAATTTTTTCTCCTCCCATGATCAGCTCCTCCATTATCTCATTTCCTGTCCTTGCACAAAAAATCCCTTCCCCATCAACTCTCCTGAAGATGTGGGGTAAGACACATTCGCTCCAATCCTCTTCTGTTCATCTACTTCATGGTTGCCAGATCTGAGGGTGATGTCTTTGAAAAAAAAAAAAGCCAACTTGGTTAAGAGGTCGTAAATCATGCCAAAAGATAGAAAACTGTAAATCTGAAACCCTTGACATAAGAGGGAGTGGTTGCAGATAAAAAGTGCTTATAAAAATAATTATCTCAGCTCCTCAGGCAGAAGTCGAGATAAGGAGTTAGGGGAGGTGACGCTCATGATATCACACTCTACAGAATACACAGCATTGGGTAGGAATCAAGGAATCATATTCCTGATCTCAAAACAGTGTGACTCGGTCAGTCATTGCTCCAGTGAGGAAAGCAGGACAAAAGTATTTTGCATTCAGATGAGTACCGACCACTTATATTTTGTGACAGGTGTAAGAGAGAGTTGTAACACACCAGCACCATGTCAAAGAAACATATAAGAATGTGGAAAGAGCATTGGGTCTCAGACATTGTTGGCCAAACAATGTTTTTTTTCCTTGTTGTTCTCATTCCAACATGAGAACACACAGAACTCTTCAAATGTCACAGTAAAAAAATTGGAGAGATCGCATTTGTGTGAACATAAAATTCAGATCCTCTGTCAAAGACTCAAGATCACATTGGAAAGCAAGAAACAGCAGCTGTCACAGCCCTTCCATGCTGAAATGAATACAAATTTGAGGAATAAAAAAGGAGCTGTAAAAGAAAATGCACAGTGCAAATCTAAACCAGAAGTGTACATTAAGAAATTCTATTTTGAATGGAGGGACAGGTTAGGGAGTGAGAAAGACATGGAAATAAAAACTAGAGATTGGAACTGAGAAAAAACACTAACCACCTTTGGGGCCAGTGTGTTTTAAGATACACAACTGTATTTCAGCAGAAAAGGAGCAAAATTGCAGGATGGCAGAAGAAATATCATGCCTCAAGGAATTATAGAAGACCTCAGGAAGGACATTTTCTTAAATGTGAATTTCAGTAAAATATTGAAAGTAAAAGCAAAGGAGCATGAAATAGAAAAAAAAACCCTGCAAGAAAAAATAATCACAGGTTTCCTGAAGATTTGGTGGGACCCTCTGCTTTTATGGTAGAAAAAGGGAAAAGTAATAAAAGTTGGTATTAATCTAACATAGTCTCACCTAGTTTCCTCTCTAGGCAATTCAGAGGAATAAGCACTTTTAAAGTACATCTCACCCCATCTTCTACAAGACTTCCAAAGTAAATCAGACTAGTAGTGGCTTAAAAGTTCCTGTGTCTCTGTCAGCTAAAAGAGTGAAAATGTTCAGATGAAAATATCTAGATTACAGATGTCTACATATAATTTCCCAAAGTGTCTAAAACTCCACAGGGAAATTTCAGAACAAAAAGCTATGAGATGGAACAGTTTACACAGGTGTTCACAAGGTCCCACTTCAACATCACATGCTGACATGTAAACTTGAACAGTTTGACATTATATTGGAAAAACTTTGGTGTTTGAAGTACAGGTAAAAATTCAGAAGATAAAAACAACAAACAAGAAGCCAACTAAATCACAACAGAAGTGCTGAAATGCACCTGACATCACTCTCCTAATGAAACAATAGTTGACCAGCATAGTCTGGCGAATACAAGATTTCTGTTAATTAAAACCACAAAACTATTAGAGAACCCAGAATTAACACCATACTCTGGAGAAACAAAGGTCATTTGAAACATAACTATGAATGACAGAAGAAGACAGTGCAAAATGGCAGACTAGATTCAGGGCTTAAACATCTTATTCAACCCAGGTGTCACAAAGTGACATAAACCTTTAGGAGTATTCTCCACTTCTTTCATTCATATTTGTTTTCTTGGCTAATGATAATTATTGTCTCTTTTTCTACTTCTTTCATTCATGTTAGAGAGTTTTCTTGGCTAATGTTAATTATTGTCTCTTTCTCCTTTGACACTGTTATAACCAGCTCTAAAAACAGCTCTTTGCAGAGTTTTATCCTGCTACATTGGCACAGAAATAGGAAAAGTACAACAGCAGAAGAAAGCTGAATTTTTTTACCTCCAATAGCAAAACTAATACATATCTGAGAGAACTGAAAATCAATAATATGGTTTGAAGTATTAAGTTCATCTGGTTATTGAGAGAAAGACCAATATGAAAAGATTAAGATATCTTTAGCTGCAGCCCAGCTTCAGCTGGATCAGAAGAGGGTGTGGACAAACTTGTGTATTGGATTGTGACATGTAGATACCCAGAGAAAGTTAAATGAAAATTAAATGCTGTCTGGCTGTCTGGAAAATATTAAGAAAAATGTTTAGCAGAACAGTCAAACTCCTCAATAAAAATATTTAGGGGTAGAAAAGGACTGAATGGAGATTCACTATTTTCAGCAGTCATTCCTGTAAGCTGTGCTTACTTTCTCTCTTGTGGCACTCTAACCATAAAACACTATGGTCATGTTTGCTGTCTGGCAGAGTAAGTATTTTATGAATGCCTACAAAACAGAATAGCTTTGGCTGGAAGGAGTCAGAGAAGATATGTTTATCTGGGAGGCAGGCATTGCAGTTCAGAATATTTTTGGAGCTGAGACTGAAATGACTACACTCACAGAGAGTGACCTTAAAGCTGGACTCCTGGGTTTAGGGCAGATACTGCATGATGCCAGACTGAAAAGTGTGCTCTGGGCTTCTTGATTGAAGGAACTTCTAGAAGTAAAAATAAACAGGACTTCAAACCCATTTTCAGGTCTCATAATAGATCCAGTGCAAATAGAGTATATAGCAGCTTTCCTAGAGAAGCATTTAGGGAACATTAGGGAAGCACAGTTTATTGGTTTCAGTTGCCTGTGGACCTAATCACTAGCTAAGTAAAAATATTGTGTATACTGTATATAAATTGTGTTTTTTACACAGTGGCTGCTGTGGTGAGTGGTCAGTTTTCAGGTACCAAATTCCTGTGGGGGAACTGCAAGGGGACTGCAGTACAGCATGGAATCACAGCAGAGAGTGTGTAAGTGTGACTAGCCAGCTCTGTTCAAAAGAGACATCTGGAATTTTAGGAAAAGCAGGGAGGAGGACCAGCTTTCTTCACTCTGACTAAGGAAGAAAAGCAGTGAGCCCATTGTCAAAAGAGAAGTAAAAATAAAAATTAAAAAATTAAACAATTAAAAAATAAAAACCAGTTATGAGATAGAGGTGTGTGGAATGCACCTCTGTGCCTCAAGAACATCTCCATCTCTGAGACACTGGTGGTACCATTCTCTAAGGATGTCCAGAATCACAGCTTGCTAAAGCTGGTTTGCACTGTTCAGGGAAAACATCTCTCCCTGCATGCTTGTGCTGCTTCCTACTACCCCTCAGACATATGTTGCTGGCCACCATCAGAGACAAGATGCTGAACTACACAGACCCTTCATGCAATCTTGGACAGATGCTCTGATGCCCACGGCTTAATTGCAGCATTACCTTTGTTTTTACATGCATTTGTATCTGCCTATTTTTCTTCTCAGTAGGAAAGCACTTTCACTGTTTTGTTCTGAGTTAGAAATACAGAACACTGGCCTTCCTTCATTATCTGGTCTATGCATTTGTTTTGTACCCTCCATTTAGTGCTTTGTACATCGCTTCTCTCTGCAGGGCTTTTGCAGGTTAAAAAGAAGAAGATGCTATGGAGGACACAATGCAGGAATCCATACTGAGGACTGAGAAAAAAGTACACACAAAAAATGAAATTTCTGTCCTCAGTGTATGCTCTACCACAATTTTAAACTCCATAGGAATAGTTTTTTAAGCATTGCCTGAGTTGCAAATAAAAGGCAGTTTGTGACACACAGTAGGGTCAATGGAATCTTTATTTTAAATGTTGTAATTAAAATAAATGTTGTTTGTTCACCACTGCCAGAAGTAATCAGATGAAAGAAGGAGCTTTATATAAGTGGAAAAATCATTATAGTTTGAGTGTCTTTGTACACTAGTATTAGAAGCTGTCTACAGTTGAATAAATACTAAATACTTCTTTATAATGCAAGGTAGGTTGTGTGTTTCAGCTTTAATAGCTACTAACTCATTTAACTGGAGGGTGACATGAGGCTAATCAAAGGTCACCCGAGTCCTGGTTGATGTTGAATGGGAGTTGACAGCTTTCCAGAGTAGTGCACAATTCATAGGGAGCATTTTTTTTTCCTGCAGGAGCAATATTCATCTGGGATTGACACAATGCTGAGTTTCAAAACTATTAATTCAAATCCTTAAATACTCTGGGAAAGCAGACAACTTTTCAAGTCTTATCCTGGGGAAGTGTTCACCTGACAAAGAAATTCAGGTCTCAGGAAAATTACTGAATTCCAATTGCAATATGTTTCATAAATAGCAGCAGGAGTCAAGAACCTTCTCAGATGACAAAATACAGATTTTGTAGTTTCAGTTTAAAATGACACAGACCACATAGTTTAATAGAAAAGAAACATGTACTTTTGCATTCACAGGGACAAAACAATAGAAAACATGAGAAAAAACAGGAAGGCATGGGAATATTTACATTCAAGACTAAATAAGAGATACTTCAAATGCACACAAGTCCTTTCCAAGCACAAAAGAACTAGCAGTGACACAGTGAATGCAAAAGAACAGATTAAAATGCCAGCCCTTGTTTTTTAAATCCCTGTGTCTGACAGCATCATAAGCTTGAATTCATGTTGTATATTTTACTACCTCTGAGAGTAAAAGTTTGTTGCTCAAATGAGTGCGTATGCACGCTCTCTGGCAGATGGAAGTGTTGTGATTGGGCATGCAAAGTGATTATCCTCCCCTGCAGACAGGCTGAATGCAAGTGAGGATACATGTGAAGACATGTAGCCTATTTCACAAGTGTAAAGTGTTACCCAGAACAAAACCACGCCTTTTCAATCGATCTTGAAATAGTTCTCTCTAAAGAGCTCTTACAGCCAAGGCTACCCTTGAGTATGTAACACATACACACACAAACTGCTTTTCTGAGAGTGTACTTTGGAAGATACTTTAATACAATGTACCATTATAGAAATAATTATAGTGGATTTGAGATCAGGTCAAGAGGAAACGTGAAACTCATCAGTTAGGGGAAAAAAATCAGAGGAAATATCATACAATTAGAAAATAATTAAAATTGTAATGAACCTATCTCTGACAAGGATATTTGTCCGTGAACCCATGGAGAGTGGGGATGTTCTTTGAAAAGATAATGAAGCAGAAAAATGCTTTGCCATGTGGCTACAAAGGAGATTAAAAAGTCTTTATGTCAATGTGTAATAAAAGTAAGCAGAGAGGTTTTGCAACTGCAGGGTAGAAGATACCTATAAACGTCTGAAACCTACAGCTGTCTAAACAGCAGACTGAAATTCCTTAATCCTCCTTCTGTCAGTCAGTAAAAATTGTTCTCTAGGACAAGGTCTCCAGGATGGTGACTGGAATCACTGTGGAGGAGATGGTCACTGTACAGAACATACAGTCAGAAATGTTCCTCCATATCTGTATCTCCATTTATAACACCACTCAGAATTTCAGCAGCACTGGATTTGAAAAATTAGTGAAGTGAAAAATGGTATGTAAGCTTCACTGCTGCCAATCTCCTACCATTACCACCAGGAAGCAGGAGCAGGGTACCATACCTTCCCATAGGAGAGAGATGACAGAAGTCATTACAATTTCTAAATACTTGTACCAAGGAGAGAAAAAGAAACCAACTGAAACTAGTAATGATTCAGAAAGGTGGAAATGGCATTAAAAAATCTGAGTGAAACTTTCCATTCCATTTTAACAATATTTAAAAATTAATTTTATTAACGAAAATATTTAATATTTTACAGTTTAAAATTTCAGCTTTTGAAACTACTGTGGGAAGAGCTTGAGTGTCAGGGGTTGTGAAAATTTATCTGGTAGAATTCTCTGAGTTTTGCTTCATTCCCAGCATCCTCTCTTCACTTGTTTTCTATTTCATGTAATTTCTATTAGCTCTTTTACTCTGTAACTACACTCCTCTTTATTATGCACCCTCTCAAATTCTGATATCATTCCTCTTTGGTTTTCCTGACATCCAGAAAGCCTTGACTGCAAATGGGCCTCCATGAAGCCTTCATTGTCACCACGACTGGCAGCATTAGCTAACCACCTTGAAACATCTGGAAGCTCCGAATATCTGAGACAATATCAGAGCAGAAATTCTCTTTCCTTTCCATTTTCCATTCTGCCCCATCTTCCCTCTCAACCTTTTCAGTTGGCTTCTCATTGCTGATGAAGTAGAAATACTGTTTCAGAAAAGAGAACATGTCCTCCCTTAAGTATTTGTGCTGGTAGTTAATGCATATTAAAACCAAATTACCTTCAAATAGTTCTCCTTTGCCTTTCCCCTTCCCTGATATATTAGAAAGCTGTGCTAAAACAATTTGTAGATTAGTTTTCAAAGGGCAAAATCTCACTCAGGACTCTTTTATTCCTGATTAGCATGACCACACATTCAATAAAGTGCAATTAAAGATCTGCTCAGCAGTGAGAGTGTGGGAATTAAAGGGAGGAAACCATGGCCTGATTTTTTTAATTTCAAGTATTTTTCATCACAGTAATCAACAATATAAAGGTTTCCTAAGGAAAAATTCTACAAATCAACCACGTTCTACCTTTCTTCAAATCTGTAATTTTCACTGCTATCCGTAGTTTGGATTTTGATGGTATTGGTTTAGTTTTGCAGTTTTGATATTTTTTGGGTGTTTGTTGTTATAAAGCTCAAGTCTGTGAGTGGAAAGGAAATGTTTCTTGCCCAAATGTGTTGCTGTGTTCATCCGTTCTAGTGGTACCTCTATTGAAGTAAATTGATTAAATTTGCAGAGACATAGTCAATTCCAAACACAGCAGGGACTTGATTTCTAGACAACGGCATTGTCCTTCTTGTCCTCTACTGTTGTAGTCCAGTAGAGTTAAAATAAGAGGAATGTGTGAATTTTAGCCTACTCTCAATCGATTTATGTGCTGCTTAAGCAGCAGCAAGCAATTCTCCCTTTTTGTGTGCATCTATTTCATCATTTTAACAGGAAAAGAGTAAAGAGCTCACCATAGTGGACAGTGCAAATTATTAGCCATTTTGCATAAGACAATTCCTGATTTAGCTTGTTTTCCAATAATTTGTGGATGTCTATTTTAAGGTAGTGAACTAATATTGCCTGAACTACCATCTGCTGAGGGTGGAAAATATGAAATAACATCCCCAACATGGTGGAACTAGTCAGTTAATATGCAGGTGGTGTGGGAAGCAACCCTTCACACAGATGTTAAGTAAAAAATAGACTGTTTACACTTATGTGTGATAATTAGGATCATAACAAGATGACAAACCTGCTTAAAAAACTGAATTCTATTAAGTCAAATGCCCAAGAACAGTTTTGCTAAATGTGTATCTGAAATATTTGAGATGGGAATGAAGTAAGAATCAGAAAGCAGGTTTAGGATCTAGGTAGAGAGGATATGAGCTGCTGGTTTCTTTAGCTTGCAGCTCAGCTTCCTGAGGTCAGAGGTACCTCACCAATTTACTTAAACAGTACATACTTTTATTATTCCTATTTGCTTGCCCAGGTATCCTTGCAATTTTTCCATACCAAGTGTTATCAATTTAAACTTATCAATCCAAATAAAGTCACAAGCCTGGAGCAGGGGCTATATGTTAATTTGCACTTGAGCTTCACTTTGTGTAATGCAATCATGCTGATATTGTCCAGTGGACAGCTCTGGTGACAGATGCAAAGGAACCCTGCTAGTCTGTGATAACCAGCTTCTGCATTGCCAGCAGCATGCAAACTAGCTGGCTTGAAGGCAATGCTCATGCAAAGTATAGTCAGAGCCAGACACTGTCAAGGGCAGCAGACAGCTGATGATAGCAACACATGGTCCTGTGCTCTGTTTTGCTCACAGCAGCTCCCAGGAAAGATGAGCTGAATGCTGCTGATATCAGGAGAAAAAATGGGGTATGTGGCTAGCAGGAATCTGCACCAGAAAGTTCTCTCCTACGACCATCCCTGCTTTGAGCCTTTTGTTTGGGCACTTTGAGCATTGCACAAACAGGTGTTGTAAGCAAGGTGTATGCTAATTAAAAGTACAAAGCAATTATTTATGGATATATTGTTTATCATCTCTCCACCCAGCAGAGCTAGGATTGAGGAACCACTGGTAATCTCAGCAGTGGAATCCTCACCATGCATTTTCTGGACACCAGGCAAAGGTCGCTTAGGAGGCAAAATGCTGACCTTTGCTGCTTCCTGGAGTTGATTTTCAGTGTGGCTAACTTGCCTTAATCTAACCCTTTCTAGTATTTTCTGCTTTTCATGTTCATGTTTTGCCTCTTTAATCTCTAAGACCTCTGTCTCAACAATCCAGCCTCTTCAATTTTACCTTTCTTATCTCATGTGGCTCTGCTCTCCAGACTGTTTCACAGCCCTGCTGCACTACACAATTTCTTCGTCAGCCTAAGCCAAGGTTATGCAGCTGGGCCATATTAGACCTGAGCTGAGCCATGGGGAAGGGGGTGTTGTTAAAAGGGGGCCACAGAGCAAGTGGGTTACAGATACTCAGAGGTAGCAGATCAAAAGTAGCCCCTGGACCAAACACACTGAACCTTTTATCTCTTTCTTGAAACAGAAGCCATTACTCCTTTTGCTCTCCCAGCAATAACTTCCCTCTGAGGTCCCCAAATGACAAGTGGCAAGCTGACAGCAAAACCCATTTTTACCACTATCACTGAAAATGCATTAATTAACTTCTTTTCTTGGAGCTTGTCCTGGCCAGAAGAGTTGTTAGACAATATGGTCAAAATGCCCTATTGCAGCTTGGTCTTGGATGCCCAAGATTAGGTAGGGATGATATAAAAATAATCTGTCTCCTCTTTTTCACCTTGTATCTCTGAAACCTGCCTCCTCTTTTCATCAGAGTTCCTCCAACTGAGCAGAATATTATGCAGACAAAGAACTAGTTCAAGTGCTCTTTCCTTTTCCCAGGGAGCTGCCTGCCAGAAGTGGGAGGATGACCATCTATACTAACACTAGTTACTTAAGCATAAGGTTTTGTCAGTGAATAGAGAGAGGAGTTCCTGTTTCAGGACTCAAACAAAACCAAGGGAAGACACAAGCCTTTGTTTGAAATCTTCTGCTGAGATTCTGTGTTACAGGAGTCCAGAATCCAATTATCTAACCTCTCGTTTTTGATGTGTTAAATGTCATTATAGATAAACATAATTTGAGGTTTTTTTCATAAACTACATTTAAATGCAATCATAACTTTTTCTTCAAGGCATAAACTGATTATTGAAAGAATGAAGGAAAAAGTTCTCTGCCTCAATCCATGAGTTGCATAATTCTGTTAGCTAAATATAGTTAATGAAGCCTTTGAAGCAGCATTGCTAGTTGCTTCAAGAGACAGAGAATAAAACAAAAGTGTACTACCATGTCCCTAAACTTTTTGGGTTTTGGCAGTTGGGTTTGGCCATTTTCTTTGGTGGTTATTTATATGAGGAGGTCAAAAATGTCAAAATGACCTAATTAATCTAGCAGAGTAGAAAAATTTAGGCTTCGCTTTACAGTCACTGAAGTGGATGGAAAATTTGCCAATTACTCCAATGGCAAAAGAATAAGACACTTAATTGGAAACATTCAAACCGTGATAAGAATATAACAACATTAAAATGCAATTCACTGAAAATTCTCCTAGGTTTTAAAAATAATCTGATCAAGAATTGGAAGAGAAGAATCTATCCAAAGTCAAAACGCCTGGATAAAAAGCCTCTTTCTGCTTTATTTGTTTCCTTGAAAAATTAATTCAATGCAAAAGCATAAGTGAATACAAGAATTAATTTAAATATCTTATCTATTCATTAAAAATCCCAGTCAAACATTGCAAATTTTCCTAGTTTAGGGCTGAAGTCAAATCAAACCCATCCAAAGCCTAATTAAATGTTTTGCCTAATTAAATGTTATGTGTGTGGGGGGTAAATTTGATAAAGTATAATAGACATAAATGCAATGTTTCCAACAAGAACCAAGGTATGAAAACAGCAGATAACAGAATTTCTTTCTGTCTGGGAGGCTTCAGTGAGGTGTTGCTGAGTTCCCAGACCTATTCATCTTTGAACCAGGCACCTGTGACTTTTCTGGATTGCTTCCCCTGCCTTTTGTATAATTAGTGGATTTTTGGGGCAGCCATAACTTATTCTCAGCACCTGGCATTTTAAGAATTGCATATATGCACCATTAGTATTTGACAAATAAAAGGTACCTGCACTAAACTTAAAACATTTTTATGCTCTGGAAAGCTCAGAGGTTAGCAGTATAAAAAGCATATTCAGCCCTGTTAAATCGAGCCTTCTCACCCCCACTGCTGACACCATCACCTTATTCTACCAGCAGTGCTGCTCATCACCCAGAGACCAACTGGCGCCCAGAAACGCTGCCTGAAGTATTGCAGCCGTATGTGCAGGTGTTGAAAGGCATTTTACAGGGCAAAGCAAACTTCACAAAGCACCCACGGGCTTTTGTTTGTTCAGCCCTGCTGCACAGGGGAGGCCAGGGGCAACACTGACACCTTCTGATAGGAGGTGAGTACATCCATTCCCCTGCTACTGCAGAGAAAGAAGCAAGATGCTCTGCATCTGCAGGAGTGGGTGGTTCTCACATCTATTTCTATTCTATTTCTCTAGTTTCAGGCATGTCCCCAAGTCCTCTCAAACATTGCACCTTTTCAATATTCGGCTTGATGCAAGTTTCAGCTTAAAAGAGACACAAGAGAAGGAAAACAGGGGGATGAGGGCTGGCAGAGGGCTCCATTGGAAGAACCTATCAGAATAAATGCAACTGTGTTGTTACTATATTGAGGTCCTTCCATTTTTAGAATTCAGTTGCAAAATAATACCAAATGTGGGAATTAGATTCAGAAAGTCATTAGGTCATTGGACACTGCAGATAAAGAGCCTGAAGAAATAGACTTGTTTTTCCAAAAGAATAATTTATAAAGAGACACAGATTTAACTGCAAAGTGAGAGTTATAAGGTGGCTAAAGAAGCAGAAAATAAATAAAAATGTTTGGGCTAAGTGAAGAAAATTTTGCTTTACACATATGAATTGTATCACATTGCTTAGGGGGAGAAAGCCCAAAATAGAAGAATCTAAAAAATGGTGCTCATTGGAGTGAGTGTAATGGGATTCTGTTTGTTGCAGGAAATCTGGGAAAATACAATGCACTGGTTTTCCATTCATATTACCATAGTCACAAAATCCACTTAGTGCTAGTGACAACAGTTTGAAACTCCTGTTTATGCTTTGTCCAGGACAAGCACACATCTGAGATCAGTGTAGGATTGGAATATACATTATAAATTATGGTTAAATCAAGTCACCAGTGAGTGGATTAAGAGTAAAAGGCACTTGATATGCTGAGATCAATATCCTGCCCTTGTTCTTCCTAAACACATACATCACAACAGGTCAGGCTTCATACAGAACTCGGATTCCTGCCAGGCTAGTTTCTTTCTGAAGCTGTCTATTCTGGAGGTAGGAAATCAGGGAAGCATTATGGGATGCTGCTCTTTTTTCAGCCAATGCACCAGAGGTACTTTGCAAAGGAAAGTACAGGACTGGCTGATACATGCTGGGTTTCCACCTACTGCTGTATCAGGGCTCAGCTGCTATATTTATTTTTATATATTTTATATAATGTTATATTATATATAGATATTATTTTATATATTATATATTAGAAATAAATAATTCTTTTTATTTATATGTACATATATGGCAGCTGCAAAACACTTTTTTTTAATCCCACACAAGAAATAAATAACTTCATTTGTCAGTGCTTTTATTTTTAGGATGTGGCCCTGCAATTATGTTTCATAACTGATAATATGGGGCTCAGGAGTCCTAGAGAATATTAGTTGTGAATAACAGCATATATTCACCTCTTTTTTCAGCTAAATAACCATAGTAATCATGGAAAATTTTTAATTAACTGAAGGGGTCTAAGTTCCTTTTTAAAGAGTGGATATTTCAAGCATCCTAAATTCAGTCATAGGAAAACCTAAGTTGTAAGGAGCCCAACAGAAAAAAAACAAAACAAAACAAAAAAACAAAAAACCAAACAAAACCAAGACAAAAACCAAAGCAAGCAGACAAGCAGAAGAAAAAGGTTCACTTTTCTTTTTTGTTTTCTTCACTACATCAAGTTTAAAAGCAGCATTGATTAGCAAGGAGGGAAATTAAATGCATTAGAATTTAAAATCAAGATGCAGAAATTGTTTCACTATACCAATCCATGTTTCGCTTTCTGAAGCTTATTCTTTTTTTGACATCATTAATTCATACTATGATTTCTCATTTTTAGTTGGTACTGAAACACTGATTTTACTATGCTTGTGCACATGGTAACTCCAGCCCTCTTTCTTATGAAAGAAAGACCTTTCTAAAGAACAGTCAGAGTCAAACCCAGCTGTTCAGCCTTGCTGTGGACTATCCAAGCAGCACCTCCCCAGACTGCAGCAGCAGCAGCAGCAGGTCATACATTCTGGTAAAGTCACTTACTAGGAGAAGCACTGGGAAACTACCAAATAGACCTGATTTTTGCTGAAATCAATATCCAGCAGCAATTTTAATACATGTAGATTGCTTTTCATGTGGGAACTCTGTCTCAGTTTGGCTTTCATTCTTTCTTATACAGCTTTTATATGGCATAAGCCTGGGTATGAAAAGTAAGATTGGTCATTTCAGTGGCTGGGTTTTATTGCTCACTTGCAATACTGACTAATGCCATCATCACAGCTGTATACAACTTCAACAACAACACTTTTTTTTTTGCACAAATGACATTATGTCCTTGTTTTTCTAAGGAATATAGTACTTTGTTCTCCTAATGAATTATCTATCAGAGAAAGACAGAAATCTGTATTAGCTTCTCTATGTTTTCTTACACATAGTCTATTTAATGTAATTTAATGATGAGGAGTCAATTTATTGTCTGATGGAAACTTGCAGCTTTAGGGTGCAAGAAAGCAGTTGCAGAACATAACTAGCACTATTAAAATTTTAAGAAATTTTTTTAAAATTTCCAGAACATCACAGTAAATCTATAAAAAATTTTCTTTATCTAAGTGCAGTAACACAGCAAATAAAGGGAAATATAGGTGATTTGTCCAAGAGACAGCATTTTCCACAATATCATTTATTTAGTTTTCAACTTACAAAACATTGTGTTGCTATCAATTAATACAAAATGAAAACCAAGTCCAACATTAAAAAATATAAATCTTTAACTCAAAGCAGCCAGCATTACATCCTTTGAAATATCCAGCTTTTTTTTTTAATGATAATGAAAAATGGCAAAGATAAAAATTAAGGAAAAATAAAAAGGGACCAAGAGCAGGCAAAAGATCAAAGTTTTGTGTAGAGCAGCACAGAGTAAAAGTTGCCAAAGTCAGGAGAACACCAGAAAAATGCACACCATTACTGGATTGGGCAGCAACCCATTGGGCCAAAACACAGTGTCCTTTGCTGAGGGTACAGTAAAATTAGAGTGATGGCAACATGACACAGCTGAGTCAAGGCTGGGATAGAGTTCACTATGTAGTATATAGCAGGGCCCTTCCATTCAGCTTCCAACCTTTCCCAGAAATGCAATGACTTTTGTATGTGGGAGAAGAATTCAGCATCCATCAGTCTGCCATCACAGACTGCTAGGCTGGCAGGATAGAGCAGTGGCCCTTCTAAGGTCATATATTTTTCATTCCTCTCTTAATGTTCATAAATGCTTTCATACATTTCTGACATTGATAGAGAAAAACTTCAATCTCAATAAAAGTATTGAACCCTGAAAATTAGACTCAAATTTATGTGGCAGTTTAGAAACATGAAGCCTCATTCCAACAGACACACATCTTTGAGGCACTGGCAAGGCATTACCTGATTAGGCTTCTCATGATTAAAACACACTGCTGTACCATCTAGAAGGAGTTCAGAATTACTCAGTCTCCTCATTTTTATGATGCATTATACTTTTTTTTTTGTTGCTGTGCCTCCAATATTCTCATAGTATTATGCTTCTTAATTTGAACTTATTTTCCAGGTCATCAATTCAGTTGTCCAGTGTTATTGTCCTAAGGATTTACAATCAGATCACTGTTTTTCAAGCACTATTTTTCTCTTCTTCTAGTTTTCCTTCAGCTTTCTGTAATCTGAAACTAATATTTCTATTGTGGTCATATAAACTGTATCACTCAATGCAGTCCTGTCACATTGAGCAAGAGCAGTTTTACTTGGTAAATGAAGTCCATGTTTCCAGGTGCCCTGATATTTTACATAATAGAACAAAATGAAATGAGATCAAACCATACCAGATCAAATAGAATTTGATAGGAAGACCACTATTCTCAGAAGACTTTGAGTTCTGAAATGTCTGTCCAGAAAGTAATGCTCACTGCATTTATTCACACCAGGAATAACATAAAAACTTTAAAGTCCAAATCTAACCACAACAAACTCTGTCAGTATCCCAGTTCTACATCTCTCAAAAACTTTGCCTGCTTGGAAATCAGAACAGGGTGCAGAGATGTCCCTGATGGGCTGTTGATACTGTAACAGCTCCCAGGACAAAAAAGTTGTTTTTTCACAGTCTATCATCTGGGACTGTCAAAAAACATGAACATGAACAGGTGAAGCATGCTGCCTTCTTATCAGCAGCCAAAGGGCTTTTTCAGAGGTCCCTAGAGGATTTCAAAGCCGGTTCTATCAGAGTATTGGCTGGGAGTGAGCTAATGTTCTTCACATGGGACTATGTTTAGGATTTGTGTCCAAAGCAGTGTTGACAACACAGGGACATTTTAGCTATTAGTAAATAGTATTTACACAGGATCAAGGATTTTTCTGTGTACAGAATGTGTAAGTTCCTCATTTTGTCCATGACAGGTGTAAATAGAGAATAGACAGAGTCCTCTTGTTTTCTCCTGTATCTCCTGAAACAAGATTTCTTAAAAAGTACATCAAAAAGTTGGCTGCTCTCAATTTATAAATAATCTCAAATGACTAAAAAATATTCCCATGTGTATGATCCTTAAATCTCCTTGCTAACCCTAGGTCATGTGAGAACATCAAATTTTGCAGAACTGTTGTACTATAGAGACATGGTGAATACCAACAAGATTCTGCTTTGTCCTGGTAACCAAAGTTCTGGAGACAGATTATGGGAAAAAATGCCTCTAATAAATATTTTTTGGGTTATGCAAACTGAGCATTGTTCCCTTCCTCTTGCCCTTGAACCCATCTCTCCCAAGGCTACATCTCTTTTGAGCAGCACTCTTCTCACCCACCACTGAAAAAAGTCATGTATATGTCCACATGCCCACACTGAGATACACAAAGCTAACTTTTTTTTTTTTTTCCCTGTGAAAGAAAAGGAGAAAAAGGGATTAAAGGTAAGAGGAAGTACCTGCAGCAAACGTTTCATGGTTCAAGCCTGAAGGATCAGGGCAGGCTGGCTGTCATGCAAAGCATCAACAGCAAACCCCCACACAACCCTGAGGCAGCAGTGAGGAGGGAGCTGGCTAGAAAGGGGGTTTTGAAATGGCTAGAACAGATGGTTCTGCTGGAGCAGATTGAGCTCCACAGACTTGATATCTCACAACAGGAGATGCAAGATGAAAATGAATCCAAAGCTTGCATGAAATTAATGAAGTTGGAGGAGAAACATTCATTCTACATTGGGGTAGGTAATTCTGGGTAGCTGTGATGAGGCAGACTAGGAACTACAGCAATGAAGCTGAAATGCAGTTGGAACATGAAGAGTTTCGGCAGAGGAAACGCTGAGAATTCTGGTAGTCTTTTGGTATGACTTGTAGATGGTAGTGACATAAAGATTGTGAAATCAAAGTTGTGTCAGATATCAGCTAGGTGACATTAGAGATGCATGTGAGACATGATGTGAGGATGTTAGAGCTCTGGCTGTTAAACCCTCAAACAAAATTTTATACCCCCAAAATATGTGACAATCGAGTTATCATGACCGTTCTACATGACATTAGCTCATCTATTGTGTTCTCATTTCCAGAAAGAAGCAGTTTAATTTTATTCAGTCTTCTGTAATAAGTCACAAAATACTGGACTACTAATTGAATAGAATGCTTTTGATCAGGAGTTCTTTGGCATAGTTTTCCCTTACAGTGTGTCTGAATATCATAAATAGCTTTCAGCTCAATTACATATAAATTTAAGCCAGATTAGAGTTCGTGTGTTCCACTGATATTTTAGTCCCTTTCTCAGTTTGTTAATTTAGGAACTTGCTACCTCCCTGAATATTCTGGGCACAAATTAAAACTGTTTAAACATGACAATATCTCATAGTTTTAAAAAATTAATTGAAATAGGTTAGCAATTTCATTGTAAGCTGCTGAATTTTTTTATCAATATGATTATGCTAGTTTTACTTTCAATCCACATTTGTTGTAAATACATATGGAAAACATAGTAGAAACATAAAACAAAGACCAGGAGTGAAGCTTCATTTACTGCAGTACCTTCAGGGGGTCAGTGTTTCACCTGCATGACAGGGATGGAATGAGCTCAGTTAGGACAGGCAGGTTTCACCCACTGAAGATGTTTGGCTGTGAGCAGCCAGCTGCAAGACCCTGTGCACTTTCACATTCCCTGGGTTCAGGAGAGAATTGCTCTTAGCTCCTGGCTCTGGAGATGAACACGGATATTCATAGGTGGTGGAGTTACTACAGTGGCAGATTTTGTGGTGTCAGACTTCTAAGACTGGCCATTTTTGCCTTCCAGTTGACACCTCTGCCTGTGAGATGGGATCTTTCTATGCTACTGGAGTACTTGACCTCCCCAGACAGTTCCATGCAGTGAATAGCCCAGTGTCCATGGCCCTTCATTCTAATTTTTCCTTCTCTATATGAAGAAAGAAAAATAAAAAATTAAGTTAAGCTTAGGCAGATTTGCACTGCATCAGCCTGTTACAGCACAATTAAATAGATGTATTTATGCATTCGTAAGTAGAAAAGGAAAAGTTGGCAGAAGAATACATGGGAGCCTACCTTATCAGCCCAAACTGGAGAAAAGGTTTACTTTTGTACTTGTTTTTCATCTTCATTTTTGTTAAATATGAAAGGCTGCTTCATTCTGCCTAAAACAGGCTACCCAAAACCACTGATCTAAGTAAAGCAGAAAAGAAGGTGTATGTGTAAGGGCTTTCCAGCAAGTCTTTCCAGTAGCTGCACTAATGTTGTGCTCTGAGGCGTTTAACATTACTTCATCCAGTTGGTTTTAAAGCCTGATATTCACAAACATTGTAGAAGAAAGACTCAGCACACCCTCTGAGTTACTTTTCACTTTATTTTTAGTTTTTCTGAATCAAGTGACAGGGGGGAAGTGAGAAAGGCAGTTGCAGTGGGGGAATATTTTAGAAATGTCAATAGGCTGTCAGTAAAGTCCTAGAAACCAAAGCTGTGAGCTGCTTTCATTCCCTGCCCCTGCTCTGAGTCCTTCTCTGTCCCAATCATCATACACAAAGCTCTCACTTAGAAAAGATTTGTGGCAAAATTCCTACCAGTGCTGCAAGGCATTGCCAAAAGTATTGGCTCCTTGGGGCCAAGAGGTATCGATGTATTCTTCATTAGCCAAGAAACTGAATAGGTAGAGAATGGGTGTAAAAAACCCTCATGCAGTCCTTTGTAACAATGAAGGGTTAATAAGTAATTAAGAGTTGCAGATATGAACAACATTTCCTTTGTTGTTATACATGCCCACCACTTCAAGGTTATTAGCTAGAGTGGTAAGTAACCTAACAGTCTGCTGGGATTTTGAACTGCTGATTAAAAATTTATTGAAAGATCTATTAATAATTTATTAAATTTATACAAATTTTTAAAGATACTCTTAGATTAAAAGTCTGATAGAATAACCTTATGATAGAAAAACAAATTGAGCACTTACCTTAAAAAAAGGACCTTATTTAACTAATACTAATAAAAATTAAAGTTGTTTTGTTTTAATGGGAGGGAGAGAAAAGGAAGAAGCTCTTCTGTTTTGTTGAACAAAGTTCAAAAGTTCAAAACATTTACAAAATCCTCTTATTTTAAATAAAAGAATACTTTAAAACTGGTCTTTGGAATGGGAGGAACAATTCTTAAGAGATTGGGCTTTTAAGGAGAGGTGGGTGGCTCTAGAAGATCTGTCTAAAAGGGATGGGATGAACATGACTTGCTGTGTGGCACTGAGATAGCACTGCTTTATTTCTGTGCTTCTGTGCTTGTTTTTTTTGTTTCATTATAGAAAAGGATGGTGTGAGCAGCAGTGTCACTCACTGTTTCACAAACATGGCATAAAATATTTGTCTTTAAAATATCTTACTGTAAGATGTCTTTTTTTCTGTTGGCTGACTTACACAAGAGTTGGAAGTGAACAAATTGTTTTACTGCTCGTCAGCTCTTGACATTCATTCTAGTTGTATATTTAATAGTGATAAAAAAGAAGAGAAAAAACTTTACATACCAGGACAAGAGAAAGGTCAGATTAATATTATCTGCCATGTGTTTCCTGCCCAAGAAACAAAGAAAAAGAGCTGCAGGAGAAAGGGACAAATATGATTTGTTGTGTCAGAAACACAAGTCTGAAATAGATTTATTGGCATTGTTCAGCATATAGACAAGTTGTGACAGTGACAAATGGACTTTCTGAAGGGAATCTAGGGGGTTTGTTGCTGTATGTTTTCTTGGAGTCAGGAAGTACCTTGCTTCTATCCTGTCATAATTATCTAGCAAATCAGCCATTGATTTTTAAAGTATGTTCTTGGAAAGTGACTTTTCTCTGCAATGTATGGCTGTATGCTTTTAGCATTTCGCGCAACTACCAAAACATATTCCTATGTTTAAAAAAACCCATTTAGCAGCAATTGTGGAAATGCCCCAACCCTTCCAAGCTGAACCCTCTCTCCAGTCATGCCAGACCAGCTGCCCTGTGCCTCAGTATCTGCCACAGGCACCAAATAGCAGCACAAAGCCCACTGGGTGCTAATGTGACTATCAGGGGAAATGTTTCCAAGCACCAATCCCCTTCCAAAGTGCACTCCCAGTGACCCAAAATTCTGTCACCTCTTTACTGCTCTGCAGCCCTCTATCTGCTGCCAGCACTGCTGGTCTCAGAGCAGAAAAGATGCCAAAATATTACTCAGTGAATGCAGGGGAGGCAATCTGCACAGTGAAGGAGCAGAAGGCTGGCACCAAAATATATATCTTATGCTGGATATAAAAATGCATGATATCTGACTGCTGTAGCCAGGTGCAAGAGGTGCAGGAGGAAGAATTGCAGAGGAGGGAAGGGCAGGAGCAGAGCAGAGGGGGCAGAGCTGTACACAGCTTCCTTACCTTGGCCTGGGGCAAGCAGGGAAAGAGATGAGAGATGAAGCAGGTTACTGGGAGCTCAGGTTACCAGGCACCTGAGCTCCCAGTACTGCCCTAGCTCCTTTAGGCATCTAATTGTTGCTTTATAATCAAGGAAGTAGCTCCAGGAACACCCCTGTCCTGACTTTTTCATCTTTTATAGCATTAGATGAATATTAGAAAAATTAGGATCTAGTAGTGCTTGTCATAGTCCAGGGTGACCAGTTTCAGTGTGGACAGCTACCTTCCACACTTCATATCTGGGGTGCATATTGACCAGGCACAGAGCTGCATCCCTGCTATTACTCAGGAAATAACATAAATGGTAATCCCAGCAGGTCCCTTGGAAGGCAGGGGCTCAGTGAGTCATGCCAATCAAACCTGTTTAAATCTGCCTCTGGTTGGTGCTTTCAAATATACTTTTATACTTTCACTGCTTAATGTAGCTCTCCAAACAGCAGTTTGATAAACAGAGTAGAATGCTTTCTATCACTGAAAATTCTGGGGAAAAAGTAAGATAGTGAAAAATTGGTCCCATGATGAGCAATTTAGAGTCATATTATCTGCCTTTTTTCCCCCCCAATTTTTAAACTGCTCTTTCCCTGTTTATGGACAGAATGAAAAAATTATATTTTTCTTTTCCAGGTCAGTTAATGAAAGGAGGTGGGAATATGCATGTAGTGTTTGTGTCATATAAAAAAGTCACCACTTTACTGCATCCATTCAGTCTTGTAGATACAATGTAACAAATGTTTTTTTTTTTGCCATGTTTGTTTTTACACTCAGCTGTGACATATAAGAACTCAATTTTAAATGGCACCTAACTATTACCCCTGTGAATCAGTTTATCTCTAAATTTTCTAAAGAAAATTAATGTATTACTAATATGAAATTGAACAAAATGAAACTTTTATGCTCTGAATCCATAAAAAACTGTATGCTGTACCTTTGAAGTTAATGTGACTGCTGTCATGGGCTTGAATAAGAGCAGGAGTGGTCCTTTGGTCATGTGGGGCTTTGATAGAAAGAGAGATTAGCATAATGTTAATTGAACTCAAGAAAAATCATTAAACCAAAATACAAAGAAAGGTGGACAAGAGAGAGCCTAGAGAAACACAAACTGTAAGAACAGAATTAACACAAGTTAGAAAAAAATATGAAAACTATTAATTTTATTTTGAATAAAAATACACATATGTAATACAGATGCATTCATTACATGTCTGAGGTGCAAATAGTTTTCTTTTGTTAATTTTTGCTCAGAAAGAAATTAAGCAGTAAGTATAAAAATCTCAGGCATTCCCATTTCCTCAAATCAGCAACACAAGATACTTCAGGTATTTCCTTTTTCTTTGTTTTTACTTTGGTTGTTTGTTTTGTTGGTTGTTCTGAGGGGTTTTTGGTTTTGCTTGCTTTGGGTTTTTTAGTGGGTTTTTTGGGGGGGGAAGGTTTGGGGGTTTTTTGGGTTTTTTGGGGTTTTTTGGTTTTTTTTAGTTTTTGGTTTTTTTGTTTGGTTGGTTTTGTTGGTTGTTTTTTGGGGTTTTTTTTTTGTTTATTGTTTTTGTTGGTTTGTTTATCTAGGCTTTTACTTGTGTAATATCCTGAAAGTTTGGGGAAAGAGCTACTTATTGTAAGTTGATAAAGCAGGCTCAAGCCCTTCTCTAATCAATGTTCCATTGCAAAGAGGAAGGTTATTCTATTGTCCAGAAGAGAACAGAGCAAGAAAGACCAGCCTCAGGGTGTGCCAAGTGCTGCAGCTGGGGCAGAGCTGTGCAATGTGAAAGAACAGAAAGCAAGAACTGAAAGAAAGTGATCTATCATGGAAATACCATGTTCAAATTAGCAGTATAATGCTTCCTGTCCTTCCTGTCTGTCTCTGACTTAAAAAAACCCCAAAACACTCTAATCCTGGACCTCAGACTTTGTACCAAGTCATTTAAGGCTGGTTTTGGTTGGCTTTAATTTTACAGAGAGAAAAAGTTCCTACTGGAAAATTCCTAGCCAGTGGCAACCTCAACAGGAGAAGTGAACTTTTTTGGAACTTGTGAGTAAAGATTGGAACAGATTATTCAAGAGTCAAGCTTTTTGTTCAGTATATTTGCTGCTAATTGTTCATGTAAGAAGACACAAATGGGGAATCATATCATCCCTTGCAGAGAGCTGTCTTATTGCTCCTTATTCCTATGTCTGAGCAAGCACACATGTACACCCTCCTCCCACCATACACATGCTTTTGGAACCTAAAGAGATCCACACATTAGCCTGCATGTCTACTATCTATTAATAGAAAAAGGTTTTTTTATATAAAAGATTTATGACGCCCTATTGTATCATGTTTCCTTCCAGTAGGCATCTAATCCATCTGCACAGTAACCACATTTTTCTGATCTGTTTTCCTCCCTGCTCTTTCCATTGGTCTCCAGCTACCTCCATGGTGCTATGGCTGTCATGCACCATGGTGGGAGCTGGAGCTGTGCCCTGGTTCTGCACCTCTGGCCCCTCTGGAAAGTGTTCACTTCACAGCCTAGAAGATAGCCTCCATTTTATTCCCTCTATTTCCTTTCTTTGGAAAGTGGTGTCCATCAATGCATCGTGCAGCCAGCCACGTACGACACGGAAGTACAGGATTTATGAGCAGAAGGACTGAAGGTAGAATAATAGGAAATAGAGTTGGAAAAGAGGCTAAGAGATCATCTACCCTACAGAAAGACTAGAGTGTTCTGCCTATCTCTAGACCTTAGAAAGCCACCCAGGTTATTCTAGCAATCTCTCAAGGGTGGGAAAAAATAAACACAAAAAAGCCCTCAAACCCCGAAGAAAACAAACAAACCAAACCAAATCCCCACAAACTGCTATATACAGCATTTTACTGTTCAGCTATTCTGTCTGCTGTGACTTATTTCCTAACCCCAGATCATTTTGCAAATTAAGCTTATTGCTTCTTGTTTCAGCTAAAGTGGATATGACAAGACAGTTTATCATCATAATCTTGGAAACTAACCTTCCATGTATTTAAAATCTATTGTTGTGACTTCTTTACTCTAAACTAGATAACTCAGCTCCTTCAGATTTTCTTCAGAAATCATATTATTTAGACCTCTGATCATTCTTGTCATTTTTCTTCAACTGTATCTTGTGCTACAATCTTCTCTCGCTGCATTCAGATCCAAATAACAGCACTACTCCAAATCTTAAAGTATAGATATTTGTACATACAAGTGTGATATTCATGGGTTATTTATTTTTTGCTTTGTTGTGATTTCTTTTTTTTACAAAATCATTGTATTTTTACATGTGTTCACTCTTCCATCAACCACACCTCTCAGATTTTAGGCAGGTGCTCCCCATCCTCTGTCTGTAAAGATTATTTCTACATAGTATAAAACTTTAAATTTATCTTTATTAAATTGCATCTACTTTTCCAATTTTTCAAAATTATTTCAACATCTAATCTTGTTTTTCAGAATGTTTGCAAGGCTTCCCAACATGGAGTGATTCACAAGTTTTAAAATCTGTGTTCTTTGTTCTCTATTCCACTTTCCAAGGTCATTAATTTAAGTTCTGATCAGAAACAGCCCTGGAAAGACTCCTTCAATTTGGGAATACAGCACTGACATGACTCCTTAACTACATTTCCCAGACAGTTGTCTGGATGTTTACCTTTCCCCCCTTTACCTGTTCCCTGCTGAGTTTCAGATGATTGTCCCAGTTTTTACTAAGCCTTGCTTTCCTAACATTCCTGTCTGGGTGAACCACAGCACATCTTTACTAGGACAGACTACTTTTTGCTTTTATCATGGCTGTAGAATCATCGAAGTTTTCAGTCAGTGGATCCTCCCCAGTCCTTTTCCAATTGATAAAGTTTAGCTTGTAAATGAGAGAAAGACATGAAGTGAAGACATTATAGTTGATCACAATGGGGGTAACTTATTTAGAATAAAAGGGTGTCAAAACTAAGGAAATGAGGAAAAACTCCTAAGAAGGTAGATAATCCTTATATACTTCAAGCTTAAGATCTTGCTAGGGTATCAAATAATTTTTCCCATTTTTATGTGTCACTTTTCCTTTTTATGCTTAGGAAGTACCAATAGCTCATGGGTGCCGGTATAAGATAATCATTAGCAAGAATGTTTAAAAAAAACCGTGACAGATTTATTAATTTATTTTCTGCATGACACCAATACATTTTGTGCTTGATAAATACAGTCAGTCAAATTCTTCATTTAGACAGTGTCTTTTTTCATATCTTAGTTCACAACATGTTATTTGTACAGAGAAAGACAGATAAATCTGTCATTTGAAAACTAAAAAATTTAAAGATGGCCAACCCTGGAACAGAGTTTTCTTGGTTGCCTTGTTCATGATCAGTTGTATCATGAGCATACCAGATAAAAATAAGCGAATATTTCAGAGTTTTTGTTAGGAGTCATTCCTTTAACGTTCTTTTGTTTTGAGTTTGTTTTCATTCTATATACACATTTCAAAGAGAAAACCATAAATAATACTTCATATCATAAAAAAGCAATGCTGTGTACAAAAGAAGAAATCAAAATGAAACAAATGGATATATCAGACAAGATTCTCATCAGTATTTGTATCTTACTCCATATTTCTTACAGTAAATCAATAATTTTTGACAATAGGTAGATAGAAGGCCCCTGAAAATTGTAGATATATAATTTTAAAAACACATTCAGCTTATGCAGAAGCAGGAAGCAATGCAGCTACAAACCAGTATAAGTGCAGTGAGTATTTTTTGCTTTCTCTCCCTTCACTCCCTGGTATTTGCAACAGTAGCTTTATTGAAACTTTTTATAAATTAAATAGAAGGCTCTTCTCTGCAGAAAAGGCTTTTTGTCTCTGTGCATCAACACAATTATTACAATAGAGTCAGCGTCTAAAATGGAGAGAGCTGGGAATTAGAACTAGTGAAGTAACAATTTAAGTAAAAATAACATTTTCAATTTTTATCATCATTAGAAGTTAGATATATTGCACATTCAAGGTGTAGGACTGGAGAAATTCTCTACAAAAAAAACTTTACTTAAGGAATGAAACAAATTCAATGATGAGTCAGATGTGGTTATACAGAATCCAGAAAGACTAATGGACTTTGGATTTGACACATGGCTCAGTTTGCACCAGGTAATCTCACTGCTTAATATAAATCTTCATCTATTTCTTATACACTGATAATATTGAATGCTAATTATAATCTCTTTTTTTTATGGAACACTTATGTTGCAAGAAAATAACTTAAACGTCAGTTTGTATTTTTTCATTATCATTTTCTCACTGCATCTCAAACTACGCGAACATAAGAACAAGCTTGTCAGAAGAGTTGGATGAGTGAAAAAGTGTAAAATATGTCTCACTCTGAAACACTTCTGTTGTCTACAGAAACTAGACTGGTGGAAAGATTTTCTGTTAAACTTTGAATGAATTCACTAACAGTTGTCTTACCTATTAACAAGACAACTGGCTCCAGTGTTTGCAGAGAAATAGCTACTACAGTTTCTCTTCCCAGAAAAGTTTCCTCATCACTGCAGTGAAATCGGTGAATGGCTTTTTTTGAGCAGCTCTGTCCACACACAGCACACCTCTGCCTCTATATCTAGTGACACCAATTTTCATGGTGGTGTGTGCTTCCAAACCTCATAAATATGGCCAGAAATGATGCTTCTATGCCACTGAATAGGATAGGATATAATATTTATATAATATAGGATATAATATATAGTATAGAATATAATATTTCTGTCCACATATTTTAAAAACTTTCCAGATGACAGCTGGATTTCTTGCCATTATTTATAGGGCATCACCCCAAAATTACTGTGGTAATTGTGAATATTCTTACAATGAGGCAGTCTAGCTAGGTGCCTTTTAGACCTTATTTACTTCCAGAAGATAAAAATTCAAATGAAGATGCTCTGGTTTTATAGCACCATCATCCCCACCCCCACCCTGCTCCAAATAATCCTGCAGTGACATTAAGGAGAGCAATACATGAGTAATCCAGAAGTGTAACACACTATAATGTTGTGTAAAGACTGTAGCATTTTGTGTTGAGATGTTCTCCTTGTGACAATTCTCTGTTTGCAGCATGTGACCTCCTCTGCAAAATGCTGGTTTTGAAGAGCCATTGTATAACACCTTTTGAAGAGCCGTTATATAACACCTTTCAGTTCACAAAGAGGGATGGCACAGGCCACAGGGAGCTGCATTTGGTAAAAGCAATTTCACTACTGTTATGTACTTCCCAACATGGTGCTCAAATTCTGGAACAGTGAGAGCTATCCCTGTTTTACTTGACCTATCAATCTGAAATTTCAGAAGATGTTAAAAACTTCCTCAAGTTGACTGTGTTTTGAACATTTACTTTTTCCATTGTATTAGTGAAAGTGACAATAAAAGCTCTTCAATAAATCCTAAGACATGCTGCTTATGTTTGCCAAGTTTCAGCCTCTTTGGTAGATCAATGTTCATACTGTTTTCTCTTACATGAAATGAGAAATGTTACAGGGACTGGTTCATATCTGTCAGGGTTAAAACCACTGTGTTTTTATCTCATTATAATCCATTCATCAGCTTCCAGACCTTGGGTACCCTGGGAATGTCAAAACTCCACATGATGTCTCTGAATGCCGTATTTTGCATTTGGATATTTGGAGTAGCAGGAAAAGTACAACATCATGTGTTATAGCAAGAAACTCCCTGTTGACTGCATAGCTGCAGGGGTAAGCTCAGAAGAACACATTTTCCCCAAATGCATGACATAAATTAAACTCAGCAAACTGGTTCTTTTGTGTCCAGTGATTACCTGGGATATTTTGGTGGTTTTTTTTGGTGGTTGTTTGGTTTTTTTTTTTTTTTTTTTTTTGCCTGTTACTGTTTAGCTTGTTATTGAACTGATTTTTTTTTTTTTTTCACTTATATCAGCTCCCATTTTTTTTTCTCCCTGCTGGTGGAAATGGATTGGTTGAAACTAAAGGAAGGGACTTCTTTTATAGTGTCCACCTCTTCAATTGTCCTAAACAGAGACATAGTTACACTTGCTTTGTGGGAAAAATGGGACCATGCATTTTAGAATCATAGCTATGAATTAAGAAATGAGTATGGTTTTAGTAGTGGAGATGATGAATCACTGAATGAAACCTCCCATGCAATAGGACAGATTCTCTTTTGAGTGAGTCAAGAGTGAATGCAGTTTCAGAAAGTCTCTTTGCAATGCAGCATAAATCCAAACTACTGGTTTCATTGCTGGGTAACTGGATTAAACTCCTGGGTTAGCAATAGAGTAAATATCTGACTAGATGATGAATTGGTGCTCCCCAGACTGAGAATCTGAAAATTTAAGAAATCCACAAGTCATATACTCTCATAGGAGATGAATGCCATTTACCCAGCATGTGCATGTCTATCTACAAGTTGTCCCCACATGAGTAATGTCTAAAGGTTCCTATTTCATTTTGTTTACCATCAAATGTGTTGTGAATCAAAAGCCCATTCAGAAATGCGCATTCTCAAATAAGTTGTGCTATCTGTCTGATAGATGAACGTTTTAAGTGCATGCAAACATTAAAGGATAAATTGTGATCCATAATTCGTCCCACTGAAGATAAGGCAAAGTGGCAGCAGATTATCTACTGCCACTTGATAGTGCTAAAGACTGCTGCAAGCATAGCTCTTTATTTGACTAGAATGATGGTTTTAGCTTTATGTTTTGTACCTCATGCACAGAAGACCAATACTGCATAAACGTAAAGGGATCGTTATACAAAGTGAGGGGTAGACAGTGGAATGGGTTAATGCATTACACACCACATGGTGATAGCCCCAAAACACAACACTTTCTATTAAAAGCAATGAAGTAAGGAAGAGATTATGTACACAGAGATGGTTTTATGCAGCAGTCAGTGCTTTAAGATATTTACTCTAACACTTAACAATGTATTTTTAAGTGTCTCAGACATCTCGTCAAAACTTACAGTGCTGCCAGCTGTCTTCTAAACACTGCAAATTTACAGGATGTATAAAGCTTATTTATAAATACTCCTAAATCTGAAAATCTATCCATTTTCATCTTAGAAAACTATTTTCCAGACTTAAAGACTAGTCCCAAATGAAAAGGAGCAGTCTTCAATTTCTCTCACAGATGGTATTTCATATCACTTGCCCAAATACATTTTTGAAGGGAATTTGGATAAACTCTTACCCTGTGAGACTGTCATTTTTAGTCTATCACCCCATGCACATATATGCTTTATAAAGAGAGATTCAAAAACATTTTTCTTATTTTCTTTTCAACTTTGAAATCGCAATAAAGTTTAAAGAAAGTTAAATCTCCTAGATTTTCTTAGTTTGAATCTGTTTTTCAGGGCCAAGATAAAACAGATTTAGGGCTCCACAATCCTAACTGTCAATTACTTCAAGGAGAAGTCCACAAAATTTTAAAAGTAAGGAATGGCAATTTGAATACCTACTTTTCATCATACAGTGGGAATTTGTGCTACATTAAATTGGCAGTTAATCAAATTAGGGGAGAAAAACAAAACAAACAAACCTTGATACCTCTTAAGGGTTCCTTTGTCCATTTCTCAATTCATGTGGCAGAAATTCACAAGTAATGATATCCAGCTTCTCCAGAATTTTGGAGTAAATTTGTGCAATGCTAAAATCACCCCTGGGCTTAATTTTAGCTTTGATAAAAGCCTGATATTTCCAATGGAATTCTGTGAAAAATTGTATATTTCCATTCTAAAAAAAAAGTAGATTTCTCATAATTTTGAAGCTCATAAAATATTCTGGGTTTTGTGTTGACATTTAGTGCAGGTTCTTAAAAGTGAAATTAGCAACTGAGTAATTCATACAAACAAAAGAAGACCATTTTCACAAAGGAAATAGCCTTATTTTAATTTCTAGCTCTTTTCTTTGGAACCCTGTTAGAAAGAAGAATAAGCTTCTGTCAGGGTTAGTAGTTCTTTCAGTATTTTCAGAACCAACCACTTCCCACAACGGACTTGAACTGAAGAGACGGCCAAAAAGCAAGAGAATGTAGGTCTGTGCATGTTCTCTGCTCAATTCTTGCACAGGCTGATAAACAGTGGAAGAAGCAAAGGGAAAAGTCTGTCTTTCACAGGCAAAGGCATTCTTGGAGAACAGTTTTCAATCTTTGGTTTTATGGAAAAACTTCTGTATCCTGAGGCTCCAGGACTCCATGTCCTGGAGTTTTGTACTGGTAACCACTGTTTCCATTTCTCTCATATTCCATGCCATGTGTGTATCCCAGCACCTTTGGATTCACAACACAGAAACAGAAGTAACTAATTGTTACATGGTGCAGACTGATGGGGGCCATAAGATGATAGCAGAAGAGTAACCTAACTTCTTTGTCCATGGCTGGCATTGGAGGCAGGGCTGGGGATACAGCAGTGGATGCATTCCATGTGTCCTCCCAGGTCTAGGTCTCCTAATGTACTCTGCACTCCATCTACTCCCCTTCAAGGGTAAAACAGAAACGATGGGAAGGGATATTCAGTGGTGTGTGTGTGTGTGGTGGTCAAATAAATCATCCCACCTACAAGTTCATTCATTTTGCCTTTCCTTTTTTCTTCTCTTGCATTTTGAACTGTGTGCATCCATTTTCAATGAGCTGCTACTCCAGCTGTGAAGTGTGTAAACACTTGTAGCCACTCCTGCTGTTTTGAATGAGGACTCAAGGTAGAGAAGCAATGAAACATGGCCCTCCAGCAGAGGAGGAGGATTATGCTCTTTGGAGAGTGTGGGAGAGTAAGTATGAACCAACAGGTCTCCCAGGAAAGGAAAAGGGGAGTGGGACACAGCACGCCTGTTCTATGTGCTGGGGACGTGGGCTCCACTTCTTTCAGTACTTTTTAGGGCTGACTTGCTGAAGGAGGCAAGATAGCTGCTGATGTGAACCATTGCTGATAGCAGAGAGGCAGAAAAAGGGAGATGATGACACTGTTGACAGGAAATTAAGAGTGCCTGACATTGCCTCTTAGGAATTGCCACCGATCCCTTAAGAGAGGGTTGTGGAGCAGCACTGTGAGACAGATAATTTCATATACAGTCAGAGGGAGCCTGAGCCAGCTCTGAATACTTCCATCAACAGCTGATAATGAAGCAAAGAGGTCTCAGAGACTGCAGAGAGCATATTGGTGAGCACCATAACCTAGCCTAAAACAAAGGAAAAATTCTGACTCAAGAATGTGGATTAGGCACTAAAAAAACCCCAAAACCGAACAACCCCCAAAAAATACTGAGATAAGAGCCCAGTACTAACCTTTCTATGCAGTGGAAGGGGAGAGTTCTGTAGATGAAAACATTTATTTCATCATGTAGATCAAAGGATAGGTATGCAGTTGAAAATTATCAGCAGAGGCAGTGAAAATGAGATTACACTACAGCTGCAAAAGCAGATGTCTGACATTTTTTTCTTTGGGGAGACTGATTTTGGAAACTTAATGATATTCTTAGAATGCAATTGTTCATAGTAGTGTTGTGTGATAATAAAACATGGGAATGTGTGAAACACAACCGTGTTAATGAGTATCTGCTTATAGCAAGTACTTAACTCAGTGACACCTTTTCCCATTAATTTCTCATCAGTCCCAGAAACTAGTGTGATTTATTGTAGTGAAAAGTCTTATTGTGCAGGACCTTTTTCCAGAGCAATTTTGATAAGAGATGTTATTTGATACCATTAAATTATTTTAACTCCCAACATAGCAGGAACTCATCACATATCATAGAACTGTTGCTCTGTTCTGGATGGTTTTATATTCTGAAAAAAATGCATATGAAGTGGGTGGTATTTCATCTGTGTGTCAGGCTATGGCTGTGTACATATATCCATACTTGACTGAGTTTTACATGTGGCAGATGTTCTGTTGAGAGTATATACCCATCACAACCCAGAACTCTACTCCTGCTTGAGTTGACCAGAGCAAGTTGGCCCACACAGTAATTCCATTAAAAAATCTATCAAAACAGGAGGAATTAATTAATCGTCTATATTTCAAGCATTCCATGGTGTTCTTTTCACCTGTCTTTTTCTGCTGCACTAATGAAAGAAAGCTGCTGTTCTTTAGTTTACATAATCCAAAAAATGTGAAACAATGTGTATTTGACTAATTCCCCTCTGCCTCTTATTTTCTTCTTTTTGTTTTCCCTTGCAGTTCTCATCATACTGGTCCCTAAGGATAAACTGTTTGTAGTCAAAGCACTGAACTTAGTGCTACAACAATCAGGAATTCCTCGGTGGATAAATGCTAACTGCTGTTCTCAGTTTTGATTCTCTTTCCCTGTTTTGTTAAAAACCTGTATTTTCAAGTAGAAGCTCAGCACAGGCTTACATGGAAAGATCAGATCAAATACAATTTTGTTTTGTAGACTTCCACATCCAATATTTGAAAAGCACGGATTTGTTTGAACACTAGCTTTTAAAATATAGTCAAAATGCATGCAGCATTTCAGAACACTTCTGATGTATTTAAGGGCATGTAAATATAACTACTATTGAATTATAATTTTTTCAGCTACAGATTTTTATAGAGGATTTAATTAACTCTTAAGAGGAAAGCTATAGAAGAGAAGAAAATCCAAGGAATTTTGAAATGAAGATAATACTTCTTACTTCTTACTTAGATCTAGAAACACATCCTAGACAATGTTTGCAGGACAAATTTTCAAGTACAAAAGATCCTATTAAATGAAAAAATATAATGACTTTGGGTCCTAATGACCCAAAAATAAATTTTCAAAAATCATATTAAAATTCCCTTAATATTGACATTATGCTCCACTAAAGGTACAACTAGAAATTTTTACTGCCAGAAAAAAGTGTAATTTTGCTATTGCTAACAACTTTTCATTCTTTAATTCTATTAGATGTGGGGAGGTCAAGAGTGCTTTTAATTATTACTCATGACAACCAGACCTTCCTTTTGAGTATAAATTTGAGAATGGAAGGTGTCATCGTTTGAGCCTGGTGCAATGCCAGTGCCCCCACGAGAATACCTCTTTCCCTGGCACCCACTGTGAGATGTGATCAGAGACAGAGCAGAGCAGGCTCCAACTTAAGATTGAAAGGGGGAAAAAAACTTTATTAACCTAAAACTACAAAGAAAACCACACAAAACACATAGAACACAAGATGAAAACCTTCCAAATTTCTTCCTCCTCCCCCCACCTAGATTTCCAATTCCATTACCACCAAATCCACCCTTTAGATAATCAGTTCTCAATTCCTCGAGAAGAGAGGAGTCCCTCTTGCACCACAGACTTCCCCAGGAAACAGTCGAAACTTCTCGTGTTTCCATGTCACATGTGGCACCGCCCGGAGAACATTTTGCCATCGTGACCTCTTCCTTCCGTCCACTGCTCTCACCACTGCACATGGACTAGAGTTGCTTCTAGGGTTTTTTCCCTTGAAGGATACATTGTCCAGTTCCAAAGAGAGCACAGTCCCTCTCCTTTTGGGACACCTGTCCCCCCCAAATTTCACCCCCTGGGGCCGAGGGGTCTCTTGAACAGAGATCATCTTCTTCTTCTTCTTCTTCTTCGAAGACGGAGGGCACCACCACCACCCTCCTCACCCGTCGTCTCTGTTCACACACCTCCACATCACTGCACTCTCCTGGCTCTGAGCCATCGCCTCCCCCTAGAACGCAGTCTCTGTGTCACAGGAACTCAAGGGGTTCTGCTGTGGCTACACAAGAAAAGTCCAGCCAAAGGCCACTCCATCATCTCCTCCCACCTAGGATTCTTCTCAACATCCTCTCAATCTCATCCACTTCAGGAAGAATCAGCATTTCCAAGGTTTCCATCCTCCCCAGAAGGGTTAAAAGTCCCAGGCTCTGCCGGTTTGCTTCATGAACTCCCACGCCTGGCTGCCCTGCTGGGCACCCCCCCTTCTCCTTCACGCCGGCCGCGCTATCACAGGCAGGGCTCTGGCTCTTTCTCCCTCTCTCCAGGGAGGGGAATGGAGGATGGCTGCCCGAAGCCTTGCAATGTTCTCCTCCACCCTTCGGCCCAGGTCTGGCCTACCTCCCTCCTGCCACATGGCTCCCCTTCCCCCCTGCCCAGCTCGGTTGGGCAGGGAGGGTTAAGGGTCTGCTCAGTGCCAAAGCGGAACTCAAAAGAGATTCCCCTGGGAGTTCACAGCTTTTAACCCCCTGTGTTCTCAGAGGCGTATCCATGCCCCCAGTGGACAAACCAGGTGCCAATATTAAAATCTGAACACCAATTAGCTTGACCACACCATCACAAAAAACTTCATTTCCTCTCAAACCACGACAGAAGGGAAAGCCTCAGAAATAGTTGCTACTTTGAAAAGACTAACAAAGCAACAAACCAAAATCCAATGAACCATTCATAGACTCTACAGCTGTAAATATTTCAAAATTTCCACTAACACTTTTTAGTTATAGAAACTACCTTAAAACGATGTCTACATGTACATTCACTACTATATTTCTGTGAGCTGTCTGATATTAACATTATTGTCTCTTTTTGTCTTAAAAATAGCACCATCTTGAAAGAAGGAAAATAGTCTTGCAATAGCCAACACAAGTCCATTTTGGAGAAAGCTGGAATCTGCTCTCGGCTCTGTGACTGACTGAGGCTTTGTTGCATAAAGTCTTTGTTTTCCAATCTATAATAAAGGAAAATCAATATGTCTCTACCACACAAGGGTGCTGCAAACCGAAATCCATTCGCATGTGGCAAGTGGTACAACATGATGGAAACTCAATATAAATTGTTACATATATTCTGTTACCCCCAGTGGAAGGCTTTCGTCCATGAAATTACTGCCGTACAAGCAGCGCTGGACAAATTGCAATAGGGAAAAAAAAAAACCAAACCCTTAAAATAAAAAAGTTTTAGCCCTGGAAAGTGAGGCTAAATCATGAATGTTACCAAAACTATGACTAGAATTTTAAAAAGCTCACTTCCTTCCAAAGGAGATAGGTTGTCTCCATAGGCATGGTGACAACTGAAAAGTAACATAAGTAGGAAAAAAAAAGATACATGATAGTTGCTTTTAGGTTTTAGATAAATATGAATGCTTACCTGAGAATTATAACCAGGGCACATGGATAAGCTACATCTGTGAAAGGACTCCATTTCGCAAAGTTCATCTTTACATAACACTGTCCACAAGAGATTCTTTAGCTGAGCCCTTCCCTTGGGGCAAAGTGCTGCAGTTTCCATCATAATATACGTCAACATTTTTTGGCCCATTTCCATAGAATTTTATTCCTGATTATATCTGCTGTAGTCTTTCTGGAGATGCCCTCCTAGCTTTGATGCATCTCTTTCTCTTAGATATTTTTTGTACCTCTTTTCCATGCTTTGTGTGAAGATAATCTTGTCCAAACATTTTGCTTCTTTCTGGAGATTTTCTTTGAAAACTCTGTGGAGTAAGGTTTGGAAGTTTGGGACAGGTGGTGCTCCTGTGAAGGTCATGGGCTATCTGTTCAGAGAAAATATTTTATAAATATTATATCAATGTATGCCCTTGGCGGGTTTGCAGGAGAGCTTATAAAACTGACTGGCAGGTGAGCTCTACCTCTGCCTGTCAACCTCTCTCAGCTATTGTCAGCTAGACCCTGTGGCCCACGTATTTTTCTCTCATTTTGAGTGTGTCACAAATGTGGATCCACACCCCATTTTTTTTTTTCCTCTGCAACATTTTTTTTGTAGCTGTACAAACCTATGACTTTTAAAGTTCCAAGCATATTGAGATCCATCCTTTGGCCACACAGTTTTGGTGAGCACATACTTTGCAGTACCTGATGGAGAAGAGTGGTATGGCAATGAACATCTGTACATCCCCACTGGGAACACAGGTCCTTCAGTGCTGCTGTGATGTGCTGAGGGTGGAGCACAGGGGCTGTCTGAAGACTGCATGGACTCCTAACCACCTTCATGGCCTTTGGTCCATGCAGATGGCACAAGCCATGCTCAGGCTGGCAGTGTCAATGTCTGGGGCAGGAGAGCAACGCAAAGCCTGCAGGGTCTATCCCAACCCTTATCAGCTCCCGTGTAGCTATGGCACATGAATGGATAATAACAATGGATTTAATTGTGGACCTGCCTGCATCCCAGGGCCATGCAATAGTGCTTGCAGTGGTGAACACGTTTACAAGGCAGCTGGTTTTGTTCCAGCAAGAGGCTGCCCTCAGCCACTTGGACCACACACTTGGTTTTGCAACATGCCTTTCAGTGCCATGGGATGCCTTAGGCTGTGTGGAGATGAAAGGAGACACCTAGCTCACTTGTCAGCTCTGGTGGCAGCATTTGGGCCTGCTGGGGTGCCATATATATAGGCTTTGCAACCCATATCACACACAATCTAATAATTAGACAAAGCAGGTGAACCAGATCCTGAAGCCATATCCCTGTTATAGTAACTGTTGTGGATGGCTGGGTTTACCTGCTGCCACTGGCAAAACTTGTCTGTAACAGCAGTGTCTGCCCTTCCAAGCAGCAGCCCTCTTTGTACAAGCAGTATGGTTTCCAGTCCCATGACCACGTAGCTATGCTGGGGCAGTTCTCCAGGAGTTTTCTCCTGAGGACTCTGGTTTGGTGGTTGCAACATATACATTTGTTTCCTTCTGAGCAGCTATAAAATGCACAGGCTGCTTACAAAGGTTATGCGGATAGGCATCTGCAACCAGCTCTGGATTTTGAGGCTGGGGACTGTGTTCTCTGTCCCATGATGTTCACTTCATCCCTCTTATAGGTTGGACCACTATTACTTGGACCCATACAAAATTGTGGGCCAAGTTTTACCAGCAGCTTCCACGTGTTTGACTACCTCTCACAGTAGTTTGCACCTCCCTGTAAAACCCTGCTAACATAAATACCTTCTGCAGCACCACCTCTAATGATGGTAGGCAGAGAGAATACCACATCTGGACTGATTTGGATTCCACAGTATTGCAGGGTAGCCTGCAGGACTTGTTAGGCTCTGCAGGGTATGATCACAGTGGGAATTGTATGTAAGCAGGAATCATCCAGTACCAAAAGCTAGTTCTAATTAGAAACTTTAGAACTTTTTAAAAGATGTAATTAACTCTTGAAATAATATGACATAATTTATATATTTAAAATCCAATGGAAGAGCTCATCAGCTATGCTGCAGAAAACAACCATATTTCATCAAGCATGCAGAGAAGACTCCTGCATTTCAAGGGGCAAGTGGAAACACTGGCAGAACCATCAGCAGTTATTGCAATACTAAATGCAATGGAAACAGAAAGAAATTATCCATATGTTGCACAGCGGAACTTAACAAGTGTTTTGCATCCAAAATGATAATTGTTAAGCAGAGAAAGGCTGAAAAATTGATGTGTATTATCCTATTTAAGGTGTATTTTTTACTGTTATGAACAAATTCAGTGTCAAGTAAACAATGATGAAATAAAAGGAGAAAAAAAGACCAAACAGTAACAAGTAATGAGGAAGTGTTGAAATGACTGTAATTTAAACACCTGAAGATGACATTGGATCTTTGGCCTATTCCAAATTCCTATTACTATTTCAACTACCAAAAATCTGATGAGAAAATAAATATGTGCCACTTGCAGTATGGTACAGATCATTCTGAGAAGGAAAGAAATACCCAGATAAAAGTAGAGATGTAGCCTATTATTTTTTAAAAAGTTTTAAAAATAATTGCTCTGCATTAGATTAATATTCTTATTCTTAATAGTACTTGTGAAGTTTTATTCTTAAAAAATCACAACTTGCAACAAAAAGACCTGATTTTCCTGTCACATCCCGCTTATTCAAGCTTCTGCTGTGCTGTGAAATAAAGAAAGAGAACAAAATTTCCCTAACATGAATTTTCCTGCCGGGTGAAAAAGTCTCTCTTGGTTGTGATCTACAATGCCAAGAATTAGAAATGCTCATTTAGTAAGGGCAGGAAAGAGCTGAGCTCTTACGTGTTTGCTTTCTTATATCCCATCAAGAGTTTCTGCAATACATACTGGAATGCAAATTTTTAGTCCTCATTTTAAGCCACAGAAGCCACTATTAAGTTGTGAGCTTCATTCACTGACTGAATCTGGCAAGGATAATGTTGACAGAAGATGGCCAGTTCTGCTGTCATCTCTTTTGGCTCCAAAGCCATTTTATAGACACACATTTGTCATATCTATGTTTTTAAAGAACAAAATGTATTCCAATTCCACCAAATTGTTCAATATTAAACACTTGGCTTGAATTTTTTTTCATCTATCTATTGTATTATTACAAAGGATTGCACAGCAAATATCTATTATCTCCATTTTCTCCATTTTCTTTATCAAACTCCTTAGAAATGCTAACATGCCATAGAGATTTGGGGAAAAATGGTTGAAAAATTCACTCTTCTCTTTATACTGCATATGCAAAGTTATAAAGTTCAAAATAATAGCATTTATCCATGTGCACTCACAGAAAACTCAGTAAATTTTTAACAATCATTTCCTCACTTATTTTTCAATTCAGTGTAAGCTTTTACTAGTGCAGTATTTATTTAATCTAAGAGACTGAGTTTCCACTACTCAATTTTTTTTTTCACAATAAATCTTAGAAAGGGTTGATCATTTAAAGGTTTTAGTATCTGGAGGGGTATCAATGATTTTTTATTTGATTTCCTTTCATATTTTAGACATTCATTATTCTCATTTTTAACTTTTTTACAAATTCTCAAATTTTTTTTCCTCTACAGCAGACAGGATGCTGTCAGATCCATCAATACTCATCATGCTTTCAAAAAAGATGAATCATTAAAATAGTAGAGAAACTGTTTTTCTACTGTCAGAAACAGATTGCAAGGATATTTGCTTGTATCTTAATTACAGATTCTTCTTCTCAGGAAATCAGGAAAGCAGGCAGCTATTTCTGCTGTTTCTCTGAGCCATGCTGCTTTCCCAGCCGTAGCAGTTTGCTGCTCATTCATCTCCTGTGTCCTTTGTTTGTGTCCCCTCTCTGACGCTTGGATCTATCGCTATCTCTTCTACTGTGCTGTAACAACTGCAAGTCCTTAGGATATCCTGCAACATTAAACAAACACACAAAAAAAAAACTTGCCAGATACAGCAAGTTGCTGCTTATCTTTCTGTGATCCTCTCTGCACATTTGGAAAGCTCTACTTGGTATTTATCGGGGCAAAATTGTAATAGGTTATTTTTGTTGTCAATAGTTATGTTTACATGGAAAACTGCAATAATGCTAACTAGATTCAGGTAAATAATTTTTTTTTTATTAAAACTGTGGCTTGGTGAAGATTCAGGCTTTTGAATAAATTATTTTTTCCCTAAAATCTGAAGACCCAAAAGCAAAGAAATATATAACTGTTTCCGCTTCTTCTGTTTCGTTTTTCTCTTGGATGAGCCTAGTCAAGGTTTTGGATTCATTTCTTGCCTCTCATTTCCTTGATAAATATTTTGTCCAAACTTTGCTCTTAACTGTAGTCTGACATTCTTTGAGGGGCTCATGTAAACATGGTCTGAATGCTACTGGTAACCTGAGGAAATCATGGAAATTTTACCCTGGATATTCAACTGGCTGAATAATTGCTCCAGAGCTGCAGGAGCAATGACTGTGGAACAGAAAATACATAGAACACTGACAAAAACAAATTGATGCTAGACAAAAATTCTGCAACCTGTCTTTTTCTCAGCCTTTTTACTGCTATGACCTGTAAACCAGTATGTGTTTTTGAAATGAAAGGAAGTCATGAGTCAGTATGATGGTAAATACAGTAGAAGGAATAAAATATGCCTTTGAAGTGTTCTAATTGTTTGTCTGAAGAAAGGTTATTTGGCAAACTCTTCAGATTCATAAACTGGGAATTAAAAAAAACCCTCACTCTAGATATTGTCTATAGCTATCCTAAATCCAAGTACTAGAAGCATTTATTTTGTATTCATATTAACATATGTGCAATAAACTAGTGACATCATAAATGGAATTAATATGGCAATTCATGAGACAGTGTCCTCTGTGGGCTAAATGGGAAAGTTAGATAAGGTATGAAAAAGTATGTTCTGTCCCTGAGGCACAACTGTGGTTTCAACCCTTTCAGTCACTTGCACAGAAACAGCAGAGACTGTGTTAAATATACAACCCTAACTTCAGCAATTTTTGACTGCCATATTCTTGCCACCAGCTTATTAAATGTTTTTAGATATTTTAAAATGGAATGGTAGAATAGCCGCTGCTAATTAAACACCGTTGTTTATTTCATGTCACTGTTGCCATTCTGGTTTCAGTTTGTGACACAAGGTTTTTAAACATGTGATAAACTACTATAGTAGTGAAAATGTAGGCAATCTTTCAGACACATAAGCCTTTTCTGAGTTCTACTTACAAACCTTCATTTACTTGTGCTCCAAGCCTATAACACATTGCCTTCCAAGTATGAATTATGTCCTGCTTAATGCATTCCTCCATCCTACTCCTCAGATCTTTTCTGCAGATATGTGATGTTCTCTTTGAGCTTTAAAAAACATTTCCCATTTAAATCAACATCCATCAGTGATTTGGAACCCCTCTCTGCTGTGGGATTTTGTCCTTTCCTTTTGGTTAGTATTATGTACTGACAAAGAACAGAACAAGGACACTATGTTAGATTTATAAGGAAATAATGTCAAAATGGTTAATGCAATTCACCAGTTCAATAAACTGGATTACATTTTAGTAGGACAAAAGATCAACGAAAGCCTATTTATATTCATTGGGTGAAGGCTGTACCAGCAACCACATAATGCATTCCCCTTCTTTGGGCTCATTAGCTATGCCTATTAGATTTGTTAGGTATCATAACATCCAGATGTTTCTGGACAGCTCAGCTGACATTTTATCCATGTGCAGATTAAATATTAATGGATAGTAGGTAAACAAGTGCAATAGCTAGTCTTGGATTTGGAGTGTTTTCAATACTATCAGGGTCTGGGTTTTTTTTTTTTTTTCCTCTCTTCATGTTTCTCAGAAAGCATGAAAAGACAGCAAATCACCTTTAGAAAGCACAATTCTCGTGGAAATAAGTGGAAAAAAGCAGTTTGCCATCTCTCTTTGTACAGGATCTTTATATGATAATTCACACCCTGGGCACACATTATCTAACAAAAATGCTGCCAGCTTTTACCAAGAAACTTCACTAGCTCAGATGGAGCTTTCATTTAGGCAGCTGGTCTTTAAAAAGTCGTTTTAATGGACAGTGTGTGTTGTAGATAGGTGATTTTGAATGATGATATGTTCTTGCCATTCTTCACTGGAATGATAAGTAAAGAGTTTGAGAACCCTCCCACCACATCTTCTCTGCAGAATACCATGCAGTTATGGCTGTTCTGCTCTCTCTTTCTTTTCCAAAGCATTGTACTTAGTGAAAGGCTATGGGAAGTGCATATGGGTTGCATCAGACACAGCATCACTAACCGGTCAAGGAAGGGGACTATCCTGTTCTGCTCTGCACTGGAACAGCCTCTCCTTGAGTCCTGTGTGCAGTTTTGGGTGCCACAATATCAAAAAGACATGAAGTTATTAGAGAGGGTCCAAAGGAGAGCAAAAAGGATGGTGAAGGGTTTGAAGGGGGAGCCATATGAGGAGCAGCTGAGGTCTCTTGTTCTGCTCAGCCTGGAGAAGAGGAGACTGAGGAGAGACCTCATTGTGGCCACATGAGGGGAAGCAGAGGGGCAGGTACTCTCATGACCAGTGAAAGGACTCAAGGAAATGGCATGAAACTGAAGCAGGGGAGGTTTAGGTTGGACATCAGGAAAAGGTTCTTCACCCAGAGTGTGCTTGAGCATTGGAACAGACTCCCCAGGGAAGTGTCCACGGCACCACTCTGACAGAGCTCAAGAAGCATTTGGACAATACTCAGGCACATGCTGTGACTTTTTGGGTGTCCTGTGCAGAGCCAAGAGTTGGACTCAATCATCCTTGTGTGTCCCTTCCCACTCAACATTATCCATGATTCTGTGAAGTGTGAAATTTCACCTGTGTTGGCATTATCACTGTAATTTCTATGCACAATACACATTTTAGATCTTGATGACTCTGTTTCTTGTTTTCATCAAATGTTTTTTCAGGAAAACTCTGATCCTAAGTCAGCACAGAAATAGATTTTGACTTGAATACTTGATACTTCACATTTCCTCTCTAGGACATATCTGCAATTGTTATGCACCTACACTTTTTCACTGAAACCAGTGGATCTATTCTAGTTTACACCAGGTAAAAGAGTTAACCCATTAATTCAGTATAAGAGGGAAAAGTCAGTTAAAGTGAGTACAGGTGGCAGAATTTGTTTGTTATCCTCCTGGGGTTCTTAAAAGTCCTATGCAGTAGCAACTGCCTTCTGAACAGTCCAAAGCAGATTTAAGGAAGATGACAGAACCTGTCCCAGTGATTAATTTAGTCTTCTCCAAAGTAAAAATGATCCTGCCCGTTCATTAATAGAACGAAATTTTGCTTCCAGATATGCCCTAAGACATTTTCTGAAAGACAAAATATTTCAGACCCTTCAGACCAAAAGAAAAGAGCCAGGAAGTTCATAAGAGAGTTCAAGTGAATTTCTTTGAATTACCAAGTTTTAATTACTGCATTTGCATAAGTTTGTCACCATGTGGGCTCTCCATAGAAAGTTTTTGTTTGTTTTTTTCCTTGTCAGCTCTGAGAGCCTGGAGAGTGAGCTTTGTTGTACCAATGAGGGCTGCTGTGCTCTGACATTCACATTTTATGAGAATGCATGATTTAGACATGAGATTTGGTGGATCATCATTTAAACATTGTAGAGGGTGTACATGGTCAGTATTCACAGTAAATGTCACCCAGGGGTCTGTTTTGAATGAGTGTACATCCATATATGAACCAAAACTAACGGCCCAGAATGAGGCAAGAAAGGTTGTAGGCCCAGCTAAAAAAAAATTGAGTCACTGCATTCTCCAAAAACTTTCAGTCTTGTATATTCAGGTATGAGCAATGTGTTCAGCTAACCTTTGTTTTGCTACTGGGCCAATAAATAAATAAATTCTGAAATCATAGCCATGCAGAGCTATAAGAGCAACCTAAGTAACTTTTGTCTAATTTTGAAATATACTCAAGTATGATAGTTTTGACTGTTTTTCTTGAATGGCAATGTTTTGGCTTTTCAGACTATGGAGGAATGATTTATGTTTCTTCACTTCATTGTTTTCCACTGCTAAGCTAGTGAATAGAGAGTGAAAATAAAATAATCCAGTGGGGTGAAAAAAAGAATGGAAAAACCAATAGAAAGAGATGAAATGAAGAACAAATTTGAATATAAAAGATGCTCTTTTATCTATTGTGTGGGCTTTTTTCCCAACCAAAACTGAATAGTCTTCTAATATACAAATTGAAGCTCCAACAGATATTATAAATACAATGCAGAATTAAAAAGACAATATTCTTTCAGCTTGGTATTGTCTAATGAGAGCCAAGATTTATGATCATAAGATGCCTTTTATCTGTGACCCCACAGAATGTACATAAAAGCTGACATTTGCTCCAGCTTGACTCTTGGGGTACTCCTACTCCAAAATAATAACAAAGACATTCTTCTATGAGTGCAAACGTCTTTGAAACAGAATTGCCATGAGGGCAGCGTAACAGATCTCAGTCAAATAAACAATCTTCTATTCACTTCTATTCACTTCTATTTGACTAATTTTTGACACTGTCAAGAAGAGTTAAAAATTTTGAAAACTTTTTGAAGCCTAATTCTCATCTGGCTCTCTGAAACAGTTTATATTGACTTGACAAAACATTTTCTTCAGACAAGTAAAACATTTCACAGTCTTTTAATTTGTCCTTGCCCAAATGACTAAAATTACATCAAAGATTATTTTATTCTAAGCTTTCAAAAGAACAGAAATTCCTTTCCCAATATAAACTATTCAAAATTTCCTTCAGGTCAGAGATAGACAGTGAGAAAAATAAGGAGAAAATGTATCATGCAGATGGTTATTAACATGTGGTCAATGAGTGTGTTTTAAAAGAGGTCATTATTTCCAAATGTATCTCAAATGTAGATCAGATGGTAGTAATACATACAGCAGTATGTAGTGAATTTTATTTTTAGGTATTCTCTTCTGACCATGTTTGAGATCAGTCTGTCCTTTGCTGTTCTAAAATCTTCTTGATGTTTTTTGACATTCTAAATCTCAAACCTTTGGGGAGGGAGGCTGGAGGAGGGGCAAACCAATAAAAGCTGACAAAATTAATTACACTGTATTGCTCATCTTAAATGTTTAATTAGTCACATTGTACCTGATTAGAAACAAAATCTTCAGCACCCTCTTAGCCTATAAAAATTGGAGTGCAAAGTGACTTTTTAACACAGCAGACCATTCCAGTTGCAGTAATTTCTTTGCTCCTTTTATAGAAATCCACAGTCTCTGTAAATGCTGCCTCCCAGTAACCATAGGAACAATGTCCACTGTAATTTCTTAAAGAGAAAGGGCAGACAAAGTAATTTCATCTATAGGAAAATATATGAACATTGTTATGTCCTAATTATTCTATATGATATCTCACATTACCTCTTACATTTTAATATTCTCTGTGCCTGAAAGAAGGATTAAACCAGTGACCTTTTCTTCCCCTGGTGATTGTGATACATGCAATCGCATTCAAGAATTTCTTTTTTTTAATGGAAAATGATGAATCCTCATCACACAGGAGACAGCAAACTTCAGCACCAAAACCAATCCTGCTTTCTGTATATCTCTTTATCTTTGCAAAGCTGCTGTCATTTGACCTCATGGTGAAGGACGGGCTTGATGTACTGATGAAAAGTTCCTGGGAATGGGGACAGGGTCTATCTTTGTCCTTGCATCTGCTAGGATGTGAGCTCAGCTGCACCATGTCAACCCTTCCACCTGCTGCTTCTATACTTTCTCTTTGTGATACTGTCTAGAAACAGAAAGTCCACCACTCTCATAGCATCACCAGTAGAGGGGTTTTGATTTACTTTCTTATCAGACAGATGGAGAGCACTTAGCAAATAAAATGTCTCCAAGATTGAGCCTGAAGATGCACCTAAATTGGCTTCCAAAGGACCAAAGCCATACAACCTAGCTTAATCATAAACTTCCTCTCAGGTCTCCCTTGGTTTCATTACTTCTCTCACAGTCCAGTAATGTATAGTGGATGGGGAAAATAAGTTATTTCCCAACTGGACTTCTGAGCTTCTCCTCTGGTCCCTTTTTCTCTGTTCTCCCATTTAACTTCTCAGTAATTCCTCTGAGCTTCAAAGCACAGATTCCAGTGTATAAGCCAAATAGATCTTGATGAGAATTGATTTTTAGCCAGAAAATGTCACTCCTTAAATGCCCAAAGGCTGTTTAAACTCAGACTTAGACAGAATGTTAGTAATGGCAGAAAAATCTGACCCAACTTACCTTAACGTACTGTTATCTACTTTCTGCTCCAGAAGTTAGCACATATGCAAGGCAGGTTTTCTCAAAATCAAAAATGCTTTAAAAAGCCCCTCACGGTTCTCCTCATAATGCATAGGCACTTGTGCTACTCCCCCAAACAATGGAAACAATTTATTCTTTTGCAGTATATAGACATCATCTTCTGTATTATTTACTAATTATAAACTGATAGCTTTTTTTTTTCTCTTTGCTTCTTTTTCAAACTGTCAGAGTGCATTTTACTTCCTCTGATTGCCAGTGAGGCATATGTTACTTTTCTGATCTGCCCTCTAAAAATTAAAATATCCTCATCCCTCTAAACTATTTAAATACATTTGCAAGAACATCCTCCAATGAGACGGTCATAAGTGAAGTATTTCAAGCTTTAAAAATACAAAATACTTCTGCATACTGGATTTTCAGCTTTAGAAAGAGATGAATATTTTCTCTCTGCTTTTATTCAGAGAATTGAGTAAGGAGGTAAAGAATCTGAAAGAAGCTAAGCACATATAAATCACAGAATCAACGAAAAAGTGAAATACTTCAGCTTAGAGAATATTTGTACAAAAGAAAGGAGGATACATTAAGCATTTCAAAACTGCAAGGTAGTTCTGAGGAGAGATGCAGCAGGAGTGGACTTTGATGATCCCTGTGGGTCCTTTCCAACTCAAGACATTCTATGTTTCTATGATTTATTTTTTTTTCCTGTGGTTCAACAAACACAAATATCCCAAGCACACAGGGACAGCAGAAGTCATGTTTTGCCTCCATGGCTGTACAGTGTCTTTCTGTAGGGTGGCCTCCTCTATTGTCCATAAATGCCATAAATAACATTTATGGCATTTATATATGGCATATATGGCAGCATGCCAGGGAGCTGTGCTCTTCTCAAACTGTCTCAGTAGGGCAGCTGGAAGGACTCTTACTACTAGGAATACCCTAGAAATTGTGTGGTTATTCAGCAATATGACAGGAGGATACTTTAGCAAGAGGATAGAATAAATAGCTTGCTCAAAATCATCACACTGAAGTATTGGAACAACCATCAAAAAATGAAACAAACTGTTAACATAAGCATTTACACTACCATCTCATCTATTTGTGGTTTGGTTTTTTCCTTTCAGCTTTGTTATATTACTATTTCAGTTTAAAGAAAAAAAAAAACAAAAGGCTGCCCTTGTGCTTCTTAAGTAAAAGACTCAGTAACCACCTTTTTCTGGTAAATAAACTTTTGTTTTATACCTGCCTTCATCAGTAAGTCATTCTCCCTCCTGACAGCATCTCCTCCTCCCATTTTATTGGAAACCAACAAAATAGTCACAACAAAACTATTATTTGTGGTTATTATGTTTTGAAGGATAGAGACCTGAATTGACTAGTTCAAAGACAGCTACACGTGTTGTAGCTCTGCTATCTTTGCAAGCTCCTTAGAGGGTACACGTGACATTTGATCCTCTTACTTTCCTTATGTGGGAGTTTTCATTACTAAAGCCACTTGCCTTTTATGTCTGAGCATATGCATATCCCCTAAGCCAAACAACCCTGCTGTATTTCCTCTCTAGAGGCCAAGAAATCTGTTTGCAAGGTGTTCTTATTCTTTGTGCTGTTTCTTCATTTGGTGGTTTAATAACCTTCTCTCTCTGCTGCTTGTGTTATTCATTCATGTTTTTTATCCACAGCAAATAGGACCCTGCAAAGAAAATCTGCAGAGCACAGAAAACAGCTGGGATTAAGACAAAAATTGAAAAATACTTTCTTTTCTTCACAATCTTTTGAATTAGTTATGCAAACACATGTGTTTATTTTATTTGTTTATTTCCAAGACAGAGACAAATGTAGAAGGGGAAAACAGATTCTGATTCTTTATATTCTTTTGATATCATTTATGGGGAAAAAAAGATTCAGAAAACATTTTGTTTGATCAGCCACCTAATAGATACTTCTATAACATTCTTGAAAAATATTGAAGACCAAATTATTTTTTCTTTGCAGGGCTCATATTTTCCATCTCCATGGTTTAGGTCATGCTAGCAAGAGCCATTTGTTGCATTTTCTTGCTTAAATGACAATTTTAATTTAAAGATGGATTTTTTCCTTCCATTCAAATAAAAGTTTATAATCAATCTTTCATTTTGCCAAAGCATGTGTAACTAATTTTAATTTGTATTACTTCTGCTATCTGTAACTGTATATATAGTTCTTAATGGTTTTCCCCAGCTCTATTTTTTCAGAGATTTGACCATATTGGTACAAAATAACACTATCCAAAAAATGGCAATAATTTATAATGAAGAAAATCATCAGAATGGCTGAATAAAAATTTTATTTAGCCCTTTTAATTTCTTTTTGGTTTCAACATTTGATTATTTTAATATAAGTTAATTAGACTTTGGAAATTAAAGCCATTTGAATTGAAAACAATCTTATTGAGTAGAAATATATGTAAAAATACTCCCCCATTTAAGATAGAAATTTTTTTACAAGAGTGCTAACTATATTGAACTGTTCTCTGAGTTATTTTGTGCATACAGCCATACACAGGAAGGCACTGATCATCATGGCTCTGATGCAAGACAAAGCACCCCAGAAGGTGTCAAATGGCTTTGCCATGTTTGAAGTCAGAAAAAATGGAACCTTTATCTAGCACTGAATTCCATTTAGAGGTGATTTTTACAGACTCTAGGTTTCCTTGAGTGTTCTACAGTTTATAACTCTCTGGCAAAATTACCTAGTTAACAATTGTCTATAGACACACTCTAAAATCTGGATCTGATGTCATTTTAGAAGAGAGCATATGAACAGTATAGCCCTAATAGCAAAGTGGTCCTTGGAAGAGTAAGACAAGAAATACATTCCTGTGGGAAAACAATAATGAGGAGAGGAAACATCAGCTTCAGGAGGCATAAAAATGGGAGATGCTTATGGGCCTGTTCCTATGTGCTGTATCACTGCATATTTGCCTGCCCACACACACAAACAAGTTCACTAGCACATCCTGATATCAATGTTACTCTGTTAAGTAATGTTCAGATTTAAGGAAACTATTATCTGAGCTCCCCTGATTTCTGCCAATGCTGACTCAAACAAATTCTATTATAAACCCCTGCACATTTTTATATTTATTTTTAACGAATGTCCCTTTAAAAAATAAAATGAAAAACAAAACCCCAAACATATTCCTAGAATATTTCTTGAAATAAAATAGAGTTCTTCACATCCAACAGAAGACATCTAAAGAAAATGATAATAAAACTTCAGTCCTGCTTTTACCAGGAAATTCCCAATAAGGTCAGGAAATCAAACCAGTCAAAGTGAAAAGAAGGATTAAATAAGGTGAATAGAGATTAAGTTAATTCAATGCAATGCCAAAACAACCTTTCTGTAAGGCTCCCTGGTGAAATCAATGTTAGGTAGTTTGAAAGTACAACCTTCAAGGAATAACAGCAAGACAAACAATAAGCATGCTCCTTTTAAAAAACTTTACCTTGATGGATAAACTATTTTGCTAGGACAGGAAAGTGGAATCGATACCTAATTTTATCAGCAAGAGAAAACTTAGAATTTACCTGTCAAGTGTTTATCTGGTTAAAAACCAAAAATTACTGAAGAGATTCAAAGTACAATTCAGATTATTAAGTCATTTTAACTTTTAATGATAGGCCAAGTTTTTGAAGGTGTTTCAGTAAATGTCTCCAGAGATGGTTGGTTATCCACCTTCTCCAAGTGCAATATTTATCAGAGGTCAAAGAAATAAAAAGTGTCTGGCTATGATGATAAGATTCAGCTGATGGAAATATGTTGCCAGCAGTGATATGTAGCCTTCAACTTGCTGGCTCTAGCATATTGAACAGGATCAGCTGGACAAATTCCTGTCAGTAAAAACTGAGATACATTTTTATGAAGCCTTCATGTAAGCCTTTCCATGTCCCTGCACAGCTATTCTCTGTTCAGGTGAACAAGCTGCAGTCCCCTCATGCTCCATCCCTGCCCACCACAGTGTCCCTGCCCTGGGCTTGCTCCAGTTTGTCGATGCCTTTCCCACGCTGTGGAGCCCCAAACTGGATGCAGAGCTCCAGATGTGGTCCAACAGCTGCTGGGTACAGGGAAGAATCCCTTTCCTGGATCTGCTGGCTGTGCTGCTGCCAATGGAGCCCAGGGCACTGCTGGCCTCCACTGCTGCCAGGGCTCACTGCTGGCCTGGGCTCAGCTGCTCCCCAGCCAGAACACAGTCAGAGATCACACAGGCTGCTCCTTCCCAGTGCTGAGCACAGAGCTCGAGAGATAACATGTGCTATTCCTTTCCTTCATGAGTTCCTGGATGAGTAGGCTTAGTTGGAGGTAGTGACTTGAACAAATATTAATGTTCTAGACATTTTTTGAGGTACTGCCACTGTGATACGTGGGTGAAAGACTGACTGTTATGAACATGTTGATCTGTTTCATAAGATAAAATGTTAAGGATTAAATAAAATATAATGACTTGAGAATATATCATTTGAAACAAATTTCAATAAGTTTTTAGACTTTTTTTTCAGTTTGAAGATCCCAAAATATTCTTTTTTTCCTAGGAGTGTAGAAAACTTTGACTAGCAAATTTAAATCCACTGACTGTGGATTTCCTTTTCTTAATTACCACTCACAGAGCTCAAGGGTTGAAAGAGCACTGTTTGAAGACCACTGGTAGATCTCTCAGCAAGCAAATACTCACCTCAGGCCAGTAAGTCAGGAAGCAGCTGGAGGTAAAGGCAGAGGTGGCAGATTATGTGGGCTCATGTATTTTTTCGTGTTTTTCTTGACCATTGAATTCAAAACTGAGCTGTTTAACTTAGATCTCTAGTCTTATTTATAAGACAGTGCTCTGCAGAGAATAAAGTATGCTTCAGTGCTGGATCCAAATGCCAAATGAATTTAGAAATGGAAATGAGATGTGCAGATGCATCTGTGTTCATAATCCATTCCCATGTTAAGGCAGAGAGAAGGCTGCAGCTCTCTGTTGCCCCCTTGCCTGTCTGAAATCTTCTCCCAGACAGCTCTTCTTGTAATGGAAGATAAGCACCTCCTGAAAGATGAAAGCTGAAGAAAATGGCTTCTCAGAAGAAGAGAGAAAGCTCCCAACCCAGCCCTCAGAAGTGATGAAACATTAAATGAAACATTGACATCTCAAAACCTTGGAAAAAAAAAATGGAATAAGATCAATGAAAATTTTACACCTTCCCACTTTTTATCAATTTTTATATCTCTAAGGTGATTTTTTTCTTGGTTGCTCTAAGCCAAAGTAGAATACTTTTGGTTAACAACTGCAAAAAAGGAACATTTCAGCTGTAAACATGCTGTTGTAGGGCCCAAGTCTTTGGCACACATATGATTTTGAAGTGCTTTCCCTGCTTCTTGAAATGCTTTCCCTGTGTGCAAGTCAGAGACATCTCTTTTAAAATGTACATGAGATAATAAAGTAATAATTTCTAACCTTTGAATCACAGATATTTTATCAAGAACTACAACCTTACATATAACTACATGACACAAATACCTTTACATGTCCAAATATTGAAAAGCAAAAAGAGAAAAATGATGTAGTGAAACAACGTTTTATTATGAAATACAAAGTAAGTCTAAAATGTGTTTCTCTCCTGAGGCTGAGTAATCAAATCATTTTTTTCCTTTCTTGCTTGCTCCTTCCTGCAGTCACTTTCCTGCTTTCCACCACCCCTTAGAGAAAAGTCCAGCCATTTTTCACTGTCAGATGATTCAAGCTTGAATGCAAGAACCTCAAGTTCTTCTGCCTTGAACAGTCTTATTGAAGAGGGACATACAGATGTGGGGCAGATGATTCTCCAAATTTCCCTCAAGCAAGAAATGTCACTGCTTTCTGCCCCTCCCCAGGAAAAACAACAACAACAACAAAAACCCAAAAAAAACCAAACAAAAAAAAAGAAAACAAAAAAATTGCAGCACTTTTCACAATTACTGGATCTTAGCACTCTACTCCTCCATTTCAACCAAATGTTCCTCCAGTCTCTACGCCTGTGAAGACCAGGTACACAAAAAAATATAGGCTCTTAGCTAAGATGTAGTTCTTCAAAACTCATGCTGTGCTGCCACCTAACTGTAGCAAATCCTAGTGTTTCATTGGTAACGGGGTCGGAATTGGATCTGGAGCTTAAGCTCTCTGCTTGTGACTTAGCCACAACTGTCTCCTTTCATAGTTAAAGGAGAGAATCAGACCCTTTAGGGAAGCTTCCATCCCATCCGAAGTCTGATATTTTAAATGGGAGAGAGGAAGATGTTTTAAAAATGCCGAGGAAAAGTATATCACAACTCTTACCAAGCTGCAGTTGTAGTGCATTGGCCAGCTCAGCAGGCTTACAGCTGCTTTTTCAAGGCTTTTGAAGTTTGCAGGAAAACTGAGTTTTGTCAGGATAAGGGCAAAATAAGATGGGTAAAACACTGTGGTAAAATTAGTTAAATCAAAAGTGAAATATTTTCATCTGTGCTGATCACCTGACCAGCAGAATGGGAAACGTGGGCCGTCCATCTACACTAAAAGAGAAGAGATTAATACACTCTGAACCCACCAGTTTCTCTCAATGGCTGTAAAAAGTGAAATGAATTCCCCCTCATTGGGACAGATAGCAAACACTGCACTAGTAACTGTAAATGGTTTTCACATCAAGAATAATAACATCCCTCTAAGAGTGTTATGGGATATAGATTTCAAAGTTTTGTGGTGTGAAATATGTTCATTTGAACATCCGGATAATACTGACCCCAGAAACTGAACTTAAAGAATTCTAAATTTATAAGTTATTAAGAGGCATAGGCTGGCTTATATTTGAAATTCAGTACATGCTGAACACATGCATACATGCAAAAAATCTTCAAAGTCAGGCAGTGAAAATTATGCAAGATTTGGAATGACTTGCAAGGAAAGATTATGGGACCCTAATTGCTTAATGGAAGGACTTATACCTAAAGAGGACAATTCAGCATGATAACTAGTGTAGAAATGGCATACAGAAAAAAATAAACAGTTGCTAGATGCTGGAAAACTCTTGGGAAAGAAACAAGTTAATGTGCACAATACAATTGGCATGGACTTTCTATGTAATCAGGATTATTCCCATGTTATCTTGGTCATCTATGCCAAAGGAATATTTTAGTATACTCATCTTAAAGCAAGACAAATCCCCTGCCAATAGAAAGACCATCCCAAGTCCCCACTTCTCTAATGAAGAAAAAGCTTGTTTCAATTTCTCTATTAAATTTATTGATGGCTCTTCTGTACTCTAAAGCTAAATGATGATACCCCTGACCTGACTGGATACCGCTGTCATGCCTGTGATTTCATGTGCCATTTGTTTTCTAAATTATGGGACATACTGACCATTAAAAACCTTCTCATTTTTGTCTCCATTTTGATTCTATAGCTGTTTGCATTTCCACAGCTATTTTTCTCATCAGTCCTTCAAATGCTCAACAAGTAGGAACTAAGCTACAGTGTATTGTAAACTCATAGCAGCATTTTCATCCCTATTCATCAATGCTGTGCTGCTGCCCCATATCATCTCTCTTCCTTTCTTTTGTTATTTGTTCAATGTCCTTGAAATAGCTAACTCAGCTTTTTTATCATGCTACATTTTCCCTGCATGTTTGCTGGCCACTCAGAAAATCCTTTTTTTGTTTTATAATATTACATACAGCAATACCTAGCCATAAAATCCAGACCATTTTAGACCACCAAACATCCTTCTTAAAGGCTAAATATTCTAACAGAGATGCCCTTTCAACACAATGACAGTTTCTAACAACTTTCAAGAAGGCTTTCCTTTCACTGACATGCAGAGGAAAAATTATAGGAAATCTTAAAAATTATCTCAGTATTAATTACTGTTTGGTAACCCACAAACCTGGTTGAAGGAAAGAAATTTAAACCAAATATGCTAGTTTTTGATAGATAGAGGGGAACGCATACGAAAAATAAAACAAACTGAAGAAGGCAATCACTGGCTGCATTTAAGGAAAGGCCTGTTGTGGAAAAAGACTAATGTCCAACATGGCCCTGCTTGGTGAAACAGCCAGAGCATTATGGTGTAAGGGATGCGACTCACCTCTGTGTCAGGACAGATCAGAAACTTGATAATTTCTTCATGATTTTCATTTCAGGAGGGGTAAGAATTTTTTCACAAGGAAATGTTGGAATAATTATTTCAGCTTTCTAAGTTTCTTTTAATAATGCAAAAATAGCTTTTGTTCAATCAAGTAATCAAGTTTTATTTTTGTTTACTAATTTTCTTTAATTTCAATTTCAACAATGTAAATTTTAATATAAACATTATATCACCACACAAATACACATACATAGGATATTTGTTGCAACCTTCCACATCACTGAATCTAGTTTTATTTGTCTGAAAGGAGATTGTACATACATATTTCTATATGAATTCTTTTAAAGTTTTCTCATACATTTTTATTGTTATCTTTGTTCCAGTTGAGAATGAAAATAAGTTCAGAAATGTCAGGATTTCCCCTCTGAGACAAAGACTGGTTTTCAACCGCCTATTTACTTGCTAGCAGTCTATCATCTACTAGCAGTCTCCCAAGGCTAGAAAATGCATCAGAAGAACCATTTAAATACATAGATGGGTATTTAACCAAGAAATGGATAGAATCAGGTTGTGATCAACATAGTGCTGCCATGAAATCCTTTCATACTTAATAGTATTTATACAATTAATTAGTACTGCTGTAAAATAAAAAAAAGAAAGACATTAGACTACAAATTAAACACTTACGATTTCATTTTGCTCCAAGGTACTTAACTCATTCCTGTCACCTTTAACAGGAATTGCTTCTATTAACAAGCACCATAAACAAGCAAAACAAAAACCAGATTGAAAATGGATGCTTGTGTAATTTTGCTAATGGTTTGCAAACAGCCTAGGCAATATTTGACACGATAAATGCTATGCTGTTCTATGTGTGTAGGTAACTGAGAATCATCAGTGTTGCTTGATAATTCAGAAAGAATTAGTGATCAGGAACCCTCAGCAAAATACTGAGTACCAGTTCAAGGGCTTATCCTAAGTACTTTTCATCTTCTCTTAGACTATTTCTCTGTGTGTACAGAAGTTAGGCTTGCAATCACTGAGGTCCTCATTTCTGATAAATAGGGAAGCAGATCAGAAATATTCTAAAGACTTCATCCTTTTTATTCCTTTATATTTTGGCTTCCCTAAATTATTTCTCTTGGCTGAGAGAAAAGAAGGGTACAATAGAAATAAAATTGAATGGGAACATGTTATTGCCCAACACAAAGGTTCATGCTCATCTGGATTAATATATTACCATTGGTAACTCATTTTAAATACAGGATATGAGAAAAACAAGATTTGGAAGAAGAAAACTACAGGGGCTTAGTGAAAAAAAAAAAGTGTAACAATTTGAGCTTTGTTTTTGTCTGAAAATCAAATACAAACACCTAATGAATGGCACAGAATAGATTTTTAAAGCTCGAACCTCTGTGAATGTCTTCATAAAAACAGACCCATGGGACTGTGGTCTCTGGGGCTCAATTCCACACATAAGCACCTGGAGCACATGAAGTGTCCTGAGACTTCTGAGGCACACACAGGGCTGGCAGATATCAGGCACCTACAGCTGGCCCAGGCCCTTTGGGGAAGCAGCCAGAGGCCAGGGCCAACACCAAGGGATGTCTTGGATGGTGCCAGGGGGCTATTTAGCTAAGTCAGTGCAGTCCTGGCTCTGGTACAGAACAACCTGTATGGACAAAAGTTCTTCCTCACTTTCTATCTGTATGGGTTTGTCTCCTGGCCAGTATAAGGACCTAGTGGTCTTCCCACAAAATCTTCTAAAGCCATACTATTCTGAAAACCACCCAAGTGCTTTTCAGGGGAACCAACATATTTTAGCTGCTGTCATCCTTTGGTTCATGTGCCTGCCCCTGAACACCACCATAAACATACCCTGTGTCATCTGTGTTACACAGGTATTACCCAGATAAAACACAATTAATCCCACCAAAAAGTTCCAAGTTAGATATAATTTTCCTAATTAAACTAGTGGGTTGGTACCTACTATCATTCTTCCCATATGTATATCCTGCAATTGAATTACCTGTGTCATTCTATAATGGTCTCAATAAATTAGAAAAGCCTGGAAGTTCTTTAAATGATATATGTTCCAATAAGACAACATGAAATTAGGGAGTCATGATTAGATCATTTTCCCAGGTTTCTTGCTTGAAATTCTTGATTAAGAAATGTTGCCTATAAGTTCAATAAGATCAGAGATAATGACCACAATTAATAGTTGTATTAAGAATGTTGAATTTATGAACTACAAAATTGGGCTCATTCCCAGTTAGTAGCTGTGGTGCAAACCATCCTGACTAAGCAATTCTCAGGGTATTTCAACAGAACTTGGAATAAATATATCATTCTTCATTTACTAACTTTACCTATTTCAAATGATCATGTACAGCTGCTAACACATGCCCTTCAAAAGAAAAAGATCAGCAAAGGTCTAGTAAAATATATGCAACATTTTAATAAGATGAGAGTAGGTCTGTTCTGTCCTACCGTTGCATTTAGACATTGATTTTCTCTAGCGAAATTTAGACCAAGTCCTCTGAACTAACTTTGGTCAATCTTTTCTCATGCTCTACATGTATGTATAAAACATGATAATTGATAGCTGTAAGTATTTGAACTTTTCTGGAAACTCTTCACCACCTGAAACGCTAGGAACTACCAAACTAGATCTCCCTTATAATTCCTAATCTAATCCTAACTCACAAGACTGAACTGAATTAATGGTTTATCAGAAACCTTGAAATATAAAAATTCATCAGATACAGAATATACTTGTCAAAATCTCTATAGAATACAGAACTGGAAATTGTTTCTCCTTCTCTACTTTTTCTCTACAACTACAATCTCAATTATTCCTCTTCCTGAACAATGCAATGCTGAATTAGAAACCTCAAGAATGAGGGTAGTTGTAATTAAATGTCATTAAGTACCTTCATTAAATTAAGAGTATAGATCAGAACATCTGTGCTTGAAACATGGATCATGTAGAATTCATAAAGCTTAAGATAATCTTTGACACAAGATTAGGACATACTGTATGGACTTTTTAAATTTTTTTTTTTTAGTTTTTTTTCCTTTACATTTTGGTGAAGGTGACAAATATATTGTTTAAATAAAATTCATCTCTTTGCATATTAAGCATAAACTATTTTTAATGAAATTAGCTTCATTCCTCATTGTGGTCTGTTATTAAATGAAAAATTATATATTAAGCATCCGCCAAGACTGGCTCCCACATAATCCTTGAATCACGGATCAGTTGTATATTAGCTAAGCTCTGGAAGCATTGTTTCACAATAGCACACTTGTGTGCCAGCAGAGCTTTACCTCTGAGAGTACGTCACATGAATATTAAATTGAATTGTCTTCCTGCCTGTGCAAGGTATAGCAGCACACTATACAAGCAGTGTACTTGAGTCACAATTTCCCACTTCTAAATCTGGACAATAGCAATCAAATAAATAACTTGATGAAAGCACTGGAGGGCCTTCAGTAGCTGGATTCCTGATTGTTTGGGACAAAATGAAAACACAGCCCGATCAAAGAAGAGCCTCAGAGACATTTCATCTCTGACAGCTCAGGACTCAGCAGACAGGTTTTTGAGAAGAGGTGGCCTTGACCTTCTCTAAGTCTCCTGTCAAAATAACTGATTGGTTTTCATATAGACTGTCCATCACATTTAACCCAGCAGGATGCGGTGGAGTTCAAGGTAGGGAGCCAGTTGGAACAAATATGCAGCACAGAAAAAGAGAGCATGAAATTGAGGGGTTTAGGGCAGCAATCTAACACTCAGCAATTCCCAGGAACCTCTTATCTCAGCAAGCTGTGAAGAATTTAGTTTCTCATTTGTTTCAGCCTTCCAAAGACATCTTGTTGGCAGAAACAGTTTCCAGATGAGTCTGCCAGGTCCACATCAGTACTGGATAGTTTTCAGCTGTGAACAATACAGCAAAATACAACAGTCTGTGACTGCACAAACCCCCCTTTCACTGAAGGCTTTTACTGTACTGGAAGATTTTCTGTTAGATCAATTTGGACTCACTTTTCCCTCTTGTCCCAGAAGTGGAACATCTGCAGTAAAGGAAGCATTTTGCTAACTCAGCCTGTTGTGAATACTTTTTTTGGCATACTTTACTGGTTTTTTTCTATTCTTACTTGCCAAATTCAAAGTGTTTTGAAGCAGTTATACTCTTTCTGTTGTTCTGCAACTTTGTCCACTTAGTTTTTGTTACACTCTACAAAAAGAAAATGTCTGCAGTCATAAATAGACTATCACACAGCTTTCAGAATCTCTATAGCCTTCATCTGGACTGGTCTCGTACAAAAATATAAATTCTAAAAGACAAGTTCAAATCACTAACATAATTCATATAGACTCTCCAAAGACATCTGTGATTAACACAATAAATTATATGTTTTTTCTTGAGAAGTAGAGATAATTTTGAAGAGCACAAAAAAAAAAAACCAAACTGAAAGTCTGCAGTTACACTCTTTTCAGTATTCCCCTTTCACCTTCAAATAAAACCATGCTACAAACATTAGCATGTGTTTTATTATACATTGTATAGTGTAAGAGTACAGAGTAATTTCCACAATTTCCACACACCCTTCTGTACATGTATGCTCATGTCTGTAGGTAAACACACCTCTTACATTCATGGAGCAAATGAGAAACCAATCTCCTCTGGCCACATTAGATCTAAGGTGAGATTCCTGAAACTGTTAAAATAGCACACTTTTGCACCATACTGTACATCCAACCCTTTTGCCTTTGCTTGTTCAAAAGGTATGAATAACCATAAAGCATCAAAAAGACATTAGAAACCATCCTTCCTTTGGGTTATGGCATGGGCATATGCAGAAGTGGCTCTTTTGTGCCACTCTCTGTTACTGAGAGTTCTCTACTCTGTCAATAGTAAGATAAACAGCATTTCCAAAGGTTCCATTGGGTCAGATGTCCTAGAGAAAGTCAAAGATCAGAAGCCTTCAGATTACAGAGTCCACACACTAACATCAGAACAGGAGTGGACAGAGAATTTCAGATTCAAAGTAAAGGCCCTCTTGGATAAGGTGTTCCAATGGTCTAGCAGCTGTTTTAGTATGCATGATGTGCATAGATATACAGAAAACCAAACACATACTGATTGTTGCATTACACACATAAAAGAGATTTTTTTTTTCCAAATACCTGTCAATCTTTTTTCTCCAGTTATAGTGACCCTTTCATTGTAAATCCAAGCAGAATCAGTACTAAAGGTATGAATGCAGAGCAGTCTATGGGGATGCAAATAAGTTGCTTAGAATTCAGTATCACAAAATTGTCAATTTCTGAAACCTGTTAAAAGATCCAAGAGTGAGTACAAAGGACAGTGTTAGGTTATAATGGAAATTTGTCGGTCCTTTGTAATTCACATAAAATGCTGTCCTGAAATGCATCACAGAAGACATCTTTAATATATGATATGAAAAATTTATGGAATGGGTGGGTGAATGAGTGCTGCAATTCATTGCCAGTCATTCAGACATGATGGTGATAAAGGTCTGTAAGTGTCAAGACGGATACTTAGCTCTTAATTGTGGGGATAATTCAAATTTAGGGAAGAGGTGTGGGTCAGTTCTTCTGTTCCAAAATGAAAGACTTACTTCTAATTGAAAGCAACACTAATTAAGATAAAGGGCAGGACATTAACACTCAGTATTAACATTATGAGCCCCACCAGCAATATGCCTCACCTCTGATGTGAGGAGTTATTTATGGTGCCTCTGGTGCAGCAGAGCTCTCCCTCACATACACATCAGGTACCAGGTTCCAATGTACACAGCTTCAGTGAGGGAGTTAAAGAAGAAAATTACAGCTGGGGAGGGGTCTCTGTGCAGTGGGAACAAACTGGACAGAAAACAGCTGGGCAGGTTTCTCTGTCATTCATGAAATCAAGCACTGCCCTCATGCTTGACAGCATTCAGGTTTCTCTGGATTTCACAGATCATGTCTAAAGGGAGAGGATGGCACTTAAGCCCTCCACTCCCTGGTGACTTCCAATCATTCCTCACCTTGCTCTTGTTTGCAGAGAAGACACCTCTGTAGGTGGCCAGAAAGCCACAGCACCTTTCAGTCAGAGCCCTGGAGAGGGTCAGGTGGGTGAAGCATCAGGGAAGCACTGAAGCAGTCACACACTGCTGTGGTCTTGCTGGCCTATTGTCCCATTGAAACTTTGGAAAAGTCTCCAGGCTTCACAGACCAGCCAAACTATTATTTGAATTACAGGACTGACAGCTTGAATTAAGAACAAAAGTCCTTCTAGTGCTTTCTATTATAGCTCTGCTGTTTTCATATATTGAGGCCAAGTGAAATCAATGCTGTACTCCTACAAAACCCAAGCAGTTATTTCCTTTTAAATTCTATTAACAAAGATATTACCTCTCACTTAACCAAGTAGAGCAGCAAACATAGTGTAACATTTCCACAAGTGAAAATTAAATTAAAAGCTATGCTAATGATAAGTTATTTAACACGGTGGAATATCTTTTCCTAGAAACAGGGACTCCTGTCAGTGTCCCAAATTGTGTCCCAAATGCTATTCCTATTCCCATCTTTCAGTTTGCAAGATGAATCACTCATGTCTGCTTAAAAGCTAATATTAATTCCTTTATGGTCCCACATGCTTCTGTAGTTGTATGCCTTATTGATGGTGAACAAAGTTCAGATTTGTTCTTGGATAAAGGGGGCTTGGAAGATAATAGAGCAAAGAAGAAACTGTGCATGATGATGCAGGTTGCATTAATATGTCCTTTGAGCACAATCATCTTTGCAGAGATGATTTTTCAACTTCCAAGAGCAGCAGAGGTGAGCTCAGGTGACCATTTTTATTGAGAATTATGTTTTTCTTAATCCCATCTCTGACCTAATATGGTGCTTCACAACAGTGTGGTCAAGCCATGCAAACTTGCTTCTTCACCATGAGGCAGGAAGATCTAAATCTTTTGTGATTCTCTAAACTGACTTGACTTTTTAAGAGGCATGTAGCGACAGGCTTGGTAACATTTTTGATATTTTCAAGCATAACAGACAAATAAAATCTTAGCTGAAATAACTTGATCAAAAAAAGCAAATTAATAGCAATATTTTGTTTAAGTTTTCTGGTAGGGACCTTATGAAAATCCAGCTAAAATGTTTTCCATTGCTATAAATGTTTCCAGCTGTCTGAGCCTGACAGTACTGTTCTGAACATTGATATATACAACTTGAGGTATTGGTTTCAATACCCACATTTGCTTAGATCTGGAGTAATGAAAGTGTTCTAGGAACCATTTTTTAAAAGCAAAAGAATCTGTCCAACTCTCGGAAAATATAGAGCTTCATATGCTGTCACACCTGTCTGTGCTTCACTGCACTGTTTGATAAAATGGTAAACTTTCATGCCCAAATTTTCCAGTGGAATGAAGTTCAATAGATCACCTGAAGAACCAGTGCAAAAAAAATTAGCTCTTAGGTACAAGTAGTCAGAGCAAAAGTATTCCATTCTCTAAAAGGGGTTTTCTAGCTTTATCTGAGCCTGTGGATTTTATTTATCCATCACTGGAGTATTTTTACCACCTGTGCTAGAGAGAGAGTTAAATAGATCCTTTTGATTGTCCCTTCCAGCCATGAACATCTACCTGCATATAATAAAATTGCTAATATAGAAGTACATAGGGAAATACTTCTCCAGTGCTCAGATCTCAAAACATATCATGGAAAAAAATTAAAGCAATTGATCAGCCTTTCTTTCCAAGCATTTTTCTACACACTGCACTTTTCTGCTCTACAGCACTGCTCTAACAGAAAGGATGGGGTTTCCCTTCCAGTAGGTCATATAATGTAGTATGTATGGGATGCTTCTGGAAAGAAAACAAATAAAAAATACAGTGCTTTTTAGACTGAAATTTTGAAATTTTCTCCAACAGAGGAGGTAGTTGAACTTTGACATTCCATTCCTCCATTTTTGGAGGAATGCTTTATCTCCCATAGGGTGCTATGCAAATAATAGAACAGGTTGCAAGAGACAGCAATAAATCTGTTAACAAATAAGGAAATCTGTTAACAAATAAGCACTGGTGGTTTTCTCTGAAAAAACTTTCCCAAGTGAGTTTGCATACTTTCTTGCCATCCTCAGAGAAGAGTCCAGGAAAGGAGGAAAGTAAGAGCCAACTTTATCACTCACCACTGCAGACACAATCCTCAGGAGAAGGTGAGCTGCTTAACTCCTAGCTGACCAAAACCCTTCTTGTGCCAAGTCCCACACAGGGGCAGTGGGTCTCCCTAGACCAGATGTAGCTCATGTTGATGCCTTTACTGACAGACTTTTTTCCTGGTGGGGAAAAACAAGGGTTTTCTGAGTTCTCTGTAGTGGTTATAAGATGCTGACAGAAATGTAAAACAGACCAGGTCTCCTCTCCAGGGTGACCAGTGCTAGATGTCTCTCTGAGCAGTCTTTGAATGGTACTTAAATTCCTGAGGATGCATCTGTCCTCTTGCCAAATTGCTCTGTGATTACTTTTGGAGCTCTGTGTTCTTTTATAACAGGTGTGAGAAATAAGTAGGTAATGTTTCAAAACACACTGAAAGTAAGGTAAGTTTAGAAAATCAAAGCTATTAAGTTGTGTTGTTACTGTTCTACCCTCAAAGCCTTTTTCTAAAATCTGTTTCTGATCAGTGACCACACAGATGAATACAGAGCTTTTTTTTTCCTCTGGTAAAGCCACAGTCATTCATTTCTAACTAATGGCATAGGAGACCATCTCAGAGGTGGATGTGATAGCATTAGACAATTTGTCAAATATTAATGAGAACAACCAAAATATTTTTTCTTGGCCAACAAATTACTGTATAAGAAAGAAAAGGTGCAAAATAGTACTCAGGATTTGCACAAGATCTGGACTAAACAGATACATTTCCATTGACTTGAACAGGTTTTGTATTCAGCCAATTTGATTCTATTTGCTTTCAGTAAAATAATACAACATAGCAGTGGTTCCTGTGACATTTTTCTTTTCGTACTGTCCATAAGCCTCCTAAAAAACAGATCTTTAAACATATTAAGTGAGAATTTTGTACCTGTCTGAACTATATTGTTTGTCCTGAATTAGCTGACCTTACAGTCTCTATTTCCCACTCATGAAAGTCCACTGCAATGGGCAGAATAAACTCAGAAAGATACTTTTTATCTCTTGTGGAATGAATTCTAGTTGGCAGGCAAAATTTAAATTTCAGGATTGCAATATTTTGCTGATCAAGAAAAGAGATAATTTCTCCTGTCAATTGTATCTGATTGTGTCTCAGCCGAAATGAGGAATGAAGTCATTCTGAACATTGTGATAATAAGTAATATCAATCAGGAAGGAATAATTACAAAGAAATAGAAGTAAATTAGTTTTGCCTCCTGACAGCACTGAAGTGAGAAATGAGTACACAGGAAAGGGTGCACAATAGGTATGAGAAGAGTATTTGAGTGGAACGGGAATGCACTTGGAATGTAAAAAAGAAATAAAAGTTCAGAGGCAAGTTTTGAAAGAAAAATGGGGGGGTTTCCAATTAAATTTTGTTTCACTGCTGGACAAACTGAGTGTTTATCCAGAAGAAAGGGGCTTTATATGATTTTAGATTCAATTACATTTACTTTGACCTTTTTTTTTTCCCAATGGAGCTTTGTTGGCTTAGGAATTTGCCTTTTGTTTCTCAATAAGGGTGGTGTGAAGGTTAAAAATCTGTGTCCTATTTCAAAGATTTGTGGGCAGTCCCAGTTAATAATAAGTAACTTCCACAGCTCTACCTATGACATGACTGCCTATTCACATCATCTATCTAATATTAGCAGGTCATTGATGTGTAGACAGAAAGGACACAAGAGGAATAATCCTGGGCCCCCCTGAAGTCAATACATATTTTAACACTGACATCAATGGAATAATTTCTGCAGACTGAGACAAGATTGTGGAGACTTTCTGACTTCTTAAAACTATAGCTAGCACTGTCATGCTAGAGTTTCTTCACCAAAAGTATCTTGGGCTATCCTGCAAAATTTCACATTTAATTTTATGAATTTCAGGAATAATTGCAAATACATTTTGTTCACCAACAAGCTCCATTGCACTAAGAAAGCAAACACCTCCCTCATATAAGATGCATGTCATACCTTCTATACCAAATTGCCTATATTGATTTTTCTATAGAGACTAGGAAAGGTAGGACTTGGAATCCCCAGACAGATGGAAATGAAGCAGCTATCTCTCAGGAAATCTGTTAACAGAAAATCTGCATGAGGAGATGAAATTAATTAGGACAAGAGCTTTACTTCATACAAGTAACTGCTTTGATTTACACCATCTAAAGCATATCACTTCAAAATTCAGTCAATAGTGTTTGAGCTGATGATTTCTCATGGAAAATGTTACCAATTTCTATGCATCCATTTTAAAAGTGCCATACCACATAAAAATAATAAAAAAATAGATAAATTATGCCAACATTGTCAGAAAGAAATTCAGGAAAGTACAGATGGTAAAAGCTGTAATCCAAGGATCAGATCAATTTTGTGCATACGAAAAATCATTCTCAAAATCAGGCTCTACCTTTACTGAAACACAGAGTTAATAAGTTTTTTGGAAGATTACTGCTGTTAAATATGTCAAAAAACCTCTCTGTTTCAATAGAGATTTTTAGAGAATTTTAAAACTAATTACTAATAAAAAATGTCTGATGGAATTAAGGAAGGGGAGATTCTTGGTTAATGTATTCTGAAGTTTGTGACTTCAGAACTTTAAAGATGAATTTACAAAGCATTTAAAAATAGGGCTTATAAAAACGTTGAGTAGATCAGACAACCACATTTCCATCAATGTTCTCTGAAATAAGGTTCCATTAACTTCAGAAAAACAGCTCCTAGATCAATTAGGTGTTTTTTGAAAATAGGACATTCTATCTCATCAGCAGTTCAAAGCTTGACAGAATAAAATAATGCCAAGTGTCTCTTTCCTTATCTTTTAAAAATCTACTTCTAGAAACTATGACCTTCAATCCCCTAATGACATCAATTCTCATTACCCCAAGCCATATTTACAGCCTAAACTGAAAGCTGTAAGCTTAGGATAATATTGTTTTTTCCTCCTTACTGTTTCCTTTTCTTTCAAAAAAGGGGGAAAAATTCTTAAGTCTAATAATTTCTTAATACAGACAAAAGTAACTAATAAATTTGAAATTTATTAGTAGTCAGTCAAAGATTGTCTCAATAAAATATTATTTACAAAATTTTTAATGTTAGAAAGGGTGTCAATTTTTCAGTATATTCATCAGAGACAAAAACATCTGCTTAGTTATTTTCTTTCTTTTAGTAAGCAAAAGGTTAAAGAAATAAGTGAAACAATATCACTAGCAAAAAAGTTTGGCACAACCAGTGATTTAGCTCTATATCCAAATAGAACTAAAAGATGTGAGAGACATTAGACAAGCAAAAACAACAATTAGACTACTTGGGGAGTGGTAAGTGTTCTAATTTCACATTTATCTGTAATTTGTTGCAGTATTGTCTAACAGTTAAATAATTTTTCTCTGAAAAATATGGATGCACCATGCTACTCCCTTAAGAATTCAGAAACTTGTCAAATGGGTATGAAAACACATTTGAACAAGAGACAGAATTAAATATTTAAGCACTCATCCATTTCTCACTATATCCATCCTATGACCATGGCCCATCCACTCTTCACTTTGCCTAGCTCATTTTACCTTGACAACTCCATTTCTTTCCTATGTGGTTAATAGAATTTTAACTTGAGATAATTGAGTTCTGTAATTAACATTCCAGACCTCTGTACTAACAAGAACTTGAAACACAGGAGAAAACCAATTTTTTTTTTGTCTTTGGTAATCACTTCTGGCAAATGATAGTCCCAAACTAAAGAAGGAGGGGGGATAAAAATTAAAAAGTGATAGGAAGAGTAGAGGTATTGGAAATCTTACCTCTTACTCTGAGTAAACTTACTTTATCCTTTTTAAAAATAGTGATTTTTTTTTCAGATTGGTCTTACTTATTTTGCTTTATCTTTAAATTTCCACAGAGACAAAGTTCATTTAGATTTGACAATTTGAGGGTTTTCCTCACTCTAGAAAAACACATTATTGATTCATATTATAATTATTTCATAGAAGTAGGAAAGCATTTTAAACAGTCAAGATAAATGAGCAAAGATTCTCACTTTTGCATTAACTGCAAAAATATTGAGGCAGAGATAATAGCAATAACGTTAGTTTTAAAAAGGAATCTTTAAAGACCCAAGGCGTGAAGTTGTGTCAGGTTTAGGTTAGATATGAGAGAAAGTTTCTTCACCCAGGGGGTGGCTGGGCACTGGAACAGGCTCCCCAGAGAAGTGGACACAGCACCAAGCCTGACAGAGTTCCAGAAGCATTTGGAAAATGCTCTCAGGCACGTGGAGTGATTATTGGGGATGGTGCTGTGCAGGGTCAGGAGCTGGACTCCATCCTTGTGGGTCCCTCCCAACTCAGCTTATTCTGTGATTCTGCAAATAGAAAGAGTTCATTTAAAATTTTTATTATAGACAGAAAAACATTAGATATTTTTGGAAACCATGTTTTCTGTCAATTTAAAATCAATCCCCACAAAATTCGCTATCTATTTTTGCTAGCCACAGTACTAAACTGTTGCAATAATGTACTAGTGCCATAAAAATTTAGATGCAAAAACACTGGAACTGCCTTATTGTTATGTCTTGGGCTTAGATTTCATTTAGCCCACAGAATGGCAATGTGCAACTTCTCCACGCTGGGTACAGGAGTCAGATGCACTCATGTACTTGTTTGTGCAGACACTCTCCGATTTTGCAGCTCAGTGGCTCATGCAAGAAGAAGGGCTGCCTGCAGCTCAATTATTCAACCATGAGCCTCTCAGCAGAGATGAGAGGTCCCTCTCACACCTGCATGGAGGGCTCATTGCTCTAGTACACACAAGCACTTGCTGAGTTTAAGCCATAAAAGAAGATGGTAGCAAATCCTCAGCCTGCAGAGGCTGTGACTCCCAATCTCATTCTTCAATCAGACATCAGCTCCTTCATTTCTTGATAATATTTGGCTTTATGATCATCTTCTGTGGAAATATTGGTCACTGTTCAGCAGCCAGATAGTCTCCTGGTCCCATGCCTCTTCCTCATGATCCCTTTGTATGATGATAGAAACCTTCTCATAAAAAACCCAACTAAGCTTCCAAAGAAAGTAAAAGATACCGATTAACAAAAATGTTGTTGCCATAATCATAATTGGCCAGAGGTTAATTTTGTGTATAGGACTAAAGAAGCAAGTTCCTACAGTTAGTTACTGCCCCATGTTACCAGGCAGGATATTTCTGTACCCACAGACGGCAGAGCGACCCTCCGTGCACTTCAGCATTGCCCACCACAAATGGAAGCTGCACTCAGTGCTCTAAACAGGGAGTGTATGAATCACAAATTTTACTCTTTCCTACAAGACTAAAGAGGTTTTGCTGCCTTCCTTATCTGCCAGTACTAACTGATATGGCCCAACAGAAAGCAAGCCTATGACCCCTCCAAAACCCTTAAACAAGGACATGCTATAATGTATCTCCCTGGCTTGCAATTATTGGAAATGCTTATCTCTATAAGACTGTCTGAAAAGGAAAAAGTTTCCTTTCTTTCTCTTTGCCACTAGCATTCCTTTCCAAACATAAATACACACCTGAGTCTCAGTCATAAAAAACCAGATGTTCCAAGCAAAGAAATATCACTCCAGCTGCTTTATGAAATGTCATTTGCCCATGTGCTATTTTGGCTCTGTGGATAGCTTTGTCACTTAGGGAGAAAAAGACTGTGAGTTCTGTCCCAGAGAGCTGTGTGATTACAATGCAGAGTGCTGGTCAATATTTACATCCCTAAATGAACACACATCGCAGACTAACCAGCCCTAATACAAATCCAAACACCTATGGAAGACATCATTGAGGAGATAACAACCAGGACACTGCCTTGAATAAAATTCCTACTGCACAAATGAGCAATTCACTGTTGTATAAACACCTCTGAGATTCAGAGAAAGGAAATTACTGGTTCACAAATTACCATGAGTCTGTTAGAGAGCTAATATTGTGCTCTTCCCCATCAGTTACAAATAAAGTCAGCAATGTGTTCATTAAAAAACAACAACAAAAATAGAGTCAACAAAATTTTGACCAATAACTCCTGCTTTGTACCCAACGAAATTCTGACTGGGGGTATTTCAGGCTGATTAACTAGACATGCTACATGTGGGTCCAATACTCAAAATTTGTGGGAACAGCAAAAATGACATCCCCCTTGACGGTGCTAGCAGGAGATTGGAAGGAGGTTCATGGTGCATGAAAGAAGAAAAAGAGGATGTAGGATGACAAAGGGTGTTGAGAGGTAAAAGGGGGGTGCAGGCAGGGGTTACTGGGCTGGGATTAATGGATGGAAGGCCCACCCCCTCTCCTTTGTTTGTGTAAAAGCGTGCATGCCACCAGAGAGGGGAAATTTTACACACCAACAATTTCATCAACAGGTGTGTTATAATTACATGTCAGAGCAAGGTGACATCATCAGCCAGCCAATGCCAGCTGCTAATTATGGTGTCACTGGAGTTCTGCTGCAGGTATTTACAGCCTGCTCCTTCACAGGCACTGCACCATGAATTATTCATGAAACAGCCACCTCTGTTTGATTAGTTAAACAGCTTTCACAATACACAAACCCAAGCTTAAAAGTGGATTTTGCCAGACCTCATTTAAGCTGTCATATAAATCTACCTTTTCAATTTATGAATAAGCAGCCCATCAGTTTATCTTTTCTTTTCATGATGTACAAACCAAAGAAATTGGCATAGGAAAGATTTTCTTTCCTGATACTTCTTTGCCTTTGCAAGCTAGTCTCTGAAAAAAGTAAAAATTGTCAAAATGAATACATCTTTTGCACTTCTCAAATACTATCTGCCTGCTGAATAAAGATTTTCTGATTTATTACAGAAATGTATTGACGCAAGGTGAGAGAAAAGAAAATAATGGGAGACATTTGTATGCTTTGGTAAAGTCAATTTAATTAGCATGTGAACCACACAGATAAGTATCATCACTTCCTAATGTACTCAGTCTGGACACCAATCACACCAAACAAGGCAAGCTATTCAAGCAAAGCCATTTGTCACAAAGAGAAATAAAAAAAAAAAAAAAAAGCCTACAAAACACCATCCAAAGCCAAATATAGCAAACTCAGCCTACTCTATTATTGTTCATTATAGCCATTGCTGAGGGCAAATGAAGCTATTTAGTTTAATCGGCCTTTTACAAAAATGTACTTATTCTTATAACCAGACTGAACAAATCATGTAATTTACATTACTGTCCTGAATACAAAACAAGTAAAAACTTTACAAATTTAAGCTATGAATCCATTTGCTTCTTTTTACTTATTCTAGTCATGCATACAAAGGAGAGGTTAAATTTACATTAGCTTAGAGACTCACCTCATCATTTCTTTTTATCAGGCTGCTTTCCACAAACCTGTCTACTTTTAGTCAGGAAAGAGACAATCCTTTGTTACACATCCTGGCCCAGGATTTTATTGAAAGTGAAAAATTCTCTCACAAAAGAAGGTTTCACATCAAGACCTTTTTTTTTTTCTTGACAGAAAAAAAGCAAAAAATAAAAATCTATTATTTAAAAATATACTATCATTTACTGAGTTGCACACAAGCGTTTCATTGTAATTTTATTCAACAAGAAAAATTTTCATTACCAACACTTTCTACCTCATATTTGGGCAGGTTAAAATCTCCTTCCTAAACCAAGCTACCTGTGTGTCATGTAGAGGTGGTGCTTTAGTTACACAATATTCCCAGTCCCTCAGCCAGCTAATTAACCTCTCCTACAGTGCACCTTGCTTACTTCCTACATTATCATGATGTTCACTTAAGAAGATGTAAGTATTTATATTGATTAAAAACTAGTATTATTCTCAGACCAGGAAATTTGAAAGATTTGTTTGACTTCTATGCTGTTCCAGTACAAGTATTATGTTTCCCACCAAGGGAAAAAAAAAATCAAGGTCAGTGTTCTTTGGGGAAAATGTTTCATAAGTAATTTTCAATCACCCTGCAATAACAGTAACAATGGCAAGAAAAACAATAAATACCATAAATCTTATATAGTGCTATAAAATTATGACAAAACTTTTATTTCCCATAAATAAGCAATACTAAATGGGGGGAAAAAACTTTAGTGTTCTAAACTTTGGAAAGCATACTCAGGGCTGGTCACAAAACATCTTTGTCCTCCCTAAGAGTCTGGCTTGTAACTTTAGTAAGAGAAGTCCCAAAGATTTACAGGAATTGAAGGGAAGCTGAAGACCTACAAAAGAGTTCAAAGATAAAGGATTCTCCATGTTCTTAATCAAACACCGTGATTCTTCCTTCAAAACATAGTTGAAATTCCTTCTTCTCCAAGATCACCTAGCCTAAGTGTTCAGTTGTGAAGTTTAGACATGGAAGGGTTAACTGGCCTTTACACTTCATACCATCTGGCCTTCCACCCTTAGGAATGCACTCTACACTTGATACTGGTAATTGTTAAGGCTTATTTCTGTCCTATCCCTAAATGAATGAATGAAAACCCTTTTGAAATGGAGCAATGCGGCACTAAATCAGGTTAGATCTTTTAAACCTTCAGAAAATATTAAAAACTGGTCACACTTCTAAATTTTTTGCACCTGTTCAATATCACATTTCTCTTCCAGGGTGGTTTTTTGTTGTTGTTGTTTTTGGTTTTGCCTTTTTTTTTTTTGATGTGCTTTCCTAAGAATCTGTCTGGAGTAATTATTCATTTACTTGGACAAAGAGATGACCTAGAGTAAGATGAGATATTTTAATTGCCTCAGAGAAAAACAAGTGTTGCTGTTCAGTTGTCATTGTAAATGTTCATTCACTTGTAAATACATTTTTGTACAATTATTGTTAGCTAAAGGCAATAACTTTGTTTTCTGGGTATTGAACAAAGGCATCTGCCTCGGTACAGCATCTAATCGAAGTCTAGGTCAAAGAGCTCTCTTTTTAAAATACCCTCCAGCATCATCCTTTCTTTACCTCAGAACCTCTCATTAAGAGCAATCCAAAGATTGCCTAAGAGAATTGCATTAGGGACCCTGATTACTGAAGAGACCTCACATCTAGAGTTTATAAATGCATTAGTGATGCTTCTTTATAAAGAGAGAAAAGGCTAAAAATAGACAAATAAGAAGAAGCTGGTCAGAGAAAAGGAGCAGTATAGGACTTGACATCAGGCTGTGAAAACTGTTGACTTTCAGTGTGAAGCTGCAAATTAAAAATAATTTATCAAAAGCAATCTCAGTTCTATGCTGTGTAAAACTTTGGAATTTTTTCAGGAGTTTTTGTCTTTCAAAACTGTCCTTTTATTGGTGAGCTCTGGCTGTTCTCTGGGAGTGATTTCAGACAGTCTATCCCCCCTGCCCCATGCCCTGCCAGCACACATCACTTGCTCTGGTGAGATGGGTCCATGCTGCACAGCCCAATGGCACTGTGCAGGCACTTGAGGACAGCCAGCTCTCAAGCTGTCTCCAGAAGTCATTGATTTTTTGGTCATTTTAGAGCCCACCCAGTTCTCACACCTCACACTGGGGTACAGCTTTAAGACAGATGCAGTGCACAAGGGCATGCAGGTATCTGCTGGGTGACATCAACACAAAGCATGAGCATGAGAAGGAAGGAAAAGCAGAGAAAAAACATTAACTGACTGCAGCCCATTTCCTGTTCTCCTGTGCCACTTGAGAGTGAAGTTGAGCCTGGGAAGTAGGGAAAATGTGGTGGTTTTTGAGAGTTTTTCTTGTTATCCTCCTGTGATTAATTGTCAACACATTAAATTGATTTTCCCCAAACAGAGTCTGTTTTGCCTGCAATACTACTGATGAGCAATGTGTCCTTTACCTTGGCCCACTGCATTTTCATTTTATTTTTTTCCCCCAATCCTGTTGAGAAAGTGGAGTGGTCGAGCAGCTTGGTGTGCACCTGGCAGGCAGCAAATAGATATTGCATTCCTGTGGGTTGCTTTACATAGGAGCAAACATCCTTTTTTTCTTTTTTTTTGTGTTGTGATAGCTTGAGTGCTCTGTATGGGCAAAGCAGCTACAATGACCCGCTTTCGATTGTTGTGAGGTTCTTTGCCATCTATCCCATCTATCCTGGTAAATAAACTTCACTTTCCAAATAACATATAAGAAAGGTTGGATAAAAATGTAACAGAAGTACCATTACATTTGCTTTAATGGCATCTTTTTCTCTTATACTTCTTTCATTATTGTTTTACCAGTGTTATTTTCAGATTCTCATATACTTCAGGTTGTTTTCTTCCTAGGTGTTTATTGCTTTGCAGAGCTGCACCTGAAATATCTAATGAAAACAGAGAATACAAACACAGAGCAGAAACTGCACGTATCTCCAGTGCTACATGACCTCTAGAACTGCTTTTCTCCTTTTCATTAATGGCCAAGAGAATAATTAGGATAACAGAAGAGCATTCACACCATCAATAGGACATTCCATTACTTTTAATCACAGGAGTAAAGAGAAGATAGAGACAAGTTGAGGAAGACTCTACTGGAAATAGTTTCCACAAGAGCCAAGATACCTCTCCTTAGAAGGAGGTTACAATTTGCAGATAAGCACACACATATAGGGGACAATGATCTGATGTGTATCTGGGCTGGGTAGGATTGCAAATATATTCCTCTACTATCTATAGTCTGTGTTGTATAAGACTTAATGAGCTTCATCTCAAAGTCCTTGAGAGAAAAGATGTGCCTGTTCATGGCCCAAAACAATAGCTCTGCAACTCTCATCAAAATTCAAGCACCATCTTTCTTAATATGCCATGGCTCAAATATAGACCTGGTAAGTGAGAAGGACCTGAGATTGATGAAAAAACATTGAAGGGCAGGACTTTTAATGTTTTGATTGAACTCTGTCTCTTTAGTCTTGGCTTCTGTTTCATGTTCCTTATAAAAACAGCAACAACAGCACCGAGTGCAGTGGAAATAACACATGTAGATCATGGAGTAGCCTAGGCCTGAATACAGAATAATGTTCTTCAGAACAAGGGGCATTAGAAACATAGAGGAAGAAATGTATCTGAAAGGTTAACAGCTGCTCGGTTTTCCCATTTGTTATTTGCAACATGACAGAAAATAAAGTGTTTTTAACAAAGAAAAAAGATATCATGCAAGAAAAATAAATAATGGTGAAAATAGGTCCATATTACAAAGATTTCTAGATTATTATCCTTTGAGCTGAGAAATAGAATTACAGCTTCTCAGGAGCACTTTACCACAAAGAAGATAGTTTTGATATTCCAGAAGCTTTTGACTCATTTTTCCTGGATTTGGAACTTTTATATAGAACAACTGTGGTAGCTGACAGAAGTCACTCAAAATTATGTTAATATCTGTATTCTCAAGTTTGCCAAGTATACACCTACTTCTACTCAGAGAGTCCCACCTTCCTACATATTTCCAACCATACAGTGACTGAACAAACAGATTTATTTTTGACATGACCGCAATCATGGTTTGTGACACATACCTGCAAATCTTTACAGGACAAAATATACATTTAAGTCAATTGATTATGACTCCTTTTATGAATAAGGGGGAAAAACAGGTATCTATAGCACCCATACTGTTAACCAGTTTTATTTCTGCTCTAGGATAAGTCACAATTTAGAAATGTCAGTTTCTGTCTACTCACTACAAAAAGAGCACAAGGTGTACAAGAGCCTTTTGCAGCACTCTAACCATTTTATTGGTGTATTATCTTTTCATGATTTTTTCTTGAACTTCTCTTTCAAAGGCTACAGAATGCTTGTCTATTTTATTATTTATCACTCCTCCAAGTGTTTTATCATTTACCTGCAGAAACTAAGATTTTTAAATTATTTTCTTTCAGGATGCAGATGAAAGAAAATATTAAACAGTACAGGACAAGGCCTGATTTCCACAGAGCTCCACTAGAAACCCATCAGTGAGATGATGAATCTTCATTGCCAATGGTATTTGGCATCTGTAAGCCAGACAATAATACAAGTATGTCGCATTAATGGTATGATTTTTTTTTTTTTAGTGGAAACGTCAGGCATCATAAAGTAAAAGCCAATCAAGGATTATGTTGCATTGACACTCACATTTTTATCAATAGGAATCAAATTGTTTTGACAAAATTTATTTCAGTAAAGTGTTTTAATAGAAATTGGTCATGTTATGGTCCAATCGTAGTTTAAGAAGTTGAATCTTCTATCACTCATTTTAAGTTTTTTTTCCCAAGGAAGTGATTATAGGAATAAACTTAAAACATCTTGGGTTATTGTCACTGGCAGGATAGAATAAATGACAAAACACAGTGGATCTGGACACTGGAGGGCAATTAAGAACCTCTGAGACTGGAGTCCTGGACCTACTTGTTTATGCTACTCATACACTGCACTTGCTTGTTCCCACAGAGCTTTCCTAGGTATTGACTCCTTTCCCATCAGGAAGATTGCTGCTGTCCACAAACATCAGGCAGGAAACCAACCCAGTTCCCACCACACTGCTGCTCACACTTGCCTCTACCAGGAATTGTTGGCCAGGGTTCCTGGGTGTCCCCCAGAATTTGTCTCCATGTAACTAGCCAGTCTTGGAATCTTTCCCTATTTCCAGGATCTTCACCACCTCCTTTCTGGATTTCTTTCCTTCCAGGACCATTTTTCTCTGGGAACCCTTGTTTTCAGCACCACTTTGTCCTTGCAGAACTCTAAACCCTTGATTTTCCTTCAATCTAAAGAGTGTATGTGCTTAGTAGTCAAGGCACAATGACCACCAGCCCCCTAGCTGGGTGGTTCTGTTTCATGTCTTCTTATTAATTAGAGCATTTAGTACAAGCCACTTAGGTTAAGTCCAGGTATCATCGAATTTCACAACTAGTTTGAACAACTAGTTGTGGCCAGGAACAGGCTTCTGTCTGACAGTTGAAAAGTTCAGTTAGGAACAGAGACATACATATTTGTTTATCTGCTACACATTACTGCTCATAGTGCTAGATAATTTTTCACTCAGGACATTATTTTTCTTTCAATAGATAATAGCCATGACTTCTTCCAGGTCTCCAAAACTTGTCTAGTGTTTCATTGTATTAATTAATTAACATTAATGGCCTAGAGAGATCCTCACTCAGCTATTTAGGGATACTAGAAAAATAATTCTAAAATAATCCAAATATAGTAACCTCAGTTCTGCACTATTTTTAGTCAATAGTGGAGTAGAATATACTGCATCACTGTGAAGCAATATTAAATTTTCGTCCTCCTCCTCCATACCTTAAAAATAGACCAGATGATTTTGATGAGTATTTCTCCTATCTGTTCAAAGCTACAATCCACTTCACCATAACCTTGCTGGAGAGCAAACAAACAGCCTCAGAACAGAAGGCAGTCCCCAAGGCCAACTACTGCCAAAACCAGAATCTGCAGCTGCACATTAGCAAAAAACTCTCCTGCTGCTACTTCTTATTTATGTCATAGCTTTGATTGTGAGTCACAGTCTCACCTGTACAATTTTAGCAGTAACTGGAAGGCATTCACAGCACCAGTAGATCCTCTGGACTGTCTCTTTATTTTATTTTCAAATAAAAGTATTATTTCTGGGTAATTGTCAGAGATATCATCTTCAAAAGGGCACTGACATGATGACACCACAGCACTCCACTGCAATTTTTCAGTTACCCAGGGAAAGTTCCCTGCTCCCCATACTCTCCACAGTATGGAAGTAGGTTCCACTTACATTACATGGTCTGAGCTTGATTTATGGTCCTTGTATAGCTGAAGTGATCAAGCCCTAGGCAGCAGCAGGTGCACTTTTTATATATATCTGATTACCATTTTTCTTATTTCTTGACCCTGATTTTCATTCTTGCACCTACTTTTGTCATCCACAACCTTTTACCGAATAAACAACCTGCCCCAGTTATGTTTTCCCTACTGGTCTCAGTTTTGCTACCTCCACACCCCCATCAAGTATTTCTGATATTAAAATTACCTGGATAATCTTGGCTCTGCAATGTATCACTATGCCACTTTTCCAGGTATCACTCAGCCTTTGAAGATTCTGCTGCCCTTCAGTTATTTGTCAAGTCTGACTGACTCATATACCTTCCCTTAGGAACCTGTGAAGTCCAGCCAGTGCTTATGGCATTATCTTCTCTCAGCTTCTCACAGATATCCAGCACATCCAGCAATTTCCCATGTCTGGAAGTTTTTCTCTGAGTATCTTGAACCTCAGACCAGCACCCACCTACTGAGTGGGTAGACATTGAATTGTAACCCTAGAGAAAGATGAGAGATTTAAAAATCTTAGTTTCAGAATGAAAACAATAAGCAGATATGCTAATGAGTATTCATTCCCTGTTGCTAAATAAACTTAGGATGATGGTAGTGTCACAGGACATTGCTGACCTTGAGAGGTCAATCTCAGCTACCCTTGTGGAATCATTGGGCACACTACCCTATACAAGTTCCTTGGTCAATAGCAAAATAGAGCTGAAGCCAAAGGAGACTCCAACATCACTGATTTTTGTGACTGATTTTGCATCTCAGTAGCAACTGTGCAAACAGAGCAGACAGGTTGGTCTGGAGAAAAGTTATGAAAACCCCAGAGACATTAAAGGAAAGGATTTTGTAGCAAGGTGCATGCAATATAAAATAAGTTTGCATATGGACTGATTATGTAAAGAACCACAAACTATATTTTTCTAACTGAAATCTTAAAAAAAAATTGTGAGAAATACATGTTTTAAACTAAATTACACTGTTTTTCTACCTGATCATTAGGGGATTGGAAATCTCAGAGGATTTTCAGAGTAGACATCATGGATATTTTACTTTCAAATAGACAAACTAGGTATTAAATACTTATGAATAAGTGTTACAATGTCCCTAGAGTCTTTGCTGTGAACCAGCTGAAAACTTGATCTTCTAAACTAAAAATTTGGTTTGCAAAACAAAGAAGAGTTTGTTAATTTTTTTTTCCAAGCAGAAAACATTCTATAATTAAAGAGATTTAATCCATGAAAGGCTGCTTGCTTTATGCATGACCATTAGCACCACAGAAATCAGTCTCAGACAAGTTAAGCAGCGCAGTTAAAGCCAGGCACTACACAGCCAGAGAAAGAAACTGTGTGAAAGACAAAAGGCTGGGAAAATATTTCCACCTATTCACAGCGGTTTAGTGGTTGAGTGACATGTTGCTAAGTGATGTTGCTAATCTCACATGATCTTACACAAGTCCTTTCCAGAACATAGACCAGCTTTATCAGTTCATCCTAAAGCAGACCCCCAGCAGCCAGCCAGCTCCTGGGGCTGGCTCAGGTGCACAGGCTGGGGTGGCCACTTGCTCCTGCACAGGCACCCAGGCAAAGTGTTACCAACGCTTGGCTGTGTTAGGGAGAGCTTCCTGTTGCCTCCATGTAACCACTGGAATTTAAATGGAGTACTGCAGAGAGTCAGATTCATGGGAGGACCTTGGTGAGACATTCACAGCCCTGCACAGGCAGCTGAAAACCATGAGGACCTCAGCAAAAATACCTTATGCTAGGACAACTGAAGCCTACATCCGCTGCTCCAAACTATCTGGGAACCACTTTGTTACAAACAAGATAATGTTGCATTATCTAGAAGTCAAATCTGAGTTACCTTTGGCCTTAATTGCTTAACAAATATAGGGTTACCATTTCAGATTTTTCCTCCCTTAGAATTAGATTTTAAGTCAAGCACTGCAGCATTTTCATGTGGAAGTGAAAAAAAATTATGAGGAAATGAGTCCTGTGAGTCAAGAAATATGAAAAGATTGTGTTTATACAAAACAAGCACATAACAGTGTAGCATGTTGAGCAGTTTGATAAAGCATGAGTTCATTAACATCAATAATCTATTTATTAGTGAAACAGACAGGAAAATCATGAAAGGAAAGTCCTATTAGAGATATTATTCTACTATGCAGAATCCTGAATGTGCTTTTCACTAGCAGAAGGGCATAGATAATCATAGTTAACTTGTAATAAGAGTAGGGACAGATGTTTTCTAAAATGTAAATAAAATGTATCTGAGAAGTTATCATCATCAGATTTGTCTTTCCTGAATTAAGCATATTACTGATTTTGCTCTCTGTAATTATGCTTTTCATCATTAACTGTCCCAGCACTAAGGCAGAATTCAATTGTATTTACACCAAAAAAGACTTAAAGGAAAAAAATTCATTTGGTGAATAAATAATAGAGTTAAAAATTGTTGACTTTGAATTTTAATTCTTTAGGCTCCCTCTTCACTCTCCTTGGCTTTAACTCATTGCTACGCAGTAGAAAAAGTTATATTTAAATAAATTTATTCTCCAGAAGAATGTTTTTGTCATTTGTAGAAAATTTATTTAACTTTTTCCACAGAGGCATTATCCTATGAGCTGATTTAACTTCTTTTAATTTACTTTTATTTTCTTTATTTGGCCCCCAAAGTGCTGCTTTTCTTTGACCTTCTTTGGTTGGGAAATACATCACATCTGCCCCTCTAACTTATGCAGAAAAAAGTTAGAAATTTTCATTAGTGAGTTAATGCAGTTTTAATTTGTGCTTTTGCTGTTATAATAACATAAAGATTATTTGATAGAAGAAATAACTTGAAAGCTCTGTTTAGTCTCAGGAAAAAGAAATCTAAATGATATCTCACAAGGATGAGGAATCACCATAATCATGAGTCATCTCTTGAGATTAAATTTCAGGCTTCATGATTAGGTACAAAAGGTAAGGACATCCATTTGGTCAGGTGCCACTTCAGGCAGGTCATCCCCCTGTGGCTCACAAAAAGCAAGCAACCTTACTCTTTTGTGCCAGTATCACTGAGAGTGACTTCCAGGCCAAATCTGTCTGTGGCTTGTGAGTCCCAGCCAGCTCACAGTGTCCTCTGTGCCACTGTGTGTGTCAATCTGAGTAGACAAGGGGGAAGCTTTGGGACCACCTTGCCCAGCAGAGCCAATGCATACAGAGCTCCCATGTCAACATTCCTGAAAATGTGGCCTAACTCAGCAGTCTCCATCTGCTCTGTCTGAAAAGACTCTTGTCATCATTTGTGACCAAAGAAGGTTCAGAGTTCAAGAGTAAAACTCTGTAGAACAGAGTGTTACAGAGTGCTCTGCTCCAGAAGTGTTTCTTCACCCGCATCATATTTCCTGATTACCTGAATTGTTAACTCCTCTACCCCAAAGCAAGTCTTCCTTTATTTTATGACAGAGCTAGCTGTCCAGATAATGCCTGAGGAAACTGGAGTATAAACAAAGGCTACCGCCTTTGATCCATATTTCTTTTCATTTCCCCGCCAGTCATTTCCTCTCGAGGTACTTCTCTTTCTCCTTGGCCTGCAAGCATTCTAATGTTTTTCTTGAGAATATAGTCCATCCTTTTTTTCACTTATTCACTATCCATTCAGCTTAGGTGCCTTTGCCTGTACAGAAACAATTATTTCAGGAGTCTTTAGTGGAATCTTGGTGGTAGGATAAAAACTCTGGCAATTGTTGATTATTTGCATGTTTAAAACATGTACGGTGTCAGAAGTCTGCTGCCATCATGCACAGGTTTAAAGCCTCTGCAGGTATCTTCAGGAACTGCCATTTTCATCTCTGGTCTGGCAAGAAACTAAATTATTGACTTCATCTTCCTGCTTCTGCTGCTGTCATTGCAGCAAATAAAAATTAATAACTACAAAATCCCTGGACCTGGTTGGTTTAGTCTAACATTAGCATTAAATTACCATGCTTTGTTGATAGCTTATTAATTTTTACCTATGGCAATTTTATATTATGAAATTCATTCTTTATCAAATATAAATAAATTGTCCATGCCAGTCATCTCAACACGGATGTCATAACCTGCGTGCCACTTTAACTGCAAGCCCCTGAGAGAAAAAAGATTTTTAAAAATCACCTTTCTCAGAACTGCCTGGCTTACCACTTTTAGAGAAAAGGAGCAAAACGTTAGGAAGAATTTAAACCTTCATTCCTAACAACTCATGGTGAATGCCTGAGCTAGAAGAGTGAACATGCTGTAACCTATGTTGCTAACAGGTCAAAGGACTGCCCAGAAGAAGCTGGATGGAGGAAGTCGGGAAAGACATTATAAGTGGGCTATATCTCCATCTTCCTCATTGGACATAGGGCTACCCTGACCCTGGTCTTCTGTAGATCCCTCACTGTGGATTGTGTAGGTAAGAACCTAAGATGTGCCTACCTGAGGACAGAAATAAATCACATCCTGGAAGAGATCCTAAACCGTTGTGTATGCTCACTGTATTTGTATCCCTCTAAATCTCTTAAACTGACAACACTGAGATCATAAATAGCACAAGGCAAGAACCCAAACTTGGATTACAATTATTTAGCACAGTATGATTTTCACTTCACATGAATTGTCATCCTTTCTCTTGTATGGGGTAATTTTTATTCCACCAGCAGTAGACTGGCACATTTTTTTTACTGGAACTATTTTAAAGTGTACCTTTTTTTTTTTTTTTTTAACAAGATTGGGCACACTTAATTTGCCAAATTTCCATATTTTTATCTTAAAAAAAAGATTTTTTTTATTCACTTGATGAGAGTATTTTTAATTTCACTCTATTGTGGCAGTGGATCAGCTGTATTGTTGGGGTATTTTTTTTTGAAGTTTGGTAGCACTTTGCTTTATGAGCTGAATGGAAGTGTATTTACCAAATCAGTGGAATACAATACAGGCTGATGACAATGGGCTGCTTACCTCAGATAATAATATGGAGCTCAATCCACTTTTGCTGAAGTATTGGTACATAGCAACCTGTTTCCATGTTAATAATGCATAATCATGACATACACATACCCAGCAGGGATTTTCCACAACATAGATAAATCTACATTTCACTGGAAAAGCAGTTTCAGGAGCATGGTATCTTCCCAGTTTGCTTCCTTCTCATCCAAAGGATTTTCAAGATGTTGCAAAGGGCTGGATGATGACCCAGGAGCTTCTTCTGATGACCTTACCAGCAAAATATTAACGTGCCACCAAATCTGGATACTGGTCTTGAGGTGTGTCTGGAACTGTGCTTCCAATTCACTGTTGGGATGGCATTTTTTTCATGATGTTTGAATTTGGGATACTCTCAGAAGACAATTTGCATGTGCCTCACTTCTGATGGATACCTGCTAAACTGTAGTTTGACAGCTTGCCACAAAAACTGACACTGAAATCAAATTATAAGCCTTCAGTGACAGCTGAATACAGCTCCAGACAATCTAAAAAAAAAAAAGATAAAAGAAAGAAAAAAAATCTGGGAGAGCTATAAATGCAAAAAAGGACTGCAGAGAAGAGGGTTAAAAGGGTCACACAGCCTATGGGATGGCTTCCATCTGAGAGGAGCTCCGTTAATTTGATAAATTGGTTTTAAAAGGAGGGAATAAGGACAAATAGAGAAAGACACATTAAAAGACTATCGGATCATTAAAGACAGAGATGGTGAACAGGGAACATCCTCTTGTTGTTTCTAACAACACTGGGGAATATCCAGTCAGATGAAGAAACTGCAAATAAATTGTCATGCAGATTTAATGATATGTTGCTGTGGGTTAGAGTAGACAACTTCAAAGCCACCATTATGGGCTTGAACTTTGCTAAGGGAAATATTCTTACCCTAATCTGAGGACCACTCAAGAAAGCTGTTCCATTGATGCTGTATAAACTGATTGTCAATGGACCATTAGATCCTAGATTCCCAGTAGTCAGGAAGAACTGGAACCCACTCAAAGTGCACCATATCTCTTACCAGATTACACTCATGATTTTATTTTTCATTTAAAAAATCTCACGCAGAACGTGGAAGTGATGATAAACAGAAAGGGCATACAAGGACAACAGAATCTCCAATTCTCTTGTAAAAGAATGCACTCAAGAAAATTGTGATTCCACACAGGGAGATTTCCTTCATCACGTATTTCTTGTGCATCTGAAGTACTTGAAATATGTTGCTACCCGCTCCATTTCCTTAGGGATGAAAGTGGTCTGAGTACCACCTAAGCCAAACATAGTAAAAAATCTAAGTCCTCCCATTCTCCTATAAATTACAGCTTTCTGTGAATTTGGTGTGCAAGCTGATTACTGTGGCATGAGTGAGGTGGTTAGATAAAACCTGTGCTGCAAAATACATGATTACTGAAATTCTGTAACAAGCTAAAGGAATTGTCTGAGCTGCAAAGAATAGGTTAGTTTAGCCAACATGATGGATGGATGGACTCTAATGAAGGAAATACCCTTTGTGTACTTGTATTAGAAACTATGCATCAGCCAGAGCCAGACTTCATGGTTGTGAAAACAAACTTGACACTCTTTTCTATGTGTTGCTACTGGCACTCACAACCAAAGAATAACTTTTCTGATTGAGACAGGAAGAGAAGAATGAAATAGCTTAATACTGGAATACTCTCAGAAGGTCGAATACCAGGAACAGGGAGCACTGGGGTACTGGCAGCTACGCATTTCTACCCCTGGTTATGTATTGAGCAGTAGTATAAATAAGAATTTTAATGAAAAGAAACCATCAGTTCTCAGTTGTAACACTGTGACAGAGAAGTTTTTGCCGGAAGGTCTCTTCAACCAAGTATCTGAGTGATGGCTTGGAAAAGGAATCTGAAGGGAAACTGAAGAACAAAGCTATCATCTCAGGTCAGAACTGACAGGCACTCCATTTTATTTTTTGTCCCTCTCTTTTCTTCTTCTATTTTATTTCTTATTTATCTTTTTTGTTATTGTTGGGTTTGGGGGATTTAAGCGTATGTTTTTTTGAAAGGGGTTGGGGGTTTTATTTATTTACTTTTAGGTTGAGGGGTTTGCTTTTTGGTTTTTTTTTTTTTTTTGGTTTGTATTAGCTGTTTTGGGGTTTTTTTTCCCCGTCTCTTTTGTCTTTTCTTTGTTTCCAATTTTACTATCAAGTATCTAGCTTTCGTTTTGCTGGGCTAAATGTCATTTATCTTTCACCTCAAACTTTGTCTAGTAGTTAACCTGGAGAAATGAACTGCCCAGTCAATAGACTCTTGTTTTAACAGAAATGGCCAATTTGATTTTAGCATAGTCTGATACATATTCAAGCTATCTCTAGATAAACAGTTCATAGCAGAAGTGGCTTCAGTCCTTTCCATCTCCATATGTTTAAGGTTGCTTTGTTTGTCTGAAACTTGGTTTGGTTACAGTCAAAACCCAGGACAGAAAAAGTACAAGGTGCTCCCTGCTCCACTTGTGCAAGGCACATTGCATGGTGCTGCTCTCTCATGTGCTGCTGCATTCAGTGCATGGGGAGAAGCCGTGGGGAGGACCATGAGCCTCTCTGGACCAACTGCTGGGCAGCATGAACCCACCAGCTGGTCATGGGCTAAAGGGATGACATCCATCCATGCTGGATTTTTACATTTTCAGGCGTATCATGAGGCTGCCAGAACCAGAAACTGCTGGGCACAGAGAGCCAGAGGAATGCACATAAACATCCATGAATGTGTCTTGAAGGACAAGCACTTGAAAGAGACTACAAAGAGTCACAGCTGAAGCTATTCCTGACTTGTTACACTGGTTGGTTTTGACTACTGTAGTCTGAACCTGCAATAGTAGTAAATATTAAGAACATTATTATATCTTGTCACATTGTAGAGGGGTTGGCTGGGATACACTTATTTTTCTTTGTAGTGGTTTCTATCCTACTGCTGTGGATATGTGACCAAAGCAGTGCTGATAACACAGGGATGTTTCAGCTGGGCAGTGCTTCCGCAGGGGGAAGGCCTTTTCTGCTTCTCCTGCTGCCCTGCCAGCCACCAGGCTGGGATAGAAGTAACTGGGAGAGGACAGCTGGGTCAGTTTTTCCCCAGCTGACCAACAGGATATTCCACAACATACATTACTGTGCTTAGCAATAAAAAAAAAAAAAAAAGAAGTGGAGAAAAAAGGATATCGGGATATATTTGGAGTTATTATGTCTGCCTTCCCAAGTAACTGGTACAGTTAATAGGCCTCTGATTTTTCTGGAGACCTGCCTGGCCATAGGAAGTAGAGAATGAATTAGTTCTTTTGCTTTGCTTGAGTATGCACCCTCTGCTTTTCCATGGATTTCTCAGTTTTACTCCTGTGATTCTCCTCCCCATCCCACCAGAGGGAAGCGAGAAACAGGCTGTTTGGGGCTAAGCTGCTCCCTGGTACCTCAACAAACATCTGCATCTGGCCTTCCTTGATTTTTCACAGAACTGCATGAAGGCATTTCTGGGTCAGGCAGGAGTTACACAACTTTGTATGAAAGAATCCAATTAACATTAACATTTCCAGAGGGCAAGAAGCATTTTGAAACACCTGGAAGTAGTATTTTAAAGATATTATTTTAAAATGCTGCTAATAAAAGCTTTCCACAATATTAAAACTATGCATTGAGAAGATATTTGCACTGAAAATTGTATTTTGTTTCCTAGAACATACATAAATTGCCAACATCTTCTATTTATTCCTTAATTTATCTTCCATCCCAAATTTTCTTAGTATTATAAAGTGTTATTCATGCCAGTAAAAATAGACCAGATATTCTAGGGTTAAGTCACGTTTTCTGCCTTTCCTATCACATAATATATTCCCAAATGCTTGGTGACAATGCACATAATTACTTTTTAATTTTTTTTTCAAGCACCTCTCATCTGGGAGTACAAAATAGCCTAAACAACATCCTTTATAAATATTACATGGAAGTGCTTCTGACTATTAAGATAAAAAGCTTCTTATTTCAGCACACCCCAACTGAAAGGAGAAGCTGTCATTTTTATAATAGGATCCAAATTCTGTTTATTTGTTTCAGATGATGTCTGCATAAATCAAAGGCATCAGTCGTAATCTGAGATTCACGGGGTTGCACTGGAAGTGTTTGACAGAAAGTGCTAAAAAAGCCCTGATCAAATATGAAAATGTAGTAGTATGGATCTGTGCTGGCACAGATGAGCACATGGAAGTGAGAGCCACCACTGTTCCCCTTTCTGACTCCACTGGGAGGAAAGGGAAATTGAAAGCTGGTTAAAGCTGACTTTGGCACTTGTGGAATGGATTCTGCAGCCTCCAGTTCTGCCTCAATAGTCCGGCCACACACAACCAGCTTGTGGTAAAACCTCAGATCCCTCAGTTGTTGTACAGTTGTTTCACCAGTTTATTCTCCCTTCCTTCTTTCCTTCACTTCTGCTTTTCTCTACAGGAGTTCACTGCACTGCAGCAACTGGGTCAGGGACAATGGCTGTGCTGAGGTCTCTGTGCCCCCTTCCCCTCTCTAAAACCATCCCTGGTGTGTATTAATTTTTTGGGAGGTTCCAATCAACAATCCAGACCCTGGTCTTGAACTTTTAGATAACAAAGCCCAGGCTCTTTCTTATTCTTATTACTCTTCCTTCAAAATCTTATTCTGTGTTATTCCATCATGAAAGGAAAGCAGCTTCAGGATATGCAAGTTCTAATCTCTTGCTACCTAAAATTCAAGTCCAAAGGAAAATTCATTTGCTTGTAGTTTTGGGAATCCTCTTTGAAAAATTTCAAATGCAGTTTCTTGGACCATATTTGAACTTTCCTCTTATTGACGCCCCCTTCTCCCACCCCCAATGCCCTATCCATATTGCAGGGTAAGCTTTGAAAAAAAAAGGAAAATTAAGCTGTCTAACCTTTTATCCATGTAATTTTCATTTATTTTCTGAGCAGGGCAGTATAAAAATACAGTGCAGTGTTGAACACCTTTTGAACATCTTTTCTTTTCTTCAGGTTTATTTATCTCTGCCACAGGCCATTCTGTCATCCTTAATTTCAGAAAATAATTCTCTTTTTCCTCTAGATCAAAGCAAAGCTGTTGCACTGGTTGCCTTCCTGATCTGTCCTTGTGATCTGGCACTGGCAGCATCTGCAGCAGCAGTGCCTCCAGCTTTCCTGCCTAGGGAGCCAAGCTCATGCCGAGGGGTCTGATGCAGATTTCCACATCCTGTAGGAGGTCCAAAGGCTCTGTGTCATCAGCAGTCACAGCAGCTGCTGGTGACCCAGCTGTGTGGGTCCCTGCAAAGGGCAGTGGGGCAGCAGTGGTGCTGCTGTGGTGGGGCAGGCCAGTACCTGACTCCTGTTTCACAGCCTGTCAGGCACATACCAACAGGATCAGAAAAACAGATCCTCAAACTCTAAAAGTGACCTGCATTTCTCAGATCTGATCTAAATTCCATAGAAGGAGTACAGATCTCCATGTTGATGCCAGCAGGATGGGGACTAGACCTCTCCTGTCTGTTAAAGTCTTCTGGGAAATACAGTCTTTATAGCTCTCTGTAAATAATGAGTTTTTCCCTAGAAGGTAAGTTCAATATAAATTTTAGTGTTGTTCATGTAAAGATTTTTTAAACTTTGAATAATTTATCTGAAAAATACAGATAGAAACACGAAACAATCTCTTGGTATGCTATGGTATGCTCAGAGGAAGTGAACCGTTCTGTAAATGTGTGATGTGGAAACACCTCTTTGGCAAAACAGAAGTAATATTTAGCAAATGGTATAGCCTAGGTTCTAGAAATTATAACTAATACATGAGAATCTGATGTTAGGTTGCCTTGATGTGAAACTGGCAAGTACCTCCTTGTGCATGCCACCAAGCCCATCTCTGGCTGGCAGTGTGATTCTTTACCCAGCTCTGCCCTTACAGGGCAGCTGAGGGCAGCTACACTGAACACTGAGATTTGGAAAAGTCAGGTCCCTCCTCACACTACTCTTGGCTACTAGACCTTACTAGGCATTGAAAAAATGAAATGATGGATGAGTTGACACTTGTGCACTCAACAAAGAAGCTACAAGAAGAAATTCTGGCTGATCTCAGCAAAAAATTCCCTGCAGTGTGACCTTTGCCATGTCCTTCTGCTTGGGCAATCATTTATATCCAATAACATTTTAGGAGCTGATTCTTACATGAATGCATTGAATGAATCTCAACTGCCTCTGCCAGAAGCAAGATCTGAGGTGCTCACTTATTCCTGAAGAGGCTGATTGTACCACAACTGGCTCAGCAGAGAACTCTCCTTGGCACATAGCTCTGCTGCACTTGATAGAAGCAAGCAGATGCATCACAATCTATTCTCATTTTCATTTTTCTGTATCACGAGGTAAATTAAAATGGGCCAATCTTCCAAACCTTTTATCTCATTTCAAGGATTTTGATTGCCAGGTGGAAGAGAAATGGTTGATTATTCTAAATATTTGAAGCATTTTCTACTATGAACAACTTTGCATACATCACAAATTAAAATTCATCATTCCTGACTTAAGATGATTTAATTGTTTGACTAATGCTCATGTTTTTTTCATGTAAATGTTAGAACCTGACCATATGTGTCATTTTATAATAGATGAGATTGGTTTGACATTTGCAAAAGTTAAACATTGGGACAATAGAGGTATTTATTGTTTACATAACCAGGTGTTGAAAATTATACAATAACTAATTTTTTGCTGCCACCTTGTGGTGCTGCAGGCTTTTGATGACAAAAATGGGAGACTCAAAACTTATGCAAAGCAAACAAAGTCAGTGGACTATATAATTATTCTGATCATTCTCCTCTTTTTATCTTTTTTTCCTCTCACATAATCTGTAATGCTACTTAATAAAGACTTACTCCCAACTTCTGACTTTCATAATTTATCTCTTTTTTGTCATTTATTCATAGGATCCCCATATATAAGCTGCAAACTAAGAACAATCTGTCCTGTTTCCACGAAGAGTATCAGAATTAGCTTTTTTAAAGATTGGAAAACCTCTCAATGCTAAACCATGTTATTTATTAAAGTTTTTAGCCAAATTGCCAGTGCCAGTTTCTCAGTTCTTCTATGTTATTTATTAAATTTTTTATATATATATATGAGTTATATATTTTGTACAGATGTTGGGCATATGTTGCAGATGCTTTTGGTTGTCAGACTAACAATGCTTGAAATAAACCACTTGCAGCCTATAATGTGCTTATCTGGAATATGGCAGACTTTGAAAAACTCCCTAGATGCATCAAGTGATGTTACAGCTGTGTTCATATTATATGCTAGCACTGATTATTTTTATTTTCTTCTCCTGCAATGTTTGAGAGAGAATTATGTCATACCTCTACTGTGATCCCTATTTTGAGGTAGGTATTAGACAGATTTCCCAGCTTTCTGGTTTCTGAGCAATGCTGAGTTACAGTGCTATTGCTTCTGATGTCTGGGCTTTGTTAAATCCCTGCTTACAAGAACATTTCCTGCTGAATCCACACTGCAAGGCTGAAGCTGTAGTGTGGGCCTTCTGATTGGGACTTTTTGGTGAATCATGACCCCTTCCCAAAACTCCATCAAAAACCCTTGCTGATCAGCAATTTATGAAGTCAAGCATACTATCTACATCGTATCCATTGGCAGGAAAGTGTGCAGGCTAACTCCTCACTTTTGCTTTTGTTTTGGTTTTAAAATCACTGCAAATCCATGGGGGGTTTGCAGCTTGCAATATCTGGTGAGCACTGCAGCATATATTAGGTGAAACCTCTGCACTAAATCTATGCCAAATGGCTATGCTAAATGTGGAGGACTAGATTTGAGAAGCATGTTGATTTATTTCAGTCAACAAAATCACTCATGGAAAGAAGACAAGGCAGAGGGAGGGAGGCTGATCAACAGAAGCTGATAAAAATGACAGATCTATTTGTTTAGATGGATATGAATAACGCTTTAATCCAGCCCTCTCATGATGAGAGCAGCCCAGATTAGTGTAACAGACATGCCTTAGTTGTGGCAGCAGGAACAGGTGACAATGCAGCGTAAAGTGACTTCCTCACTTCTTACAAAAAAATCCCAAAAAATTCTGCTTCCCTTCAGGAGCTTCTCTAGCCACCACTTGCATGGAGGATGGTTTTACTGTAGTATTCACTCTGTATCTCTACTTTGGAGCTGCATACCTTTCATGGTGCCCTTTCACTTTATACTCATCGTTTACTTCTACGCAATATTTCAGCTCCTCGGGATGAGGGCTACTGCAGAGATAAAACTCCAGAGTCTCTGCTGAGGAATCCTGGCACAACTGCTCAGCTGTCCTAGAGGATTTCTGCATGGCTGGTAAAGTATCCTTGGTCTGCTTGCCTTCTTTCCCATGATCTGGTAAGGGGTCACATGTCCCAACATGATGCCTGCCACATGAAGGGACAGAGTAGTTGCCATTTTTTCTACACTCATGGATATTTACCCACATGCTCTGATAGTAGGGAATGGAAATTCTTACATATATCTTTGTTTTTCTGTAATTTTTATGTTTTTCTTTTAGTGCCACTTTCATGTTTTCACAGCAGCTTCTAGAATTCAGCACTTCACTGCTACTTATATTTGGGCCTCAAGGCCCTGTAGGAAAAGGTCCAGCACTTAGCAGTTAGTCACAAGCCAGGATGAGAGTGAGGGATTTTGAACTGATTGATTTTTATACCTGCTCTTCTTTTGACCCACTCATTTGTAGAACCCAGCAACTGTGAGGTGTGAAAACCAAAATACCTCTTAGTGTTTTGTCGTGCATAAGAGCTACAAAATGGTTTAGAATGCAGCTGTTGGGGTTGTTTGGTTCTCAAGAGAAGGTTTTGTTTTGTAACTTTTTTTTTTCTGAAGGAGTGCCGTCAGCTAGACTAGCTTACCATGAAGAATCTGGACATATGTTAAAGTAGAACTAATGTCAGGAGCCACTCTAAGAGAGAAAGATCCCCCAATTCATTATAAATTTTTTAGACAAGTAAAACATTTACACACAAGCAGAAAACTCTATATTTCCTTTTTAAAAAAAGGATGTGTTCAAAGTTTTATGAATAAATCTTATGTCTGAGTAGAGAACTATGCTAGCATAACTTAAAGTAACAGAAACCAGTGATTATCACAGTTGATTATCTCCACAAATACATGCTATCTGTTGAAAGAGAAGAAATAATGAAAAGCCTGAGAGAATTATTGTGACTGCAAATATAGAGAATAGAAAAGAGACTAAGAGAAATTCTCAGGAAAAAAGCTAAAACATTTAATAAGACACTAGGGTGTTCAAAACAATATGAAAAGACCACAGTAAATAATTACAGCCACAAGATAAGAGAAAGCATCTCTAGGAGTTCAGAAACATTTGTTCTGCCAAAAATCACTATTACAGCTTCCCTCTACTGCCTGAGCTATTGGCAAACACAGCACCACAAGGAATAACAAAGTGATAACAGTGTGAAAAATCTGACTGTGATATAACATAGAACCTTGAAATCATCTTCAACAAAAGGAAAAGCAAGACAGTGACCCCCCACATTTGTTCTTTTTTGTTAATGAGAAAGTGGTGACATGTGGAGCAGCACAGGAGACCATTGCACTGACTGTCAGAGTGTTTTTTAAAAGATGATTTACAAAAGAAGTAGGGGTGAAATCACTGCAGCTCAAGCCAGCTTTTACTTATGCACAGATAGGTCACTGGAATTTCAAAATTACTCTTTTCACTGCAATTTCTAAGAAGAAAAGTTGATGATTTAAGAAAGACTGTTAATAAATACTACATCATCTGAAATACACTCAAGACACCAGTCAAAAGGAAGTTTGGGACTTTCATGCTGGCTTTCCCTGGTTTTCTGACACTCAGGATCTTGTTCCTGGTGCTGAGGCCAGCCAGACCAAGCATTTGCTCTAGGGCTGTCCCTGGAAACCTTGTGGATCAGCTGTCACTGCACATCACAGCTCTGAGCAGGACTGCACCTACAGTCCATGGCTGAATGGGCCTCCTTCAGAGCTGATGCTCATTTAACACTTAGCACATGTCCAAACCTCTCTCCTGAGGGAGGTCTGCCTGACTTTCACTGCTCTGAGACACTAGCTGTTTTCATCAAAACACAGACAATGATAAAATTATTTGCTTTTATTTTTGTGCCTATCACCACACACAGATTGAAACTGCTCTCTGTCCATTTGGATTTACTAGACCCAAGCCATATCTTGTAACTGAAGCAATAGTTTAATTTATAAATATAAATCTGTTGTAACGGAATTGAATTGTCATTGCAGTCAAATGTTGTCAGAGATGGAAGAGTTAAGGGAAGTAGCAACATAAAGGCTGTGAACAGAACTCAGTAATCTGCAAAGAAGTGACAGTTTCTTACCTCAGCAACATCTGACACTCACATAGAAGGAAAATACCAGCAGCGATGGAGCTCACCTGAAATGGGAATATATTGGTGTTAATTACTGTGCAGTTATGTCAAAGGTTTCTGTAGAGAACTGACAACCCACAGAGGCAAAATAAAAGATGGATGGAAAGCACTTTTGTTTTCCTCTGTCATCACTCTGATTTACACAATATTTCAAGTTGCTCTAGACAAGTACAACAAATTCAGATATGTTTTGTCCTTGTAAAACTACCTAAGAGCCAGCTAGAATTATGTACACTTAAGCCAGACTGCAGAGCTGCAACTGCTATGGTAGTATCAACAGATAGCTTCCCCCTCAACAAACATTTGTTCTCAATCTCTTAATTGAATTTTTACTGTCCAGTCCTTCCCATAATATCTCTCAAAATGGCACAAAAAAGTAAATCTTTCTACTGTTCTTATGTTGTTTTTCTAGACCATCCCAGTCTGGTGAGAGATCAATTGTACTCAGTGACATATTTCCTTAGCTAGGGGAGCCTCTGCAGTATCTATTGGTGCCTCTTGGTTCTTTCAAGATGCAGCATTTCCCAGCAGGCACATTTGCTATGCCTTTATCCACACCACTGCTCAAAATGGAATGGCTCCTCTCCAAGCAAAAAACAAGCTGGACTGAGAAAAAATCCCAAGTGCACTGAGGTGCTAAGCAGAGAATCCTGTCACTGAAAGGGAAGCAGCGTAAAAAACATTATACTTAGCATGGGTGCATCCCGGGTTTGCTCTGATACAAACCTTTTAGTAAATTCCTGTAAGGTGAGAAGACAGATCCTTGGAAAGCATACAGTCTATGTGTAGTTGTCTGTGTCTGGTAAAGACAGACAGCTAAGCTGTGCACTGGAAGTAACATTTTAAAGCAAAACAAAACAAAAACCAGTTTTAATAATAACAAGGGATACAAACAGGATTTTTTTGTGGCCCAGCAGATGTATCCATACAAAGCTGAGCTGGAACAAATCTAAAAGAATCAGAACCCATCAGAATAATTCCATTCTCACACTTGGTTATTATTTAATTAATAATAAAAATGAAAGCTCCTTATTCTCATATTTAAAGCCTCAAAAACTACAGTATTTCCTCAGAATCTGAAATAGACCAACCTCCACAATGACATTCTTCAATACAGCTAAACTTTTTACAATGATGCTGACGAACTCATACTCAAGCTGAACAACTTTCTCAATGAGAGCTGGAGATGTGGAAATGTACTCTCAGGGGCAAACTTTACAACTTTGCTATTAGCACAAGTCACGTCTGCTTTGACTTTATCCCTTCTAATTTCAGCCTATAGAAATATGCATATAAAATTTCAAAGCAGAAGCTCCACTCAAACACTCCTTGCTCCTCAAAGGATGAGAAACAGATGTATAATTACTTTTTTAGTGTCTTACTGGCAGCTGTTCCAAAACCATGGTGATAAGAACAGTGTACAAACCACTCTAATGCAAAAAGATGTAAAGTACTTTGTTCAATGTCGGACAAGGGCTGCACAGTTTAACTGCAAAAAGGACATGGGTATTCATTACACACTGGACTTCTTGTAGTACAGACACTGATACAAGACATTCTCCTAACTAATGGAATATCTAAGTTTCCCCTGAAATCTCAAATTTCATCGTTAAAAAACTCTTTCAATAAGAAGAGACAGAGGATTGCTCCTAAGAATTTAGGGCCTAATGTTATTCTCTTATAAAACAGAGTAAATATGTCAATGAAAATCAAAATGCATATACTTTTATCAGAGGAGGGGTGAAGAACATCTAAAAAGAAACAAAAGATATGTCTCTTACGTTTAGAAATCAAGATTACTTCAGCAAAAAATATATACAAAATGCATATTGAGACCACATGTTGTCAGGATGTAAATAGTTAAAATCTAATTTGTCTTAACAACCCTGTTGAAAATGAAGAGGGAAATAAAACCCCTGATGTATTGACACAGGCTAATAATCAGTTTTGAATTTTACTGAGATTGTTTTGCATCAGTTCCTTTCAGAAACATTGTAGGATGAATGAGAGTGATTTCATCCAATCAAATCATTGTGATGAATGAGAATTGATTAAGAGTAATCTGATCTGTCATCTCAAAAGCTCTGCAAGCATGCATTCAGATGTGTGCATTCTGAGGTAGGAAGAATTTGTTTATACCCAAATTTATTTTTACATTAGAAAGAAGATTAATTAATGCATAATTGTGTCTATGGCACACAACATGTCATGTGAACTGTACTGCATTGTGGGTCACATATCTTAAATTTTATGTGCCAAAATTTTACATTTCAAGCTGTCAAGTGACTAAGAGTCAGATGCTTGCTCCCACTTGGGGCATAGGGTAGAAAATCAGTCCAACATATTCTTCTGTGTATTCCCACCACAAAGCACTTTAAAAAGGTGCTTAGATCTCTAGATATGCATAAAGAAACTAAATTCAGGATCCTTAAGTGCCTATATGAAGTCTAGTGATGCCAGACTCCCTATCAATTCAACAGCAAGCCTGGCATTTCTGGAGGGTCAGCTGCAGTTTCTGAGATTAAATTGCTGTTGCTATTGTTGGCATCATGCTGAAACTAAAAATGGTTTTGTTTCATGCTTGGTCATATCAAGATGGGTCAGATGATCTGTACCTTTGGGCCAGATCTCAGAAAAGGACTTGACCACCTCAAATAGAAGCATGCAAAATGTATAAGCTGCCTGTGTATTGAGCACCACATAGAAGAAATCTTTAAAAATCCAGGCCGATGCATCAAGATTTTATTTTACAAATAAGGAAGGTTCACTCACTACAAAGCAGAAAACAGGCAATAATATATCCAACAATGAAAAAGCATTAGTTGTGATAGTGTTTGAACTCTTTCACAGCTCTTTTCGTGATGTCTTCCAACAGAAGTAGGGCAGCTGTGTGTTTTCAGAAGTCCTTCATTATCATAGCTATTTATAATCACCTTTATACATCTGGACATAAAAATGCCCTGAAAAGTAGGCTGAAATTAATTGTTTTTTCCTTAGTAGAAGAAACATCTATCAGATATGATTTACAAAGCTTGCACATTTTAATCACTGCACAGAATGAAATTATCTAAATTGGGCATTATCAGTCATTACAAACTGGCACAACAAAATTACAGTTTTATGTAAATCTTTTTTAACCTGAACAATACAGAGTGAAAACTGGGACTCTGTCCTCTCCAAACTTCTAGGAATTTATTCAGAGAATGAGTCCTCCCTTAGGAAAATAAATAGATGTTTCTCAAACTGTTTTCACTGCTAAATTAGTTTCTTATGTCCACAGTGCAGAGATGTGATCTACCTGTTTTGACTAAAAGAATAGCTAAAAGCTAATTAGAAAAAAAAAAAAAAACTGACGTAAAAAAAGCAGGTTAATTTTTACATCAGCATTCTGAAACTTGTGAAATTTGAGATTTTTCCTTGAATGAGGAGTTAAAGGTTTGTACAGATGAAAAATACTTACAAGTGTCTTAAAACAACAGAGAAGAAGTTATCTGGCACCTGATAACACTTTTATGCTTCTCATCTTTTTTTGTAACAGCAGTGGTCTGCATCTCTACTGTTTCCACTCTCAATTTTGATAGGGTGCACTCTTTCCTTTGCATCTGTGTTATTTTAGGGAAAGAAAAGTTCAATGTTTCTTCAAAAGTATGCTATGTGAGGCTATCCTAAAAATGTACACTAGGAGTCTTAGCAGTTTATTCTCAACATCATGCCTGACAGTCATGTAAAGATAATACAATGTCAGTGAGCTACTTTTAATAAGTATTTTCCCTTAAGTCTTTATTTTCAATAGGGATCAAGGAATAATTTGTTTAAGTCCACTCAGTTACCAAGAACCATAAGTGAAACAAGATGAAGTTTAGTGTAGATTGAGTCAAAGTCCCTAAAATTAAAGATCATATTAACCTTTTGGGTAGTGTTCACAAGCTTTGAACACGTGACACTGGTGAGATAAATCTATCATTTGTGGCCTGAATTACTTATGGAAACTGCTTCTCTCTGCACAGTCCTTCTGCTGGTGTCTTGGCATCTGGGCAACATATTCTCAAATGGACTTCAATCCCACTAGGCTTTCCCCTAGTTTTTCTCTTTCATTCCCTAAGAAATAAGTCTTCACTGCAGGAGGGAATTGAAAATGTAGTATGAGTATTCTCAAAATCAACATCTTTATGTGTGTTGACAAAGGTGGAGTATCTTGCAAAATAGGGTTTGTCTCTGATTTGCCTTCTCTATTCTGCAGGCAGCCCTCTGGGAGTCCTGGGGAACAAAGGATTCCATATCCTCTCATCTTCAACCTATGCCTGTGGCTTACTCTATAAAAAATAATTTGTACTTTCCTGTAGAATAGTCAAACTCTCAGTACCAATAGGCCAAACATTTGGGAATGGCTCAGAACATCTTCCCAGACATTTTCTAGGAACCTGTCTATTTTTACTCTGTGTCTCTCTGCAACCTAGAAAACCTGTGTTTTTCCCGAGGTCATTACCAACTCACATGCAAACACCTCTCTTCCAAAAGAACACAAGATTCCTGATTTAATCTGCACTGACATTTCAAAGAATCAGCATAAAGGTAGTGCCCAGAGAATCTGAAATATTTAATACTCATATAGGCATTCTCTTATGAGCCTTTGGTTTGAGTTTCAGTAGACATCGCTCCCACCATCAGTTTAGAGAGATCTAAAGGAGAAAAATAAAGAATGAAAATATTTTCACAATGAAAATATGATGATGTATAACTGAAAACGAGTTCAGCCTTTCTGAGTGAAAATGCCTTCACAATGCTAAGAGTTACAGCCTTGCAGAGAGCAGCACTCAATGCCTTTGAAGTGCTTTTTCACCAGTCGATACTGAAGGGGAAAAGGAAGCACAAAGACAAAACTGCAAGACTTTATTGTCCTTGAGGTATATTGCAGGAAGGGAGGATGATTATGAATCTAAGATGATTAAATACTAATGGCACAAACTTCACAAGTGATGAAACAGCCAAATAAATTACCAGCGCTTTAAACCGGACACATTTAGATTAACAGTACTTCTGTGAGACAGTTTGATAAATGTCTTGAATTTAGCAGCATTGCTTTGTCCCTATTTCAGGGACCTTTGGCTTTGGTCACCTGCTTGGTAATTGGACTGGTTTGCATCTATGCATTGTGATATGTCATCCTCTGGATGACATTCTTTGTAAAAATAAGGGGGTTTATTTATGATTTTACAACACAGGATTTCCTAGCAAGCAAGACCTCCAAGTTGCTATTTCAATATATCAGTATCAATAGTATTCAAACTATCAAAGCCAGATCTGCTTTGATAATTCCCAGGGTTAGCACAAATGTGAAGTTGTGAAGTTCATGTGTACTTTGGGTTAAGAATTTTGAATTCCTTTTACTACTCATCAAGAGTTGATTGGTTTTTTATAACCAAACTGTAATTCTTATTTACTTTGAGTAGTAACTTATTCTATAGAAAATGACATTGACATCAGCTCAATTACCTACAATGCATGCCACTATTTATTTTAGTTATCCAAACCTGATGTTCAAAAATAAGTGTCACTTGGCACTAAGTTACAGCAGTCCTTGCAAAACAGAATTGCTGGGATCAACAGGCATTGAGCCATGAGACAGTGCTGCAAGGACACCCGTGCAACCCACAAACACTGCCTTCTCTACAGGCTTTGAGGCCCCAAACTCTCCACCCATATGCTGGGCAGACCAGGCTCATCATACAAAGTACTACAAAGAAGTTTGCTAGAAAGTATTTTTGACTCTTTTTTTAGAATTTACCCTTCAGGGAATAGTTTGACAGCACCTGCTACCTCACCTTGTCTCTATGAAATAGTCATAATTACATTAAGTTTAGAAATTGCTCAGATATTTCAGAGTTAAAGTGAAATTTGACTGCAGTGTCTGGAAGGTGCTGCAAGTAATTCCTCAAGAAAACATTTTTTATTCTTCTTTCTCTATGAAGAGAGAGATCTGAGATCTGAAGTTCTACTATGAAATCTTGTTAGATGTTCATTTCATGTTCAGATCTCCAATATTTGTTACTGGTAGAAGCTCTAGCTCTGCCTCTAGCACTTCCCATCCCAATCACTGTCACACTGCAATTTTTTTGGCATTTTTCAGAAAACACATTTCAAAACTTTTCTAACAATGAAGCAGCTATTTCTTTGCCCTTTGATTTATTTCACATAATTGACTTAATAGCCAACATATTGTTTTACATTTCCTTTTGCAAAGAAATCCATTTGACAGTGTTCATAGGCATATTTTTAGATTTTGCTGAGCACATGTGAACATAAAATTACTTGGGATTTTTTGCCAAGAACCCTTGCAACAATGCAGCTATAAAGAATCAGTAGAATTTTTTTGTTCATTTTGTTCTTGTTTTATATATGCAGATAATATTTCAAAGTTTGACAGTGTTTTGACAGTCCAAATCAGCACAAGATATCTATATATACTGAGGTAGGGAATTGAATATTTTTCAGAGGTATTAGATAAAGTGCTGTTTACTTCAAAAAGTCTGTTAGCTTAAGCTTTGTATAAAAACTGAGCTCTGCTTATCAACCCCCAGTGTGAAAAAACATAAAAACCAGCACAAGCCTTTGAACACTTCCTAGAGTAAATCTCTGTATAGGAAAAGCTTCCTGAATCTGATGTCCTACTATAGAAACAAAACTAGATCACATGTTTCTGTTGTGATCCCAGCACTCCATCCTTCTAATCCTCTTCAAATGTTACACTATATTCTCTATTATGCTTTCAATCTTCAGAGTTTTTAAACTTAATTGGTGATTTCAAGTGTGGTTCTGACCAAAACCTTGGTTTTGTCTTTGGACTATTGCATTGCATGTCAGAGTTTGTGCATCCTGAGAGATCATCCCTATCTCCATCAACTGTGGAATATTGCAGTCCATAGTCTAACTAGTATTTCACGTCCATGTAGAAACTTAGTCAAATGGTGAATCTGTGTTGCTGCCAGAAATAAATTGATTGGTCTGTGTTCTTAGAAAAGAAGGTGGCAAAGCTAATCTGATGCTCTGGCTGCTTTAGCTGAAGGCAACTGAAGGCACAGCCTTGTGGAAATCAGTGGAATAGGGTGACTGTTTTCTGCAGTTCTCTGGGGCCTTCCTGCTCTTGAACCACACATCTTTTGTAGAGTATTTATGAATATTTCACTAACATCAACTGCATAATTCCATCAAGTGATTCTTAAATGGCTTGCCTTGAACTAAACATTTTTATTAGATGGGAAGTTTGATTCTTCATTTCCAAAATTTTAGAATTCACCACAGTTTTCGATTCTTTTGCTCAATATTTATCTTTCTGCTGTGAATATAAAGAACTTGAACCTGTGACCTTTAGATTGATTGTCTCATCATACTCTCAGCAGTTAAAAAATCTTTGCTCAGCATAAGATTTTTTTTTATCATCTCTTAACTTTTCTTGGATAAACAAGAAACACCAAGTCAGAACAAGGTGTTTTTCAATGTTCAAAAACTCTTGTAGTTTTTTTTTCTTTTCTTTAATCAATTTTTCAGCAGCTTTTTAAAGAATGAAAACAGTCTTCAACACAGCATTCTGATAATGGTATCTCTAAAGGTATTTTCAGAAATTGCAATCCTTCTCTATTTTTCTTGACACTCCTTAAGCATTATTTTAGCCTTCAAAGTGTCACTTCAGAGCCAGTTATTTTCCCAGCATAGTGTCTAAATTCTCTTGACTAGCAACTTACCAGGATGCAACTCCTCCTCCTGTTACAATAAGCACTATGTTTTGCTGCTGGCTGAATGATATTGCATTTGGAAGAATTAAAATGTGTATTGGGATACTTGAAGTGGCTGTTCAAAGGCTATATTTTGTTTGAGAATGACATCAAAATGCCTGCTCCAGCTAGTGAGCCTGAGCAGATTGCAGTGGGGTAGTTCAGCTATTGCCAAGCTCCAGCATGAAGCCTGGAATCTGAGAAACCTGCTCCAGCCTCTGAGACCTGGGATATTGTTAGCAGGCAGCTGAAAATTAGCCTGCCTACAGCTGCTCAGGGTATAACAGGATCAAACAGGTTACTAATTAATAAAAAGTCTGGCAATGCTGACTGGGGAGTTCCTAGGAACCACTGAGAAAAAAAAGCAAGCAAAGGCAATATAACAGAATCCCTTGCTGTCGCTTCCAGGCCACGTCTCCAGCTTGGTGAGAATGACAAAACTTTTCAGTACCCCCCTTCAGCTCACCACCAGAGTGGTTTTTGAGCTCAGTCAGCAAATTGTTCATTGCAACTGCAGCAATGTGTGTGGAATACATGGAGGGAGTAAGGACATCAGAGCAGTGACAAAACAAAAACAAAGCGGGGGCTGCAGAATCACAGTGGGAACACCTGCAAAGGCTGCCACCCATCCTCTCGGGGCACAGCAGTGTGAAGTGACACACTGCAACACACCTGGCAGAGCATGGAACAAGCACTCTGATCCAGCTCATTAAAGGTATAAACAGACTTTTCAGGATTAGTAGAAAGAATCCCACTGAGCTAAATCAAGAGAAAAATTCATCCTCAGATACCTGTTAAATGCTATGGAGACTCACCTAGAAAACAGCAGAGAAGAAGACAAAGAACCCACATGTCTGAGAGTCCCAGAAGAAGGTCAAGTACAAGCTCTAATGGAAAGAAAAACCCTTCTTTAACATCCATCTAAAGTGAATATTCATGGCAATATGGAAACTGTGAAGAAAATGGAAAATAAATTGGCTATAGGGAAAATTTCATCAAAATTATTCTAAAAGTTGTGTGAACATATTTAATTTACTACTAGCAGTGACTGAGGTAGTGATATCTTGTACACATAATGAGGAAGTTTCAGTCAGGACAGGGCAAATATGAACAAGAAAATAAACTCTACCACCTCCCCACCTTTAATATTGGATCAGCCCCTACAGGGTTATGCCCTGCGCCTGCAATATCTCACCTCCACTGGCAGATAAATTTACTGAACATATGATAGGTGACTAAATAAATGGAAAACTGATACTTCTGAAATATACTCTGTGTTCTGTGATTATCATTGTTTTTAAAAATTTCATATTTCTTTTACATAACAGTAGATAATCAGATTTCATTTTAAATATGATATGAAGAATCCTATTTAAGCACAGAGATGTATAGCAGTTTCATGCTATAAAAAATCAAAACTGGTTTGAGATCATGGAAATTTCTTCCATTCAGACATTCAAGTAGATAAACAGCACTGCAATAGTTTTTTTAAAAAAATTGGAGCCTTTGAAATGATTTTAAAGTGCTTTGTACATCACATCCTATTTCTGCACTGGGGATAATGTGGATTGAAGTAATCAGCTGTATTTTAACTGCCAATTAGGTTGCATGATTATTGTGATGTTTCTGGTACTTTAATGGTTAGGCATGTTGTATTGTTGTGATATATTTAGTCCATAATAGAAACTTACACACAGTTACAAACTTTGCTAAACAGAACTTTCTTTTTATTGTCAGAGGAGATAAGAATCTGAAAGACTCAGCTATGATAAAAGTCAGATATCAAAGAGATGAGCCTTGTGGTTTGACCACTCCAGATCTTGCATCTGATCAATATAGAACTGTAGCCACATTCACATTTTATGAAGAGATGCTGGAGTTGTTCCACAGAAATTAGATTCAGCTATTTTTTGTATAATTCATTCTTTACAGTTTTAATTCCAATTTTCTCTGCAATATAGTCTACAACTGTTTGATGAACAGTCCAGTTGAGGAGCTGACAAGCATTGCCTCCATTTTTTCACATATTTGAAACACATATATATAGAAATTATGACTATTTTACTCATATTTATTCTGTTCTCTAAAAACTCATCTGAAACAGTGATATCTCTGCTTTTTGTGAACTAGCATTTTTAAAAAGAAATTATACATGTAGTATTTTTTTTGTTTGCAGAGACCAAATGTTAATAAAATTGAGCATGTCTGTAGCTGATTTTTTAAAGCAAGAATATTTCCACTCAGTTCCCCAGACACAGCCAGATTCTCACCGATGTGTATGAAATACTGTTTCATCTGACTTCAAATGGGAATGGCAAACATTTCAAGTAAGGAATAAAAAGCCTGTTCACCTCCTTTATAGCTTTCATAACCATTTAGTTGGGTGACCTAAAAACATTTGAGTGCAGCTTATGTGAGGTAGAGCAAGAGAGAAAGAGGTAAAGCATCATAGTAGTCACATTTACATGACAGAGAAACAGTCCTGCAGCTGGATGCAGCTTTGAACATTATTGAACCTTCAGTAAACAAGAAAACAAATTAAAAAAGCTCACGTGTAATCAGAAGTTATGGCCCCATGCACTGCCTCCTACAGAACCATCAAAAGACTTTTATGGCTTCTTTTTCCAGTCTTTCAAATTATTCCTGCTACATCAAGCCACATTCCCCTCCTGTAAAATTTTGCACTTAACGGCTGCAAACACATCAAGCAAACTGAAAACCTTTTGACTATGAAGGACCCATAGAATACATGAGAGAGGTCTCAGATTTCTCTTCTACTAGTTTCTGCTCCTGGCAGCATTTGTTTGAAAACAGATTTGTTTGTTTGTTTTGTGACTACCACACAACTAATGATTGCTGAAAGGCTGGAGTGTCTCACAATTTGATGTGGTTCTAGCCATGTTTCCAGCACATAACTGCATCAAGGCTGGGAGCAGGCTGGAACCTGAACCTAGGTCTGGATCTGAGGCATCTCTCTTGGCACCACCTCCAGATACCATCCCTCCATCAAGGGATGATAAATAACAGATAGTCATCCCCAAATCTAGCAATCTGGCATGTACATTGCTTTTGAAATAATAAAGTGGTAATTGGAGTAACCCATGACTGCCAGAAAGGCAGGCCCTTTCTCTTCTTTTTTCTCCAACCTTCTGCTGCTTAAATATCACTGTGACAGATCCTTCATGCAAAATATGGCTTATATAAAGCACAAAGCACAACTGATTCTGTTTGGCTACTGCCATATTTGGATGAAAATTACTTAATTTACCTTTGTTCATCTTTCAAATTATTTCACATTTTCCCTGAACCCCATTCAGGAATCCCATCTGTGAAGTGGGATCTGGATTCTATGCTGAAAATCACAAGCTCAGTTAGGAAAACTCCATCTGAAAAATCATTTTACATGGGATTACAAAGCTAAACATTTTTGTTTGCCTCATCCAGAACATTTTTAATTCACATGGATTGCTTATTCTAGCATATTATTGCCAGAAACTGAGAGTCCTCAGTTGAGCATCCCCCTGCCTACAGAAGAGGATCTGCCTGACCATGGACTGAGAGATTTTCTAAGGAAAAATTGTCACATTCACTTTCCAGAAAGCATAACAGAAGAATAGAGACTGAGTTTGTTAAGACTTTTCAAATCATAGAAATTGTTAACATTATTAGTGCATTTACAAATACTCAAACATACTGACATCTAATCCCTTGCTAGAACAAATGCATAGTATGAAATATTATCTTCCTTCAGAATAAGATAAAAAAAAAGTGCCATTAATACCACTGTATTTTCAAATCTGAGAAGCTCTAGGGGTAAAATACAAGTTTCCAAGCTGCTCTCTGTAGATCTCTTCCAGATACTCATTTATTTCCAGCACAAGCAGCTATCTACCCATATGTCTCCTGGTCTCCCAGTCCTCACCTACAAACACAATCTATTTGACCTCCTCCTCTCTTCAGCTTCTCTCAGTAATTCCACGGAAGATATAATGGGATTTCCCTGTCCAAAAGCAGATATCATTGCCAGCTCCTCCTCTGGCCCTGGCTGCTGTGTGAACAGGCCCAGGTCAGTACCCCATCAGAGGGGAAGCAGGAAAGAGACAGAAAAGCTGAGACAGAAAGGGACAGAAGTGCTTTGCTGTTCTCTGTGGCAAGAGGAGAAAAGTCATGCCTGCAAATCCTGAGGCAGAGAAACTTTCCCAGCAGAGTCACTTGACAGTGATGAGTTGTTCAGTTATGTTTCCCCCTCCCCAATGGCATTTTATCAATGGTTGTCTAACAGTCCTGCATCCCTAGATATAAAAAGGATGTGCACAGAAAGGAGTGTGTGACAGACATGCTGCTGCAGTGATTAATGTGCTCATCCAAGCTGGCGCCTCACCACCTAGTCAATTAATCACTGTCCAGTATTTTGGAAGCCATTTAATTTTGTACCATTTTAATATGGTACAAAATGGTATCATGTTCTTACCATTCAGCAGGCAGGTTTTCCTTTGAAGTATGATGTCACCAGTTCTGAGTTTTGTTCCCTTGTCATTTATTCTTCACTACTAAAACATGTATTGTTATGACTACTGCTGTGGCAGGTGGGTAATTTCAGTTTCTTGTTACGACCTCAAAGGATGCCTTCTGGCAAATCCAGAATATGTGGAAGACATTTTATTCTTTATTTTGTTTGTAGTTCAGGGAGTTATTTATTCCCACATGAGATGTCCAACTCTTAACACACTGAAGGCTGTACCCATCCAGCTGTTGCTGGGAGAGAAGGAGTTGGTGACCAGCATCTTGCTCCTGACAGAGCAACACAAAGGTGGAATTTCCCCTGCATTTCTTTATGCATAAGGGGAAATGAAGGTCTGATCCTGAAAGAGTCCCAGCAAGAGGGAGTTCCTGTTCATTTCTCTATCTGACTCTGAAGAAGAACATATGAATGAGGTAGACTGAAGGACCCTAGAAAATATTTTAATGAGTGAAAGACTTATTAGAAAACTCTGTAATCTAGAGCTGTAATAAAACTCCATAATCTCACCAACTAGTTTTCATTTTTCCAGAGGACTTTACATAGCTTTTCATTGACTTCACTTTTCCTTCTCTAAGCTTCTGTAGGTGGCAAGCTTCCTACAAAATAAGAAATCTTCACCTTGATTACTCTTAATAATGATGTCATTCAGGGCATTTTGCAGTCAAAGACTCTTTGTGCTCAAAAATGTTTTCAGCAGATTTGATAAGGAAACAAGTCCTGTTTTGAGAAGGAAAATGATGGATCATTACCTCTGCAGAAGAGAAATAGGAGGTTACTTATGTAAGTGAAGGTTTGGAATAAAAGAAGTACAATACTTTAGCTGAGCAACCTTCTAGAAATGGGAGAAAACAAAACAGTACAGGGTCATAAGAGCAGGAATTACCAGGGAGAGAGCAGGTCAAACATCACCTAGCAGAGGTGACAAGGTACAGAAGATAGGCCTTGGAGACAGTGTACTTCATTTGCAGGTGAGATACAATGGGCAAAACTCCTACTGCATCCTCACAGAACTCCACCAGTTAATATATGCTTGGGTATGCACATGAATGCATAAATACGAATGTATATGGTGAATACAAACCCCCTTCTGCCTTGCAATGCACCTTTAAGTGGTAATAGTTAGCCCAGCAGCAGAAAAGTGTCACTAGCACTTGTGTTGATTCATGCTTTCTCTCACTCAGTAACGTCAATGATTGAAGGAGCAGGCCAATGACACTTAGACCCATGTTCCTAATCTCAAGGCATTCTGCACAGGAACATTTTCACCATCTTTGGCATCAGAGAATTTGTACTTTCAAGCACAAAGAGATAAATTTTAACTGCAGCATCTTGCCCTTGGGGTGCATAATTGATCAAATGAAGATTAAGTTAGTGCTTTACAAAAGTATGTTGTAACTTAGAGTCAAAATGCCAAACAGAATTTCTTATGGTTGAAAGTAATTCTTTTTTCTCTTGTACTGAAGGTAAGTTCCTCATCATTTTTCTCAAGGATTTAAGCTATGTACAAGGCTTTCTCCAGTACAGGTAATTGAAACTCATTCCAAAATTCGAACTAGTTCTTACCTATCACTTAGTAAGCTCACCATCAGGCACAGTAAGATTGCAAATGTTTAATCTACAAAACAGTAAACTATAAATAGAGATAAGAAGTGATTTGAATTGGGCTTTAGAGGCCTAGTCGTTCTCATTTTTAAATGCCGTTAAAAGCAACTCCATGATGAATCATTATAGAAATTTGTTAACAGTAAAAAATTATATTCAGGTAGAAAAAGGGAGATTCAATTCAAAAATCTCATGAAAGGTTTGAACCCAAATGTTCAAAGAGTGTGGATTCAAAGTGAAAGCGGTTCAGCACAGGATAAACAGAGAGTTTGCCATATAAAATGCACACACAACACACACGGAAAAACTTTGGCTTCTACTCAAATTTAGCAACATAAAGGCTGAGAGATAAACCTAATTGATTTCTGTATCAAGTCTAGGGGAGGAAAGGGAGAAGAGCAGGTAGGTGAAGGTCTCAAGAACAAAGGTGAAGGTTTTCTTAAGAGCAAATTTAAATGTATTGATTATTAATACCTTTGGGCTGGAATGAAAAGGTTTATGAACATCCAAGTGCTGAGTTTATAAACCTGCATTCTAATATGGCCAAGGATAGAAAAAAATCCTTACCAGTTTTAATACAGACCCTGAGAAAGTAATCAACAAGTTTAATGTTGCCATCCTTCATTCCTCAGGGTCTGGACTAGACAGTGAAGGCCAGATCTTCTGGGTTTGTAAAACCTAAAAGTAACCTTTCTTTTTTCTGCACTATTACTCCTCAAACTTCTGGCACACAAGGGTTCAAAACAAACCTTTAATTTTAGGGCAATCTTTGTAACACTTCATGTTCTTTGTCCAAGCGTGGTTTCCCTACATTGGGCAATATTTTCAGAGAGAATGATTACATCAAGTTTCACTTGAAGCCAGTTCAGAGAAGGTGCATGGTGGCTGAGGCTTGCCTTACACTAACCCCCAGTTAAATAGAAACCTAACAGGCTTTCTGGTAGGACACGTGACCCCATGGGGCACCCACACTGGAACAGGCTGTTCCTGAAGGATTGCACCTTGAGAGTGACCCACATTGTAGCTGTTTATGGAGAACTGCTGTCTGTGAGGTGGATTCAGGCTGGAGAAGTTCACTGGGAACAATTCTCATGGTAGGAAACCCTACTGAAGTAGAGGAAAGACTCTCTCCCCAGAGCAGCAGCAGAAACAATGTGTGATGAATGACCAAAACCCCCATTGCCTTCTGCCTGCACTGCTGGCAGGGAGAAGGTAGAGCTGGGAAGGAGGGAGGAAAGATTTTTAAGGTCTGTTCTTACTTTCCTCACTAAAAGACATCTTGGAAAATTTCTCAATTTGAAGGAAACATGAAAGGGTCATGTACAGAGATATGGATGTCTACAGGCTCAATAAAATTTAAACACTTCCATGTTTTGCCAGCCTTATTCAGTTGCAGATGATAACTGGAGTAACATTACCTTGTTTTAAAAGTATGCAGCCAAGATTTGACCTGAAAGCCAGCCTCTGGCCTGCTTGAGTTGGTGCTTATTCCAATTCTTTTTGAAGCCATTGCAAATTTTTCTATTGACATGAACAGATGAATCAGAATGTTTATCACTTAAGTGAATCACAGATTGAAACAATAGTACTTGGACAATTTTTATGACAACCTTTGTAAAATTAGTCCATTCTGGATAGCAGAACACTGCTGAGCCATTTCTGTCCAAGAAGTGGCTGAGCTAGTTTTGTGTATATGAAGTTACATTTGGTTGAACTCCTTCCTTCAGTGGTTACCTAAAAGCTCATCGGAGACACAAACTGCAGCATTACTACTTCTATACTAACTGAGGACTTGACTTTAATTTTCAGCTGAAGCTCCATGGAAAATTCAAAAATCTGTTCATCACATCTTGAGTCCCTGTAGGACAAGCAAAAGTTGCAATATCAGACATAGTCAAACATATGAATCAAAATGTTACAGCACTTGCTGAGAAAATGCAAACTTACTTAAAATATAAATAAGGACTTGGGTTTTTTTCCTTCCCCAAAGTACTCTAACATGGCAGAAGGAACAAGACTGACTGCATGTCCTGACAACATCTTTGGGTTTTCCCACATCCTGCTGTTGGATTCCCTTTACAGCCACTCTGGTGGTCATGGAGCACCTCAGCAGACAGCTCTCCTGAAACCTGACATTATGATACACTCCATGCCCCAGTAATAGCAATAAATATTGTAATTTCAGAAAAGATGTTGTGATTGTGGGTAAAATAACAATATAATTACAGCCAAAATACATTCAAATACTAAGAAGTGCAAACAGTTAAAGTTATTACTACGACAATGTGCAATAATAAGACTTGAAGGCTCTATTTTTGTCAAATAATTTAGCAGTTCTTTATTGCTCAAAGCTTAGTTCTGTGACTGCAATATCAGCTCTGAGTACTCAGCAGTTTTTGTATCTCACCACTGCTGTGTGACGGCAAGAAAACAGAAACAAGGTAGAAAGCACCTGGGCAAGCTCTTGTGGTGAATCATTTTTCCTTTCCAGCAAGTAGTTTCTCAGATTTCAACTCTTGGCCCTCGGGGTCTTAACCTCTCATTAAGCATCCTGAGAAGAATCTGGCTCCACCTTTTCTCTAGGACTGTAGTTGGAACACCTTTTACCCTGTTTTTCTTCATGTTGAACACTCCAATTCCAGCTCAGATGTCCAACTCTCAAATCATATTCAAGGTCCTCCACTGACTCAATATTTCTCCCACACTTGGATGTTGAGATCTTTCTCTTTGTCAGTAGATGAATGTGATTATCACATGATTGCATGCTAAAGGGACATTAAACCGTTCAGCCTTCTTAATATCATCTTTTTATAGCTATCCTCTTACAATAAGTAAGAGAGAATTTTTTTCTGTTTTGGTTTTTCTCTTGATCTTAATATCCTTCTACACCATTTCTTGCTGAAAGCAGTGTCCCTTCCAGGTGAATCATTCTATTAGCTGTTTTTTTATGAGTTTGCCTTCTTAGATTGGTGCACTCATCCTTAATGTCCACTCCAGTTTAAATTGTTGACTTCAGCCAAATTATTTTCTTACTGTATTTCCTACATTTTCTCCATAACCAGTAAGAATCTGTGCCCTTGACTATATGACTTTGGAGGGCTGCCACTTTGCTCTAACTATTTTCTTCCCTTCAGTCTGTTTCACAAATCATCTCACAAAACAATAAGCTGAGTTAATTACAGTTCATTTACCTAAAATCTGCTTGGTTTTTAGACACAGTCATTCTGCATTCCCGCCATTAGAATTGTGAGTAAATGAACAGATTCTGATGCACATTCTTATGCTGAAAAAACTAACATCAAAAAGATTAAATCCATTCATTTAAAATAAATAAATAAAAGCACCATAATTTAAACAAATAAGCAATCAAGTCAAAGCCAAAAGTGAGTCCTACTTACCTCACTCCTTCGTATCTTGTTCATTTACTTGAAGGGGTAGTAAGCTGCAAGCAGTGACTAAGGCAGCCTAAATGGACAAGTGAAATATAGAGAATGAACTTTTACCATTCTCAACAAAACACCTGAGTTTGGGAAAATCACTTTCATTCCTTTGAATTTGGCACTAAAATATCTTTAAAGTCTCAGGTGTGAGAATACTTAGTATCAGGCAGGCATCAATTTGAAAATCGCTGAGAGAATTGGAAAGGGCAGAAGAAGGCAAGATTATTGTCCTGGGTTGGCCCCACCTGGATTCCAGATGTCCACCAAAGCCTCTCTACCACTCCCTTCTTCAACACAGAAGGGAAGAGAAAACATAATAAAAGGCTCATGGGTCAAGATAAAGACATGGAGAGCGCACTCATCCATTACCACCATTAGCAAAACACGTTTTTCCTGGGGAAATTAGTTTAATTTAATAATAATTAGATCAGACTAGGGTAATGAGAAACCAAAAAACCACTTTCCCCTCACCCCTTTTTTCTTCTGGGCCACGAATTTACTCCAAATTTTCTCTCCCTCTTATCTCACCAGAGAAATGAGAATGTGGGATGTCATCAGTTCAACACCTGTTGTCCCTGCTGCTCCTCGAGGTAAAGACCCCTCACACTCTTCCCCTATTCTTTCCCCTGGGCTGCAGTTCTTCACAAACTGCCCCAGTGCTGGTCATTCCCATAAAGTGAAGTCTTTCAGGATCAAATTTTTCCAACATGAGTTTCTCAAGGGGTCACAAGTCCTGCCATACTCCATCCTCACCCTCCTTGGTGTCTGCAGAGCTGTTTCTTTCACATATTTCCACTCTGCTCTCTGGTTGCTGTTGCAAAAGGTTTTTTCCCTTTCCTAAATGTGTTATCCAAGAGGTGTTGCCACTGTGTTTGAAGTGTTCAGCCCTGGAGAGTGGCAGGTCCATCTTGGAGCCTACGGGCATTGGTTCTGCTGGATGTGTGGGAAGCTTCTGGCAGTTTCACACAGAACCCACCCCTGTACACCCCTGCTACCTAAACATTGCCATGCAAACCTAACACCTTTCTGTAAAAATAAATACTACTAATAATAAATTTCAATCATGCATTGCTGTGTTTATTAAAAATATCTCTGCATTTCTTATAGAAACAGTCTCTGTTACTAACTGTGATGAATTCCTCCTAAAATTACTTCCTTTGTCTGTAAAAAAAAATTATTGACTGAAGAAAACCAAGAAATTAATAGGAAATCATACTATTAAAATAGAAAATATGAATACTTTAAAATAAAAATAAAATATTCCAATAAAAATGTATTTAAAGCATAAAAGCTTCAAGGTTGAAATTTAGTAAATAGAGTTACTCTAAAGGAATAATCTTGAGGTTTGGAATTAGAATGACCTGAAAACACTGAACACATTAAACATGACCTTTAAGATTCAATTTCATATGTGGGAGTGTGAGGCTAATGAAATAGCTGAAAGATCATATTTGTAAGAAATCTGCCTGCTGGTGGAAGTAATGTTACAGCCAATGCTGTTAACATTCTCCACAGCCAGTGGACTCTAAGGTCTGACATGTTATTTATTTGATGAAGTGTTTTATTCTCAAGCTCTGTTTTTTGTATTTCATTTGTTTTCTTTATGTTTTCCATGATTTCATGTGCAAAAATTAAAAGGTGGCATTTTAGCTAAGCCAAAACTGTACACCCAAAACCTGGGGAGTATTTTTACTGAGAGAAAAGTTATTGCATATCATCCTGTATTGTTGGGAATGCTCTTGTTAGTATATGAACAGCAAGACAGATATTAAAATACCTATGTTTGTGTACATGAGAAAAAGGAATTTTTCCTTCTATCACTCAATGTGTTACATACATAATCTTTGCTCTGCAGTTTTTTAAAATTTATTTCTTCCAGCAAAGCCTCTGGTTTCAAAGCCCAACACATAATTTGCTTCACTATTGGAACCATATGGTTAAACAATGCCCACAATCAAAAGAAGCCATTAAAAAAATTTAAAATCCTATTATGAATATTGATGTCAAAGTTGATTATTCAGGTTGGGTTTCACACTTGTTCTTCAAGAAATTACTTCTACATTTCCTTTATGTGGAGGATCAGTAATGGGTAGTAGTCTGAGGGCTGTGCCAGGCTAGGAAGATTCCTGGTGATGTCCTTGACCCAGGCCTGGTCAGTATATTCAGCCTTCTGTTCCTCTTAGAAGGGAATTGCCTACAACTGTAACCTGTCTTTTCTTTCTCTTGAAGTGGTTGTAATAGGGGATGTTTTATACTCCTTGATCACACCCCTTCTTTTTGGGCTGTCCCAGTGAGGGTGTCCAAGGCTTTCATACCAATCAATACACATCTGTTTGCATTGCAACTCCAAATCTGTTTTCCAGGGATCCTCAGTACAGCACCAACCTCCTTTTATTCAAACATTTCTTTCTAGTTTCTCCCCAGAGTCCCATCCTGATCTCTCCATGTTTACACAATTCACTTGAGACTGTGGAAGGGGAGTTTTATCCCTTCCTCTGCCTGAAGCCTTTTAGTCCCTCAGTACACAGTATCCTACTTTTTCTTTGGCTGTTAATTGGATTTACATCTCCTACCTCCCAATTCCACTTTTCATTTGCATCCCTTGCTCCTAGTCTGCTCATCCTTGAGTCCCCTGAACCTTCTTAGGCTCCCTGACATGGGTGACTCTCCACAAGCTGCTTATCCTAATCTACTCTCTCCAGACATTTCCAGCATTTTTATAGGGTTTTTCTAATCAAACCTCTCTGTCCTTCCCACTTAGGGGGCAGCAGCAGGAGAAGCACAGTGCATTCATGGAGGAGAGGCCCCCACAGCCTCCCAAGAGACTGAAGCAGCAGCAACAGATGGGTTGGGTCCAGCCCAGGCAGCTGTGGTGGAGGCACACACAGATGGGAGCTGCTGCATCTGTATCCACCACAGCCACTGCTGAGAACATGAAAGGGGAGATTTTTCAAAGCCCTGAGAATTTGCCAAATTTAGGCAGTTTCTCTCAGGGACAGTGCAATGTTCATCCTTGACAGAACTGAACCTGACCAGCTTTTCAGTTTATATGCATAGCATCAAAGTTCCTTACCGCAGAAAATATCTCCCTCTCTCATTTCTTTCATTCTCAGAAGCTGAAAAGAAAAAAACCCTTTAATGTTAAAATTTTATAAACAAAATAAAGCATTCCATCCCCAGGAGCTGGTAAGAAAAGTTCAGCCTCCACAGTCTAAGTTTGGCAAAGTTAAAAGAAAATTATAACAGAGACCTACAAAAGGAAATTTCAAGAAATGTGAATTACAAAAGGAAATTTCAAGAAATGTGAATAACATCCCACTGATGTTTCCTGTGCCAAAGAAACCTTAGTAATTTCCCTAGACTTCCCCTCAGTTTTGCTTCATGTTATTTTTAGTACTTTTCCTTATGCCCCAAACACTTAGATATAGCAGAAACTCGCTTTGCACAGATGTGAGTACACTTCTTTCAAGAAAGAGGGACTGCAACAGTGGACCTGGGCAGGAGCTATAAAGTTACACTAGCTCTTGGAGACTATAGAAATATAGAAAAAATATCTGTACAGGTCTAAAAGAAGCCAAGTGAAGTACTATCTTTCTGTTTTCCCTGTGCACGTTGTGGTGCTGCCTTAAGACTGAGTCACTCCTTGCTCCAGACAGGGCTAGTGCCTACAGCCCCACAAGTGCCTGTTGCAAATGCAGGTGTTATTTCTACAACAGCAGGAAATTTAATTCTGCTGTGGGGTTTTACAATGGTTTGCAACAGGGATAAATTTAAATATCTGTTTGCCAATCCATTCCTATATATATAATTTTTTTCCTGGTCATTATGGAAACTTTCCACCTTTAATATAGGATTTGCTGCTTCTACAGCCATTGAGCTACATTTGCTAAGTTGACTGTCCAGACATAAACAAACACCTTCCCTTTGTTGTTCCTATTCCTCAGATATATTTTTCCTTCTCTATTCTTCCCACATTGTCTTTGTTTCCTTTCTTCACTTCTTCACTTTCCTTTCTTCACTTTTTGGCATTCCCTAATGCCAAAAAATAATTGTTGCCTTCTTATAATATCTTTGAAATCTCTTTGCAGTCATTTGCATTGCAGTCCCACCGGTGCCCACACTATGCTCACATGATACTTTCAATCAGTGAGCAAATTCTCCAGCTGTGCTGTTTAGCATGATGCAAAACAAGCTGATTAGTAACAGCAGCAACAGAAGTAATTAAAAAAGAAACAGAAAATAATTTTTTAAAAAAGAAGCTCTTTGAAAACTGAGTTTTCCCTTAACACTTAAACCTTCTTCCTTTTGGGAGGAATATCAACATTTAGAACTAAATGTTTGTCTACATATATCTGATGAACCCAAAATTCATCTTATGTCTACAAAGCACCGGAAAAGAATAACACTTGATCTACTAAATTCAAACAGATATGTGATACTACCATAATTATTTATATTTATTTTTATAATTAATTATTTATATTTATATTTAAATTTATTTAATCTCTTTTTAAGATCAAATCTTATTTAATGAAAAATATTGAGCACTCAATCCTCATTTACAAAAGTGTTTTTAATCTTAAAGGATTGTAAAAAAATCCAGATAAAAATATCAGTGACAGATAAAACAGAACTAACTATACTAAACAATTATTTCGAGAAGAGTGGAGCCTACATAAACTATGAGAAAAGGATTTTATCAAAAGTCAAACTTTCATTTAAATGCAGGAGCAGATGTGGCTGACCTAAACTCATCAGAAACAACCAAAACAGGCAGTCTCCACAATTCTAAGTATGAGAGCAGAACTTTTTGCTCTTTTAAGTGAGCTGGGTTGAATCCCACCAATGTAAAACCAAAACAAGAGAAATCAATGGAAATAGTTTCTATAAAGATTAGTGAAATTAGGACTGAACACTAAATGAAGAAGTAGGCTGTTAAGAGAAATTCCACATATCCTCATTCAAAATGTACACATATATACATATATATATATATATATATATGTTTATAGATATGTATAAGATTTTGTAAAAACAATTCATTCTTTCCAGACACTATAGATTTAATGTCTTCATTACTCATGATCACATATTTATTTCTGAAAATGCTCTGTACTGTATTAACTACCTACTCTTGCTATACTTTTTTTGAGAGGAAGTAAAAGGAATGACAGAAGCAGTGAGACATAAAATGGAATATGCCCTTCAGGAGTAGGGTGCTCATACAAAGGTAGATGTGCAAGAATGAATTGAAATGTATCTGGAGCAATGGGGAAATCTGAGGTCCTAGTTCCTGAAACCCTAATTTCTACATTTCTCACCAGGAAAAGTCTAAATTTAAAAACTTGACAGTGCTTAGAGTGGGGTAGTTACCTTCCAGTTGGGTGTTCTGGCTGGTGAGTTTGATCTCCTTTTGAGTCTCTGCAACTAGATACTTTACACTGCTTTTTATGCAACAGCAAGCACCAAACAAAAGAAAGCCTGACTGCATTTTAGCTATCAACCCCTTGTTGAGTTTTGAATAGAGTTTAAATCTCTGCTGTCTGAGTATTTCCCAAAAACAGATCTCCTCTTCTCTTGCCAAGTATTTTAGATGTGTGCACAATAATAAATGGAATAGGTCTGGTATGCATTTGGCCTTAATTTTCTATAGCCATTATATGCTAGCTTAATGTCCTTGTAACCTTTTGATGAAGCTGAGATTCCTCATGTTAAAGTCTAAATAATCCAGGTGTGTTTTCCAATAGTTAAAATAGAATATTTTTTTTGAAAAAAGTATTATAAAAGAGGTTAGCCAAAAAAATGCATGTTATGACATGCCTCGTGCTCTTCTGGTCAAATGGCTGTTATTGATTGTTTTACTAAGCAGTGCAGACATAGACAAAATCCCTTTATTATCACAGACAGTTTAACAGAAATAGGCTCTGGCTTCCTAAGCATATTTCCTCATTCCAGCTTCACAGAGATGCTGAATCTTACACAAGTCCACAAGTCTACTGGGTCCACATTGAGACAGGATTTTATATATACCTGGGGCTTCCTGTTGGGTATTACAATTCAGGAACTTAATTTCCCTTATCTAGCATGTAAGATATCTGAGTGTGCACTCCCACATTTTGAACCCCACTCCCTAAATAGATGGGTGACAAAGCTTCAGATTTTATATTGCCAAGCTTTCTGAAATGCCCACGTCCCTTTTAATTCTCAGCCAATGTATGCTGCTAGCTAAGCCTGAGTACTTGTAGCTTTGCTTCATTTCTCATCTGCTGTCATTCCTCCTCTTCTAGGTTAATTCCTTCCACCTCTCATTTCACATGCTAGTAGAAGCAGAATATCATCAGGCAGACATCACTGAGTATTTGTTTTTATCTCTTCACTTTGGTTGGTTGCTGTTAACAAAATCCTCTCAGGGTAATTTGAGAAGTGTCCTTTTGCATCACCTTTATGCTCTCATACTCTGGAAATGAACTGTAAGAGAGTAATAAATAAATTCATACAAGATTGCATTTTTTTTTCCTTCCAACAGATTGTGTAACTGCTTGTTTGGCTTGGGGTAGTATATACAAAACACCCCAAGAAATACTTACATAACAGAAAAAGAAGGACATATTCTAAAATCATCTGTTAAGGACAGGGAAAATGTGTAGCTGCCTTGGCCTACTTAGTGAATGTACATTTCTGCATGTAGGAGCTGAGAAATGATGGGAGCAGGAGTTTTGATATGACAGCCCTAACCCTATCCTGAGCTGACTACCCAGTAAGGTCAGCCTGAGTTGCCAGTTTGGGAACAGAGGGCCCCTGCTTGTTAAAGCTGAGCTACGGCTGAGTGCTGAGGGTTATGTGTTGGTGCTCGGCCAAATTAAATCACACCTGTCTTTGCACTAAACCTCCTTGCTCTACAGATCACCTTGCAGAGGAGGCCTGCCATTTTCACTGCCTGCCTGTCTTCAAAATATTTCTGCCAACTCTGTGTTTCAAGTTTCCTTCAAAGTCTCTCAGGACCCCACAACTCCATCTGAGTCATTGATAATTCCTTATTTGTAACCGTGGTTACAGAAACTGTAGTCTCATATACCAAATGTCCAACCTTTTAAATCTGAATCAATGACAGTAATATGTGGGACTTTTACCTGATCTCAAAAAAACTTCATGTAGAAGGTCACCTGGCATTTGTTCTGTTTCTTCACAGACATTTGAAGGTCACTCAGAAGGACAGTGGCAGAAGTGGAAAAAAATACACATCTCCTGAGTTCTCCATCTCTTAGGCATTCCCCATGAAAGGAAGATCTTTAATATTTACCTAAAGAGTCACTCAGAGCCATGCAAAAAGAAAGCTGTATTTTAATATTGCCAGGGAAGACTAAAAGCTCCAATTATAAATGATGCTTCTTTCAGAAGCACAGGGCTCTGACTAAGGCCTGTTACTATACAGCCATTGAAAATATTTCAGGTTTATGAGCTCGAGCTGAGGCTACTGGCTGTTCAGAATAACATTTCGTTTCCAGCTAAAATATTTTGCAGCCACATAGGTAAAAATCTATGCAGAAACTTTATGTCTTCATACTTTGATGATACGCAAAAGTCATTGCAGATACTTTATGTCTTCAGTTAGATGCAATGCAGTCCAGAATGGCAATAGGTCCCTTAAGCATATAACATTAATGGAAATTGTAAAGTCCTTTCTGGAAATGCATTCTGTGGCTTATAGTCAGATAAGTGAAAATCTGTCATAGAATTCCAGTCAAAGGACTTGCCAGCCAAATTCTCCTTTTCTTCCCCCTAATGATCATCTCCCCCAGCCATGAATGTGTTATCTCCAGTGTATTGCTAATCCTCTGAAACAAAGTTCCTGAATTGAGGAAATGGGGTGAGACTGAGAGAGTGAAGAAGCCCCTGATTGAGAAATGGGGCCTCTGAACCATCTGCTGTTAAAAGAGAGGACAGATAAATTCAGATTTATGCAGGATAATTTTAAGCCCCATCTCTAGATTGTGCTTGATGGTTCATATTGTTAAGAACAGATTTGTCCTCTTGTATGTAGTTAACGTCCTTAACTTATTTTGGGGATTACAGTTTCAGAATTGCTAAGCGACTCATAGTCAGCAGATGATGGAAATTGCATCAGTCCATGCTGTCCTCAAAACAGTGAAGTAACTGCTCCATTTTCTCACACCATCACAAAATATCTGTAATATTATGACTTTGGCTTGAGGAGCTCTCAAATTACTGGAAAAAGATTTCATGATTTTTCCAGTAATGCTGAGCATTATTTTACCACTCTTATTACACACATACTGATGTATCTCAGTTTCTCTCCACTAAACCATAAGAAATCTTAAAAAGTATAAATGCATGAATACTAAAATAATATAGTCTGTTCATGGTTTTCTTTCCAGGCAATTGGAATGACTGTACATTTTATTCTTTGACTTCTTTTTTCAATTACTTCAAAATTATGGAGTAATAAATGTCTTCATTTGTGATTTTTGAAACAATGGTAGCCTCTGGTCATTGTCCTGAATCAGGTGCAGTGTTTTCTACAGACATGTTGGAATCACTACAGACACACATAATTTAAAAACACTTCAGGGATGCTCTCTGTACATCCAATATAGTCCTTTGTAATGCTCAGATATTTTCCCCAACAGGGCAGCCAGATAAAGACAAGGTAGATATGGCAGCTCCAAATTGTTCAAAAAAGATGTTCCCCTGCTTTAGAGAAAATGACTGTCAGTCTCTGAAGATTTCCAACACATATTGAGCCACCAGAAGGATGACAAAGAGACTTGTTAGAAAAAGAGATGAATTGCTATGCTGACTTATCAGCACTAATGTGCAAGTTGTTTTACAGGATGAAAACCAGGAAGGATTTCTGCTCCCATTTCATTCTCCCACAAACCAAGTGATAACATTTGCATGAGACTTCCTGCCAAGAGTTAGCATTTCTGAAATAGGAACCTTACAAACAATCCTAAAGTCAGTTATCTCAACTGTATAGGAATATATAAACTCTGCACATATGCATATGTGCATGTGTCTGTGTATGTGCTCTGTGATTAAGACAGTTTAAAATTGCCAAGGAAATTCTATTCACTAAACTAGAATTGACAAAATGCATACAACATTTGTGAGTGCCAAGTAAGACTAATTACAATACTCAGCTGGTTTCCAGCAAATGAATGATCTTAACTGTTTGTTTTTCAGCTGCCAGATGGAGTGGAAAAGTCTGTGCCATGAATCCAGGGACAAGAGAAATACCTAAAAATTCAGATTTATAGTTGATTGGTTCTGACAAGTACATTTTGTACCTGCTAACCATACACATTTGTAATTCCAAATTTCAACTGAAGAAACTGTTTATTTCCTCAACTCTCTCCTAAGGTAAGGCAGCATGATATAACTTTCTAAAACAACACTCCAAACCAGATACTTTTACTGCTTGAATTCTCATACTATCTTGTATTTATCTGGTGGTATCTAAGAGTCTGAGCATTGCCTTAACTCCACAAATAGCCCTGTTGTCTTTTACTGATATCAGGGCACTACAGAGCAAATAAGGTAAAAATGTGGGATTTGAGAACTGCTCACTGTTTGGGGAGGGCTCACAGAGCTACCGACTGTGCTTTGATCGGAAAATAGCAGAACCCAAAGAGTTGAAAAAAGACTATTTTGAAATGAGTGTTCTTAAGTTTGGAAGGAGACATGGGGTTTAAACAAGCCCAGCTGGCAGCACTGCTGAGGTGCCTTTTATGTCTGGCACTGGGGAGCCGGATTGTGATCCCCTGGCACAGCTGGGCTCCATCTCTGTTTGCAGGGGGGAGATGGCACCACACCAGGGCTGAAGTGCAAATGAAGTTACTGCAGCCCGACCCTTTTCTTTGTATAATTAGGGCAATCAGAGGGGAACAATACATTTGAAGCAGCAACTGCTGCTCCAGCCACATCCAGTTGATAGTTTGACACATCCATGAAAACAGCGACTGTCGTGACATTTGAAGGCTAATAAGCAACCCAGGAAACGCTCCAGAAGAAATTGTGTATGTCTGTGTGTATGTATCAACTCTTCATTTGCTTTTAAATAATTCTCCATGTAATTCACTGATGTTTCGAATCCTTTTCCCCTCACTCAATGTTCCAGCAGGAGCTTGTTATGTAAGAGAAGTAAAAAAAAAAAAAAAAATCTGTTTTTCACAGCAGAAGACTGAGATGTATACAGAATTTTGCTATTATGTCCTTATTGCTTGATAAGCCTCTGCAAAATTTATGCATTCCACAAACATGAAGGATTTCACCCATCAAAGATTTTCCTGTGGTGGAGAACTATATGCCCAGTGATACTGAATGAAATAATTAAATTGATAATAATTATTCTGATATAGGTAAAGTCAGAGACTGTCCTAATTTTTTTTTCATTATAGGATCAAATATCTCTGAACTATTCAAACAGCCAAATGAAACCCATGTTGCTGAGAATCCCTGGACAGATGGGAGATCTCAAAGCACCCAGTGATTCAAGCAGGATTTGAGGGCAAAGGCTAAGCTGCAAGACCTGAATTGAATTGCAGCTGCAAGACCTGTCAAAAGAGTTCTTATGTGTATTTTTTATTTTTTCTATAATATCTGGTGTTAATATTTTAGCTCCAGATGACTGATCCCATTTCTCCTAGTGAAATCTGGACTCTTTTCGATTAAATGTGGATTGGTGTATACACATTTAACAAACAGAGACTACCTGAAATTCTATCTCAAAACCACCACCAATCAAAAAAGGTTTCTGAGGATTTTCTTCTCCTTTCACAAGTGAATAAATGGTTAATGATGTCTTCATCAATTTTTGGTATGATAATTATTCCCTATACCAAGGAGCTCTGATAACCTATACCTAAAATTTTCCTTTTGTTTCTCTCCTGCCCCATTCTGTTTGATCACAAAACAGTCCATGCCAAGGTTGACTTAAATTTGTTTCTTTGTGCCATCTGGTGGAGATTATTTGTAAATGCACAATAGCGTTGAAGCATTTCATCCAAGGTTGCCTTTCCAGGATTTTCTTTTTTTTTTTTCCTTTCCTCTGCAAAACAGTAATGGCTCTGGAAGAACTTTTGCTAATGTGAACATTATGCATTTACCACTCAAACAGAATGCTACATTTTTATTTCCTTTAAGAATAGAGAAGTACAAAAGTTAAATTGTCACCTTGAAAAAACTATTTTAAAGCAGGGTGAAAAATTGTTCTGTCGTTTGCAGACAATTCTGTATTTTGAGAGCTGTCGTGTTTACTTCACAGGCTTTTTCTGTAATACTCCAGGGAAACCAACTTATGGTAAATCAAAAAGAGCTAAGGGTTTCAGGAAAACTTTTCAAGCCATCAAAATTCTACAGTTGCTCCTTTGGTAAAAACAAAGCTTACTGTATTTCTTAGTTGCTTCAGAAACTTTCATGAAGAGAAATTCAGAACTAAGGAAATTAATAATATATTGAAAATTTAATTTATGTAGCTTACTGAAATATTTTAAAATCAGTAATACAGAAATAGTTATTCTTCAAGATGAACTTATCTTTTCCATTTGCTGACATATTTACATTTATATAAATATTATTTGCTCCACTTAAACCAACCACATAGTATATGTCCATCTCTATTTCTCCCCACAAAACTACAGTTTCATTATTTTTATTGGCATGAGTTATTTTTACTGGTCATAAAGTTTATTATTAAATTTATTTTCTAATAAGAGATGGGAAAGGGTCTAAATTCTTTTCTTACACATACACATACCCAATCCTTCAAGATTTTAAATTTTCCTGAGGAATTTTCCCCTCATTGTTCACTTGGGTGACAATCTCAAGTAATGTGGATATAGAAATTCAAATGTATCTTGTAATAAAGTAATACCAAATCAACTTACATCATTACTTACAATTTTAAAACTAAACAACAATGAGAGACTTTAGAATGCTGTTCTCATTGAATTTAGTTATTTTCCAATGAAGTTAATAACTTTCAACATAAGTTAAATGAAAACACCTTTGTTTAGAGTGTAAGCCTGCTGTGTATTTAATCCTAATTTGTTTCTATACTTCATGTTCAAACTTTTGTGAGAAAAAGTTGCATTTAGTTAAGATTTGACTTGGGCTTTCACAGCTTAGATAACTATTATACTGAAAGACTTTAATTTCTGGGCATTTATGTCTGCTCAACAATTAACCAAGAATTACTTTACCAACTGTGTCTAATTTAGCTTTTGTGCCTAATTTCTAGGATTAAATTAAAACCAGATGGCCCCTGAGTGGCAAAATGAGCATAAATTACTCTTACATATTGAAATCAACATGGAAAAATATTAAAATGAAACCAAAGTACATTTTAGGTGGTGCCTTGCCTTTCACAAAAGTTAGCATGATGGTGAGTGTAACTGAGCAATCTTGCACTACGGATCTGGAGCCTTAAAACTCCATCTTTTCAGAGAGTCACTTCCTAGAATGTGGGGTACACTTCCACAGAAATACACAGAAGGAGGTTATGCTCTTTATTGCATATGCCAATAAATCAGACAGGAAGAGTATTAAGACATTTTCTCAGGTTTACAGTGCAATGTAGGGGCATAGAGCCCCTAAATGCAAAGCAATTTAGACATTCATCTTTCTGTGCCCTTTATGCTCTCATGCTCATCTCCCTCAGCTCAACTTACAGTCAGCAAAGATATGATCCTATCTCAGCATCCAAGAGCAGTCAGAGCTTGAGAGTTCAATTTAAAGGAAAGCTGATTTAATTCTTATTATTTTCCTAGAAAATCTCTTTGAGAGGAAGGAAATATCCTCCTTAGACTTTCTTCCTAAGATTTTGGCATAGGAGAGAGAGATCTCCTTACTCTACAGGTACTTATCAAGAGTTGGGACTTGCACAGACAGGAAGAGTTGCTTTTATGAGCAAGTGGGATTTCATCATGAGATGAAAACCTTCTACTCATTTAAGTTACATTAAAGGCATAATCTTGCCCAAGAGAGACACATTAATTAATTAATTTCTATAAGATAGTTGGAAAGAGGGCTTAAAGGATTAGGAAATATCAAACTTCTGTCATTGTGTTGTGATAGGTGGATGGCCCATGAATATTTCTTTTATTGAGGAACATCAAGCACCTTCAAGTGTTTCTGTTTTAGCTCTAGTCTTTGGAATGGGGGATAAATACCTTCCATCTTCTGCCTCTCATTCGTCCTGCTTCTCATCACTTGATACAGCAGCCACCAAACCATTCTTCAAGACAGCTGTGCCTCCAAGCACAAAATAAATTATGCACACAAACGAAGACAGTGAAACTGGAGCTGATTTATTGCTTTCTTCAAGGCTTTTGTTCAAAGAACTTCTGCTGAGTGGGGGACAATAAACTATCATTAGGCCACTGAATTTGTGTCAGAAATAACACACTGACCTCAAGTTCTGTTTGTCCTCCTGCCTGACTCACACAAAAAATTTTCCTAACAAAAAGTTATTCTTTTTTTTATTCATGAAGACCAAAGGGGCTTCCTGACCTGGACTCTGCTTTGCAGTAGGGTGTTTCCTGCCCCCCTTTCCTCTTCTCAGCAAAATGTTAGAGCAATTTATGCAGAGCACACTGCTACTTGAGCAGGGTCATGGGAGACTTGGAGGAGAAAGTGGTTTAGGGAATCATCCCATGCCCTAGGGAAGAGAAGTGCACCAGTGCCCCACTTACTGGATTGCAGCTTCCCTCAGGCATCCTGCAGAGGAATGGAAGTCTGACCTTGGCCTGCTGAAACCAGGTCCCAACTCCACCAAGAGAAGACTGAATTTACCAAAAAATAAATTAAGGTGTGCAAGAAACTGGGGAGCCTGGGAAACCTCCAGAAATACTGGTTTGTCTCTAAGATCAACAAAGTTGCCAGTCCTAGAAAAATTATTTCTAAAGCAAAGCATGGATTGCATGTGGGTTCTGAATACACTTTGTGTACTTGCAATACATCTGAACTTACTATCATATTTAACAAAATAGGATGCAGCATTGCATATGTTCCCCTATTATCATGCTTGTTTTACAGCTGTACTCAACCTTACTATTGAAAATTTTGGTTTCTGACATCTTTTAGTAATCATAACACTTGAATTATACCAAAGTGATCTTCATTATTAACTTCACTGACGAAGAAGAATCACATTAATTAAAAAAAAAAAAAAAATTAAAAAAAATGCCAAACCATCATCTAATTGCAAAACCCTTCCTAAATTAGAGATAAATCTACTGAAGCAACTTCAAAGAAACAAGTTCTTCCTTCTGGTGAACCTGTTTTGAGCATTCACATAGTTCTTTTCCATGGTTTGGTATATATTTTCTGTGAACATTTTGCCTGATGGGATGGTTTGGGGGAGTGAAGGAGGGTTTTTTGATCGTTTTTCAGTTTTTCTGCATCTCTGGTTTGTCTACATCCACCATATAATGTGTTGTGCTCCTACAACCACAAGTTTGAGGCAGGTATGTCTCTTGAGCTGGCTCAAAATCTCCTTTGAGTTGTGATGGAGTGTCAGAGGTGAAATCTCCTAAGACTTCACACTTCTTATGAGAAAATATTAGCAGGAAGTATTGGTAAGACTTAATCCCTCCAGTTAGACTGAAAGCAGCAGAAGAAATGTTGTTACCTCCTTGGTAAATCAAGAATCAAAGAGCAAAAGGAAGGAGAGGAAAACATTCCGGTGTTTTTCAGATTACACAAGCCCTTCACTTAGATAAGAAATTCCAGGGTTTTCAAGAAAGTTGAACCAAGCGTGGAGTATCAAGAAGTGCTTTGTCAGCATCCTTGTGCAGACCTCAGAAATTCTGTCTTCTGAAAGCTTTCGAGTACTAGAGGAGATTTTTTATTTAGAGGTATCAGAATGACATTTTAAAGGTAATAAAAATAAATGCAAATAAGTTAGTAAATGGGAAAAAAGATCTCCAGACATTAGAGGGAAGGGCCCACAAAATGTGCTGTTCACCTCCTGTGCACTGTAGCATTTAATGTACTCTTAAGACACACTGAAAAATATTAAGAGCACTTTAAGCAAATGAGCCAATGTGATTGCACAGGGAAAAAATAACACTGCCATTTTTTGTGTACTTTTCCTTGTAAGTTATTCAATTTTCCAAGAAAATGAATTTTTTATTTAGTTTTGCTGACACTATGTCTAAGAAGCAATTATGAAAAGCACATTTTATTTGCTATGATATCACTGGCACAGTACAATCTGCCAAAGGACAGATGATAACAGGAAGCTTTGGTGGTTTAGTCATGAAGGAAATTTCTTGCACCACTTAATTTAAGGGAACTTATTTGGGTACTTAGTGGCTGTAGACAAGCTATTCCAGCCATCTGGGGACATAGCCCCCAAATCCTAACACCTAGCATGAGAGGGACTGAGGCAGCAGCTTTGCTCAAGCAGGGAGTAATAAGAGAGGGTTACAGGGCTGAACCCCTTAGCAGGGCACTGTCAGGACCAGAGGACCCACTGGCACTAGACAGCAAGAGTGTCTATCCTTAGAGGGTCACCCTTCCCAGGAAAAGCACAAGGAAAGTTCTTGCGTAGTCATCCCTGAGTGTCTTTAACAGACGTGAAGATGTGGCACTTAGAAACATGATTTGGTGGTGGACTTGGCAGTGCTGGATTCATCATCTTAGAAGTCTTTCCCAACCTAAGTGATTCTTTGATTCCAAGAGGCTACAGAGAAGGCATGCAGCCACATGTTGGCTGTGCTTGAGTTGGTTGGGAAGAGACTGTGTTTTTCAGAGGCTTCTTCTGGAAGCCCTTCCTGGTCAAACAGAAGCCAGGACAGAAGGACACTGACCCTGATAAACTCCTTACCTTCAAGAGGTCTTTAACTGCACATCCTCCAAAGTATTTTTTTTGATTTCCCATATACCTCAGTTAATTTTGGAAATCAAATGCTCTATAAGATGGAGCTCCCAAACCTCACAAAAGCAGATATTTCCAGGAGAGAGAAAACAGGTCATATCTTCTCCTTGGCTGAAAGACCATGCTGCAGGCTGTCACCATCCTTTCCAGCACCAGAAATGTTTCATTTCCATCTGAAAAACCTCACCACCAAGAAGGAGCACCACAGGAGTGGTGATGCCTCTCCCCCATAGATTCTGGCCTATCTGCCCACACAAATGCAGCTTGCTCTTTGGCATTTATCAGCTACCCACAGAAGAAAAGTGACAGATTGGAGCTCCATCTGTGAGACAGACCCAGACCTCAAGCCTCAGCCTATTGGTATGAGATGACAGGTCTCATTGCTGCAGTATGAGAGGAATCCTGCTCAGCTCCCTCAGAATATGGGGTGTACAACTTCAGCTGTGGAATCCTGCTCAGCTCTCTCAGAATATGGGGTGTACAACTTCAGCTGTGCTTGGGTTCAGGTCTGCAGTAATAGCCCTGGTTCGGGTGCCCATGGTCTGGGGAGACAGAGAACTTCACACAAAGCCCAGCATTTGATGCCTGCATTGCTTCTCAGCTTTTAGGTTTAGCTTGACAACCTTAAGTGTGTGGCTTCTGAGGCAGCCCATGCATTTTATGTAAAGTATATGCTTATATATCTTCATTTAAATGCAATTTATATGCATACAAACAAGTTGGTACACAGTTTCCAAACCCTCAATCTCTCACTAAAAAAAAAAATAAAACCAAATCAAACCAGCCCCTCTCCCATCCTGGGCACTTACTGATTTCCAATTCTAAATCTGACAGCAAAACAGACGGTGGAGAAATTGCATTCCCATGAGTTTCCTGAAAACAGGACATTGGTTTTTTGACAAGCTGAGGGAAAAACTAATGGCCCACCTCTCCACAGAGTATTAGCAAACAAGAAAAGTAATGGAAGTTTCAACCACAAAGAACATTTTGTCTGGACTTTGTATCCTATTAAGTGTAGGGAATTCATCTAGAAGTCAGGAATACCCCAGGACATGAGTGATATTTCCTCTGCTAACAGAGCAGCACATTGAACACTGCTCTGCAGAGATGCATGGCAAGCCCTGCCCACTTTGCAGGAACCTCTTTGTCCTGCCTGGGTCTTGGATCACTTGCCAGAGCTCAACCAGACCCTAATTAACAGATGTTGCACTGAAGAACTTATTGCCAAGGGACTACTGATGGTTCTATACGTGAAGACATAAACTCATTCACTTTTCAGCAGGAAAAAAGAATTAGTAAAGCCTTTATTCACAACATGGACGACATGGAACAGTTCAGAAGAAATGAATGTTCAAAAGCCTGAGCCATGTAGGGAGAGTTCCAGTGAAAACTCTGTGTATCAATATTTTATTCTGAAAATGTGTGAACAGTAAAAGAATCTTAATTCATGAATCTTCATAAATATTAGATTATTCTAAATGCATTCATCATGCAATTCACCTATCATTTGTGCACAGCTTAAAGGTGAAGTGCTTTTCAAGATCCTCTTCATTTTCCAGGATTAGACTTTGATGTTGTTCTGACTTCTCTGACTCATTCTTCTTTTTCTCGAGAGAGACAACAACCGTTGCAGAATAATGAATTTGAAAATTTCATCATTTGATTACAATCAGAAAAAGGAAGAAGTTCACACATTAATCAATGCATAAATATGCAGATAAGAGGGCTTTTTACTTTCATTTTTCTTGATGAAACTGTAGGTTTAATCAGCAAATTTAGTATTTTCTATAATTTGCCATTACACCTAATACGCATTCTCTTCACTATCTTTCATGGGAATACCCAAATAACAGATCTTTGCTAAAGAGCAGGGAAAGAATTGTATTTTTTCCAGAAATTATTAAGAAAAACTTTATCAGCTATCTTGAAATGAAATGTTTTTTACTATAAATGGCAAGGCTTAAGTGCTTTTCTCTGTTCAAATTGCTCAAAAGTGCTTTTCTTTGTTATTTTGGCACATAGAAATTTCAGATGTTGATTCCAATAGCAGATGTCTACATTTGTTTAAAGTTTTGTTTAAAGGTCAATTTCCTTTGACCTCTGGATACCAGAACATTTATGGACAAGTGTCTACATCAGAGCTGTCTTTCAATAGCCATTAAGTTTGTGGAAAGAAATAGGCATTTCTGGAACGTAATCACAAGTCCAATGACTCACTTTTCTGTCTGCTTCTTCCCATCGACTCTGAAGTGGATGTGACTTTATGCTCTACAATAAGAGTGGTAGAGGAGCACCCCTGGCAACAGGGTTCCATGGGAATCTGGAAGTCTTTTGAAACCATCAGCAAAGAAAATAGTTCCTGCCCATGACACTGCAAGAGCTCAGGACCTACACTATCTGCATCTTGAGTGGATTATCCTTGGACTGTGCATTTAAGTTGAATTGCATAGTGACATCTTTGTATGTTTGAAGGGAAAGGGGAGAAGTATGACCTTCTAAAAATAAATGTGCTCCAGATGGAGAGAAGGACAGAGCAGGAGCTGCAGCTGGCCTAGCATCTGTCACTGCACCTGAGGCTCTCTAAAATCCAGTTCTCATGAGTTTCTCCTCTTTGAAAATCTCTTGAAGAAGAACTCACAGGATGAGGCCATTCCAGAAAGGAGACATAGTCTGTGCAGAGGCATTTCATAACATGCATGCTGGCACAGCTGTATTTGTGAGATTTGGGCAAGGAGTGTCTGGATCAGAGGGCTGGACTCTGAACCTGAACAGTAAAGGCAGCTCAGATGGCTTCCCACGCGTGCTTTATCTACTGATTGGTGGGACAAGCTGGGTCACAGGAGTGGGACAGGACTTATGTAAAGAAAAATTCTCTTGCCAGGCTTGCTCATCCTTTCTTCCTCCATCTATCACACTGCAAACTTGTGGGGGTAGAGGAGGGAAATATTGTTTCTTCAAGTACCAATTCTCTGAGTACAAATGAATCAGATGAGAACAGTGTGAGGTGCCTTATAAATAGAGATGAGTAGAGTCTGAAATAGCTCATCTGAGAAAGTGCACAAAGTTACCATCAGAACACTCATGGGTGAATGAAAAATACAATCTGCTTGACATCTTAAAAATGGCATGTTGGGTGTGGGCTCTCTAATGCTTGCAAAAAGCCATTCTGTGGGGTCACCCATGGAAAAAAAAAGCAAAAAAAAAATGAAAGTGAGTTTATATATAGGAGTGCCTTTGTAACTTCTGAACAAGGCATTCAATACTTACACATAAATATTACACTTCTCAAGACTCCAAGACTTGCCCATACTGAGAGAGAAATGTTGCTAAGTTGCTTCTGGTATAAAATGGGTTGAACACAATAGGTGTAAGAAGAAGATAATTGAATAGAATAGTTGTGGGTTACACAGAAATTTCCTTTCAATGTCATCTTCCCCAATAAAAATGCAAATATGAAACTCATTTAGTTACATGAGCACTTAATAAATCTTAGTAAGAGCAAAACAAAAGTGTTGGATTGTTCTTCCAGTACATTATGGTCACATCTGATTCCTTCACAAAATGCTGTTTCAGGAGTCACTTACTTCTATTATTTGAAAAGGTCACAGCTCACATGCAAACTGGTTCTGTACTGCTACAAGTCCGGTTTCAAACTAGATGAATAGCTTAGTCACCTCTGGTTGCTGTTGTCTTTGTAATACTTGGCTTGTTTGAGCATTTTCTTTTTGAGGTACAGTTAAATTAGTATCAAAATCAACAACCCCATGAGTTAGAGCAGTTCATCTCACCTAGCTTTAGTCACATAAGTCAGCTATCAGGTTAACAGGATAGAATGATCTGTTTGAGCAACAGATTTTAGAGAGTCTTGTTCTCTATCCTTACTTCATAGGTAACAAATGGTTTAATTTATGGGCAGATCATATATGCGTACAAATATAAATATAAATGTTCACACTTACATTAATATGTATATTTAAAGGATAGGTGAACATATAGTACTTAACACCACTTTGGCTATACTGCTGTGCTTTCCTTTCGTTTTTTTGAGACTGGGTAATGTTCTCCTTCAATCAGTTTTAATTACACCTGCTGTCAATTATCTTTCTATTAGCCTAAAGACAAGATCACTCTGCTCTTAACTTTCAGAAATTTACATGAAGAGTGAACAGGATTAACATTTCCACAGATCCTAATTCTTGAAGAGCACCTTGATTTTCCAAGTGAACTTTAAGATATATCACCAGGCTAAGTAACAGGGATACAGAAGAAGTGTTTGATTACTAGAACTGACAATTCACAGTGATTTACCTGTAAATCTTATTTGTCTAGCTGTTTAAAAGTAATGTCAGTATTAGAAAATGTTAATATTATAAAAAAGCTCAGTGATAATGGTCATGGCCAGTAACTGAACAAGTTTGGATTTGCTGACTCTCAGCAAACTAACAGAAGGACTTGTTGGAGCAGATGTTAGCTGTATTATAATTTTGCTAATGACACAACAGTGATTTCTTCCCTGAGAGGACACTGCCTACTGACTTTCCTACTAATGCTGCCATGACATATATTTTTTTCATTGTTATTGAGGTTTTTTTAATATATTTTTATTAGAATAGGTTGTCATCATGAACCAGGGACCCTCATTTGTCCTGAAGCATGGAAGAAAATGCAGCCCCTCCTGGGTAAGTGCACACAGAGGGTAACCTTAAAGATCCCTGTACAAGTGCTGAATTTGCATCTACTGAAGAGTGACACACCAAGCCTGAGAGAAACCAGAGCACACATCTGCACAAGAATAATATATTGGAATGCTTCTCAGGGTGTGGGAGATTGTGTGTGTAGTTATGCACAGACATAGAGACAGGTATGCTGAGAACAGAGACAGTATAAATCCAGGGGGAATATATTAGTCACCAGAGTGCTGGAGAAAAAAAAATATGGGAAGTTCATCTGTGCCCAAAGTGTGCAAGTTACTGCATTCAAATGCTACATGGCAGTGAGGGGACTCAGGAAAGAGAGATTTATGAATGGATATTATAGTCCAAAAAAGTGGCCTCCAGCTTTCCTGTTTTACTGAATGATGTTTTCCTTAGAAAGAAAGAGAAGGATTCCTTCATGTGTCTAGCTGTCAGCACTGAGATGTGTAAAACATAAAGCAGGGGCCCTGAACTGCAAGGAGAGCCAGGAGAAACAAATGCCAATGACCACACTCAATATGCATAACCAATATCAGTGCTTGGCAGAAAAATGTAAATAGCAAAAATGGTCACTGCTTTACGCAGAAACATTCATCGTTAGAAAAAAAATAGAATAGTAAATAACCAGACTGGACTGAAAAACTTAATTTTTAAATTAATTGCATTAGGAATCTATCATTAAAAATACTACCTAGAGCTGAACATTTGCCTAAGTAATGTATATAGACAATAAGAATACTTTTGAGGAAACTGATGACTTTAACAATCTATTTGAATCTATGGAATCAATTTTCAAGTCCTGATTTTTTGGGGACTAATACCTTGAAAACAATGAATTTCATGCCACAATGTTTGGTCAGATTTCAACAGGAACCATTCCTAGGCAGTTGACTTCTCAGTAACAAAATTTCATTCTGAAGTGACACTAGAGAGCTGGTATCTTGCTGCAGATGCATCTACCTCTGTAATTAATATCTATTATACAGACACTGAGTTCCTCTGAGAAATGTATGTTTGACATGGGAATACTAGCAGAATATTGTTGATTTTAGATACAAGATTTCAGATCCCTTGTTTTGTTTGCAAGTTGTACACATTGACTAGAATGTTTTCCAGATAAGGATGAATGTGCAAATTATTTAAAAAGCCAATACTTTTTGTTATGGTAATTCTGCTTAGTTTTCATTTAAAGTTGCAGGTTATTTTCAATTTAGTGCTTAGAGTATAGTGGATCATATCCTACACTTTTGTTTACTGATTCTTTAAAATGAACTATTTTTTTCAATTAAATATACTCTTGGGAAACCTTCATTTTTCCCCAACAACCTTATCCATAGCCAACATCTTCTTCTTGTTAACACAACATACAATTTTATACATACATTCACCACAAATACCCATGCACACAAATTTCTTAATATATTAATATGAAAACTTACTCATTTTATAAGCAAGACAAAAGCTTTACTGAACTTTAAGCCACAGCCAAGTGACTGTATTTTGGTTATGGCTCATTTCACAGCTCATCACAGAGATGGGCTAGAGAGCTGCTACAGGGTTCAACGAGTCAGCAAAAAACTGCTTTGTGGAGACAGCAGAAAACCACTCAAGTTCTGAGAAACTGTGTCTCATGGCAGACAGACAGAATGACAGTTTGCCCCAGGCTTCAGATAAGCAAATGAGAAGCAACTACACTTCAAGCCATTAAAATTCTCAGAAAAGAAAAAAAAAAGAGTCTTTTATTCACTGAGCTCTGGGTGCATTTTGTCCTATACTCTCTAAGAGGAAAATGTTTGCAAACCTCATGCAGAAATGTTTTACAAACATTTTGATGAATTGCTACAACAGTTTCCTGAGCACATCCAGTATTTGTGGCTCCCATTATGGGTATGACAGGATAGATAAATAAGGAATCAAATGCCATTACAATAACTGGTTGTTATTATTATATGAGAAGTTAAATGTAAAGTATTAACTGAGGAGTTATGTGATTTTTTGACAATGTCGAAGCAATTTCTTTATTGAACTGAAGAAAACTGAACCACTGCTCTGAAGATGTTTCAAGAGACAACACATTGGATTAGAATTACCTTTTTATGTATGCAATTTTAAAAATACTTCTTTTAAGAATCAACAAAAAAAAATTGTCTTAGTGGTGACCTGAAGTATTCCAGGAATCAGCCATTGGATGCTGCTGACATCCAGCCTCTCCCCCATACAAAGCACTGAGAATACAAGGGACAAGTTCAGCACTGCAAAACCCACTTGCACACCTGGAGTTAATCATACCAACATCTCTTCTTTAATATCAGCCTAAACACTCAAATTTCCATATACTTTAGTAAATCTTATTCCCCCTCATCCCACTGTGCAATTCTCATTTAACGAACCCTCCTCGCTGGTGGTACTACTAATAAATAATTTATATCCCTATTAGAAGATATTTACTTTCTTAATTCTCTCCCTGAGGAATTTTATCTAAGCAGGTTTGTGTTTTCACTTTATCTCGGCCCAGGCTTTCTATTACTGCAGACTTGGGAATTCTTGACAAACAACTGTGAAAGGTTATTTGTAATTAGCTTTTATAATGTGGCTAATTCTAACAATGAAGTAGAATTTACCTTCCTGGCCTTCACATGACTTTGAAGAAAAATTCCTGATAAAATTCATATTAATTTTAAAAATGCTTGCTCTAGTCTGTTTTTCTCGTTGTGATCATTTAGGGCTCCTACAATTTTTGTTCCTTTTTTTTTTCTTTTTTCTCTTTTTTATTTCATTTTCTATAATAATTTGTGAAGAAGGAATGTTGCAACTTTGATTAAGCAAAAAAAAAAAAAAAATTAAAAGTAGGCAAGCAAAACTTAATAGGTTCTTCTGGTATCTTCATCACTCTATGGGAACAAAGAAATAGGACTGCAGTTCATTAGGACTGCATCTGCAAGAAGAGGTAGTGAGAATCAATAGGAGAAGAGCTGTGCTGAGAAATACTGATAATGAGAATTGGATGTCAAATTGTTGTGCCTATTTCACCTCCTATAAATGGAAATATTGCATCTGCACCAAATATGCATTTTTATTTACATACAGGAGCAGGAATAGATATAGGCATAGGCACATGCATAGACATAGGTAGATTATATAGATACTGATGAAAGTAAAGATATGGAAATAATCCACTTTTCAACTTTGTGCTTTGTGTCTGTGGTGATCACACTGTGCACGTTCTTAAGTAAAAACCTTTATACATTTTTTCTGGTTGTGCCAAACAGTGTTAAAAAATATTTGTGTTGTGTTCTTTGTATTATTATTTAATATACTTTTCTGTGGAATCAAGGAAAGCTAATATGAATGTTATTGTGGTTAGTCCACTTTTATTTTGCAGATTTATAGCCTCAGTTTTGGCTACAAACTCTAGGATGTAAAACAAAGCTTAATAAATGGAAATGATCAAGAAAGTCACTACAGAAGTACCTTTGATCCAAACCAGTTTATTTATGTGCACCTGTGTTCTCTAGGAGTACTGAAGTCCTCAAAGCCCAGATTAGTGGTACCCAATTCAGAGATTATTGTCTTATATTGATTTCATGGTCATTGCTCTATTTCTTGGTTACAGACCCTGTGCTGTGTCAAGAGGATATTGTGGAGCTCTTAGACCAGAATTTCTTTGGATTTCAGGAAACCTTTTCACCCTGGCAGGCATATGCCAGGCTAGACAAATATTAGAACGTGCTCTAGGAGGCTTGAAAGCTCATGCTTCCTTAGTGTGATCCACAAAGCACTACCATCTCCCTGAAATAGGAAGTCAGGTCCTCCCCTTGCAAAACAGAGATGCTGATGCTTCAATCTCTAAGGGCTTTTCCACCCTTTTGTCTGACACAAGTCCAAAAGTTGACAAACACTGAACTTCTTTAGAACAGCAATGAGTGTTTCTTGATTGGAGACATGAATCAAACACAAGGAAAATGTTATATAGTTCTTTGTTGTCCTGTTTGCCCAGGCACAAGCTTGCTTTGAGTGCTTCTCAAAGCAGTACAAGAGGTACAATAACTGATGCAAAGATTGCCTTGGTGCTTAAAAGAGTGAAAAACCTGCCATCTGTCAAAATAAGCACTGACAGTTTCAATATCTGTGTGAAGGAAAAAATCTAGTGCAAAATCAAGCACATAGACAGAGTAGCCGGCCAACCTATAACTTGAATATATATCATTTTTTCTTTGTTTGTTTTACCTATTGCCTTAATGTCAGTAAATCCCTTTTAAAATATCTAGGGATATAATATGGCAACAGTAAGCTCAAAGAAATAGTGTGAAATCTACAGATGTTAACCATCACCTAAGAATCTCTGAATGTTAAAATTAACATAAATATGTGAGCTTTAAAATGCTCACAGAAAATAAATATTTTATTGATGTTACTTATTTATCTATGCTTCTCAGTCACTTTATACAACTTATTTTCAACCAATGAGGCTTCAGGACCTCCAAATAGCCTTAGTTTGATTTTTTTTTTCCTAGCTCAGCAAAGAGCTTGAATTTGCTTTTAGTCCCTGTGATATCAAACTAAAAATACTAACATTTATCCACTATTTGTGCCTGCTTCTGTACATCCTAAGGCTGCATCTGTATTAACAAATAGTGCAGGCCAGAGGGAGCAGGTTTGTACAGCACAACAGTTGGAGCTAAGGGCTGATGGCCATGTCAAATGCACTTCAAAGGGTTTCACTGCAGATTACACCACAGGCTGGATGCTTGTTAGCAGCTGGAGCTCATTAGGTGAGTCCATGGGATCAGTTTTCCAGCTTGGTTTCCTCCAAAGGATGTTCAGTGAGCCTGCTTCAAGGCAGCTTTGCCATGTGTACTAAAGAGAGGTATGTGAGGCTTTCAGAAGGGCACTCCTGATCCAAACCCTGATGCCCAGGTAAATGCACCTATTGAATTTAGCTGAAGCACTTGCAGCAATTGAAAATATGGGAAAAGGACATTTGAGGAGGGAATGTGTAAAACAAAGGGGAGGGATACCATGTATTTATCAAAAATTGATAAAGCCAAATTTTTATTTAAAGTTTGATTTTTGCTTATTTTGATCACTGTTAGAAAATCCTTACCTTTTAATTTGTCTTTCCCAATTCCCTCTGAATCCTGGATAGCCTGGTAATCTAATTAAATTTAACCTAATAAATTACTTTATGTTTTGTAAATAAGTATTATCCTTATGTGTTTTGTGTATCACATTGCTTTGACCTACTGTGCATTCCAGCAGTCCAAGTGAGAGTGCTTTAAGTGTCTTTTGTTAAAGTACTCTTTTTCCAGTCAGTTCTCATAAGCAGAAGGACAAATTAGCTATGGACATGTTTCTCACAAAGTAGTTATGTCATTCACCCCAAATTTCATTACACTTTGAGGTCTCCTTGTGAACTGTTTTATCTGCTTTCTGTTTCAGTTGTCAGCTCTTTGATTTTTCTTTTCTTTGCCTCTCTCTTCATTCATCAGACATGCTTCTCTTCTGGAACGCTTTTCTCTCACTGTGCTTTTCCAGTTGTGGCTGCCTGCTTCTACCTCACTCAGGCCCTGATTTTCCATATTTCACCTTCTTGTGAGTGCTAAGAGAAAGGCAGTGTTAGACTGGAGCTTACTGAGAGTGAATGTGCTCTCCATCAGCAGCTTTCCATGGCAGCTTATCCAGTACCAACCTCTTCACCTTGTGTCAGGGTCGCAGACATTTTCATCTTTGGAGTGCAAATCACCCACTCCTCAGGGAGGAAAACATAAGTAATACCTTAAAATTTTTATTTTAAAAATGGGCTGCCAATGAAATTTCATCATTCTCATTTTTATGACTGCATGTGATTCTTAATCTACCTAAAGCTTACATATTTTTTACTGGTTTTCACTGTTTAAGGTCTTTTAGTCTTTTCACATTTTTTTCACTCTTTAAGGGTGAAAGAGAAAAGTAGAAATTGTATCTGAACAAACATAAACCTTGTAATTTATTAAAATTCAGTGTACATTTTTTCTCTGGAAACCTGAAACCAGAAAGCATCTGATATCATTCCCTTCCTGATCAATTTAATTTCAGAAAGTTCTCAACACAGGCCAACGTTCTATGAACCAACATCTGTTATTTCCCCTTTTCTAGACTACTTTGAATGTTCCTAATTGTTGATAAACACAAATAAACAACTATTTATTTATTTATTGGTTTTTGGGCAGCTGTAAGATACATTATGATATTCAGGTAACTGACAAAAGCACGAGGGAAAACCTTCTAGCTGAAGTTTATTTAAGGTAATAAAATCTTTTTGCTGTGTGCACATGATAAAATTTTATTGCTTTATGACAAAGCAAAGTTCTTCCTTTATAATGAGCTAAATTCAGTCTTAATGGCTTTTCATGTTAGAATATTGATATTGGAAAATTTGCAATGTAACAGAAAGTAACTAAGGAATATGATAAATTGGTTAGTAATAGCATGGCTTGTATTCAATCTTAAGCAAAGGAATTAAGATTTAATTTGCTTGGATGACTTATAACTTCAGAACTTGAGAGCATGTCCTTGTTTCTACTTTTTACTCTGTGTTATGTAACATGATTTAAGAAATCAGCACACTTTGTAGATTCAGTGAATATATGTTTAATTTTTAATATATACAAGATCTGGGTTTTAAAATGTATTAAGTTCATCACTTTTCAGGAGATGCCACACTTCTGTATCCATGATACAGTTTGTATGAACTTAATGGCAGAGTTAATAAAAAAATATTTAAAATACTCTATTAAATGGAGAAACAAATAAGAATAAAGAACAAATCCTCCATATATGAGAATACAAAGGAATAAACATGAAAACTGGGGAGGGATATGTTAATAATTTAGAAATAAATAGGTGTATCCAAGGAGAAATCAGAGAAACAGTCTATGTGCTCCATTATACCGGATAAGACAGGCCATCTAACATATAATGTGACTTCTAATATTGGTCCAGTGAAAAAGGACCTTTTAGATATGCAAGAGCTGCAAATTATAGGTTATTTACAGTAGAAATGTCAATGCTAAATCCCTTAGCCATGAATAACAAACAATAAACACTTTCTGAATTTCATTGGGCAGTGTGTCATAGAAAAATTGTTCACAGCTTCTTTTCTTTCCACATCAGTAGCAGATAACTTTGGCTTCATAAACCTCAAAATGTCACTGCTGTGTGCGTTATTCTGAACTTCTCTTTGGGTTGGAATGATCTGGTTTGGGTCAGATTATGCTATATATATATATATATATATATATATATATATAATTATTTTTTCTTGAAGGGAAGTATGCAGCTGAACACCTGCACTTCTTCAAGCAAACCAGGAAAATGACCATGGATAGTACAGGACTATGCAAGACTCAGGATGACCCACAAAGAAACCTTCACCAGGAAGTCCTTAATGTCAAGGTAGAGGTCAGAATAGTCACCTACTACTTTGTGTCAAGATTCAGGAATCCTTTTATGAGGGTAGGCTCGATTCATTAAATCTATGCTCTTCTTTTTTTTTCCCTCCCATAATAAAAACATGCCTCAACCCAGAATCCAGTTTGGAATTCAGTATTTGGTTTAGCATGAAGCCAAGCCTGGAAACTTGAAGCTCTATGCCCGTAGTTACCAGGGTCATTTGCTGCTCTGTCACACATGTTCTGCCTGGCATTCATTTACCCTCCTTTTCCTACTCCACACTGAGCACTTGAATATCATTTGGATCTAGTTCACTCTCTCTGAAGCAAAGTATATCTGGCAGCTTTCTGTGTCTACAAAAAGTCCACTCAAGGAAAAAACTTTCTGTCAAACCCAGACAGCAGGCAGCTCCTCCAAGGCTAATGCTCTTTTCAGGAAATACTGCAGAATACCTGCATAGCTGCTCAGGGATTTCAGCACCAGGGTGGCTTCTTACAGATCCCAAGTAATACTGCATTTTATTTTGAGCAAGGCTGAATCTCTTATGAAGCAAACAGCAGATTTGAGGGCAAATCAAGTGTATGTCATATTGCACTGATGAACTTGAAATGAGCTTTTGAGTATATCAAGACTTATTCAGCTTTAGGAAGAATAGGCTAATGTCTTCATATACTTAATGCAAGACTATAGTCTTGCAGAGAGACTCCTGGGGATTTGCAGTGGAAGTACTGCAGACAATAGACACAAACTGCCCAAAGGGAAATCCCAGGCAGACAGAAGAAAAAATGTATCGCCATGACAGGGGTAAAACTGTGGAACAGGTTTCCCAGAAAGGATGGCGAATATTAAAACCCAGAAGACTTCAAGACTTGACTGAAGAAGGTCCTGCTCAGCAGACCTACCACAGGAGGCGTGCTGGCCCAAATGGCCTGGAAAGGTCCCTTTGAAACTGTTTCATTATTGTCTGATTCTGCAAAACAGAGCTCCCATAGCTGCTTTTGTGCAATATTGTTTTAATTCTACAATTGCTTCAGTGAAACCTGTGGTATAACTGAGAAATAAATTTATATCTGTTAAATATGGCAGGAGAAAATATGTAGCCCTACTCATTCGTCAGTAGTAGTGGTTCTTTCCTTCTTTATGAAGAATCACCCACCATGCTCCATTTTTATGAAGGCAGGTGCAGGCTCCATCCTCAACAGCCTCACTCCTGAACTGCTCATAGGTTAGTGTCTCAGCAAAACAGATACTGCATTTTCTAACTTTTAAGTTCACAACCACTTTAATGGGAAAAAAGTGACAGCATCTTATTCTGCAGTTTTCCTCAGCACAGATATTATCTAGACACGTGTTTTATGAAAAGGTTTGCAAGTACAAACCCTATTCACTGTGAATAATCATGCATCAAGGTTTTAACTGCAAAGTGCTTGTAAAATATTTTTCCTTTCTACTCCATGCTAGCCTGCTTTTGATGCTGACACAGACTAGTTATCAAAAATTCCACATGAGACAATCTTTCATCTGTGAGAACAGTACAGAAGAATAATACAGAAGTTTAAGACAGCTGGGAGGATTGGGGATTTTTGCATTTTGGGATGTTATGATGTAGTGAGTATCATAGCTCCTGATGGCCACACTGTATCAGAAGCAAAATGTGCCTTTAATCTTCTTGGACAAGTACTATGCAGCAGCTTTTTCCCAGATGAAATCACTTTCTTATTTCAGGGGCCAAAATCTGAAAAAGCATACAGCTGCTGTGGCACTTGCATCAGAACTTTCCCATGATACACACCATTTCACTTTGTTAGCTGGTCAAGCTAGCTAACAATTCTTTGATTGAAAATTCTTTAATATTTTTAGTATTCCTTGTGATTAAAAACTCAATTCCACAAACACAGAGAAGCTTAGAGGAATAATAGAAATAACCTAATCAGAGAAAGGGACATCTTGGTACTTTATAGGGCTATCCCAGGTGACAAATTAGTCCCATGGATTTTGGGGGACAAACTAATGGCAGAAAATGGAGGGATCAATGGGGTTCTGGAAAAGAACAAGTACAGAGAAACAGAGGGAATATTGGGAATAAAAGATGACTACCAATCACACTGTCAGCCTGGCCATACTGTGCATCTATTTAACAGTTTGGCTTGCTATTAAATGCCAATTCCAATTATGTCTGTGGGCATGGAGTATCTCCGTTCAGTGTAAATGTGTGAGCATGGAGGTTGAAGTATCAGCAGCTGGAAATCAGACCCTAGATCATACTGGCCATGGTGCCAGCAGCTAGAGGGACAGGAATGCACATTGTGTGTGAATGCTAGTGCACAATCATCAGTAAGCATCAAACACAACACCCTGGTGAGTAGGATATGTGACTTAGGAAGCACACATTGGTGCAGCCATCAGTCAGTGTGGGACACTGGAGAGAACAAAGTGGTCTGCAGATTGGCAGAGGGACTGCAAGGTCCATACCAGCAACTGGAGACACTAGGGTGTCTGGGAGTCTAAGGTCATAATTGTTGGACCTACTATTAGACATAGTTACATGTGTGTTTCTCTGTGCAAGGTAGTTGGGTGTCCAGGGGATCCAGACAACAGAATTATAGGACAACTGCACATCTGAATACATTTAAGGGAGGTATCCAGAATGCATTTGTAGGCTTGAGCTCCAGCAACTGAGTGAGGCAAGATGCCACAAGGGCTCATGTCCCCAGATACCTGCAGCTAGGGAGACTGAGATACAGGAGCAGCAATGGGATGCAGTGTGTACCTAAACCCAGCTGCCAGAGGGATGCACAGTGTACCTGAGTGTATCATTCATAACAAGGAAACTACATCTGTTAATATATATATTTCTCACTATCAGGCATTCATCCAAGTCAACCAGAGAGGGGAACTGGATGAGTTTGCATGAGTGTGAGTTTTTTCCTGTAAAATGTGAGTATGTGTACTCTGTCTGTGTGTGTACATGCTTGCTGTTAAGACCTATTATTGAAATTATTAGAGATTACTTTGCCCAAATTAAACTGCAAACAAAACCATGTGCCAAATACAATAGTATTGATTTTTGTTCAACAGTAAATGTGAGGTATAAAGAGACAGAAAAAAATAGAAGGAGTAAGACTAGAAAGGTATACAGGCACCATACACGGTGACATGGGATCCCACAACAAGGATTGATTTTGCAATTTTTACGTCTGTTGATCAATGTGATGGTCATTGTCTTGGTCCATCAGGGTAGAGAAAAACCACAAAACTGCAAAATTCCATGGATTATAAATGCTCAGGTTCAGGTGCGAACACCCAGGTTCCTCCCCTGGAGGTGGGGACTTTCACATGAAATGATGTAATGCTGTGGCTCACAGGACACTTCAGGAGTGGTCCATGACATATTCCAAGATGCCACAGCTACCTCTCATGTCAGAGTAGTTGGGTCAGTTATGGCCCATCAGGGGGGTGAATTCCTTCAGACCACCCAGGAATGTCCATGGTAGATGGTTGGAGTCCTTAGCCAGCCCAGTCTCTCACACAGGAATGCTGGGAACACGTGTGCAGCCTCGCTGTCTGCCAAGCCAGTGGACATGGAGCCTCAGCAACCTCACCTCCATTGAGCTACCAGACTGGGCAGCTCCAAAACTGGTAATGTCTTTCTTTCTATAGCACATGCTGACAAAATGGCTGTGCACATTCACATCCTCCATACTCTGAGAAATTGGAAATATGATGTAAGTATTGCTAATGATGCATCAGTACCTGACAAAAAGCAGTTAGTGTCTGACAGGGGGCTAACTACCTCACAGGGTATTTTGTGGTCTTTCAGCTAATTGCAGTAATAATAGATTCCTGATTGAAGAAAAAGAGGTGGGTAAAGAGAGCTAAGAGGAGAAATGAACAGTTAGCAAACTTTATGCTAGGCATGAAGAGGATGGGCAGGAAATAAATTAGGGGATAATACTGCATGACATCTCTTCACATTGCTTTTTAATGATTACTGACAAATCCCTGATTAGCACTGTCAGATTTTATAGCAGTCAGGAATGTCAATTCCCAAATCCTGATGTATTCCCAGTGATAGCTATACTGGTAATTTTCACTTAGTAAATGATGCAAAATTCTGAAGACTTTGTGATTTTATTTTTAATGCTAATGCAATCCTTGGACAAGATGCAGTGTCAGTGCTGGTTCTTTATAAACCTCACTGGTAAAAGGCTAACACAAAACCTGTCATGGGAAAGCTGAAAAAACTCAAGGGTTGTATAAGCACTTATGGAGAGAAGTATCTGAAACACTCTACAGAAGGAAATGTTGACTATGGCTGAGTTTTAAAACCCAGGGTTTACAGGAAAAGGTTTCAGCTTGAGAATGTAGCAGTTTAAAACAGGACCAGCTGCTGGACCTATGCCCCAGGTTCTGATGTGGTTATAGCACACAGCATGAATTAGAGGGGCCAAGTTTCCTCTGTTGGCTGTTGAGGTGTCAGGAAGCTGAACCTAGCAGAACTGTACTTTTTTCCCTATATATATTTGTTTGTGCTAAAACACAGATATTTCTGAACTTATAGGAATACAAGTTCAGGAACAATGTTTAATAATCCCTAGACCTCTTAAATTCTGGAGCTGTGTTTCACATATAAACACATCCCAAGAAAAAAAATGGAATCTGTGCACTAAAACATCGTTTGAGTGTTCTGGGCATAAATCAATAATTCACAAAGCCTGAAAAAGAGATTTTGTTTTTCGTCATTCACAGTATTTTTATTTGAACATCAGAATATCAATGTGAGTACCTTTTTATATTGCAGTTTGAAACACCATCATATCCTGAATAAGATCCATAAGAAATGGAAAATTAAAACCAAATGGATAATTTGATTTACAGCTTCTTTTTTATTTATTTGCTGGGGTTTTGGTTTTTGGTGGAGTTTTTTTTTTGTGCATTGAAGTCTGAACAATGTAGTAAAGTGAGCTGAATGAACTGCCCCACTATTAACGTTAAAGGAATTTCATATCCTATAGTGTGTTATGATATCATCTGAATCTGTGGGTTTTGCTAGGTATCAAGGAGCTAGAAAGGTTCATGATGCAACACTTTAAATGTGTTTAATTACACATTTGATTAATTTTTCTTTAGTAGTGATTATGTGAATGTGTTACATGCTTTCTGTAATCAGGGTCTGAAAGACCCCTCCTGAAAAGGATATTTAGAGGAGGCCAACACATCCAAAGAAAGAGACTTTGATTCAGTGCTCATTAAAGCCAAGGGAAAGAATCCCAGTGGGTCAAGGGAGCTTTAGGTAAATTCCAAGGATTTGTGTTTCTGCAGTTCTATTTGATTCAAACTATTTATTCTTCTTCTTTTTCTTTTTTTTTTTTTTCTTTTCCCAGTGGAGCCAGTGCCATCATGCCCACAGAATCAGAGTAAAAATTCTCTGTCTGTGTTTGTCATGCATGAAAGACTCCTCCAGCATCTGAAAGGTTTTGATATTCACACAGCATAGCTCCCACTGTCAGAGGCAGAGCAGTGAATGCACTTCTGTGACATAAAGAGATGTTGCACCAGCGTCAATTAGTGAAACTCTGCAGGAAATATCCTAATCCTTGCTGAAAGCAGTTTTGTTACCTAAAGCAATAGCATTTTAGGCATCTTTTTTCATTTGAGAACTCTCTGAGCCCTACCTGTCTTTTCCTTGTGTCCTCTGTGCTGCCACTCTGTGAATAACATATCTGCAATAGAAATGCAAAAAGTGTACTTAGCTATTGAGAATTCAGCCTTGCCAAGTATTCCCCAGCTACTCTATGTGTCACAGCATAATTTTTTTTGGCTTTGGATCTTCACCATGTTGAAATATTTTACAATACTTAACGCAATCAAATCCCATTGGTTAAAATAGCAGGACAACTGCTTGAAAATTTTGTTCAGCTGAGTAAATCCAGGGGTTTTCAGTGCACCAATAAAGCCATTATCAAACTTAATGGGCTGGGCTTAATTTTTGTATTTATATTGATGTATTTACGATGTGATGCTCTTAAAAATGGCTGTTCACTCAGAACTGCTACTTCTGGAAATAACAAATTTCTTGTTCAATTTTTATAGATGTCTTTTATCACAAGGAAGGCTTCATGAGAAATCCCCATGAAGCCTTTCTTGTTTAGGGATCTAATCTTGATATTGCTGCCACATCTATATGTAATAGTTCAACTGATTCTCCAGCATCCAAAAACCTATACGATGTTTTAAAAAATGAGTAAACATAAAGCTAGCATATAAAGAGCTCAAATGAAAATATTTTTCCTCTAATCTTTCTCCACTAGGAATCCAACCATCTGTGCCCATTTCCATCTCTGACTTCAGTTAGCCAGAAGCCTTTCCCTGTGCACTCATCCTGACCCTTGTAAGTGCCTTTTCCTAGTATTACTGGTCAGTCATAAAAGTTAGACTGTCCTATCTATCAGTTAACACAGCTTCAATGTGCCTGGATTCCTTCAAGGGACCAAGGAAAAGCTCAGACTAAGAAAACAGGAGCAGAAACTTAAGGCACACATGCTAGCAATCATTACATCTAACTTGGACTTCACAACAGAAAAAACAGAGCAACCACTAAAGTTTTTATGTGAAATGAAGCTTTCAATGAATTTTCAAATAAGGACAGACTGCAGAAGCCTTCAGTATCCCTGCATTATCAGAAAGAAGACTGCATAATTTAAGCTATTTGTCTTATGTCCTCTACCCCCACCGGGTATTTTGAGGGGAACTGGTCCAAAGAGTATTAGCAAAGGTCTCAGAGAAATTACACTTCAAACTACTGCCTGTGGAGCATAATGTTTCTCATTGTGACCCACATGTCCTTCCTTAAAAGTCAAGACACATAACATATGTACTCATAAATATCAATGCATTAAAACCTATTAATAGTTTTTAACAACATTCATCCTCCCATTGGAGCATATCATTTTATTGCCACTTCCTGTCCTTCAGAACTGATATGGAGTGTTGAGAAGTCACAATGGAACAAAAGGATGGGGACAAGCAGGAACTTTTGTTCAAGCTGGAGAATAAATGCACAAAGTACTCCTTGAGAAGAGGTGGTGTAAGACCACTACATTACTTTGTGAGTAGCCTTTGCTCCTTTAAGAAAATATACTTGAAAATTCATAAAGCAAAGAGCTCACTCTATTATTGTGACTCCTATCTGAGGAAAATAAACCATTTTAGATCAGAGTCTTTGCAGTGAGGTTACAGAAATACATAATCTGGGGGGGGAAAACCCAAACAATAAATTTTCAGCAAAAATATTAAGTGCTTTAATATGCCAATGGAATCTAACCATCCTCAATGAGTGAATGTCAAGAGCATCTGGCAGTAAGGACTGCCAGACAGTGCTCAGCTGTCTTTGTACCACCTGTAGATGTTTCACATGGAGTAACTCAGGGAGCCACACAGTCCAGAGTTTTCTGGAGTCTTAGTCATTAAAATGTCTCTGAAACTTCCTCTTCTCATAAATAGGCACTGTCTAAACAATGAAATAATATGAAACAAGCAAAGGAAAATTTTTAAAGCTGTCTACACTGAAATAATTTAGAAGTACAGGGAAATGGAACAGAATCATTCCACCCACACTGCAGATCTTGTGTGTAGTAAGACCCTCTTGAGCACCCAAGCATTCCTCTTGTCTAAAGTGGGAAACTATTCAGCTGAGTAACAATTACAGATGCTTTAGGAGGTCCTGAGATGGAGGCCCTTATTCCTACATTGCCTCATCTGCTCTGACTGGTAATCAGTACAAAAAACCAGCTGAATGGGTATTGCTTACACTCAGCTCCAGCAAGAAAATAAAGATATTACTTTGGTGCCCATTAATTATTTATTGCCTGCTATCTGCACTTCTAAACCATTCCTGCTGCAGGAGCCACCGTGCATTTCTGGCAATTCATCAAACACATATGCTTTCAAATTCCCTGTAAAGCCATAAACAAGGGTGCCATCTGCCAGCTAAGTCAGAGAAAACTTGATTTATCAGAACAGATTTTTCTATTTAAAAGTCCTAATGTACAAACTCCGGGTAAGATAGGCAAAGGCACTTTGATATATTAAACAAAAGAAGAGAACAAAACCCCAGAAATTGTTTGATGTCCAACCATGTGGCTAGTGCAATAAAGACAGATGGAAAGAGCTGCAAACACCTACTTTATAATAGCAATTCTGTTATTTCCAGTTCTCAAGAGAGCTTCCCCAGTTTAACCTGCTTTGCAGTTTGCAGTCATATGCTTGCATCCTTAACAGCCAAGCACCTTTCACAACTCTCCAGGCAGAACCAGTTCACAACCTTTTTTCTTTCTGTAATTTGTTTTCTGCAGGCTTTGATCCATCAGAAAGTTATGAATACCACTGCAATCACTGGGGCTTTTATAGGAGTACAAATACTTGCATTCCAGAAGCAAAATATGCCACATGAGTTTCCATACAGATGTAGGACTTTTTCATTCTTGCTTGCTTTTACTTTCTTTCAAAGTGTATTTTTACTTCTGGGTCATGGATTGATGCTATTAAAAGTTTCTCAAGCTTGAAAAGTTCAAATTCTCTAGAAATACAGGTTCAGGTCAGAGGTCTGACCTGAGACCAGATGATATAAATCAAAATATCTCCACTGAACTTTCAATTAGGTGATACATGGTGCATGTGTACTTCAGCTATCACCTGAAACCCCTTCTGTGTGGCTCAGGTGGGAGAAGTTCCTATACTTGTTTTCCTAAGTAGCAAATTCTTTCTCTTCTGTTAAGAATTACAGCCTGATTTTAACTAGATAATTGAATTGCAGCAGGAGGAACTTCTATTTTGTTCTGTGTAGATTCTCTTCCTGGGGCAAGTAAATTAAATGGAACAAAATCCACAATGCAGTCTATTTTAAAATACTGATGAGTCTCTCCCATTTGTTAGGTGTCTGTGTCTATGAAAGAGAAACATCCAGGCAGCAAATAGTCCATGCTAGCTAATTGATCCTGCTGGGAAGAAGACACTTATCCAGGCAGAGCCCCAGTTTGAGAGAGCTGATAATGCATCCAATGCCAGGTCAGGTCAGAGTGCACAGTGAGCTGTTCTACCTTGCAGAATAATTATATGTAAAATAACAAACTTGAGACATACCTGCACAGAGGAGAAGTCCAGAAACATAAACAGAGAAGGAAAAAAGAACAGTATTCACTGTACTAAGTTGCCAGTGAACCATTTTTATTCTCCTTATTGCCTTTCCCTCACTTTCTGAGGCATACTGCAGTGGAAGAGTCCTATGGGCTCTCCTGAAAATGTGTCCTACCATGATCCAAATTAGTCCCTTGCAATTGTAAGGTTCCATGTATCTCAGCATTGTAAAGCTCAGAAGAAACAGTGTAATAGAGTAATGATGTCGAAAGGTTGTGTTCTTTAACAAAGTAATTAAGTAACTGAAGAAGAATTGTCAACAATTACATAAAAGGACAGGGAATTCAGACTTCAAAATAAGGAAGGAAAAAAATCAGAAACAAGTTTTCAAAGATTCGCAGATCTAAAACAAATTTAATCAATCTGAGGCAAGAAGATTCCTTGAAGTTCTCTCTGAGTCACAGAATTGGGGAGGATGCTTAAAAAAAATTATCATATTCTTTTTGCTTGTTCGCCTACTCTTCACCTTGCATCCACCCCTGGGGGCTTGTCAGAGCCTGAATACTGAAGTGGGTGGTTCTACAATATGACTCCATACAGCTTCTCCTATGCTCTCCCAATGCCCTGCTTACGTGGGCACAATACAAGAGTTAGCAGGATGTGCACCTGTTAGGCTGTGGGAGTAACATGAAAGCATGCCCTAGCTAGAATCTGTAGGTTGGGAACTTTTAAAAATTTGAATTGTCAACTTGAAACATGTAGTTTTCATTAACAACTGCCATCATTATAGTGACACAAAAAATTCACACTTCAGTAGGGTCTTATCTAATTTTAATCAAAGTTTGTTTAATCAGTGAACTTCTTGCATACTGATTTTCAGATGTTATTCTGAAACAAACAAGTCAATTTCTGCTGCCTTCCAGATAATTAGTTCACTTAGGTGTACAGACCCAAGTGCCAGGATCTGTGCTTTCAATCTATGCCACTCAAAATCTGCATAATGCCCAGGCCTGCTAATATCTGTGTCTGGAGTAGAACTCTCCAAATGGATCTGTTACTAAGTCTCCCCTGCATGTGATCAAACTGGGTCCCCAGCAGTCCAAGTACCCACAGTCCACATTTGCCAGATCTGGCCAAAGACTCTACAGCATTTCCTGAAATATATCTACAGTATTAAAGAAGCCCCAACCCCTGTGTTCCTATCCTTCCAAACCACTGCTTGTCTTCCCCTACAGGATTTTACCTGTGCCATGACAACATGCAGGAATTATTTAATAAATTTAAATAATTTATTAAATAATTATTTAATAAATAATTATTTATTATTCATTAAATGGTATTAAATGGTATCTGTAAGAGAATTAAACAGATTTTCAAACACAAGAGATAAATAACATGTACAGGCGAGGCACTAAATTTAGGTGAGATTTTTTTCATGTGGCTGGATAAGGAAAAATCTCTTAAATTTCAGGTAAAGAAGTCTTTTAGGGAAGATACAAAGTAGATAAACATGGAAGTTCTGAACTACTTTTCCAAAGAGTGTGTTATTCATCACTTGTAAAGTTATATTCCATGAATCCTTTAAGCTATTTGAATCAATCTTAATATAAAGATTTTTTTATTATTATTTTGTGCAAACAAGGCTTCTAAAATAATTTAAAATTAAAGTTACTGGGATAGAAACAAAATATTAGAGCTTTACATTATATTAAACATGGTTTTATAACAATAAAATATGCCTCGGGCCTGTCACATTAGATATGCAGCCTTTTATCTGAAAGGACAGATTTAGAAAACTAGACTTAACCATTCTAGATAGCTCATTTTGAACTATTATCTGTAGTACAATACAGTATTTTATAGCTATTGGAACACATAATAAGAAATGGCAAGATAAACATTTCTTTCTATCATTGCATTTCCCCAAAATTATAATAGTCTAGTCCTGTTTATCAAGTAGAGACACAATGCAGATGAAAAAGAGCTGGCTATGAACATAAAAGCATTCAGGATTAACCATGAAAGAGCAAAACACTGTCCCAAAACATTTTTGACTGAATTCCAAATTCTCAACATAGGCCTAAAGGTTTCCTTCAAAATACATTCTTATTTTATAGGAAAAGCCAATTTCATGTTTAAATTCTCCCAGAAATACAACTAAATATCCTGAAATAAAATGCATAGTGCTGTACTTCTGCCAAATTACACTGTGTTCTATTCTGTGTTGAACATTGATGCAAAATTACTCTAAAAAAGCAAAATTTCAAGGGTTTTCTTCCAAATTGAATCCATCAAGCACAATACCTGCCCAAGGATTTTTTATGAAAGCTGCTGCTAACAGACTGCAGAGAACCCAACATGCAGCCATCCAATATATCTCGTTCAGCAGCTCCACACATTTGATTTATTCCTACGTTATTCAGATATAGCTAAGAAAGTTTTAGATTGTGGAACTGTTCTAGTTTTCCACAGCTTGGAGAAAGATTATCCCTGCTTTATTTAGACCCATATGAGCATGGTTTACAGCCCAGAGATTTCCACGTGATCTTTTCCTTGAAACTGGGGTAGCTGGATCTGTCCTCACTATCCGGAGACTTTTTAATGGTTTTTCAATAGAACGATGGCTTTAGAGCTTCCCATCAACCTGATCAGAGCTCTGCCCCTAAACTCTTCTCACACCAATTTTCACCCTTCTGTCATGACAAATGAACCAGAACAGTCCCGTTTCTTCATTTGTTTCTTCTGCATCCAGATGTCTTCTCTTTGCAAGTGATTAGGGTTTTCCTTCATAGAAAATCTTTCCTACATGAAATCCTACCAATCTATAAACTCAGGACAGGGTGGGAAGAGAAAAAAAAAACAGGTACTGCTGAGGGAGATTTTGACTGCCATTGGGTTGAGATTGAGGTGGAGCTTTGCATTGGACAGTGAGATAGTCCTGGGGAGGGCGGTGCCTGGAGTGAGCTAGAGCACAGTAGGTTGAAGAATGAAAAATAAAAATATGGCTCATGTACTTCAGGGGAGGAGAAATACATTTTGCATGCCTGTGTGTCAGAGGCTGTTCCCCCTAGGTATCCTTTGAGCAGCAGGGCATCACAAAAGAGGTGAGAAAGGATACTGGTGTCACATCTACAGTCCCAGGCAACTGCTGCTCATCAGAGAGCACAATGAGCAGGAATTGTCCTCCCCACACCCCCTGTGAGGATTCAGCTCCCTAGAGCTGAAACAGTTCCTTAAATGTGGAGTATCTTGGAGATAATTATGTTTCCCTGTATTATCAATACCTTTCTGGCTTGTGCTTCCTCATGTCTGCAATACAGCATAAATTTTGTGCAAAAGGAATATATACATGTTATAAAGGGCGTATTGAACCCTTTATATTTTGTACACCTTTATATATAGAAAGCAAAGATTGTTAAACAAATGTATGAAAATTACTGGCCAGGTTCTTTTTTATCAGTGTGCAAATGAGGAGCAAGCCCACTGACTCAATAAAGTCACCATAGCCTAAGGAGGAACAATCCTCTCAATATGTCATTGGTTTTTTATGAAATCTGAATGTCCTGTGCTTTAATTTAATAGATAGTCTATTTTTACTGTAGGCAGTACAATAGAAACTGTAGTGCTATCCTTTGAGGTGTTGTGAGACATGAAATCATAAGTTATCCATATGCATGTTCATCATTCATCAAACACTAATAGCTTCTCTTTGATGCCTGAAAGAAATATTAAAATACAGAATACTGCCTTTTAAAATTTTTAGTACTTCTTTTTTTCAGTGGTGCTTTACAGTCTGTGCAGAGTCTATTGCCTATGTGACCTGCTATGTGAGCTCTAAAAAAGTTATCAAAGGGAAGGATTTACAATAGCTCATTAATGGTTAGAAAACAGTGGATCTAAACTAACAGTGAGTGTGCTTCCTTTTTAAAAATGGTCATACTACCAGATGTCAAAGCTGGAGAAATACAGGGTTTATTGCATCCTATCCTTTGATTAAAAATGGGACTTGATTGATAATGAGGAAATTCACAAGTTGGCTTAAGAGGAACCTGACTACTGTGACTTCTTAAGTCCTCTGCTGTACTGTCATCAGGAGTCTTTGACATTGATTTAGCAATGCCATCAAAGCACTGACCCATCCCAAGCAGATCCTACTGTTCTCATTTTCTCCAGGCTATTTTAAGCAGCAGCTGACATTGTTCCTCCTGCCTTTCATCTGTTTATCAGTCACGTTCAGGCATCAGTCAGAATTTCCCACACCAGCTTTCTACTTGGTGCTCACCTCTGTTTTCTCTTCATGCTGTCCTGTCAGGATTTGTCAGTTTCTGCTTTCCAACACTGGACTGTAGCTGGCATTAATGCAGCTTCAGCACAGAAGCAATATACCTCAAAATGGTAGGAATAACTGGATGTTTGAAAATTGAAATACGATCCTTACTATTGTTGAGGGAAAGTGATTTTTTTGGTATTGAGTTTGAAAGCGCAGTGTATCACTTGTCTGTTAGCCTGGAACAAGTTTGAGAAGGGCATAAAGGAGGACTGGGAAGCAGAACTGCAGGTCAATTGCAATATAATTAATTACAATTATGCAACTCAGATTTCAGGCTAGTGATCATTCAATTACACTTGCAGGAGATGGAGCACAAATTGACTTTGTCTCAAACAGTTCAGCAGAAAGGTCGTGTCTTTTTTTCTGTTATGAAAAGAAATTGCTGAGAAAACATCTAGACAAAAAATTTGGTAATACTAAGTTGGAAGATGTTTTTAAAAATTATAACATTTCAATAATTTCAGCTTTTAAAAGAGAAAACTATAGTATGTGGAGCCTCTGTTATGCAAAATCAAAGGGAAACTAGGGTTTTTAGTCTTTCCATCAGCTGCTTTGGAAAAGTTATAGCTATAGCCTTAAACATCATAAATAAAAGAGCCTCTGAAAAATAATGTGTTCAGTTTGATATCAACTGTTCACCAAGGAATGACTTCCCAGGAATTACTTATTTGCCAGCTTCATATTCTGGCAAATACCTGGCATCAAGAGAGACAATTTCTTCTGGCTTTGGAAGAACTTCATAAGAGATTGCAATGTACCCCTAGGAAGCCGAAGCATTATTCATTAAACAGCTATTCATTCAATGATACAAGACTTAGACTTCTGAATTTTCCCCTGAATTGTACCCTATGCTGTTTTTCAGCAATTAGAGATCCTATGGAAGTCAACCATTATTCCTTTGGAGCATATATGGCATAACACTGATGAAATTCATACATGGATTCTTAAATGGTGAAATGAATTTGTAAGTTACACAATTTATTTTAAATTTGTAAAATATCTTCTTTTCTATGTGATAGATGACTGTAAACACATCAATTATTGTGCCAGTTTTTGTGGAAACATTGAGTTGCTCGGCAATAAATAACTGTTGAACAGAAATATTACAACATTTTTTTAAGAAATTATTAGTAAACTTATATTATCTACATTTGTAGATGAAAGGTTTATTTTTAAATGATAAATTTATACCGGACAAATTTTCAGCAGTAAGAATTATAGACCAATGGAAAGGAAAAACACAAATTCCCACAAGGAGGAGATAGATACTTGCTTATGATCAGCCACTGAATGTCATTGTGCTGCCAATGGAAATATACAGTTCAGTCCTTGGACAGGGAAATGTGAGCTCTGTGCTTTGAATCTAGATCTAATGATCACATTCATTGGTCTTTGTTCAGCTGGGTAATCTGTCCTGTTTTGTTCATGACAAGTATGCTTATTTCCAGATAGAAGGGTCTGGTTCATGGGAGTTTGTAAAGCTTAAAACATTATTAGGTCCACAAAGATAAACAGCAAAAGACTCACAGATACTGAAGAAATAAAGCAAATGGCAGTCACCTAGACCAAAACACATCAGCAGCAAGAACTGAGTTCTGGGGCACAGACCCTCTCTATCACCAATATGCTTCCTCAAGGCAAAAACCAACTCATTTCAGGGGTTAAAATTTTAAATAAATGCATTAGTTTGAATTAAATTGAAACCTCTTTTATCCATGTCAGAAACACTTATACTCACACAAAAAGAACTGCAGTTCCCAGGCTCAGCTTGGATTTGAGTTTCTGTAACATTCAGCAGCTTGCATGGGAAGTTTATTTCACTTGGCCATGTAAGGCTGATCATGCACTGTTGAAGTTTGCATTGGACCCCAAAAATCACTTATAGGTCACTTATTTACCTGACATAGATGCTACAGATTGCAGGAAGACCCACAGGTTGTGGGGCTGGACAACCATGAAATCTACTTTTCTCTACCAACAATCTGATCTAGAAAATAAAGCATGGATAAAAATCACATCCGTTCAGGAATAAAGTTCTGTCACTTGCACTATTCAAAGTTTCTCAGGTGCAAATAGTCCTCATCTTCTAGCAAACAACCTTAAGAGTAAACATTTTTCAACCAGATTGCTTTTAAAACTGGGGGGAAAAAAAAGAGAGAAGAAAATTACAGAGAGAAAATAGGGGCTTGATTTACTCTGCTTTTAAACCACTCAATCAATACCAGAAGGAACTAGAATATTGCAGGAGTAGCAGAATAAATGTGGGATCTGGCAAAAACTGAGAGAACCTAATTCCTCTCACAAGGTTCACATGTATCCTTTTATTTATTTTAGAGAAGTCCCACTTGGGATCAGCCCTGTGCTGAGCAAGGAGCATACAAGAAAAGCACACAGAAAGAAGGAAATCCTATCCCAAATCCAGTTCAAATGCAGTTGAAATAAACAGCTTTTTGTGCTCCCTACGGCTTCCCTACCTTTGACCTCACATTATTTGTCAAAGAGAAAAATAACTTAAAGATCAAAGCCCTGAAACTGGAAATATTTTCTATTGTGAAAGTATTGCAGTTTGGGCTTGTACAAACCAGCCTTTTTTATGCTTATTCCTAGCAGCTGTGGTATGTTGGGGTTTTTTTCTTTTCAACACTTCCATGGTTACCTGCTAGCAATACAATCTATGCCATGCCCACATAGTAACGTTAGTCTGGGCAATATAATTGGGACACATTCTAAGGTTGTGTCTATATTTAAAATTAGAGCTTCTGTGCAATTTTGGTACTCTACTTTTTACTAAAATAGTTTTGCAATCTTGTCGTTTATCTTGTATGTAAAATGTGCTATTTTTCATATACTGCTCTGACAGTTCTTTTCAAGCACTTAAAAACCAGAAAAAATAATCAGTTTTAACTAGTACTCAAAAGGAAGATGAAAGACCATAAAATAAGTGTTGAGGTGTAAAAGCACCAAATTTTTTTTTTTTAATTAAAAAAAAAAATCACAAACCCCCCACTGATGATTGAAATAATGCAGTCATAATGCTAATTTTGACTCATCTCAGTTAATCAAAAACATAATATCAAGGGTAAATGTTGAAGATTGAAGCTTGAAACACTCTAAAGCTATCCATCAAGCAGCAGGGCTGGGATGAGATGGGTTGCTTCCAGGGTTGCTTCCAGCCCAAAACTTTGTATGATTCTATCAGCTGGGAAATTGCAGTCACACAGAAATATTTATTTGCCCAGACAAGTAATAGAACCAGCACAAGATGCTGATATTTCTCTCTCTCTCTCTCTCTCTCTCTTTGCATCTGGGCCAAAACTCATACCTAAGGCTACATTGCACCAAGACCTTGATACAAAACCCACCATTCCATCACTGTGGGAGAGCTTTGGAACCAGTTACCACCCAAGGGTACTGGAAGATCACCCTGCCATTCAGGGCCCCATAACTGAACCAGTTCGCAGCATACAGCTCAGTGATGGGCTGTTGTGGGTACTTGATGTGGAACCTGATGTGTTAAACTAATGTCAGTGCTTCTCTGACCTTTGATGGCTTTATTTTCTCCTAGGGATTATAGGCACTGAGCCTGGATAGACCTGTGGCTGCCCTGGGATGCAGGAGTTGAGTCCAGGCTGTGATTGACTGTCCTTCAAAGTATGTGCTGTCTTGACAAGGTATTATACACACCTGTTTCTATGAATGTGAAAATGTTTAAATAGAAGATACAAACCAGAAGTGCTTATTTTGCCCTTTTTGTGATGGCTAAAGAGAGCTAAACTGATTACAGTGCCAGGATGCTTGTACTGAGCAATTTCTATAGCAACAGGATGACAGAGGCTGGCTCATCAGTTGCATTGTTGTTCCATGAAAGCATATATTGGAATAATTAACAAGTTAGAGGAAAAAATGGTTGATCTATAGTAATATCCTGTGTTTACTAAGAAAATATTTCTTTTGATTAGGGTGCTGTAATTTCCTTCCTGCATCTACAGTTAAAACAAAAAACTAAATGGTAATTAAATTCTGGAGAGCCACACTCATGGGTCTCCCCATGGTCTCCACACTTGTTCTTTGTTTGACTGACAGATGGAGGCATTTGTACCTACTTACACAAGCTGAGCTGTATGTTCAAAAGGAGGGAGTCATTGATTAAACTGCTGCAAGTGACAGGAAAATGAGGGGCAAGGGACAGCAGAAGAATTGTTTTTACCTGAACTGGACTTTGACCCACTGATTTTGTGTGGACAAACCATGGTCCCTGATCTGCTTCTTACACTGACTGAGAGCAATGAGGAGCATCAGGACACCCTGAGCTACTGAGCCAGCCTGAAGCTGACAGAATGCAAGGGTCAGGCAGGAGACCAGGTTTGAGGACCAAAGGGCTTTGTCTGTGGTTGCAGTTTTTCCACAGACTCTGAAGAAACTGCAGGGAGGATGAGGCTGGTCATGTAAGCAACATAACATAAGGGGACAGGCACAGTGATTGTGATCATTACAATAAAGCATGAAATGATAACAGTAACAAGGAATTAGGTATGTATTTCAGAAATCACTACAGTAAGTTGAAACAGCTGTTCAACTCAATTTTCTCATATCTTTAGAAATGAGTATGAAATGTGGCTCCCCAGGTGCTTCTGTGAAACGATCTAGCTCTGTTAACACAGCCTTTAACCTCTTATTTTAGGCTAGGTTAGGCTTCTGGATAAGGTGTCTGAACTCCAGTAGACCAATTATAAATAAAAACCCTTGCTCATGCATCTTCCCAAATAGACTGTGCTGATAAGTCTGAGATAACTAAAAACAATTAGGATAAATTTCAATCACAGTAGAGAAGCTTCAGAGTCTTGGGGGTTTTTTAAGAGATGTACCTGCTTAGAAAACAAAGAAATTTTATCCAAGAAAGGAACCAAGGGCTTTTTCCCACCAAACCGTGACAGGGTCACTGGCATAGGCTAAAGAGAGAACTCACCTTGGCAAGTCCTGACTTTATAATTTGAAGGAAACATCCACTGGGAAAAGAAAACTAATTTCACTTACACTGAATTGCTGTCAAGGGCTAAAACTCATCCCATGTCCATGTCTGCTGCCCACATATTTTCCTCCTATCCCAATTCAGTTTACTGTTTAAACCCAGTGTTATTGCACAATCAAACAGACCGTATCCCCAGCTTTCTATCCTCACCATATCATCCCAATTTCTTTCTTGGGACACATGCAATTTTCAGCCTACTTATAGAGCCAGCATTTCCTGCTTGATGGTCCAAATTTCTCTCCAGTAGAGCTATTATCATCTCCTTTTTCTCAGCTTACTCTTTATCTCAAGAAGGCTTCAGAGCATCTTCCCAGCTAGGGCCAGAGAAATTAGCTTTCTATAGAAGAGAAAGGGAAAAGAGAAAAAAAAATGACCTACCTAAATCAAATCTTGTTTCCAATATAAAAACATACCTGCACTGGTAAGGAAAAAGGTATAAGAAATATTTACCTTTAAACACAAGTTTCTCACACGTTCAGCCACTCTGTGTGGTGACAATAGGTACAGTTTGATGTCCATTTTTTGTTTCTGAAGTCAGCCTCTCTCATCAGGAGAAAATCTCCAAAGACTCAGACCAAGTTTTGTTAAACCCCTGTTTGAGCATAGTGTGATCATGCAAAGATTATGTCCTGACCATATATTTATGAAAATGGCTAAAACCACATTAGTGCAAACAGGTATTTATTCCAAACTCAAGTTACTGCTCCAAAGTCAAAAGCAATTACTGATGGAAAAGGACAGCTAGGGTTTGGATTGGTCTGGATTGTTAGTTCCATAGATTTTTGTTGCCTTTTGACAATTAAAAAAATAAAAGTAAACTTCTAAGAGATGTACAGAATATTTTAGTATTGTTTTAAGTATGTGATATTTTGGGGACAGGCTTTTTAAGATTAGTTCCCTGATCTAGACTATCCAGGAATCAAAGATCATTATCATTATTATCTATTATCTATAGGTTATGACAATTTATCCAGAACACTTATTACTTTTGTATAAAATAAAAAAAAAATGGACACTCCACAAAATGGTGTTATCCTAGAGCAGATGGGTATATATTTGCACTAAATGGATTTTGAGAGCATACAATTTATAGCAGAAAAAAGAATGAATTCATTATATTCACATACTTTCTCTCCAAATTCTTATTTTTTTGTAAAAAAAGCATAAAAATACTGGTGCAACATTGCCCTCTAAAATATGAACTGTTTCTAAACACTGAACCAAGGAAACAAACAGCAATACTGGTCATTTGTTGTGGAAATCCATACACATAATCCAGGGAAATGTCTGCTTTGCACAGCAGACATTCTGTGCAGAAAATTCTACATGACTGAAACACAGAAAGAATGTTCAAAGTGCATCTTAAAAATGCAAAAAGCTCCTTGGAAACAATGATAACTTTATTATTGACTGTTGTGACCAGGCTAGAACTCCCAGTAAGTCTCAGTACTTCCAGAACATATTAACTTTGAAGCATCTTGATTGATGACTGGGTCAATGATGCAGTCTCTGTTAGTGCCATTCCCTGATTAACTGAGGAAACAAGCTCTGTTAGAGGACATATATACATATATTAGCAAGGGAGATTGCAAAAGTACTCATTCAAAGTCCCAGTTTGAAAGAAGTCAAGCAGACTCATTTGTTTTCTCAGTGTTTATTGGAAGTGAGCATAAAAAGCAAGCAAATAAAACCAGATGGAACTCATTTTTTATTGCATTCAATAGAACAAAATTCAATAGTATAAAATGCAAAGTTGTGCTTCTGCTATCAACTCAACTGAGAATCCCTCGCCTAGAAAGAATAAGGAAGAGAAAGACCTTGTAACATAATTAATCACAGGGGATGACTGTGAGTCAACAGGATATTGCAATCATTTAAAAGGCATATGATCCAAGGATGCCTCTGATGAAGAATTTATAGCAGAGAAAGAATATTTCTACTCTACACAGTACCAATGAGTACTTACATGAAATATGTTAAGCTACAAACAATTCTGACCACATATGTCCATGAAAGATTAGGGGAAGCTGGAATAAGTGGTGAGAAGCTCAGTAGGTGGGGAGCCTGTCTTGTAGGAACTGAAAAAACAATGAATTTCGCCAGTGTAATGTAGTCGAGTTCTAGCTGGGATAGGACACCACTGCTTCCATCAAAGTGCTAGGGACTACTTAAAGAGAAGTAAAAGGGAGTTTAATGGTCCAGGGACAGATTAGTGTTAAGGAACATGAATGCAGATAAGTTGGAACCTGAATTATAAAAAAAAAACCCACCATTTGAGCAGCAAAACTTTCCTAGTGTTAATTTCCATAACGGTTACAGAAGACCTAACCACTTCTAAAACATATCATTGTAAGTTTAAAAAAATAATTATAAAGTTATGTGTCTTTGATAAGCTTGTTTAAAACTTGCTGGATTATCACATATTTACCAATAATTGACTTTAAAAACATCACTGGATATTCTTCACACAGTTATTCTTCATTGCTTCTCTTTTCTAGGTATTTGGACTTCTGTTGCACACTTGATTTTCACTGTGGATTCTTATCACACATTTGGAGCACTCAGTAAGATTTTCTCAGTTCAAGCAGAGCAGTGGTAGGATGTTGCTCATGCCCTTCCACCTCCTTAATGTGGGAAACACCAGTCATTTACTTACAGATTAAAATATCAGTTGAAAAAGATTGAGCAGTTCCATCCACTGAAGGAACCATTGATAATTCTGTCTTACAGCAAGCAGAATAGCACTAAGGAACAGAAAATTTCAATTAATTCTAAGACACACATACATAAACATCTGTATTTCTAATGGCCATAATAAATCTTAACTCTCAGGAGGAAAAAAAACCCCACATTTTGTCTGTCTTCATAATTAGATCAATTTTTCACTTATGGTTTGTCAATCACTTGACATTTTATTGCATGAACAGACCTCAAAAGTATTTTAATTAGCACAGTAGGGCTCTAATCTAATCCTAATCTTCTAATTGCAGTGCTAAACCACGTCTGAGCATCTATTTACTAAACAGAAGTTAATTAAAAATATGGATCCAAACCATACACATAGCATAAAACTGAAAGCTAAAAGGATATGCCATCTGCAGGAAAACAGAACTGAAGTGACAACTGAGGGTCTTAATGGGCTCATGAGCTCCTTTTTCTCCCTGTACTATTTTAACTGCTTTGATTGTAATCAAAACACAGTCAAAAGGAGATACACTGGTTCAAATTTCATTATGTATTGATTTTTTAAAAGAAATTAGCTTCTGAACAAAACCCAAGATGAAATCAGGTACAGTTTAAAGTTGGTTTTTTTTTTCCAGTCATTCTTCTCAATCATTTATTTGCTTCTGAAATTGCAACAATGCTACTATTTGTAGAGTTCTGCAAAACTGGAGCAGTTAGGTGATCCATGTTCAATCAAGCAAGGAACAAAACTTAGAAGTGATCAATTCAGAGTACAGTCCTTCAGTGGCACAGCCCCTGGCACAGCCAATGATTGCCCTTGGTTGCAACCCAGCAGTGGAACAGCAATCCACTGTGAGGAGAGGTGCAACTTCTGCAAGACAAGGTCTTAAGAATAGAATTACAACCTTGAAGTGTCAAGAAAATATAAACCTGTCTTCAAAAAGAAATGAAATCTTGGGGGTTTTAGTTACTTTCTTCTTCTGTTGGTCTGCAAAACTCCTGTGTTTGGTTATTTTTTGTACATGTTGACCTCTCCCAAACAAGAGATAGGCATCTCAGAGGATTTGGCCACATAGGATTTGTGACTCCAGGGAGCTAGAGGAGTTTGTATAAACACATATATGTCCAAAATTGGGCTGGTACCTGTAGGTGTCTTTATTTAAACAGAAATATTCAGGCACGTATCAGAACGGTTCTCTAAAGGAAAAGCAGGAATCATTAGTCAGCTCAAATGCTCATAAAATCATTGCCTCAGCACTCATATAATAAGTCATGTTCTAATTGTCATGAGCAGCCTTGCTCCTAATCCTCAATTCCTTGTCAACAGTTGCATTAACACTCTACAGATATCTGGTTCCTGTAGTGTTCACAACTTGAAAAGTGGCAAGAATGAGGATGTTCCAAAGGTAAACATGCTTGAGAGATGTGGATCAAAAGCAGCCAGTAGGGAGCCAGGAGTCAGGATACTGGAAACTGTTCAACCCATCCTAATAGATTCACTAGGCACTTCAAACTACTTGAAAATAATTCACACATCATGTGATGAGTAGCTGATTCCCAGGAAGCATAAAGTTTTGAACTTTACTGAGTCAAGAGAGCTGAGGGTCACTTTCATGTCCTTAGAAGTTCAAACACAAGGTGGATTACCGATTAAATCCTAAATTTTCTCCCTTGCATAAAATACTGTAAAAGCATCTCTAAGTAAAAGAAAATCTATATGAAGAGGAAAATGGTATATGAAGAGAAGAGAGACACTGTTTATTTTTATGTTAGTTCAGCTATTATAAAACACTCAGGAATCCATGCTCATCTACACATAATGACAAGCCAAGCTACACAAATTTCACTGACTGTAAACCAGTCTTTAATACCCATTGGTCTGAACTTGAAGGTAGACTACTATCCCACTAGAAATCTGTATAAGAAGGTAATTTCTAGAAGAAATGGTTCAAAACATCAGAGAGCATCATCACAAGTGGTCCAGAAATGGGAAAGAGTCAGGAGATGGCTAAGATCAAGTTCACTACAGCTTCTAGCATTAAGTTGATTAAAGTAACATGAAAGCTTTTTTTGATAAACAGTTGATATAGGGCAAAGTGATTGGAAAGTTGCTGCTGTGACCACATCACTTCCACTGCACAGAATTTTGGTTTGCTTCATCTACAGACCTTGGCTTTCTGATACTAAATTAAGCAGTCTACTTTATCACACGCCTGAAAAAAAAAATCTGAGCAAAGAGTTGCAGAGGCTAACTACAAATACTAGAGATATTTTTACCGAAAAATTATGTTGAAGTGAAAGAAGTCAGATATGTTTCATTTTGAATTCATACATTAAAAACTGGCTTTTGACAGACTCTCTGTTTTTAAAGAAAGCCTGAAAAGTGCATGAGTTTTAAGGCAGATCAGTAGGTAATTACACTAGTAAATGACGTGACTACATTTGAGGTATGGCTTCTGAGCCACTGGAGTGTAACTAAAAAACAGCTACAGACCATTTAGAATGAAAAACTACCTGTGGCTTTATGATTAGACTGGAAAAGCATATCAATATATTGATAAGGTAGCAAAACAGAAGATGAAAGTTTTCTATGCCTAATCTTTTTTTCCTCAAAAAATCATTGCTATTTAGTCATGTTGCCCCAAATTTAGCAAAGTGTTCATTTCTCAGAGAAAAAAAAAGAAGATAAGTGGAAAAAAATTAAAGTCGGTGAAGTTACACATATGTTGTCAGGAAGAATTTTCTAGACTTTTCATGCACTGGAATAAGAGTCTGCATTCAGACAACTGTCAAGAAGCAATCCCAATTAGTTTCCATAACAAGTAGGAGTTTTATCTTCCAACATAGCTGATGTGCAATCCAGATCTCAACTTCCAAAGAAGGGAGGTTTTAGTAGAATAATTCTGTTGTTCTTCTGTCAATCTTATTTAGCCCTACAAGATGCACATTCTAGAATACCTTTCATTATCTGCAGGTCAGGAGGAAGTCCCAGCTCTCATATGCCTGAGCCACCTAACCTTGGCTCATACTGCTATAGGAAAATGCTAAATTAAGAGAAAGAGCTGTGAAATAGTCTGTGAAGCAGAGACATGCACACTAAAAAAGGTAAAAATAAAATAATTGTCCCCCTCTACTCTGCATTGGTGCAGCCTCACTTCAAATGTTGTGTTCAGTTTTGTTTACTGCAATATAAGGAAGAGATCAAACTATTAGAGAGTGTCCAAAGGAGGGCAACAAAGATGGTGAATGGCCTTGAGGGGAAGCTGCATGAGGAGCAGCTGAGGTCACTTGGTCTGCTCAGTCTGGAGAAGAGGAGACTGAGGGGAGACCTCAGTGTGGTCCTCAGCATCCTCACGAGGGGAAGAGGAGGAGCTGGCACTGATCTCTTCCCTGTGGTGACCAGCAACAGGACCCAAGGGAATGTGTCAGGGGTGGTTTAGGTTAGGTATTACAGAAAGGTTCTTCACCCAGAAGGTGGTGGGGCACTGGACCAGGCTCCCCAGGATGTGGCCACAGCATCAAGCCTGACTTCAAGGAGTGTTTAAATTGCTCTTGGGCACATGGTGTGACTCCTGGGAGTGGTGCTCTGCAGGGCTGGGAGTTGGACTTGATGATATTAGTGGGTCTGTTCCAGCTCTACTTATCCTGTGATTCTGTGAAAATTGTGTAGAAATTATTCTGTGAAATTGTGGAGAATTGTGGAAAATTGTTTTATTATTACCACCAATTTTTCAAATAAGCACCAAAAAGGCAAAGCATAAAATTGTAAAGGAAGATACATTGGGAAGATACTTGGGAAATGATGGCAACTTAGGAACATTGAAGAGCAGCTCAAGGAGGCAAGGGAGTCTAAACCTTCCTCTCCTGACAGGTGACTGATTTGCAGTAAAACTCTGACAAGCATAATAATATATTCTGTTGCTCGCTAATCCCAGTTGGCAATTTTGCATTTTAGCTAATAATCATTGTTTTAAGCAGTATCTATCCTGCTTGTGTAGTCTCTTTATACATGGATAAAAATGCATGAAAAACTAACTCAGAGATATAGCCATTATATTACCTAAGATCACCCTATCATTAATAAAAAAAGGACTCTTTAAATTATGGTAAGCTCCATCTAGATATTCTTATCCCTTAGGCAATTAATAAACATGCAATGCCAATAATTTTTACCTGTTTTATGCTGATTATCAGGTAGGCAGACTCAAAATCTCTATTCCTAAGGAAACAAATAAACGACCATGATTTAGCTATGTATTACTCAGGGAAATTGCCCACATATAACCACTTCTTGAACCATGGGACATTATTTTACACAGTTCAGTGCACAAAACACAACTGCATTAGCTAACCTCTGCCTGGAGTTAAGAACCCTTAAGTAAACATTTGCTTATTAAACAGCTGTTGCACCACGTATTTGTTCTCTAAGGTTAGGGCTACATTGAGGGAACCTAAACTGTGGGCCAGAAAAAAGTACATTTACAAAGGGTATAGACAGATTTTTACAGCTTTCAGTTGATTCTAGCTCATAGCACTGAACAGTATGCTTCTCTTCACCCTTATTCAATTTTCTCAGCTAACTGTGCATTCATCTTGTTCACAGTGCAGTAGCGTGAAGTAAACATTAGCTATGAACCAAGTTTGAAAATATGAGTTTGCATAAACACATGTTGAAATTATTTCCCAAAACATTAATCTCAGTAACAATCACTGCTCTACTGTAATGCTTATACTAATAACAATAATGATCACTTTTAGGTGAAGGAGAAGAAAAAATTCTATTTAGTTTAATTGATTCTATTTGGGTTTTTTTCATTTCCTATTCCAGCATAGGCATTAGGTATGTCCTGGTTTAATTTAGGGGCAGAAGTAGAGGATCATGGGTAAGAGAAGAGAAGGTTAATTAAACTGAGTTAAATAGGCTACCAAAATTAAGTTAGTTATAATGGTGACTAAAGAATGCCTGATCACTTCCAACTCACTTCTAATTAAAAAATAGATATATAAAACCATGTGGTATTGCTGAGGAAAGGTGTCATATGAATGTCTCACAGCTACATTGATTTTCCAACATGATGCAATAGAATATCTCCCTGATTGATTTGAGAAGGTGAATATATATGTTGCACCATTGTGCCTTTGCTGTAGAAGTGGAGAAAAAGCCCTTAAGATTTGTGTTGCTGGCAGAGTTTCACACCAAGAAAAGTTCTCTCTTCCCTATCTTTTTCTCCTGGTTTGGGGGGAATTTTTCTCCTTTTCTTTTTGCATTGCACCATATATTCATGGTTGTTTCACTTCTCCAGTTCCTTTGAGAATTGGTATGTCAAATAGTAGAAGGGGCGTTCACCAGCGAGGGCAATAAATTCCCAAAATATGAAGCAATATAGTAGAAAACCAGTTGATATTGTCACAATGGAAAGTTGGGGCCCACAAATTAGACAGACTGTACAGTGAAGAGTCTGTCTTCATTCTTTTTTGAAGGAGGAGATTACACAGCTTTAGAATTTAATGAAGATAACATGATTAATTTTGTATGAAAATTTGGTTGTGAACTGCTGCTCAGTTCACTGCAGATATTTCCACTGTAATATTATGGTGCATGTACACGCACATGCTGCATTATTGAGAACACAAATTCAATAAATTAATAACTATTAAGTGGAAGGATTTAAATTATCTGTGCAAATATAGTTCAGTCTCAATAACTAGAAGAGAGAACTGTAGAACAAAGAGGAAGATTCAGAGTTAAATCTCTATAGACCTCTTACTTCTCCTGCTGTGCCTTCTGCCAACTTGATCCATTTCACTGCCCTGAAAAGGACATGGGGAGACTGAAGAGCCTGCTGAGAATCTTTTATGTTTACATTTTTCTGGAAAATTTTCTTCATTTACATGCAATGAAAGGTGCTCAGCTAATGAGCACTCATCCAACATTGGGTTTTACAGCAAGTTTTCACTGAGGAGTCCCATGCTTTATGTTAATTTGCTCAATTCATGTCATTCTCTGAGGACATAAATATTGATTTCCTTATGGTTTTTCTCTATGGCACTTTTAATTATATTATGTGAGTGCTACAGAAAATAACCATTATCATATTTTGTGAAATGACAGGTTCATTCCCTATTTTACAAATATATTAAGATTTTTTAAACATCTCTGAATTCTGGATGTCCACTTTTAAACATTTCCCAATGGCTTCTATGTCAGATATTTCGTTGTGCAGAAAGACTCTTTTTGGCTGGCACCAAAAAGAAACTATGGCACCCTCATGATTATGACCCTTTTTCTCTGTGAAGACATTCAGTGGCATTGGGCACAGCCTTTCCCATTTTACTTTCCTGTGTTTCTGAGATTATTCAGTCACCATCTACCACCTCTGGCAACACATAAAGATGATTCTTACAGACACTTCTCTAGTCCCTTCCATACTTAAATGATCCCCCTCTTGTCTGTGGTGTACAGGAGGAATAATATCTTGGGCTTGGGGAAAAACAAGGTTAGAAGAATTTCCTACAATATGTGCATGTCCTGGAGAAATTATTATAAAAAGAACTAATTGTAAAATTAGTTTATTCATGGAGAATAGAATTTCCAGCATGTGACATCAAAACCGCTTTACTTCTTTCTATAACTTTAATTTAGAGGTTTTGAGCTAGATTTTTAAGACATGGATCTGTAATATTAATTTATAAAAATGAGCATTGAGGCACCAAAAAAAGAAATCTGCTCAGCAATTATCTGGAGTTGACATGAACTGAAAGTACTGCCACTAAAACCATCAGGCATTGGAAACCTCATTCTGTGCTCTTTAAATCATTTGGAGAAGCAGAGGGTCTCAGAAGAAAGTTTATATTGCAATTCCAAATCTTAGATATTTCAATTAATATAAGAAAGAGTTGAAGTATGTAAACATGTAACTTCCCTTGTAGGCATAAACTCTTCTGTTCATTGTTTTTTTCCTTTGCAATTTGACATCTGGTGCTGAATCAGTAAGGCAATTGATCATTATTTGATATCACACACCTGGGAGGCTTCAAGCCACAGGATGTAACCAGAGAGTCAGAACCACAGGGGTATGATAATTTTTCAGTTATATGTAATCATATAATTTCTTTAAATTTTACTACTGCAATAAATAACTTCCAGTGTGACTAGAGCTGCCAGTTAATGTCACAATATTTCACATACAAGACTTGCACAGACTAATGCACTTCTACAAAAACCCTAAAAAGCTATTATAATTAGAAGGCTGATTCAGTCTAACATTCATAATCTGCACCTGACAATCTCCCTGCAGTCAGAGCATTTGCAGTGCCTCTTCCCAGCAGCAACAGCTGACTCAGAATCAGAATCAGAAAAATCAAAGCAGTGGGCATCAAGAGGCCAAGACTTACAGGTTTGCCTTATCGATAAACAAGTTAGGGGAAACTGGGGGGTTAATTTCTACCCAGTGGCCAAGTTTTACTCTATTTTTCCAGTAATATTCAGGGAAATTTTGCTGAATATAAATATAGAATATGAATATAAATATAGAATATGAAATATAAATATAGATTAGAAATATGAATATAAATATAGAATATGAAATTATCCTGTCATTAAAAAAACGAGCAGAAAAGCAGGAAAAATTTGTCATGCTATTATATTTACAGTTTTTAGTAATATGTATACTTAAGGCTCTGTGTAGGGAAATGTCTTTTGTCTTTACTTAATGATATAATCTAATTAATTTAATAATTTAATATAATTATATAATAAATAATGTCTTTGTTTCTATTACTATTTGTAACAATGTAGGCATGAGTGGAAAGGACACAAAGAGCAAGGTGCCACACAGAGCTGCATGGAGCACAGCAGAGGCTTCAGAAGGATTCTGGTAACTACTGGGCTGTCAGCCTCAGCTCTGTGCCTGACAAGATCGTGGAACAGATCATTCTGGAAACTATGCTAAGGCACATGGAGAACAGGGAGGTGAGGCAAGACAGGCAGCACAGCTTCACCAAAGGCAAGTCCTGCCTGACCAAATAGTGGCCTTCTATGATGGAGTGACTGTGTCTGCGGACAAGGGAAGGGCTACAGATGCCATTTATATGGACTTCTGTAAAGACTTTGAGCCATTGGCCACTCTCTAATCAATCAATTCCTTATCCACTGAAGACCCAATCTATCTCTCCTCAGTTTAGAGAAGGATGTTGTGAGGGATTGTGTCAAAGTCTCGATTGGCACCCATGACAACTGGTATGCCTCAGGGGTCTGTATTTGGGACCATTGTTATTTATTATCTTAATTAATAATGTAGATGAAGGGATAGATTGCACCCTGAGGAAATTTGCAGATGACACCAAGCTGAGTGGTGCTGTTGATACACCTGAAGGACGGGATGCAATCCAGAGGGACCTGGACAAGCTCAAAAAGCGAGCCCATGAGAAATTCATGACGTGGAACAAGACTGAGTGCAAGGTGCTGCACTTGGATCAGGGCAATCCCTGGTGTCAACACAGGCTGGGGATGAACAGATCCATTTCAGGGCTGCTGAGAAGGACTTGGGGGTGACAGGGGATGAGAGGCTGGACATGAGGTGGCAATGTGCACTTACAGCCCAGAAAGCCAATTGTGTCCCGGGCTGCATCCAAAGCAGCACGGTCAGCAGGGCAAGGGAGGGGATTCTGCCCCTCTCCTCTACTCTGGTGAGATCCCACCTGGACAGCTGCATCCAGCTCTGGGGACCCAGCATAGGAAGGACATGAACGTATCAGATTGAGTCCAGAGGAGGGACACTAAAATTATTGGAGGGATGGAGCGACTATGAAGAAAAGCTGAAAGAATTGGGATTGTTCTGCCAAGAATAGAGAAGGCCTTGAAGTGACCTATTTGACGTCTTCCAGTGCAAGAAAGATAGAGAGAGCCAATTTACAAGAGCATGTAGTGATAAGAAAAGGAGGAATGGTTTCAAACTGAGATTAGGTTTAGTTTAGAAGCTATGAAGAAATTCTTTACTGGGAGGGTGGTAAAACACTGGAACAGGTTGCCCAGTGCTGTAGCACATGACCCATCCCTGTCAGTGTTCAAGGCCAGCTTGGATGAGACTGTGAGCAATCTGTGGAAGGTGTGGCATTGTGAAGGGTGCCCCTTCCCAAGGCAGGTGGGTTGGGATCAGTTGATCTTTAAGCTCCTTTCCAACCCAAACCATTCAATGATTAATAATAATGAGTTCAGGAAAAAAAAAAAAAAAAAGACAAACCCTGTTATCTGTACATAACACAAAAAGAGCAACTACTTGGCTTCTACTGTTCTTCCAACTGGCATAAACCAGTCTTCCTTTTTAATACTTGAAAACAAAGTTTTCATTTTGAATATACTGTTCCTATGTTGAAGAAATTTTTCTTTTGGTGGGGGTCCTATTCAAGCAGCCTCAGGCCTGAGCCCCTATAACTCCCAGCCCCAGGGAGCTGTCAGCATCTTGACCATGTCTGTAAATCATGGGTTTGTACATGAGATGTACAAAATGTGTTTTCCCTGACGTTTGGCTGAAAACAAGAGCAGGCACCAAGGTATTTTTTCCCCAGGACAGTCAAGTCTATATAGCAAGGCAGTAACTCACAGACATTTAGCTTTTAAAAAAAGTTAACTCATTTCTCTTCTGGTCAATGACCATGCAATATTCAAACACTCCCTTTGGAAATTTCAGAGTGGTTGGCCATTTGTGGGATACAAATTAGAGCATGACAGATGTATCCACATAATCTGTCTTTACAACATAAGGAAACTGGGCTGATTTCACTTTTGATCCCCTGAGGAAGACAAAGCTGGTACAGCTTATTAGGTCACCATGTGAGTCAACACAACCAAGGCAACCACCAAGCCACAGCTGAGATGCAAAGAGTAGATTTATTTCATTACTTCTCTAACAACACTGGGACACAGAGACACACAGGGACACAGGCTCCCTTAGCTCAGTTCATCCTAGTGACTGTGGGGGATGAAAGGGCCCCCTCTGCCTGCCCCAGTATACCAAAGGGTTCGGGCACACACGGTTTATGGGTTTATCAAAGGCTGTGCTTTTATAATCTCTCCCTCCCGCAGCAGGAGCTCAAGCATGTCTGTGAGAGTGTGTTATCTCTACACAGGAATTCTGCTTCTCAAAACAGGCAGAGGATGAGCAATTTTAGGCATTAGAATGGGACTTTTCCCTCACCAGCATTCTTGGCATTCCCAGCTGCAAAATCGCTTTGAGTGAAAATTCCCTCCTTGACAAATCCAGTTTTAACTGTTCCCTCCCAACAGTCACTGATGCCCTGCTATCACAAACCAGAATGACTTACAGTCGTTTTGTGCAAGCTAATTGTTCTTCTGCATACATCTGGGAAATTGCTACTTCAAAATTATTCAAATATGAGTAGTTATTTTTAACACCTCTGCAATTATCTCCATCCAAATCCAGCCACAATCTCTAATCTTCCTTTACTAAAAACGAGGTTGATTAAAAGCACTGTTTTACTCATGCCCTCAATCATTTTCTGCTTTTTATCTGTCACTTTATCACCAGCTGCTTGGTGGGTTTTGAGTGAGTGCAGCGGGGGTTTTCTGGTGCCCTGGCTGTAGGAGAGCAAGGACATGGGAGCAGGGACAGCACAAGGTGCATACTTGGGCATGCTTGTTAGAAGAGTCCTTCAGCTGGTCCCAAGAATCCTAGCAGTGCCTTTCCTGAAACACAAAAAACAGGACAATAATCAGCTCCCCAAGGCTCTGGAGTGCAAAGAAAATCTTAAAGCTTTTAAAATATATTTTCTTTCTTGTTGTCTCTGACTTCATTGCAATCCAAAAAGAGAAACAGCATTTTACTGATAATAATCCAAAAAGCTCTGCTTGTAAACCATGCAAAATTACTGATGTGGGTAAAACAGATGACTAGTTTAGCAGAAATGCAAGAAATTAGGCTATATTTATGTCAAGTCTTTAATGAGACTGAATACTTTTGTTTCATTGAATTTTGTCCTTCATTCTGCCCAGTTGTCATCACAGCATTTCAAAGAGCCCTCAACTCACGCGTCTCACTCAAATGATGGATGGGATTTAATTAGAATTCACACCAAAACTGCTGCAAGAATATAGCATCTATTCAATATGCTTGAAACCCAAGTGAAAGAAATAGCAAGAAACTTATTTTCAAAAGAAAGTTTTGACTTTTCCATTTTGGGGATTCTTTGTTGCAACTGAGTATAGAAAGGCTCTGGGAGCATGCATGCCCAGAAAAGCAAATTTTTGTTATTTATTCTGCTCTGGTAGCAATAAAAATTAGTTCATCTGCACATCCATGAAGTTAGTTAATGAAGGGTTCCAGAACTGAGATATAAAGCTTAGCCTTTGAGCTCTGGTTCAGGAAATCAACTTACTAAAGTCAAAAGCAGTTTTGATATCACCAAGTCAGATGATCAAGCAAATCATTGGAGTCTATTTCCTAGGCCTTATTTGAGTACTAGACCTGAGAGAGAGTAACTAAGACAGAAAGTTCTCCATGAGGAAAGATCTGCAAGAGCCAGAAGAAACCCAGATGGATCTTCCAGGGGATAAAAAAAGGAGGGTAAAAAAAGCCCATAATGATGCATGAGGTTATATCAGAGAACAGCCCTCACAATGGGCTCCCCCAAATAGAAAGAGGCAAAGCTCCAATATGTGAAACAGAGCACATTAATTCATTTAATGAGCGAATAGAGCATGGATTCATTTAATGAACCTGATTCAAGGGCTACTTGACTGCAAATTGCATCTTTCTGAAAAAATAACTCAAGCTAGTTGTGTCTAGCCTTCATATTTTCAACTCCCATGACAGCTGATTTAATACTACTTGCCCTGAAAAAAAAAAAAAAACAAAGAGAAATTGCAAGGATTTCATCTCTCTATTACTTATTTTGTATAAAAATATATTCTGTGGCATCATAACATCTGAAACTAGGAGCTGGGAACTGAGTTGTTAATAGGAAAGTCAGTCTGGTTAATTTAATTTCTTCATATTTTTTATATTGCTTTTAAAGTCTTTACCAAGGAAAGACTATTTTTTTTCTGTCTTCTAGAGTGTAAAGTTTTTTCTCAGTAGACATTCTTCTTCTACTTGGTTCTCTCTGTAACAGAAAAGAGAGCTGAGTTGCTTGCCTCCTGTAAGTGTACATAAAAGCTTTCTTGAATTTTATGCAACATGTTTTACTTTTTGTGTGTAAAATTGTATGAAATGTGTCTCTCCTAATGCTAACAGAAACAAGAAAGAGGTGACATTGCTTTTCAATAATTAATCATCCAGATTTATTATCCATATAGAGAGAAAGAACAGGCACACTTGGGAAAATGTGAATTTCTGTCTTTGAGCTATCTTGTGGCAATAGCAAGGAAATGTGAGGAGGTATTTAGAGCAAATTCTGCCTCAGGGAGGAGGAGATTCCTGCAGAGTGCTTGAAAGGGAGTCAATACCACGTAAAAAGCAGACTTATGATCAGGAATGAGACTATGTAGGGCTCAAATCAATATGCACAAGAATTTGAAATGCAGAGTTCCTTTCTCAGTGTGTTAAAAACATTGTTAAAGCCTGTAACCTTACAAGTGTCTTTTTTATGTAACAAGCAGCCATTATCAGCAGTTTTTCCTCATATTAAGATATTTATATATACACTTTATGTTACTGCCTTGCTGTTTTTTCCTTTGGTCATTGTCTTTCCTAATCCCCATCAATCTGAACATGATTCAGACCTTTGCTCTGTGCCTGAAGCTGGGATTGTCATATCCCCACAATTAATGTCCAGGGTTCTTTGGTCTTCACGACTTGATAGTCTGGGCTGCTTTAAGGACATGTATGAGATTGTACCTGAAACTGCAGATGGAGGGGTTCAGAACCCAGAGATTCTCTGTTGAACTTGTGTTTCTGCTATGAGCAGGACTCCTATATTTAGCAGAAAGATGATAAGAAGTTTCTGGGGGAAAAAAAACCCCTAAAACCAGCTATGATTTAACCCAAATAGTACTTTTTTAAAAAGTTGCTTTAAAACCATTCATTTTCTGGATTACATGGAAACTTTTCACAATACCTTTATCTTAAGGTTCAGCTCATTATTTCAGTAACTACAGAATTTCAATGGGAAAATGTTCTTTTGAGAAATGAAAGTTGCCACAGAATTATTTTAAGAATAATACAAACGAAGAAAACTCTAAAAAGGATTAAAATTTAAACTTCAGCTGTGGTTTTATTGCGAGTTTCATCTGGGAACAGGAAAGACTAAATTATTTGAAACCTTTCTGCCAGCTCTGGAAATGGTGCCCGTGCTGCCACCTGGAGCCCACTCCTAGGTTTGGAATCAGAAAACAAGGCTTGGCAGCAAATCCAGCAGCTGCTGCCTGATCTCAGTACATGTGACAACCAGCAAAAACAGTCATAGGATTAATGCAGGTTCTTATCTCCTCTGTGTGTTGTTCCATGCAATCCACAGCAAATTCAGGGTAAACACAGGGCTAAGGACCGAGAATATATTTTTCTGGGATAACAGATTCAGGCAAAACTATTCTCACCACTTGTCTGAGCTTGTTCTATGTCTCAAAGAGGAAGTGAATGGAATTTGTGGGTTTCAAGCAATCCCAGTCAGGATGGTTATTTCAGGTAACCTCACATGGCCGCCAGCAGCAAAGGAAACAAATGTAGAGAGATTACAGATCTCAGCCTGAATGTGATCCTGCTGTAAAGGCTCAGTTTCACTTGACTGGAGTCAGCTTGTGTCACAGTGACTTCACAAGGCAGCCAGGCACCACTGTGCAACTAGGAGGGCGAGAGACATCTTCTTAAACCAGCAGGAAGGTAAACCTTTCAAAGACATGGACTTCTCAGCAGTCACTGCATGAGAGTCTTATAGGAAAAAATTTAGGAACTGCTCTGTAACAGTATGGTAATCCAAGGAAACATCCAATATCTGTCCCTAACAATAAGTAGCAAAGGCAGAAATTATGTATAAATGAATGAAAAGTTCAGGTTTATAATGAAATAAAGTTCATTAGGGTCAGTTTCTACTAGAAGTCCTAGTAAAGAAGTGATAAATAGAGGAATGGATCAATCTATCTGGGTTTATTATTATGCTGAAATAAGAATTATCTCACTGTCCCCTGTTTGTACAGCTTCTAACATGGTCCAAATATTTCAGGCTGGTCCTGCAGTGATACAAATATAAAAGGGACCTCTTGATACTCAAAATCCCAGGCAGAGACCATTTTTGACCTGACATGGATTTTCAACACTGTCATTTTCACAGTCTGCTAAGCAATAAATACGTGCACTGTCAAAGACAGATGCCTTTACAAATGAATACAAATTCACAGGAAAACCTCAAAATTATAATTATATGGTTTTTTTTAAGGGTGATTTAATGATTATTTTTCATTAAATCAAGTTATTATTATCTCAATTATTATGATTTTAAATTATGATCTGCTTTATGAACAGTGTGTCAATGTGCTGAGTGACAGAGACTAACATTCATATGCTATTCATATACTAGCTTTGTGTGAAAAATGAGAACCTTCTTATGATTAATAAAATACAAAATAGTGATTCTCAGATTCTAATTAAAATAAGGTACACAATACACAGAGTTTTTAATGTAGAAAGCTGTTGAAAATTTTGTAACCTTTCTTTAAAACTCACATTGCTGGCTGAAAATGTCAATGTTTTAATGGAACCTGTCAGTATATAGAAATTGACTTTTTTCAAATATTGTAAAATTAACATCTTTATTCAGCTCTGCTCTTTTAATGAATTTTTTGAGGTTTTGCATAAATGCATTTGTCATTCAAGTCAGCTTCTCAATAACTGAAAAATTTGCAGAAATGGTCCATTTCTTTTCCAAATGTTCATTCAATCTTTTTCCAAAGGGTGCTTTTTAAATTGCCCAGAGACAATGAATCTAGCTAGGAATGCCACATGTAGCTAACAAATGTCCCTTTCTTTTAAAGGTATAAACTAACAATGTATCTTAAAAAGAAATCGACCAAGACTCCTGATTTGACTTTTAGTTTCCTAAAATTTTACACACAAAGCCCAGAAGCATGACAAAGAAATTAAGATTTTAGATGTAATTGAAAGGCAATTAAACCAAGCTTTTTGCAGCAAATGCAGAAAATGAGCTCTGAAGGGAAAGACCATTTGGGTAACTGAGCAGCTTTCCCTCAAACAGAGCAGAGCAACTGGCAATGCATATGTGTGTTTAGTCTACTGCTAATGTACCAGATTGTAGAGGGAAGGAGGTGCTGTGATAATAATTATATCTCTAGAAGATGGGTAATCCTATTATCATGTGGGAACTGAAAGGCTTTCATACTTTGTTGTTTAACTTAATCAAAAATAAGTTGTAGCCATTAGCTGTAGTCTTTTAGCCATTACTTTACATGTAGGCTCAAGTATTCCTTACTGCTTTGGCCTCCTTAAAAAAACATGCAAAAAAAACCCAGGCTAAGGAATTGTTGAGATTGATTTGATTGCAATAAAGAAGAAAGTGTGGCCGGGTTGATTCAGAAATTTTTAATATTGCCTTGATAAGTAGCAGAAAACTGTGAGCAGTTATTGGGGAAGGACTGAGAATTTAAAGGGCATGAAAAAAAGAGGAGCAGGAAATAACCCCAATAATATGGGCCAGGTCTAAAATAATTTATGTGCAAGGGAAGACTGTAAATGTCAATATTTACTAATGGATTTTTAATTCTCTTCCACTCCTGAAACTTTGTCATTTCTGACTTAGCCTAAATAATAGAGCACTATTTCTGGAGGTCATGACTTTTCCTTCTGTTTTCAGAGTACATGGCAAAAAATCTGATATTTGAAAATGGGAGAACATCAGAGCATTCCTTGTTTTCAAAGGAAAGCCCACCTGTTTCTTTCAACTGATTTGATACTGCTTCAAAAACTGCTGTTCTCATATGGGCATAACTTAGCTCCAGCAATTTGGGCAGTGAAAGCAGGCATCAATCATTTGGACACTCTCACTAAAGCAGAAATTGATGACAGACAATTCTTTCTTTTTTTTTAACTGAGTGATTTTTGCCATCTATAATGATGTTTCTTTATATAATTGAATGAAATATTCAATCTGAATAAATTCTCACTTCACATCTCCTAAGTCGATTTTGACTGCCCTTTTGATGCAGGCAGGCTACAAAGGTGGAGTGATGACAATAACAAGCTAAGCAAAAAAACAATACAGTATATATTTAGAAATGTAAGACATTGTCTCACTTATCACAGAATGACTGAGGTTAGGAGGAACCTTTAGAGGGCATCTGCTTAACAGCACTGCTCTAGCAGGGCCACCAAGAGTCCATTGCTCAGGACCATCTCCAAATGGAGACTGAGACTCCACAGTCTGGGCAACCTGTGCCAGTGCTCTGTCACCATTACTGCAAAAAATGTTTCTCAGTGCTCAGAGGGAACCTTCTGTGTTTTAGTTTGTGCCAGCTGCCTCTTGTCCTGTCACTGGACACCACTGAAAAGAGCAAGGCTCCATCCTTTTTGCACCCTCCCTTCAGGGATAATGATAAGATGCCCCTGAGCCTTCTGTCCAGGCTGAACAGTCCATCAGAGCTCTCTCAGCTCTTTAATGAAAAGATGGAAGAGATGCTCCTCAGTGGAAGAGATGCTTCAGCCCCTTTATTATTTTTAAGGCCCTTTGTACTGGGGAGACCAGAAGTGAACACACTGATGCTATTGAAACATGAACCTGAATTATTATCAAAGAAAGGTTTTCCAAAGGGAAAATTTGCCAAATTTTCCAAAAGGCTGAAATATTTCCAGTTTTACAGAAAGCCTTAATCAATAAAAGTTCTGATATGGTATACAGAAATTCCTGAAGGTCCTTTGTAGTCCTAGGGCACCCAAACATCCACAGAAAACGAGACTGACAGGGGCTTGGTATTATCCATATTTCTGCATACAAGTGTAATGCATTTCTCTACCTGCAACTGAGAGAATTTGTCTGCAAGCACAGAATGACAAAATGCTGTTAGAAGACACTGAATGATATTATGCACAGCTCCCTGGTTCTAGAAACAATATGTTCATGAATATTTTACCATGGTAGCTAACTAATTAAATGAAAGATTAGGAATTCTACAGACAATGTCTTTGGGATGAACACATGTCCAAAGGGCACATTGCTTTCCATTATGTTCTTACCACAGAACAGCAAGACCCTTCTGTATTTTTATTTTAAATATATTAGTAGCTGTCTGTAGCCACAGGGTAGAGCATGTCTGTCTGCTGGGGCTTTTGGTCTTTTCAAAGAGCAGTCTGTTTACAGACTAGACAACAAGGCAGAGACCCATAAGTGGAGAGGGTGTCTGTGATCTCTGAGTGAAGTCTAAAGGTTCTCTGAAAAACAGAAAAATGTCACTTTGGACAGACCTTAGCCCATGGCACTGCACTCTATAGAAGAGCCTAACAACTCAAATAAAGAGTGAAATGCACACATATAGCACAAGATATAACCCTGAGAGGAAAAAAAAACCAAAAAACCAAAAATCAAACAAACAAAAAAAACCACAAAAAACAACAGCAACAAACCAAAAACAAAAATTAAAACCAAAAGAGAACAAAAAAAAAATCCTCCAACAGATCTGATTCTCTGGATATGTGGTAACTGTAACCCAAGGCAGAGCAGAGTACTCCTCAGAACCACACACTCCAAACCCTTACATGGCCAAGAGTACCAAACCACAAACCAGAGACCAGAGGGCCAAGAGGACAAGAAACTCTGGAAATGGCAAGGGAGAACAACTGTTTCATTGCTGAATGATCAAAGGCCTCGAAAAATGCCAGTGCTTCTGAGCTGCAAGCCTTTCCTCCTGCGATGATGAAGCTGGGTGGCTCTAAGCCTGCCCCCACAGCCAGCTCCTTGCTAGAGGCCCCACAGGGGAGCAGACAACAAGAGCTGTATGTAGCTGCAACCACCTTCTTTCAGAGCAGAATGACAGGAAACAGTAATTTCCTCTCCAGGTTATTTAAATGACAGCCTTTGAAAAGAATGAGGAATGGAAACCGCTGTTCTCAAAAATCAACTCAAAATACTGAATGTATTTAGATATATGTGGTGTGTGTAGCTGGCTCTTAATTTTGCATCAGAATATTTATATTTGGCATCATATTTGCCTTGTAATATTGTCACTTTCAGCTAAGCACCATGTATCTGAAAATGTAACAAATACTATCACCTGTAAATAGCTCAAAACCACCATAGAATTTGCTCCAAAAAATCCCCTTAGGCATGTTAAAGGCTTACCCATGCCTACAGAGCCTGATGCAAAAGTTTTCCTGCTGTTATTAATTTATCGAAAATAGGTTTCAGGTAGAAGTTGTATTTACATGAAATGATCTTACCTTCAGTGACAACAGGATTTAATGACTTCTGCTTAAGAAAAAAGGAGGATGTCCAGAGAGATTCCCTCCTTCACCTTTGTCCTGACCACACAGAAGACAAAGCTTAGCACATTTTGAAGAGAACATTACTGCAGATTTATTGTTCAGACATGGTTGCTCAATGAAAGAAATTTGGATAGTAGAGGAAAAAATTAAAAAGCTATAAATTCATACAAAATTTTAGAAATATTCCTGAAACTTGAGGCTCTGATAAGTACTCAGCAAACTTTTAAGAATAACTCAAAATTGTGTCAGTTTGTTAGCTCTGAACCACCTTGCATCTGAAGAAAGGAGGCTTCTCCGCCACTGAAGGTCCCACGAGTTTTTCCAGACTAGGAATCAACACCATTGGCGCTGTGGCCCATCTGCCCGGGGGATTTCAGAGCTCCTCCGCTCGGGATGCACATCTTGAAGCCATCAGAAGGTGGCACCTTGCTATCGCTGCTGCTGCGGCTGTGCCGGGGCTGTGTCCCGGGATGCCGCGCACATCCCCGCTCCAGCCGGGAACGAGGGGAAAGGAAGAGCGCTCTGAAAGGGGTAAGAAAGGATTCTGCTGAGGTCACGGACCTGCGAACAGCAGGCAGAGACATTCTTTGGAGGCGTATAAAACTCCTGATATGCTCACTTGTAATTTGAATGCACAGAAAAACAGCAGGTATTGATTAAAAAAAAAATAAAAATAATGCTCTCAGTGCAAACTGTAGAGTATAATCAGCTGTTCTCAAGGTTTTGGTCTTGGTTTTTTTGGGTTTTTTGTTTGGTTTTTTTAGGTGGTTTTGTGTTTGATTGGGGTTTTGTTCATTGCTTTGACTTGGGATTTTTGCTTGGTTTTTCAGGGAGAAAAAAAAGCCAAGCAAACAACAAAAAACAGAGCACAGTTTTTGACTTTTTTAATGACACCCAGACCTTTTCCAAAACCATCTTGACAATGCAAACATTCCATAACACAACACGGCTTGCCCTCCCTCTAGCTTTAGGAGAAGAAGCAGCTACCCTAAACCTTGCATTAATTGAACACAGCAGCTCTAGTTTAAAAAAAATTTGCAAATGTTTGAAAATGTGCACGGCATTAATGTCAACTTGTGCCTGCTGTGTTCTCACAAGGCTGAAAAAGAAAAATGGGATATTGAACTTTTTTAGAGCCTCTGGCATGAGGCAGTTTGAAAGCTGTGATGTTGGACAGAGGTTCATTTTATTCAGAGCTGTAAAATTTCAAAGAATGAACAGAACAGAACTGAATTCCTGCAGGCTCCTCTCCTCAGCACAAGATGTATTGCAGAGGTGGTTAAACATGCCTTACAAATCAGAAGCTTATCTCAAGGTACTTCCAGGATCAAACTGGAGCACGCAAAACTGGAGAGAATCTCAATCACTTTTACCACAATAAATTATTCTTTTCCCTGCCTGAACTGGTACCTGCAAACTCAAAGACACAAACACAGACATCTTGTATATTGAGCATCAGGTCCTGCTTACACTGTAACTATACATGTACATAATAAATTCATAACCAGTAATCTATAAGTTACTCTATTTCTTTTCAGAAAAAAAGGGCAATAGAAATAAATTCAATACACAAGTTTGAACATCGTCAATAAAACTTGTCAAAAGGCTGAGATTCTAATGATTTTCTTTTCAATTTTGCTTTCCAGCAGCAATTCCTTTGCACTGGCTACTAGCACAAACCTACTGCCTCTCCCATGACCTTCGTGGTATAAATACCATTCACCAACACCAGCAGGGACAGATCCTAGTTCTGCCTGGATTTATTGGTAAACTTTGCTAGGAGAAGTTAGGATAAGAACATAAAAGCAGCCATAAAGGCACCACATTGAGGTTCATTTAGAAACTGTTCACATGAGAAATCCTACAAGGGACTTGATTGCTGTTAGCTCACAACACTTCCTGACTGCACTCCTGGACTTGTTTCTCCAATAAGAGAGGGGGAAAAAGGACTATTGGGCATTTAATCAGGCTCTGATTTTATTTTGAATAAACTTTAATTTACATAACCCCTGAAGAACAACTGATATGAACCAGTGGATGCAGAAAAGCATTTGGTGGTGACTGTTGAAAGCCTAAGGCCATCAATGCTGTATGATCATTGAGGGATGCTTATAATTATTGGGATTTTTAAAAAAGGAATGTCAAATGATCACTTTTTCAGGAAAAGCACTTCAAATGGTCTGTTACTGAGCAAGCCAAATAACTGAATGAATACATCTAAATTTTATTTGAGGGAAAAGCAGAGATAGAAAAATGCCCATTTTCCACTTCAACATGCTTTAATTTTAGTGATTTAAAAACATTTTAACTAATGTAGCCAAAGTTTCATGAAAAGCCAACTTTTGTGTTTTATTAGCTTGACCCAAAAAACCTTAAACACATCCTTAAACTGAGAGGTAGTTAGCTTATAGTAATAATTACCATAATGACTCAATTTAGCACTTTAATGGAGCTGTCACAACACTCATGCTACTTCTATAGCAGCTGAATTACAACAAATATGACTGAGTTATTATTTCATTAACTTTTTGAAGTTTTGGCAATGATTTAAATGAAAAAGAACAAACATTATGCTGGTAATCTTTGTTTACAAACTTGTGGTGTTTGTCACTAAATTATAACAATATTTAAAAATTAGCTAAAACCAGTTCAAACCTTAGCTTGGGAGAGATTAAATTTGAAAGAGGCCTCCCAGAATTATTGCTATGTCCTGATTGCACACAGTGCAGCTGGACATCTAAAGGTCTGGTAGGTGATCTACACTTCTCATTTAATACTCCTTATGTAGCCAAGGAGAAAGAAAAACACATCCAAGGGCAATTCATCATCCTTGTCTTCAGGTAGCATAAATAAGTCAGGAAAAGCATCTGCCCCTCCCTCTGAGTCTTTCATTTACTCATGTAGGAAGCTTGCTTTGGATCCAAACCACTTTGGATTACTAAAGCTGAAAGGATTCACAGCCACCTATCAACAGCTGTTGTAGTCCCTACTGTCAGCTAGAACACACTGGTTCATCTCCTTTGGCACAGTGGAGGACCTGGTGTTACCTCTCCACAGCATATTACTGCTGCACACACTTCATTAAAAAATGCCAAGTTCCTATTTAGATTTGTATTCCTTTCTTAAGGTCTTTCATCTTACAGTAACACTGTGGAAGTGAATATTATACTGGCATGGAATTTACACTAGTGATGCAGTCTTGAGTCTTGCTCAATCAGTATCTGTTGAAAATTTACTCCAGGGATGTGAGAAGTTAAATCTTAGCTACTCAATCAGTATCTATTAAAAATTCACTATTAGTTGTATAGTATCTGATTTAGAAACATTAAACTGAAGAAAGTGGTTGTCCTACTTTGTTCTGAATGGCATGAAATAGGAAAAATTGCTCTTTTCTGACAGTGAAATACACGTAATACAAGCCACCTACAAGTAAAAAAAAAAAAAACCACTTTAATCTGTATTTTTCTGCTAATTTGGCAGCACTGCTCCTAGACTGTGTGTTCCAGAGGCTTGCAAAGCATCAAGCAATTTTGTCAGAGGCTGATTCTGTGAATAGCCCCGAAACCAAAACTAGTGGCACCCTCAAAGGCCAAGTCTTCTGCTTTGCCCAATTTTTGCTAATCCAGCAGAAGAGGACCTGAGAGGGTGTCCCCAGCTGGAGGCTTCCTCCTGTTACCCAGAACTGCTGTGGGGCTGCAATACTTTCTCCTTCATACACTAGAAGACTCCGGCAGGATGCTATGCTATAGCCAGCCCCAGCTCCAGAGAGGGTACAAGCTGCCATGGGCAGTGCCCCACTTTATCCCTGAGACCACAGTCCTCACTGGTTCTTCTTCACTTGAATGTAACCTCCAAGCCTGTTAGGACTCTGGGACTGTAAGTAAATTTTATGGTAGGCAGCCGAGCATGCAAATAGAACAGAACGAACAGCTCATAACATCTTGATATTCTTCCAAGATCCGTAGGACATGGAGCAAGACTGTGTACAATATCCATCCTAGATCACTTTGTTAGAGCAGGGCTTTCCCCTGGACTTCAGATCTTTTATCCCTATCAGTGGTCCATCCCAATGAAACACTGATATCCCATCCCTATCACCCCTATGACCAGTGCTGTCATTTATTACATTCATATTTACTTTATTTCCAATAATGTAATTGTTTATGTAATATCAACCTTATATGAAAGAAAAATAATAAAAAGACCCTGGCATATTATGTTATGTCCAGTGAAAAACATTTGGATGGACATTTGAAGACACTAATTACCTCACTATTTATTTCATTTAAGTTAGTTTTCTGCAAGACTTCATTTCTGCTAGTGGACACTGACACTCATTTCATTCGTGTCCACTGAGACATTTATAAGGAACATTTGTTTTAGACTTTATCTGATAGCATGGATTCAAGCAATTTGCATTACTGGATATTCAAAATGCATGAATTGGCCATTAGTTTGGTTGGAAATATTTCAATATTAGGTTTAAAACTGAATTACTTTGCCTGACTGAAATAGGTCGTCAGAAAACCTTCTGAGAGTGATTGATTATATAAGCATTTCTCTTGCTAGCTGCAAGTCCATATTAATCACTTGGTGTGGGTACTACTGAATCATGTTTTCAAGTATATTAGTGGGCCAGGGCCTTATGGTAAAGTAATCTTACCAGATTTCACAAGACAATTTGCCCCTCTATAGTGATGGTGAACACCCATTTTCTGCAGTCAGGGTGGGTGAGTAGATGGCAGTGGCTGAATGAAGCGAGATGTCTGACAGATCCCTGTTGCACACTGACAAAAAGGCAAACATTTCACTACATGTGACAGCTGCTGAAGAGATAGACTTGATTCAGTGACATACTGAGAATTGCATGTTTGAGCATTGTCAGTGGTTACTAGAAGCAAAGCTCATTTCCACACCAATCTACTGGAAAAGGATTGTGCTTCGGGCATGGGATAGAGTCACAAGGGCCTCAGAAAAAGGCAAACATTGCTCCTGAAAAATCCTTGCAACAAAGAGTAGTAGTTTTCTGGCATTTTAACTACTAAGTGAATTCATGCAAACAACATGTCTAAATCAGAATGAAGCATAGAATCAGAATGGTTTGAGTTGGACCTTAGAGATCATCTAGCTCCAAACCCTTTACCATGGGCAGGGACACCTTTCACTAGACCAAACTGATCAAAGCCCCTTCCAACCAGGCCTTGAACACTTCCAGGGATAGTGCATCCACAACTGCTCTGAGCAACCTGTTCCTGTGTCTCACCACTCTAATAAGAAATAATTTTTTCCTATTATCTTATCTAAAACTGTTATCTCTGAGTTTGAAGCCTTTCCCCCTTGTCCTAGCACTAGATGCTCTTGTAAATAGCTGCTTTTTTGTCAGCCCCCTTTAGGAGCTGGAAGGCTGCTATGAAGTCTCCCTGCAGCCTTCTCTTCTCCAGGCTGAACAATACCAACTCCCTGTCCTCAAAGGAGATGTTCTCCAACCCTCTGATTCAGCTTTGTGTCCTCTTCTGCACACTGTCCAGCAGGTCCAGGGCCTTTTCATGTTGGGGATCCCAGAGCTGGAATCCAGGCAGAGTCTCACCAGAGCCAAGCAGAGGGCCAGAATCACCTCCCTTGCCCTGCTGACCACATTTCTGTTGATGCAGCCCAGGACATGGCTGGCTTTCTGGGCTGTGAGCGCACATTGACAGGTCATGCCAAGCTTCTCATCCACCAACACTGCCAAGTCCTCCTCAGGGCTGCTCCCAATCCCCTCTCCATGCAGTCTGAACTGTGCCTGTGTTTGCTTGCACACAAGTACAGGACCTTCACTGGGCCTTGTTGAACTTGATGAGGTTTGCACAGCCCCACCTTCCAAGCCTGTCCAGGTCCCCCTGGATGGCATCCCTTCGCTCTAGTTACACCAGCCACACCATCCAGTTTGGGGTCACAGGGAAACATGCTGAAGATGTACCCAATCCCACTGTCCATGCCATTGACAAAGATGTTAAACAGTGCCAGTTCCAATACCTACACCCTGAGGAACACCACTGTGTAAGTCCAACTTCTTGGTCAGATATATTTTCTCCTACAAATTTCAAGCAGAGTTGAAGGATGTGAAAAATTTTCTGAACCCATTTTTCTTAAAGCATATGCAAACCAGCCTGTATTTTAATTATTTTTTTGCTCAGGAGTGTTTTCCCTTTTTATTTGTCCAATATGTTTAGTTAAAACAGTTTAATTGCTGAATCTGGAGATAATTCACAAAATATTAATGTAACTTCTATTATTAAGGATTTGTAATAGATGTTTTTTCATCTTACCTACATTACAGCATTATGCTCTTGAAGAAGAATTAATGGTAGGGGACCAAAACAAATGGAATAGGTAATAATAGGGTGATACCTAAGGCTTTTCCCTGTTCTCTAAATATTTAGGCCCTACTCAAAGCTTAGGAAAATCATGGAAAGGCTTTGGGGACCTTTTGATCATCTTCACATAACCAAATATGCCGTTTCCATTTGTTCATTAAGGAATACAGTGTGAGGCATGAAATTTAAGGAGACTTGTTGCATACAAGTTTTCCATAATTTTTCTCCTTACTTTTCCAGTTATATGTGAATTTTTCAAAATCATGGCAATTTATACACACATACACAGACACACAGTTTCTTTCAATGGAATAGATATTCCTTTTTTTGGCACAGAGTTGATAAATTCCCAACTAATTCTTCAAACAAATGATGGCCAAGGTTCCTAGTCACTGTAGAGCAGTGCTGTCCAAATTTCTCCTGCTATTCCCTTCTCTTTCACAGAATATGAAACTTTGGACCATTTCTTTCCTAGCTGTCATTTGGCTGTTGGTGCTAGAGGGACAGAGTTTTTTGTCTTTTGAGCTGACAAGTGAGTACTGATCTTAGAAGGCTCATCATTCCCTGTCTGTGCCACATCACCACTCAGCTGTAGGATAACCCGGAAAGTGGATCCTGCCTTGCTGACTCATGTACATCCTCTCCATTGCATACAAATCATGGAAGATATTTGTCACTGCCATCCCAGATTCAGTGATATGAAGCAGAAAGTTAGGTGATGGGCCCTGTGACTAGTCTCTGTATATCAGCCTAGTTGAGTCATGCACAGAACTCACAGAAAAAAGGAAGCTGTGTCTCATGCCTGTGCTGGGCTTGGCTGCCACCCGTGGCAGAGTGGGACTCCAGCTGCAATCCACTCTTCTGTTTTTTGTTCAGTGATTTTCATCCCCAGCACGTGGCAGTGTCTGATGGTTGAGCAGGTGTCATGGATGAGGACAGCAGGGTTGGATGCTGTCAGCTAGGCAGTGGTGGTTCATTAGCTAACCCCTGGCACACCAGTGGAGCTGTTTTGCTAGCAGTTAAAGAGCACAACTAAATGGCTTGAACTTCAGCTGATGGGTCATTTCTGGCTCACACTACCACTGCTTTCTGTCTGCCTGGAAGCATCCAGGCTCTCACATGCAGCACAGAGCACTGAAAGGCGAAGATCTCTGCCACATCTGATTTATGTTGCAGTGTCTGAATAGAAGCTAAACTAGAATCATAGGGGATAGTTAACAGCAAATGGTAGATTGGGCATGAATAAAAACATCTCTGTCTGATACTATCTGATCTACATATTCACTTTGACTGTTTTGTCACGGGCAAAATTTACATTTTTATTTGCCACAGTGACTCATCATTTACCTTTCTATCTTCTCTGGTAATATAAGCTGTTAAATTTTACATTGTTAATAATAAAAAAAAATACAAAACCACTTTCATAAGTGTGAATAAAAAAAACATCATGATGTTGTTTTTTATAGAAATTGATAACTAGAAAGGAAAAATTATAAAATAAGAAGAGCACATGCAATATATTTAGAGGGAACCTTTTTATAGCATCCAGTTGCCACGGAAACACATTGCAGCAAACAGAGAGGCAAGCTCAAATACTTCCAGCTCCAGTCTGCATTTCAGGATCTGCTGTTTGCACTGCTCCTGTGCCAGGCACATGCTAGGTGTATTGCAGTGAAATTCTAAAAGGCCTCATTGAAAATGTAAAATAATAGTCCTTCATGTGAAGGACACCTCTCCTGGGAAAAAGCACCCAAAACTAAACAAACACAAAAACTCAACAAATTAACTGATAACTAACAATCATCTCTAAACTGTTTATGTACATTTACAACGGACCAATGGTGGAAGAAGTCTCTTGGCACTGACAAAATTTGGAAAGCACAGTAAACAGAGCAGCTCTTATCTTGGGGGCAGTCCATCCCAGAAGAAATTTATGAAAATCTCTTAATTTTTTGTATTTCTGTCTTCAGCCAATGATAAACTGCATTTCCTGCATGATGCTGTAATAAATGTTAGAGGTGATTCAAGTCAGAGTTTCCCTTTCAGCTCTTTTGTGCTTCCCTACCTAACAGGGTTTCTCTATTTTGCATGCTTCTTGGGTTTTTGTTTTTTGGGTTTTTTTGAAATTTCATTCTAAGACTCAAAGTATCATTTTCAGGGAGAGAGGGTTTTTTTCCATTTCAGAGTGCAAATCACTCAGAAAGCCAATGCTCAGTATTGAATGGCCCACATTGTTTAAGTAAAATTCACTCTGCCTAGATGAAATAAAGGTTAATGTGCTTTGGGAATTTAACCTGACAGATATGGACCTTTTTGTTTTGCTGTTTCTTTTGGACATGACACACCTAAATGACCCTGTGATATGCAGAACAATAAAATATATTCCCGGGGTGCCTAGCAACTTTGCTTTGTCCCACAATGCAAAATATATCTTGGTTTGGAACTTGATAGCATTCAGAAATGGCTGATGGTATCAACATGGACAAAATCCTAGTCCAGTATTTCTAAAACCCTAGTTTCTTCTCTGAGGAAGCACACAGAGCATCCAAATTTAAACAAGCAATTGCACTCCTATTTTTTTTTTCCTCAGAAAAAGTTTGATGTTCAAAAGAGCCACCTAACTCTTTTACCTCTTTGACATGGCAATACAGCCATGTAAGAAAGTACATCTGTATTCACAGCTCCCCTCTTGAACTTGTTAATGTTTTTGATAATTTTTTATAGACAGCCATCATCTATGACTCTCAGCAAAATGCTGCAGAACAAAAGTCAGTTACTGAGCTATTTCCTCCATACCAGTTCTGAATGTTTCATTCTTTTATTTGCCTCTTTGTAGAAATGTGCTGTAGCTTCCCTACAAAGGTGGAGCAGATTTCCAAAAACATAAAAGATGTGGCTTCTTTTCATGGATATTGCATCAGGTGCTACATTTTCTGTGTGGCATTTAGAATCTTCTATCATTAGACCAAATTAATTTGCTTCTCAAAGTCCTCTTCAGATAATGTAAAACATTGTTTTGCTGTGAATAAAAAAGCATTTTTTTTCTTTCCTAAGAACACCATAATATCACCGAAGGCATGGTCAGCTCTATTGTACAATGTCACCAAAAAACCCAAATATTTTTTCAGTGATTGTCCTCATGACAGAGATTAGCATTTAGGGCCAATCCTTCATCTGGATGCAGTGTTGCACCTCTGGCTCCATCCTGAACATTACCCACAGTGGATCATGCAGGAAAAGATCTGAAGCATTTATCCATCTAAATTATTCCATTTAGGCAATCAAATGAGATTTGAACAGAACAAGATCAGGGTTGTTCACTGCTGAATACATGAAATCAACAAGACTCAAGACATTTTTCAGTATTGGGAAAAAAATAGGAGAAAATTTTAATTTAATATAGTGAATAACAAGTTCACCTCTTTAAAAAAAAATCAATTATTTTTCAACATGACATTTTAACTTGGGCTCTTTGGAGTTATTTTCACTGATTTCTCACTTATTTGGAGTAATTCCCACTGATTATATATTATTATGATTTTATTTCGGGGCTTTCTGTTCTTTATACAGAAGATGGGAAACTGAAAAGAACAGAGAACCATAAGGTAAACTCATTACCATCAAATCCCATAGGGTAAACCCATTACCATCAAACCTTTGCTCATTGATTTCCCTTCCCTGCAGCTCATTGATATTTCAAAGCTTTGAATCACTTTTTGTTATATTTAAAATACAAAGTTGATTCCTTTGTTTCTCATGAAAAGTTCTGAAGTTTCCCTGAACCGTTAAACTGAATAGAGACATAAGTAAGGTTTTATTTTGAACCAGTCATTCCTTTTACCATCTTTTAAAGTATCTGAATGTAATTTTTTTTTTGAAATTTCAGATTAAAAAAACCCCAGATACCTCAGAGAACTCTAAAATATCAAACAGGACCTTTAAACTTATGGGGAAGTGATTTTCTTAGCTTCCCAATGAGACACATCAGTCACTGCTGTCTATCAAAGTACCAAGATGAAAGAGACTGAATACATTGCTTATTTTAGTATATAGCAATCTCCTTTGGATTATTTTTAAGAAACCTTTATTGCTGCCTTTGCAAAACTAGCCATGTGGTAATGAAGGCATTCAGTTTTACAGCTGAGGAAAAATTTTGAAAAATCAAATAATTTTAGAAGCACATTTGCAGAACCGTGCTCCTATGGCGTATGTCATGCTGAGAATGTAAGAGGATAAGAGTCGACCTGAAGGTTTTTGAAAATCACCTGCAGGAAGCCTTTGTGGTTTAAATGATGCTGAGGAATGCAGGCCACCAAAGGTTCAGCTGATAAGAGTTAGCACTTGGCATTTGCTCCTGCTACTCTAGGACACAGAGCATAAGGTTATTCACACAGAAGCAGATCAGAATTTAGAGGGATGACAGCAAGCCTCTGAACACAGACAGACCTTCCCCAGGAATTATCAGAGCATTCCAGGATAATAAGCATACATAAGAAACATGGTTTTTTATAACCACAATTTGAATTTATACAAGTAAACATCAAATGAAAGTGGCTTCTTCTGGAGAACCACCAGTCAGTTTTTATTTGTGTATAACTATAACAAGGGAATTTATTATTTTGTATAAAATCTTTTGAAAATTATTGATTCTGAAAACCAGATTTTTTGCAGACACTCTCCCATATTACTGTTTGTTTCATGAAAATAGCAACAAGAACACAGCTTATACTTTTCATTACTGCTCTCTCAGGCTTGGCCTACTTGAAGTAGGCAGTTCAAACCCAGCCTGGTGAACGCTGGTTTTCTCCATTATATTTTGAACTGCAAAAACAAGGAGGGAGTATTCCACAAAGGATGGAAGGAGGAGGCTGGAAAAATATGGGATGAACAAAGGTTAGTCTGTTGAAAGCAAACCATATATTCAGCTGTTATGCCAATAATTTTTGAAAACAGATTAATTTCAAGGACATGTAAGCCACGGAAGCCCTTCTAGTGATAACAGATTCTACAAGGCGCTGAAAGAGCTGACTCCTATGAAAGGGGTCCGTGGTGTGGAGGGAAGAGGGAGGAGAAAACTAGGAGAGAAAGGGACAGGAAAGGGAGGTCTCTCTTAAGTAATAGCAACATTACTCCTCTGAGACAAATTAGAGTTTTAAAGTTACAGTAAAACAGATATTCTGGTTTCCACATGCAGGGTCAGTACCGCACAGCCATCTGGGTTTGAACATGATGTTAGAGGAATAAGAACCCCTGGGACCACAGGATGCCTCACTCAGCTTCAGCAACCAGGAATCCCCCTGCTTTTAAACAAAACAACACACTCTCCTGCACTAATGAGAAATCTTGCAGATTTTGGCATAGATAAGACTGTTGAAAATTTATCAAAGTGAGGCTTTTGAAGACACTAAAGTAACATGAAATCTAAGGAGACATAGCACACTTAAAGACTCAGAAATACCATTATAAAGAAATGTTGTAGTGGATTATTTTTCACTGCCAAAAAACAATTCTCATGTGTTGTTTTCTTTGCCGTAACCAGGGTTAAGCACTCAGAACTGCCCTACTCTCAGACCATGCTTGATTCAAAGCCTTAATTTCTTACTTACCTACCTATGTATTTTTTCATGGAAAGAAAACACTGGCGATAAGATCTCCAAAATATACCACTTGATAAAGCTACTGCTCCAAGTGATTAGGAACAACTTTAACTTGAATTGCTTCCTGAGAAGATGAAACCAGAATGTGGATGGTTATTAGGAAGCCTAATAACCTTGACTCAAATTTATTTTTTACAGCTATAACTGTAAACTTGATAGTGCATTTCTCATTTGCAGAGATTTCGAATTTGCCTTTCTACTTTGTATTTTTACATTAAAACACTTCCCCTGGAATTTATTTCCTTCTGCTTTAAATAATTGCAGTCAAAAATATGCATTTCCATATTTCTAGAAAAGAAGCCCCTTTCACACAAATAAGTATTTCTTCCTCTAGTATTGTGCTGTCTGCATTTTTGCACGAGATATCTTTCATGAAGGTGTCAAATAGAAAAATAAAAATTTATGCTGAGCTTTACCTATTGAACACACTCCCTAAGGTCCCTTTGCAAACGGGGTTAATTCTTGCGTGGTTGACATCTGGATACACTAGTTGAAATTAGAACAGTGCTTTCATGTGTTTGTCTGTGAAAACACAACAGCAAACACAGGGTAAATGCATACAGGGCAATGTCTCAGCAGCCAGGAGAAGCAGTGCAGAAGGGGTAATAATTTCCATGACATTCAGCCTACACAGGCATAGCAAAGCTGGTGAGTGTGGACCCTTTGATAGCCATGCAAAGGGTAGCTCTCCTAGCCAGTGAGAAGTGGAGATAGCTGAGCTCAAGCATGATTTTTTTAAGAAACTGTTCCTCAGACAATATGCAACAGTCCTATACTGCTGAAGATCAGACTAAAAGGACCACTCATCCTAGGTTGTCTGGGAATATCCAACAGCAGAAAGTAGCAGATGCTTCAGAAGAAGATATAAATCAGTGTGTTGGGAAGTTAAAAACAAAGATACTCTCTTCTTGGACACAATTATTCTTTTCTCTTTCTGTACAGCCTACACCTGACCATACAAAAGTGTTTACACCTACGTGCCAGCTGATGAGACTGGAGGAGTCTAAGGGACTCAGTGCCACTCCATCTGCTCTGTACTTTGATGAAACATTAATCTTTAGTGAGGCCTTCTTGATTCCTATGTCAGTACATGTGAGGCACTGTGGGTTAGACATTCTGACAGACAACTTTGTGCTTTGCCCACATAGCAAAACTAACTTCCTTAATACAAACACAGCAGGGTCCTGCACTGGTCTGGACAAAGGAGACTAATCCACCTAAAAATTCCAGGAGGCACTCCTCTATTCTAAGTACATTGATTCTGCAGCCTGGGAGGGAAGATTCATCTCACCTGCTTCAAGAAGTCTTCAGGGTCGATGCTCACACCTAGGCTGCTTTAATTGACAGACTCAAAGAGGCACTCACAGCATGTGATTCATCTCACCCATCTCCAATGCCTGCTTAAGCATAAGATAAATTTTGCTCTAAAGCTGCCCATTTTTCTCCACTGACTTTAATGGAGACTGATAACCAAGCGAGTGCCAAGAGATTAGCTCAGATGCAGGTGTCAATATCTGGTCAAGGATGAATTCCAGTCACTGTGACCACCACTTAATGAAGACATATCCAAGTGAAGACATATCCAAGACAGATTTAGACCTGCAGCAGCTATCCCACGTGTACCTGCACAGATAGGAAAATGAATACGAGAAGCTGGCCCAAACCTGCTACACCCACTGCAGCAGGGTACAACCATCTCACAGATAAGGAGTCAGTTCTTGTCAGTCCTTTCCATGCCCTGGTACATGAGAGTAGCCACAAAATGCAGAGGTAGAACTAACATGTGTTTTCTTTAGACACAGGCAAACTCGATGCACTTGTTTCTTAAAACACTGCCATGACTCTCTGAGTCTGGAGGAACGTGGGTTCTTTGCACTGACATCAGAGAGGCTCTTTATTCCCCTCTGAAACAGCAATTTCTGATCTTTTCATCCAAGATTCTCAATGTTGGCAGAGGGATTAACTCAGCATTTTCTAGCCTAGTGTTTAGAAAACAGTTTAGTAAAGTTGACCTTTCATTATCTTACCATTGGAAATCAGATCTATAAATCTCTTTAATTGCCCTCCTGTTGTGACAACTTTCTGCAGTGACTGACTCTGTGCAATGCCAGCTAAACTTGATTTAAATCTAGTGCTCTACATGCTGCAGGCTGCCAAACTGGCATATTTGAATCAATGTATCCTGCATTTATTTACAGCACTTTGATATAAACACAGATGCAAAAGAATCTGTTCACAGTTTTTCCATTCTATAAGTATTTTCTCAAACCAAGTGCATGCTCTGCTGAATTTCTGTATTTCTTTACAGTGATTGCCTTTTTGAGGGGAGGTAATAATCTCTATAATGGTAGAAAAAAGCCTGAAGACTTCTGACTTTTTACATGAAAGTGTTATGCTTCACTAATATGAAAAAGAGATCAGAGTTCAACCTGTAATTTCCCTGGCTGGAATTAATTATTCAATCCTCAATAAGATATGTTTGTGATAAACACCAGAGAATCTGTCTGTCAAATTAGAAACTAATAATTCTGCTGCTCAGAGAGCCTAAGTTCTCCCTGCTTGAGAGAACAGCACAGAGAAGTAGGGAATAAAGTACTTGATAAGGATACAGAGACAGAACTAATGTCACATTACAATTACTATTCAAGTTTCTTGCCATTTTAATGAATTTTTTAGGACTAGGTGTTATTCAGTTACACATATTAAAATTCAGTAAAGCTGTATTAGGTAATGCATACTTATCTCTAAAAGGCTTATAGATCCTAAAAATATCCTTCAGTTTCTTAAATATATACTTTGAACAGCACTGAACTATATTCTAAACAGCTCTACTGAATCTTCTGCTTAAACTCAATGCCAAGAGCACCAAAAGAGTTACTTATATTTAAAATTAGAAGACGCACAATCCTGTGCCATATAAAAATCTTACAGAATGAAAATTAGCTTGGAATAACACTTTAAATCTACACTCTGAAAAGTCCATTTTGCTGCTCTTCTCTTCTGCCTTCTCTTTGTCTAGAATATTTCCTTTGGAAGTCTGAGCTGAAAAACATGACTTGCCATATTGTCATTTTTTTGATGATCAGTTCTGCTCACTACATAGCTTATCTAGTAAATTAAGTATTATATTTTCAATTGTAGGGTTTGTTTAAGAAAGGAATTGTATTTTAACACAAATTAAAACTTTCCTTCATTTCAATCAAGGAAAATATATAAGAGAATATGTAATAATAAAAATATGTAATAAAAAGTGATGGGGCTGTGGAGTGCAATAAACTGGTGCTTTGATAAAATCTGGAAGATAAGAAGCCAAGAAGTCAGATGGATGGATATGTGAAACATCATCTAGGCTTACACTAGCTGAATCTGATTGAAACCCAGTAATACTTCAGATATGACTTTTCACAAATGATGCTTTCTATGTAGCTCTTGTAGCTACAACTTTTGCTCAGTCAGCATAATATCTAAATAAAAATTAGGTTTATGTCCCTGTCAGTTGACATGAGCTACAGTTCTATCCCATCCTAGCTGCAAATTTAAACAAAAATGAAAAACAGGTGAACAAGTGTTGGTAGCAAACGGGCTTCAGCTTCTTTTGATGTACCTAAACCTCACCTTCAGAGAGGGGAAACACATCCAAGGTCCCCAGGGTTATTCCAAATAACTTACTTTATTCAGACCAACAACCATTTTTTATTAGACTAAATATACTGGAAGAAGGGTGTGTGACAGAGTTAATCAAAACATCCCCTATTATACAGAAATCATTAGAATTCAGCGTTGATCTTACTGCAGCATAACTGAATCCTTTGAATAGGCAAATGAAAGAACAATGAAAAGTGATGCATTTTTTCATGGACTAGTTTGTCTGTCATTTCAGTGGCAATCAGTGAGCTAAGTATCACCCCTCCACTACAACTGAGGGTAATGTTTTGTTTTACAGACTACAGCTGTCCTGCATGCTTGCTGAGGCTGACAGCAGTAAATTGTGGAAATAGTTACTCATTACCCCTAAAGATTTACAGATTGAATTTACAGCCAACAGTGCACTGCACTTCAGAATGAGGCTGTACTGCAAAAGGTTAGGTCAAGCAGAGGAAAGTCAACAGTTCTTAATCTGATCAAAAAAATAACATGCCTTGTATGCTTCATCCCTGTCCTTATTTCTGACCTCTCCCTGAAGTCAGGTTGTACACACTCAGTTCAGCAGAATTTTCTCCTGTTCTCTCCACCCACCTATTCAGGCAGAACTTTAATTTCCCATATGTGTGGAGAAGGTGCTTCCTAGTTTTTCATACCTCCCATCTAGTTGAAATGCATTTGTTTTTCCATGAGAAGAACAGCTCCAGAAGTCAGTAGAGTAGAAGTATCTCTAAGACTCAAATCAAAAGGCTGGTGTCTATGACTGTTTTCCTGCCTACAATCAGAAGAACAGCAGCCTCACACACATGACCTGAGACAATGACAGCCATAAAGTTAAGTCATAGAGGACCACATTTTGTCTGTGAGGATAAATAAACACAGCATTTCTCCCCCAGGAAGCAGTTGTGCTTTGCAAGCTCTCATAATTTTCACAAAACTTTTTTGTACTAATGAAGACATTTTGCTCAGTAAAAGTAACATTTCATATTAAATAAATAAATAAATAAATAGAACTCAATTATACCTAAGTGCTCTTTTCCCCATCACTTTTGACATAACTTTCCAGATCATTGAAGGGAGTCTGGATTATAAACCTTTTAAAAGGTCTTCAGAGTTTTCTTATGAAATATCAGCTATACCACATAGGCAGCAGGATCTGTTTTGTTTTTTTTTTTTTCTCATTTTCACACTGAAACCCCACACAAGGCAGATTAAATAGAAGATCCTTGGAGCAGTGAATTTTCATTAATGTTTATAGTGAAGAGGAAGTCCTATGCATAGACAGGACTTCTCTGTAGATGTATAGGTTTTTCCTCTTCTCATCCTATGGGTGGTAATTCATTCAAAATGTCTAGAAACATTTCTTGCTATAATGAGGCTTCCTTTTTTTCTTTAAAGTTAACTGCAGAATTAGAATATCAGTACTGAACAAACCTATGTATAGATGTCATCCCTCTAATCTTCTCTAATCTGATATTATTCAAGTGTAAAAGAATTTTCATTTTCACGTCTTAATTAAATTGCAATGACAGCAAAAAGCTTTATTTACAAGAAGATGTAATTCCTACCTCACAGTTTATAACTCATACTCCCTATATTTAACTCTTGCTTACTGCTCATCTTATATTCAAAAACTGCCATGCCTTGGAGGTGTTACTTGTTACTTGCCAGCTGGCTACTATTTTTGCCCTATACCATTATAAGAATTGCAAAAGCAATATATAAGTCTTGGAAAATTTATCTCACTTCATTACAAAAAGAGAAAATTGCTTGGGTTTTAACTGCAACATTAAAAAAAAAAATAGCTAGATTCAGTTTTCTGATTCTACAGGAAAGGGACGAGACAGCCTTTGAATGTTTCCTGGAAAAACAAAAAAATCTGCCTGAAATGATTTTCAAAGTATCCTCTATCCCCAGATATAAAATTGTGTCTGTTTTCTTAAGGAAATTTGAGTTGCATAGGTATACACATATATGGTTTGTAAGACCAATAGAATTTCACTCTGTGCCTCCATGAAAATATAGTTCTGTTACATGATAGAAGCCAAGAGTATCCTTTAGGTAAGTCAGACTTTAAAGTAAGAAAATATAGTTTTGGTTTTGAGGGTTTTTTCTCCCCAGTGATAACTAAGAAAAATAAAATATTTTGATTTTCCAAAAGGACATACTTCATTGAACTTTTCTATTTAGATAAATCTATGTAAGATTTAAAAAGTGTTGTGTGTACCTTAGTCCAAAACCCACCTACAAAGAGTTGATGAGGCCAGGGGTTTAATTCAGTTCCCAGACCCACTGAATCTTGTTACTGGAAATAGAGTACTACAGTATCTGAGTGCTGTTTTAGATCTTGCCTTTGCCTGGTGACATACAGGCCATTCAGAATTATTGCTAATTATAGTGCAGTTTTTCCTGCAGCAGCACAAACAATGTTCCATTAAATACAGCACACACTGCTTACGTATCTACTGGAAAAGCAAGCCCTAACAATCCTCCCTGCTGCAAATGGGATAACTATAGAGACCACTCCAGCACTTCCTCTATTATAGCTTACATTACTTTTTTATATGTGACTTTTTTCAAAATTGATGTTTTGAGTAGCAGCAGTTTTGCTTCCTCAGCCATGCATAAAAATGAGACTCTAGTGCCTTGATCCACTGGCAAGAGAGCACATCTGAATGCAATATAATTCAGAGGTGGCCTGATTAGCTCATTTGTTTTGTCTTCCACTGTGCTATTCATTATTTCCTGAAATCCAAAATGCTGCTGTTATTCCTCAGGCTGGGAGTCAGCAGCTTTATTTATGTTTTCATGATGTCATTCTTTCTGTGAGCAGCTAAGCAGATTTGTATTGATGTGATGTTTTTCAGCACCCTAGAGAGTCAACCAGTAGGGCTAAATGCCCCTTTAATCATTCCCAGCAGAGATGTCTAAGCCAATGACCTGTATCGTTGAGCTGTATTACTTTTTGATGCTATCATTTATTCTGTAATAAGCAGTTCAATGGAGTTGCCCTCTACAGCATCTGCCTATTCACATACTCTTCTGGGGAGTGTAATTTATATTAATTTTGTGCTATATGCTGGTTTACATCTTTCTCAGCCACCTTTCCAGGTTTCCTTTCTGGATTGGGAAGTACACCACTGCATCACAGAACACACTCACAACCCTGGCACCAGATGCCTGTCTTTATGAGAGTGAACTACCTATATATAATGTATTTTAAATACAAGAATTTGAAATTGCTCATACAAAACACAAAGTTCACTGAGTTGCTTGGAATCTGCCAGGTGTTTTCAGCTGATTTCTGGAGACTGGCATTCCTATTTATACAAGGAGTGAGTGCATCTGTTGTATGAGCAACAGAGAATTTGGAGATGATCCTGTTCTGAGCATGACATTCTAGAGACATTCATAAGATTACCTTTGAAGGGCAAAAATAATTTTTACTAAATGACTGAAAGAGTTGTAGGGGCTGGAAATATTAGCAGGAGCATGTGTCCTTCTTCAGGTCACATACAGGAGAGACAGCATTAAAAGCCAACACAAAAAGAGAATAATGGATCTGAGTCTGACCTGTTGAAACACAGAGCCAGTGCTTCTCCTGTCAGTCTTCCTAAAATTCCCTTTAAACTCAGGGGTAGTTTTATATGCAGACAGGTACATTGGGAGACCATGTCTCGTAATGTGCCTGTCAAAATTATGATAATTTATTTATTATTTTAGCTTTTGACATCAGTATTAAAGAATATAAATCTAATTTTTCTGCTCTTTAAACCTTACATATGAGACCATAGTCAAAAGTATTTGTAAAGAGGAAGCAAATCAAAGTTCTGGTATTTCCAGGTATCTAGCAGGGGAAAAATATATTTACACTGTTATGTCCTTTTTAAAAGAAAATATAATTAATTTCCTGACTTTAAATGCACATCTGTATTCTCCCCACCCTCACCAAAAACAAACAAACAAACAAACAAACAAAAAAAAGGACATTATATAATTGTGATACAAATCTGTGTGGTTTAAAACCATTAGACTTTCCTTCTATGAATTCTTATATATATCCCAGTCTCAGATTTCAAAATGAATCCTTTTATTTGTGTCTTGAGTATTCATCCTAGCAATAGAAAGTCTGCTGCAGGCTTTAAGCTAGCAGGATGCTCAGCATGGTAAGATCAATAGTAAATTCAACTTGTGGGCAAAGCACTGCCAGGGCAAGAGAAACCCAACTGCCAGAAATAACAAAGAAATTGCCAAGGCAGCAGGAATGGGAGCCAAGCTGGGAGCAGATGCAACCCCTGCACAATCCTGACAGCTCATGAAAAAGCGTTATTATTGACATAGCCAACATTCCTAAATAATTAGTGCATTCCACATGCAACTGTATTGCACCAGCTAGAGTCTACTCAGAAATGTGCAATTTCCAGTGGAGTATCCTTGAACATAACAGCCTTTTGTTCTAGTTTTATTACTTGCCCTAACTGAGGGGGCAAGCCTCTCACTTATATACATATATATGTGTGGAAACCGTCATAGGCAGATTACTTCAGCAATCATTTTGATTTTTGCTTTCACTGGCTGAGTATAAAGGACTTCCTGTGCAACAGGCAGTTGCATCCAGCTGTGGGGTTGAGCTATATAATTCCATTTTCCAGCCACTGTCCTTGAGACCATGGGTTTTCAAGTAAGCTCTCTGGGTAATGGTGAGTATTATCAATGAGGGGCATTTCAGGAGAACTGCCAGCTGATTCAATTAAGTGAATACAAAATGACTCAATTTAATGCTCCAGCTGATTTATCTTGTTTCTCTTTAATTGCCTTTTTTCTTTTTCCTTGGATCTCTCTAATATGAGGATGCTTTCTCTTCCACACTCTTTTCTGAAGAACTAACTACTTAGCTTTGGATGAGTTATGCCCCAGGAAACTTTTAATAAAACATATATCATTCCTATGCAGGTGGTTAGTACTTAAAAATCAAAAGGTACAAACTTGTTGTAAGAAGTTCACCACCTATGAATACTCACACTCAAATTGTACTTGATCTGTTCTTTTATAAATGTCTTCTATCATTCTACTCAGTTTTCAGCCAAGGAGCATCCATGTATTTGCAGATACAGTGTTTCCTTGGGACTCTTCACTCCTTTCATGTACTTTTATCAAGTCTATGGCCTTGATGTACTTCCCCTGATTTTCAGCATCTGCGTTTAAAAAAACCACTGAGTACAGCACAACAACAACAAAATGGGCTGCAGTGTTCTCTGTCCTCCATTTACATAATGAGAAGAAACAAACAGAATAACTTTAAGACACATAAACAAATGTTTGGTTTAGTCCCTAACATCAGAACATATTAAAAAGCTGGTCTTTTGTTATACCATCAAGATACTAATTTATCTTTTTACTCTTTTTCATATTCTGTACCATTTTTCTTGGGAGTTAATAGAATTGCATAAGAGTACTTCATGCTCAGATGTCCTCAGATGCACAAAAGCTAAATTAAAAATAATAATGAAGAAACACTAATTTTGGGAGACTCTTTATATGTCAAGGAAGATAGTAGGTCAAGTAGGTCCAATCTGGCTTTTAAACCAGAAATTTCCGTATTTCTGTAGTTTCTGACCCGTTACTGAGTTTCTTATCTTGTTTGTCCATCAATTTACATTCTTCTCTTAATTTCACTGCTTCATTTTTTATATCCCCTGCCCCTAGCTATGATTTGAAGTCTACATAACAAAGCGTGAACTTACATAATCAATTTTACAAGTCGATTCCACCCTAATTCCAAGGCAGGGTTTGACCACAGTCCCTCTCTGAAGGTCAACCTTCCCTCCTGCTCGAACTACACAAAAGTCTGATTTCTAAGGAGGTGGAGCCATCTGGTGTCTGTCACTTATGTAACACATTGCTCTAACCTGCTTTAAAAAGGACATGTAGCTTTAATATTATCACCTTCTGAAATCATTAATACTCTTTTTTTTTATTGCACACAAACTCCCTCAGTGATTTAAAATATTTTTAAATATTCTTTGCATTTTATATCATAGTCTTTATGTATGGAATTTTACAAAGCACTTTAAGCTCCCTAAGAAGTATAGTAAGTGTAGATGCACAAGGACAAGCTGGAAAAGGAGCAAGATAGGGAAAACCCATCTTGCCTTTTAAAATTTTTGAGAAACTGTAGCTTAAAAGAGTTCAAGAAGACCCCTCACCATGTTATTTTGATTGTGAAGGCCCCCCTTTCTGTGCAGAGCAGAGCTGCCTGGCACGCTCACCAGATCCCATCTGGTTCTCTGCCAGGGAGGATGACCTTGGGTGATGAGGTGCTGCAGGTGCCAACAGCCTGTGCCTATGGAGCAGCCCTGCGAGGAAAAACCTGGAGCATGGAGGCAACTGTGCCTTTAGGCTGGAGGTAGGGATGGGCTCAGTGAGCTTGGATAAAACGGGTCTTAGGAATGGTCAGGAAGAGAATGTTAACACTGGGATTATGTGTTAGGTGACTGCAAAGTCAGATTGGTCTGGGAGTCATCACATCAGCATTTTATGACTTGCTGTTTTATCATGACAGTGCTTTTAATAAAAATCATGAGACATTTTCTCTGAGCTAGAAAACTGAAATGAAAATATCAGTTAAATTGTCTTGTTTCTGCTCTGGAATAGAAACCACAAGGCACATGAATGGGTGAAAGAAAAGAAAACATCAAAACTAAGTAGAATTCATTGCAAGGAAAAGAAACAATTTCAAATTTTTATGGCAAATAAAAGCAAAATGCAATTTAGTGAAGATAAAATGGTGAAGAGTCACATACTCAGAGGCACAGAACATCAAAAACTTCTTTTGTTTTTAGACTCTTAAAATGAGGTTTAAGTTTCTTTGGCACATAATTAATTTTAAGTTCTTTGAGGGAAACCTATGTTCTAAATTCTTGTCTTAAATAAGAGCCACACGTACAGCCTCACTGATTCATCATCTTGAAATGAAGTTCCTTTCTCTTGTAGTTTGATGTAAAGTTTAGTGAGTAAAGCTGTGGTCTTTGCAAGGCCCACTGTGTACCCTAGAATTTTAAATAAATTAAGAGGGATGAAAGGAAGTCTAAACACTTTTTACCCCACACCTTATGCACATCCTACCAGCATAAATTTAGTGCCTTCTTTTTGCTGTTCTACTAAGGCGAGTAGGAGAAATAAGATGTCTAAAGAAAACTCCTGACAACTGCCTTGCTAACAAAAAAAAAAAAAACTAAACTTATAAAAGAGAGCTAAATAAATTAGAATAACCCTGCAGGTGTAGTAATTCATCCAGCCATAAAATATTTTCTGCATTTTACCTGTATTTCTGCAGGGTACTAATTCAGTTATGCATTTAAGTTCCATATGGTCCTTGGCTTTATAAATCAATAGAGCAATCTGAAAAATGAATTGAGTTTTCAGCTGCATACTGCTCTCGAAACAAACCTGGCACAGTAAATTAATTTGAAATTAATTCAGTTTCTGTATCCTGGCCTCTACAGAGATAGTCTACAAAAAAAAAATCTGTTTCATTTCCTTTCTCAAAGGGTTTTCTCAGCTGAGCTACCCCTTTCAGGTCCCCAGGTGTTGGCTTGCAGGTGACAAAAGCATGACCATGGCATGAGTCTTGTGTGCGTGTCAGACTCAGCCTGGTCGGACACATCATGACAGGCAAGAGTCCCATTCCCAAGGATTCTTTCATGCTGTGTTTGTGTCACTCCAGTGGCCACAGCATGGTGAAGAAAGACCTCACAAGCTTTCATGTAACAAGCATGCATTGCAGCAGAAGGCCAGCCAAGGAGGCCATGGCAGCACAGCTCTGAGTGCTGTGTGCTCTCCAGCCTGCACTGCCTCCCTGCCATGCCGAGGATTGCCAGCACCAGCTCAAGGCATGTTTCCTGCAGCCTGCAGCATTAAACCCTGGATACGAGGAACAGGGTCCCATCCTCAAAGACCAGTGCTGCTGGTGCCCAAAACCTAACAGGAGGACACATATCCCCTTCCAGGCTGGTGGGGAGGGACAGGGGCAGGGAACAGGGCTGGCATGAGGAGGGGAAGGGAGAAGTACCTACTGGAGGCGGGAATGGGACCACAACTTTGAAAAGCCCTGAAAAACGTTACCACCCCTCAGGCAGTCACCCTCCACTGCCATCACATTTCCTCTGCTCCCAACTGCAACCCATCCCTCTGCTTCCCCTTCTCCATATCACCCCTCTCAGTCCATCCCACAGCCCCATCTGAGCCACAGCTACCTCCTCTCGGGGGCTTTCCACCATTTTTACCTGCTGCATGATCTGCCCAGGGAGGGCAGGCAGGTGTATAAGGGTTGGAGATGGAGGAAACCTTCTGGTGTCAGCTTTTGTAATTGTCTACATATTTCATCAGTGATTTTCACCTTTCTGTAAAGTTTGTGCATTAGCCTTTGAACAAGCTCCAGTTACATTTTTTTTGGCGAGAGAGTACAGCAAAATTTAAATTATTTAATGGCTCTTCTAGATGCTTGAACCAATATATTTTCAATTATTATTACCAGTGTGAATAGTGTTTGTACTCTTTCATAAACCAAGAGTCTAACTCCCTGCTGAAATTCAAAACTTTGTGCTTAATTTAATCCTTGCCACAGGCAACTTCTTGTAAGCAGCAAGCAAATTAGTGCCCAAGGGTCTCTGTTGTAAGATAATAGATCCTACAGTCCAATGCTGGGAAAAATGATTGTTGATGAAATGTCAGTTTTTCACTGCATAGTTTCTGCCCTACCAGAACTTGGTGAATAGTTGTTTATTTTCTTTAATAACAGACACATAATAAATTCTATTTTTCCCATTTTTTTTTGCATGACTATAAACCCTTCTACTATAAATAGTCTCTTAATTGTGCATTCAAAAACTTATTTATCACTCTTAGACTATAAACTTCAAAACTGATGTTTTCACATGATGGTATTTATTACTTTCCAGCCAATTCACAAAATAAACCATACTTGGAACTTTCTTGAAATGTATCTTTCTCCATGAGATCAACAGCAACTTCATGTATGTATGGGAGGAGTATGTGGGATAGTCTTTTTTTTGGTCATTTATAGAAAACGTTGAGATTTCTCCAGTAGGTAATATATAAACATTTAACATTAATTAAATATTTAATAAAACAAAATTCCCCTGTATTTTAGATTAAACTTGACTGTCTTTGATTTTCATGTGACTTGACTTCATATGGCAGGTGATTGTTAACATGCTTGTTTAGATTGTTTCATCCAGTAATGAAAAGATACTTACAAAATTAATTTGAAATTTAAGTGTTTGACAGAAGTACTCTCCATTCCTCTCCCTACAAAAGACAGTAAATTCAGTTATAAAGTCAGTCTTGATGAAAAATAAATATTCCTTTAGCTCTCCAACTGATTTGCTATTGCATGGAATTTGGATATGAGAGGAGTCCTGAATATGAATGTTAATCCTCTTGAAGAATCCTCACCCCCTCATGGAAAAATAGATCTGAATTATTATATCAAAATCTTGAAGTAAATGCTGTTTGGAAATTTGAGATCTTCAGTGAATAACTGGTTCTTCCTGCTCCTTTTTCACCTGATTTTCTCTATAGGTGGGCACAGGAACTCCATGAATTTTAAGTATTTTCACAATATTATTATTATTATTATTATTATTATTATTATTATTATTATTATTATTATTATTATAATATAATAATATAATAATAATAATAATATAATAATAATAATAATATAATAATAATAATAATAATAATAATAATGTTATCTCCAAAATATTAATATTTTTATATCAAGTATTTGAAGACCCTTTTGCTTCTGTGGATATACTGAAGCTTCCTTATCCTAAAATAATTTAAGAGGTTGTTACATGTGAGCTGTTTTTGTCAAGGTTCCATGAGAGCTTGAAGAACCACCTCACCAATGTCAGCTGTTCTGAAAGGTGAGAGTTCTGGAGGGTGACTGAGGAAGGGTGACAAGGAAAAAAGCCAGGCAAGAAAGGCTCTGACCACAGGTGTGTTACTTTTGTGAAAGAAGTTTATTGGCCACCCTTGCAGTAGCATTACAGGTAACAACTGCTGACTGAGGAAAATATTGTAGGAAAGAAAAGACAGTGATCTGGGGTGGCAAGACAAGCAGGGACATCAGATGCTGATGCTTGACATCTAAGTTACAAAGAAATAAATAGGGAAAATAGGCTCCATTTGCAAAGATACCCCCAGGATTCCAATGCAGTGCAGAAGGGAAAAATAAGTGATTCAGGTTGCTTTACTTCTCCCCACAGGTTCATTCCACATAGAACTTTGTTGGCAGATACATACTTTCATAAAATATTTACATGCATAATTGATTTATGGTCTCAATTTGCAAGAAGAACCTGCTGTATTTTATGTCTCAGCAAGATCCTGCCTTTAGCAGAATGAAGAAGAAATGCAGCAGATTCCAGCAGAGGTGAATATTAAATGAAAAACTGTCAAAACTTAGCTGATATTTCTCTAAATCTCTTGCTGAGCAGTATTTCCAAGCTTACACTGCCAATGATTTTAGTCTACCCCAATCTCCCTTTTTCAGGGCCAAGTTTGATTTCATATGGAGCAAAATCATATATAGTTTCATTATAGGATTTCATTTCACACCCTTAAAATTTATACTTTTGTACACAAACTATGTCAACATCTGTTCCCCTTACTAGGTGAACTTTTATTTTTGGATCTCCCTTTTGTTTAGCTGCTTCTATAACTAGCAATTTAGCTGCTAATTAACTATTTCTTTCTCTATCCTCTTAAACCTTTAGGAAGACAATCTATACAATAGAGAGGGTGGTTATTCAGCAAACTAGGAGAACCAAGGTCTTTAAAGTATAGAAATAGGAGCAACAGGAACAATGGTTCCCAGGAGGGAAAGGACTTTGGAGAAAATAAATATTTCTAAGCCATGGCACACAGAGAGAAGTTGCAATTTGCTGTTGCAAAAGATGATCCAGAGAGACAGCAGCAACATGAGGTTGAGACTGGTATGAACTGAGAGGGTCCTTCATCCCCCCTGCAAATTCAAAAGATTGAATTTCCTGGTAATCCAGGTAAGAAAGGTACCATGATTTCTTTCAAGCTTATGTGCCCAGTTTCCCTGAAATGAGAAGAAGGAAGGAAAATTCTATGGTTTGGAGCCTTCTTCAGCCACAGACAGAACTTGTCTGGAGAACACACAAAGTGTTAGGACACAGGAAGTGCTCAAAGGTCCCAAAGATTGGCCAGGTGAAGAAGACCTCTAGGGTACCCAAACCCTGCATCCAACTATTAATCTCACCAGCAGACTCAGTAAGATTAGTCCACAAGCTATTTTAAAAGAGGGTTGGAGTGCCTCTGATACTAATTTCTTGACCCAACCAAGAAGTCTTCACTTAGAAGAGTGTGTACATGGGAAACCACAGAGAACAGGTGCTTTGAGCTCGAGTGCTGAAATGCATCTGCTTCAGCTGGGGTTTTTTTGCCTCTGTGTAATGGTGTATGGGAATGAGCACATCATAGCACAAGTTGCATAAGAGAGATTTGGAACAATTCTGAAAGCAGGATTCTCTTCATCACATTCCTCATTTCTTCTTTCTCTCTTCTCCACCCCATTGACAAGGGATGTGGTAGTCTAATTAGAAAGCTGAGAGCATGAAAATAAGTCAGATCAGGTTCTGGCTATACAAACGCACAGCAAGCTGATGATTTTAGACTGGACCTTGCAAATTCTGTTAATTGCTCAGGCTATTCAACTATTTTCTGCTGGTTTTCTACACCACTTGCAGTTGAAGTTAAATGATTCAGTCAGGAACTGAATGAAAACCCTCTTTGCTTTCTGCTAACACTCTTTATCCACACTCCTTCATAGGACTTAATTTTATGCCTCCAGTTAGTCGGTTTTTACTCCAGCTGTATTTCTGCACCCAACTGAGCCTTTATCCCAACAGAATGGTCAGTCTAATTGTGCTGGGAAGGCACTGTGATATACCCAGCTCAGCTGTGCAGACACAGCCTGTGAATAAGAAGATCCTAAAATAACCACCACAACAGTTGACTCCCAGGGAGCAGCTGGCTGTGCTGCTCATCACTTTCTCTTCAAGTATTTAAACACCAACATTTGACAGACATTTTATCTGAAGTCACAGAGATGCAGGACAGCTTCACAAAAGACCTTTCAAGGGACAAAAATATGCTTAATTAATCATGAATGGAAGATGAATGCAAGATCTTTCTCTTCTTTCAGGTATACTTAAGACTTCTGTTGTTCTCTCCAGTCTCTCCTTCCTAATCACAGAAGAGTCTAATTATATGACAGGCTGTTGTATATTTGTTCATTTGACTGGCCAAATTACAGCTGTATGACAAATGATGAGGGATCCCTTCCTTCTCCACTTTTCATAGCTAAAACTGACCAAAGGAAGAGCAAGTGCACAAATCCATTTTCCTGATACTGAAGCTGAGGATTAAATAAATGCCCACTGCATTCCTTTGGTCAATCCTTCCTTAATCAGGAGCAGAGACAACACACATCTGGTCACTTTTTCATCCACACGGCTGTGGCAGGATTGCTGAATGATGACAAACCTCAGCCTGACACCATGATGTGCTTTTGTCATTTCATTCAATAAAGACAGATACAAATTTCTTAGTGAGTATTGCATATCACCCCTAGTCAGAGTAGCCCATAACAATGAAATTATCTGCTCTGTTCCAATACTTGGACTGCTAATGAAGGAGACTGATCCTTTGGTCAAAATGTACTTCCTCTAATACAAAAACTCCTTCTGACATTTTTGGAAGAAGAAAATGAAATATTTCTTTTTTTCATATTTGATTTCAGTGTGCTACATTTAAAACCAGACTTGCTTGGTCCTGATTATTAATAATAGGATCATTCTCTTGTAGAATATCTGTTCCTTTATTTGAGAAACTACATGATCCTTGTAATGAAATATTTCTGTACAGTGATGTATTAAGCACAAGTGACTGCATTTTTAAGCCTGTGCCTGACAAAGATCAATAATCACTCCAAAGAAAGAGAAACAAGAAGCCTAAATAACAGAACATGCTCATATAGTTTGCTAAGAAAGATTCTTCCTAACTTCTAACACCATGAAAATAAGACACCCTGAAGCATTCCAGGGAGAGCTGAGACTGGTATTGACACCTCAACTTTTACTTTGGACTACTTTTTAACCACTTGTGCTATTTTTATCTTTTTAGTGTACTTTTTCATTATGAGATATGTCTGTTTTGACTGGTAAATAAACCCTTCTGTGATGTAAAAACCTATTTTGTTCTTCCTTACTAAATTTTTGTCTTCCAAACTTTTGGCACAGCAGGGGGGATTGTATCTAAGGAGTGCTGGTTGCTACAGGATACCATGATCAGAGAAAATATAAGTCCCTTGAATCCTTGCTATGGAGGTCTTGGAAAGAGCTGAGGAGGAAAGTAATAACACAGAGCAGCCTGTGCACCTCACCCTCACATGTCCTCTGCACTATGTCATCTGTCCCATTGTCCTTCAGGTGTCTGCTAGTCTATTTTGAGACTTAATCTCACAACAATTTCCCCGTTGCTCTAGACTACATCTCTCTCGAGCATTTGGCCTTCCCTTCTGCATAGTGTGCTGCCCCCAGGCTCCTTTCCAGGAACTAAAGATTTACAAAGTTGTGGTGTCCCCCAGAGGAGGAATTACACCCTTCAGCACTGTATTGCAGGCACTGTTCAAGAATTTACAGAGCTGAAAAGCCATCAGATCTCAACATTTCTAATTTGGGACTAAAGTCATTGTCTAAATCAGAGGGCAGTTCAGCTACCTATATATGGCTTTCATAGTTTTGTTGATAACTTTAAAGAGATCCAAAGTAGCATTTATTCATAGTGTAATGGCCACAAAATGGTTAAAAATTGGTAGCTTACCCAATAGCACCTCAAATCAATTCCTGGCACCCTTTCAGACTGCATATGTTGTGCTTACCTGAGGTATCAAATGAAGAATACAGTGTCACAGCTAATGAAGGGCAGGTGCTTTCCATCATTGAGACTGGTTAATTCTTCAGCATTAGGATCTTCCTTTATTTAACAGAGAGTGCTCAAGCTGGCTTGTTTTGGTCTGTGCCTCTGACAGACAGCCTGAGCCTTGCTCAATCCTTGCCTTTGGTCCTCCATGTGCAGGGAAAACATGCAGTACTGCTACAAAGATTCCATCCAGCTCTTCTTCTACCTGCCCTGATATTTACAGACCTGAAATACTCCCTGACTAACTTTTTGGGAGTAGATCCACAGCTTTGGAGTGTTAGAAAGGTTATCTGACTGTTTAAACAATGCCCTAATAAACCTGAGTTTGTTCATTTCAGGTTAAAAAAAAAACAAAAAAAAAAACTGTCCTGTCTAATACTAGGGGGATTTTGGAACGCCTTTTCCTTGAAGAATTACTAATAGAACCAAATATACAGCCCTTACTCATGATAATGGTATCTATTTCAGGTAAGAAAAAAGTGAGGAGGGAAGTCAGACTGAAGATTTTAACATATGTTTACAGGTGAATTTAGTCTGCAAAAATTTTGAAGATTTTGTCTATTTTTACAACATCGACTATTTCTGTGGAAGGTTTATCCAGAACTAATTTTTATTAGCAAAAAAAAAAAAAAGCTTCCCTTTTCCTGTTTGCTCTTTAACCTCCATTAACATTTATGACTTAATTTTGTCTAAACTTTATCCTCCTGTGCTATCAGCACACCAACTTTAATTTGCACTAAGCAGCTCTGCATTTGTCAGAAATCATAGAAAACTCTTCACAGTAAAACAGAAGAAGCATGCTCATATAAAATAGAAAATAGTCAAAAGGGAAGAAGAGCATCAGTTATTGTTTAGTGACTAATAAATGTCAATACTTCTGCTAGCACAAGGTGATTAAAGACATTCTGTAGTCTTTTTTCCCTCTTTTCAAATGTTTTGTTTAGAGAAGAGGAGGAGAAGTTCTATAATTCATAAATATGACAGATTGAATTGCCAAAACAAAACAACTCAATTCCTGTTCTGAAATTTCTTTGCAATTTCAATGGGTTTTTGAAATGCCAGAACTGGTAAGTATGGAATTACTTAGGGGGTTGTAAGGCTCCTTTTTGATGGTTTTGCAGGTCTTTTTCACTGTCTCCCGCTGATCACACTCTGAAGAACAAGAAGCCTCTGGAAGTATTGAGAACACTGTGGTGTGTTCTGGGTGACCCAGAGAAGCTATTCATGGGTCAGGGCACTGACACCTTTACTGGACATGTTGGTGGTCTCCTTGCACTGACTGACTGTAAAGGGACTTTAGAGAAACTGGGAAGGTCAGCCTTGGATAGGCATTTGCAAGGTAAAAGGATCAGCCTGAGCTCAGATCTTACCTGTTTTCCTGAAGTCATCACCACTAAAATGTTTCACTGTTGCTTAGTTACCTCACTGTGACCAGACACCTTTTCTCAGTTTCATCCATTTAGTTTCAGTGATGCTTTTTTTTTTGCTTATTTTCTACTTATCATTAATTTCATTGATAGTGAATCCACAGAGCCAGAAGCAGGGAAGATTAAAACCAAGTCTATAACAGGAAGAAAGAAACAGTGAAAAGAGTGTCTGGTTTTGCTTGTGATTATATTTATGACTAGGAACAAAATGAAGCAGTCCTCAGAAACAACTTAATCTAGATTTTACCTTATGACTTCATTGTTAAAAAAGCAAAAAGGAAATGGGGTGAAGTTGTGTCAGGGGAGGTTTAGGTTGGATATCAGGAAAAAATTTCTTCACCCAGAGAGTGGCTGGGCACTGGCCCAGGGTCCCCAGAGAAGTGGTCACAACACCAAACCTGACAGAGTTCAAAAAGAATTTGGACAATGCTCTCAGGCACATGGTGTGATTCCTGGGGTGTCCTGTACAGGGCCAGGAGTCGGCCTTGATGATTCTTTATTGGTCCCTTCCAACTCTGGATATTCTATGATTCTACGATTTTAAAGAAAGCAGAATAATGACATAAAATGTAGAGTTTAGGACAGGCTAGGGGATAAAATATCCCTGAACCATCATTAGGATTTTCTCTAAAATATGTTCACTGTTGAATGAAGTTGAACTGCAATCTGCAAATCATTTTCTACACTAATCTATTGTCAAATACTAAGTACAGATTATGTCCCTGATTTCACTCCCCTTTCATGATTTTACTTGAATACAGCAGCCAATGTATAGTGATAAAAAGAAAGAAAAGATGAAAGCCAAGTTTTCACTTTGCAAGTGCAGGTACAATCCCCGACACTTTTACATTTCTTTGTTTTGCTATAGTCCTATAGTACTAAAAGTTTCTGAGCCAGCTCAAATATGCCTTTGCTGTGAGACAGCTAAAGCTGTATTCTGACAAAACAGACACCATGTGGGAAGAAGAAGGATGAAAGCCATGTTTCCATGGTTAACAAGAGGAGCTGACAGGATTAGAGCAGTTTTTCCAAGTCTCCTTCAGCCCACAAGCTTCATAAACTTGTATATAGACATGGAAATTCTCACTGTATTGACTAAAGCTAACAAATTATTTCAAGCTTCTGCTTGGTTCTGACACAACAGCAATTCTAATTTTTCCAACTGCTGGCAGCACAGGACAGAACATATTCTCTCTCCCATCATTTCTGAAATATGTGAAATGCAAAAGTAGGTGGTTGAAAAAATGTTGCCACTTTCCATTTTTTTCAAAATAAGACACTTAAGAAGGCTCAAACTAGCCGTGTGTGTATTCAAATATCTGTGCTACATGTGAAGTCAGTAGCAATGTTCATTTTGCCAAGGTCTGTCTGTTCATTGCGCATGAAATGAGATGAAGAATAAAAAGTGGGTTTTGGCAATGAGGGAGAAAATGTCATCTAAAAAATCCCAAAGTACAAAATGGGCCCCAGGGGAAATAAACAAAGAAGTAATAAGCACTTCATGCACTTTGCAAAGATGCCTGGATTTTCTCATGACATGCTCTTAAAAGATGTACAAGCATCTTGTAGCTCTCCCAGAGAAACACGCTCAGCTCGGAAGCTGCTGCAAAAACCATTGGGAGTGGACTCTCCTATGATGAGCTTTTCTTGCAGCATGAATATCACAACCTGATTTGAAGACCTAATGGCTAATAGCATCAGAGCAGGGGAGGAAATTTGCAGATGGATATTTAATACGACATTTAAGGAAGTGCTGGGAGTACAGAAATACTCCCAAGTGCCTCAGAGGACAGCAACAGCAGCACAACCCCCAGGCAAAAGAGCTTTCAGATCTGTAAGCAGTGAATCAAAGGTACAGGCTTCTGATTTAGAACTTGCATCTCATGATGTTGGAGGGTGGAACACATGTTCCTCTACCATTTTTACTGCTTAAAAATTAGTAGAAACCGCAAATGAGCAATAAAAGAAAAACAGGCTTCATAATAAAGGTGTGTTAGGTCTAGGCCAACCCATTAAAGCCCTTACAGCCTTTGCATGAACTAGTCATGTAGGAAAGCAACTTGCCTTCTCCACCCAGTAGTTTCTTGCTCATATAATTGACCTTCTTGATGCTTTCTGTTTCAACTGTGCTTGTCATACAGGAATGTAGATAGGTCTTTAATTCACAAAAAACCCGCTACTGTTTAAATAATAAAATATTTAAATATTGTGTAGTATAACATTTCTAACCTACTGTATAAGGTTGAGAAAAAGAGTTTACTAGGTATTTGAGAACACACCTCTATGTAGAGGCAATTATAATGGACTGCGATTTTAAATGGTGATAAATTTCTTGCTTAACATCAAACTAGGACGTTGCAATTTTTATGAGATTTAAGACACAACCCTCAGTATAATATTTTCTGTCCTTAGATTCAGTGACTTTGCTCAACTGTTTTGCTGGACTTCATACACATACATCTCTCTATACATTGTCTGAAGTGTACCCATACTATGTTTTTAGTGGCAAGCAGAAGTACACTTCTGAAGTAACTATCCCAGGGCCTCTATTTATTGTGCTGGGAAATATTTGGAGTGGATGAACTGAACGGCTTTTAGGAAAAGAATAAACAGGAATAAAATCTTCAAGAGTTCACACAGTACACTCCATCTGCAAATTGAAATTTAGACCACAGGTTCAGAGTAGTACTAATCCAGAATAAAAATAAATCATACCAGGAATGAGAGTAGGTGTCAGGCCATCAGCACCTGATGTTTTTCTTTATGATTCTACTCTTAATGCTAACAGGTAGAGATTTACATCCCAGATACCTTAATGCAGATGATAGCTATCTCTCTGATAGGATAAATCCTACATGCACTCTATTCTGTACCTGAGAGGGCACTCAAAAGAGTTTGTGCTGGAAACTGAGGGTACAAATGTCCTGACTCTAGCAGGTTTTTTTTATTATGTGTCTCTGTCTAGAGGGTTTTAGTTTCTTGCAGGCTAATCACAACTAGGCTGTGAGGAACAAAACAAGTCCATAGCAAGGATGAATCAATTGAATATGATTTAAAAGTCATAAAGCTCTTTATCATTTGCCATTCCCATGCAATTGATGAGCTTGGGTTATCAGTTTCACATTTATGAATGCATGAAGACACCTGTCAGAAAACAAGATTTCAGAAAACTCTTCTTCTCTCACTTGTCCTCTCTTATTTCTCTTTATTTCTTTCTTTCATTGTCACTAAATTAGAAAATGATTCTTCCCTTATGTAGTTAAAATGGTTGGTCAGTCATCTTCCTGCATTCTTCTAATTTTCTTCTGAGAAGGTTGCTTTTAGTGAAACTTTTCTTTCTGACTCATATCTCTTTTTTCAAGAGTGGCTGATAACCATAACATGTAGCAACCTAATTTAGACTTGCAGCTTTGTCATACTCTCTGTCCCATATTTATTTCAACCCTAAAAACTTATGAAAACACAGCTGTCCCTGACTTTGAAATGTTTCCAGGAGCACAACTCCCTGTAGCAGAGCCAGCTTCCTTGCAGCACTGTAGGTAGGAACTCCAAATACAAAGGCTCTACATTACAAAAACAGTGTGCATGTCAATTCATTGTGCTAGGGAGGATTTTCTCATTCCTTTAATTCCTGCTGGTGCATGTGCAGAGCCATTCCTGATGGCCTAATCACACACACTAATTAACAATCCCATGCCACACATCACAGCTATGAGAAAAACTCATTCTCCCAATTAATCTGCACTGTTTTGTGCTGGCTGTGTCACTCTGACCTTGCTTTCTGTCACAGAGTGGATCTGAAAGGCAAGGCTGGCTGAAGTGATTGATGCACACATAATCTGGAGGGTGGCTTTCTAATCCATCAGTATGAGAGCTGCTGCAAATCCCTGACCTAGTGTGATTCCTTCCTGCCCAACCTGCAGGCTGTTTTGTGTTAAGATCAGTCTGGTTTTGACTTGTCCAGAAACAGGCCATGTAAATAAGGCAGTTGAGGTATAAATCACTCAGAAATTTCCAAAGTAATGTAGAGTGGAAGGAGATTTCTCCCTAACTCCATAACCAATCTCAGCACAGCTTCTGCAGTGTCTTAATCATCATTTTTGCCCTCTACATGTGAGACTTCTGCTGCATGGTAATTTATTTTTCTCGAATTTTTATGTCTGTATTATATTTTTTAATATATTTTTTCCCGACAACAAAAGTCTAATAAAAATTAAAATTTGTCTTTTTATCTTTTTTTAATTATTTTGACTATGACACAAATATTTAATGTAATTTTTCCCTTGTGTCAATGTCATACACCCATATCTGCTGTCACAAGTAAATACTGTTGCTTAGGGTACCTAAGCTCTGACCAGAATGTGAATAACTTGACCAATACTTATGATTTTGAATACTTCAATTTTGTGCCTTATGCCTTAGAGATGCCTTAGGATGCCTTAGAGAGGCTGAATTTCAAAGTTTGGATCTTTTTGCCCTTCCAAAAGTGTGGTTCTTTGCTTTTAGGATCAGGTTTCCATTTCAAAATCTAACTTGTGTTCTCCTCTGGATTTGCTAGTGATGTATGAATGAACAGTAATCTGTACACAAATGAACATGGACTGTCTTCTTTTAACTGTTCAATGCTATTTTTGTTTTATTAATAAAAATATTAAGCTACTGTGTGTAAAGACAACTCAGCATTATGTCCCTGCACTGAAGGCTTCTGACAAGATATTCTGTGCTCAGATCTAGACAGTGCAAAAAAATAAGATCCCCATTAAATGAAAAAAAAGTGAAATATTTCTTTTATTTTGCTGACTTCCCAACATAATGAAATTTCATTTTAGGAAGACAGCTTTTGATAACACAATACAAGTGTTAATTGCCTTATTATTAGACTCTTTATCTTGCCTTTGGACTGCCTCAGGTCTAAATCCCTACTTTACTGGATCTCTGCTAGATATTGAGGACTTTTCACAAATCAGGATGAATTATATGTCTCATCACAAAATAGTTTTCACATACCAGATCAGAAATTCTACCCAGAATCAGAAGAAATTCTTGCCAAAATCAATCTTCTTCCACAATATGTCTTTTTTTCCCACCCAAACATCAACAATTTCAGAGAAAAGCAACTTCCTCAAAAATATCTGAACTATGCAAACTATGCAAAACCATGCAAACCTATTCCTTTCCTTTTGAGACCAGTTGGATACTATGTGCCTTCCATAGTGTGACAACACACCACGGTCCCAGGGAATTTCATATCATATTCTCCCTGAGAATTAACTACCACCTGGATAGTTAAGATGCCTCACACCAGGGAAGGGGCAATGAGGCATTTTTGGCAGCTATTATAAAAAAAAAAAAAGAAAGAAAAAAAATTGCCTGGAAACTTCTTCTGTATATTTTGTAAAGAAAACATCATACTTGACCAAAAGGAAATTAAGTGCAATTACATATGAAGTGCTGAATATGCATTCCTCTAGCCATTAGCAATTTTAAGGCAAGTTCAATTTTTGTCCTCAGTTTCTTGAGGGTGTAAATTTTATTCTGTAATAATTAATTTGGAGAAAATGAGATAGATCATGTTTGACTGGATATATCAAATTCATGCTACCATCCAGGTTTGTCTCCTTTGTGTTTAACATCCCTACATTAGTAATGATTAATTGCTTCTGTGAAGTCTTGCCAGCACTTTAAATGCACCATACACAGTAGAGAGAACAATTCCAATGATTGGGAAAACTGAAGCATCAAAAAACATTGCAGCTGCAGAGACAAGGTCATGGAGACAGAGTGATGCTCTCCTTTCATCAAAGGAAATGGCTGGAAAAATTGTTGCAACTCTTCTGCCTCTTTTCTGAGTGTTTTGTAAGTATTTCTGAGAGACGTACCTGCAACACCCACAAAGTTCAGCAACACATATGTGGCTCAATTGAAATGCTTTTGTACTATTAGTATGTGACATCCACAATCATCATCATCATCATCATCATCTTTGGGCATGTGCAAGGCTTTAGTTGACCAAAAAACCCCACTATGCCTCCAGAATTAGTTATGGCTCACTCCTCAATATAACTTCAATAGGACTGTACCTTCCTCTATTGCATACAAATATGACAATATTTTAAAAAAATATTATCAGAAGAAGAGAAAGGGCAACAAAAGTGATGGTAAAGCACTGTATAAAGTGCTTCAGAAGGAACCTAAAAATAAGAAGGTTATGGGTACAAGAACAACAGGAATTTCTAATCCTTGAAATACTGCACCTCAGATCTTGAAAGCACGTGATGAAGGGAAAAAAATTGTGTGAAGTAATAGACAAAAATAAGTCAGTCAATAAGATGAAGTTCAGGATCACAGCTAAAGTGAAGCTGCTTTTTCAATATATTTTTTAATATAGTGTCTGTGCTAATTTATTTCATTTTATATCTATGCACTATCTTTTGCAGAAAGGCATTCTCTCCAAGATGCTTCTGGTCCAAGACTGAGCACTAGCCAGCTCTGCTGTGCCTGAGCTTTGCTCTGTCACGCAGAAATATCTAGGAGCCCTCTTTCCAATGAGGCACACACAGCCTCTCCCTGTGCTGGTGTCACAAACTTCAGGGCCACTTAGAGAACAGCTGTCATTTTGGTGAATCTGGTAGAGATTGAGCTGATAAGACTTATGAAGCTGTGAATGCCTCAGGACATCACTTCCCCTGCCTCAGCATCTCCTGCTAAACATACTTACCTGCAGGGACATGCAGAATGCACCTGCACAAGGAGCAGGGCTGCCCCAGGCAGGGCTGAGGGATGATGCTTGGGATCAAACACAGTTTCAGTCAATTGTGTGAACTCTCTGAGAAAGGCAAGTGAAGCTTAGGAGATGATGTAAGGGATGCACTACTTTGTCAGCTTCCTCCTTTCAACACCTTTGATGATCTCCTGTGCTGAAGCCTCTTTCTTTCCCCAGTCAAATGCTGTGTTCATTTCCTCCTATAATTCAAGACAGCAACTTGCTCTGTAAAAAATAATGGACTTATTTGTAACCCATCTTTTATGCAGTAGTGGGGAAGAACAGCCTTGGTACAGTTCTTAGTACTGAAGTTTGCTAATTTTTCTATAATTTCTAAGTTTAGCATTTGGAAAACAAGAAAGATATAATTTTGTAGAAGGAATAATTATGCAAGCAAAGTAAAAGTGAGCACACACTTTACCAAACCATTTCTAGCCTCTGTGTTTTAAATAATTTATCTGGTCACCTGTTCGTATCCTATTCCACTGCAATGAGAATAAATAGCCTTTGACAATTGGAAAAAAAATATATAGAACTGGAGTTCTATTCAACAAACAGAAAATAAAACAACTACTTGTATATTTTTTTCTTTATATAGGTTTGAAGTACCAGTTGTTCGACCTGACACCAGTTGAAGTTTTGTACTCATAAATACTCTTCACACAAAGTATTTCAATACTATTATATTTTAGAAGCCACATCTACACCTTCCAGAGATACCTATAACTGAAAATTGAATTTTTTTTTCCTACACCTTAACTTCTTCTCCATAGCTCAGGATTTCCCTTTAGCATATGAAAAATGAATTATGAATCATATAACTTTTGCACTAGGTAAACCCAGATAGCATAAAGAATCAGACAATGTCTTTGTGTTTTGCCTGGCCTATCTCTCCTTTCTTGTTGCAGCATCACAGATATGATACACAGGCAATTGACATCCTGAGAAATATCCTGAATGTCTGACCAAGGGCCTAGGGCAAAGATCTTCACCTCACACTCTTAGAGGGATAAATAGTCCATCTGCATATAGGCTCCTGGACACCTACTGACATATTTATGGAGATAAGTAAATCGTTGTTAATGTAAAACTGACTGTTGGCTACTTTTCACACCCTGATCAAAGGGGCCAGGGAACTCAGGGTTGTTAGCCCTCCTTGTATTTGTGCTGTTTCAAAGCCCTCTCTTTTCATTAAATGCTAAGACTGAAGTGTCCACATTTAGCCTGTGCAGACAGAGGAAACAAGCAAACAAAAAAAAGTACAAAACCATAAATGTTTTAGAATCAGGAGAAGACACAGCTTTCCTCACCTTGAGATGTTTATTTAGCTGTCATAGCTTCTCAGCCCATCTCATACACCTGGGGTACCTGAACTTTGTCACATCTGCAAGGGTCTGTGGATGGCAGGGCAGATGCCTCCTGGATCCCTACATGTGAATGGCTGTGTGGAGATCCCTTACTGATCATTTCAGAAACCAGGCTGTGTGGAAACCACTAGGAGCCAGAAGGCTCATAGGGAAATGATCATAACAATGGCAAGCAAAGGGAAGGAAGGGAATCTTAGAAATGGGTGCAAGGTTCAGGAGTTCACTGTACACCCAAAGGAAGCAGTCTGGGAAAGTCCAGCTTCTGGTGGTTTTCATTGGAATCTGGGAGCTGGGCATGAATGGAGAGGCTGCAAGAGAAGCAAATGGAATGAAGTAAGCAAGAGCAGCAAGAGCTAGCTAAACATTGCCTTTCCCTACCAATCAAGTGGAGGAGACAGGCAAATACACCACTGTAGAGTCCTGGCACGGGTCTCTTTTGTCAGAAGCCCCTCTGTAGGGGAAAGGAGAGATGATGGGAGCAGGTAACACACCTTCTTAGGAGCAATGAGGAACAAAGAGACTGAAAAGTCAGCATAGCTTTATGTTCTCCCTATGCTTTTCTCTTATTAGTGAAAAGCACCCTGCTCCCTTCTCCTCCCTGCTGTCTCATTCACTTCTGTAATCTCACTGGTGGAGATGACAAAAAACCAGAGATGCTCTGGTCCCAGACATGACCAAGAACCCAGCACTTTAAGCTGTAAACCACAGGCATTACAGTTCCCCTTGCTGTCTCAATCTCTCTCAGACACAGATTAGCACACTTATTCATGCACAAGTGTACCATCAGTATCCAAAGAAGATTATCTAAACACTAGTGTTGCAATTTGCAAATTCTAGCAAAATCAGCTTTGCAAACAAGAGATCAATAACAACATAGTCATAACATTAGCAGAATTGTCTGAAAATAAGTTGTGTTTCAATTGATCAGCTCTCAATGCAACAGGAAAAGAAATATTAATGTCAGGACTCCACTTAAATCAGGAGATATCTCTGTGCTTGCTTATTTCTGTGTGTTTTGCTTAGTCAGATTTTTGAAGAGCAAGAAATAAGGGGGGGGGGGGTAAATGTGACCTTACAGATGATTCACACTGAAGTACTTTGTGCAAAGGATTTATTAAGTTTCACCAGAATAAACTGTGCAATATCTGTTTTGATTCGCTTAGCAATCTTTCTACCATCTAACTTGAAAGTGCCCAGCTCTTGCAGTTTCCAGCTTCTTCACAGGAGATGCTCAGCAGTTCTACAGCTTTGTCCTCATCTGTTACTTGTACCTGGAGAAAACATCCAGGAGCAGGTACCAGAGACACCCACACACTGCCAACCAGCCTTAAGCTTTACAGGCAAAACAGTGTCAGTGCCAAGGGGCAGCAGCCAGAGCAGAGACTGGAAGAATTTATACTTTCCTGACTGAAACCTAAATCTTCCAAAGCTTTAGACCATAACAGTCCCCTGATGAGCAATTTCCCTCTTGGGTCAAAGGAAACAAGCTCTTTAGCCTTTTGAATAACTGTCTGATGAAATAACATTTAGCTCATCCTAATATAGTACTTCACATTTCACAAACATAACTTTCAAATGCTAATTTATGCCTGATCTACTGATCAGATACTAAGAAAAATATCTCCAGGTTATTGCAAACTTTTCTATTTTCTGCTTAAATAAGGAGAGTGTCAGAGCACAGTGTTACACCAGGGGAGAAACTTGGCACTGCTACTGATTAACCATTAAAGAGGGTGATGGAATGGGTTGGTTTATAGACTCAAAGTGAATTAAAGGCAGCTTATAGCAAGATGAAGCACAGTTTAGAGAGGGTGGAGAGTGCTAATTCTAAAGACTAATACCAGATATATCATCCTTGCACTGGGAAGCCTGGAGTTCCCTCTTGAAACTTAGTTGCATCCTTAGGAATTAGGTTTTATTCTGCTCAAAACATCACAAGCAGTGAATTAGGCTAAATGTGTGTATTCTGCATCTCAGAAGGTTCCTGCCAATATGAAAACAGCAGATTTGTTCAGTATTTGTGGTATTAATGCCACCAAAATGGGGAGTTACAGGAATGAGTTGCATCTCTTCTGATCAATTTCATTACAAGTTTCCTGGTTTGAATCAGTCTCCCTTTCCTGAGCTGTTGATAAGCTTAGTCTGGAAGCTGAAATTGAGGGGGGTTTCTGTCTCCCTCTCCGTTTCTGCAGCCAGGAAAGCTGTGGTGGAAGGATGGATCCAGCCTCCAGACAGGGCTGTGCCAGGACACAGCATCGAATCCTGGTGGCAGCCCAAGCGGGATGCTCAGCCGAGGTTTGCTGCCAAACCAGCACAAGGTGGCAGCATTTTAGCACACTTCTGCTGGCTCCAGACTCTGCCACCCCAGGATCCAGACGAGGTATTATCCCCGAGCCACACAAAGGGCTGTAAGGACACTCACTGTCTCCAGCTGAACAGACCTTTCATACAGTGGGGGGAACGGGAAGAGCTGACTACAAAATGTGCTGAACTGTTACAAAGAAGGAGACAGAGAAAATCCTGATTTGTCTTAACACTCCAGCACTGTGGACTCGGAGAAAAAAGTTGTCCTTTTCAGCACACAGTTCCAGCAGCTGATCTCTGCTAGTTCTCTGTTCCAAACTGGTGCCTGCCTGGGAAAAGTGTGGCTCCACTGCTCTGGGGATGCCGTGTCCCAGAGTGGTGCAACTGGCAGAAACCCCAGGATGCTCTTGGTTTTCCTGTGCTTTGTGTGAGGTGACATGGAGTGACACTACTCTGGAGATTCCCTGTTGTGTAGGGCAAGTGCTTAGAGTCTGAGCTAACCCCAGGAATGGGGCTGATGCTGAGTAACCTAAGCTATCCCTAAGCTGAGTTCAATGACAAAGGAGTATGCTGTGTATTGGTTGGAAAACACTAAAAAAATGGTAAATCCAGAATCTTACCTGATAATGTTTGGCAGTTGTTAAAGCCTTGTCATTATTAAAAATCATGCATATTTTCCTATTTGAGTTTTCCTAATTATGAATCATTTCAGCCACTGAGTCATATTATCATGGTTCACTACTGGATGGAAAAGCTCTCCATGACAGTGTACAAATACCACCATGAGGGTGAAGTGTTGTTTTTTAATATTTTAGTTAAATGAAAGAGGCTGAAAACTTTATATTTGTCAGGGGGAAAAGAAAAAAAAAAGGCTTTTTTTCCTGTGTTTTTAGTTAGTTTGCAGCTATTTTCTACATGCTTTCCAGTTTCTTGAGATGTTGTTTCATCAGTGGCCACCCAGAGTGAATGTGTTGTTCTGTTACTGATCTCAGCAGCATCACACAGAGGTAAAATGCCACCTCCCTGCTGCTCCTCATTAATCCCAGATTTGTACAGCCAAAGAACTCTGCCCAAATAGCCCCTGGTACAGACTTCTCATCTCTCAGCACAACTTAACAACACAAAATTGAGTGGCTGTGCTATGTTCCTTCATGAGATGAGTACCATTTCTTTCTTCAGGCTGGTTTGGGGTCTTTTTGCTCATTATTCTGGTAGTGCAGAAAATCTGTTTATGCCACAGGCAGGTCCCCATGGGAAATTTTTATAATCCTGCAGGATTTAAAAGGAAAACAGTCTGAAAAAAACCCACTAGCTTTACAAATCTCAGTGGTTTTGATATTACACTAGACTTCCATAGTAACAATATTAGGTGTCTCTGCTTTCCCTTTAGCAGAGAGTTTTTAGAGATGAATCTGCTTCTGAGTCTTTTATGCCATACTAGAGATAACAATTACCTTTTAAATTTACGTAGAAGTCATGGTAGTTCATGTGCTCCTATCAATTCCCATCCTTTTTCCCTTGAATACAACAAGGAAAGCCATAAGGGAATAAGATAGTGCAGAGAGAGTTATGAACTGTCAGCTTTAGTCCTTTTGCAATCAGTGTACTGGAGGAGCACTCAGCCACTTGCTCTATCAACTACTCTGAGATCTGGCAGAAATATACAGGCTTTAGGCCAAGCAGGGCACTTCCTATCTGCCTCATAAGCTCCACAGGTATTGTGTGTTGAGTAGCCACTCTAGCCTCAAGTCTTGCTGTAAGCAGAAAGCAAGAAGAAAATATTCAAAATGATGAGTGAGTCATAAGAATTAAGGCAAAGAGCTCAGAAGCCACCTAAAGCCAGGGATTCAGGATTTGGCAAGAAAGGAAAGGATTTAAGGGTGACCCAAGTCCTCTCCCTGGGATCACCTGCTTTGCCCTGTGTGGATCTTGTGGTGGCATCAAGAGTGTCTTGGTGGATCTAGGATTCAAGCAGACAGTGAGGATACTATCCATGATTATAATCTCAAAACAATTATCATGCCTGACTTTTGAAGAGTGAGTGTCTCAATAGCAGAAGCAGAATTGTTCTGTGAGTACTAACCAACCAAAAATCTATAGTAAAGCCAATAATATTTTCTTCCCACTTTTACTTCACTACAGTCATGATCAGTGTATCACAATGTTGTGCCCCATTCTAAGTAATATACTATTTTCACTTGGGCTGAGGTTTTGGCTTCTTATATAAAGGGCCTAATTTACCTCTCTTTCTTCTGTAGATATTTTGGTACAATCTCATGGAAAACGGAAAAAACAAGTTTCTCAAGATCAGACCAGAAATTTCCAGAGAAAATCAGCACTTTCTTTATAAGCTATTTCATGTCTACTATACCACTGCTGATTTATACTGTCATTTCCAGGTAGTCAATAGAAGGGCTAGAGCATTTCTAGATGTGTGTTCCCCCTGAGGAAAGCATTTGTAATTGAAATTTGTATTAGAGATGATTAAATACCTCAGCTAATAAAATACTCCCATATAATGTCTGCTTCGAAAGAAATTGCTTCTTTAAAAGGTGTTACATCCAAAAGAGGGAGAAAGACTAGAAGAAAAAGGCCAAGTGGCTTGGCCAAGATCCTAGCATGTTAGAGCTAGGACTATGCTACACTCCATTCTGCACACCTTGGCTGTAGGTGATGTTACATATCTTAGGAGTTTTCCAATTTTGCAGCTCTGCATTTTCCTTGGAAAGTGCTTCAGACTTGAAAAACTCTTTGTCGTGTTGTGTAGCCTTTGATTTTCCCAGCTCGGGGGCAGTGATAGACCCAGAAGTGGAGAGCTCTGTGAAGTCCCAGTGAAGGCAGCAGCAGGAAAATAATGACCAGCAGAAAAAGAAGCAAAAGGTGCTAGATCCATTCCTCTGCTTCATATTGGCTCCTGATTTTGTTCTGATTTCACTCAAAGATCTCTCTATGTGTAGGAAAAAAAGGCTCTCGATTTTCTGATGTAATCAAATAACATTTCAATTTATACTGCAGCTCAACTGCATTCTTGGTCTGTATTCATCTGTCTTGTAGATCTGGTTGCAAAATGTGTGTTCCTGGGAATGTCTCACTCCAGGTAAGTACAGCACATACCACAGCTAAGCCATAGGCTGTCCTACAATACTAGAATTATAATGGCATGCAAGGCAAAAAAACCCAACAAACAAACAAACAGTTCTTTGGAAATTGTTTTCTCTATTTTTCTCTTCAGCTTTAGGCATTCATAACATGACTTTACTGCTTGCATCTTGAGAGATCAGATGCCATACCCCCAAAATCTCAATCTTTGACCAGAACAGCTAAGGACACCATCTCCCAGGTGAACTCAGCTTTCATGGTAAGAGCTTTCAGAAGTTGATCCTTTCATATGTAGTCTCCAACATACTAGATAAACATTCTAAATTTTTCCATCCAAGAAAATAATTGAGAGTGGATGGAAATGCCACAGCAGCAGTGGCATCTCACATTAGTATGTGAGACAAGTGATCAGCTCCTGAGCATGGTTGATGGCTGTGATGAATTCTAATTGGAAGGGGGTATTTCTCCTGCAGGCACAGTAATTGCCTGTGTCTCTAAGAAGGTAGGGGGTTAGGATACAATCCTTTATTTTTTTCAAATAGCTTGTGGTATGATATTGCCAAATAAAATTGTTCATTTTGTCATACACCCTGAAGCTAGACATGGGTTTTAAAACCAGCCTGTGTAAACGTTTCAGCGGTTTGTAAAGCAGCTATTATAGTAAGACCCTGAATACCTACCCTAAGGTTGTGAAGACTGAAAGGTGACACATCACTGAACAGTTCAGCTGTAGCAAAGTATTCTTGAGGATATTGCCTGTAAGGTAAATAACTTGTCTAGGAAGAGTAACAATATAGACCCAGGTAGAATACAGGAACATTTCAAATACTCAGCAGTGCATTTCAGCAGTTTTGCTTGTTCCTCTACACTGAAACATAGCATTGAAGGAATCACCTTAATATAGAGAATCATAGAATGGTTTGGTTTGGAAGGGATGTTAAAGATCTTGTTCCAATGCCCCCACCATGGACAGGGACACCTTTCACTAGACCAGGTTGCTCAAAGCCCCATCCAACCTGTCTTCAGATATTGCCATAGAGGGGACATTCACCACTTCTCTGGGCAACCTGTTCCAGTGCTTCATCACACTCACAAGAAATAATTTATTCCTAATATTAATCTAAACCTACCCTCTGACAGCTTGAAGTCACTCTCCCTACAAATCCTTGTAAAAAAACCCTCTATATCTCTCTTAGGTACAGGAAGGCTGCTCTAAAACCTCCCCAGAAACTCCACTTCTCCAGGCTGAACAATCACCTGTGTTTGTTTCCATTCTACATCTGTAAAATGGGTTACATGGACTTCCTAGCCTTATGCATATAGGAAAGTGATGATAGTGGAGAACAAATTTTGGAGAGAATGCTGTCTAACCTGATGACAATGGAAGCATTACATATAACTTGACAGGGAATTAAATTGCCATACAGTAAACTTTAACCTTCCTTTGCAGAGTTAACATGCTTTAAAGTGTCATTTCTGCTTATTGATTCTGCCCCTTAAAGGGGCCTGCAAACCTCATATGATGGTGAAGTTGACTCCCTTCCAAGTTCTGGAAACTAGTTGCATCCATTAATTTTTTAAATGCTTCATAATTTAGATGAAGCCATTCAATCAGTCAATCCAGTCAGCCTGAAAGCTTATTCAAATCTTGTGAATATTTAGAAATATTAGGTACATCAGCAGTGTGTGTTTAAAAGTACATTTGAATACCTCCAGGAGTGTTACAGTCATAGAAATGGGTCTGAAAAAGGAAGCAACATTTTCTACAAAGACTCTCTCTTATTCTCAAGAGTGCAGATTGAAGAAATGTGAGGCATCAATAAATGCCAATGAAAGCAAGTTTAATTGGAAATGGGAGATGTTTCTCTATATGACAAACACCTTCATTTAAACACAATTTGGCCTTCTCCTCCTCTGAAAATAAAAATAAAATGCAGAAGAAGAAAGTGGGGAAAAAACCCAGAGCTTTCCCAGTTTTGCTTTCTAAGTACTCTGAGATAAATTTTTGAAGACGAATTTTATGTATGACAAACATTATTGCTCTTTTTGGAAAAGTTTTCCCATTTCATCCAAGGACCTTATGATGCTATCTGCTGAGCTTCCCTAGGACTTGATAATCCTTTGATTCTCTGCCAACACTGTGTCCTTTTGTCCAGATCTGAATGGTGTGGTTGGATTTGTGGCGGTGGTGAAAGAGTTCACATACATGCCCGTACATCTTGAACTGGTAGGGAACATTTTTCATTTCTAAGTATGCAAAGTAGTCCACACCAAAAGACATAAATGGGCACTTTACTTCAAGTGAATTTTCAGATAAAGAAAATCACAGACTCTAGCTATGAGCTGAGACATGTTTTCCCAAAAAGTCTCTCTTACTTCCATGGGTAAACCCATCTTTCCTTTCTGTGTTGCTCATTATCCCTTGTAAATGAAGATTCCAGTCCTGCCTTGTGATAACCATTATGGCCCTAGTGGGGCAGTAGGAGAAAGCCCACACCCATGAGATCTGCAGTGACCAAATCAAAGATATTTGCTCCCGGAGAAAAAGGAAGAGGGAACACTTGATAATCACTTGTGAGTTCAAGTGTTGTCACATCACATCAAAGGTCACTAGCTATCCCACACCAGCTTCTTCTACATGAGGAGGGGAAGTAAGATACAGTAGAAAACCAAATACAACTTCTCTGCCTTATCCCATTTTTCTAATGTGTTCTGTTTTCATTACAAGACTGATAGCACAAAAATAGCAATTCCTGCAATTTGCTTCTGCTGAAGCCAAACTAACCCACCCAGTTTATGCATACAGTTTGCTAACATTCCTGTGAGCAATAGCTTTGCTCTCTCAAAGATCAGCTAGGAAGTGATAATTGAGAAGCAATAACTTTTTACAGATCCTTGCCACAAGGAAACTATATGGCAAGAGTGCAAGTTGTTGGGGTTTTTTTTAGATTTCTGCTCCTTCCTACGGCAATTTTCTTAATCAAAGTGGAGCTTACATTAAACACCGAAAAATTTGCCTAATGGAAAAGGTACAGAATTTTGGGAAGCTCCATCAGAGAAACATTTTTGATTTCCCTTTTCATCCAAAAAAGGTTGAATGCAGCAGGAAATCTGGCACTCTGTTTCTCATTTTGAAATATGTGAGTAGTCTGATTAATTTATCCTCTACAGGATGAATTGAAAGGAGGATTTTCCAGGGATTGTACCCACTGAAGAAGTGAAATGCTTCAGCAGAGAACTGTGTTGCTCCACATATATTTTCTTAATTAAAAGTTCACTGCAACCATTGACATTAAAGAAAATTGTGTTGAATTCCTATTTTGTTTCAGAGAATGGGTAGATGGTTTTACTCATGCTGTCTCACAGTTCCAGATTTTCCCAGAGCTTTCTAATGGCTCTGGTGGGCATTTCTAAATTGTCCCTTTGAGGCATTTCTCAAGATCAGCTTTTTTTCTCAAACTGACAGCAAATCTGGAAACAAATCCCAGTTGAGAAACTCCAGGGCATCATCTGGAAGAGAAGGGTCCCTGGGTGACCAAGTGTTTAATGGGTTGTTTATATACCACTACATGTATCTGGATGAGCCTTGGGCTCCCAAGGTGAGCCTTAGGCTGCCTGCAACAGCTCTGTGAAGCCCAATCTGGGTAAAAGATTAGTGAATGCAAAGCAAGCTGTGCTCCCAGCTGCTCCTGACACCATTTCACACAGCAGTGTTTCCAGGGGTAAGGCTCACCCACTTGCCACAATCCATGACTTAGTGAGGGTCACCGGCAATTGGGCCAGACTCGTGACTTCCCACGTGTCTGAGCAGAGACAGCAAACTCTGGGCAGAAACCCATGCAGGTCAATCCTAAGGGTGCTCATCTATGGCTGACATAACATTTAGAATTTATCAGGAACCTGGAGTGAAGGGCAAGATTTGCTTTGTTTAAGGCAAGGCAAACGTTCTCTGTTACCAAGACACCATGGGCTGCTGAAAAAATGCAAGGGTCTAGCTAAGAGCCAATGTACAACACTGACTGAATCTATCAGAAGCAAAAAGCCTGCTTTCCTTACCTAAATTCTGCTAACTGAAAGACACCCAATCTGAGAGTCAGCTACAAAACAAAACAGCTTGGCAGGTCCCACTTTGAGAGGAGAAAAATAAGTCACTATGAAAATGCAGTGATGGAGGCCAGACTGGTATTCATATCAGCTTGCTCTGTAATTAATTCATTGCTTTTTATCTTAATTAAAAGTGTGATGGATGCGTTGAACTGTAAATGCATTTCATAGCATTCCTGTCCTAAAGAACATCCAACATAATTATAATTGTATATTATTATAAATGTGTTTGTATCAAAGCAGATCATCATGTAGTATCTGAAAAGAAAAATCTTTGTCCATATTGATGTACAGCTCTAGTCCACATTTCCTTGAAAAAGCGCTTTTGGAAATGGTGGAGTTGAGTATCTGTGCAAAAGTACCTGGGAATTCTCGGTGAATCCCAGAGCTAAAATTGCCACCTCAAATATTCTGAATTCAAGTATCAACTACAATTCTCTGGGGAATTCTCTGACTGTGTTAGCTGCAGAAAATAGATGTATGAGCAGATACAGTACTCAGATAATCCATTTATTAGGGTGTAGAAAATATTGCAATTTTAATTTCAGATCTTTTTTCTGTCTCATTACCAAAATTTTTACACCATAGGAACTATATTTAACCTTCCCAAAATCCAATTTGCTTTTTTTTCCCAAATTCAGTCCCTTAATATTTTGTATAGGATTTAGCTAATTTGCTAATCAGAAACACTTGGCATGTCTGGCTGTGATATTTGTTTGGAATCCTTTCAAATCCATAAATCACTGTACTTTTAACACGGTTTTAGAGAATGAAATAAGCTTCTCAATAATTTTTTTCTGTTTGTGTTGGCCACACACACACACACACACACACACACACACACACATACACTGACATAATGCACATTTTATTCTTTCTCTTTTCAACTCGGTCTTGTATGCCCTATTCTTCCCTTTGCTCATGACTAGCAGTGATCTCTTTAAAATGAAGGTCTGTCATTGTATGTATCAGTCAACATGCAGCTTGACATCATTTGTATCCACAGCACTCTCTTGGAGAGCAGAAACCTTCATAACAGTACTTTAAAACCAAAACTGGAACATTTTTTGTAAATTGCACATATAGGAAATATGCATCTCAATGGTCCCATCAGCAAATTGGAAGGAGATTGAGTCATATTTCACAGTCTGCCTCTGGGTGTCTCTTACATTCAGCATGTGTGGATGCTGTACATATTTCCTGGGTTTCAGACAACATTTTATATAAAAAAAGATTGTCTGGGATAATTGATTACCTCAATTCCAGACCCCCCTGCACAGGGGATTGGATGAGTGTACTGGGAATTTTACCTTTAGGCAATTGCTTGTGGGCTGATAAGATTCGAGCAGAATCTCTATGTCAGGTTTCTCTTAGTAAGAAGAAATTATTCACTTTGTTATCTTTAGCAAATACATCCTCTTGTGCACAGAGGTTTGTGGCAGGGGCTGCTGTTCAAAAAGGGCTTACTTTAGATGTCTAGCCTATGAAGTACTTTCGTCACAGAGATGATAAATAGTGCTTTGGGTATACACTGTGTTTTGTGTGACCTGCATCCACATGAGGCAGAGCAACTGAGGCTTCAGACTTCAAGAGTTGAAAGTCTCCTTCTGGGCTGACCTACTGACAGAAAAGACTTTCTGCCAAATACATCCCTGAAACATTGTGACCTGAAACACCATGACCAGCAACTGCTGGTAATAAAATATGGAAATGTGTTCTGGCACATGTTCAGGCCATTGCAACAAACAGGACAGGGGCCACTGCTGCAGGGAAAGGGCTGGGAAACAGCCTTACAAGTGATGTGTTGCTTTGAAATCACCCATTTGTACCACATTTAAACACCTCTTGGAGCATCACATGCTGCAGCAGGATTGAATGTCCTGGTAGGTATCAGGGTGCCCAGCTATAAAACCACCCTGTGTCTTCCTTCCTTTCTTCAGCATGCAGCAGAGCAGAGAGAGGTCAGCTGGTTCTTTGTAATGCTGATGCTTTTAAGATGACCAGGTGATGTGGAAGGAAAGCAAGCATAACATAGGGGATCCAATGGAAGAGTGATCAAAGATTTTTCAGGGCTTTGATCCCTTTCCTGCTGCCGACTTGCTGAGTGTCAGTATGAACCTTTCACACTTCCACCCTCCCAAAAGACCTCACAAAATACAATTTTACATAACTTGCAGAAGGATCATTAAATCTCTATAGGTGCATGAATTTTTATATTCCCTGATAACTCTGTAAGTTACTTATCATACCCAGTGGAGAAGTGTGGCATTAGGTAACATGGTTAAGTAAAAGCATAAAAACATTTGTTGAAAAAGTACTAACACACATATTGCAGTGTTTCACACTCTTAAGGGAATTCAGACTTCAGAAGAAAAAAAAAATGTTTTTCAAAGCTGGGAATGACAAGGCTGTACTCTTGATTCTTTAAACAAAAAGCAAGTGTAACACTGTATTCATAATTCACAATCCAACTGCAGCTGTCCCACCAAAAACATCATCCTTCTTTCACCATCACCACAAGAGAAGGAAGATGTTTGGAACTTGCATGAACAGGAGTGCTGCTCAAAACTAGTGAGAGCTCCGAGGCATTTATTTCTGGATTTTTTTTTTCCAATTTGATTATTTTTAAAAAGACAACAAAAACAATAAAACAGAAACTACTTTACTACCATTTAAAAATGGTTTCTTGCAGTGCTTCACTGAAATATTCTTTTTGAAAAGCCTTTGCCACCCCCAGGAAATACTTTTCTTGTTCTCTTTGCCCAACGAGGCAGATGCCTTATGAAGGACATCAGGACTTTTCAGTGCAGCCACTCATTTACATATCAGTCCCTGAAATATTAATATGGGAGCTTTTCTGCTGATTTGCTCCCCAGTGGCACTATTAAAACGTGTTCATTAACACCACCTTCTCTGTCACAGTGAGGTGTTGTAGGCACAATGGTTTTTTTAATGTAGTCATCTGTTTCCTCTAAAGGAGTATCAACAGAAGACATTGATCTGTAATGTGATATAAGGGAATATATGAGGACACCAATACTTCTGATTTCTTTGCAAAAATGTTATTTCTAATATATAAGCTGTGGATATTGTCTCACACACTGGGATATGTTCCCATCTTACCAACATGAGGGAAAACTGAAAGCAGAAGCTCAATTTTGAGAAGGATCCTGAGAGCAGAAAGGAATAATGACCTGATGAGGGCTTCCCATCAGATGATTTAGACACCTAGTTTTTCTGCAAGTCATCCTTGTGTTTTTCTTGGGAATTTAGTTTTGAAAACCTTCACCAACTACATTTTTAGATTCTGATTCATCACCCATGAAAACTAAAGTCTTTCAGAGTATTGTTTTAGGGTTCATTAAATATTGAAGTTGGAATACAGGACCTTCCTTTTACAGGCAGTACCCGTTTGCTAAAAATAGGTGCTCAAGGGTTTATTTAAAACATTTAAAATTACTGTGAGATGTCAAAAAAATGGCACTTTATGAACTAGTGGTTTTCACACATGCCATTCTAAATAATAAAAAAGTGAAATATTTTGTTTATAATGATACAGACAATTCTTGTTGAAATTTGAGTTATGACCATCCCATTATATAACGTGGAAGTGTTTAACTCATGTGACCATAACAATAATGCAAAACAGAGTGAAGCAGTGTATACTGGAAGATAGAGAAGTATTACTCTGCATTTGGTTATAAAACCACTTTAAGAAGAAATAGAAAGTTGAATGTTGAAATCACTAGAATGATGCCAGTATATGATAAACCTGGACTCTACACAGCCAATTCACACTCCTTTTGAGTAGTTTTGGCCACCTAAATAATAATGCTCCAAATGTTTGCAGGAATCTACTCATGGACTAGAGCTTAAAGCAGTTCTGTTTCCATTGCCTCTGTGATCCTGAATGACATTCCTTCAGTTAGCAAATTAAAACAAACATGCTTCCCATGATGAATACAAGTTAAGCTATGTCTCAATGAGAATTTCTCATTTCTTCTTTATTTTTCCCCTCTTGTTGATTTCTCTAAATATATTGGGGGATGTTTGGAGTTCTTAGCACTTCTTTGCAGAAGCAGCCACACAAGACTAGGAAAAGGATAGCAAAGAAGTACATTAACTGTCAGGAACAGAATCACAGACAAAAGGAGGGAGGGCAAGACTTTTCCTCATCTTTGCCCAAATATAGTTCATTGCACAGAAAATATGATAGTTTCCATAATACTCAACTTTCCATGAACCAGCAGTAAAATTTTCCAAATGTGTGCTGTTATGATTATTTTAATTAGATCAATTTGTCAGAGAGGTGATGTCACTGACATCATTTTATGAAACTAAAAAAATATAAACCAGTTACTGTTTAAAAGTGACGGCCAGTGCATGACCTTGAGCATGGAGATAGGTTTATGTTGTTGATTTACTGTAACGAGTTCCTCCTGGGTTTGGTAATTAATATCTCCTGAGTTAAGTGCCTCATGTCATTGAACTAATAAATCTCATCCTGTGCAGAAAGAAGTTGAATTTCCTGAGGTGAGCGTGCCACTGAATTTATATGTACAAAAAGCAACACCTTTCTATTCCCTTTCAGGGAAGTAAATAATTCAGCAACATAGTCTGTCTTTACTATGGTTTCTGTGACAGCTATCTTTAGATTGCCAGAATGTTAAACTCCACGGGAACAAACCCTACATGTTATCATGGAAATACATTTTTTCTCTATCACTTAAATCCAAATGTAAAATGTTTTCCAGAAATTACAACCACTTGGATTCATAATCTAATTCTTGTATTAATCCAGTCTGTTTTCAAGCAGCCCTAGAAAATAAATTACTTGAAAACACTGACCATGGCTGTGCACACATAACCACTAAAAATTAGCAAGCAGTTTCTAAAGGGAAGCTGCTAATTCTGCCCTCCCCCTCCAGGTAACTTCCTGGCTGCAGAATTATATTGTTGCTATTGATTACCACATCAACAACATGGTAATTTTCAGGAGACCAAATGGCTCCTAAAAATAGCTTCCTGCTGCTCTCTATGAGAAGGACTAGGAAATCCTGCAGTAGTGTTTCTTGTGCTCCTGCTCCAGCCGGATGGGAATGAGACTGCTCTTTCCCAGAGGTGGCTTCCTGCCCTGCCCTTTCAGTAAATTTTTCAGTGAGCAGAAGCAGCAGTGCTTCATGTCATTGCTTTGCATAGCTCTGGGAAAGCATACTTGGCTGGAAGGTAAAGAAAAGCCTTCCAAAACCTTTTCATACCTTCCTTCTTTTCCTTCCTATGCAGTAATGGCATATGTGCCTCCAAATGTGCAGCAATGCTTATGTGACAACAGAAGCTGCTAATGGGTGGGAAGAGCCAGGGAGTTCTGCCTAGTTCCCTTAACCATTATCCAAACCACAAAGCTGCCCTATATGCAGGTACAAACACTTGCATGGGGCTCCTTGCTGCTGCCTTGTGTACCCCAGACTATTCCATCTACCACAACATGGTGTGCCAGAGAAGAAAAGTCCGTGTGTGGGAGCATCAGAAGGATTTCAAAGGTGTGTTTGCACACAGCGTTTCTATTAAATGTTATTATTTAATATCCTCCCTTTAAAAGTCAGCGTATTTTCCCTTTGCATTTTTGTCAAAAAGCTAGAACCCAAACAGAAGAAAATGAGCTTTTTTAATCTTAGGAAAACATTCAATCCCTTTTCATCAATCTGCTTAAAAAACATACTTATAAAATAGAAATTTGCCAACCAAGTTTTTTCATTCAAAAGCACTTGACTAGTTCTGCCTGCTATAAAATATTGAAAAGCAACAGGATTACCTTAAGTATGTTCAACTAAAATCAGGAAAAGCTGAAAGTCTTTTTCTGCTGGTGCTGAAATGCCCTTGATATATCTAAAAATATTTTAGACAATTTTCTGATCTAACTTGAAGGAGTCCTGTGTTTCATCTCATCTCACTAGCTAAAGAGGAGCAACCTTTCTGAGCTAAGTGACTATAACTTTATTAAGCTTGTCATCTGCAAGAAGAATGAACTCTCAGCAGGAAACTTTTGTGCTTCAGAGGATTCAGTTTCAATGATCTGAAACTAATCATAAGTTAAGTCAGCTGGGAAAGCTAATTATAATAAGGAAACAAAAAGAGTGATAATTGAAATGAGGTTAAAAATGCTTAATACGTTTATAATATCTCACATGGAGAGAAGACTACATACAGCATATAATAATTTGGCCTCATCTAGGAGGAGAGTAAAACCAAAAATGGATAAGATGAGCCTGAGGTGGTGAGAATAATTAATAGAAGTTATATGGAATCAGGAAAAGATAGGTAGAATAAAGAAGGAGCAGGCCAAAGCCAACAGCATATGCAAAACCAAGAAGGTTTCTCGGAGACAGGAGTGGGAGACCTAACACCACTGTGAGCAGCAGCTGGCAGAAAGGATAGGTCAGTAATGTGGAAAAACTATGTTCAACCAATGTTCTTGATCTGCATCTGAAGGAAGTCATTGAGTATTAGAGCTCCCAACAATAACAACCAAGGAAACAGTAATTTTAAGCATTTTAAAACTGAGCATGCCTGAATACCTTATATTGATAAGTCCTAAAAAATTAAGCTGAGAAGATGTGTCAACACCAATTATGAGGTTTAATACCTTTGAATAACAGAAAATTTCTGACTAAAAAAAACCCCAAAACACTGTTAACATTGTTAAAGTATTTGTAGTTCAATCATGCTGGTATATACCCAGACAAATAATAAAGAGGTGATGTAGCAATGTACAGATACAGACCTAAGGAAAGGAAAAAAATCAAATTAGCTTTGATTAAAGGAAAAAAATTCTCAAAAAAATATTAATGTTTTGTTTGGTTGGGGTTTCTTGCTGAGACTCTAAGGCTTAACAGAGTGCTTCATTGTTGTTAATTTAATATGGTTAACGTCTTCTTAATGTTGTTCAGAAAGGTTTTGACTTTGTTCTATGTGGTGTTTTCACTAAAATGTAAAGATGACGAAAGTTAACATCCCATACTTTTGAAGGATTACAAAGTAGTTAACTGAATTGGTGTTAGAGTAATTCTAAACAGCTTTTGCCATCATTGAACAGCTGTGTTTCTAATAAGGACCCTCGGGGATCATTTATATTGAACATCTTTTCCCATCGACCTTGCAGCAACTGCAAAATGTAAAAAGGAAAAGGCCAGGAGCTGAATCCAGCTGAATCCAGACTTATTCCCCCTGCCCTAAAGCATGAACCCACAGTCAAGCTTTAATGAGCCAAAAGGGAGTCATGACTATTAGGACTATAAGTATGGAGCTCAAATTTTAATTAGTTTATCATGACTAAAATCAGATAAAGAAACGAGATTATATGTCATTATTGCTTTGATCAAAATTTTTAGAACTTCAGTTCATCCAGTGCAATTTCCATGTTAGACCAGCTTCTGCTTACCTCTGCCTCTTATGTGTTCTGGGCACCATGTGTAAACAAGAGGAGCTTCTACAAAGAAATAAACCTTTAAATATATATATCAGAAATGGGCATGATTTTCAATTTTTGCACTTTTTAGTGATGTTTCTTCTTTCTCAGCAAGATTTACTGCTGGCCACACCTTAGAGAATACTTCTCCAGTCCAACAGTTGTTCCTGCCGGTCAAAAGCTGAAGAAGGGAGACTTCAAATTCTCTCCTGAACCTAACCTAACGCCTATAGTAAAAAAGGAGGAAAATTAAAAAAAACCCAAACCTCAAAACAACAACAACAACAAAAAAGCCAAAACAAAAAAAAAACCAACCAACCAAGAAACGCAAAACCAAAATAAAAAAACTTCAAGCCTGCTTGTGATTTCTGGTAGCCATTGAAAAAACCAAACAACATGGATATGGAAAATGTCTCATTTTGCATGCATTAGGCAGGATACTTCTATTAAATTGAGAATCCTCAAAATGTCACTATGGCTCATGGATACTAACAAAAGCAGAAGAATAACAAAAGCAGAATGAATAACAAAAGAAGAATGATTCAAAATAACACAGAGCTGTTAATCAGTTTTGTCTCAAAAAGCAAGCAGTGGGCTGTGAACTTACCAGAAAAATCTAGATTACTTTATTCTGTCTCTTAAATCTATCTGCTTCCTTTGTGAATGTCATTTCTTTTTCTGTTCTAGCCTTTGGCCTACAGCCATCTGCAGGGGGTACACGGATGCTATTAGACAGCTCAGCAGGAATTGGTCACACCTTCTCTGGGGGCATTTCCTGCAAAATATCAATTTGTTCCACCAACGAAGTGGTTCATTTCTCGCGGTGTCCTGTTTTACCTTGTTTTGTCTTTCTCCATTGTCATTTATTTCCTGATGGATTTAGAGGTTTCAGAAATTCACTGACACTCAATAAGGTGTAATAGATCATATATATTTGCTAGCAGAGTTTGCATCAACACTGTGTCTCCAGGTGTATTTCATATATTTTCTCCTTCCATCTGAGAATGGAATATTGAAGAGAGATTGTTATGCTTCTGGGAAGTTGAGTATGTCTTCTTTCTCAAGCAATACTTTATTCAGGTGCACTGCATACATATTATTTATTTAGCAGTCATCCATAATTCCATGTGAGACAGGTGAGGTGTTAGATAAATAGGCCAGTCATAAAAGTAAACAGCTGAGATTTTCTTTTCTCCCATTTGCTGTCAGTAATAACAAATTTACAACAACAACATTCACTCTGTGCTGTGCAACATATTAATTTGGAACATTTTAACCCTGAGTACTGTCATACTCCCCTCTGTTCCCATTCTTCAATAAAAACAAGTTCATAAAAGCCCTGGCCCAGATCCAGAGCACCTCAGCTCCAGTTTGGAGGATGTCTCATTTTTAGGTGCCTGTGTTTGGGAAGAGGACTGAAGGAGTTTTTCTAAACTAAATTTCCCATTGCCTTTTGAAGTGGAAAGATGTGAGTACTTATAAAGGACTCTGGGAAGTTCAGTCTGCTTGTGGAGCCTGCTGGTACTCTACTTCTTTGTAAAGTATCCCATCAGTACAGGAAAAAATAACCAGTAGGAGTAACCCTGTGCTTTTGTATTCTGAAGCTGTTTCTCCTCGTTTTTATACAATGCTAAAAAACAGAGAATGCAGGGAATACAATTTCACTGCCTAAACACTTCTGCTGAAAGGGTGGTGTGAAAGATTGCTCCTGTCCAGGCAAGAGAAGAGGCCTAACTGTTGCTTATCAATTTTAATTTAGCCTTTCCAGAAATCATCCTTTCCAAGAGCTCTGGCGCTAAACCAAAGCTCTAAAATGAGACAAATAAATAATTGCATTTCATCTAATAGGCTAGAACAGAATTCCCTTTGAAACCAGAATTGGATGGTACACTGTATTTTGCATACTTTATATGAATAATTACTGCCATCTTCTAAATTATACAGATTTTATCTCTTCAACCTCTGCTTTGTGTATAGAAATACTTAATGCACAAATCATAATTATCTGCCATGTGACAAAAATAAAGTTTTTTAAATAATTCATCCAGAGTTGATGTCAAAAGGTGAAATATAAAATACAGAAAAAAATAACCTCAAGTAAACATGGGAAAAGATATAGATATTAAAGATTAAATATGTAAGTTATTCTCAGAGTAAACCAGCCATTGCCCCTGAAAAATGCAAACATATCCTCAGGTTATTTATAAATCATACCACCCCAGAAGGCTCTAGAGATTTTCATGACTGTTAGAGATTAGTCAGTATAATCAAGATTTTCAGCAGGGTCTGTGATTCTCACAGAAGACCAGCCATACCAGCTCAATGGGTATTTAGTAGTTCTGGCTGGATTTCTCTTCTAGGAGCTTCTGCCTTTTCAAACTTGCATCTCTTTTAACAACCACGGCATCCTTTAAGAGAGGTCCCCTTGCTTGCAAGGAACCTGCCCATTCTTCTGAGGACTGCCACCAAAATTGTGACTCTCTTTATCCATTTTCAAGCAAACAACTATTTTCTCAGAAGTCATGCATCCATGTATGGCAATGCAAATTCAGCTACAATTTTTTTCCTGTTATTTATGTACTTATTTATCACTTTAACGTGTTTCTGTATTGTCTTTTTTTTAAGTCAAAGTGTTCATCTGTCATCAGTGTGACCTCAGTGAAGGGACTTTTAGAGTCCAGTTATGCCTGACTATCCAGTAACTGCTGTTAGCTGGAGATATTCTGGTGCAGTAAATGAACATTTTCTTATAAGGAAATTTTTAAAGATGCCTCAAATTTATTAAAATAAGAGAAGTAACAGCATTACCTATGAAACCAGCAAGGAATTTAACTAGTAGAAATCTATATGAAGGAGAAATTAAACACATGAAGGGTCCTGGAAGCTTAACAGCTGGTTCTATAATAAAGTCATATTGTCCAATTTGAGAAAGGTCAATCCTGTATATAGCAGTGAAAGGGGGGGTCTCAAGAGAAAGCCAGTGTCATCCAAACACAGTCCTTGATCCATCCCTCTATCTGTATTTTGCAATAAATCTTCCTATACACGCTGCTGGGTATTGAACTAAATGTCAGTTGGGACACATTAGGACTTTAGGTACTTAAAGTTTGATAAGGAAGAACTCCCTAGTAGGTTATTATATTTAAATTCAAAGAATTATGCAGGAGCTACATCCAAACCAGACTCTCTTTTGGAGAGGTCTTACTTTAATTGATTTTGTCCAAAATTCTGCTCCTGAAAACTTCAGTTCATTCTTGAAGAGTTTAAGAATCCTTTAAGCACTCTTTGAGCAGGTTCCGGGCTGCCTGAGTGGATTATTCCTCCTGGCAGAGGTCAGTGCCACACCTGCTGCTCATATTCCATCCTGGTAACAGCCAGTTCAGTCACAGTTTGAGGAAGCCAGGTTCCTTGTCCTCCTTTGCCTGAGAATTTTTAAACCTACATCACAAGGAAGATCCCTGACCCTCTGCTCCACCTAACTGAGAGCTGGGAGTTGAATAACATCTGTGCCCCTTCTAATCAGAGTGCAAAAGGAAACACATTTCCTGTGCCTGGTTTTTAGGTCATTCTCCTGGGTGGGAGGGGGCCTCAGCTGTGGTGTCTGCTCCAAGGACTGCCTATGCACGGCAGCTTGGAGTGGTGCATGTGAAATATATAAACAGACTGTGGAAGAATATCTCCAGCCTGTCTTTGCCTGTCCCCAGGGAGTACTCTGACTGCATAATCATGCAAACAAGTAAACTCTTTCCAGGATTTTCATGCTTTCATGCACATCACAGCAGGTACCATGGGTAATGTCCCCAAGGAGCCAGGTGGGTTAGCAAAGCAGACTAAACAAACCTCTGATGGATATACCTGACCCCTATTCTCCCACGCTGCTGAAAAAGATGAGCAGAATTATTTTATTGCAAGGACAGAAATGATACTAAAATTACTATAGCCATGTTAATTTAAAATAAATATTTTAAAAAATATGACTCGTACTCATGTTTGAAGGAACACAGTATGGACCTGTGGAAAGGAGTGAGAAAGGGTTGGGCTGCTGCAGAGTTGCCCTTGTGCCACAGCAGTCCTAAGGAGCGGGTCAATCTGGAGACATCCTGAACTCCCTTCCTCTTTTTCACTAGCTCTGAACAGCAGCTTAAAGGCCCCATGACCTGGCAGAGAAGCCTGCTTTCCAGAGAAGGATCCTGGGGCAACAAAACTGCATGGGACTCAGAAGTCATCCTACAAGCCAACATCACAAGCAGCTGAACTCACGGCTCCAACATCACTCATGTGGGATCCATGTAGCAGGCTGGATTACATCTCTGCTCTGAAGAACACTTTTCCAAAGTGGTTCAGACATGGAATTTGACCATTTTTCACCTACAGAGATAGGTGTTTTTAATGCAAATAATTTCTGATCTTATGGTTGGATGTCCCGTAAGAATCTGTCATTTTTTATAACCAAATGTAACGTCATTTGCTCTTTGTGTCTAAGAAATAGAAGCTATTCTGACTGCAAAGGGACAGTATAGCTGCTCTCAAAAAATAATTTAAAACTGTATGTGAAAATAATGTGAAAATACTAGTTTGATTCATGGTGCTAGAATCTGTAATTTATTATGACATGTGTGAAATTAAAGGATCCCTATATATAAATAATATACTGTCATTGTTTTTAAAACTGATCAAGGTGAAAGAAGAATTAAATAGTATATCATGTACATGTGTCACTGACAAAAGTGCTGCAAAATGCAAATCAGCTACTATGTTTGCATTATGTAAGGTCATAAATTTTTCATTTATTTCAGTAACTTCAATTATGCAGTACTTGATGAATGCCTGTAAGCAGAAGTTACTACCAATCAGAACAAAACCAAAAACTTTTAAAGAAATCATAGCTCTGAGCTTCCCAGTAGGGTTCAAAAGCAACAGACTTAGTACAACAAACAAGGATAAAAGTACAGGTCTTTCCATAGCATTATTAAGCTGATATCTAAAATACAGATTTTAGGAAGTGGCAGCTGTGGAGTCTGTGCATGTATGAGAGACAGATGGAGATGATCAGCTGTAACGTCTCCAAAGGGGCTTTTGTGGTGCCTCAGACCAGTGAATCATGAAATGAGAAATGTTTGTGTGACAGAGCCCAGGAGCTCCGTACGAGCACCATCAAGTGAGAATTCTGCAGCCTGACACAGAGTAGGAGACATTCACTTGACTGATATTTTTTTAAAAGATAGTTCCAAAGAGCTTGGTATTTTCACATTTCACAATTTTCTGAGAAAAACTGTGTCCAGTTTCAGTTACTGCAGAGGTAATATCAAATGCAAGTCAAAAGACTGAACTGTTATGACATTAATTATAAACATTTTTACATTTGACTTTGAGCTGTAAAAAGAAACCATATAATAGGCTCAAAGTAAAAAAAAAAAGATATGACTTATAGGCTAAAACCCATCGTGATTATACCTGCTATTTTATGAACCGAACTGGGCCTGAAAGTTGCACCTTGCTTTGGTCTTTAAAATATTTTCTGTATTTTTATTTTACATATACAGTGTGACTGAAGCATTTAATCTCTCTTAAGGTCTTCAGCTTCCTCCTCTACTCAGCAAGCACCTTCCTGATCTGGTCCAGGTAGTGCCCACAAACACTTCAGTTTCAGTGCAACTCTTCTAACTCTTACATTATTTTTGTTCTCAAAGCAGGTCAGACCAATTTATGGTGGCTAAATGTGGGAAACATAGTAAAGATAAGAAGACTTTTAAGAAGTTGTGGAAGTAGGCCTCAGAAACAGAGAGAGTAGGGAACTTAGAGCTGTAAAGTTTGAAAGTAGAAAAGTTACAATAGTGTAGTAAGTAAGGACTTGGGGCAGAGATGCTCTGGTGAGCCATCAGTGGCTGCAGTCTTTTGCCATGAGAATGATAATGATGATTATTTCCTGCTCATACCTGAGGCCACCTGGCACTTCTTTTATCTGCTTCCTAACACAATATGTACCTTGGTTTTTCTTCAATGGTTTGTTATGCCACATTATACCTGCATTTACTATTTATGGGTTTTTTATCATGTACTGACTGCCTGGTTCTGGCTGTCAGCTTTGAAAATGCTTTTGCCAGTGTCATCCTATGCCCCTTCAGCTACCATCCCATCCCATCCCATCCCATCCCATCCCATCCCATCCCATCCCATCCCATCCCATCCCATCCCATCCCACACCTGTCTGCTCTTGCACACAGCATCCTGAGTTTCAGTCTTCCCATTTGCATCAACACACATGGGAGAGGCTCTACTAAAGTCACTGCTTTCTGTCTTAAAAATTTCAGCCTTTAAGTTACCCTGAGCTTCCTTGAAGGAAACTCAAGGTATTTGAATTTCAAGAATTTCAAGAAGTTCAGCATTTGCAGCAAAACTTGATATAAATTTATTTATGTGTTTGAGTTCCATTTTAACAGGTGAGCGGATTGCTTATTTTATGGAACTGACATTTTGTAGACCCTGGAAATATTTCCTAACTTCTAATTTCTAACTTTGATTTTCAGAAGCATAATTGAGGGATTCTCTATGCAGGGGAAAAAAGACACAAATTAACCTGTGCAAAAATCCCATCAGCACCATCTTCCTGATCATTCAGCAGTTTAACTTACACACTACAATTGGATGTCCTTCCTTGAACCCTCTGAAGGTGAAAGTCACTGTCTTGGCTATTTGAAACCTAATTAATCAGATGAGTTTTGGGCAGTTGCCAGTCAGTTGATTTTGTGAATTTGGTTTAGATATTTTTCCTGTGAATTTGCCAAACAATTCAACTATTTCAGAGCTCTGATTCCTTAGTGCCTCAAGGACAAATCACAGGCACAGGTAAAATTCCTCTCCTCTCACTGCTTACATAGCACTTTTGCTTAGAGAAAAGATTCTGTGAGCACTCATAATTTCATTTCAGCGTAACACCATTTTTTTCATTTCACTTTCACTGGAAGCATGATATCACCAGCTATTTTATGGGTGTTCAAGGCTGGTCTTTTTCCCTAAAAGAAATGTATTGTCATTTCTTCATATGATATAACCCCATCATTCTTGTTATGCTAATGGATGTTTCAAAGAATATATATTACTAACCCCTTCTTTTTCTCTGTCAGTTAACATTCTTTAAGTTCCATTTCTTGAATTCCCCAAACTATTTTTCTTCCATCGTCTCATTTGGAGACTCCATTTGCCTGCTCATTACTCTTCATACAATATCATGGCTATTTTTTTCCCAAACTACCCTTAACAAGAAAAGACAAAGTTAAAGTCGATATAATAAAAGGTTGTGCTGAACACCAACTGCTGCATGAAAAAATCCTTTTGGGGTAAATAAAAAAAATCAACAGCTTACATCATGCTTCTTGTATTATCATATTTGGAACCTGTCAGCCTGCATTTTTGTGCAAACATCTTTGAAAATCTTCTGCTTCTGTCATGGTGTTCTAAAGATAGATGCCTTAGTAACAAAACCTTATTTGATTAAATAATTAAATTCTTGTCAGCCATAATTAAACTCTAGCTCTTAACAGAACTCTATTTCTGCCTGAATTTCTTAGGTCACATAAACTACTCTTGCTTCTAAAACATGCAGCAACTCTTCATCTAATTTAGTCTTGTGTTTTTTCACCTTGCTGTGCTAAACCAATTCATCATAGTCAATGGGGGCCACGATGCCAAGCATCTTGTTCCTGTATAATTTTGGGACCCTTTCCCTACTGCCACAGAAATCTCACAGAACAAGAGAACCAGTTCAACTGGTTGAAGTGGTTTTTAGCAGCTTTTAGCAGCATTTAGCAGCATTGTCCAAGAGGGAAGGTAAGTTTCCCCTCCCAATGCTATGCCACATTTGGTTCCTTCCTTTACAGTATTTTTCACACCAATCTTTTACAGTGACCTCTCATCAGATTCTGAGATCAACAAAAGAGGAAAATTTTGAAAAACATTTTGCTTATGATAATGCAGAATACCAGCTCAAGTCACAGAACTTGTATAAAAGAATGGAAAACCAGTGTGATCTATACTTCAGTTCAGTTCAGCCCACAGAAGTTGTGGACACCCCATCCCTGGAAGTGTTCAAGGCACAGCTGGTGTCCCTGCAGGTTGCTGGAACTTGATAATCATTAAGATCTCTTCCAACCCAAACCATTCTATGATATGTTTAAATGAAATGTCTTCATGTTCATACACGTAACAGATTGCTCTCAGCTTGAATCAAACCTCCCTTACAGGTTACTGCTTTCAGACTGTTCAATAGCATCAGACATAGATATAGATCAGAAAAAAAATTAAAACAATTTTAAAAAAACTATAAAAAATATAATATGAAGGAAATACTAAATCTTCATCTACCATTTGAAAAATACCAATTTTTTCCTCATAGACATTACCTTTTTGGAATTTAATTTCTGAAAATACTGAAGATCTCCAAAATGAAAACAAGGTCCAGTTTCATCTTAGTCTGGAAATTGCTCAGCTCCAAAATCATGCCAAAAGCAGTCATTGGTCACTGAAAATTAACTGTCTGTGATTAAAACCTTTCTCTTGATAAATTAAGATTGTACAGCCTGTACAAAACTAATATATTTAATCCACTTGTGTCTCAAAAAAAAAAAAATCGCAAAATAGAAAGTGGGTTTACTTTATTTATTTGGGCTGACTTCAGGTCTCAAAGGAAGGCTTTGGAGACTTTCAATACCACACAACATCAAAACAAAACAACGTTATTCATGATTGCATTGCCTTTTTTTTTTAAAAAAAGTAACACACCATTGTCTTACTTCATCAGATTTCTTCTGTTCATCCTTTTCTATATAAAATGGAATGAACTTTAAAAAGTTGAAAAGAAAAGCTTTTGCACAAGCTACACTGTTTATTTCTGCCCATTGGCCTGATAAGCTATTTCAAGATAGTCTTCCAATCAGTTTTAAAAGAAGTCAAATGGGATAAGTGCAGTCATGGATCATATCCAGATAAAAATAAATACACAGAGGCTAGCATCCCTATCTGACCACATTTTATCAGCTTGAACAGCAAAGAGGTTTTGGATGTAAAGGCACCTTGATAAAGGTGAGTGATCAATTCAGACTTTATAAAACAGGACTCTATTCAAAACATGACACTCTCAGTACAACAACCCAAACCAATGCTCCAACAAAACAGTTTCTATAATACATCTTATTTGGGGAAAAAAAAAAAGATTGCTTGAGATTTTCAACATCGCAAGAAATATTGGCTCATCCTTCAGTGGATGGAATAGATGGAATATAATACAGATGGAATATAAAATTGGGAAGCCAAAGCAGAAAGAATCCTGTAGTTAAAGCACAGATGGATAGAGATAACAAAATGCAGTTCCCTCAACTATGAAACCACTCTTTTGTTGATTGGAAGTGTTACAGTTATGGTGAATCATGACTCAATCCTGGGAAGCAAGCTGAGCAGGAATGAGTTTAAAGTTGGATTTCAAACTCTCCTGTAGCTAAAAAAGCACACAGTGCAAGGCTTCACACTTCTCCTACTGCATATTATTTTGACTGTGTTGTGAGCCTGTAGGCCAGGATCATTTGCCTCTTCTAGATGTCTGTTTATCTTCAAGAACAACTGGCAGCTTTTTTTACAGGGTGCTGTCCTGAGCTTATCAGCAAACACAACAAATGACCGTGATAGCATGACCACATTATTTACAGGCACTATTTCTTCTTCCTCTCCCAGAAACTTAAAAAACCATTGTGGTTATTACTTATGAATATTGCATGAATACTGCACTAGAAATACAGTTCATGCTGCTGAATACCTCCCGTATGTAACAAAAAAATTTAAAGCCCATTATGCTTAGACTTTCAGTCCAGATGGCACAGATTAAATCACATGCTCTTTTATGGCACATTAGTCATGAGGCAGTGACATGCAGAATATATGGTGAATCCTAATCTTTAGGGGTAAGAAATGGCCATCAAAAAGACAACTAAAAACTGGGGCAAATTCCCATAAGCTGAAGTGATGGGCTTTTCTTAAAGTTTAACTTCCATTAAAATAATTGATTTCTGTACAGTGTGTTTTTCTGGTTGTCATTTCTCTAATCTGAGCATGAATGCTGACCCATCCATTTGGAAGAAAAGTAGAAATTATTGCTGAATTCAATAAGTAGTTGTCATCATGTGCAGGGTAGCTAGGATTGGAGTTTTGCTGAGCTCCTCTTGCAGACCCTAATCTCACTGCTGTGACTCCAAGAGCTCCAAAGGGCAGGTCAGTGATTCAGACAAGCTCCTACCCACCATGTGCTAGACTTAGGATGAAAAAATCCTGACACTGGAACAGTGTGGAGCAGCTGGTGTGTTTCAAGAGTTTCAGAAGAATTTGATTAGCTGGACTAAAGCATTTACTTTTAGGAACGAAAACTGGCACTTTGATTCATGTGTGCAGGTTTGGGAGGACTTTAATTATGTTTAATTAGATCAACAAAACAAGATTTAGTCACGAACTACTGCATAACATTTATTTTTTTGGTATTTTGGATATTTTGGCTTCATCACTCTTTGTTCCTCCTCTCTTCCACTCCTTATAAATGTTGAATGATTCTCCATTCATTTTGCTAAAATGAAGCTGTGCTGTTTGTTTTCTACTCTGTCTGTTCTGAATATATTGAAACACAAAACCTGCAGGAGGAGATGTCATTTGTAAAGAGAAAATTCTTACAGAGGATGGAAGAAAAAAAACCATTATGTTATCTTTATTTTGTCATCCCCATTAACTTTTTATCTTTGTTTTCTCTTCCTTTCTTATGGAAATACACAAAAAACTTTTGTAAATAGCTTCAGGACACTATTCATCCCTGGGCTAGACCAGGGGTTAATCAGGAGATAGAGAAAGTTTTGAAGGATGTCAGAGGGCAGAACCAAAACAGAAATCAGTTGGAAGGAGAGAGATTAATGTTTCTTTCAGAAACATAGTCTGGATCATGCTGGAGAAGAACCTGGTAGACATGGATATTTTTTAATGAAAAAGCATGCCTTTTTCAAAAGCTAATATTATGATGAGGCTCTGGAAAATGTTTTCAAGGAAGTAGTGGATGCCCCATCCCTGGAAGTGTTTAAGGCCAGGTGGGATGAAGCTCTGAGCAACTTGGTCTAGTGGAGGGTGTCCCTGTCCTTGACAGGGAGTTTGGAACTATGTGATCTTTAAGGTCCCTTCCAATCCAGGCTGTTCTATGTCATGATTCTATGATATATTTCAAAACTGATGCATGAGTCCAGTCTCATGGGATGATTTGTCAGGTACTGCCCTGGGAGTGTTTGCAGAAGGTTGTGAAGAGTTCAGATGTACTTCCTCAGTGCCACATAATTTTTCTGTTCCTTAGGAAAAACTGTGTTCTAGAAGGGAAATTTCCAGACAAGACACCCAAATTTACAGAAGAGGAAAATGGTGCATAAAGGTGCTTTGGAGCAACAGGGTGTGACTCCACTGCAGGACTACAAGGACCCAATAATGTAGGACTTCTGTCTGAGCATTAAAAGGATGGGCTGCACCCAGACCTGGGTGAGATGAATGCCTGATCATAGGTTACTCACTGCTCAAACCAGAGAGATCTATCAGACAGACAGCTGTCCATCTGTCCGGGAATAGCACTGAACAATTCACTGCAGCAGTGCCAAAGCTGTTTGGAAATCATCTCCTCAAGCAAAGTTTAGGGATAGCTGCACATATTGCCATGTTGGTGGATATCATCAGGAGCTAAGGAGCTTATAAAAGCAGAGAAACCCTCCTGCCACTCCTCTTCAACAGGCTGTTGGGCAGATATAAAAGCAGAGGAGATGCTTTGCAAAGCCAGAGTAGGCATGAATTCTCTTTTCTGACCAAGTGAGCCACCCTGTGGTATAAAGCTCTACTATGTATTGTCATTGAAATTATTATTTTCTCATTGAAATGAAATTATCTTATGAACAGTTCTGGGACAAGAGGAGCTTAGAATGAAATAAATGTATTTGCCTGCAAGTTTTATGCAGCAGAAAAAGGCACTTGCAATTTCTTATATATATATATATATATATATATATATTTCTCACAGAGCACAGCTCTACAGCTATTCCCAAGATATCAACTTGGTGTAACTTTAAGTGTTATATTATCAAAATATGAGAAAGAAAAGACATAAGTCTCATGTAGACAGAAGCTACATTCTATTTTTGGTGCTATAGTGAGGTAAATCAGAAGTCAGCCCAGTGAAGAAAATTGCTCTCAGATACACTCATATTAACCTGAAAACAGAGCACAGCCCTTGAAATGCAGTTATATAATGTCTGGAGAACAGATTCTGGTGGAATAAATGATCTCTGAAATGCTACCAGATAATTAAGCTGAAGTCAAAGCCCAAACCCAAAGCCCATTGCTGCATATTAATTCAGTAAAAGAGATTATTCATGCTTTGGATGTTACCTTTTCATTTGGGAAAAGAAGGTATGTCCTTAAGGAAGTTTTGACTGGATTTCACTTGCTTATTTTAAATTGAAAATCCTCAAGAGGAGCCAAGAGAACTTGATAGCTGATAAACATCTGAGACCAAGGGGGAAACATCACAACGTATCATCAATATTTTTAGTTCCCCATGAATGATTTACATTCCCCTGCATTATCAGATATCTTCAAAAGAACATATCAAAACTGGAGAGCAGTGCACTTGGATCATGTAAAGTTAAATTTGCTGCAAAAAGCCCTATGAATTCAAAGCTCTGAGATCAAGTTGTGATTTCTGATGTTGGGCACACACTTGCAGTCTGGCTTTGAAAAGTTTCAGTGGGTCTGGGGAATTTTAAGGCTCTGTGATGGCATGCCTACAGGCAAGTCCCCACTGAGCTCTGGTGCACAGCATTAAAACAGAGCACAGGTCTCTGGGAGTGACTGGCACAAATATCTCTTTTTTTCTGCTGCCTAAACACCGGGGAGCTGAGCCTCTGCCATCAGGGGACTGGCACACCATCCCAGCTCAAGAAGAGATGGCTAGCACTCAACTCTCCCAAAGAAGCTGGGACCACTGGTTTTCAGGTCAGCCTGGGCAATCCCTCTTAGTGTTCATTGTTAACAACAGTAATAGGGGTTTTATCTCCTACTTTTTTTTTTCTTTTTTTTGGTAACTTTCCATATCAGCACAAGCTAAGAATACTGAATGGCAAAATCCTACCTTTGTACAGCCAAAGCTATTCTTAGCTGTTTCTGAGAGGATAACTGAAATTCAATAATATGCCCAAAATCACAGAGTACATTGCAGAAATTGACTCCAAAGATCTTAGTAAACAGCTGATGACTTGCCCTTGACATGTTCTTACCTATTGCAGTGCAGACTGAATCAAGGCTATTTTCACCAGGGGATCATCATTCCTCATTATAGTTACTGCAAAGTAGTGGGTTTGACTCTATCAGAGGATATATAAATAGACCAGGAATGCATAGTGACGAAGGCATGAGCATGCCACGTTTTACAGAATCCATGCAGAAAGAGCACCTGATTAGAGAAGTGTTTTAAGATAGCTTAATATTTAAGAATTTTTATTTGTGTTTTCCTTTTAGCTGGTCTTGATTCAGCTGCTGAAGTGCTGCAGGTAACCTCCAATCATTGGGCATTTAATTTAAAAATAAAACCCATCATCATCGCTTCTGTCCTACAGTGAGCTCAGAGATCTTCTGCTTCAATAGATGGCCAGTCAAGGGTGAGCAAGCACTCTCAGACCAGAACTGGAAGTAAGACTTTTCCGTCTGCCAGGTACATGGGGTCCATGGAATATTTTCTATATATGCACATTTCCATGTGTGTGTGTAAAATCTACAAAGCAAAGAGTATAATCCAGTATAATCCTCATCCTCCCTTCATTGTTGCAGGACTTCAGTGAATTACTGCTAAAAATGGAAGGAGAACATGCAATCATCTGTGAACAAACAAACTATTTTTTAAGAATGCAGTGAAAAATAGTTTTAATATTCAGCACAGCTTCATGAATTGAAGACACTTTTCTACTCAGTTCCTACCAAGCTGGAACATTTTTTCTTTGTAGCTAAATGAAATCCTTCATTCTCTTTAGAAAGCTGTTGCATGGAATGACATGATAACATCAGCATGAGGTACACTGGCTTTTGTTATAATATGGCTGTCATACACAAAGGTCTCAGTTACAGTGGCATTTAACAAGATAAATTTACTCTCTATAGAAAGAATTTTGGCTAAATCATATCCAGCAAGGAAGAACTCACAACTGATGTCCCTTTTAATTAAAAGACAAAATGTTCTTAGATCAGGCTGGTCTTAATGTAGCTGTGTCATTAGAGAAAAATAGTCTGGCTATTATTTAGGTGACTCATCAAAATGTTTTCTTACTATTTACTTCTGTTTCAGGAATTTTTAAGGAAAATATATTTTCAGAACATTCAATAAATTTGATTAATAGATCTGAGAATTTTTCTCTGATGCTTATCTTTTCTTATAGCCACTGACACAGCAGTAGACAGTTCTGCAGCCCCCTTCACCACTAGGCTTAACCTTCACTGGAGTAACCAGAGAAAGTGGCACCAGGACTAGGACTGGAGATGTGGATCATCACCAAAGACTCAATTTTTTTCCTCATTTTGGTGACTATCAGTAAAAAGTAGTAACTAGCCCATGTCTACAGCATTTAGGTGATGCAAATCCATGAGTACAGGCATTTGTCCTGAACACACTAGTATGACCACTGAGTTAAGGAAACAAGTGAAAGAGACTATTTAGATTAGTGTCATTCGTGAATATTTTTAAACAAATTATGATTTTTTTATTTTATTTCAGGATTTGGTTAATTTCTCATGATGCTATTTAAGACTGATGCACCTTCTAAACAGGTTTCTCATTACACATTACATGGACTTGACAAAAGATCTCACCACTTTTGGAAAAGAGAGTAGTTTGTCTCCTTGACATTCCAGAGCTGCAGCCAGGCAGAAAACTCTGAACCTTGCTGTAAGCCCAAGAACTTCCTTTGTGTTTTTGTGAATGCAAGTGAGCAAATCTATTATATGCCTTTTTTAAACTGCAATCCTCTCCAGAGTTTGGCATTTGCTCCAGCTAGAACTTGTCATCATGTTCCATCAGGTACTTTCTGCTCCTGTAAAAATGTCCCCAAATGTTCACTCATCTTTAATTACAATAAATTGATCTCATACTTAATTGGTTTTACAAACTAAGATAGCTCTCTGAAAAATGAACTACCATCCAGAAAGACAATGTCAAAAATAAGCCAATAACTTTCCAAGTTGTGGCTCTCAACTGTTTTGTTAAGGGCATAAATTCTTAGTGTAGAAAGGGAGAAAATTGTGTTTTAAAAAAAAATTATGTTTCTATAATGCAATTGGAAAAGCAAATAGAATTTTTACATCAGTAAGTTAAGGCTAAGATTTTCTAACATAGCAGGTTTGGTCTGGTGTTTCTTGATGGTGGCTACAGAATTGTGTTTCAGAAACAGAACATGATGTTCTTCTAGCCCCTTTATTTTACCAGATTCTGACTGGGCAAACAATAATCCCTGTCAGCTGTAAAGTAAGAAAGCAATATGGTGTTTCCAGTTGAATGATTCAATACTCTGCAGGGTGGAGACCACAGTAATGTCACACATTAACACATACAGGGAACTAGACGACAGTAATTTGTTTCACTTTTTTACCAAGGACAGTTTGGGACAGTTAGATTTATGAAGCCATAATAAAATATTGACCATGTCAGTGGTAGAATTACATTCATTTCACTTTCTTGCTCTTTCTCCCTCACTTATTTTTAGTGCTGTTCAAAGTACCCACCTATGTATCTGCACAGGGATGTAAAATAAATATATTGACTTAAATGAATGATGTAATTTATTTTAAATTACATCATTTATTTTAAATGTAATTTATAATACTTTCATAATTTCAAATGATAATAACATGTTTCATCAGAGATTTTACTCAAGTAAAGAATAAATAACAGAGTTCTTATATTTTCCCTCTCCTTCATGAAATCTTCAGTAGCTTACTTCAAAAAGCCCAACTTTGGCACGCTGTGGGATATTCTTACTATTGTAGCCCTGCTCCTCCCTGAATTCCCTGCCCGTCTGTTTTGCTTCCTTGAGTGTTGCAATGCCCACCCACTGCAGGTGAGAATTTGCTGTATTCTGGCTGAAGAGCATTGATGCTAGACAAGCAGAGCAATGGTGGTGTCCTTTCTGCAGGAATGTGCTCATCCTGGCACTTCTGTCAGCACAGAAATGGCAGTCCTGACTTCCTTATTTCAGAGCTGCAGACACTTTCAATTGTCTTCCATAAGGGAGGGGAAAACAGCAGCTGTGCCCACCAGGGATGAAGTGTGTATCCCAGGGTGGAACAGCTGTTCCCTGACTATGCCTGCTTTCTGTGGCATTAACCTGTGATGGCAGATCTACCCCACGTGGATATACACCCACAGGGGTTGATATTCACGTGGGGTTTATATTTATATATTTAATAAGTGCTCCATCTTGCTGAGCTTGCTGTCTGACCAGGAGCTCTCCTTCAGATGGAGGGAAAGCAAGAGTGCCCAGCCTGATCGAAGGGAAGGGATGCCTTTGGCCCATAGCTGTGCTACTGTACATGCCACCTCCACCTGAGGAGGGTGAAGAAATTGTCTCTGCTTTTCACCTGGGGCTCAGTCTTGTGTGCCCCTTTATTCATGTTCCTGAGCTCTCCCACAGCCTGGGACATCAGCTGGCTGCAGAGCTGGGCTAGCACAGCTACCATCATCTTCCCTCCTGGCTGTTGCCAGATTTGGAGGTGATGAAGGTCACTCTTTTAGCTATGGGGTGCACCTACTGGAAGAAAGTTCAGATGCACATGACTATCTGAGCCTGACATTAGAGGTACAAAAGCAGGTATTTTTTACCTGATGGGATCTCATGACACTTCTGTAGCATGGCAGGGAAATCCATCTTCCTCAATCCAAACCATTACCAGTGCATATCTTTTTGGCGCATTCAGAATGGGAAAGGGTGCTCTGGGGCCAAATACAGGAGTATTTGGTGCCCAAGAGAAGAAGGCTGAGGAGATTCATCATGGAAAACTCTGACTTGTTTCTGGCAAGACTGATGATAGTTTTTGCACAAAGAAAAATTAATGGATCTTTCTGAGCTCAGAATGAATTAGAAGAGAGATACAAACATGCAGAGAACTTTTCAAAAGTCTTTAGCACTTAGGAAGGCAATGCACATTTTGTCCATGTTGTCTCAGGATATTAGTCCACCTCTGCTGCTGGACTGTGGCTAGACAAATATGTAAGCACTACTTTATTAAGTCCAAACATCAAGATGATTGGGTTGTCTGCTTTCCATCAGTGTTGTAGGAAAGAGCTACAGGTCTGTACCTCTATAATAATATGTTCAATTATTTCATTCAGCTTTTCAAGTTATCCCAGGTTTTTATCAGAGATGTATGGGGAGACATTATTTGGCTTGTCATCATCCTAGATAACAGTTTCTCAGTTTCTTCTGAATATCTCACTTTGGAGGAGAGAGAGAAGATTCCTGTTTATTCTGTGCAAACCCTTCAATTTGAAGGAAAAGTCTCCCAATTTTGTATCACTTTTTTCGTATTTCGTATTCCCAATTTTGTATCACTTTTTTGTATTGAAGCCACTGCCACATATCCTATTTTAAAAATATACTTTTTAAGTGTTTGGTGACTGTTTCCTTTCATTGTACCTTCACTTTTTGTCCTTTGCCTCTCAACATTCATGTCAAGTTAGAACTGGTGGAACAGTTCCCAGGGCAAGCCAGCCACAGACACTGACTAGTTAAAGAAGGCTTCAGTTCTTCTCACCATAAATTTTCTCACCTCCTTGAAATATCTAATGCAGTAGAGTTCAGCATTGGGCAGAGGTCAGAAAGAAAGTGGTGTTGAGGTTTATATAACTGCTGGGATGAGAAAGAGCCATTGGTCTCCATTGAGAGATCAGCTGGGAATGCAGCCTTGGACTTGGAACATGTCCTGCCCTGTTCTTGACAGACCCTTACTCTTGGAAGTGGGAGAGGGGGACACAGAGTAACTTGCTGGGGACTCCCCCATCTCTGGGAGATCCACAGGAGATTTCTGTGAACAGAATTTTAAGACTGCTTCTTCCTTTACAACTGCTCCACAGCTCAAAACAAAGCCCAGCTGTTATCTCTTGAAATGTTATGTGTTCTATAAATATATAGATGTGTGATGACAGTGACATGAAGCTTTGATTGAATATGAAGACATTGCCTCTGATTCACCTAGCTGAAAAAATTATTTATTAAATTTTAAATGCAAGATGCAGAGATTCAATCTCTTACAGAAACAGGGAAAGTCAGAAAGGAACAAATATCATAACCTCTCCTACAAAATGAGGTTGCAGTCCTTTCAAAATGAGGCATCCTGCTCTGGAAAATTGTATTCAGACAACATCCATGCTTAAACATGAAAGAATTTTTTTTTTTTTTTTTTATTGTATTGTATTTCTAAGCATAATTCTTTTTAACATAAAGATCACTTGAATTTTCACTAGTTTCATCTATGCTACCATGATGTCATGTTCTGAAGGCTTGAAAAGGTCTCTTCCAATTACACCTGACAGGTTTTGGGCATCTGAGAAAGAGCACTCCAGTCCTGTGGCTTCAGAAAGCTGCACAGCTCCATCCCTCCAGGCAGGTGTTTCTGCTCTTTCCAGCTGAACTGAAGACAGATGGAATTTGACAGTGTTTCCCCTTCAGTTGCTTCCTAAGGAAAATTAGCTTGCTTTGTCTTTTGGTTCATGTATTCACAAATGACAAACCATTGACAGCCAAAGGTATTTTCTCACACTAAATCCACAGATCTGACAGAAAACACTACTGAAGCAAAAGCAATAATAAGGAAATAAATTCCCATGGGCCTGTGAAATTAGAATGCTTTGTAAAAATGACTGCATTTTTTATCTGTGTCATTAATGGCAGATGCAAAGCGAATAATGGTATTGGTACAAAAGATGAAGTTAATAATAGGGAGCCCACAGGGCCTTTTTGCTAATATTGCTGTGCCACAGCTATGTTGGAGCTAGACAAGAAAAGAGATTAATTCCAACTGTACAAATGGTGAGTTCAAAAAGCATGGGAATAAAATTTAGGAGTTCTACAAAAGTTCTTCCTACAGCATGTCCAGCTATTTTTAAGGACTCCATGGATTTATAGTAAGAAGGCCACAAAGGAAAATGTTACAGAAATGAATTTCCAACCTCAGAGAAGAAAGGTATTAGTAATACTACCATGTCTAAAAAATTCACTGCTTGGCATATCAATATTAAATAGTCTCTCTCTATAGCAGTGTAATGTGATGGAAAAGAAATATTCATGATGTAAGAGGCTGCTAATATAACCTTCATGCTGGCCCTTCATTTGCCAAGTATCCAGTAATACAGTTTCTGCTCTCTGCAGTCACAGAATAATGAAGCTCTTGCAAATTTTCTCTCCTGACCTCAAACAGTGAAGAAAACATATTTTGCATTCTCCTGAGTTTGGGAGCACGTCAAATCTATTTACTAGTGTCCTGCTGTATTTCTTGCTCTTATTTTAGTCCTCATCAAAGGAAAATAGCAGCTCAGTCTTATTATTTCAGATGTCTATTGATCTAAGGTCCTTAGGGACAAACCTTGCAAGCACAATGATCTTATGGTTTTGTTTTCTGAGGTCTATGGGCAGATCTCAGATTTAGGATAGCATGAAGCTTTCCAAGAGTATTTTAATGTGATAATACCTGAGCATGCAACTATTAAGAAGAAAACACTCTAAAAATTACCTTCCAAAAAATAAAACCACTTAAGACTTGCTAGGTGTTTTTTCAACCCAGCTTACCATATTTTTTTTAAGTCTTTAAGTTCAAAACAAGAGAGTGAAAAAGCAGATGTTATATAGGAGCACTTCTGTCCCTGTGTATACAGGGAGTTATGATCTGCTCATCAGCACCTTTGTGGACATACATAAAAGGATCCAGTCAGACCAGGACTGATAGTTTGCTGATTGTGTTACTTCACATGTTTCAGAAACTCCACTGAGTCTCCTGAAGTCACAGCAGATTTTACAGACCTTCAGGAAAGAAAACTGAACCACCGTAGGCAGTTACATAGGTTTTCATCTTTGTCGGAAATTAAGGGGTTAATAGGGGGAAAAAAAAAAAAAATCTATTATCAGCTTTCTGCAGATCTAAATATCATTAGTACTTCACTAAATGGATGGTTTCTTGCTGGATTGCATAAAGATAATTCCTTTAAAAGAGTCTTTTTTGCCCACCCCTTTCACATACTGTGCAATACATACTGGCTATGCAGTAAGATCATTACAGAGGTAATTTCTTTCTGCAGCATTATAAAAATTTTATTGGATCGATAGCTGCTGAAGTATTGAAAGCAGTCATAAATTTTTATGGCATTAACAGAATTTAATAATTTGTCACTCAAATGGGTCCAAATGAACAAGGCCTATGAAACTCTATTTGACAGTTGCAAAAGCTATTGAAGTAACACAGGTAATTTGGAAAAAAATAGTTGGGTAGGTTTGTCTCAAACCATAATTTGTACATCAATAAAATCAGAAAATAGCTTTCTGCAAGAGGCTGACAGACTTGGCTCCTGGCTGCCACGTTACCCCGTGGCCTGTGAGTCGAGCTCTGGCAAATGTGCTTTGCTACTGAATGAAATACAAAAGTCTCAGCTCCCTTGGAAACACAGATTCTTAAGCTCCTTTAGCCTTGCAAAAAATGGAAGTATTGACCATCAAGTAAATTATTTCTCCTTCTCTGGAAAAAGCTATGAGAAAGAAAATATCAAACCGTTCTTTCCTCAGTTTGCTCCATAGGGGTTATTTTGAGCTACCCATTAACTTCTGAGTCATTTTCATCTTTATGATTTACCAATCAGCCATGAAACAGTGTAAAATGAGATATCTTTTACTTATCTTAAATTGCTTACCTTTAGCTCCACAACATTTTCCTTTAGGTCATTTTGTTCCTTTTTTCAGTTGCTGTTTTTTTTCCGTTTGTTATTGCTTTTTGTAATTACAAAATCTGATATGACAACAAAGAAGGAAGAATAGTTTTTAAAAAAGACCCATCACCAAAATCTAATTAAATTATTCAAGTAAAGTTTGTGGATTTTTTTGTTTTTTTTTTTTTCCTCTACCTAAGTAAATACATTTTTTAATAGAAGACAACTACAACATTTTCTCATCTTTAAAAAAGCCACAAATTATTTCCAGGTTATTTAGTATAATTTTTAATAAGATTTTGGAAGCAGCTCTATTTATATGATATCTTTTCAGGCCTTTGCTTCACTTTACGCCTTTTGTTTCACTGACAGGATAGAGACCAGAAGGAAACACAACTGAACACAAAACGTTTTATGAGGAGGTTTCATGATACTGTCATTTGACTTCCTGCTGCAGCAGGGAAACAGTGCCAGAGCCCATTTTGTACTGTGGGTTTTTATTAGCTCTGCTGGTGCTAGCACAACCAAGAGTCAAATCCATTCCATAAAACCCAAACAAAAACAGACACTATGGCTGTGACTCTCCATCTTAACAAGCCTTATCTGCACCAGCCCTCCAGAGCATCACGCCAAAATCGTGCATCACACCACACAAGCTTCTCTGTGAGCTCAGACATTTCTTGGTGCTGGTATGTTATCAATCCTTCTCATCCCCAACAGCCACAGACCAAGGAGTTAATCAAAGCATTTCTCTGTCCTGATGACCCCGTGTGCAAAACCCACCCTGGAAGTTGTTGATCCATGCTTTTGCACCACACTGAGCTCCGTAGAGTTCATGCTACCGTTGCTACAGAAAGCACAAAGCTTTTCAGCTGATGAGATAGAAGTAAAATGTGCCAACTTTATCAAGGTTGCACTGTTAATTCTACTATAAAACACATGCATATGAAAACTAAATCTGTAAGTGCATGCTTCAAAATGTCAGGAAGACAGACACATGGTCAGCACAAGATTTTTCAATGTACACACTGACATAAGAACTACAAACAAAAGCATGTTCTCCAAATTTATATCTGGTTATCTGAGACCAAACCCCCAGGCTGATCTCAAAAGTCGTTTTGTACAGAGTAGACTGAAATGATATGCTAAATCTTGCACATGAGCTGAATGTGAAATTAGTCATGAAAGGGAGATAAATTACTTTATTATGTTTTTCTATTTATAGAAACGAAAAGCCACAGAAGGTTTGGTTTGCTTGATTTACTAAGCAGCTCTGCATGAACTAGAGCTACTCTGAGGGTAATAAAAGTAAACAAGTGTACATAAAGAGAATGACCACCTTTATATACCCTGGCATCAGAAATAATCTCCAGGAAAAAAACAAGGGAAAATGTTTTGTTTCATCTTTTCAGAAACCCTTTTTCCTTTAAGAGAAATTTTTTTCTCCTCATTTCTCAAAAGTCGATTTCTAGTGCTCTTGAAAGGCAACTCAATTATCACAAATCAATTTATTTGTAGAAATGATACTTGCATCAGGTTTTATATTTTTCACTACAATATGGTGGTTTTGAACACCAATTTATTAATCATGTTAAATCTACAGATAAAACTAATTTGAAAGCATGAAAAAGCAATATTTTAAAAGTTTTTGAAATCCATTCTAGTTTGTATACTGAGAGAAAATATTCCTATAGCTGCATCTGAGACAAGCATCTTTAATTCTTTTTAATATATTTCATTATTTTTAATTAATTAGGAAGAAAACCATTTAATGACAAAACATAAGGCACTGAAGCATATGAAAATAATATGCTGTACTGAATCTTACATTACATAAGACGCTTCATAAAAAAAGTCATGTCTAGCCTTTTTTGAACTTTCTCTACTTTCTGAAAGTCAGAGGAACAGCTGAATCAGGTTAAATTAACTCTGCTTGCTCAAATATAGATAGAGATATAGGAGATATAAATGTTCAGTAATTAATGAAATTTCTTTCTATATTTTCTATTGCTTTCTTCAAATAAGACCTAAATTTATTATAAAAAATGTATTTTTTTTCATTTTATCATTTAACATCAGAAGCTTCAGCAGAGATTGTTCTGTTCTAAAGAAAGCAATATAGAGGAACAGCTCTTAGTGAATAGAACTGTAAGTAATATTCAGTCATTTAGTATCTCTCCTTTAGCCCCACTGGAGTTGTCCTTAAAAGAACAACAAAAATTTATTTATGGCGCATCAAGAGTTTAACAGAGATTGGGAAACTATTATGTGCCATAAAACCTGTACCACTATTAATCTCATGACTCCTAGAAGTCCAGAGACTTGTTCACTATTTCCCATGAGCGTATTTTGAAGGTGTTTTGTATCTCTTGAATATCAGGAGTCAGAGGACAATCACCTTTGTGTGGAAATTTTTTACTCAATTTTGCCACTTATTTCTCTTCCCTATAAGCTCATGAGTTTCTGTGCTGTGCTTTCATCCTCTTTACATCATCTTCCAGCTGACTCTTGACATGCAAAGTCTTCCTCAGCCAAACACACAAGTCTATATTGCAAATAACATGAGCTAATAATTCTCCAGTGAACATCTAGCACAGAGGAAACACCTCCATCACTCGAAACATTTTCCCAGTGATTCCCACCACAGACATGGTAATCACCACTCCATCAGACCATCTCTACTACTCCATTGTTGATCAGTCTATTACCATCAGTGTCATAAAAAATACACCTTTGAACAACCATGAAGATGTACATCAGATAGATAAACAAACATGTCAGTGAAACACAATATCATATCCTCATAAACTCAGGAGGTGCTGGATGAGTGGACAGTGAGGTGGATTGAGAACTAGAAGATCCCAGAGGGCTATAATTGGTGACACAGGGAGGCCTGTCACTAGCAGTGTCCCCCAAGGTTCAATACTGGGTCAAACATTGTTTGACTTATTCATAAATGACTTGGATGAAGGAGCAGATGCCTCTTCAGCAACTTCACTGACATCACAGAGCTGGAATGACTGCCCAATACCCCAGAGGGCTGTGAGCTCTTCAGAAGGACCTTGATGTGTTGAATAGATGGGCAGAAAATAACTCTGAAATCCAAAACCGGCAAGAGCAGGGTCCTTCCCCTGGGGAAGAAAAACTCTGTGCGCCAGCACAGGCTGTGGGCCAATCTCAGGCTCAAGGCTCTGAGGAGAAGGACCTGTGAGTCCTGGTGGACAACAAGCTGCCCATGAGACAGAAGTGCCCTTGTGCCCATGAAGGTCAAGAGCCAGAGACTGCACTCTGGAGCAGATTGTCCATCAAGGCTGTGGATGTTCAAGATATTCAAGAATCTTCTGGATCCAACCCTGTGATCTAGGATGACCCTGCTTGAGAAGGGAGTTTGGAGCAGCTGACCCACTGTGGTCCCTTCCATCCTGTGATTCTGTGAAAGCAGAAGTTATTAAATGTGTGAGAACCAGGATACTGCATGCCAGGAAATGCAATGCCATTTCCTGAGAGAAGAATTGAGATACCAAAACAATATCTCCATAATATTTCTCTAGCAAAAAAGAGATCACATTCTCAGATGAATCTCTTCATTCCTCATATCCAAAGGCAGCACAGATTACTTTTCCAACATAAGTTTAGGAGCTAGGATTCCTAGCCATTGTCCTATAACAGTCAAAGACAAGAAAAAATCCCAAACACCAAATTCTTTTTTTCCCAATTCCCAGCTTTAAAATATGTGATATGTAACATGCCTGCGAGACTACACAAATAGAATGTAAAATACAGAACTTGTGGTTTACCTGGCCCAGACTAACGCTTGTTTGTAAGTACAAGATAGCGCGTCAAAAACGGATGAGCATTGTGCCCAGTTTATAATGTGCCCTGAATATTTTTAGTACTGTTTCAGTTCCAAATCAACTGATCAAGAAAATATAGCTATTCATGGATATGCTTATTTTCCTTTTCACAGATGAAGATTGCTCAGTGCAATCATCTTTTTCCCAATGCAAAGCTTTTGTGGAACAGATTCTTACCCTGAGCCTCTGCTGAAAGATGTCTAACAGCTGCTGAAGAGGTCCCTACATCTTTAAGTTTTGAGAAACACACATATTTTCACAGAATCATAGAATCACAGAATGGTTTGTATTAGAAGGGATCTTTAAAGATCATCTGAATTCAAGCCACCTGCCATGACTGATGGACCCTCCACTAGAACAGGCTGATTGATAATTGTTGTTTTCTTGCAGTGAAATAAATTAGACCCACAGGACTCTGACTATAATGGCGCTGCCTAGCAGAGCATCAGCTCCTGTAGGGAAGACTTACACTTCAGCTCTTCCACCAAGCACAGGATCCTCCCCAAGGCAAGATATCTGCAGCAGAGCTGCCTGTGGGCTGCCAACCCTCAGGATGTGCCAGGCACCAGCTAGATAAGAAATCTTTGGAATGGTCCAAAACAGTTTCAGAGAGCTCAATATCTACTAAATAATCACAAGCCACTGCTGGTCCATCCTTTATCCAAATTTCATTGCACTAAGCACAGCCTATATGCCATCCATATCAACATATGGATATGGATGGCATATAGCAACAAAATAATGCAACAAAATAATTTGGTGTCTGGTTTGAATAATAAACTTGCCCTCCACCTAGTGCTGATGTGCAGATTTGCTGTACTTCCTACAGACGAGTACAGGGAATTCTTCCAGTTGCAGGATGTTTTGAGTACTGAGTGACTAGATGTAACAAGGCTCTGGTGAAGCACAACAGCTTAGTTAGGAGTGAGGAGATTATGACTGACAAGCAAAGGAAGGAAGAAAATGGGACACTGCCTGAGAGGAAGGGTTGAGATGAGTGCGAAAAAAAAAGTAAAAGGTCAAAGCAAGAACAGGAATAAAATGAAAAAGGAAATAAAGAGAACCAGAAAAGAATAAAAAACACAGGGGAGATGGCATCTGAGGGGAATGTGTTGTAAATAAAACAAGATTGGAAGCGCAGCAGGAATAAAATAATGTGTTCAAAAGACCAGGACCTGCAGAGCTTCTCTGAGTTGAATTTAGTGTTTCCAGGTCCTAAGATGGAAATAACCTGGGTTAAGAGATGAAGGAAATGATGGTGCAGCTTATCTGTGCTACTATTTAGACACATTTGCTGGCAAAATTATCCTCCATTTTAAGATTATGGCTGAGCCCATCATTCCTTCCCATCGTTTTCACTGGTAGCCGTAAACAGCCAGCAGCCATACAGGCAAAGTGATTTGTTGCATGCAGGCACCATACAGAGATAATGGCTCTATGTTCAGTGGGGAAACATTGCAGCATGGCCACATAAACCCACTCAGAAGCAGGACTTCCTATTTGTGCTGCACCCATGGCCAATCCCATCCATGCAAATTGGTGCTCCTGGTACACACACTGCAAGGACCACAGTCCACCAGTTCTCATGATTCCTACATGAAATTACGTATTACTTACTGTTTCCTGAACTACAAGAAGTATTTGGTGACACAAAGTGGGGCTTTCCTTCTGCTACACCATACACAGCTTTTCAGTCCATGAAGTTCACGGTAAACCCTATGTGTCAGGACTAAACCAAGACTTCATTGCTGCATGCTCTCTTCTGGTGCTTCCATTTCTTGCATTGCTCACTGGAGTTTCCTGATTAATTATCAAAATTGGCTGCAGGCATGAGTTGTGCTTTAAAACAACCTGATCAACGCATCAAAAAGGAAATAAAGACTTTTCACTAGAACAAATTTTTCTAATTGGGTCACAGTCTTTTTTTTTCTCTACATTACGTGTCCCAAAAAAAAATGTCCAATTGGTTTAAAACCCTTAATCCTTGAGAAGTGTTTTACCTCCTATGTTAATTTTCATAAAAGTTGTAACATAGAAAAAAAATCAGTGATTTTTTTTCTATGTTACACAGATTTTTTGACACAGATGTTTTGCATATGTTTGTGTTACATGTATAGGTGCTTTTTCACACAGATGTTTTGACCAGATGTTTTGCATATGTTTGTGTTACATGTATAGGTGCTTTTTCACACTCTTGGATGTGACATCACCCCTGAGCTCACATAGGCCCTTGTCATTGCATAACATGCTCTGCAGTCCTGAGCTCCTGTGAGGAGAAGCTTCTCTTGACTGTTCGCATTTGAATAATACAGATATTATATTATGTCATATACAACTGAAGATTTTGCTACAGCTATGGGACTAGTGAAAATCAGAAGCTGCAGGACTGTTTCACACAGGTCCCTGGTCCTATGTGAAATCTCCATTTTTGTTACTAGCACCTTGCTACTCATAGGAGCAGCATACTGAGGTTGGGTTAATTAATTATTTAATGAAGCTGCTGTAATTATGATGGAAAGGAGCTAGATCTAGATCTATATTTCTTGAATACCTTCCTTTTGGGTAAGTTTTTGCCCCATTCATGAAGCACTAAGAAAGCAAATTGCACAGTTTGTCCTTGGTATAAAGGCCTAGTGTGTCCTGTTTATCATTGTCACATTTAAGATTGAAAGACAGTTTTCTCTCAATTGAGATTACCAGGGTTTATATTTGACTTTCTCTGAAGAAAGACAAAGGAATGTCCAGTTTCTAAGCCTTTTTTTTTTTTTTAACTCCATTAATGCCACATGATCCTCACACTGTTTTTGCTCACATTAAAGAGCATAGTTGTGACTTTTAAACTTGAACTCTGAGTTATACTTGAAGTCTGAGTTTTTTCCAGTCTACTGTGAGCATTTTGTGGCCTGTGCTGAGCAGGGATGTGAGGAAGGGGTGTTCTGGGGAGCGCTGGTCTGAACATCTGCTGCATAGTTGTCTGTGGCAGAAGGACAATTCAGGGCTTGTGTAGGATGGTTTGAGGTAAATTGTGTTCTTCTGAGTGCCTTATGTAATGCACTTCCATCATAAGGGGAGGAGAGACACAGGCCAGTACATGAACAGGTGGCCAAGAGCAAATACTTTAACAAAAAATTTGAGTGGTGTCTGGCTCAATAAGAGGTCGCACCTTTGGGACACATTTGAAGCATTTTCATCACAAAACAGCAAAATATAACTCAGACATCCAGCAGAGCTGACAGCACCTGACCTGCATGAAAACTGTGATTTGTCAACTATTTTTCTGTCTTGTTCTCTGTGACCCTGAGGCAGGTTCAAGCAGAACTCTTTTCTTAGAGTTCATGGACCAGGCAGTCCCTGCTTCTCAGAGCTGCCCTCACACCTTTGCAGCCGGAGCTGGCAGCAGCAGGCAGAGCTTTTGGGTGACTGTCTCAAGTGTGCAGGAAAGGTAAATTAAGGAAGGGAGAGGAGAGGTCTTGCTGAGCTCAGAAAGCAGCAAACCTCAATAATGTGGCTTTTGCTGTAACATATTATTTCCTTTCCCTTTCTTCCCATTTTCTCAGTGCCACTTACTTCTTCTTGCCTCCCCACTCACATAATCATCAGAGAAAGAGTAAGAGCAAGTTGGAGGGGAGGCAGAGGAAGGCAGCAATAATGCCAGCACTAGGAGTGTGGGGAGGAGTCCCAGTGAATCCTGGGATTCCCACGATTGTCCCTGTTCGTATAAATGTGAAGGTCCATCAGTCCTGACTCCTATTTTCCTGGGTTTCTTTTCCTCCTGTTCATTTTAGGTTGAAATTTGAATCTGGAATGATCAGGAACAAGTTGATCAGGAAATACTTCATAATTAAATCAAAAACATAACAGTAGAGGAGAGCAAAAAATTGCATCTTTTATTAATTGATAACCTGTGGCTACCTGACTCCCTGTAAGATAATATGTGAATCAGTGGAATAAGCCCCAGCAAGAACAGAGAGATTCATTAGTCAGGGAAACAGTCATTATCAAGCTGCTGGAAAGTTGTCCTGCCACTGAATCTTGTAATGAAGTGTTCAAACTTCTAAATTAATTGCAAAAAAAAAAGTAATGCAGAGACCAAGAAGTCAGAGAAATTTCTGAATTGTTACACGTGCAAATGCGCATATAAAATAAACTATTGCTCATCTTTCACCTTTCCTTTGTCACTTTAGTTTTCCTCTGCCATCTTTGTGAATTTCTTCTCCACTCTCTCAAAGCTGTGTCATGATTACCTAGAGGATTACATAGAGTCTGTTGCTTTTCCAGGCCTGCTGATGGATGTCCTTTGAGCACCAGGGACCCTGTACCCACTGGGGTTACACCAAACAGGCTGCACAGCCTGCAAGCCAGGCACACGTTGAGGGGCAGGAGAGTGTCATACCATGGAAAAAACACCACATCATCCTTCAGTGCCCATCCTCTACTCCAACTGAAGCTGCCCCATTTCAGAGTAGCATGTTCTAAGACTGTATATAGACCAACAGCTTTATTCTTCCCTCAGAAAGATTGCATGAATCTGTTCAGCCATAGTTTACCCCTAGGCAAAAGGATTACAGTACTAAAAGAGAGTAATTCAAATCAATGTGAATAAACCTCAGCAGCATTTAGTCTCTTATGAGAACATTAACATAACAACAAGAACACTACAAATAATTTAGATTATAATTAAGGAAACATGCACAGTATTAAAGCACATCTGTATACTTACACCTACAAGCTGCTGGTTTTCTTATTTCTGTGAGGAATATTACCTTTTTCCAATCTTTGCATAACACCTGCTGATAGAGCTGTGCAAGGGCAGCCAGAGGCCCAAATGCTGATGATATCTTTGTCCCTAATGGAGAATCAGGAAGCACATCATTCCAGCTTGCTGCTGGCAGGAGAAAGGGCATACCTAGATTTAGATACATATCTTTCTGACAGAACAAAAGCCATCTCCTTGCAAAAAGAAAACTTTCTTTTCTAAGCAAATATTATTTCACTTTCTATCAGGCTACAGCACTGTGGAAAATGTTCCATTAGGAGAGACGGTGAGTGAATTGTTACTCTCCCTCTGTCAACACAAAGAGAGTTATGCAGCCTGATTCACAGAGATGGGAGCTAAGCATGGATAATGCTGCTATAGATACTACAAATAATTTGAGAAGGGAATTTAATAAGCAAGGCCAGTTGCCAGCTTAGCTAGCAGATGTGTGCTAATGGGACAATAATTACTGTGTGCAAGTGTAGGGCACAAGGAAGCTGCATCACCACTCACCAAGCATGAGTTGTACTTACCAGGCATGAAGGCAGTCTTGATGTCTTTGAAATCAGAACATGAAACAGAAAACAGGAATGAATCTGATCTCAATATGCTGATACTCTGTTCCCCTCCTTTGCTTTGCTAGAGCAAAGCAAACTGGAGAAACATTTACAGTTCACCTCTGTGGGTTAGTGATCCTACTCCCTGGATTGTGAAAAGGCAGATCTTGAATACAAAGAGCAAACAAGTTTTGACAACTTAACAAATTACTTTTATACAGCCTTGGTTTTAACAGTGTTAAGAAAAAAAAATAATTTCATTTGATGCCCAAATTTGACTGGGATCAAGAAATAGCTGATATTTTATTTTGCACTGGCCAAAAAAATTTGTAATACTTTCTTGGTTTTACTGAAAGGACTGCTCAAATGGATTGTACTTCATTGCCTGGGGATGTCCTCCACACTGGCATCAGGGAAATGTGTCCCCTTATCTATTCAGTAGGAAGATGATAATTTCAGGAAGCTGCAGGTAAACAGCAGTGTGAGACTGGGCACTAATGGACAGTTAACACCTCACTACTAAACACAAATATTGACAGTATTGATTTTATTGGAATTCACTTTATGTATGTGGCTTTTTGCTCATGGCATCAGGATGCCCAGGACTTAGGACCTGAATTTCTTTGCAGCAGTGATTTCAGCTCTAATTAACTATTATCTTTTGAGCTTTGAAGTTGACACCATTTTTAGTTCTCGGATTTTCTTTAGAGCAACATGTTTTGCTGGCATCATAATGCAATTTTTGAAAGTTTTGTCTTTTGTGAGAATTAAATGTATTTTAACTCACTTCTGGATGTACACATTCAGTGCTTTTTGCTTGAATCATGAAAAGAATTTAAACCATTATCAGTTCTCATGCAGAGAAAGTAAGCATTCTATTCACAATGCAATTTTTGCAAGTTCTGTCCTTTGTGAGAAGTAGAATGCATTTTAACTCACTTCTGGATGTGCTCATTCAGTGCACTTGAATCATGAAAAAAATTTAAACCATAATCAAATTTGATGCAGAGAAAGTAAGAAATCTATTAACATTATTTTCCGTACTCATATTAAAATATTAGCACAATTAAATGGTTGATAAAAAATATTTTCCAAAATTAATACCAGGTTATGTTTATTCATTCTGAGCAGTATTTTCTTTAGCAGGAATACAGTGAGAGTCACTCTAAACTGTTTTCCTAGCTTAGGCAGGTCATCACAGCACTATTTTAAAAACCCACACATGATCAGAATTCTATTTCTCTTTAACTTCTTCTTCTTTTTTTTCTTGAGTAGAGCTGTAGTAATTGGATTCTTTCATTACTCCTTCTACATCGTTCTAGGTTAAACAAACTAAGGTGATTAAAATGAAATGGAGCAAGTAATTGCTAAAGCATAAGTATCAGCAGAAATGAACACTTTCACTGTACAGTGTATCCCTCCCACCACTGCAGGAGAGCTTGAAGTTTGCTGTTGTACAGAATAGCTATGAAATTTGATGCCTGACACAATTACAATTATGCTTTAAACAGCAGGTGCTTTTGATTTATTCACAATGGACAACAGCCTCCACAAGCACACTAAAGGTCTTTCCAGGTAAGAAATCAGGTGATTTGCAATGTGTAAAGCACTCTGTTTGAAATTACTTTAACACATCCAAACACTCTTCTTAATTCTCCCTTTACTAAAATGGTGAATACTTTCTCCCTAGGAGAGTGTTCAGACTCTGCATATGAAAACCACACTCAGACCTGGGCATTGGAGAACCTCTCTTGTACAGTCTTTATTTCCTACATTTCAGGCAGAACATACCTTCACAAATGTTTTGTCAGAGATTCATTTATGACAATGGGTAAGAAAATTTAAAAATCACGGGTTCAGATTATCCATGGAGATTTTGCAGGTTACTTTCAACTAGCATTGGATGCTTTAGAGAAGGGCAGATTGCAGCACGCACGGCTGGAGCAAACACCACCACCCTCACAGGCTCTCCAGGGTGCTCCAGCTGCTGTATTCCCCAGCAGTCACAGCCCTGGGTCAGTGGATTAAGTTTCCATAATAGCAATCTAGGACTGGCACAGATGTTGCAGGTCCTGCCTCTTTCTGTACAGAAATTGGTTTTGGAACTAATCCTTGTGTTGTGTTCTGCTGCTCTCATCCCAGAGATGGCCAGGAAAAGGATCAGATCTGCAGACTTGGGGATGTTGGGAGAAGAAAACATAGGAATACTTTGATACAAGACTTTTCTACTGTTTCTTTCTCATTTTTCCATCTCCATACATCTCCACTGGATACACAGGATGGCATCTCTATCTCACTATTTATTGCTGTCTCAGCTATTCAAAGACAAACAAATAAACAAACAACTCAAAACAAACAACAAAAAACCCCAACCCAGGTCTCAATTTACCCCTAATTTCTGAATTGTGGAAAAATCCCTGCTTAGGGATTTAGTCTGTTCTTTTAATCGACTGGTAGGATCTTTCCAGGACAGATGCCAGCTTCTCTTTATCTGCACTCTCCTATTTGTGAGAGCCCTGTGACCTTGGATGCTACAGGACTGAGAGTACTTCTGTGAAGGCTTCACCTTTTTCAAGTACTTTACAAGCCATGTATATCAAATAACATAACAAAGCACCAAAAATAGCACATCCCAAATCAGAGAGGGCGTTTACCAAGGACTGAACTCAGCTAAGCATTTTTCTTCCTCTAATAAATGATCATTGACTTCCTCTGATAAATTATCTTTTTCTTTTGATCCAGAACCCATAACATGCACTGAAAAACAGTATCATAGGAGAGTCTCTACTGTTTATAATAGTATTTTGTCTGTATTTATTTGGTTTTATCCTGCTGGATAATATATAAACACTCACATAATGAGATTGTCAGCTGCAAAAAATTCAAGTTTTGTTCTTGGGGCAGCAGGTCAAAGATCATCTCCAAAAGCAAAAATGTTGCTCCTCACCAAAAAAGTACTTGGGAGCTCTAGTTATCTATCTTAAACAAAAAAAAAAAAAAAACAAAACAACAAAAAAAAAAGAATATTTAGATGTTTAAAGCATTCCTAAGAGCAACTCAGTACTAGATAATTTTGTCTCTGAAGCAATGAAACAATACATTTATTCAGTGATGACTAAATATAAAGATCATAAACATTAGCAAGAGTAGGCAACTGAAGCCCAGGTTTCATCACTTCCAAATGAGTGCCCCAACCACAGGTATAAAGAACTGTGCCCCTTGTTTTTTATATCTATTCCTATGATGTATGGTAATGAACCACACATGAAGCAATAAAGCAGAAGGAGAGGGAGGTTATAATGCTGCTGCTTATATCATGCTTTTGGAAGGAACCTCTTTTTGTGATGTCTTATAAATCCGAGTGAAGTGCTAGGATAAAGGCTCTTATATTATAATTAGATCCAATTCTCATCACTCTTTTCCTCCTTTCTGGCCAATGAAAATCTGCTGGCTCCCCTAGACTCCTCCCCAGCTTGGGAGGTGTACAGCCACAACCTGGCTCTGAGGGGCAATAGGTGCTGATACAGGGCCAAGTGCCTAAAATAAAGATGTTATAATAAAAAGTATTGCCTTATCCATTCTTCTTAATGGATAGAGCTCTCAGGCATAGATCCCAGATATTTCATCACCTTAAAAATTCATGTACTTCAGAGCATTGGCACCAGTGCAGCAACTGTAAGGGAATTTCTTCCCAGGAAAGGAGGTACTTTACCTCTTGTTTATTTGGGGTGCCACAGAAAAAGGATTGAGGCGGCAGTAAGTGATAGTGGGAGCTTGCTACTGTAGAGGAACTGGTTTGTATCTAAAAGCCTTTTTTTTAGGATTTTAAATAGAGATCAAAAAGGCTTAGTCACAGAGTTATTTATTTTCCATTTTCAAGGAAAATGTGCAAAGTGAGAACCTTAAGTGCTGCTACCCTTGCATCCTAAGACTTCAATCCCAAGAATAAATAACTTTCCAAATATATTGTTGCACAGTTTTCACATTATTGGCTCCAATGAATCTAGTGGTTTTTTTGAAAGCTCATTGACATTTATCATCTTCCATCACAAAAGAAAGCAAAAAACCCCCATATTTTGAGACAATTTTTTCTTTAATATCATATCGAATGACAAAATTCTGTTTTCTTTCCATGACCTCATTGTCCATCACTTTTGTATTATATTCAGCTTTGTTATTATTGTTTTTAATGTGATTTTAGGAGACAACATAGGGAAAAAATATAGAAGAATATCATGTAAAAAGGTATCTGTTTTTTCCTGACTTAACTACATTAATGACTGAAGAGGTATAAAGATGTATGCATAGACATATTTTGTATATTTGTATATGAAATTACACTGTTCATGTTCAAGTAATAAATGCAGACAATCACATTGAGTATACATCAAGTCAGCATTTAGAAGCAGAAGAAATTATGCTTGGTCTGAGCAACATTCCCTGTCCATCCAATAGCCAAGAGGGTTGTGTGCCAGGTTAAGCAAACACGTCTCATTAGAATATTTTGCTTTCCAGATTTTACCAAAATTGTTTTACTAAATATACATGAAGATGGTGTCACTTGCTCAGATCAATGGAGAATGTGAGTATTGCCAGCCACCTGGCACGGGGACTCAGTTTTTCACAAGTGCCCAGCTGAGCCCTGACTTGCTGTCCATACCACAGTGGGAATCCCAGCACATCTGTAAAGCTGCCAGCTTCTTCAGCATTCCTGAACAGCGCTGGAGAGGGGCAGAGAGATGCCAAGTATCTGCACATGGGCCCTCCACAGCCGCCAAGCATAAGGAAGAACTGAGCCCGTAATTCAAACAAATGCACAATCACAGCAAAGACCTCTCCCTGGCAGCAAGCCCAGCACTGCTCACCCTGCAGCAAGAGGGGTGTTTCCAGGGAAGCTGCAAACCCAGCCTCCACAGGGTGAAGCGTGACACCAGACTCCACCTTCTGTGGGTCCTTGCAACGCTGAAGGAGGGAAAGCAAGAAAGGAAAAAACAGAACGATTTTCCATTCTTTCATCTCAGATCCATTTCTCATTTTTTTCCCTCTCTTCTTATTACTTCCCAGCCTAGATTTCTATGACATGCAAGGTGGACAGCTTTTATTGATACATCGCTGAATGTCTGCTGATTCAGGTTTCTAGAATAAGTGAGCACAGTTCAACAAAATTTAATTGAATTTTGCTGAAGTTTGTGGACAAAAACCTTGGTGCTGTCTTTGGACCTTATAAAATATCCCAGCATGCCCTCTGTTGTGACCACTGTATCTTAGGTCACATCACCATGGGATGCCTCTTCCTCCATCCCTTCTCTGTATACCACTGGATTTCAGTAACTGATCATGCCTTTAGTAGCAGAGTTCAAATATATTCACATACTCAAATTCACACTAATATTGACACTATAATGGATTTTTTAAGAAGTAAATTATATTTTATGTTCTTCTGTTGTATTAATAAATTCTGGTGTTCTGTGGTTGATCTGAGATGATACACAGGCAGTAAGTGATCTAGCTAAGCAAATCATATTGATGTGTCTAAATTATTAAAAGGAAAATGTAGCTATTGACATCACTTAAATAGTTATCTGCTGTTATGTTTCATTTCCATGAGAGGAAGATGTTTTTATGCTCTATTGAAGAAAGTTAGCACAGCTTTCTGTTCCCCTAAAATGTGAAGAAACTCCAACATACAATCATCAACCACTGTATGTAGACTGACATTAAAGCAATGAGGGTTTCTGATTCCCCCACTGGTACAGTAAGTAATTTCCAACCAGCTGTGGGGTCAAAGATGAAACAATCAAACTAAGGTTATACTAAATGAGGCCAGCTTAGAGACAGGACACTGTAAAGGTCCTGGTAGATTTGCTGTTAACCTCTGTGTACAGCATTGCAATGGGCAGGCACGGGAACTGTCAGTACTGGGAACATTTTAGATCCTGAAGCCCAGATGAGAAAATCAGTCTCCTACTCCCTGTACCAAGAGCAGTCATCATTCTACAGTTTTGCTCTGTTTTAAGTGTCCTTCCAAAATTTGTTCCAGGCCATTAACCATTCATATGCGAAGCTAAGAAACATCAAATACTGTCAGGCACAACTAAGAGAACAACATCTGTGAGCTGAATCCAAAGAAGGAACCTTGGCTGGCTGACCTCAGAGGTGTAAACACAGAGCTCAGATCTTTATAGCACTTCTGCCAGCTTCTGACGAGCCAGGGAGTTAATAAGGAAAACACCAATTACTTCGTATTGCCAAGGGTCTTCATGTTCCTCACAGCCAGCTTTAGGAAGCAAAACCAATTCCTTGTCCTATTTTTTTTTTTTTTTTACTAAGGACTTGGATTTATCATTTTCTTGAATCCAGCAACATTAGTCCCAAAGGAATGAATAAGATGTGATAATTTTCTGCAAGTGCCTGTGACTTGAAAGACTAATAAGCAAGAAAAGTACTTAAATGCTCTGACATGTCCACAGCACTTCCCAATTCCCTTCTTCAGCAGCTGGATTTAGTGAGTCCCAGTTTATGGACCACCATAGCTGGGCTTATAAGTGCTGCATTGTGAGTACTGTTAGGTGGTTACAATGTTAAAAGATGCTGTGATATGACACATTGCAACCCCAGGTCCTCTCTATGGATCTTCTGAAATTTGTGTTACAGCCTTCAAGTGGTTCAACAGCTCTACCCATGCAATCCAAAATCCCTGTGAAGGAATGTCTTTCCCTCCATGCTTGCTGGCTGAATTCCTTCCACCTGCCTCTGTTCTTTGTGTCGAGCTGCTCCCATCTCCTCTCTGTCCTGCACACTTCTTCCACAGAATTAAACTTATCAGATAACTTAAGATGTGCTTATTGTGAAGAAGTCATGTATGGCATTGTCTTACTAGTTAGTCCAGCTTCAGAGCCTATTTGACTGCAGATTTATAGAAGGGCTGAATAGCCCACACATCTTGTTAAAAAACAGGGAGACTTCTTGTTGATGGAGAGAGAATATAATGAACATGGAAATTACTCTTCATTTCTCCTTTTATTTCTGTGAACTAATTGGTGATGATCAGTCCAATATGAATGTAGTTAGAAGTTTCCTGTCAGCCTCATCATGGAAGTAGCTACTATCAGGGGAATGATGCTGGGGCTGTAGGAGCACAAGTGCAACCTACTCAATTGTTACAGTGTCTCTTCCATTAAGGACCAAAACATAGAAACGTTATTTCCCAAAAAAGTAATTCAGCTGTCACAAGGTACAAGGGACATTTAAAAGGTCATCATGAGAGCTAAGAAAAGAAAACTGAGGGAGCACTGCATTCAGAATACTTTTAGGCATTCAAGGACAAGTTAGGAGCCTAAATAGATCCTTGGATCTGGGCCTTAGAGTGCTGAAAACAAAGGTGAGGAAGGAGATAGGATTGTAAAGTGGGCAAGTTGAATAAAGAAACCGTATTTTGACCTAGAATAGGCAAGAGCATGCTTGCAGGCAGTGGGACAGGAGCCAGCAGAGTTGAAGGTGAGGCTGAGATAATGAGAACAGAAATAAAGGAGGAAAGAGAGCTTGAAATAGCAGGGACTGAAGAGATGAGAGGCAGATAATAGTCCACAGACCTCAGAACTGGAGACAGACTGTGACAGGAAAGGGGAAATTAATGGTGGGGGATGGGAAAAAAGGATGGGGAGAGGCAGAAACTCTTGTGCTAAAGTCTCATTTTTTGAGAGATGGTGGAGCAGTATGAGATGGAGGCAATACAGCCTAGCAGCAATGATGGAAATATTGCCATTGAAAACAATAAGAAGCAACACTTTTCAGACAAGATAGTTGCTCATAACTTATTGTATCAAAATATAATCTCTATCACCATCACTGGAAATAACAGTGGAAGGCAATTCACTCTGAATATCTGATATGTGACACAAAAGCTGATATCTGTTCAGAGGTGTTTACCTACAAAAAGTATTGAAAGCTTTCTTGCCACAAACTATTGATATAGCCACTTTTATCTACTCCCTATTTTCTTCCTTCCAGACCTTTTTTCCTTTTTTCTCTAAGTGTCTCATGAAATTCTTTTAAAAGTTGCCCCTCCCTTATTGTCAGAAATCCACGTTATTCCATTCAGTGTTGACTCTCTGTAGCAATTTCCTGTCAAAATACCTTAGGGCCAACTGTGAAGAGCACAGGGATGACTGCCCAGTGTTGTGTCACACCAGGCAGGTGTCTCAAATCATCATTCAAATTCAGTGATTCTCAGGCTTATAATTCACTCAGGCACTTCAGAAAACCTAATGTCCTCATCTCTTTCCATCAATATTCACGCTGTGATGATTATAAATGCCTTTGAAAACATTCTGTTCTCTTTACTTTGTATTCAATGTCTTTAGGTTGAGCAATTTGTCCACTGACTTTCAGTACAAATTTTGCTTCCTTTCAGCACAGAAAGTTATACTGATATGAAAATAGGAGTCTGCTCATCCCATTTCTCCCAGTGATCACCTATTCCCAGGCATGGAGGCATTTAAATTTCTCATTTAAATGAATTTGACTTTTTTTTTAACATAAACAAATTTTTTTAAGTTTTTTTCCCCCTCATGGAATATTTACAGTCCTTCTCTGTTTTTTTACCAAAAAGGTTAACTAATAAGTATTTCCTTTACTTTTTTAAAGAAGATATTTTATATGGAAGACTTGACTACAAACTGATGCCCAGTGAAATTATTAACCATCTAATAGCATATTAGATACCTAAAGCATAAACTATATTTTGTCAGATCCTCTTGCAGCCTTAGTTGAGACCATGATAGCTAAATGAGTTTCCAGAAGCTAAACAGAAATATAACCCTTGAAGATCACAAGTCTGATGAAGCCAGGGTTTGCACACAGAATATCCATTATACTCCTGGGAAAAACTGTGTTAAAAAGCAGAGTTCCCCTGGCTGTGAAAATAAAGTGGAATGTGACCAAAAAAACCAAAAAACCAAAAAACCGAAAACCCCAAAACATGTGAAGAATGTAGCACCTCTGACATAAACCAGGGATTGAAACACTGGATGTGGAATCCTGACTCCTGTCAGATTGGATGTTGACTTCAGTGTCTTGAGGCTTTTCTCTGTATCTGTACCACAAGGTAGGGAAAATAAAGCATCTGCTTGGTGCTTTGAATTGTTCTCTTTCAAGTTGTGTTTTGTTAGCTTCCTCTTTGATCTTTGCATCAATTGCTTGTCCAATTGAAGCTGCTTCTCTTTTGTTCTGTTCCATAATCAGCAGTATCCAGTCGCTGCAGGGCTCGGCAGGGAGAGCAAGGCTGGCAGCTGGCCACCTGCTCCTCCTGGGCTCTGCAGAGGGCTCAGAGAAGATTTTGAGGTTTCCAAAGCCAGGAGGAGTAAAGATAAACATCATACAAGTCTTACTGTAGGGAGGACATTATGGAGAACCAACAACATCAGACAGCACTACTTCACAAAGTGCAGCCTGAGAGTGCAGGTCCCAGCACAGCACTCGTGCAAGAAAGGCTCTCTTATCCCAGGGAGGGAGTGTGGCAGCTGTGCTATTGTCTCAAACCACATTGCATGGAACAAATGCAAGAAATGCAAGCAGCTGCCTTTACCCTGAGCCATGGATAGCTGGCGGGAGGGCTCTGCACCCCGGAGGTGCATGGAGCCACCAGCCAGCTCTTCCCAGCCCAGACACGTGGGAGCGGTGGGCAGCAGCCACAGGCAGGCTCTGCTGCAGGGCTGCCCCTCCCCGACACAGGCAGCAGGATGGGGAGATGTGCAGGAGCCCATGCACAGCTGGAGAGTGCTGCTGGAGGGCAGACATCAGGAACAGGATAGGGAGAGGTGAAATAGCCACCTTGCATTTGAAAGAATGGAATGGAAGGAAAGGTTTGGTTGAGCCTGCACATCAGGAAAAGTCTTTAGACAGTTAAGGAGATGGGTACAATGATATTTCTGGGACAGCAGTTGCAGCCTAGGTCCCAGAGACCATTCAAAAGTGGCATGGGGCCCTTTGTTAGGGCTTAAATAAACAGGCAAGATGTTTTAGGAAGGGTTTGAGCCCACAAGAGCAGCAGCTTGGCCCCTGAAACTCACCAAGAGTTTTCTCTGCCTTTCTACAGATCCCTGCCCTACCACAACAACCTTCTTTAATAACATTGGCTAAAGTATATCAATCCCTATTTAGTCTTTACATGATAATGAGCCTAAATAGGCAATCTGGTATTTACCTAAAGCTCCCACTGATTTCAGTGGCAGCTGGGATTGCTCAGCAGCTCTGAAAATCAGGCTACTTATATTTAGCTATTTAAATATGGAGTTAGAAATCTAATTTTAGGTGCTCAAATTTGAAAATTTTGACCCTAATATTCAATACCAATTCATTTTCCATCACTTTCAGCAAAATTTTGAGGAAAAAAATCAGAACATTACGAACAAATGATGAAATTATACTTTGTTCTCAAATGATTGCATATATCACTTTGATGACTTTTAAAAATAGCTAGAGCTTCCAAACCAGTGCATGCAAATTAACCATATACACTGGTTATATTAAGGAAAAATATCCAGCATGCAAAAGTCTTATTTTCCCAGGTTTAACTTCAGAAAATTCTAATATTTTTTTCTGTAGAATGCAAGTTTGACCAAAGCTCCAGGCAGAGATGGCATATCCATTGGGTTTCAAACAGGAAATACATGATCATGATTTATTGCTCCCAGGAGTTATGGTACCAATCATAATGTAATACATGTTCTTGGTCTAAGCATCTTTTATTTTTTCCTCTAGTGACTTAATTGTATTATAGTTCAGAGAATATTTTTAATACAATAATCCAACTGAATTGTTGAGGCCCTCTTCTTCAGCCCTGTGGCTTCACAGAGATTTCATATAAAGGCCCTGAAACAAGGACAGCCTTCTGTAAATGAGTTAGTTGTGCAGCAGTGCAATTTTCATTTGATTCTCCCATGCTTCACAAACTGAGGATAAAAAAAAAAAAAAAACTATGTCTTTTTTCAATTGTTTCTTAATAAATGGATACAAAGTGTGGCAATATCCTAAAAATTGCTCCCAGTGAAGAAACACCTTATTTATTTGACTGGAATACCTCATGTCACCTAACAGATATATGAGCCCCTCAAAAGCCTCTGAATTGTTGTTGCTGCAAAAACAGCTCAGTGCTATCTGGTGGCACTTTGTACATGGACCTTATCTGCTGGACCTGCAGGCTTAGTGATGGTGCATGGACCCTGTCTGTTTATTCCTCATGTGTATGAACCATTTTTGCTTTACTCACTGTGTGCACGGATCCCACCTACTTTGGTGGGAAGTCATGTAGGTAAATTTAAGTTTATCACTCCTGGCCTTCAAACCCAGACTGCCAGATGGCCAAAGGGTTGGAGGGAGCCCATTGCTGTTGTGTCTGCTCTGCTGGGGCAGCTGGGCTGGGCAAACTCCAACAGAAGATGGTAAAAAGCAGCCCCCAGGCTGTAAAGATTTAAATCACCACAGATGCTAGATAAGAAGACTTACTTTATTGATTCCTGTAACAAAAGGACTACTATCATCAGAAGAGCAATCAGAAACCTTATATCTTTTTCCTTTGGTCTTTCTCTTTCAAATTTTCTATTCCCTCTACAGGGACTGTTACTTCTTTCTTCTATTTTTTGTCTCTTTCCTGTTTTTCTGTCATGATGGGTGATCAATCAGCATACTTTGCCTCTCTATCCTTCATCTTTTCCATCTCTTTCAAACAGTCCATTTTTTTCATAAAAAACTGATCCCTATTTCATCCTTTCTCTTACTCATCTAATTTTAAGATTACAGTAAGCCTTCCTCATGCACAAAAGGAACCCAACGTGGCTTTCTTTAAAAGTCATAAATTTGCAGGCGAGACTTCCCCATTACCCTGGCTGTAAACCCTTGTGTATCACTGTAAACCAAATCCTGATCAGAGCTTTTCATGAAGCCCTGGATACATGCTCAGTAGTCATGCAGCAGCAGTCATGAAAGTGGTGCACATATCCAGAAGGGAAGAGCTAAATGTGGATGGAGATGAATGGGAATTGAGGGAGAGAGGGAGGGAGATGGTCTGTATGTTAAGAGTCTGAGTTACCTGTTCAGAGAAGCAGGATAGCCCAAAGTCTGTCTTGTGAAATGGGAAGAGAGCAAAGCAAAGATGGGATCAGTTTCAGCTATGTATCCAAATACACACGGATCTTTACCCACACCAGTCAGAGCTCAAAGACCTTCAGCTGTTCCCCCAGCTACCACCAATTGCCAGGTTCAGATTTCTAAGGTCACATTTTAAAAAAATAATTAATCTATTTTCTGCAGTGGGTGAGGCAGTGAGAAAGGAGTTTATATTTTAGCTTAAACTAAGTCAACTCCTTCACATGAAATTTTTTGGCAAAGCTGAGTTTTTTGTTAGCAATCCTGTGATTTTTGACATCAAAATACTTCTCTTTTGGTTTTTCTAACTGCTTCTATCCCTCCCTCCCTCATGTTTTCAGTATTGGAATTGTACAGAACCTCCAACACTAATTCATTTAACAAATAAAGAGAGCTCTGACCTCTCCACTTAGCATATTTAAGAGGTAATCGCCATACAAATATGGCACAGGAAATAAATTTATAGAAAACAGGTTCATGCTGAAAACACATTAAAAGAGGTATAGAAATTATGCACATGTTTTTCACTGAGAACATACAAAACAAATAGAAAATGCATGTATCTGCCTCCCAAACACATTGAATATAGGATTACCAACAGCAGAAAAGTGATCCCTGTATGAATATTTCATCTGTGATACCTTCTCTCTTGGAAAGAAAACTCTTTTTCTTGATGACTGGTTTTTTTGGTTTTGTTTTTTTTCAGATGCATATTTAGTGAATAAGTATGAACAGGTAGTTCTAAATGAGAAAAGCAAAATTTATGTGAAGCTGCTCTGCTTTCATGGGTGTATATTTTTATGGGCAGTAGACAAAGTACTCATGCAGTATGAGACGTTTTGCTCTGCAGGTCCATATAATCACAATACTCTTGAAAGAGGAGCAAACATATTCTTGAAAGAGACAAGTATTCTGGCAGCCCACAGGAATGAAATAGCAGACTTGCAAATACTGGAATTATAGGACTGCTCAAAACCCTCAATTTTTCCTTTTCTATTCACATAGAGTCAAAAGTCATCCACTTAACTACTTCCTACAGCTTTTTCTGCCTTCTCTAAGCCGCCAGACTGCAGTCAGCTGCCAATAGTAAAAGTGACAAGAGCATTCATGTTACAATCTTAGGCCAAGATTACAAACTCATTTTATGAGTTCCCCAGATGTGCTGATTACAGCCACAATGTTTCAATTGTTTTCAACACACAAAATGACGCAAGTGAAGTAAAAACTACGTTGCCACTCAATCACCTCTGCATCCTTATTGGCATCGATCAAAGTTTTATTTGTTCCCATCTGCCACACTGAGATGAGCAAAGGGGAGACAGCAAACCAATTCCATTTGATGTGGCTGTGCCATGTGTGCGAAGCTGTAATCTCACTTCTCCAGCGCTGTCTGTAAAGGTACACAGTAAGAAATGCCAGAGTAGGTGAGCTGGTCATGAACTCAGAGTCTCTCCCAATTCAAGTCTGATTAGATCCTGAAAGAACACATAGGGTTTTAAGTTAAGGGTTTGATCCCAGTGGAAACAAACCTTACTAGGCACATGTAGGAAAAATTGTGCATGCAGAGATGACCAAAATTTATCCTCAAAACATGATTACCAGAAATATTTAACTCAAGCTCTGTTTCTTAAACTACCTGTAAAATTGTCCATTTGCAGAAAAACCTTTTAAATCAACAGAGCAGAAATGTTAACTGCAACCACAAAACCTCCAGAAATAATTTTCTCAATGACAAATCACTTCAGACCATTCATCTTTTTACCACCCAGCAAGCAATACACAGAAAAATTCAAATTGCAGCCCTTGCTGCCAAAGCAGCAGAAGGGCTAAGCAGTATCCTGCCTTTCTTTGCTGCCTACCCAACAGTTGCTAACAATTGCTTTAAACATCTTCAGAGGCATTTTGGCACAAGCAGGGCAGAGCTGGGACAGCACAATCCTTTCGAAGCTTTCTAGCCAAGAGCAAAGTTTCATTCCATCAGCTGTTCCTCTTTGGAATGAAAAGGGGTTTTGCTGACAAGCCAAATGCTGGCTGCAGTGGCTGCTGCCTGAATTCCTTACAATAGGATTGATTGTGTGTGTTGAAATACGTTTGAATTTCAGCAGATAGGAGTAAAGATGCATAAGAATACTAGTGTTAGACTGTCTGCTATTGAAAGAGCAGCTAGTGAGGAGCAGCTGTGGTTATCTAAAAACACTCGTGCATGGAAGAACAATTTTTGTTTCAAAATCTGAAAGAAACTCTAATGATGAATCATAGGCAGGCTATAAATAAAACATGACTATGGATTTGCAGACCCAGAAACCTTCTCATTAGAGAATGTTTGGTTTAGGACCAAATTACCTTCTTTTATTTTTTTTTAAATCTATCAGGATCATTTTGGAAAAATTACTTCTGTGATGTCAAATCCTTTAAAATGCACAGTGAAGTTTGTGGCAAGACATGTGACAAGCATTAAGGTTAAGCAAATGAGCCTGGCTAAATATCTGTTAATCAGCATGACTCACCAGCCTGTTATACATTCCCAAGTTTACATCCTCTTTCTATAGATAATAAAGGAGGGAAAGATAGAATTACCAATCCTCAGCCTTCTTTGTGCTGAAAAGATGAACAGTTTCCTGAGCCTCATTTTCTGAAAGGTCAAATACACTTTCTGTGTCTGATGAATAGGAAAGATTTGGGAAAAACATAACAGTAGGCTGATGACTTGTTTTAATAATTAATGGAAGTTATAGTTAGCAATAACACCCATTCTTCACAGAATCACAGAATCATCGAGACTGGAAGAGACCTTCAAAATCATCTAGCCCATCCATCAGTCCAGCACCACCATAATCATGCCTAAACCATGTTCCCTAGAGCCACATCCAGACACTTCTTGAACACTTCCAGAGCCTTCCAACTCCACCACCTCCCTGGGCAACATATTGCAATGCCTAACTATTCCTTCAGTGAAAAAATGTTTCCTAATATCTAATTTGAACTTTCACTGGTGCAACTTAAGGCCATTTCCTCTCATGCTTTCATCTGAGACGTGGCAAAAGAGATTGTCTCCTAACTCACTAAAACCTCCTTTACAGTAATTGTAGAGAGCAGAGGTTCTTCTAAGCCTCCTCATCTCCAGGCAAAACAACCCCAGCTCCCTCCAACTCTCCTAAAAAGATTAGTGATCTACCCTTCACCAGCTTCATTGCTCTTCTTTGGACGCGCTCCAGCACCTCAATGTCCTTTTTGAAGTGAAGGGCCCTAACTTGAACACAGGATTTGAGTTGTGGCCTCACCAGTGCCAAGTCAAGAGAGACAATCACGGCCCTGGTCCTGCTGACCACAGTATTCTTCATGCAGGCCAGGATGCCATTGGCTTTCTTGGCCACCTGGGCACACTGCAAGCTGATATGCAGCTGTAAAACAGAACCTTTTTCCCTCAAGGCAGCTTTCCAGCTACTCTGTCCCTAGCCAGTAGTGCTGCATGGGGTTGCTGCAACCCAAGAGCAGGATCTGGCATTTCACTTTGCTGACCCTCATACAGTGGTCCAGGGCTGGACAAGCCCACCAATCCAGCCTGTCCATATCCCTCTGCAGAACATTCCCACCATCCAACAGAACAACAGTCCTGCATACTGTCTGCACTGCAAACTGACTGGGGATGCCCTCAACCCTCTCACCCAGGTAGCTGATAAAGATATGATATGAAACAGGACTGCCCCAGTGCTGAGCCTTGGGGAACCCAGCTGGTGACTGGTCTTCAGCCAGATTTAATTCCATTCATTACCACTCTCTGGGCCCGGCCATCCAGAGAGTTTTTCACCCAGCAAAGGGTACACCCATCCAAGCCTTGTGCTTCCAGTTTCTCCAGGAAAATATTGTGGGAGAGAGTGTCAGGCCTTCATGAAGTTTAGTTAGACAACATCCACAGCCTTTCCCTCATCTCATAAGTAGGTCACTTTGTCATCGAAGGTGGTCAGGTTAGACAAGCAGGACCTGCCTTTTACAGACTCATGTTGGCTGGACCTGATCTCCTGGTCACCCTGCATATGCCACACAATGACATTCAGAATGACCGTCCCTGGTACAGAGGTTGACAGGCTTGTAGTTCCTCAGGTTGTTCTTCTGACCTTTCTTGTAGATGGGCACCACAGTTGCAAATTTCAGTCAACTGGGACTTATCCATTTAACCAGGACTGTTGGTAATTGATTGGCTTGGCAAACTCTTTCACTAGCCTGTTAATTGTTCTTGGGTGCCTCTTTCTGGTGAATATAAAATTAGGCCTCATATACTTGTGGAGAATCATAAAAATTGTGATGGGTGGAACCATCAGAAATTCATCAGACTTTATGGGATTTGGTAGCTGAATGGTAAATTACTGAATTCTGATTCACTGCATGCATTCAAGCCTTGTATGGGACTCAGAAACAAGAGACTCAGAAATAATTTAATGATGTTTTGAAGACAGGCTTTTATTAGTGTTTTCCACCATAATTTGCATATGACACCTTATTGCCCTCAAGATGCCTCCAAAGTCTTCAAGCCAGGATGCAGGTGCTGCTATCTGTGGATTAAGGCTTTACTGCAGCCACAAGGTGGTTACAAATAACCAGAAATGTGCTCAGATATCATGTTTCATTTGAAAGGAAAAATTTGAGCCTGAAATAAAGTTCTGTTCTCAATTTCTTTGATAGTCCAGACTTACTTTAACTGGTACATTCAGTAATGAAGTGTAGCAGTTAAAGCATAACAGTTTGACATCACCCTGTTTTGGTTTTTTACAGGCAAGTTCAGGCATATTTTCCCCCAGAGAGGTTCCTTAATCTCATATGCAACCTTTTCTCTTTTAGTGGTTCCAAAGATGATATTGTCTGTAAAAGAGGACAATAAGTGTTTGTTAAATTGAATTGAAAATGTGGATAGCTGCAGAATGTTTACTATAAAAACTATTTGTATTTAATTTGCCATTTCACCAAATGTGCAGACACATGTTTATTCAGCTAAAAAATATTTCAACTGAGCTCCATTATTACTTTTTTTTTGGTTAAAAAAGATAAATATTTTTCAATACTTTGTATGTCAAAAAGTAAGTGATACTTGTCATCAACTAAATTCCATTGAAATAAAGATATCTTATATTGATACGTCCATTTTCTTTGTTTTCAAACATCATAGCCTTGCTATGCTTCCTTTCAAAGGGAATGGAAGATTTCTGGTTTGAAACGAATGGTGAAACTACATTTAAAGTTTTCTCCATAGATAAAATTGGCTTCTTCCCAGTTCTGCTGCAGTGTAAGACTGCCAGGTAAGCTTCCTCCTGTGTAAGCAGTGTAATCCCTGTGCCACAGCAGGTGATACATTCTCAGCTACAACCTCTCCCCTGTGCCTGGAGTATCTCCCTGAGAAGGGTTTGCAGCTCAGGAGCAGAAACCAGTGCATGAGCTGAATGCTTAAGCTCTTGTGAGGGATCAATAGACAAGGGATATTCTTATTCAGATTCAGAAATCCCCTCTACCTGGGCACATACCTACCATGTTAGAGAAACTTCATGTCCTCAGCAGCCTTTCTGAACTGACATGGTCTTTCTGGTACTGCAGGACTCTGCTATCTGTTAGTGATAATGACTGGGTGGTCAAGCAGCTTCAGTAATGGCATTTTCTCTTTGCTAACTATTAAATTATTAAACTGTTTATGAAAACTTCTTTAGGGAATGTCTTTTTCCTGTTCTTCATTTCTGTTTATTCAAACCCTCACTCAGAGAGTTTCCTAACACGCTGATAAGTTGATGTTTTTTCATGTCTTCCTTCTCTCTCTCATTATTTGCAGCTACAACCAGAAGCTGATGGCATAAAACTGCTTATGTTGTCATCTGAAGCATAAGTGAGATATATAGCGTACACTCTTCAACTGAAAAAAAGAATTCGGGTTTTGCTTCATTGGGATCCTGTACAGCACTCAGATTCAATCTACTGGCTTGCCATATGGACAAACCCTGTTTAAAGAGATGCCATCTGTCGAGCTATATGCAGACATGTGCTCATCCTTTCTATTTTAAGAATTTTCTCCCCATTTTTAATGTTGTTTTTCTTTTGGCATTGGATTGGTCACCTGATCAGTTATAGTAGGTTTTATATATTAGTCAGATGTTGGCTATGTTTCACCAGCAATCTTGCAGCATGCTGATGGCAGAAACCCTTGTCTGCAGCCTGATGCACTTGGTTCCTGGGCTGATGGACAGCTGGGAGGGCTGTGGAGTCTGTGCCCTGGGCTGTTCCTGGAGGTGGGTCTCCAGTGGCACACACTGCTGCCACCTCGGATACTGGGACTTGCTGTGGCCGCGAGAGCAAACAAATCTCCTGACTTAGGTGAGCCAGAAGAAGACCAGGTTAGTGGCCTAGGTTCAGAATTTGTTTCATGAAGCCAAAGTGAATATTATGCAGGTGGACCAGTCCCTAAAATACAATTTAAAATAAGTGAACATAAGTGATCTACAGTATGGATCAGTTCTATGTCCTGAAGATAGACAGTCAATATTGAGATTTCCCTTGAATAAAAGCTAGCACTGATCTCTGTTGTGAACCTCCCAATTATTTCAAAAGAAGCCAATATTTTACCTGGTATTTCATCAAAACTTACCAGAAAAAAAATACTGGCCTCCTGCTGTTTTAAAAATGTCATTCAGCTGAGCTACCAGACGTCCCATGACAGAACTTCTATTAAACTGCAGGCTGAGCAGGACTTCTTAACACTGTTTAGGACCAGTCTTTCTTGCTTTTTCATGTTGTTATTTTTGGAAAATAGGCTGTCAACTGGGACATGTCATTTTCTCAGTCAGTCTTAGAGGAGGCAGTCAATGGAAGAATTGATGATCATGACACAAATTCAAAGATAATTAAATGTTAAGGGAAAGGATTTTACTTGATAGACATGTTTTGCTGCCATCAGCACAAAGACAAAAGACAGGATATCTGTGAAAAGAAAGAAAGTTAGGTTGGAGGGAGACAGCAGCATTACAAAAATCTCTAGGAACAAACACGTACAGTCAGCAAGATTGGCAACCTGTTCAAAAACCTCCAGTCAGATTTCTTCAGTGAGAAGCAACAAATAAACAAATGAAAAAGATAAAAGCATATTAATACTTCTTTCTAATAGTAAATTGTCTGAAAGCATGCATACTGCAATGGATTTTACATTGCTTGATTCTGAGTACATTCAGAGTATCTGGGGGATGGCAATTCTTCTAGAACAATGGTGGGTCAGCAGTAGGATATCAGTTATTCTTTTGGATGAACACAGGTTTCTGGATGGAGTCACTGAGATATTTAGGAAGCTACATGGATCAGGAACAAAATACCCAAAGGGAAGCTTAGATGCCACAATGCACTTATGATGTCTTGAATAAAAAGATGGCTTTCTGGCCCTCCAAAACTGAGTAAAATCTTTGGATAATCTATCATCTTAAATATTACTAGAAAAAAGAAAACTAGCAATATGTTCTTTGTTTTGTATTTCATGTCTGTGATTTCTCAGGCTCTTTTAATGAAATTCTTTCTGTCCAAATATTTGGACTTTTCAACCATCAATCTATAATTTTGAAGAATTTTAAGTTAAGCAATTTCTTAATAATGCTGGAGTTTTTCTGTAATATAGGGGGGAAAAAAGAAAATTATGTGCAAGTGCATATATTGACTTTGGCTCCTTCTCTTTTAAATGCTTGTGTTTTCAGTGTCATGTTAAACCTTTCAAAAGCATATAAATCAGAGATTTAGGATTATGGTGTTTAGATGCTTTGAGAAACATGCCTCATCATCCTTATACAAAAAATTCCAAGAGAGATCATTTAAAAACTACAGAGACTTTGTGCTTAGTTCTGATATGTAACATGGTTTCAAAATATTACCAGCAAATAAGATTGTGGTGTCATATTTCTGAGAGCAGAAAGTAGCAAGACACTGACAAATGTTACACAGCTGTTACACAGCTCCATAAATTAAAACATGATAATTTTGCCCTGCTATAATAATGAGGAAGATGAGTAGAATTAAGTGGATGATTAAAAATCAATTTCCTTGAACTTGAGAGATCTCAGGGAGGCACTTGAGTTTCCACCCAGCATCAACTGCAACTGGAGTCATGGGCAGTGCAGAGAAACCAGCGTGCGCACAAAATGAGTGACCATGTGTCCTGTCACACACCAACCTGGCATGGACACATGTACAGGCTTCCCACAGCTGACTGAGAGAAGGGACTACCTGACCCTCGAGGATTCTGTATTTCCCTTTCAGGGACACATCTGGTATTCTTATGATTTATTAGGATGGAGTTTTGTAAAGCACATTTGGGGCACATTTGCACTGTCTGTGTATCTTCACCCAGCGCAGTTACTCCATGTAGATACCTCCTCATAATTACAAATCTGAAATCTTTCAAATAAATTATCATGTTTCCAAAACATTCCACAATGTGAACATTTGCAGGCTGCAGAAGGACAGTTCCCTAGATGACAGGGAGTTCATAGAGAAGAGATTAATACATTTAAGTATTGAAACATTCTCCTGCATTCTCTGCTCTTTTGAGATTTCCCCACCTGTTGCCATGGTTTCCAGTGACAGTAACATCTTTGTCTTCTATTTCTCTTTTTCAAATATATCTTTTTAAAGACAGGTTTATGGTTCCTTTTTCTGGACAGTCTTGTGGGGCCCAGAGAGTCTCTGGGACTCCTCTCCAGACACACTTAGCTAAGTAAATTTTGTCCTAATGAGGCTTCTGCACACAAGAGTGTCTATATTTTGAACAGTGCTTTATTTTTAGCACTGTTATTCAGGCTGAAATACATTGCTGAAAAATAAAATTTCACATCAGGACAGCTCTGTCTGAAGCAGAATGAAAACTTCATTAGCCCTTGCCAAGACCATGTACCTATCCTGGTCCCAGCATTCTACTTCACTCCTTTGTCATGGAATCCAGGAAAAACAGCATAGAACAGAATAGAACAGAATGGTTTCTCCTCCCTTCAAATTGCTTCATCCTGTATCACTCATTATAAACTCACAGTGAGTCAAACAATCTTTTTTGCCTTAAGAATTTTCTGCATTAATCTCACAAAGAATTAGGCAAGATGAATACCAATGTTTATTGGCAGAGAGAGCTCAGCCTAAGAATTCTCACTGAACAGATAATAAATCTTCCTGCTCATCAGGAAAATCTCAAATTCCCTATAGTTACAAACATTCAGTATAAGCAAGGTCAAAATATAGCTGACTCCCTTTGCCAGTTTCTTTTTTGAAAAATGCTATAAATCAGAAACTGGATTTAAAGTCTCATAAAGACATTATTTACCTGCTGACAGGGGTCCTAGCTATATTGAATTCATAAATTAGTACTAGAGAAATCACATCAGCTAAAAACTCACAACAGCATCAGATAGTCTCCAGACATATTTCTTTTCCTATTTTAAAAATATATGAATGAGAGAATAAAAATTATATATATGGAAGTAACAAAAAAAAAAAAAAAAAAAGGGTGAAAAAAAGCTAAACTAATGTGCATTCCCACATCAGTTTCCTGTTCAGGACACCAAAGTATAGCATCTATTCAAGGGCAGATTCATTTACAACTTTAAATAGAATTTTTAACAGAAGCTAGGAGGTGAAATAAGTACAAATAGACAAGGTTTGTTATCAAAACACAGAAAAATGGGAAAGGTAGGGGTGAGGTCGGAACTTGTGAAGACCACATCTCTTCAAGTATAAATAAATTTTAAAAAAAGGGTCTATAAACTAATGGTTTGAGATCAAACTTTCAGAAATGCAAATATATTTATCTGATATGTTAACACTTTAAACTGATTTCAGATGTACATAGTGATCCGCTGTGCAGCTGAAATTACTCATTTACACACAAAGATTTTAAAGCCCTAGGGGTGAGGCTACAACTTCATCTGAATTCATCACTAGAGTGAATGAGGAGGGCTGTAGTCTTCTGAACAAATAGACATATGAATAGGCCAAAGGAACAGAGAATAAAACAAGAGAAAAAAAATCACACGTGCCTGTCAAAACCAGGCATTTTTTCAGGGCATGTTAACTTATCTGGTGGAGAGGATATGTTTGATTGACAGGACTGAAAGAAGAAGGCTGAAGTGTTGCTGATACTTTTTGCACTCCAACATCTGTATTAAATTACGTTTTTCTCTCTTTTTTGTCAGCAAGCTGGCAGGGTGCACACAACATGTCAGCTCTGCAACACCAGCAGCACTGTTAGAAAAGCCCAGTATGAGTGCTTGTTTCTGTGAATAGGTGTCTCTAACAAGAGAAAATACAACAGGTGGTGAAGAGAATCAACAGGTGATGTGTGTCAAAATTGTACTTAGGCCTTATAATGTGCAATTTCTGGCTCTGCCCATATATTAGCTGGCAAGGAGGCACATCCACAGTGTCAGTCGTAGGCGCCTGCTCCCAGTAGCAGATATCCCATTCCCACAATGTTTTCAAGCAGGCGCTCGTTCCCTGCCACCTGGCTGGGTAATGATGGAAACAGCACACGCACCATATGTTTGCTGAGGCACTTCGGGATAGCTGTGTTGGTCCTGGCCTACAACAAGGAATGAAAAAGCCATGGCAGAAATGTAAAAGAGCCACCCAAAAGCTTGTTTTAGAAAAAGCCTTACTTCAGATTGTTCACCTTTACAGCAGGCTGTTGAGCCAGGTATCGTGCAATCACCTTGCGTATCCTATTCAGATGCTTCGGTCCATTTCTACTCTGTCCTAATGACTACAGAACTACTTTCTGCTCCCAGGAGTACCCAGCTCCAACAAAACCCAAAGAACACCAATATTGAATATTATGTTCTCATAGCACCTGTTAAGACTGCATTATTAGGCTCCAGTCCAGTGCACTGAATATCTTCTTTGGACCTGAAAGCGGTCAGTGAACTCTCTCTGCAAGATGCTCCTGTTCTCAAATCATACCATGGTTAACACTCAAGAAAAAGTCAGAACAAGAGGTTTTGCTCATTCTCAGTGAGAAAAGGATAAAGAAGAATCACAAGGAATGCAGCCCTGCCAGTATGGTGGGAGTCCTGGTAGAAAGTGGAATGGGCACAGCTGAGAGAAGGTTACAGCTTTTGCCATGTAACAATCATGACTACAGGGGAGGAGACTTCTGTGAAAACAACCAAGAGGGCTACTGCATCTTTTTTCTGAACAGAAAACCTTCTCTTCCCTTGATGGCAGAGAGGATTAAAAGGATGGCCTGAGATAAATGGTCTGTCAGTCAGAATATTTTAAACAGAATCTTTTTTCCTGATGAAGTGGTATACACACTCACCATGACATGTTTTTAATACATGTCAGTACTGACAGCCTTTCATTTAGGAAAGAAATGCTCTGATTTAGAAAAACCCAGTTTTAACATTTTTGAGAAGCTGTTTTAAAGTAAAAATTATTATAATATTTCTTGAAAAGATGAAATCGGAAATTAAATGTTTTGTCTCCCCAAATCAAAACCAAAAAAACCAGTTGATTTATTACAGTTTTTGAAAAGGCTGTTGCTCTTCTCTTACTTCAGAGCAAGTGAAAAATCAGAAAACTAGAATTTTGAATGTAAAATACATTCCCAATTCAATTATTCATCTTACAATGCAAATCTGACAGCCGTTTGAGTTCGTGCATACATTAGCATAGGTTTTCACATATTCTGCACATACATCTGGAAATATTTTGATATTGCCAAAGCTGTTTCACCTTCTCATAGACTCTTCTAATCTTCCCTCATGAAATATCTGGGAAAAGGAAATATTGTCATTACCTGAATTTTAGCTATGTCTCCCATGTATTGATAACATATGTAGAATTTTACTGTACTTTTCAAAGCAACATTGTACACTTGGATTATTTTTTTCTCTTTCTTCCCTAGAAAAAGCACATGAAGTTAATTTATAATAATAAAGGTAAATGTTCCTTTGGTGGGTTAGCCTTGGCTAACACCCAAGCGCCCACCAGATGCTTGCTCACACCACCCCCTTGGTGATGTGGGGGAGAAAATAAGAAGAAGCAAAAAAACCTCAGAAGTTAAAAGACAAGGAGTTCACTTACTAGTTACTGTCAAAACAGACTCAACTTTGGAAAAATTAACTGAAATGTTCCAAAAAATAAAAAAAAACCCAAACCAAAAAAACAATCCACCAAACCCCAAAACATAATTGCTAATTCTAGTAATGGAAAACAAAAATGAAAACATTTAAAAACCACTTTTCCGTCCCCTTTTCTTAGACTTAGGTTCTCTCCACCCTCCTCTCCATTGCTACAAGCATCACAGGGCTGGGTTATTTTGGTCAGTACTCAGCAGTGTCTCTGTTCCCTCCTTCTCATATTTTTCCTTTGCTGCAGTAGGGATCCTTCAGTAGGGCTGCAAGGGATATCTCCTCTGGCACCTGGAGCATCTCCTCCTCCTTCTGCTCACATGATGTTTTGTGTTCTCTCTGCTTTTTCTCACAATTTGTTCCTTCCTCCTCTCCCTGTGGTGTTCTGCCCTTTTTTAGACACATTTTTCCAGAGGAACCAACAGCTTGGCCATGTTTTGCCAGAAGGTCTGTTGGAGTCTGTTGGGATGGGCTGTAGCCCCTGATCTCTTCTCACAGAGGCCACCTCTCCAGCCCCCTCACTTTGACACTAGCATCCAAAAGAGTGACTCATTTCAATCTGAGCTGTCATATTAATGAGATTCAGTTCACTTAACTTTCACCATTTAGAGGTTTGACTACAAAAGATGTTTTTCTTTATGATAAGGATGACATCTTCACAGAACAATCCACCCCATCTTTCTGAAATGTTCATTTCATCCTTTGAGCTTTCCGTATCTTGAAACGAGGAAACCACAGATGCCACACCTTTCTTCAGTGTTGGTTGAGATGAATCCCCTCCCTCAGCACAGCTAATTATCCAAACTCTCCATCTCACCAGGAGAGAACATATAAAGAGCTGCTCTGGACTCCAAAGATGACAATTGTCTCATTTCAGCTGGGGAGTTATCTTATTTTTAGTGACCAAAAGCCCAGACACATAGTGAAAGCTTGTCATCTGATCTCATCTACAGTTGATGGAGGAGAGTTAGGCACCTTGAAAGGTACTGTAAACCCCTGTGTTTAGATGGAAGGCATGACCTTCCTGAAGTATGAACTCTTTCCCTTGTCTGTAGAGGGGATCTTGGTGACTGAGACGACTAAAGACCTCTTTTTCAGATACGTCATCCTTAAATTTCAAGATCATATGCTGGAATTAATGTGCAGTTCTCGTTCTATATCAGTTTTTGTAGTTTATCTGAATGTTGTTATTAACAGAAGAGTCTGATAGATGAAGAAGAAAAGATTTTAGTAGAAACCAAATTAGAAATGGAAAGCCAGCTCAAGAGCTGGTATTCTTCAGGCTGTAGGCTCTCAGCAAGCCATCATATCCTTCTGCAAGAAAGGTAGATGAGAGCAGCCAGTCTTCAAACCACTGAGCAAAAAAAAATCTCATCCCAGAGAACCAGAATCATTTACAAATCGTAACTCTGTCTTTCCTTAATCACTAGTCTTTACATGTAACAGCTAAATTGATTTGGTGCTCTAGAATTTAAATATTCTGTCATTCTCTTGTAATCAGTTGAATATGCCTGACTAATGTTTGTATCCCAAAATAGAATTATTGGTGACTATCTGTGACAAGAGCACCTGGAAGACCTTTGCAAGGGATGCACTACTAAAAAAGATACCAAATATGTAGCAGAGGCTCTTTCTTCCTCTACACAGATATTCTACCATCATATTTAATAACCTACCTAGAGTTTTGATGAGGAAGTGTGTTAAATACTCCAAAGTTTTCTTGTCAGTGAACATTAAGGCCCTCTGTTGTGTTAGCCCAATACCTGATGACACAGCTTTCACACTTTCAGAACAAAGTGTTGAGTTGCTCCAATTTCAATTATAGTTGATAATGATAAATGGCAAAGTACTTGTTACCAAATGTTCCTTCTGAAGAGACAAATCCACAAAGCCTGCCATCCTAATGTCTGCTCAGTTAATTTTCACTCTTTTCAGTATGTCAAGGGAAGTTTCCATGAACTGGTTTTCAACATGTTTACTTACACTCTATGTTGAACAATGTATTATCTTTTAGCAATTTTTCTGTTATTCCCCCCAGGATTTAATACCACACTTCATAAATTCTGTCTCTTATAATTAGCAAGAGCTACAATTTTCACAACTCAATTTTTTTTTTCTTTTCTCTGTGCACAAATACTCTCCTACCTCTAAGATATAGTAGTGTTTTTTCCTATTGTTCTATAAATATCTGTCTCACTATACATCTGAGGTAATCTAGTATGTTTAAACTCTAAGATCACACCGGCACTCCAGCTATTGAAGTTTTGATGTTTCTCCTGTGCTGTTATACTAATCAAAGGTGAAGAATATTTTAAGCAATAAAAAACCTGAAAACTACTTCAGCAGGTGTGAAATTTCTAAAGGTTTGTGCGATTTGTCTCCTACAATTGATTCCTTGGACTCTCCTGTGGCTGATACTGGGTGCACCAAGTGGTGGAATTAGTGTTCATTCCCTTGTAGGTATCTGCTTCTGAAAAAAAACATAGAGGCTCCACTCCATTTAAAAATATCTTCTATTCCACAGCCAAAGAATGTGTCATTTCTTAAAATCTTGGCTTATGCATTTGTTTTTTCAGGTTATGTAAAATACTGCTCCCTACACAGCGCCCAGGAGGGTTCCTGTGCCTTCGTGCACTGGGCCTGCCAGTGACCGACAGGGCTGTACAAGTCAGGGGTGGAAACATAGGGAATTATTTTTTTCCCCATCTGATTCTCTGTCTACCAGTGACCTGCAGGACTGTACAAATGAAAGCTGGAAGACCAGTGACTTTATTTTTTCCTTCTTTTCTCGTGATGGTTCTCCCTCTTGACTCACTCCATGGTTACAGTTAGATGCACAATCTCTTTTTACTTCTTATTACACAGCATTTCTGTAGGCTGATAAACAGCTGTTGGATATTTTCTATGCCAAAGAAGATCACAGCAGTGATGGGGAGAGTGTAATTCTTACAAAATAAATGAGACATTATGTAAATAAAGGACTTTTAAAGCCTCCAGGCTGCAAGGTGCTATCCAAATAAGTATCACCCACACCCTCATGTGCTGCTAAAAAAAAATCAGGGTTATGTGTCAGTTTAGATGTGCATTTCAATGAGGGTTAATAGTTCCACAATAAATGACTCATGCAAAAGCATTTGTTTGGGGGCAAAGCAAGAAACACATGAATTTCATCTCCAAGAGAGATGTGTTTGCGGAGATTATTTTGCACATAAGCCTGATGCTTGAGCAAAAGGACTTAGAAATTGTCTGCATGACTGAAAAACATATCCAAGCAGCTTAAAGCAATTTTTTTCAAATACTTTTTCCAGAATACAATTTAAATAAGGTGGCAAAAATTGTAGCTCTTCATAGAAGATGAGGCATAGGATCCAGTATTTTTCCTTTGAACCTGCATGCATTTATGTGCTCTTAAATCTTTCATCCTTCCTTTTTTTCTTTTTGGTTCTCACTGAATGGCTTTCTCATTCTTATTTAAGGATTGTACTTTTTTGATGCTTGTAAACACTATCTATTTCAATAGTAAGTGATCAGGCAGGCAGAACAGAATATCAGTGTTGCACAAGAAGGAGGCAGCAATGATTACTCCCCTTTGAAAATAATGTAAGAATTTAGAGGCATATCTTGGAAACACAGGCCAAGGGGTAAAATACTTTAAAATATGTGGCTGTTGGTCCTGTTTGTTAGATGCCAACAATAAGAACAGTTTGAAGGCATAATGAAAAAAGCCCCATACTCTGAAGAAGTGGTAAGAGGAGATACAGTCAGGAGGAGAATCCAAGTGCTGGGTGTCAGCTGAGTAACAACTGCAAAAAAGGCCTTTACTTCCTTTCCTTTTTTGACTAATACAAGCAGGTTATCATGATGATGGAAGGCTTAAATATACCTAATAATTTACAAAAATATGTCTGTAGTACCTTTGAACGGCTTTGATACTTCTAACATCTTCCAAGGAATCTAAAGCAAAATAGTTTTCATTTCTACAAGTTGCACAGAGTGTAACCATGAGGTATAGCAAAAGTGAAATTATGCAACTTGGTTAAAAAGCTTAGCATTTCTACTAAGGAAGCAGATTATATTTAAAGCCATCATGAGTTTAAAGGAAAAGCAAACCTGTATTCAGCATGATCTAAGGGCTGCTACTGAGCAAAGAACAGGCCAGGAGAAACTCTCAAACAGTAGGAAAAGGCTGTAACAATGAACCAGCAGGAAAAGTTTTTGTTATTGCTGTTTTTATGGGAATGGATTGCACAGATATCTGAAATAGCTCTTCATGGCCCTCTGCCCTGCTGTCACAGACATCTGCATGTTTTTTCCAGGAGGGCACTAACATTGAGAGCAGACATTAGTGGGCTGTTACCATTTTCCCCTGAAATAATATAACCCAGCCACATGTTTTTGCTAAGGAAGTATTTATGTTTCTGCAAAATGTGCTTCTTATCACCCTGGTGGAAAGCAGGTTTGCTGTAAAGGATCCGGGGGTCACAGTGAACGTGAGCCAGCCCTGTGCTGTTTCTGAGAAGGTGATTAAGAGTGTCTTGGACTTCATTAGCAGAAGTCCTGCTAGCAGGCTGAGAGAGGTGATTCTTCCCTCCTACACAGCGCTGGTGAGGCTGAATCTAAAGTGCTCAGTCCAGGTCCTGGCTCCTCAGTACACAAGAAACATGGACCTACTGGAGAGAGCCCAGTAATGAGCTACAAAAACAAGACAACACTGGAATGGCACACAACTGACAACTGAGTAGCTCTGCCCAAATCCCATCATATTTCATAATAGCAAGAGTGCTACTTTTGGGAATTAAAAATAAAAACTTTTTCCTTAACATTTTGTTAAAAAAAAAATAGAATCATCTGAGAAACCTCCAGACTTGCAGGGGAGGGAGCTAGAGGAAGCAGGTATGAATATCTGAAGGAGTTAATAATTTTGATAAGGGTATTAACTATTATGGCAGAGTTTTGAAATAGAAACAAGTGGGGTCATGGTTTGCAGTATGATTGCAGTTTTAGCTTACCAGTCTGGGCTCTGGTCCACCAGCTCCCTGGTGCTGCTGCCTCAGCTCGAGGTCTCAAAGAAACACACCATAATTTTCCAGGTTGCTTGCAGAAGAACAGGAATTTCAAAGCAAACTTTTAATCTCTTCTGATGTTTTCTACTTCTGGGAGAAGAAAGCACTTCATTCACAGTTAGAAAATATGACTGGAATCAAACAGCTTCCCTCTGAAGTCCTCCAGAACAATTACTATTGGGGCTTGTTAGATGGTGACCTTAATTTCCTGGAGCAGGAACAGTGTAGAAATGTAGAAATGCAACATGCAGTGCTGCATTCATCTGCCTTGCAAATCTGAATTTTCCTTCTCATCCTCATTTGTTTTGCCCATGACTGCTGGTGCCACGAGTCCTGAGCTGGGATCCTGCTGACTATGCCAAATTGTATCGGGTGAGTGATCTAGACCACTGAAAGAATCCCTTTCAAAGAGATTAGCAAAAGTCTTTTTAAGATCACACTGCAAAACTTGATTTAGCAAACTCTGATGGCAAGGTTCATTTCATTACCTGCTACATAGAAGAAACATACAAATAAAAATCAAATCATGATCAGGCTAGAATGATTTACACTGAGACCAGAGCTGGAAAAGCTTCAATGCCCACTGTGTTAGTCCACTTTGTGGGTTTCCTAGAGAGGTTCCTGGCCCAGCTACAGAACATGGCTTTACCTCCTTTGGAGCTTGTACCAAAATGCTCCTGGTTTGGTCAAGGGGTTGAGTGCATCCATCACAGCTGGGGCTTCATTAATACTCAGTCCTGACCATCTTTAAGGAAAGCTGACACTACAGACTGATTTAATTTACTCACCAAAGACCAAAAAAAAGCCATAAATCCTTCGTAACAGCCTTCCTCTTGCACTTTTAACTCTGCTCTAGCACTGCAAATAAATACTGTATGCATCAGCTAAGGGGGTTTTTGTGAGAAACTTGCAATTCAAATCAATTCATGAACATTTAGGAAGTATAGACAAATCACATACACAAATTTAAGTACCTCTTCCTTGGCAATGCAGCTTGGCTTCTGTAAACTGGTCGCAACAACCTGCTTCAAACACTTCAGCAGTACTTGATTGCCTTCTTCCTTTAAATAAAATACTAAACCTTAAGTTTTTAATAACATTATCTTCAATAAGTCATCACAACTTTTTTTTCTCATTGCATTTTCTGCCCTTCAGACCACTTAAAATTAACCACCCAAAGATTTTTGGCAGTAGAATTCTAATGAGCAATACCAACAACTTCCATGTCAACTATTGTTTAATTTATGGGTTATTTTACATGGTTTTAAAAGCTTGGTTACCTGGCAAGTTCAATTAAGAACATTTCAAATCAAAGCATTTTATTTCAGTTAGAATTAACTGCATTCAGGACAACATATCTAACATGATAGATGGAAAAAGCCTAGATCAAGCAATTAAGGGACATTTCTTCATTAGATGAAAATAATTTTATTCCATTCCATTATTTATTCCATAAATTTATTCCATTATTCCAGAGGAAATATTTTTCCCATTTACTCTAGGATTATCTCATTTAGTTAAAAAAAAAGCGAGCTCCTATCTTGGTAAAGAAATTGAATGCTTAATATGGTCTACCTGTATAGAAGTGATGTAATTTTGTTCACTCTTCTCTTTTTGGAAAGGAAAAATATGTATGAACATGTTTCAAAATATCAAAAGACACACGTCAAATCTAATTTAATGATATGATTTTTTTTATTGCCAATGGCCAGGTTGCTGAATAGTAAAGTAAATTGTCAATGTTGTGTTGAATTGACTTACTTTACTGTGAGGAATGTTTTCTATTTTGAAGTATTTACCCTCAGAATAGTCAGAGTCTAACAACACTGCTGGTTACATTAAGTACAGCATTCCACCAGTGAGGACACCTACAATGTCTGAATCGAAAATTTGGAATTTGTGAGGCTTTACTTTGGTTAAAACATTGTGAGTAAGATGGCCATGTAGACCATCTCCAGCCACCAACTCCACACCAGATATGCTTTTGAGGACTGGCTGAACATTGATATCCCCTATTAGAAAAGCAGAATATTCTTGCTTTGAATGGGAAAAACCAGAAATATTTAAAAAAAAAAAGGTACTAGAAATTGCTCATTCACTTTTACTGCCCATTTAAAAGAGCAGGCACCCTTCAGGTCTATTTTCCTGCCCTGTGGATGGTTTGGGAAGGTTCAAGAATTTCTGTAGACAACTTCAATTCTAAAAGCATGGACAAAAGTGTCTCAACATAGTCCAAGATGAATCCAAATGGAGAGTTCTCTCTGATCCATTTTCTGAGGACTATACCACCCATGAGAAGTATAGAGAGAAAGACCAGAAAATATAGTTGGCTCAAGAGGAAAAAAAAAGCGATCTGATTAAGTTGCTCCTTCCTCAGTTCTGCTCACCACCTAGGATCCAAAACAAGCATTTGCATTTAGAAGCCCTACAGCCTGTAGCTTTTCTTTAAGGGTTGCTTTTGCCATTTGTTTCAACACTAGAGAGTATTTTATTCCCCAAAATGCAGTAGTGTTCTTATGTGCTATTTTGCAGGGGTGGCCCGCAGTCAATTTCCATCCATTAAGACAAGAGCTGTCATTCACTGTGGAATGCACATTTCCAGCTTGTCATACAAATGAGCCAAGGGTGAAAGGAAAATACTGGAAAAAATACAGCAACCTAACAGAAAGTGATGACTCATGACCCAATGAGATCAAAATATGTAGACTGAAATTGAAAAATCCTTTCAGAATAGTCTCAATTAAATGAATTTGATTGATGTTTGTGAACACCAGACACTGGCCTTGTGTTAAGAGTCTTGGCCTTCAGTCACCATCAGGAAGGACACATTAGGTTTGTTTTTTTTCCTCAAATGGATTTATTATATAGACTAACCTTTTAAATTTGTTTTAGGATATTACAGTTAGTATTACAATAATATCTGCAGCTTATCATATGACATTGGATTGGGTTTGCATGGCCAAGTTTTGATAGCACTTAGGCTACAGTGGTGGCTTCAGTGAGAATCTACCAGAAGCTTCTTCTTTGTCCAGCAGAACCAGTCCCTGGCAGCTCAAAGACAGATGCACCACTGGTCATGGCTGAACCAATTAGACATGGTGACAACACCTCTGTGATCACAGATTTAAGAAGAAAGAAAAAAGTTATTGCGCAGTTGTAGTTGTGGCTAGAGAAGAACAGAGTGAGAGCATGTGAGAGGAACAACCCTGCAGACACCAAGGTCAGTGGAGAAGGACAAGCAGGAGGTGCTCCAGGCACCAGAGCTGAGATTCCTCTGCAGCCCATGGTGCAGCCCATGGTGATGCAGCTGTACCCCTGTAGCCCATGTTGATCCACAGGGATGCAGAGATCCACTTGCAGCCCATGGAGGAGACCCACACCTGAGCAGGTGGATGCTTGAGAGCAGTCTGTCACCCTGTGGGAGGCCCATGGAGAGAGGATCCTTAGCTGAAGTCTTTCATTGCAGAACTGCACCCCGTGGAAGTGTCACCCACGCTGCTGCAGTCTGGGGAGGACTGCTGCCCGTGGGATGGAGAACTGTCTTCCATGGGAGGTACCCCACAGTGCAACAGGGCAATGACTCCCCTCCCTGAGCAGCAGGAAAAACAACAAGTCATAGCCCCCATTCCCTTCTCCCTGTGCCACTGGGGAAGAAGGCAGAGCTGGGAAGGATGGTCGGGCAGGGGGAAAGTGTTTTTTTTTACTTTTCATTATCCTGCTCTGATTTCGTTAGCAATAAATCCAGTTTGTATCTCTAATTCAAGCCTGTTTTGCCCATGACTGTATTTGATGAATGATCTCTCCTGGCCCTTATCTCAAACCATGAACCCTTATTCCTTCCTATTTTCTCTTCCTTGCTGAGCTGCAGAGGGGAGTGTGAGAGTGGCTTTGGTGGGTGCCTGGCATCCAGCCAGGGTCAACTCACTACAGCCATCTATTCCTCTGCTTGAATGCTGAAAAGGTTTATAACCTTTTCAGCATTCAAGCAGAGGAATAGATGGCTGTAGTGAGTTGACCCTGGCTGGATGCCAGGCACCCACCACTGTAGGAATTCACTGTACCTCAGATTGAGGAAAATCTCATTGGTTTTCAGTTTCATTAGTCCATATGTCACCCAGGGAAAAAAAATATCATTTCTGTTAGGCCTACACTGCAGTTAAAAATTCTGTGCCTACAGCCTAATTTTTTACATCACAGCCAAGACCTACCTTATGAAGATGCCTCTGTACAATCCAGTGAAAATCTTCTCACATGTGGTGGTACAGCCAGTACAGAAGTGTTTTGAGCTAAAGGAGTAAGAAAGGAATTTGTACTTATAAGAAAGAATATTCAGTCATGAACATTGGAAAAACATTAACTTGAATACCATGACTCAATACTTTATGGGCATATATAGATGTGTGAGTTTTAAACAGATTCAGTGATGGCTTTTGGAATGATTCCTCTAGTGACTACTGCTGTGGTTGTCACTCATCTTGTTTCTGACAGATGAGACAGATCAGAAACCTCTTATGTTGTTACAAATAATTTTGATGTTGACTGTGAAGACAGCTCACTTGCTGGAGAGCACTCTGGTTGGATACGTGGGTTCCAGAAGAGAGAAAGAATACAGAAGCTGAGCCCTGGGGCAGTGACACTCTTGCACTTAGAACAAGTACACAGTGTGAGACAAACTGTTCAAATCTCTTTTTGAGAAAGATGGACTTACCAAGAAATGTTCTTCCACAATCTCAAGACTTTAGATCTTCTTGAAGAAAAGACTAATTTCACCAAAGCATCTTTCAGAAGCATCTTCAATAAAAGACAAGGCAAGTAACAGATAAATATTTGCAGATATAGCTGGAACTTATTGAACTACAGGAAAAATACATACATCCCTGCTGAGTATTCCTGACTGGAATATAAAAGGTGTGAGAAAATGCTTTATTTCAGGCATCCAAACTCATCTTGTAAGAAAACACACTTCAGCTCAGTCTAAAAAAAATCTGTTATATCATCAATAAATACTTATTAACTTAAATATAAGGATAAATATAGAGACCTTCTCTCTTGATTGCAGAGTAGTAAAATGTCTTAATATTTTGTGTGTTTTCTGGTAACTTCCTCTTCTTAAATCATAGACTAAACAGATTGTCTATTTACCTACCCCTCTGTCTATTTAATACCTAGCTGCAGAGAAAAACTGGAAAATCCACAGGTGCATAATAGGGAAGAATCAGTGTATTTGTTATTTTTAAGACATTATCCAAAGGGTTTGGATTCTGATTAATGAATTCTGAATATTTGGCTAAGTTAACCCGAGGGCTTAGACATTCCTTCATGTAGCAATGGGCAATGGCTCCTGATGTCATTACTTCTCTCTACCATGTGTTTTATTCCAGCAGGAGAATAAGCAGTAGAAAAGATATGTGATCACTGCTGCAAAGTCAGACATTTCAGAGGCCAGGTCAGGCCACCAGACTTCACAGAAATGATTGACAAGTGCTCACATGGCCACAGACTGCACTGCAGGCACAAGAAGTGCCATCAGGGAGACTGGAACAAGCAGCCAGTGTGTGCCAGGCTCAGAAAGCACCTCTTCCCCTTGCTGTGTTGATGCAGTTGTAAGCCCAAAGTGAAGCACAAAAGCATGCAAAGAAATAAAAGCAGGATACCAGAATTTGCATAGGGTTTGTTTATCCCAATGCTGACCTCCCTGCCATTGGGCTGAGGAAGGATACAGAAAACAATATTCAGAAGGCAGCTCATTTGTGAAAATGATGTGCTTAGGTATCTCCAGTTAATGAGATCCCCATTTAATACTCTGTAATGTACCATCATAACTACACAGTAGTAAACAAGGCTGCATTTCTGAATGCTGATAAAGAAAGCAGTGGAAATTTTAGCATCTGAGTCTGTGCTGAGCAATGTGCTGTTCCAAGATGCACTTCAGTGCTGGACAACAAAACTACTTCTGCTGTAAGAAAAACATTTTCCTTTCTCTTCTAGTTCCGAACAGTCATTGACTGGATGATTCAAAACCAGTTACTAGAAAACATTGAACACACCTTTAGGTATTTATATTATTTTCAGTCAGCTAGGTAAGACTGATTTCCCAGTGCATCAGGACAAGTGACATTTTACTCTAGTAACACTCTGTGTAAAAGCTGAAAACGAGACACTGAAAGGGATGCAGAGCTCACCAACAGAGATAGATTGGCACCCAAACATTTGCGTATAGTGGGCATGGAAGACTCTTTGCCATTACCTGCATGTCTTCAGCACTGCTGCCATAAGCAGTGTCTGACTGTTGTGTTTTCCATGAATGAATTTAACTGTAATGATGGTTGATAAGGTTGCACACCTAGCTGTCACCATCTTAAAGTCAGACATCTGGTCTAAGGTACACATAGCTGTTCTTTAAATTCAATAACATGATATCTGAAAGCAAGTCATCCCATTTAGCTTTCAATTGTTTTCTTAGGGATGGCATGAATAGGAGGTGCCTGTGTCTCTCCATTGACTCCAAGGAGCATCTTGATAAGTGACCATTCTCATTCTAGTATTATTTATTTCATGATTAAGGACAGTTTTACTTACTTAGTTTTAAATGTTTAAGCTTGATGACTTGCTTTGGGTTTGATTTGGTTTTGTTAATTTGTTTCTTTTTGTGGTTTTTTGTTTTGGTTTTTTTCCTGAAGGGAACATATATGATGGCCTTTGAAAATTCACAGTTAAATTTTGTTAAAATTGAATATAATTATATCCTTCAGTAATGGGAAGCATTTTTCCAATAGATAGTAATAAAATGTAACTTTTGAGGCTGATGAAGTACATGGACTGAAAGCTATTTGAACTTCATTACTGTGAGAACACCAATATTATCTATGTATTACTAGTATTTTGATTTTAGATCCAGGCTAAATAAAACTTACTGAGGGAATGAGGACACATAAAATGAATGGCCGGCTACAACAACTAGTTTAACAGTAAGATGAAAAGTAATACAAAAATTAGTGTTCTAAGTCCAAAATAAGAATTGCAAACTCTCTTATGCCCTGCCATATAGGAGAACAGGTCTGCAACACATTTTCAAGAACTTAATTAGGAAAAACTGACCAAGTTTCTGCCGAGGGTTAAAATGCAAAGTCATCATTTCACAGCATAACTTGAAATTTTGGTAAACCACTGAAGTAATCTGTCATATTTCATCTCGTCATAAATATTTTTGCTATGACCTCATAAACATGGGAAATGTTTGAAGAGCAATGAAAGGGAAGATTTACTTTGTAGCTACTCCAATTTAGACTTAGTACATTCCCCAAACTCATGTATGCAAGTGGGTTGCAAGTGTAAGCTATACAAGAAACATCCCAAACTTCCTCCTCGCCTTCTCTTTAGCCTTTGTACATGCTTCTTTTCACCCCAGCAAACTTGGGATTTCCTCTTCCAGAAAATTGCTACAGCTTATGTATGTGTTCAGCAAACATGGCTAAAAGGTCAGCAGCTGGATAAAAAGACTGTCATTAATAAATGCCATGCAAAAGGGAGTGTGAGCACAGAAGTGAGAGTGAAGATCTTTGTCCATGCCATGTCTACAATATGAAGAAGGGTGTGAGAAGGCCCTGCAGACCCCGAGTGGAGAACAGCCCTTCTGGCCAGGACAGTTCTCCTGGGCAGTGACCACCACAGGGACTGTGGCTCTCCTTGCCTTGTGGCTCTCATGGGTGCTCCATCCTGCAAACCTCAGCCCAGACAGGCAGTGGCTTGGCTTCTCTTCATGGAGTTTGATGAAAGAGAACCAATTCTCTCAACTGGAATTTCACAGTTTCACTGGACAGATAAGCTTGATTGACAAACAATCTCCTGAAATCTCCTGAAGTATTGTTTGAGATCTCTCCAGCAGCACTCTCTATGATGTGTGCTTGCAAACCAATAATTGCTTTCAGCTACAGAATAAAATTTGCTGAATTTTTCAGTTAAGTTAGAGGAAATACATTTTACTAAAATGTAAAGAAATTCATAGTAGTCTAGTTTTGCCTACTTTGTTTCTTACTTATGATTCTTTCTTGGAAGGAATAAGCTTTGAAAAGTTCAGCTAATTTGTTTACAAGCAGATATCACAACGTTTTTTTAAAAACATGCAGGTTTGTTGTGATTTACTAAAGAAATAATGTGTGACAAAGCATATTCATAACAAAACTGGAACATGGGCTGTTTACCATTACAGTGTGTCTTCTGCCTAAAAGCACCCAGATGACTGAGAGGTCCACATCTAGACATGAATAAAAGAGGCTTTGCTGTGGCTTTGCTTCTTTAAGTAGCACAAATACTTTCCATGTAAAATTAGAAACAGTAGATCTAGTAAGAGGCTCAATTTTAAGCCCAACTTTTTCCAATGGTAAAGAAATTCAAACAGCATTAGTTTCTGGCTTCCTAAATCAACTGGCTACAGAAGTTGTTGTCTAAGGTGTCTCCATGTTGACATCTGAGAAAAAGTGAAGCTGAGGACTCAGTGGTTTCACAAAAGAGTAGATGACCAAATTTCTGCTGATTTTCTGTAAGTTTGCACTTGAACTAGCACTAACTACTATTAGAGCTTTCTTTTCTCTCTGAAATTTACATAAAAGTTTTGCTCATGATACAAAAAGCAATTTACAAAGAAGACCTGAACCAATATCTCTGTTTTCACAGATAGAGAAAATTAAGGCACAAGTTACTTGGACTGTGTAACTGAACAGCTCAAGGCTGACACAAGCTTCCTGAGCATTTTGAGATCTGATTAGCCAAACCTGAAAAACAGAGTTAGCAATGTCACAAGTTATGACCCCTTCTCTGGAAAGCAGACCTCTCACCTGAGGCAGAGTCTCTGTCTGTAATCTGTGCACAGCCCATTGCCATGCTCAATAAAACAACTCAACTGGCTGGCACTGAGGATGCTGGGGCTGGAAGGGTCAATACTTCCAGCTGAAGAGGCAGAAGCTCAATTAAAGGCAGTAACTTCATGGCTTGGGGCTTCTTGGTCTTCCTGTGCTCCAGATGCACTGTGGTTTCAGCACTCAGAGTACTGCTTGTCCCCCGTGCTCTGCCCCCACCTCTGCCCTGGATGGATAGCACAGTGCACCACCAGGTCCTTTCTTTTCATTAACACTGCAAGTTCTGGTGCATATTTTAGGTTGTTACCAACCTCCTGGATAAGGACAAATATCCTCCCTTTCCTAGACAGGCTTTTCTGGCAAGATTCAGCTCTGGACGCATAAATGCAGGTTATCTACGTGCAAGCTGGGTGTCAATTTATCTTATTTCCCAACACAGCCAGTGAAGAAAAGACAAACAGTGGTGCCTAGGCTTCAGGATACATTTTCAAATGGAATTAACTGCTCCAACTTAGCCTTCTGGTGCCATTTGAGATGGCCTTGGGTATCTGCTTTGCCTCCAACAGTCACTACAGGTGACCTGAGGTCCCCTGTAGATCCTGTGACATATCTGACAGTGGAGATGTCTAGATTCCTCAAAGGCATTGTAAATGACATCTGAATCATGCCTTGTGTTTTCTTTGGAGATAACTGAATCACTCTCTAGGCTCCACTAACTGCTGACTAGTTCTAAATCCACCAGCGTGGGAGTTCCAGCTCCCCACTCATATGCAAATGTCACATGAAACCCAGGCTCCTGCTGCCTTGTCTAACTCTCACTGCTCTGTTATCTTTACTGAGACACCTACTTGGACTTTGCTTAATTTATTCTACTGTTCTGCCAATTCACAGTCAAGTATGGCTGCTTTATTTTTAAATAAATTTCAGACTTCTTACAAATATTTCTTCCCAAGAGTAATAGGGCCCTTGGAAGCTGTTAGAAGCTGTGCCAATAGCCTGCTAGAACTTCACTTACAAAGCCTCCACATTTTCTTCTCAGATAAAGGCTCAGTCTCGGTGTCTTAGTTCAAGAGGTCTGCATGTTCTGCTGAGCTATAAAAGTCTGCTTTTCAACCCTAATACTCTTGCCTCCCACCTTTTCTTTTTCAAATTAAAAGATGAAAAAATCTTCACAGTGTCTATAGGAGACTGGATTTTTTTCTGTTTCACAATCACGAAGTTTGTGTGGCTCCATTCCAGCCCCTGTTCCTGGGTCAGGATGCTTCTGCCTACACCAGTGCCTAAGTCCTTGTTTGAAATACTGAAGGAAATGCAGCGTGGGACCCATATCACCATTTCTGCCCATCCTGACTTGAAGGCTTAGCTCCATGGTATGGTATTGAATAGAGGAACTGGGACTGTGTCACTGCAGTTGGACATCCAGGGCTGAGGCAGAGCCTGAGTTGTTGATAGTCTCTCCCAACTCTGTGTTGAGGTCTTTTCCTGATAAACTCTGCAAAGGTTAGCATTTTTTCTGCTTTGTTTTTCCATCTAAGTCATTTGCTTCCCTTAATTTGGAGGCAGTGTTTTCTTCCCTGGCTGCTCTTACTGTCTTTTAGCAGTAGAAGGCCTGGAAATGGATGACCATGAAAACAAAATGTGAGATTGGCATGGGTGTTATTTCCCCGTGTACTCAATGCAGAAATCCAAGTGAGGGCAAAGTCAGGTCAAACTTCCAGCTAAAGAGAGCACCAAAAAGAAGAGGAGGAGGCACAACCCTACCTCTTATCCAGCTCCAGCATAAGGGTAGCATTTCTGAAAACAAAAATGGGATCTTATAATTGGGAAATCATTCTCCCTGCCCATCCCTTTCAGATCCAAAGTGAAAGATGAGTGAAAATAGCCAGAAACACTAAGGCAGGGAAGAAATGTCCAAAAAAAGGGAGTAATATGTTTATCTTAGCAACAACAGCAGCTGAGGGAGGAAAACACTTAGTGGAATGAGGCTGGTGATGCTCCCCATGCTCGGTAGGTCACGGGACTCTCTGAGTGATGTGGAAGCTGCCATTTCCTTGGCCTTTGTCACTCCATGACCTAGATTTAGGGAAATAGAAAGGTACTGAATGGTGGGCAGGCATTCCAACTATTTCTAAGGGCCCAAAGTCACGAACATGGCTCAGGCAGGAAGCAGGAAAGGAGCGTCCTGACCACACGAAGCATTCACACTTGGCAGAAGGGAGGCTACAAGGTCAAACACAGTTCTTGAGGGTCCTCAAGCACTTTCTCAACAGAAAGGTCTGTATGTGGAAAGACAAGGACCAGAGTTTGGGTTCAGAACTGCAAAGTGGCTCTGGTCTCTCTGCAGAGAGAGGATCACTACTACAACCCTCAGCAGGGAAGCAGGCACCTTTGTCTCTGTAAGGGGCAGGTTACCTCTGCAAGGCTCTGCTAGCCAGAGCCCCTAGGGCTCTTAGCAAGCTCCTGAGCTGAGTTACATGCTCTGGGGAGGAGCAAAGACACTTTGTACTCAGAAGGAGATTTTGAAGTTTACTAAGAATTTAGCAGCACTTGCCTCCAGCATAAGCAAATACCTCTTGAGCACCAGATGTTGCCTACTATAATTTCTCCTATTTCCAAGGCACAGGCAGATCTCATTAAAACCATCTCCTTACAGGCGTGGTGGGTTGATGTGGGCTATATGTCTGGTGCCCACCAAAGCTGCTCTATCACTGCCCTCCCCAGTTGGACAAGGGAGAGAAAATATAATGAAAGACTCTTGAGCTGAGATAAGGACAGGAAAAGATCACTCACTGATTACTGTAATGGGCAAAGTGGCCTTGACTTGGGGAAATTAGTTGAATTTATTACTAATCAAAATCAGAGCAGGATAATGAGAAGGAAAACAAATCCTAGGAACACCTTTCCCTGACCTCTCTCTTACTTCCTGGGCTTAAGTTTGTTCTTGATTCTCAATGTCCTCCCCTGCAGCAGCACAGGCAGAGGGTGAGAATGGGGCTATGGCCAGTTCATCACATGTTCTTTCTGCCAGTGTTTCTTCCTCAGGGAAAAGAGTCCTTAGTCACTGACCTTGGTGCCTGCACAGTTGTTTCTCTCACATATTCTCACTCTGCTCTTCTCTGGCCACTATTACTTCTGAGCAACAGCTGCTTTTTTCTTCCTTTTTTTCCTCCATAAACATGTAACCACAGAGGTGCTGCTAACACCTCTGTTTGGCTTGGCCTTACTCTGTGGCAGGTCTGGCTTGGAGCTGGCTGGCACTGGCTCTGTTAGTCAGTGGAAGTTTCTGGCAGTTCTTCATGGAAGCCACTCCTGTAGCCCCACCACTACCAGTACCTTGCCACACAAGCCCATTATCACAAGAAAAGGATTATATGGAAGGTTTGGGGCAAAGGGAGATCTACAGGCTCTGAGGGAATCAGAGCACGTGCTGTTGTGACTAAACCCCTTGTCTACCTCTCCCTGCCTTCTAATGGAGGAGGGAAGATTTGAAGAAATCTCTTCGGATACCACTTGCAACACATCATCCTTAAGGTTAAGTCAAAAGTGAGTATCCAGAAAGATTCCACTACTTCATTTTTTTTTTTTTATAAGATGTGTGGATTGGATTTCTGGGGACAATGTGACTTCAGTTAGAGGTCTCTAATTCCAGCATCAACAGTTTTTACTTTAAAATCATTGGACATATTCCTGGTGATTTTTGGACCTATAGCCCACAGCACATTTTTATTCTTCTGTCACCAAAGAGATTCATAAGATCTGATTCTGAGGCTGGAGGTGGAAGTGCAGAGCTGAGCAGTAGGTGGAGTTCCCTATGATATACCCTGTGTAAGCAGCCCTGTCATTGTTCATAATTTTTTCTCAACACAATTTGCAAGAGAAATGACAGTCATCTACATTTCCTCTAAAACTATTATAATTCTGCTATGGCACTAAATTTCATCTGCCCTCAAGAAATGTTTCAATAGGAACCTCCATGTATAATACATGTTTTCAATTTATTATTAATGCACTTCAATCTGAATCGCAAATTCAACATGATGTCTGACTTTTTTCAAACTCGTTCTGTTCCATGTCAGCTCTTATAACATGTTCCTCATCATAGCATCTGAACAACAGTCAGTGCATTAAGTGATGGACTTAAAAATCAGTCACACACTGTTTAGCTTCTCAGCTTTGCCCCAGAGGTAGAAGTCTGGACCATGTGGAACATTCCGTTTTGAGGGGATTTTTGGTTTGGTCTGATGCATGTTTTCTTTTAAAATATTCATATTTGAGCCACTCAAAGTCATGGCTTTTAACATCGGAGTATGTGATGGTCAGGTTAGTGACAGTCCTTAATTCCTGAATGATTAGCTTAACTACCTTGGTTTAGTCAGGCCCATGCCCAGGACTAACATCCCTCACCCCTGTGCTAAAGCACCAGTCATCCCTTGGTAATTACCAGCTTTGGTCTTGACTCCAGCACATCAGGACACTTTGTAGATGGGCACAGGCTCAAATAAAGATCAAAGTCTAGCAATTAGCTACAAGCCTAAGAGCTAACCTCCTGTGCCTGCAGAGCCGTGGCAGTGGTACCCCTGCCTGGCTGCAGCCCTGGGCCCGTGGAGCTCTGAGTCAGCTCACAGGTTTGCATTTGTCCTTAGGCTACCCCACGGCCAGGGGAGACCGCAGCAAATCCCCAGGTGAGGGATCCTGCAGTGACAACACAGCTCACTTCATACACAAGCCCTGGAGGGAGGCAGGGCTTTGTTAGAACATCACCAGCATCCCTCTTACAGGCAGCAGTGCACGGTCTCATGTGCACACAGCCACTGCCAGGCTGCATCAGGCGTTCTCACCATGTGAAATGGCTCCTGAAGCTTCTTTGGTCCCTTCCCAGCACTACCCATTTGCTCCCACGGAGAGGAGTTTAATAGCCCAGTTACCACCTGGAGAGGATAACAGCTGTGCAATGGGACATGCAGAGCCAGTGGGACTCTTTTTGGAGGCTGAGAAATGGGGAATTGAAGCCAAGAAACAAGCACAATGCCACACACTAATATTTCCCTTTGCAGAAATCTAAGGAGCTGTAGAGAATTGTAGATTTTAGAAATGGTTATCTCTTTTCAGGAGCACAGGATATTTTGCTGCTGATGTAAAAATTCCATTTATGACTGCTATCTTGATATCCAGCTCCTGTGTGTTGTTCAATAGGCACCCCTCAGACTACTTCCTCAGGCAGTCAGTAAAACAGTGAAAATCCCACAAGTCACGATTTGCTACAGAAGCACAGACACTATGAGCTATACAGCAGCTGGAAGGAGTCCATAAAGTACATCAAAGCATCCCTTTTGAAGTTCTTTGAGAACATGAATGGCAAGCTAGTCCTGAACAACTTTGCATCCAACCATGGCAAATGTGAGATTGCTTTACTTGAAAGGAACAATCTAGCCAAATTTTCTTTCAAACCTCTGAAAAGAAAAAATAAAATTCATGTGAGTAAGCATTTCAGAAGAATGAGTCTGAGCCAAATAATCATCATTCTGACATTCATAAAACTCACTTTATTAAAGACATCAGCACATATTACAATACTAATGCAGCTATAAGAACTGGGGAACAGACTGAGCCAAACATATCCCAGCAAGACAGAAGAAAACCTGGGAAGACAACTCAAGCACTCTAACTTACAGGCCTCTTGTGTATCAGGATACATCTCCCCTTTCAAAGAGCTGTCTTGCTATCTCTGCACTATATCCCTGGGTGTCACAAAGCAGGCTGCAAGCCCCAGAAACCAAGAGAGAAAAGCAGTTTTCACCCTAAGAGTCTGATTGCTTTCTCTAGAGGTGAGCCCATGAAAGGGCAACCAGGTTACATCTACCTGCAGGGCAGACACCTTCCAGGCCCCATCCTCATCAGGTCTGTGCAAACTGAGCCAAGATCTCGTCTGAGGAAAGACATGAACAGACAGGAAGTCAAACTAAGAAGGAAAGAAAGAAGGAAAAAATACTACCAGTAAGGTAACAGTGCATTTACCACAGTGGACTGTGAAGGGGTACACAGAAAAGCAGATCTTGGGCAACTGATATTTGATTAGTATAGAATACAGAGTAAATTTTAAGAGGTTGCATTCCACTAATAAGGTTAAATTCAGAATTGCACTCTGAACAAGGTAGAGAAAGCACAGCACCAGCTCTTCCTTAGCTGCTGTAAAAATGTTTCTAAGGAAAGAGATGAATCAGTGATCACAGCAGCAAGCCTGATAGCCTGTGAGTTTCCCTTATGACTGTCTGAGAGTTACGTGCTTTCCATGCCTGTGAATCCCTTGTGCCCAGCCAGCTATTCCCCAAAATAGGCCAGCCTTATCACCTCTTTTTTTCCAAGCTAAATTTCTGTTCATGAAAGCCAGCTGTCACTCAGGTGTTCCTATTAAATTTGCAGTTCAAAATGGTGTGAGTGCTTAAATTTACTAATGTTCTATTTGTGGGAAATAGCTCTATGATATTCTAAGGAATCGTATTTTAGTTTATAAATATTTTATTTATGCAGCTTCTGAAATATTACCTTATCAGCTTTTTCTCTATGATACACACCCTTATCAAGGTTTTAAGATCAAAATATAGAGAGAATGCAATGTCTTTCTTTAGAGAGCATAATGTGGGGGCAAGGAAGCTCAGGGAAGTCTGAAAGGATGGATACTCAAGGACATGGGTGACGCACTTCCATGGGCACAGAGGCAACTTACAGTCCTCAAAATTTGACAATCATACCTCCATCCACAAATCTGAGCACATGAAGCCCTCATTGCCAAACTGGGGAAGGATTGCAGCCTCCCAGCTGCTGCTCTGCCAAAGACAAAGAAAGCAGCTGGCACACCCAAGGCAGCTGGGCAGGAAGCTGTACAGATTTACTTGTGGTAGTGCTGGAAAACTAGACCCCTTTGGGATTAGGCAATATTAAGAGATGTCTTGGAGGCTCCGGGGGTTGGATGTAAGTGTTCATGGTGGAAGGGGCAATTCAGGTGAGTACCTAAGTCCTTTCATGCCCCTGAGCTACAGGTGAGACCAGAAAGGGGTACGGAACAACACCCTGAGGCAACGGGTTTCATAAACTGTGGATAAAGGTATGAGATTTCCCAAAGAAAAATTTTGTTGGACAAAACCTTACAGATAATTATGGTAATGAATAACCCAAAGATGTGCAGTCTCCAGAGCCATTCAATATTTAATGCTGCTATTTTCAGGTTAATTTATGCTGGTTGTTTGGGACTTTGTTCCTGCTCTCTATCACTAAGCAAAGGTGACAGTGTCTTTCAAACCTGCCTTTGAAATACAGATTTAGTTTGAAGCTGCCAGAATTTTCCTGAACTGGTTAAAGATTTCCAGCAGATATCTGTGAATCATGAGAAGGAGCTGAATCACTTTACTGAAGAATTAGAAAAGGAAATAATCTTTAGCAGTTTCTCACAGAAATACCTAACAAGATCTTTATCTGCTCAAAGGGCATTACTTTGAAATCTGGATTTTGATCACAAAAATAATTCACTAAGACACTCAAAGACATGGTTTAAACACATCTGAAGTCAATGGATCTTGCATGAGTGCATGCATTCTAGTGTACCTACTTACTTTGCTAGGAAGGGATCATTTTTCAGAATGAAGGTTTAGCTATTAGCCCTGACATTCATCTCAGTGGTCTGCAGTCATGACCAAGAGATTCTGGCAGAAACATGCACAGTGAAAAGCACTCACACATTCAATCTCAGAAGCAGGTTGCCTTATACTGGAAAAAGTTAAATGAGCCAAACCTTTACAAAAAAGGATAAAGCAGACAGCTTCCAGATTGGCTGTGAAAACTGATAAACAACATGGGGTCAGGACTGCTGTGAAGAAAAAAATCCATGGTGGAAAAATGCAGAGGTTAAAAGATTAAAATTCTGGCACCCTCACTAGAGTGTGTGTCACCCAGGAGAGGAAGGATGCCAAAGACTCTAAATTAGAGAAGTGAAGGATTTGGGGCTAATTTCCTTGCTCAGATTGCCAGCATTAAGAGCAATTACAAGGCAGAGGCTTTAAGTGGACTTGGGCTGAAAACCTAAGCAAGAGTTCAAGCTAAAGAAGTCCTGAAGTTTTGTGACAGCAGAATACAATGACAATGACACAGTAAGTGATAGTGAGATGCTGTAGAAATTCTATCAGGTGCTGGAGGACATGTAATTGCATTATGCCAGTCTCCTGAGCAGGCTAATCAACCCATGTTGACTGATTTCATTAGATCTTGAAAACACCAGATAGCACTTTAAACACCAAGACGTGCTTTGTAGATAAACTCTCAGCTTTCCATGGAGAACTGGACAACTTTTACAACACTGTGAAGAAAACCTGAGATCAGAATGTTTCTGGATACTTAACCATACAGATAATGAAGACATTTGCAGATCATATTAAAAATACTGGGGCACTTCCTAGCAGTGAAGTATGACCAGGAAATGACCAAAGCATTCCCATTTCCAAAGGGCAGTACTGACTCCTGCACTTCCAGACATGGGAGAGTTGAAAGTGCAAGAGGGGCCCAGAGGTCACAGATACCTGTGCTTCAAGTGCAGCCAGCAAGGACCAGTACAAGATTCTGTACTGTCTGATGAAAACTGAGCCTGAGCTCAGTAAAAAGAGTGAGGCTTGGCAGAAGGAAACTGAAGCAATTACCATCCTTATTTCATCCTTAATGCTACCTGGGCTGTGTTCTCAGCCCCTTGCAGAGGTCTCAGTAGTGGAATTTCTTTGATTTTTTCTTGTAACAGAATAGTCCATCATTTCTAAATGCTTACAGGAAAAAAAAAATGCATTCAGAAGGCTCTGTGAGGGTTACTCAGGGATTGAAAAATTTCAGAGGGGAACCAGACATGTTTTAGATTGACCTCAGTTGACCGACCTCGGATGAACTGTGGCATTATGGAATGTCTAAAGGTTTCTCAATGTGGCAAAATACAAGACAAGACAAGTGAAATAACCCATATTGGTGGTACAGAGAAGGCAAAAAAACTTGCTGCCTGGAGCAAAGTAAGCATCAATTTGTTTAATCTGGTGGAAAAAAATGCTTTCTATTTAGAAATATTTTTCTAAACTAGCAGACATTCCTTTCTTGTCCGAACACATGCTTTCAAATATTTTGCATGAGTCATCACATATTTTGTAATGCATTTATTAGAGTCATACCCATGAGTATTTTTGAACTGACAAACACTTTTGTCATTGAATATTACTGGAACCTCCATTTAATTTGAGTGAAACCCATCTCTGCACAAATTATGATTTGAATTCAATGCACTATTTTAACTATCACAAAAGAACAAGCAGGGCTTAGGATTCTGAATATTTACTGCACTGGCCTTTGACAAAAAAGGTTGTGCATGTACATGACTGTAGAAAAACAAACTTTCAATTCCCACAAAGTAATTTTTATTACAGAAATGCAAGTCCAGTAAGGGATATTATTGTTATAATCAATTACAGATGACCACAGACAGATGAAACATGGATCACTTACAAATACCAGGGACTCTGCACTCACAATAAGCCATATTCAGATGGGCTTTCATATGTTAGACAGTATTCCCAAATTCTATCAATATGATCATTTTTGGAGGAGTAATCTTATGAGAAGAAAAATGAAGAAAAATAATAAGGTCCAGAATGTATGCCTAAGTTTTAATTCAAAGATTTTAAATACACTAAAAGAATATATTCCCCCCCACCCCCACCCCAGATCCATTCCCAGAAATCATTTCCTGTATCCACTTATCAAAAGCAGTAAAAAAAGACTAAACTTTCTAGCTTAGTCCTGAATTATTATTTTGCCATTTATTCCTTTACCATTTTTCACTTTCAGAGCTGGGCAGATAATCTAGATTTCCCTTCATAGTTAGAGTTCTAGGACATTAATCTTTTCAGGAGCAGACTTTGGATGAGTGGATTGCAGTAAACATTTGAGACTCAGCATGTTATTTTTCTCTTGCATTTTTGCTGGTTTTTTCTGGTCTGCACAAAGACACCTTCATACTTAAAAAATGCCTACTCTTGGCACACTGCATATTAACCAGTGGCTTGTGATGCCTTTACATGATGGCATTCACTAAGGCTTTTTCCATCAATTACATTATTTCTAATCTTAAGGTTCAATCTTCTATTATAATGAATAGATAGCTATTTCATCTTGCACTAGCACTCTTCATACTTGTGCAATTTCAAAAGAGAATTTCACAGGGTCACTCTGGTTTGAAAACATGAAGGCAGATGCCATTTTGATGCTTTTTTGGGTAAAAGAACAAAAATGTGCTTGAGGCCAATCTGCAAACCAGTGTGCACTTCCATGTGAGTTTTCTGGAAAAGTCATATTTCTAAACTTATCTTGCTGCTGGTGAGGCATACATGAAATGTGGGCAGAAGCTCAAAGGCTGCATGTAAAGCAATATGGAGCATTCACAGCCCATCACTCTGACTGATTCTATCAAAACCATTTATATCCTTCCTCTGGTGGCCCAGAGAGCTACATTTGTAAGTGTCTTACATGCTGAGAGGCAGAGAGAGACATAAAACCACATAAACTGAAGAAAGATTATTGTCCTTGTACTTCCCCTTTTCCTTATTTTTTAGTTGCTCCTTTTGCAATTCAACTTTCCCCTGACCACGAGCATGATGCAGCAGTCTGGGTCTTCTCACACCTTCAGAGGCCAAGGAAAAAAGGAACCATGGGCATCCCATGTCAAAGGCAGGGATGGACCTTAATATGATGTATGTTGCAACTGGTCTCCAAGTTTTCTAGGCAGAGGGCCACAGCCAACTCTCTCCACTGGCCAGGAGTTCACCAGGTTTCTCCTTCATCAAACTGCAAAAGAACTCTTGCTGTAGCCAATTTACATGACATAATCTTCATAAAGTTATGAGAACAAGCTGCACTGAGAATTGAGCAAGATCAACAGAAAAGCAAATCTTTTTAAAGATTTTCACAGGTCCCCAGCTTGAGGGCTGGGATTTACCTTTTTCTCTTTTGACCCCAGACTACATTGACAGGTTTGTTGGCATTACTCCATGGCAACAACCCCACCTATGGTTGATTGGGGGTTTTTGTTCTGCCCTGTCAATGCTCCCCTCATCTTTCACCACTCCTGTCACTGAGCAGTGGGCACACACTGTGTGCCCTCATTGTTCCCATACCACTTTCATCTGCAAATTCAATTCCTCAGTTTGAAACTGTGCTCCCAGTCCTACTTGGCAGGAAGATATATCTTCCCTAAAATGGGATGGGCTATGATATGAATAGAAGAAAATAAGAGGAATTCTTTATTCATGTCAATTAGGAGTGTTTGAATAGCCTTTGTACCATTTGGGTTAGGTTGAATGTTTTAATGACTGCTGGGGTGTTCTTGTGAACATGTTGTATGTGCCACACATTTGCAGCAGAAAAAACTCTCTCTCTGCAGCACTCATTGTCTGCTCAGATCCATCCTGTGTGGAGGGTCAGTGTGGCAAGTGATGTTTAACCTCTGCTTGCTGAAACAGGACTGATGTGCTGCTCCTCTTCAGAATGTGCACCTGTTAGCAAAGGCTACCATGTCAGAAGCAACTTACCCAGAAACTAAAGCAGATCCAGAAAATGTGTCTTAAGGACAGCTGAACATGGTCTCAAGGAAAAGGACTAATAGATATGGAATATGGAATCTGAAAGCAACTTCGTTGAAACAGAAATTTGACAAAGACTTTTTACATAAGGTACTTCTTTCAGTTTTCCATCATAACTTGTTAAAATTATGGCAATTATGGTGGTTCATGGTAACACCACCTTACAATGGCATTCACTAAGTGTTTGATACAAAAGGGGGGAAGCCAAAAGGTCAAGAACCCTTAACTCTGAACAGGACCCACACAACACAACTGCTAGCATAATCTCTTTATTATTGTCCAGTAAAAACATTATGTTTTCACTTCTCCACATGCTAGAAGTTCAAAGTTAGTTCTAGAGAAAACTGTATCTCTCCAACATATAGCAGTCTATGCACTCCACAAGAGAAAATCATATTTTGATAGTGTTAAAAAAAGTTTAAAAAATTTCTAGTTTTTACTGAGATGGGAAAAACTAACCCAGTGTGATCAATATAACAAAAACACAGAACCTTTACACAATTAAATCTCTCTATTGAAGAGATTTACTTTTCTATTACTTTAGTTTTATTGTTTGTAAAAAGCAAATATGAATCTTTTTGATTAATGACTGAAGAAACAAAAAGTAAGGAAGTGCACTAATGGACATCTATTAAACTATATGAATTTTTCCAAAGTAATTTTTTTTCCGGGATTTCCTTGACAACATTATTTTAGGACAACTATTGTATTAGTGTTCTAAAGATATACAATAAAAAGATATAAAAGATATAAAGACATACAGTACTGCTTTGTAAGTATAACTTTTCATCTTTGTTACTTTTTTAACCAATCCTTGTTCAATTTTCTCCAGGAAAAAAAAAAAAAAAAGAGTGCGCTGGTAAATAAATTTGTAATCCAGGTCCACAGACAAGGGCTTCCAAATGCAGAAGGAGTGTGTCTGAATTAAAGCCAGTGGAAGGCTGTAAAGTGCCCATACACTGAGGGAAAGGAGCCTGTGGGGATGCTGCCCAAGAGACAGCATGATGAGAGAGCGTGTCCTGACCATTAAACTCCTTCCCCCAGAGCTGAAAGCCAGCCTGCCACAGCTTTGCTGGCTCCAGGCACAAACCCAGATTCAAGCTTGCAGACAGAGTCATGTCCTCTCTGTGCTTTCCAGGCAGCTCTGTATGATATGATGGTAGCCAGTGGCACAACACACTAGCCCAGATAGCTCTAAAAATTCAGTGCTGAGCTCTGAAACATGCAGTCCATCCAAATATGCACACATATTGCTCACTGCAAACACGCTCACAAGCATTACCTGCAGCAGCATCTGATGAGAAAGATAACATTCCCTTTCTTGCAGGGGGAGGAGAGGGTGATGACACGTTTGGGGATTTTTGCCTGCTAGTATAGCATGACTAGGAGTTAGTGGTCTCTGGCAGTGCCTCAGCACCCACAGACCCTGTGCATATTTGTCACCTGCATCTCAGTGTGGGGAGCCTCAGAGAGGTTATCAGCCACCCTCCCAAGCCACCTGTGACCAAAGAGATGAGTTGCTTCTTCACAGCACGTGTGCCTACAAGGAAGGGCTTTTCCCAAAGTTGAGAGTAATGTTTACCCAAATCCCAGCTCCCCCCTGCAAGAACCTTATACACAAAGCACCTTTCAAAAGCTCCTGAGATCCTTCCTTGAATATTCAACAATGAGTCTGTTGTCCATGAAGCTCCAGCATGCCAGTGAAAGGATAGAATTCTCCTTTAGTTTTGCTTAGAATCCTTTGTGGGGGGAAGATGGTCATTTGTATTATTTTGTATTGTAACTTACTTGATGTTACGTAAAATTTATTTCAGAAACACTGGTGGCCTTGTAATCCAATGAGGCTAAAGACCACATGCAGCTGTGTCAAACCAGTACTTGCATTTCAATACCAGCTGCTGTGCTTTTGATGTCTCCTTAAAACTGCCTTAAGTTGGTCTTGAAAGAGAAAATAGTGTTGCAAGAAAAGGGAAAAAAATTAATTTTCTACGTATACACTAAATTCAATAATTAAGCTTAATTGGATGTAAAAACATCCAAGCAAAACAAACAAGCCCTCTTATCACCTTAAATGCAACCATAAGCAGGTTCTGGGAGTATATGTAAATTGGAAAAACTCATGAGATAAAGAGGGTTTAATAAGTAAAATTCAAACTAACAAAATAGAAAAAATAAAGCCAAGAAAAACTATCATGGAAAAAAACCCCAAAATTATTGCTCATCACCAGCTGACCAATGCTGACAGACTCCAAGCAACAGCAGCCCTGGAGAGTTCCCTCCCTCACAAGCTTTTATAGCTGAGCATCATGTCATATAGTCTTGGACATTCCTTTGGTCACTTGGGATCAGCTGTCCCAGCTGTGTCCCCTCACACTCATCCTAGTCACTGGCAAGGTAGTCTGGGAAGCAGAAATGGCCTTGAATCCTGTGTTGGTGCTGCTCAGCAAGAGCTAAAACGTGGGTGTGTCATCAACACTGTTTCGTTTGAAGATCAAAAAAAATATCCCACATGAGCTGCTATGAAGAAAATTAACACAGTCCCAGCCAAAACCAGTGTAATCCCTCAAGCAAAACGCAAAATGGCAATTGCATCTCTAACAAATAGCCCTCTGGAGCCCACACCAAGCCCCCAGAGCTATCTAACAAACCCTGACCACTCCATGTTGGGCTGGTTGTGGTGATAAACATTGTCACCACCTTCATTGTGACAATGCATTACACAAAGCATCAGGAAGAAAACTGCATTAGGACCAGAAATGCAGAGTTTTTTCTAGGTTTCCAGCTGCTGAGGATGCATGGGGTGCAAGATGGCCCAGGAAGGAGAGAAGCTGGTGGATGTAGTGATGCCTAGGAAAGGAGGATCTCATGACTAGAGCACCCAAGGAGCAAATGCTTTTCTGGGCATGCATCCTGTGGGGGTGCTCTGTGCATTCCCTCAGTGTGTAGGAGCCAAGTCAAGCCCTAAAAGAGAAAAGAAGGGGACTGGGGAGGAGAGAGGCAGAACGTGGTGGCAAAGGGGCCAATGTCTCTGTCTGTGAGCAGGAGAAGACATGCAGTGGGTGATGCTGCACCCCACCAAGGTGTCCCATACTTGTGCCCAGGCCCTGGCACAGCTCTCCCCACTGACCTCCCCTCTGCAGTGTCTGCCTCCCTGTGCAACACAGCTCATCCCCTCCAGCTCTCTCACTCCCTACACCCCAGCATGTGAGGACCAGCAGGATCTGGCCACTGAGACTGATTTGGGGTAGACTGTTCCAAGCCCTCACAGCACAGTCTCCATCCAACAATCCCTGGGGACTTGGAGCAGACAGGCCAGTGCACAGACACAGGGACCATCCAGTCCACTCCTGTCCTCCTCCCACTGGGACCTGCATAATCCAAATCCATCCACCTACTCAATGGGCAAAAACACGAACTCCTCTATCTCTGAAAATAAAATCACCTACAGCTGAGCTCCCACAGAGAGATTTGGAGCAGATCCCCTGCCTCCCACTGCCTTGTGCCATGTGGTACAATTTGCAGCTTATACCAAGCACATGATATTGTTAAACACTGAGATGTGCATTATACAAATATTTCTGTGATGATGTGGCCACTCTGCAAAGCCATGGAGGCAAAAAGGAACGAGGAGGGGGCTGTGACATGCTTGGCACTCACTGCACAGCTCCACTTCCCTGCCAGCAGCCCAGTGAGTGAAGCCCACCACAAAGGGAGAATACATCCTTGTGAAATCCTGGGGAGAAGGGGACATAGACACATGCTGCAGCACAGCAGCGTGGTGGCTGTCACATAATACTGCTTCTTGGACAGGCAGCATGCTCCATCTGACTCCCTAAAACTTTTGTCAGGAATTGCACAGCTTAGTATCAAGGTTTGGACGCTGCTACTTACCCCACACACACTGCTGGGTCCCAACCAAGGCAGCTGGCTGCAGGGCTGAAATCAGATACAGAGCCCAAAAGGGAGTTGGCAGTGCTGCTGGCAGTGCAGCTGTAACACCAGGGCTGTGTCCTGCAGAGGACAGCCACACTGCCCAGTGGGCTGGGCTTTTTAGGAAGGCAGTGAATTAAATTCCAGTGCTGGCCACAGACAGATGCTCGCACCTCTCTGCTCTGTGTGCTGAAACTTCTAGAGGGACTCAGACAGCTGCAGTTCCAACCCCTTCCTTTAGCTTAGACATGGCAGTAACAGCCCCACTGAGTCAAAGCCAGGCCAGCAAATTTCCCCAGGGATCTACTGTGAACTACAGACCACGGCCTGGAGCATATCTGTTGCTAAGCATATGCCTGCCTGCCCTGCCAGCTGTTACAAAACATCTCATCTGAAAACTTGGATAAGCATATAACATAGTTTATTTAGTATTTTTAAAAAGACACGGGCAATGCAGGAATGATTGAATAAAAAAATTGCCTGTTACTGCCTAAAGATTTAAACATAGATAAGTGAAACAGGCTTCCTACTAATAAGGACAATAGAAGTCTAGAAATTATGGTCTAGTTGAAGGGTACTGAGGATTATGAATAAAACTTATGTCAGAGCTTCTGTCTAGGACTAGAATATAAAAACTTTTATTTAAGTAACTTCTTGTAGCTACCTTTGAGGAATGTTTAATTCCTGACATTAATTTAGCTAATGCATCTATTTTTGTTATATTTATCTTTGGATCTGAAGGAAATTCACTATTACAGTAAGTCTTAAAAAAGGGCAGAATCATATCAGGATTTGTCATTATTTTGATAGCTTATGATACATATTCTGCACTCCAATCATTCTGCTCAGTACTATCATATTGATTAGTAAATGAATAGTTCAGTGAATGTGTGGTTGGAAAATCTAATTTCTGAATTTGGTTTCTAAGCAATCATCTCTTTCTGGTTTTTTGGCATGTCCCTCTGCAGTGGCCCAGGCACTGGACATATTCCAGTTGCAAACTGCTTTTCATTGACAGCTGTGCTGCTTTTTAGACAGCATTTTGTGATTCCAGAATTTAATGTTCCCAACTGTGGCAGTGATACAAAAGATGCTGCAGAGAGCTGCAAATTCATTCCAAGCTGGGCTGGACCTAACTGCAAAAGACATCTCCAACAAGTTTTAGCTGGCTTAAAAAGAAGTCTCAGTCCTGTGCTCCTGTCCTTGTGATTCAGGTCCCAGTTCACTTACCTTCTCTCTTCCCAGCTGCTCTCATGCAGGCTACAGCTGCACTGTAATGAGGAGGCAGGCAAAGGAGCCATGGGGGTAAGTCCTGAATACAGGATGGGCAGTGTTGAAGCTAGGAAAAGTGCAGAAGACAGAGAGCAGTGAAGGCACATGCAAAGAAAACAAGGGAATAATCTACACAGTGGGTTCAGTAGCCTGCAGAAGGAAAAAAATAAAAGCAAACTGGTAACATGAACTCTGCTTAAAGCTTCTGACATAGCCAAATGCTCTTCCACCAAGAGTTCTTGAAGGACAGCTGGAGCTCACATGACAGGATGGTTTCACCAGAGATTTCCACCAAAAAATGAGAAGAAAGCTCAGGAGTTAGTGTGGGAACACGTTTATCCCATGTGCACCTGCGCATGAGCTGCCTCCCAGGCAGGCTCTGCTTGCACACTTTTTTTTCAGAAGAACACAAGTGCAGAAAATGAAACTGTTTCTGAGGCAGTGGAGGGGAAACATCCATGTCTTGGCACTGCACATCTGCAAGAGCAAGGAAAACACTGTGAGAGACACTGCAGCCGGGCCATGTTACTTCATGTTACAGTCCCCGTGTGAGGAGAGAGACAGATCTGGATATTTTTTTGTCGCCAGGCGCTCACAAAGATCAATTTATCAATTTGACCCATAATGAAAGAGGCATCTAAGACAAAGGTAACATCAGTTTCTAGACAAGAACCATCTGTCTTCTTTATCTCTGGAGAAAAAACCCAAGCAGCTTGCTTAGAGTTTGCACCAGGTGTGCACAGAGCAGAGGTGCTGCCAAACACTCTCCAGTTTTAGATGTGGCACTTACAGGTGATCTAGTGCTGGATTTGGACTTGCTGTGTAATCAGTAGGATTCAATGATCTTAAGGTCTTTTCCAACCTAAACTATTCTACGATTCTGTGATGTTGATGATAAACATCCTGGAAATGCCCATGCCGTAACAACATTGCTTCCCAAGACCTAGTCTTGCTTAAGTAAGCCAAGGACAGTTTTGCAATTCATGTTAGAGAAGTTTTTTGACGCTAGGACCTTGTTCAGATAATGTCCTGTATTGAGGAAACGCATCAGTAATTAAAAATGGAACTATTAAATTTGTGCATGTGTTCTTCTCTGAGCACAGTCCTCATGCTCTTAAGGTCTCTAATTTCTCCATTATTCAGAGATACAAAACATAGTTCTCAAAGTTTAAGTAGAGGTTATAAACAGCAGTACCTAAATTTTGTTGCTGTGATTTCCAAACAAAACTAAGAGGAGTTTCAGAAATGTAAGAGTTACAGTCAATGTTATGACACTGACATAACAAGGAAAGCTGTGTATTTTTACTTCAATGTGGTCACAGCTTCACGTGGCAGATTTCATAAGTATTTAAGAAAACCATGCTGTTCAGTGCTCCCTCTACCCCGCTTTCCAGTGTTCCAGTTCAGAAAAAAAGCCTTATTTTTTATGCTAGAAAAATGCAAAAAATTGCATCTAAACAATGGCATCATCTGAAGTCAATCAGATTACCAAACTTCATTGCACCAAAAGCATTCAAAGGCATGAAGAAAATAAGATTTTAAAACCTTGGTGCTGCATTTAGTCACAAGCAAGGAAATCCCTGCAAGGAACTGAAAATCCTTTCTATATTTAGCATCAGCTTAATAGGATAATGTGGCTACAGTTTAGTAGTCCTCAGATTGATGGAGTTTTGCATTGTTTCACTAAAAAGGCCAGGCTTCTTCAGGAAGTCTGATCTTGCTACTTTTGCAAATAAGCTGTCTTAAGGTAAAGAAGAACAACTTTCCTCTTTTGGTATTTCATTGTCTTATGCAAGTCTAAAACTGCTCTGAGGAGGCCAACACAAAATTGCTCTCCATGTTTTAAAAAGGTGCCCATACCGTTCTGCAAAACAAAGAGTTGTTAAGCTACAGCCATCTTTTACAGCTTCAGTATTTCCCAGGGTCTATCTCCTTCTGCATAGTACAATTCATGTTTACAATCCTATAAGAATCAGAATTACTATGCTTGAAAAAGACCTCTAAGATCATCGAGTCCAACCATTAACCCAGCACTGCCTTGTTCACCGCATCCACCAGTCCCACATCTACATGTCTTTTAAATACCTCCAGGGACAAGGATCCCACCACTTCCCTGGGAAGCCAGTTCCAATTCCAATTTAAAACAGTATTCCCTGACTTGCTCTAGTATCTTATCTCAAAATCCCATTTGAGGAGTAAACTGAGAGCTTCACGTGATAAGAAAATCCAGCAATGCTCTAACCAGATGCAGAACAGAAAAGGAACACATCCTCAAAGTTTCAGAATAGCCTAGCTGTGCCCTGGGTTTAATCTGATCTCCAGTCTTCCACCTGCAAATAATACAGGAGATGTTAAATGAAATGCATAACATTTTTTGTGCCAAATTTTCAGAAGGTATCCACCTCCAACTTCATTTTTTTAAAATATGCTAGAATATTGCCATCTGCGAATGTGAAGCTGTGAAAGCATGAATCTGAAATCTGTCAGCTGTTCATCAACATGCTGGTAATAAAAAAATGCAAGTAACAGAAGGTTGGGTTTTGGGGAGGAGGTTGCAGAGGGTGAGGGAATTGTGCCTAATTTGCCAGAAGGCCATGAGAAGCTGCACCTAGACCAAACTCGGGATGCTTCTGCAGGCTGTGCTGCAGAGCCAGGAGCTCTGCACCACTCATGCCTGGCTGGAGAGCACCCCAGCCTTCCCATGGAGACAGCATGTGACATATCTCTGTCTCTGGGGCTAGAAATCAGGCACCTCTGCAATTTCAACATGTCCCAGGGATATTCACTTGAGTAGGAGAGAAATGCTCGTAGTGGCACACCAGCTAGGTACCCAACACCCAGCACTAACAGCTCAGTATCTGCTCTCAAGCCAACTCTTGACTTTTAAACCCACCATTGTTAAAATAACTTTTCTCTTGGGCAATGAAATAAATGAAGTTTCTTTCCAAGAGGAAGATAATGTATTATAAAAATATTAATAATTCTGATAAATTTGACCTGGTAGAAACCTTTCTGCTGTTATGTATTTTTTTCCTCACTCAGTAGTCAAAGGCTTCATTAAGGAATTGTTCAAGCCATTGCTTGTAATACAGCATATTAATAAATTAATTTTCTCTTTCTAATAGCAGTTTTCCATTCCAATTTCCTTTATCTGACTTCTGCATGGTTTTTTTAGATGATAAAATGCTCTCTTTCATATAGTTAATTTATTCATGACTTTTAAAATTCATATTTCACATAACTATGCTGGCAAGTGTGTTCACACCAGATTGATCCCTCTCCCCTACAGTTTTCAGTTACCCATCTGAAGAGATTCCCTAAACTTCCCTCTCTTTTACAAGCTTTAATTCAATCCAGACCTTTTGTAAGAGAACGTTTATGAATATCAATTTTTTCACACATGAGAAAGCCCCATTATTATACAGGATTATATTAATTATCATTAGCTGCATGTTTCTTAGCAATTCTGGCACCAGTTTGCAGTACACACCTATAAAAACTCATAATGCAATGTCTCAAAATTTGCTGGAACAACATTTTTTGAGTGCTGAATGAGACTTCATAAGAACAATAAATGCCTTCAAAGTCCAAACATCCCATAATCTGCTCATCTCCAAAATATATCACAGCTTTTGATCTCTGCACAAACCCTAATGTATTAGCTCATCTTTCAAAAGGATGCCCGTTTTTGATATCTTGACTTTACAATTTAAAAAGGCAAATGAGTAACAGTTTCTCCTAAATTATCTTAGTAGATGCATTGCTTGTAAATTCACAGCTGTTTTCTAGTTTTGACTTCTAACCCTTAAGTTAACCCTTCAATCCTTAAACAAGGATTGAATAAGTTTTTAGACTCCTGAGTCAAGCTCAGAGATGGCCACAAGCAGCCTTTGGTGGGTATTTGATCTCCCTAGAATACCCACATAGCATCTTCCTGCTTGCACCAAAACTCCTCTCTAGGTGCTTCTCATCATTCACCTACTTTCCTTTAAAAGATGGCCAAAACCAGAAGTGAATGAGAATGTGCAGCCCAATCTTCATATTGTATCTGAGACACAGGAACTGCAGTACCCTGAAGAGTGAGGCTTATGTTCAAAGCCTTCCTCAGCCTGAGAAAGTTAAACCTTGGTGTCCCACCTCTCATAAAAATGCCCTTTCACCCTTTCCTGGGCCCAGAAACAGGTGAGGAACAGGAGGAAGCTGGTGATTAAGCCATCTTTTTCTTCTTAGAATAGTCAGAGTTGGGTTGTAGTTTCAAAACACACCAACAGTTACCAGACTCACCATCAGCTTGTCCTCCAAGTGTATTTTAAAAGAAAGAATTGAAACATGGGCTTGGTTCTCTAGCAGAAAAATAATACCGAGTCCAGGATAGTCTGGACTCAAAGTCCGGTGTTGGTGGAGATCCATCCAGGCTCCTCACCATCCAGAGACAGTAGAAGATGTCAGACACCATCTGGCCATCAGTGTCTTCTACAATCTTGACCAACAAAATGCCCCCCCCTTGTCTGCATCCCATCTGGGGATCACCAGTGCCCCTGTGTAGCACTGAGGACAGCCAGGCTCCTCTCTCTACATGCTTGGAGCAGACATCACCCTGAGTGACTGGGGCTGGCTGTGAGCCTCATGCTGGATGATCACTACACCTTTCTTCCCTGGGGTACAGCTCACAATCACAGCACAGGCAACTTTTAACCCTTGGGCAGACAGCACAGTGAGCTTTCCTGACATATCGTTATAACACATTTTCTAAAATTGAACACCTGTTTTCTGATCCTGTTTTCTGGAACTTTTCTTACATTACAGCACATATGCCAAAATACTGTGTTACAGCTTCTCAGATCATTTGTAAAACTGCACTAGCTAGCTCACTGCTCTCAATCTGCTTGTGTATTTGGGGATTTCTGGTTGCCACAAATACAGTATATTAGAAGCTTTAAGCAACCATTTATCACCTCCTTTTTTAGGTTTGACTTCACACCAGGATGCAAAAAAACTCCCATCAGACTTAAAATACCCAGCCTGACAGAAACTTCCACATGAGGCACAGGGTCATTAAAAAACTGATAAATTTTCAGTTGTTGCAGAAGCCAGCTTATGCTAGCTTTTGAATTAGCTCCTCATGCATTCCAGGAGGCTGGTTTGGGAACTGGGATGGCCAGTAGCAGGCAGGGACTGATACAGCTAAAGAAAGCTCACGAGCCAGTTCAGAAGATAGGTTCCAAGTTCCTCCCCAGGTCTTTTGCCTTTTATTCTCCGATTCAGGTATTACATTTCCACTGGTTTCCACCAGCATTGTGCATGCACCTTGACATGTTCACAGAAGTTCCACGATACAGAGTTTCACAACTGGGACAGGTCCCTACAATCGGGACACCGGGGTGACAAAACAGATTTTGGAGAATTTCCCACTGAATAGGATGGAGAGAACATGATTACCACATCGTAGCACTACAATGTCTCATAAACATAGAATAGACTAGATCCATTTACCACAAAAATCACAGAAAATAACTTATCAAAGAATATATATATATATATATATATTTTATGTAAAATATACATTTGTAGAATATAATTTTAATACAATTTTTATACTTGATGTTGGGTTTGCAACACTTCGAATTAAAAAAAAAAAAAACCACAAAATATTCTTGCTGCCAGAATTTTATTTCTGATAATACTTATAGTTTGAGGTAACAATGAAAGAAGACTGTGTGCTGTGAACAAAGTCAGTGATGTTTGTCTGCAGTCACATTTTTGTTATCAAAGTGAAAAGTAAACTTAGGACTTGGCATGTACACTACAATTCATACCAATTTAGGTCATGGCAAACTGAGAAAGCAAGGACTTATGCAAACCTACTCTGTTCAAATTTGTGACTTTTGCAATAGATGCCATTTGTATGACAGAAGTCAAGACAGATGTAGTTTACATCACTATCATTATTAAGCGTGTGTCTTTGTATGATCCACAGCACAGCTTACTGCAGGAACCAGGAATAATAAACACAGGGGTGGGGGTCTTTGCATGGAACCTTAGCAATGATGACATGAATTCAGCTTTCCTTGATATAGATAAAAACTGATTTTCCATGCACACACGTTTTATTTACACTGACTCATCAACCGCGACTAGTCACCCCTTCCTCTGGCAGCAGTAATTGCGAGCGGTCTTTCATCTTCTTTAACAAGCTCTGCTTCGCACGCAAAGTCTCAGTGACCTCCTCAAGGTGTGAGTCGTTTATCAGGGCCCATTCAGCAGCAGCAGTCTCTTTCCAGTACAGTCCTTGGTATGGCTAAATTCCATTGTCCCTTTTTCAGCAGTCAAAAATCCATGATAAATTCTGTACAACACTGTAGTTAATATAACAGCAGCACCAGATATTGTATTAATTCATTTGCTAAAAGCTGTTTGCAATTATCTCTCTATTGACAATATTTTACCAAAAGTAAATCAATGTACATCTCTAAATATCAGAAATGTATACTTTCATAACTACATTATTGTACAAGAATTCTGACATGCAGGTCATGCTATTGGGCTTGGCTATATACAGAAGAACATGTTACATGGTCAACAATAAATTTAATTTCTTTTCCTAACAAAAAAGTAAAACATGACAGTCAGGTATTATTCAACAATTTCAAGGATCACTTAAGATTTCAGTCATTATGGTCTACCCCGTGTAGTTCTAAAACTCTACAGTTTAAGGGTAATTTTTCCTCACCAGCCCAGAACCTCAAATTTGCCATTGCATTTGTCCTGTTGCATAAACAGAGGTTAATATTGAATGAAAAAGCCACTAGAGGAGATACAGTTTCAAAATTGTAATGAATGCTGGTTGCTGGGAGGCAGATTGATGCAATAGGCAACCGGTCAGTGCTGAAAAGCCGCTCAAAAAACCTTAGGAGTGCACACGAGTTAGTCTAGACGATACTAGCTGCACTTGAAAAATATGTATATTTCTATCTATACATGGATGTAAAGTCCATATGAAAAAAGAAAAGGAGAAAAAAGTGTTCTTAGTTCAACTTAAAAGAGGGGGCATTTTAACAGTATCTCTGTGCTTTATGGAGACAGATGGAGAATACAAGGAGACAGGTTGCAAAACAGACAGACAAACAACACGTAGGACAAAGCACCTCAAAAAACTTTGACTGAAGAAATTTTTGAAGCCCACTAGCCAGAGGTATAAGGCTGGTCAAAAACCCAACTTGAGAACTACTGCCCTCTTACAATGGTAAAAAAAAGCCCCCAGTAATTGCTTCAATTTTACTTGGTACTCAGCTTCTGAAAATGTTGAAGAACCCTGAAGTAGAGAAAATACTACAGTACCAAGCAGCACTTGCTAGCTTAAAATTGCAAGTCTGGATGGCGTTTACCTTTCTTGCATGTTTTGGGCCTTCCCCAAGCCATTAAGAAAGAGATCTGGCTTCTGCTTGCGTGTAACCAGTAATGACAACCTCTTTGCAGTTATCTGTGTGCAAACAACCGGAGACATTCAGAACTCTGATACAGCAATCCAGTACCGAAATAAGTTAATCGCAAAATAAAGTCGTTCATAAACAAGTAGATAGTTAAGAAATAAAGGAAAAGGTTAAACACAGAAAAACAATCCCACATGCAGACCAGTTTATCAGTGCTTTCATTTCAGCAGGATGGTAACAATGTGAGAACACACATCCAGAGCCCTCTGTGGTCTCCACGATCCGCAACACTGCTTGTCAGGTGATGGAGACAGGATGGTCCATGCAAATGAGCAGACCCTTCAGAGCAGACATCTTCAGAATGGATTAGAGTCACAAGAAATGGAGGTTCAATGGAGTGACTGATAATTACTTGGAAGCACATTATTTTAAGTAAATCTCCCTGAAAATATGCTTATTTATTGAATATATGGACAACAGCATCCACTAACTGTCCTTTTATTGCCACAGGAAAGTAGGACAATATAGTAGATAAAAGGAGAAATGCTACCTGAAGTAATCTTTAAAAGCCAAGGCAGGCAAAAATCTTCAGGTACCCAAGTGGCTTTTCTTACTACTGACAGTTGTATCATGCAGGAGTTAGACCATATTTGTGGAGCCTATGCTTAATGCTACATTTATTCCCAATATGTGGTAAACAGTATTTGATTTAATACTATGTAGCCGACTGACGCCATCTGGTTTACAAGATGGAAGGGATGGGAGACCGAGAGCGCCTTAGAGGACAAGGTGAGCTGTAGGGTGATGTTACTGGAGACAGTCGCAGAGCATTGCCTGTCAAGCCAGCTATGTTGTTTAAGCTTCGAGATTTTTCATAGCCTTGTATGAGAAAATGCACAGACATCAGTTGAATTCAGCCAAAAAATAGACAAAGACAAACAGTACAATGTAATGTAATCCAAGGAGCTATCAGGGACTCAGAGGGAATCTGCCTGCAAAAGAACTCAGTGCTGAGACACATTACTACCAAAATATAGTAATAAATAGAATTATTTACAAATTAATGCATCCACTTTTGCCCAAAAAAATTAAACAGACCACCACACAAGAGGTCTGACCTGCTCTTCCACATCCCATCTCACACTTAGTATCACACTGTGGGCTTCAGCAGGGTTGCACAGAGAGTAAGATAAGGGATCCCACCAGGGTGACTGAGCTATCTGGCTAAGCATAATCAAAAACTCATTAAGACAGACTACAGAAACTGTCAGAATTACATAATCTCTGCTACATTCAATTCCTAATATAGTACATTTTTTCTCTAAAATAAATAAACCAGAAACCAGATAAATTTTATACAGTATGTGTAAATCAGTTTTGCAGAGGACTGAATGATAGCATAAGAAGCTTTATCTTCAAAAATATTAACCCTTAGGCTTTGCTTCTAAATTTGAAGTCTAATAAGACAGCAGAGCTTGACGTATTTGTAAATGCCTCCTGAATGGCAATCTTAAACATTGAATTTGTGCTTCTTTTCCAGATGATTTGAACAAAATCAATGGTATTAATTCATATAAGCAAGTAGTAAATTATTAATCATTAAATGAGGCAACCACATAATGCTTCACAATTTGAAGGGAACATTGCACTTGCAGATATTTCTGTTCACATACACTGTGAGCTCTAGCTACCTACTTTTTGCTACTGTGGATTGTTTTCACTTCGTAGAGGCTATGCTGTAAACCAACAAAAAAACCATTGCTCTTCACTGCATCACTATCTTCATACTCAAACCTTTTCAGCAGCTGCTGAATAACCCCATTTGTTAGGAAACAGATCTGCTCATCAGCCTGAAGATATCAGCAAGGAAATACAACAAAGATTGAGCCAGGCAGGACCTTGCTCCTGAAGTGCATGGGTACATGCTTCAGTGCTAGCATGAGAAGTCTCACTGATTTCAGTGGTACTACTTATTTCTTTGAAGACAAGTATGCATTTAAGCATTTGTCAGGTTAAAATATTCATGTCTAATTGGCTTATAGGGAAATAATGAGACTCTTTTCCCCAGAAACCTTAAAATACCAACGACAGTAAAGCTAAACACCGCATGGAATGTCAGCAAGCTTTTTTTTTTTTCTTTCTGATTGAAACAGTGACTGGCTCAAATTCCAGGTCTCTAGGTAACAGACAGTTAATGGCATCTTTAGGAAAAATCATATCTTAGGCTCTCCCCTTACAACAATTAACATATTTCTTACCCCGAAATCTGCATACTTAAACCATACTTAAAGCAAATGTATAACCTCATGTCTGCTAAAACATTGTGCAATGTTCTCTCCAGATGGCAAGGGCAGGCTACACTGTGATACCACACAGAATTCTGATACATTTCTGAAACAGCCTACAATTTCTGAGTTTCTATCAGTATTTACACCGACTAGAAAGAATTAGGTTTGAAAAGGGAATTAAAGAGAAGCACAATGCTAGTGTATATATTTAAACTCCCTGTAAACATAAAGCTTATTAAAAAATCAAAATAATCAGGTAGCTTTTTCACATAGAAACTAGGAAAGTAGTTTTTAAGATTATTTTCTTGCTACTCTTCTAATGATAAAAGGAAAGAACTGAGAGAGGAAGGTGGTAATGATTATAAATAAAGTAGAAACTCCTCAAAAGTGAAAACCAGATGCACAAGATGAATAGTGAGAGATGCATGATCCAAAATCAGTACTTTTCAGGTATTTTAATGGATCAGGTCTGAATCAGTATCATCTTGGAGATGGAGATGCAAGAAGCTCAGAATAAATTATAATTGAACAACCAAGAATCAACCAAGGAACAAACCAAACAAGAAGAATGTATCAAAAGAAGGAAAGAAGGAGAGGGTAAAAATAAAATGTGAAAGTAGTAGACTTGATGTGTGAATGACATTCAAGCATTCAAACCCATTTGTATATTTGAAGATATTTTCTGCTTATGGGCTAACTTCCCCACTCTGTATAAAATACACTCCAAAGCCAGTGACTAAAACATTTCAGCCTCAACCGAGATTATCATCAGAGCCAGGCAAAGAGCACATTTCTCATCAAAAAACTGTCCATTCTGAACTCAAGCCCCAGTTTTCCAGTAAAAACTACAAAACCTACAAAAATCTCAAAAAATTCTTTTAAATCTATTTTTACAAATCAAAATGTTCCAGGATAAAATAGGTCTTACTGTTATATAAATATGTCTTTAGTAGCTGATGGGTAACTTCTTTTATTATTTCTGATCTGCTCTAGTCATGGTTACCACCATAACTTTGTGAGTGAACTCAAAAAGCTGATCATGCAAGATGCCATGGTACTCTACCTTTTTCAGGTGCACTTGACCTCCTCAAAGACTCTTAGCATTAGAGATATTTTAAATAATCCTGGTTGTTGAGAAGACAGTGAAATATATGCTCAGTGAAAAATGAAGTAAATTTGTGCAAAAACATGCTTGCAATGATTTCTCATTTAAGCTAAACATTATATACAGGAGTATGTAAAATGTCAGGGCATGGAATCCTACTCTGCAAATGCCATACACGTGGAACTGGTTGCATATCTGCCTTCTCAGCTTTAACCTACTGAGCTTATGCTTTGAAGTGCAAAAAGAGCATTGGCAGAACAACCCAAGAGAATTCCTTTAGATACATGGCTGGCTGGGACAGCTATGTTTGCTAAACACCAAGCAAGTTTGAAAAAAAAAAAAAAAAGCCAGAAAAATCTTGGGCAAAAATGTTTGTCCAGTGCCACACAGCTACTTCAGATGAACTCTGAGGTGAGCAACTACAGTTCAGCACTCAGGAATGCAAAATCTGTCTGAATGATACAAGGTCAGAGAAATATAATGCCAAGAAGCAAAATTTGCCAAGAAGCAAAAGCAGTTCCTATCTAAGGAAATGGGAAGATTACCACTGGCATGCTGATCTTAGGGCTGTGTCCTGATGTTAGGTTTGCAGCCACAGCCAGATGTGGCCTGCTGGTGTAGAAACAATGTGGGAGATGAAAGCACAAAACAGTTTTGCAAACTCCACCGGGGCGCTCCCATCCTACAGAGCAACAAGTAATCAGATTTGAAGAGGCTATATAACTAGAAAGGCATTTTTAACACCTTGCAAGGTTAAGCACTGTTTTACCACATAGCTGAATTATGAATTATGGCTGGGGTAGACAGTAATCTTTTAGTATCAGTGGCTGGTATTTCCAAGGGAAAAAAATAGTTTTTGGCATCATCAGCTCAAAATTTTGCTTGAAAGAAATCTAAATAGCATCTCAGGATATGCTTTTTTGTGTTCAGAAATGTTGCTTACTTCTGACAAGTCAACCTTTAAAGTGTATTCAGCTGTCAATTTTATTAAGAGCAGACCACAGATATAATATGATTAGTTTGTCTTTCAGAATGACAAGTTGTATTGAGTGATGAGTGGTTGAATGAGCGAGGTCTGAATTGCAGGTTTTTCCACTAGAGATTACAGGCAAATGAAGACACAAGCGAAATGAGGGTCCAACATCAAGCACATTTTTTGAAGACTAAAGGGGATGAGTGTTTCTAAAAGGAAAAGAATGACTAGGAGTAAAGAAAAAAAAGGTACATTGTGAATACAGTCTTTCCTCTTAGAGCATTGTGCACATCATTTTACTCTAAGGTTGTTTTTCACAAGCACATTGCTGAGTAACCTTTTATGATCTAATGAAAGAAGTCCATACCTTTCCTGATCCCTCCATCAGTAGCACACGTGTAATCACCTGTTGTCAGTAGGAAACATGTTCCCCCTCTTCTGTTTTTGTCTCTTGTACTAGAACGTCTGATGGGAGGGAGCCTTTCACCAGGTGAGAGTGGCTGCTCACTTCCTGCACTGTCTTCACCTGATAACACTGGTTAAAGCACCATGCCCATTTACAGACAATAATGAATGAGGAAATGAGACATCACAAAGAGCTTACGCTGAATGCCAGATATTCCCATCACTCAAAAAGTAGATATAAAGTAAATCATTAGAAGAAAACAAGATTGCAATTCATCATTAATCAGTACAAAATGGCAAAATACATACGTTTTGTTCAAGAATAAGTGATCTTTTGACTTTCCTGTTCTTCTTCTAAAATTTGTATAAAATTAGATCACACTAACATGAACTAAAAAATAACCAAACCAAGGCTCAGTTATTCACCTGCTCTGGACTGTAACTGGTCAGAATACAGTCAGCCTTGGATATTACAAACACTTATTTACTATTTTGGCTATCATTTTTGCTAAACAAGAGGTCATGTTAGGCATTTTTGTTTGGAATATATAGTTTAATGTTTTAAAGACAAGCCCTCACCCAGAAGGACTATATTTTCAATATTTGGCACTAGACACTTTATTAACACACTTGGCTTTCATTTCCATATTTATTACACTTGCACTGCTTGTCATCATAAGTACCCAACATTAAATGCTGTCTTGGTCTCTGTACTTTATTTGTCAAATGGCAAAACTTGTACCTCTCCTGATTTGTCACTCCCAAAGGACTCTCTTTTAAAATTATCTACCGTTTCAAATTCAGGCCACACTTCAGGAAAAAAAAAAATCTCTTCTCAGTACAGCACATAACTTCAGCTTCACCTTTGCATATAAACCTCAGCATGTTTTTTTTCTGAACTGGGAATGCAAAGGGCAGAATTCAGCCTTGAAGTTTTGCACAGTAATTCATAGTGACTCTAATAACATTCTCTATCAGAAATCAAGCTACAGTGCGTGATGTGAGCAGTGGCGCTACTGAAAAGGAAGATAACACTTTAAAATGGCTCCTTCTTGCATGTCTGCTTTCTCTCTAACTTCAAGGATTATAACCCCTTGTAAACAGAGTGTCTCTTAGTGAGAGACACAGCGATCACACTGAGCCATCTCCATTGAGAATACCTTTGGCAGGTCCTGATGGCATGAAAAAGTTGTTATCATTCACAGTTTAAAGATGCTATCTCAAAGTGGGTATCAGTCAAAGCACTGAAAAACTAACTATATTTTATTGTCAGTCTGAGTCTTTTCAAGTGTTTCCATCCTTTTAAATACATTTAGGATGTTCAAAACTGTGTTAATTTGGGAACAGTAACTCGGAGAGTGAAGCCGAGCTTCTCTGAACATAAATAATCTTCAGTAACAGAGCAACAGACCGAAGAAGGATATTGTTCAGAGATGGATTTTCCAGACTCTTCTTTTTAAAATCTATTTCAATTACTGAATTACACCAGTCATGAGTGGTTTTGCTATTATTATTCTTTAGCAGCTTTACAGCTGGAGTCTCATGACTGGTATGTGAGCTTTTAAACAGATTGTGTTTGGCTCAAGAATAAATACACTTATGAAACAAACAAAAAAATATTCTTGCTGCTGAACTATTTAATTATACTGAGAGGTAAAATTTACTCTTTAATTGCAACAGATTTGGAACATGGAGCAGTGGCTTGGAGGGACTGAGGCTATCATTTTGTATGCAATTTCACTGAGTAAAGCACAAAATACTCCTTATTCATCATTTGGAACTCTAACAAATAAGGTAATAGAAATCACAAAAATCAACTGTAATAGCGATGATGGTGCTAAGGGCTGTCATTTTCTTATTTCTTGACAAGATTTACATGAGCTATGCTAGTATAATTTAATGAATAGTAAATATCATGCAATGTCTCATCTAACACAGATGAAGGAGATTCTTTTAGCCAGGGAAGCAGAATGCCAAATGGAAAGAAAACTAGAAAGAAAATTTCTTCCTATTTCCTTTGAGTGCTGGGCTTTGGATGTAAAGCACCTGCTCCTTTTAAATGACTGCTTCTTTGTAGGATCTTGCTTAACAGGCCACGATGTGGCACAGGCAAAGCTGACACAAGAGACAGACACTGAGGCAAAACACCATGGAGTCCAACAGGGTGGGACACGGTGGCTGCTCAAATAGTCACAGTCATGCAGAAAAACAAGAAACATCCATACAACGCAACAAACAACAGGCAAAAGAAAAGGTTGATATCATCAGCAGGAAAGCATTCTCAACAGAGCAAGCAAAACTGTATAGACCAGCTACATAGAGGTTTGGGAACATCACTATACCTATTTTTGTCCTCTATGAGACTGACACACGCAAATGTTGGAGGGGAGAAGGGTGGGAGCTACATCTTCTCCTGGCAGAAAGACTGGCTGCTTTCTGACCCCTACCAAACATACTGGTCTATAAAGTGTTTTCAGAGGACATGCATTTCCAGTGGGGTCCTACCTGATGATCTGTTGTGTTCCATCAGCTGGTTGTCCTTGCCCAGGCAGATGTCACCCTGCGTGCTATTGCAGGCCATGTTCAAGTCTGTCTTGCAGAAGGTGGGTGAGCTGGCTTGAGGAGCAGGAGGGATGTGCTTCTTTCGCTTCCTTGGCAGTTTCTGCTTTGCCATGGCCAGGGAGTAGTACATCCCAAAATTGTTAACTATCACAGGCACGGGCATGGCTATGGTGAGCACTCCCGCCAGTGCACACAGGGCTCCCACCAGCATGCCTGACCAAGTCCGTGGATACATATCCCCATATCCCAGGGTGGTCATGGTGACTACAGCCCACCAGAAGCCGATGGGGATGTTTTTGAACTGCGTGTGTTCACTCGCTGACGGGTCGTTAGGCTGGGCTCCCACCCGCTCTGCGTAGTAGATCATAGTGGCAAATATCAAAACACCAAGTGCCAGGAATATTATCAGCAGCAGAAATTCATTGGTGCTGGCTCGCAGAGTGTGGCCCAGCACCCTGAGGCCCACAAAATGCCGGGTCAGCTTGAAAATCCGGAGGATCCTGACGAACCTTACCACCCTGAGAAAACCAAGCACGTCCTTAGCAGCTTTGGAGGAGAGCCCACTCAGGCCTACTTCTAGGTAAAAGGGCAGGATGGCCACAAAGTCAATGATATTCAGGAGGTTTTTGACGAATTCAAGTTTGTTGGGAGAAAAAATAACACGTACTAAAAATTCAAATGTAAACCATACCACGCAGACTCCTTCCACGTATGTCAGTGCAGGATCTGTCTCAATCTCATACTGCAACACAGCTTCTGTCCCGTTGAGGACCTGCTCAGTTTTGTTTATAATAGTGTTGAAAGCCTCGTGTGTTTCCAGGCAGAAGGTTGTGATTGAAACTAAGATGAAGAATAAAGAGGCAAAAGCGATGAACTGAAACACAAAGAGATAAAAGAGACATCAGAACCACACAGGTCTTCACATTACTACAAATTATGTCTGCGTTTATAGTAAAACTTTTTTATTTATAGTAAAACTTTTACTCATTCTTCCCCAAATGGCTGACAAATTCATATGCATAAAAGTTTCCATCCAGGCCAGACAAGAGCAGCAGACAGCTCTCACACACAGGTCAGGAGTCCAGGAGCAGGAAAGGTCTTGGCAATGGATTTTGTCAGTCACGACAAAATGCAACTCATTAGGGAAGTGGCAACGAATTCTTTAATCTGTGCTAAACTATCTGAAATTGCTTCAGTTGTCAAGGTTCCTTTCAAGCAGTCCCTGTACACACCAACCACAGCAGCACTTACACACGTCCAGCTCTCTCCCAGTGGAACATGTGGGCTGACCCTAACAGTCCTGAAATTATGGTTCAGAACTCACGCCCGTCTTGAAGAGCACCTCACAGGGATCTAGGAGAAGATCCAAACTCTGGGTTTCCTTTAGATTTTCAATGATTTACAAATACAGGGTATTTACTGATAGAAAATGCATTCTGTGTTACAGGTAGAGGTGGTTGCACAGCAGGTTTGTAGTCATCCATCACTGATTCTCTCAGGCTGCACTAAAAGTAAGCCTTGCAGAGCCTCACACACTGTGGTGGCAGAGCTTTGTCACATTCTTAGGATCCACAATCTTGCTAACCAGGTTACAAATTCAGGGCAGTCCAAACAAAAAGGGAAATATAAATGCAGTTCTAGTAGAGGCACGTGAATTGATAAAATACAGGTAAATAACCTGGAAACAGCCATCAGAAAAGAATATTTAGGACTTTAAAAGGACAGAATGCCTGATCTTCAACTCAGCCATCACAGACAAGCATTGAATAACAGAGAACATCCAGGACAGGATCTCAAAAATTAACACTGAGCCAAACAGCTAAGCAGGAGAGAGATTTTCTTACTCTGAGGAATATACACCAAATGAAAAGGTGTTTTGACGTCAGCTGCTCCTTTGCTACAATATGACATCACAATGACATTACAAAATATTAGCTAGCATTCAAAGAGCAGTGGTGTGGTACATAAATAACAATAGTTTTAATTTTGAATTTCCATCTTAATACACATTTTATAGCCAATTTTATTCTGGGGGAAAAAAAGCTTTCTGGAGACATGATGATTTTTTAAAGTGTTAGGGGCCCAAGGAGGCAAAAACCCTCTTTAGATGTCTAAAGAGGGTTAAAAATATCTAGTAACTAGTTACCACACTGAAATCTTGAATGTCATTGGAAAAATCTAGTTGCAAGGCAGACAAAATAACAGCCATAAGCAGGAATGCCTCTGTTCTGCCACTTTAATCCAAGATACAGCATTGTGGCAAGACTGATTTTGTGTACATTGGATATCAGTGACTGAGTTTAGTATTAGCATTCATATTTAGTGCTGTGTGCCACAGGAACTCATTGGGGCTCGTACAATACTGAATGCTGGTATTTTTCTAACATGGAACACTTGTTAGACAATAAAATATTGTCTCCACAACCTGTAAGGAGAATTCCTTTTATTCTGGAAACAAGCTTAAATTCGCAGTGCAGGTCTGGCAAATTTATTACATTCAGATTCACGAGCTGGATCTATGAAAAATCCCACATAACTACCTATATCAGATATTTGCAGGTTATTTATGGCTTCCTTTTCCCAGTCAAGGAAACAAAAGTTATTACACCATGCCCTACAATTGCAAACACTCTAAATCTGTTACCTTTCAAAAAGTACTGACTCAGAGACTGAACTGAACACTTATCACCCAGTCTGGACTTCTAGCCACAAGCTAAGCAAACAATCTTACACTGTCTGATTTTTACTGAACAGGCTTTTCTGCCTTTGCCTTCACTACAAAATTGCTGCATGCTCATAGCTCACAGCACCTGACACCAACAAACACAAAAAAGCCTCAGCCTTGTATGAGACAACTTGTGAGAGTCAGCAAATACAACCACATTTATAAAACCTAAGTGAATTAATCTCAGCAGATCTTTGCAAAACTTCTCCACAAGAGAGACAGAGAATGTATCAGACTCTAAGCCACTGGTGGGCTAAGAATGACCCTTGGGTGTCTCCTAGAGCATCCTCCAAAATCCTTCTACACCGTCAAGGATGGAAAAAGCAAACAAATCTTTGGAGGCTGAGTCACTGAAGCTAAGTCAGCAGCGTAGTTTGTAATTTGGGAGGGAACTTTTGACAGATAAAATTTTGGGCAACCTCTTCAACAGCAACACTGGTGATTTCAGACAACTGTGAATTTTTTTTTGTCTAAAACTACATTCAGCCTAACCAAAATAAAATTTACCAGCAACTAAATAATTTAGCAACAACTCAGATAAGACAAGGATTAACTGTGCATTCAACAGTGCAGTGAACCGAAGAGTATGTAAATAATTACCACTGTTTTCTGGACTGTATTTCAGAGTCCATTCAGGTTCAGAAACCTTCTAAAAAAAGCCAAATACCACGAGAGTAACTACAGGTACAACTGCCTGACAAGCTATCTATTACTGTTTTGCTTAACATTGACACTGCATTGACATTGCACTTGGCAAGGTAGATTGAAATTTTTAGCTGTGCACCTACATTCAGTGTTTGATTATCCCTAAAGGAAAAAAACATTCAGTCATGCCCAAAATCTGTCCTAAAGACAGTCATGTTCCAGAGGTTAGAACAAAGGCAAGAAAACACTATCAGTCTGGTGACAGATTTCTTGGTAAGCCTGCAATAAGCATTCATAGAAATGTAAAACAATAAGATGCACATATTTTGCCATGCATATACACGCCACCACTGATTTTGAGCAAACACACACATTCCTGTTATCTCTCATTGCATTTGGTTTTAAATTGCCCTTGGATCAGGACAGAGCTCGCATAGCACCTAGCAAGATGAAGCCTCATCCACAAGAGACCCACACTGTTGTTGCAATAATTAGAGGATTCAGAGAACATGCAAGAAGCAAATGCAAGGACCAATGCAAGCAGGAACATTGTGTCAGTCGAACAAAAAATGCCTAGGGATTAACCTTATATTAACAAAGATGATTTGTTAGTATTATGTTACATATCAGGCAGTGTGTTGAAAAGATTTTCATACACAGCTGCAATGATGGAAACTAAATGAAGTCATGTGCTATCCCCATTTTATGCTTTCCTTCTCCTTCATCCTAATTCCAGCTTCTCTAAAGTAATTAGCCTCTAAAAATACCTCCATTTTTGTCATGTGGGCAAACACCACATTTCAGAAAAAGCCAATACACATTTGAACTCACAGATTCTTTGGTGGATGTGACCAACCAAGTTCTATTCCTCAGTCCTGCAATAGTTCCTCAGTCCACAATAGCTAGGGTAGTGCACACAATTTTCTGTTTGTTTCCTTTTTACTCTTATGAAGCACAAAAATCTAAAAGGAGTTAGCTTGATCATTATTTCAGAAAGGTTACACCAAGAGACAATTTTCTGTTTGAATTATTAGCAACCTTTCACTGTGAGAAGTTCTGAAAACTTTGGTTTTGACTAGTTGCAAGACAAGTTCAGCCTTGGTAGAGAGCAAAACATCTTATTCTCCCCTTTTTTAAACTAAAGATTGTAGCCCTAAAAACATTTTTTGACAGTCTTCAAAAAAAAAGCTGAAGAAAAATTTTCAAATAGTATCCAAGTAATTATGATATTTTTCTCACTTCTTAAAAAGGTTTTTTGGGTTTTTTTTTTAAGTAATTGCTTCTTGTCCGCTTCAACGGATGTGATAAAATTAACTTTCTTCATTTAGGTTTTCTTTTTTCCTCCTGAAGGAACCATTTTTCTAAATGACAGAATGGTTGTAGACACACTCTGGGGCCACTGTTTTGAAATTGAAATTAACACAAATTGAATGAATAAAAAGTTCAGTCCATTTCTGCCAGAAGAGAGCAGTTAAAAGTTACAAAAATGTTCAGTATGCAATAGACAGCATGTAGAGCATTCCTCATTGAGCAGTTAAAGCTCTCAGTAGGCTGCTGATTCCCTCTGCTCACAGTTTGAAGGCAGTGTGCACCCAATTTTGTTCTTGTGTGTCATTCAGACAGCAGAGATTCCATCTCCCAGCTTGTCTAGTTGACAGGATCACCAGCCAAGCTCTGTTGCTAAGTTCTACTAATGTTCACAGGAAGTGGATTAATCATCTATAACTTGATTTTCAATGAAGCACATAAATCTAGTGTGAGGTGCCTGCAGATACCTTGTTGGAAGTTATAACGAAAAATTTATGATTTTTACTCAGAATTCATTCAGTGTTTCATGGGGGACTGAGTAGCTCAGAATTTAAAGCAATTTCAAAACTGATCACCAGCTCCAGAGCACCAAATTGAGGAGTCTGTAGATTAGCAGAACTTTAATGAGTCCAAAGTCATGTTTTACCTTGCACATGGCTCCTTAAGTGCCTTGAAAAGTTAAGGTCACTAAAAATTGTGGCTGCAAAAGACCTGACAGCAGTCTTACCTGATAGGCCATGTCTGGATTTCCCAGTAGGAAAAGGCACAAGGTCAGAGGATGCTGTGGCTCACATCTGACCCACAAACACACATTTCCTTTCCAAGCAAACCCAGTCATGGGACTGGTCATTGTCCTGGGATGGAGCCAGGGCCTTGCTGAGCCATTCTAAGGCTCAACAGCTTAGACAGAGCCCAAACAAAGCAACAGTGCAGAGAGAAATTGACCCTCACACTCAGTGTACTATACATAGTCATAAAATCAGACAGACCCTCGTCCATATTTAAAATAAGTTTCTTCTGTCCATCCCATGCCCTTAAATAAGCAATTATTTCTACTCAATTATTTAGTGCTCCTAAATGGACAGGTCATAGTCAGTGAAGAGGTTAATGCACAGCAAAGTGTTAATAGTCACAGTCATCCTTACTTCTTGCATCATATTTAAGTTTTGAATGAAATCTCTCACCATATTTCACTGTTTTCCCAAAAAAATATAACCCAAAAATAAATATTTCCAAAAAAAATAGATATATGTATCTTGTCTGGATACAACTTGTTCTGGGGTTGGATCTCAACACCTCCTCTTTCAACTCCCCTCACTGTGTAATGTATATTTTCTATTGTGAGCATTTAATAGCAGCTTTTAAGAATAATTTAGTTTGAGTTACATTCCAGGACACAGAAGGTTTGCCCTTGACATACTTGACAATGGAAAAAGAAAATGACTGAATATTTAACAAGCCCCTGAAAATACACTTAATATTCTCTAATGCAGGTACAGAACTGCCTTTAAAGAACTAAGATCAAAATGTTGCCTTAAATGCATTTCTTCACAGGCACATTATGAGATTTAATACATGTGTGTTGCTAGAACTTGAAATGATTTTAAAAAATCAATATTCCTCCCCACCACTCTCACAGACTAAAATACAACTATAAAGCATCCAAGAAAAGAGACTTTGATGTATTTTTTCCTAAAGAAACTACCTCAGAGGGCTTGCTCACTATTATAACCAAAATCCTACTTTCATTACAAAAGGTAAGAGCTTACCGAACAACTTATTTCTTCTGACCAAAACAACAGTGGAGGAGTTTCTGCTCATGGGTTCTTTGCTTTCCCAGATCATTCATGTTAACTAGAATCCTCAAAACTGGGAAACTTCTGTTGGGCAACAGAAAACTGGAAAGCAGTATTTTTTTGTAACACCATACTCATTTTGATAAATAAAAAAAAGTCCAAACTTTGGAGACTTAAAAATTATTCCCAGTGATGTCTGTTGACATCTGTTAGTTTAAGCCTCATCTTTTCATATTTCAGAATATAAAACAAATTATTTGAAAAAATAACTGATTGAGTTTCTTCCTCACACTAAGCCTCTGACCATAAAAAGTAAGCTGATCTATGCATTACATGCACCCAGTCTCACTGACTGCAAGAACTTAGTCATAAATATGCATTACAAAATTTTACTTTACAAGTTTTCTTCACAAGTATTTTAAGACTCATAGAGCTATTTCTTAGGCTAAAACAGTTAATAGTTGCTATACCAAAATTATATACTTCCATCATAAACATTATAAGCTGATATTGATTTTTTTCTTTTTCTCTCTCAAGGTTCAGGAAAGAAAAGCATTTTTTCCTATAAATATTCCACAATTTTTTCCTGTAATATTTTCCAGAAAGCTTTTTTATTCTTTCTGGAATTCAAACTATCAGTTTCTGAAATCCCCCCAGCTCTGCAGGGGGACTGAATGAGACCCAGTCAAACTGGGAACAGAGCCAAAATCACGTACTGCTTCTAATCAGTCCTAACTAACTTGCAATGCTGATTTTTTAATCTAGTTTTATAGCTGCTTAGTCATATAAAACCAAAGTCTCAAAAAAAAAAAATCCCATAAAAAATCCAATACATTTGAGGCATTTGGGCATTCAATGAGAATATGACTCAACTGTGAATGTTACTTATGCAGAAAAAGAAGTTTCATTTATAAAGTACATGGCATGCTTCACTCAAAGTAGCAACTAACCTTGGCAATGAAATCACAGAATTAGATACCACTTCCAGCTTTAAATAGAGTTCTTTTTGTTTAGATTTGACAGATTTTCCTCATTTCTGATTTCAACATGATAGATTTTTTTCCCTCTGTTCAATTCCATCTGGCTATCAGGAGACTGTTAAAAATCATAATGTGATTTCAGAACGAGCTCCTGTGATGAACTTACCTCTCTATATAGTTTAATGCTCTGTGTGGCAGAACTTGGAACTTTAATGTGCATTTTACATAAACCCAAATACCTCACCAAAAATATCATCAGTCTCTTCACAACTCTTTTTCTCAAAGCTGCTATTCTTCCTTAGCTGTGAGTTGCCTTTGGAAAACTATCATTTCATGAAAAACTAAAAAGAAGGCAAAGTCACAAGTTTTTATGGCATGATGCATTTTCAGTGCACTGTATCTTGATATATTTAGTAAGAAAACAAATATCACCAAAGGCTACTAACCAGCCTACTGACATTTAAACTATAAACTCAAGACAAACATACTATCAATTAACTTCACCACTCATAAATCATAATCTCTCACGTTACTTCTCTCCAAAGATTAAGGAATTGATAGAGACATAGCATTTTAAATAAACCATCAAAGGACAAAAAAAAAAACCATGATAAATGAAGTATCAGGCACTAAGACCAATTTTATGTCTTTAAAAATCCGTAAGACATCCTCCTTTTCGGGAATAATGTAGAATGTCAGCATTAAACTGGTTATTTTAATGTCTCCATAAAGATTTAACAGCCCAACCTCAGCACTCTAATTGAGAAACTCTGGCCATGACAGTATCTCAACCAACATCAAGCCACAGTTAGAACAGTTCCTGCCAATATTTTTGTTTTTATCCTACAAAAGATAGGTCTACTCTTTTCAAATCCCCAGTACAGTTCTACCTCATTTGTACCCTCTCCTGCTAACAGCATTTGGCATTCAATTTAGCAGTTAAACTGCAGCTGTTCCAATTCTACACATAGTCATAACTGAATGAAAAAAAACCCTGTATGTCAATACATTTTTATTGGTACACTGTCTAAGAACTGCCTATAGCTAATATCCTATGTGTAGATTTATAGTGCAGTTGTATTTATAGCTAAGTGGCTACTCTCTGTATGTAGTAGGGAAAACACAAATGTTCTCTTGCTTGCTCATTCTTTTCTCATTTGTTATAGTTTTAAAAAACTGTCGTTCTTCATTACCAGCTGGAGCACCAATAAAAAGGTTATTAATGGATCCTTTCATATTTAGAAATCCAGGCACAAAAGTCACTCTAACTAAGCTGTTAGGTAAATCAGCAGTCTAACACCAGTTTGACCCAGATATATGTCTGACTCAACAAATCTTAGTCACACCTACATTTTAAAGCAGATCATACAGAAAACCAGAGTTACAAATCATTCTGGATTTTAATTGCATTTACTTGATATATATCTTTCTAAAGAATTCAAAAACTGATTTACAAAGCTACCCTGATTTAGACATATGCTCTCCTGCTCAGCATGGAAAACTTTTTCCTCTGCTAAGTAACTGGAATGAAGACTTGAGCATGAATTTCAGTGGCAGGACCACACCTCATGCAGTGGGATTCCCGAGGACAGGACTGATCTGCTGCCCAGGACATTCCCTCGTACTCCATCCCGCACTGCCTACCATCCATGAAGATTACTAATTTCCTAAATGACCGCTGTTGTTTCCCACTAGGCAAATCAAAATCATCTGACTTCACTGTCCCATGAGCAGCCAAGTAAAACATGTCACACCAACACACAACATACATCCCACTGCACCTACTGCCTCTTGGAGACTCAGCAGAAGCCCTTGAACAGCAATTACACTGCCTCCAGAAGCTTCCGCTTCCTTTCACTTGAATTTATGAAGCTGGCTTCACTTGTGATTTTTCTGAGCTGTGACTGTTGCAGCAATGGTTTTGGTTTAACATCTAGCTGTGTGCATTATTTTAACTAGACTTGGCATTCATGTTCTAGCAATCATTTTTTAAAAAGGCACAGCAAGGCTCACTTTGCCCTTGTCTTACTGAAAAGGTCTGCACGGCTATGCGGCTTGATAAGCAAACCACTGCCACTCATTCATTAAACATTGCTATAAATCAAACAGGCAAAATATTTATAGCAGCTGCAAAAATGCAATGGATGTTCTTCCCAGAGTCAAAGCAAAGGTGAGAAAAAGAGGAATTCACAGCTTGTATCCTGGCCTGGTATAAGACATTCAGAGGTTTCTTATTGCTAAAAGAACATATTCCAAAATGAGCTAAAATTGTCTGAAGGGAAGAAGAATGCAGATTTTGAAGTGCGCATTTCAGCCAATCCCTAATTTACATAATGTGTCAAATTAGCCTCTCTGTTTGCTTTGTTGCCCTTCTCTAGACTACCTGCTGTTCACATCATGACAGGAGAGATTAGGCTCTGGGACATGGCAACTTGAAATACTGCACAGGCAGTATCTTTCTGCACTTGATTTATCATGAGAAGTTCTCATTTGCCTCAATGGGTCAAAACTGGAAAAAAAATCTTCAGTATAATACTATTTATTATTAATAGACTTTTACACCCATGCAGACAAATGGAGAAAAGAGAGGCATTCTTAATATAAATTAATGAAAATCCTATTATAATGTAGTTTGCCTAGTACATAAATCTCACATCCATTAAAATTACAGAAACATTTTCATCTGTATCATTTCCATCTCACTTAAGCACTCAGGCTCATTTATGTCTATGTTTCCTCTCCCTGAAAACAAGTCTGATGGCCTAATTTAAAATTACACTTGGGTGAATTCAGAAGAGATTTTGAAGCTTGACGTCCATTAAAATTTGTCATAGAGCCCATCCCAGATTCCATCAGAGAAGCCTTTTCACTAACTCATGTAACCTCTTTTTGTTATCCTGAAGCTAATCAAAACATTCTGGAATTACTTACTAGTTTTCCAGGCCTGTGTCTTTCCTGTACAACATAATAAGACTTCTACTGCCAGTGCTGGAATGAAAACTACTAAACTACTTCTTAAAAATTGAAGGGACAGAGCCATTTCCTAGCTACTCAAAAGTGTATGCAAAATCCTCAAACTGCTGATTAACAGGTCTCATTTGACTGGAAGCTTTTCCTTCCATACACTATTCAAGTAGCACTGGGTTAGTTTTTCATAGTAAAAAAATAGATTTGATACTAGCTAGTACCTTTGCTTCATGATTGCAACTTAGTTATGGGAAAGCAAAACCATAAGGAATAGGATGCCCAGAGTATGGCATTGCCTAACCCTTAGTTGCTTGGTAGGACAGTCCTAATGATGAGCTTCCAATGCAGCAGGCTTTGTGGAGTAATCCAGGCTTAACAAAAGCAAATCATGACCACAGAGACTTCTGCCTGTGGCTTCTTGCAGGAACTGCCACAGTTGCAATCCTGTAGAGAAAACCTCCCTGCCACTTGCACTAGCAGGGCGACCATCAGCAGGAGCAGCTTGACTCGTGGCAGAGCACACAGTCCCAAGACTCAGCAGTCTCCAGCCCCCTGGTTCTACCTTGAAAATCCTCTTGCAAGTACAGATTTTTTTTCCTCCCCCCTCAGATGTCATGAGTTTAACTCTTTCTGCATTTCCAGCTCCAATGTGTCCCTGCCCTGGTACTTTCTCTTCCTGTCCTTCCCTCCCTTTCTCAGCCCCAGCTCTGTTCCTCAGGTTCACTGCTGGATCCCAGATTTCCTTCCTCTCTTCTTCTGAGCAACCTTATTTGTATATATCTTATTTGTATATCCAAGTCCTATATCTCTAATGATAATTATTCTTTAGTTCCATATGCAGCTCTCCTTCCAGAGCTGATGTGCCTCTGCTCTTCCAGGCCCCAGACTCAGCCTTCATCTCACATGCTACCTGGCTGTTTGTACCCAGGCCACTTGCTCAGTTACTTTGCTCAGTTTGTTAGTCTCAATCTCCTAATCTTTCTACCTCACTCCACATTTCTGGACCTTCATGCTCTTGTCCTTTACATAAATCACAAACACCTTCCTGTTTTCCATCTCCAAAAGTAAGGGATTTTCCTTCTGCTCCAGTGCTGATACCACTCCATGGTCCCCTGGTCCAGCCATCCACTGTCACATGTCTTTTCTCCTCATTTCACAACCTCATCAGGATTTTTATGCCAGCCTACACTCCCTGTGCAGCTTCTGTGACTTTATATTTGTATCTGAAGGGCACATGTGCCTGGAAACTCATCTGATTTTTCCAACTGAATTACTGGTCTAATGAAAGATATTTTTTCTTTCAAACCTGGTTTGACTTTGAGATCAAGGCTTCCTCCCCTGCATCAACTAGATTCCAGGAAAATGGAAGGGAGCATATATGCTGACCCTAATTTTAAAACCCTACCTTCTAATAAAATTAGAATAGCTCCTCTTCAGAGAAATATTTATGTATTTCTATAGGTAAATCACTGGACAATGTATAAAATAGAAACAGTATCTCATCTTTACCCTTTTCCCAGGCCAGACAGGACAGCATCCTTGCAACTTCTCCATGAACTCACACAACCCTCTGAAAAGTCTCAGTATTTTTTTTTTAAATAAATATTTGAGATACTTAAATCAATGCACCTTAACACTATGGTACAGGTGAAAGAGTACCAGAAGTACCTGGAGAAAAATTTCAGGTCAGAAGGGTGTTTTTATGAGAGAGGGAAGGGTAAGACTGCTGAAACTCCTGAGCTTGAGGTATGTGAGTATGTTTCAAGTTCACAACACAATCACATAGATCAAAGCTAAATTTAGAGACCGTGAATTATTCATTGCCACTGTAGTCAGCTAGGCTTATCTGAACCCTGAGAAACCAAGCATATCACCCCAGACAACACGAGTTCACATGTTTTTTTCAGATCTTTTGGCTCCACGGTGCAAAAAAATTGCATTGGTCAACCAGTTACTCAGAATCTTTTGAAGGATTTTTGAAAGATAGGTAAATAACTATATGTAGCCTGCTTCTACTTTTTAATGCATTAAAATTCCATTTAAACTTGTCTCCAGGAATGAAGAAGTGACAGCTCAATTGAGCAGAGAAAGCAAATGTAAGAAAGAGAAAAGCCACCAGTGAAACAGTTATTAGGATACTCAGACAACTGTGACATTCAGATTTCAGTCTCTGTTCAAAGCAGACACTTGAACTGAGATGAACGATAGTTCAAGGCTCTCCTCTAGAACCTGGGAGAAGCATATGAAAGAGATTACACAAGTTTATGAGAGGGATTATATGACACTGGGCCTGTGATAAGAGAGGATTGGACTCAGAGACCCAAGAGGTTCCCCCAGCCCCTTGTCCCCGTGAATATTTCCAAATCCAATTTACATATCTATTTAATACACAGATTATGTTCTAAGCTATTGCCATTGCAAGCATTAGCACCGACTCTGAATAGCACCATTTCAAATGTATTCCTCTTATTTAGCTTAAACATTCTCTTAAGGCTTCATCACCAGTTTGCCCGAGGGACTGACACTAATACTGACACTCAGGGCTGGACTAATCAGCACAAGGACAAATTCCATCAAGGCTGTGCATTATCCTGCTGAAGATTCCTTCATTCAAGAGCTTGCTGTTGATGAGCAGAAGCTTGCTAGGAACAGAGGGGAACCATACAGGACTTGCTTTGTGACCTCAGGAAAACCCAGGAATGAATTCCTGTGTCAGATCTGTCAAGCCACCATGGCATATTTCTTCACAACCAGGTTCTGATATGGACAACAGCATTCATCCCAATCCAGCAGGCTTCAGAAGAAGCCTTCCCAAAATGCCAGGGAAAGCTGCTGTCTGTCTACTGCTTGTGACAACTCATTTCTTTCAGAGGTATAACAGCTATTCAGAAAATAAATCTTTGTCTTTTTGCTTGTGATTCCAAATGCCACTTATTTTTTTAACTTACATTATTAGCTTACTTAGGAAAAAATAATACTGAAATACACACAGCAGACCTATTCCAGGATCTTTTCATTACATTCTCCACACAAAGGAGTGTGGGAAGTAATATAAACTTAATATAACATAGAAATTGGATGTTCTGGATGTCCAAAATTCACCTACAGTAAAGTAACCAGCATTAAGAAGCACTCAAATTATCATGTATGGGTCAGAGTGAACACACCATTGAGCTGCTTGGGGGAGATGTTTTTCTGTGCAACTAGGGTTTTGGGCAAGCTAAAGGCAAAGAACTCTGCTCTGGTTATCTTTACAATTGGCTGGTATTTTTATTTATTTATTTATTTATTTTATTTATCATTTTGGCTGGTGTCTTTCCAACGATTGTCACAACAATGAAAGGCAATATTTGCAGCATTCAGTGGACACTTTGCATTAGGGGAGTTCTCTGGAGAGCATTTCTGTGGTGAAACCAGAGTTAGGAAATCAGGCAGTAAAGGAGAACTTTGACATGTCTGGAGACCTTGCCAATGATTATGCACAAAGGGGACCATGGGAGAATGAACTGCCACTGCTCCCACTACCAGGCAGATTATGCTCACTAGAGACCTTCTGTGAATGTAATCTGCAGAAGGAGTGGCACGCAATGCTGCACTGAGGCACACTTTGCAGTTTCTATTTCCAGTTTAAGTTCTGCATGGCTTATTTACTGCTGGCACTTTCCTTTCAAGACTAGTTACATCTGCCTGCATACTTCCCGTTAAAAAAAGAGCAGGTTACTTGTACATGGAATTAAAAGTGATGTCACTGATGAAATATGCATGTAACATACCAGCAGAAGGTGGTCACTGGTGGTGTTCATGGGGCAAACCAAAAAAATTAGCAGGGTGCCAGTGTACTTAACAGCCTCCTAAATCCACTTCTTGACCATTAAGACTCTTTGTTCCTTAAGATGTTCCTTCAGAACTATAATAAAACTGCATTAAAACATCAGCTGTGGGGTTTTTCTGGAGAGGGGAGAGTTGTTTATGGACTGAAACTACTTGGACAGATGATGATCATTAAAATTGTTTAATGCTTATCACTTGCAGTGTTCAGGATTACTTTGTCAAGCAAGAGCAGAGACACATTAATTGACTGTATGTAACAAACCATAAAGACTGTGGGAAACAGGAAAACAAATGCATGAAAGGATTCTTTCTAGTTTGCAGCACACAGCAGACAGTATTCATTTTTAGGAACAAAAGGCTGATTCTTCCTTTACTGAAGGAGATGCTACAATATAAATGTTAGCCCAGTCAGTCAGATGCTTCCCCCGCCCTCAACAGATGAAGAGCTCAGAACAAAATCATTCAAGACTTTGTGTGCAAGATTTGCCAAGTATTCTATGTCTATAATTATATTTGCAGTACAGGTTACTTACAAATCTCTGTGTTTGACCCACAGTTTTACATCGCTGCCCTGGGGCATGTCTCTCAGTTCAATTATGAATTTGGCCCCTGGGGAGACACAGGGTGCCAGGTGCTAGGTGAGCAAGGTACCAAGACTGAGAGTATCATCTCCACCCAACAAATGGAAGAATCTTGTGACTGAGGGAACTTTATCACTGCGATAAATACATTCATCTGATCTCACAGCAGCTGTAGTGACTCCCATCTGTGAACCCAGTCTTCTCTAGAGGAAAACAATGAAGTTACTTTCTAAGTTAGTACATAAAGAGTCAGCTATACTGAATACTTTTCATCCTCCCCAGCTGAAATACTCCAGAAAGATTCATGATACCACTTGTACTGAGTGGGCTTGGATTTTGAATCCCATGTGCCCATAGTTCTTCCTGAGTCTGAGCTCAATTCCATCCCACCAGAGAAAGAGCAGGCAGCTCTCAGGCCACAACACTATTACAGATCGTACCAGTACCAAAAAGAAGGACTATTTCTAGCTTCCTCATATAGAACAGAGATAAAAAACATTAAAGTTCAGATAAAAATAACCTGTCTCCCACATCTCTGCAGTCTGGTTGCATTCGAGACCTTCAGGCCTCTCACTTCTCTGTCACTGCATTCATTTAATCTGGAAATGAAAACTCCCTAAACTGTGAATGACATGAAGTTATAAGTGAGGGTGTTTGGATACGTCACTGTGCTTCAGTTGTTGTTTTTTTTTTCTCTTGGTCCTTCACCTTCATTCAAGTAAAATTGAACCCTCAGTTTCTGCACCAGTACCACACAGGGAGGACACAAAAGCAGTGCCTGGTGAAAGCCATGAGCAATTCCAGTACATTTCCAGCTCACTGTGAACATTTGGAGGGACAGCACTCTGCATGGCATGCAGGATCTTTCACTGCCAAGTTCTTGTGTGGAGACAAAGCTTCTGTCTCAGGCAATACAATGGATGCCCTCAAACCTACAGACACGAATAACTCTCTTCTAGTAATATCTTTCTTTAAGCTGAATGTGGACATTGATACAGACTTAATGCATGAATAAAGCACTTAAATATTTCAAAACTTTCTGTGGCAGTGGATCTTCCAAGAACACTAAAAACTGTCAAACCTTTTCCTCCCGTAAGTCTCAATATATTTCTGGGTGGGAGGACATAAAGAAGTGTTATACAATACCTGGAAATGTTCCAGTTTGAAGAATTATAATGTCTGGTCAACTCCCTTAGTTCTAGCACATCCTCTGCACACTGCTACTTCAATTTCTAGAATCATGTAATACAAGAGGTGAAAAGCTGCTATTATTAAGACAAAAACTGCTCATGACATTTTCATGGGGGATTCCAGTCTCCTCAGGAAAGAATTTAATTTCTTCTCTCCCTCTCACCCCCCACAAAAGAGGTGTCCCACCAAAAAAATCCAGTATCCAGGAGTCCAGATGCTCATGGGGGTGATGGAAGATCATGTTAAAGTCTCTCAGGAGTCAATGTGTGCCCAAACTGCAGCCTTCCAAAGTGAAAAGTCCACCCAGCTGAGAGGTCCACCCTTCCCTGCCTTCCAAAGAGCTAAACAACTTCAAACCACAAAATTTATTTCTAAAATGTTTTTGTTTTCTAGTCAGCCATAACCATTATTTTATCCCAGTTCCCAGTGAGTAAGATTTTCTAACTGTAGCACCCCAACATATTCTCTCTCCATCTCTTCTTTCTGCATCAAGCACCATCTGAAGTGACAGACAGGCAGACAATGCACCAGCCTTTTCAAATCCTACTGGGAAGCACATGTGAAAGAGAAGTATCAAAACCATCCAAATCCACACACAAAATATAATAGCAAGCAATTAATTAACCTGTCAAGAGAGAAGCAGACATTACTGTTCTGATGAGCTTTTTAGATTGTGGGTTGTTTCCTCTTGCCAGGTGCAGCAGCTGCAGTACTAGAAGGGGGGAGCTCACAAAAATACTACACTGCCAGTCCAGAACAAAATCTGGCCTTCAGACAAATGGCCTGGCCAGGCACTCAGCTCAACTCAATACCAGAGCTTCACTCCAGAAGAAATCAGACAAAGCAAGGGTGAGCCTTTTGTATGGGTTTGGGCTTTTCATTTTCCATGCTGTACAGCTGGCACCAATACTATTTCTATTGAGAGAAAAAAAAAAAAAAAAAAGAGCTATCTGGAACTCAAATGGAACCAAATATATGTAGCTATTTAGGCTCAACTCTGTGAAATGCTGAGCACCTCCTGCAGTGGAAACAGCTCTCACTGTTACCCACATTAACACAAACAGCTTTCTCTTTTGGCCCAATCTGCAAAGACTTTCTGGGATTCAGAAAATTCTCTATGTTACATGAGGTTACATCACTACCAAGATTAAGAGGGTTTGTTGAACTTGGCCATTACACAAGCCTCCTTATTGTGGGGCCTTTCTTGTTCATAAGTTCACTGTAGTTTATTCATAAGGTGAATGAGTAGGAAGCAGCCAATCCTTCAGGTACAGATAATTGTGGTGCAAAGTGCAGATAGCTATTCATTGGTGGAGGGGGGAGAGTGGGTGGGTTTTGGTTTGGGTTTTTTCTTTTAGATTTCAGCCACAAAATTTCAGCTGAATCTCAATATCAATAGGCATAATTTTATGTGTATCTGTTCTTGAGGAACAGATACACATAAAATTATGGATAGCAAGAGCTTGGGAAGCAAGAAATATTGCCTGTCTTAACAGACTACCAATATGGAACAGGTTATGAGAGTACTTTTGGAAAAACAGAGTGATGACCGCAACTGAAATACATGTCAGGACAGCTAAGGTGGAGTTTTGATCACTGAGCATAGATCTACATTTTAAAATAAAGGAAGTTTCATTTCCCATGTCACATGTAGGGATTTCATCAAATATTTTGGCTACAAAATGCTATCATGTCATATAATGCTTCAGATGCAAATTCTGAAAATGTATGTTTCAAAACTTCACATTAACAGTTTCTTTCAAATGCATGAAAAATTCTGCAAGATATGACCAGTAAAAATATTCAAATGTCTATTTTAAATCCCTTTCCATCTACCACTGGCTAACAACCCAAATACTCAGATGTTAGAAACTGAGGATGAAGCCTGAGAAGGTTTTTGTGCACTTGTAGATAGAACTGAGCCCACTCTAGATGAACCAACCACTCGTATATTGCCTTATCCACCGACACAAATCCATGACCACACTGGACAACCAGAACAGGAAAACTTAAAGTCAATACCTGTACTGGTCGAGTTAAAGTATTTTTTATTTTATTTTGCCTAATCTGATAATAGCACTGTCTGAAGACATGATAATTGTTTTCTGATGCTCTCTGTTACTGAAATATGCACATTGCAAGAGGCTAAAGAGGCCACAGTGTGGCATTGCTATAACTGATTTGACAGTGAGGTACTTGAACTTTCCAAGGAAAGCACATGTGGTAGGTGGAAAACTTCCAAGCAAAATGAGTCAAATTCTGTGTAGATAGAGCCAAATATTAAAACATTTTTGTGGTTTCTTGGCTGAAAAAAATGACAAAGCATAAAATTGGCTCGTGCAATATAGGGTCAACTTCCCTTTACGAACAGATGCACATGGACATCAGAAACAGCCCATTTGAAAACTTGGGACCCTGAAAAAACATTGAAGGCAATAAGGCAAGTCACATTCCAGAGCAAGAGAACTTTTACCAGCTCAATGTGCATATCAGGGAGGCAGGAGGCCATCAGGTGAGACTCAGAGTGGTATACACACATCCACACTATAGTGCAGCAACGGCATGCACAGACAAGGACATCTTTCCCTAGTTTCCTTCAAATCCAGGCTGCCTGCAATGCTCCCAGTATCAATGGGATACTTCCAAATATATAAGCTGATTCAGGCCTGTAGTCCTTTAGTGCCTGATCATCACCACACAAGGCCTGATTACAAATGCAGCTGCACTGGTGCAATAACAAAATAACTTAGTACAACACAGTGAAGTTTCATGCTGCTGGAATGGAGAACAGAAACCAACCAAATTTCATAGAACTGGGGAAATGAGAGAGTAAGCCAAAAAAGCAACCTAGGCTGCCAATGTCAGACCACCTGAGACAGTGACTGCAATTCAGAGTTTGCAATGAGGCACATGCTTAAGAATCTGTCTCAGATAGCAATAAGCTCATAGATTTTGGAAATGTGATGCTGACTACATGTGCCCATGTATGCATAAATTCACTCAATGTGCACAGACTGCTGCTGTACTGGTCTGCAGCTACGAGGGGCAATAAAGTTATAGAGAAGGCATAAAACAAAACCTGACATCTTTGCTCAGAACAGGGACTTTAGGATCTTTCTTTTACTCCAAATAAATCTGGAAGAACTCATGTAATTTCAAAGTGCCCAACAAATATATTCAGTACAGTCTTGTAAGATATGCAGACACACAGCAAGATCCTGATCTATGTGACAAGGTATGTGAGAAAGCTCCAATTCTCTCAGGTCCTGTTAAATATCTCCACTAAGCTAATGGCATGGTAGAAGTGTTCATTGAACTAAATCTGGATGACATGAATGCATCAAGCCTTTGGAATCTTTACATGCCAAACCAGTCAAATTTAAAGTACTCAGCTGTCGCTGTAAACCACGCATAAGTGGATAGGTTGGTGCAACAGAAAACATCAGTAAAATAAAACTTACCCATTTGTCCCCAAGGCACTTTTACATGCACTTTTACTTTTAAGACTATGACACTGGCCTTTTAAAGATGACTAGCTGGAATGACTTGTAGGAGGCAAACAGTTGATGCTATTTCCAAACATTATTTTCACAAAGTGAATCCTAATTTCTAAGAATAGTGCTAATAATTATGCCACATAATGTAGCTCAGTACAAATGAAAAAAATAAACACAGCCTTATTCAACCTCTGGTGATATTCTTATCTTAGATGCAACAGAAGTTGATGAAATGCCAGCAGAAATGTTTTGAATTAAAGGCTGATTAGAAGGCTCATTTTGATCTTCAGCATGAATTTACTCTGAACCTCAGGCTAGAGTTGAGAGCTGCTATCAAATGTGGGCTAACTAACTCACGGAGGAGAAAGGAGGAGGAATTCCCAAGTTAGGAGTGAAAGGAAGGTTCACATACTTGATACAGAAAAATAAAACTTTTTTTCAATTCAGTATCCTTTTCTTTACTTTTTAGTAAGTTACATGCAAACAGGGTGATTTCCTTCAGAGGCTTGCTGCCACCATGAAGAATTGAAGGAGCACTTCTTCAGAATTTCCTGTTTCTCAGGTACATGTAATTTGGGCAGTTGGTCTAAATCACAGATAAAAATCACAGCGAGGCAAAGGTTTAAATTTTCTGAAGGTCTTCCTGTTCTGTGTGTGTAAGTGTTCTTGTGTGTGCTTGAATATTCTGTGCAGTTCTAAAATATTTTAGATTTTTCAGCCTACATTCTTATTAAGGAGAAAATTCTAAGAAATGAAGAAATTGTAAGAACCAAGAAAAGGTAATAACACATTTCACATTTTGACAACTGTAACAGATTTTCTTACAATTGCAGAAATACAAAATAAATTCCAGCATTCAAAAGTTTATTTTCTCAACCTGGTGGACTCAATGAAGAAATACAGAAGAAGGGAGAACCCACCAGGTTCTCCAAAAGCAGCACTAGATATTGGAATGAAACATTAAAATAGGAGCCAGTCTACCTGAGGGAACATGTCAACAAGTGGGAGCTGGAGGGGACCTTTAAATGAGCTGGTTTTAGCCCAGCAGTGTAGAAGTCCAAATAAATATATACACAAATAACTGTAATTCCTTTTCTTAGAGCTGACCTTCAGTCAGATGATTATTTACAGTTTTAACCCTGGGACAAGTATCCGAATTCCTCAAGTAGACACCCTGGTTAAGGAAAAATGGGACATGGACAGAACATATGTTCTGATCACTAGTACCTATTTAACATAATAAGCCCTTCACACATATTTAGGCAGTCACTTGTGCCACAATCAAAACCAAGTTTTCCATAAACATCAACCACCTCCCACAGACAGACTGGGTTTAGATGTGTAATTTAGACTCAGACTACTAACTGTGTGTAGATGAGATCAGACACTTTTAGTATTGCACAGGCGTGGCTGCAGGTGGTGAATTAACACTGAAAATTCCTGAGGAAGGAGCTGATCACAATTACCATAACTGGAAAACACTGAATGAAAGAAGTGTTTCCTTCTGTTGGTGCAACTGTTTTGGGAATTGCTCTTGTAACAAAGGACAGAAAGAAAGAGCTGCTCCTTAGAAAACAGGATTTCTCCCTGGCAAATGTACATAAATGAAAATATGCCATTGCTACAGGCTGCTCTGTAAGATCCACAGCATGCTAGACGCTCAATTCCTGATGGTTTTAGAGTACATCTAAAGAGATATCATATTTTCACCAGGAACGTTAAAAAATCATCTTGTCTTTAACCAGATCATGCAATAGGCAATTAATTTGTCTGCTTTCCTAATGAAAAGGCAAATAAATATGCCATAAACATTCCATCTGCAATCCTTCTCTCTTGCCAGTATGCAGTTGGTTTCTCATAGCAACAACAGCCGTGCCATTGTCAACAACAGGCCACTTGAGTTACTGCAAGCCTGGACTAATTCCACTGAATGTAACAGTCCTGTCTCTTCAGTCCTTCATCACAGCTGTGCCCCTGGTGCCAGCTGGAAAGGCTGGTTCATGGGGGTTCAGCTAGCCAAAGGGCAGCAAGCAGCCCTGGGCATAAGGTCCTAGTCCCGAGTGGGACATCCCAGTCCCTCTCACCTTCTCTGGCTCACCTCCCTCAGATGCTGCTCCCATGGCGATGCAGGAACAAGTAGAGATAAAACCAGATAGCTACACGTGCTCCAGAAAGCACTGAGAAGAAATAGCTATGCAATAGTGAAGAAAAGGGCAACAGAAACCCATGTGGTTCAGCAATTTCAGAAGTCCAGATTCAAAGTGGTGGGTCAGGAGCAGCATCTGACCCCCCATCAGCTCACTGTGATGATACTAAATATTTTATCTTTGTAGCCCCTACTACATTCTTCCTTTTGGCCATCAGTCATGTTAAGTACCTGATTTCATTCTGCACATTATCAGGCCATTAACTGGTAAAACAATTTTCTGCCCATGACCTTCTCCTTAATATGTAGTTGACCTTGGTCAAACTCCCAATTAAAGATCCTTCCTTCATCAGAAAACAGTTTATATACCATGTTTTCAGTATAACAGCACATCAGTCAAAATGCCAGCAGTCACTAAATGCAGGTTTCACACTCCACACTAGGTAGCTGTTTGTTTCTCTAGCTGCCTATAAATTTCACAGCAACTAATAATGCATGAAAGCAGCTAAATAGGAGGAAAATTATAACAATATGAACTATAATGAACATTTTACTGCAGCTTACATTGCCAATGCCTGGAATTCTGGAAATATTACTGTTCAAAACACTATTTTTCAAATAATTGCACATAACACAGTGAATTATTCCCTCTTAATACTGGACTGTGAAAGAAACCATCTAGATAAACTACACACAGCATTCCAGAAGACACGGATTTAATCAGAAATCAATCAGCATATATTCCCTTTGAATTTAATAATGAAGAACTGTCAGTGCAAGCTGAAAATTTCCCAAGTTAGATTTCACCATAGTTACTAGCCTGTTAGAAGAATACAAAATATGATCTTAAAAATCCCTGTAACCAATTGACTACATGTGTCAACTTGCCTTGAAAGATTAACTTAATTATGTAGAAAGGGGGAACCAGAGCTTGTAGGATTGCTGGGATTTAAAACTCTTTGATGTATGTTTCTTAAGTGCTGAAATAGGGCAGTTGAAACCACATATAATACTATGAAAAAGTGCTTTGAAATTCTTTGAAAATATGAAGTGCTACATAGCTGCTATTACAATTACTGTGTCTAAAATGTCCATGCACAAAACATCTTTGAATGGCAAATGTTACAAAATCCTTAACCAGGCTGGAAGCTATCTCAAAGAGGTGCTTTTAAAGGATGTTTTCCAACATCTTGTAAGTTCCTGCTATTGTAGAAATAATAAATCTCATCCAAGTTAGTGGAAAATAGCCTTGCATTGAAAATCTAGCACTTGCCTATATTTCTCAATTGGCATCTCTGTGCCAATTCCTTCCAAGCTAAAAACCTCTACCTTTGTCATGTTTCTAGGTTAATAAGGCCAAATTCAGAGGTAACAGTCACATGTGACCATGTGACTTACAGTCCTCAAAACTATCAAAACTATGATATAAAAGACTCTCCTTATCTGTCCTCTGAGCTTGGAGGTGCACAAAATTACCAGCTGACTCCTTATTGAGTCTTCATGATTTTCTAGGAAACATAGAGGTTCTCCTTATTAAGAGCTGCCCCACTTGGGGAATTTAAAGGTCTGTGTTCTCCTTAAGCTCACTGGGGCTCCAGAAAATAGGTATTCTCTGACATTTACAATGAGCCTACAGAATTCCCACCTTCTAGCCTCTTTTTATAGCCAGCAGAGAGAGTGGGGCAATTCTGAGTCACCATTCACCTGGCCCATGAAGAGGTCTCCTTTAGAACAGACCCCAGGGCACGAGAGTGGACACTTGACTGTGGACTATGGAAGGAGATCAGTCTGAACAACTGATTTGAGAAAATGCGTCTTCACTTCTAATGCACTTGGGATACAAATTCCATTGAAACAACTTGAGGATACTGTTCAGAGAGCAGATTTCTTAAGACAAAAGACTGATGGTGACAGAAATTGTACTTAGAACTGTTAGGCTTCAGTTACCCTCATTTTGAGGAGAGAGAGAGCACAGATATAAAGTTTACATAACATGAGGAGAATCTGAAACACTGAATATGAGATTTTATATGGGAGAGAAGATTCAAAATGTTTACAGGTATTAAATTTCATTTTAAAAAATCAGTGAGATTATTTTATCTCTGAAATAATTTCATTATGACCAGACAGCACCACATTCTTCACATATCTTTAAAAGTCCATTAATTTTTTTTTTAATTTCAAATCAAAATGTTTGCCTCAGATCCTGAAACACAACAGAATAATTTCTGCTTGTTGCATCTCAGACTATACAGAAGCTATAAAATTATGACCCAAGAAATTTCTGCACAGTTAGGCATTAAACTGTAATATAAGAGCAGGTTTTCAAATACTTTTTCCCAATGTACTGTTAAAGCCAGATCAAAAGAAGAAATTTTTAGCAAGAGAATGACATTGCAATTTCATCAGGAAACAAAGTGTGACATCTTAATTTGATCTAGAGATACAGTCTATTTGGTTGAATGACTGGCCAATTTTTTCTATTTAAAAGCAGTTATACTACCTAGGGTAGAGAAGCAAACAGTTATTAGTAAGTCTACAAATGAACCTCTGTCTTAGGGCAACAATGCACTGTAATGAACAAATATTCCTATTTTAAATACAAATTAAGAAATATTTTGCTGTAGAGAAACAGCACACAGGAAAGTTTAAGAGAGAAGTATCCTTGATACAATGTGATTTAAAGAGTGCTTATAACCTCAGGGACCAGTGACATTTCCTGTTACACTAGCAAAAGTCTAATTAACAGGGGAAAACCCATTAAACCAGAGATTTCCTGGCTATTGCTCAGGCTAGACATCATGACTAGAAGAACATGAGTTCTGAAGGTCTCCCCAGAGACAAGACTGGATTTTCAGAGATCACTTCATTAGAAATTCAAAGGTGCCTTAACACACACACTCACGTGAAACCTTTCAGAAGACCTCAGGGCTGGCAGTGGGCTCTTCAGAGGCACTGGGAGCTGCTGAGAGCAAGAGAGACTGCAACACAACAAACCTTTTCCACAAACATTAGCAAACCATCACAGCACAGCTCTTTTGCATCTTTAAGTATTAAGAAACTGACAGTTAATAAGGTGAAATGAGTTTACTAACAGGAGGCTGGAGTGAGTTTCCCACCCATGCCATGCTCTGCAGCCAGGTGTAGTGCCCTCACTAGTCACTCATATCAATTTTCAGAAGAATGTCTCTAACTCACTAAAACTGCCATCATATTTTCTGGTTTACCCAAATTCAGTCTAATCTGGCTACTTCCCACTCTGACTACAGAACTACTAACAAAGCCTAATTCTCCCTCATGTTCCCAAGGTAGAATGCCACTAAATTCAAAGATAAAAGTAATCATAGAACACACAAATTCTTTTATGAGAAAAAACAAACAAAAAAAAAAAGCCACTTTCTTTTTCAAAAAGATTCTTCATGTTTTCTCCACTATATCAATGCTTTGAAGATATGAAATGCTACATAGCTGCTATTACAATTATTGTATCTAAAATAAGCTATTATGGTATCATAGAAAAACTAATTTAGAAAAAAAAGCTTTACCACAATACTCTAGCTCTATAAAAAATGCACTATTGAATGTTTTTATGAACTTGTTTCACAAAATATATATATACATAGCCAGGATACAGAGAGGCCCCCTTCAAAATATCTGATAAATGAGTCAGTAATATTCACAACCAATGTCCTGTTTCCCAGATGTGTTATCATTACTAATTTTCCTAAGTTAGATATATTTTACTGTAACATATTCTGCATTTCTTGTTTGAGGACTTTATAAGCATATAACAACAGCAAAAATAAACAGATTAATAGAAAACAGTAGCCACTTTAATATACCACAACAGGTGGATGATTATTTTGCTGTTTGGTGAACTTTTCCTGGGTAAGAAACAGCAACAGTTATAAACTAAGATAAGCAGATTTATAAGCAGTGAGTGCAAGCATTAACTGAAATAATGTCTGTCTGGATTGAAAACTTAAGTTTTCAGATTGCTGATCTTTAGAATCACTGATAAATGCATCTATTTATACTCCTAGGTTTTCAGCATATGAAGAGAAAACTTTGCCTTGTTGCCTGGCAGATGCACCTTTAGCCTCTATGTTCTCTTTTTTGTTCTGGAACATATGAAAAAAAAAATAATAATAATAATAATGCAAGTTCAAAAGAAGCAAAAATGCGCTGTTTAAATCTTCAAAGCTTAGAAATTATTAGCAATTAAGAATTAGAAGCATTTAAATTAATTAAATTCAAGTAAAAATAATAAAGTTTTGGCAGCCTTTGAAGGCATTATTTAAATTCATCCTCTAAGAAATAAATATGGTTTTCATATAATTAAAAAGTATCTGTGATACTTTCCTTTTTATTTTTACATCCTTAGCCTGCACATATAAAGACTGCATCTTCCCATGGAATTATGAATGCAAGAAAAAGCAAGGAAAAACAAAAATCTAATGCTCCTTGGTTAAAGAGGAAAATCAAAGCAAAAACTCAGTCCCTGATTAACTCCTTTCCTTATTGCTTCAGAAGTAATAGTGAAAAAGAAAGCAAGCACTCTGCTCTCTCACTTGATTCCACCAGTAAGTCTCCCAAGGGGAAAGGATGTCTGACTCATAAACTAACACCTTGGGAGTTCTCAGAATTCTTAAAGTATTTCTTTGCCTTACTCTTCTTGTCCTTCATCCCTAGATATCACAAAATGTTAAAAAACTGCCTGAGTCCTCACAGATAGGTTTACATGTGAGTTGAACTGCTACAGCCTTCATTTTTTGCCATTCACATACCAAACATGGATTAATTATCAATATGCTGTAGAGACCTAGAAGCAACTTCAATTTAGGGAAGTAAATGGTGGTACAACATTGTTTGGTTTGACCTTTAATTTTGCTTTCAGATGATGAAAATTTCTTCAGTGGCATTTTCATTGTAACTGTAAAGTTCCCATACATTTATAATTCCATGAATTTTTTTCTCTCTCCAAGAAGGCTTATCTTTATCTCCCTAGTATGGACTGTGTCCACGTCCTCACAAATATTTAACAGTAATTAATTAGACAGAGAACCAGGTACCCTCCTTCTGCAGATCAAAAAATGATCAAATTGTGCTTGCCCTTGAGATGTTATACATCAAAGAGGCTCTTTGAGCATGCTAAATGAACAAAGATCAGAATGATGAGCTCACATTTCACATGAAAAGCTATGATATTTGCAGCATGCTTCATTGGTTTACTTACCATAACCTTTCTCACGGTTCATGGGGTTGAAAGTGGCATTTCTGACTCGCCACCAAAACCAGCAGGAAGCCAATGGAAAGGAAGAATTCCATCATATAATCTAAAAGAGCATTCCTCCCCTTGTTTCATCTGCCACCACTCAGTTAGAGGGCTGAGAAGTCTCTATATTTCACTGTTCAAAGCTCAGAAGATAGTTGTGACAAAGCCCTCCCTGAACCTTCTCAGTGCTTTCCATCTCTGCAAGTCAAAAGGGCAAGTTTATTCGTTGCTTCACAGGCAATTTCTCCTCACCTTCATGAACCTGCCTCTTAAAATATGGAGGGGGGAAGAGTAGAGAAGATGGAAATGATAAATTTTTCCTAACATTCAACAAAACCCTGTTTTTTACACAGTCCTCTCCAGAACTGTATTTTTTTTTTTTTTTTTTGCAGGGTTCTCAATGTAACATTGGTATTGTTGACAGTCAAGGAGCTGTGAATAGTTAAAAGAAGGTCAGAGAAGCCAGTAGGAAGGAAAAATGCAGCAAAAGGGGCACTGCCACAGAGCTGGAGGGTGTAACTATCAGTACAAGTCCAGAACTGTCATTTTGAAAGTTCGTGCTATGAGCAGTCAGCAGCTTGGGTAGTGAAGAGCACGTCCCATGAGAGAAGCACACAGGAGGTGAGGCACACTTCAGCCCACAGAACACCTACACGACTGCCCATGACAGGCCAGCCTCTGGCCTCAGAGTACACTACCATGGGTGAGTAAGAAAATTCTGCAGCAAGGTTTGCACTTCACAGTAGGTGCTTCACAGCATAGGAACAGCATGGGCATGACACCAGCTGGAATGGCTTACACAAGAGACCACTAAAGTCAGGACATTGCCACTCTGAGAACATCCAGTTGACTAAGGGGCTGAAACTGAAGATGCTAGATGGGCAAAAGAAGTGAAAGACAAAATTAAAAGGAGGCAGGGAAATGTTTTTGCCATTGACTATGAAGGTTACATATAAGATACCATTAAGAAAGAGTTTCAAAAGACAACAGATGGTTTTTTGCACAATTTCAATTCTACTGGACTCTATTGTGGATATATCATATAACTATTGTTCCATTTGTCATGTAAATGAGGAATAAAGGAAGATGTTCAAATACTTGCTTTGATTGTATTACCTTTTTGGTATTGAAATGGTTGCTTTACATAATTTCATATGCCAGTTGACTCACTATGATACTCATTATGAAATAAAGTATGAAATAATGAGTTATAGAAAACACAGATTTCTGCAATGGTCTCTTAGGACACATGCTTGGGGCTAGCCATAAAATCACCTTTCTCTTTGAAGGCTTTGGTCTTGAATACTTTCTTCTAAATTATTTGTGAAGGCATTGACATACACACAACTGCAAGGATTAGAAAGTTATGTCTCCATTCCTTCCCCATACCCTCTCTGTGTAAAAATATATAACATGTATTTGAAGTGACAGTATGTACACCATCTCAAACTAAATCATTTCAAATTACCATCTCTGTATAGACATGCATAAAGGCATATTTCTCACTTCCAAATAAAACTTCTTCTGTATGTTCCAATACAATATTTGCAATCCTAAAACAGTATCCCTTTCTATATGAAACAATTTTCTCTCTATGCCTCTACTGTATTAAGACCGATCTTCCAGTTAAAAAGAGAAAGCAAAGAAAGAAGAAATGCCACTGGGCTGATCTGAGTTATCAAAGAATATTAACCAGGATGGACCCATAATTTCACCTATTAAGTAGTTCCTATGTACCCTCTGCAACCCATGGAGTCAAAAGTAGTCTTCCTTCCTAGCAGGAGATATCATAATAGGCAAAGAAGTCTGATATTGAATATGGGGAAGAAAAGAGACCCAAAGCTGCACAGTTTTCTTCACCTCCCTCTGACTATTTGGGAGGAGCTGAATCTGCTGGCTATCAGCTGCGCTTCCAGCAGGGAAGGGCGCATTGACCATCCCCTCACCTTGGACAGTGGCTGAAAGCCACAGTTTATTTTTAAACACTTTAATAATAGAAGCTGAAATAACCTTCTGAGGTCTGAGCTGGATCCAGCATGCACATCTGATGGCACGATAACTCACAAGGCCGGCACAGCTAGTCAGAGACACTTTGAAATAAACTTGATTGAAGTCACCAGCCAAGTGCTAGGTGCATTTTGAAGGCAAACCCCTCAGGCTGTGTCTTCTCACTTCTCCTCTGCCCGAAGCACCGGCTCAGTGAGCAGGCTCTGAAGCAGATGCAGCCAAAGCACAGTGACTATTAATTGTGAACAGCAAAAGCCATCACAACAGCCAGGGGATGAGAAAAACCTCAGAAGTGTTAGGCATGAGGAGCTGCTAAAGGAGAAACACAAAATAGCTTTAGGTTACATTATTTCCTCTCAAAAAGCATAGAGATACCACTGAACCACTGAAGGTAGAATGAATAAATGCAAGAAAAAGATCCCGTTTGTGCTCAGGTCATTGGTAGCAACTTGGTTTGCACAAGATACATGATGCTACATATTTTGTGAGCAAAGGAAGGCTTGGTAAAAAAAAAAATCCATAACAGCAGCCACAAAGCAGGGCTTTCATACTTACAGCTCCTCTGCTCTTTTACGTGGACACCAGTTAACTTTCAGCCACTTCCCTCTGTGCATTAAAAAGATTTACCAAGGAATCACCCATTCTCTTCACATACAACAAAAGGTTCCTCAGATGATCCTTTGAATTTGCCAGTGTTTTCATCAGAAACACTGCTTTTCTGACTTAAATTTTCCCAGCTCACGCACTTCTGAAGTCATTCATTTCCAAAACCAATTCACAGCACAGCTGCACAAAGCTTTGCAGCAAAACTGCAAAGGGAGAAAAGTCAGAGGGGAAATGATGGGTCCATGACAAAGCATGAGTGCCACAGGCCAATATCACATATGGCTTTGTCTGATAAACCCTTGGCTGTGGCTGGTTATTGAAATGCCTGAATTTGGGTGATGAAATCTCTCTTCCCCCACAACTTTGTGGTTCGAGGTGGAAAATGACAGCAACCTAAGGGCAAACAAGAGTTGCTGCATTAAGAAGCTGCTCCTCTCTCACTGTAGGCGGCCTGTGCCTTTCCACAGCAAGACACATCCTGAAACACCCAGTGATCCACAAAAAATGATCCATTTTCAGCAATAAAACTTCCAGCAATACTTACCAGAATAATCAATCTGCCACAGAATGATCCATACTAGTTTTGCAAAATACTGAGCATGTTACATTCCCTATATTGACAAGGATGCTAAACAGTGTTGCCCCCTACAACAAGCACTTAAAGCCAGTGAGAAATTATAATTGTCAAAAGGAATGTGATAGAACAGCATTCATGAACAAACAAATGTAACCAGACTCTTCTTCCCTCCAGGATAAACCAGATATGATTGTGACCAGGAGTCACAGAGGTCTTAGTCCTGATTTAATGCAGTGAAAACATCATTATCTCACCAGGCTCTAAGCAGAAGAGATGGAAGGACAGAAGGCTACAAAAAAATCACTCTGAAAACTGCACAGGGCATCATACAGTCATTTACAAAAGATAATTATCTTTCCCTCTGCTTCATGAAAGGCATTTTTCCTTAGGTGTACACGTGGGGAGATAATGCAAGTTCACACAGCTCCTCTGGGTTTCAGTCTTAGCTGCTAACACTCAACACACTCAAACTAAAGGCCTTCAAATGGGAGATGGACAGCTAAAGTTGCATCTTTTTAATTTTACTTCACACTGCTTCCAGCATCTAAGGCAACACCTTAAAGGTTGTTGACTTGCCTTAGCTGTAGAACTGGAGATGGTACAGAGGAGAGAAAGATTTTCTTTCCCTTGCTAATGAAATTCACTAAAGCCTTCATTTGCATCAAACTGACTTTTCATTGATGAGTAAAGAGGGAATATTTTAAAAATCCAGCTCAAACAGCTTATTCCAGCAATGGAAAGTGACAGCATATGCACACACATAATCACATGGGAAATAATAATAGTACGTCCCAGTGCACTGCAGAGCATAAGAAAGCCAACTGCCTAAGGGATATGTCAAGAATGATTTATTTGTATACAGGGCTCTCTTTCCATGTGTCACTGCCGGATTTCTTCAGCAGAATCACCAAACCTTGGTAGAAAACAGCTATAGTTTCTTCCCCTTACAATTTTAAAATAATTTAAATAGTCCTTTAAGAGAAATATAGGATCTTCCTCAGCAGCTGAAAAATCGGAGGGAGCTGTTTAAACTACTTTGCTTCCAACTTACACTCACATATGTAATACAATAAATGTTTAGATTCTACCAAAAATACCAGTATTTTTATGTGAAAAACACATTGCAAATTCAGAAATTGATGGAGGACTTTTCCTTTCTCTCCTATAGTTGTTATCTCATGTGACTTTTTGTTTCAATATTTTCCATCTTTTGCAATGTGATTATTTGATTCTGTATATCTGTTATATAATTTCAAACCAATCAGATGCATGGGTAATATATCCATAATAGTTAAAAAGTTAATATCTTCTCACAAGACTACTCTCTCCTTTCTATCTTCTTTCACTTCTTTGTTTCCCTCATCCTCCATTGCAACTTCCCTGAAAAGTTTAAAGGAACCAGAATCCACTGGACAAGGAATTGGAAAACAGACAACATGAGAAGGGGTAACACCTGCTTTCCCTGTAATAATTCCTTCTGGAAGTGGGTGGTTAGTCAGAACTTTGACAAAGATTTAGCAACACTATCTGCACTATGAATTTTATCCAATGCACAGGAGCGAGGTGCTTATGAAATAATGGTACCTCATTCAGTTGTCTGACAGATAAGAGAATATTGTATTTGCAAATGCCCGGCAGCATTAACACTTGAAATAGTCAGAATTCCTCCAAAGGCAAAGGCATTGCTCCTGAAAAGGGTCCTAAGTGTTCCCATTACATCTTCCTGTGCTCTACCAGCCATCAAAGCCCTTAAAAACACAATCCTGCTTCTAATTTCTAGACTTGCTGAAATTTTGGAAAACATGCAAGTCCTCATCATATTTCCAGGTGACTTTTGAAGATCAGTGAGCTTTAAGTTTGGTCTGGCAAAGTCTGAGAAAAAATAACAAAAGCATTATGCAATAAGACCACCTACTACATGAAAGCAATGAGATGATACATCACTATGGTGAAACAGAACAGCCTGCAAGAAAACAAAGTCAATCTTAACACATTCAAAAGATGGCCTGTATGATACACATCTATTGGTAGCATCAAATGGAATAGATGACAAATGCATTGAACAGCTTTGTTTTCACTAATTTTCTTGTTACTTTTGGGGAAATGAGGACAAAAATTATGCTCATAAAATGACATAATATTGATCATATATCAATCTAGTCAATATAGATAAATAGAAATGTTCAATTCTTAATACCACACATCATTTTTAAACAGACTGCATTTGATATTCTCGTTGATGATCTGCCCACATTGTGCCAGAGATACAAGCAAACTACTGCTATTGTTTCCTTGACAGCATCAAAACTGTCAGCAAAGGAGTCTGTGGTCAATAGGAAAGAGAAAATTTGATGAGGTGAGATTCACATGTGTCTGAATCCAAGGGAAGGAGCAATAGTGCTCCTCTATGAAGTGAGTCAGGTAATCACATAAGGAATTACAGTCCAAGTGCATTCAGTGGGCACACAGGGTACGTGCTGCAGCACTGAGCATAGCTTATCCATGCGGGAGCTGCAGAGCTTCCTGATTCCCAGATCAGAATTTACAGACTTGTTCAGCAAGGGAGGAGGTGTGATTTACCAGAAAATGTAAAGAAGGACAGCACACAGAGGAGGACATCATCATGGCATCATTCAGAGAGGCAGTGTCGGGACATTGCTCCCTGGATGTGAAATGTATTGAAAGGCAGAAGTGGGAATCTCTGCATGAGCACCCACATCCAAAGTACTTCTAACTTTACTTCAACATATATGATGCAGTGTGATGTAGTAGTGACATATTCATTAAAGCAGGAACTATCATTGTCATTCTCCATGCTACACCACAGAAAAGAAACCAAAGATATAAACAGTAATTCAGGTTTACTAATGAGCTAGGGTTGTGCAGCGTAAAGGATTTCAGTTTCCCCACAGAAAAAAATATGCTGCATTCATTTTTCATTAGCCAATTTGCATAAAGAACAACAAAGGCATAAACAATAATCACACATTTTATTTCCAAAATGTTGTGGCCACAAGCTTTCCTTGCAAATTTTATAACCTGAGTTATTTTCCATCCATATTGGACAAATGAGACAGGGATGACTATGCATTCTACAAATTACTCTAGATAAACCTCTAGAACAAACTAGATGTTCTGAGCTAATGCTTTTTAATCACAGGCTTGCATCAGCAGCAAGGAAAAGTCACTCAGCTGCAGACAATGACTGGGATAGGTGTCAGGAGGCAGTCCCCAAAAGTCACCTTGCTTCTTGGACCGCAGAGGCTGAGCTGAAGACAGTGAGTAAACCTTCCCCAAGCCCCTTAACAGTGTCTGACATGCTGAAACCAGCAGCAATTTATTTCTGCCATGTTTCTGATGCTCTGCAGCCTCACAACAATCAGGCTGGGGTATGTTTTGCCTCCCTTCCATATGCCCAAATAACCTGAAAATGTTAGCTGAAAGCCTGAAAACAAAATAGATGCATGCAGCTCTCCAAAACATGCAAACATCACAGAGATTATGCCAAGGGTTAGCACTATAAATGTACCACAGTCAGGATGCAATCAGGCACAGGTTTGCTTTATTCATAACTGAAATGTCACCACACCATGCAAATTTGAGTATGTGATGAAGAGAGAGGTAGTGTGTGCAGCATTAGTTATGCTTAATAAGTCATATCCCACTCTTCTTAAGCTCTTTTAAGAAGCTTGGGAGACACATCTGTTCTTCTTGTTATTTGACTGCTACTAAGCAGACATTAAGGATTTGTAAATACTCAAATACTGCAGTTCACAGATTCTCTAAATATTTTCATGAACTGCCACCAATTCAGCACAGAAGGGTTCAGAACCTACAATTCAACTACTGCTAAGTTCTTTATCTCAGTAACTACAAGAGCTCATTCAAAAGTTAAGATGTACACACCCAGATCATTACCTAAATGATTTCTAGGCTTTACATTCAGTTTCTCTGTTTTTTTTTTTAATTTATACAGTTCTTGCACTTTAAAGGAATTTTTATTTCCCCAATAAATATGACATATTTTACATAGGAAGAAAATAAGCCTGCAAAAAAGAGACATTTCTTCAGAGACAAGCAAATGTACAAATCTCACAATTTTATGACTTCTACTATATAAGAAAATGCAACTTAACATGTGATTTTTGTAAAGTACTTGTGAAAATAAAAAGAGGAAATGGCCAATTTTTAAGAAAGTCCTTGTAAAATTTGCCTTATTCAGAAAAAGCAAAGTAAAAACCTCAATAAATCACTTAATACACATCCTAAATATATGAAATCCAAGGATTCCTACCTTCTGCTATTAAAACATTTGTGGCAGTACTGAGCTTTAATTGCAATGACAGCAGAATTTCACAAACTCTGAAGTGACAAGTCCCTGCCCCAAGAGCTTTTAGCATAATTCAAATCCAAGAAATCAGTAATAGCTTAATTGCTTCAAAATTTTAGACTAATATATCCATTTGATATAAGCATGCGAAAAATTTCTGGAAAAGCTTAAGAGAAAGTGCTATTTAGTTAATTCATTATAAAAATATACCTTTGTGTATAGTTATTTCTACTTGCACCAAGTTGGAGAGCCATCAAGCCTTAATTAGTTGCAATTTTCACAGAGCATGATCTGCAGGGACATTGGAGTAATTTTACATTACAGCAATTAATCTGTTAAGCCCTGTAGCTTTATGCTTAAAAAGTACACCATATCTACTACTCAAGCAGAATGGAAGGAGATGGCATGGATTATGTGAAATTGAAACAGTTACACAGCAGTTGATTCTTCCTCTGTCTTTAAAATACACCAAAATTACATATATGTATATACATAATATAATTTATGTGTTATAAATAAATATATGCATTACATAGAATTTATATACACACAACCCCTCACTCATTGATAAAGACAATGTCCCTTGCACTTTCAATGAGCTAACATATTCAAAACCAAGAATGTGGGTTCTCCATGCTCATTCTTAAAACATATTCCTAGAACCTGTTTACATGAAGGTTGGCACTATGGAAACTTGCCTTCCTCCCAGCTTATTAAAAGCAGGCTTTCTTTGCAGCCAGGTAGAGCAGGGCTTTGACAGTGCTCTAACACAGCATTTATCCAACAGGTCCTGCCAACCAGCTTCTTCCTTTTCATCCTTAGACCTCATCACTGAAATGATACTCGAAGAGTAAATCTGGAAGGACTACTAGCTCCTTTATTCTTACAACTAATTTTATGTGGAATCCAAAGAGAGGACAATTAGCACACACAGCATACAGCAGGCATTAATGATTAATTTTAGATGCCTGATCCATAGATATCTAAATCTAGGTTGTCTTTATAGCCAGGGGAGAGAAATAAGCATTCTTGGAAGACACAGTATCTTAGCCCAAAGATTTTTTTTCCCACCATTGCAGAAGGGTCCCAGAACATGTAAACTGTTGGACATACTCAGTTCTACAGAGGAAAGCTGGGAAAAATGGGAAGCTTTGCTGGAGAAGTCCTTTCTCTGTATGTGAAAGGTACACAAAGACAAGAGCAAGGAGAAGCTGACATGAAGGAACAAATCAAAGCAGTCCCAGGAGAAATTTTACACCCGTAGAAGCACCACAAAGGGCAAAGCACAATCTAAGTCCAGGGTGGTTTAACTTCAGCAGCTGCAGAGGTTCTTCTCTGTCTCCTCAAAGGAAAAGGCAATACAAATACCAGCAACCACCAGGCAACGTACCTGATAGAAAAACTGAGGATTATGGATGATAAAGAAATTGGATCCATTAGCATTTTCTTCCATTTCTAAGTAGATGAACCTTTTGGGCCTTATTGTGTTCCAGAGAGCACCAGATGAGCCAAATAAAGAAGGAGATTCCATAACACTCCTCCCACCAAGTAATGAAGCCAGGAACTATTTTGCCTTTTCATCCTGCCTCAGAACTACCCTGTGCAGTCACAACATCTGAGTGACAGGCACTTTGGGTGCTGATACAAACATTAGCTTCCATATTTTTATGAGCTGTGTTGTTAAGAGAAGTTCTTGTGCAATTTGTACACTAAGGTTACAACTTCTGTTCTTTAATTTTTTTGTGAATTCTGTGAGTTTTCACTTGCTACTGGACCCACACCATGCACTTCAGTGCTGGCCTTGAATTCCTCCCTAGCCACTGAGCTAACTAGCTTTCATCTGGAAGCTTCTCTGCTTGATGTGAGTTAAAAGAAAAAAATTCAATAGACATTTTAATAAATCACTAGTCTTAAGAATTAATTTACTGAAACTTTTAACTTTATTGGTTTAGCATGACCAATGCAGGCAAGAATGTAGGCAGATATTGTGCATTACGATTCAGAATGAAATTCTCAAAATCAGCAGGTAACCATGGAATGGTTGCCACACTGATTTATTTCAGTCTGCAAACAAATGCCTGGAGGTCAGTTATAGTTTTTTTAATAAGAGGGAAAGCACACATGGAAGCTCAGCAACCCAGTTTACTTTCTGGTTGGACACACCACATACATGGCTATTTCAAAAAGAACACTTGTTGTTAAAACATGGAAGTGCTCACAGTCCCATTTTTTTCCACAGCACTTGGGCAAGGAGAGGAAATTATTTCTTAATTCCTGCAGTATTTTTCCTATAGAGTAAAAACATTGTCACTAAGCTCAACTAAGATTACTCAGACTATGTGCATTTTCTTAGTGTTTTTTTCTCCCTGGATAATGAAACAGTTGGACCCATACAAACTCATGTTCCTAATGATTCTTACCAAAAATATCAGCAGAGACAAAACAGACATTTTCATGGGCTATGAAAAAATTATCACTAAATCATTTTCCCAAATTAATTGTATATTTTTGCTGCATCAACTCCTACATCTCTTTAGATGTCTGACTAGTTTTGCACTAGCACTTCACTCCAAAATGCCACTAATTTTTCAAAAGTCTTGAGACTGTATCAGCCTGCAGAGAGATGGACACATATTCTAACAAATACTCATTGAAATAATTCCTAGACATTTGTCTTTCAAGTGCTTTCTTAGGAACAAAAGAAGCTGAAATGAAAATTATGAAGTCTACATTCATGCATGTTTAACAGGTCTTTTCAACTCAGTTTCAATGTTTAGATATTTAGATGTGAAATCTGTTATGGAATTTGCATAGTCTATAGGCTTATCTGAGGGTGAACTAAGTATTTGGCATGGCAGACAGCCTCAGAAATATTAAGATGGTTATTCGCACATAACATTTACAGCTCATTAAACAAAGATTACAGAAGAGACAGAAAGTCACAGCTTCCATGCATAGTCCAAGCCTGAGCCTTGGAGCGGAATTTCTGCTAAAAGTAGCACTACCCTGCCTGTTCTTGTTTTCTTATTAGAAAGATTTTTTAGCTAGCAGAAATCCCCAATCATCATGTGTTTTTGCTTTAAGCTCAGATTTTCACAGGCAACATCTCACTTTGAGTCTAACTTTAGCCAAGGGTTACCTACCTCGTGTTCTAGTCAATCTTTGATTATTTACCACAAGGTTGCAGGCAGCATCTTTCCTCCAGCACTTACTGTCCTTATGTAGTGTAGACAATTAACATTTGCTTAAGGGACTTCAAGAGAGCACTCAGTCATCCCCTTTTGCAGTAGACAGCAGTTCAACTAAATATCAGCCCTCAGGAAAGCCTCAAAAAAGTAAATCCTAACTAAAACTTTTTTAAAACAAAAAAAATCATCCAGTTCAGTTTATAGGCTTAACAGTGTTTTAAAGGAGTCTTTCCCATCTGCAGAAAAGGCTCCTTCACACCATGTGACTGAAGATGGAGCTGGGAATTTTTCTGAAAATGGGTCCAGGAATTTGCTTTGACTTTCCCTGAATCTGTCATTTCCAGACACAAAATGGTTCTCCCTTTTTCCTCCTCCATTAGGTTTCCTCAAGAAGGAAAGGCAGTGTGAAACAAAGAAGGGAAGTGACTGCAGAGAGGGTAGCAGCAGCTGGAATCACTAGCGTGCAAAAGGCTGCTGAGAAGCCATGGGGAAAAGCCTAATAGCTGCAAATAGGCTTCATTTGGAATAACAGAGTCTAAACCTCAAGTGTAAAACATGTCAAGTTCTTCCAGCTAAGGAATCATGCACACACCCAAGAGACTGACCTTCTAGCCTGGATAGGTCTGCAGGTTGGATTGTACTGAGGAACAGGATGGATTCAGGTCAAAGAACCTGAAGTACCACAACAGCCAAGCTCAAATCAGGAGGAGGAAAGTAGACAATAAAGGTTGCATTTTTCATAGTATAAATCCAGGTAGGGCTAATACCCTTGGCTGTTTGACTATAAATCTGGTCACACATAATACAAGGAAAAACAAATCAGTACGTTAGGAGAAACACAAATACTTTTTTCAAGCATCACTCTGATCTAGGGATGCCTTCAGGAAAGCAATATGCTGGATGAGGAGTGCTGGATGAGGAACCAAGAGCAGAATTACTCTTTCACAGTCTTTGGACAGAGGCAGAATTTCAGGAAGGAAATTCTTATCCTTTGGAAACTCTTTCCACAGACTGTGGTGAGAGTGCAGACGCCAACAAAATACAGACAATGGTTAGATGGATTAGACCAGGCAAAGACAATGATTTACTCATTGTCCATTTCTACCACCAGTATGAAGAGTAACACATCAGTGACCCACATGCACAACACTGTACAACTTATACCACTGCAGGAAGAAATTGTGCACGGCCCCCCAGCCACAAGCCATGTAATATAAGAAATTAGGAATGAAATATCTACAAGAGAAATTTCCACTCAGTTTTATTTCTAACCTGTGTGCATGTGCATCATCATGACATCAGCATCATTACCCAAAGAGATTTACAAGAGGTTTATGCACGACATTCCAATGAACATACCTGCCTCTGCCAAATAAACAAGTGTAGAGCTGCAGGAATAGCTCCTGAAAGTTGTAATAAGGGTAGAACATGAACTATCAGAAGGTCTAAAGGACAAAAGTCACTGCTATATATTTTTTTTTTTTTCTGAAAGGTTTCATAGATTTCAGAGGTTCCATAAACAATTCTGTTTATTTCCTAATCTTCACCCTGGAGAATCCAGGAGACTGGGTAACTCCCTTCAGAAGCCAAGTTGCTGGAACTTAAAAAAAAAATCAAAAAATCCTGATTCCCCATGAGGTTAACAGAAACATGGTGAAATCACCGGCTCTCCAGCATAGGTAACAACCCTGAGACAGCATCAGATGTTTTTCAGTCCATTAGGAACAAAAAGGAAGAGAGATAATTGAAAGCCCAGATGTCTTTCAAGCTCAGTGTGAATCTGTTACTGTAATTCTGAAAGAGTAGGCGAAAGATGTTTTACAAGCCTGACACAAATTGCTAAGAATAATCCTACTCCCATTCATAAAAAATTCTTTTTTTCTATTTCCAATAGCTGTCACCCAGATATCTGCCTCCTAATTTTTGCATTTAAATTAGGGGGGGGGGGGGGGAACTTTATGAGAAAGCTGAAAATCTTCCCTTGATGGATTTCTTCTCAATTTCCCCAGAGCTAATCCAAAAACGTAACTACAGGCAACTGCCCATGAGTTTAGATTATCATTCAGTTAATTTTTCTGTGTATATTCATACTAGATGATGCATATGGTGTTTCAAACCTTTCTGCCTGGATAGTCTTCTAAAGTTTTATGTAACACGATATAAGATCAATATAAGATGGTTCAACCAACACTTCATAACTACCACTTTTATGGACAGGGTCTCTAGAAAGCATTTTAACTTGCATGATTTTCTATTTAAGTCATTTCTTTCAAAAGAAAATTCATGTAAGAAACCACATATGACTAGCTAATAAAAACTGTTCTAGTCAGACAAAGACCTTTAGGTGAAAACAAAGATGTTTATGTGCAAATAATCCTTTTTCTTTTTCAGGAACTATAGCTTTTCAAATTCCCATTTTGAAAAGCCAACCTGAAGCTCACTTGTTATGGTTCTTTTCCAAAGTCACTAATAAACAGGACAAAAATAAAAATTTTTAAAGCCAAAGTTTGAGGAATTTAATTTTTTCTTGTCTCAATTTTTAAGACATTTCTGTCTTCTTCACAGTTAGATTTAAGTAAGAATAAAGTAAATAATTCATTTCAACTAATTTTTACATAAATGAAACAAATGCCCACAGCTCTAAGAGTGGAAGAAACAGAGACAATTAATATTGTAATTAATTAAGTCATAGAGCTTCATAACACTATCTTTAGCCTCTTATCTACACCATGATTCTTTACCTGATTCTGATTTAGTTGCAGTGAGCAACTTAGCTCTGATAAGGCAGCTTTTTGCATCTATGAAGCAACACTTATCTGGGCAGGACTGTGAAATAGCTTTTGAAGTTGCCATGCAAAAAGTGTAAGAACTAACAGGTAAAGCAGGTAAGACAAGTAGCTAGGGAAATGCCTCAGACACACTTGATCGATTTTTTTCTTTAAGAGTTGACAATGTAGAAATACACAAAACAACAGATGTGTAGGGATGCCTTGTAAAGGACTGAGACTAGTGTGTCAACAGATCTAATAATCAAAATCACAGCTTCTTTATTCAAATTAAAAAAAAAAAAGAAAGAAAAAAGAGAAAAAAGAAGATTGATTGGCACATTCACTTTGATTAGCACCATGAGGCTGGGCCAATGCACTGGACTGATTCATTCCTATCATTCCTACTCCATACATTATAAGAGATGTGGACTGTATAACCTAAAACTCATTCAAAGTTACAGCCAGGCACAAGAGAGGCATCCTTTTTGGCATAAAGGAACAATATAGAATCACAGAAACATTTAGGTTGGAAAAGACCTCTAAGACCATTGAATCAAACCATTAACCCAGTACGGCCCAAGTCTACCAACAAACTACATCCTCAAGTGCCCCATCTACACCTCTTTTAAAAGCCTCCAGGGATGGTGACAATCATCTCACTGAGACACCTGTTTCAGTGCTTGACAATCCATTCATTGAAAAAAATTTTTCCTAACATCCAATCTAAACCTCCTCTGGCACAACTTAAGGCCATTTCCTCTTGTCCTATCATTGGTTGCCTAGAGAAGAGACCAATTCCCACTTGGCTACAACCTCCTTTCGAGTGGTTGCAGAGAGCTGTAAGGTCTCCCCTGATCCTCCTTTTGTCCAGACTAAACAACCCCAGCTCCCTCAGCCACTCTTCATCAGACTTGTGCTCCAGATCCTTCACAGCTCTGCTGCCCCTCTATGGAATTGCTCCAGCACCTCAATGACTTTCTTGTACAGAGGGACCCAAAACTGAGCACAGGACTTGAGATGCAGCCTCACCAGTGCTGAGTACAGGAGGAAAAGGTGGAATGAATTTGGTTACTACTTTGTTTCGAAATATTCTCCTTTCACTTGTTTTATGTATTCATATTTCTTAGCACAGCAAAATTAGTAACTACAACAATATACTAAGAATAAATTTTCTAACATAAGGTGTTTGTCTACCTTGATAAAAGCCTATCATTTAATTAAAAGAAGGCTGATCCTGGTACTTTCAGTATTTTTTCCTGGATGAAGAACTAATTTGGTTTCAGATTTTTCTTGATGGTATTTGTTCCCAGAGAGGTTACTCATGGCAAAGACAGCATCTTCCTGATGACTGATTTTCCACCAGAAAAATACACACGGTATTTAATTTTCTTTTCACTAAGGCAATAAATCCTTCGAGACACTTTATCAAGTAACATGCATCTGATTAATTCATTATTCACTCATTTTTAGCTGTTTGTTTCTTTTGCCCAGACTGGCTCTTAAATATTTTACCATGGGACAATAAATGTTCTAATCCAGAATAAATAAAAAGCAATGGTATGCTCAATCCTAATGGGATACTTATTTTATAAAATATACCATTTCTTTCCAGTAAAAAACAATTGAAGACAATTGTATTGAAGGATATTTACTTTTCACCATCTGCTCTAATGTGAAATTAAACCAGATCCAAATTTCAAAGCCAAACACTTTTTTCAATCATCTTGACCAAAGTATTTCCAAAGAACTTCAGCTCCCTATTAACCCAAAAAAATGATCACTGAAGAACTCTGAAAGCATTTCTAAAATCAAACAGGTAGGATAGCCAGGAAGGACAGACCATCCATAAAAAAATCTGTGAAAGTTAGTCAATTCAGGGGTTTCCAAATAAGCTTTTTGAGTTCAAGTTATCAGCATTTCTAAGTTTTACTTTCTTTGAAAATCTAAAATAGTTTATATTTTTAGATAATGACTGAAAATTATTGCTGTTGCACATTTCTGATAGGAATTCCACATTCCTTCAGTGTTGGAATGAACTAAATATAGACTTTCCAAGTGGTCTCTCTTATGTTATTGAAAGTGACATTAATTTCTAGTTTTTTCCACTATTTTTTATGACTTATAAAAGTTTTGACTTACAAAAATGAGCCACTCAACAGCTTCATGCTCTAGATAAAAAAGTAAGTAGCATGGTAATCAAGTCAATTTAAATAAGGTAAATTCTCAGGTTGAAAGAAATTGCAGTTGTTTCCATCTGACACATCCACTGGTCTCTAAAAACTCTGTGGCCTTGAATAAGCAAAGCTTACCTGAACACCTTTATCATGCCTTTTAAAGGCATGGAAACAAAAACATGCAAAAAATAATAAATGACTTCTTAAATCTTCTGCTACAGCAGCAAATAAAGATCATTCCTGATTTTTATTTCTTTGTTTCAGTTATAAGCTATCTCCTTTCCCTTCTAAAATAATTTTTCATTACTATAAATACCAGTTTTTTTCAAAATGCTCTGCCTTGCTTCTCTTTCACTGTTAACATGCCAGCTCACCACTAGCTTTAGCATTTCTGTTTAGGGAGACAAGAGTAAAAAAAAAGATCAAACCTTGTACCTTTGGCATCGTGGTCTAGCAAGAAAAACCCAGCAAAATTAATTGAAATTTGCCACCCTGAAACCCAAGCAGCTATCACTGAGCAAACCATCTCTGGGGCAAAAGAGACCAACAGAACTATTTGATTCTTAAAAATGAGCCTGAAGTGCACATCAAAACCTAACAATTCAGAGATTGGAAGTAAATTGTCTCAGTGTGCAGGGGATAAAATAGAATATTTTATGAACATAAATCTGAATATTTTAATGTAGCTTGTATTTGCAGATTTGACATTACTGCATGTCTTTACTAACTAGCAAGTAAAAACAGCAAGATCTAGAGGTCATTAGTACATGTCAAATCTATCAAACCTACCACTTCTGTCTAATCAGTCAATATAAATTTAATTAGATTATTTTGCCTTATCATAAAAATCCTTCACAGTAATATCTGTAACCCATTTACTGCCTTTATCTTTATGGAAAGTGCTCTTCAAGAAATGGAAATGTCAAAAAGTGCTTATTTGAAGCCATTCCATTGAAACTACTTGATTCCATAGGGATAAAGTCAGTGCAGTGCAGTCATGGGTTTTTGTTGAGGTCACATTTAAGAATGGATTAATTTTATTTTGCTAGAGACAGGACCAGATCACACTTGTACATGTGGCCTGACACCACTGACACCAAAGGCAAAGACTGGTCTGTCTATTAAAGAAGGCTGGCTGTTCTCACTGAAAACACAAAAGCAATAGTAGTAGCAGTTGTATCATCATTATCATTTTTGCTGTTGTTTTTACTGTTATTTACACTATAAATCAGTAATACTAATCAGTATATTTCCACCTTCCTTTATAAACTCCAGAGAGGGCTTAAACCATGCAAGGCTTAAACCTTTATACATCTGCATTTCATTAGGGTCATTTTTCTGGACACGTGAAATTAAGACTGTAGCCCTACAAATTAGTCTACTGTTTTTCAAAGAAACATGTTTCTTTTCTGTATGGAAATAAAATCTTTTTCTTAGAGGAGAATAAATATTGGCAGACAAGGTACTGTTCATGTGTGATTTTTCTTTCAGCTATAGGAGCATATAAAAATGTTACCCACAGACCAAAAAAACCCAGTAAATTATACACCATATAGATATTTGAGAACAGCATCTTGCTTTGATACACAGAAGAGATCTTTAATAGACCAGATCACAGTCAAAAAAAAAAAAATTGTAAAGGCAAAGCAGCAGTAATGAAAGAAAAAAATCTGCATTTTTACGTGGCCAAAAACCTCAATACCAAAAAATATCATTTAAGAACTCCATTCAAACTTAGATCATCAAATCTCTTAATTGCTAAAGGAGATGCTCCAAAGAAATGAAACTGATTGAGCAATTATATGCACTATAATGAGCAAGCAGAAGGGAGGAGGAGAATTTGCCTGGGCTGCTTGAACTTTTGCATGCCCTGACTTTGGAAGTGTGCAAGTCTCATGACTTTCTTCTGCAATAGCACACAGCAGCAACTCTGAGCATCCCTCCAGGGCTTGTGCATCCCTTTGAAGCATCACAGACCTTTCTGGTGTGTGGCACTATTGATAATTATTTCTGAACAATCTTACAAATCACAATGTGACTCCAAAACTGACAACTGAAAATGAGTTATCTGCTGCTACACACAGAACAACTTAACAAATTTCATCTTACAGATCAAGATGACAGGAGCTTACCCTTTTACTAATCTGATCTTGTTAAGAGTTGCTGCTCAGGTCTTCCCCTACAGGTCAGCACCTGTACTGGGGAGGCTCTCCTTGAAAAGCACCTGTGAAAGTATTCTCACAAAAGATAACTCAAGCTGAAGCAGGAGTAAATTATTTTTTTTTTTTAGGTAAGTGTTCCTCACAGTCAAGATCTTAAGCTGTGTAGTATTTCACGGTAGTTATTTTGTCATTTTTCCTGTTGTTAAGAAAAATACATCTTTTTTTAAAATACAAGCTTGCAATAGGAAAAAAGGTTGTTTTCCTACTTTGCCTCTATATCTGACAATACACCATGAATTTTCACAGTCAAAAGCTCATAGGTAAATTTTCTATATGGACTCATAAGACAGGCCAGAAAGTCACCCTTCCCCTCACTTGAAAGGATTTTAGCTTGGCCAGCACACCTGGTATCAAAGGTTTTCTAACTTAATATGAGATATCACTTATCTACTTAAGCAGTTTTTAAAAGCCACTTTGAAGACCTTATATGCTTTCCATAGCTGGAAACCCTGACCCTACACCAGCACAGAAAACTGAAAATAGCATTTGTTACTCTTGCTGCCTAAAAATAGAAACCTCTTACTTACTATCACAAAACTCACGCTTATTTTTAAAAATTCTAGATTACTGAAATATTTATATTTCTATCTTTGCAACTTCAGGTAAAAAACTTTATTTTTGTATGTATATATGGAATTTGTTATATTTCATGCATATAACCTGGGTTCCTCTTGTAAGCATAAACCTTTTAAAGCACAGCTCTCCTTTGCCAGGGAAATTAATGTGCTTGATAAAATTTGCCAGAGCAAATTAGTTTAGTACTTACCAGTATGGAGTGATTTTGACAAAAATATAAGCAACTAAAAAAATGGAATTGCAATGAAAAAAATAACAGACAGTCTAACTGCAGGCTACAGCTATGAATTGTTTTGGTTCTCATTGTGTTCAAAGAACCTGAAATGATTCTTTGTGCTCTGAAAAACTATAGTGTTTGTTAGTAAATGAAAAGAAGGCATTACAAAAGGCTGCAATAAGAAAATACTGAAAAGAGAAAATGAGGCATTGTAGACCAGAAGCAGGGGAAGAGCTAATTATTGAACATGTCTGAGTAAGTCATCAATTCTTCAATATTTTGTCTGTCTATTCTGTATTTTTTTCCTAAATGAAAAAATATATATTTCTGGTTTTAAAAGAGGGATGGAAAAGCTGTGAAAATGAGAACTGACATCTAATTGACTTACTGGAACTGAATTGTAAAAGAAAGAAGAGAGCAACTCTTCTTTCCAAGTGAAAAAAGAAAGGTCTGATCACATGGCTTTTTCAGCACAATAGTAAATATGGCTGAGATGGGAGCAAATGAGAGCAAGTATGCTACTAACTACTCATATGCTTTTTCTTAAATAATTTTTTCCCCCAAAATCCCAAATGGAAAGTTTCCACATGGTACAGTAACAGGTGCAGCACAAGAACTAGTCAACTGTATCTATTTTGGGTTTTTTTTTTCCTTAGTTTGCTCCCTTTCCACTTTTGCTCTGGCAAAGTAATCATTCATCCTTAGAAAATATCACGTATACTGCAGTCATAACCCAAACTCTGATTTCATGGGTCTTGAGAGAAGACAGAATTCCACTCTATAGGAACATCCATGGAAACAATATACATAGAGTTTGGGACAAAACAGGAAGTTAAAGCCAGCTTCCAAGCTACTCTCTACAAAAGCCCACCCAAGTCTAAATATATACAGAAATAGTCCATTTCATCTCTCAGAATTAAGTACAAATTCTCTCCACAAACTGTCCATTAAAGAGCATCAACATGATAAATTATCACAGCATTATTTTCAACATGCTATGCACAGCTGAAGAGAAGGGATTTGAATAAAATCTCTGTCTCAGCTTTAATCACAGTGTCATTTCCTCAAAGCTGTAATAAGGTTCATTTCCGCAAAGCAGTTTTCTGTTTTCCCCCTTGCTTATTTTATCTCAACAGCAAATGCACAATTAAAAATCTCTTAGAATCAGACCAAATGTTTCATGTTACAGAAAGATTTAACAAATTCTATGAATTTCTCAGGTGAAAATTAAAAGGGAAAAGAATAAGAAGAAAACAAACAAACTCAACACAAAAGAAGAAGCTGTTCCACTGTAACTCTTGGAAGAGAACAGGTTTATTTTAAATATTCTAAAATTACTGGAAATATATTTTTTTCCTAACTATAAATGTTGCAAAATCACTTGGAATTAAGGTACTTCTGTATCCAGCACCCAAGGATAGCTAACTACATTAGCAGGATGGTTCACACAGCTCTATCAGATGTTTCATCCACCTTTGGATGCTAAATCCCTTGCAAATAGCAAGTGGAAAAAGCTTTGAAATACTCTGCTCACTTTAGGAAGATCTGAATCACCTAGGACCTTCAGTTTTGGCTGAAGGTCCTCCTTCAACCAGTACCAACCAGGGAACACCACCAGAAGTTTGGCTCTTTTCCTATGTCACAATTAGAGGGCTACACCCCTTGGAACAAACTGAATAAACAAAGACCATACAGACTTTGAGGCTGAACATGTACTTAAGCCCCAAGCTAACATGACCAAAGAGACTTCAAAGCTTAAACATTACAGTATAGAGACTGCTATAGACTGCTATTTCAGACTACTGAAATATGTATCCCACCCAATAAGATGGTGTGGGTCTATTTCATGTTAAAGTCAAGTCTCCAACAGAAGAATACAGGTGGTCTTGATGCCTGAAGCTGACTTACTGAATTTGGAAAGCAGTAAAAGAGATTTGCATTATGTACAGAAAAAGAAAAGACAGCTTTCTGCAATGTAGCTTTCTGCCTCCTAGCAAAGCCAAAAGAGGAGGGAAAAACTAGATTTTTCAAGGTGGATTAAGAAGAACCAGGAGAAAGGCTTGGCAGCAAAACATAAATAATGCAAGTGTGAACAAGGAAGACTCTGTGTCACCGTTAGAAACAGAGAGGAGGTTAAGGAGGAGTCTAGGCTTGGGGGGAAATCTGTAGCTGTTTCCTGGTGTGTGTACAGAACTGCTGGTAGTCTACAGACTGAGCATACGGGATGTTGACACCAGGTGCTGCCTGACTGTGTGCTCCATAGCTCTGCTCCAGAGGGCCAGCTCTGCAGACCCTGAACTGGTGTCCTTGAACTTCCAAACACCTCAACACAAAATCTGCTCCCTCAGATAAGAGAGATCAAGGGTAAACTGCGACAAAAAGCATTTTTATTTCTAATGCATTAAGCATTTGATGAAGCAAAGTTAAACTAAAAATTAAATTTACTGTTCCCTGCACCCATCATCTGGGATATGTAGTCACAAACTGTTCAAATGAAAGTTCTTCTACTGCTTCATCAAATTGAATAGAGGTGTTTTTTTCCTAAAGTACAATGTGGCAGAGTAACTAATAAACATCACAAAACCTCTTACTGGCTAATTTGTTGCTCCTGGGAAAAAATCTAAACACAACAAACATTTTTATATGCATGGTTATTTTCTATTTATATTTAGGTTTTGACTAAATGCACTAATCACATTTTAAACGGCCTGTTATGAAGAGAAGGATTTACTATATTGTGTTACTGTCAACACAGAGCAGTAAACCTCTCAAGTACACAAAATTCAGCCTTGCTCGTCTCCTGCCCTGTTTAAGCACTGTGCTGCAGCTCTGCTGAGGCAGGCATCATTGCTTTCTGATGACTCTTACCCACAGGACATGAGAAAAATCGAAGTTTCAATAATAATTTTTAATCAAGACTCACAGTCAATCAGTAATTTTGACTGGAAATTTTGAACATTACAGCAATCTAAGGCTTGTGAACAAAACAAAATCCTCTTGGCTGCAGGAAATGTCTCAGCTGTTGAACACTACAGTATTACTGTATAATGGCCAATGTGGAATTGGCCTGCTGGGTTTAGATTACTGCTAACGCAGCTGCAACTTAAAAATAAGGAGATAAACTAGCAAAAGAGCACTTAAACAGCACAGAGGTTAGAATCACAGAACTATTTAGGCTGGAAAAGATCTCTAAGATCATTGAATACAACCCTCAGCCTAACACTGGAGTTCACCACTAAACCATGTCCCTCAATGCACATCTACACCTGTTTTAAATGCCTCCAGGGATGGTGACTCAACCACTTCCTCAGGCAGCTGCTTCCAATGCTTAACAACCCTTCTGATGGGGAAATTTTTCCTAACATTCAATCTAAATCTCCCCTGGAACAACTTGAGGCCATTTCCCCTCATTCTATCATTGGCTGCCTAGAGGACAGACTGACTCCCACCTGGCTACAGCCTCCTTTCAGGTAGCTGCAGAGAGCACTAAGATCTCTCCTGAATATCCTTTTCTCCAGGTTAAACAGCCCCAGCTTTCTCAGCTGCTCCTCATCAGACTTGTGTTCCAGACCCTTCCCCAACTGCGCTGCCCTTCTCTGGACTCGCTCCAACACCTCAGTGTCTTTCTTATAAGAGCAGCCCAAAACTGGGCACAGACTCAAGCTGTGGCTTCAGCAGTGCCAAGTACAAGGGGAAAACCCCTGCCATGGCCCTGCTGGCCACACTATTTCTAACACAAGCCCCAGTACCACTGGACCTGGGCACACACTGGTTCATGTTCAGCTGCTGCCGACCAACACTGCCAAGTCCTTTTCCACCAGGCTGGTTTCCAGCCACTTTGCCCCAGGCCTGTTTGCTGCATGCAGCTGTTGTGACCCACGAGACACGCTTGCTACTTCCCCTGCTCAAGCCTCATGCAACTGGCCTTGCCCCATCTGCAGACCCTACCCTGCCGCAGATCAACACTCCCACCCAACCTGGTATCATCTCCAAAATAACTGAGGGTGCACTTGATCCATCCCCTCATCCAGACCACCAGTAAAGAAATTAAACAGGTCTGACCCAACAATGAGCCCTGGGCAGCTCCACTAGTGATGAGTTACCAGCTGGATGTATCTCCATTCACCACCGCCTCCTGAGCTTGGCCATCCAGCCAGTTTTTCATCCAGCAAACACTGCACCTGTCCAAGCCATGAGCAATCCCTTTCTCCAGAAGGATGCTGTGGGAAATGCTGTCAAAGGCTTTAGTAAAGCCCAAGTAGACAACATCCACAACCTCTCCCTCATCCATTCAGTGGGTCATAGAAGGAGACCAGGTTGGCCAAGCAGGACCTTGCCTTTCATTCACCCATGCTGGCTGGGCCTGGCCCCGTTTGTTCTGCACGTGCCGTGTGATGGCACTCAGGACAATCTGCTCCATGACCTTCCCTGGCAATGAGGTCAGGCTGACAGGCCTGTCATTCCTCAGATCATCCTTCCAGCCCCTCTTGTAGATGGGCATCACAGTTGCAAACTTGTGCTGATTCTACAACAATTTGTAACCGTATTTGGGATTTTTTTAAATATATTTAACTGGAATTTTTCATGCATAATCTCTTACTAACTGGACAAAAATGGATGCATCTTGTTTCCAAGCTACACCATTTTGCAAAGTAAAAACCAGTTCTATTGTCCTGTTTCAGATCAGTCATTACTTTTCCTTCTATTCTGGCCACAGGATGCTTTCATTACTTATGTGCAGGGTTTCAGAGCTGTATTGTTGGAAAAGCAACAACCAGGTCATCCAACGTTTCTCCCAAATATAGCACTGACGTACACAGCGAACATGGCAGCAAGGCCACCATGGTCAGTGGCAATGTTGGAAACAATTTAGATCATCAGCTTTGTTCTTCACTGCTGACTGTTCACTTGGGAGCACAGCACCAGAAGCAAGGCATGCAAATTGCCCAAACAAGGTGCACCAGCTCTGTCTGAAAGCCAGCCACAGGAAGAAGAAGCTGCACCTATGACCAGGTGATCTTTCAAGCTCTGCTGAAGCTCAGCCCAGCCTAGTGGTTGATATTCAGCTGAGCTCCTCTGCTTTTTATTCGGACAGTGCCCATTGCTGGCAGATGGCAGTTTACATAATGATGACAAATGTGAGTGAGCAGCTGTCATCAGTGCTCATCATTTATGCATCCTGCAGTATCAGCAGTATAATACTCCCCTTCTGAAGGGGGGAAAATATTTCAAATCCCCAAAATCAACACCTAAAATCACTCTCTCTGGCATAAAAATAGCAACAGGAAATAGTAATCACCAAAAAGTAGTGACTGGAGATCCAGGAAAAAGATATCCTTGACTATTTTGGGACTACTTGTCCTCTCCTATGGCTTATCAATCCCATAGGAAAAAGAAAAAACCCTCTGAGTATCTTCATTTCATTCCAAAGCAAAGCTCTTCATCTTAGCTCTAAATGCCTTCCTAAAGCATTTGGTAACACGTGGATGACAAATAGATAAATTATTCTTCCTAGCAGCTATTATTCTTCAGTCATAATAACCTCTATCCTGGTGGTAATACACAGGTAACTGTTAACATTGTCTTTGATGCCTGCAGGAAAGGGCATCTGCCTTTGCCCTTAGCAGTGCAGGAAATGGTTTTTCATTCAGGCTCCCTCCTAACAGCCACATTTCAGCATTTGCTGAAGCTTTGCAATCACACCAAGGTCAATGAACTGGCACTAGTGTATATAAAAGCTTACCTTAGCTCAACTTCTTAGCTTCTGACTCTCCTGCACCGTGAAGAAGAGGATCTATAAAACTAAGCACTAAACATTAATTTGCTAATACCTACTTTTCCTCTTTCTCTTTATGTACTGGTTCTTTTCATTAAGTTTACATGGTTGTTAGCACTTCATGTTTACAAGAAAACTCACAGTAATTTAACAGATTCATTCTGCCATCTTAATTGCTGCCTTTTACTACACTGCCAGAGACTGTAATACAGCTCCTTGTACTTTAGGGTTACTACTCTGAAATTGGGTTGGTGCAGTGTCCTTCAAAACCAAAACTGAAGATGATTTTTAAAAAAATCTTGCATCAAACTTTGTCCAGCTACAAAAAAGACACACATTTTCTTGTCTGTATGCAAACTAAATAAAGTTAGGCAACAGCCAGATAACATACCTGTCATCTGCTTCTGCTGCCTCCTATCTTTTCCAGTTCATTCCCTTTAAATAAAAAAAAAATAATAATAAAAAAAAGGGGCTTTGGTGCTTCATATTCTGTCTCTCAGAACATTAAAAAAAATGGATTTTCCACAAACTGCCACTTCAAGCCAAAATGGGTTCTGACTCAATACAATCTGCAAAATTTAAAGTGGTGCCAATACACTTCACATATCTCTCTCATTTTCTTCTTTCACCATCCATTAGCATGCAATATGAAATTCTGCTTTCTAATTGTACTTATACTTTTCAACAAACAGTTGTTTCTGTTAGCAAGTTCCATGAAAAAGTGCTTTCTTTCAGCTGAGAAAAAAGTTTTTAGAGCTAAATTTATGGCCATTCTGTTTTGGGGTTTTTTTTTTTTTTTGGTGTTTTTTTTTTGTTGTTGTTGTTGTTGTTTGGTTTGTTGGTTTTGTTGTTGTTGTTGTTGTTTGGGTTTTTTTTGTGGTTTTTGTTTGTTTGTTTTTGTTCCAAACCTAATCTGATTCTAGATTTGGCAGCTGAAAGCCACAATGAAGAACAGGTGTACATGAAATCACAGTTAGCAAACTGAAGCAATTGTAGCCCATCCACACACTGTGTAGTACCCAGCTCGCCCACAAAAGACATTGGCTCCTTGGTCCATTAAAATGCAGGAACTTGATAAGCTATAATTTTGCATAATTCACAAGCAAACAAATTCCATCTGTCTTACCTTCAGAGACAGTGTTGATTAGGGGGCATGAATGTAATGAAGTAATACTCAGTGGTACTCTGCTGGTACAAACATATGCTGAGGAAAAAGCCTAAAGGCTTAGAAGAGCTGCAAAGTTTCAAGCTTATGTGCAAAAAGAAAAAGCAATCAGGACTTGAAAGATTGCAGGAGGAGGAGGACTTGAGGAGTTCTGGCCCAGCTTGCGATACCATGGCAGAACATTTAATGCTCATGACCACCCTTAAAGGAAAGGCAGGCACACACAAAGAAGGGAAAAACACCAAGAAAAAGCAAGAGTGCAAATGGGAAAATGTAGTTACTTTGTGTCTTTCTAATTGCAGTACTCATCTTTCCTGACAGATCTGCAAAGCAAATGTCCCTCAAGGGAGGCAGGTGCAGGTCCATTTGTCCAGCCTTCTTTAGACTATGCAAGTTGGAAGAAAGGCAGGAGGTTCACTGAGTTCCCTGTTCCAAATACAGTTCAGCAATACACTACCTGTTCAACAGGCTGTCACAAAACCTTCCCTTCTCACCTCCAACTGCTCTCTGAGTAAACAAACACATTTTACTACACACAAAGCACAGGCACAAACCATCCTGAACTGCTCTCAAGCATACACTAACCAGTGTTTCAAATCCTCAGTTTCAAACGAGGAGCTATGGATATTGTAGGTATTTTCTACATGCATTGGCTTACTCCTTTTAAGGAATAAGGAGTATCACTTAGAATACTATTGCACATTTTAGGATTTACAGAAGGAAAACACCAGCTGATGACAACTCTCCAGCTGGTATAGACTGTCTCTTCCAATGATTTCTTCCCCCTTCAACAGCCATGAATTGTGCAGGTGCTCTTGGCTGTCCTACTGGATGTTTTCTGCTCCAAGGGACAACTTTGGAATTTGACACCAGTTACTAGCTCTTCCATTCTTTTTAAAAGACAGTTAGGAAGTTGATGGCCCCTTACAGAAGATCTCCTGGCCACCTCAGAGCTACAGCTGCAGACTGATTGCCTGGTTTCAGCACCTGTACTAAATAAATGTAGGCAGCTGCTGAAAGGTTTCCTTTTCTCTGCCTCCAACAACACTGCATACAGATAATTTCTTTATTATTTCTGAGTAATCATTGCATTCTGGACACCATGCATGTGACTTGACATCTGGGGAACTTGTAATGGCATGTTCAGGTACCTTCCCTGATATCTTGCCACAGAAAAGAGAACTCTGATTAACAAAGAGAAATGAGAGTGAGATGTAAGCTAAGCAGATTGATAGGTGGGAGAAGGGAGGGAGACAGAGGGAAGAAAGAAAACTTTTTTTTAAAAAAATGAGGGCAGAGTGCAACAGAATCAATAATCCTTGGGAAGAAAAAAAATACATAAACCAGTATTTTAAAACTGCATTACAATAATGTGAAGAGATCTCTGTCAACAAACAGCAAAATAAATTCTAGCATAGTGCCAAAGTAATTTCCCAGACAAAAATTAGCACGTATTCCCCCTAACATACCTATAGACTTGAAAGAAAATCTGCATGTCAGCAAATTTTACCAGCCTAAGGCTTTCCTTCTCCAGATCAAACAACATGATCCATCACAGCAGCACTCTGCACCACAGGTAAGAAGAATTCTTTTCTCTGACTTGTCTAGATTATCTACATAATTAAATTCATAGCAATTGTTATCAACCTACTATCTCTGTTGTTACTGTTTCTCATCTGACAGGGGCTTACGCAGCCAAAGCCTTTCCTATTTCTTCCCTCTGTGCCTTCTGATCTCACAAAAGATTTATTTCTACCTGTAAATGATATTTCTCTTCAATCTGTATTCTAGCAGAACTACAACAGCCTGAACACCAGAACTAGGACAAACAGCTTATATAGGGCAGCTCACTTCTCTCCAGCTAGTTGCTGTCAAAAAAGCCATTTGCCAACATCCCAGGCTTCTGCTTCTCCCCTCAGTTCAGAAGGTTACAGAACATTACAGTCTGCAGCAGCAAACAGGGTTCAAACTGCATTTTAATACTGGAATTCAGCATTACAGTTTCAGAACTCCCTTTGTTTTTATTTGTTGCAAACTACCCCAAGACTAAAGAAACAGTCACACTTTGCATCTTAGCTCTCATCTTCACAAAGGGAAACTCCAGCTGATGAGGTCTGCCTCAGCAGCAAGTGGATGGGAATAATTTTAGAAGTGTTTTGGGAGATAAATGCTGATTCATCCATATGAAAACAAAGCACACAAATAAAAGCAATAAACAACAACAACCAAAACAACAAAAACTCTTATATGTTTGCTACATACTTACTTTTCCTCTCACAGAATTAAATATTTATGGCCTTTCCAAAGCTAGCTGCCTACTACTCAGGAAAAACTGTTAAATATGGAGCAGGATGATACGCTGTGTGAGCTTCATACACTTAGATATTCAATTTTTTATGTGATGGCTTTAGGATTTTCATGTATTTCACAGTTTTCTGCACCTCGGTTCTTTGCCAATGCCTGTCACAAAAGGCATTATATCACATGGAAAACAGACAAAGAAGGCTAGTGAATTTCCTCTGTCTTTCCAACTCAAGCAGAAACCCTGCTAAAAGCATCACAATTTATGTAAGACAGCAGGGCAAAATGCAACTAAGGAAAGCATTTCTTTGGAAGAAAATAAATATTGTAAAGTAAAAAATAAACAGCACGTGAAGAAATGTAAGCCGAGAAGAAAATTTTAGCAAACCTTTAGTTTGAAAAACTTACAGAATTAAATATCTTCATCCTAATTCTGATGTGAATTTCAATTGTATGAGGAATACAGGAGAAATCTGCACTTCTCCCATTACTATCTATTATCTATCCATACATGAAGTCCATGATAAGTACTTTAAATAAACTGGTTATCCTATCAATGTCCAGAGTGGCCCCAAGATCTGGCCCTCCCCGTGACCCCAGTGAAGGACCAGCCTCAGGCCCCTTCCCAAGACATCTGCATGTGCAAGCCCTGCAAGCTCACATCAGCTCACAGCACACTTCTCTGTCAGCCCAAGAGCTCCTGTGATGCTGTCTCTGACACCCCAAACAGAGCCAGAGGTGACAGCTTCCAGCAGTTTTATAGTTAGATGGCATGGTGGCATACTGCAAACCTTCTGAAGGCAGCAGCTTCATTTCCAAACACAGCCTGGACCAGTGCTCCATTCGGAAGGTTTTGAAGCAGCTTTTTGTTTCTCTTGACAAAAGAAAATTTCTATAATAAACACCCCCCATAGCTCATAGACCAATCTCCCACTGCTCACAGATCAATACCATTTAGGTAAACAATTCCTTCACTGATGTACATAAAAGAGCAATCATTAGTCAACTCTTTTAACAGCTGCAGCCTACGAAATGGCAAGAGAAATTTAAAATAACTCATTAAACATGGGAATCTGTTAATATGTTTGAATAAAACACCCACTGAATTAAAAGGTACAATATTTGCGGACTATGTCAACACAAAGTAAATTAGCAAATGCTTAAAGGGACTGAATATTAAGTAATTTAAAAAACCAAATATTGCACACTGGTAGTAAAAGTATCTTGAATGACCTTTGTAGGTATTTCCTACACGTGAAAGTTGCCATTTTTTAGAATTGTAAAGAATGAGATATTTTTCTATTTGTATTTTTCCAAAAATATAGTTTCCACAAAGCAATGTTCTGCATTATATTCTCCACTCACAAAAAAAGACGTTAATATTATTAATGAGATAATAAAAATCAAATACTCAGAAGACAGAAACACCAGACTCACTTGTTCCAGCTCCATTCAAGGAACAGAACATGTTGCTCCACCATCAATCCTAAGCCCAGAGGTCAAGTAGGCAAGTGTTACTATTGCAGGCAAGTAAACAACAGATATTTATTTAAATTTTTTTAAGAAGTGACCCCATGCTGCTGCTAACAAACATTTTACCATACTATTTAAAAGAAAACAAACCCTTTCCAAACAAAAAAAATCTCACACTTCTGTCCTAGAAGAGACCCGAAAATCAAAGGAAGCGACCCAGACTCCATTCTACAATGGAATTAAGATGATAACACACCAAGCAACCAACCCACCCACTCCTGACTTTCAAACCTGGGTGAGAATACTCCCCTACCTTTAACAGTGCTGGAATGTTTGAGCATGCGAACACGACAAACTGTTCAGGGATCAATGACATACTGGTACTTCTCACAGCAGCAACACCCACCACCAGTTTTTCCTATCTATCTACCTCCAGACATTCTTGTATGCTTTAAAAAAGGAAAAAGAAAAAGAGAAGGAAAATGGAAAAGGAAAAGGGAAAAGGAGAAAGAAAAGGAAAAGGGAAAAAGAAAAAAGAACAAAAAAGAAAACCCCTGGGGAAAAAAAGAGAAAAAAGAAACAAAAAAATAAAAAGAAAAAAGAGCAAAGAAAAAAAAGAAGAAAAAAAGGAAAAAACAAACACAAAAAGAAAACCCCTGTAAAAAGGAAATGGAAAAAAGAGGAAAAAAAAGAAAAAAAAAAAGGAAAAATAAGAGAAAAAGGGAAAAAAGAGAAAACCCCTGAGAAGACAGGATACACACCAGAAGGTGGAGGGACAATTCCAGTAAGCTGTGGGCAATGGCTCATACACAAAGGATAAACACTGTCAGTACCAGTCATATCTCATTTGGGGGTATCATCAAGCTGGACTCCCACAAACTCAGACTACTTGCTTCAATTTCCAGCAATATTATCACCCAAGTCCATCCATACATTACCAAGTTCTTCCTTAAGTAATTTTTTTCTTTGTGGTTGGATAGAATGAGTTCTAGTTTCAGCAAAGCCCAAGCCAGCCTAAATCAACACTGATTTTGTCCCTAGAGGCCACAAAAAGAGCCATACTGCATAAGAACAGTGACCAAAAAAAGGAAGACAATGATACATCGTTTCTCCTGGCATCTGCATCTGAGCATTTCTCCCTTTTAAGCACTGCCACCCATGGCTGTCCTCTTCATGAAAGATCCCCAACAACCCCCAGATGAGCAGATAATCAAGGATTGCCTAGTCCTGCTTACTTCCTTATAAACAGGAAGTTTTCACTCTCCTCTCAGCATTTACACACATGCACAAGGGAATAGGTTGAAGTGTAAGGGCTGTTTTCAATCTGCTCTTTGGAGCCATTTCCTGTAATCCCAAATCCTGACACAGAGTTATAATCAAACAGCAGGCAGTTTAAAGGAGCAGATTTTCAGGCTCAGCAACCAGACTGGTTATAATCCAAGGCAATGCTTCATGATACCTAATCATATATTCTGCAGCTTCTGAAGAGAGGGGATTTTTATTTCCCAAAGGAACTGTAATTATCCTTCACAAAGCCTGCAGACTTCTTACAGTACAACAGCTGCAATCTCCTGTTGCCTTAACTCTTGGACAGTCTGAGTGTATATATGTATGTATGTATGTATGTATTTTTTCAGGGAAAAAATCATCTCAAAGCATTTATGCCCCACTAGAGCACCAAAAAATTATTTATATGAAGGCTCATCCCCCTATACAAATCTGCAAGCTTAAAACAAGCAGACCGTGATACTTCTACCAGATTCTGCTATTTCCTCTTAAAGTAATTATCAAGCCATGATTTCTACTTATCTGAAAAGCAAGTACACAAATTTTATTTGTAATGCTGTTGGAGAGGCAGGACGATTTCAGAAATAAATATTTTTCTTTTAGCAGAGAACATGAACTAGTTAAATCAGCAAACCATGCATTTGAATGTCTTAATAACAGAACTGTTTGTTTTCCACTAAACTGGCCTCAAATTTAATGTTTAGTTGGAAAGGAAATGTGGCTGTTTCTCTTAACCTGAGCACTTAGAGGAGGAAAGCCTTTTATCCTTTCACCATAATGCAAAGCCTCCCAGAGGAAAGACAATTTATGGAAGGCTGGGGCTGCCTGCTGGGGTGAGGCAGCACGGCAGCCCACAGGATTCACACAAGCTTTGAACCCAAGCCAAAGTCATCAAGAGCTTTCCATCAGAACAAATCAATTAAAACTGAATCTTGTTATTAATATACCTTGCCCATGATACTTCTGAGCAGAAAGAATGTAGTGACATCCTGAAAATCATTACTTATAAGAGAAGCACCGACATATCCTTAAGTGTTTGAGGACAGGAGTAGCAATTTGATTGCTAAATAAGCTTTGAAGAACTGTTGTAGTAGCTTAGGAGCAAGGGTAGAGAGTAGTGGTAGAGTTATTAATGCCACCCACAAAAAGTTGTCCTGACAATATGATTTTTTCTCATGATCACAGATGACCCCAAATACAAGAGATCAAAAGGCCTGAGCTTTGGGAACAGACACTTGCAGTCTCTGAGTCCAGTCTGCTTCAAACTGCTTAAACTTTCTACATAATGGGGAAATGGCTCAGCACTGCAGAAACTATACACAAAAACATTTCTTATTGAGCCAAGATGGGTTTTTATTGCTAGAGTGCTGTGCTCAAGGTTCAAGCAGATCTATTAAAATGTTTGCCACTGTAAAACAGGAGATTGCGTATGCATTGCTCAGAGTAGGCAATTATAAACTCATGAAGGCTACACAAGCTCCAACAGAGAAAAATGTTCTCACCCTTTGGTATGGCAGGCAAGATTAGTAAGGTTCTTCTCCATGTTGTGATGAAAACATCTGGATGCTTTCTTTCCCACACTGCATTTCTTCCTTGCTGAAAGTAAAATACCCCAATATTCCACCAGCTGAAAACTATAACCAGCTGCTTGTGCAATAAGAAGGTGCTGCTTCCTCTGAAACAGAAATTTACCTTTCTTCCAAGTTTACCTTTCTTCTTACTCAAACAAGTGATAATTTATTTTAAACACCAAAAAATCATCAAAATGCAACACTAGTAAATCACACCAAATGGAACATTAAGAATACTGATTTCCCATATGGTCTTAGAAAAAAACTAGATCTTTATCTTAGTGCTTTAAGCCTCTCCATACAAAAAACTAGATGCAGGTAATCACAATGATTCAAGCCAAATTTAGGGCTGTCCCAGCTCTGTATCAGTGAAAATGAATGCTTACAAAAGCCTGACTCTTCTCATAACTGCCCAGAGACAGGACAAAAGAAGCTGGCACAAACTGGAATACAGAAAGTTATGTTTAATGCAAGAAAAATGCATTTTACTGCAAGAATGGTCAAGCACTGGCACAAGTTGCCCAGAGAGGTTGCTGAGTCCCCATCCTTTGATATCCTCAAACAGGATACATTACTGAGCAACCAGTTCCAGGCTGCCCTGCTTCAAGCATGGTTTTGGACATGACAATCTCCAGAAGCCTCTTCTGACCTCAACCATTCTGTGATTTGACTGGAATTTATTTGGATCATTGATTACTGTAGGATGTGTGCCATGACCTCAGCCCTCCTGCTGGCCTGAACAGGGAAGGCAATAAGCAAGCCTGTTGGCTCAACTCTGACTTAAAAGCACCTTCATGATCTTAACCGGGCCAGAACTGTACACACGGCTGTGTTTCATGAGGAAAATGAAAAAAATGTGGCTCAAACTCCTACCAATGTTAGAAGAAAATAAATACATTATCAGTATTGCAAAAAGACTTATTGTATCGTCAAATTATACAAGTAACTACCAAGATAAGAAGTAAGAGCATGCAATCAAAATCCTAATCAGGTCTAGGAAATACCTCCATCAGTTGTGACAGTGACATTTAACAAGAAGTTGATATTACACCTAGAATTGTTCAGAGTCTCATAAACAGCACCATATTTGGCTTCCATCCCACATTAAATTAATTTTTAAAGGTTTGCAGATAGACCCAGCAGAACTCCTTGCCAAACTTTTAGGCAAATGCCTCTCATGCACTTTATTTTGGACTAATCTAAAATAATCATTTCATGACCCCTAAAACTGACAAAATTAAAATATTCTCCCAAGCTGATTTTGCACAGAATAGTCAAAAGAATAAATATTTTTCAACATCTGATCCATACGCAAAAACCTAAGAACATGAATCTCTATCAAAGTTTAGCCTTGGAATTCTTGCATACAAAACTGAGACTTTTTTTCCTACTGAATAAAGGATAATGATACTGAGGGAAAAAAATCCTGAAATAAATTAAAGTAATAAGAGCTTTCTGATGCATTCAGTAAATAAAAAAGACAGGTTCTATTATGGTGTAAACAAAGAGTTTCTAAACTAACAACTATCCATTACACCCAGTTTACAGCAATTTATAAGACAAGTGATAAATGACTATTGACCTCTGTCAAGCAGAAATGACAGAGCAGTTTAATAAGCTGAAACATTATTGGCATTCAATACAATCTGGCACAAATTCTGCATTTTCTCCTTTGAAAACCACAACTCTGAGCCTTGGAGAACATCAGCAAAAAGAAGCCAGAATATCATTTAATTCTTCCTTTGGAATAAAAGAAGTCACATGTGACAACAGTTTTATTCGTTGCATGCAAGACAAAGACAACCAGGTGACACTTCTCTTAATTCCAGAAGTGTGGATGCAATAGATCCATGACTTCCCTTCTCAAATATTACATTCTCAAACATTTCAGTGCTGAAAAATTCAAACCTATTCCAAATATTTGCATCTGATCCAGACCAAAAAAAAAAAATCCAACTACCACAGATCAGAAACTCATGCTGCATTCAGAACACAAGCAAATAAAACATGCGAATAATCCCTCCTGCAATTTCACTGGAGGTAGTACTCTTCTGACATGTTTCACAGGCTTAAAAATGGGCCAAGAGGAATCTCGTGCAGTTCAACAAAACCAAGTTCTAGATGATGCACTTGGGATGGAGCACCTCTCCTATTAAGAAAGACTAAGAGAACTGGGTTTGTTCAGCCTGGAAAGGAAAGACTTCCAGGTGACCTAAATGCAGCCTTCCAGCACCTGAAGGGAGCCCACAGGAAAGATGGAGTGAGATTATTTACAACAGCAATGAGTGGCAGGACAAGGTGCAATGGTTTTAAACAGGAAGAGATGTTTAGGCTGGAAATCACGTAAAAATTCTTGACTGTAACAGTGGTGAGGCCCCAAAACAAGCTGCCCAGAGAAGTAATGAATGCCCCATCCCTGCAAGTGTTTCAGCTGGATGAAGCTCTGAGCAGCCTGGTCCATGGCAGGAGTATTGGTACCACATTACCTTTAAGATCCCTTCCAACACAAACCATTCTATCACTCTGTGATACTGGGAACACCAGACCATCTGCCCCTATCCACAGAGGGCATTCAGTATTCCTCATGTTTGGACCTAACCTCACTATTTGTCTGCTGTCTAGGCTTGAAGACAGTGATTAATAACATTACCTTATAAAAAGGGCTTCTCCAAGACTTTTACCAACTCCAATAATCCCATCAGCTTCAACACATCAGAGGTTCTTACTCTGCCTCATAAAGCTCTGTGGCATCCCACCTGACATTCAAATGTAACAGTTTTAATTTTCTGTTCCCTCTTGACACATTTGGCACTTTGCATTTAACATTTCCACCACATGGGAAAAGGACTCTGGCAGGGTTGATCAAATATATCAAGTCACAGCAACTTGCCTTTCTCTCTCCCTCTGTTCCCTTGGCACTTCATCTGCTATTAAAAAAAAAAAGATAATTTGGAAAACCCCAAATACCTGATCTGTTATGGTGGAAGTTTAATTAGACCTAAACTAATTTGAAAATGCCAGCAATATCTTTTTTGAAGAGCATTTAGGTACACTCCATTTAATAATAACATGACATGAAGTAAGTAATGAAATTATGACTGTGGGAGTAAAAATTGTTTTAAAAGAAAGACTATTACTCATACTAAATACCACACACTTTTAAGTGACTGGCATTGCATTAATAATTATAGTAGTTATCACTCTTCATTGAAGAAAAAATATATTCAGATTACTAGCTCTATTTAACATAGCAAAAAGAAAGACATTTAACAAATGTTATTGTGGAGTTGGGGTAGTCATCTGCCAGCCTCTATTCCCATCATTAGTAGTCAACTTGTCACTAAAAGTCACTAAAAATACGGCTCAGTAAATTGTTAATCACACTAACACACTTTATCAATAATGCCTCAGATAGATATAAACAGAGAATTTAAGAAAAATTATTTTTTCATCTCTTTTTGTTCTTCTCACCTTATTCTATCTGTTCCAAATTTTAAAAAAATTAAACATTTATTCTAGTTTCCATTGTTTTTATGACAAGTAGAGTTTCCATATAGAATAGATGGACATAAAAACCCCTGCTGTTTCAAGTTCTATTTATTATCAGTAATAGATAAGCCAGAAGTGCCTTTACTTTGGCAGACTTCTTCAAACAATCATTTACCATGATTAACCAGGTTTCCTTGGGATTGAAAGATCTCTCTAGTGCTTTTCCCACTTGTCCATTAGACTGCTTGGTACTCTTTAAATGCCAGAAACTCATGATCAAAAGAATGACTGCCTTGGATATATCCTGAAACTATTCAGAAAGCAAAACACCCATTTCTACCAAGAAAAATTAATACAAATCAACTGTGAAAAACAGCTATTGATTGCAGCCAATGCAATCTTGTTTTCACTGGTGCAAGATCTGATTCTTTCAAAAAGAGTGCCAGTTTATAATCATACTAGAAATGCTATGAAGCAGATCCTGTCTAGCACTCTACAAAATTTGCCTGGAACAGCTTGTTGCTCCTGTGATGGCCAGAAGGAAGAGCAGAGGTGCTGCATTGGGCCCTTTCAACCACACACAGGCATTTTCCAACTCGCCTTTATGCTCTTACCTCACCACAGCTACTACTGCTTCTCCTTCTCTGAAGAAGTCTCCTTAACACAGAACACAGCCATGAGGTTCATTTTGCCCCAAAAATCCCCCCACGATGTAAAGTCAGTTGAAAAAAATCCTTATGTGGGTCACTGCTCACCTCCCTCTCTACTGTTGGTTCAATTGTATTCAATATCCAGATTTACCCGGCCAATTATTAGTTTCCAAGGCAGCCAAATCAGCCAATAAAACAGGACACAAAGGTCTTGTTTCAAACTCCCAGGCAGAAGACCACAAGCTGAACTATCACACTGCCCATTTCTGCATAGCTGTCAAAATAATCCTGGCACTGCTCCAGCTCTGGGCTCATCTGAGCAATCCACATATCAGGTCATACAGATATCAGGGGCCACTTGATACTTTCAGTGCTTCCTTCCTCCCCCTCCCCTTCTCATTGAATTATTTGCAGCTTTGATCATTCAAAGATCTTGTTAAACTTATATATTCAAGACACATGCTTCCAATACTTTAGCATTTCTTTCTCCCTTTAGGAGAATTGCTCTGAAAGGAATTTTTCTATGACGCTGTGAGTTCCAGGGAAATATGCTGTTGTATCTCTCCAACCTTTCAGTACCATCAGGAATGTAGCACTCCTGGTAAAACACCTGCTGAAGACAGTTAACAGTAAGACAGCAAAAGTATTAGTAACAAAATGAGCCTACATGGTGGGCATATGTGTCTGCTGATGCTCCTGCACAGGAGGCCTTCACCTCAGACTCTGTCCATCTTCATTACTCTATCAAACAGATCACTGGACTGAGTTAACTTGTATTTCAACTCACACTACAGTGACTGAAAAACAGCACTCAGTACAGAAAACATAAGGACTGGGAAAAATTTTGTTAATAATAAAAAAAATGTAAAATACTTAAGGATAAGGATTTTTTTTTTTAGTAGTTATTCCTTCACACAACACAGCTTCTATGTCATACTTTTGTAAAAGGCTCCTTGCACAGGGAACACATAGCAGTACATTCCTCTTGTATGAAACTGCCAGCAAGTTGTACAAGCCCTTTCTCCTCAAAAGCCTATTTACCTGCAACCAGTACCTACTCTTGCAAAGAACAGTTCTGGTCTAAATTTCTGACTCAATCAGAACTTTTTCACCTTGCTGAAAAATTACCATTTACTTGAAATAGTACTTCTCCTGCTTTTGGTTTTAAAGTGAAAAAGTCATTCAACCTTTGGAAATGAAACTGAGACTGATGAGCTTCACCAATGAAGCCAAGTCAAAACTGAGTGCTGTGTGAAAGATTTCATAACACATGTAAAGAGAGAGCATGTAGGCTGGAGTTCCTAGTTTCCCCATGCAAGGGAAAGGAAAATCCCTCATTGCAGGGCTACAAAGTCCTCTAGAAGGGAAATACTCACACAGTTCTGCAAGCTGCCAACACACCAGCCAGCTGGGACCCGACAGCAGAATCTCACACCACTGGCACCAGATAACTCAGCCCCTGCAGGACAGCTGCCATTGACAGGGCAGGGACAAGGCTACACACCTGTACAACAGCTCAGTGACACCTGGACAACAGCACTAATGCAAACTTCTCGGTGTAAAGAACATCCAGCATGGCATGAATTACTGGAGCACATAAAAATAAATTTTGTGTAGGCATTCCAAATAGCAGAGACACCCTCTAAAGCTGGTTTGGTTGGGTTTTTTTTTTTGTTTTTTTTTTTTGGTTGCAGTGGGTTTTTTCCCAGGGGTGTCTGTAAGGATAATACTTTTTGATGAGGAAAAGCCCTTCCCTTGCCTGCACGCAGTCATACTCCATTAATTCAGAATTGTTGCTGTAACAGCAACATTAACTGTTGTGATTTCTCATATTGAAACTTCTGTCATTCTCCTCCACTGAGAAGACTCTGCATTGATACAGTTTATTTAGATCTTATTTATACAAAGGAATTCCATTCCCTTTCTGTTGGCTGTTTTTGTTAAAATTCACTTATTAATTCAGCAGAACAAAGCTCACCTTAGTAAGTTATGCACATTAATAACAGTCTATTATCCGTGTCGCCTTCTTATGAATCAATTAAGTTTAATGTCCAAACTTCAAAATGAGCAAAAGAGACATATTTCTGCATAATGAACTCTGAGAAAAAGTCAACAGATGTTCATAAAGTCTCACTACATCTATCTACACAGGCTTTTAATGAAATATATTCATGTTTATATAAGAAATCTCATCTATATTTTTCTAAAATTTGCCTCTACTTGAGCCTGAGATTTAATGAACTCATCAAGACCAAAAACCATACCAGGCTTTGGGTTCTTTTTTCACATCTCTTACTTCTATTGAAATTCTTAGCCCAGATTTCAACTTCTCCTTTCCCAGGACAACTATTATTCTGAAATTAATGAACCTTCTCCTGACAGCCACACAGAAGTTGTCTGAAGTGCACATGGCTCAGGCATCCTGGTACACGTTTCAGGCAGCCTGAACCCACACCACCAACTTCTCTGACCTGAGCAATCTGTTGGTTTTGCTTTGGGTGTTTGACATCCAAGTGTGGTTTGCCCTTTAATGCTGCTACTGTAAAAGTCCTCCAGAGAGCTCTAAATTCTGCCTGCTTTCTTCTTGGTTCCCCAGAAAGCCTTAAATGCCTAACCAGAGACAGTCACTTCAAAAACAAAAATAATGGACTTCTCAGTTTGAGGAACACACAGAAAAACTAAATGCTAAAAGAGATCAGTCCATAATGGACATTTTTCTGGTTTTATTTGGGGTTTAGTTTTTTGTTTGATTTTTTTATTCCTCAATATCAAAATATTAAAACCTATCTTATATTTTTTTTCTGATTTTTAGTGAGATTTCTACTGAATATGACATTTCAGAATTATTAGCTGATGCCCCTTCCCATTACTTCTCCTTCCCCAGACCTAAATTATCCAACAATAACAACACAAAATTTATGAATACATTCTATCTCCTCTAAGCTGCAGTTTGGACAAACTTATTACTAGCCAAGTAATAATAATTACCCAGCATTTCAGCTGCCTTTCATGCATTTGAATAGACTTCCACCTATGAAAGACACTCACTACTGGTAACATCAGATCCCTGATTCAGAAAAGTATTTAAGAGCACAAAAAAGGCATTTTCCTGCATAAGCACTAACAACAAAAGGCACAACATAAGAAGGCATGACAAATTTGGAAAAAGAAACAGTTGAATATAAAATATACAGCAGATAAAGGCTGGTTGATGTCAAGGTTTTGGAGGGTATTTCACAAGGTTTCTGTTATTATTTTCAAGTCTTTTAGAACCTATTTTCAGATCTCATTTCAGGTAAAAAAATCTTGCTAGCATCTTCCATAAGAAGACAGATCTCTCAATTAAGATGAAGTATTTTTGGCACAGGCTCAGACTATAAATGTTTCTATTTTCCCTGCACTTATTTAGATCCCTCACTGGATTATTTATAAACTAGTGCAAGTCTTTCATATGGACTCTAGATACAGAGGTACAAATTGGCAGGCATGTTCTCTTCTGCCAAACAGGCTTATAAATCTTTATTTGTGTGACAGAAATCCTAAATGATGACTCTGAATTTGATGTGGCCAAAACAATAGGATGCTGCACCTCCTTAGTCACCTCTCAGACTCATAAAAAAGCCTAAAGCCTGCTTCGTGCCTAGAAACCCTGGAGCAGGAGGAATTCATGACTGCCCATAGAGACTGCAGAGCAAAAATGTTCCAACCTCCCAGCCAACTCATGCTGGTGAGCTATTGCTCTCTTCAACATCACTATTTTTACACAGTTATTTAAATATGGACACAAATAACTTCAGTCTCCATTCTGACTCCATAATTCTCTTAGCTCACAACACTTCTCCCACAGGAGTCATAGGGAACTGCTTTTGTCACTTTGTGCTTTTAGCAGCTATACAGATGGACAACATGGAGTAAGAACACATTTTAAAAAAAAATTAATCAAGACAACACAAAACCCTAACCTATAATTTGAAACCACTCTTTTATTATATATACCACTGGGAAATGCATATTTCTCAGATCTATGTGACTAGATATATATAATCTCCTAACAATTTCTACCATTTTTAAAACTCCGACAAAATACTCTTGCAATTAAGAACAAAACATGCAACAAGCATGGATGGGAATGAAATATGGATTTTCCCATCCAAAACATTTATTTATTCTACAACTGTCTGGCTACAGAACTGCAACTTGAACTTTAAATCCTGAAGTGTGTTGGTAATGCCACAGAATGTAGAAAGATGCAAGGAGAGAGGAGCAAATCTTGGTGTTTCATGCTTATGGCTTCAGCTCAGTATCACTGGAATCTGCTCTGGCTAAACTAAAGCACTGAACTAAAATTAAACTAAACCTATACTAAACCCTTCCAGCTCCAATTTAATCCAATTTTGCTCTCCTTGGTACGGGCAGTGGAAAAGCTATGATGAAAAGACATTTGACAGGAATTTAGACAATGATCAAATGGTTTATGCAGAAGATGCAATGAGCCTGGCCCACCCAGAAAAGCACCACCACTAAACTATTCCTGTTGCTGGATGACAGCCACCAAGGCCTTGTGAGGAGAACTTTGCTCTTGGCCCTGAAGAGCCACTCAGAAGGGGCTCACCAGAAGGAGGAGGGCACTAATGCATTGGCAAAGCTCAAGGGACAGAGCTTTGTGTAATCTCAGGAGGGAGGAACACTGTGGTGGTTTTACAGCCCAGGATAATATAAATAGGTATTTTTTTGTTCTCTTGTTTGTTTTGTTTGTTTGTCTTTGTTTTTTTGGCTGTCAGCTATTGTTGAAAGGGAGTCATCGGGAAATATTTATACAGCTGTTCAAGACACAGGTTTTGTGCCTACTAAGAATTCTACTTTACAGAAAAACAATTCACTTGTTCACTCACAAAACCCTGTAAAGCACAACACAACAGCCACATAGATTCTACAGTGTTGTCTTCATAATACTAGAATTTCACAATTTAATTACTGAAAGCATTACTTTTTTATATATCCATCTATCTGAATATTTAGTTTTAATCTAAGTCCTTAAGTTACACTCTTTTGAAGTTAATAGACTTACATATTTTATAAGATTACATAACCAGAAAAATAAGCTTTTTTTTTTCTTTTAATGTGCCAATCAGCTAAAGGGTTAATTATGCTGATGATTATTTGGTCAAATCAGGGCTTCAGCATCTACTGAAGCAAATGAGACAGTTCATGCCTCTTGACATTAATGCTTACCTTGCCTGACTCCTGACTAAATAAAATATTACTTTGGACCCAGAATCAAACATAAGCTCTGCAACAGCCAAACCTTGGAAGTTTGTATGTCCTCGGGTCCAAATCAGGATACAGAAATTTCTCTAAGTCAGATCTTACAGTAAGCATAAATATTTAAAAATGTAATAATTCTTACTTTACTTGGGAACAAACTTAATTAAAGAAATACATCAGTATGAGGTTAATTTACCAAATAAGCATCCACCATCCAGTAAAGCAGCAAACCTGGCTCTCACAACTCATCTCATTTGCTAAAAACTATAATACAAATAGGAAACAAAAGATGTTGAAGTAAAGCTGAGCAGCTACACATTGCATGAACAGGTTGGGGTCCCACTGGCAAGAACTGTTGCTTTGAAATTTAAATCAAGGATGTTTTTGGTTTTTTTTCATATTTATGACATTTACAATGACATGCAGAAAAGCAATCTCTTTCTATAAAACTAGGAGACAGTCTTCTCTGAAATGGGTGAAGTCATTAACTGCAGTTAAGAAAACAAATGTTGGCTTCCAGTTTCTGGAAAAACAAAGCTGCAATAGGGAGCTGCTCTTCAGAAGCAGTTTTTCCATGACTATTTATTCTGGCAGTATTTGGAGGGCAATTCTTGGTCTTTGACAGAAAGTCTGCATTTGTACTCTGACACTGCTGAACACTACACAGCAAACTGTCCATAAAGACCAGTGTGCACATTAGTAAACCCCAATAAAAGTCAGCTTGGATGGATACCAATCATTCTGATACCCACAGCAGTCTTGAGAAGGCAGCTTAATATGTGTAATGAGAAAATCAAGGTCATCTTTACAGCACCTCCTTGTTATTCTTCATTTAATCACTGAATCTGTTCCTTTCATCTACTCAATGGCTTTGGAAGTTACAAGAATAATTTCACTTCCAACAGAGGCAGAATAGATATAATCTAATGAAAGGGAAACCCTTTTAGCACAAAATAATACACAGTATTCCCAAATGAAAGCAAGTCCCAGTCCAACCTGGGATCCTTGCTTTTCACACCAGATACTGAATCCATTGCAAAGTTTTCAAGGAAATATAAGGACACGAAAAACTAGTAACAACCTACCAGTATGTCTTTACTATGCAATGGAGTTTGGTGAAGAAACTGTAGAGGCAGCAACAGCCCTCACAGTCTTAGTGAATAGTATCACCCAGCACTACAATCTTGTGTCTTAAATACACACATAGGATGGTGTTACTGCTAAACACAGAATTTTAGCATTTCCTAACTCAGGGTGCTAACTGCACCATTTTAATAGGTGCCTTTTACTGCAATTTCTCATTTAAAGGCTATATATTGTGAGTATTCACAAGACCCACAAGAAAGTATGTGTCCATTACCTACAATGACAAAAAGATCTTCTCAAGATCTTGGTGTTTCTGTTCCCCAGGGAGAAAGACAGAGGAAATTATATAAAAGCTGAAACTGTATAACCTACTAGCCCACATTCATTTCCTCAAAGTAAACAGGGATACACAGCAATGCAAAGGAGAGAGTTAATGAAGAGGGCAATAGGCAAGACTCAGTCCCAACAGTTTCTTATATCAAAAATTAAAACAGCAGAACTGAAATTTACAGTCAGGGAATTGTTCCAGATTCATAAAATAAAAAGAAACTAAACCGAGCTACCATGATGCTGCATAAGCACTTTGTGCCTTCTACTTGAACATCACTTCAGCACTGCTGAGCAGGTGTGTGCCTACTGCAGCCTCTTCCCAGGCTTCCTACTGAGCCCCTGCTTTACCCTCCCTTTGAACAGAGACTATTTGACCCTATTTACATACCTTTCAGAATCAAAACGTGCTGCCATCCATTCTGACTGTGATTGCCATTCTTTCATGTAGAAAAACAACTTTTATGGTTGCTGGTGTTTTGGTCTGTCTCTTACTCTGTCACCAAAAGTAAGGCCTGAAAAACAAAGCCGTGGACTTCCACAGGTCTACCCTGGCAGCTGTCCACAGCAGCCCTCTCAGTACTGCTCTCACTGCCCCACACATCACAGGAAAACAGACCTCACCCTGTGATCCTCCTGGGTGCAATCCACCACAAAAACACAAAGCTGCTACTTACTACAAGAATTTCTCTGCTGATTCTGAACAAATCCCAGCTCATATAAATCCTCCTGTGTGATGCAGCCATCCCAGCCTCTGCTCCCCGGACTGGGAATGCAGAAGGTGGGGTATGCCAAGGGAAATGGAAATCACTAATGATGAAGTAGTGGATTTAGAGGTCTGCCCCAACAGGGGTCATGCAGATAAAGCATATCCCAAGATAATTCAATGGCTCTGTTGTGCATTTGGGGGGCATGGCAAACAAGGAGGGAATTTAGCACAAATGTGAAGAGGGAAAAAAAATCAAGTGGTGGTTATGTGATGGTATAAATTGCAATAAAGTATGCTGGCAGCTGTCACAGTTCCTACACATTAACATTAAGAAGATATGCTAGAATAGAATAAAGATGATTTTACTGACTTGATGAAAACAGAACATCCAAGCTCTCTAAAATATGCTAAACTTTGATGAGGTCACAAACTTGACAGCAAATTGCATTAGGAACTCATTAGTCTCCCTACCAGGGCTCATGATGTGCAATCCAAAACACACACAAGCAGGCATATGGCAACGACAGTCTGCACAAATATGGAATCTACAGCTGGAAGAGGATATGGCAAGGACTGGAAAAATAAAAGTACTGAACACAAACAATGAGTATCTCAGAAGTAGCTAAGAGTCAGTTCAACCTGATTTCACTCAGATCCTTTAACTTCAAGAAAACCATTCCTGGTTTTTTTCCTGAGATGTATTTCAGACATTTCAGGCAGTCAGAACCAGAACTGATAGTTCAAGGCATGCAACAGTGGTCTCCTAGAATATCTTACGAGGGTCAGAACACTTTAATAATGCAAGTGACCCTTACAGAAATCACAGAGAAATTTCTCCAGTTTACCTAAACTGATTTGCAAAGTAACTTATTTACATCAGAGACAGCCTCTAGTACACTCTGTTAGGTGTGGGGAAAATGAGTCTGGAAGCCAAACTAAGCTGAATGAGTACTGGTCACTCTTTAACCGATTGAAGTGTACTCACAGAAACTTGCTACATGGATTTAGGGAAATCTGCTTTAGCTAACAATGCAGTTAGATCAGTGACAATTCTACATTTAGGCCACATTGATTAGCTCACACTAGTAGAGCTTATGAGAAAACAAATGCAGTCCAATGAAGTAGAGAGCACAATTGCCCATTTTTGTCATACATAGAGCAGGATTATATTTAAAACACTGAAAAGAGAGTTTGCTGTGTCCAAATGAATGCATCTCTCTCAGCTATTTTCAATCATCTAGGCCCGTACCTCAAATTATTAAAAAGATGGGCAACTTAGATTCCTAATATCAGATGCACTAAATTACACCTCCAGGCCACAGAACTGAGAAATTCTATACCACAACACAGAGAGAGCTTTTCAGGCAGACTTTGTGTAGAGGATTCTGTAACCAGGATATAACAGATCTGCAGACAGGATTAAAAACTAGATGAAGTTCTCTCGCAGTTTTAAGATTAGGTCTACCTGTGTTTGAAAAGAAAATAGTATTTTTCATTATACTTAACATTGAGCCTGTCTATAGAGATTTATGGCTTTTTTAAACAATACTCAATAAAATGGAAAAAGAAGGGGGAATGGACTTTGCCCATTTATTCTGTATTCCAGGATCAGATATCTGAACTCATGAGATACACTGCTAGCTCTACAGATATAAACCCCACACTTACAGGATGAGTCTTGCTGATGAGTCTTTCTACAGAGGAGCAAAGGGTTACCTAAATTTAGAGAGTCCTCAAATAATGAAGAGGGAAAAAAGGGAAAAAAACAAACAGAAAAATAAGCGAATTAGAAAAATAAGAAAATAGCCTAAAGAAAATTAGTTTGTTCCAAAATGTAACAAATTTATGAAATAAGGATGATGATGATTCATATGCTTTAATTAAAAAAAAAAAAAGTTAAGAAAAATCTAAATTTAGTGGCGAAGTAGAACTGTCTCTGACTCTGCACATCTAGGCAGAGTTTTCCTTTCCACACAATTATCAGTAAGACATTCTAAAGTGAACAGTGAAAGGTGTCATAAAACCATCATTCACACATACCAGTTTTCATACATTTGGTTGTTCCACTTCTTCCTGTTTGTTCCAAAATAATTCAAATTTTCATGAAGTAGTCTGATTATGAACACAGACAAAGCAGATTATCAAGACTGTCTGACACTTTAATGCCATCACTTATAATTCAGAAAAAGGGGCATTACAAATCTCCAAGCTTCGTTTTTGATTTTTACTGTCCTTCCTCTCCCAGGGTCTTCACCTGGAGAATGGACACATTGAATGGAATTGAATGAACACATAAGTTTCCTAAACCTAATAATAAAAATTAAAAGAATGTATCCTAAAAGTAGAGTCAATTTTGGTTTTTTTTCCAAACTTACAAAGTGGCAATAAGAATTTTTTTATACAGTGTTTATGATTTTTAATGTCTTTTTATATTCACAGCACCACAGAAGAGGCAGCTTGCTTCACTGTTCACTTGGCATGCCCCTCTAATTCCAATGCTATGTAAAGAAGTCATGCTGCTTAGTGATCTAGAGCTGGAAGCCCTTTGCTTGGCTGTAGGAGTCTTACTTTATTTTCAAGGGGAATTTCAGAGTGAACTGCTTCTGCTATGGATTAGTGCCACAAAAAGTGGAATCATCATTCTTAGTACCAATGTTCTTTCAACAAGGGCCCTAAAATAGGTTGTGAGATGTAGAAAAAGCCTCCATTTGAGTGTATCAGCTCAGAATGTATAAGACAGTCCCTTTAGGATAATTTTATTCAAGGCCATTTTGTAAAAACTAATGAGTTTCAAATTAAAAATAAAACTCTATGGCACTTAGTGGTTTTCCTGAACTTCAAATATTAAACATTTATCTTATTAGCCTCTCTTCTTCCTACATGACCTATTTTTTACTTTCCTGTGAACTGAAATAAAAAACAGTGTTCAGTTTTCTTGAAATTCACCATTTAAATAATATTCTTAATATTGCTACATACAGGTTTATCTACATGTCACAATGACCTCAATGCCACATATGTTATAGATTTAACTTCAAAATCTCTTATCTAAAAAAGTGATACATACTGCACAACAGGCACCATGTTTAATAGAGAGTTATTAAGCACAGGATCAGGATTGTGAGCTATGGACTCTACAGAAAATAAAAAGCAAATGCATCTACAGGATCCCATTCTAAAGCTTACAGAGGTGCACAGAAGTTTTGCCATTCAGATAAATCATCAGAGAGATACAAGGTAAATGCAAAGATTTAATATATTGCTTTTCAAATGTAAAAAAACAACTGTTTATTTAAACCTAAGACAAATGGACACTGAGGCTTCTCCCTGCCCTTCTCCTTTCTCTTCCCCTGCCAATACTTTAATCAGCTGAAGAATTCCCAAGGACTGTGATAAATGCAAACATTTCACCCTACAAAACTGTTAACGTGCACTATTTCTTCCCTAGGCAGCAGAATAAAACAAATCCAGAAGCAACTATAACCAACACAACCTACATTTCAGGGCATCACCAGTTCCTAATTTCTGGAGCTTTACTTCATTTAGTCTTGAAACAAAATACCCCTCCCCAATAGGCCTTTTCTTTTCTCACTCTTGACCTTTTCATTTTATTTAACTGCCATTTCAAATGCATCACTTTCCTTCAGTTTCCCCCAGGTTAGATTTCCCCTCCAAGATCCTCCTTCCTCAAGATCTTTCTGCATTTTTTGCATATTGGTTTCCTATTTACCGGCACACTTCAATCCCCTAGCACGTTTAATTTACCAGTCTGACAACACTCACTCTGTCCAGTATTCCCTGCACATGGTAGGAAATCCTTTCCTGACTCAGAGGTTGCCAGACTAATGCAGGAAGCAGTGTACTTCTTTCAAGCACAAAAAGCCTTGGCTCAACAGAACAGTAGTATGAGCTCCAATCTTCACGAAAAGCAAGGTGAATATTTATCTAGGTAAGTCTTGAAAATCTGTCCATTTATTAGGGTTTTCACTCTAATAAATATCACAGGAGTGAAGGAGAGCCTTCTTAACAACTAGTGCCAAACTTAGTTTAAAATGCACTGCAAATCACTATCAAAGCTACCAGCTTCAGCTTTTTCAGGGTCAAAGTAGTCACTCATGCCAGCAATTTGCAACAACAACTAGAAATAGACAGAACGATTTTTTCATATTAAACTACTATTTGGAGGAAGGTATGGGGATTTTTAAGATACACAGTGAAACCAGATCTGTCCTTAGACTCCTGGTTCAGAACCAGCTTTGCCAAATTCAGAACCACACACAACATCAGCACAGTAGGTGAACAAAAGAGAAAGTGCATGGGACAGACATGAAGTTATAGTGCTATAAATTTTCTCTTGACAAATACTTTACTGACTGGGAATGTGCACTAAATTCTAAGTAAAATGTTGTATGTTGGTTTAAGTTCTGGTATTACTCCAGGTTAGGCATCAATGCTGATATCCAGCCCTGTATTACACAGCAATTAACACACTAGAAAAGAGTTTTCAAACCTCAACAGCCTCAGGAGAAAACCCCACAATACAGCCATTCTCTGTCAAAAGCACAGGCAGCCATCATTTCAGGTAGAAAAAGAAACTGGGCCCACTTGTTTATCCTGCATCTTGTTTGTGCCAAAGCAATTAACTGAATGAAGAAATTACTTGCCTGTCCACAATCACAGCAGACTTAAGGCTTGCCAGCTGCTGTCTCCTGGAATTCATTCAGCCAATACTGCCACGTGCTTCAAGCACATCCTCAAATCTTGGCCAGATATAACTCAATGTTAGTTTTGTTTTGCTTTGCTACTACCCAGCAGAAAACACCACAGTTAAACTATTAATGAATTTCCTGTAATAATTCAGTAATAGCTCCCTTAAAATGTATTTCTCGATATCGTAACTCAGTACAGCTTCCCCTTGTGAGGGAAAAGAGAAAAAAAATCAAAGTACAAGTGCCCCTAGGAATCTTCAAAACAACACTTCAATTTTGATGGCAATGCTCTTCCTCTTCATGGCTTTCACATTAGATAACAATTCACATTTCTGATCAATAAGAAAAATGTTTGGCATTGTTTTACAATAAACTGTTAAGCAACACGTTACACATCTTGCTCATGAAAATGCATTCACCATATATAGGACAAATTCATCCAGCTCTACAGAGAGAACTTACAGCTACAGCTCTTGTACATGAAAAGCAGGACACAAAGATGTTGTTTTAGAATTAAGGATTAATTTCTGTTGAAAAACTCTTACAACAAAATTTCCAGTAACTCAATCACAACACTGCTGTAAGCTTAGCCAATACTGATCTATATAATTAAGTACAAACTATTACCCTATTAAATTAAAATGCAGCAAAGAATAGCAACTAGCTTTCAGTAACTAAGGCAAATGCTCCTGAAATACAAAATTAGTGCCACTGTAAGTACTGATGACACTGACCATGACCTTGGAATCTTACCCTCTTTTTTGGGGGAGTTTCAAATGGGGTCAGAATGGGCTTTTTTTTCTGTATTCTTCAGGTGTAGGATATAAGCCTTTTTCTCCGAATAGACTCTTCCAACTCTGCTCTGCAAACTATTATCAATGCATTGAGGATTTCCTCTCATACTCATTAATGCATACATTCAAATGACTACACAGTCACACTTTACTTCTACCATAGAGCCATTGAAAGGAAAAAAAAAAAAAAAAAGAAAAAAAGAAAGAAAAAAGGGACTGTTAAATTATTACATATGCTTACATTTTCAGGCACAGAAACCAGCAAACAATCCCCAACCTTCTTTAAAAATTACCTTAGCTCTCATTTACACTATATTTTTCAGTCACAAGCAAAAATTCAATTCCTTCTTTTTTAGAAATTCTTTTCTTTGAGCACTAACTGTTTTTTAATTTATTTATTTTATTTTGTAAGGTAAGAGAGCAGTTGTATCTTCTCAGTTTCCAGTCAAGGGTGAAACACACCAGACATAAAGCTGGATTTCCAGAACTCCCTGCGATCACTTTAGTTCCTGATCCCTCTCCAATCTCAATGTCCCTCCAAGCCTGACCAAATGAGTTCATTGTCACATAATCCCTACACCATTCCCACCTTTCACTGTATTATGACATTCTGCGTCTTTGCTTAAATGTTGGTTTCATAGTTTTATGTTTCTTATTAGTCAATAATCCTCACAAGAAGCAGAGATGTATGAACTTAACTTGAACTGATCCTCTATTCTTTTCAAAAAAAAAAAAAGAACTAAGGGAAAAAAAAGTCAGATTAATAATAAAACAGGCTGTAATACTTCAAAGATGAAAAATCACTGTGTGTGTTATCAATATGACCTGATATAAATGATTGCCAAATCTGATTTTATTTAATATATCCCCTTACTAAAGCCAAAGGAGGCAAAACTGCATCTCTGGGAGACATGACTTTCTTAAAATGTCTTATAAAATATCATAAAGTATGTATGTTTTGACAGTCAAGAATAACTTTATTCAGCCCTGAGAGTCACCAATGAGACAGCAGTCCACAGAAAATAAGATGTCTTAAGTTATATAACTCCTTCAGGCTTCTCCCACGTTCAGTGGGACAACATTTATAACAAATGGAACACTACTCCTGTTACCAAACAGGATTACTGTACACCAATATTGTAATATATATGCATATCTAGTAAGACTGATCCATCATAGCCCAAGAAAACAAGATACTCATACAGTCCACAAAACTCTACTCAAACTTACAGCCAGGAACTGAATTAAACATGCAAAAGCAAGAACATTGAATTAATAATGAAACAGAGGATGCAGCCTTCTTCATTAAAATCTTCAAGGACAAATTGGGAAATCAAAAAAAATGAAAAGAAACTCTTCCTGACTATCATATTTACAGGTTAGAAACACTTATGTATTAGATTGTTTATAAATGTATCTGTGTGTCCGTGCATGCACATACATCTATACACACACACAAAATACTTGCATCCACGTTTGTATATGCATGGATAAGAACACCTGAAGTCTGAAAGCACTAGGATCCCAAACATTCTCCCTCCTGTCTCACACTCACATTTCACCCCATTTTCACATTTCTTCAGTGCCCACAATCGTCACACTCCTTGTCTGAACAGAAGAATTGCAATGAAAATTTAGGTCACACACTTTCCTTTAGCCTCCACTTTTTCAAAGACTTTCCCAACCACAGACAAGGCTTGGGTTTCTGGAGGCAACATATTACTCACCCTGTGATTACAAAACTGTAGCAATTACCTTGTATTTTAAAATTGCTTGGCCAGTAAAAAAACAAAATAAGATGTGCAAAGTTTGTTCATTATAGTTACTAACAGACATCTCCCGATCCTTATTTGCAAGGAGCATACAAACAGCAGCAGTCCAAAATAAAATTTTTATATTTCTTCACATTTGAGAAAATTAGCTTTTCATATTTGAAGAGAGCAGGTATCTTTTCAAACAGTAATGTCTTCATCTCACAAATCTGTCAGGACTGCATTGCAAGAGAGGTTGCTCTAATGAAATACAAACCCAACACAAACTACATCTTCATTTCTCTAGAGACTAATGGGTACATTTCTGCTACCAAATACTAAATTTAAATGTCTTTCAATTGTTGAGAATACAAAGTCATTGAAATTTTGCAGAGTTTTCATTTCAGTAAGTGAGGCAAGCTATCACACTTCCAAAGAAAAACTGCAAACACAGCAACTAAAGTAGATAGGTATCTCCAGCTATCATTGCACTTCAAGCCATAGCAAAATGGTAAATTTTAATACAAAAGCATTGGAAAGGGCATCGATTCAGAAGTACTAGAAGAGCTAGTCATTGCCTCAGTGACAGTGCAAGATGCTGAATGCAACACAGTGCAGCTGAAGAGTGAAAAGCAAGTAAGAAGCAATTCTGAGAGCCTTCAGTCATAGTTCTAAGAGACACTGCTGTCACAGCTCCTGGATGGAGGCACAGACTGTACCTACTTAGCATAGCTGTTTCAAAAATGTCATAATCGAGTCATTAGGCAAGTAATTTTGAAAAGATCGAAAGATCAAAGCTCCCATCTCAATAAAAGATTAGGGAAATGGCAATTGAAGCAAGAAAAAAGTTTAAGTAGACAAACCTGCAGTTCATAAAAACCCAGCATCTTCCATCCTTAAAACAGTGAACATAGTCAAAAGAAATACATGTGCCACCTGAAATATCTTTGCCAGTTTTAAGGTTTGACTGGCTATATTTGACAAACCAAGACAATGAAAACACGGTCTTTGCTTCAGTCCATAACAGCTCTTTTTTTTTCCCCTCCAAGACATAATTTTCCCTGTAATTAAATATTTATTTTTCATTTTTAATTCCTCCATGTCATTTTTTCTGTTATCAAAGCACCAATTTCAAAAATGCAATGACTAACCAAGGAGACCTTGCAGCTGCAATGCATTAAACCAATTTTGTTGACCACTCACAGGTCACTGCACTATTAGTTTCACATGCCCATTTTGGAGACAAATGACAATTTGTCACAGCCATTTCTCTTCCAAGCTGCACAGGTATACCACCTAGGCAATCAGGAAAATAACTCTGTCTTGCTGTCAAGAGTCTCAGTTCTCAAATTTGAAACTATATTCAAACAGTCTCTAATACAGCCAGCAATAAAATTCACTGGCCAAAGGATTAAGATGCCCAAAGAATTTAAATCAATTTAACATACAGTATTACCAGATAATGAAGAGATTGTGAGTTATACAGCAAAACTGATGTTCAATACCTACACTGAAATCTTACCCTGTTTGATTTTTACCCTAAAAAAAAAAGTTGATGTCATTTATTATATGTCTTGTACTATATACACTTTTGTTTTTAAACAATGAAAATATGGAACACCATCATTACTAAATAAAAAGACTTGATTTTCCATTGTAAGGGAAAGAAAGTAAGGTTGGAAAGCCAGAACTTACTTCTTTAGAATAGGATAGATTCTTTCAGTTGGAAGGGTCCTACAACAATCATCTAGTCCAACTGCTTGACCACTTCACAGCTGAATCCACAGTTAAAGCAGGGTTTAAGGGCATTGCCCAAATTCCTCTGAAATGCTGACAGGCTTGGGACACTGACCACTTCTCTAGGAAGCCCTTTCCAGTGTGTGTGACCATGGTCTCAGTAAAGAAATGGTTCCTAGTGTCCAGCCTAAACTTCTGACACAGCTTTGAACCATTCCCACATCCTGTTACTGGACACCAGGAGATCAGCACCTCCTTCTCCACTTTCCCTTCTCAAAAAGCTATAGAAAGGTGTAACTCCATCCCAACTGAGTTATTTATCATTTCTTAAAATAATTTTGCAGACCAAGGGAAGAACATTCAAGGCGAAATTCAGATGTGCTTGTGCATCAATTACATCCTAAAATTCAAATGAAAATCTGATGGTAGGTGTCAGATCTAGAACAGCAAATGCAAGAAAATTTATTTCCCAAATGAGACCAGAAACCAGGAAGACAAATAAGGCTCTTCTCCAAACCATATCTGGATTAAACTTAGAATACTGAAAAACTCCTGTCACAAAAAAGACCTGCGTAACACTTTTGGATGATGCTAATAAAAATATCAAAATTATCTCTTTCAGCTTTTAACAATTATCCTGTGAAAATGAGGATACTCCTGAAACCAATTAATCAACATAATTGCCATTCATATTAGTAGGATTACCAACAGCCAATAAAGACTATTGCTCACTTGGAAAGTTCAGAGAATTTTTAAATACTTATGTAAAAATAAGGACTATTGAGGACATCCTCTATGATATTGTCTAAGAACTAAAGAAAATTTATACCCAGACATTTGCCTACTTCAAAAACATTTTTATATTTTCCTGTAATAGTTTTTATATCTACATTAGTAAAAACATTAAAGTTTTGTTATTGCACAGGCTTTATGTAAAACATTAATTACCACATATTTGATTATCCTCAATCTTATAGTTCACAGCATAAAAAGTCTAATACATTTCGTGAACGTTCACAATCTGAGAAATTACTTAGGCCAGCAGGAATGTGACTAGAAGCCACTGTTATTCCCCCCACCCTTTAAGAGTGCCCAGCAGCAGCAGGGTGCTGTTGGGGATGGTTAAACTCTTGCTCAGGGCTGCAGCAGGCACCAACACAGTCCCCCTGTAAAACTGCCAGGGACTCAGCCTGTGCCCTGCACAACAACAACAACAACATGTACCCAGCACTTCACAGCACTGTTCCACAGCCCCCTCTTTCAACTCCACTACATTTCATCTTCCCCAATGCAATTTTCTCTGCCATTAACTGACTTTCAGCATTTGATTTCTTTTGCTATAAAATCCCAGGTACTATCAGATCCCTAATACTGGAATAGCCTTGTGCTTTTATCAAAACAAGCATTTTAGCAGGGTGAAAGTCATTGCCAAAGAAGAATTATTTCTCTTAGGGTTAGAGGTAAATGGTAAAACAGAAGTTTACTGCTAAATATCTACTATATCTTTAGTACCCTAAAAATTATCCAAGCCAAATGCACAATCTTCAAGGGATATTTACCCTTTTATAAAGATTAGGCAGAGTGGAAACATTTAATTCTCTACGCTATACACTAATGAAAATGTAAACACTTTAAACTATACTTACTTAAAACTGCACTTTTTTCAGAAACAAGCTTAGATCATATTGCATGTCATACTTCATGCATATTAATGAACTCTACCACACTATTCTGCATTGGGCTAAGAGACTGTTCTCTGTTTACAGCCTTTTGCTGGAATATATCAAAGAACCAATATCTAAGTTTCACCTAGAAACACTAAGAAACTACAAAAGGCTGTCTGTAACACGAAAGAACTGAATTATCACACTACTGTAATAATTAACCTACTGGTACAAAGACCAAAGCCACAGCAACACCTCAGAATTTTCAACTTAAAAGCAGCAGGGGGAATAACAACACACTACTATATACATAATTAGATGATTTGATTTTTAAGCTTCAAGCCACCACTTCAGCCAGGAAATCTGTAAAGCAAATCACAAATCACAAGACATTGTATTTCATGTGATTAGATGGCATTCTATTTTTAACACTTCCGATTAACAGATGGAAGTGGAGTTTTCCTTTCATAACTGCTTTAGTCATCATAAAGTACCAATAAACAAATTAGTAAAATAAAACCAAAAAAATCCCAAAAACATGTGATTCATGTTCATTCTCTACAGCTATTTCTATAGCACCTGACAAAATTACCATTTAGTTGTATCAACATATACACATGTACAGGGAAAAAATGTACCAGATCATCAGTACAACTTGAATACCTTTGATCATGTTGATAAATATCACCAAGCTAAATTTATACTACTATGTCCTTGCACATTACCCCAGTTGAATATTTTGTCCACCAGAATAAATAATTTCTGACGTGTGAAATATTCTCATGTTTCAGCCCTCGTGTCAGGGAGAAGGCTCTTTGGAGGTAAGAGCACACGTAAGACTGGATGCAGTTCCCCTATTTCCTCTCCACATAAAATCAATGAGTAGCCTTGCTTAACACTTCTTTAAAATAAAATTTTTATTCCTATGTAATTACTGATTTATACTGGAAAAATGTGTGCTTCTGAAAGAACAAGAGTCTGTAAAGGAACTGCATAACTATAAGAAATACACTAAGTAGACTGAAAGCTGACAGCTTGATATTCTGAATATTACTATACCCGTATTTTATTTGCCTAACTAATTTACTCACAATGAAAAAAAATTCCACCACCAAAACTCTGCAGAAATCCCCACAAAATTTTTACACTGAATCAGTAAGTTTATGTAAACCATGCTGACAGAAGTGAGGTCTAAAGAAAAGTTTAAAATTAAAATTAAAAGAGAACACACTACCTCCATTGGGTGCTAGAAATAGAGAGCATAAACCCTCTCTTTCCAGTCATGGCTGAAGGAAACTTTCCTTCCCTAAGATGAGCCACCAATCTGAATCACAGGACGAGCAGGAACCATCTCTGGAGAAATGAACAGTGCTGAAACAGCACTTGATCATGAGAAAAACTTGTTTCTTCCATCTTAAAACTATTGGACATCACTTTTATAAGAGATTATTAAAACATTAAAAATTTATAGAGGGAGCCTTTCCTCTTCTCTTATTCTTCTACCCCAGTTGCAAGGCACCTCCATAGGAAGAGAAAAATCACATTCTGCCAATGATCACTGAGGGAGAGAAAGGCAAATTTTACACAAACTTCTCTTATAGTATATTAAAGTCCCTACAGTGAAGGATAATAATCAAGGATATGGAACTTGTCTGAGTTCTGAACTTTTTTTGATTATGACTTCACACAAATTCTCCAAATCAAGCAAAAATGCTGTTTTCTTCACAGGGTATTGATTAGTATATTTACTTTGGACTAAGTACCAAACACCTTAAAAATAAAAGGACCTTGAAGATACCAGTTTTCCTGCATCACTTATTTCATATTCGGACTGCATCACATGATGTGCATGACAACGTGATTCCTCATCTGACAGTAGCACTGAAACCTATACAATATTCATCCCAAGTTGTGAGCTATTCCTCCCACCACCATCTTAATCAGTTTGAGAATAAATTCTCATCCTCAAAGAAAAGCATTTAAGAATTTTATCACTGTAAACAAACATGACAAATACTACATTCTATATTAAGGCGATAAAAAAAGAGAACACTGTCTGCCAGATTTCTCATTTTAAAATAGTTCTCATTTTAAAATATTTCTCACACTGTTACTATATTGGGCTGTGTCTAATTAGCTGATTTCCACTTCCAGTTACACCAAAGCAAATTCAACCTAAGTCCATTAACCAAATTATTTTAGAATCACTGAAGGACAATCTGGCTGTATGCACATGCACATACCTAATAGCATCTATTTCAGAAATGATAGGACAGATCATCTCTGTGTCAGTTATGTCAGAGCCATGACAAAATCCTTTTCCCAGATGAATAAGTGACAGTGAGAAGGCTGTTTTCAATGGGAAGAGGAAGCGAAGAGCTGGCTTGTTTCCATGGAAACACTAGCAGCATCAGGCAGAACAGCTGTAGAGGAAGAGGCAGAAGTTAGGAAGGCAAAAATCTTGCTGATTTTACCTCACTGATGTCAGTACCATCAGAAACCATTTACACTTAGGGAAGATCAAGCTAGTTGATTATAAATCATGTCTAAAGCTAAAATTTCCTATCAGGACTTTCAAAAGCCAGCATGCCAGAAGTAAATTAATAAAAATTACTTACAATGTGATTTGGGCAGCCCATGTTGTATGCATGAAGTTACAGAGTGTATGAATATCTAACAGTAATGCAGTATGACTTTTGTCATTAGGAACACATCTTGATGTGTCTTCAAAAAAGACAGCTCCCATAGCAAAAATGCTTCAAGCAGAATGAGTGTTTCTCACTAATTTAACGGAACTGACTATTTTCCCCACATGTAAATAAATCTAGTGTTTTGATTACCAGCAAAAGGAGTACCCTCTTTGAGGCATCAGCCTTAACTATTTCCTTTGTGCCATTTTCAGACAGATGTCTGCCTAACTAATAACTGAATGGTAAAATCTAAAATATACCTGCTTTCCTCATTGAATAAAAGACAGGGTAAAGATTTCCATTTATGTATTACAGGGCTTCCTATCAGTTAAGATAGCTAACCTTTGCTATTCACTATTCATCTACAAACATATATTCTGAGATCAATGTACCTTTACCACTCCATTCACAGTATTTCAGATTGATGCAGCAGTGTTATTTCCACCAAAAATAAAACCTGTCTTTCATCAGAGCAGGCAAAGCCCTAAAAATATAACTCACTTCAGTCATTCACCATAGTACATGACAGGTTTCCTAAATCAAGGCTTTCTTGACAGGTATCAAAACAGGTATCTAGGTACCTGGAGAAAACATAAGCAAGCCACCCAATAAACACATAAGTTATCTTTGTTAAGAATGCTCTCCAACATAATTTCTGTATCTTTAGCCTCTAAAGGGAATCTATAAAATCATATTTTTCCCCTCTCCCATCCCACTCATTTCAGCTGATTCTTCCCTCACTGAATGTCCAAAGCTGGTGTAGATGCAATGGGTCACTGAAAGGAATCTCTGACAATTTAACATCATACAAAGCAGTAGATGGGGGTGGTGTTTTTTCCCTCCAAAAATACCACCCACTGCTCAAATACAGCTCCCCATGTCACTTTGAAGCAGCATCAGTATTTTTAAGAACACTTTCAAGATACATCTTCATGCCTAGACCACAAGGTTTTTGTGGGTTTATTTGCACTGCAGTGAATATTTACTTACAGCAAACTTGAAAAATACTTGCTTATTAGGATTTATATTTCCTTGTAAACCAAGTAATGATGATCTTTCCTAGAGATAAAAACCATAGCAAAGGGGCTGTGTAAGTTGCCTTCAGCTGCTGCAAACAGCAGTGCCAGCTCAAGTGCCCTGGGCCATGCTGACTCCCACTGCTAAACTACCCCACTGGCCCCTTAGCCACAAACAGATTTACAGTCTTCCAAAACATGAAGGATATATAGCTATGGACCTGGTGGATTTCAGGGCCATTTTTGCATTCCTGCACCCAGCACAGGAGTAATACATAATCCTTAGGAAAAATCAATGACAAATACTAATTACTTCTTTAAACAGCATCATTTTTCAACTATTACTCAAAAGTAAAAAGGCTTTAGAGGTAATTACTTTGAAATATGATATCTGAGATGAGCACTGGCATTCCAGTTCCTGCTGGACATCTGCAGACACTTTGAACTCAGCACTTAATAGTGCCTCTTGTGCTTTCTTACAAACTACTTAGATGCATCTTTGCACTTTACTAAAGCAAACAAGTACCTGGAGCCACTGGCCACCAAAATCACTTACAGATACTGACCAACAAAGCAGTGCACAGGTTGTTGTCAGATAAGAATCAGGTCTGTTTCAGAGAGGTTTTAACCAAGGCACAAAAATCCAGTGGCCCAGCGCTCCTCCTCCTGCAAGAGCACCTTCTGCCAGTAGATTTCCACATCTACATTAACAGCCCTGTGTCAAACAGCCTTTTGTGAATGATCGTTCCATTACGCACGGAGGGAAAGGGGTACGGCTGTGCTCTTTCCATTCATTTCACGGTCTATGAAATCCAAAACGATAATATGACGACAGAAATAACATTCAGACCTAACTCCTGAACTTGGGAAACAAAGGGAAGCGTTGCAGGTTTCAAAGCAATCATACATAGATGGATTATGTTTCATATTTACAAGCCCCGTGTTTAGCAGATGCCGCTATCTGACTACCAAACTGCATGCACTAGAAGTTGAATTTTTTTAGAATCTCAACTAAGGCAAACCTACTTGTCAACAAACTAGTTCCACTATTTATATAACATCACTGGATGGTCTTGCTAGAATAATCTTGTGCGTGCACTATCCCCAAAGAGGTTACCATGGCAACTTATATTTGAATTTCTATAAATTTCTATTTTTAGAGATCACAGTTTTGAATAAAGAAAATCACAAATATTAAGTACCATTTCATTAACAGAAAATATTCCATTTTTATCAGCATCGTAATTCCCCAAAAAAGACACTAGTGAACCTAAATCAGTAATACTAAAAAAAAAATAATTATCATAGTTCTTAGGAAAGTTTACCACTAAGCAGCCCCACCATAATCTCAGTGGTGTATGAGTCAGTAACTAACACTGTGAGGAAAAGATTGATGTTCACAGAGTTTTGTCTTGATTTCAGTAAGCCCAGGATTTCACTCAAATGTTTTCAGAGTTAGTCATCATCTCAGCTGACATAAAACAGGAGCGTATTTGCCAAAATACTGAGAAAATAAGGGCTCTCGTTTCAGGTGTGGAAAAACATAATGTCTCAGTTGCAAGCTAAGGTTACCATCACCTTAAATTACTGTGTTCAAGAGTGCTTACTAAGTGCATGCGAGTCCTTAAATAGAAATTCATTTTCATGCTTTAAAACTCAACAGAATTCTCGAAATTGTCTCCCCACCTGAAAGATCAAGTACAGATCTTCAGGAAATGAAGACAGAGATTTAGACACTGATGTTATAGTTCTGACACTGCCTTATTCTGGCTGCCTGGGTTTGAAATCAGAATAAAACCAGTTAAGTTATAAAAAGGTAAATACTCTATCTTCTAAGAGATTAATATTGCTGTGCTGCGATTTCCTACTGTAGTGTTAATTACAGTATTCATTTTGCAAACTTCAAAAATCTTCACCCAACCCACTAATGGTTCAGGATGAGCTAGTACAGATGGAAAAAATGAAAAGCAAGTGCCTACAGCTTCTGTCAAAGACTGGACTGAAAACTGAACTTCAACTCCAAGGCACAACAGCATGCCTACCTTCCTACTTCTCCTGGTATCTCCCATTGAACATTTACTCCGTACTCCTCAGGTCTCCAGCAAAGTTGAGCAGGAAGATTCTCTGTCATAAAAGCTGATGACATTGTCAGCAACTTTCCACAAGAGAGCAGGTGAAAGAAAACCTGCAGGGCAATCACCAGACACACTACAGTCTGTCAGGTAACTGACAGCCAAATTTTCTTTAGGATTCCGACAGCTGAGATGCGAGATGTGGGTATGCACTGAGGAGCAAAGATAGACACTTCTGGTAACTTTTCTTCAGAAGCCATTCTTTATTAAAAACATATTTTAAGATTCAACTGGAGCCAGCTGTTGAGGGAAAACATACTGGTAGGCAACCTTCAAAAACATAAACAATGTTGGCACTCAGTAAGTGACAGTAGTAAGTGTGAGGACTTGTACTTTCTGTTTAACTTACCTCAATAAGCTCATAATGTGAGCAGGCAGAAACTGCATCATGGCATGGGGTACAATTCCAGAAGTCACTAAACTTAGTTTAAAAATTAAGCACACATCTAAGAGACTGCCAGCAGAATAGGTGCAACTGAGTAGGAGATGGCACCCACCATAACCCACTTTCTGCAGAATGAGGTTTAGCTCTGAATACTTTGTGGAAATCCTGATAATACACCACAAAATACTTATTGCCATTTTATAATCGAGCATTTCCTGTTACAAGTCCTTTGTCTTTCATTGCAGGGAGGATTTGCTGGTGGTTGCTATTCTGGTTAAATTAGAGACACCACTGCATATTTCTCTCAAAGGAATTACACCTATTTGTTTGCTCCAAAGCCCTGAGTTAGAAAGCAAACCCTCATCACCACTGACAACTGCAATGAAAAGACAGAATTGAAATCTAACTGATCAAAGTATAAAGTAGTGAGCATAAAAACCTAAAATCCCTATCTAAGTAAAAGAAACTCACTGGCTCAGTGACTGAGGGACTAGGGACTTACTCTCTTGTCCCCAGTCCCTCAGTCACTGAGCCAGCCAGGGTCACCCTGAGAAATCAATGGAGGAAGAGCCAGGGTGACCCCCTGTCACATTTACTTTGTTGAACCAGGATCACCTAGCAGTGCAGACAGAGCAAAGCTCAGAATGGACAGAGGTCGCTCTCCGGTGTCACTGCCACCACCTGACCCCAAACCCGAGACCTCAGGCCACCTGCCCCAGCCCCAAACTCACGTTCAGGCAGGCGCTTAGGGAGGATGAGGGTGCCTTGGGGCTGCTCCTGCTCACACTCACACACAAACAGCTCCACCAGCGAGTCACCCCCTCCACACCCCACACAGGCCAGGGGTTGACCGTGGGCTCCCTTGCAGGCTCCTCGGGGCACAGCTTCCACCTCACCCCCGTACACTCCCATGGGAAGGACGGCAGCGGGACCCCCGTGCTGCCTGACATTGCCTGCAGATGTGCAGGGGACAAGCATCACCACCCCACGGGGACCCATGTCCCCCCTTGCAGTGGCCCACCAAAGCATCACTTCTGCACGCACACCCCAAGCGGGGCAGCCTCCCCGTGATGCCGGCTCCGCTCGGGGACCCCAGCAGCCCCTCGGCCTCCCCAGCGCCCGGTGGGAGCGCCGGCCGGCGGCGCTTACCCTGGCGGCACGGGAGGAGTAAGGGTCCTCGAAGAGCGCCCAGACACGGGGCTGCAGCCGCCGCCAGCGCCCGCCCTTGCCCTCGGTGGCCGCCCCCACGTCCTCGATGCCCAGTCTCTTGGCGGCCAAGTCGTCGTCGTCGCCGTCGAGGGGCGGCTCGCCCGTCAGCAGGTCAGGTGCTTCGAAGATGTCGAGGGCCTCCTCGGCGTCGCGGTGCTGCCGGTAATTCATCCAGCAGCAGGCCTCCACGTCCGTCTCGTCGATGCCCCAGAAGGCGAGCTCCTCCTCGAAGAGCGGCCCGCAGACGTCGGCGGGGCAGTGCAGCTTGCCGGTGCGGTAGTAGTTGAGCACATAGGCGAAGACCCCCGGGTGCCGGTCGAAGAAAAACTCGCTGGCGCCGCCGCTACCCCGGGGGCTGCAGCCGCTGCCGGGTTCCGGGCAGCCGCCCGCCGGAGGCGGCGGCGGGTTGGGGGGCGGCGGCGGCTCCTCGCCGCCCGGGGACTCGCTCTGGGACTCGCAGGCGAGCAGAGCCAGGCGGGTCCCCGGCAGGGTCTTCAGGGTGCTGCGGTAGGTCTCGTGCCTCGTGCCCCCCACGTTGAGGATCACCCTCTCGTTGTCCTCGAGCTTCCCCATCGCTCCGAGTGGGACATGACTGGGGAGAGCGCGGGAGGCGGCGGCGGGGATTGGGAGGGGGGCGCGCCGGTCGCTGGGCGGGGGGCAGCCGGTCGCCGGCAGGTCCGTGGGGAACGAGCCTCTGCCTTAAACGCAAACAGAAGAAATCGAGGAGAAGCCCCACAAGCACCACCGTAGGAGGACCGTTCCCCGCGCTCACAGCCTGTCCCAGACACCTCCCACGGACCCGCACTCCGGGAGAGCCCTCCCGGCCCGGCTAGCCCCGCCACCCACCGCCGGCCAGCTCCGCACGCTCCTCCGCGAAGGGCTGTGCCGCCTGCTCGCTCCGGGCACAGCTCCGGGCTGCCTCCCGCTTCCCCTGGAAGCAGGCTACCGAAATGGCACTGCTACTGCTTCGACCGCGTATGGATCCGCCACCGTCCCCACCCCCTTCTCCCTCGCGGGGCTGTGCGAACCGAGCTGATGGAACAGAAAGTGTACGCTTAATTATTTAATGGGCATCTATCTTTTATTGTCCTAACAGCTAAACGAAGGGGAAAAAAGAAGGCTTAGATATTTTTCTCTTCCTCCCCACCCCCACTGTGGGAGGGAGGAAAAGGTTGCTTTTTGGGAAGAAATACAGAGCACCCCATCAGCGCAGGCAGCAGGCATACTCTAGGAAAAGCTGTGTGGAGCTCGGCTCTCTACTTTCTCCGACAAATCACGAAGGCGAGCGCGCATCTCGGGGAAGGGCAGGTGGGATCAGCGCCGCCGCGGTGCCTCCCGCTCCCCGCCAGCCCCGCGCTCCCTCCAGCCGCCCCGCCACTACCTTTGCCGGAGGAGCGACAGCGGCTTCTGTTCCCGGGCAGGCTCCGGCCCCAGCCGCTCTCCGTGCCGCCCTGCCAGGCGAGACTACTTGTTGTCGGTTCGGGTGTTTCTCCGGTTCAGGTGGCTGTTTCACTTCCCTCCATGCTCAACTCCGACAGGCGTAACAGCGGCTCCCACCGCCCGCGCGGAGATCCCGCTCCCCTCATTTTACAGGGGGGACGCGGCCGTTCCACGTCGGGGCTGGGAGCGGGGACCACCGGCGGAGCGCAGAGCCATGAGCGAGGACCGGACGGCCGTAATTCCAGCGGCGCTCCAGGAAGACGAGCCCAAAGGTGAAATCGTACCTCATTTGGGGCCGCAGCTCCGCCCCGGGGCGGGAGCAGGGGCAGCCGAGCCGGCCCTCCGCACCCCTCCGGTCCCGCGCTACCAGCCTGGGGGGCGCAGGGCGGCGACAGCGAAAACAAACGCTGCATCTTTCCGAAAAAGACGCCACCCCCGCTCCTGATACATGGACATTTCGTTCACTTAAGTAAAACGCGAGGGAAAGGAGTGGGGCTGAGTATAGCTCTTTTTCGGAGAAATGCGGAAAAATCAGCGGTAGCTACAGGTGGCTGCGGAGAGGAGCTGCTTGGCCCCCAGGAGAGGGTCACAGAGCGCCCGCGGCAGAGAATGCGCGGGGTGCCCGGGGACCGCGGCGGGGAGGGCCCCGATTCGGGGGAGCCCCAGAGCCAGCTCTTGTGCCGGCTGGCAGCGGGGTTTGGGGATCCGGCTTAAAGAGAGGGCGTCCAGTCTCCATGTCGGCTAAGAAAAATAAAGAGCAGTGGGTGCACTTCAGATTTCGTGCGCTGCATAGGTGTGAGGTTGGGCGTGGCAGAGGGGATGGAACTTGAGAGTCCCCAATAATATATGAGGGTAACCAATGCCTGTGCGCTATAATACATGAGAGAGTCCCATATCTCTGCCTCCAAGCCAGCTGAGTTATTTACTACAGCCTACACTGCTGCCTGGTTTCAGCTGGGTTGGTCAAAGGGAAGGAAGCTTGCAGTCCCAAAGAGAAGAAATACATCACGAGAGGCGATCCCTCTTGCCGCTTCCTCAACAGAATAAAAAAGTCTTCCTCCACACAAAGGGTTCCCTGGCCTGAAGGAGGGCAATGAGTGGAATAATGGTAACTGAAACGTCCTCTTTCTGCATCAGAGCCTTCAGCTGGGCACTTGCTGGTGTCTGGAGGGCAAGGCTCTGCTGGAAGCAATGCTCTGAGGACACTCTGCTTAGACCAGATTGCTTTAACCCAGATCTGTCTATATGTGGCATCCATGATGTAAACACCGGTTCCCAAAGCAGCAGTAACTTTAAGAAATGGGTTTTGGAAGCTTTCTCCAGATGTACATTTTGAAGTTCCTAAAAAAAAAAGAGTAAAATCTATCCTGCCAAAGCAGATATAATCAGTTAGTGAAAACCCTTGGAACCAAAATTAATATTCAATTACATAGTTGTAAATGCAGTGGAAAAGGTTCTACCATCCTAATGCCACCTATGGCCTCTTATGCCATACTTGATTTTCTTTGCAGATGGGATTTTTCTGAAAAGGGGACACAGAGAAGGAGTAAGGCAGAAGGAATATTTGTTGTCTTCTCTCTGACTTATGAGAGGTTTCTGGAGAAATGCAACACATTAAAGCACTGCAACATTCATCCATTATGGAAAACCATAGGGTGGCAGTAGCTGCCAAAACACTACACAAACTGTATCATCACAGAGTACCAGGACTTCCTTCTGAACTGTCATCATCTGCTCAATTCACACATCCATGCCCAAGTTTAGAAGCTGACCCCTTCAGAAAAAAACCATACAAAACAAAAACAAAACAAAAGCCCCAACAACACCAAAATCAACAACCCCCCCAACCCCAGCCCCACTAACCATCCCCCCAAAAACCCCTCACAACCCACCCAAAATCCTAAGAAACCTGAGACTAACAAGGATGGCATCTCATAAACAAAATCTTTAGTGTCATACCTGTAATGCCATTGCCATGAAAAAGGCATTTATTATGAGCAACTGGTTGACACTTCCAACTTATGAAGCATGCAGGGGCTTTTATTGCATGGTAGGAATAAGCAACAGAAGTAATTTTTCTAGTTGGTAAAAAAAGGAGTGGTCTCTTTCAGAATATAATAGTCCTTCAGTCATATAAAAAATTTCACATTCTATAACTTGTCTGCTACTAAATATAATGCTGTTAATTTCTCTGTCATTCTTCCTTGTAGTTTCATCATGTGGCAGACTTCTCAATAAAGGATGAAATTATGTTAAATGTTGACTTTCCAGAGCTGAAATTTTTTTGAATCACAATATTCTACATAGACATAGTGACATTTATGAATTAATTTCCTCCTTACAAAAGTTGGACCTGAATTTTTGCACTCCTCAGTGCGTCCAGTAAGAGTGAAAGCATGAGACATATGTAAGAGAGAGAAATGTGTCTGTGGAGTGAGCCTTACCATGAAATATGTCTGCAAAGGGGCAAAAAAACCCCAAAAAACCCAAAAACTATTTACACACATGCTCAAACATTCATTTAAAAGATAAGTGGAAACATTTCTGTAGCTCAGAATTTGGGGCTTTATTCGAGGAACTGAGTGATACTGAGCAATGCACAACTGATTTTTCTTGCTGGCTGATAACTCATTTACAAAGGGAAAGGTCCTATGTTATGGTTTTCACCAGCAAAGATATAAAATTAGATGTAATGATCACTGTGAGAAAACCAGGGCAAATGAGCATTTTATTTACTAGGAGCAATCAGTCTTTGTGCAAGCTTGAGTACTATAATGCAAATTCATTGGGTTACCAGCTGTCTAATAACAAGAGTAAAAGAAGGTAGGGATTTGCACAAAAGAAAAGCAAATTTGAGGACAAACACAGTTTACCTCAGCTAAAGTCATGCTCTGAATCACCTTCTGGAGGAGATCTGTCCATGTTAGCTAGTGGGTCCCTGGGAAGGATAACCTGGCCAGATAACATCTGCCATCCTGAGGAGGACACGAGGGGTTTAAGCTACCAAGTTTTTCTAGTGCAGATCACTATTTCATAATTTTGGTATGATGTTGAATTGGGAAACAGATCAATTTTATAATCAAAAATTTTAACTGAAGACAGTGCAAAGATAAAATATCTATTTATATGAATCATTGAGTAATTTAATTAAGTATCCACTGTCATTAACATTTTATTAAGCCTCTATTTGTTTCTTTCATGTATTTTGTTATTTTCCCTTATTACTTGTAATAATCTCTACTATTTACAATTAAATGTACTAATTCATTACACATCTTGCAGAACATGACAGCCACTGAAGTACACTGATGATCAGTCAGAATCTTACTCTGAAAGTTCAAAAACCCCTGAATTAATTGATTAAGCAAGCATCTCTGAAATAGAACTGTAAGGAGCCATGGTGTAGTTAAATTGGATGAAGCTCAAAACAAAGCTAGCAGAAATATTTCATTATTTTTAAATTCCAGTGCAGGATTGCATTTTTAGGGCAGTTGAGATATAAGCTTTGTTTGATAAATAACACAAAATTATTGAAAAACATCTTATTGTAGAGAAATATGAATAAAAGTAAGGTTGGACAAGACAGGCATACAAAATGTGAAAGCTGTGATGAAGTCAGCCTACTCTCAGTCCCACACTAGCACACAGGAGTTCTCCATATGAGAGGCTTTATACAGACAGGTGTGCTTCAAATGCTTTCTCCTACATTTCAGCTCCCTGTGAAATTCTGGGGAATGTGGTATCTCTCATTAAAAAATGAAAACCTGGAAAAAGTTCTTATATATTACACTTATCAAGGAAATTAAAAAGAGTCAACGCAGGATTGGGGTCTCCTGAGAAGAGATGACACAGTAGAAAAAAGTACAGGTGAGCACTAATTGCATTGCCTAATTAGGAATCCCCAGTATGACCCAGGATATATGGTTAAATCTTTGCCTTCCCTAGTGGTGGGGTTGGAATTCTAAAGTACATTAAAACTGGCTTTGGGTTTCTCTCTTCAAAAGAAAGGGAGAGGTTGGTGTGTTCAAGGCTGAAAATCCCCCACCTCAGGATTGTTTTGCCTGGGATGCTACAAGAGCACACATAGGCAATAGATCACCTCCTCCAGGCTCATAAACATTCAGATGCAAGGTACCTGTTCTCAGAGGTACCTGCTCTCACCTGGTGAAACCTTCCCTTAGAAACTGTCAGCATTTGACTGTTCCTTTAGATCAGGGGTAAATAGCACATGGCCTTTGCCCAATGTCAACTTCACCAGAATCTTCAAGTCACTGCCTTTTTCCTTCAGGAAAGGACACCCTGGGGTGTCCTTCCCCCCCCAGTATTACTGGCAGAGGTATTAGCAATGCAAGATGGTGGAAGGCAAGATTACTCACCTCTTTCTGCTGTGATTCAAGTGTGTTCGTCAGTGCTGATTCATGATTGTGGGATGCAGATTTTCTCAAGAGCTTTAGGATATTACATTCTTCTTATAAAAGGAGATATTGCCTCAGGCTCTGTCCACACTTACATTTTTTAGTGTCCAGGGCTAAAATAGTTGAAATGAATTTTTTATCTATCCTGAAAATTTCCTTCGATTTCAAGGAAAGGTCAGTGATGTGTTTTTCTCATTTTTAACTAGCCAGCACATGAAGCCACTTCCAAGGGTCTGGCACCTTTTAAGAAGACTGTCTTTTTAAAGATCATTAGGCAGTGAGAGCAGTACTGAGCTCCATTTACTCCTGCCATTTACTCCTTAGTTCAAGTGTAAATACATGGACTGAGCTTCTTCCAGGTGCTTTTACTACTTAAGGAGACTGAAGGAAACAGGTCTTGGAATGTCCTGTCAAGCATACAGAGACCCAAGAGACAGGAAAATGAATGCAGTCCCTCCAAACAGCTCTCATGTACAAGGTTTCCTCATTCAAAAGGAATAAACCTTTCAGTTTCTATTGAGAAAGTGCAGAAAAATGGAAAATGGGAAATGCCAAAGCCTTACAGCATCTTGTCTTACAGCATGGCCAGCAGACAAGTTAGCCTCCACCAATTTGGAGGAGTTTCTGTTTCCTGGCAGTGTAAGGAAATTTTTGGGCAATTTACTTCTAAAATTTCTGTGATTTTCTATTTTTTATCCCTCTCATTAATTTTAACTGAAGTTTTCGGGCAACACATAAATAATAAAGCTTCGTGTCATTATAATGAGGGCCTCATCTGGTTGCAAGTCTTAAGCATTCATATAATAAATAAACAATCACCTAGATTGCAGGACAATTAGGTGTCTTCAGCTACAGAAGAGCGTGCTCTGAAAGCACTAAACTTGTCTAAACAAAAGTGTCTTAATATCTAATTTTAGAAGTCTCTTCAGAACAGAGACCAAAACTCCCAAACCAACCACAACCACCCTAAACAAAACAAAAACATCTGTAACACACCTTGCACTGAAACATCTGTCAGTTTCATCTCATTGGCAAAGACTGTGTTAAGAAACAGCCAGTTTATAAAGAACTGTATATGTACCACTAAACAACCTTGCAGAGAAATTTAAAATGATATTTAGTTTCTAAGTCTTTGAAGTGATCAAACTGACTTGGACATATTTTGACTTGTAGGGAAAAAAAAAATGGAAAAGAGACCTTTACCTTTTTATTTTGGTAAATTCTCTCATCCAGCATACACTCTACCTACTACCTAATTGATATTCAAACAGTTATTGACCAGCTAGTCTGTGTTTTTAAAAGATTAGGTCCATTCAATAAAATGTTCTGGAAGGAGTCTTATGTTTCAGTTAATGCTAACTTTTACTAATCTTCTAAAATCATTTCAAATCTGAGACAATCTACATATGATAGTGATTTATTTGAGGAAGTCAGCACACCCTCCCTCACAAGCTACCAAAAGCAATAGAAACACACTATAAGGACCACAGAGGTTTCCAGGTGACTGGCATTGTTACACCTAGCTTCTGTTTTTCACCAAAGTTCAGCTGGAAACCTCATCTATCATCTTCCTCCTTCCCATGACTAGCAATCCCCATTCTTTTCATTAATTTTTAGGAAGAGACCATAATACAAATGCCTCAAGAATGCAGGCAGATGCTTTAATAGATCATCTTCTGAAGATGTTTGATCATTGAGGCAACCCTGGAGCAGCAGCGATTTAATTGATTTTCAGTGTCTAGAAGATACTTTGTAATTATAATTTTCTACTCTTGATTCAAAATTTAATTAATAATTTTGTTTTGCTTTTGTCTGCCCACTGTGAATAGCTATAGTTTACCTGTTAGAAAGGCAACTCCAAGAGTTCAAGGCACAGAAGTCTCCCACAGAGCATCACTGACTGAGGCAGGCAGATTTGAAATCAGATGCCTGAGCAATGTGGGAAGCAAAGAGGTTTCTTCTTAGTTTCTGCAGTCTCAGATGGCAGACCCACTCTCAGTGCATGCAAGCTTGATTAATTTTGACTGCCTCCATTCAGCTGCAGTCAAGTTTTTCCTCTCCTAATTTTTTTTGTGCTACTTTGCAGACAAGATTGCCCAAATCTGGACTGAGCTGTCTACTGCCATGGAAACAGAACAGCATTCTCAAGAGATAAACACTGCATCTCCTCTGCCTGTGCTTAGGTCTTGCTTGCCAAAGTTAGAGGTACTGCTACAGATTTCTGCTATGACCCATAAACTGGAACCATTTCCCTACCAGGCATGGGAGAGCCAGATAGGAATCACCAGATCCACTGTAGGTAGCATCATTAGCATTTCCTTCTCAGAGACAAGGTACCAGTGAGCCTTAACAGTGCAAGGTCATGCTGAAGTGAGAAGTCTTCCCAGAAGCAGCCTAACTAACTGTGACTTAGTAGCCCTTCTTAGTATTAGGAAAATAATACAACATTGAAAAAATGCAGGTTTCTCTATGTCTTTGAACAAGTCAGGTTATAAACTGAGTCACAGAGTCAAACCATGTTGGTCACATTGACTGTTCCACTTAGCTGTCAGAGGACATGCCATGTCTGTGCTGATCCTGCAAACATTTCAGCAACATTCGATACCCTTGAGGTCTTTTCCCAATTTGTTTGGAACTGCTATTCTCTAGAAGAAGTATGCTTTCTTTAAAACAAAAAAAAAATGAGCTAGTTTGGACAAGGTGGGTAGGTGCAGGCTGAGGGGCTCCTGTTGCAGCAAATTCTATTAAGTATACCACCTGGGTCAGGGGCAGGAGGTACAACAAAACCAAGAAACACCAGCCACAGCCACCTACCTGTCCTGTGCCCATGGGTGTAAGTGGAGATGTGGAGAAATGTGCCTGGACTGAAGGAATGGGGCCATCAGGGCACAAGCAGTCTTATCTGAGACACTGCACACCTCCTGCAGTAGGAACCCAGAACAGAGGCAGGTGTTAAGTCCTGGACTGATCTGATCTGTCCAATCACAGAAATGGGGAAATGGGGATCAACCTCTAACATCTGTGTCCAGGGAGAGTGAATACCCACATCACTTTCGCTGGTCACCATAGCTGTGGTGATTTCCATAAACTTTTACATATTCAGAAAGAGAATTAAATGTGCCATAAAGTTCTGGAAGGCTCTGCTTTTTCTTTGGAATAAGCAGGCAGCCTAAAGAATGTGACAAGAGAGGTACCCTAAAGCAGCTGCCTAAAGCAGCACACACCTGCCAGGGACTAACTGAGACTTTGTCACAACTCCCATGACACCTTTTATTAAGAGTGGGTTGCTGTAAAACCTCCATTTCCCTCCAACTTGAAAGCACACAGGCTAAAATGTCCTGGAAGTTTATAACTCCCATTTAAGAAAACATTTTCACTTCAAGATCCCAGGTCATATGCAGCAGCATGGGTACAAACTTCCTACCGGCTTCTGGGGGGAATTCAAGGTGCCAGTTTTGTAACTTTCACCCTTCTACTTAGCTTGCAATTCGGCCTTTAAGAGGACTGGCAGAGAGACAGAAGTCAACCAGCTGTAGTTGGGAACACCATTTGAATATGCAAGACAGCTGCTTACAAGGTGTGCACTGGGAAGCCCCTTGCTGTCTTTGTGTTCCACTCAGGTCCTCATCTGCTTTTTCTCCAGAACAAGGTTCACAAGAGCACACCCACAAAGCCAGCAAAATCCTCTCTATTAGATTTTTTTTGCAAATGTTAACAGTCAAAATAGAAGAAGTATCCTCATATCATGTAACAATTTTTTTTTTTTTAAACTTTATTCAGCCAGGAAATATCACTTGGAAGATTCAAAGTGCCCTCTCTAAAAAATAATGGCTTCTAAAGATCTGCTTACAAATCCCCTAAACAAAGAAAATCCTTGTAATATTTTTAACCCCTACCTATCTAGGGACCTACCTTAGTGTTCCTGCTAGACTATGCAGAGTTGAAGTTTTGCTCTGACTCTTCAATAATCTTTTCATACTAACAATTGCTGCCATAGGTACTTGTTAAGGAAGATGCAATTTGAGATGCTTGCTATTACATTAGAAGTGAGCTGTTTGTATCATTCACACAGTATTCCCTGTCTCCCATCCTCATGTATTCCCCGTCTCATATTTCTTTTCCAATATTTTTCATTTTCTGAGGCAAGGATTATATCCCAATGTAGTAGTGTGTGTTGTGTCTTGCTCTGGCCATGACACTTCTTTTAGGCTCTTCAAAGCTAGAAAGCACATTAATGAAACAGCCACAGACATGTCCCAGCTCAGAGAGATTCAGCAGCAAAAGGGGAGGCAGACTAGAAGAAAAAATGCAAAAAGAGGTGCTCTGACAGCAGAGCTGCCAACTTAAATATACCTTTAAATTTCTCCCACTGCTGTGACTAAAAGATTGTTACTCCTCCTCCATAAAAGGAAGCTCTAATTTAAAATCTAGCAGTATCATAATTAATGTGAATATTATGCTAATCCTGGGGGGAAAAAAAAGGGCCACTGCTTATCAGGTTCATTTACATGTTTTAATAACTCCTTGGCTTAGGCTTTTAATACTGATTTTGAAAATTTCTTAGGAGGTTCCATGTGCCAGCTCCCACCTTACAGCCACCCAGCCCTTCCCTTAGGCAAGATACATTCAAGATGGGCAAGAAGTCCTATGATTCATCATCTCTCCTAAAGGGAAAAGCATCTCCACATTCTGTTTTGGTGACAGGAAAAATCAGCTTCCTGCTCTAGAGTGGACATAGGGCATTTCCAGAAGCACAGCTATGACACCAGCCTCCATTTACATTTTATTAGATCACTAAACTGGCACCTACCATGCCAATTCTTGTCTGAGGCTTCTGAACACTTTTTATCAGGACAGATATTAGAAACCAGCAATTAGAACTCAGTCTAAACTCGTGTTGTCCTCATTCTGGGTTGATTTAAAAAAAAAATCTTTTCCCTCCTTATAATTGCTCATAGATATTTAACAATTCACAGCCTACATTCATGCTGCTGTCAAATAGTCTCTGCAACCCAAGAGCACAATTCAATCTAACAAAATATCCAAAACACTGTCTTTGAAGTTGCAATCAGAAGGAAGAGTTTGTAGTCCATGTTTATTTGGAACTAATACAGCTGCACTTTTTAGCACTCATTTTAGTGAAATAAAAATGCAATTAAGCCAAAAAGAATACTGAAAAGTCAGTAATCTTGACATAATCCTGACTAGTGTCTAAAGCAACCTTGTGGAGTGCTCCTTCAGGGTGAAAGGCAGTTCACAGTTTTATGTATTATTTATGGTAGTAACTTCACAGGGGAGGAGGAGGAAGGTACTGCAGACATTGATACAGTAGCAAGTTAACAAGGGGGCTGGAGAAAAATCTCACCTGGAAACAGCAGTCCTCCACTATGTTTACTGAATAAAACCTTTCACTTCAGCAGGTTAGAGGCAGCCTAACTTAAGTAAAAGAAGAACAGAGAGGAACAGGAAATATTGGACATCCTACATCTTGAACACTGCTCTAGAGAAGCAACCTTTGGCTTGTCTTACCTGCATTTCTATACATCAGACTGCAGCAAGGATTACTACACATCTCAAAGTCTAATAAAGATATTTTCAGCTGACATAAAGTATTTTCCATAGATTCCCTTTTCATATGGTATCAAAAATAAGCAATGGTAAAACCTATTCTAATAAATACCTGCATACATAATCATATCACATTTATTCAATGTGTAAGAGACTATTTACACACAACACCTGCCAAAAGCTGCTGTTAAACACCTTACATTTTGGGTTGGCTTCCCCTTACCCTTCCCCCTGCTCTTAAAAAAATAAGAATTAAAAAAAATAAATCTTTCAGTTCTTCTTAATTTTCCATTTAAAAAATCCATATTTATGCTGTGGATTTCACTAACAGGTATCCTATGAAGCTAAGTTGGGAAGGAGAAATAATACTTCTAGTCAGGTGAAGGTGATGCAAACCTGTTAGAAGCCTGAAAAGAAGCATAAGCACAAAGCTACCACAAAACTGAGACACTCACACCAGATTTTCCAGCAAGATCTCCCCATATCTCAAAGCATGGTAGCACTCACCATTTCACCTTAACTGAAATGATGCAAGAAAAATCAGTTCTTGAGAAGAAAATTTGTGAGTTAAAATCACAATGTAGGCAAGACTTATTGAAATCAGGTTGTGAAAGGAAAGAGAGCAGGAGGAAAGACATAAGATATGAAAGTAAGCTCTATAATGCAAGTACCTCACTGGTAAGACCTTAACCAGAGCATTGCACTTCATGGAGAACATTGAATTCAACACAAGCAAAGTACCCACTGGCACTTATGGGAGAAAAATGAGAATGGTCTTCAATCTGTCCTGTTAATGCAATTTTCCTAAACAGCCATATTTAGCAGACTTCAGATCAAAGGGGATGTAATAATAGTTGTCAAAGCTATTACATAAGGGAAGGATGGGATAGTGGAAACTGTAATCAGCTTAAACCATAGCAAGAAATATTCAGGTCAATCAGCAGGCAACTTGTACCAGCAATAGAACAGATTACCTGGGAATGTGGTGGAGTCTCCATCACAAGTGAGAAAGCAGAACAAGTGGGGGTTTTTTTCAGATAATACAGAATAATAGAGTAGACAACTGTTGTCTTAGATAACACAAGTTCTAGCATCATCACAGCACAAGGATTTCATATTGTCAGAGCTTCCTACCTTCTTGATGTTCCTCACAGGCAGCTCCTCCACACACTGACTGGTCCTGGTCCTGGCAGTAGTAATCTGACTCCTCCCACTCCTCTTTCCTTACTCTTATATATCACTAGTTCTAATTGATTACAGGTGTGGCCTATCAAGATCAGGCCCCGCCTCCAATCTTCAGCAACTGGTCCAGCTGCAACTCATTGGGGGACAAGATCACCCTCTACAATCACCCTCTGCAGACAACCTTGTAAAATCTCTTGCAGACAGATCTCTTCTGACTTTATGGGAAGGAAGAGTATTTACATGGACCAATACTACAGGGTAGGTTTTGCTTTATGACTGCTGTTCCAGAAGGAAGAGAGAAGTCAAAAGATATGAATGAACAAAAATATTAAAGACTAGCAATGCCATTGCAGCTACTATTTGCTTTTATGTGCCCTGTCTCCTCTCTTTTTTCCCAAGAGACTTTTCTTGCTGAATGTTAGTTCATATTTTGATTTATTTCTGAACATATTTTAGCATTATGGGTGTTACTGAAGAAGCTCATTTCCAAGAATGGCATTCCCAAAAGAAAAGTTTGGAGGCATACCAAGATAAAACTGGAAAGAGAACTTAGAAATCACATAGTCTCAAACAAGGGGAAAAGCATCAAAAAATAAACACAAAGAATATGGAAAGTTAATTAACTGGCACTGACTGATTCCCTTCTAACTGCACTGGTTTTAATAAATAAATAACTGAATTTTTTGGAGTGCCTGTTTCCTGTGGTTACTTGGATCTATGCAACAATAATATCTAGAACAGATACCTCTCAAAAGCACATTAAACTCGTAAAAGTGGAATATCTTGGTTTAAACTCAGGTGCTACATCAGGCACTTTCAAAATGATTGTTCTAAGGGAAAAATAAAAGCACTGGTTTAACTTCTGTGGCTGTTTCCTTTGGTCATGAAACACTGAGAATGGAGAAGAATTCAAGAATGTCTAGAGGATGAAAACAACTGCAGTATTCACAACTGAAGCCTGCAGTTAATCACTGCATCTGCAAGGCAAATGCTATTGTCAAAAGAAATTATTTCAGGGGAATAATTTTACCACTGTGAGTGCAGGATTTAATTCATGCCAAGACAAATCATAGGATCCCAGAATTAGACACAGGAGTGATTAAGTGTTCACTTACTCAACACAAGTTGTAAGAAAAAAAGGAGTATTGCTTTAAGATACATCTCCGAAGCTGTTATTTTAGCTTTTTCCACTGATATTAACCTCTGCTTTACTACAGCAGAATGGGGTTTCCCCATGTGAAGTATACAGCAGTGTAAAGCAGTTACCATTCAAGGCATGCTCATCCCAAAGCAAGTTTTGTGACCCCTCCTCTGGGCCACCCAGGCTGCTGAGGATCTCACCCTCAGCCCCCAGCCACCATTAGGGTTAGTGCTAGGCTTTAGAGAGTTACAAAGCCTACAGCTTCAGGGATGCCCTGGCTGGGAAAGGCATGCCAAAGGGAGCACGGCTTAGCATGAGCATTGCTCCTTTCACACCTTTCTAATTTGGGCCCCCTGCTTTCCTGGGGTCCTCAGGGTCAACCCCAAGCTGCCACTGTGATTAGGGTTGGCTATGGCTGACTGCACTGGAACTGACTGCTAGAAAGGCTATGGACTCTTCCTCAGGGGAGATATTCATGTTAGACGTGGCACAAAACAGAAATATGTGGGATAGCAGAGGCTAAAGTGTTCAAGGGCAGGCTGGATCAGGCTTTGAGCAACCTGGTCTGGTAGAAAGTATCCCTGCCCAAGGCAGAGTGTGTGAGAGACTGACTATTATAGCTGAAGTGTGATGTGATGGCTTCAACATGGTCATGAAGGACTTTTTGCCCATTCTGGCAAAACTGTATAAAGAAGCCCTGACCACTGAAGCCCACCCCTCCCCAAATATGCCCCCTGACAGGAACTTTGGAGTGTGAGTTAAGCAGCCTTAGGGAAATTGAGATAAGATAAAGGTGGCACTACTGTCCAATTATCTCAGGTCTAGGCAGAAGGAAACAAGGCTGAGGGAGAAGAACGAGAGGCAGGCAGCTTTGCCTCTGCCCCCACCAGTGTTTGTGCCTGCTGACCTCACCTGTCCCAGAGGAGAACCTCTCAGGTCTTTGTCCACTGGGAAGGAGTCCACCAAACAGATTCTTTGAGATGACTCAAAAGGGCAGTTTGAAAGCTGTGTTGAGTGTCTAGAGGGAGAATTCTCATTAGTCAGATAGCACACCTTCTTAAAAACCATTTTTTCTTCTTTTTTCAGAATTTCTCAGCTTCCTTTTTTCTCCTAAAACTGGGAGCGGAAATTGCAGAAAAAGGTCAGAAAAAAGGAGTTTAAAAAGCATACACAAGCCAGCAAAATCTGTTAAAATATTCAACATCTTTCATGAAAATGGAGCAAAAAAAATCAAACCACAAAGAAATTGCTATTACTTTTCTTATGTCAGAGCTGCTTCTCTGGGGAGATTGGACACACTAAGTTCTGACATTGGCAGCAAATGCTGATCCTGAAGCTTCTGTGCACATATCCAGTTAATTCCACCCAATATGGAACACATGAGAGAGGAGGAAAAAAGTATCCAGAAAAGAGGTAGTCAGATACTACAAATTCTGGGTAAACACAACAGATGCCCTAAAAACATTAAGTGACCTGTGATAAGCATCTTTTTTTTTTCTCAAAGTAGCTTTTTTGTCAACTTTAGGCCTCAAGTTCTTCACAGTCAAAAATGGATACCACAAAAGTAGAGGAGTCACAAAATAAAAATATTTTATAAGGTCATCAGGCAAGTAATGTCTTACCACATTTCTTTCCTAAGTACCTTGGTTAATATTTTGAAATGTCCCCTGTGAAACAAAGAGGCCAATAGAACTCTTGTATCACTGGAAATGTCTGATGGTTAAAACAGAGCAGTTCTGACTCAGCTTTTCAAAGACAAGATGGTTAACATGAAAAGCAAGTACTGAACTATCTCAGTCTCTGAAATGCTAAGTATGAAGAAAAAGGATAAACTATTAGAGTAACAGCAAGGAGAAAAAATAATGTTTCTACCTTCCTTTTTTCTGCCATAGAAACTTACCTGTTTTCTTCAACACATCAGGAATCAGTTCTAGGCTTTTTTATTATGTAGAGATAATGTGCTCAAAACCAAACCAAACCAAAAATAAAGCTGCAAAAAGAAAAATAACCAAACAAATTTAAAAAAAAAACACAAAAAACCCTTCACACAATAAAAAAATGCACAAACAAAAACCAGAATAACCAATAATCAAAAACCAAATAACCAAAGCCCATAAAAACAAAAACCCAAACTCCAAAAGTAAACAGCACGTCCCTACAAACACGCAGTGGCAGATACATTTTTAATCTTTTTGTTGTTCTGGTCACAAAGATGCACACAATTTGATCACCTGGCAGTAACCTATGGAAGATAAGTGAATTTTTGAGTGTGAATCAGTAAAAATGCCTCCTCTCAGCAGCAAAGCCAAGCCTGGTGAGGATTCTGTATTTCCATTAGCAGACAAAGTGAAGCTGCTGCAGCTTTGCTCTTTGTTTGCCTGTGCTTCAATTTCTGAAAGTGCTCTTAAACATTCCAGCTTACAGTGCCAGTGCACATTCACTTAATGAAGCAGTAACAGACTTAAGAATAAGGAGCTAAATCACTTAACTAATTTCTGCTTGTCTTCTGGGAGCCTGCACATCTAATAGGACAAAATACATTCACACCATAATGCACTTCTGATGTTCTCAAGTACAGCAAATTGCTATAACTTTTTATAAGAACTGTAAATCATGGTGGCATGAAGACAACTAGTTTATTAAACAGTGAATTTCAGTGAAGAATCTTCTTTGAGAACCCCACTTTGACTAAGAACACACTCTAATTTGGAAAACATGGGCAATTCTTAAAAAGATAGCAAATGTAGGAAGTTTTATTTGAAATGCATTTAAAGGCAGTAAACCCAGTAAACATTTCCAGATGGTTTTAAAGCTACAAAGCATTGATTAAAGGAAAGGATTCAGGTTAATGAAATGTTCACAAGTACATAAGAGCAAGTAAGAACACAATTATTCAGGCCATGGAGACAACTCTTAATGAAAAATCAGATACCACAGACCTTGGTTTGAATAGTTACTGTGTTTTTCTACTCAGGGTAAGCATGGTGGGCAAAACTTTGGAAGAATTTGGTTTGAATTCTTTGCCACCATCTGAAGTTTAGACAATGAGACACTGTGGGCAGATAAGACTGACTTTTGTGAATGCCATTAAAAATTCATCATTGACATCACATCTGATGAGGCATCAACTGATCACAGAATCAGTAAGGGTGGAGAAGACAGTAAAAGATCTCAGAGACCATGTGATAAGTCATGTCTTGAACACTTACAGGGATGGTTACTCCACCATCCATGGTGGAGTAGCCTGTTCCAATGCTTGATCACCCTTTCAGTGAAAATTTTTCCTGATGTGTAATCTAAACCTCCTCTCATTGCAGCTTGAGGCAGTTTCTTCTTGTCCTGTTGCTGGTTACCTGGGAAAAGAGGCCAACCCTCACCTGGCTACAGCCTCCTTTCAGGTGGGTGTAGAGAGCAATAAGGTCTCTTCTGAGCCTCCTTTTCTCCAGGCTAAACAACCCCAGCTCCCTCAGCTGCCCCTCATGTGACTTATTCTTTAGACCCTTCCCCAGCACTGTTGCCCATCTCTGGACATGCTCCAGCACCTTAATGTCCTTCTTGTGTGAGGGGCCCAGAATTGGTGAGGTGTGGCCTCACAGTGCCCAGTGCAGGAGAACAGTCACTGCTCTGGTCCTGCTGGCCACACTGTTGTTGATAGAGGCCAGGATGCCACTGACCTTCTTTGCCACCTGGGCACACGCTGGTTCATGTTTGGTTGCTGCCAACCAGCACCCCAGGCCCTTTTCCAGCAGGTCGCTTTCCACCCACTCTGTTCCCAGCCTGTAGTGGGGCATGGAGTTGTTGTGACCCAAATGTAGGACCTGGCATTCGGCCTTGTTGCCCAACTGTAGGACCCCACACAATTGGCCTCAGCCCATTGATCCAGCCCAGATCCTTCTGCAGAGCTTTCCTACCCTCCAGCAGATCAATACTCCCACACAGTCTGCAAACTTACTAAGGAGGCACTTGATTCTCTCATAGAGATCATCAATAAAGGCATTAAAGAGGACTGTCCCCACTAGTGAGCCCTGGGGAAAGCCACGAGTGGCTGTTCACCAGCTGCATGTAGCTCCATTCACCACCACTCTCTTGCACCCAGCCATCCAGCCAGTTTTTGACCCAGCAAACAGTGCAGCTGTCCAAACCATGACCAGCCAGCCTCTCCAGGAGAATGCTGTGGGAAATGGCACCAAAGACTTTGCTGAAGTCCAGGTAGACAACTCCCAAAACCTTTCCCTCATCTACTAGGCACGTCACTTGATCGTAAAAGGAGATCAAGGTGGTCAAGCAGGACCTGTGTAAATGACTTTGTAGTCAATAGAAATTACGTAGCTAGCAAGTTTCACATAATTACCTCTGTACTGCTTTCATTTTCAGGAAAATTTTGGCCCTTAGGATTTATCTTAGGGATCTGTCTTCAAATAAAAAAAAAACAATGCAGGACTATGAAAGCTATGTTCTTATAACAGCACCTCATTTCCATGCTAACAACAAAATAAATTTGCAGTAGATTTGACTTATACAGTTTCTTCTGACAAGCAGACCCACTTAGCATACATCTATTTGTCTTGAATTTTTCCATTCCATAGGAAAATGTGGAACAATTTTCCTAAAAGCTTCACAATAAAATTAAACATTGCTTAAAGAAATATGTCAATACCTCATTTCACAATCACTTTCATTCATTAAATTCAGATACAGTTTTATCTGTCGGTACAATTCTCCTAAGTGAAAATATCTAAATAGAGCATGATTGTTTAAAAAACTAACAAAAATGCGACTTGGCATTTTTGCAGCTATTTGAATGGATGTATTAATGAGCAGATCCCTCTACAACAGCTAAAGTTTCCTTTCTCAGAATTACCTGCCCTTCCCAGAATCACCAGTTCCAAGAATACTAATTAACAAAACCTTTCCAGCGAGAGAAATTCCAGCAAGAATGGGGAACAAGAAAATCATAATGTGTCAGAATTCTTGCTCAGAGTATGCATGGACAAAATCTGCTTTTCCCTGTAAAAAAAATATGTACAGACTTTTGCAGCACCAAAAAAGCCCCTCAAGATCCCTCATTTGAGGATTTAGAATAGAACCTACAATACTTGTTACATTTGAGACCACAGTCAAACAATCCAGACAAAAACCACTCAAGTTATTAGAACAAGGAAGTACCTATACCTAGACTATGCTAGTCAGCCACAGGGGACCAAAGTCCCTCATTTCAGCATCCATTCCAGCAATGCCCTTTAATTCCTATGAAACACAAATTCTGTCTCAGAAGATTGTTTTAACAATGGACTATAAATTCAAAACAAGGCAGACAAGCTTAGAGGAAAGTTATATATTTTAATTGCATAGACTTAAGAAATGCAGTTCAACATACAGTTAATTTCAGTGACAGGTGTATAAAAATCAAAGTCTCTCTCCAATTAACTGCGTATTTTTATTTCTTAACACAAAGAATTTTACAGAATTAGCAAGATGTATTACATTGAAAAGCGTACCTGTCAGAACATTTGAAATAGCAAAGAATATTTTAATTTATAATTTAATTTTTGTGGTTGCAGAGGTGGTTATTTTGGGCCTTTTTAAAATACTTTGCTGTTTTATACTTTCAGAGTAGATAAGGAATGCCATATATCAGTTTGACAAAATATATAATTCCTATGTTTTAGTTAAAAAATCCCAGCAATATAAAGACAACAGACATTTAAATATAAATGATCTTTTTGAAAACCATTTAGCAAAATACATGAAAGGAAGATATGCATTACAAAATACATGTGTGATTACTAAAACCTTTGAGACCCAATGCTCAGTTTCGGATGCCTGATCAAAATGACAAAGCAAGATCAGTCAAGAGGGTGCCCAGGCCAAGGGGCTAAATGCTGTGAACATCTCTGCACTTTCAGTACAGCAGACATCCTCAAAATTGGACAAGGATGACCTGCTATTTTTCAAGCTAAGTACCAGCATAAGGAAAAATAAGACAGACAAAGAACATTAAAAGAAAATTTCTGAAGGAAAGCTACCATTCACATTTACACAGTCAAATCTGAAGCTTTTCACAATGCATCATAAAACAAAATTTTCTCTTGCACATACCCCTTCAGGCATTTTAGTATTCTAATTCCCTCTTATTTTAAAATAGGAGACTATATTTTAATATTTTAAAAAAATCGCTTTTTGTATTGGAAACAGCCTTAATAATTTCCAGTGAAAGGACATGAACAGCATTTTTATATAAGAATGGCTAGCATAACTCAACAGACACTCCATGAAATTTGCCATTTATTATTCTGAAAGCATCTGAAGTTTTCTGTCCCTGATATCAGTTTAAGACACTAATTATAAAGTAACACCCATCAAGATTAAAGCCTCTCTTACTTAGTCACTCCTTGTTTAGAAAGTGTCCCTTCTTCTTTTTGTCATCTTCCACTCTAAATTCCCTATGAATTCCTTAAGATATTAACAAAATCATCATCACCCACAAATCCAAAACTTAATCCTTCATAGTAATCTTCAAACTCAGAATAGGACACTTCATCAGAGTTGCTGCAGGACTCTCCTAATGCTTCTAGAAATGATGATTTAATTTCTTCTTCTTCTGCAGTTTTGCCTGTGAAAGTATATTTTTCTATTAAATACATTTTAAAGAAGAGTGAATATGTAGTATTTAATATACTTCAGGCAAGAAACTTTCAAATTTTAGTTTGCAAATATATTTTTCATGAAAAAAATTCAATATTCTGATTTCAGAATTGTCATTGGTTCACTTATTACCATCTGTAGAAATTACCTTACTTTAATAGCATGATAGAATTAAGTATCAACAGAAAATATGGGATCAGCCAATTGCAATGAATTATGAGAACAGGAAAATCTTTTTCTTCAAATGACTGCAAGAGCTGCATCATGCATTTGTAAACTAAAATTCTGAATTTATCTTGTAAGAAAGTGTATATTTACTGTAATAAAACTCCAAAGTTCTGGAAAACTTTAGGATGGAAATTGGCATTTGGAAAGTGTTCTGCAATTTACATCTTTGTCCTAGCACTTTTATAAAGATAATACTCGAGATGAGTTTTTTTCATTGAGGAAAAAATAGTACAAAAAATATGGCATTACAGCATTGGTAAAAAAAAAAATCATATCTTGTATCCCTATACCCCCATGTGACTTCTTGTGTTACCATTAAAATCACTGGCAATATTAAAAAAACCCTCTCTTCTACAGGTAAAAAAGAAAGGCCCATGACATCATGGAGACTTTCACAGTGACTAGTTTGGTACATGGAGGTATTGTTTTCTAAAACAGACATACAAGTATTTAAGTTCCTATTTTTTCAACAGCAGACTTTAAACATTTTTGAGAATCCTGAAAAAATAATGAAGAAACCAGCATTTCCTCTGTACAGGAAGACAAATCTGCCCTAGAAATAAATTAAGTTTCTTCTGAATAAATTATTTAAGTGCTGAGTACATTCCATGTCAGTTAGAATTCTTGCACACTTTGATGGAAAACAGTAATGTGAAAATGAGAGTATCCTACTAAGTCAAAGATATTAATATCATATTTGCCACTGATAACTTACAGATGAAAGCTGTGAAATCACTGCTTACAGAGGTAGGGAAAAGAAGTACCCTGCATACAGGCAGTATGAGCAGCTTGATAAAGGGCAAGTATTAAAATTGTGTATATGAACTTCTTTACTACTTATGTTTGGAGAGACTCAATTCAGATTAAGAATTTCCCCTTTAACAGCTCAAGTCTAAGTAAATATGAAAACAGTTCTTATTTCCAACCAGTTTCTGGGTCTGCTCTCTCTGCTAACAAGATGATTTCCATAGGTACAGATTTTTGCTTTTTTGTTCATCTGAATTACCTGCCAATACTACAGGATGTTTCTTTGCACAGTAACATTTTCTGACATCTACCACAGGCACACTCCCAGTTTTGCTGAAATCTAGTTTCATATAAGCCTATAGGGGAAAAAAGAGTTTCATATTAGCATCTCAGGAGAAAAAAAAACAAGTGGAAAGATAAAAAGATCAATTCTATAAATACATTTAACTACCTACCACATACTTTTAGATCTTGTACAATGGATGATGTCAATTTACCTATTTTGTTTAAGGCACCAGATACTAGAAAATCCTTCTAGATTATGCAATTTCATGATTATTTTACTTCAGCAGCTTTCACATCAAATGTGTGTCCCCTGGTAAACACAAAAAAATTGTCTTCTCTCCCTAATTTCTTGCTCATCATTAGAATCAGAAGTTCAGCTGCTTCCCTTCTGCCTCCTCCAATTATTAAGATTCCACATCATTCTGGCAGAAGCCTCCCCACAGCCTCTCCAGCACTGCTAACAGCAGCTTCATTTGCATTTCAGTTTACTCAAATACACATGCTCCACACATAAGGCTAGGAGAGTCAGATCCTCCATGATTGAAAGCATGAAAATATATGTCATTTTTCTTGATCTTGATATCCAGTAGCTTCTCCTTTGGCTGGTTTGTGATCAGTGTCTGATACTGCAAACAGCTCCACACTACATTATAGACAAATAACAAGTGGCATTTCACGTATAACATGTCTCACAAATATGATGACTCTTACTGTTGGTCTCAAAGGAGACAAGTATTACTGCATCCTATTTCAGGCACTGCAGGAAGAGAGTCTGCAGATGTAGATTTGCCAAAATTTGTCATTTGCCAGAATAAGAAAAAAACAGGCTTCTGGAAGAGATCATCTTAGGGTGCCAGACACTTTATACATGGGACTGAACTATAAGAACAGCACATATGGATGAAAACTCAAAATAATAAAGGAATTAATTCTAGAATTTAAAATTATCTAATTTAACAATGGAACAGCATGCAGTCCACTAATTTACCTTTCTGTTGATAAACTGATCTGAAACTTCAGGTACAGAACTTAAGAAAAATAACAATAAAACCCAACAACTAGAATATGAGGAGTGACTAGCTCCAAAGTTAGACTGCAAAATATCTACAATAAAACTTACTTTTCTTACAAATGTTTTCCTATATTCATTCATTGCTCCAAATATGGCATGGGTAAATTCTCCATAGTTGACCTTATCATTCTTGCTATCATCAAGAATAAGCCATAAGGTTTCAAAGTCCTTCAATTTAAAAATATTTTGCCAAAGTTCTTCACTATATGCTGAAATAGAACAATTGCTATAATGGGAAATTACAATATTCTCACAAAACCCACCAAACTTCTGGGTCCTTACTCACTCAAAGATTTGTTAAAATAACGCTTGTCATCAGCTGTCACTGATGACCATAATTCACATTATTCACAGTTCTGATAGCTGTGAGTTACTTTTACAACATAATATATAAAACAAAGGAAAAAAACTAAGTAAACAGCATAAACTAAATTATTTTTTTTAAATCTAAAGGGAAAAAATGGGTTGCAATCACACTACTTCTTCATGTCATAATGTAAAAAAAGATTGCATGTTTCAAAATACCTATGTATTTTTTTTAAGAACTTTACACAGAACTGAGTGCAGAAATGCCAACACATCATAAGGGGAAAAAACACCAAAAGAAAACATGCACAACCCAAGTATTAAATTATAGATTTAAGCAAAGAAAAGAAGAAATTCCATAAATTAAGAAAGATAATACCCACAGTTACAGTTTCAGCTAGACTCACCTCTTCAGGCATTTCCAAATGGAATAATTTTAGAGCTTTTTCAAGGTTGCCTGAGAGAGAAAACCATTTCTGTTCTTGTCTATTTGTCGGAAATACTTTCCTAAGCCTGTTATAACCCAAACTCCTCTTTTACTTAGTGTTTCTCTGAATATACCTGAGGATTTAGAGAAAAAAAGGACACAACATTTACCTGAAGTTGCCCACTTGCTATGGAGACAATACAGAAGTAAAGAACACCCCGTCTACATATGATGTTGCTGGTTAGAAAGACATACCCATGCATTCAGGCTCCCTTGTCTTTGAAAAAAATGCCAGTCCAAAGGAAATCATCAGTTATTTAACATTTGAGTGAAAATCTATATAAATTATGTTTAACAAGCAATATCTAACAAATTTTTTTCAAAGAGACCACATAAGGAAAGAAAAAATGGCTATTGCCCTCAATATTTTCAGACTGCAAAACTGCCCACTTCTGTGAGAACTGATCACAGGCCACAATTTAATATTTAAAGCAACTTCGGAACAACTACTTCAGAAAAATACAAAAAATCTATTATGAGATACAGAGTTGCTTCTTTATTCTACAAAGATGGAGAAACTTAAATGGAATGGGTTCTGGTAGATACAAACCTTGAATCTTCTTGAAAACTTCGCTGTCATCAACCACTTGCCTGGAGCACTCTTCCTTGAGTTCCACAGAGGAAGCTCTAAAGAAGTCAAAATTATTGTTGATTGGTAAAATTACACATAATATTTCTATATTCAAAACAGATGTAGTAAAAAATGCCAATATACTCAGTTTTATATGTAATTCATATACTACCCTTGTGAACACAATATCCAATTGCTTGAATTTGAGAGGGCACTCACAAAAGTCCTTGCAGATATGCAGAAGTTCTCTTCTAACAATATTAATTGGAATTGCCTCTACTAATTCATTAACCATGGATAATTCCCCCATGCATAAAATCTCCAGAAGTTTAGTTCAATTCCAATCTCATACCACTGGAAGAGTTTGTTAAAGCAACTATATTTAATCACAGACAGGAAAACAACATGTAATACTTTTCAAATCTCTCTTTAGAGCACAAATAGCAAAGGTGTAGATCAAAAGTATATCTAGAAATTATGATTAAATTTTGTGGAGTTTTTTCTGCTAAGTTCCCTTCTGAGAAGGGCTTCCAGCAAGCCTTCATCAGAAATTACTATAAAGATTGTTAAAAAATAGTGTGGAAGAACCTACTGGAAGAAAAATACCCAAAGCAAACCAACAAAGTCCTGCAGTTATTTTAATCAGAATATTTTTAAAAATGGAAAATCATTACTGTCAGTTCTGAGCTGCTTGTTCACCAGTGTTTAGCCATGACATACTCCTTCTGCTTTTTGAAGCCAAAGACTTATCTCTCTCCTATCTAGTAGGACTTTTCTTCTCTACTTTGGGCACCTTCCATTATGAAGTCCCTAAAAGCTTTCCTGCATCAGATCACCTAAACTGGAAAGTCACCAACAACCTGCAGAGGACAACGTACTCCCTCTAGAACATATGAACACCAAAAGATTCATGGTTTGTGACAGAAGGGCATAGCTGCTCCTGGGAACCTGCAGTAGACCTTTTGGACTGTAGCTGAAGAGGATTTTCTGTCAGTATACTAATGAAAGTAAGAGGACTTAATTCAAAACTTAGGCACCAGAGAATAGAGAGCTCAACAACATCCTCATACAGAAGAAAAAGATACACTGAAACTTAGTCACTAATTGAACGAATACAGAGAGAGTATAAAAAAGGAAATAATCTATTCCACCACAGGTAGTAAAAAATCCAAAATTACAACCCATTGAGCAGCTCTTCTTTATGGTTCTTCTATTCAGAGATAACATTGGTTCAACTCCAAATTTCACAGGCATAAGATTGGCCACAAATGATAGAAAAAGCTGCTTTACTTGAATGATAGGCTTCTGAGATGTAAAATGTCTTACATAAACTAGCTGAAATTAAACTGTATTGTGTTTTATTTCACTGAAACCTTGCCGAGAGGGAACAATTAGCACTAAGCATGATACAACTATTCAGTTCTAGAACCAATTAAATTTGAATTTACTGTTCTATGCACTGTTAGCTTACTATGGCTCCTTTGCAAAGCTTTCAGTCTAAAGGGACTTTAAGTGAATATTACCATATCTGAGAACAAGCTTCATGTGTCTAAACACTTGCAGAAAGAAAATAATGGTCAAGTTCTGCTAACAAAGTCATCTTTAGATACTGAGCATACTTAATTGAGATTAAAATTATTCTCTTCCTAATCAGGAAGGCATGAAAGTATAAGATATATGAGGAGAGCCTGGGAGAGCTGGAATTGTTTAGCCTGGAGAATAGAAGCCTTGAGGGGTCTCACCCTCAAGTAGTATGGATACCTGAAAGAAAGGGGTAAAGAAAACTGAGACAGGCTCTGCTCAGTGGTGCCTGTTGACAAGACAAGACGCAATGTGCACAAACTGAAACAAAGGAGGTATATGATTTGATTGTATATAAAAATATGTGACCTCAAAGCAAAAGAAAAGATTCACATTCCAATTCTTTCTTTGGAATTACTCTTTACCATTCTAGGAATTTACTGAACTACACAAAATCTTCTAATATCAATTACTAATTTCTCCTAACAACAGCCTAAACATGGATTCTGCTATTAGCAGTACAAGCAATAAGATATTAGGAGCTAAAAATATATTTTTTTTTGCTTAAGGAAGAAAAGGGAGTTTGAAAAACAGTTATCAGCACTTACTTTAGATAATCCATAGCTGCTTCATCAATACTTATCACACGAAGGGTGAAGAAAGGATTCTGCTTAACACTTTCTGGGAGGTTATGATCGACACTTCGGAAAGTCAGATTGGCTCACTGTTGGTAAAGCACACAATGATTTAAAAATTGGTTGTGTATTTCATATATAGAGGGGAAGGGGAAATTAAGAAAAGCAGCAAACTAAAAGCAAAGAATGCTGAGACTAATAAAAAAATGCAGTAGCTCTAACTACTAATAGCTGTGCAGGCTTGGTTTATAAAGTCTGCAAAACTCATGAATTTAGAAGGAGGAGACAGGGCCACTGTTACTATGCAAGGGTCTTAACCACTTGAACTTTGAGAGATCTGCATGTCTTAATGTCAGTCCAGAAAGCAGGAGAGCAGATATGGAGATTTACAGGCACAGCATCATTCCAAAGAGGTACTGAACTCAGTGCAGTACATTTTCTGGATGACTTAATGATGCATCTTTATTCAGAACACACTTCCATCCACAGGCTGGAAAAATACACATGACAATAAAACATGAAAATCCCAAAAATAGCTTTATCTTCCATATCATAAGCTCATCTATTTAATCTTTGAAATTCTTAGGTGGTGTGTAAGCAGTTAGGATAGGCATGTGATTAGACAAAACACACTAAAAACTAACTTTCTACATTTCTCACAATGGTTTTTCCTCCAAACTTCAGATTTGCAGGAGCATTTGAAGAATTTGGTGAAGACAGTCTGTACTTGAAAAGTTGCTCAAGTATTTATAAACCGTGAACACTTTATCCAGTACAGAGGTAAAGCAGTACAGAAGGTGCAATATGATTTTTAACCAGCCATCAGATTAGCTGGTAGACAAAGCTTAACATCGTTTCATACACTTGCTCTAAACAACTGTTTACATTTCAAACTGTAGGTTAAAAATAATTACTCTGCAATTTCTTAATGTTTAAAAAATATTTAGTCATTGCTTCGAGTTAAAAATGCCAGCAGACCTTGCAAAGATTATTTACTTTCAACAAGTACTTCGGTCTACTTCAGGACTCTCCTTCCCGAGTGGATCGCTTCGTCCAAAAAGGTCCACACTGTCAGCAGTCTTGTGCCCTCTAGGGGGAGAACTGCAAAGTACAGCTTAATCTGAAAACTAAATTTGGAACCTCTAAAAACGTGGGACAACAAAACGATCCAGACTTCTGAAAATCTTTAATTCAAAAATGTCTCTTAAGGGGAAGACTTTTGGCCTTTCTGGAAGGCTGGATCACAATTTACAATTAAAATATCCAAATATTACCTCCAAAGAAATAGTATTACATTCAGCAGAAGAATACTTACAACATTGAAGTCACTAAGATCATAAGCTTTTCCCTTTCTTTGTCCACGCTAATGATGAGAAACTCTCTTCTGAATCAAAGGCAAGGCATTTGTCCTGTGAAATAATTCAAAACTGGTACTAAAACAATTATATTTATTTAAGCTTGTTGGATATGGTGAAATATGCTTTCTAAAACCTTTTTAAAAAGTAATTAATCTTACCTGTTTTTTCCAAACTGTCAAAATTCATACACAGTCAGGGATTTGTCACACACACACACAAAAAAAAAAAAAATCCAACCAACTCCCTACAAGCATCATGACCATTTCTAGAAGGAAAATTGAAAAGCACCTTTATATTTTTCATCTATATAAATCCAATTCAACCCAAACATAAGTAACATTTATTTTGGAATCAGAATGTTTTGAATTGGAAGGGATCTTAAAGATTCTTTAGTTCCAAAACCCCTGGCATGGGCTGGGACACCTTTCACTAGACCACTCTGCTCAGAGCTCTATCCAGTCTGGCCTTGAATGCTTGCAGGCACAGAGCATCCACAGCTTCTCTGTGCAACCTGTTCCACTGCCTCACCACCCTCACAGTAAAGAATTTCTTCCTAATATCTCATCAAAACCTGCCTGCTTTTAGTTTGAAGTCATTCCCCCATGTCCTATTACTACATACCCTTTAAAAAAATACCTTCTCCAACTTCCCTGCAGCCTTCTGTAGGCACTGGAAGGGTCTAAGGCAAGAGGGTCTCCCTGGAGCCTTCCCTTCTCCTGACTGGACAATTCAACTCTCTCAACCTGTCTTCCTAAGAGAGGTGCTGCATCCCTCTGAATATCTTTGTGACCTTCCTGTGGGTCACTCCAACAGGTCCTTCTCACACTGGGGACCCCAGAGATGGACAGAGCACTGCAGATGCAGTCTGACAGGACAGAAGCAGAGAGGCAAATCCCCTCCCTTGCTCTGCTGGCCATGTTTCTTTTGGTGCAGCCCAGGACATGGTTGGTTTCCTGGGTGCAAGCACACACTGCCAGATCATGATGAGCTTCTCATCCACCAGCACCCCCAAGTTCTTCTCAAGGCTGCTCTCAGTATCCATTTTTTTCCAATGTTGCATGCTGTACAACTGATTTTTTTAAAGAGCTCTTCGACTATTTTCTCTAACCTACCATGAAATTCAAGTTGTGGATTCGGTCACGTATTTTAATTCAATATTCCATTCTCCATAATGCTAAAACACCTCTCAAGGCTTCATGTTTTAGTATGCCAATATAATTTTCACTGATTAACTAAAGGATTACATACACCAGGACTACTGCATTCATTGAGGTATATGAAAGTATGTTGCTGAATATTCAGCTGTGTCTAACAAGTATACAGCTCACAGCTGCAGAAAAGCATCACTTTCAAAACTGAAAAATATGTTTATGCTACCACTGCTCAAATCAGAACGTTCTAAAATTTAATACATAAGGAGCTATGAACAAGTTGCAAAGCCACTACTACTAACAGTAGTTGTCACATCTAAGATAAGGCTAAAATAATTTTAAACAACTATTTTACACAGCCCCTGTGGTAACTGTCCTGAATAGAGCTATGGGTATGATGGCAACATAACACTGCTTACAGAACTTAACATTGTACAGTGGGACTGTAAAGCCACTATCCATTAGCCACGTCAAAATTTGTACTACACAAGGACACCCACACATACTCTTTTCCTTCAACACAGGGAGCAGAAATATTCAGTGCAATTAATCTGTTCAAGAGAGTAATCCTCATTCACAAATTCAGAGCATTGAAAAGCTTCACAAAATTTGTGATTACCTCGATATAATCCTACTGTCAAAGCGTAGCTTGTTGGAGAGCATGTTCTCAGTTAGTCCTGATTTGGTCCTTATTCTGTGAAAATAATACAGCATGTTAATGATACCTATATGCTCCCAGATAATTGTTACATAAAACTCAACCATTTTCAAACAGCAAAAACCATGAAGTACAGTATCCTTGGCAACTGGCTGAGGAGATAATCCTTTGTAGCTGAATTGGAAAGCAACTCAGAGCTGTAAAGTGTTCTGTTATTATGTAATATGAGAGTACATTCACAGAGAACATAGATATGAATGGGAAATTTTGTTTACATGCACTTACATAAAGAATTAGCCTTTACCTCCACCACCCACCACACTTCCGTGAACCAATGCATTCTCTTGCAAAAATATCCAGGTGGGGGCATTTTTACCCACATAAATATTTTATATTGGTCCTATTACTAGTTCCAGAAATGAAGATTTCTCTAGCTGATGGATGTAAGAAATTGAGACTGTTATTTTTGTCTTTTTTTCCTTTTTTTAAATATACAAAGATGACATTTAATGAGAAAGACTTAAGAGTGGGATGTTAAAATGCACAAAGCAGAAAATCTTGCCTGAATGTTGAGAAAAACAGAACAAAACTCATACTGGCAGATTCTTTTAATTTTATGGATCACAGTGTTTCCTCAGGTTTTTTTTTTAAGTCCTTGGAGCAAGTAGTTCAATGCTGACAGTCCAGGAATGTCATTTAAATGCCAATAGGGTTAATTATTGCAGCAGAAATCAAAACATGAAAGAAAAGTATGATTATTGTGAAGATCTACATTAGCATTTACAGATGCATATTTATGCAATTTATGCACCTGAGAATAGGAATCTCTAAAAGGATTGCAAGCATCCAACCACTTGGAAAAGGCTGGCAAGTCCTTGTGATGAATAATATCAACATAAGCTTAACAATGTTCTCCCAGTTTTTAAAAATTCTGTGAATCAATCATAATTCACAGAGAATTCACATAAAAAGATCCCTGTTTTCTCATTAGGCAATAACAATCACAGAAAAGCTACAAAAAAAGCCTCATATGAAGTTGGTGGATCCAAGCCAAAAACAGAACACCTGGAAAAACAAATAGAATTCACAGAGCTAAAAAAAAATACATAGCAAAAAATTTATTTTTATAAACTTACTTTGTTTCATGGAGGGTCCTTTTTCTAAAATGCATTGGTGCCATGCCAACTCCCAGAAGTCCTTGAGCTTCCTTGCAAACATCAGAACGTGTGGACTGCTCTTGATCACTTATAACAGCTCTGACCACAAAGAGCAGGGAGAAACCCTCTGACTGTTAGTATGGCTGGATTTCAGGTCTTACATATTTTTATACAGGAAAGAAAACACCCAAGAATAATACAGTAATACAATCTTGGAGTGATCCATTAAGCTTGCATAAATTTGTGGGCCTAATTTTTACAAATTCTTAAGTCTGTTTCACAAAATCAAACATATGCAATAATATTCTGGCAGTGCACTGGTGATGGCCAGTGACATCACCTCCGAATCACAGAGTAGCCTAGGTTGGAAGGGACCTTAGAGATCATCTAGTTCCAACCCCATGCTGTGGGCAGGACACCTTTCACTAGACCAGGCTGCTCAGAGCCCCATCCAATCTGTCATCCAACAAAAAACATTGGCACTTCCTCCCTCAAAGTGCTAACTACACAGCTGAGAGGATCTCCAAGTCCCAACAAGCAAAAAGGAAGAGATTAACTGGGTTTTGAACATTTTGATATTCTCTGTATCAGTTCAACAAGTAAACAAAAGAAGAGAACCTTTAAAAATAAATGAGATGCTTGTTATGCTATGGAAATGGTTATCAGAAGGGAAGAAATAATTTTGCATGGCTATTATAGTCTTCTAAACTTGCTCTCTGATCTATACAGATACATCTTTGTACACATCAGTTACACTGATTTAATTGCAAGATTTGCTCTACTAAAAAAATATTCGAAATACCTTTGTATTTCCTTAAACAGCTTTTATTCATGCAACAGTTTTGAACTAATCTTTTCCGATTAACATCCTGATATCTGATTCCAATTTGTTTAGAAGTACTGGCAGAGTTATATTTGGAACATAAACAGAGAGATTTTTTAAATTAAAACTTCATTCTGATGCAGCTGCAGCACTACTGAATATTGTTTTGACATTATCAACAGAAGGGTTCAGAGTAGGAGAAGGAAGACATGGAAAAAATGAGGCAAAGCAGCAGAAGGAGGATAAACACAGAATGGGCATCCATGATCCAAGATGCACAAAGCTGTTCAGTAGTTCTAAAACACTTCAACATAACCAGCATATTTTTAAGATCACTTCTCTAATAATCTTTAAAGGGATATGACACAAGCCAAGCACATATCTGAAAACTGGGGGTTTCAACTCTGTATAGTTCCATAATTTTAATCCTGAGGATTAAAAAAAGGATTTATCATTGTGTTTCATGACAGTCTTGTTTCCCTCAGGCAACCTTCTTGTCATGTCAGCTTTTAAATAGTGTAAAAGGGTTAATAGACTTTCAAACAATATAGGTCATTTAAACTGCCTCTGTAACAGAAACAAATGAAAACTAAAATGGTGAAGTGCAACAACATTTCAGCCTCAAAATCTTAGTATTTGATGGGCTAGAACACCAGTGCAGATGACTCCAGAGTCTGTAAACTATGCACAGAATGCAAAATAATTTAGACATACCCACAGATAATTTTTTGCAAGTATAAAGTAACATGAAGCTATATTAAACTAGCTTGCATCTTCTTATATTGTCATAACCAGACAGCTTGCATAAAGCCCTGAATTATTAAAGCATGCTTAAAATAGAGGGATCTTTCTGCACAGAAGCAATGTTTTCTTGAAGCTAAAGGGATAGCAATGAAGGCAGGAGATCTCACTGTACAACCTGGACCAACTCAATTTATAATAGTGCCTTTTTTCCTCCATGCCCAGAGCTGGTATAATACTCTATGCCTGAGAGGTGCTGTTCCACCAGTATTAATGAAAGATTAATAAATATTAATAAAGCTAAGATTTTTAGAAAGGACAATAAATATTGAGGATGTGCAATTTATAAGATCAGGCATGATGTATTTTCTTGAGGTGCAAGAGGGTTATTTTCAAGAGCTAGTGCTATTGTACAGATCTTAAATAAGTTCAAGCATAAAATTAGGAATTATTTCCAGAAAAAAAATAACATACACATGGCACTTCTGATATTTTAAGTTGCATTAAAAAGCCTTTCGCTTAAAGAATTTTTGCAAATAATACTACTACATAAGACTTCATAAGACGTGGAACAAGAAGATCAAAACACCTCTTAAGCAACAAAAGCCAAACACTAACAGATCTAAGGGAAAATTGAAATTTTACATTATAAATTCATTTACCTACATAATTGATCCACCATAACTTGTTCTACAACAGCCTGTTTTCTCCTCTCTGCAGCAACATCCCCCTGCAATGAAAAACTGGCTGAGAACAAGTGAAATATACAATAGGAGGCACTTCAAATAATAAGTTACCCTTTAAGACAGCATTCAGAGGTCACAAACTTACCCATGCCATAATTAATATTTTTTTACATTTTAATAGTCTATTTGCATTAATAATAGACATATAATATTCTCTGCTACACACTCAATTTGTCTATGCATATTAGCTGTAATAAATATGAGAATTCCAGTATTTATGTTTACAGACAAAATCCTTATTTCTGTATTGTCTCTAATACATTCTGTAAGTGCAATAGAGCCTGAGGAAACTCACATTATTCCAGGTTTTTCAGGGGACACAGATTCCAACTACGAGAATAAAACTTTACCTCCAGCAATAATTAGTCAAAAAAATTCTTTTAAGACTTAATCTCAGTTGCAAGATTTTTCTTTCCTGCATACCACAATAATTTTCTACTGAGACAGGTCAATCTGAAAAACCTTTCAGAAAATATCATCCTAAAGGGGAAAAGGGATTAAAATGATCTTCTTATTATTTTTATTAGAGTAACCTTGTGCTATTCACTGTAAAGTGTGCAGGTGTTGATCATAACCTGTTACACCGAGAGAAACCAAAGCACAAGAGGATGGCCCAGGATAGTATGGAGGCCACCAGGAATAACCAGGCCTCCACACCTCTCTTAATCTTCCACATTCCTGAATTTTTTTACTGCATTTATTTTGCCTTCTATTCCAAAAAAATAATTTTATATATGAGAATATAGAGATTATTGTCACTGAAGGGGGTTATGCAACCTTTCTTTTTTAGATATTTTAAAACTAAAGAATTAAGATATTTTTCTAATTGGTCTTGTGTGCAAAGTAAATTCTAGAGAGATCTAGTCTTTGTGTGGATGAAGAACTGAAAAGTTCCCAGGTACCTATAAGAGATAACTCCTAATTCCACACACATGTTATGGGTAGAATTCACAATCTTCAAATAAAGAAGATTGTGAAGATTTTTTTGGCACTAGTCAAAAAAAAAAAAAAAGCCAAATCAAAAAAACCCAAATAACTAATGCAACACCAGACCAGCTGTTGGTTATTCCAAAGTGATTTTAAGCCTTAGATTTCAGATTTGTAAGAGGTAGGATGCTTTTTCATTTAATTTCATGTTTCATTTTTGCACCTGCCAGGTGCAAAACTACCCGGTGCTTTATTCTGGGTTACTGATTCTTTACCCATTAACTGTTGCAATAGATGTATTAAAAAGAATGATTTAAAGGAGGACTATATTATGGTGATAGTACAGGACAGTATTTGTTTATAACATATTCCATGGACTCAGTTTATAGAGCCAAACCAGTTTGAATGCCAAAAAGAATCTGATTTTTAAAAAACCAAACAAAGAAAACCTTACACCTTAAATTTCAATTGAATTAGGTCTCTGAATGTAATCTTTCATGAAACATCTTCCATTCTGCTCTTAGAAAAAAGCTCTGCTATGAAATAACAAAAATGAGGAGGGCAGAGGCAAACATTGAATTTGTAGCAGCTCTCACTGCAAAAGTAGTTACTGTTGTTCCCTAAATATGAATATTCAGAGGAAATCAACCTTCTCCAGAGGTTATATGTGACATCCATTGGCAGTGGGCTATGAATCACAAAGTCACAGAACAAACTGAACTGGAAAGGACCTACAAAGAACACCGAGTCCAGCTCCTGGCACCACACAGGACCATCCCTGAACCACACCATGTACCCAAGAGCATTGTCCAAACACTTCTTGAACTCTGTCAGACTTGGTGCTGTGACCACTTCCCTGGGGAGCCTGTTCTGGTGCCCAGCCACCCTCTGGGTGAAGAACCTTTTCGTGAGACCCAGCCTAAACCTCCCCTGACACAACTTCAGGCCATTCCCTCGAGTCCTGTCACTGGTCATAAGAGTGAAGAGATTGGTACCTGACGCTCCTCTTCCCCTCATGAGGATGTTGAAGACCACACTGAGGTCTCCCCTCAGTCTCCTCCAAGCTGAACACAACAAGTGAGGAGATCATCTGCTCCTCATGAGGCTTCCCCTCAAGACCCTTCACCATCTTTGTTGCCCTCCTTTGGACCCTCTCTAATAACTTCATGTCTTTTTGATATTGTGGCACCCAGACCTGCCCCCAGCACTCGAGGTGAGGCTGACGCAGTGCAGAGCAGAGCAGGACAATCCCTCCCTTGTCCAGCTGTGATGCTGTGCCTGATGTCCCCCAGGACAGGGTTGGCCTCCTGGCTGCCAGGGCACTGCTGACTTATGTTCAACTTTCCATCGACCAGGATCCCCAGGTCCCTTTCCATGGCACTGCTCTCCAGCAACTCATTCCCCTAAGGCTGTCCTTACATCCAGGGCTGTCCTGTCCCAGGTACAGAATTCATCACTTTCCCTCGTTGAACTTCATGTGGTTGGTGACTGCCCAGCCCTCTGATTTGTCGAGGTCTCTCTGCAGGGCCTCCCTGCCTTCGAGGGAGTCAGCAGCTCCCTACAGCTTTTGTATCATATGTGAACTTGTTCAGTATCCCTTCCAGTCCTGTGTCCAATTATTTATGAAGATGTTGAAGAGCACAGGGCCTAAGATGGAGCCCTGCAGAACCCCACTAGCAAACTTTCATCCCGAATTACAGAAAAATCAAGAGGAGTTCTACTTTAACATTTGACTTTTTTGTAATTATTACAGTAAAAGGACATGTTAACCTTGTGTATTCTTGAGCAAAATTTTCAAGTAGATAAAATGAAATGCCAACAATTAAGGCAACGTATACAAAATGAAATTAATATACATGAAGTCACTGCTGCCAGTTTTTTCCAGTATTCTACCAGAAGCTGGACTTAGGAGAGCCTGAGATGGTCCTCAAATGAGTGAGTGAGTGAGTGAGTGAGTGAGCCTGTGCTGACCATGAGTGCTAATGAATAACAAAAGGGTTCTGAAGGGCTTCAGTAACAACTTTCTCAGACACCTCCTGGCTTTATTTTAAAGCATGGCAGCTACAGAATATCTTCTATTTTGTAGTTCTGCACTGCTCCCTTTCTCAGGGCTTTCACTGTACTTGCTTTAGCATTAAGCAGTTACTCTAGAGATGCTTCAAGACTTTTTTCCATTATCTTAGCCACTAGTATAGATTTTTTAATTTATTCTAAAAATAAAAGCTTAAGTACTTCCTCAAAAGATTTTCTTGTCATGAAAATTAACAGTGACCTCAGTAGAGCAATATCTGCATTCATTTCAACAAGACTAGAAATCAAATAAATGGTTGCAATGATGCAAAATTCAATGCATAGTGACGAGCAAATAAAATTAATTAAAATTACTATTTACTTTGAAAAATCATAACATTTCTCATGGCTTATTACTCCATGAGAAAGTTAGAATGCATAACCCTTTTCAGCAATCCCTTCAAAAACCAGTAATAAAAGCCATCACTCTGCATATGCAGATACTGAATCATGCAATATCAAATCAAGGTTCTTCATCCCTGTAAATGATCCTAAATTCAAGGCCTGGCCTCAGATGGGCAAGACTCCTATTGTTCAGTCCCAAAAAGAGTAAAATTCACTTCTATGTAATAAATTAAAGAAGCGTATTGGGTACATCCAGGCAAGGAAAGTTTTAATTCCCTTCTCTGAATGCTGCTGAGTCCATGGTGGTTTCCAGACTTCAGGGCTTCAGACCAGAGCAAAAGCAATTGAAAGGAGCAGCGAAGGGAGCTTGGGTTTGTTTAGTTTGCAGAACCAGCAGCTGTCAGGAATTCTGAAGAGAAGTTACAAAGAAAAGAGAGCCAAACTTTTTTGACAGAAGCCAACAGTGTAACAGGAGGCAAAGGTTACACACTGAGCCTTGGGAGAATTGGTGTGGACAACAGGAAGAACTTCCTCACACAGAGAATAGCATATCACAAGAAGGTGTTGCTTAGAGACACTGAAGAAGCTCCATCCCTAGAGCTTGAAGACACAGCCAAAGCTGCTGCTGACTTAATCTAATACTAGCTGGTGGAATTATGGAATCCATGGACCATTGAATACAGGCCCAGCTTAAAGCTACAGATCAGAGGAAATCATAGAATCATAGAATATCCTGAGAAGGTAGAGATGCACAGGAATCATCAAAGTCCAGCTTCTAACACTGAATGTTACATTATGTTTAGGTTCACTCAACTACCTCCGTTATTCTTAGTTGTATGAATGTATCTGTATATATTACTCATCATTTCTCATTTATATAGATTACTGCATAAAATACAAGCATTGCAGATAAGATTTAAATATGCTCACCTGATTGCTCAGTTCAGCTCCCATTGAAAGAAATGTTTAAACTCACATGATTTCAATGGGTGCAATTAGACTCACATGATTTCAATGGGTGCAATACTAGACTCAATCTCCAAAGGCATAATTTCTGTTGAACATCTGGGAAGCCATTCTCCACATCTAGGTGGTTAGCAGCACAATACCAGTCCAGATACTTACAGCTTCTGTTTTCCTTATGTTGTGCTGCATATTACAAGGTTTGTTTGTATAGCATTGTTGCAGGAGAGCTTTCTTATCAAGGGTTACAAAATCTTCTCCATCTTCAAGCTGTGTACCCAACACAAAAATACATTCTTTTTATAACTCAAATTTAATGAATTGTAATAAAAACAAACTAAAAACCCCACACGTTTTCCTCAACAATTTATTTAAAAATACTACTTTCTTCTTTACTTTTTAAAGTGTCTACTTCTGCCACTTCATGTTAACTAAAAGAGAATTTTTTTAAGCCTAGTTTTCTACAGAAACTGAACTTACAAGGAAAGACTAGAGAGCAAGATTTGTATCTTTTGCATACTTACCACTTTTCATTTATACTGAAATAAATAATAAATGTTAAAAATCTCAAAAATACTGTGTTCCTACAAGCTTTGTGAAAAAACAGCAGCAAGTCAGAGATAGCAGACTTTAGTATCTCTGAGAAGAGAAGAACTCATCCTTTTTCTGTTCTGCACAGAAACAGCCAAGTGAAAGCAGAGGATTTGCTGTTGGATATAAAGCCCAAAGCTCACTGTAGAGATACTGCTTTGTGACCAGTGAAGAAGTTAAATATAGCCTAGACAGGGAAAAGCCAAATCATGCTACTGGTTCTAACAGACTTGTAAACCAGTCCCAGAGTATTACAGAAATATTTCCTACATGGACAATATGAAAAAAAAGGATACAGGAAGTTCTGACAGAAACATTTTTAGCGATCTCCTCTATGAGCACCTTCTTTACAGAAAAGAGAAATTGTTACAAGTTCCACTAATCAAGCAAAACAAGTGTATTGAAATATTTTTATTTATTCATCTAATCAGGCAGTGATAATATCTAACACAAAAAACCTGTTCTGATAGACATTATATTAAAATCTGTGAGAAGAATTAACACACATGCTTCTAGTGCTTAGCAAGCATTTTTCTGGAACCCAATATCACCAAAAAAAGAAAAAATCCAGTCCTGCTTTTTCTCTCCCAGCATACATTTGCCATCTATTTCTTCATTTTCAGATAACTTGGCTCCTCCTGTAAATATCCTTTTGATGGGCTTGCAGAAGTGCATATAAAGGAAGAACTCCTTGAAAAACAGATGATATGGGTATCAGACCACTACATTAGAGTGGAATCATTAGAAAAGAAAAAAAACAAACAAAACAAAACACCAAACTATAACAAATCTCCAGAACAGAAAATCTTACCTATCACTAAACATAAAACTAAACCACAAAATACCTCAACTTTTTTCTCATTCACCTCTTATTCACAGAATGTTTATTAAAATCTCAAAAATACTATTATGCTTTTAATAGGTTTTTTTCAGATTTTACTTTATCTGATCACTAGAAGCACAACTTGAAGAGAAAGCTCTTTTAAAGATATCTACAATACGTGAAACAATCTTTATTTTGAAAAACCTTCCCTTTTCATTCTACTGAATGCTGAGAAAGTAAATTCAGTAAACTCATTGTTATTCATCACAAACCTTTTCTCTGAAAAGCAATGAGCACAATATGTTCTATCAACATTTGCATACTTAACTTTCTATTAAGGCTTTTAAATGGCCATCCACCCTCAGCAGAATCTAGCACTCAACCAGTTCTCACAGCTGTTGCTTACTTAGATTTCCTGCTTCCTCACATCTACAATGATGCATCTTTCCCTGTTCAACCACTTTCCTCCACTATCTCTTCCAAACAAGATGAAAGTTGAGTTTCTTCACCCCTTTGTTTTCCAGTTTCTCTCCACTGATCTATGCTTCTTTCCACCTTAATTTGAAAACACAAAAGAAACGTGGCAAAATTAGTACAGCTTGCAGTCCAGCTGTACTGAATCTTATACCACATCAAAGCAAAAAGTACAGATAATATCTTTCATTATTTTAACCCCACATTCCTTTGCATTTTCAGTGTTAATAGTTCTCTAAGGAACAGGTTAAATCTTTCATTTCTCCTTTTTTAAGTCCCAATTTACAGAATAGTAATTAAAGTACTTCTAGATTTAAAAAATAAAAAAGCTGGAATGAATTTCTGGTTTTGGAAATAACACTTTACCAAGATCTTTCTGCTGTCTCTCCTCTTCTTATAGGCTTTAAGCTGTCCCTTATCAATCATGCTGATCTTCTGACTCAGGCTAGAGGTGCAACAGGAAGGCCAGTGTTACCTTCTTTACCAGAGAACACAACCATACATAAATTCTCAGAGCACTTCAGTTTCTCTCTCTGCAACAACAGAAACAACCTTCCTACAGTTTATTTCCTCCTCAGCATTAGATGTTTAAGTTACATGTTTTTATTTCTTTACAATAAAAACATGAAATTAATTACATACATGTGCAAACCTTTTTCCAAACAGTGTAATTAAATAGTGATGTACATTTGCTATTTAAAAATGAAATTTCTAATTTGCCAGCTACCTTTATGGAAGTGTCTGGATACTGGAGGTGGTCTTTTTTCTTTTCTGCAATTCTCTGAGGATGCTGCTTAGATTCTTCCTTTGTACCTCCTTCATACTGACCGTGCTTCAGCTTGGATCTGTCTCTGAGGGATGGCAGGTTTTCTGGTCTTGTCTTCTGCTCCCAAACAGAATGTTAAAGCAAGGAGTAATCAACTTAAAAGCTTCTGTCTATTGAATGTGAAAAGCATAGTTCACATTCTATATACTAGGATAGTTCCTATCCAGTATAAATGTCTGAAACTTCTTGACATGATGCTTCAAATTAAGAAAAAATGCAAACAGGACTACACATTCCAGCCTAATTTTGAGTTCTTCAAATTCTACCATTTTCAAATCTAAAACATACACACTCACATGGTTTTACATTACTTTTAAAGAAAGAAATCAGATTCAGTGGTTCTGCCTCATAACATCTCTAAAATGGAAATTCTGACATTTGCTTTTTGGATGGCTGAAAAGAGATGGATGGATGTTTTTTGGTCAGAAGCTCTAATACTCTTGTATGGCCGATGAGAACTGGGACACTGTTCCTTAGAACAACATCAGCTGCACAGCTGAGTACCTTTCTAACCTTACACCCATTTCAGGGCTCTGCACAACAGAGGCTGGCATCAGTAGAAAGGGCAGCAATGACAGAAGTCCAAGATTCATTCTCTTCTGTCTCCATGAGTAACTAACACCTTCAATATTTAAGTTATATTCCTTCAGTGCTAACAAAAAAAAAAAAGTAAGGTGGCCTTCTCTAGCATTTCTACTCAATACTTGCAACTCATCTTGCAACAACAGTGTTACAGTCCTGCTCTAGAAAACCATTTCTCAAAATCCAAAAAGATTTATGTTTTTGAAGAGCCCACTTTCTCCTTCAAAAGAGGATTCACATCCCTTCCCTGGTTAATTCCTGAATTATAAGAGTATATTTAAATTTTTCTTCCAAATGTGACCTATTTTAGGAAGATTTACTCACACAGTTACTGAAGAAGCTGGAGTCTATCTGGCTCAGGGAAAGCTTGGTCAGAGCCCCAGAAGCAAGAAATGCAGAAGTAAAGGCCTCTCAGAGGAATACATTAAAATATTTTAAAACAGCTTAAAAATCTTCTCCAGAAAAAAGAAGATGGGGAGCAAGTCAGGCAAAAAAGGGAGAGGAAGAGGGAGAAGGGAGACAGAAAGAGGGGAGGGAGAAAGAGAGACAGAAAGAGAAAGGGCAAGCAAACAGAAAGATACATTCCAATACTTTGAGCACTCAGTATTTAAGAGATAATGAAGGCAGAAAGGAAGCAACAAGAGATAAAGGAAAGCAGAAAAGGGAGAAAGACCCAGAGAACCAATGCCCCACCTACCTTCTACTAGCACTCCTGCAGCTTTACAGAGTTATACATAGGAACTTTGTTTAAAAAAATGGTCAACCAGTGTAAGCATAAGCATCCAGACCCAAAAAGGCCAAAACAACTGAAGCATGTTTGCACATTTACAAGGCAGTAGAAAGGAAAATAACCTATCAGTAGTTGCATGTTTACAGTAACATCTTGAGACATATATGAATGCCTCTGTTAAGCACATATTCTAAAAAGAAGTATATGCTTAGTACTTTATTTTAAAAAGACAAAAAATCCACCTACCATTTCAGTTTCTACTTAAATGAAATTGTTTTTCAAGTAAGGAAACCATTTGGTTATACAGGGAAACATACAAAATAGTGATCTGGGCAGATTCACCTTGAACTCCAGCCAATCTGCAGTTCTGTACAAATTAATTTAGAATTGGATTTCCTTCTAGTTAAAATCCTGGGGTTTTTTAAACACTTATTTGGATATTTCTTAGGTTTACATCAGTTAAATATTTTTGAAATAATGGACTTTCAATCAGTGTATTTTTAATAGTTTCTCCACTAAGCTAGTTCCCGTCACATAAAAGAAATTATAACATATTAGATTTTCAGACCATATACCATAGTACTGAACTGATAAGACTTTTTGTCAGTTTGTATTTTTTCAACTTCTTTACCTCCATTTTGTTCTGACACAATTTTCTAGACATCTATGTAAAGGAAAGCATGAAAGAAGATGTATTATGATCAAATAAAAAATTGTTACATTTATTTTGTTCATGCTTAATTCAGATATAAGAATTCTAAAGAACTCTTTTCCTGAGTTCAGGGAAGTGTAATAACTGAGTAATTAAATTAACTCTAAAAACTTTTACAGTGGATATTGATCCTGAACAATGTTGCACTGTACTCTAAATCAGAATATTAGCATCTGGGCTCCTGATTTTCTTTAAAAAGCACCTAAGACTAGTGGTGATTAAGTTTCTTAGTCATCCAGGGGTGGAAAGCTAACATGATGAGGAAATCTTAACAATAAAAAGAGCATCAACAAATTAGACACAATTGCAAAGTTTATGTCACAGTTCTGTTTTAAAGAAAACAGCCCTAAGGAAAAAAAAAAACATTAAATGGCTCCAAGTAACTCCAAAAGTTTTGTTTTGACCAGAAGTAACTACTGCTCCATAGAAATAATACTTAGTGTTTGTAAACACTGATTTTGTCTTCAATCATACACTTACTACCACTAATCTTTGTTATTTCTACTGTGAATATAGCTCTTAAAAAATAAGTACAACAAAAATATAAGTGCATCAAGTGACAAAGAGCTGAGCTATGTAATATTTTTTTTTTCTAAATATTCTAAAGAATCTCAGTAAAAGGACTTTGCTAAAAATATTTTGGACTAACAGCACTTGGAGATATGAGCTTAACCAAAAGAAAAAAAAAAGAACTTACATAAAAAAAATATATGCATGCTTTTCTAAATTACTGCTAAAGGGGTATCTTATAAAGATATTTGCAGTGACAGACTGACATATTGATGCTGTGCATATGGAGTCTGTAATGACATTCTCCACTCTGAAGATGAATCTAGCTGGCACCTATGAGAAGAACTTCCAGTGTCCTGTATTCAAGAGTCCCCGTCCTAAAATCACAGGAAAAAAAGGACAAGCAATCACAATTGTTTTATATTCAGAGTGATACTTTTATAAATTCCTGAAAAATGTGAATTCTAAAAACTTTTTGAGACAAAATTAATTTACAATTACCTCTTCATCAGAATCTCCCAGCCTTCCTAGATCTAGGCATGGCACCCTGCAGGGAGTTAAAACAATTTAAAAGGAATACATCCCCTTATTTTTTAACTACAATAAAAGCACTGCCTATTAGTTATTATTATGTCTTTCACAAAAATTGCCATGCAACTGGACATGGCCTACTCAGCAAATCACCATTATCCCCTTCTTCAGCTCAGCAAGTGGCCACAGAGCTTCTCTTCCCCAGCAGCAGAGTACCCTGGCAGCTGAAAAGGATCCTTCTTTACTCCCACATTGGCTTCTCTTCACTCCCTGACAGGAGCTACTGAAATGTGACCATAAATGAGGGGTGCCTTACTCTTGTCTTCCACAGCCCATGCGAGTCAACATTCCTCTATCATCAGTCAACAGAGAGACAACAGGGAAGCAATTGCTAATTGAGATGCAAATCTTCTGAACTTTCCATAGGGGATTAACACAGGAAAAGACAACGTATTTTGATCTGCTTAAAGAAATGAAAACATCTCCAATTCATCAAAGCATCTCTGTACCTTCTGCCTTTACTCCAGGTATATTGCAGAGCACCATGAACACTTTTTTTTTATATTTTACCACCAATATTTGCAAGCAACTCTGTTTTATCTTCTTGGAATAAGAGAGTTCCTTATCTTTCAGTCTTTTTTTATTAGATAATGACAGACAATTGGAATGTTTTGACTTTGGTTGGAAGAATCAAAGGTCATAGTCACAGACACTTATAAAATAATTACATACCTTGGCTCTTATTCATTTCAGTAAACAAAACTGGATAAACTATCAATCATGGTCCTTGGAAGGTAGATATTCCTTATGTGCCAAAGTAATTATAAGGTTTTAAATTTTAAAAGCACAAACAAAATTTCCCATTGCTTGTAACAATACTTCACAACAGTTTCTCTGTATTTTTTACTGTAATACTTGTAAAAGCAGTCAACAGTTAAAATACCATTTTTCTCCCTTTGCAGACACATTAAAAATATTCAAGAAAAACAATGTAAATATGTAGATCTGAGTGACACTCTTAAGAGGATGGAGCCAGGTTCTTCTTGGTGGTGCCCAGCAATAGGACAAAGAGGCAAAGGGCAGAAACTGATGCACAGGAAGTTCCACCCAAAAAATCTTCCTAACCACAGGTGACTGAGCACTGGAACAGGTTGCTCAGAGAGGTTGTGCAGGCTCCCTCACTGGAAATACTCAAAAACCATCTGGATGCAATCCTGAACAACGTGCTCTGGGATGACCCTGCTTGAGCAGGGAGGTTGGACCAGATGGACCAGTGGGTTAGACTCAATGTGGTCTCTTCCATCTTTACCCACTCTGTAATTAAACCTCCACTCAGCCAAACATAAATCAACTTAATTCCAAAGAAAGAATACATCAAATATTCTACTCCAAATATAAATCAGAGAAAACAAACCTATGATGATAAATTTCATGGAACACTAATTTGCACATCACTATAAATGGAAATGCATTGTGTTAATAATACACACAATTAAACAAGCTGATCAGAAATAGAAGCAGACTTATTCTGGTGGGCGAGGACTGTGTGTAGCCTGTCTATTTGATCTCCAACCCTGAAAGAATGACCCATTATTACATATCTACGGGATCCAGACAAAAATACATAGTTCTCCCTTTTCAATTTCTCCTTAAATATTTAAAATTAGAGGCTTAAATTATCTGTCCAACATACTTGACTAAGACACTACTAACAAGGGGGAAAAAAACCAAAAACTTCTCATTGAAATCTAATTCTTACATATCATGAGACTAGCAGACTGAATATTCATCATGACAGTAAGACTTCCAGCCATTAAGAATCTAGACAGCATCCACATCAGCTATTAATAATACATTAAAAACAATGTGTGCTGAGGCTTTGTACCATCACTGCTCACAAGGCTTTAGGTCACATGGTTCTTGATGGTTGGGAACCAACCCTTAAACCAAAACCACAAGACTGACAGCTGGCTCACAAGGAGCTAGCTCAGACCCCTAAGAACCCCTGATATTTGGTGTAACTGTTTCATCTCAGCTTTACCATAGCAGTCCTGATGATGATTAGGCAGTTCACTTTATTTATTTTGCAAGGCTGAATACCATACAGATCTCCAAACTCAACTGAGCAAGAACATAGCAGGAAAAGAGACTCGAGCTAAAGCATCAACTATCCCCCTATAGGCTTTTGAAAACAGCTAGCAGCAAATCCCTAGGGAAGGCTGCCTGGGGCAAGCACCAAGTAAAAATTCACCTAACTGGCTCGCCAGTCTGAAAAAAAAAATTGTTTGGGAAAGCTCAGAACCAGGGCTAGCGTTTTTGTTTTCACACTTCTCAGCTCATAAATCTCAGCATCACAGCCTAAACTGAGCAGAATCCTATTTCCAGCAGTGCTCGAACATCCTTCACGATGTGAGAGCGAGCACAAAACTGTAACTCCTTTCTTGCCATCCAGCCTTGTAGCTGCTCCCGAAGCAGAAGTTCGGCAACACTACCCTCTAGTGACTCCAGAACGAGCCCGGGTACCCGGTTTGAGAGCTCTCCGCACGTAATGAGAAGCGCCACCCTGTGGTCACCTACCTAAGACCACCAAGGCATCAAAAACAAGGCATTACATCCCACAATTCTCTTTTTTCTGTACTATTTTAACTGTGGTGAGGCAAAGAACACAGCTAATTCTAGACGTTAAAGCCTTAATATAATTCCTTTTCTAGAAGTCAACTAATCAGGAAGAAAGCAAACAAAAACCATTGTGAACTCTGGGGTGAAGCACATAACTTTAATTTAAGATTTACTTTTGCAAACCACTAAAAATCACGTGGAATAGAGAGTCTAAATTTGGACACTTAGTTGCACAAGAAAGAAAGATAAAAGGGATGAGAGATTAGAGGAAAATATGACACTTCTTTTCTTTTACAACCTATACTAAATGTCTCAAATGTTCTTTTTGTCCAAGGTATTTAATGTTCAAAAATCACACTATAACATTATATATAATATTTATATATTATATATAAAAAATTAACATTATACCATGGATGTATTAATGTTTACAAAAGGTCTTTTTTCATTCCAAATCAAACTGAAAAGAAGACCAGCAACTTGGCAGTCAAACTCCAAGAATTCCTAATGGGGTCATGCAACAAATAAGGAAGTAAAATGGGTGCTTGGGGGCTGAGGGAGGATTAGCAATTAACTTTCATTCATGGACATAAAGTACATAGTATCTGTGAGAAAAATCAACTGTTACTAACAATATTAATATTTACCTTAGCAGTAAGGAAAATAATGGCCCTCAGGATGCAAGATCATATTCATAGGGACTATCAAAAGCTGGTTCTAAAGTTTCTACTACAGTGAACCTGTGAGGGTTGCACACCTACCCTATCCTAAAGTGTAGACTATTAGGAATACCTGGAAAATGTCATTTCCCTCCATACTGAACACAGAGCACTGAGATTCATTTTTCATGTCAACCTAAAATCATGTCTTTTCAAATTATATTTTGGGGGCTGCTTTAATTTATTGCTGTCTTGCAAAAAAAACCCACAAAGACGCCTGTTGCCAGTTTCACCAACGGCTGGAGACAGCACACACAGTACATGTTCAAGCCTCTGTTGCTTTTAACTGCAAGTACTAGTTCATTCTTAAATCCCCCACATTCCAATTAAGTACTCAGAGTAGCAGTGATTCTTGGATAGCTGTTTAAATTGGAATTTCTCACCTTCATTTGAGAAGCTGTCATACTAAACCATCCCCTTCTGACAAAAATAGATTCTTTAAAAGGTGTCTTCTCGACAGAATGGATTTTAACCTCAAACTAAGAACCTTGTGAAGTATGATTAAAATATTTTTAAAATGTCAAAGTAAGGAAGAAAAATAATCAGAAGCCTTCCATTGACTACCTGATATTTCTTCCCCCTCATTGACAGCTCAGCCTTTCTTCGAGGGGATGCAGCAACTCCTTTAACTTCCAAATCCATCCAAATTCAATGGCTGGCAGCTTTCAGAAAAACACTGAAAAACAGAATACTATTAACAAAAACATGTATTATTTCATCCAAGTACTTTTGGGCGGGAAAAAAAAGTTACTGCCTTAGAAGGAATTTTGGTATTGTCTTCAGCAAACTATGAAATGCTGTTGGTTTCTCTTTCTCACAGCCTCTTAATTTCAGCCTTTTATTACCAATGCTTAATCAATTTTTTTTTTTTTTTTTTTTTTTTTTTTTTTTTTTTTTTGCCTCAAGCTTAACTCTCTCTTTCCCTTATACTTATTAATACATTCTCATTCCGGTATTATTAATTTGTTACCCCTTGGCAACATCACGGGAATGCCCGCGCACGGCCAGGAGGCTCTCCCGGAACGGAGCATCCTCCCACCTGGGGGCGCAGAAAGCGTGGTTGTACTTAATGCTGCACAGGCTGAGACTACTCGTATCAAACACCAATGCCACAAAAGGCGGAATAATCATTATGAGCTCAGCAGCTCCACGGAAATGATGCATTTTCCCAGGAGAGGCGCGGGACCCCGGCGGGCAGGGGCTGTGTCTCACCGGAGCGATCCCAGGGCGCACGGCTGGCGGAGCGGCTCAGCCCCGCACCCCCGCACCGTCTCCACGGTGCCCGCCCCGGCCGCGCCGCGGGGCGGCCGCTACAGCAGCGCGGAGGGGCCAATCCGAGCCAGGCCTCGCACCGGAGCTGCGCAAGGTGCTCCCCGGCGGAGCGGGGAAGCGCAACGCCCCATCGCTCCTGCGAAAATCCCCTGCCCGGGGCACGGCCGTCCCTCCCTCCCCGCGCCCACGGGCGGCTCTGCCCGCCCTGCGGCCCCCGCAGTCCCGCCAGGACAGGCGGGCGCTTCCACATCACAGGGGTTCTGCCCCCGGCAAACCCCAGCAGCTGGAATCGGAGACCTCGTAAGTGCGCCGGGAGAGCGCACGCTGCGTGTTCGTAGCCTGGGTCAGAAATACAGCGATCAGCCCGAGGTAGCTCAGAGACTTTCGGACAAGGGCTTCAAGTGTCAGCAGCATCCGAAGACTCGCGGAGGTGAAAGGCGCAGGAGCAATGATTCAAACGCTGCTCCTGGCGGGGAAGCGCCCGCCGCGGCCAAGGACACCGGCACCAGGGCCTACAAGGAGCGGGACTGACCTGCACCCTGCACAACCTCGGCAGCGCAGCACACCTGGCTCCCACTCCATCGTTCCCGCAGATCAATGGCTTTGACATTAGTTCACTTTAATACATGAGCTAATTCAAAGAAAAGCCTCAATGAAACTGATTTTTTTCAGTTTCATTTGTCCTGAATGCCCAGAGCAACATCAGTTATTTTCTAAAATCAAACTGTATCCAAGTATCAGTTCTGATTAACCACATCTGTCTTGGGGGAAAAAAATCTGCCACCTCTTGAGAAACCCTGGCTCTGTAGTCAATCAGTTTTCCAAAGTTAGGCAAAATCTCACTTAGTGCAAAACTACTAACACACTGATGCTAAGGATATATTTCTGGATGCTGCTACTTCCAAGCCTGTGTTTTCCAGTTTTAGAACAAAACCCATGACATGTGTCTACACCAGAATGAACAATTCATTCCATTTCAGTGAATGACATGACAATAAATTTCAGCCCTTTAAGTACAGTACATTTCCTTCATAAAAACAAATTCATATGCTATTTTCCTGTAAGAATAAGGATGCCAGAAGAGTTCAGGCATCATAACTGGCCTACTTAAAAGCGATGCAATTATAAAACAGAAAATGTAATAGTGTCATACTATCAGACCTACCTCTACGGCAATTCCTGTCATCAAAGGCTGGCAGTACCATAGATGTGTGCATTAAGTGAACAAAAAAATTATTAAATATTGAAAGGGTGGACAAAAATTATTCTGGCAAAGGAAAATAATGCTTTTCCTAATACTGACCTAAAAAGGTGGCTATCAAATTGGCATAATGTACTGAAAAAAGACCCCATGCTCCACAGTTCTTGAATGGTACATACCAACACATCTGTTAATTCTGATGTAAAAAAAAAAAAAGGGGTATTAAAATAATTAAAAGGTCAGATTCTATGGTATTAAAATAAATGTGACACAGAAATAACAGAAATACAGTACCAATGGGTATCAATCAGTTATTAGACAGCTGCTTAGTTTAACAAGTGGGGAAGAAATTAAGTGATCCAGTGTAATACATTTGGGATTAGGTTGACATACAAAACTAATCATTACTCAGGAGACTGTAAATTCAGACACCATTATTTTCATACAGCATCCATGGCTGAATTTCTCTCTCCAAATAAGAAACTTAATTATGAATAAGTATCAAAGACCTAGTGCATACTGGTTTCACACCGTAAGAGAAACTTTTTTGACCAAGAGCTGAATTCATCAGTGCATGCTCTTTAATGAACTCAAGAAAATCACAGTTCAAGTGGTATAATGCTTTCTAGTTACAAAACATTTATGAAACATCTATTCATTACAGTCTCAATTAGAAGATATTATAATATTTTAGTGAAGCATCAGATATAATTACAGTGCATTATATACAGAGTACAGAAATATTTTTATAGGGAAAAATAAATAGAAAAAATATGTAAACATCCTGAGTCAAATTCTGCTGCCACTGAAGTCAGTTACAGAATTGTCATAGATACAAGCAAAGGCAGTATTTCACCCCTCTTTTTAAAGCATATAGCAGTGCACATAACTTCATTTCAGTTTAAAGTGCATACAACATTATAAAAAGAATTCATAAGCTTTTGGAAGTTTTACATATGCAGATTCCATTCATATCTACTGCGCCTCCTCAGTCCCATCTCTTCTGATTCAATGGTATCTTTGCTTATCATTTCTTCATCTTCTACAACATCTTGCTCCAACTGATGTATTTCACACTCACCGTGTAATTCATGCTCTTCTATTTTGTAATCATTATTGATATCCTCAAGCAAATCTTCATTACAGTCATCTTCTCTGTTGTCCATTTCTTTCTCTTGAGAATGTTCGGCAAATGACTGAATGAGATCTTCAAGTTTCTCATCACAAATGTGTCCAAGATCTTAAAATTTCCAACAAATAATCAAAATTAAAGTTTACTGGTAAGGCTCTGAATTTCAGGGTCAGTTTAGAAGTAAAGTATTTTTAATGTTTTTTTCTCTTTTATTAAAACTCGAATAATGCAAAAATTCCCCACATTTCTAATGGACCAATTGTAACATTTAAGATTTCTCTTGGGCTACTATGCAGCTCTTGGGAGTCTCCAGTTGAAACTATCATACAATTTGATGTTTAGTGTTATATGCAAGCATTACTTACAGCCTCCAAGGTCCCCATTTAGAAATCATTTCCCTAAAGTTAGTCCAATACTAACAGACTAATTAGGAACTGATGTTCCTAATTAGTCTGTTCCTTTATCAAAACAGAATATGACTGTGTGGTCCATCCCAGTTGAATGTCTTGAGCACCTATTCTTAAATAAAACATGATGTATCAAAAATTTGAAATTGGATACATCTCAAATAAGAAGACTAGTATTCCTCCAGAATAAAACTAATTCCACACAAATTACCTAAAACTCAGAAGCAGAACATTATTATAGTAAGGTCTATTTATTCTTTTAAAATACAAACTACTTTATTATCTATCTGTCTGAAAATTAAATTACCTTTCATCTTGTTTTCTGATTTATCCAATCCACTTTCTTTCATCAGTCGTCTAATTGATTGGAGCTGTGTCATTATTTCATCTTTCTGCTCACAAGCTAAAGCATTGACACTAGAAAAAAAAAAAAAGACAAATGTCAACAGCTGAAAGATTATCTTGGAAGGGAGTGCTTAATAATAATACACTTATTGCAATATTTCTTTCTGTGCATAAATACCATAGTGTAGTTTGTGAAATGTTTAGGTCAAGCTTTCCTTTGAGAACTGTCTCTTGAGAAGTGGGGAGGCCATTACATCATACAACTACTGACTGTCACTGAACTCTGACTTTGGAGCCCCAACGGCCAAGGTCGAGTAATGACTACTGAAAGTAACAATTATCCAAAGTACTGGTATTACTAGTACAACAATGCCAAATACAGAACATTAGAGTTTGAAGCCTTTCCTCATTTAAGGTTTTTTTAACCTTCCTCCCTATCACTACTAGAAATTTGTTAGGCAAACTGGCCAGTGAATTTGCTGCTTAATAGTTTCAGCACATATCCAGTCCAGAAGTACACTGCAGAAACAATCAGGAATTTCTGCATGTTTTAACTTGTGTTTCGTGAAGGATGTCAGTCTAGAAAACTAACTGCAAGGATACTTTTATTTCTAGTAGATGAGTAAGGCCCTAGCTTCTTAAGAACAGAATTTCTCTACAACTACAAGGAGGTTTTATATTACTGATTCCCTTGACCTACTAAAATAGGTAAGTTCTATTTCACTGGAATACACACACTTCACTGATTCATTTCAAAACACAAAAATAAGCAGCTATACGTTCATAACTAGTTTTTTATTATCATTACATCTAAAAGAAGAAACTCACTCTGCTACCAAAATCTATTTCCCAAAAGGACTTTCAAGTGCTACTGTGTTTAAGTATATTTTCCCTATTAGTCTCCTTGGTCAATATTAAAGTTCATCTTGTTATCCACAGTAACATGATCATGTCTTCTGCATTTATGTTTGGTGAACAAGAGATGGGAGGTGTATGTGGAAAAGTTCACAAATGGCAGATTTGGTATCACCTGCAAAAGGCTACAATCAAAGAAGGTTCCTAAAACTTTCCTTACCTATATATAAGGATCATTTTAAGAAATCTTTGTTAACATTTTCGCAAATTTCAATATACAGGGAACAAAAGTGAGATTTTTTTAGAAACACTCACCAGTTTGAAAGTGGGTCCAACTGAGTCAATAAAGAATTTAACATTTTCTCTGTCTGTGCAAGATGCTGCTCCAGTTCTAAAAGCTGATGCTCTAACAAAAACAACCACAAACAAAAACAATACAACAAAAAAAGAGGGAGGTGTGAGAGGAGGGAGAGGGTGATGAGGAGAGAAAGAACATTGTAAAAAATGTCTTTACAATACCATTAGGATATTAATTTATATTTTCATTGGACAGAGTAAAAACCAGAAAGCTTCTTTCAGCTAAAAAATTCGACAATATGAAAAGGGAGTGGTGGGGGTAAGAACAGAAGCCTTATTATGTGTGAACAGAAGTCCTTTCCACCCAGTAACCTATCTCCAATAGTGCCCAAACAGAGGACACCTTTGTAGAAACTGAGCAAGAATGTGGAGCTCACCTTCCCAGTCTCAAAAACTATGTAGCTGCAAGACTTCCTACTGTATTTATACTTAATTTGATTCCGTGTTTGTCTATTCACACCTTACAAATATATTTAATGCTTAATGCACTAGAATCAAGAGAAGTCATTCCTCCTAAAATACAATTAAACTCAGAAGAAAGAAGAATACAACACACAAGGATGATAAGTAGGCAGTGCAGCAAATCACTGCTGAACCTCATTACAGATGTAGTGTACACAGACACCAAAAGATGCTGCTAGTTGTTTAATTCACTAAAAATGTGTCTATTCAATGGAGAAAAAGGTATGAAAACAGCATCAACTTTGAATGTTTGTGATAGGTTTGTCATTTGGCCTAGAAATCATAAATGGTCTCTTTAATTGTTTAGCCATACTGTTCCACTATCAATAGCGTTCAGTTCTAAACCAGGTCATTATATTATTTTAAAACACCCTATTTATTTAATTATATCTCATTTAAACTGAAGAATACTGAACAGATCTTAAGTGAGAAAAACATCAGACATTTTAGAGGCAGAGAATCATACTGCATTACTACAGCTGTTTTAAAGAGCATTACATCTGGAGAATCAAAACAAACCTAAAAAAGCATTTCAAACATATAGAATAACAAAGTGGGTATTTGTAGATTCCTAACTGCTCTCAGTAACTCGAGAGATTGCCTTCATTTAGCTAGATTGCATCAATGAAAACACGTTTTGTTCCAGTAGGCAATAAGCATTTTTGTTGAACGTATGCATTCTGAATGGGTATCTTACCCGTTTCCTTTGCCTTGTCTTCTGTACTTTTTTCCTTTTTAGAGTGATTTTCTTCATGTGATTTCATCTTTAAAAAAATACAATCAAGATAAACAACCTCATCACTATTTGTGTACTAAAAACAAAACTGCATTTAGAACTTCAGTGAAAGTAAACAGCAACTGTGAAAATGTGCTACATTAATGAAATTTTTCTCCTGTGATGCCTCATCCAGTCTAAAACTAACATTTCTGATTTTAAGCAAACACAACATGATTGGCAAAAGCTCTAAAAGAAAGCAGTTGCTATTTCAAAACGAAACAGAAGAAACCTTCTAGGTTACTGGATCCAGTCTCCTATCATCCAATTCTGTATCATAATAAAATTACAATGCAGAATTTACTTCTTAAAGTAATAAAGATACTATCATAAAAATATTTACATTTTAATCCCACAAGCCCAAGTGTAAAGAATTGTAACACACAGAATATGGTTTTCATGATTTTTAAATCTTGTACTAAACTGGGCAGCCTCTAAACTCATTTTGCTAAGCTGTGATATTTTTCTCAAACACAAGATTAATGTGAACTGACTCCAGAAATGAGCATGTTGTTTCCAGTCTTACTCCTGTCATTTTTATTTTCCCTGAGGGCAAGCAACAATATTCCAGGTGTACTCTCAGCTCTGTGTATCTCTTACTATAAATAATACATTTCAAGACTGATTCCTTTTAAAAAACAACCGATCATGTGTTCTCCTTTTTGAATTTACAAATAGCAGAAAAGGTATCCCATAACAGGAATAAACCTGCATGTTGCAATTGCACGATCACTTGAGAAGTCCAAACAAAGGTCAAGCCTACTCGCTGTTCTACCTAACTGCTAATCTAAGATCACTGCTCTGCAGGAATTGTCCACCCCCTTCCCATACTCAATCTCATTCTGAAGAATGAAAAGGAAGTGAAACACTGATGAGACTTAGGTTACAGACTCAGGCAGCAGCACTGTTCAGGTTCTCAGACTCTCATTTGAGGCAGCATGGTAAGATTCTCACTTTTTCAAGCATCTAAAAATACCTAAGCCAGAAGCCTTCATACAGAAGAATTAGATATGCTAGAATTTTAACTTTGGACTTCACATTCAAAGTCAAACAGAGCAAGAAATGGCTTTTGGACAACCCTATACATGGGCTCAGAATTAGAAAAACAAACAGACAAGCCAAGAATTTACATTTCCCCCTAACTACAGTAATTTAATGTTTTTTTTTCTATGGCTTACCTTAAGAAGTTTGTATGCTGCAAACATTCCCACTCCAAGAGCATACAGTGGCATGAGGGTGAATGCTAACTCTCGACCGTTTCCTCTCGTTCTCTCGCTTTTTATCTCTTTCTCCATTGCATTTCTCATCTGTTGAAAACTCTGGTAAGTATTACTGTCAGAATTTCCTGGATTCCGGTGAACTTGATAAACTGTCTGAGGATTACCTTCAAATTGAAATTCAGGGAAAGACAATAAAGTAAGAAATGAAATCAGGAGTCCACAACTGGAATGAAATTTTTTTCTTCTTGTGTAATCATCTTTGTTCATCACTCTTCTAAGATGGTGTGAGCAGCCTTGTATCCACTTCAAAAATTAATAATTATTCTTACATTAACAGGATGGACAGTTAAATCTAGGCAGCAAAAACTCTCAAGCCAAACTTGGTTTCTCTAATGTACAATTTTTAAGCTTCTTCACAGCAACACTGGCAAACCCTCAGCAAATCACAGAAAGATAGATTTGAATTTTGAAATTAAAGCATACTCAGAGAAGCTATTGATAATGCTGAAAACAGTAATTAATATTTTTTCCTTTGCACCAAAGGAACTGAGCTAATTACAAATTGAATTGTCTGGTCCCAGAAAAAAAAGGCTTTGTTGAAATACGCTGTGCTGCTGCTTTCATTATTTTGACAGTAAACTTAGGTTTACATGGATATTCCCACAGGCTCAGAAGTACTGTACCTCTGCAAATCAAATATTTATGAGGAGAAGATAATACAATACCCAGGAGATGCAACCTTGGAAGTCTGAAGTATTTTTGCATGGAATTTGCCTACCAGAACAGGGAGCAGATGAGAAAACAGCCAATGTCATTGTTAAACCTAGGAAACAGGTTATGTGGTAGTTAAATCAAGGGTTCATGGGACATGCACATATGGAACAGTACCATCAGGTAAAGAATGCAGATGCTTGCAGAGACAGCAGGGGACTGGGGGATTGTGAGGTTTTACACTGATATCTCAAATGAGTGCCTAGACTTAAAACTTAATGTATCAGAACTGAGTATGGGTATGGCAAGGTTCACGGTCTTTAAAAACTCCCAAACAAAAGACCATTATGCAAATCACTACTTATCAATTCATACTGTAACAGTGGCATTTCAGGAACTGACATTAACATAACTTAAGTGTGCAAAGTACAGCCACAATCAGATTGAGAAAAAATTAATGTTACACAAAACCTCAATGCTCTAGCTGATTGAATCAGAACTCAAGCTACCTTCATCATTCAGTGAAAACCCAGGCATGTGCTGTCCTTTCAGGACAAGTAAGTTTAGACTTGCTAAAACTGCAATAACTCATCTGGAAATCACATTTTATATTATATATTTTTTTCACCTTCAAAATGTTTCATATTGATTCCTAGTTTTACATTTACACTCACCTTTCCCCCATTTTTTAAGTTCTATTTGTTTTTAAAGTAAATGAGTAGTTTTACCAAAATAATTACAATCACAGAAGAATAAGATTTCTACAGATCATATAAATAAGAATGTGGCAAGGGAAACACCTTCAGGGTGGAGAGGAGGAATGTTGAATCCTAGTGGAGATCCAGTGTCCTGCACCAAGCTTATCCCACAGAAGAAACAGCAAAGTGAGTTACTAAACAACCAGGAAAAAAGAACCACACAGAGAGGTGAGAATAGGAGATCTGTCTGAATTTATTTTATTCGGTGCTGGGCCAGTACTTCAGTAGAATCACAGGCATGTGAAATGTTTCTGGTTTTTTTTTTTTCCTTTTTTTTTTTTTTTTTTTTTTTTTAGGATTTGGTTTCAAAACAATTTGATCTATAGGGAATATACAGCTTCCTTACAAATAAAAAATAATCAGGCGAAACAGGCCAGGCAAGAGCTTATGAAGCACAGTAAGTTTGACATCAGGTGGGAAGAACATTTTTCTGCCAGCACGGAAAAGTACAGACACATTTGGAGGATTACATCAACAAGCTGTCTCCTGGTTTGAAACACCTTGGAAGGCATCATTCATGAATCACAGAGCTACCTCACAGAAGTGGGCTTTTAGTGATTGTCAAAAGCTAAGGTGTACATTCGACCTTGAGCCAAATAGTGACATGCACTGACACGGTTTAACATACATGGATACCACTATAGCTCCTACAAGTAGTAAACTCTGTAACCCATTCATTGATACCTTTTCTAAACAGGCACCTTGTGTTGCAGTGAGTTATTCTAATATTCAAATAAGAATAGCAAAATTATGTATTAGACGTAGTTACGCTAAAATTTGTAACCTAAGTAAGCTCTTAGTACAATATATGAGAACAAAAGACCAGTGTTGCAAGAAATCAGTAGAGCATGATTATCTAAAGAATGTGCAGTAGAAGAAGAAATTGTCATCTACATGATGTATGTCCGTAAGGAATGTTCTGTTAGAGATACAATGTAACCGTTAGTCAAGGACCAGCTTAGAGATGTCATGTAGAACAAATAAAGCAAAGAGATCAAAAGATGAAGTAATCGTATAAACAAAAAAGTATATAAATCTCGTAATTTTGTCTGGAGCCCGGGACTCTGATTTTGAGACGTTAGTCCGCGGAGACCCCCAGGGCCCTCAATAAAGCACCGCATAAAACAACTTTGTTGTTTTGTGTTTAACTCTCTCTGCATACGAGCAACACTTGGACTCTTTTTTAATATACTGCCGGACAGACTTTGTATGATTCTGTGCGTATATTTACTAACAGCAACACTCGGCTTCCTTATTGCAATTGATTTTTCCCTGTGACACCTCTCGGCTCATTTGTTCGATGGTGCCTCTGAGGGCATTGCTCGTCACACCGTTCCACACTTCCAATCACCGGGCGCTTCCTGCCCTTAGGAGCAGTTTCGGTAAGACAACACAGACAAAGCCCAAAGCCCCGGCGAACCTGAACAGCAAAACACCGCAGGAGGTGGGGGTGTTTCAGGCGCACACAGGCCAGCTCGAAGCGGTCTGACCAGGCCTCTCCGTCCACAGCCCGCCTACACCCGGAGCCTCCCGCCGGACGAGGGCACATCCCTCTCGGGTCCTGGGGTTCCCGTCGAGCCCGCCCGAGCCCACGGCGACTCCCGCACGGAACCCCGGCCGCGGTATCGCCCCGGCTCCTACCTCTGCCGTGCTGACGGGGATCGTAATGGCCGGGGCCGGCCTTGCCGCCCCGCGGGGACCGGCCGGGCCGCCCGCCGCCTCCTCCCCCGAACATCCTGGGCATGAAAACGAAGACGCAGAGCACCAGCACGGCCGAGACCAGCACCTGCTGCACGGCCGACAGAGCCATGGCCGCCGCCTGCCCGCCGCCTTCCCGCGGCCGGGCCGCGCCCCGCGCCATAGCGCCCCCGGCGGCGCCCCGCGGCACGGCATGGCACGGCACGGCACGGCTCGGCTCGGCTCGGTCCGGCACGGCTCGGCACGGCACAGCCCGGCCCGGCGCGGTACGGCCTCAAGCCCCGCGGCCCAGCACGGCCCCAAGCCCCGCTCGCGGCCCTCGGTTGCCGGGCTCCCCTTCAGGACAAAACGTGTGAACTGTACTCCTAGCGCTGACGGGCATTTCCGCTGGCAAATGAAAATTTTTGCTGTAAAGGGTTAAACAAAAGTGAAGAAGATGCAGAAAAAGCAGATGTTTGATGTTTAGCCCGCCTCGTGCCACAAGAGGAACACGTTAGCAATGGGCAGCTGAGTGGGGAGCATCCTGAAAGCACTTGCAGCATGCATTTATTCAGCAAAGAATGTCCTTTGCTTGGGTGGGTTTTAAGCTGGATTGGCAGATAAGGGGAGGGGTGGTGATTTGGGAAGAGATGAAGTTTGCAAAAGACGCCACACACAGTTTTAAATGCTCAGGAATAAGAAACCCAGGAAAAGTTATGACTGAAAGTATGGCTTGAAAAAAACCAAAGGCATTAGGGAGGAAAGAGTATCAGCAGCCAGTGGATTAAATTGTAGTGTCCAAAAAGAAACTAAGAATGAAGTGAAATGTGTGAGCAACGGTAAATCTAAGCAATAGATCAAAGCACTTTCTATTAAGATATAACACTGGGTACTTCAATGGTACACTTTCTGAAACAGTCTTGACTAGAAGACAAATCCAGAAGATTGTTCATGTTCAGGAATCAGCTGCAAAGAGGGAAGAGGTATAGAATGAGTTACTGGCCAGAAACGTACGTTTACCTCTTCAAGTTGTCCTTGTAAAATGCCCTGGTGTGTATTTAAAGCTGTACCATAGGAAGAGTAAATATTTGTTTCTAGAGGCTCTCTTAAAAATACTTAAAATATTTGTTCTATTGAATCTAAAATATCAGTGCATTTTACTTTGAATTAATTTTTATGTATCAAATCAAAATCCTTAATGATCTGTTCAACAATAAAACCCAAAAAGTATTGTGTTTAATTAGCATGCCACCTATTCCTTGCCTGAAGACAAAACTGCATTTCAAATATCTTTTCAGTTGCTATGAAGTGCTCTTACAAAGTTAATTTTCAACAGGGAAGGGAGGAAAAACTTGTCTAATTAAATTAGTTCGTATTTCTGTGCTGCAATAGGAAAAGTCAATTATAATAAACCAAAGGTACTTGCCTAAATAAGGGAAAGTATTTCTTTATGAAACTCCAGTGTTTGATATTTATCTGCTTATTGCTGACTGGTTTTATCTGATTAAGATTTTGTTGTAACTCAACATTGCACAACTATTTCACCTTTCATGCTTTGTAGACTTGGGATGCAGCTTTGGCACAGACTGCAAGGACATAGACAAATGAATCCATTTTTGAGCATAACATGTACTTAAGTAAGAAACATCTGTACCATCCTAATTTCACATCTGTTGGAGAGAATATTTGTATTGGAGGTCATGAAGTTTTTGATGTTGCTGATGCCATTAAATTGGTATGATGAGGTCAGATTTTTTATTTGTGTAGTGCAGAACTGTACTAAAGTTTGTGGTTGTTACATTCAAATAAGAGTTATCTGTTGTAAAATGTCCTGGGTAGTGCCTACCATGTAAATCAACACCGTCTGTAAATAACACAGGGGTGTCCATATGGGTGCAACTGGCAGCTCACTGTCTTTTTTAATATCAAGCAACGACTGTAGTGCATTACCCCTGCACTGGCTCACCTCAGTACCTTGTACAATAATTCTCTCTTCTTGTCCCCACATCAAAGCCTCACTTCTCATTTCACTGCTTGATTACTACATGAACTTTATAAAATAATAATTTCCAGTTCTCTAGTTACCGAGCTACACAGTTCAGTATTCTATAATTCTGGAGATGCTGTTCAAAGTAATCGCAGTAATTGCAGAATGTCTGTGGGTATTACTTAGTAAAAATGTCGATAGAAGGATAAAATCCAGCCAAAGTATTTTTTTCTCCCTACAATTCTCATAAAAAAGAAAAAAAAACCAACAACAAAATTTATTATATTCTGATTTTTCAGTGTTAATTCAGAGAAACTTAATGTTGCTGAGAAAGTAAAGGTTTCTTTTGAACACTTAATATTTTAAGTGTAATTATTCATTCCCATTTTGAAAAAATAAGCTTTGCAGTAGAATCAGTTTTATCTATGAGCAAATACATGATATTTCACTGATCTAAAACAGATGATAATTTTAATGTCATGTAGATCTTATCTAGTAAAAGCAGCTCTTAAATTTCTTATCTCAGTGTTCAAAGATGCTTAGGCTGCTCTCCATGTAAATTATAGATGAATATACTGTGCTACTGCTGTGTTACCAGACACAATGGTATCTGTGAGATTCTTTTTTAGTAAGCTTTGGATTGTGAAATGAAAATACCAAAAGTTACCAGAATCATTTATGGAGCATTTCTTTTAAGTTCTTTTTGTCTTTTCTCGCTTATTTTTCTTTGAGTGTTAATTCTTGTTTTCTGCCCCTGGTTCAAATAACAAGTGCCTATAACAAAACCAAAAGCAAGGCTGGAGGATTTAAGTTTTGCTGTTTATGTGGCAGTAGATTTTTTAGAACTAGACAGTATCATAGAAAAGTATTTTTCATTTTTTCTGTGGCACGATAAATTATGAAAAGTTACCTAGCAAGGTAGTTTTTACATTTAAATAATTGCAATTCAACCTTATCTGCATAGAATTCTGGAGGGTTTTGCACATTTCTCTTAGAGTGATGTTGACATCTAAACTTTCTTTCCCTTGATTGTTTGCTCCTTTCCTGTTATACACAGTTAAATCATATCAAAATGTTTATGCATTTCAGGGAAAATTACAAAGGAAACTAATCACTGGAAAAAAAAAAAGCAGTGTCCATGGGTTAAACACTGTGAACATGTAAAAGTACCTGTGTCATCAGAATTGATAATCAAAGACCATGCACAATCCAGAAGCAGTCATGTTCTTGAAGGCTCAGACACAAAATTAAAAATGGGTAGAATTTATGAACCACAAATGGATGAGCTGTGTTAAGAGAGCTACAACACTGGAATCTCAAAATGGTAGGAATCTCAAAAATGAGAGGCTGTTACATAAAGGCCTCTGAAATGCTTAGTCCTTAACCCAGTATTAAGGTAACACCACTTTAAATATTAAGATCCTTTTCAAAAAAAATGGCTATGTTGGATGAACACAACAGCTTCTTTCATTCATAATTGAAGAGATGAAACTTTTGGGAATGTTCGAGTCAGTTTGTCTGCCTGAGGCCTGTACCCTTCCTACTGGAGAGATACTCCAATACTCACTGAAGCTACTACATCTGCATGGCTTCCAGAAATGGATGTATGATCATTCAGATGTTCTAGGTATAGAATTAAACATTTTTACCTGAATTCAATACACTTTAGTTAGTCATGTGCAGAAGGTATTGGAAGAATCTCCTAAGAAAAAGCAGATGTCTAAACTGTCATGCCTGTCTTCTCTTAAGGTTGGCAGGTAAGGCTCTTTGGTCTAAAAATATGCTGTGCCAAAGCTTTCACACTTAAATTTATAGGAGTAATCATCCAGATCACTTGAAAATTACAGTGAAACTATCTTCAGTCTGGTTACCTACTAATGGCCTCCTGTGTTAATTCTGAAGCTGTTTACAGCCTCATTATTACAAAATAATTTTAGGATTGTTTAGCTTTTAATGAATACAAAATGGTTTCTTACAGAATAATCCTTGTGGAAATTCAATACCACCACCATCCTGTCCCATAATCTGTTTTCTGCCCTGAGGTGCCATTGTGTAATAGCAGCAGCAATGCATGTCAGAATATTGGTTTATTCAAAGGTCTGGAAAGCCAAGTGATCTTGCAGCTGCCTAATCCTGTGGATAGCATAAGAAAACCCAGCAGATTCACCCCATTTGTTTAAATGAACCTTGTAAGTCAAGGTCAGACCTTCTCTCCCCAACAAAAGGAGCAATACTGTGGGGAAGTTGATGACTTGACAACAAAATTAAATGTAATTTCACAGATTCCCAGGCATCCTGGATATCTGTAATAGGCTGCAATTCACCAGTTTTTAGTCCTCTAACTAAATAGAACATTAGGGGAAAATTAAAAATCTGATGTTTTATTTTTCCAGCCGTTTTGAGCTAAAAGCAGGTCAGAAGTGCAAAAGTGAGATGTAAACATGGGGAATTTTTCAAAATCACGAGGCTGTAAATCTTTTTCCATGTACCCAGCTCATGGTGCTAAATTTCACTTGAGATCTGTGGATAGGCAATGGCTTGTATTGTTGAGCATTGGATAGCACTGTGCTATCCAAATATGCTATAATGCTGTCATGTGCTATCCAAATCCCAAAACTTAATTGTTGAGATCCACTGCTTAATGCTGGTGAGAGTCTAAAACTCTGTTATTGGGAAAATATCATAGATGCTCAAGGGCAGGCTGAACTTCTGCTTTAATTATAGATAGAGTCACTAGATGGAGCCAGAAATGCAAGAAAGCATTTTATAACCTGGACTATCCTGGACCCATCAAAATTTCCTACTGCATAAAATCTCCATTCATTTTCCAAACACAGAATTTCAACTGCATGCATATATAAGTGCAAGATCGCTGTACTGTTAAATGGTGCAGTTTTAGTGTGATGGGTGTTTTTGTGCAAACTGCATGTAGTTGTAATATAATCATGGTTTTACATTAAGTTTGACGGGCAAAACTGAGCAGGGAATGAGACCCATTAACATATTTTGCAATCTATTTGCAACAAATTTTCCCTGTAAACCTACCTAAAACTGGGTTACAAGACCATAGCTCTTAAAACATATGGTTCTTCTTATGCTCTTGCATATTTGTACAATTTGGCTTAGGGTTGAAAAAACAAATTCCACCAGCTTGTAGAACAGTTGGGGAGACAATACAAATGCCAACACATACCATCCTACTGCCCTGAGAAGTGATCAGACTTGGAATGTTATGCCAGGAGTGCTAATCCTGTGGCTGCTCTCCAGGAGCACCGGAAGATGCTCCAGTGATTTCAGGCTAGCGGGTAATAACTAAGGAGGAGAGAATCAACACATACTCAAGCCTGGGATTTCCAAATTTTCTTTTTTGTTACACACCAAACCAGGCCAGAATATCTGTTCTGCAGCAGGGTGCTGTTCAGGAACCATTTTTTTCCTCCTGCTGAAGCACAGATTTCCTAATTCTTTTTATTTCTTGAGTAATTCTGATATGGAAGCAATATCCTGCAACATAATTGTAACCAAGCTGGTATGACTAAGCAATACTATTGGAAAATCAGCTGAATAGCAGATTTCTGTTTTGTCAAAGCTGCATTTTTTATGATTGATGCAGGTTTTAAGAAAGCTGTTCAGCAGCAACACTTCAGATAAGACCAAAAATCACACAATGGTCTGGCAGTCACCCAGGATGGAGCACACTCAAAGAAAAGACAGAAGTATGCTTGGAGTGTTGCTCCTTGCTGATATGCATGGCAGGTTTCACGCTTTACCCTTTGACTGGCAGCTATGATGTCAGATAGAGTTGTACTTGATTAAGCAATTGCTCTTCACTTCCTGTTTGAAGCACTTTCAAGGGCTCCCACACCCAGGGGACAACCTCTGAAAAACTGCTTGCTGGTATCATCTCCACCTAAGAGATTTTTAATTTTAAAACTTATGAAAAAACACTAGGGAATTATGAAAATCACATTTTTCTTTGCTGCATTGCTCTTACTGGATTTCTTCAGTTGCTTTCATGCTTATCTGCAATATCCCTTGCCTGACATAGAAGATGCAAAATTCATTGAAGATTGTGTGAGAGCTCACAACACATTTAGATCCAAAGTGAATCCACCAGCCAGCAATATGTTTCGCATGGTAAGGTGGTGTTTGTGACTTTTTTGAAATTATTATCATTTGGACTGCTGATTTAGCCCATCTTATTCTTCATTTCTACTGTGCTGTTCTTTCCATTTCAGTTAATGATTTCTGTAACTTATATGTTGGTTCTTTGTATGAAATAGAAAATACATTAATTTGCACAGTATTGTTCAATTTTAATAATTTGAAGGGAATTTCTTCTTTTAGCACAAGATTTAGCTACTCTCAACTTCAGCCAGAGCAATGGGCTGTATTGCAAAAAATAGTGTTCAGTTCTCAGTATGTCATCTATGTCTTTCTAAGAGAGACAGTAATCTGGTTTCTATCAGGTCAGGTTTCATACATGAAAGCTGTTTGACTTTTAAAAAAAGTTTCTGAGTAGGCAGTCTGTAACAGGATTTGTTGAAAATCTATCATCTCTTGTTTTTTCTTCTAATCTAGAACATGTGTTGAATAAAGGGATTTTCCAGGACATCCATTTAGATACCTGATCTTCATTTGCTGCAGCAGGGTTTGAAGAGTAGGGATAGTAATATCTAGGCTGAAAAGTAGAGCTTGCTACAAACACAGTGGATATCAGAACAGGTTATGGGTAGGTCATGTGTTGTTCAGTGGAATACATAAGGAAAAGTGTGTATAGCTAGCTGAGGGAGGTAACCCCAGCCAGTGCATGTCACTCCTCTGAGGCCTCCAGCAGTGCTGCAGAGCTGGGAAGAAAGTTAAATGCATAACTACATTCAGAGGATGAATCATTTCTACAAATGGAAACTCACTGTAAAGGAATGAGATTCAGAGTACCAGTGACTTTAATTTCCTGCTGTGTTAAAAACAATGTTTAATTTTAAAAAGCTAGTATAAAAGAGTAAACTTACCTGCTCAGACCAAACACCCAGCAATTCTGGAATAACAGCAGGACAAATATATTTAAACCTCTCGAATCAAAGATGTACTTGCAAGGTGTACCAATCATGGTACTTACAAGCTCTTAATGGATTTCTTAAATTTTTTTTTCAGCCTTGAGGTCATAAAAGTTTTTATAATTTCTATCATCTCATGGCAAAGGGCTGCACAGCCAAACCACAGGCTGTGTGAAGCTATTTTCTTGTGTTTGATTTGGGCCTGTTCATGCCTAGCTTCACTTAATAGTGTCTGGTCTTTGTATTGGAAGGTGCAAGTTAATGCTGCTTATTTACCTACTTCACACAAGATATCCAGATTTCTCTGATTGAAGCTGCAGAGCACTCTCTGTTGTTATATGAAAGCTCTCTGAACTTGAAGATGATCATCCTACTCCAAGTTCTCTCTGGCCTTTCTGCTACTAGCATAGCTTTCCTGAGGGGGGGTGCTGTGCTGCACACAGCATTTAACAGGACTTCTGCAGAAGTGTGATTATATATGTGGTTTTATTCTCCATTCCTTTGCAAAGAGTTTCTAATACTTTGTTTGCTTTTTAGTCTACTACTTTCAAGTGGTAATAGCCATCTCTAAACCTGTTATTAGGAACAAATCTCAATTTTTTCTCACATCCCTTAACTTGAATTTCCCTGTACTGAACTTTACCTGTCAGTGTAAAATCTGCAAGTCTGCCAGACTGGTTTGTTAAATTATCACTTGTGCCTCTTTGGATGGGAGTGTTTCCTTCTCAGCCCAGCAGAAATGAGTGAGTCTTTTTTTTGCTTTGTCCATCTGCTGAGGAGGGAAAAGAGGCAGAAGGAGCTGAGGAAGAGAACAACTGTGACTCTTCCTTCTGTCCTGGCCAGCAGAACAAAATTCCTGTCTGGTCTGGTAATAATTGCCAAGTGCAAATCCCTGGACAGCCAACATCTCCTAGGCACAAAGTCCCCAAGCCCCTCTACAGCTGCAAGTTTCACATAGTTACCCCCTCCAGGTGTAGCAGCTTAAAGATTGCACTCCAGCTGTAAATATATTAACAAGTCAGATAGGACAGTGGATAGATTTTGCATGTCCTGCAAAATCTAAGGGAGAAAGAAGGCAAAAATTTGTTATGGGAGTAGAAATGTCAAATGAGAGAAAGAAACTGAAAGCAGGGATGGGAAGAAGAAAAAGGGGAAATGAACTCGTTTAACAAGTTTCTTTTTAAAAATGTCTGAATTCAGCTAAGTCACTGCAGTGCAGGTTATAGTACATTATCTTCCTTTTCTACAGTCCTGGGATGCTGCTTTAGCTAAGTCTGCCAAAGCATGGGCAAAGAAGTGCAAGTTTAACCACAATACCTACCTTGAAATGCCAGGGAAAATGCACCCTACTTTTCGCTTTGTTGGAGAGAACATCTGGACTGGCACAGCCCGCATCTTCTCTGTGGAGGCAGCTCTCAGATCCTGGTTTAATGAAGTCAGCAAGTATGATTTCAGCACCAACACATGTGCTTACAAGTGTGGTCACTACACTCAGGTGAGTCTTACATGCCCAGTGCTTTATAGTCTAACATATAGTCTAATATATAGGTATAGTCTAATTTCACTGAAGATCTGAGTACAGGCTTGGAACAGATGCTTTGGAACAGGAATTACAGCAGGGCTTTGCAGCCCCCAGTTTATTGTTGCATGAGACTGGAAATAAATATTATGAGCCCCAGGGATGTCAAGTTCTACTTCCAGTAATGGTGGAAAGGGATTATCCCCTGGCAATTTCACATTTAAAGGTTAGCCAGATAATAAGTGAAAAAAATGGCTATCAATCCGTCATTTGTCCCATCTGCCCTTTGGGTTAAGTTGCTCCTGTGTCAGCTGATTTAAATTTCCCTGAGCTACTTCCCCTCTCCTTCTTCTCTTAATGCTGTTGCTTTGGCAGTATTTGAAGTGCACTTCTTATTTCCCTTTGTCCTGCAGGTTGTCTGGGCAGAGAGTTACAAAGTTGGCTGTGCAGTTCACTTCTGCAATACAGTTGAAAAATTTCCAGGACTATTCAAAGCAGCACATTTTGTTTGTAACTATGGGCCAGAGTAAGTTAATTGTGGCATTTAGTTTGTTTGGGGTTTTTTGTTCTTTAAATATCCCAACTGATCTGGTATCAGATGTCAACAATGATGGGTGCAGTTGTAACAAATTTCAAAATAAGCTACATCCTCATGTCACTTGTCCAAGGGAAACTTCCCCTGGCCATTGGGAACAGAACCTACTGGACATAGCTGGGACTGCAGAAAATCCCATTCTAAAAAAAGCAGGAGAGCAGATCATAGCTGTCACCACTCACTATAATGCAGATGGTGGAAGAAAATGTGTTATGACTTCAGTTTCTGCAGGAAAATTGGGAAAGATGTTAACTTTCTGCTTCAGAAAGATTACATTTTTCTCTGGCCCTTCACAAATTTCAAAGACATTGCAATTTAAGAAATAAAAGGAAAACAGTTTCTAGTTGATCTGGTACCTTGCAGTATTTCTACTTACTTTTTACAGGGTTTTTTTTAATAATCAGGTGAGTAATGATGGGCTAGAGTCAAATTCTTGTATGGTTACAATAATACAGTATTGCCTGAGAAGTCTCATTAATTTCCAATGGCAGGAGTCAACTGCTCCCCATGCCAGTGAGAGCGCTAATGTGATCCAAAAGGAATTTCAAACAATTGCAATGACCAGTTTTTTTGATTAGGATATTATTCTCTCCCCTTGACAACTTTTCAATGACAGCTAACAAAATATTGTTCCTGTTTTGCAGGGGGAATTACCCAAGAAAACCATATAAAGAAGGACAGCCATGCAGTAGATGCAGTAACGAGAAGTGTGTAGACAAGCTCTGTGGTAAGACCAAAGTGATCACGTAAGAAAATTGCACAGAAACAAAAGTGGCATAAATAGCAGGGGAAAGACAACAATGAGTCAATTTGCACTAAGTGCATAGTGGGTCTGTAGCACACCACGCAACAACAGTACCAAACTCTGGGAGGAATACCATAAGAAGGAAATAATTGAAATAATTTGCAGTTGAAGGCTCTCAGAGGAAGAAGCCAGAGTTTCTGATGCAGGGAAGTATCAGTTAGATTATTTTCTCCCTTTTTTCTGGTAAGGAAGTAAAATCCAAAATTTTAGCCCCAACAAATATTCACTGTCTATTTCTTCTCTCACAGCAGAAACAGGAAATGTATCTTCTGCTTTTCTGCTTGTTAATGTGTCCTAACACATTTTCCAGACAACTGTATTTCAGAGCTAATAATAAGACGGTACCAAAAAGCACAGTTATTTCTAACTTCCACATTTTTCTGTAAAACAGCAATGAGAGCTTTTTTGTAAATGTTTTCCCTACTAAGCTCAGTTCTATCAGAGTGCTGATTGTAACAGAGCTTGGAATACTCAGGGGATGAGGGAATTTTAATCAAATCTTGAGGAGCAAATAATAAAGGACTGGTAACCCCTTTGGAGCAGGCCTGTGGCAGCTGTGGGATGTTTGACCGATGCTAGGAGCCAGTGCAGAGCTGAGCCAGCACAGCCCCCTCCTAAACCCTGCAAAGATGCAACAATGAAAGGAGTGTGGTTGGAGTAAAAACCTCTCTGGGGAGGATGTGTTCCCTGCAAACATGCTGCTTGGGTCTGGGAGAGACGTGGGTAATGGTGAGGGGCTCCCTCCTCCTTGCCTCCCCTCTAATGAGCCAGAGTGACTCTGTGCTGGGTCTGTCTCTTCAGTGTTAGGGTGTGGGCACAGCAGGAAAACACACAGCCCGAACCCCATCACTGAGTCTGCTCCAAACAGCAGTTAACCTCTAAGTCAATTCACCTTTATGTCAATTCACCTTATTAAAAATATTGCCCAGTTTGGGACTTATTAATTAAAGGAGATGCAGCAATGTCTTAAATCATACATGAGTTTTATACAAAGGTTTAATGGGGATGTTTTTTACTAGCCAGGCTCTAAAGAGATTCAGCTGTAGAAATTATTGAGCATTTGGTACTCTTATTTCCTTCTGTAATATCCTGGCTGACTCATCTGAAAGTCTCAGACTGACACATCACAGTAAACTAGAAATATCTCAGTGACTAGGGGGAGCAGGGACAGGAGGAACAGAGAATTTAAAAGTTAAGTGCTAGATCCTACCACCCACTATTACCATTTTCTCCTATGGGGCAAATAAGGGATTTCAATAGGATGTACATAGGCAATCCTGCAAATCCATCAAAATTTTAGTAAAGGTGTACTTCTGTGATAAATTAGTAGTTATATTTGTCTGTCTGTAACTACTTAAATTTGATATATGTAACAATTTTAAATAACTTCTATGTTTTGTTGTTATTTTTTATTCCCTCATCTCCATGACACAAATTCTTCCTGATACAGCTATTTTTTTCTTTTTCTTTTTCAATTCAATAAAAAATATTAACTCCATACCAGTTGGGAGCCTGCTCTTGCTGGCCTGCTTCCGCTTTGCAGGACGTTCTAGACATTAACTGGCATAATCAATGCAAAGGCTTACCTCTTTACATCAAGAACCACCATTGAATGGTACTCACCTTACTTTCCTTTTCTGATCTCTTTGCAGAAAACACAGAACGTGAGAAGCTGATAAGTACGTATCAAATTGTTCTTAATGGCTTTCCTGGAAGTGTGCTAAGACTTGGTGTTAACATTTACTTCTTCAATGACTTTTAGGTTATGCCAGCTGGCATCCAGACTGGGATACACAGCCCCAGCCACCGCAGCCCCGTCCCCCCAGGCCTCCTGTGCCATCACACGTCCCGCCTGCTGAGCATCCACAGCCCTCTTGTGACCAATACTGTCTTAGTGTTTTAATTTTAAGGCCACTGTTTCTTGTATTGAGTGTTGGTGCTGTACTTCTAGTACAACAGCAATTTCCACACACTTTTTTTTAAGAGTAATGGTCAATTAAGAGACTGATTGTGATCCTACTGCTGTATTACTCTCACACATTTGGTACATGTTTAAAAAAAAAACAATTGGTCATCTTTCATTATCCCTGCAATCCAGCATAGAAAAGGCTGCTTCTTCACTCAAGGCAAGATAAAAGTGGCTTTGCATAGAGGTAATATAATTTATTGGCAGTAGCTGCAACCTGCTCCTATGTCTGTATGAGGCTCTTAGCTCTGGGGGCAGTTGCTAGAGGGACCACAGAGACTAGATATTCCTCCATGTGCTAACAATCCTCCTGGAAGCCTGGGGCATCACAAAGAAGTGGCACACTGTATCCAAAAGAAGCAATAATTAATTTTCATTAACCTTCAGTTGTCCCAGACACAATTTCCCCCAAGTAATGGAGATTAAACTGTATATATTACTTTTTATTTACAATAGTAAAGCTTGCTCTTTGCTTTATTTAGCCTATGTGTGTCAGTGTCCATTGCTCTATTGTCAGTAGTCCATTCTTCTCCTCTCAGGATTAATCATTGTTCTCCATAAGTAGAAGAATACCAAGGAAAGTTGACAGAGTAAGGATTTAGGTGGGGTGTCAATGGGGAAAGCCTAATTTTGGGATGTGAGAGAGTGAAAATATCTAAAATGAGAGTAGATGGCAGCCATTGAGAGTTTTCAGGTAGCAGGAAACAGAAACAGGAGATGAAATGGGCCCAGGACAGATTCTGGTTTAGAAATGGAACACCTCAGCCTCATTTAAAGAGCCAAACCACTGATGGATTCAGTTTGTTTTAAAAGACATTTAGCCCTCAACCTGACCCCCACTCTTCCAATGTAAGTTTGTTACTGAAGGGAATCTTTCAAGCCAGGAGATACTGACTGATATTAGCAATGCATAACTGTGCTATCAATATTTAAAGCTGTTTTTTGCTCTTTTGTCCTTGTTCTAATGTTTTAAGAACACAGACTCAAATTCTGAGCCACATCGCAATATGCCATCCCACAGAATAAAAATGGGCCCCAACTGAGGTTCTTGTTAATAGATCCCTTGGGGTGGATTAGAGTGAAATGACACTGAATGACCAGTAGATAAATAGATAAATAAATAAATGTGGATTAGAGTGAAATGACACTGAATGACCATTATATAAAGAAATAAATAGAGAAACAAGGCAGCTTTACTTTATAACAATTTGGTTGTAGTGGAAAGGAAGAAAATTTATAAGGAAAAGAAAGAGGAAAAGCAACAGCTTTAGCAGCCTCTAGTTTAATCAAAACAAAATTTATCCAAAACTTTTCTGCAATACATAGTGATTGCTATGAATAGGATTTCAGGGGCCAAACAAATAGTAACAAAGAACCCTAAAGACCAGGAGAGACATTTGCTCACCACAATTAAAGAAAGAAGAAAAAAAGAAAGGGACAAGGCTGCTACAGCTCTAATGTGATCTTGTAGTTCAACTTCGTTATTCTCATAGCAGTGTTCTTGAAATATGACTCGTTTCCTGTGACTACCTTTGTATTCATTTACCATGGCTAAGGTAAGTCCAGCCCACAAATCTTCCCAGCAAAATGGTGCTGGTAGAGCTAAAACCACTTTGTAGAGCTGAAACAGTCTGCTTTTAAAGCTGGAAGACAAGATGTTGAGAAGCATGACTGAAAGGAAAGGGCTAATGACATTTGCAGTGCATGCCTTAAGCAAGTGCTCGGTGACGGAGCTGGTTGAAGAAAACTTCCTTGATGCCTGTGCACAAACCGCAGAAATGAACCGACTTTCGGCCCTGCGGGGGCAGGACCAACCCTGATGCTTTTCCCGGCGGCGTTCCATTGCGGTGTGCTGTACAGCGAGGGAGCAGCAGCACAAGCACAGGCAGCGGGGTCTCCAACAGGACACTTTGCGGGGGCTCGCCCCGTCCGACGGCGGGGCAGCTGCGGCCCACACCCCGCTACCCGCGGCGTGCGCAGCGCCGGCTCCGCGCCCGCCCCCGCACGGCCGAGGTGAGGGCCAGGCCACGCCCAGCCGCCCTCAGCCTGACGAGGGGATCTATAAATAAAGGCGAGCCGGGCGCGGTGCCTGGCGGATATCAGCGCCACCAGCTCGGGACATCTCGGGATGCTCCTAGCTCTACCGTGGTGATTTTCTGCTTGCACCATCTCTCTTCTCCCTTTCTCAATGACAGGCAGATTTTTTACTTGTGTGCTGGCTTTACTACTGTTTTGTTATTCCTCTGATTGTTATGATCCATCGACGTTGCCTGATCCTCGGGATCCAGAGTTTATTAAGGATTGTGTGCAAACCCACAACACATTGAGGTCCCAAGTGAAGCCACCAGCCAGCAACATGCTCTACATGGTAAGGGAATCTTCATGACTTACAAACAAATTTATAGCATTGCCGTGCTGTTTATGATTCTCAGAGATAGCTTTTGTGATCAAATGCAAAAAATCAGAAAACAACCCCACAAAAACCTGGGGTCATAAGACTGGCCTCTTTTCACAGCAGAGAAGAAGGCTCTAACTATCAGGTGGCTTTATGCAATGGCATATGTGCAGTTCAGCTGTGACTGAATTCCAGCCCTCAGCCCAGCGGTGTTGCCGTGCTGTGTTGTGTGGGAAGCCTCCTGGTTGCGAGGCGCCACACGCAGCTCGGCGGCCGGACCTGCGGGGTTTGTGCACATCTAAGTACAACTTTCTTGCTCCAGTCGACGAGGGCAGATCCTGTTGCCAAACAGCGCCGGAGAGCTTTCCCTGGGCATTCCCTGCAGGGCTCTCACCGACTGAGCCAGCAAGGCGGCAGTTCCGAGGGGCTGGGCCTGCAGGGAAAGCCAGAAAGCACCAAGTTCATTTTCCGTTTCTGGCTGTCAGACGCTAAAAGATAAGTGCCCCAGTTAGGATGGGGTAACCGCAAAGTAATAAAACTTGAATTGCAAACATGACAGGAAACTTATTTAGTTTCTCTTCTAAATGCATCTTTTACATAGCTCTCCTCAGCTCTGCATCCTGGCCTTCAGAACCTGTTGCTTGGACTCTGTGTTTTCTACATTGCTTTACTGGCCCTTAAACAAACAAAATATTGTTAGGATGTGCCGTGTGCGCACAAGGGCAGTGTTCGTATTTTTAAACTGTGCTTAATTTCTTCTTTTGAAAAAGTAAAGAACTGAAATTTGGAAAAAAAAAAAAAAAGGCAGCATAAGAAAGAGACTAATAAATTGAACCTAAACCAGAAACTGAATCAACTGAATCATGGCAAGTTTCTTTCAAAATACTGCACAACCCCTAGTCTTAAATATGACCTCTTCCAGGAACTATTTAATGTGGAGATAGCAGTGCAATACATGATAAAATCTATTATGAAACTAAAAGCACTGGAACTGAAAACAGTATTTTGAGTGGCCCTTTGCACTTCAAAAAGGTAGAAAATAAGATGGTGCTTTTATTTCACAAGGAACTTCTTTTTTGCTGGAATTAACTGCCCACCTAGATATGTAAAAATTAAGATTGAATTCAGGGCATTCGCATATTTTGGAAAAGTAGTTTTTAAAAGAAAATGTAAAATGAAAACTCCTTTAATTGCGAGTAACAAAGCTCAACCATTGGTATTTGTAATACATGTGTTATAAAATTAAAACATTGATCTAAATTTTTTTACCTGACAAGTGTGAGCCCTTTCTCATCCACCCAAAGCACTACTTAGTTCTGTTCTAAAGCTCCTCAAAAACAGCAGAGTCTCACCAGTTTCATCAGGGCTTCACATAAGTCTCCTTTGAATTAGTGCTACCTTCCATCACTTTTCACATGTTATGCATTAAATTTTTCCTCCTTAATTCAGCAAGCAACTTGTTATAAAATGAAAACTGAGAAGCAGTTAATGAGTAATGGGGGGGGAATGTAAGTATTGTTTCCTTAAACAGCAGTGATATCTATATGCAAATCTCCCTGTCCTGTGCATTTTCTTCACAGGCCATTTAGTCCAATCTTTCTGTTTAAGTGCAGTATTATAAGCAAATATGGAGTGTAAGTGCTGTTAAACTAAAAATAATTGTGAACATTTCTGTACACTGCTTTTCATCTGTCAGCCAGATTAAGCATTCACACAAAATGGAAAGTATATTTAAACTTACTATGCAACTTTAAACTTAGTATTATTCATACCTTTATCAAAGTTTAAACCTATTACTACTGTAGGATGAAGGAGAGGAGGTGCATGGACTCTTAAAAAGCAGAATGTGAAAGAAAAGAGACCATGAAATGCAAAGGTGCATCCCCCACTGTCGTACTTTTTTCATTATGATCGTCTCAGAGCATTGACAAGATGTAAAATGAAGTTTCTGTCTTAAATGGCAGAGTTATCTTCCAGGACTGAAAGATAAGTTCTGGGCAAAGCCAGATTTTATCCATTGTCCTTAAAAGTATCTAAGGAAATACCAACTGCTTACTAGAAGTAAGACTCCTTGCCCCACATTTAATACTTGATGTACTGAGTTCCTATCTAAATTATTTATGTCCTAGTTTTGTGGGTATATTTGGTTTGCACAAACAGGTTTTGAAAGCAGAGGGGTCATATAAGGGTGGCTTCTCTGAGAAGCTGCCAGAAGTTTCCTGCATTTCCCACAGAGCCATTTCCCCGCTGCTGGCCAAGGCCAAATCCTTCAGCCACAGTGGCAGTGCCTCTTGGATAATTCATTCAAGAAGGGGAAAAGGTTGTGCACAAGCAACTGCAGCCAGAGAAGAGTAAGAACATGTGAAAGGAGCAACTCTGCAGACACCACGGTCAGGGCAGAAAGGGTGGGGGGAAGCGCTCCAGGCACTGAAGCAGAGATTTCCCTGCAGCCTGTGGTGCAGCCCATGGTGAGGCAGGATGTGACCCTCCAGCCCATGGAGGTCCATGGAGGAACAGAGATCCACCTGCAGCCTGTGGAGGACTCCACACTGGAGCAGGTGGAGGCCTGAAGGGGGCTGTGACCCTGTGGGAAACCTGTGCTGGAGCAGGGTCCTGGCAGGAGCTGTGGCCCCAGGGAGAGAGGATCCCATACTGAGCAGGTTTGCTGGCAGGACAGGTGACCCCATGGAGGACCCACTCTGGAGCAGTGTGCTCCTGAAGGACTGCACCCTGAGGGAGGGACCGTGCTGGAGCAGTTTGTGAAGAGCTATATCCTATGAGAAGGAAGAGAAGTTTGTGGAAGACTGTCTCCTTTTGGAGGGACCCCACACTGCAGCAGGAGAAGAGTGTGAGGAGTCCTCCCCCTGAGGAGGAGGGAACAGGAGAGATAGTGTTTGATGAACGGTGCATAACCCCCAATCCATATCCCCTTGCTGTTGGGGAGGAGGATGTGGAAAATCAGGACTGAAGTTATGTCCTGGAAGAAAGGAGAGGTGTGGGGAAGATGTTTAAAATTGTAATAAATACAATTATTTCCCCAAGCTGAATCTGTTTTGCCCATGACAGTAACTGTTGGATGATCTCTCCCTGTCTTAGCTCAATCCAGGGCCCTTTGGTTGCATTTTCTCTCCCCTCCCTAGCTGAAGAGGGTAGTGATAGAGTGGCTTTGGTGGGCACCTGGCCAGTGTCCACCCCACCACATTGGGAAAATACACCCTCCACAAACATTAGGCAAAGGAAGAAATGGAAGACATAGGTTAAAAAATATTTTTAAATCTCTATAGATGCATTTTGGCATGTTCTTGTGGTTTTTAATTACTAATTGGTAGCGTAAACAATATACATTGTTTCAGACTTAGCTATGGTACAAAAAAAGTTACTTAGGTAAAACATAGACATAAAATCCAACAGCCTACCTTTGTTAGATTCTACCAAAAAATCTACAAAAAGGTAGATTGTAAAATACACCATTTCCTTCATCTTTTCTGATCCATTCAAAACAATTTCCTTGGTGTTTCCATCATTTGCAGAAGCAAATAAGCTATTTTAATTATTTCAGAAGAGGAAAAATAAAAAGTTTATTTTTAAAAAAACTTCAGTACAAAATAGTTCAGTGCTGGACAACTTCATTTATATAACACAAAGTATAACTAGGACTCCAAGCATACATTTGTGGTACTGTGTCTGCCAGGAGGTAATGTTGTAATCGCTCAATCAAGGTGTGTGCACAAGAAAACCCAGCAAGAGCAGACACCACCTCCAGTGCAAACAAAAGACATTTACATAACTCAGTTGCTTAAATAGCCACTTTCTCTAAAATTGAATAGCAAGTGAATGAGTCATTCCACAAATATGAATTCAGCACTCAGGTTTCAAGCCACCAAACACAATGATGCTCACCAAAGGGTTGAGTTTAAACTGCCCCCAAAATCGCAGTGTGCTTGTGAACTGACCTGCAAGCCATGGCCTTAAGCAAATATGAGGCTACACAAGACTTTTGCATTATTGATATGGTAAGCATAACCCTCATTTTCCAGATTCCATGTAAATTCATTTTAATTTACATTAATGTTCTCTCATGGCCAGCACAGCCTTGAAATGCTCATTGTGCCACCAACACTGTATTTGGCTGATGTACAGCTCATTGTGTCCACCAAGCCAGTCAGCCAACAACATACACCACCCCAAAAAATTTCCTCAAGCTTAATCAGCAATTTAAGTTCAAATCAGAAACAAACCTAATAGCTGATTTACCATGCAGCTCTGTAAGTCTCCACAGAAGTAAAAAATGAATGAACTAAAAGCATCTACATAACTGAGACACAGCTTTTCCAGAGAGCTGCTCTGAATTACTGCACTGCCAATATAACAAAGTGATATTTAATTGTCTTCATTTTGCAGAGTTGGGATCCAGATTTGGCAAAGACTGCAAAAGCTTGGGCAAAGAAATGCTTATTTAAACATAATATACACCTCAGAGAGCGAGGGAAAGTTCACCCCAGATTTGCTACTGCTGGAGAAAACATCTGGACCGGCACAATTTCTGTCTTTACCGTGAAAGCAGCCCTCGCCTCTTGGTTCCATGAGGTCGAATCCTACGATTACGACTCCAATACGTGCAGTAAAGTATGTGGCCACTATACACAGGTAGGCATTGCATTTCTCCATCTAAATCATGAACCAGCTTTGCCATTTTGATACAAGACCTCTACATTTCTGTGGAAGATTCAGTGAATCTTTCCAGGTTCTGTAGTCTTACTAAATGTCTGTGTGCACAAGATGTTCTTATGTTCCAAATTATGGGAGGAAAAGAGTCACTGTGTTATTACTTTAAATATGGCAGTTTGTAGGGTTTTTTGGAGGAAGACAGTGCAGCTATCAAGCAGTCAGATTTGCCAAGCAGTGGCCGAAAAACAAACAGCAGTGGCTGTGGGCTGCAGTGCCTGAGTGGAATGTGGTCTCAGCTTTGTCAGGCAGACTTCAAATGCCAAGGCCTGGAGAAGTACCTTAAGGAAAAGAGATGTCTGCAGTTCTGCAAACATCATGTGCACACTTTGTCCAACTGCTATTCCCAAAGGAAGCAGGCAAAGGGAGGAAAAGGACTGCAGCTGCCATGCAACCCTGCAGTCACTACCTGCAGCTATAGGAAAGCAGGACAGCTTGCAACAGCAACTCTAGGCTTAAATTTTGACCTGAGGCTATTTAATATTTTTTGCAGGGATACACATGTGCATTTGGGATTTGAGTAGATGAGGTGAAGCTGGTGGGCTTTTGGAACTTGTTTGCAGAGAAGATACTTGGATGCAGGAGCTGTGAGAGGCGACTGTGCTGCTCTTGGAGCTTGCTCTCAAGAACATTGCAAGAGTCAGCACGTGGAAACTGCACAGCACACCTTACCTGGCACTAAAGCACAGTGCTGTTGACCATGGTGTTTGTAGGGGAGTGGCCCATGCAATTTCATGGGGGTAGAATAAAAAAATAAGATTATTCTCACTTGGAGTTTGCAGCAATAGCAATTGTAGCTAGAAGATGTATATCTGACAGCCTCAGGAGGTATCCTTGGGTCTTTACTGTCAGGGAACTCATCATTCCTCTTCTTCTCAACTGTGGAGAAGAGAATTTTCCCTGGGCACAATGACTCCAGTGACCACAAATCACTGCTCAGTCAGTGGCCTTCTGGGATAGGGAAGGTCTTTTTATTCAGTCCTGCACAATCCTCTGAAAGAAGTTATCTACAGCTAGTACCAGGAGCAACCTCTGCTCTGCCACTGCACTAAGAAAACCCTCAGGAGCCTGAGGATTGTCCCATCTTCCCAGAGCTGGTACCAAACAGGCATAAACAGAAAGGGCCAAACCTCCCCTTTAAGTCAGTGGAAGCACAAATGTATTTATGTTCTAAATTGCCAGGGTCCTTCCATATTGCTCATGTAGTCAGTCATTGCTGATGTTTTATTACCCTCAAGTACTTGAGGGTGATAAAACATCAGCAATGTGCCCTTGTCTACCCTCTGCTGCTGTCATGGGACTTAATTTTCAGGACTGCAGCATTTGGCTGCACTCTGGTAGGATGCTGGGCTCCACAGAAAAGCTTCTGGTAGAGAGAGGATCAGTAAATGAAGTAATGGCCTTGCCCCTAGATTATCTTAGTCACAGCCATGATGTTAAAAGGCAGGAGTGCAGCCTAAACACAATCCTCCTCCCAAAGCACCAGTGACTTCTGAAAATTTTCTTTATATCCCCACAGGATTTAGTGAAGGGGCAGCCAGCCCTCATAAGAGCTATAGCAGATCATGCAGTCTTTTCTGCACAGGAGTGAACTCAGCTCCCACAGCAGGAAAGACAGAATGCTAACAGATTAGGTTGAAACAAAGGAGATGAACTTCTCCTTTCTCCTTTGCAAGAAAGGAAAACAACCTGTTACAGCCAGCTGTGTCTTCTTTCTGCACAGTTTTAACAAATATATGGTGAATTGGGTAAAACAATTCTTTTTTCAGAACAAACTATTATTTTGAGATCCATTATTGCTGCTTTTCCCTGTGAAGCCTGCCAAAGGAGTCTTCCTCATCCCATTTTTATGTGATAAAACGGGGGAGAGCATGTATTCTCCTAACTCTTCAGGTGCTGAAGCAAAGCCTTTGTCACCAGTGTATCCATTTGTCTTTGCAGGTAGTTTGGGCTACAAGCTACAAGGTTGGTTGTGCTGTCCACTACTGTCCCACGGTGCAATACATCACCATACGCAACGCAGCACACTTCGTCTGCAACTATGGGCCACCGTAAGGTTTTTTGTTATTAATGTTTCACAGGGTTTGGGTCCTACCCCTTCCCTTCCACAATGTGCACATTTATTAGATCAGTCCATTAGTCCTGTTTTTTGTGGGAGGAAATAGTCTCCAAAATAGAGAAGAGGTACTCCTTTGTCCAACCACCTTTTTTATTATTTGCTAGATGAGGGCTATATATTTGAGACAAAAAGCAGTGGAACTGGAAGAAAGGATTAAATATAAGATATTGACATGAAAATACTGAAGTGATCATCTGAAAGTTAATCCCTTGATCCTAAATGCCAGGATGGCCCCAGACAGTTGCCAAGGTGCAAACCTGAAGTCTGCAGATATTCCCACACATGCCTAAGGAATTAAGCCCCTAAGTGAACGGTTTGGATAAACATTGAAAACTGCTGTCAGCCTGCAGTTTTAGCAGCTGAGGGCTGCTTAGGAGGCCAGGGCTGCTCAAGACGAAATTTGATCCAGAGGTCCTTCATGTGCATAGTCAGTAGAATATTGGGCTAGGATGGATGTATCATTCTCTTCTCCAGCTAATTAATACCATCTTGTTATAAATGCAGCTTTAAAAGCCTTTGGCCAAGCTGTATTGGGCAAAAGCCAGGCAGCCCTTAAACTCAAGCAAGTTTGGCATTCCTTTTGCCCACGTCTCATGCTTGGAAGAATATGTACCCCTGACTAGATATCTTGAAATTACACAGCTGCTGCTGCTGTCCCCAGAAGCCCCACACCCAAATGTGCAGAGAGCCAAAATCCCACTGGATTTCTTGCCCTATGTTGGCATGGGGAAGAGGAGGGGTCCCTTCACCAGCACCCAGTAAAGCAGACAGGGCGTTCTCTGGAGAGTCAAGGTGCTCTAGAGAGGGCTTTAAAGCTGGGCCCTTCCCTGCTGCGTGAGGATGCCATAAATTGTCAGTTGCATGCTAACAAGTGGAGCAATGTCACATCCAGCTGTTGATTTTGAGAAGCTTCATTGCTTTGTTTCAGCTCTGCCAAGGGCCCAGGCAAGATGCATACACAGTTTCCTCAAGTGAATGTACTCTTCATCTTAGACCAAGCAATGAAAGCCTTGTCTTGCTGAAAGTAATGAGGTTTTACCATTAAGTTTCATCTCACTGCTGAGATTTCATACTTACAAAATCCCTCTCTGTGTTTATGGGCAGTTTGAGGCATGCTCTAAGTCTTGCTTTGGCCATGCTTTGAGCAAAGAACTGAAGCTGTGTTTGGTGCAGTATCAGCCTGGGCAGAGATAGTTGGTCCCACTCACACCACTGGCAGAGGGACAGAGCAGGAGAGAGACCTACATCACTCCTAAAATATTAAACAAATGGATGAAATCATCACCTATAATTCTCCATCACCAGAGCATTCCTCTTCAAGGCTGAATACACACATACATACACAGTAACTGAACCTGCCCTTGCTTCCATAGCCAGAGCCAGCTATGAGGTTCCAGAGTCTCCATGCACACAAACTACCCAACTCTGAGACTGCTTTAATTCCCAGGTTTGCAATACTGCTATCTCCAAATTCCTAATCTCTTCTCTTTCACTGCATGTCTTGGGCACAGGGCACTCAGATGGGACTCTTGAAAAAAAACATCATTCTATCAACACAAGTGAAGCAGAACTCAGGTTCAATCCTAATTAGCAGTAGGTATTACCATCTTCCCAAGGGCTGTTTGAGAGCAGTGGTATTTTCCTTCGCAGTGGGAATTTCCCGGTGCGCCCATACAAGACCGGAACACCGTGCAGCGAGTGCGGTGATGAGCAGTGTACCATGTCGATGTGTCGTAAGTAGAACTCAACCAGACATCCTCCCCAAGCATGTGTAGAAAGGGAAGGAGCATGCAAAAGATAGCGGCAGGAGACAGGCACAGCACTCTCCTGTTCCTAAATATAGGCTGAAGAACTGCAGTCAGAAACCAGATGGGTAGTGATACATAAAGAGAGGGGATGAGGGCAGAAGGAGTCTGTTTTCTACCCTGGAGAGTGATGGGATGCGGTCTGCTCTTCAGGTGCTGGAGGGTGTGTTACAGGAGATATGGTGGCTGCAGTTTAAGGTGTTATTACCCCTGCCAGAAATTACTGCTTGCAGAAACAGAAAGCAGAGAATGGGATACCTGTCCTAGGGGCTCCAGGTTATCCACACCTGATTTGTGAGCTGTGGCTTGAGCTGGTGCAGGTCCAAGCAAGCTTTGCCCCTGCCATGCCACTGCAGGTGTGGAGAGCAGCCATGGCACTTCCAAAGCTGCTCACTCCAATGACCATCAACCAGGCCATCTGCTTCCCTGTAAGCACTGGGAGAAAACAAGGCTGACATGCAAGAGAGATGCATGCATCCATGGAGATGCAGTGCTCAACTCAAGTCTGACGGCCTTTCTGATATGCCTGCACTTGACTTCTTAATGGCTGCATGGAGTCAGGAGGGAAGGAGAACTGAAATTTCCATAGAGACAAGGCACTGTGCTGTGGCCATTGGCCTGCAGGGAGCTCAGGGTATAGTCACACTTTTCCTCAACACTTGACCATTGGTGAACTAAAAGGAGTGGGAAGATGCTCTTAAAACACCAGTACCTAAGGAATTTAAGGGAGTCCTGGATTCACAGATCTGTTTAATGTTAGTTGCAGGCTCTCAAAACACAGGGCAAAACCCAGTGATCTTGGGAAGCACACCTGGGGGGGAGTCCTCTCTACACCAGCCACTGGTGATAGAAGTCAAAAAAGTGCGATAAACCACTCCTCACCAGAGTCCTGAGAGTCACTGCAGAGCTCTCCCAGAGCCAGCAGGTCTTTGCTTTTTCTGAGAAGAAACACATCAGCTGTATTTATAAGCCCATTGTGATGCTCACATTTCATTCCCTTTTGGTTCGAGTCAAAATTTTTCTAAATTATAAGTCTGCTTCTGTTTACTTCTTTTCTCTCTCCAGAAAATCCAGAGCGTGACAAAGTCATTGGTAAGTGCCACTAGAATTACTGCTTCCTTTTGTTGCCCTTGTTGCAGTTATACTTGAAAACAAGTGAATTTTTTTTTTTACAGAGAATTCCAGGTGGCAACCAGATTGGGACAGGCCTGCGTGTGATGAGTTCTGCATCTCCGTTATTGCTTTAAGATCACTACTCTTTATCCTGACATTTGTGGCCTCCTGGCTCTTACCAAAGTATTGGTCTCTAATACCTACCAGTGGGTAACACACATGTAGAAGGCCACAAGAGCACTTGGCTCAACTCATCTCTTTCATTCACATAAGTTACAGGCAGCACAAACATTGGTAGAGTCATTGTTTGCATCCACAGGTGGTTTACAAGTACAGAAATAACATCTTCATTGCAGGTCATAGTTACAAGCACTGATAAGCAGCTTTCTCATTGCTCAGAACCAGTTAAAAGTTAAAATAGATTTAGATGTTAAAATTGCTTTAAAAGTTAAAAAGTTAAAATATTTTTAAAGTGGAGCTGTGTGCATGTGATCTGGTGGGTACAGGGGCACATTGTCCAGGCAGCATACTAAGGTGCAGACAGCTGCCCAACGCACTTTAGATAGGGCTGGAGTGTCCAGCCCAGGAGCCAGGTCCCAGCCCACAGCCAAGGTACAGGCAGAGCATGCACCTGCTCATTTCTATTGCACTCTTACCTTGGGCACTCCTACAGCAAGATGTAGAGTGGCCTGTATAATTTACATTTTTTTAAGGAATTTTTGGATCCCTGTGAGCTCTGGCATTTGCATCCTGGGGCAGTCAGCACACTTCCCAGTCTCACAGAGCGCTTGCCATTGGTACTTTGCTTTGCTTAGAATTTGTTTTTAAACTCATGGCATCTGTGCCTAAACAGTTTCACCTGTGTTTACATGGTTATGTATCACTGCAATCTTTCCTGTTGTGGTTTTTTGTTTTTTTGAGTATAGGGGTTTTACTGCTGTTTTGAATATTAAATTGTTATTTCCTGCTTCCTGTGTATGGCAGTCATGATTTTGCAACACGACCTAAAGCTTAACTGCTGGTGCACAAAATAACCCCAGATTCAGCTCCAACTTGCACAACACTAGAAACAATACTGGGAAAGATAGAAATCCAAATAAAATCTCACTGTGCCCATAGTTACAAGTTTGGTTCAACAGCTGCCAAAGAACAAATCTGGAACCTGCACATCTGGAGCAGGCAGAAGGCTGTGGGGACAGCTGCTGTGTTCAGCTCGGTATGTCCTCTACCAACCACAGTCACCCAGCTCAAGCAGAGTCTGGAAGCAGCAGAGCTGCACAAACTCACAGCTTGACCACAGCAATCCCTCTCTATACCTTTAGAAGCTTCTGCACCCTGTGCCTCTGCACACACTGCTGTGGGGGAAGCTCAGAAGTTCCCCTCACACCTTCATTTCTGCAGTACTGTCACCACAATACTTATCAGTATTTCCGCATGCCCACTACTGACCCTGACCTTACTACTGGCATGGATTTTAACTGAAAACACTGGAACTGGGACCCAACATTTCTCACATTACACTTCCAGATCATTATCTGCTAGTTCTCTTATACTCAAATCATTTCAATATCACAGCATCCCTTGAATAAATCATTTTTCAATATGCAAATATGTCTGGGGACAAAATTACAAATTTCATGCTTGATATATCTTTATATATATACATTTTTGTTTGGTGACTGCTGGAGCCTCCATAGCCAAGACAGCACATTCACAGACACTCTTGTGTGAAACCCAGGCCTCAAGTTCCATGTACTGCAAAGTCCCAACTAAAAATCAGCTGGCGAGTGGTGTGTGGGCAGCAGGACTTAATGTGTGGGTACTCTTCCTGCCCAGGGCTCCACAGCAGACCATCCAGCATGGTCTCTGCCTCCCATGTGGGGTAGTATCCTACTAATGGAAAGAGGAAGGCAGTAAAGGGAACCAGATACACTGCTGCGTCTGGGGAGCTTAAAATGAGCTCAGCAGGAGTTCTCTCCCACTTAGTTTAATTAAAGCCTGGTCTCCGGGAGAAGAAACAGAAGCAATGCAGAGACCTGAAAGTTCAAAATGTTAAACAGTTTCATTTAACTATATACTTAAGCAGCTCTTAGGAAATCCTAAGGAAGACCTTTCCTTAAAAACCTGCAGGCGTAGTGGGATTAAACCCTTAAACTTTAAAATGTGGCATCTTTCAAACAAACAAAAAAAATATGTGTTTTCACCTGCTAGCTTCAAATAAAAGGTCACTAATATAAAAGGCATTGAGCTGCATCCTTCTAGGAGAATCATTTCCACAGTGTGTGCGGTGATCAAAATTCCAAACCCCAGCAAAGGCACTCAGAATCATGACATTAGTGTGGCTCTGTCTCCCCCTCAATACACTTGTTTCTTTAATCTCAGATGTATGAAATAAACAACAGCTGCTCTGCTGGTGCACTTTATTTCATCACATGTCACAGTTTTGGGAAATTGAAAAACCTCTGAACTTCCTCTAAAATAGGGCAAGTGCCAAAAAAAACCCCATGAACACAATTTTTTAAGATATTCTTGCAAGAAGGAACTAAACTAAGAATATATTTAAAGGTAAATAACACAACTTTTTGCTCTCCCGGCAGGACAATCCCTATGTAAAGACACTTACTTTGTACCATATTCTGTGTAAAAACCCATCAGGATAATGCCAATAAATGACAGTTTATCAGTGGTTTCCTGGACAACACAATGAAGGTTGTGCAGTAGATTAACTAAGATTTCAAACATTGTATTAAAATAGTTTATTAACATTAAGACAAGACACACACAAAAAAAAATCAGCTTTTACAGAAAATAAAAGCATTATATAGTAATAAATCTTGCCTGTTTAGCAAAAGTTATCACCACAGCTTGAGGCTGCATATTGTCCGGTAGTCTTTTACAGAATTACCTTGAGCTTTCACCTTCCCAGTCATCGGGCCCAAATGTTTAACACTCCACACTAAACTCCTCAATGTTTCTGTTGTGAAACCTTCCCTTTAGACAGATGGATATTATCCAAATACATTCTCTTACTATATCAAACAATACAGTAGCGCAATTTTCTTCACCAACCTCGCCAAGCCTGTAGAGCTATTGTAGGTCCTCTAATTAAAGTGTACTTAGGAAAAGAGAATGATCATTTACTTAGTCTTTTCTTGTCCACATTATACTGACAGCAAAAAATCTCCCATCTTCAGAGTGTAAAAATGTTCATTATCAGGGGTGACAAGTAAACATCTTAGGTGGTGAATTACTTCTTTTTCTTTTTTTTCTTTTCATCTGCTGCCATTTTTAACTTTACTTCTTCCTCAGGGAGTGCTCCTAATTTCTTCTTCTTTGCATTCTTTACTTTTTCTTTGATCGCTTCAATATCAATCTTCTCAGTGGAGGCTACACAGTAAGAAATACAAAGATTATTTTTTCTCCAGTCCATTAAAAAAATAAAACAATTGAGAACGTAAGCTCTTACTCTGCACAGTGTGGTTTTACTTCAACCTTTAGAAAAAGTTAGAACTATTAGAAAAGGTCAGAACTATTTACCCCATCTTGTACCAAAGTTGTGGTGTAAGTTTTTCAAGTAAGTATGCTTTCTGTTTACTTGAATGTAAAAGTTATGGCAGTATCACTGTGAAACTGAAAGGCAAAAATTGATGAATCTCGAACAACCAATTGAGATTTACTCTTCAATGGAGAATTACCATTTTATAAGTATAGAATTATTGGCTAGATGATCTTTCTACTGTCCCTGGCAATCTCTGGGCATGGATCTTCCCACCAGGACTTTTTTTGCATGACCTTTCTTTTTCCTAGGCTGTATTTGCAAAGTCACTCAGCTTAGAAATTGACAACAGAAGATTTAACAACAGGAAAAAAATGGTTACCTTTCTTTGTTTTCACAGCTGGCTTTTCCTTTGGTGGGATAAAAGCTTTATTTCTTTCTTCTTGTCTTCTCTTGACTGCATCTGCTTGCTTTGCCTGAAGTTAGCAATAAAAAAGTCAAGCAGCAATAGAGCAGGGCAAAAAAGGACAAAAAAAAAAAATCAGATTCCAAGTTGGCAATCAAATGCTTTTTAACAGACCCTGGATTAGTACAACTTTACCTTTATCTCTTCCATTCGCTTGCGTTTCTTCTGTCTTTCTTTCAAGAAGTATTCACCACTTGCCAATTCTTTATCAATCTGTAAGACAGGGAGCAAAAAGCCTCAGTTTATTATGCATTATAAGCCAGATGTGTAGTATCAGGGAATCAGAACATGACAGAAAAAGCCTCCTGACTCTTTTTACAAAGAACACAATTTCAGGTGTGCTATATTCTTGCATAACCAAATAAAGTTTTGACTGACCTGGCTTTCTGGTTGTGGAGGTGGGAACGGTGTGTACTCCTTCTTAGTATTTTTCTTCTTCGGCTCCTTGCGTTTTTTCAAGTTCTTCCGCTTGAATTTAGGCAAAAATCTTTCCCAACTTTGTGTCCTCAGTTCAGGATCTTTTGCTAATTCCCTTTTGATCATCAAAGTCTTCAGTAGTTTCAGAATGTCACAAAGAAATTATTAAAAAAAAAAGACTATTACAGTAGAAACCAAGAGATCCAAAATACAAGTTTACTAGCCTTTCTTAAAGGGAACATGCTACATTCAAACCTTCCACATTTCACTTCAGTAAGAGCAGAGGGCCTTAATTAGGAACAGCAGAACCAAAGATGTCTCAAAACAGGGACAGAATGCACTGGAGAAGGTGCTTCAGTTTAAAGGAGCATGTATCAAGCCAACAATCAAAGGAGAAAGTTTCCTTTGATTTGCAAATACTGCCATAATGGTGTCATAGCAATGTATCCTAGTAAAATGAAGGATATCAAAGTCAGTGGTTTTTATAAAGCAGCACACTACAGAAATTCTCAAAATAGACTACCACACAGAAACATGCAAGTTTTTAACACAAAACCCTCTGGGAGGAAATAGTATTTTCATGTAAACAAAGATTCACAGTGGACCACGCTAACCTTGATGTTATATATGGGATGTATATTCTTCATTGTGTCCAGAACAACTTTTCTAACCTGCATTGAGTACAAAAGAAGAAGAACAGAAAGCGCATCAAGTATTTCATATGCTAATCAATTAAAATATCAGCTATAAAATACTATGCTTCCTCTGCCCACCTCTGCCACCCCGAAGTAGTAACATTTAAAATTACAGAAACATTAAGGTTGGAGAAGATCTCCAAGATCATTGATTCCAGTCTTTAAAAAGCTAAAGCACAGGGTTAATTGGAAGGAACAGCAGTTCAAAAATGCCAATACTATTGTCATGCTTCTAATTGACTCCAGAAGGCCCCACAAACATTATTTTCATGTTACATTGGATCTTGTGGTGTCATGAGGAACTTTCTTTTGACAAGCATTCTTCTCCCACATAGTTATTAAAACATATATTGATGCTTTTTCTTCCAAGACAGAAAGATCTTGGAGTCTAAACAAAATTCAGCAGCTAAGATGATAATACTATGGACATTCATGCAAATGTAGCTTACTAACACACAGCTGAAAAGTCAGTGAGATACTGCCGAGGTTACCAGATTTTGTGTATCACCCACCCTGGAGCTGGGCACAGAAATTTGTTTGCTACACAAACGACTCATCTACCTCATCTTACCTCTTTTAGCCCACTAAAGGGTCCTAGAGCTGAAACAGTGTTGCCTTGCACCATAATATAACAGTTTGTTAACAGTTCCAGGGCCTACACAAAAAAAAAATAAATTAGTATAATATGAAGGCCTGACGCAAATTTTGGTCTCAGTATTGTGTGGCTACTAAACCTGTAGGAAATACCTTCAGAGTAGATCCTTTTGGCCCAAGAAGACGTGCTCTTCTTTTTATAAAGGTCTCTCTCTTCCTCACCAGAGAGCCTATCTTAATGATGTCACACGCAACATCATCCTGAAGGATACGAACTGCCTAAAGAGATGCAGGCAATGTCATCTGAATTCAAATGTATTACTCATAGGAGTCAAGAGAATACTTCAGTTTATTCTTTTCCCTTCGCTTTCAGATAGATTTATTTTAAATATATATTTTATTTTACTTGACTCACTTGAAATTCCAACATTTCTAAAATGTAGTATATTATAAGTACTATGACTGAATTTAAGTATAATATTGTGATAGAATTTAAGACAAAAGATAAGCATTATGATGGATAAAAACTTTCAGGATTTATTACAGACCTGCTCAAATGGAACGCTTCTTGCCAGAAGTTTTATTAAGTCTCTAGCCCTAATGATTGCATACGGATCAAAAGTCTTCTTAGTAGTAGTGACAGTCATGCTTCCCTCAATTAGATCCAGTGCTGCGTTCACATACTGCAATATTTGAAAAGAAACACCAGATCAGTATCATAATTCACCTTTGGCAGTAAGCAGTTAACTAACAGAAGGTAGATCTATTTTCCAAAATGTCCTGAGTGACATTTAGCTTAAGGAAATTCACACACAGAGAGACAAAACCCAGAGTGAATATGTACCCAAGGTCCAAAGCACCACCTCTCTCATCTCCCTGAATTCAAGCACAGCAAAATTGTCAGTGCCTGGATGATGAGATATTTGCTTCTGCAAATACTTTGCTGACAGCATTTGTAGAGAACTGCAAGTCTGGCTACACAGTTCTTCACCGATTTTGATGACAATAACAGTGCTAATTCAAAAGGCAAGCACAGTAGAAATTCACAAACACGGTATGAGAAAAGCAACTTGTACTGTTTTCATTAGCTTAAGTAAGACCTGTATGTCTCAAAAGGTAAAGTGTAATGGTTAAAAGCTCATACATGTTCCCCCAAGGCTTTCTGGACAAGTGGCCAGCACTCTTTCAAGTATGCTTCTCTATACTTTGGGAACAATGTTGCAAAACTGCTTTCCTCCAGCAGCCCTTTGGGATTATCCTCTCTTGTAAAGGCTGGCTCTTTCCATCCATCTGGCACAGTGAGAAGTTCAGATTCATCAACTGCTATTAAAAAGAAAAAAAGAGCTACTGTTACTACTGTTATAAGAAAATTGATTTAATACACTGTAAAGTGCGGTTTGCATCTCTTCTGACCTTAGAAAAATTACTGCTTTAAATTCTTTATCTTAAAAAAAAAAAACCTAAAAAAAAAAAAGACCCCAAAAAACTAAGAAATCTGCAGCTGAGATATGCGCTGTTGATCTGGTATATACAAGATGATTATTCGAGTATATTACACAGGAACAAGGCACAGACTGAGGCGAGGAAGCTGAGAGCGGGCACACCACAACACGGCACCACCAGCCGCCTGTGCCCTCCGCAGCGCCCCACAGAGTCCCACAGAGCCCCTCTCAGCCCGCTGCTCTCCCGGCCAGCCGTCAGTTCCGCATCCCGCCCTCACCTGGCGCCGCTTTCTTCTTGTTCTTGTTCTTCTGCTTTTCTCTGTGCTTCGGGCCCGGCTCGGGCCCGGCCTGCTCCTCGGGAACGGCCGCCATGTTCGCGTGCACCGGAAGGGGCGGGACCGCTCCGCGCGGAACTTCCCCCGCGCTTTGTGTGGGACCGCCCGGCCGGAGCCTGCGGCTCGAAACGAGCACGAAAATACCCGGGTAGTGCGGTGCTCGTAACTAAAGGAAAGAGGGGTCCTCGTGAGACCTCATTTTTCAGCTGAATTACTGTTCAGCTGGTGAATCTGGATAGTAACTAAGTAATTTAAGGTTTTCTGGGGGATGCTCTTCATCCTCCTCCCTGCCCCTTCCTATACCTGTACCTGAGCATTTCCTTCAATAAAAGAGCAAGAGTGTGCTTGCTCCGCTTTTACGGACACCATGAAAAGCCAATGGGGTGAAAAACTGGAGGAGACCTATAAGAGCAAGAGCACTCTGAGGCAGGACATGTTGTCTTTAGCAGGTGTTTACTGCATCTGTTCATAAAACCTGCACTCTACGATATTTAATTACCTAAATGATGAGGAAGAGAATTCTATCACCTGATCTCCACCTGAGTAAAATACTAATCTAAAAATCAGTTTTGACCCTCCTAAAACCTTTCCTTCGGACCTTCCTTCCTATTTTTCCTCGCCAGCTCCACGTGCCAGCCCTTTGCACACCCGCATCTCCCACAGAACTTACTTCCCAGGTCCTTTCTGTCTGCGAGCCTGACATCGAAGTGATGCAAGCTTTTAGCCATTCATGTTAATTTCTGTCTGTCAGCATCCTTCAGGCAGGGGCCGGGAGCGGTTCCCCGGGAAGGGAAAGAAGCTGAAAGGGGACCCGCGAGGCCCCGGGCAGAGGGTGCTGGGCGCTCTGGGAAGGCTGCTTACCCATCCCCAGCCCCGCTAGATGGCACTGGCCGCCGCGCCCAGCCGAGAAACCCGAACGGAGCTGCCGCCCGCCCTCCAGGACCGGGAGGGAGGGAGGGAGGGATGGAGGCGGTGGGATGTGCTCCCCCTCCGCCCACGCAGCTTTGCCCCGCCCGGCACCGGGCTTTGGATGCCGAATGCCGTTGACTTTGCAAGGTTCCGTGCCCCTAGACAAGCACGGGGAGGCAAATTTGCCTCTTTCAGCTCTTGGACACAGGAGCCTCCTGGGGCTGGCATTCCTCAGCGCTGCAAAGCCTCTGAGCCCAGGACAGGGTCCTGCCCGGCTACAGGCACCCGGTGGATGGGAAGGGAGGGCTGGGGGTCCTGGGGAGGCGGCGCAGTGAAGTGCATGAAGCGCACGGTGCGCGTCTCTCACCTGAAACCGGGCCACGTGTTGTGAAAGCGCAGCAAAGCAGATTTGGAAAGAGTTTGACGGACGATAATTAGTTTAGTTCTGCTCTTGTTTAGTGTCTGATGACTCCTGTGGTGCAGCCCACCAAAGAAATCACAGGAGTGGGCTGTGGAAGGGGCATGTCCTCAGCGCTGGGCAGTGGGAGTAAGCCTCCTGGTGAGATGAGCGAGTTAGAGAGGCTGCAATCCATACTGTTGTGTGAAAAGAAATTAGAGGCTATAACCTCCAGCCTGCCAGTCTCCTAAGTAGTGTGCCTGCTTGAGTGTACCAAGCAAGCACACACCTCTGAGTGGCAGCAACAGCCTGCTCATGTGTCCTGAATCCCAGCCCCTCGGCCAGCTGCTGCTCCAGGGGGGTCACCAAGCCCCCGAGCCCCTGTGCTGGAGGAGAAGTGAATGGTGTGTGGGGTAAGGGGCAAGGGACTGGAGCCTTGTGACTTCTTTTCTAACGATGGACCACCTTCTGTGGTCCAGTGCTGCCCTGAAATGCCTCTTTGCCCCATCAAGACAGATACACTGAAAATAACAGAAAATAGAGACAGTAATGCTAACAGACTTGGAAGATGTGATTTGAGAAGGGTCCTCAGGTTCCCTCCTGTCTGATTCTTTGAAGGACACAGTAATTTCTCATCTTTCCTCTTACCTCAGTATCTGCAGTCTGGCTGGATACAAGGAAGCCACTTCTCTAAATTCTTAATAGGATCAGGATGCTCCCACAGATCTGCTCTGCTTTTCCAGACAATGGCACGTGTATATAATTTTTACTAATCATAGCTCAAATGCAATAACCAGCTGCTGCTCATACTGCAGGGTTAGGAAGCTAATGACAGCTAGCTATAAGGACAATGGCTACTGAGGGGACAGGGACTGACACTGCTGTCCAGGTGACTGGGACGGGATTCTGCAACCCCACAGGGGCAGGGTCCTCTGCACACTGGTTTGGAGCTGAGCTCCCAGGCACATGGGACAGAGTGAGTGCCACCTCAGTGGTGGGGCACAGTTACCACTGGTGGGGATGCAGTGCTGCTGCGTGCTGTAAATTGCTGCGCTCCACCACCCCTTCCCCCAGGGTCTGCATGCCCTCTCAGCTCTTCCAGGAGCAACATATTTTCCAAAAGCACCTTTCACTGGCAGCACATACCAAGTTCAGTGTTCTACGCAATGCAGTGTGTGATGGAGAGACCCAGGTGCAAAGGGCTCCTTCAAAGACCTTTGTCTGAATAGTAGAGATCCTAGTTTAGCAAGACCCCTACACCTGCTGGAGCCTTTGCTGTGCTTAGGAGGACCTGGCTCAGCTCTGTGTGTGTGTCTATGTGCAAGTGTTTTTTCCTCTTAAAAATAAAGTGAAGGAACGAAACAGCACATTTACACACATTTATATGATAACGATAAATAGGCAGAGCACTGCTGTTAGAAGGAAGGTGCCTCTTTATTATGCAGCAAAGTAATTATTTCCCAGTCAGTAGATAGGACTCCAGCCACTTGGCACTTTCTTACGTGCCATTTTCCAATCCAAAAGAGCAACTTGGGATTTTGTGATAATTCAAGCAATCAGATGAGCTCATGCACATGGCATTCATTTGCTAGAAACACCACACAGATCCCATTCAGCCTTAGCACTCATAAATCCATGTGACACTTTTATCTATTTATAAACTTTTAACAGCAGGTTATGATTGTTATGCAAGCCATTTTTCCAGGGACTAATAAGCAGCTTTTGTTGATGGCAGCAAGAAGGGCCATTAACTGCTCTGGGACAGTGATTAATCTGTCGTAAATGCTAAGCATCTGGATAATTTCTATGTAATTAAATAATCAATACTGTCCTTTGATTCAATTGTATTTCAAATTTATCTTGGCTGGACAATTGTATTTCAAATTTATCTTGGCTTAGAGTGTTCTTAATTCTTTTAGTTTACAACAGGGCAGGAGGCGCGTGGACGACTGAGATTTCCTCTTGGTGTAACAGGCTCTTAAATTACCTGGTATTTTATATAAAACCTTTCAAGTGATCAAAATAGCATTCAAACTGGCCACCAAAACCAATTCATTGGATTGGATGGAGGAAAAAAATAATCACATGTTGTCCTTTTTCATAATAGACCACTTTCATTATTGGAATAAAATTAGGTGACCTGACCCTGGGAGGTAGCCTGGAAGAATTAAAATAATCAAACAGAAACTCCTGCCCAGCCACTCTCAGAAAAGTCGATTTTATTTCATTCCCTGCCTCACATGACCTCTGTCCCCTCAGCAGATGAGGTTGTGGTGTCATTTCTCTGTCTCACTCTCTCTCTTCCTTTATCTCTCTGGGCACAAGGGTGAGTTACTTCTCCGGTTTTGTTTTGTTCTTGTTTTTGCTGTGGAATCCATTGATCTGCAGAGGTGCTCACAGATGATGATATTGGCGTCCACTGCAAACCTGGCCAGGCAAGAACACACTGTGGTGGGGCTGCTGCCTTCTCCGTGGTGAGCTCAGGAAATGCCCCAGCAAGCAGAGTTCATCTTTCCCTTTGACAGCAGAGAGGACAGCAGAGAGGACAGTTCCTGCTGAACCCTCAGAGTAACAAGGAGCTGGAAAATGAGAGGACTGTAAGCCACAAATGCACCTTAAAGGGCTGGCTGGAATAGCCAAGCAAAGATCGTTTGCGGCAGAAAGAAGAACCCAGAATAAGAAGGAAAAACCTATGGGTAAAAGAGACCATAGCTTTGTCTGGGAAATTACTTGCTTGCAATAAAATTGCTGTCAGTTTAGGGGCAAGAAAACAATGAGAGCCAAACTGGAAAAGGAAATCAGTGTCATGAAATCAAGCCAGCATGCTTAGATCAAAAGGTCTTTAGAGCAGGGAATGTGCCTAATCATATATCCATACAGTGACTGACAGAATGAGGATTTTGACTTGAGTCTCTGGGAACTGTCAGAAAGCAAACACCAGACCAAGGCAAGCTGCACCAGGACCTCTGAGATATACACGGGAGAGTAAAAATGAGAGTGAAGGTGAGGGCTGGTCAGGCGTAGGTATATCGGAAGCTGGGGAGGACAAAGGCAGGGGCCTGAGGAAGGCAGTGGAAGAAAATGCCTAAATCCTTATACTGGTCCAAAGCCTCAGAGGGGAGTCAAGAGGGGATGAGAAAGCATTTGGTCCCATCAGGTTTAGTCTCCCCCATGGTGTGGAGAGCAATCACAAGTTCCCAAAGGCCCAGCAGGGAAAACTAACAGATTTCTCCAGGTGTTGCAGTATCCATTCTGTTTAGATAATGCCTAACATGGGCTGTGCCTGCCAGGGCATAGCTGGTCAAATGCCTCTTGACTCCCCAAAGGAGGAGGTGTCCCTCATCATCTGTGGATGATTGTGGCAGTAGAGCACCAACTCAGTAGAGCACCTAGCACAACTAGGTGCCCAGAGGCTCGTGTCTGCTGCAGCACTGAAGGGTCCTCTCTGCCAGTGCCTCTCCCAGCCCCTCCAATGGGGAAAGGGTGTGATCCTTCCTGAATGAGGGCAGGAGAAGCACCCCCAAGCCCCCATCCTTACTGACAGAGTGTGCCAGGGCCCAGCCAGAGCAGCACAAGAGGGTCTGCTGTACTGATCTCTGTAAGCATGCACAGAGCAAATCTATTCTTAGAGGCATACCATACCCCAGGGCTGTGGATTGAAGCTGAAAATTCCCCCCTGCCAAAAGGTCTTTTAACATTATTTTAAAGTCATACCCGAGAAAACAGAATCTGAGCATGGTTTTTATTTAGGAATTTGCCTGCTCATATGCCTTATTCTGAAACACTCCAGCAGTCTATTTTTCTCTTGCAGTAGAATCTGGACATTATTATGCAGATTTCCACTATAGCAATATTACGGCAGAATAAATAGCTCTGCTATACACGAAGGGGAATCCTATTACATCTTCAGTAACTCTCAGTAAGCATTATCGCTATTATACCAATTGAAGAGACAGAAAACAATTTTTAATTAAAAATATTTATAGCAGGCATAATACCAACTGCCAGTTTCACTATCCAGTGAATGCATTTTGCAGCTGGTACTAATTCTCTCTTATTTCTATGAGGTTAGCCAATATCAGCTGTTCATTAAGCAGAGGACATTTCAGGAATATCCGTATTATAGGCTGTAACTAACTAAGAAGTTCTTCCTTTGACAGATATTAGGAAATCAAGATTGCTTGGCTATGTTATTCTGGGACTTCATAATAGAGAGGTCGTTTCCCAGTGATCTGAGTGGGCTGCATCATCAGTTTTATTCAAATCAATCCTACAAAACTGCTTTCCAGCAGATCAGAACATTTTAATTAGCAATATATCTTTTGTCTTCTATCTGCAGTGGAATAGGGGGTGGGAAATAGATTTCAGTACACCCTTTCTTTTACTGGGAGAGCAGCATAATCAGAAGGTGTCAGCAGAACCACAGGCAAATTAATTTTGAGATGCAAGTCTTTCTTCTGCCAGCCACACTGCTTCTCCTTGCACCGAGTTGGGCCAGGCTGTGTGGGCGAGTTCACTGCTGCTGTCGGTGCTCCAGGGGGCACATAAAATCTCAGTTCCTGTCCTTGTTAGATGTATGTATCAGTAAATGTGTAGCTGTAGGTGATGGACAGCTGTCCCTAGAAGCAGTAAAAGCACCCATCTGCTGCAGCCATTACTCAAAGCAAACCAGCAGGCAGAGGATGAGCTGCAGAGGACCCCTATTCCCACATATCTTCCATCCTCCTACGTCTCTGTGCCATAGGACACGTGTCTGAAATATGGAGCTGGAACATTGCCTCCACCAGTTTTGTGTACATGGAGAGCTCTTTCCCCATAAATGCAGGAATTAATGAGAGTCAGTTTGTCCTTGGTTCATATTCGTGTGGTTCAGGGGAATTGTGGCATGCTGAAGGTTCCAGCCCATAAAATCTCATACAAACTTCTTGTTCCCTGTATTCACCCCAGGATAGCTGGCAGCCCAGTCAGTGAGGAAATCCCCTGGTGATTTTTCAAAGGAGCAGCTGGGAACTGACAAACCAAGCAGCTCATCATAACCTGGCATGCGAATTGCTAAGTCCCATATGGTTATTGTTTTTCACTGTAAAATATTAGCAGTGAATTTCAAAACACAGAGTTTAGCAAGCTGTGTTTCATCACTGGAAAGATCAAACCCCGTTTGAGTCTGTGAAGCCATTTACAACATGCTTATCCTTCCACCTGCAATAGATTTCACAGCAATTTCGCCTGCTCTGTGTCCGCAGTGACAGCAGAGGGGCCATGGGGAAACAGCTGGAAAGATGAATGATGTGGAATGGTGGAGATGGGCATCTGTGAGGGGAGCAGAGGCTCTCCCAGGAGGTGATTCAGAACATGAGTTTAATGTAGGGATGTGCTTTGAGTCACTTCCAGGGGAGCTTCCCTCTGCCCACTGCCTGCAGACTGACCTGTGAAGAGCAGCTGCTGTTGCTTAATTAGCCTTTGTGAATATTCTGCGTTAATCCATCTTTAAAGCTCACAAAAGCCTATCATGTCTGTGTGCTGCTCTTGCTCTAGGCAAGATTGCACCACTTATCAACAACTTCAAGAAGCTGAGATTCATCAGCAACATATGGGAATGTCCAATCTATTACATCCGTTTTCTTTTACCTACAGGGAAATAAGTATGTCAGTGAGCTAAAGAACAAACTCTTTCTTTGCACAGATGGCCATAAGGGCTTCCAGAACACTTTGGACTGAATGTATGGAATGCAGTAATTCTAGATGTGACTTTCTCAGTAGTCCTAGGCTAGCTCTGATTTCAGCCATTGCCCTTGGTATTTCATGGAAGTGAACAGTGTATTTGAGGAAAGTGCTATTTGGCTTCAAAAGATAGCAAGCAAAGTTTCAATAAGAAAAATTATATTAGTCAATCCTCTGGAAAGACAGTATGAACAAGTGGAGCAGCAGAGCATGAAGCATTCCTTCTTGTCTTTTTCCTTAGCTTTTCATGAAATGGCACATGGAAAGACATAATGTTATTTCTCCAAAAGGTTTTTTCTGAGTTAAAGCAGAATTTTTAGGTTGAATAACAGTTTTCACCAGTCCTGGAAAAAAAGGAGTCCATCAGTGTAGTCAGCCTGAGAACCATTGTGCCTGAGAACCTGGGTATCCATTTCCAGAGCTGCTACTACGCTTGGAAAATCATTTTCCTTGCCTACACCGTAAATTTTCATAGACACAAACTTTTTCTAAGTATGTGTTTGTGCAGGAGGGCAATTTGAGATAATCCTGTGTGAGGTACCACTGCAATGCAGACTGCTGGCGGCTCAGTGCTGAGTTTGTCATTAAGTTGTATCTATTGCGGAAGGAAATACAATGGAGCTGCTGGGTGGCCAGTAGCTATTAAAACAACCATTCCAAATAAAATGTCACAGGCTGAAGTTTGATGGATAAAATTTCATTTTTGCATGCTACTGGGTGGAAGAAAAGAGCCCATCTGTTCTCCAAGCATTGCACATTGTTAAGCAAACTACTTGCAGCTTGGCAGATCAGAACATTAGAAGAAAAAATATTTTAGAAAAGGCAACCATAGACGAGCATGAATACAAGATGAATCATTGAAGTTTGCCCAAAAGCAACATAAAAATGATGGTTCTTGCCAGGAAGTTATGCCAGGGTATTCTCACGGGCTTGGCTCGCCAGAACAGGCAGGCGGAGAGAGAAAGAGGCAGGGAATAGGGGTGCATTCTTCCACTGCCGGCGCTGGCCAGGGCCGCTTGGCTGCTCGCTGCTGGGAGAATGCATGTATTTGTCTTAGCAGACAAGGGGCACCATTATCACATACCTCAGCAGGGTTGTAGATGTCAACCAAATAATTGGTTTTATTTAGAATATGACATCCAACTGGTGAATAAAGCATTTTGGGTGTCCTGGAAAGATTTTATATACAAACCAGCTGGAATCCCATTGACAGGAACAGTCTCTTCCTTTCCCTTTCCCCCTCCCCATTATTTTGAGTCAGACAGAGCTGGAAGTGACTGAGAGGAACTCCAAGAAGCCTGTGCCTTTGAGCAATAAAGTCTACTGGTGCTAAACATCTGACACTTGTTCATTAAGAGGACCCAGGCAAGCATTTCATCATTGAGATGAGTATTTAATACATGAATGGGTAACGAGAAAACATATTTGTGGCCAGTTCAAAAGGCTGTCATACAAGGAGACTCCGAGTCTGAGCAGGTTGGGAAAGCTGCAGGGTGCTTTGGAATTCTCTCAAGTGAACTCACACTTGTAAAGCACAAAGTTGCTGCTGCAGCCTCCGAAGAAAAGTGGAAGTAGAATGGGCAGTCATGGGGCAGGCAGTGGGTGCCAGGCTCCTGCCTTCCTTTAGCACAACCACAAGGTTATAGGAAAGAGGGAACATTATACAGCTTCCCATGCAGAGCATCACAGATGCACCCATCGCAATGTTTGTCCCATTATTCCAGAGCTGCATGAGTTATGTGCTAGGATGTTCCCAAGCTCAGAGAAAGTTCATCATGGTAGCCCCTAGTACATGTGTCTCATGAACAAGGCTGGATAGATGCATCTTCTTACTGTGGCAATCTACTGCTTATTTGAAGAAAATAATTCAAGGTAGATCTACTCAAAATAAGAACATAAAATGACTGAAGGCCTCCAATAGCTGAAGGTTAAAATACATTTCAAATGAAACAAAAAAAGGACAGAAATATTCAGTAAAGTACTTTTTCTCAATTTTTGGAAGATGTAGGGTGCTGGCTCTTGTAACAGGACCAGAGCATGTCATGCACATCCCAAATGTCCCAAAAGATAAGGGAATGGGTTTTTCAGTAACTTCTTAAGTACTGGAGGCATTGTAGAAAATTTTAAACAAGATTGTGATGTGCTTAATAAAAATTTTAAACAAGATTGTGATGTGCTAAATAAAAATGACAAGGAGGAAGTCACTGGTTGAAAGATTTTCATTCTGAGTGAAACTATGGAGAAGCTTGATGTGCAATTCAGGGATCAAGAAGATGTACATTTGATTACTGAAACCATCTTTCGTAAGAGCAAGCTGAGTTTGTTTAATATATCGCTTACTTTTCTGGTTTACAAGTTTGTCTGAAAAAGGCAATTGTGGACATGACAGACTGCTAATCCATACTTGTTGCAACAAGCTAGCTGGGTGTTATCTCAGAAAAACCCCACCAGAACCAACAAAAACTCCCCACTACATAATACAGGACAGACCCAGTGGATTAAGCCCTCAGTGATTAACAGTGAGGAACAGTCACGAAATGGACTGCTGTGTTTCTGGGTCAGGCAGCCTAAGACCAAGGCACTGGTTTTGTTCAGCACCTGAGAGTGCTGCCAGAACCCTGCAAAGCCAGTGTGTGGAAGATGCCCAGACAGCAAGGGAAATCTGTTACGACATGGCAATCATGCAGAGTGAGCTGGAGCACTTGCTCAGCTCAAGGCACCCAAACAAGAAAGATTTTAACATCAGGCAATGCAAAATCACACATCTAGGCATGAGGAGTGCTGGATCTGTGTGGCAGGAAATAGGATGCTGGAAAGAAATTGCTATGTAGAGTTTGTGAATTAAAAGAGGTCAAGAAATGCAACTGAAGTGCTCAGAACAATGCTGTGAAAAAATAAATAAAAGAGCTATAAGGACAAGAAAATAGGGAGCAACACAGTGATATAAATGCTGAAATAGAGCATTGGTGAGGTGATCCTGAACACCTGTGTCAAGTTAGTGGCTACATTTCTTACAAAATTAAATTAACTTGCAGAAGAGACCTACTAAGGAATTGGAGCACAGAAAAATTGCTGAGAGCTCTGTAAAAAAAATATAATTTGCGTGTCAAAATCTGTAGAAAATGCTTTTATTGTGTCTTAAAATGCCTAGTATTAAGAAGGCATTAATATTTCAGATAAATGATTCAGTGGTAATATTTAAATTATCAACAGATAATAATTATCAGGTTTAAGTAACAGAAATAATTAATGCTTTTTTTTACTCAATTACAAGAGTGGTTAAAGAGTGGATGAGATGTAAATTGTTTCTTCACTTCTTGATGGCATCAGCTGATGATTTTTTGCCTTTGTGGGTGATGTGCTTTAGTCTAACAAAAGGTATTGATCTCAATATATGAACTCTCAAAATTAAATTATCTGTTTCTTGCATGTGATTGTGCTTAACTTCATAGTTCTTTCTTGCCTTAAAGTTGGTGACTCTCTCAGTTCTCTCCCCACATTGTTTTGCACATTAAGGTTTGCACCATGAAAACCACAAATAAATTAGAAAATTTAAAACCTTATAAAACACCGTGGTTTAGCAGCAGTTCTTACTTAGTATTTGAGACCATTTACAAATCAGGAGAGAGGGAACAAAGAGGGTCAGCAAGATAGAAAAGACGTGCCAATTGCAGTACTAAGTGCCAGGATTATTAGGGTTGTGGGTACCCAACAAGCCCACTGGAACCAGTGTAGGTCAGGTGGCCCCACTTCAGCATTTGCTGGACTGAGAATCCCACCTAAACGTTCTCAAAGCCTTTTACTGTAAGTTTGGGCTGTGTGCTGATCCTGTTATCTGGTCTAAGAGCAGGAACTGTGGTCCTGCCAAAATTAGATAAGGGTTACAAAAAAAGAGAAAAGGGCACCAGCAGACACTGCTATCAAACAGAGTGCTTGCTTGTGCTCTCACACTTCTGGAAATTATCAGTAAATTAGAAATGAAAAGAACATGCAGGTGGTATGTTCCCAGCTGAACTGCTGTAAATGTCACAGCATTTGCATTGACAACACAGACTGCTTCATTCCTAAAAAAAAAAAAGAAAAAAAAAAAGAAAAAAAAGAAAAAAAAAGGGAGGGGGGAAAGAAAGATAGTACTGTAATGAAGATTGTTTTTCAAATGAGAATAGTCAAACATATTTAGTTAAATCTACCCTGCAGGAATCTAAAATTAGTTATAATTGAATGATGGTCAAAAGATAAAAAGATAATAGACTAAACAGTAACTGATAAAAACTACTTAAAACATGTTAAATGTCTTATACCAAAGAATAAATAGGAATCAGATGAAGATGCGGAAGAGTTTGAGCTGTTTATGTTCATGTTTATGCATCATGTTTCAGAGCAGACCCTGGGTGATGCACAGAGTCTCAGGAGTCATTGAGACTACAAAATCAAGAGGGATGAACGTCATGGGAAATACTGGCAGCTCAGATGAAATTGTGCTCTTGAGAGCCAGCAGTATTCTGCAATCACTTAAAAGCCTCCAGAGCACTTTAGTATCTCTTGGCCTTTGGTGAGAAAAGCAGGATGGGGCTGGTTTCTGCATACAGCAATGCCATTTGGAAACGGGATACCAAGTTGCTAAAGGGATTTTTTGAAATCTCAGCAAGGCAACACCTGCCCATTTGACAATGCTCTTCATAGTTAGAGTGAAGAGCATTCTAATGACTCCTCAGATGTTTTCAATACCACCATGCATCATTTATTCCTTTTCATACAGGAGGAAACTTCTCTTCTTGTAACTCATGAGACTGTGTTTGGTAACAGTCAGTCTGTGACATCTCTCTGGGGAATGAGGAACCATAGAGCAGATACCACCTCATGAGTAATTCCTGTAGCACACGAGGAAGACCAGTAAGAACATTTCACATATCTCTTCAGTCATGCCTTCCAGAGGGACCATAATGCTTACCTCTGCCTTGGAGAAGTAAAGTCAGGGCACACATTGCAACAGGATAAGATTTTAGTTCAGGAACCTTTTCATACCAGGTCCTTAAGCTGGGAGAAAAGAGCATGACTATGTTTACCCACTTTTACAGCAAGAACATTTCCTCTCATGGCCCTCAGTTTGACTGCCTTGCCCTAGACATCAGGTCCTTCTTCAGATTTGGTCTTCATATTATTTCATTATTTCTTATTGCATCAGAAGGCTCAAGGGTAGCTATTTTTTCCTCAAAGTTTATCTCCACTAAGATCAATGATTTCTAGTTGAAGGAAAGAGTGAAGGCATCTTCAGAGAACAATGCATGTGAATAGACTAATCTCAACCAAAGGGATAATAATCAGTATCTTTAATTATAATATGAATTAGCAGCAAGAAACCTTCCTTTAAATAATTACTTTTAATCTTGTTACATTTCTTCTCCTTGATTCTTTTTCAAGGAAGACGTAGACCTTGCTGATTAGTAGCCACAAAGACGTGTTGATTTGAAGTTATGTACAGTCTTTGTGCAGAATTTGACTTTTTTTTTCCTCCTATCCAGAGTGACACATGGTGAATATGTTTAATCCATTACATAATTTAACATCCCCTGCCTAGGTCCTTCATTCTGTGTAACAGAGAACAGCAATGAAAATTGAAAAAGCTAACTCTTTTTTGCATCATGCTGTTTCTGTATGGAAAGTAGGATTTAATAAAAGTACTGAAATTTAAAACTATGGTAAATTGGTTTCATATGTTCAGTTACTCTTCTCACACTACATTTTGCACTGGAAATTATTAGCTTGGCTACTGAAAGCCTTATCCATAGTCATGGATTTTAAACAACTAAAGCAAAACAAAGTGGATATTCCTTCTGTACCTGGAGAAGTGGCTGCTGCTGCTGCTGAGAGCTGGGATCCATTGTAATGTCTGGATTTTGTTTTCTTGACTTGGTGAAACTCTGATTCAGCATGATCAGCTTAGAGCTCCAAATGTCTCAAGGATTTTAGGAACAAACAAGTAGTGTTTGAATATTATCTATCAGTGTTTATTCAGTTGAAGCTGTTTCAATACCCTACAATAACCTTAAAATGGACCATCATGGTTGTGAATTAAATATCAAATATATAATTACTTCAAGGAAAAAAAACCCCTAAGTTTAAAATAATGTTTGTGTTGGTCCATATAAATTAAAATTTATATTAAATACTATTTGGTAAGAACTATGCTCTGTTTGTTCAAATAATGAAATAATATTTAATTTTATTTGTTGTCACTCTACAGTATGGATTACAGTGCGGTGTAGCTCCACTGCACCAGGCAGAAGCCATGAAATGAAACTGGTGACCCAGCATGCTCAGGGAATGGAGGAGGACAAGGTTTGGCTAGCAGAAAGCTGGATCCACAGTTATAGTAAAGACAGGGACCATGTGAAGGGTGCTGAATGAGTAGGGTGTGGATATTTATCACATTGCAGGGGCAGCAGCTTTCCCACTTGTCCGACTTCTGGAGAGGGAGTGAGGTGCTTCAGGGCAACCATTCTCCCTTCCTGCCAAGTGCTGGGGCACTTCAGGGAATACTAGCTGCATCCAAGGCTACTGCTACCCACTGAGAGGCCTTATGGCCCAGGGTTTCTCTGAATCTCCATGCCAGAAGGAACCAATTCATAAATTTATCAAATCCAGGGCAGACTCAGCTTTAGTACTGAGAAATTTGATTATATTTTCATATTATCCTTTTGTTCCTAACATTTACAGTCCCCTTTCACTAGTGCTTTAGGTTATAACTGTGCTGTGGCAGCATATGGGGTTGTGAAAGCACCGTGCCATAACAGCATTTTATTCTGACAGTCATTTATCCTCAGCTGTAGCCAGAGCTATGAGCAGGAATTAGACATATACCCCTTTCGGGTCATTTTATGTGCATCTCTGTTCTATTAGAGGAGGCTTTTTAGGTATCCCTGCTTCTAAAACTGTCAGCTTTACTGCTGCAGTCACTCAGCCTCCCCCCAAACACCAGCTTCAAAGCCTCAGTGCTTTCTGAGCACCGTTGGGCTTTCAAATACAAAAAAATATTGCTTTTTGCTAAAAGATGTGCTTTGTTCCTTTTGTTGGGTAAGCAGAATGTTCCAGCAGCCTCAGCACTTCATCATGAACTGCAGACCATAATTCACACCCAGCTTGGGAGAGAACTGGAGCAAGAAGAAAAATGGTTTTGCCTCCCTGCCCCTGACCCTATGCCACCGTGTTATTTGTTACAAGATTGCTAAGCCGTTCATGAGTATAAATCAGTATCATTCAAAACCAGTGTCAAAGGAAACAATGAAAATCCCACGATTTTTTTATGAATGGGAGGGATTGTCCTGTGCTGCCAGACTTGGATCAATGCAGAGCTGGCAGGGGACGCCATGCAACGCAATAAACTCTGCCATCTGTTACCTCTGAGTTCCTGGAGCGTGTAAAAGGCACCAGTGAAAATCAGCCCTGCCCTGACACGAGATGTTCGGCAATTCCCTCACTCCCATGAGGGCAGCAGGCAAAGCCGGCGTGTGGTGGCATTGGTGACGCTTTGTCACCACAGGGAAAGGCACCTAGGAGTGCTGGGACTGCTGGGGGCATCCCATGGTGGAAAGCCTCCAGGAGCTTTCCAGCACCATGGTTGTTGGATGCATGTCTCCCCCACAACACTAGCATGGATCAGTGCCTTGGTGGCACCGGGGTCCTTCTCTGCCCAGGGAGGTCCCATGTGCAGTGCACTAGGAAGAGCTTTGTGTATTTTTATGTGCATAAAGCGACCATTCCCACCACAGCACCTCATCCAGGTCTGAGGGTGATGCGGGAGAGCATGCGGGACAGGGGGGCTGCTTCCCTCCTCCCCAGCCCCCTGCAAGCACCAATCTATCTCCAAGTGCACAGGACATGTTTGTCAGGTTCTGTCACCCCTCCATGAGCATCTCCCTGCTGTGAGGAATGAGGGCAGCCTGCCAGCATCTGCCATGGGAGCACATGCCTTCCCACATCAGCCCGATGCTGATGGCTTGGCTGAGCAGCGGTGCATTGTTCCTGCACACTCGGGCATGATGTGGTTGGGATTATTTATACCCAAGATACCTGCAGCTGAGGTCTTTAACACAGAGGCACCTCAAAAAATGGCAGGCTGTTGTTCTCTGCTCTGCAGAGAAATCTGTGAAGCCTAATAACAGAAGCAGAAAGGGAGACACCCATGTGCAAACGCAGCCTGCTCAAAATCTACCCAGTTATTTTTGGTGCAGAGTGCTACTAATGTTTGCAGACACATTTTTTTTTCCACACCCTGCGTTCATGCAGAACAGGGGATAAAAGTCTGTAATATCTCATCATTTCCATTTGCTTTACATTCAGATGACATATTTCCCAATGTAAATACTGGGTGGACAGTACTGGCTACACGAGGAACACTACTGGAAACAGTGCGTGTATGCTTATCTTTGAAAGTCTGGCCCCTGGGGTCTGTGATAATTTCTTTCACTATTTTAGCTGGGCCTCTCTAAAGCCCTTCCCCTCCCAGGCACATGGTTGCTTGGAGCTGAGGCCACATGACCCAAAACCACATTGGGACCTGCTGACCATACCACAGATTCACTGGGATGCTACAGGGGGGACCATCTGTGCCTGATTATGGACAGCAAAGCAGCCATCCCACAGCAGGGACTAGCATGAAAATGAAACTCTCAAAAGATTTAATTATGTAAAAGTGATTTCTATTTTGAAATCCTACAGGCTTTCTATTTTGAAAATTAACTACTCAGAAAAATGCTTTTGCTGTCTATTTGTGTAAAAATATTTGTGTCCCTCCCACCCTGCTTCCTAGTTTGCTTTGTAGTTACAGGAAACATTGCACAGACTGTGACATCACACGTGTTCTGAGCATCATTTGTCCTCAAAATCAGATTCAGTGATCATGATTAAACTGAGATGTGCAGAGTTTCTGCTGAACATGAATAAATGGCAGTTAGCTCCTTACCTCTGAACTTGTTAAATAAGAGTGATTAAAAATATGCAGTTGGCTGGCAAAAACCAACATGGAAACCCATGAAGCTATACAGAACAGCCTCATAAGGTGATTTTTAGCTTACCTGATTTTCATCTAGTGAGAACTTCACCAGGAGGAAAGTATGACTAGTCAGACAAGGAAAAAGAAAAGTTCACATTAAAGCCCCAATTTATTTACCAACTAGGTCTCAAAACACTATGAGCAATGACTGGCAGGTGCCTGGAACCAAGCTACCCTTCCTAAGCAATTGCTTATATGGTGCTATGGCTCAGCAATTATTTACTATATTAGCAGATAACTGCATTTGATCAGAGCTATTAACTAATTTAGATAATTCACGTTCACATTTAGATAATTCACTACCCTGTATAAGGCAGTGAAGGGACCCACAGCACCTTGGTTTGATTGAGGACACTCCAGTTCCAAATCCCACTGGCTCGTCCTACACAACAAGGTCTATCCTGGTTCTGCTGAGGGAAGCACAGAGAAGGAGAACCAGCAGCTGCAAGGAATCCCATGTGGCTCTATGCACCTTCCCAAGGCCTTTTCAATCCCTCTTTGCTACCAGACACTAGTGGGATTTTGAAATCTGACCACTGAGAGCAGCCCCAAAGCAGAGATCATTGGCTTTTTTTTCTAAACATGGGAGAATGAGTGATGGATTTGACTCCTGCTGGGTGCTCCCCTGGTCGCAGCCCTTCAAGGGAAGAGGCCATTCTCCAGTTTTCTTTTTGTGGGTGCTGTGATCCTTCAACAACTTGCACATGTGGTCTCTCTTGGTTTTGCCTGCCTGATTACATGTGCTTCTTTCAGCACCTATAGAGGAATGAAGACCTGTGACCCAACTGTGCAGGGCAGGCAGGAAGAGCTTGGATCAGACAGATGGTGTATCCTGCCAAACAGGCAGCACAGCTTCCCAGCCACTGCAGAGGGGACGCTGCAATGCTGTGGCACCTCAGGCTAGCTGGGAGCTCTGCTGTGATCCCAGTGTGTCCGACCTCTCAGCGTGACATTGCCACAGCATCATTCTGTTCAGGAGAGGACAGCAGTCTGTGTCTTGGGCAAAGTGTCATACCCCAGTGGTGCCAGCTCAGCCTCCAGGAATGCCTTTTGTCATGGTCCTTAAGGTTTCTTATGACAATTCTTGGTAGCAGATAGAAAGTCTGCATCTCAAACCATAAAAATCTACCAGAAAGCAGGTTTGGATAATTTCCCTAACATCAAATGCTATGTCCTTTTCGTTTTGTGCACATCCTGACGACGTAGAGCAGGGGCTAGATTTTCAGAGAATGATGATGTAGGTACAAATGTGTGGCCAAAAGGCTGGAAGCAGGCCAGAGAGCAAAATAATTGACTCAGGCAAGTGGGTGCAAGGGCGTCTGGTCCTGAGTGGCTCTGGTGTGGATTAGAGCATCACAGGTAGGAAGGGAGCTCAGCAGGCTGTGGGTGTAGCCCAGCCTCCGAGCAGGAGCAGCCCATTTGCAATCTGCCTTTGCCTTTCCCTAGTCCTACTCTGTCACAGATGACCCTGGGGATTGTCCTGCAGCAGATGCAGCCAGGTCTCTGCAGTGGTGTATCCCAGCTGGGGCTGCTGCCTCTTTCCTGGGCAGTGAGTAGCAGCCCCGGGCTGCTGGGGGACATGATGTGTGGGGGGAAGGATTTCCTTCAACCACTGCCTCAGGCAGTGAACGACCTGAAACTGCTTTGCAGTTTTCAACACTCTTAACAATGGAGATCACTGTTTGATTAAATATTACACAATCTAGTATCCTTATTGATTCAATTTGAAAAAAATATATATTTACACACAGTGTGCTGCAGAACATTGTAGAAACCCTATTTCCATCAGGCTGCCTGCAGAGGTCGGTAGGGGGGACCAAGAGGTCGGACGAGCAAACAAGAAGAAAAGGCAGCCCTTTATTTGGATGTGGGGCTGACAGAGGGCTTGTCTCTGGATTAGTAACACTGAACTGCCACTACAGGAACCTGTTTTGTTACTAGAACACGTTACCAGTCAGCAGACAGCCACATTTTTCTGACTCATCAGCTGATACTAATTAATGACTTGGGAGAGCACCAAAAATCCCCATTGGCCTTCCTTCCTTCTTTGAAAGGCTGTGATTGTCTCTCTCCCCTTCCCCCTGCCTTAGGAAAAAAATCACATCAAAAGCTATACATTTTAAATATGGAGAATGACCAAAATAGTTCACCAGTCCCAGCATCACCCCAAATAAGGGTGCAAACCCTCCAGAGGGAAGGATGCAAACCTAATATGGAATATAAAAGATAACACTTTTCCCCCCCTTTTTCATATGAAAATTAACATTCCCTGTTACCAGAATTGTTTGGGACAAAGCAAATGCCCATCTCTGTGGGCTGCTGCACCTCTCTGCCAGCCAGGCTAGCAATGCTGAGTAGCAGGATTTCATGTACACATACTGAAAATGTCTTTGTTTCTCTGAACAAAGGAATGAAGCAAAACTCCACAAACCCCTGCACCATTCTCCTTCCAAGTGTGGTCCCTTGTCTCCCCAGGGATACAACCTTTGCTTAGGCCACATCTTTAGTGCATCCTTAGTGGGAGCCAGTATCTGTTAAAATCCAGTTCCTAAAAGCCAGGTTTACAGATGGACTCCCAGCACCTGTATTTCTCTGTCCTAGAAAACAGAACCACTGATCTTAAATTCTTCTTGAATCCTTCATTCCTTATTTAATGTCCAGTTTCTCTTTTAAATAGTCAGTGTTGATTTGAAACAAATTTTTCCTAAATCCCCCATTAATATTAATCCTCAGGGGAATGTATTTAGACAAAATGTAAATAGTTTCTTTCACGTAATTTTGTTTGGACAGAACAACTGCCACCAAGATATCGTGTGATCTCCAGGGTACCATGAATAGTGCTTTCACATTTTTCTGTCACTGAGGTGTTATTAAAAGATCTCTCTCTTTTTTTTTTTTTTTTTTTTTTTTTTTCTTGAGTCATTATTGCATAAATAAAGCCTCCTTGTGAATTACCTCAGTCTCCTTCAATGCAAGAAGAGCACAGAGCAAAGCTGTGTTTTTGAATTCTGGTTTTGGTTTTTTTTTTTATGTCTGTTTTTAACAGATATAATCCTCTCAGAGCTTAACCATTATCTTTACAGACACAGATGCTCAATTACATCTTTGCTTTCGTTCTTATGCTCCTATACTGTTTTGTGAAGCATGAAGGAACATTAAATGCACTTGCCACAATTCCTAGAGGACATTTAATGGGGTGGATGTCCTGATGAGATAATTCCACCTTCGTCATGTATATATCTAACTCCAAATGAAATATTTAAAAGTCTGAGGAAGATAGAGATGAATAAAAGGGTCTAAAACACTTATTTCTCACAAGTACCCTCACAATACATGAAAGTGTTTCCAACAGAAGGTTTGATGAGAACAATCCTGAGTGACTTGCACCCCTGCAGAACTCAGTCCTATGTAAAGTCATACCTCAAAAATAAATTCAATAATACTCCTCTTTTTATCTATAAGGACTTCTCAGAACAGACTATCTTGGGATGGTATATTTTTTTGGCTCTGCTGTTCTTCCTGCTTTCACATTTCTGTGGCTGGAACATACAAAAAAACCATCCTGGCATTTTCTTCTTCCCTGAATGCAAGGGGCATGTTTGCTTGGGACTAATGATTCATGCACACTGAAGCTCACAGCAGGCACTATCAGTGCATTTTGAAGATCAGAAGAGTGGTTGACAGAAAGTTGCCTGCTGCAACAGGGACTCCCAAAAGGCTACTGACTGCCCAGGGCTAGAAGCAAGGAGGCCAGCTGGAAGGCAGATTGAGAATGAAATCACACCTCCATAAGTTTTATATTCAGAAATATGAACAACATCTCATTCAGAGCTCAGAATTTAAAAGCTGATTAGTTACAGAATGAACACAGGCATCTATTTACTTTATCCCTTAACTCTGTTAATTCTGCAGTGCAGCCTTGCTCATCCCAAGCTTAGCACTAATTTAGTGTCAAAAATTCAAAAGCATTTGAGTGGCCAGGCTAGAAAAATTTGCTAGTAAATTGGCTTGCTTATGAATTGATAAGAGCACATAATTTTTTTTTCCTCTTTTATCTATATTTAATTTATTTAAATAAAAGTTATGGCATGTCTTTTAGTTTTATTTTTAAGTTCCCAAGGGTCATTTTTATCAGAGAAAAGAGGATCTGATTAGAAACTCCAGATCTTTATTTGCCTTCTTCACAGGGCAGCCATGACTTTTTCCTCTTTCCCGCTGATGACCTGTAGTGGGGAGTGTTGCTTTGAAATACAGACAAGGACGAGGCATCTCTTACGGAATGGGAGGAAGAAAAAGAAACAAAAGCAAGGAAACATGAGCGTCACCAAAACCACATCTGTTTTCCTGTGACAGGACTAAAGAATCCGAGCTGGACTGGTTACTGATCTAACAAAACAAAGTTGATTCTGTGCCTTTTTCTGGCAGAAGACTCCATCTCAACCCCCACACGTCTGTAGACCAAATTTGTCTCAAATTCTGACTCTAGGATGTGCATGTTTTGAACACGTGGGGCTTTAGGCTTCACGTAGGACCAGAAATGCAGGTACGAGCCAAGGCTTTGGAGCGATTTCTAAAGCAAGTGTGGGAACAGGATATGAAGATTTCTTAGCTGAATTTGTCTGTGCTTTCTGGTGCTTCAAATTATTGTTATTTCTACACAGAGGGCTTGGATTAGCTGCATGTTTGTACGTGGTAAACATGAAAACATGTTTGACTTTAATAATGGAGTTCATAGCACTGAAACACTGAATCTAAAACCCTGTAAATAACAAATCCTTTTGTGAGTGCCCACTAAGTCCAGGCAGTAATCCATGCTGTTTACATTGGATTGTCCCCTTTGCTTCCTCCATTTTGGTAAAAATACAAATAAACATTTAGCTGGTCAAACATGTGAGCTTGGTCCATACATATTCATGGAGAAAATGTGTTCATGTGAGTTCAGTGTCCCTACCAATCCACCTGATCTGGGTTATCACTCTGTGGTGCACATACCAGACTAGTTAAAAATGAAGCTAGAAGAGCTTTGGACGCCCTGCACCAAGAACAGAAAAGTGAGTTGAACAAACTATTCAACCAGACAACCTAAGAGAACACATTCAGCTAACCCTAATAAAAAGATTCCATTCCTCAGATTTCACATGCTGCATCTGGCAACATTTTCTCCTTAAACACAACTGCTTTTCTTTTTTTCATTTTTTAGCATATGGCTAATTCATAAATGACTTGTGATAAAAGTGCCACGGGTGTTGTGTCCATATGCCACGGCTTTGTAAACTCTTTGGGTAATACCAACAATAAAAGTTATGAAAGTTTCATTGTAATAAAATTGTGACAATGGTATGCTAAAACCAGTGGATGATCTGACCCAGAAATCCCTCAAAAAGGAAACTTTTGTTCTCTTAAACATAAGGACAGGCAAGGTGTTGCAAGCAGTGTGATAACTGAGCTCAGATACTTGTCCTGCTCTTCTGGCCTCAGAAAACAGATGCAAAATATTCATCCCATAGCTCAGTATCTTTTAACACCCATCTGGTTTGGACTTTACAGCATACAAGGATAGGCAAAATCACATTAGAGAGATTCATTTCAGCAAGCTCTGCACTTAAGGTGTCACATCATGTCAAAAAATGTCACCAGGCCTGACACAAACTAACAATGCAAGGTTTATTTTTTAAGTTGTCTACTTCTGAATGCTAATCTACAATACACAAGTACAATAAAATATGGTTATTGGAAATACATAGGGTTCAGCTGGGTGTTTTCTCAGTCTCCACTTTGCAAGCCCTTGATAAAAGCTGTGACTGTTCTTTAAAAAAAAAAATGGATTTTGGATGAAATTCCCTCAGGACAGAGAATTATAATCATAATCTAATAATTTATTCTCATAACTGGCTGCTATGTTATGGAATGCTCCTATGAAGCTTTGAATATTGAAGCCCAGTGTTATCTGCCAGCAATGTTTATGCACACAGAGCTAAAGATCAGCCAAAATTTCATTACAGGAAATAAAAACCACTGGAAGACAAATGCAAAAACCATTTGGTAGAAATTGTAGATACTGGAATGAAACCTTTTTCCCATATTGAATTAGGAACAGAATTTATTACAGAATTCAAAGGCAGAGCTGGAAGAGATGGCTGAGATAATTTGGTTTGAGATTTTGCAGAACATCAAACTCAGATTTCTCTGTTAACCCCTGTTGTATCCAGACTATCTCTTTCAACAGGAAAATAATCTGTAGTAGTTATTAACTAGCTTAATTGTTAATCACTCCTTTTGTTAAGCACTTACACCTTATTTTTAATCTGAAGTGTTTGTGTCTTTGACTCCTCTTGATGGACAGTATTCTATATTTTTTGGGCTGAAGAGTTATCTGCTAATAATTTTTTCTTTCCTCTGTAGATATTTACAGACTGCACTAGCCTTGTTTTTGATAAGATAAACAGACTTCTCTCCTTTAGACTTCCTCATGTTTTCCTTTTTTTTTTTTTTTTTTTTTTTGACATTCTGGTAGTTTTCACTTGAATCCTCTCCAGTTTTCAATATTCTTCTTGAATTTCTGACACCAGAAATGGACTCATTTGGCCAATGTGCTGGTGCCAAACATGGAGGTAATATATCCTACTTACACCCACTCAGTATTCCCATGTCTTTAATCATTTGGCAGCAGGGCTTGGTTAGCAGCTCATATTCATTGTGGTCTCCAGCTCTTTTCCAGTCTGTCACAGTTTCCTTGGAGGAAGCACTGCCCTTTCCCTGGAAGGATGCTCTGCACTATCTCCCTGGGTGTCTGGATTTGAGCTTGGCTGCATCCTTTAAGTGCATCTATTTTAACAGCAACCAGACTACCAGACTATCAGCTCGTGCAGTCTGGTGTGTGCCACTGCCCTGCCTGTACCTTATTTGCTGTCTCTCCTATCAGTACATCACTGTCAACCTTCAGGAAGATGACAAAGCTTTAAGATCTATTTCATGTTCCTTCAAAGCAAGGGAACATATTTCTGTCACGGGCACAATCACAGGCTCTGTGTTCAGGGATCTCTTCTCTCCCAGTTTTATTTCTGTCTCACTCCAGGTTCATTGGCACCAGACTATGTACTGTCACCAAATGGCAATGAGCAAATGCACCAGGTTACACACAGATTAAGTTTAGTTCTGCAAAGGAGCTGGTCTATTTAATGAGAATGCTTAATCACAAAGAAGTGTTTAATAATCACTGGCTGGGAAATTAAAGCATAAAAATACCACACTGCTTTTCTTCTCAAGGGATGTTTACCACCTCCTGACATTTTTTGGGGGATTACTGTTGCAGCCCCTCAGTGTGAATGCAGCACATGAGACTGTATGTGCTTATTAATAATAGGTTTCTTCTGGTTTCCTCTTATCCTTCTGGCACTCTCCTATAAGCTTTATAAATGTGACTTTCCAAACTTCGAAGGGCACTTTAAAACTTGTCATAGGTGCTGTAATTCCCCTCAAGGACTGCAAACCTACGAATGACATCCACTGCAGCTCTCAGTGCAGCCAGTGGAAATAACCCAGCGATAAGAAAAGCAGGACTTGCTGTGGCCCATGCACATCCAAAAGGGAGTCCCTTCTGGAGCCTGCCTGGTGCTTACAGGACGGACACAGGACCCACAGCAGCGTGGGCAGGACAGACGAGCGGACAGGACCAGCTCCCAGGAAACCAAGGGGAATCTCACTGCAGGCAGCCATGGCCGTGGGCAGAGGGCAGCTCCATCTGCGCTCTGAGCAGCTGCACCCAGAGTCAATTGTTTCTTTTCCTGCTCGTCTGACTGACAGGGAGCAGGAGGGCTGCTTAGTGTTAGGGGCAATTTGTATCATGTATTTAGGCAGCAGTGGTGCATTGTATCCCCGTGGTGCCTTTGCTCTCCCCCTGCCTAGCCCCTGGGCACCTGACACCACTCCGGCAAGCTGCTGTGCAGGATTTTTCCAGCTGGTGCTGGTTTAAAAGCATTAACTGATCCTATTAACTGTCTTTGGAGGAACCCACCTTGCAACTGCAATGAGATCACGACACCCCTGATGCCTCTGGAGGCCAGACGCTCCATTACACGATGACTAATGGAGCAAAAGCCTTTTCTTTGCACATGTAGATAAAATCCCTGGAGCCCACTCCTCCTGCTCTATCCCTCTCCCTGCCTTCCCACCTTCCCCACCCTTCCCCCACAATTTTATCCTGTTTTTTAAACAACTGATTCCTCGGGAAAAAAAACATCTCATTTCAAGCTCCAGTGGAAACCAACCCAGCCCAGCACCCAGAGAAGATTCTCAAAGACCCACTGGGGCTGCGGTGCTGAGCATGACACAGGAGCAGACTCCAGAGGTGGACTCAAATCTCTGCAGCCGCAGGAAATGAAGCAGCTGTGCCCCTGCACAGCCTGGGTAAGTAGAGCAGGAGGCAGCTGCTGGGCTATTCCAGCATGGTGAGAGAGGAAGGAACAGAAATTTATCCCAAGCCAGGAGGCAGATTTAGGCAGGCAGTGTGACTCAGCACAGCCTGCCCATGGTCTGTCCCAACCCAGTGTGGAGGGCTGCTCTGTGGGGAGTTCCATGGCACCACACCTCTGTGGTGGTCACATCCAGGCAGTCTGGAGGTCTCTTTTCATGGCTGCACCAGGATTAAGACTATCTCCAGCTGATCCCAAGATAAGGAGGAAAAATTAACAGATTGGAGTGTAGTAGGGCTGAAGTTGGTTACATAAAAACGGGGCCAAACAAAGCATTTCAGCACATGCTACTGGGAACAGCCCTGGCGAGGCTGGAGGAGACCAGTGTGTCAGCCAAGCCCATCTGGGCTTTCCAGTATCACCTCTTGCACTTCATATTCACTACAGAGCTGAGCTAATAAGCACAAGCTCTCCTCATCTTTCTGGCAATCCTACTTAATACATAGATACTTCTACTTCTCATAATTCTTGCTGCCGTCCCCCTGAATCCTGAATGATTAATATTTAAAACAGCTAAGTAGCTGTGAAACTGCATTATAAAGCAGATTCATTCTTATTCTAGTGATACTGGTGCGATACTGCAGGGCTCCTTCATCATAAGCTTTGAGATCAATGCTCAGGGAGTCCTGGACAAGAAGGGCTGCTCCAGTTAGTGACAGTGTGAAGGGTGCCAGAGAGCATCTAGTGACTTTTTTTTCCTCAAAGGTGAATGCATTGCTCTAAATACTCAGCAGTTTCTAGCACAGCTGGCCTGCACGTGCAAAAGAGTCATGGACACTCCCAATAAGCCTCTGTTTAAAACCTGAAAAGGGCCAGGAAGTGTTTTAATGTAGTTCTTCTCTGCTTTTCAAAAAGCACACAGAAGAAAGCAGGCTGCTTTCTTCCATTCCTTGGCTGTAAAGAGCCTTAACAACCCCCCTGTCTAAAATAAGGGAAACTGAACAGCAGGTTGAACAAGATGAAATATTACTAGAGCTACAGCAATCTTCTGTTCTTATAATTGTTTACATCCATTCTCCTCTGCCACTGTCCTTTACTAAAAACATGTATTGATTTTTGTTATCTGTTCCTCTGCCTGCTCTCCCCCGAGTCATTTAGATGCTTACAGGAATTTAAATAGACTTTCTGAAATGGTGCTTCCAGATCAGAAGGTTATTTAAAAGGACACTGTCAAGACATTTCCTTTGTTTTTATTTTTAAAATTTGTCGAGTTAAAATTTGAAGATATTTTATTTTGACGGGGTTGATGTTTATCCAAGCACAGGTCAGATTCAGATTTCCCTTTTACCTGGGCTCTACTGAGCTAATATTTTTCCTTCATCAGAGAACTGCTACCAACATAAACATTCCTCACACTGTAACATAATAAACTCATGTCTTCTGCAGAAGAAACTAAAGATAGAAAAAAAGGATTGTGGTGTTAACTTGCTGGTTTATGTAGTTGCATGAATTAATTCTGGAGTATCTTTTTTTTTTTTTTTTTTTTTTTATTTATTAGTATTCCTTTGATGCATGGGAAAAAGGGAAAATTGTCAGCAAACCCAAGCTTTCATTTCCAGCACTTACTGAGACAAATCCATGGGTTTTCCCCGGTGGCTGTGCACAATGACAGAGACACAATGGAGGGAGGCAGGAGCAGCAAGGCTGGTCCGTGCCTGCAGCACCATGCTGGGCACGTCCTGCAGCCCGTGGCTCAGCTGCGCAGCGTGGCTGCAGCCCCTGGTGCCCCCTGCAAGGGACACATGGGCACTCACACTGAGATCTCTGTGAGGGTGGAGATCCCCAGAGCTCCACCCCCATTCTTCTTTCAAGCTAGGAACCTCCAGGCTCTCTCCCAAAGAGAATAAAGCAGCTGTCTTCCATGGAGTCTTCCATGCTTTCCAAGATGTCAGCACAGAGAGGAAATAATTTTCTCTGAGAGTCCCTAAACTGTGTCCTCTGCCAGCCTTATGCTGGGGACATCTCTTCCATCCATGTAGCTGGGTGGTTTCTTCCTTTTGGGGTGTAGGGAATGAATCACTTTCCTTAATCCCATTCAAAGTAATTTAAATATCTCTTTAAAGTCTCAACTGGTCCTACTCTCCTTTCAGCAGAGACAATGATAGCACAAGTATCTTAAGCATGGGCTTAGCAAAGCATCAGACAAGAGGCATTGGAGCAGGCTCATACTTTCCTCTGTGATTCAAAAGGCCTAAACATCAAATAAAATGTTAACGCCCCTCTGGTGGTGGGCCTGTAGTCAGGCTTAGGAAAATTAAGGTTCATCCTTGAAGATAGATGGCTTAGAATTACTACCAGAAGAAAAATAATTGAAACAAATAGGTTTTGTTTTTGGTCATCGGGCCTGTTGTTGAAGAAGCTGTATTTAGTTACACACAGTCACCTCTCAAAAAAGAAAAAATCCTTCAAAAGTGGCTGCTCTGCCAACACAGTGAAATGCTGTGTGCCCATATTGAAGGGTGACTTCTCTAGGCAGAAGCTTTCCTTGGGCAGACAAATCACACGTTTTGCTGTGAAAGTGCATCTGCAGCAATTTCCCCCTCTGCCCTTTCCATCCCAAAAAGAAATTAAAGTGCTCACTGCTAATAATCATGTAGGAATTGTCCAAAAGGGCTTTGTGCTGGTTTGCAATTTTCCAGACATGAAACACTTCCCTCAGCAGGAAATAGAAAGTAAAATAGAATCTGGCTGATATGTCTGTAAGGAAACCCAGGGATACTTTGGATGAAGCCACAATTGGCCAAGAATCATGAGAATGAAGGATATGGCAAGGAGCTGTGGATTTCTGCCCTAGAAAAAGCAGTCACAGGCAAGTCAGTAAAAGAAACTGGTTGAGAGGAAGGAAGGAGAACGACAATGATTTTAACCAACACCAGTCAGCAGTGGAGTTTGCTTGAGGAATGCCTCAAAGAATGCAGTGAGTGCCCACCTCTGTATTTCTCTCTCTCACTGGTGGGCTTGTGTAAGGTTTTGTTGGTTTTATGCCTGCTTCTAAATCTTACAGCACAAGGAGCACCATTAAGATGTTGGCATTTGAGCATGAACAGAAAAAGGCACTTAGTCTTTTTTTTAAAGGACTTCACTTAAAGAACTTGCTGATACCTCCTTGCTGCTGTGGTTCAGCACTGAAGTACTGTCATTGCAGAGAACTTCTTTGAAGTTATCCTTTCAAAGGGAACTAACTGGAAAGAGTAGATGAAATCTGTTCTGCAGAGAAATCTATAGAATTGTTGCAGCTTTTGCTTTTATAGATCCATTTTTTTCCCTTCTGAGCCTAGCTCTTTTGAACTTTACTTCAGTGACAGGCCTTCTTGAACACAGTCTGAAGCAACCACAAAAACAATCTTTAAAAATCATTTCTATGCAGCTGGGAGACACTAAATTCCCTTCTACTGACTTAAATAACCTTATCCTAAATTCAGTGAAATAAGAGCTGATCCAATGTCTCAATAGTGTATTTTACAATCAGCATGTTCTTTTCTCAGTCTCCCAAGAGTAACAAAAAACCCCCCATGTTTATAACCTTTGTTGGGAAGACAGTCTCTAACACTATATGCAATGCCAAGACTGAGGGATGTTCCAGGACTGGAAACCCACAGACTCTAAGCTAATATAAACAAGAAATTACCATTGCAAAAACTAACTTGCCATTAATTCAGCTGGAAGGTTACTCAGGCTGGTGTCCAGCAGCTACTCTGTTCACTGGTCTGAAGTATTACAGGGTTTTTTAGCTAGTAATGGTAACAATTGTCCTAGTTCACTAGGATGCTTGAGTATGTCATCCAAGCATGTCACCCAAGCATTCCTGAGTGACACAAGTGTTAGTTCAGTCCTTATTAAGCACTCAAAAGTCAGTTAAGTAAACCTTTTCATCTTCTCACTTCCTTTTGGGAGATACTTGCCTGAAGACAACCCCAAACTAAGCCAGCTAGGGGGTTGCAAGTGAAAAGATGCCACTAAATGTTGATCCTTCTAATATACAATGTCTCTCAGAAATAGCTTGGAACTTTTTTTTCACCTCAGATGAAGTTAAACAGGCCAGCCGGCATTTCGGGCAAAACCAGGGTGGGTCAGAGACAGATGGAAAATTAAAGATCACTTAAAAGGAAACAAAGGCAACATGCATGATTTTAAGATGCTTTAGAAACATAAATGCTCACACCACCACTGCAGAGCTAGCAATGAAATCCTGTTTCCTTGAGCAACAAAAACATTTACCCCTGTGAAGAAGTATAATGAAACATTTTCCTCACTTTTGCAAGACTCATAAGGTTTTGAATTGCAGGAATGTATAAAGTAAAAAAAAGAGAAAATAATATGGGCTTTTGTCAGCATTGAAATAAAAACTTCCAGAGCTCATTGAAGGGGGATAACTTCCTGGTGGTTTCAATCAGTTAGAGTGAGAAGGAGGAATTTTCTGCACCCCTTCTTTTTTTCTGCAGTGTGAAAAAAAGAAGGGGTGCAGATGCATCTGCCTCACAGATGCATCTGCCTTTTTTTCTGCAGGTGCATCTGCCTCACAGGCAGATGAGGCACTCAAGAGATGTGCACATTTACAGTTTTGGAGCCATTTGTCTCTTTCTGCTCTGCAATTTACTCTGTGCCTGCTCCCGTGTCAGTCAATGGAGGTGTGTGTAATGGCTGATGGGGATCTGGGACTTTAGGGACATTCCCTGTGGTGACTTCAAAGAGGATTCCCTCCACTTTTTTCCCTCTAATGGAAATGGGTTCATAGGATGGGATTTAATGCCAGCATAAGCCAACCTGTGCTCTCTAAGAGAAAATTGAAATAACGTTTCATCAGCTGGCTTTTGGAAATACTCTGCTGCTGTTATATTTGCTGCTGAGGTGATTTTTGTGAAGAAGTTGGGACAGAGGGACTGTGGCTCAGACACTGCCTGCACACTCTTGGCAGTGGGTGAACTTCACACAAATGCTTCTCTGTGTGCCCAGTGAAGGAAACATCCTCACATGCCTGGAAAGCTGTGGAGGTGAGACCCAGCCTGTTGTCAGTGCCCAGCATCGGAGGTAAAAGCCTGTGTTTCATCAGAAATTCTGTTTCCTGGGTGATATTTTTCTTTGCAGAAATTGATATTCTCTGAGCTAAAAAAAAAAAAAAAAAAAAAAAAAAAAGGGATTTCCCTGAACCTTTTGTGCAGTTTTAAAATCTCTCAATTGCATCTGAAATGCAGGAGTTTTAGTTCTGGTAAGCAGATACTATTTTGGCTAGCTCAGGAGACTGTTCTGTAACTTCATCTTCGCTACTGAACTAGATGTTCCCTGAGTGGGAGGAACTGATATCTGAATTTCAAAGCGGTTAATAGTCTTACTTGCACTTCTGCAGTATTTGGAAAATTGTAATTAACCAGCTTTGCTAATTTACGTTTTTAATATTTAAATGTTGCTTGTTACACAGAAGCTGATTGCTGTAGTAGCTTCATTCTGAAGGCTCATTAGAACTGCTAAAATGTTTAAATACACACAGCTGAAGAAATACATGCATTTTTATAAGGCAGGTATTATGGCAATATTTTGAATTTCATTGGCCTGAGCAAATGTGCCAGACTTCTGCAGGATTTTTTAATCAGGCTTATTTGCATTTGCTTGAAAAGGTACATTTCTGTTTTTCTGAGCTAAATACTTAAATGGCACTAGCTAGCAGGAGCTTTAAGTTTGTGTTTTGCACTACCATTAACCTTCCATTATGACACAGCCAAGGAAAATCAGACAGGGAGTCTTTTGTGCTCTGTGTGATTCATGCAGGATGTAGATAAGACATGGACAGGAGGAGCAAAACTGGCATCTGGAATTTTCTTTTAAAGCATACCAATATTATTTAAGCACAATATCTCTTTACTTGAAGATGTTTGCTCCTTTTCCTGAGCTGGGATGAAATGAAATGCTTATTGAAAAAGGAAATGCAGACAAAGGTGTAAGAAGGGGCAACCAGAGAGGAAGGATGTGGCAGGAACAAGTTTCTGCTGGTTGGTGTGGCCTGACCTGACATGAGCATAAGACAGACACCTGACACGAGCATGAGACAGAGACCTGACACAAAAAAAGCCTCTTACTATTTTCAGGCTTGTGTTGCAGTCCTGTCCCAGCCAAACTAGGGCTGCATTGCATTGTGAACTCTTGTTACCATCGTGTGATAAAGCTCTTAGCTCCTGTGGTAATACAGGGAGAATTTTCCTTCTATTTCCTACGCCGTCTGTCATGTTTTCCCTTTTGTGGTTATTTTTCCTGCTCTAGTAGCTTCCTTTTCCCAAAATATAACTGATTCCTGTCCATAAATATCCCACAAATTGTGGAGTGCCAGATAATGATGAGGAAACCATCAGTGGCCACATCTGAATGTGTAAATACCCTGCTGCTGCTTTTCTGTCTGTTCAGCTAGTTGGAAAAAACACCTCAGAAGCCAAAAGCTATATATACATATATCAATACAGACAGATAGATATACATACAGAATCCTCCAGTCAGCAGATCTTGTAAGGGAACTGGCATTACCCCTCCAGCATCAACAGTGGCAGGCTTAATGCAGCAAGCTGAAGCACAGGGGAAGCCTTGTGCTGGGCTTCTTAATCCTCTTCACCTTTTCTGGCACGGCTAAGCTCCTGCTCCTGTCCCCTCATCCTTTTTCCACCCTTCTCCAAGCCTGATTTCACCTTCTGCCTCTTCCTCACACACCTGGAATTTCTCTGGAGTCTCTGGTACAAAGGAGTCCTTGTGTGAGTGGGGTGCACTTTGCTGATAACTGCACACCTCAGGACTTGCAGATGCAGATCTTATGGTCTGTGATACAACAGAGGAGTAAAAGACAGAGCTACACTATTTACTGCATCCCTCAGGAAAATGTGGGAGGAAGCATGGAGTGCAGAAGCTGTGGTCAAGAGAATGGAGATGCCACATGAGGTGGTGCCACAGACCCCACAAACAAGAGGTGGGTATGTTTTCCATCTCAGGAAAGCTGTACTTAGAAAAGAATTGGTTGGCAGATTTCTTCAAGTGCTGATGTGCTGTCCTCATTTCTGAAGGGATCCAGACTCACCCACTGCTGGGCTGAGCTGTGTCTACCCTAGGTGTGCCCATGTGAGCCTTACTGAAAGGGGGCCTGAAAATGTGGTGCTGCAGGGCAGGCAGAGAACACCTGAGGTTCACCTTTTTGCAGGCAGGTGCTGTCTTCTAACTTTCCTCTCCTGCAATCAGAACCCCAAGCTGGCCATAAGCTGGAGCTAGAAAAACAGACAGCCTCCCTTCCCTTCCAACAACAGACTCCCCAGGAGTCTGAGCAGCTGTACAATGCCACTGCTGCTTAGCCTCCACACCTGAGAGCCTCCAGTTTCATTACTCCTTTGGGCAAGGAGGGTGCAAAAGCTCTCACAAGCTGAAGGGCTTGTTTCTCAGGCTGCTCATGCCTCTTGATTTCCTCTGCATGGCTGAGAGGAGAAGAAAAAGACAACTCCTGCAAAACACAGGAGTTTGTGCTGAACACAAACCCTAATGGTTGTATCCTGGCCAGCTGCATCCTGGCACAAATGCTGCATCCTGGCTCTTGATGGCAGCCACACTTTTGGCAGGTGGGTAGGCTGTGACCTCCACATCCCCCGAGGCACCCCCAAGTTAGCAGTGCTCTCAGACCATGGCAGAGGGACTGCTTCACATCAGGACTGCTCTGACAAAGCCTCTGAAGAGAAAAGGGGTTAATGTTTATTTGTCTGAATTGCTTGCCACAGCTGCTGCAGCACTGCAGCCAGGCTCCAGAAAGCTGTCTGTCACACACATGGATCATAATGCTGCTAGGAGCCTGGATGAGTTTTCCCTTTCCCAGCTGCTCCCAAGGGTGCTGCTGGTCCCAGGAATGGGATACCTCCTTCCTGCTCACTGACTGTGGCACTGCACAAGCAAAGTCACAGCTGTGTGCTCACCCTCACAAGCCATTCTGCATGTCTGCATGGAAAGCAGACCCACTTTCCTTCTCACAGGGCTCAAGTAGCATGTAATAACTGCTTAAACCAAAGGCACTTACTCACAGTCCTAAAGATTCCTTCCTCCTCTCCTGCTCTGGTGTGAAGAAGATCAAGTTACTGATCAGGGGCTCTCACAACTTTCCACTTCTTTCCCACCAAATGGCTCTCCCATCTAGACAGAAACATGCTGATACCTTCCTCCCTTAAATTTGGATGGTGCCAGGCAGGGGGTGAAGCCTCTTGAAGGGCTGCTTGGGTGAGAGCCATTCTACTGCAATGGAAATGGGTGCCACAGGATCAGAGTGGCACCAACTTTCAAAGAATAATATGTACAACAAATAAACAATGAGAACCCCAGAGCTGCTGACAACCAATCTCATAGTTTTCTATAGCTAGAGAGATCTAAGGACAAAAACTTGGCCCTACTGAAAGAGGGAGTTTCCACTGTTCTCAAAGGTGCCAATAAAATTTTCAATAAAAATTCATATTTTTGGCACTCATCTATATTCAGTTTCTATGTATTCTGGAGGCATTCACAGAAGTACAAGTCAAACAAGAGGAAATCGATCTCTGCTCCCAGTTTGTGACAGTGCATTACAGGAAAGAGACTCTTATAATAAGTAATGGAAAAACTTTAATAGAAAGGGAGATTTTCACCAAAATCTGCACAGTAGCATAACTACAGCCTAAAGCAGGTGAAAATACCAGGATGCAGTATTCAGGTCTGAGGGGAAGTCTCTTCCAGAGCCTCAACCTCAATAACTGAATAAAGAAGAAAATTAAAAAACAGTATTCACTGCATCTGTTCTCTGTCACATGCCCTCCACAAACAGCCTTTTACTAAATTACAGGCATAGTTAATCTATTAAGCCCAGCAAGAAAGAAACCATATAGCATCATATTTTCCCTTCTAGCATACTAATTGCCTGTCGTTTTTTCTTCTCATTACAAAGGTCATTTTATAGCTCCTCTTGGTGCTATTGGGAGGGACAGCAGGGTGATCCTGAGCCAGAGGCAAGCAACATGCTCTGGTCTGAGTACTGCAGAAACATGCTGGCATCTTTTTCAGGAGGAAGAGTGTGTGTGTGTGTCTGGAGGACGCCACTGCTCACATGCAGTCTGATGCAGCTTAGCAAGCTGCAAGCACTGTGCCCACGTTTCATCTGTGCAAATGGTGTTAATTCCTGTGGACATCCCTCACAATTAAAAGTGTGGCAGCTGATAAACAGCAACATTTATGCAAGATAAGTCCCAGTAATGCTTTCAAAATAAACACTAGAAACTTGGACCAGCATCAAAAGCAGAGTGATCTTGTGCTTTAAGGTGGAAAAGAAAAAGTCTGACCCTCCTCAAGTAACTACTCACATGGCTGTTGTGCCACAATACTCACTGATTTCATGGCCTGTGTATTTCATTTCACAAGCAGCCTATGGGTAATACATCTGAAAATAGAGTCCTGCCAGATGAAGCAGGGGAAAGAGTAGAAGTAGCTCAACTCCTCCTACTGAGCTCCTATCCTCCTCAATAGAGGAATAAGGCTCAACCACCTGCCAACTGTTTTGGCAGGGGACTGGTATATTATTTTGCTACTTTAATTTTTATCATCGTCACAGATAAGTTTGGTTAAGAGAATGGTATGGCAGGTAAAAAAGAGGGAGAAAGTCAAATTCAGGAGAGATGAGTGTAGGGAAGGGTGTGTTGGAGTGATGCTGAGGTGAGAGGAGGGGAAGGAGAGGCTGGCAGCCAAAAGCCATGTAACCTTGAGGATGCTTCCCACCTCCACAATGAAAGCAGTGCCAGCTTGATTGTGAGGATGTCACTGAGAGGAGGGGTTTGGCAACATAATTTACGAGTCCTGCTGCTAGAGATTCCTCCTTGTAATTTTCTCCTGAGTGCGCTGTGCATACCAAACGCTTCCCCCACAAAAGCGGATAAAGCGCTTGAATGCTGCAGAGATTGAGATACAGCACATCCTGCTTCACCTCTGCAGCTTCCAAAGCTTACCTGGAAAGCTATTATGTACCATTTGAATTTGTCATCTATATATTTCAAAATACTGTCCAAAAAAATCAACTTTCATGAAGTACAAGGACTTAAAAAACAGAGGGTTCAAAAAAAGTACAAATGCTTATTCTCACTGTATTGCATAAAATTAGTTTCATCAGCTGTAACTGCACAAGTCTAAGATACAATTTCACATCTCTAAACAATTTTTCATGTAACATGATAGTTATGTCAATTAATAAGTTATTCAATAAATATTTTAATTGATGTTTAATTAACCCACTGTGGAATGCAAGTATATTTATAGCTGCTGCTAAAGACACATTTCTAAACAGTAAAATAATGCTATTTTACAGAAATTGGGTACATAATAGCAGAGCAATTATACTCCTAGCTGAAATGTGCATAATTTGTGATCTTTTAGGTTAATTTTGCCGGGCTGCACTCCAGTACTCAGCAGTAGCAGACTAAGAGCAGCAGTATCTCCCCGAGGCAGTGGCTCCCTCTTTCTCCTATGCACACTTCTTCAGCAAAGGACACACACAACAAAGCACAAGTACACTGAAAAGGACAATCTCAAGTTGCCTGGAGGGTATAACTGTGTGAAAACAACCAAAATCCTCAGTCATGGCACTCAGCTGAGGGGCTGAAAAGGAGTGTCAGTCACACAAGTCCAAAAATGCGATGCCAGACTGCAGCTGCTGCCTAGTTCTGGCAGTGCCAGCATCTCTGAACATTTGGCTTTTTTCCTTTAAAAAGGAACTGCTGCTGAACTGTTGAACTGAACTGTTGAACTGTCAGGGTTGGATGATGCAGGGCAGTCACCTCCATCCTGGAGAGTGTGAGTTGAGCTCCCTCCCGTCCCTTGGGAGCACCAACACCTCCTTGTGCTTCCCTCCTGGCTGCCTGAACCACCACATTGCCCTGAGAGGAGACATGGGGCACTCTTGTCCTCTGGGTGAAAACAGGTCACCTCTCAAGGAAGGAGTGATCTGGGGCTGAGGACACGGTGGAGTCTGAGCACAAACCCTGCTGGGAGATCAGCAGTGGGCAGGCTGGAAGCACGGGGCTCCCCCATGGGCTCAGCCAAACAAAGAGAAGGAACATAAAACCACAGTGTTGTGGGGAAGTGGGTGAAAGCTGTTCCTTCTTTGATGTACTGACACATTGAGTATTTGCAGTTCTGGCAGCTTCTACGCTCAGCATTAGGGGTCAAGATAGCAAACACAGCTGAAAGTGTGTGAGGGTAAGAGGGAGAGGAGGGAAGCTGCTCCCCCTGAGGAGGGAGAGGTTTACAGTGGAGCCTGTTCCACCAAAAAAAGTCAGTCATCAGACAGAAGGAATCTCATGGAGAATCTCATGGAGAGCTTGGTGATCATTCTCCAGCATCATTATGGAAAAACATGCCTTGCCCTATCTTGTGTTGTCTGGAGATGGCCAATTTAATACTGATATAAAGAAAGTTCCCATTTGTTCTATATAATGAGACTGTCCACCTGTGTTGTGAACTCAGTAATAACCTCACCAAAGCTGCATGCCTGAGCAGTGAAGATCATTTGGTATTGCTTGGCTTGGGGAAAACGATATATGGCTTATTTTCAAAGGCAAGATTTTTCGAATATTTCATCACACTTCAAATAAACATAAACTGGGGAACACAACAGACACACAACTGTGTGCATAATGTCATTGTTTAATTTTTCCCCCTGTATTCTCTCTGGAGCTATTCATATTTTCTGTTGGTCTTTAAAGCTGTGTTGCTACCTTGTTAAAATAATTCTGTCTCAGTATCAGCTTGCAATGTAGCTGTCTGCACTCTCCCAAGCTGCTGCCGGCTGTGAATTCCCAGGTGCACTGCCTGTGAAACCGAAACCCCAGAGTTATGGCCTTTTGTTATTCATGGCCATGAAAATGGGCAAGTATGTGCTGACATCTATTGTGTTCTGCTGCAGAGAAATAAAGGAAGAAAAAACCCCAAAACCTTGCTGACTCCAATGTTGAGATTAGTGTTTTGAACAGCAAACAACAAAATCTAATTGAACAAGTTGGGTTGTCTGCTCTGATGGCTCCTGGACTCCTGGTGTCCAGCATTTAAGTAGGTAAGCAGGAAACGAAGGAGGCAGAGTGTCTGTGCAAGGTAAAGAGAAACAGGTTAAATTGCACAGGATGACACAGAGGACTGCTAAAATGAAAATATCTGTGCATTGCCAGCTGGGTATCAGCTGGCATCACAACCCTTCAGGAGGATACAGAACCCCCACTGTGATGGAGAATGAGGATGGGGCCCTAACAGTAGGAGTGCAGGAACTTTAGACAGTATTTGCATGTGTTCCCACCTGGGTATTCCTGTGAGGAGAAGCAGGACATCCCTACAATGGCTGTAGTACTGACAGAGCTCAGCCCCTGGGCTGAAGCAGCCAGAGCAGAGGGAGCTTCACCATGAAAGCAGCATAGGTGACAGTTTGATTGAGGGAAGGCACTTTTGTGCCCCTGGTTCCTAAAGGCCACAAACCCAACCTGGCTGCAAACAAATCAGCTCTGCAAAGGCACTGCAGAGAACGGGACTTGGCTTCCATGTGCATGAACCTTCAGGTGATATTTGGCATCTCCTCTGTTAAACTGAAGGTGAGCCCTTGGAGGGAGAAGGTACCATGCAGAAAAATGCTACTGGGGGGTCCCAGGAATGGCACTCCCTGATTCAGTGGGTGCTGCTTGATGTGCCCCATCAGGCAAAGCAGCACCAGCACAGCCACCAGGCCAGTAGCACACCCACTGTGGCTGTCCACAGCAGCAATGTGGAGGTAAAGATGACGCAACTGGCCTTTAATTATAGCTCAAAGAAGAAGAAACTCCATTGATTCTAATGGGGCCCAACATGGGGCTGAATTTCACCCATTGTTCACCATGCTTGAGATACAAACAGGCTTTTCTTGAACATCCATAATTTCTCATACCACTGAATTGTAAATATGTTTATTGTGGGCAACAGTAAGAAAACAAGCCCCCATTTATAATTGAATTTCCTCCTATCCTGTTTGCTGTAACAACCTTAGGTATTCATGGGCTGGGACATGTACAGTGGATGCTTACATCTTTGTTCTCCCAAGGCAGCAGGGCCACACCACAGCTGGTAAGACTTGTGCTATGTTGTGCCAGTAATTGTGCCTCCCAGGAAAAGCCTCTCCCACTGTCCACCAGCAACAGAAAGGACCAAGTACAACAATTACTTGTCATTTACTATTTTGTGGTAAAATGTTTCAAACAAGAAGCTCCTCTGCTGTATTAGAAGGGGGTGGAGAGGCATGCTATATATTCTATAACAGAGGGGCTATATACATCTGGTCATGATAGAGATATTGAGAGACTGGGAAAGCAGAAATGCACTCAGCACTGAAAGAAAAAGAAAATATAATTGGGGAAGAGAAAGTCTGAATAGGGAGATGAAAACCAAGTCACTTTTGTTGATGGGAGCACATGGAGATTGTCAAAAGAAAAGAAAGATCAAATTTAGTTGTATAAATTTTGTCTTTGAGGATAAGGAAAGGGCACTTTGCACACGGCTTTTTAGCTTTGGATCTAATAGTTTATTTTGTAATTGCATTTTTAACCTACTTAGGGAATATCAAATATAGAATTTCAAGGAAGCCACTCAATTCTTTCTGAAAGGCAGAAGGGGATACTTTAACCTTGTCTTTGTCCATATTCTGCTGAGTGTGTAGCTCTAATTAGATTCACAGCTCATATTAATATTGTAGAACCAAATGCTCAGGAGTCACATCAATATTTCTCAAACTTTCCATATAAAAACTATTCATAATTCAGTGTTCATTGATTTTTAAGACTGATGACATTTGAGTTGCTGAGCAAGTAAATGGGGTTCATTTGGGGTCATATCCTTAATCCCTGCAGGTAATATCTGACTTCTGCTGCTCCTTCTCTCAACTCAGAGATAAGCAATGAAACTTAGCTAATTGCTACTAATGACCTAATTGCTACTGCAGTCCAGGAAGCCAGAGAAATAAATAACATGTATCCTTTCTTAAAGGACTTCCTATACATACATGTCCACAAAAGCCTCAGCTTGCATATATTGCGCTGGGAAAAGAGGGTGGGTGAGTGGAGAAAGTCTCTGGAATGTTTGCTGGCTGAATTGAGAACATCCCCTTGCTGCACTCTGGCTACAGCCCAGAAGTGCAGAGGCACAGCTGTGGAGCAGCCTGACCTCCCCTTGCTTCTCAGTGCTCTCCATTCCCACGAGCCAGCCCCACCTGTGGAAGTGGCAGGAGAAGGGACCCTCCCCAGCCTCAGTGCCCCTGTGCTCCAAGCAGAGGGACCTCAGCCAGGTGTGGACCTGTTACAGGGCTCATACCGCCTTGCAGATTTTGGAGTTGCTGTCCAGTGATGGTGGACTTCAGTTTGATGCTGCCGATGTATGTAAGGAAAAAGGGTTTAAAAGTAAAAGGCCAAAAGCGCTTGCAAACAAAAAATACGATTCTTCTGGTTATAAGAGTCTTTCATTTTGGTGGGTTCATGGCAACTACTCCATAAATCACCATTAGGGAAGAGAAGATGACATTTCTAACTCAGGGAACCTCCTTTCAGTTCCCTAAAGCACTTCTTTGAGGTCAAATTTGATTTTCAGACATGGTGAGTCTTGCCTAATACTGTCTAAATTTAATCTGAGTGGCAGGCAACCTGCATCCTTGAAGATCACACACTTGTTTAGGTTCTTAATGGAGCTCTCCAAAGATGTCATTCTTCTTGGGAGACATGAAAGAGCTCCACTGAGCCTCATCTTAACAAATTGCAATTGTGCTCAGCAGGTCAAGACTGGTTATCCTGAGCTTGGTCCTCCCTGGGACCAGCTGCTTCTCCTAGGCCACTGGAAAGACTTTCCTCAGCAGAAATGTGCCTGGCAAAGCAGACTAAACACACTCCAGCCCTGAAGTTACTTTTCTTTAAAGGTAGACCAGCTAGGGAAAACCAGATCCTTCTACTTCTTGCTGCAGGTATCTTTGAGAAGGGAAATAATTCCCTAGCACTCTTAATCTGTCATCAGGTCTTATTCCTTCAATGTTTAAATGTGCTACTATCTTCCTAATGACTCAAATTATGCCAGGAGTACTGTGCTACAGCAAAAGTTTGCCACCTGCCCACAATAACACAATTTTAGATTACACTGAGAAATAAGAGTTGGGAAACATGACTGACATGGCTTCCATGGACTGGCTGTGTACACTGTTTTAGGTATGTTTGTAAGTAGCTGAACAAATTCTCAGTTCAACAAGAAGGGTGAGAAATCCAATTTAACTGTGTAAATATGCAGTCAGATATTGTGTCTAGAGAAGCAAGTGATTTCTGATGCAAGCATTCATGCACAATTTTGAGTGATGACTGATTTTCATGTTATGTAAATCGGATTTTCTAGATATTACTCTCTTGATAAGACATGGTTAAATTTAGTGTCAAAACTGAAAAGTATTCTCAAAGCTGTTTACATGGTGATGTATTATGCTCATGAAGGCATAATTCTTCTGTTCTGCTGGTTGCTTTCAATGCTCTGGCTACAGAGAAAATGAATATTTCTGCATTGCTATAAAGTTTTATCATTCATCTTCGAGGGACTAGCAAGCAAATAAAAAAAAGAATGTGCTAGACTCATGATAATAAAGAAAAATACAATATTTATCTCTTGAATTTTGTTCTGCAGCATTTACAAATTGTTCAAAATGAGACAACATGAGCTCTGTGCCAGTCTTCTATTTCCTGGTGAGAAGGTCTTGGTGGTTAGGACAAATAAACCCAGGGGAAATCAAGAGGTCTGCTTTCAGATGCTTGGCAGATCACCTAAGCAGTCACCTACATAAAAACAGCAGCCTAATTTTACAAAACTATGGCACATAACTTGCAAATCTTACATATGTTAAAGAGGTGAGAAAATGCTTATCATACCAGAACTGGTAATGCTTCAAAATCAGAAAGCTGGGAGGAAACAGCTGGGACACCTACATTTCTGCAAAAATAACTGGCTTTCAAAACATTTCTTATGGTGTAGAGTGTAAAAAAGGTTTCAGAAATCCAGAAAATATAGAACACAAAAGGCAAAACTCTGACAAATGGCAAGTCTATTAGTAAGTGAACTGAAGTATTTGTAATCAATTAAAAAGCTCCCTCTGCACAAAATCTCAGAACTGCAGAGGCTAAAAAAGCCCTCTAAGATGGGTTATAGTCTGGTTTTCCCTCTAGTCATGGCAGTCATGACAGTCCTCAGTATACCTGGTGTGTCTGCCTGCAAACATGAGCAGGGGTATCCATGTCAGTCTGACAGCTCAGCATCAGGAGTTAGAATGACCTCTAGCTTTAAATGTCCCACCTGAAGCTCCAGAAAGTTCTGTCTGAACACGTGGAACAACTTCTTTTCTTGTGATGAAGCACCAGCACAGGTTGCCCAGAGAGGTTGTGGAGTCTCCTTCCCTGGAGATATTCAGAAGCCATCTGGACACAGCCCTGAGGAATGTGCTCTAGGGGCCCTGCTTGAGCAAGGTGATTGAACCAGGTGACTTCCAGGGGTCCCTGTCAACCCTTCCCACTCTGTGATTCTGTGAAAGCAAACAAATAATTAGAATGCTGGTTTGGAAATACTCATGTGGAAAAGTGTGGGTTCAACTTTGTTGAACACTGCACATATTGAAGTGGTCAAAATATTCTTCAAAAGGAAGCTTTCTGAGCCACCAACAACCTCTGTAAAGGAGACAAGCATCCAGGCAGCCAGGAGGATTTGTATCCAGCCATTCCTCCTGATGCTGAGTCTCAGAAATCCCTCTCACCAGCGTGAGAGCACAGCAGCAGCTCTGGGCACCTGGGAAGACTTATGCTCAAAGTCCTGCAGACAAGGAAATACTTTTCTCCTGCAAATTTTGAATTGCCAGAGTATTTGAACAAATAAAATGTTCCCTTAATATCAAATCAAAGTCAAATAAGTTGATGCTTTTCTTTTCTAATACCAAAAATGAAGTTCAGGTTGCTTCAGGGCTCTGTGCTCATACACATTATTACAGAGTGCTCCCTTCAGCCTCATTGTTGGTTTGAATTATTCATGAAAATATACCTTCTACATCTGCAGATGAGGAAGATGATACATTTTCAAATGAAAGGTCCACTTTGTAATGCAAAACCACTGTTGGTGAGAATGAATAAGCTGTCAGGGTGTGGGTTGGCACAGGTAACAGAATCTGTTGCAATGTCTGCAACTGTCCCAGTAGAGAGATTTTGTATATCAGGACAAAATACCAGGGAAGAGCAATAAAAACCATAAGATTTAGAGGAGCTAGTTTAAACTGTCTGGCTTAGCACTTGGGATAAGTCATATCATTATTATACACAAACAGTAAAGTATGAAGCTGCAGTGTAGGTATTGATCTGTGCTTGTAGAGTTTTTGTGTAGCTTCTTAATCAGGCTGTATTTGAGATCAAGAATATGCTATAAAGCAACTTGTTAACAGAGATCACTGGAGTCTTTACCCTGTGGTCTCCTTCCTACTCCCACTGCCCAGTTCTTACATATCACCCAGGGAAGCCACAGCTGCCCAGATGCTGAGCTGTGGGAACTCTCACTCCAGGTCCCCACTGAGAGCCACTTAGACACCAGGTCTCTGCCCTTGGAGGTGTTTGGCCACCAGCCTGCTTTGCAGTGCATCAGCACTCCTGCTGTGCCCAACTAAAGGTACAGTTGGGGTCAGACCTAACACTTTGGACTTCTCCAGGAGCTCTGTGGACAGCAGGGAGGGACATCCCTCCCCACAAGTGCTTGGAGTACCAATTCCATCTCCAGCTCCCTGCCATGGTCTGGTGTGCCTGACAGCTTGTAACAGGATCTGGATGATGTTTCCTAATTTGGGGAAAGAGAATAAGAAGCAGGAATTGAAGTCCTCTAGGGAAGGAAGGTTGCTCACCTGCTGGAATTAGCCCCTGAAATTAGAAAGGAGCATTTAACCTCAGACATTGGCTGTGAGGCTTTCCAGGCTGATGTGAATTCATCTGAAAACTGTGAATTTTTCAGTTTTAGACATGCATACAAGTCCATATAGGATGTAATTAAAAGCTCTGCCAAGAGTAAGTTTATCAATAAGGTTGTGCAAGGGGAAATGTAGCCAGGGGCTATGTTTAGAGGTCTGAGCCCTTCAGGCAGCTCCCCAGATGACATTCAGCCTGCAAAGCAATAGAAAACCAAGCGCTGTGCATGCAAAAGTGAGCAAATGAAGGCTGAAGAAGACACAAAGCCACTCTGAAGGTACGGAATTTGTAATCACAGGAGACTGATGGGATGCTCAGGCATTGTTCAGCTCTGTTATAGCTGAACATGAGCCTGAGGACATGCAGGAGGACCTTCATTTGGCATGAAGGTCCTGGCAGAGAGAGGGGTATCATACAACCCCATGGACACAACACTTCACCTCCCTTAATCACATTCTCTCCACGCTTTGGCCTCCCACCTCTGCCTTTCCTTTACTATGTGTTGAGCAATTTGAGGCAGGAGATGCATAAATTATCATCAGCTGGACGCATCTTTCAGATGGCATCAGTTTGAAAATATTGTTATTTCACTCTCTAATGCCTCCTATATCATATTAAACACAGTTAAGGGTGTTGCTCTCTCACCCAGGAGCCTGCCAGTGTATGGATAGCAAACTGTACCTAACATCTTATAAAATCCATAGCTTGGAGGAGAAGGACCAGTGCCTTCATAAAATATTCATTCATCTGGCTCTGAAATCATGCTTTCCCTTGGCTTTCCAAGATCTGTCCTGCAGACTCCCTCTTTGCTTGGTCTATCCTTTGCTCAAGCATTCCCTGCTCCTCCTGAAACCTTCTGTCTCTCTGTCTCTCCTCCCTCACACATTTCCACCCTGAAATAAATAAGTGGAAAGAAGCAGTGTGAAGGCCCTGCAGATGATTTATGTCAGGCTGAGTGCATCAGAAGAATTCACTGGAGCAAAAAGGCTCAGGATCAGGAAGAGGTCAACCCACTATTTCAAGAGTTGTCACTGATCTGGGGCCACGTTGTGGCTGGTGACATCAGTGAAGTGCATTCATGCATGTACCATTTTATGCAGCAGAACCAAAGGCAGCAAGAGCCCCAGTTCCACCTAAGCTGCAGTGGATTTGGACACCTAACCCTCCTAAATCCTTTTGTAAACCCCAGTGTAAATGTCTCTGCTGCAAAGTAAGAAAAATCTCTCCTGCCGATAGAGCACACCTGTGCTGGTCCTTAGAGTGTGCCAATACTGTGCACCATAACACCTCTAATTAATAGCAAACCCTCCTCAGAACCTGGCTGGGCCTGTCTCTGGCTATGTGACAGAAAGGAAGGCTGAGTGAAAGCATATCTTGAATTCTGCCCTGTAACTGCAAAAAAAAAAAGCAAAGAGAGAATTTTTTCATCAATAACATTAAGAAACCCACTAAAATTAATAACACAGAACTGAGGATGAACTAAGTCAAAGACAGTAAGGCATTTGTGCTGCTGGATGCTTCATCTGTGTACTTTCATTAACATGACACAGAAGCAATATTACCTTATACTTCTGGAATAAGTTTTAGGACCCAAAGCAATTTTATAAGAATTACTCTCATAGCAGCTCTGGATATAGGGCAATAATCAAGCAGGGAACTAGTGACAGGACTGAATAAAATCTCCTTTTTCCCCTGGAAGTAGGACTACCCTGGAACACCACCATCAGCCTTTTCCTGTGCCTCAAAAATGTGGGGTTTGCATGTTATTTTTAGCTCCTACCCCTTATCAAATCACCCTTGAAAAATACAGATTGCTCCATGGTTGCTTGAAGTCACAGGTTTATTTTGTTCTCTCCACCATAAAACAAGGTGATCATTTGGAAGAGCCAGAAGATAATCTTGATAGAACAAAGAAAGAAAAGCAAATATTTCTCTAGATGACCTCAAAGCCAGTATCTAGTGAACTGTGAGCCCTGAAGCAGATGAGCAAGAGCAGCAGTGAAAGAGCCTTGATCTTCCTGAGCTACAGCAGTCACCAATAGCAACCACTGCAGTGGAGGCTGCATGTCACCAGCAACAGGGGCTAACAGGGGGGTGCCTGCTGATTTAATACAGCTACAGACAGTGGAATAAATGGATCAGAGTGTGCTGTATTTCAGCTTCTTTTAATACAGGTACTGTGATTCATACTTTATAACTTTTAGACAATAGGAGCTAATGCTTTGCACACACTGAGAAAGAGGATTTCCTATTCCTCAGGGCTTGAAGCACAGCTGACCTCTGACCCACCTCCCTGAAACCATCCTGTCCATCTGGGAACAAATCCTGCATTTTGCAGAGCCAGCGTGGCAAGGGTTTTGACACCAGCAGCAGGAGCCTCCAGTCACTAACATAAATCAGACTCCAGGAGAAGGGCTGCTGATTTAGCTCAGCTTCTCTTCTCTGGCTTTACCTTCTTTAATAAATTCACATCTCTGACAGCAAGCCTTGGTATCACTGAAGCGATGAGCTTCTTTATGTACAGCAGCAAGTAACAGCCACAGCTCTTGTCAAAAAGGGTGATTTAATTACAGAGTCTGGAAAATATTTCTTCGAGAGATTCTTGTCCCTCTTCCCAGTTCCAGGAGAGTCTGGTAAAGATTCAGATTTCTGGATGCTTAAATTAACTAACAAAAGCTGTTAGCTTGTACATATACCCATTTTAAATTTTTCTTTTATTCTAAGAGACATAATAAGGATGCCAGAGGAGACTATTCCCCTAAAAGGAATATTCTTCTAAAAGAATAAACTATATTAACATTTAATTTAAAGATATTCCTCCTTAGTGACTCTAGCATAGAAAATTTTAAGTTTTGCCCAACCTCAGATAGACCAGATATATCTAATGTATATACTTATTTTTCTTTATCAGAGAGAACACTCTTTAACTTTGAAAAGAAACTGAAGTATTGATTGGTTTTTAATTCAAAAGCTTTAATAAATGTATAAACTGATCAATTTGACACATTTGGAAAAAAAACCTGGATGAAATCCAGTAGTAACCCTAGACTGTCTTTTCTAGTTACAATTTTTTCATCATAGAACAAGATTAATTTTGACTATGAATCTGCCTTAGATTATTCTACTACTTTCTTAAAACTTTTTCTATTTTCCTATTCTTCTGAGGTTCAAAACATTCTGGTTTTAATTTGTCCCTGCTTTCAGTTTAAGGGATATGAGCAGAACTGGTGGTGGCAGCAGATTTTGTGCTCTGCCCCACCACCTGGAGGAGGAGATGTTCAGCGCTGTAAATGGTGTGAACATACCACTTGAATATCACTACTGCAATGTTGCCACAGCTTCAAAGGCACATTCTCTGAAGTGGAAATTGCCTGCATAAAATGGATTCTTAGATTAGTGTTAAAACCCTTATTTTGCTGCTTTAAAAAATAACCGACCGCTACTCCACTCCCTCCCTCCTTTCTCTTTTCCTCCCCCCTGCCCTTTCCTTCCTCTCTGTTCCTCTCCCATCTCCTCATGCTTTTCTTTCTAAAACTGAGCTGTACCTGCTGTCAAAACTTCTGCTTTCACATTTACTTAAGGGCAATTTCTTCTGCAAATCAAGTAACCAAATCGTGTAGAGGGTGGAGGGAATCCCAGCACACACAATTGCAGTTGCTTCTTCTCCTTGCTGTGTTTCAGCTGGGTAAGGAGGAATGACATTTTCAGTGTAGATTTACTGTACATCCTCTAAGCAGATCAAACATCAGTGCTTATGTTTTTCCAGGCTGAAAAAAAAATTTAAAGCCCCTGAAACAAGTTTGGGGTTTTCCTTTCCTGAGCCATTGAAGTCAATGGGGTTTTATTGTATGAAAATCACTTCTTTGGTTCAAAATATCTAATGACATGGCAGCCAAGATTACCCTGAAGAAGTTTTAATGTCAGACTATGCTGAAAAATAACTGCAGGGACCTATCCCTTTTTCTGTCAAAGTGCTGCTGATTTGGACATGGTCCTTGCTTGGATAAGCTCTGTAAAGTGGGTGTTCTAACTGTAGGGCAGGTATATCCCATCTGTGCAACTTCTGCAACAGTGTTTTCTGGCCTCACATTTTCCAAGCATGCCCTCAGAGCCTGGCATTTTGGTTACCTTGTCAGAGAAACAAGATGTGTGCTTTTTTGCCTTTATCAGTGGAGACCTTTTTAAGTACCTTGCTGCCAGCAAAACTGATGGCAAAATTAGAACAAGCATAAATGTAGTGATTACAAGAACAAAAGGAAAGAAATAATTCATCTAAAATAGTGAAACCTCCTTCTATGGCCTGTGCCAAAAGCCCCTTCTGGCAAGTTGGTAGAAGCCTGGCATCAGAGAATGCTTGAGGTTGGAAAGGTCTCTGGAAGTCATCTGGATCTAAGCTCCCCTGATCATGCAGAAAGAGATCAGTCTGCTCCAGGAAATGTCCAGTGGGGTTTTGAATTTTTGCAGGGATGAGGACTCCACAACCTCCATGGATAAACTGTGTCAATGTTTGACCACCCTCACCATAAAAAAAAGTGTTTTCTTGTGTTCAAATAACATTTTATGTATAATTTGTGCCCATTGCCTCTTCCCTTGTCTTTGGGCACTAAGAGTCTGTATCCCTCATCTTCATTGTTCCCCATCAGGTGCATCAGGTACACATTGATGAGATCTCCTTTCCTGAGCTTTCTCTTCTCCAGGCTGAACAGTCCCAGCTCTCACAGCCTCTCCTCGTGGGAGAGGTGTTCCAGTCACCTTAGTGGCCCTTCACTGGACTCCCTCTGGTTTGACCAAGCCTCTCTTGTACTGGGGAGCCCTGAACTGGACAAAGCATTCCAGGAGAGGCTTCACCACCAGTAAGCAAAGGGGAAGGATCACCTCTCTCCTAATGCAGTCCAGAGTAAGACAGGCTTTTTTTGCTGTGAGGGCATGCTGAATGCTCATGCCATTCATCAGGACCCCAAAGTTCTTCCTAGAAAAGCGGCTTCTTTCCAGCTGATCCACCCTCAGCACATATTGGTTTGTGGGGATGCTATTTCTTCTGCAGGACTTGGAATTTTCCTTATTCAAGCAGTGGCTTGCTTACAGCCCCCCAGATTTTTACCAGTACTCACAAGGGAAGACTTTAGTTGCATTTCTAGAGTGCTCCTCATGTGCCATTGTCATCAGCAAAGGGCCACTTTCCCTTGCAATAACCTGACTCATGTGCTGGGCTGGAATCATTTTTGCCTCTCCCAAGCCTGTATTTGGCTCTGCACAGCTCCTCCTCATGATGAATGCAAGTAACTCATGCCCCTGCATTGGCAATAGCTCCCTTGTTGAGAGGGTGGTAAATAGTATCACTCTACCCCCAAAAGGAGATTAAAAACAAAACAAGGAGATTAGAAACAGCTGTTGGGGGAGTGGTGATGATGGGGTGGAAAGAGGACACTCCCAAGGCAAATATGACTTCTGCATCATGGTTCAAACCAAAATAAACCAAACTAATAATAGAGGGAACTAAAGGGATGGTCACTGGATATAAAATGTGACTCAGACCACGCTGAGGGACAGGACAGGTGGTACAGGATATTGGACAAAAGGCTGTTTATCCTGTGTGGAGAGGTGATGGGAGGGCTCTGATGGCCCCACAAGAGCTTCTTCCCTGCATTCCTGGACAGCACTTCCACAACCTCGGAACGAGGCGCGAGCTAGGAGGGACTCTAGGTCCAGTCACATTTCCCTGCCCCCTGGAAACTTCTCACTCCAGATCACACCATGGCCACTGAAACATGGGCAGTATAAACCTCCTCCCGACCCTGCTTTTGATCTGCCACCCAGCCATGCCAACACAACCCCTCACTGTTCCCCACCTCCCCGTGAGGTCCCAGCCCCACACCTGCCACTGCTGGCTCTTCTTTTCCATGGAGCTGCTTCCGTGCCACTGCTCCCAGCCATGAGGCAGTGACAGAGCCAGCTTAGATGGAGAGGCCACACAAACCCTGGGGACTTACACTCAGCCTTGGCTCCATCAGCCAAGGTGAGATGAGGAGAGAGCCCTACTGGGATGAGTGACATCTAAGAAGAACCTGTAACCAGGTGTGACTTGCACAAAGGGCAGAGCACTGAAAATTGGAAACTTTTCTCAAAATGGGCTCAATGTAACCAGAATCTATCCCTATAAAAGCAAAGGTGGAGCAGAAGAGAAACAGCTATCAATGTGTCCTCTGGTGTAGACAGTTGGTTGTGGAATTAAACTCAGCAGAGCCTCTGTCTCCCAATTTCAGACAGCAATCAGTGGCTGCCATGGGAGAGCTCACAGCCCCTGAGGCTCTGAGCAGAAGGAATACAGACTCATCCCTTTGCCTTTGTTTAAGGAAGAGACAGCCTCATTAAGTCTGCATGTGGGTGTGCATTACAAGAGGATTTGTTCCCAGAAATAAACACCGAGGTGCCATCATGCTAGTCATTAGTTCTGAATTAAAAAGCAACATTGTACAAAAGCTACTACAAGCACTGATCGCCTCATTGCCAGGGAAAACTTGTATTGTTCTATGGAAAGGGGCAAAAATACCTTAACAGAGGCTGTTGAAGCAGAATTGTTGACTGAGCAAAGCCACGTGTAATTTTCGCCAACCTGGCACCATCCCTTCACCAGGCTCTAAAGGAAATGGGTGCAAATTGGATTGAAACTGGTGCTGTGCTGCTTTGGGGTTTCCATGTCAATGGCTCTTCTCTGTCAGTAGGCTCAGGGCACCATCCGAGCCATCCGTGCTGTGGGCTGAGCCTGGAAGGAAGCTGGCTCCACCATGAACCCTCTGAAGACAAACTAACACAGCCCCATTGCTTCTAGTGTTAACTTCCCAGTACCATTTCATTACATGCATGATGAATTTACTGGCTGGATAATTTGAACCCATTGATTTACAGGTTCTGACTCAATTATAACCTTAACGTTATCATTCCATTGCTTCATTTTCAATTAAGACTGCAGTAAGTGAGACCAACAGTCAGGTCTCTGTGTTTGTCTGTTTTTATTTAGTGAAAAAAATGCAGAAAAACATGTGCTAATAGCTATTTATAATCCCAAACTCTGGGAAGGGAAGCATAACAGATGCTAGATGTATTTGGCTTTTTTGCCCACAAGAAATTCACACAAGGTACAAGATACCACCTCTCCTACACAGATAATGAGCCACACTGACCAAAGGATCAAATGATGAATTATTGACAACCCACCACGACTTCACACTTTATCAAAGTGGCACTGATTTTCCCAGCATAAGAGACAAAATAAAAATGAAGGGAAATGAAGAAGAATCATCAGGAGAAAATATTCTCAGGCAAAAAGTGAACAAATCAGTGCACTTTCAGAGAAAAACTACTAAAAAAAAGGACAATAGTTTTTCAGGGGTTTTCTTTGCTTTGACAAAGGAGGAGAGGATGTAGACACCGGAAGGGAGAAGGACACAAAGTAATTAATTGAAGCAAAATTATTTTAGATGTGCAGCTGTGTTGTGAGAAGGCCCCTGCACAGTACTCCATTCTCTCACATCAAGGAGAGTGTTCCCACTTCCCTGACAATGCACAGAAGGCCATATCCTCCAACCTTGCATCTCTGTGCCACTTATTGCTGGCTGCTTTTGTTTGCCACAGTGCCAGTGACAACTCTTTAAGCTTACCCTGCTGCTCTTTGTGCAGGTCTCTATGCAGAGAGGTGGCTGGTGCCCTCCTCCAGCTGTTGTCCCAGAAATTAAATAGTGCAAAGTGATTGTCTTGTATGCTGCACAAACTGGGGAAGTTCATGACACTGCTTTGATCTTTTCATTATTCCACAGAATTGCTGCCTGACTATTGAACCCCTCCCTGCTTGACAGTTTGGATTATCAGAAGGAGAGGCATTAATGCATTTAATGTATATACACGATCAAAATGTTGGCTGTTGACAAGGTCAGAGAAAAATAATGAAATGCCATAATTAACAAAATATATTGGCCATTAAAATACGATGCCTCATTCTCTTGACAGAGACACTAACAAGAAAAAATGACCTTATTAAAAGTCTTCATGTCCCTCTAAATCAAAGGCACAGTTTTTACAGCGCCGCCGGCCACAGGTTCTAGCCAGCGAAACCTCTGGGAGATGTGATGCTGTGAAGCACTGGGAGGGGGTGTCACATTGAATTAGAGATGGGGAACATTGCTGAAAGGTCTGTACCAGCACCTTTCTTTGCTTTAGACCCTCTCCAGTCCACAGCCCTCTGAACTGAAGTAGCACAGCATGGCTAAAATGAGCCCTGCAGCATGTGTGCTGCAGCAACAAACAATGGTAGGGACTCAACGGAGCTGAAGCAAAACATACATCAGCTAAAAGTAGTTGATCCTAAGCAGCATTGTCTACTAGATCCCAGGGCAAAAGTTTTGGGTTTCCCCATATTAATTTACAGCAGGCTGTTTCCAGTCCTAATCCTTTCCATTATTCATTCTTCCTAACTGCAGAAGAGGGAATTCACTACCCATTTATAGCACTCTGAATTCTGGAGAAGGGTGATGCCATGCAATCTGTTACTCTTATTGACAGTTGGGGCTAGTGGCATTTTGGCCTAAAATGTAAGAGCCCATTACAGGGTGTATCAACATCACAGCTACAAATAAATCTTTTAGGGCTGAAAAATATTTCTCCTCTGGTAGCAAAAAAACAAGCTGCTGTAACATTAGGAGGAGGTTGAACTAATTGGAAGTGCTTAATGCATGCTCAGCAACAGCTGGAATAACAGAAAGCTGTGCCTGACTAGGAGCAGCAGATGTTATGAATTTCATCAGGTCAGATCCGATGGCTGATAGGGAGGTCCTGCCCCACATCTGTGAAATATTCTCCAGATTCCACATACAAACCTTCTGAAGCAGGCGTTACCATGGTCTTTAGAAATAGAGGAGCACATTTGCTCCAGAAATGTTGACAAAGGAATGTGTAACTCTTAGGCAGCCTTCAGAGCAGGATGAAAAAATAGTGATTGTGTAGAAAAAATTTGTAAATGCCAATGGTGAACACCAGCATAATTTTAAAAAAGTGATATGTGTTCCAACATCACAATATGCAATTTTACAGACAGAGATTAGGTGATATTAAAATTTAAAATAAGTATAGATGGGATTTTTATTACAGTAATTATGCCACTGCAGTTTCTGACATGGATGACATTAATTGCACTCTGTAAAAATGTCTTCTGTATCTTATGTGCTCATAAAAGAAAAAGCTAGGTGGGTATAAACCCACTGATGTTATCAAAGCCACAAAGATGACAAGAACAGGATTCAAAGAGCCCTTGCATATCTGTTAGGTGGGTTACAGGTATCTGAGTATAACAGCAGCCTGCAAAAATCCTCCCAATGAGCTCTCTGCCTAAGACACCAGGAGTGATTCTGGCTTTCCTCCCAGCAAGTATGGGCAGAAGGACTCATGGTCAAGTTCTGAACAGCATCCTGCTGGTGAGGGGTTTGGACAAGGAATAGGAAGCCCAGTTTCAGGTTCTCTCATGAGCACTGATGTGCAGCTCAAGGCTGGGTGCTTGCTCCCTCCAAACCCCATGACCACTGGGCTGCTGAACAGAAGGAATGACAGACTGACAGGAATGAGCCTGCAGGGGGAAGGAGAGGAAGGGGACCCTTATCCCTGAGTCTACATGCTGCAGAGGGACATGGGGATGCCTGGCTCTGAAGGCTTTTTACAGACCCCATGTGCAGGAAGGAAAGCTTTGTTCTGTTTCTCTTCATGGAATGATTAAATTACCTTCCACACATTTTTATTGACTGTGACCAACCTTACCCATCTGCCATTCATGCACAACAGCTTGGGTGTAGCTTCTGACAGATGTCCCCATAATGTGCTCTACTCCAGGCTTCCAAGATGGTTTTGTTGCTGCAGGAGGGGGAGGAGGTGAGCAAGGCACAGTCAGGAGTGGAGAGCTGATGTAAGCCAGGCCTCTGCAGTCTGGTCTAAGTGACAACAGAACTCTGCTCTTCCATTATTTCCCAGTTTTGCAATCCTGTTAATTCATTCATGCACTCAGTTTACTTCTGTGAGGACTATTGACTTTGGTTTTAGATCCCATGGCACAAGGCTGCGTATCAGTCTTGTGGTTTTTTCATGCAGGGGACCTGCAAGCAGAGCTTCTCTCAACCAATATTATAATAAAAAAGTTATAAAAAAATTGTCAAGCCAGGCCTTGTGCTCCAATTTTATTGGATGAAAGACATGTAGAAGAAGAGAATGTCTCATTCACAAGCTGGTCAGAATTGGGTCAGGATTTGAACGAGTACCTTTCGTGTTTTCCAGATATTCCTCTTCCATTCCCACTTTTCTGTTCCTGCTGGCTCCATGTGAAAAAGGAAACTTCACCTGTCAACAAGCACCAAATCAGTTTCTTTCAACAAGAAAGTCATCTTATACCAAGTTAAAGTGCCCAGTGAATTTCAGCTTTAGTCACTCCAGGCATTAAACTACTAGGAAGCAGCTTGTGAACATTTCAGATGGGCTTGGTCTGTATTCAGACAAGCTGGGTTTGGTGCTGTCTAGAGTTGCATCCTGCTTTTATGGCTTCTAATGTCCCTTCCTTTGCTTTGGCTCTGTGACTGGCCCTCTGCCATTACTTCCTCAGTTTCCTGCCCCTTTTCTTCTTCACAATAGCAGCAAACCTGGCATAGGGGTGTCAAAAATCCCATGGGCTTGCAAGAAGACAAAGCAAATCACTGGTGTTAACACTGAAAAAAACAAACCAAACCAAATCAAAACAAAACCTTTCACACGCATCTCATTATCTCATTATATGTGTGGAAGCCTTCAGAGGCTGGAGGATGCTCAAAGCCAGTGCCCTGCAGGCTCCATACCCATGTGTTACTCTAGCTGGCTTGGCTTTAATAGCCCTCTGTCCTTCTCTTTCCAGGCTGAAAAAGGAGTGAAACACAACCAACCTTCTTAAATAAATATGCTGATATATAATACTGGTAAGCAAGTCTCATATGCATGTTTTTATGCTTCTTGTTTTTATGCTTCTTGACATTTCTTGATGTCTTTTTCCTTTTGTTTTTTCCCCCTGTGGCCATTTAATCCAGCTTCTCCCTCACTATCAAGAGTAAGTTTTTTTACATTGTAGAAGATGCATTACTGCTATCACTTATGTTTCATCTATTTCTTACCCTGACTCTTCAATGCTTTTTTTTCTCCCCATCCCTCTCTCTGTCCATGCCTGTTTGCTCTCTTGCTTGTACTTTGCTTTTTAGCTCGAACTCAATCCTTTCTATGTCAAATGTTCAGCTCTCTGAAGTCAGACTGGATTCCATACACTCGGAAAAAGATAGAAGGTACAAATTTTGCAGTTGGGGAACAAGTGAAAAAAGAGAAGAGAGAATGGGTTTGTGAGGTGCTTGGCTGTCAAGTGCAGCTCTGCATAGCATCAGTCAAAATACCATGTCAAACAAGTAGAAGCACATGAGAGAATTGCCACAGATACTGAGACAGCAAATCGAGCCATCTACTTGCTAAAGAAACATGCTGCATACCAGAAGTGGCTGGCATGCTTGCACCTGCTAAATATTTTTTGGCAATGGTACTGCCTGCCTGCCAGCTTGAGGTCAGTTTGACAAATGTATTTATGGAGCCACATCTCTGCCTTTGACTCTCTGAATCATTTCTCATGCCCACATTTAATTACAGTGAAGCAGAGGAATTTGACAAGTTCATGGTTTGTTGATATAAAGTGAAAAGAGCAAAAAACCTTCTTTAGGAGAGTGGAAACTGAGCAGTGATCCTCTGCACTGATTAAATGAGCTGAACTTCTCTGAAACAGGTTGTTGCTTCAGCAGAAAATGTCTACAACATCAGGCTAAGGCATAGCAGAAAGCTGTGTCTGTGCCAGCCCACAAGAAATCATTCCAGATCAATCCAAAAGAAATGTTTTGTCTGTCTGAATCCAGGTCTTCTATGAACTAGGAAGGAGGTGACACCACCTCCTTCCTAGTTGGGGCTGGAGAGATACAGGACCTTAAGTATATAGGAGGGAACAGAGCTGGCATAGTCTGTAAGCTTCTTGGGTGGATTAGCCACAGTTTCTGTTCTACTCAGTCACAGCTGATGTCACCTGGAGTTCTGGGTGATAGACACCTCCTAAATTTGTCACTAGGTCCCAAACCAGCAAAGTTTGTGCAAATTCTAGCCTAATGGTAAATACAAGAAAGGATATAGAGTAAAGGTGCAACTGAGACAATCAGGCAGAGAGACCTGTAGAAAAATCAAAATCAAACCACCCATTCCTGGCAAAATGAAAATCCAAAATAAAATCTCATGTGTTGTCTTTAGAAGCAGGACTCCTACACCAGCACAGGATTGCACAGAACAAGCAGCATTTCTACATGTGAGTAGCAGGTGGGCTGCCTGAAGGCTCCCAAGCAGGTACAGATGTACTGAGGAGGGAGGCAGGCAGGGAGTGAAGGTGGTTGGAGTCTCCCCTCCTTGCGTTAGCATCACTGCTGCATCCTGCACAGCCCCTCTGAGCTGCACGGAGTAGCTGTGGCCATTCCTTTACACAGCTCACCCTGCACCTCCCTCCCCTCTTTCCCCCATCCACCGGCACAGCTGGATCTGTCCCCAGTGAGGAGAACTCGATTCCTCCCATCTGACACGGATGTGTAATGTTGAACAACAAAATTATTTTGTTAGGAGAATAAAACACAGACAGATTCACTGATAACCAAAATCTCCCTGTTGCTGTCAGTGCACTTGAAAATGTCTGTACTGCAAGGGGAAGATGCTCTTTATTTAGACTGAATCTGCAGCCTAAAAGGAAACAGTGAGCTTTTCAAATTAGAGCTGTTCTTTAAAAGCTTCTCTGTGGTACTGTTAGAAAAATACTTCTTCCATAAAAGGAAATTTCTAAATTAATTCTCCAGCTGGTAGTACTTCGCTGTCCTCATAAAGATGCTGCTTACACTGAGGAAAGAGAGATTTTAACAACCACTCCTCAGCCCCACCCCCAGAACTGCTTTTATTTTGCTTGAAGAGATGATGAAATGATCCTGGGGAACTTGAGCCCCAAGATGGAGAGGGTCTGCACTGCCTGCCAAGAGCTCTGCCAAAAAGTCTCAAAGGCCACCATTCGCACATGGACAGTATGAGCAGTGTTTGACCTCTCTAAGCTAAAATGCAGGCTTCAAGCTAGGCCAAATCCCTCTTTCTGGCAACTAGGGAAATGTGGGAGTGGAGGGGATAGAGATGTAAGTTCTGGCAAAGATTAGAGCCACCAGCAAGAAGAGTTGCCATTGTTGAAAAAATTGCTCTTTTCTGAAAATTATTCCAGGCACTTGGTTATGTGTGTTCGTTCACCATGAAGTGGGTGATATCAGAGATTCCTAGAATATAGGGTTGAAAAGATCTCATTATTAAGAATTGCCAGTGATTAAAGCTCCTTGGTCTCTTGAAGTACTCTGCAGCTCAAACATCTGTGCTCTATTTCCTCTACTGTAATCTCATCTTCTTGCTCCTTGTTCACCTAAGGCAGAAAATCAGCGGGGCACGAAATCAACCACCACCATCTTTATGATGATCATTTACATATTTGAGGACTTCAGCCTACATTTCCTTCAGATTCTCCTCATCTGGGCTGTGCAGTGCCTGTTCTTTTTAAATGGTTTACATTTTCTGGAGTATCTTTGTTACTTTCCTTTAGGTTCCTTCCACTCCTCTTTAGGTGAAGTGAGCAGCTGTATTAAGTGGCTTGCATTAAAATCTTCTCATTTAAGTGTCCTCACCTAATGATTTGGTTTGGTTTTTTTCTCATCAGTAGGGCACTTCAGTTTTTGATGCATAATCAACTCCCTCATGTTTTTCATCAGAATCGATTCCTACATCTTCAGTTCTATACCTGCAACTGTATCTTCCCAAGCCTGTGTCCTCACTTAGCTCCCCACTGGCTATTTAAAACTAGTGCTCTGATTTGTCATAATCCCTTGAAATCTCACTCATTTGGCCAGTCCCTTCCAGACTCTCAGCCTGAATAAAGATACAGTCTATTTGATCATCCCTAGGATGGATGGATGGACATTTGCCCAATCTCACACAATGTAGTCTTCAATTAGACAGTAAACCATTGGTGACTGCCATCTGACTTTACTTTTCTAAGGTGCCCATCTTAACATAGATTCATCTCGAGTATTTCAGTGGCCTGTGATGTAAGACTGTGTCAAAGCCTTACTGATGTGATTAAAATTTTCTGATGTTGCTTTTGATGGAGAGGACAAAAAATGTTCTCTTGGAAGGATCTGAACATTATGCAAAGGCTGCTAAAGGAACCAGGTGCTAACAGGGCAAGAGTACATATTGCCATTTGAGAGTGCTCCAATTAGAGCTCTTAGCCCTGCTGCAGTGAAAATGAAAACAAGGCTGGGACTCTTCTCACTTAAATTTATCCACCTAAAAATTACACCATTTGACCTGGTCTATGCAAGTCAAATAGGCTTTCCTCCAAACGCTGATCTAAACTTAAGGTAAATCACCATCAAAAGGAGCTAATTTTTTTGACTAGCCAAACTAGGTGGCTCATAGGAGATAAGTTAATTCCTTCCTCTGTGTGGCTTGGTTCCTTCTCCCTGCAGAATTTCATTAATATGAAATATTAATGCTCTCAGTGACCATCAGCTTGAAGTTCTTTGTAAGAGAGATGGTTTTCCATTATGTGTGGTGGTTCTTGTCAGCTGAGGTCTTTGAATACCATTCTAAAATCAAGATTTCAGAAAATTTGTTGGGTTTTGCTCTCACCTCTACACCACAGTGTCTGGAAATTTATCGTGTTTGAAGAGAATCAGGCCATTTCTCTTTGCTAGGTCCATCCCTCAAGGCCCCAGACAAATGACCAACAAAAGCCAGTCTTGGACTGAAATTTCAAGGAATGGATTGGACATCTGTTTCTATTTAAGAGAAAGACTCTCTGTAACACACAGAGAACTTCTTTGAAGCTCATGGATCAGGCCCATTTTAGGTCATAACCCAGCAGCCAGACTGACAGACACAAGGACACTTAGACCAAGGAAAAGAAACACCTTTGCTCAAGCAGGTGTACTGAAGCATCCTCTTCCGCTTCTGCAGGAGCATTTAATTCCTGATTTCAGGCTGACCCACAAACAGCGGAAGATAAAGGAAAGACACAAAAATCGTTCCTGAAAGTTTCATCAGAAAGAGCTGACAGGGATGTGAATCAGCTCCTCCGCAGCTGCAGTTTACAGTAAAGCTGCACAGCGTGACCTGGGTCAATGGCACTTCCCACAACACACTGCACTCAGGGCTCTGGTGCTCTAGGAGCTGACTCATGAGCCTTCCTGTCACCCCTGCTTCAGGGACATGCCTCTCTGAAAGAAAACAGGGCAAGCAGCTATGGAGATCAATCCTGACCTGCTGCCGTGTTGTGTCAACACCTCTTAATCATCCAGAAAGCTGCACTTGCCTTCCCCAAACACCTCTGCACCAGCAGGTTGACCCTGCACTTTTGCCAGGGGCAAGGCATTCTGCTCCCTCTGGAATCACCCAGCCACAGTGCAGGAGGCCTCTCCCAGAGGCCTTGGTGGGCATTTCTGGTGGGAGGGCTAGAGGGGCCAGAATGGCACTGGCCTTGACAAGGAGGCTGAGGTTGGCCATTCTGTGGCCCTGGTGTGAAGCCGCCTGGACACTGGCCTGAATCAGAGAAAATTCTCCAGGAGTTTCTATAACTGTGCTCACACTGCCCAGCAGGTGTGTGATGGCATGCAGGATAAATGCCCATGTTCAAGGCTTTACTCTTTATTTAACAAGCCATATGTGCCTGTCCTGGCTCACTGCTGCAGAGCCTGCTCTTGCCAAATCCCCAGGCAGCGTATGCCATGAGTGGAAAAGCACAGCAAAGCATTCAGTTTTAAAAGACATCATGCTCAACCTCACTAGCTACAAACTCTTTCTATAAACTGCCATAAAGGCATCCCAGTGCCTGTACTCCTCTTTTCTGTTCTCCATCCATTTTCTTGTTTGCTGCTGCAGTTGCTTTTACCTGGGGGAAAGGGAAGTCTGGAAAGATCACCCTGAGCTACTGAGCTCAGCCTGCCCTAGTCGCTGTTCAAATGGTCAGCAATACATGAATGGGTTCAAAAACACATGGCAGTCCAAAAACTGGGCTCAAAGGCCCAAACACCAGATTTGCCAGAAAGAGCAGGGGTGAGTAACACTCCAGCTCCTGTGAGACATCCAACAGTCTCTCCCTGTACTGCCAGCTGAACATAACCAAAAGCTATTTAGGAACTTAGTGCCTTTAATGGCAGTCACTGGTTATCTGAGCTCTGCAGCACACCGCTGCCCCAGGCAGTGGGATGAGTGCCCAGCTATTTGCCACTTCCCAGTCTCAGACCTTTCGTGTGAAAAACTGCTTGCACCAAGCCAGTGATACTAAGCCTTCCTCACACTGGGATGATGGAGCAGAGGGGGAAAAGGGGGGGAAAGGTTAGCAAAGGTTTACTGAGTCATCCTAGTCGAGGTTGTGGAAAAAGGCTGTCCTGAATCCAAGATCCAAGAAGAGTCTAGGGGTGAGAAAGGCAATTCTCATTTTAACAAAAATTCATTTGGATCCTTACCTGGTCCTTTCTTCCTTTTTTTTTTTTTATCTTCTTCTCTTTCTTCTCTTTCTTCTCTTTCTTCTTCTTCTTCTTCTTCTTCTTCTTCTTCTTCTTCTTCTCCTTCTTCTTTTTCTTTCTTTATTTTATTCCCCTTCTTTTTTTTCCTTCCTTCCTTTTTCTTATTTCTTTTCTCTTTCTTTTCTTTTTTGTTCTTTTTTTCCCTTTCTTTTTCTTTTTTCTTTTTTTTTTCCTTTTTTTTTTTTCCTTTAATGTCTCTAATCCACTAAGAATTTATATATGATTAGTATAGTCATTATTATTATGCAGAATAATAGATTTTTTGCGGAGTGCCAACAGGATTTGGCTGTGATGAAGATCACATCTTTTCCAATGTGTAAGACAGGGATTTGGGTGCAAGTCTGCAGAACAGCAGAGGGTCATTTCTAGCTCATCTGCTTCTCAGTTAGGATTGTATTATTCAGAGCAATTACTTGTATTAAGGCATGGAAGAAAGGGATGCTGTACAGCTCCAGAATAGCTTTACAAGACTTCCATGCATGGGGAGCTAATGTGTGCCATATCCAGCTCAACCCAGCTCTTAGCACAGGTCCAGTTACAGGCCTTCTACATTATCATCTTACATTTGTAGCCTCTTGTGACATGAAATAATGAAGGAAAATCAGTCAAAAACTGAATAGTTACCATCCCCTTTGCATAAAACCGAGTGGGAAAATGTAAATCTATTCTCTCACATGGTACAACTTAGCTGGGATTACAAAGAAATGAAAAGCAATGTATCCAGTGTCTAGAGCAAGCCTTTTCAGGAGAACACCATTCATTGGTAATCCTTCCCCACACACAAACTGCTCTTCTCCCTTACATGCTTTCTGTCTCCTGACACCTGTTAGTTTCCAGGTTGGGATAATGGAGTGCACATCCCCAAGGAACCAACAAAATGAATACACAGTATTTGACTTTCCAGAAAGAATGAGCTCAGCTCAGACAGATTGTTTACACAGACAGACCTCCCAAAACACTCGTAGTCTGCATTAGGTTTACTCCTAGTCTGCAGGTTTATCTGATCATACAAGTGATTCCCTCTCACTGCAATACAGCAGCTTAACAGGACACATCTTTTGCAGATCCCTTCTGAGAGTGTGCTTGCTGCTCCACGAGTAACACTGGTAATGATGTGGGTGATGGTCAGCAGGGCAGGCATTTGCATTCTGCCCCAGTTTTAAGGAACAGAGGCCTATTTTCAAGATGAGTCAACTCATTTTATGCCAAGAACAGTTGGCAGCAGTGCTTACTAAAGCATGTATGTTGCCACATAGTGTTCAGTCATTTTAGTTTTGCAATCATAGAGCCAAACAACAGGATGTGAGTTAATGCACCTTTGATTAAAGCTTGGGCTTGTTTTAGCTATTAATGAGCATCAAAGCTTATTGGCTACCCAAGAATGGGGTGACCTTGGAAGAAAGTTCATATTATTTCAGGAAAAAAGATTCCAGCAGCATTCAGTCCTTCTATTAAACTTCTAGAAAATTCAGCAGTGATGTTGTGGCTAAAGGCATCAGGGTGAAATTAGTAGCCTATTCCACACCCCTGATACAGCTTTCCACTTGCATTATAACTGAACTCAGATGAAGAATCTAAGCTAAGGACAATAATAAAACAGTGTAGGTTTATCATGACAGCATAAAACCTTAACAGGATCTGGTGCTCTTCATCTCTGAGGGTCTCTGTGTAGCTTGGGCCCTGAACTGCCTCCTCACTGAAGCTGGGACATTTGCTGGAGTAAGCAGCAAGGGAGGGATCAGGAGCTAGAGTATTTTCACAATGAAGTTGCTAATAGAGAAACTGTGGCTGTTTAGAAATTATGGTCTACATGGTTTGCAATATCTCTTTTACAAAGAAATATAAAAAAAAAAGGAAAAAGTAAATGAGTGATATCACAAGGGAAAGATCATTTACCCAGTTGCTTAAGCTTCTTCCCAGACTTCTGGACCTGAACACTCCTGGAGGCAGAATGAGGCTAGAGGAGCCCTTGGTAAGTACCATGTCCCCACTGATGAACCACAGTGCTGATCAGAATAGTGGGACTGTTCTGACTGTGGAAAGCATTTCTCTGAGTAGCAGCAGGGCTTTTTCTGGGAAGGCACAGAACTATTGCACACATAGACATAAACCTGTACTTTTCTACTCGAGAGGCTGTTCAATTTATAGTCTGCAAAACTGGCTGAAACCCTGCATAAAAGTCACTGGAACTGAGACTGATTATCCTCAGCAGAAGAAAACTTCACTTCTGTGAAGAAGCTGCAGACAGTGTTTTACACAGTCTGTATTGCTTTCATTTAATGAGCTAAATAAAGGTTTCATGGTTTTGACCTTGTCTTGCTTTTATGACTCAAGGAGAAACAGTTTTGCTTCCTTATCTCAAAATGGCTTGAGTCATAGTCTTAGCCTTGCCTTGACACCACTTGTGCCTGTGAGCTTGCCTAAGTAGGCAAGAGCAGTAAGGAGCAGAGCAGTAAGGAGTTTCTGTGATTCAGCTTTGGCTATTCCCTGCTAGAAGCTGAATATTCAAGGCTGTACTTTACAGTAGAAGGGAAGGAGAGAGGCCTCTAGTAGCTCTTTAATTTTTGAGAGGGTTGGATTTTTTTTTTAATTTTATTTTTGTTTTAGCTCTGGTTTTATTTCTTTCTCTTGCATTCTGCCTTGAACAGGACTGCAGGGAAATGTGATAATGAGGCACCATTTTGCCCTTTAGTCAGCCAAAGAGGAATGAGGGAATTGTCTCTTGCACAGGTGCTTTTTACTCCAGGGGAATTCCAACACTGCCCCTGCAGCAGTCCAAGCTAATTCCAACCTGACAGCAATAGGTGAAATATAAGGGCCCTCATCACCACACGTCACGTTGGTGCAGGAATGCCATTAAGCAGCCTGTGTGAGTTACATTTCATCGATAATGAAATCAGCCTCCTACATTTCCTCTGAGAATGAAGCAGCAATAAGCAGAAGCAGTCCCTCTCCCACTCCAAATTCACTGAAATTATGCAAAGAACTCATCACTTTGAAATATGAAAGAAACTTCATGTCCTTCTCAGCAGGACAAACTCAATTAGACAGAAAAAATGGAACAGCTGCTTTTTCAAAGGGACAGATGACCTTATGGTGTAATTTTCACAGTCGGTCAATCAAAGCTCGTGGTGTGATTCATTGACCATGAGAATGAAACTAGACAAGAGACATAGTTAAAAGGTCATTCTCTTCCATGGATAGAAGAAGCTCAAGTAAAATATTAAAGAGCACATGGCCCTCTTTCAAGAGATGTTGGCCATGCCTCCACCTGCAGCCAAACAAAAGAAGAGATGAATGCAAACGCTGTGCAATGATGCCCAACAGCCATGCACAGACTTTCATGTTTTATCCATGCCTCTATGGTCAGTGGTGCAGATTTCCTAAAACTGAGCTTTTCTAGGGAGATTAGACCTGGCCAATGCAGCCAATGAGAATTTGTGTGTTGATTACAATGGGCAGGCCTGTTGTGAAGGAGAATGGAAAACAGCTGAAAAGGGATGACAGCTACAGCTTATGGAAGCAGGTGCTGGGATTTAGCTTCAACTGTTACCATTTGCCTGATTTATACCAATATTCCCAGCCCTGGGGACCTATAAATAAGGGAATGGAAGGCCCCATGGGTGAATGTACAAATACAAGGCAGAAAGCTTTCTCAGTATATAACAGTGCAGCATGGCTGGCATGGGTAAGACCAGACCAGCCCTTTCCCCTGCAGCTTTGGTTTTGGGTCCAGGAAGGGGATTTCACCTCTCCTGGGCAGAAATCACAAGGAGGCAGTGGCTTTGGGGACCATACCTCCAAAGGACAAGGTGACCCCACTCACACCTTCACATTGTGATGTGGTGATGAACAGACCACTGTTGAGAAAGGGGAAGTCCTTAAAAACCATTTTGGGGAGTGAGATTGCTGAGACAACGATTTGAAAAGCAGAAGGAAATGTCCACCACACACTGAGAGCACCTGTGGCCTGGAGCTGAGAGACTCCAGGGAGGGATGGAGGAACATTTCACACAGAGCCTGGGGCATCACTGCCAGCAGTGACCCTTTTGTGGGAGGAGTGCTGTGCTGCACCCTGGCAGCGTGGCATTAGCACACAGTCAGGTGTTGGCACATTTTTGGTTATCTAATCAATGATGAAAAACTGGCTGCCCTCTGCAATGCTGAGTAAACAGGTGGCTAACTCTGGGCAGAGCTGCTCAGTTCTTGTATTCACCTCCAGGAAACATAGGGGCCAAAAGATCCTAATCCTTGGCTGCATTGTTGTCTCTTGTTTGCCTCTTTCTCCAGCCCGGGTTGGGTCACTGCTCTCAATGGGTGTTGAGACACCTCCCTCCACAGCTTCCACCCTGTGCCCTAGGAGTCCCTTTCATAACTTCCAGCCAGGCATGCAGAACACCCCTCATATTAACAAATCATCTGCTGGGCTGGAGAGAAGTTTTGACTGGACCCTTTTCTTTGTACAAAACCCACGAGTTTGGGTAAGCACGTTCACGTAAAGATTTTATCAAATCCTACTGGTTTAAAACTCTAATGCAGCTGTCCCTCTAAACAGTCCTCAGCTTTTTTCATTTTTACTTTTTTTCAGAAAAAAAAAAGTTCCTTTCTGTATTAAAATGACATTTTATTAACAAACATATAGTTAAAAATACCGAAATGATAGCTCAATCCCAAATTTACTGCAGTTCTTTTCCAGCTTTTTGGAGCTGTTTCCCAGTTAAACTGGTTAACTGAGCAGCTCTTCCTTCCCTTCCCTAAACAGCCTCTGGAAGTCCAGCATACCACACCTGCAACCAGGAAAGCAGACAGACTGCTCCTCCACAGTACTCCTATATTACCTTTGTTGGATTCATCTGGAATTACCCTTGTTTGACTCTCCTGCAAGTCTGTTGACTTTGACTGAATAGAGATTTACATAATTTCCTCACAGGATTTTTGAAGGCTGATAACACACTGCCCTGAGAGTGTTATTTCCCTATTTTATTTCTACAGCAGAATAAATCCAGATATGCTCCTGCATATTGCTGCACCTGATGTTTTTTCCTATTCACTTTTGATTCAGGAAAAAATCACATCATAAAAGATGTACCTACAATTGTTACTTGGTAAGGGTTAGAAAAGAAAGCACACCCAGATCCACAGCTCTTTTTCTTATCTTTGTCAAAGATGAAGGAAATATTAGGAAGAAGAACTTCCCACTCAGTATAGTGCCAGGAAAAGGAAATTGAGTGCCTGTGTGGCTGGAGGCAGTGGCACAGCTATGACAGGCTGCAGTCTTAGTACAGAACTCACAACATTAACTCTCCTCTCTGCTCCTGACTGACCTAATACTCTGCATTATACATGTGCTCATTGTAACCCAGATGAATGACAGAAGCTGGGATCAACAGACTCAGGAGATGACCAAGATGCAGGCAGACAAAATGATTTCTTGTTTGGGGAAGCCAGATATTTGAGTAGCCACAGACCCAATGAATCTGGTCAATGATATCCAGTCATGTTTTATGTGGCCTTAGGTAACAAAATGAAGTTTCTGTGTTTGAAATGTCTCAATTAAATAACAGAAGGGAGTGGGAAGCACTTCCATAGATGCACAAAGACATGGAAAGGAGTTTACCATTAGGAATTTTTCAACTCTCGTTTTTCCCACTGGTACATCAGGAACAGAAAACTTTAATTCACAGCCAGGGTGTCAAGATACCTTGTGCAAGGATGAAGAGGATCCACTCTGCATGAGGAGCTGTGAGAGTTTAAACACCCAAAAGTTTGGGCTGGTCTCTGATAAACTAATTTTCTACACCTCCCTCATCATCAAATCTGTCACCAGCCTCTAAACACTGCAGTTTTCCTCCTATGACCATTCTTGTCTGATATTTGACATTTTGCACCAGGAATCTGGTTTTTTGCCTTAAGGAAATTAACTAGTAGGAGTTCAGCATCCATTTTCAAGGGGAGAAAGGTTATCAAATTCATGAAGCACTGTTTTACACTGCTACTGTGTGAGGTGAGCCCTAGCAACAAAAAGCACAGCAATCTTATAACACAGTGGTCATCATTAAGAGCCCCAGAACACACAGCTGTACCTTTTCCTACCCTTTTCCACAAAGAACACAGTGGATTTTTGTCCTGCCAGAATCATGGTTCATTTCTTTTTCTATGCAACCTACTTTCAGTGGAACCTAAGATATGTAAAATGCTGTACTAGCAATTTCAATATTTTCTTAATTGATACATTCCCTTAGAGTCATTCTGCACCACTGGAGCAGATCAAAGAAGATTGGCTTTCACTCTCAGTCCTGCAGCAGAGCCAAAAGCATCCTAATTCCAAGCAGCACAGGAAGATTTCATAAACACCATCATTTGAATTTTCCTGCTGACAGCTCAGCTACCAGCACACACTGTTCCGTTTGCTCTCTTTTCCCTCTTCCCTGATGAACCATTCTTCAGTTGTTTTGCTTCATCTGTTCAATTCTACCTGTTAATAGTCGCCTTTCTCCTTCTTTGTGTTTGTTTTTTCCCCAGTGTGCTGTTGCTTCATTTTCTGTCCTTCCTGCATGCAAAAACCTTTTTTTTTCTATTTGCTGTTCTTGTCCTGGATCTTTTTTTTTTTTTTTTCCACTTCTCCCTCCTTTCAGCATGCATCTCCCTCTTTTATCCTGCTGCTCTTCCAGTATTTACTGTCAATCCCTGTTTTTCTTTCCCACTGAGCATGGAAAAGGAGGATTATCATGATGACTCTGCAGCCTTGCACAAACACCTGAAGGCCTGGTGAAAACCAGGATTTATGGCACAGCCTTGCAAACACAATGGCCCACGGTTTCTGCCCAGGGCATTTGCATTCCTTTTCCCTAGGGAAGGATTTCAAAGACTAGAAGGGAATTTGCCTCACACCAAATGGTCTCTTGAAAATCTCAGGCTAAGCACACAAAGGGCTGGATGGGTGATATGACCTGAGGTTGTGGAACAAGGGATGGGAATTATCTGCTCATCTGCCCATCTGGTACATTAATGATGCAATAGCAAAGAGACAAAAACTGCATCAGGTTTTTCCCCCCTATGAAAAATAAACCAATAAATAGAAGCAGTATTTGCAGCTAGCCCCACAATATGTGCAACAGTATGTTGCAGTCAGTTTTAAACAAGAAAAGAGACTACTTTTTCTCCATCTCTGTTCAGCTGGTGCTTTGATTTTAGGTGATCCTAAAATACCTGTCTTGCAGGGGCAGGCAGCACCAGTGTGATTCCTGTGCAACTCTCCAGACACTTGGGTCCTTAGCTCTGGATTTATCTTGCAGGAGCTGGATGTGGCCAAAAGTTGCTGTGGTCAATTAACAGCTGTTCCTGACAACTCTCCAGACGTCTGCAAAAAAATGATGTCACTTCAGGTGTGTGTCAAAGCCCCTGACAGCCCCTGAGTAGCTCTGTCAGGTATTTTGCAGCATGGAAATCTGAGAAGCGATTTGCATTTCTCTTCTAGTGCCTTTTCGTTAATGAGCCATTTTAGTTTCTGGTGTGATTCCCTAAAAATAAAATGCTGTGGACTGACTGTCCAGCTACAAGGCTGTGATGCTTGATCTCTCTGAGTGTCATTTCAGCACAGTGGGGCTGCCTTTGAACCCCCTCTGGCTTTCCTTTCTGCTCACACAAGCAGTAAGGAAGCAGACCTGCACGGCTGAATCATACTTGTGTGTTTTCCAGGCAGCTCCTGAATCCCAAAGCCTGCTCAGAAGAGAAATGTCAGGCACAGCAGGATTCAGTCTGGCATGTGGGTGGATTCACTCAGGCATGGAAATGAAATCTGGGCCCAGGAAACAGCGCTTGATGGCAGTGGGATGGGGCTCAGCCTGCAGCTGGAGCTGCAGTTTAACCAGCTGGGGTGGCACAGCATTGTTGGAAAGCCATGGTACTCCCTATCCTGGCTTTTTTTGTTTTAGTTTTTTTTTTTTTGCAACAGCTGCACTTGGTATTCTGATCACCTGACTTCAAGATTTCACAAAATTAAAGAGGGGGAAAGTAACAACTGAATTCACATCTAAAATATTTTAAAGGTGCAAAATAAATGAATTTCTCATAATTTATTTTCACTGCCATCAAAGTAGGAAGAAATTGTATTTGTATATTTGAATTTTGTAATGTATATAGGCACGCTGGTCCTTGATATTTTGCTATTTATTTTTAATAATTAAAGCAAATGAGAAAAGGAAAGCATCTGTCAAGCACCTTTTGAACGTGTTCCATACACCTGCTAGAAAAAGACAAGCAGTTTCTCCCTACTCTCAAGCCCAGAAGGGAAATACAGGAGCAGGCTAAATCTGAACAGCCCATAATGTGCACCTATCCTCACACTTCTCTCTCTGCCCAGAGGGAGGAAAAGGCAATATGTGGGCTTTAGAATTTAGCAAGAGATTGCTATTACACAAGCACTGTTTCCCTCAGATAGATAAATGAAGAGAAAGGAACAAAAGGGCACATAGCCAAGGAGAGAAGAACTCGAGATTACCAGCCCCAAGCTCCTTCCCAGGGGCTCTCCAGCCAGAGCAGTCATCACAAATCTTGCAAATGTTTCTCCAGGAGCCTCACAAGCAAATGTGATGTGCACTTTTAAAACAAGAGTTTAAAATGTACTGGTTGTATGAGCACCTATCTGTGCTTCTTCCTTGTTTGACAGTGCATTTCTTTGCATCATTTCATGTTAAATGTCATTTTTGTCATGACAAAACTCTTCTGAATTGATGCTGTGCTCTTTTTTATGCTCCTCCTGATGGACCAAGACTGGCTACGGGTCTTAGACGTAAGTGTTTGAATAAAAAAGATTGCCATGGACATCAGAGATTACATGGGGATGTAAAATTCCTTGATTAACTTTTCATCTTTAGGCAGGTGCTATGTAGGCAAACAGTGGCAAAGCACTGTAAGGCAAACAAGAGCAGTATGAATCAGCAGCAGCCATTTCATAGCCTAGATAAAATTGTTCCTAGACTATTACCTACACCCACCTGAATGAATTACTGTGCACACCATTGATAATATCTTGGAACACATCGAAAGCAATGTTGACTTTATAACATTGACTGTCAACACAGCAACAGGAAAAAAAAAGTCTTGTGACTCAAAAAGTAAAGGTCATTTGGTAGTCTGCCTCCTTTTCCCTTTCATGTTATCTGTGGCCTTCCCAAAATACCTAATGCTATAATTTGGTCTGGAAGAGTTCCTTTCTTCCCAAGTCTCTCACAGCATCATTATAAGCAAGGGAACCATTGCCAGCTTCCTGCAGCTCCCCTGGGCTCTGTTACCAGGCCCATGCCCTCGGTGTCTGACCCTGCTGTCCACAAGAACCTTGGTGTACAAGGGTGAGCAGTGCTGTGTCAGCTCTTTGGACTTCAGCAGTATCCATTCTGCATGTGATTCAGAACCACAGTCTACCCACATATATCTCCCTATATAACCATGCAATCCTGGTTTTGTTATTCCTGCTGTTCCTCCCACCTTCCTTCCTATTGCTTGTGTCATTAGTTTGTTGCACTTAGCCACAAGGAGACTATAAATTCCTCAGGACCTCTTATGCTTCAGTATCTTCTTGCCTAATTGGAACTACCAGGACACAAGTAGTCACTACAAAACAAACACAGACCTCGGCAGCTGGGACAAATAAGATGCATACTTGTGATTTCAGCCCCTAAGGTCTGTTTGACCTAGAAACCCATATTCACTTCAAGAGATTCCTCTTGTGCTTTCTGCTTTAGGTCAGAGTTGAAGCTGGAGCAAACTGCAAGGAAATGCAATAAATAAACACAATTACCTAATGATCTGAAAGTCTGGTATGTTTACAGTTTCCTGGTCAGTTGATAGCTGGATAAAATCCAAGAATCAAAACAAAAAAAGAAGAATTGAAAAAAAAAATCTCTGTCAGTAAAATGTCCTGAAAGGAAAGCAATTCATGTGTCACTGCTTCTTGCAAAGACTCCAAAGACTGAGAAGACTACTGGCTGTGGCTTATTTCATATTTTCAGGTTTAAATAAGACAAATACAAAGAAGAGGTGAGAAACCAAGAGCACATGCAGTGTCCTCCAGCATTGGCTTGGCAATGCAAAAGATTTAGAGTGTACTCAGAGTGACCCAAGGACACAGGGGTGGGTATGGTGGTAGGTGTGGAGTCTGGTTCCCGAGCTCCACACATGCAGCCAGCCGGCTGGGCTGCGGACGTGGCTGAGCTGTGCACAGCCACTCACACGTGAGCCACTCCAGCCATGCCAGTGTCCTGCTGAGCAAAGCTCAGCACCTTTGTGCTGCCCTGCTCATGCACAGGGCACTGGGAGGCTGATGGCACAGCACTCAGACCAGATGTGTGCCCAGATCCATTGTCCTGCCTCCCATGTAATACCGAGGAACTTCTGTGCCTGACTCTGAATACAATGCTAAAGTAAACCAGTACAACACTAGCACTACACTCAGGTAGAAAGCACATTAAATTAAACAGAAGAACCCAAAGGTTTGCTGGACTGCCACCCTGACCCAGTCCTGGGCTTCCCACTCACTGCACAGATGTTTCTATGACTAAAAAGTCCCCTACAATGATCTCCCTTAGGCTTGGGTTAGTGAAGAAGAGGCTCTGCCTGAACATCCTGTGTGTCTGACCATCTCAAGGCACCCAAGATCCAGCCCACAGCTCAGACTCCTGATGGGATCATAGAATGGTTTGGGTTGGAAGGGATCTTAAAGACCATATAGTTCCAGTCCCCTGCCACAGGCAGGGACACCTTCCACCAAGTTGCTCAAAGTCCTGCTCAGCCTAACCTTGGACACTTCCAGATCTGGGTCATCCACAACTTCTCTGGGCAATCTGTTCCACTCTCACAGTAAAGGATTACTTCCTAGTATCCAATCTAAACCCACCCTCCTGCAGTTTCAAGGCATTCTCTCTTGTTCTATCACTTACATGCCCTCATCATCAGTCCTTCTCCAGCTCTCTTGCAAGGGCCCTTTAGGTACTGGAAGATGGAATAAAATGCCCCAGGAGCCTTCTCTTCCCCAGTTCGCCCAGCCTGTCTTCATAGGAGAGGTGCTCCAGCCCTCTGATCTTCTTTGTGGCCCTCCTCATGACTTGCTCAGTCAGGTCCTTATGGTGAGGGCCCCAGCACTGGAGGCCCTCATTACACCAGGGCAGAGGGGGACAATCACCTCCCTCAACCTGCTGAGGCCACTCTCCACCACAAGGACACAGTTGGCTTTCTGGGATCTAAGTGCACATTGTCATGTCACGCCAAGCTTCTCATCAACTAACACCTCCAAGCCCTTCTCCTCAGGGCTGCTCTCCATCCATTCCACACCCAGCCTGTATTTGTGGTTTGGATTTCCCCAGCCCTTGTGCAGAACCTGATGGGATTTATGCTTCCAAATACGGTGGCAGTTCCATTTACAGCAATGTCACAGTCAGAGAGGCTTGGGAGCTAGGGTCACTGTAGCTGATGGCTGGGCAGCCTCACACTTCTTCCTTTATTAAAGGGTACCCTAGCTGTAAGGCCATGGGCAGATTTTGGAGAAATCTCACACATATATCAAAATAAACTTGCACTCGGAGGTCAACAGGAAGGGGAAACTCACTGTCAGGCATATTGGAGCTTGCAGCAATCTGCAGATCTATTTGAATGTGGTCTGAAACAGGCTCTAGACATTAAGAAAACAACTACACAACAGCCTTTTGTCTAAATTTCAGGACAGAACAAGTTATCAGAGCCTGTATGCCTTTGGCATGGATTTATTTTCTTCTTTACTCAACAATTTCTACTCTGCTCAGCATACTTACCCAACCAGCTGCAAACCTCCCCGGAGCTGCAAACATAGTGATGAGTCAGTCTAACGCAGTCTCCAGCTCTTTCCCTGAAAATCTGGCATGCCTACTGATGCTACAGCATCAACTCAATTTTTGCTCCCTTTCTTTGGTTTCCTTTAGTCTGTTTAGCTCTGCTTTGCTCTCAGAAATTATTGCTCACTAATGTTTTACAGTGGTGGAAATGGTGGAAAAGGACTATAGCAGGAGTCCAAGGAAAAAAAGAAAACATGGGAAACGGAGAAGCCCAGACTGCCCTGTGCTGATGGGGCAGCTGTAATACTGGGTGGGAGAAGGCTGACGAGGGCTGTGACCCACAGGCAGCCGCAGCTGCCCGTGCCAGCTGTCTGTGCCAGTCCCAGCACAGCCTCCCGAGCTGCCCTCCCAGCAGCTGCCCAGCTGCCACGGCTCAGAGAGCAGCCCTTCGCCTCCCTGATCCCTCAGCAGCTCAGGCAGCTCCCCTCCAGCTGTCTGTGTGCCACAGGGGGGTGGACAGCTGGGGCAGCAGCGCTGGCAATCCCCTCCGTCCTGCATCGTGGTCCAGGCCCCCCATGGTGGGTTACCCTGCTCCTCCTGCCAGCAGGGCAGGGAAGCAAGCCAAATGTCCCAGTTTGCCAGGGAAATCTGTGGAACAGGGAGGGCAGGGTCTGCACCAGGGGCTTCCCTGTACCCATATGTGTACTGCAGGCAAAAGTAAAACTGCTCTAAATTGATGTCCAGCAACATGGCCTTGAGCAGCTCTGTGCTGAAGGAGACAGGCACACGTGGCATATATATGTCAGAATATACCTGTGCTCAAGGGTTAACAGGATGATAACACTCATCATCAGGAGAGAAGATGCTAGCAGGTATAATTATACTATTAATACTATAATATTCTATTTGCCACATGGCTCATTCAAGAACAGCATCATTTATCTACTTTACCATCATGAGATTTTAAAGAGAAGGCTCTTTTTCTACCCCAGTGTGCCCGTGCAATGAACAAGCCCACTGGATCTTGCAGGCATCTGCATCTTTAACTGAAGATGGTCTGGCAGAGCAGGAGAGGGGACAGGGAGGGACAGCCAGCCAAGGATGGGGGCAGCACCCAGCCATTTATCCAGATGTTCTGAGGGGTCCTCAAGGGATCCCCTCACAGATTTTGTCTGCCCACCTCTAACAGGATGAGAAGAGCCTGGATGTAAGGTTTCAGCTGACCAGCAATTGAAGTCAAGTTAGGCCAAACACAAGACATCTGCAGTTCTCAGAAAGCATCTATGCTCCTAAGCTTTCTGCACAGTGACTTCAACCCTTTAGGGAAGAAAAGCTTTCAATAGAGGTAAACTGACTCTTACTGGTGTTAAACTTCCAAGAGTTAGACTCACAATTCTTACAGTCACAGATGTGTTTCACACACATTTCTCAGTTTCTGATTTTTTTTCCTGACTGAGTCCACAAACTCCATGACATGATTTTGAGGAAGGAGGGTTGTGTACTGCTCATTTATGACCCACCCCAGCCATGGTGCCCATAATGTACTGCACCTACCCAGCAGGGCCACTGTTGCCATATTAGACATTAAACCATGTGTTTAACATTTCTAAGTCACTTTGTACTCATCTGCACTATAATTTTGTTGTACCTCATAAATGCAAAATGAGTTTCATTTCTTCTCCCTACACCTTTGGTTTATTGCATTTACATAAAGCTGTCAAACATTTATGAGGATTTTTACACCGTTATGAAATTAATTTCTTCCACCACTAAGGAGATGACATTTCTGAGGTAATACTGCTATTTCCCAAAACCTATTTTCTGGTGTCTTTGGCCTCACTGAAGTGGCACATTTTTCATTAAACTTAGCAGTACATGAAGTCGTTAAGATGACAGTAGTTTGCCATTATAGCTGTTGTAGCAGTGCTGGTAGTGACTTCACCCTTGGGTCATCTGAGGCAATTATTAAGTAAAGTGTCAAGAGATATTGAATGACTCAGAAAACTTAGAATTGCCTTGCTGTAAGTACCTCTTCTACTCAGAGAGCACAGAAAGCTGACCTTCATAGCTCAACTCACCTGGAAAAAGAGAGAGAGCTACAGAACACAGCAGCCATCACAGCCAAGAATACTAAGGTGTTCTGTCTTTCCCCTCCAGTATTCACCGTGAACTGAATATTTTTTTACTCCCAGCAACATGTTTTCATTCTGATTTTCATCTACTCTAGTGATTAAAGTTGCCTGCTCACCCTGAGGACTCTGCTGATCTCCCTGAGTGTCACAACCTGTCATCAGTCACAGTGGCTCCGGTGCAGCCGGGGAAAACGGATGCAGAAACAACAAACAACCTAGAGGAGCATGGAGCAGCCTGCTAACAATATAAAGGCTGTCTGTTTCCTTCCCTGTACAGCATTTTAAATTACTGGATGAATGAAAAGAGATATGAGTCTCTTTTAAAGAGATATGAATCTTATCTTTGAACCAGTGAGCTGTGGATCTGGGCATTTTTCAGACAGAAGTCCAAAATCACTTTGCAAGGGAGAGAAAGATAATTTTAAATTCACTACACAAATCTCTGAAGAAGCCTGGAGCAATGCAGAGCTACTGATATCTCTTCATACTGTCTGAACTGGCCACATAAATTGCAGGCCAAATTTTCTAGCAATGTGCCTCAAGGTGCTCATTTCACCTAGGCTTAAAAGGATGTTATTTTTTATCATATTGGGAAAAATGACATTTTGCAACCACTTTATACAAGTTGCACAAGTACAACAAACACTGGGCAAACCAGCAACATCAACAACCCTGTAAAATTCACATAACATAAGCCTGTAGTTTTGGTTATAATGAACTTTTTTAAATTACTGCAGTCAGTATAAGCTAGAATTGCCACAGTCCAATCTTAAAATTTACAGGGGTTCATTGCAGAGTTTTTTTATATCAGCATTCCTGACTCACTTATTATTTATTATATTTTGAGACTGCTGAGGAACTCCATTTCTGAATATCACTTAGAGGCTAAGAAGTCCCATGCACTTCACTGTGACAAGCACAAAAGACAGCTGAGACTGTAATCTCTGCAGGGCAGGAATCGTGAATGCTGTACAATAAATAAATGACTTTAGGCAAGATCTTGTAATTCATCTGTTTAGTCAGGGCTGACAGCAGGCTTCTGTATTCTTTTATACATAAAAAACCCCTAATTCTTATCAGTCTGTAACAGTAATTGTGGAAATATTTTATTCCTGAAGACTTAGGGTGTGGTGCTACCCCCAGCAGAAATTCAGTGGAAAATTGCAGCCAAATGGTTTGGCCATTTCCAAATCCTGCTCTCCTCTTGCCTGCTTGTGTTAGCACTTCCAGAAATGGTTTGTTTGAACAGCTGTCTCCATGCTGTGCTGCAGGGACTCGAAATGTAACTGGTGATAGAGGGGGGAGGTGATAGCCTTACTTTTCAAGGGTTAAAGCTGTGAAAATGCATTCAGGTCTGGCCACATTACGAACCCTGCGGGTGATTTAAGTGTGTGTGATGGGAGGAATAGGGAAAATGTGCCACAGTGCTGTTCAGCATCATTATACCTGTGCCAGCTCCATCACCCAGTGTCCTGCCCACTCTGACCTGAATGGGGCAATTGCTGGTACTGCAGCCACTGCTGACCTTGCTGTGGCTGGGCTACAGGACTGCACAGAGGCAGGCAATTGAACTGGGAAAGAGGGGCTGCTGAGGGAAACAGTTGTCAGAGGGCAAAACACCTGGGGGAAAGGGGGAAGAACAAATCATATCTTGCTTATTGGCTGGCACCTGCATGGCCAGAGAGAAGGGCAAGGGAAAGAGACATCTTTGCCAGATGACCCAGTGTTAGCAACAACAAACATCTGCAGTTACCTGCCATGACTGGCAGTGCAATGAAAGAGTGTCCTGAGAAGATGTGCACCCAGCCAAAGGTGTTCATCCAGCCATGGCAACTCGCTCCAGAGCTCACACAAAGGTGGGCATGGTGAGTCCTGCAAGGAGAGTCAAGTACAACCTTCCTTATGTCCATTCCCTGGGGTAAATGTGCTGGGAGCCTTAAGGACAGCTGGTGTCACCTCCTGGGCAAGTCCACAGCACTGACTGCACCTTTGCTCCTCTCCACCACCACCTGGGGCTGCCTTTGGGGCGCAGGAGGCCACGTGCTGCTGCCACAGGGAGCTGCAGTGCCACAAAGTTTTGTGACCCTGGTGAGTCACGGGTCTGCATTTTTGCTCTGCACAGCCAAAGACTTGGGTTTCATGTTTATCTCTTTGAACAGAAACCAGACACAGCAGTCACAGCTCAGGAATGGCTGTCCTCCAAGGCTCTGGTAAAATACCTGCTGTCACTAATGTAGGAGCTTGCTCTTCCTGGAAGAAAAGAGAAGAGACTGGAAAGGGCTGTGTGTCCCACAGGACAAAAGAGATTTCCCCAAGTCTTTCTTCTGCTCTCCTTCAGTCTGGGAAGTGCCTGAGTGCTGGGGGTCACTCCAGATGGCTCCACATACAGAAGTAGGTCACAGAAGTGTAGGTATCTGGGGCTCCTCCAGGGTGCTGCCAGGCAATGGGGGGAAATGTGGAACCTGATGGTGATACAGTTATTGTGGGGAAGACCTGGGCTCTTCCAGAAGGTGATCAAAGAAGCAGACACACAACTGTGCTTAGCATACAAGTGAGGCAGTGGGTTTCACTTCAGCTGGTTTTTGTTTTAGCCAAAATTTTACAGCCAGCAAAAGTTTCTTTTAAAACATTAGAGAATATCCAAAACCTGTGAAGATGAGGGTTATTAGCACAGTTGTCACTACACATGTAAAATAGATCTTTCAGCTCCTTGCTTAATAAAAATTGTGGTTTTCTTTTTTTCTCCTGCGAGTCTTCTCAGTTGCTTCTTCCCTCAAAGCTCTTACCCTCACTGCCTCACTGTTTGTCTGTGCTGTGCTTCAGGCTATTTTATCCCTTGCATGCACAGCTCTATGTGCACACATCTATATATGCTATTTATACACCTATATATAGCACACAGCTATATTCATACATATCTATAGATAGAGGAGTCAAGGACACAAATTTTTGCCTCTTACAGAGCTGACAATGTTCATGGTGATCCCTGAGCTGGCTGATCCCTGTTTGAACATCTTATATGTCCTTTGCATAAGCTGGGTTGCCATCATGAGTGCTCCCTTCAGCTGGATCAGGCACCAGACACAGAGCTACAGGTTGTAGTTTTTAATCAGAAGCTTCAGATTTTTGTTATGAGTTGACTTCTCTTCCCCCTTCCTCTTCCCTCTACAAAAACATGGACTATACAAAAGACCTAAGACATCAGAAAGCAGTTAAAGTTCTTATTATTTTTATAAGATTTTATGGACTTGAATCACCTAATTCATCTTATTTCAATGTTTTCCAATGAGCAAAACTTGAAGTATGTTATTTTATCTGCAGTCCTCTGCTTAAAGAACCTTACCCACTATCTACCAATTACTTGGTTATTTCTCCTACATTCTTCATTAGTAACAATAAATGCCCATTATGCTGCCTCTTTGGGTTGGCTGGTTTAACTCATTTCCTTGGGCCATTACTGTTACTGGTAGCCACATGCACAGCTTTGTGTATTTTTTAATTCAAGCTTCATTACTGGTATGGTCAGAAATGAGTAATTTTTAAAGGTGTTAATTAATCTAAGATCCCCTCTGCCACAATTTACTTCACATCAGATTTTTTGCATGTTTCCTGCCTTTACTTGCTTTCTGTGCCTATTTTAAGTAGAACTAGATAGCCTCTTCCATAGACATAATGTCCTTTTTTATAAATGTACCCATTCTTTCAAGGAGCAGTCACATATAAGAGCAAGACTTATGCTGGTGGATAGAGTATAGACTATCTTCTACTGTTGAGATTAATCCAGCTAATTTATTGCTGCTTGTTTACAGTCTAAAGGAGAAAAAGATCTTTTCCCATCAATCTTCTTGGCAGTCTCTGAAATGAACTATATATTGCTCTCAAATGTCTGGTTAAATAATATTCAGTCACCTCTGCAGCAATTTCAAATGGAGAATGTCCCTGAGGACAGTTAGTAGCTGGCAATGCCTTTTCATTGCCAAAAATGACAAATGACAAGCGAAGACACCATTAAGCTTCATAATTTCTTTAGATGAGTTTGCCTGACACCTGTTTAAATTGAACACCAGCAGTTGCAGAGTGAATATCAATTTTTTGCTGCAATCCCACACATGGATTTTACAGGGAGAAGAGTATTTTGATTGCAAAACGTAAAAATTCCAGAAGAAAAAGCAAATTAGTGTTTTGCATAAACTGTGAACAATCATTGCATGAAACCAGCCTTCAATGTTCTGTGAACATGCAACCAGAGTAAAGGAGGCACAGTAAAAGCAGCCTTGGGGGATTCAGTGTGCCCAGGGACAACCTGCAGGTCTTGGTGCACTTCATCAATGACCAGAGAGATATTTCAGGTCAGAGCCACACTGACCTCATCTGCTCACAAACAAGCTGGCTCCCTCTCAGGTTAAGAGGTCTCTAATGACAGCACCCTAATTAATTCTAGTTCATTAATGTGCAGCAGAAGCAATGGTTGGTTTCTGATGTACATTCATTCCCAGGTGCAGCTGTGCTTTTCCCAATCTGGCCCATATGGTCCCTGCTGACCTTTGGCTCAAGGTCACCCCTAATTTGGCATGGTCAGTGCAAGGGCTTCTAACCCAATTCAATCAAAACAAGACAGAAATCAGCAATCTAAACTGTGCACTTGAAGGGTTTTTGAAATTAGCAAGATAAGTATAATCCCAAATATGCTTTACAGCCATAAACCTGACCAAAATTTTTGGGACTCGAAATTCCCTACAAGGCCACAAAGAACCACACACTTAAAACAGGCTTACTCCCAAAAGTCAAGGTCATCTGACAGATTGCTATCATGATTGAATTGGGTCTGATATCTCAAATATTTATTCTAATTTTAGACACCACTCACATTGCTCAGATGAGCACATACTTTTAGGGAATTCCGTTATTCATCAGCCCATCTCATGTTCAGGGTTCTCAATAACAACACAGTCTGAGCGTTGTATATGTGAGCATAATTTGGCCTCTAAAACCCTCATTGGTAAGAACAAGTATGAAAAGGAGAAAAAAGGCAGTGGAAGAGGCTGGATTTTCAGAGCAGACTTAAAAAAACACTTGCTTCTTCAACAGTCATGAGTTAGCAGAACATTATAAATAACCAAATCCATAGACATTGCCCCCATCCTGTCCCTTGTGATCAGCACAATTAATTAAAATGTTTTCTAAAGCTGTGCAGCTGGGTAAGTGTATACTGATTGTCTGAGCAGAGCATACAACAGGACAGAGCTGCCAGATATAGAACTCCTGCCTGAGGTGGAAGGTCCCTGCCTGAAGAATTATGGGCTTAAAGGTGGGAAATGACACCCTCAAATCTAGAGATATCAGTCACACTTGTGGTCAGTGCCATCCTTGGACATTCTACTGGTTCCCTGTCTTCAGGTTTATTTGTGTCACTTTTGTAAAAAATAAATTAAAGGGGTGGTGTATCTGTTAAAAATATTTTCTATTTTCAAATTTCTAGAAGGTAAAATATATGTCCCTGCTTAGACAACCCTTTCTCTATTCATTTACCCTTATGTGGCCTTGTTCAACCTGCATTTATGTGCTAAAGGGTCTCCTTCAAGAAGTTTCTGATCTCTGCAGTTCCAGTGAAAGCAGAAAATTTCTCTCTGTAAATATGTTCCAGATCTGTCTCTCAGGAGCCAAGATTCAACAAAAATGAGCTGCCAGCTGCATGAAAGTTCTACATGTGTAGCAAGAAAAGTAATGGAATGAGAGCAACAGTTTATTTGTAGAAGGAGAAGCAAGCAGTCTAAATAAATGAAGCAACTGATAATTGTTTAGATATTCAGAGGTTTTGTAAATGTTTCATTAAATTGATGGGATCAAATGCATCCTTCCAAATTTTTTGCAACGTAGGAATTTATGAGGCTAGGCCCTTTAACATATTTCCCTTCAGCATTTTTTTCCAATCTCGTGAAGGCTTCTAGGTCTCAATTCACTACAGGTCTATGACCTTTGTGAACTTCTGTTTCGAAATTCAGGGAACACAGGCCATCTCACAGCTATGCCTAGACCATGTTTGGGTTTGTAAAACTTCTGCCATGTACAGCTGCAATCATTTATTGTCCTTCAGTGTTCTTCAGGAGAGCCTAACCTAAAGGAAACATGTGAGTGCCTGCTCAGAAATAGGATCCAAAGCAAACCAAAGCTGAGGGCTGGAGACTCACTGTGTTCAGCTCCTCCAACATAAAATAATCTGGTGACCCCAAATGCAACACTTGTCACCATCAATCAGGGGAAGGTCAGATCCAGTGGAGAAACACCTCCTACAGCAACTCAAAGCCCATGTAAAGTCAGATACTGCCCTTCCATCTCCACTTTTCTCAGATGAAATCTTTTTTGAGGTGATTTCTTAAGTCCTCTGCCCACAGTGTTGGCAGAACTCAGACTATGTTGCTGGCACTGAACAGCCAGCAGAAAACTGTAAATAATTCTTTATAGGGAAGAAAAGTGATCCTGAGTAGAGCTGTTTGGTTTGTCCAGCATGGTTGGGGAAAAAAAGAGAAAAATGCATCCTCTAATTATCTGTCAGGAGTTGCTAGCACAAGCTCAGGTGGTTCAGGCCAGTAATGGGAGTTTTAGGGAATATAAAGCCAATCCTCAGGAAAGGGTCCATATGTTCTTCTGCCTCCACTTTGGTTAGATTCACATCATGTGCCCTTGCTGCTGGTGCACAGGTCAGAAGTGGAGCAAGTGCTGGCTGGGTATGTCCCAGTATCTGTGTAGTCTTTATTTACTTTTTGTTTGGCTCTCAGTTGGGAACTAAACAGTCTGCAGAGCTGATGGGGTACAAATTCATTTGCTCTAAATCCAGAGAAAGGAGCTAGATAATCAAGACCTCCCTATCATCTTCATATTCAACCTGTGGCTCCAACTTTGTGCTCTTGGGATCACCTGGGGTCTGAATTCTGTTTACTAGAAAGCCATGGACAACATGAAGACTCTCTTATGGAGACCACACTTTCTGATAAAATGTGGAATCACAGGAAGATAAAAAAGATGAGCTAGATGACAGGAAAAAATAATGAAACAAATCTGAAAGCTTTTCCCTCACCTGATCAATTTAATTGCCTTGTTTTCAAGTCGGTGAGCGCATTATTCCAGAAAGACCAGTCAGCCAATACTGCTCAGTTAACACCCCAGAAGGTTCCTCTTTTGGTCACATGACAAAACAAATGCCATCATTACAACAAAGCTTCCCTGTAAATCCAGGATGTATAGGAGTGCACTGACTGCACACTGCAATAGAAGGTGACAAAAGCAGGTGTAGAGGTGACACACGTGTTGCTGCCAAATGCTGAAGACAAGGCGGAAAGGGTGGCAGGGTGTGTTTGTTGCTCCTCTCCAAAGGGATAAAATGAAGATGATTAAGGTCAAAAGAGGATTCTGAGACTGTAAGAGTCATACCTCTGTTAAGCAACTCTGTCAAATATCTAGTGATTTAAATATGAGAAGAACAAAGCACAATACCAAAATTCCCAGCTTCCCATATCAGCCTTGTAAATCTGAAGTCAAGGAAGAAAACTGTTGTGAGAAACTGAGGTAATATGAGAGCCTCCTCATTTGTATAAAGATGCACCTGCAAAGTGGGATGACAAAACTACTGTCACTTGCTTGATCCTTTCTCTACACCAGTAGCGAAAAGAAGTGAGGATTGCACAGGGGATGGGAGAGTTCTATCATTACCCAGTATGGGATAATTAATCCTTAATGTCACATAAAGTGGTGAGGGGAGCTCAGGTGTCCATCCTTGCACCAGGTAAAGGCTGTGCCTGCCTCTCTACCCACCAGACAGAAAAACATATTCTAAATGCATGTTAAAATAACCATTTTCATCCCCTTTATGGACAGGGCCAACAAATTCCTAAAAGTGACACAAGAAATGTGCTGCCTCCAAAGCAATATTTCTGTAGCCCTGTAAGCTCTGTGGTACACACAACACAAAACATAGGAGATTAGACTTTGAACACACAATTTCTATTAGCTGACAAATAATAATCTTTGGATTTCAAAGCTTTGACAGGGAGTCATTTAAGAATTATAGGCTGAGCTTTGAAAAAAATCTGTTTTTAAATCCCATCTTTATTAGTTGTGCTATCAAATATTAAATTATAGTACAAATGTGCAGCTTTCAAAAAGCAAAATGCCACTTCAAATTCTTTTTGACAGGATTAGATGCAGTGTCACTTATTCTATTGAGGCCAGTTCTTCAATATCCCAACATGCCCAAAATCCCCCTGAAACCTACTGACAATGCAAACTGGAGGGGATGGGACCTCTAAGAACATCACAAAAGATCAAAGAAGCCTTCCTGCCAGTTAACATGGCAATCATTAATAACAGTCAAAAATTCCATTTCTGCTGTGTTGTTGCTTGGAGAAAGACAAGGCAACAGGACAGACTCACCCTTTTACAGGAATAAAAGAGACCAACAGCTGGAAAAGAGTAATCCCTGATAAAAAATGCTGAGGAGGAGAAGAGGAGGGAAGAGAATTGAGAAGGAATCCTCTGTTTCAGTAATACTGCTTTGTTGATCTTCCCTCCCTTCACCATGTGGTTTCTATTTTCTTGTATTAATCCGTGCTTCCCCTCCCTACATTTTTTCATGTGGTTGCCAGTTTGAGGTCAATAAGTACTAAGAAAGGAGCGAAAAGAATTTCCAGGATGTTTTTTAAGACTATTAATAACTGTAGCAGCTATTCAAGCAAACAACACTTCATGTTCATTGTACTCCATGGCATAAAATCATCCCTTCAGGAGGCTGATTCAGAGATCCCTCACATTACAAGTTGTACAGACAGCTGGGTAGAGTGTAGGGCATTGGAGGCAAGATGCCACTTCCAGTGGGACACTGAAAAATGAAAGGAAAGCCTGAGCAGCATCCCTCACCCCAGCGATGCAGGGACACTCATCTGGGCCTTGAAGAAAGGCACTGTGAAACCCACGAGGCAGTGAGTACAGTGAAAGGAGATCAGACACGTGATGTTCAGGACAGCACACCTTGAAATGACACCAAAGCCTGCCACAGGATAGATTGCCAACCAGATGATGATCAAACAGGGCAGAATTCTGCAGAATTCACATGCCCCAGTGCACTGCCTTAACAGACATAATGGGCAATTTGCAAGGTCTCATTGCTAGATATGTTCTGTGTGAGGCCTAATAGGGCAGATGTGCTCTGAGAATGCCTCAGATTAGGAAAAAAATATTAGAAAAAACAGAAGGCCTGGAACATGAGAGAGGCCATGGAGGAGCTGATCTGAGAAGCCTGGGAGGCCCAGGCAGAAGGCAGCCAGGTGTGGCTGCTCACACACAAACAGATGTCCCTGCTTATGTGTGATCCCCTCTGCTTCCAAGGGATTAAAAATCTCACCTTGAAATACTTAAAACAGGGCCCAAAGCCTATTTTAAAGCAGATTTCTATACATTGGAATATTATGTTTATTCAAATAGAAGAGACTAAAACTTGCACAAGAGGAAAAGAAGCAGTATGTCAAATTTCAGAGTGATGTGCAAGGGCATAAATCACATGTTTGAAGGGAATATTAGGGAATGAAGTGATGAGTTCAAACCAAGAGGAATGTGTGCTATATCCTACTCCATCTACAGGCAGCAGATTTTGGGCACTCGGGGCTTTCCAGCATCCTAAGAAATTATGCAAATTATTCATTTTTTCCCTAAGGCTTTGCCTTGTGTTTTCCTTATTGATTTTGTATTTCAGAGGATAAATGAAAAACAACATAGGAATACTTAGAAAGGATAATAATTTTCTTTCTTGTCTTCTCTGAAAATGACACAGTTTAGCAGAAGGAAGATTACAGACATTTATGGATTTTTTGTTTGAGATGCAATGTTAGGTCTGATATTTATATAAGCACTAACACACCAGATCTGAGCCTCAGAGGTTTCCAATACTCATTCTCAAAGGTAACCAGACACAAGGAGTGACCCAAAACTGCAGCTGACATACCTGAAGGGCAATGACCTGGGGCTCCCCACAGAAAGAATAAAAAAATTCCAATAAGTAATGTGCCTAAAGATATAACTGAATTGTTCCTTCTGTGAAGCAACTGATGCCCTTTCTCTTTTTCACTTTTCCTATAGCTCTGAGGAAAGCTTGTATACATTACACTAATTTATCCCAGCTGAGAGCCTGATCCAAGCAAAGAAAAACAGTGGAGAAATTTCTCTGGTTGATGGCTGTAGAAATAGAAGATGGAATCATAGAATCATTAGGTTGGAAAAAACCTCTGAGATCAACAAGTCCAACTGTTAACCCAGCACTGCCAAGTCCACCACTAAACCATGTTCCCAAGAGCCACATCTGCATGTCTTTTAAATACCTCCAGAGAAGGTGACTCCACCACTTCCCTGGGCAGCCTCTTCCAGTGCTTGACAACCATTTTGGTGAAGAAGATTTTCTCAATATCCAACCTAAACCTCCCCTGGTAGAACATGAGGCCATTTCTTCCTCATACCCCTGGTTACCTTGGAGAAGATACTGATCCCCAGCTTGCTGCAACCCCCTTTCAGGCAGTTGAGAGCATGATAAGGTCTCCCCCTGAGCCTCCTTTGGTCCCTCAGCTGCTCCTCATAGGAGCTGGAGTGCCTCTGGCCACAGCACACCATAGGCAATGCCATGGGGAACTACTTACTTACTCTTTCTATGCTGAGCATCACAGTTACATTTCCTGCCCTTGCCTCAACATTTACCACACTCTGCTGATCTTAAGAGTAACTTAAGGTGCTAAATGCAAACAATCAGCACACCTGGTTTACTCCTTTATCCACTCCCTCCAGCACCAGAATGCCTGGGGCAGAGCACAGGGAGCAGCTGAGCTGAGTGGTGTAAAGCTCACACATCCCAGCAGAACAGGAATAGATTCTGCACTGCACTTGGATGAGGATTTCAGTTGCTGGGCTTTCCTCCAGGCTTATTTATTACCTTGGGCAAGTTATTCAACCAGTGCCCTGAGGGCCCAAATTAAAAGCAAAGCAGTGGTAATCCCTTTCAGCAACTGTGCTTCTTGGGCTTTTCTGAACATCTCTGAGGCCAGGGACTTTTTCTCACTAGAGCTTGTTCCAGCCACGATCTAAATGTGGAGTTGAATTCCTATGTGATTCCTCTCTAATGTACTGGGCAACACACTCCCACGCAGTGGAGTGCCCATTCCCCTATCCTGGTTAACCCTCCTTTATTTCCCTCTGTATCTATGCAATGACTGCTCCAAAGCATTTGCATTGCAGCTGGTCCAACATTCCCAACATTATTTACTGGTGTCATTGGAAATCTAATGGCATTTTTTCCCAGTGCACAGCCATGTTTTCATTAACTGCAGTTAAATTCCAGCTAATGCCATTACGTGATCCCTACCTTCACTGGCAATTGCAGCGCAGTTAATATTGCATTTTCACTTCCTGCCTTTAAAAATGAGACAACTGTGTTGTTTCAAATTGCCCTGTGTATAGCACATTCCCTCCATAGTTTCAGAAAATCTGGGAAAGCTTGTGAGATACGGGAAAGGTGCACAGAAATCTAGTCTCCATTGGATATCCCTAGAACAGTGTCTGCTTTGAAATCTTTGTGATCAAGCTTCAGGCACTGGTGTGTTCATGAGTGTGAGTGCCCAGAGGAAGGCTGGCAATAGCCATCATGTTTTGGGAGGAGGAGAGGAATAAAGGGTGCACTGCTACTGTTGAAAGTGAGTCTGAAATAGATTTCATACCCTCTGAGCTAAACCAGTAGGAGGAGTCTTGGGGGACATGGCAAACAAATTTTTCTCACCACTAAAAAGCCAAACATTATTGCAGAGCTGGTTTTAACAGTAAATCTGGAATGCTCTTCTCAGAGCTGTAGAGAGAGCCCCACTCCACCTCCCCCTTAGCACGACGGTGCAACATCTCACTGCCCTTGGAGGAAACCTCTGCCCAGTGCCTCTCCACAGGCTGGACTTCTGAAAAAGCTCAGTCCCCAGATCCAGGAGGCAGAGTAGAATGAAGGTCTGTCTTTGTGAGCCTTGGGGAGCAGAAAGGCCAAAGTGCATGGTCCTCCTTGAGCAGCCCTTTGCACAGCCCAGCTGTCCCCACGTGAGCCCAGATCAGACACAGCGCGCAGGGAGTATGGGCTGCAGCCCTGCATCCTGCCTCCACTAAATCCACTGCTGCTTATCACAAATAACTTTTTGTGGGAGGTCACAAGGAGTGGAACAAGTTTTGGTCATGGGCACCACATTTTCAGATCAAAAGGATGCATTTATATCCTGAGTAGATTAGATTGAGGTTCAAGGGGATGCGGACTTGCAGTCAGGATGACATTTCCTGTTGATTTTTTCTAACACTTTTCAGGGCAGTAGTTGGATACATGGAGTAGGCGGGTTTCCTGAGGGCATGATAAAATCTTTGGCATATAGATGATGGAGTTGAGATGCCTAACACCAGAGCCAGCATGATGCTTCATTTCTTGATGGCTAATCACATCTGAGGCCTGTGCACTCAGATAAGTACAGTCACTGAGCTGGCCAGATTTACAGCTGCAAATAATTGTATTTTAGGCAGGTGATGGCTCCTTCTGCTCCACTGACTTTTCATTCCCAGATTCTGGAGGACCACAATGGCTTTTTATGTTAATTGGACTCTGCTTTCTCAGATTCTGACACAAACATTTAGAACAAAGCACAGACTGCTCTTTCCTCAGCCATCTGGCAAACTGAAACAAACAATTTTCCAAAAAAACAGATATCTGAAAATAATGTTAATGTATTCTAACCCCTTTATATGTACTGAACAAGTCAACAGACAAGTTGGAAAATGGAGAATGGGATGTCAGCAGGGCATACCATTCATTTTGCTCTTCAGCATCCCTAAACAATCAAACTAAGGCTGCAAGATTATGAACACAAATCCACCCTCTCCTAGAAAGCCAATACCTCCTGTGGCCCAGCATCTGCTGCACAAAAGGTCAGGCACAGAAACTGATTTTTAAATGGATTTATGCTGCCAAACAGAAATAGACATTTATCTTTAAATATACATGCATGCACACACCTATGCCTGGGATGTGGATCATTTTTTGCTGTCACATTACACCCCACTTGCACAGTGACACAGGAGGAGGAAGCCACCACCACTGTGTTTAATGCCAGTGGCAGTCCAAGAGGTAAACAAAACCCCACTCTGCATTCAAGGCACCCACCTCAAAAGGATGTGTACAATGTGCACAAAATCAGCCTGCACTGTACCTGTGTTTGTGCTTTTCATATTTACCTGCTTAGCACAACCTAGTCCCTTGTAGCTCACCAATGTCAACTGTGAGTCTATCAGGAATTCTGCTTTTGCAGGACTTTTCCAAAGAGGAATACCCATACAAAATATTTCATGGGACCATCACAGTAGTACTGAAGGATGAATATTAAGAGACTGCAACAGCAAGTGAATTGATATTTGGTAGAATTTTTGTCATCCTAGACCAGTTTCTAAATGAAAGACCATATTCACACAGAGGATTGTTGAAGTTGAAATATACAAACATTCTATTTGATCCTCTCTCCAAGTAAGAAATTATTTTTTTTATACACAATTACTTTCAAAAATTTTCCAAGCACAGCTTTTCTAAAAAACTTATTACAAAATTGGTGCTTGACATTGTCATTCACAATATGGGGCACTTTTGCCCTTAAATTAATTCTGCCAGCAACCCCCCCAAACAGCTAAATGCAGAACAGCAACCAACATCAGTTTTACCCAGTCTGTGACACAATATCCATATGTTTATCCCACAATTTGTGTACTTGGGATAAGGCTCATGAATAAACAGCTAGAGACAGCAGTTTCTGCATTTCCAGCTTCCACTCCCTGCTCTCTGAATGCGCCAAACTACCACGACATGCTGCTGGAGTACACAATCCCCAAAGTAAATCTGAAGGGTTCAATTGCCAGTGAAGGTGGTGGGGGTTTCAGTGTGCTGGGGACATACTGGTACCTCTCCATTATCACTGCACCCCTTATTTGGTAACAATAACACAACTATTGAAAGGAAACAACACCCACATTGTCAACATGACTTTGCTATTAGAATGGTTTTTGTAGCTTAAAAAACACTGGGCAAAATTGATCACAGACAAGGATGGAATCACTGTCCAGCCAGCAAGGATAAATTATCATCAGCTTTCCAAAGCAGCAGTCTATCTCTCCAGTGCTGGGAGCCAAGCAGATGGATGCCAGGATGGACGGTGTGGGGGTAGCCATAGTAACCATCATCCTGCGGAGCTCCTGCTCACATCTCTCTGTCTATCACTGCTGGGGAATAAGGCCAAGGCTTGCCTCCAGGGTGCTGATATCTGGTCAGACCTTTGCCTCCCAGCTCCAGATGGGCTTTCCAATTCTCTCCGGCAATTTTCTAATCTCTCCTCGTGCGTCTTCACTTTATGGATTGTGAGTAAAACTTAGTCCCAGGGGAAGATGCCTTGAGCAAGCAGCTCTCCAGCTGCTGCAGCCCATGTCGTGACTGGATGTACTGGTGCCTTTAACCCTCTGCTGGGTGCAGGAAGCCCCTCAGCCTCCCCTGAGCCAGTCAAACAACTCTCCTGAGCTCACCCAGTATCAGAATGATGGCAGAGGCATGACCACCACTGCAAAAGGCTTCAAGCATCTGCAGCTCTTCATCTTACATACATTATACCTGTGTGCCCTCTGTCCCCTTTGGTGACTGGTCAGTGTACCTGGGCACTCCATGTCTCATTGCCTTCAATGTTGGTCACCTGTCCTGCACAGCTGTAGCCCATCAGGGAAGAGGCTCAGGTGCAGCTCCACTCCCAATTATCACAAACTGTGTGTCTACAACAACCTAGAGTACTGTGTGGCCCATGAAGAGACAGTGGGGTTGACCCAGCTCCCAGGCTGGGTGTAGCCTTCAGTGTTCATCAAGAAGCACGCAGCTACAAGCAGCTTTGTGCTATGCTGGCTCCTAAGGGAGTTGGCTGGAGGGTGTTCTCATCCAAACACCACCCTGGCTCAACAGAGAGGATAACAGACCTGAAAGGAGAAGACTGCTCTGCCAATGAGCCATGGTGTTATCCACTCTCATTTTCACTTAAGGTTTTATCATCATTTTCATCAAGGGCAGAAGTCTCTTCTCAGAGCAAAATGACACCTGAGACAACTCCTCCAACTGCCCTGGATGCACTCAGAATGTGCTTGCTGAAAAGCAAATGTAATCACTTGTATTAAGCTGGAAGAGTAAAGCCTGCTCCTATTTTGGAATCATGGAACAGTTGAAGCTGAAACCAGCCTCTGCAGACAGTCTAGTTCCACCCCTTCATCATTTTCTATAGCCTGTACTTCATCACTGAAGACAGTGTTGAAAGCCTTACTAAAATCAAGATAAACAATGTATGCTCTCTGCTCAAGCACAAAGCCAGGCAGTGCACTGCAGAAGGCTACAGGGATGGTCAGACGTGATTTTCACTTCATAAATCCACACTCACTGCTCCCAGCCACCTCCTCATCCTCCACACATTTATAAGTGGTTTCCAGAATGATTTGCAGCATCACCATCCCAGGTAATCAAGGCAAGGCTGACTGGCTTGTAATTCCTTGCATCCACCTTCTTGCCCTTCTTGAAGAAAGCAGGACATCTGCTTTACTTTGTGTCCCAGTAACCTCCCCCAATTGATGTGACCCTCTAAAGACAATTAAGAATGGCTTCACAATGACAATGCCAGCTCTGGCTTCATCTGTCAGGTTCCATAAGGTTCTGTGTGTCCAGTTAGTTTAAATGTTCCCTGTCCTGATCTTCCTCCACCAAGATAAGTCTTTCCCGTCATTTCAGGAACCTGGAATTCCCAAATGCAAATCTTATCCACGATGAACCAGTGAATATATGAAGACCTGTGTGTCTGCAGCCTCCTCCTCCTCCAAACTTCCTTGAATCAACATGTATTTGCTTTGTCTGAAGACATTCTGAAAAGCAGAGCTGTATCATAATGATAATAAGTGACTGCCAGCTACTGCAGGTGACCTGATCTACCTTCAGGAGGTTAATTGGCACAGCAGTCACCTGCAGTCTGTCAGTGTCACACTCTGCAGCTCCACCCTTCAAACAGTCCTTGGACCTTAGCCAAAACAAAATCAAACTACTTCCAGCTCAGTTTTGGGAACTGTGAGAATTTGTTAATTTTTAAACTTGGTGACAGTCAGTAGATTAGGTTAGACAGCCTCTTTTGAGCAGACTAATCCAAGTTTTTCCGGCACACAACTCCAAATACCATTGACTTTATTAGCATGTACTGAAAGTGCAGCCATAAATTACTGAACGTATTACCGTCGTCACCTCCTTCCTCCTCAGCCTTGTGAAGGTTTGGAATGGTTATAACATGCCAGGTTTATGAGTAGAAGAGAGCAGGTAAAGGGAGTTGGAAACCACCCATCGTTGCCTTGCAGCAGGAAGGGCAGGGCTGTGGAGCCCTGCTCACCTGCCAGCACTGCAGCTGTATGCAGCCCTCCTGCTGCCAGCACGTGGACCCTGCTGCATGCTGTCCCTCCTCTTTTCATTAAAACAACTGCTAAATGTTAAATTTATTTGTTCATTTACTTTGCAAGGCATTCATCTGAAATAAAATCCCCTCACTTTAGTGGAATGGTTTCTTCTGCCTTACTCTTGGTCTCTCCTTTCTCTCCTGTCACCTGAGACTTGCAAAATTACATTTGTGAGGCACAGGGGTGTTAAGCAAGGAGCACTGAGAAAAGAAAAGCTTACAAACAAATTAATAATTCTGTATTCACAGCAGGGTTTGAATAATGGTCCCTAGAACCACACGCTGCGAAAGGAGGAGAAAACCAAATATTGAACAGATGCTCTTTAGAAAAGCACCAGCCATCCCAAACCCTGAAAGACACGGGAGTTCTGTGGGGGGAAAACACTGTGTGACCATGTAATTAAAGGTTCCATTAGTGTGTCACAGGGGACTGCTGCAAGGCTTTGCAAGCCTGGCTCTCTTAAAACACAACCACTTGGCATTTTCTGGGGTCAAAAAAAAGGAATCCAGCCCTCCAGGACACAAATTGTGCTGTGCATGGTTCCAGGAACACATTCCAAGGGGGAGCTGAGAGCTCAGAAGAAGGGACCTCTGCCACTTGAGCCAACAGGAGAGCTGGCAGCAGCATTTGATATCCTCTCACTTGTACACAGAGCTGGGGTGAGATGCTTTGCGCTGGCACATACCTGGACTCCTCTGGCATGTGCCAGCAGTAAAAAGGACCCTGAAGTGCCAGACACCAGTGTGACTGCCTGAGTGTTTTGGTGAGGCCAGTATTGTGTTTCCATGAGCCTTACCTGCACAAGCACACAATTCTGCAGGGTGTTTTAACGCAGGTGAAATAATACATTCTTCTCTGACTCCATTTTAGAAAACAGTGGAACTACTTTGGCAGCAAGCTTGGAATGAAAAATCAGCTTCACACAGACACTCAAAATTAAATATTTAATGTCTGATGGGTTTATCAGGCACAGCCATCAGCAGTTTACAACAGAACAGAACCATTGAGCAGACCAGCCCTGCCCTAAAATACTGATGTTCAGATTGAGATGCCTTGATTTTATTGCTGTTTTGTGGAACACAGGTGCTTAGAGGGCATGACTGATCTCCAGATGTGTTGGAGAAGGAAGAGCAATTGCTGCTGGATTGTAATCACTCCCAAAGCTTTCTGCAGAGAAACACCGGAAGAGAAGGCATTTTTGCATTCTAGTGAGAATGCAAAATACCACAATGTAAAAATACCACAAACATGGACCAGTGGGACTGGCTTTCTGAGCCTCTCCTCATCCTGCAACAATTCTGACTCTGGTTAGTGGGAAATGAGTGTTGCAAGCTAATGAAGGCAAGATTCGAAAGCATCTGCTGGGAAATTCCCAGGAATTAAAAAACCCATGAAGCTTCTGTTATCCTCTGGGTTAATTTTAGTCCTTAAAGATCCACACCACACTTTTCAAGCTACACAAATCACCAACACCTCTGCTGCACCTAACCCCATCTTCTGTGGCTTCAGTGGTAACTTTTAGCCTATGGCATGAGCAGAGGAAGGTACAAAGCCACCTTTCTGCAGGGATGAGGAGAAGGAAAACCATTTCCCCTCTCCATTATGTGAAATTTATTTCCCTTTTCCCCACGTCTTCCCAGGAGGCACCCCTGTGGCTCTAGGGGAGCCAATTCTTGCTGTAGCTCTGCACTTGCCATCTCAACTTGGTTATCTGCTCTGAGCCAAAGCCTTGGCTCTCCCCTGAGTCACCCTCACAGCACTGGCACCTTTTGTCAAAGGCAACAAATTTAATGCAGAAATTTCTGGGTTGGTTTTCTTTTTCTTCCTTTTGCTTTCACCCTTCCCCTTTGTTTCCTTTCTCAGCAGGGGTGATGAACCTGGAGAGATGTTCTGTGATGAACCTGTAGAGATGTTCTGTGCCTACAGATTTCCTGTGTGACTAGCTTTAATGTAAGGCAGTAAATACTGCAGTTCTGTCAACCAGGAAGAATAAGTAGCTCTGTGTGTGTGTGTGTATAGATATACACACAGCAATATAATTATACGTGCATATAGAGAGGGAGCACAATGTAAGTACACATAATTACAAGTAGGTAAATATAATGGAACAGCTTGAACCTAGTGGAAAATTTCTTTTTTAAAAAATTTAAATTTGCAGCTTTCACTGATGCATTGAGCATCTGCAAAATCAGCCAAGTGCTCATTTTAATAGCAAAGTTAAACACTACAGACTTCCAATTCGATTCAAATAAGTGTATGAAAGAGTTTCCCCAAGATAAGGTTATTTGCTTTGGGAAACAAAAGCCTCTGTTTGCCTGGAACACGAGTGCCAATGGTTTCTACTGGGCAGCTGCTGCCTGGAAGCAGATGGTGCTCCCAGGCACAGCTTTGATCTGTACCGACACTCCCTCCAAAACTGCTGTGCACCTAGCTTCTGCATGGAGTGAGGGCATTCTGAGAGCCTAGCTTCTGCATGGAGTGAGGGTATTCTGAGAGCCTAGTGAGGGCATTCTGAGAGCCCAGCTTCTGCATGGAGTGAGGGCATTCTGAGAGCCCCACGGAGAGCAGGGTTTTCACAAGCCCACCTGCACCCTCTGAGAGCCAGGCATCTCTCTTTGCTACCATGCAGAGGGGTGCATTGGCAGAGCAGGGCTGCTCTGTCAGGGTGAGAGACTTCCAGAGACACTCATTATTTCATAATAATTTCATAATTTCATAACCTCACAAACTGTGTGCCACCACGCATTTGTCTTCTACACCAACACATGATTTACCTTAGCCATGCAAGGCACAGCTGAGATCCAGCCTCAGCTCAGCTCAGTAACCAATGCAAGACAAACCATGCCAACCATATGTATCTCAGGCACAGATCCCATTGGGCCAAGTGCCCACTAGTTTGCAGCAGCTCAGCTCTAAGAGTCACCAGGTTGCAGTATTTATGTCAGGTGAGAATCAAATGTAATAATTAGCAGTAAGCCTCCAATGTACCACAAAAAAAATTGTCCAAGTTTTGAATAAATTACTTATTATATGTTCCTGTGGGAAATAAATATGTATTGGAGTTTTTTCTAGAGTCCTCAGCAAGAAAATGAATACCTCCACTATGGTATTAAAAAACCACCATCAAAGTTCCCCTAGTTACCAAACTCTCAGTTTCTGAAACCCAAAGTCCAATTCTTTTTGAGACTGTAAGAGAACATGAGCCGCCCACTGCTTCACAGAATTTACACCTGGATTTTTCTTCTCTTTAAAAGAGATGTGCAAGGAGTATTCCAAGAACAGTATACTGAGGTGTATCCTTCAAACCACACACTACTCAGAATTGTAAGTTGTGCTGGCCTCATTTTGTTACTGCTGCTTGTATCACCAAGGCAGCTGGGCACAGACTTAGGATGGTGTATTAATTAACCTTTAAATAAAAAGCACGCTCACATTTGACTGGAACATCTTGCTCCAGTCTCATGTTGCCATCCCTTTGAGGTGCAAGCTGGCTGCCAGGGAGTTGTACTTACTTATATCAGAGCTCCATTTTGTCCTGTAGGGATGAGAACATGCAGTTTTCAACTGTGAGTGGTAAAGGATGGAGGCATTGCCATAATTCTGCTGGGATGTGGCCAGCAGGGAAAATCCAACCAAGCTGCAGTTGCCACTTGTCTTCTCTTCAGCCCCTATACAAATACTAACTCCCTGAGCACAAGTAGCAATTAAGTGATTACTACCAGCTCATTGTCACCTTACCACTCTTGCACACCCCTTGTACACTGGATCAATGGCAAGAAGGGGAGGACTCTGGCTGCCCACGCCACCATCTTCATGTCATCTTGGAATGAAGAGATGTTCTCTGAAATTTGCAGGCAAATTCACTATTTGTGACTTAATTTCCCCTTTCCTTCTCCAAATCCCACCCCCAAAACTTGCCCCATTTTCAAGCCAGCTGCCAACAGGAATGCAGCCCATTCTCACCACCTGTGTCTCAGGTAAGAAAGCAAATTCAGGCTATCTGCCTGATGTCAGCCTTGCTGAAGTTGATTGCAGTGCTTGCTAACCCACAGCCTGACCCTGCTGCACTCCCCAGCATAATTTCCACTGACTTCAAAGATGTCCCAGGACTGGTGCAATGACTCCTGCAGGCTTGGCACCAGGCTTTAAATCACTGCACAAAGTCACTTGAGAAGCTGTCGGCAGTCAGAAATGAGTCATTAGTATGCTGCCAACACAGTATTCAGTGACAAAACCCAGCTGCCACTGTAGTCAAGAATGCAGTTTCTTTAGCACTACTGTAAGTCTTATTAGCATAGAAATCAAGTGTATGTATGTAATTGAATTTCTTTGTCACATCCTACTATGAGATTTTCCATCAATCCTGATTGTTACTAAATTTGAACTAACAGCCCATATTTGCACTTAAGCAACATCTGAAAGAGGACTACACAAAGAAAGACTTTCCTAAGTCAACACATCCTAGAAAACAGCAGCTGTGCAAAGGCAGAGGCAAGCAATATTTCATTTTCCTCCCCATAGCACTCTATCTCTTGGCACCTCTGCTTTAAATCTGGGTCCTGCTGGCAGCTTTGCATTTTGTCTCAGCAGAAAAGAGCTGTGATGCAGCCAGTGAGAGAGCAGGGGCTGTCCCCAGCAGGAGAGTCTGTCTGCAGGATTTGTCAGGATGTCACGGTGCTGGTTACTGTTGATGAGGAAGTGAGATCTTGCTGTAGGTGAAGTTCATTTTAGGTCACTGGTAAGCTCAGCTCCTCAAAAAAAAAAAGAAGTAATAAAGACAAGAGGGGAATAGCAGAAGCATTGAGGATCATAATTTCCAGGTTGACTCCTCTGACATAGGAATAGATGTTCAGAGGCAAAATGAGTCTCAGAAACAGATACATGAGTTGTCTCTGCAGGTTTGGGGTGTGCTGGGGATAGGTAAGGACTGACTAATCCAGCCTGGACTGAGAATGCAGCCACCATCACTGTGACTGACTTTTCAGTGGTTACTTCTCAAGGGACTGCATTAACCCAGTTAAACCACCTAGCCATATTTTCCTATTTTTCCAAGCATGACTGGGGTGCAAACCACAGACACCTGATGAAAAGGAATAAAGATGGTGAGAGAGGAAACGAAATATCAACTGCCAGTACAGATAGTCACTATAGACCTGGATTAGGTTTTGCTGCTAATGACTGTATTGTGTACACATCCCTCATGCTTTGCTACTACAACAACACTTCTCCAAGGTCACTGTCCCAAGCAATCTACAAAGTCATCAGCCTTTGTCCATAAACTCAAGAAACTGAGTCTTATAACCCCCTGGCAGCTTAATACTGGAGTGGGGTCAGAGCCAGAGCACAAGATGTATCTATCCAAGGACCAAAACTAGGCTCACTCTGCAAAATTTCACAGTTCATTCTATCACAAGATTCTGACATGAACCAATTTCCCCTGAGATGGCAGCAGATTTTCAGGAAATATGATTGTTACTCTTACAGCTCTCAGGATCTTTGTAAATAAAGATTTTTCTCCTGATCTTTTGTTGTTGTTGTGGGGCTTTGGGTTTTTTTTTATGATAGTAACTGCAACTAAACAGAGACAACAGGGGCAGAATATCTTTGAATATTGGATGCTCTGTAAATGGCAAATCATAGTCAGATTTTTCCCAGCACTTTGCAATGCCACTTAATACTATTATGAAACTGATATCATCACCCACTGGTGGGAGTGGGCAGACACAGAGCTCACTTCAGGGGCCAAAATTCCCAGTAAATTTTTTCTTCAAGAAATCAGCCCTAAGATAAGGTGTCTTCTGAATCAGTCAGAAGGAAGGAGTGATCTCCTTTCTCGCCTGCCACAGTACAACAGAAGCTTCAAGAAACAGCTAACTCCAGCCATGAGCCATGATTCTGAGCCTTGTCTTCCACTGGAGAGCCCTCAGATATGTCCAGCTGGATGTTCCTTTTAGGGAATCATGAAGAAGGAAGGGGGTGGGTAGGCTGTGTGTGCACAGCATTAGCTTTTCCCTGTAGTTTCCATCCATGCTGCTGATTAATTACTTCACTTTGGCCAAATTGTGACGCTGTCTCCCTTTGGATTGCTATAAAATTGACTTTTGTTCCAGGCTGGATTTACCATTATTTCATTTTTCACTTTCACTCCAGGGAATTTCTTTTGCCTCTGTGATTTCACTTATTGTGACATCATCCCTTGTTAATTTTACACAAAATTTCAGGTGTAGAAGGTAATAATTTGGGAAAACATAAGGATTTCAGAGAGGAAGCCTGTGGCTTCCTTTGCCTTCCTGGCTCAACAATGCCAAGCATGTGCCAGCCCATCCTCTGCAAAGAAGGGCAAATTTTGGAGGCAGGAAGTAACTTCAGTTAGCACTTGTAGAATGCTCTCTGCAATAAAACCATACTTCTGGAGCAGCATGATCCCAGCCTTGCCCTTGAGTTGGTGTTTTTGGTGCCAAGTGATATAAAACGGGGATTCCTCTGACGTCACCATTTGTCAGATCCTGTTGCAGACACTAAATATCCCCAAGGACATGGAGTGCATTTGCTCCAGAAAAACACTTAGCACTACCTAATATTGCTGTCAGCCTCTCTTGGGAGTTTTTTCTTTTTTGGTCAGTTTGCTAATTTAGTAAATATTTAGAAACCCGTGTTCTGCTAAAACTACAACACTAGATACCATTCCCTTTTGTTCAAAATTGTTTACAGAAATAGGCACAATTATATCAAGTTTCCTAGTTAATACTCACTGGGCTAAAGGCAAGAAATGCTAAAGGGGGTAAAAACAGGGTTGGAGGGAAAATGAGAATTTGTTATAGTAGGGCAACAATGCCTTGAAGCCTGTATAGCTGAAGCTGTAACAGAAAACTTGTTTCCAAACAAAAAAGCCAGAAAGAATTCAAAACTAAGGCAGGGAAAATGAAGGTTCAGGACAGCATATCAAATGTGGACATTAAAGAGCTGACAGAAGGATGGGAAGAGGCTGCTTCTAGCACGTGCCACAGAAAGCCAGGCTGTGCATGGCTGTAAGGAGACATCTCCCAGGAACATGACACCTTATGGAAGTGCTGAGCACAGGCCCCTGGGTTTCCTGCCCACTGGTGCTCCTTTTGCTGCACCCCCAGTGCACACTGGTGCCCACTGGTTTGCCCCAACAAGGGGCTGGTGTCCCTGCCCCAAGCATTTATATCCAAGGGAGTCAGCAAACCATGGGAGCAGCCACCTGCTGGGCAGAGGTCTCCAGAACAAAGCTGACACCAGACAGTCCAGACTCTTTTAGGAGGAAATCCTGAATTCCCACCGGTTCTCAGCAGGCATGAATATTAGAGAGGCCAGAATACAACCCAAAATGTCAACAAAGAATTGTGGTGCCCTTGAGGAAACAAGAGGTAGCTGGTGGCAACAGGCATTCTGGGCTCAGCTTCTGACTACCCAGCCCAGGAACTTGTTGGTTGTCACTGCTGCATGGCTCTTTCCCCTTGGAATGAAAAAAAACCCAGGAAGGCTTCCCAGTCCCTGCAGCTGCTGTGACTCTGCTGTGAGTAACACCCATTGTGGATGGTTAAAAATGGGTTCAGCTGTGTCCATAGGACAATTCTTCAGGCAGCCCACAGGCAGGCAGTTGCCCCTCAAGTGTCCAGGCAGAGGTCAGCAACTGCACAACCTGAAATTACTTTACTTACAGGACAATCACTTTCCAGTGTGTTGAATAACCACCTATTTTAGACAGGACCAACCCCAGGAGCCAGCTCCACTTGAAAAGGAAGGCTAATAGCATGGTTTGCAAAGCACACACATGGCTTCTTTGAGCCAGCTTATCAGGATGGCTCCTTACAGCAGCACAATTTACCTTCTCACAATGCAGGTCAAAGCACGAGGCTCTCAGTGGAGGGATTTCCTCCTGGGTAAGGAACTAGGGAGGCAATTCTGTGGGGAGACATTGCTGTGTTTTAAGTCCCCCTTTAACCTGCCACCACAACCAGTCCAGGCAGGACAAAGAGCAAAGGGATGGAAGTCCAGCACTTCCACACAGTTACACCACATCCCCACCATCAGTGCTCCTAGGGAACCCCCAGGACAAACACACTGCAGCTCTCCAAAGGAATTAGGAGTAATTATCCTCTCTTATGTCAAGTGTTGGGGTAATCCATAGATTTTTGTCTCTCTGTAGGTGCATCTGTGGATGCACTATCTGGTCCTGAACATTACTGAGGGGTCTGCTCTTCTTTCATGGTGCAAGAATCTAGCAACATGAAAGGAACCCTCCTGTCTAACAACATCCCTTCATAGGCTTCTTCCCCTTAACACTTCCCATCAGGTTTCAAACCTTTGCATTCTTCCCCTCTTGACAATTACAGTTCAGTAAGATTTAAAGTCTCCCACTGTGGCAGGATAGGTGTCTCTTTGAAGAGGGCTGGGGAGACAGAGAAAGGATACTCTGGGATGCACTAAGTGTCCTTGGCTTCTCTGAAATGTGAAAAAAACCCCATGACAGACCCATGTCACATGACACAGACTGTATTTGAAAGGAGCACCACGCTGCATTCATTAGTGTAATTTGTGTGATGCTCTGTACACCACCTCAGTGTACATTACCATGTGTGCACCACAACAACGTGGAGAGCTGAAATGCACTGGGACAGTGGCTGTACCTGAATCTGCTGATTCAACTCTCCAAGCTGCATTTAGCAGCTGTACTCTTTGAGCCCTGCAGATGTCTATTTTAATCATCTGTCTTAAAATATCAGCTGGTTTTATGCCCTATTCTGAGGCTTGCCATTCCTCACAGAGGCTGAGTTGATTTCTCTAGGCACTGTCATCCAATCAAAATTGCAAATGGGCAGGAAAGAGAGAATATAAGAGCAAGTTGCTTTTGTTTGTGGTTGTTTCCACACATCTTGTACAGCTTGTGACTGAAACACCTCGGGAGGGCATAGCTGCAGAACCTGAGCCTGCCATCTGGATGGGACCAGAGGGACTCTTTCGTTAGAGATATGAAACATGGCAAATTGAGGCAAATCCTCATCAAAAGCAGAGATTCGAGTCAGCAGACATCCCTTAACCAAGACTTCCTCCTTCTATTCTGATTTGCTTCTATTCTGATTTTGTGGCACTGAACAGCAGAGAAGCTCTTCCTTTTTGTGGTAGAACATCCTGCCACAAAACAGGCCAAGGGTCCTTCCTAAGCCACACTCACAGCCTCAGCTCACCAATTTTGGCACTGCCCTTCTATGTTACTTTTTAGCAAAAGCTAACAAAAAGAAACTCATAATATTGTTCCTCTCCTGAAGGCTCTTCTCCCTCTCATGGTGTGCTGACCCACACACTGACCATCCAAGGTGTGCCATGCTCATGTAGTTTTAGCATTTTAGCTATCCTCAATGCACCTGCAATTTGTGCAGACAGGAGCCTAGGACCACCTGTAATCTTGTTAATTATTACAATTTTGGACATTAAGGACATTTTTCAGAGCTCACTGTTATAGGAACTTCCATAAACTCTTTCAGCCAAAGCTGCCAAGGCCAGATTCCATACACAGCTCTTCATGACTTCCAAAAGATGGTGAGTGTGAGGTGTGGGATCTCATGGCCCTGTGCCCTACACTCTCAACCATGGAGCCTTGCTCATCCATGGCCCATGTCTGTTACTCATCATCATGAAGCCAAGGCTTTTAGCATGTCTCCTTGTGGCTGTAATAAGGAGGAAACACCCAGGAGGAAAGGAGATTGCAGAAAGTTGGGCATCAGTCACTTCTCCAGCCTCAAGCTGCACCAGGGGAGATTTAGACTGGATATTAGGAAAAATTTATTCTCAAAAAGAGCAGTTAAACATTGGAACAGGCTTCCTTGGAAGCAGTTGAGTCTTTATACTTGGAAATAATTAAAATATGTGTAAATTGGGTACTTGGGGACATGGATTTCTTGTGGACTTGACAGTGCTGGTTACCTGTTGTACTCAATGATCTTAGAGGTCTTTTCCACCCTAGAAAATTCTATGAATCTGTTATTCTAAGAGGAGAAAATGCTATATGGGAGTGTGGCCCACTGCCCAGCAGTTAGAGGTGAGAGAGGTGTGAATGGCTTGCAGACTGGTGACCCATTCTAACAACCAAAAGAAGAAGCTACTCTTGGGTCTCTGAGAAGCCTGTTTCACCCTTGTGCTGGCCAGAGCTGATGCCTATCTTCCATATTGCAAGAGTGAGTGAGGTGGCTGCAAGCCTCGTGCCACAGTCTGCCCAAGGAGGCAGTCAGCCCCGCTCCCCAGGGCAGCAGCTGCAGGTGAGGCCAGCTGAGTCACTGGCTTGACTCACAGCCATCTTTTTGCCACAATTACAGCCTTCAGGATGGAGCTGGGGCTCTTTCCCTGGTCAGCCAGGCTTTGCAGACAGCAAGGCAGACCTGTGCTAGGCACCTGTGTTTAGAGGGATGGGAGGAGGCTTGCCCTCTGGAAACAGCAGCCTCTCATCACAGCAACACAGCTTGAGTGAGTTACAGTTCCTCATGCGGTGTCCTGCAAAATCGTCAGGCTCCTGGCATGTGTATGACTCTCTGTATATCTCAGAGAGCCAACTTACAAACAGATTCTGAGAGCTTTTATGCTAATAAATGCTAAATAAATTTTAGCTGCTGCTTTCAATTTTCAAAGCCTGCTTTGTCAATGAAAACCCGCATCCTCCTAACCATGGCACGGCAAACTCTGCTGACGGTTTTTCCGCCAGCAGTTACAACACATCACATTAGGTGGTCCTATCTCGGGAGAGGAGACAGCTGATGGATGGGGAGGGGAAACTGATATAGCCCAACCATGAGGTCTCACTGCCTGCCTGGGAAATAAAGGACACCAAAATATAATTGCGTGGGAAGGACTTCTAAGAAGAATTTGTCCCAAACCATTTCTGGAAACTGATGATAACATTATTTACTCAAATACAGGAAGCTTGAGATTGCAATGAATGATGAAAGGGTGAGGGGGAGAAATATGTACTTTCCCCTGCCCCCTTCCCAAAAGATAGAAGTAAGATCCCCACCAGCAAACCCCTGGTTGTTAGGCTGTGCAGTCAGAAGCTGATATATCCTTCTGTGTTTGTGCATGTGCACATCTCACACCCACACATTTATGCCCGTCCTCCTTTGGACCCTAATGCTAGGGGCCCTTTCCAAGCCAGGCACAGTATCCCACAGAGAAGAGTCCAGCTGTTGGGATCTTTCCCAGAAAGCAAACACTGCCGCATTGAAGCTTTTCTGGCTTTTCAGTAGTTAATCTGGGATACCCAGAAACCCTCTCCAATGAGAAGGGATGGGAAGCAAGGGGATGTGCTTAAAAGCTTTTGTGTTTATTTATTTATATATTGTGTTCATGTTTATGTAAATTTTGCATAAATCTAGACTGAACTTTGGGAGACTGATCTCTCAAATACAGAATACAGCTGTTTGAAATCATGAGGAATGTACATTCCCACCAGCAGTGTAAAGCCAAAATATAAAAAAGGCAAACAGCTCAGCTAGCCAAAAGAGGGGCAGAGAAGGGAATAGCTCTCACAGAACAGCATCCTATCTCCTTGTGTGTTTATTTTTTTAATGCTGCTGCTTACTCTGGGGGATGGGGAGAAGGGGGGGAATAGATGCTGGTTGTTTTGGTATCCACCGCGAGATGAAGCATCTGTCAGCATCTGCTCAAAGAGATTCCAAGCCATGGGCTCTGCTATGCTTAAAGCCAGTGAAAGCAGCACAGTCCCCAGGTGTTTTACTGAGACTGACAGACTGACTGATCTGGATTCAGCAGCATTTTATTTATCTCAGCAGTGCCAAGCAGCCCAGCCACTGTGAATCTGCTGGTAAACCAAAGAGTGCCTCTTCATCACCCTCCATGGCTCAGTGCACCCATAGAATAATAGAAACACATAGATTGTGTTGGAAGGGACTTTAAAGGCCATTCAGACCAGCTCCTCTTGGAGTGACCAAGGATATCTTCAACTAAACCAGGTTACTCAGAGCCCCATGCAACTTGAATGTTACCAGGGATGAAGCATCTATCACCTCTCTGGGCAACCCGCTCCAGGTTCCTGTTCCTCATCCTAAAGAACTTCTTCTTTATATCTAAATCAATCCTCTTTTAGTTTAAAACAATTACCACTTGTACTATGCCAAGGCCAGCTCAGCTCCTGAGGGGTCTTAGGAAAGCTAGAGACCACAGTCATTCTGGTCTTGGCTTCATGGCCCACTGAGAGCATTCTCAGTCCTACCACAGGATGCCAAGCACCAAGACAACACAAACCCACCATTTTCATTCATCTGTCTCCAGAGCAATCAAGCTTGCTAACTTTGAAGGATCTCTATGTTAGTGTCAGCTGCAGACCCTTCTGCCAGCATCAGGCCACATCCTCAGCACAAGCTCCACATTGTGTGCTCTGTAAAATTTAATAGCAATGTCAGCACACATCTGGTCTGGACACACATCTGGTCTGGACATACACATGTGATGGGGCACTCCAGAGAGAGCTGCAGCACTGGTGACCTCTGAGGTTCAGGCTGCCACTCACTGACTTCAAGGCAAGTTACATCTGTTCCTTAAACACAGAAGTGTACATAACATCTCTGCAAAATGCATTAAGGTACCTGCTACAGAGATCGGCTCTCCCTTCCCGACTACAGGGAGCAACAGGGGGAGAAGTTAACCTTCTGAACATTCTTTCAAGCCCTAAATAAATTGTCAGGCTTTCAACAGCATTCTTTCAGTCATATCTGTTAATATTATAGTTATTATTACAATCAAGATTATAATAATGGTTTTGACAATCTGCTTTGACACCTAAATGTAGAATTTGTACTATAATGCAAAAATGTCCATTTGAGTGGGAAAAAAGCTAACATATCCTTAGGGCATGCATGTACTTCACCTTGCACCCTAAATGAGCTATGCAGTACATGGTTTAACAGGTCTCCATTTCTATAGATAACCATTTGCCCACATGCAAAAATGCATTGGTAGAAAGGAATAACCAAGGGTGAAGTCAGCAACTCAGAGGTTAATTACTATCATTAAGGAAAATATCCCACTTCAGTACGTCAACTTTAAAGCTAGTTGGAAGTGGCCCTCTAAGAGGTGGAAGCAGCAAACAGCCATAAATAGAAGGTGTTCAATCTGTGATATAATAAGTGTGATGTGATACAGAGTCTGTGATAAAATTTCATTGTAAAAGCACCATGCCAAATGAGAGAAGGGGCAAATCAGTTCAATGAACTCCAAGAGCCCCCAAACCCAGATGGATCTCTCACTGATGCCCAAGGTATTTTATAACCCTTGTCTGGCACAGCCCCAGGACTGTGACAAGTACTGTGTCCCAACTTACACCAGCACTTCACAAGTAATTTCACAAGTGAGCCCTGACTCCTGCAACATTGGGACCCTGACTTCACCACTACAAAACCTGTGCAGCTTGGGGGTGGATACAGTCTGCCTGCATAAACCAGTTTTCTCTCCTCCTGTTTTCCAGACAGGAGCTCAAAAGGAGCAGTGCTCCCCCAATCCTCCCCTGATGGCTCTTCACCCTTTCAGCCACCAACACCATTTTTCCTAATCCTCATGATGGTCTTGGCTAGTCCTTGTTATGTGAGTAGCTGTGGCTGCATGGGGAGAGGTAAGGATAGCACTTGTGGGTGGATACATCTTAAGGCATAAAGCAAACACTTCAGCTGAGCACACGAGATTTCTTCCTGCTGACTGATGCATTTCAATGTCAAAAATCATGTATTGGTGTTTAGATTACAGCTTTTTTTACATTTACGATGCCTGTGTTACATTGATACCTCTCCAGAGCCCACTGGTGACTGAGTGCTGGTAATTAAAATTATTCAGATCATCCTTGTTTATGCCTTTTCCCAGTGAAACTGCCTTGATGACTCTTCCCTTAAATGCTTCTGCAACACCTGCCACTGCAGAGACTCACTAAGGAAAGAATTACAGCTGTGATTAAGTTTCAGCTTTCAGAAAAGAAAATGCTTGAACTAAAACCCATCACCTGTTTTGATACAAATTAAAAACATTGGTTTTCTTCAGTAAGTCAAAGCTCCGAACACTGCACCCTAAATTCAAGCAGATGTTCTTTAGTCACAGCTATCTGCTATTACTTCTTCCTCAGCTCAGCAGCAGAGCAGTTAACAGAAGTCATGTGAGAGGGGCTGACATTAAACAGAGAATGTCGTTAATGTTACGGTTCCAAAGAAAAGTGAGATTTCTTTTATATTCGTTCATGGCTGTGGCTGATAATTGCTTCCTGTCTTACACCTACACAAAATTCATGAATATAATTACAGCAGCACAGTGCTGAATTCAATCAGAAGGGAGTATTGATTTGTGTATAAATCAAAAGCCATCTTCCTCCAGTTCTATTTACATGGGAGGGGAAAAAAAGGGCCTTTCTAAAAAAGCTGCAAACCAAGAATGGATAGCGTATTGCAGAAAACCTCACTTGTTGATTATAGGGCCAGAAGGGAATATGATAATCTAAATATGTCTACATATGCAAACCACAGATTTCCCAAATTAATTAAGCTTTTCTCTACAGTGTATTTTTTGAAGAAAAAACATCCACTTATTTTGGTAGATTTTCAAACGCATAACTTCATTTATATGCACATACATTACTTCCATCTTCTGTGCAGCAGAGCCTGCTGCCTGGAACTGGAGCAGGTGCTTCTGTTCTTGGGGTGCACATCCAGGTGACCATTGCTCACTGGCAACAGAGAGATGCCAGCTAGCACTAGGGGCTGCTAACAGGAGTGGGGAGAAACAGCTGTAATTTTTTAGCTCACTAATTTTCTCCCCCTGCTAGAGCCTCATCATGACTGGGAGACATATAATGAACTTTGCAGTAAAGACAACATGAGAATGAGGGGAGGTTTCTTTTCTTGATAGGCAAAACAAGACCACATTAGTCCCTCTGCTAAACATCCATCACCAGGATTTCAGCTCAAATAACTGTCTTGGAAGACTTGCAAATTCCTGACTTCACCTGGGACTACTAGCAATTAAAGCTTGTTGTTGTCAGCCGAGAAAGAATCGATCAGAACTGATGGCTGCATGGCTCTGCATGGATGGTTCTTTCTAGTGAGCCACCCAAACAATATTAAAATTGATTTTGTGAGGCATTCTTGGATGTTTTAATAAATGTATACTAACAGTCTATTTATGAGGCCACAGTGTAGAAGGATTAAAGCCTGATCAATTGTGACATGCCTTCATTTTTAAATAGGAGCCTGTTTGAAGAGACACAATCTTTGCAGACTATAATTACATATATTAAGTCATGCCACAGTCTGTTCTGCCACCGACTACGTAAGATTAAAAATATTGCTAGGAAATGGCTAACCAATTAATCAAACTGGCTGATTTCCAACAGCTTTCATTTGATCAATTGTACTTCAGATCTACTTTTATAGAAACAGTCAACCAAAGAGAAAAAGCTACTGCAATGGAAAGTGCTTCAAGAAATCACAATAAAGAGTGCAATTTTTTTTTCTATTGCTCTAACGAATATGATTCAGAAATTTGAAAAATGAAGTGCAAATATCTTATTTCTAAGTATCAAGGAAAGATGATGGATGAGGTGCACTGCTAAAGCAGTGCCTGAATATACATGAATATATACAGCACCTACCCTGTTTTCACAGATGAAAACAGAGTATGAAATTCTCTAAGTGTTAAGAGTTAGGAAGCTGCATTGTATTAAGCACTTGTGTCACTGAATTTGTGGAAGATACCTGAAGAGTATCTATTGCTGGGTAACTGAGGATTTAAAGCTATGGAAAAATGTCGTGGGATTTTCCTTGAAGTTTCATTTAGTAAGACTCCTGCCAGAGTCTCAAAGAGATTATCGGTGTATTCCTGTGCCTGGCAAGCAAATGACCATGTCTGTGGGGCACTTCAAAGCCTAAGATTAAGAGCAAATTCTCACACACAACCTAGAAGAAGAGTTTAACCTCTCAAAATGGCATCCTGAGCAGACCCCATGTAGCTACCAGAGAAGATGATAAAAGGCAAGGGATGGCTCCTGCAGCTTTCTCAGCTGAAGCACCTCATGAGGCACAGAGCCACAGCAACACCTCCCTTCTGAAGATGAACATGCTGTACCCTGGGGCAGGGAGGGCCACATCTTCATTTTCTCTACACACAGAGAACACAGTAAGCAGTCTTGTTGAACACACGTTAATTTAAAGAATGTTAGAAACATAAAGGGGATAATAATGTAATAAAATCAGCAGTTTTTCAACAAGGTTCTTAGCAGTGTTTTTACAGCATATTTTGTCTGTTGATAAAGGAATATCTAAGGAAATTAAATGTAAGACCAAATAGCTGATAAAAAACCCCCACTGCCTCAGAGAGCAGATGTGTCAAAAGATGTGGTAACCCCTACTTTTGGCCTTGGATCTAGAATACTCACAGAGAGATCCTGGGGAAAACATGCCTTCCCATCCCTTTCTGTGAGGCAAGAGTTTTGGGCAGATGGGTCTGGGAAGGTGATGAGACAAGGAGGAAACTAAACTGGGAAATGACTTGACCCCACAAAGTGAAAACCACCGTATATAGAACATAAAGAAGCCCTTGCAAACAGAGTTGCAGGTATGGAAGTCCTTTTATCAAGATTTGATTTTTCTCCCACTGAATCCAAGAGGACTCAGACAGTTAGCCTACCAAGGTGCTCTGGAAACTCTCTCAATAGCATATGTGAATATTGACTTGTTTACCAGCTTGAGAAATTGGACCCTGACTGTTCACAGCATGACAGCTTAGGTTGCAAGAAGGTGACACTTTCTTCTGTGTACAGAATTAGTTAATCCCCATCTGCTAGTGTGCCTACAATTCTAGTCATCTCCTGAAAAGAGACCAAAAGCCAGGCAGATAATTAAAACACAAGATGTTTAAAAATGCAAAATTTTTCACTCAGGCAAGCAGCTGAAATAATTTTTGCCATCTTGTCTCCTTTAGTCTTCTCTTCCCCAAACATTTGGTGAATTTGTTTTCTGACAGGGATATTCACTAGGCATTCTTGTTCTACGAAACGCTTACAGAATATCTATAAAAAGCAGGTCTCAATTATTCCACCACCAATGCTGGCATATGCAGCCCACACCTTCCAGTCAGGAGTCACTGCATGTCACACACACTCACTGAGGAAGTAGAACACAGCTGAGAAGGCCAAGGATAAAGAGAAACATCACCAGTATGAATGGATACAAAAAGCTTTCCAGGAAGACCGATATATTGCGTCATTTGAAGGTGTCCATTTGGCCAGGTGACATCAGAAGCCTAATCAGCAAGCAGGATCCCCAGTGAATACTTACCTGGAGAAATCCCTAGGATGAGCATGAGAAAAGCCAGCCCAGGCCAGACTGTCCAGCCAGACCATGGCCCAAGAGCAGACAGCCCTTCTCCCCAGCTGCTCCAGGCTGTGACACGAGGACATGAGAAGCCTCAGCACAGGATCACACTGGTACAGCAGGGCTGGCCAAGGTCAGAGCTGGCTTGAGTCTAGCTGCCAGGGACATGTCACTGGCACACACCCATGCAGGCACTCCACTGGGGACCTTGATTTTAGGCGCATTTAAGATCACTTAGCATTTTAGGAAGAGTTTTGTAAAATTGCATTTTCCATCTGGTGTTCCTACAGTGATACTGGGATGGTTCCTGTCTGTTTACCTGCCTACAGCCTAATTATTTCAGAAAATGTTCCCAACAACATCACAAAGAGCAAACTTTAGTCTTTGAGCACTTAACACATGGCTAAATTTTACTAAAGCCCCTTCCGAACTCCATAGTCCTTAAAGGCCTTGGAATTTGAACCATCATACCAACTAATTACTTAATATCTGTGGCCCAGTTTGAAGTAATTAATGCAGTTTCACCTTCATTTATTCAAATTAGAGTTCATCCTGAGTACAGGCTATGTAAAACACAAGAGACTTACAAAGATGAACTGGCTTACGAATGATCCCTGGACAATTAATTTTTGTTCAAATGCTTACTGAATTACACATGTATGCCACATAATAAATTCGATAATGTCAGAAATTTCATCTCCGTGGTAAAAGGGCCCTGACATAAGGACTGTTCATGTTCCCCAAATGCATCCATTTGTTCACAAAAGAAATCTCCAGTTACAGCCTCCCTTAGAAGCTGTCCTCCAGCACAGGAGAATTAAAATCCCTTCATTTCCTAGTGAGAAGGTTTTGTGACAAGGAAATCTGGAAGGAAAAGAAAAAGCTCTTATATTCCTTTTTGTTGCTGTTGTTGCTTGCAAAACCTAATAGCTCCTATATAGTAACCACCATATGAGCATTGAGAAATGGAAACACCATTCTTTTGTCTCTATTTTTTTACAAGGCTGCTTTCCCCTTTGAGATTGATGTATGCAGACAACCATTCAGTGTCCACAGACCTGGTACAAGACTGAGGACATGGGGGTGAATGGGAGAAGTCACCTGTGAACACTACAGTCCTGCTTTAGGCAAAGCATCCCAAAATATGACCCAGGCATGACTCCCGTTGCGTCAAAGGCAAAGTCCCTTTACCTCGCTCTGCCTCAGCATTCCTGCCACTCTGGGCCTCACAACACAATGATCAAATTGATGATTTGATTTTCTCATCAAAGGACTGGAGCACATCTCTTATGAGGACAGGCTAAGAGAGCTGGGACTGTGGAGCCTGGAGAAAAGGAGGTTTCGAGGAGATGCTATTGCACATTCCGGAGCCTGAAGGGAGCTACAAGAGAGTTGAAGAGGGACTTTTTGTGGGGACCTGTAATGAGAGAGGACAGGGGCTTGAGTGGCCTTTATCTGAAAGTGGGCAGGTTTAGATTAGCTATTATGAAGAAATTCTTTACTGTGATGGTGGTGAGGCACCAGAAGCAGTTGCCCAGAGCAGCTGTGGGTGCCCCATCCCTGGAAGTGTTCAAGGCCGGGTTGGATGGGACTTTGAGCAACCTGGTCTAGTAGAAAGTGTCCCTGTCTATGGCAGAGGGAATGGAACTTAAGGTCTTTAAGGTCCCCTACAACACAAACCACTCTGTGATGGTTCAATGAATATCACTAAGGTCCACCCTTCAACTGGGATCATCAGGACTGTCCTCCTGAGAGCAGGACAAAGCCCTTTGTTCATACACTCTTTGGACACCTAGCCACCCAGGGAAGAGCCATCTGAAGTAAGAGGCTAGGAGGGGTTGCCCTCCAGATCTGTGGGAACTTGATTCAGAGGAATCCTCATCCCTTAACTGTCCCTTACATCTCTTCCTCACACACAGTCACAGGGATCTCACTCCCCATGGGCACTGTCCTCTCTGGAGAGGCTCAAAATGGAGATGGAGGCAGGCAAGGAAAGCAGCTCTCACAAGCTCCTGGCAGTACTGCTGCAATCTGCAGGAAACTCCATGGAGCTGGGGACGAGAGTGGGAATCAGAAGGTTCCTTGCCTACAAGACAGGCAGCACAGAGGCACTGTGAGACTGAGGATAACACACAGGAGGGAGCATGGGGAGAGAACACAGATGGGTTTGGTGAAGCTGTCCTCTGCTATTTAACAACCTCTTTTAAACACTCTGTGCTTAAAATGTCCTTAAACTGGAAACTATCTACCAAATGTAGCCTGAGGGCAGCTCTCCAGTTTGCTTTGTAACACTAATCTGCTGTCAAGACAAGGAAAACATATAAAACAGGTTTCACAATTAGGCAGGTAACAGCTCCCCCAGCCCCTTGTTCAAGTGGGAAAACGAAATAAGAGGCGCTGGTGGGCCCAGGCAGACACTCCAGGCTGGACTGGGTTTCCCTCTCAGTGCTCTGGGGTAGGGCTTGTGCCCAACAGCAGCTCTGCCACAGGAGAAGGGCACATCCTGGCCTCCTGACCCACGAGGGGTGAGCCTCCAGGGCAAGCCAGGTTTCAGCATTCAGACATGTGAGCAGGAGCACAAAGAAGCCATTTATGCTGCTGCAATTGCAACATTAGATTTCAGTTTTATTCCCAAACATGAGCTGAGCTCTCAGTCATAGACAGGCTTTTTAATCAGCCCTGGCAGAGATGAAAAGCCCGGGAAAGAGAGGCAGTGTCTGTGCAAAACCAGCTCATTTACATTAAATAATTATCCTGGAGGAGAGAAACAGCAAGGGAGTTAATTTTTTTAATTAATAGGAAATAATTGCAGTCTGAAGGAGCATATAGAGTCCTAGCTTTCCCTGCAAGTTACCTATTTGCTGTAAAACCCAGACAGTAGGTCTGAGAGGTAAGGAATATCTGTCTGTTATTATTTTTAAAACAGTGTATTGTATGAGAAGAAAGACAGGGAAATACTTCTGCATCCCCAAAAGGCTGCTGCTTTTATAATGTCTCCTCTGCACAGCAGGATACAAAATCAGTATCACAAACATAAATGCTAAAAATACAAGAGCTGACACAGAAACACATTCTGTAATCTGTTAGGAATGACTCTGTCAATGAATGTCTGTGTGTGTGCATGAGAGAGCAATGCAGAGCTCTCGTCCAGGGGTGTCTGACTGTTGCACAAACTGCTTGTGCAACCTGCTACCTGCTTCCCCTGCTTCAGTATTGCTTACTTAGGAACAAAGAGAAAGGATTCAACTCCAGTATTTCCCCATAAAAATTACTTTTGAGATCAATAATAATAATTATAATAGTACCAAGTCTCCAAATTGGGAACTATTTTTTTCATTGCCAGGAATTTATGATAGGGGCTGCAGCCTCTACTGGTCTTTTTGGATTACTTGCCTGGATGGAGCTGAAGTCCTGAGCCTCCTGGCACACAGCTCAAGAACACGGTTTTTTGGAACATGAGCATTCCACTGCAGGCTCTATTGCTTCCACCGAGGAAAGTGCCAAAATCTGTGAGACCCTGCCTGTTCCTCCTGCAGAGTCAGGGCAGCGCTCAGCAATTCACTACTGCTCCTCAGCACAGGGCAGCCAGCACACTTGAGCTGTACCCAGGGAGCTCATGGCCAGCCTGGGGGATGACCAGCAGGACATTCAGTAACAGGGTGAGGGTGGCAGGAGAGAGGGAGCTCCTGTGCTCCCTGCTGACCTGAGCAGTTACTCTACAGCACGTCCCTGGCCATGCCATGTGCCTCAGGGCCACAAACAGGGACCTACAGGCACAGCAACCTGCAGCACCCCAGGGTGCCCTGCTCTCCCAAGCCTCTCTCCTGCCTGGGCTGTAAAAGTCAGAGGTGTGCCATATCTCTGCCTCCTGCTTTTACCCTCTGCACCTTACTGTGCCTTCTCATCCTTGGTTAAAGACCTGCTTGGCAAATGTACCTCTAGCAATAGTGACTGCTTAAAATCCGAAAAATATTATTTCACTTTGAAAAGAGAGCGAAGTGCAGGCATAGGGGAGGACAGTAGGAGAGAGGCTGGAGAGAACAGGCATGGCAATGGTCACTGGTGGGGTAGGGAAAGGAAGGACTCCCAGGGCCAGGAAGATGGGCAAACAAACAAGGCTGGATTTTCCCCTGAGAGCACATGGCAGCTGCTGCTTGGCACCTTAGCTTTGCCCTGTCACCAACACCAGCTGATGGCATGGCTATCAATTCACATGGCCTGACTTAGATTTTACACTGGTAAAAAGCCTGAAATATTGGTTTCTCTCTGAAAGTGAAAGCAGGCTGTGAGCTGACTGTTGGATACCATCTTCCTGTGATGATCAAAATGATTGCTGCTGAGATCACAGCAAATGTAATCATTGCAGAGCTTTTGTGTTGCACACAATTGCATAAAAATATCTAGAAAAATAACAATCTATACAATTATAGGAAAAAATTTATTACATTAATTCCTTCATATGCCAATTCTAAAATTTTCTTGTTGTCTTAAATTCCCAGAAAATCTCCTTTTCAGGCCCTGCAAGCTGCTGTGTTAGAAAATGTAAAGGCTTACAATAGCAGATATAGAAATCAGGCTGTAGTGCTCATCTGTACAAATGTCACTGGAACGTGACCATCAGGAGCATTGATTTGCATTTACAGCTCTAGAAAACAGATCTGGTGTCATGCACTGTGTCAAGTACCCAAGACAGCATAGCAAAAGTTAATGTGCATAATACATTAAGCTAATGGGATTCAGTCAAGGGTGAATATGTCTCTTTGGGCTAAGAAAGCATCAAGTCTGCTCACGTCTTCTGGATGCTCTGCAGCCTGCTGAGTGCTTCTGCTGTGGGCATGAATGTGAAACCAGAGCAGGAGAGGAAAAGACACAGGGTGTATCTGAGAGAACAGGGATGAAAAGGTGTCAAGGAACACTACAAAAGACCAATTCTCTTCAGCTGGGGGAAAAAACAAGAAACAAACCCCAAAAGTTTTGCTCACATACCTATTTTGAACTAAATCCAGCCTTGAAAGGCTGACCACTGCCTCAAAAGAATATGCTCAAAATGGCCCTGTTTACAGTGAAGAGAATTTAAAAGAGCAAACTTTTTTTTATAAACATGGATGAAAAAATACTTCCCTCTGCTCCTTTAGACAGATAACTTCCTCCCACCTCTACCATGCCATGAAAGTTAATAGGGAAGTAAGTTCAAATGAAAGACTTAAAATTAAATCTGAAAAGTAAAGATAAACACCATTGATTTAAAGGCCTATATTTTAACCTCAATTTGTACTATTTCCACAGATTAATAGAAACGGCACCACCAACACCACCACCTCCTCAACCCTTAGCCAAGGCTTCAAACAGGCTCTTCCTTGGCTTTGTCCTCTTCCTATGAGGGAGGGAGGGAGGGAGGGAGGGCTCTTCCTTGGCTTTGTCCTCTTCCTATGAGGGAGGGAGGGAGGGAGGGAGGGAGGGAGGGAGGAAGGAAGGAAGGAAGGAAGGAAGGAAGGAAGGAAGGAAGGAAGGAAGGAAGGAAGGAAAGAAGGAAGGAAGGAAGGAAGGAAGCTGAGGAAATTCCTCTTCATATAAGGTGTGGGATAAACCATGGGTAAAACTCTCAGCAGAGAGTATTCATCTAAATGAAGCCCCTCTCTATGTCTGTGTTTGTGTGCAGGTGCCTAAGCTCCACGTGTCTTCAGCTCCAGCTCCTTGCATCCATATTCTTCCTTCTGGGGATCTCCTGTTGGTCTTGTCCACGTCCCACCAGCCCACTCAGGTGTGCCTCCGCTTTCTCCTCTTTGGCTGCCAGTCTGATCCCAGGCACCACATTTGCCTCTCCTGGGCCATCCTACCTGGTGGAGCCTTTCAGGAGAGGTTTTGGCACACAGTGCCATCACAAAGTCTTGTAGGATACAAAGGTCAGGAGAGTATTCTCAGGCACACCAGATGCACTTTAACATGAGACTCACAAACACTCAACACAATGAAAACTGTGCAGTGTTTTCCAGTGGACAGAGATATTCATGGGCAGTGTTTTCCTGAGTGCAAAAAGGCCGGAATAAATTAAAATATTATAATAACTCTAAGCTAAATACTAACTGGTTATTGGTCTGCAATGTAGCTGTATATTTATATCCTTAAATATTGCTGTAAAATAGTTTTCAGAAAACTGGTTTTCTCTGGAAACTGTGACACACTATCAGTGACCTCTTCAAGAACTCAGGAAAAGCTTGTAAGAAAGATAGATCTAGCTTTGTGATGCAGCAGCCAAATTCTAGTCACATTTTAAGGGAAGATAGAGCTATCAGAAATGAGACAAGCTATGAAAGATTCAAAATACTTGGAGGATTTGAGCAGTAAAGGTTCCTTGTAAGCAGAAGATATTAAATCATAAAGGTCCAGATTATGTTGCACAAAGTCTTGCCCTGAAAGAAGATCCACAGAAATAAATTAAAGTAACAGGACTATTCAAAGACTTCATTATTTTTCACCAGAAGAATGTCAAAATCTGGTCTCTCATAAAGTTGATTTCATTCCTCCCCCTTATTCCTTAGATTATTTGCAAAGCTATAATCAATCACACAGGCCAGTGTTTAATTAAAACCCCAGTACTGAGCTAATATGAATACCGGTCATGACCTGAATTTGGTAACAAAATCTGAAACAAGAGAAGAAATGAACCGTGGTGAATTAAACCATCCTCTAAACAAAACCTGGGCAGAAATGGTAGCCCCCAGTGAAAGCTGGGCACAGGAGAAAGCACCCAGGCATGATGGCAGGACAGGCTAAGTTCTTGCCACTGGACTTGGTGAGCAGCTCTGTGTTCAGAGGCAGGCTACCCATCAGCTTCCTTTAATCCCTACAGAATCCCTGAATGAAATTCAGTCCTTACTACGGGTGGTCGTGCACAAACAAAGCCCGGCCGAAAGACAGCGAGTAGCAGAAGATCTTTCCTGGAAATAAGAAACATCCTATTTTAGTGGCCCATTGTTGAGACCACTGCCTGATGTACAAGGAAATGAGGGTGAGATAACATTTTCAAAATAGCCGGTGGCACTTTCATAGCCGCATGGGGTCCGTGGCATTCTGATGAGTAATGTCCATCCTTATCAGGGACAGAGCCGTGTGACTCATGCCCAGGAGCCACGCAGGGCCCAGTGCCAGCCACAGGAGCCCTGCCCGCCCCCATACACGGTGGCACCAGAGCTGTGCCCCTCTCCAGAGGGCTGTATCCTCACTGCACAGAGCCATGGGGGGAATTCTTGTGCTGATTTAAAGCCTCTTCCTCCGGAGACACATCAGCCCTTCCACATCGCCAGGATGGCCAAGCACGCGGCGCGAGCTGCTGCAGAGAGAGAAGACAGAAGTCACCAGAGGCCTGAGGAGAAGGGCAGCACGACTGGAAGGGTGGCTGCCACATTCAGCAGGATTTTGTCGTCCTGATAAACTGCCTGAAAGGTCTGGCAGCAAACCCAGCTGGCCTCCTATGAAACGTGTCTTCATGGAAGGCAGAGTGGTGCCGAAATACTCACAGCAGCCCACATTCCATGCCATGAATGGAAAGTCAATAATTCCAGATATGAGAAAAAATCACGGCATCTTCTGATTAGAAAGATATGATTCATGTTTTCGTTGCCACAGTAGACGTGTTCTTGTTGTCAAAGTTTACAGCAGCAATAGCAAAATTTCTGGCACCAAAAAAACCTGATAGCTTACATCAAAATAGTTATTTATTTTCTTATTAATTTCTCTGGATAGATGATACACATCAGGAAAAATATCAACATCTTTTTTCTAAAAAAAACCAATTTTTCCTCACTCAATCCTAGCCTTTTTTCCTCCCATTTCCCAATCCTTACAATAAAAAAATCAATGTGGAAAGTAAGAAAAATCAGGTAATGTATATTAATAGACAGAGAACTGCTCAGACCCTCTCAGCCCAGTCAGAACATTGGAGTAGGGTGGAGGGGGATGGAAGCAGCTCAGTCCAGGTTACTTGTGTCACATTATGCTCAGGAATTATTATTTCTTACTTGAAAACAGTTATGAGGTAAAAGGAATGTCAGGGTATAGCCAGAGCCTTTACAACCATATACTGTTCTTCATGAATCATTTCCTCTGAAGTTAAGGAGATGAGGTACACAATCGTGTCATTGCACACGCTCGTATAAAAGGTACAAAAGGCCTTTTCTTTTAAAGTTAATAGCAGGAGAATGAAATAATCTCTTCTTTTTTTACAAGAGAATAGTTTCATTGTTCTGCCCACACACTTTATTTGTTGATCTGACATCTGTAATAGTGAAGTGGAAGAGGAAAGGGAAGCGGATGAGAGAAATAAGTGAATTAAAATATTTGGGATAAGCTTTTGGAGAACACTATACGACTATGTTTGAGTAAACTTGACGTGATCTAAGTAATAGCACAAATAATCAAACACTGAAGGAAAAAGTCCACGCTGATCTAGTTGCAAACATTGACCTCTCTCATCCCATCACTCCTTCCTAGAGTGTCATTCTAATTTACTTCTAAGGCTGTTCCCTGAAGACCTAATTCCCCTTTGTGCAAAGACAAAATTTCCAGTGCTGCCTCTGAGAGTTGTTTTTTACTATAATGTGCTCATTCCTGACAGCAGCTCCTTGTGCTGAGTTAACTCTTTCAACTTAAATTTGGCTCCTCGGTTTTAGATGCCCCATGGCGTTCAACCATACTGCTGTGGAAGATGCTGAAAACATCAATTCCTTGGCAGGGCTAGGGAATCTTGTCCTTATCTCCAACCCAGAGTCCAGGTGAGGGAGAGCGCCATGGCCCTGCAAGGTGTGAAGCAAAATGTGGGTGGAGGGAGCCTTTACATTTCACTTCTGCCAGAGAACACCAATGCTGGCACCTCCAAGCCACCACAGCCAGGGGCTGAGCACCCTCCTTCAGGGGAATACTCACACAGCATGGGGCTGTCTGGAGGGCTAGCAGCCACCTGACTTGGTGGCCCTACTCCTGTCCCCAGGCAGTAGGATTTGTGCTGGAGAGGAGGAACTGCATAGGAAAAAATCATACCCCAAGATTTGCGAAGTTCTGCTGATGAAGGCAGCAGTCCTTACATTCCTTCCTTGTGCCAGGGACTTGTCACTGAACCAACAAGACTAAGGACCTTGAATAGCAAGTTAGAAGAATTTGGCACCGTGCAAGGAAGCCCCTCGAATTTTGTCAGTATTCCTCAGCAATGTCTCTGCTTGTTAAATATTTTCTGAGTGTAATGCAAGGGATAGGTTAATTACCACGTACATTTTTATGTGGACCAGCTGTCTATTCTGTCTGCTGTCAGAAATGAAAAGTCCTCTGGGAATCCCTCTGAGAAAACACATTTTGTCTTCTAGGAATAGAATTACTTTCTTTTAATATCCTCTTCAACTGTAACTCATTGTGCTTATAAATCTTGACAACAGATTCTGGCCGCTGATGTACTGTTTTCTTATCTTAAGCCCTTTTTTTTCTCTCCTTCCTCCTTGGATACCTTATACTCTGTGTTTAATATGAGACACAGCTGTCTCTGCCAGCAGGAGTTCACATTCTGAAAATCACCAAGATTTATGCAACAGGTGTTCTACGAACCCACAGTCAGAACATTTTCTTCATGCAACGAAACAATACACTGGGCTGGGATAAAAAAATAAATCAAATAAAAGGAGAAAAGATTTGCTGGCTGGAAATAAGATTTGGCACAGCTTCAGCTTAAGAGCTGAGTTTTTCTTTTTGTCTTACAGGAAACCTAAATAGCTTCCAAATAAGTGGATGGGTGAAAATAGGCAGGCAGAATATAAGGATTGACAACCATGGGACAAGGCTTAGCAGCAGGAGGATAATTGGGAAGAATCTTCTTTTAAATATATGCATCAGTTGCCCCAAAGCGTCTTCTTTGAGCAGTCCAGGTACACTTACTAAGAAATAAAACAAGGTCACAGACCAATGCATTCCAATCTCTTGCAACTGTCAGTCCCATAATATTTTTCCAGTCCATGATATGAAGAGCCCTGCATAGAAACTTTTAAGTCTAGTGGCTTTTGCTTTTGTCTTGTAGTCCCATTTTCAAGATCCTTCAGTTACACACAGATCACAAGTTTAAAACCATTGCTTGAGTCCAACAAGCCTCATGGAGGATAGAAGTTGCTCACATCCCCAAAAAGCTGAAAACAGCTACTAATGGTTTTAAAATATATGCTGTGTGTGTATATGTATATACATGCAGAATGTCATTATATTTAGATATGTGATACACAATATTACAGCAAAAATGCCCCTTCCACCAGGCAGTTGCAGAGAGAGGAGCACTTTAAGTGCTTTATTCTGTACTGTAAAAAAGCATTCAAAATTTCATTCAGTACGTATGTAAGAGACAGAATGACACTTGGTATTCCAGTTTTGGAATGGATCAGATTAACTGTCCTTCAGGAGACAGAGTTATGAGCTCAGGAAATGCTTGAGCACTTATCTCTGGGCTTTCTTCTGACAATGTGTTGGGAGGCAGAAAGTGGGGACAGCAAGAAAAGCAACCTGAATTTCACAGGGGAAATACACACATAAGTGGGTACTTCATACAGCACAGAAAATGGCATTTGAGTTCTGGGAGTAAGATCCTGCTCTTCACACCTAAGAGAAAGACAGATTTGATAGCTCAGAACCCTTTGACTTTCAGTCTGGGCACATCTACCAACCTCCTGCCTCTCCTCTCCTCTTGGCCAATGCCAAGTGTTTGAATGGCCTTAATCCACACTCAGGAGTAAGACCACACGCCCCTGAGCGCTGTGTGGTTCTAAAGACAGGTGGAGCATTTCACCCTGCCTTCCCTAAATAGGTTTCTGACAGGAAACTCCAAGCAAAGAAAGACAATGAGCCAATAAAGAAAGTTGAAAAAGCCCTCTCATTGGCTTACACACACATGGGTGATCCCAAAAGTGATGATACAGGACAGATAAGACATGATCATGACCATACAAGTCTCCTCTATGCTAGTAATATATTTGAAGTACAAAGTATTGAACATTTTGTTTAAATCAGAGGATTCAGTATCAAGGCATGCAAAGAAAAATGTACCAAGTAGCTGTGACTAGGGCAAAAATGAAAGATTTTTGAAGCCCAGGCACTTCATGCTACTGTCTTGTGGATACCCAGTGGAAGACTGTAGTGCCAAGAAACTGAGCAGAGTCCAGCCTGGAAAAGCTCTGTGCAACTTCAAAATTATCTCATATCCCTTCCTTGATTACAGCTGATCAGTCAGTGAGACAAACCCGCTGCCTTTCAGTAGGCACAAAGGAAGCAAAAACCTCCAAGGGTTACTGTGTACCTGAACAACAGTATCAATAAGCTCCTGAGGGAAATAAAAAGAGCCAGCCAAATGTTGACTGTGAGGATTTAAAACTCTGCTGGAACATGTGTTTCTCATTCAGGCCTTTCCTGTGAATTAGCTAGCTGTTCTGAAGGTACTGAAGATACGTGAGAAAGACTTCAAGTACTAAGCTGAATGGAGGGATTATATTTGTTAATACTGATCTACAGTGCCTGGAATCCCTGAGGATGAACAATACCTGCTTGCATATGTGACAATTACTGTTGTGATTTGGAATTGACAATTGACAATTCCTGTGCCCCTTTGCTAATCATGGTGTAGCCATCAGCACTAAATGCATTGCTCTTGTTATTCATTCACTTGGAAAGACTGCAGTTCTTATTTTTTTAATTTGTTTTACATAACTGAATTAAGCTTTGACCTAAGAGTCATTTTAGCATGTGGAACTTACATCAATGAGTAGCAGACCTTCTAGAAGAAGCAATTTTCTGCATATTGGAGGGAAAAACATATAAGTCATTAAATATGTATATGTCCTTAAATATACATGTAAATACTAAAAAAAATGTGCTGGTAATGGTATTTGATAACCACCACCCCTAACAACCTCTCCCCAACTCCAACCAAAAACCTTTTTACACCCAACTGAAAACCCTTTAAAAACAGAACAGAACCCTACAATAAAGAAAGTTGAACCTTTGGGCTGAGTTTACCCCCCTACAGATAAATCACAGGTGGTGCTGTTAATTGTGTTGGAGGCAGGAAGTGTACAAATACAGTTAACATTTTTACAAGAACCAAGGAGACTTTTTTGCTGTTGAAGATTGTCAGTAAATATCTTAAGGACAAATTGTCAATTGTCTACTTTCTTACAAAGACAGCTAATTTAACACTCGATTTTAAGATTGTCTTTGGTTTCTAATGTATCTGTGAGGTGTTTTCTGGGACTGACTTGGCCAATGCTATCTTGGAGAGCAAAGGAATCCATTTATTTGTTTGATTGCATTAAGACAACTGTTGTGTTTCTGTGGTGATCAGAGGTGGCTATGGATTGTTTTCAGAGAAAATTACTACAGTGGCATCACTTGCAGGAGGCCACAGGTGGGTACCTCTTTTTGTGCTTTCCATTCTTAAAAAAGCCTCCTTTCCCAGTATGTGGTCGGACTCTCTGGAGGCTGCCAGAGACAGGGTTGCAGTGCCCACAGTCCATCACCCAGCAGAGACTGCCAGCAGCCACGCTCCCCCTGTGGCCATGCTGTGTCAGTGGGCACTGTCCCTGCACAGGGATGTGCTGCAGGAGATGCCCAGCCAAGCCCTGCTGCAGTGGGAAAGACATAATGCACAAGCACAACTGTTTCCTGGCAGCCTCCTGCACCACCAGCTGACAAGGCAGGCAGGATCCCCAGGCAGGTTCAGCTCATGTCATCCCATCAGTAGCAGCGCAGACCCTGAGCTGCCAGGGTGAGAGCCCTCAAGGTCACGGTAAAAGGAAGTTCTTTGGCCAAAGATAAGTCATTCCTGCAAGGAATGTATTCCTACGCAGTGCAAGGGCAGCCAGAGGTGCCAGAGGTTTCCCCTACGCTCAGTGCAGCAAGCACCATGCTTGGAAGCAGCTTGGCAGGGAGTCTGAGCCTCCCAGCCCTTGCATACCTCAGCCCCAGACCTCCCTTTGCCTGCCTTCTCTGCCTTCGGAGAGGGAGCACTCCATACGTTATCCCATTGTAGCTCATCTCCCTTCTAATTAGATTTCCTGTCTTCAGCTAACAATTATTGCTGTAGGGCCGTGGCCTCATGGTGGCAGTGAGAAAGGCCAAGCAGAAAGTCCTGTGTGGCTCCAGGATGATGTTCAGATGGATGCCCAGTCAGGGAAATGGCTGGGAATATTATTTGGAAGTGGCTCACCCAGCTGACACGCTCCCCTTCTACTTTCAGCCCCTCAAACCTCTGACCTCTGACTGGACAAGCAGGGAGATATTGACTCCAGCTTCTGCAGGAGCACTCCCACACCAGGGTGGGGATGGGATGGACATGCTTCCCTCTCAGATGTCTGACAGCCAAGAGGGACCAGGCATCTGCAGCAGGGACAGTTCTAAGAATGGCCAGGCTCTGTTCCACCCAATGTGTCTGGGCCCCGATGAACACTGGAGAAAACCCAGCCCTGCTCTCTGCACCTGTCCTGGCACTGCCAACCCCCCATGTGCCAAGACAAAAGGGCATGCTGGAAACCTCTGACAAAAGGAGCTGGTGAAGAAGGAGCCTGAGTCACCACTGCAGCTCCAAATAGTCCTAATGGCAGCAATAGAGAGCATGGGGGAAACAGGGCAGTGAAAATAAATAGCTCTACTCTGGAGGAAGTTCTGAACAATTTAGAGCTTGCAGCTGGGCAGCTCTCTGGAAAATATTTTAATACAGGGAACTAAATGTTTTCCCTGGAAGTCAGTACTAAAACTGGATCTCTTGAGTGAGAGGATGCATTCTTTGGCCAGTAATTTGCTGATGCTATTTCAAAAGGGGTGAGGTGGATCATGTACAACTTCTCTCAGCATCTCAGTCATTTTAGTTTTTATGCTCTGCATTGTGGGGACAGGCTTATTCCAAATTTTTGCAGCTCATAACACAGCAGTACTACACTGGCTTCTCAATGCTAATACAAAGATAAAACCCTGCAGCAGAATCACTTCTGCACTAACATGGAAATTTCATTCCAAGTAGTAATCAATCCAGCCTCAACCACTCTTCTTCATCAGGTCACTTCCCTCTGGAAAACCTCTCCCTCTCCATAACAAAGGCACCTCAAACACAAGCCCACCTTTATAACAGAGGAATGTGTGATAGGCTCCCCTCTGTCTTTTTGCCATGTGATAATTGATTAGCCATCGGGCAGCCATATAGTTGAGTCCTTGCAATACTTCTGGAAGAAGCAAGATTTCTCACGGACATGCTAGATGATACTTACAGAGTGTTTTAAGTAACTAAAGGTATTTGTGACTGGGGATGTGAAATGATGATGGTAACTTGGCTGCAATGTTCAAGGGTCACTAAGGAGCTGAAGGTCTTTTGCTTGGAGATCGTTGCCTCTCCAGGCTGCTCTTCCATGACTCACTCCACAAACCAACCTCATTGCCACAGCCAGGAGGAAATGATTCATAAACACTGACCTTTCCCCTTGCCACCCCTGCAAAAGGAGGTCTGTGTATAAGCACTCACAGAGCTGGAGCCATGGGAATTACAACTAGATAAACCATCCACTGACGGCAACATCACGCAACCACTTCCTTGCCTCTGCTAATGGTGGAGATGTTTGCTGTGAGCCAGCCACACTCACAGGAGAGCATAACTGGGGCAAAACAGACAAATTGGGCAAGGAGAAGGTGACTCAGAACAGGGGAGGTTGAAAAAGAAGGGTCAGAGCTGGATGAAATCCTTCAGTCTCCTCTTTGCAGGTATATGAAGTCAATGTCTCATAGAAAAACAAACATACTTAATAAAACTGAAATCCTTCATGCCACACCCAGTCTATGGGATTCACAGTGCCAGGTCAGCAGTCATTAAAGAATAATATTGCTTTGTTATTATTTCCAACTTCCTCAGGACTCAGGATGCCCAGCCTTGGGTTTGCAGCCCATCATCAACTTGCTGCACAATCATGAAGTGATGAGGGGTTGGGACCCAAAGCACTCTAAGCTCAAGCTCCTGTCTCAGGAGTGGGTGCAGCAGATGGGAGGCAAATGCAAAAGGGAAGGATGGATACCTCTTTGTCTGCCTTGTGAACCATTCTCATGACCTAGGAGGTTCTCCCCACTTCTAGGCAGACCTCTCATTGAAACTTCCCAGTTTAAATATCCCAGAATTTATTTCAGTCCAAATACAAAGACAGGAAAAAGGATCAAGACTTTTCATTTCTTTATCACAACATTTTGGGCTTCAACTCTGTTCAGCAGAGCATTATTCCAGGTCCTGCAGCATGCCTCATACAGCTATCACCAGAAATGCCTAATTAAACTAGTAAGAATGTCACCAGGACCTGGCAAAAGAGACTTGCTCCTTAGTTTTAAGTCCATATTTCTGTGAGGAGTTGCCACAGAGGAAGGCAGTAATGGCAAACTGTTCACTGTCCTTTAGTGAGAGCTGCCTCTAATGGTATGGCATCTAGGTACAAGTGGCTCCCCAAGTACCAGATACAGCAGAACCTCCACCTTGGCACACAGGGAGTGTGGATAGAGGGCATAACAGCCAATGCACACTCACAGGGAAAGCTGCAGGCTTTACATGTGGGACTTCTCTTCAAGTTGAAGCATTAGGGCTGCCTGAGCTGCAGCACAAAGCTGTGGCCAGCCTGCAGTGGGGTTGGCAGCCAGTCCCCAGCATGGCAGGCTGCCATGGGCACTGCTGTGCTGGAGTTTGGGGCAGCAGCCCCCCAGCATTGCCCCCAGACAGCCAGCTCCTGACCACCCAGTCCTACAGGTGACAGCAGGATGGCACTGACTTGCAGCTAGGGTGGGGCACATGGACCATGCCAAGGACAGCTCCTGCTCCCAGCACCCTGGGACGAATTTGGACTTCCAACTTTTCCCCCCAGCACTGGCAATGTTTTTGCAAAGGAGGCAGCAGCTGTGAATCCACCCCAAGTGAGGGGTGCTGGGGGTGCTGGCTGCCCAGGAACAGGCAGCTGCCTGGCAGAGTATCCTCAGGCAGCAGTGTGGGTGGGACAGTGCCACCTCCTCCTTGGCCCTCCTCGTGGCAAGCACAGCTTTCCTGCAGGCTGCGTGGGACAGCGTGTCAGGGCTTGCAGGCAGACTCAGAGATAGCATAAATACAGCTCTGGATCCAAGGGCTGGCTCCGAGGCAGGGTGAGCAGCAGAGGAGAAAACAGCTCAGTAATTATTTATGCTGCACAGAGAAAAGGATTATTAGGCAGCTGTTGGCAAGCAGGCAGAGGTACCAACATAAATGAGGATTCATGGTTTAAGAGTTCTGGGGAACCAGTGACCAAGAGCAGCATTCCAGCCTCCTGGTGCCGTGTAGACCCATCTCTGCCAGTGGGACAGAGGTTTACCTTCCTCTTGATGTTCTCAAAGCACATTCCCAACTGCAGCATCCTGCAGAGAAACATAAGTAAAGAGGAAGATAGCAATCTTTCATCATTATTGAACAATACCTATTTTATTGTCACTGACAAATGCTGCATTCCCAGAGACAGTTGGGAAACTGGAACTGTGTTGAAATGGCTGCTGAAGAATTGGACCCAGGCCAGTTGTCCCTTCAAGGGTGCACAACCGGGTACCACGTGCAAATGAAGCTCTTTCTTCATTATCTTAACAAGCACTGGAGCTTCTTCTGGGACCAACAGGACTCATTTCTCACAAATCATCTTACCAGAGGGTGTATACTTGAATAGCTGGTACCTTTCCCTTTGGGTGCCTATATCTCTTCCCAATACCTGAGTAGCTAAAGCAAACTAAGACAAATGCAACTGACTTTTTTTTAAAAAAAAACCATCTTTTTCATATCAAAATCTTCCCAAGAAGCTTTTGATATGAAAAATCTCAAGCTTCCCATTTTGATCACAGATTTCCTAAAGAGGCAAGTCCTTCAGTGAAGTCAGTGAAATTCTGTCACCGATTTCAGCAGTGCCATAATTACACCTCTGGATCTTTATTCTTTATTTTCCCGAATGCCCCATTCACTTTAGCTGTTCTAAATTTTTTGAACAGTTTAATCACTGCTGTTACCATGGCAAAGGTGGCTGCACCACAAACATGTTCACCTGGGGTTGAAGGGATCTCAATGGGTGGTGCCCACCTGAGGAAAGCCAGGTCTGGTCTCCACTGAAGCTTCCACCAATGTGTTTTGAAGTTTCTTAGACAGATTGCCTCAAAAATGGGCACTATGTGATTACAAGGCCAGGGAGGGGCAGGGAGAGGCCTTGGTGTCCCATATCCTCCAGACCTTTCATGGAGCTGCTGTGTTTGAGGTCACTGCTTCTTGAGCCATTTCACTCATGCGTCACTCCCACCAAAGGCCTGAGGCTCTCCCTGAGCCCCTGGGTAATGCTCAGGCTGAAGGGCAAATGTTAAAGTTTGGTGTGTCCTTCCCCCTGGGCCAGCCTGAGATCAAATTGCCAAGGAGGCCAAGCTGTAAGTGAGAGGAAGGAGGGTGAGTTATGCAGCCCCCTCCACCACCCACTTTCCATCAACATGCCAGCAACAAACCCATCCTCTGCAGAATAGCCTTGCAGGGTGCCAGGGGACCAGAGAGGAGGGATCCTGATGTGTCTACCAGGGATTCACCTCCTCTGTGGGCAGCTGGGCTCTGGCACCTGCTGTGGAGCCCTCTGTGCTCCATCAGGCCCACGAGGGACCCTGGGGGTGCAGGCATTTCCACTCCTGTGCATGCCTCCATGCACACTGAAATGCAGGGGTTCATTTCTCCAGCAGAATAGACCCAAGAGCTTTGAAATCATCCAATATGAAAAATTCAAACATTTCCTATGTCCTGAGCTGCAAGATATGACATCTTGTCAAGGGTGGGCAGCTACTGAACATCTCTGGCTGCTGAATACACTAATTTTTCCTCATTCCTAGCACTGCACTTGCACTTGTTCTGTGAACATGAAGGAAGTGAACACCATGAGTAGGTTGTGTGCTAACCTGGGGGCTGGAGATCTCTTTGAAGCTGCTGACAAACCTAAGAGCAAGGTTTCTTGGAGAAGGGAGGCAAAGTCTACAAAAACTGAGCTTTCCTCTTCAAAAAGCTGGTAAAGGATGTAAAGGGCTGGAGAAAATGAGACAGGGTTTATAAAAGCTGAGGATTTCATGGGTTGAGAGTGGGCAGCAATTAATACAGCTCACTGCAGTTCTGAGCTATTTAGCCCACTGGCACTGTACCATCTATAGCAACATTGCTAAATAGACCAGCAGGAGTAAATTTAAGACACAGCTTTCCAGTGTCATGTAGTCAACATCTGGGAGCTGAAAACAGCTGTATCCTGATATGCCTTTGTGTGCAGGAACAGGGGTGGCCCTCATGAGTGCCCCTAAATCTGGGCTAACACTGCCAGCTCCAGAGAATGCTATCAGTGCTATCAGAAGTTAGGCACCTGCATAAGAATCATACTGAACAAGACCTGGCTTGCATTGCACCACAAACTGGGAATTCTGTGTTATAAGAGCATTTTTCTTTTCCGAGTGGTACACACAAACCTCGCCACCCTGACCACTCCCAGGCTACAGGTCAGTGAGGTACTGGATTTTACAGCAGTTCTGTGAGGTCTGGGCTAAAGAAAGGCCACAGACAGAGTATTGGAAGACCCATTAAGAGTATCACATAAATGCCCTGTGCTTTCAGACCATCCCTGCCTTTCAGGGCACCGTAACTCTTGCCTGCAGCACAAGGGCAGCGGTGATGGCTGCAAAGGCGAACCAGCTTTCACCTTAATCAATCACAAGTGGGAAGCAATGTTGGCAGCTGGGAGAGGGGGAGCACCATCCCATCTCCTTAATGTCTGTGAATGCTTTGCAGTGACTGCAACAAAGGTGTGGTAATAAAAAGACCTTCCTGAAGGACACTGGTGCAGCAGTGCTACCGTAGGGCTTTGCCTACCAAGTACCCCTGGGCCAGCTCGGCACAGACTGTGACAGCTGAATTAAGAGCAAGCTCCAGCTACACCAGAATTTCATTTTACAAGGGCAAATCTAATAGAGGATGGCTGCATGGAGACTGAGCAGAGGATGCAGCTGTGGCTGCTCCAGGGCTGCCATAGCTTTAGGAGACACTAGCCTCATCAGTAAGGCACACAGAGTGGGTGGGGGAGCAGCCGCTGGCATCACGGGTCCCACTAAACTCTGCACGCTCAGCTCACACATGAGGAAAAGAAAAAAGAGGGCTGAAGAAAGACAAAGCATATCCAGCAAAAGTAAATTACTTCTCCCAAATTCAGCTTGATTTAAGGTTTCAACTTTGAGTGAAAAAAATCCTTAAGTGAATATTCTGAAAATTAACCATTAAATCTGCTTAGATTCAGTTAAATTAAAACATTAGGAAATCAAAGGCAGCAAAATGATCTCTGTAGCCATGACAGATTTGCAAATACATATAATCTTTACTTTTATGCAAGCTTTGCATTGTGTTAGATCTCTGCCATTGCCCAGACAAAAGTGAAATATTACATTAAGGTTAGCTGCATAAGCATTCACCCTTTTGCACCGTGTTTCAGCAGCAAAAGAGATTGCTGAGGATTTTCTACTGTCAGGAAAATTGACCAAGTTATTTAGAATTCCTTTTGAGAAGAAAATACCCTTGGGTAGATGGCTCTGTGGCTGAAACTAGCAGAATTAGGGAAAACCTAGGAAGACCCCAACACAGCAAGTGAAGGTGCCACCAAGCATGGATGATACAGTCCCACCCCTGGGTGCCCAGGGGTGGCTAGGGGACCTGGACTAGTGCCCAGCCCACCAGACTAGGGGACCTCTGTCCTCAAGATATGTTTATCTTGCACTTTCATCTCAGAGCACCAACTTCCCACAGGCAATTCAAGACGTGTCACTGCAGCTGTTTCTGAGCTCATCAGCAGCAGAACTGCAGGGTTAAAGGTGTTCTGCAGAGCCCTGTGAAGCTTCCAGACCTCATCCAGCTGCCCATTGCAGGGTTAGAGCTCACAGAACCCTGGTGGGGAATGGCAGCACTGGTGAAGCTGCCAGCAAGCCAGTGGTATGACACAGCCCAGGGGGACTAGGGAGTGCCTTCAGTGTCATTCATGACAAAGCTTGTTTTGTGGGGCAGAAGCCTTTGGAGCGAGTGTGGCCCAGGAAGAGTTCTCTAATCAGATGTACCGAGCAGAAGGACAGAGGTGAGTCCAGAGCCCACCCATCTGGCTGCCCCAAGTCACTCTGGGAGGCAGCTCCTGTCTGGGGAGCCCCTCCTCAGCCTCCCTCCCAAATGACTAAGGATGACAGTGAGGGTGGCAGGCAGCTGATTGCCCCATGGCTGCAGTTTCACAACTCTAGCCATCTGTGGGCCAGGACTGCAAGCTTCTTAAGCCCTCAGGAAAACACATGGGAACACTTTCCAAATTGCTTGGGAGTGACTGTAGCAGCTTCCCTGGGGCAGCAGAAGCTAAGTGCTCATTTGCAGCTGCTGCTCTCAACTGCCTGGGCTAAATCTTCAGCACAGGAACAGGCCCACCTGTCATCCTCTCCACTTATGCAAGTTACACTTTTCTCTTAATGAGGAGGGGGGTGGAGGGGGGAAATGGCTAACTGTTCATAATTTTTCATTGTGTTATGGTGTCTTACTGCCATCTCAGCCATCAGATACCCCTCTCTCTTTGTGCCCAACAACCCAGCTTGTGCCTGCAGAATTGTAGTGTTTGCTTTGGGCTCTGCAGATGCATAGGTCTGACTCTCCCTCTGACCAGAACGAGGTCATCTGACCATCCCTCTCCATCTTCCTCAGTTCTGGAAGGACAGTCAGTTTATTTTAGAGGCCCAACCCCCACCCCCAAAACAGCAGCCTTTTCCCAGGCCAGCTGGGTGCCCTGGTGAGGAATGCTGACAATCTGCTGTCCTGGAGCAGAGCTGTCAGCATTACTTCCCTACTGCTGAGCCCTCAGTCAACACTCACATAAAGGATAAGTATGCAGCCCGCTGCCTTGTGACAAGAGCTGTGACTTTGTTTAGGAGCCAAGCACTAGGAAAGAGTACCAGGGAAACGTGGCTTAGTGGAACAGGAAATATTAACAATCTGTGATAAAAATGAAAAAAGCAGCCAGTACACATTTAACTCAGCTGGAGGCACAGCTCTTTGACTGGCTGCGAGTAGCAGCAGCCGCTGAAACAAAACAATAAAGAATAGCTTTTCCAGTTCAAGGCTGACTTTTAAAAGAACAGTGATTTTTCATGTGTTCATCTGCATACAAGAAAAGCCCCAAGCAAAGTCATCTGCATATTGCAGTAGCTGCTGGCACAGGAAAAGACATGGAGTTTTCAGGTCCACAGATGGTTGAAGGAGCTGTTGTGAAAGCCCACAAAGATACACTCACACAGCCCCATCACACTCCAGCAGCAAGTTAGGATAAGTGGGTTGGCTACTACAGCTTTGTCCACCAGTCAGTTCAGGTTTGTCCTGCTAGAAAAACAAGACTGGGATAAGTGTCTCTGACTAAAAGGATTTCTCTCAAAGTTCCTTCTTTCTGAGTGAAATGGTTAAATGACAGCAGAATAGAAGAGAAAGAAAACTATTTCTCCCCCCCTTTATTTTGTGTGTTGTAGTCAAAGCAGGTATCAGGTTGGAAAAGCTGCGTTAACGCTGGATTCATATCTACAGAGTCCTTTGAAGTTATTATGGGGCTGATAACCTCTCTTTCTCCTTGTAATCCACAGTAAATAGAGGAGCTTAATCGCTCAGGAAATAGGGAACAACTCACAGATCCCTTCGTTCCTAGTATGCTGTTTGCACAATGCCTAGTGCTGGGAATAGCCGGAAGCTGATTTAATAATCTGAAGTCATCCAAGACTCTGCTAAATCCCAAGTGAAGCCCAAGTGTTTCTGCCTTGCTCTTGTCTCCAAGGAGCAAGCAATGCACCATGATGAGTCTTTAAGGCTGGAACTTAAATGGCAAAGCAGTCACCCATTTAGGTCTCCATCCAAGGAGCCATGGCACTGGCAGGGGGATTGGACCCTGCACATGCAGGTGATTGTAAGGAAGGTCTCTACCAAGCACAGAAAATGAAGCAGGCTCTGCTGTGAGAGGCAGCACTTCTCATCCAGGGACAGGGACCCTGGCTATGGATGGAACACTGCTCTCTGGCTCCCAAGGCATGACCTTGGGCAGGCAGCACGGGCTCTCCGGTCCCGAGTTTCCTCTTCTCCAAAACAGAGATATGATATACAAGTGGGCTGAGAGCCTTGCAGAGAGGTGCTATCGCTGGCACAGGGAATTATCATCCCAGGCCCAGCTCCAAAGCACACAGCAAGATGGAGAGCCATTCCCTCAAAGGACCCTGGCTCTGGCACCCAACCCAAGCACAGGCCGTATGTGCTCTCTGAGCTGCAGGTTCACTGCTATACTTTTACCTCTGTAAAAAACAGGAGGTGCAAAAGGTCCTAAAGGCTGAGCCTCAAAACCTGACAAAAATTCCCAATAATGAGATAATCTCCTCCTAGATGGTATGCAACCCAGCTCTTGAGCCTCCTGCAAGTTACAATCAAAGCCATATGTACAGTCATAAATATCAGAAATATTTACAAAACACAGACAAGATCTTAAAAACAAAAGCAGCGATTTCTTCATCTCACTGGAAGCCTTACAAAACATGGGGTAAATTGTCTCAATTGAAATATTCTGCTGACCACAGAGGGCTGTATGCTTCATTGTAATGGTCAATCACTCTATACATATTTTCTGGTTCAGTTAATCTACTACGGCTGCTCTCAAACTATTGCAAGGCAAAGATTAGGAAGCAGAATCATTAGAAATTTTGTTTATGAAAAATCCACTGTGGTCATAGCACAATGCAACACAAAAGGTAAATCTAACCTCCATTTGAGCAATCATTTCCCCTGCACTGGTGGCTGACATAGCCAGAGACATCTAGAAGACCAGGAAAGGCTGCAAGCGTGGCTAATTTAAATTTCCCGTGATGAGCCTGTACTGGGATACGTATCTCTACTTTGATCTTTTTCTAAAAGCCTAAACAAAACCAAAAAAACCCCAAACACTTAAGCACAGACACTTCACCTCTGGCTTTTTCTACAAGTCTCCTAAGGAAAATTTGTAGGTGCTGCAATCCAACCAGGCTGTTGAGGCAGAGCACGAGCTTCATGCAGACACCAGCTGGCAGTACAGCCTCACTTCCCAGTGCTTCATAGAGGAGCTGCTGTCCCTTCCCTTGTAGATTTGGTGTGTACCATTAGGCCAAAACTCTCCAAGTAATTGAGCCTCATGCTGAGGTCCCAGGCAGCTCCCAGCTCCTTTGGGTGCCAGGACACCTTGAGGATGTCCAGCTCTTAGCAGGCCCAAAGGCACCTCTGCTCATCTTCAGCACAGAAGGCACAAAGCAACACTGTGAGAAGTGTGTACCAGGGTCCTTACCTTACACATCAAAAATCCCACACTGGAAAGACAGAAAAAAACATAATAAACACCCGTGGTACTGTTCATAACTTCTTTTTTTTAACACATTTCAAATTTACAAAAGACTGAAGCTGAAAGTCTTTACGATGGTTGATTTTATTTTAAAAAATATGGATAGGTGTGGAAAGTAACTTAGCACTTTCTTAAAAGGACTGAGATATTCCTGATAGAAACAAGCATTCAGAAGAGTAAAGGCTTTCATTGAATTCTAGTTTGGGTTCAATTACAAAGAAAATTGTTCAGTTTCAGCTGTGCTGTGAATTCAGTGAAATTGCATTCTGCTCTAGATTTCATCTGGGGGAAGGAGAACACACACACATTTAGACTGGTCTTCTTTTGTATTTTGTTTTCCTCAAAAAGCACAGGCGTTTTTTCATCTTCCTCCTCCTCTCCCCATCATTTAATTGGGAAATATGAAAGGACAGAATGGCAGTGTTACCCATCACACACCATCAACACTGACACAGATCATGGGCAAAGGTCTTCCTTTTGGGGTTTCTAAATCAAAAAAGAAGCAGCCACCATTTGTGAAAAAGGCCAACATCTGTCCCAGTCTGGAAGAATTCTGGTTGATTTCAATGAACTTTGAATCAGATCCAGATTTCCTCTCTGTACCCCACATTGTACTTCAGATGAGAGAAAACTTAAGAGAAAACGCTAATAAGACAACATTCCCTGTTAGGAAAATAATGGCCTATTTCTAGGACCATTTCATATGGACCATAAATACATAAGCAGTCTGATTTCACATCCTCTTAATCAAAAGTTAAAGCAGAGAAGCATGTATTGATGTATTCTTGTGAAGATTTCACCATTGGTGCTGGAGCAGAAACAAACACAAATTATAAAACTCTTGTTCTACTGTATGTCCTTACAAAGACATCACTGCAATTAAAAGCTTATAAGGAATACCTCCAACAGCTGTAAGCAACAGTGGGTCCTTGAATAGATAATAAATTTAGAGATGCTTAACTGACTTTTCAAAGCTGCTGAGCATCAGCGCCTGTGAGAGGTCAGATCTTTAAGCTATAATTTGCATATCAATATGAAGTTCAAATGCCTATATTTTGGGGTGTTTGCTATTGAAAAGAGAACTTGTACTTGTTACAATAAAAGCCTTCTTATGGAAGAGGTTACTGACATCTCCCCAATGAAGGCAAACAGCACCAACATGTCTAGGTCAATGCACCCTGTGTCCCTGAAAGTAATACACCTTTAGCAGATGCTTGAAAATGAGGACCTGCTGCAATACAAATACATATCATGGGAGTCCAAGACATCTGAGCAGCTGCAGCACTACAGAGAGCCCAGAGCAGCACATTTTTCTTGTTATACCTCATTTCTTTTCCCATGAAGATAGAAAACAACAGGTCAGAGTTTATGCCAGATGGTGGAAGTGTTTTTTTTCTGGATTAATTTCAGGTTACTTGAAATTCAATCATAGTGTTTAAGATCCATGAAAAAGAGAAACAAGGCACATTTAATGCTAGAGTTTAAACTAATGTCACACAGAGCAAGGCATTTACAGGTAACAGTGATGAACCTGAATTCTGTGCCCCAAAGTCCTACTGTACATGAACTGTGACAGAGTGTTACAGAAATTAGCAACACACATCACACACTGCAAGAAGCAAAACTGAGGACTCTGAGTCTCATAATGGTGCTATATATATAAATTAATTGGAGCATCTGAGTGGGTCTTCAGAGAGTACCTACCCAGGTTCAAAGTATTCCTCTTAGGCTCTTAGATTGAGCTTAAGACATTGGAAAAGCTTAAACCAGGCTTTAATCATCACAAATAGCCCACCAAACAACCATTCTTCCAACATATTGAGAGCTCTTTCAATAGATACCTCTTTATTTGAAATGGAATGTATCTTGAAAAATATGAAAAATAAATCACATCTCTCAGAAATCATTTATGAGTCATATTTACACACAATTTTTTTTGACAACACTGGTATTTCTGCTCACAAGAGGATATGCTAGAAAACATTCCATACATCACTGCAGCTATAATTCAGAAGCTGGCATCTGAATACCGTGAACCTTAAAAAAGAAGAATTACTTCAGGATGTCACAGAAACAGCATCCACTTAATCTTCCTTTTCCCCCAGTTCCTAAATTGTCTTGGTCACCACAACTTGGATTTTCTTGCTAAATCCACCCCTTGATAACTTTTTTTTTATTATTACAACAAGCAATTTTGACCTTTTTATGAAAACTGTCCCCATTTTTGCTATCTATACCAAGCATTTGCCTGTTTTACCAGCATTTTTGTTTATTCTGTAATGAATTTACTTCAGCCATGTGCTGTCTGATTTCTTTTTGGGTTTGTTTTTTTTTTTTTTTTGGAAGAGGAAGGACAACTTAATTTATTTACCTGCAAAGCTCCAGTAAGATGGAGCATGATGTGCTGAACCTATTTTCATAGCCATTGCTTACAGTGCAGTAGCACACAGTATTAAATCCAGATGTTCAAATGAAGACTATGCAGTAATAGAGGGGCAAGATGAAAAAAACCCCAAAAGTACCTCTTATAACATCAAACAATTTCTTGGTCTAAAATTACTATCAGTCAAGAAAAAAAAAACAAAAACAAAACAACAAAACAAAAAAAAACCCCAAAGCCCTAAAAACCCCACACGCCATAGAATTCAGAGCGTGAGAAAGTTGTCAGACTGTCCCCATCAGACAATTTAGCCTTATTTATACTGACAGAGCATGAGCCACATGGTCCAACTGTCCCCAAGGGACCCCAGCCAATTTGTTCCCATTCAGTTTCTAGGAGACAGTTCGGAGACACGAGGAAAAAGTTTGATCCTTACACCCATCCCACGCACTCAGGCTGGAGGTATCAAGGTAGATTTTGTGATGTGACCACCTCTCACACTAGGAGGCTGGCTGACACCAAAGTTTCTAAACAGGTAACACAGCAGGCGATGACAAGCCACAAAAGTTTGTTGAACTACATCAGTCCAAAAGGTTTCCAGATCATCCTTCAGACCAACTTAAAACAAGAAACCTAAAAGTGGGGTATTGACCTTGAACCAGTGAAAAAGAATAGCAAATTTGAAATGAACACAGTTTCCTCATACCTTCATGGTAATTTTCTCACTAAAATGATCATCTTTAGCTTTCAAAATACAAGTACTTGCAGAAGAACACCAAAATTTCAGCTTTAGACTACATCCACAGACCTTTGTGGCATATAGAGGCTTGCATCCACCGAGGATAAGAATAACTGCCTCTCTCAGAGAAATACATGTGTCTCTGATCAAATAGGAATTAATTCTCATCAGTTACATTTATCCTTCAGTAGGCTAAAACGTATTTTAGTAGGTGAGATCAGCAATACATCTGTACACCTGAAAAGGTGGATTAGTTTCTCAGTAAACTGTAGTTAATCACTCTAAAGAGAGGAGCCAAATTACAAATTACAGTCTATTTGGTGAGTCTTTGACTAGCTCATTAGAGAATCCCCTTGCAGCTCTAACATCCAAGCGTTAGCAGAATGATAATGGCAGATGTACAGAGAAGTGGAAATTGAGTATTATGATTGCCAAGCCAGTGAACCTAAACCTAGAAGATGCAGGGCACCTTCGATTTCAATGAATGGCCCAACAGCGACTTTGTTAGGACAGCTGTAATCCACCAGCCCAAGTTCAGCACGCAGCCTTGGCCAGGGCCAGGTGAAAAGAAGCGCTCAGGAGTAACTACAGAGGATCGTCAGGGCTTTGGTTCTGCACCATACCATGCTTCACTTGTCTAGATCTGTGACCCTGACACCTGGGGGAAGGAACAAAAGATGAGGGCTAACACAGACCTCAACTTACTCCGTACAGGACTGAACTTAATCCTAGAGTGCAGAGGAAGGGAACGATGTACACCGTAGTGAATTCTAAAATCTCCCTTTGAATATCACTTCAGTTTTTGCTTTAAACGCTTACAGAAATAAGCTTGCACTGAGAATGTAAGGCTCTTGCTGTCAAGTTACACCTCATTTACACAAAAAGCCTTGGCTGTGTAGCTTTAAAAGATTTTGTTTATATTAATGTAAATTGTAAGGGGGGCAAAAGCCATTTTCCTCACCACACTAGCTAAAATAAATATCTCCACGGCTTTGGCAATTTACCTTGGACCAGAGATAATGGACCACATCACTCTGTCTCAGTTGCAGCCTCCCCATTTCATTTAAACCCGAGATCCTGGGCGGTAGCAGCACCCAAGGTGAAGCCAGCCACTGTCAGAGGGCCCTGTCCTAGAAAGCTCATTGCCCATGCCTGACTCCCTCCTCTGCCCTGGGCAAGGAGCTCCGACCCTCTCCCACCAGCATCGGCAGCCCAACTCCTACTGACTTTTAAGAGGCAGAGAAAGACACACCAGCTGTGCAATTAGCCCTTTGTTTTCCAACTTCATGGCTTCATCAACATTTTCAGAGGCAAGATGGCACACCTCTCTCAACATCTGACAGTGCTAAACACCAAAATTAATCTAGTTCATCTCAGCTAGAGAGCAACTTTCAGCTTATAAAAACTGTGACCAAAATATTCCATTTGCACACTAAAACATATATAAAATTTTAAACTACAGACTGCTTTAATGCAAGACATTAAAAAACCGCCATGAAAATGCAACGCAGGTTGAGAGTCCTGATCACTTGAAAACTGAGCGTGCAGAGGGAGCCCTGAACTTGGATGCTAAGAAACATTCATGAACACTTCGCAGCTCTGGCCCATCAGCCTAGGAGCAAGCACACCACACACACAGCTGGAATCCAACTCAGATTCCAGCATCACAAAAGAAGTTGGTCAGATTTCTTCTGCTCATACACTAAACAGATTGGTTTTAATCCCAGAATGACAAGCAACATGGCTTTTTTGAAAAGCTAAGCATGAATAACTTTTTATCATCTTCCACCACGTTTAATATTAAAAAAAAAATCAATTAAGCCCCAGACTATAATTGTTGTTCTCGTTAGAGAAAAAAAGTTTCGTATGCAGTATGGGTCTCAGCCAAATTTTGAAACACACATTACATTTTCCATGCTGGTGGAATATAGTGTATTTTGGGTAAAAAATGAATAATTTTCTGTCAAATTGCACACAGTCAAAGTACCCAGAACTTCTCCATTCTTTCAGGGAGCTAGCATGCATGTTGTTTTTTTCCTTTACTTTTTTGATACGGCCTACATTCAGAAATGTCTTGCAAATAAGCCTTAAAAAATAAAAAGGAAAACAAAACCAAAAGAAAACAACCCTAATAAATAAAATAAAATACATTAAAATAAAGTTACAGTACATCATGTCTCCTAGAAGTCCCATCGCACCAAAGGATCCTTTCCAAGGTTCATAAATAATGGATTTGAAATGCTTCTCGGCACCGAGGGCGGCAAAGCAGCAGCAGGAGCTGGCTGAGGTTCGGGATCTTGAGCCGCTTCTCTCCGGTCTACCTGCACCTCCGGCGTTTGCCCAGTTTCTTAGCCCCTGGGGCAGGTCTGCCACGAACGCGCTCTGTCCCTCTTCTCGGAAGCGCTCCGTGACCGTAACCTGCAGTGAGACAGAGAGCACACAGGGCAGCCCGTCAGGCGAAGAGGCGGCGGCCGGGGCCGGCAGCCCCGCGGGTGCAGGTGCGGCGGGCGCGGTGCCGGGTCCGTACCTGCGCTAGGCGGAGTTGGAGGCGCCGCGGAGCCGCGACCCGTGGGGTGCCGCCAGGTGCTGCTGCTTCTGCCGGGTGGAGCGCACGGCCAGGATGGCCTGGCGGTTCTTGTACTGCACCATCTGCAGCGTGATCGCCGCGTTCCAGCCCTGCTCCTGTGCACACCGAAAGTCGATCTCCTTCCCCTCGGCCATCACCACCGTGAAGTACACGTACTTGCCCTTCCGCTCCACGCAGTCCACCGTCTTCATGTTGGAGAAGTGAAGCTCCTTGATCTTGGCCGCCGGCTCGGCCGGCGGCGCCGGTTGCTGCTGCTGCGGCGGCGGGGGGTGTTTGGGGGGGATGAGGAGCAGCCCCTCCTCGGTGAGGATACAGCGCTTCTTCTTCCAGAGCTGCAGCAGCCCGTCGCTCCTCTTCTCCAGCATGCCCTCCTTCACCGCTTTACAGCCGCTCTCCAGCATCCTTCTGGAAGGGTTAGAGGGCCTCCGCCCGCACGGGCTGGGCTCGGGGTGCAGGCGGCACCAGCCGAGCACTCTCCGCCGGGCGCCGGCTCCGAGGCGGAGGGCCGGGAGCGCCCCGGCCCGCAGGAAGCGGAGCGGCTGCCGCCCGTGCCGCGGCGTGGCGAGCGGCGGGCGCTGCCGGTGCGGGCGGCCGGGGTTGTCGGCGGGCTTTTCCCTCCCCTCCCGCTTTTGAATGCGCCTCTCCCACCCCAGAGTGACACCCAGCGGAAACAGCAGCTCCTCCCGCCCGCCGGCCGCGGGGAAGCCCAGCTCGGCGAGAGGAGCGGAGCCGGAGGCGCGGCGGGGCCGCCCGCCGGGCGGGGCGGGGGCTGCGCTCCCCGGCGGCAGCGAGCCCGCCCCGGGCCCAAGGCTACGGCACAGCACGGCTATGGAGGGAAGGGGTTCCCCGCCGTGGCCAATAGAGAGAGATAACCAGGACACGGCAAATGCCCGAAAGCGCTCCTTTGCCTTTCTCGGGGTGTTCCCGCACTATTTAGTTGAAATGTAGTTCCTCACCCTGCCTCCTTGGGCAAGAGCAGTAAAGGGCCCTCTTCTGCATGTTTTCGATTCAAGCCCAGTAAGAGTGCCAGTTTCCAGCGGAACCCTGGTATTTAAGCGATCATCGCTCCATTAAACAAAAGAAAGCCTGAAAGAACTTGAGCTTGTACAAGAGCTTGATTCCTACCCAGGCCTGGGGAGAAGCAGCTTCAACTGTATATATAAAATAAATCTTTACTTTCTGCAGCAGTTTGAATAATGTCTAAAGACATCTGTACCACTTCCCTAAGGAAACAGCAGGACCTCAGTACATGGAAATGGCAAAAGCAGACTAGGGGAAAAAAAACCCAAACAAAATCAAACTGACAAGCAGCTAGGAGCATTTTTATCACTCTACTTTGCTGCCACACATTTGCTTATTGTTTGGATTATCCCCCGAGGTTAGCTTTTGAATAAATTTGAGTAGAAAAAGTGACCTAAGGTTAATATGAAACTATTTAATTCTTAATCCTCTGATGTATTAGATGTAAATCAAAATCCCACATAGCTGAATTAGGCTGACAAAGCCAATGTAAACTGAATGCTAGAAGTTTCATACTATGTCTGAGAGCACCGTTTTTAAACATACATTTATCATGGCCATAAAAAAACCTCTCCTCACATCAATCTTGGCAGCTAGGAAGCAGATCATGCTGCAGCATGCGCTGTGTTCTAACAGATTAGAGGGGAAAAAAATCAAGAATGATGACAGCTTCAATGGAGTTTATCTCTGATAACATTTTAAAAAGGATTTCCTCTTATAATCTTTTCCTCTTGAAGTTCAAAGGTAATTTTGATAAATTGCTGAAGGGTAAACAATTTAAGGCAATAAAAGCAATTAAAATTTAGCTGGTTTACCCTTTTTGAGGTAACTGGAAAACAGTAACAAAGGCAACTTGACTAACTATAAATTAGAGGGAAAAGGAAATCAATATCCTAAACAATCCACTTATATAAAAAATAGTCTCTTCCCCTGTAAGATATAGGTCACTCACAACCGTTTTGCCTATTTTAACAGAGGCACATGCTAAATTTCAAAAGATCTGAACACCATTCACCAATTGCCTCCACCAGCAGTTCACTGCCATTTGAACCTAAATTCCTTGCACAAATATCTGTATCTCCAGCTGATTGTGCAAATACAAGATGTCTCAAAAATAGCCTGAGCAATGTTAAGAGAATTCCTTCCTTTTCACCTGTTTTGCACCTATTTCTTTGCTCCTGATGAGGTCTCTGCTCATATGGCATACAATTTTGAAGCTCTCCTACCAAAGCAAACTGGTTAAAATGCATCCACTTATATAGAGTAACTTAATAAAATACTGAGTTTCTGTAAGGCATAGGACACTAGGCTAAACCTACAGAGGACCAATTTCTAACAATTCACCTTTTCAGTTTTGGTTGCTGTTCCACTGCTGTAAGCAAACAGCCATTTGATTCACAGTAAATGCACTAACCAGTAGTGAGGAAACTCGCATTAGATGGGAGAGTGCCACATGTTACACTATAACAGCATTCAAAAAACTCTCCCCCCACCCACAACACTGCACTGTAACACTTAAGGACATGAACACACAACCTTTATCTGTATAATTTAAGGTGAGCTTTTTCTCTTGTTCTCAGTACTGACAGTAAACTGCAATTAATCATTTGAAAAAATGGAGACTAGTGTGGAAGGCCAAATATTTTCATCAACCATACAGGAGAAAGAGACTAAATTCATTCTACTTTGCCTCCCCATGACAAAGCATTGAATGTCAGATTTTGAACCCAACTCCAAACACTGATACGTACTCTAATTTACACACTCACAGCACTCTTTATTCCTGGTGAAATTCACCTGAGCACGTGGTCAGAAGCAAACACGCAAAACATCCATTTAAATTTGAACTCTATAAGCCAACACATATTAACAGCCATTTAAAACACACTATGTTTGACCAAAAAACCAGATCAGTCAAAGACTAGTGCAAGATGAAATACTGACAGTTCCATGATAAAAGAACAAAATATTGTGCAGAATTTGCCAGTAAAGGATAACAAACTTTGTTTTCCTAGATGCAAGTCAAAACTGAACTTCCGCAAATGTTTCTTACATTACTATTTTGAGAAATCACATTCAACAATTAGGCACACTACAATATCACACTGAGATTTTACTTTACTTTTCTTGAAATACATACTTAAAACACTGCATTTATATAAAATGCTTCACATCTGCTACCATTATTGAAGTTTCAGTAAATACTAGGCAGGTTCTGCAGCCATTCCAGAAATAGCTGATGTGAAGATGCCTCCTACTGTCAAACCTGAAATACTACAGTCTGAAAACGTGACCTTGGGTGCAGACTTTTCCTGTCAGCAACTCCATTTCACAGATACCTCTCAGTATATACCCCTCAGTAAATGAAGAATAAATGAAACATTTATCATAACTAACAACCACACTACCCCAGGCCTTAGCATTCCCTAAAACCCCAGGCAGTACCAAATAAATAAACTGCATACAATTCACCAGCTATTGGCATAGCAGCTTCTCCAGCCTGGCTTTTTCAAAGTCCTTTGCACTTCCAAGACAGTAGTTTGCCAAAAATATTCCAATTTAAGCTCACACATTGTAGAGAAAAATTAGGCTGTGAGGGAGCTTTTAAGCTTCTCAGATTTGGCCACTGCAGTAAAACATGCTAAGAGTTCAGAACGGTTTCTCCACTACAAGGCAAATTAAATCTGAGCAATTACTTGCCAACACTTGAGCACACAGAAGCAAAGCTCATAGGAGAAAGTTCAGGACTCAAGCCCCTCCTGCAGCTGCAGAGCCAACTTGTGTTGACAATTCACAGACTTTAGTCACACACCTGGGAACACAAGAGCCCTTCTGCCATAGCCTCTCAGTGTGTGCCTGCCCCTGGTATACACAGGCACAGAAAAATATGGAATAAAGAGCTTATCTGTACTTGGTGTACCCTGTCTTGTCTGCTTTACTCACTCTGATTTTCCTACAAAAGCTGAGATGCGGGCCACACGCGGAACACTACCAGGCCTGAGCAAAGTCTGACAAGAGGATTTTAAGAGCAATGAGACAAATGCCACATGGACAAACTTCTACCTCCTCTTGCTAGGGTATAGAAGTAAGACTGTATTATTTTCAGTAGATAATTTATGCTCAATTTAGGCAAGCATTAGCAATTAAAAGTCAATTATTTCAACATCCTCTTGAAATCTTGTGGGGAACCTTAAACAGGTTACTGAGCAGCAATTAAGAAATGAAAATGGAGATGTGGTTGCAACAACTTCTCTGATCTGTAAATGTCTTGGATTAGAGAAGACCACATCTGTACAGAAAAAAAGGAGAAACTGCTGTAGAGCTGAGTCTACCTACTCCAACATCCATGTGGCTCTAGACCCAACACAGCAGACCATCAAGGCTGTTCATGCTGTCATTATTAGGCTATCCCTTTTGCACTGAGGGGGTGTAGTATTTTGCTTCCTCAAGCTGCTGAGTGTCACAGCACAATTCTCTGCCCAACAGAAGGCATTTGATGAACAACTGCTGCATAGTCACCTTTGGAAATAGGAAACCTTTAGCAGAAAGGGTAATCATTCATCTGCATGTAAGTTTCCGATCAGTTTCCAAATCAGGCTGACAACAATGGGCCCTGAAAAACAGGGAAAGTTATGAGTACCAGCTTGGAGATGAACACATTATTTCTCTCCACTTTTCTACATTCTGCTGGCTCTTTCCACTTAAAAAGCAAAACATGTCAGAATTACAGTATCAGCTGTTAGTTTCAGGAACATCAATTTTAATAACCCAGAAGAGAATCTAATCTTATGAAGCTAGCAGACACTGGTAAGCAGTGTTGCTATGCCCAGTGTTCAAATAATCCAAGGTAACACTTCTAACTGCACCTGACATCACTCTTCCTCAAAAAGTAAAACTTTGGAATACTAAGCTTAAATCTGAGCTCCTTTATTTGAGGATGCTGTTTTATTTTTTTTTCATGAAAAAGTTCTATCAGACAGGCAAACTCTTCAGTTCTGATCTAATCTAGATTGCTAAAAGCAATTATGAAAGAATTGCAAAGAAGCCTCCCTCTCCATCAAGCATAAGCCCCGAAAACCCTTCCCTATCATCTAAAATCTCATTTAATTCTCCTCTTTCCTCCCACTTTTACCCCCAAAATAATTCTCCCTTCAATACAGCAAACAAAAGTGGACAGAAGACACCATTTACACAGGTGTTAAATTATGGTCTATTTCTGCAACTTCTGTCAAAGACAGCAGTTGCTATTTCAGTGACACATTTTCCCAGCCAGAGCCTGTCAACAAGGTAACTTACCCTCTTCAAATGTTAAAGGAGGAGATTCTCTACACCTGGTTTAAATGAAAAATGAAAAGAATGAGTCACAACACTCTAATCAATGTTGAAAGTTTAATGTTCCTGCTACATACTGCCTTTCAGAACTGCTAAACAAGAGTGTCATTAATAACAAAACTACAGTAAGCACCAGAACAGTTTTATTTTAACCAATGCCATAAGAACTGGCACCTCATTTATATTCTTCTTTTTGCTGCAGTCTGGAGAGCACAAGAACTGCTGATTTACAACTAGCATGTCAATCTGGAGAGAAGCTTACCAAAATCTGTCAACAGGATGTATTCATGACCCTGGATCTTGCAGGCTGCAGGTGTGCATCCAACAACTCCTCTTTTCAAATACTGTATCCCATTGTATGTTATGAAGGTGTTAAATGAGAAAGTAATCCAAGAGCAAGCCAAATTTGTTAAGTAGTGAATTTTGAAACTTACAACTTTTAACAGTTAATTTTCTTTTAAAAATACAAGTACCAGATGCTGTTAGCAAAAATGGGCTAGATCTAAGTAAGGACTTCAGAGACTTCCATATCCAGATGTGTGAACTCCAAACCCCCATCTTAATGACTTCTGAAGCTCAGAACATACTATCACAGTTTGGTCTCCACATGTCCTCAAGTTTAAACGTAATCTTGGGAGATGTTTAGAGAAGAGACCATGTGAAACCCAAACACCTGGCAGGGTCAGTGATAAAGGATAAGCATAAGCATATTCTGATACCACAAAAAACACAACCACACCTACTTTAACACATAACTACTGAGAGTATTTGTTAACCTTTCAAAACTGCTTTTTCTATGCTATGATTTTGTTACCTAAAAAACACCAAAGATCACAGCTTCAATGGTCCTGCTTTACATACAGCTATAGATAATGAGCTCCTTCTCCCAAATCCACAGATACCCAGAGAGGAGACAGATGAAGCCTGACATGGATTCTGAAATGAAGCAGTGTGGTATTTAGGCCTTCAAGGAATTAAAAAGATAAATCAATAACAAAACCAAAACAGTTTAGTCAGAGGACACTAGACCCACATCTTCTTGAGGGGGGCTGAGGATTTAGAAGGGCACTTGGGATAAGCTTCATTCTGTATTACTTACCCTCCAGGCAAGAGACATGCTACAGAAACTCTTCCATCAGCCCTATCCTCATGTAGTCATTGCCTCCTCCTTGCCCTGCTCTTTTAAAACCTTTATGGCTAAGTGTGTAAGTGGGACAAAAAACTAGTAGCTACTGCAGAAATAAATCCATTTCCAACACTACAAGGACTCTTCCATCCCTGAAAAAGCTATCTACTTGCTTAGAAGATTAGAATATATATATAGTTGTGGGAAGGACAAGACAGCATGGAGTATAGTAGAGTGCTACTGACTGGGAAAACTGAGAAAACAGTTCAGTTCATAGCCTCTTTCAGCTCAGTATGTTTAAATTTACATCTCACCAAGCACCTCCGCTGCTAGGCTGGAGGTGAGGTAAGAACGAGACGAGAAAGATCTTCTAGCCCATGTGTTTCAACTGACAAAATATCCAATATGGACAAAGTATGAACCGGAATGTGCAAACACAAGCACAGTGAACAGAACGTTAAGTGAAGAAAGCAAAATTTCTTTGGGTTTATTTCCTCCTAGATGCTTGATTCAGTGAGGACAAACTAGAATACAGCCATGTGTTGCCAGCACTCCCTTTGGCTGCAGGGCATGCTTTGCTCAGGACCACCTAGCTCCATCTACACAGACTGAAAATCCAAGGCACTTCGCTCCAGATTTCATACTAATAGGCAATGCCTTAGGGTCAGGCGCAGCAATACACGAAGTCCTTTATCAGATCTAGCCCCACTTCTAAGAACTTGTCTTCTCTAAAATGGCAGTGTGGACCAATCACTGAAACACTGAGCTCAGATTCACAAGTATCACACTGCAAGTGCAAAGTATGGATCAAACTTTCCAAACTATTGTGTTTGTTTCTCAAATGCTATATAATTTACTTTTCAGTAATTATCAGCTTTTATTTCTAGTAAAACATGAACTGCAGCATGTAAGATATGCATTACCAGTTTACACATGCAGATACACAAGTAATAAAACAAGACTAGCTTCTGAAAATACTAGGTTTTATTCACACCCCTGTGGTAAACAATAACCTTAATATGATGACTAGGTTTCTTCTGTAGATCACTATGTCACATAAAATACAAAACCCATAGCATAAACAAGCTGACAGTTATGAATGTTTAATGTGGTCTCGTCAGGAAATTAAACGAGTTATACTAGTCTTCTCAAGTAGTCAAATTCAAAATGCATCATCATCTCCGAGTTAGTACAAGTCACTGCCATTTCTATAACAAAGTAATGAAGGCACAGCTAGTGCAAGCAGACTTAAACCCGTTCAGACTACTGGGCTGAAAAAATACTTTGGTTGGTTCTTCAGGATAGAGTTTTCTCTAAACAAATATTGGTCTCAGTTAACAGTTCTGATCATCTTCACAGCTGCAGTCTAATAGCTACATGACAAAGACTTCACAAGAACCAAACTATGTAGCAATGAATTAACATTCATGCTTTAGGGCATTTACTGCATTCTACATATTGGCAGAAAATTATACTGTTAAAATGCTAGGTAGATTGAACCTACATTTTAAACTGGTTCTTAAGTGTTCAATTTCTTTTTTTAACAAATTGGTTACTTAATTCTACCAAGATACAAAACATAAGGCTGTAAGTAACTAATAGTTGTGTTTAGGCTATTACAGTGCAGGTAATCCTCAAGGCCACAGACACACTGCTTCACTGCTGCTTGCATTCTGCTGGGTTTTGATCCTTCTGTTGAGAAAAAAGGAAATATAGTTTACAGAAACAGTATATAAGAACTACCAATATTGCTAAGCATGCTTCCTCAAGCTGCAATATTCCAAAGTTCTTCCATATTTTCCCTTGCATTAATTGTCTAGCATTTGCAACACTACTGTCTTTGGATGCAGCAATATCCACACTACATTTATTTTGGCTTTGTTGGCACATCAGGATACAATCCAGAACAAAAACCTGTTCAGAACTAAGTGTGGTGAAGTACTCTAAAAGACACTGTAACTGGGAAAAGGAGAAGAGTGAGGTGCAGTAACAAACAACCCAGCTCAGAAGAAGCATGCAGACTCTCTTCACAGTTTGAGACAAAAGAAACTTCCTATGGGCAGTAAGAAGAGCATGGCCTTATGCCAGAAGACATTGTAGAGCAATGCAATGAAATGCCAAATCACAGTCTCTAACGCTCTGGAAGCATCTTCTGCCATACATTCCACTTGTTAAAAAAATTCTAACATGGAAAACTTCTGTTCATGAAACAGACAGCCAGTAATACGTCACAGTAATATGGGAATTCAAGGAAGTTTTTGGAGGGGGCAGAGTTCAGTTGCAGGTTTTACTCCACCACCTTCCTTGGTACGGACAGCTATTCTAGGACGGCAGTGCTTCAATAAATTCAGTTGGCTTACAACCTGAGATCAGCTGGCACCACCACAGCACCACTACTATCTCTAGCCTTTGAGCAGCTCTCTGAAACTGAGCATAGTCCAGCCCTTTCTCAGTTCTGTTTCACTGAGAAAAGCAATCTGAAATGGTGGAAGTAAGTACAACTTGCAGCTGTTTCACTTGGCTTTCAAAACTTTCTTGACTAGGAACCAATATGAATACATATAACAATCAAACATCACCAAGATGCCTGTACATTTTGATCACAAGTTGTACCCAGCCTTTCTATTTACAATGCTAAGATTAATGTCATTTTCTCAACAGTACTTTGATAGAAGCTCAAACCATTCCTACTGAAAAACACTCATTTGAAATGACAAGCCCTTTTAACAGCAGGCATTTTGGAGCACTTCACAGACTTCATGACTGCACTTTCACCTACCACATCAGATGCTTTCATGTGGCCAGATGTACCTTTCCCTCAGCTATTAAAAAGCTATTAATTGAGTGGCTCACAATTGTTTTTCCAGCCTGTATAATGATTTTTCCCTTCCCATGGAATAAGAAAGCTCCCAGTTGCTCTTGGCTGTTCACATTTTAGGACTTGGCTGTAGATGCATTGCTGAACCTTGACTTCTGCTACCTCAAACAACGAAAGACTTGCATTCACCTAACATGAAAGAGCGTGTTTTGTATTCTGCTGGGAAAAGCTGTGCCAGAGCCAGCTTATAGCAAGTTCCCAAAAACTGAAGCTGGATGACACAGTTCTCTCCATGTCCTTACAACCATTTTGCAATTTTCATCATTAGGCAGCAAATTGGTGCAAGACAAAGTTTATAGAAAACCAAGCCTGACTAACCTCAGTGCTCAAAGCCAAAAGTTACTTTTACAAAATGACTCCTGGAGAAAGAACTTTCATGAAGTTTCTCTACCAATTCTACTCTGTCAGAATTAGCCCAAAACAACATCAAAACAAAACATGCTCACCCATAGGAACTATTGGTTTAATACTTAAACTAAAATAAAGATTCAACATACATAAAATTTTAAATGTCTCTATGCATACACAAACTTTAAACATTCATTTTAATTCCTTACTTTTGGTTCATAATCAGGATCATTTTCTTCATCTGCTTCTTCTTCTCCCTCCTGAAAGAAAACACTTAATATTTCTCTAGCTTATCCACATTCAGGTTCCGGAGCCATTTTCATGAAAATTAAGATTAAGTTGTACTCAGAAATACATTCGTTACTACTTTATGTTATACATGCTGTATAAGTTTATCCTCCATAATGCCTATCTTTTGACATCAGTGGCAGCTTAATTTTTAAGATACCTTAAGAGTTGTCTTAGCTTGGTTTGGGGTTTTTTTTTGTTTGTTTTTTTTTGTCTTGCTGGTTGTTTGCTTTTTTGGGTTTTTTTTGATTTTTTAAATTATTCATCTAAGATCCACCAAAGAGTATGTTCTATCTTATTTCAGAAGTAATTCTTACGATCCACAGCACTCAAAAACTAAAGGAACTCTTATTCTAGAAAATGAACTACAACAGGTAAACTATTTGAATCAGGGGCATATGTCATCTTACCTCATCATCTGCCTCTTCACCTTCTTCATCATACTAGAAAAGAAAATAAATAATCATAAATGCAGCCATCTATAGCTCAAGTAGATGTCAGCGATCACTCCATATTGTGATCTTAAGAGAATCATGCAATGGTTTGGGTTGGACAGGGCCTTGAGGGTCATCTAGCTCTAACCACCCTGCCATGGGTGGTTAGAGCTAGATGACTAGACCAGGCTGCTCAGAGTCTCATCCAACCTGGCCTTGAATATCTGCAGGGATGAGACATCCACAGTTTTTCTGGGCAGTTCCAGTGTCTCACAACCCTCACAGTAAAGAATTTCTTCCTAATATCTAATCTAAACATAGTCTCTTTTAATTTGAACAAAGAAGTTCCTGTGTCTGTCAGATTTAAAAACACTTTTTGCATCAGCATGAGCTATGTTCAACTTCTCCTGGTGAGCTCTGGCAGAGCAGACTGTCCCCGTTCAGTGCAACCCGGGAGGAGCTGATTACACTGCGCTACCACTTGGGGACAGAAGGGGACAGCGGAGCCCAAAGTAACCCGTCCTGTCAGTACCTCCCTCCTCCATAGCCCCAGCTAAAGCCTTTGCAACAAGGGCCAACAGTTGAGATTCTAAAAATTTGTTTTTAAGACAGTATGCATCTAAGCCATCTTAACAGTCAAACTGTCCTTGTTTAGCTGAGGCAGCGACAGAAAAAATGTTTTATACCTATATAAAGTTCTGAGGCTTCGTGTTTTGACAATTTCAAGCTTAGCTCTTTTAAAACACTTATGCTTTTGCAGAACTTGCTTTGATTATTTTGGCATGTTCTGAATGTGCTTATCTAGCTTTTTTTTTTTTTAATAAGAGACTACTTTTGAAAGGATGAGGCTTGAATTCATAAAACTTCATAGCCCAATGTCACTGTAAGCACAAAGAACAGGCTCAGCAGTTAAATAAAGTCTCATTTGTTCTCTGGCAGCTCATTACAGTTCCATAAAGTATTGGGTACACTTCTCTAGGAATGCCTTAAATACAAAATGCTACTAATGACATCCTCTAGATGATCAGCTTCGACCACTCCTTTTGCCACAAAACTCTGAAATCACTACTTAAAAGAAGAATTATTTTTATGCTGCTCTTCCTAAATGATCTAGGAAGCTCTGCTGCAACTGACAGCCCAATCTAAAGATACCAATGCAAAAATTACCCAAAGTCTTTAAACAGCATTATTTCCAGGTTTTTAGTGCTCTGAATGAACATTATACTTACATCATCATCATCATCTTCAATAGCTTCTCCAGTGAAGTACAGTACTGACCGGGGGACTATACGTTCACGCAGGAAATGACCTATTTCAAAGTCTGCAGCAAGGATTGCCTCGGAATCATCATCCTGCATAAAACAATGTTATTTCCTAAACTATAACATGGTAACTACTTTTGACACATACACACAGGGTACATGGTTCTGATGTGGTCAGATTTACAGAAATCCCATTACTGACTTTTTTTGTTCCACTGAGCTGTTTTACAGAACTGAACCTGAGGGGCCAAGTTTGACACTTTGAACAGCCCACCTACATTATACAGCTGCTGCTTCAGTAAGCCATATTATATACAATTATAGAGTTTCTTTGGTTCAAAGTATTAAGATTCTTTAATATCTCCCATAGACTTTCAGTTCATAAGCACAATACTCTTAAATAACTGAACAATAGCCAGGTGAGCCTATCAAAATAAAGACTTTACAACCTACTTCTGATTCCTACAGTGCATTCCCTTGATTACCATTAGACAAAGCCACTACTGAAGCACTTGAACACCTAAAAATGCTCTCTGATCCAATCCTAGACTTTCATTCCTCATTTTCATACCAAGTGTTCTGCTGTCTCCCATCTGAGCAATTACTTTCTTTTTAGGTTTTGTTTTTCCAAATGTTATGAACATACAGCTTTTGGTGTCCATGCCAACTAGAGTTCTAACAGCATGCTCCTGGAAGCTTTAATTTTGTGTTTCTCACTTACACTGCATAACATATTCCCTGCTGGTAAGTATTTTTGGTAGTTTTTCTCCTTACAAAAACATGGGTTATTGCCATAACGGCACACAAAAAAGCAGGCTCTTGCAGTTTTCTGTTCCTGTTTTATTACTTTCAGGAGTTAACAGCTTCAGAAATTTTTAACAGAATAAAACACAAACTGGATACATTCAGCCACTAGATAAAATCATCCAAAGAACACCTGAAGGGAGAGACTTACACCACCCATTAGATCAAAGACTAATACTGTAGCTCACTACATTTCTACAACTGTTAACAATCTACAAGGTAGCTTTCAGGAAGCATAAACTATTAAAGTTGACTAAACTCTTTTCATACAACTCAAACACTCCTGAAAAAGAATACTTATGAAGACTAGTATCTATTGAGTTTTCTCAGTTAAAGACAGAAGCAGTTAAAGCTGAGGCTGTTTAACAAATTCCAAAATTCCATAAACACTCCATCATCATTTTTTAAATAAGCCAACTTACCAGGTCTCCACTTTCAGGAACTGTAGGAAAAAAAAAAACAGAAGAAACAAGTAAGTGAGATGCATTCTACATCTAAAGTTAATACATGTAAATTAGCATTCAGCTTACCTTCAGGAGGACTGAAGAAGTTGAAGAAAGAGTCATTGGAAACAGTTTTTGTCACCGTCCTGACTGTTCCACGGCCCTTGTGTTTTTGCTTCTTCTTAATGGTTTTCAAAGTAACATTCTTTCCTTTTTTCCAGTCTATTTGGCAACTAAAGAATAAATTAAAAGAAATGACAGGGAAAAAACCCACAACCACCTGCAGCTTAATACCATTCCCTTTGTTATAAGTATCTACTGAGACTATCAAAACTGCAAGAGACCCAGGGAAGAAAAAATATTAAGCTAGTATTTATTCAGTCCTGTCTTTTCATTAGTTTATCTTTTGAGAACAAGAGTAACAGGTTAATTTTAGGATTATTTCCATCCTGAAGTTTTCCCTTCTGCACTCAATCTCTGAAATGCTAATTTTCATTAGCTACCAAATAGTGCCTAATTTTCTATCAACAACTAGTACTGCACCATTTTTAGAGCTGCCCACTCATTATAAAGCAACATCGTATTTGGGCATATTAGTAATATGCCAAAGTTCACCACACCTATCATTGTAACCAGTAAATCCTTAAAACAATGCATCAAGCAAGCATGTAGGTTTTGGCTGATTTTGAGTTGTTTGTGAGTGTTTTGTCTTCTTGTGTTATACTAATTTATTTGGGTTTGTTTGTTTAGGGTTTTTTTAACTCTATCCTTCTTACAGAGCTAAATCATGCCTACAGGCTTCCCTAACAGTCAAAGCATTCTGGAGACAAGTAAATGAAAAACACACCTCAGTCAAACTAACTGCATTTGCTGTAGTTTCTGATTAGATTCTTTTACAGACTCAAAGAAATTGAGTGAGTTGCTTTGGGACAAGAAGGGGCTATCCTAGCTACAAGAAAATACAAGGACTAGGAGTTAATAATTTTTAAAGAAGCAGTGGCATCTCACACCAAACTCTGTCAAGATTCATGATTTTCCAATCAGTCCAAATTGGGGAAGACAAAACAGTTTAATCAAAGCTGCCCAAGCACTTAAAATTAAATCTTACAGGACTTTGCAAAATATGTTAAGTGACATACAGAAAAAAAAGGGAAATAAAGGGGCAAATAAGTCAGAATGAGAACTGGAGATTAATTTAAGAGTAAAACCAACACTGACTATGCAGTGATAGGCTGTAACTTAGTTGTTATCACTCAGAAGATTAGTCAGAACACTAGAGACTTGAACACAAAAGTTATTGAACAGGCCCAAGTGTACTCATAAGAATAATTATGTACAACATAGTTTTCTCTCATCCCTCTGTTCACGAAAAAGGGAGATGTAGAGGAAAAACTTCCTTAACTAATTTAAAACAGAAGATTTTCACTAAGAAAGAAGTGTCAAAGCTTTTTAAAAAGAGTAATCTGGAATTATGAGGACTGTTCTCCATTTCTCAAATAGAAATTCAAAGGCAAACATTCAATGCTTATAAAACAAAATGGACAACTACAATATAAAAAATAAATCTGAAATAAACTCCCCAAAATGCTGTGTGTCAGAAATACAAATACTGACTATATTTATTAATATATATGCTTATAAATTATGCAATACAAATAATATATTTTTCTATATTGTATTGAAGTTATTGGTAACAATGAAAAAACTGAAATCAAACCTAGCAGTTCCAAAGTTACTAGGGGAAGTATCTTTTCCAGCACCTCCCCAAGATGCTGTAAAACTCTACAGTTGGATAATGCTAAGGAAAACCTGCCTTATTACCTTAAAGCTATCTATTAGCACTTACCCTGTACAACCCATGATTTCTGGTCCGTCAAAGGAAAAGGGATCAGAATCATCTGGCTCTGATCTCATTCTATACGTCTTTGTCAACACTTCATTTGTGAAGTAGTCGTTTGGTTCAAAATGAAATTCTAATGTGAAACTCTTAAAAAGAATTGCAGAACAGTAACTTTAGTTATTTACAAACACCTTTAACTTCTTAAACACCTAAATCCAAGCAGTACACATGCAAAAGAATACACCTTTCTCCAATACATTCATAACTTATTCTAGAAATTGCCACCCAAGTTGTAGAATAAATCTTCAAATCTTTTCATTTACTTGATCTTGCACTTTCTAATTATACTGCTTGCAGTAATGACAGACCTCCCAGCACACAGATTTTCTGCTACTAATGTATAAGGAGAATTTCTAAATTTAAAAATATGATAACTTAGAAAACTGGGTCTGATTTCTACCAGGGAAATATAGGAAATTACAGCAGTTACACAAAAAGTACCCAAAGGCATCAAATCGCAATGGTGAAACCTAAGTTATCAGCTCTTAAGGCAAATCTCATCAGAAGCTGAATGTTAAATTCAGTATACACTCATTCGCAGGGTGATGCAAGATTAGACTAGACCTTGTACTGCTTTCTCAGAAGCAGCAGCTGTATATTTTCTCATGATTTCCACAAGACAATTGGCTACCACAGGCCATGTTACTAAAATAAAAATAATTCTTAAGATAACATAAAAGTAATCTTGTTTAGTAAGTCAAACTAACCATAGGTTGTCCAACTTCTGAAAATTTCACTTTTATATCTTTTAAGTATTTCAGGATAGGTTCATCATGTTCCTGTAGAGAAAACACAGTGTATTTAATTTTCATAACATTCAATTTCACACAGATTTAAGGCCTCACAGAGATAAAAAGCAGTGTTTAGAACAAGTTTAACTTAGAAAAAAAACCTTGTTACAACACTGAAATACTTCCATGAACATGACCAGCAGATGGCAACAATGGCTGTTACAGAGTCCCCAGTACAGTACACAACCAAAACCCACGCAAACACCACTAACAATTTTTAGTCATGTCTAATACACTTTTCACACACACCTCCATAAGCACCGAAAATTTATTAGTAACATAGAATAGGTTCAAGAAATAAAACAGCAGGGAGGTATTTCAGTGCTCTGTACTCTCACTTGAAAAGTTACCAGAGATGACATCCAGGTAATGGTCCCATTATTGCCCACCAACAGACATATACAGTATCAAAGTGTTTCCACTGCTTCCTTGAAGACACTTGGATTAATTACCAATGCAACTTTAAACAAAGCTAGACCAGTACCTACCTGAACCATATCACTGAGCAAGTCCACATTCTTGAATACTGTCAGCCAAAACTCAGGGATTCCTTTAGGGTCTTCTTTTTCTTCATCTTTTTTTTCCTCTTCAAGCTTAGCTTTCTCTTTCATTTCATCCTTGAGAAAATAAAAATATTGGGTTTCCCTAATTTTAAGAGGTTCATCAGAAGGGTCATCAATTCTTTGTTTATACCAGTGTCATGTGGATGTTTAAGCAACCATTAAGAATTAGCATCATTATTAATAGCAAGTAATCATTACAAGCCTGTTTTTTTAAAAAACAAACTTCAGCTTAATGAATCTTGTTTCATGCTAAAGCTTGAGATATTGAGAACTGATTAAGATACTCACTGAAATTTCTTCGTCGGCATCTGCTTTCCATTCACATTCTTCTTCTGTAGGCTCATAAATGGCATTGATGATTTCACTTCGCTGGAAGATTAAACCAAGAATATTTTCTAAGTTCCTAGTTATTGCAATCAGCAATGCCCTAACCAATAAATTCCTAATCCTAAATTACACAGTTAGTAATACATTAACTATCTACCTTTTCTTCTGGCTCTAGAAGATTGATTCAGAAGTTAGGAGGTTTTCAACACACTAAAATAAACACCAAAGTCCCAGAAAAGTTACAGTATCATCTGACATTTGCTCAATTAAAACGAGGTTTGATCTCCTGAAGTCATTTTGGTAACTATGGAACAGACTTAACTTTTCACTCTCTTAATCTTAGCTGATATTCACTTGGATTGCAAAATGGTACCACTTGAATTGAAGGATTGAACGGGCACATATGAGACCAAAGTAATTTGGAACAATGAATGAGTGTTCTGGTTTTTAGATTCCTTTGCTGTATTTTAGATGAAGCTTTAAAGTACAAATAAGAGTAGCACTAAAATACCTTGTCAAACAAGGGCTGATAGAGAGCAGCATACTTTCTTTCCAGCTCATGAACTTCCTCATAGAATTTTGCTTCTATCTGTGCGCACTGAACTTGAAGGTTCTTGAGAGCATTCACACGTCTTTTAACAACTTTAGGCAAGCTGAAAAATTCAGTGACAGAACTGTTACTAACACTGCATTTTAAGCACATATTGATCTCTCCTTAACCAGACCCCTTGCAAGTTAATCAACTTGTACCACAACACATTTTACACTGTTTTAAGCTTTAGAAAGTTTAAATCAAAGCTGCAACCACTTTCACCAATGACATTGAAATCCTTAGCACAAGCTCTTAAACTAAGGCTCAACCACAGTATAGAACTAGAGTATTACAAACACCTGGGTTAATCATGAGAGAAACTTGCGCAATAAATCTTCTTTCTAAAAACAAGTTCTACTTTATTAATGAGTAACACAATAAAATCATAGTACTGAGTATAACTAAGAAAGGTCTCACCATTAGTTTGCTTGGTTTTATGAAAAAGTTTAAGACAGTTGAGTTATTCTTTGTTTAGAAATTTAATCTTCAAATTTTGCTGCTTTGTTTCACTGAGAGTAGCAGCTAATAGCACTGTCTTTAAACACACTGTCTGACCCAAAGTGAGCCAGAACTGGTTTGCTAAATGAGCCACTGTACTACAGATGTGCAAAAGGAAAACAAATACTGCATGCCTCATAAATGCAGATCAACTACAGAAAACTTTGGCAAGAATTTATAGCAAGTTTTGATACTGAGAAAACCACATGAACTACTGCTAATAACATTTCTGTATCAGCTAATGCTTACAGTCTAAGCATAAAATTACTATGCTAGAGACACCAGGCCTCCAAGTATGTTGGAGTTTAAATAACTGATGTTTCATGACCAAGGCAAAGCTACAAAAGAGCTTCCAAGGAGCAGGAAAGTATCCTAAGAAGTGTGCCATACTGTAACAGCAGAGGAAAACATCAGCCACTGTAAATATTAGCATTCTTAATGAAACTTCAAATAAAAACTCTTCAATTCTGAGATGCACTACAGAGACTATATTAGTTTTTCTCTATCTGAGCAGCACAGTGGTTTATGACCACTAATGTCCATAGATAACACTGTTCAGAAAACAAAAGAACCATTTTAACACTCTGTTTATACTAAATGAATTCTGTACCTTTCTACATATCCCGCAGATGTTCCTACCAGACCATCAAGTCTCTCCTGAAGGGCTGCAAGAATCTGAGGATTTTGCATCATCTGCACAGTCAACTGCCGAGCTGAATTAAAAAAGAAGATTAAATAAGCACAAAGTGCATCTCTTGGACCAATCTTGAAAGAAAGAATTGTGCATTAAAAAAAAAGAAAATCAGACAAGCAAGAATTACAGATACAGAAGAACTGTTTAAAACTGTGTAAAGTCTCTCTAATACCAAAATATATTTTACATTTATAAAATCTGATTTCTGTCCAGGATTTCTAGAATATAATTTCCCCTCTGATTCTCACCTAAATAGCTGGGAAATCACTGAAAATACTCATTATTCATCTCTAGGCTCCTATGGCACTAAGCACCTGAATACTTACCATTTAATTACTGTATGCCATTTAATTACTTCAGCTAATGAGTGTGTTCCCCTAAATTTTGCAATACAGTTTTTAAAACACTTATTTCTATAGATTAGCGAAGCATAATATCTTGAGCAAAATATTCTATTTTAATGTTATTATTCTGCTCAAGCAAACTTGAAACATGGTACTATCAGCAGTCCAAGTATTTTTATTGCAGAGATTATTAGTTGTTTCCCTTTTGGCTAATTGCTCTAGTTCCATCTGTGCCCTCACACTTCAAATACAAAGCATGAGTAAGACTGCTCAGGACTGACAAAACAAGTATTTTGATATGTGCTTATGTTGTTTTTGTTGAGGGGGGAATAAAAAAGGATTTATTAATTTCAAGAGTGGTAACACTAAGCATGATTTGTTCTGTTCCTGTCAACTCAGCAGCAAATTATTAGCAACTGATCAAAAGTAAAAGATACACATACACATATATACAAACATTGATTTTTTATACTCAAAGCTTCACACATGTGAAGTTTTTAACTGTTTTCAGTTTTTAAATAATCCTGTTACATATCCACAATAATCCTGTCTTTTTCAATTATACAGGTGGCCAGCACTGCCTGAACCTGGCATTACCCATGACTACAATGAGTAACTGCAAACTAATAAAAGTCACTCAATTTGAAAAAAAAAGTCCTTGCTTCAGAACTTAAACACAATTGTCCATCTGAAGTTTGTCTTACCACTTCCTATTTTTTTTTTCAGTAACAACTTTTAACACACTAACTAGAAAGCACATATGCTTAGAAGTTTAGAAACTCTTGGTTTCAACATTACCCTTGCTGTTGGCATCTTCACCAGTTTCTTCTTCTTCTACTTCTTCAACATCTTCCATATCCTGCTGATCAAGTTCAGACTGTTCTTTGCTATTAGAAATATTCAATAACAACATCAAGAAGTTAATTTTATAATATACTATAAGGAGCTTAAAGAGCTCAAACTAGAGATTATGTGGGTAGAAACAAACTGTTACATCTTTTGACCTATGACAAGCAAGTCTTAATAGGAAAACAAAGCTGAATTTGTCTTCACAGAAGTTTCACGTTTGAGAATCCCAGAACAGTTTAAAGAATTAGCAACTTTCCAGAATTACTAAGTTTCTTTCTACAAAAAACTCCACCTCCTGCTCTTATCAATCAGTCAAAGCCTCCTTCTGCTCCACTTATCTTCCTTAAGATATTCGGGCCTTGAGAACTGTGGGTAGGATCACCTACACTGTACTTCAAATGCCACAAAATAAGAGCATTCCAAGTATAGAAAAAACCCTACATGGAATGAAACAATAGGAATAGGCAATATTATCTGGTTTTCCCCTTTAGAATTCCAACTAACATAGGAAGTTGCCTCATGCCTTCTTCCACTTTTTTATTTACTTACAATTAAGATCACAAACCCATTTATCATGAGCAACATGAGCTTTTCTCCCACGTGCTATAAACCTCAGGTCTTGCTACAGTGCTCAAGTGTCTAGACCCTGCCTATCCAGTATCTGGAGAGTCCAGCCACAGGACTGTGTCAAGTACAGCACAGGACACACTCACAGCCTCAGTAAAATCACAGACAGATTTTACTTACTTGTCTACGTCTGCCATTCTGCTAGATTTCAAACACTAGGGAAAAAAAAGAAAAAAAAAACCACATAAGAACAGCAGCACTAGATTTCAGTTATAAACTCTATGGCCACGTGCCATAATACTAAAATCACATCAGCTTTATGAAACATGATAAATATATATTACAGTCTGAAGCATGGCACATCTCCCTTGCACATTTTGAGTGTCAGTCTTTAAAACATACAGAAATTTTGAAAAACTTTGTTCTGGTTTAGAACCTATAGATCTACTCACATAAAATGAAGTACCAAGTACCAGCAAAACACCCTTCTAGTTTTGGATCTTAGAACTGTACTAATATCACTGACTGAAAATTAGAAGTAAAAAACTGGAATATAACCTGAGAAAAACTGAAGCTAAAAGGGTGCTGGTAACTGTTTACTAATTTCCAGCATGTGATTGCAGATAGAACATACTTATAGCTAAAACAATTTCAGAATGAAGATGCCTTTTTGTGGCTTTACTTTTAATCCCAACTTTAAAAAATCAATCCAAGTCATTCCTCAGAATAGCCACAATATTGCAACATTTTACAAAAAAATTATGCCAGGTGCCAGGCTATTTAACATGACTAATTTCCATATTCACAATGATCACAATTTTCCTAAATATCTTAGTGAAATCATAAACATATTTCATACACAGTAACTAGAAGCATTTAATATTGAGACTACTGCAATCTTGCATACCATGAAAAACCTATGTTCTCAAATATATTATATAATGAGTAACATTTTCTACCAGCAAAACAGTACTTGGGAGTCTCTTCTCCAAAAGGATGTTTTAGGCAACTTGAAGTCTAACACAATACTATGCACAAGGAAACACTGCCCTGTTATTACCAACTGCCAATAATTCAGAAAGCTCCAACTACCAGGAATAATTTGCTGGCCCAGAAAGCAAGGAAACCAATGCTTTAGACTCTCCATTTTACCTGCTCTCCTGTAAGCTAAACAAATTCAAGTTTCCTTCAGGAATTTCAACTCCTTACAACATATTCAAATGGGAATTTTAGCCAAGTGTTGGATGGATGTGCTCCAGAAAAAGAGAAAACTGTGTTTGATGTGTCCGAAGTGTAACACAAAAGCACAATCCCAGTAAGATCAGAATAATAACAGTCAATATGAAGAAACATCTTAGAATCTTCAGAAATAAACACCCACATTTTATGTAAATATAATCTAAATATAGTTTTTCTGATGTCATAAGTACTTCCCAAGAATTACATGGAAAGAAGGTATCCGATGTCCTCATTTAGGACCACAATTTCATAGCACCAAATAAAGATCTAGAACGTAATAAAAAAAGATTCAATTCCCTAATACGCAGAAAAACTAGGAAACCAAGTCCATCTAGTTCAGAAAAATAATACAGTATTTGCTAATAAAGGAGGATAGCAGCACTGCTATAAACCAAAGAACATCAAACAATTCAGTAAGAGGAATTACAGCAATATTCTTGACTCATTTTATTCAGATCACATTTGCTTGTCTTGTGATTTCAGTTTTACCCATGTAACAATTCCCTGTAACAATTCAAAAGACTCTCCCTTTGAATATCATTCTCAAAGATAGCATACACTGAAGACCTACAGAAACAGCATACTACAATTACAAGTCTCACATACAGGTCCCTGTTTTACTTGAGCAATGTAACAATTAGCATAATTTTTGATGTACACAACATTGTATCCATGAAAAATATACTACTTTTTCCTTACACACTTCCTCTTAACTTGTTTTTAAAGCAGGACCATTTCAAGAAGACTAATAATATTGCTATGCAAAAGAGCACAGGATGCACAGCTCACCTGCCTCTCATACATTTTTCTGCAAATGAAACATAGTGATGCTCCTTGCAGAGACCAGCAATTCCTTTCTCTGTTCTCCCTATCAAAAAACACTTTAATTTCCATAAAACAGAAGGTAGTTGTTTCAACAAACATGTGACCAGTGGCAGTACAAACCCTGTGGTCTCTCCAAGTCAGTGGACTAGATGAAACAGCAGCTGAAACACCTTAGAGGTTTTCTGAAAGAGACCAACTTCCACAGTTCATTTAAACATTTTTTCCCAAATGAAGACAAGATTGGCTACGAACAAATGATGCCTAACAACTTTAAGAAGCATCTATCCCACCTCCAACAAGGGCCACTAGCCAATACCTTGGAAAAAAGCAATGACATGGTAAGAATTCTCCCAGAAACACTTGGAGCTTTCAATTACATTCAGAAAAAACACACTGGATCAGAAGTGCAGGTATTTGACAATGTCATAACAAATTTTTATTTCAGAAACTAGTCCTCATTTTCCCCAAAACCATGCAGGTAAATGAATGATATAGCTCAAGTTTCTCAGTTGCAATATTCAGTTCAGAGATCAGTTTAAAGATTTTTCTACACTATGCAACTGTGTAGCAGAGAAAGTTTCACCAGCAGTCTCCTGTTACTGAATTCCTCACTGGACCCTCGTTTTCACCTCTGAACAAGTACTTGCCATCACAAACTTTCATCCATCCTTTCAGTGTTCATCCTCTTTCCAAGATCATTTCTGACCATGCTAAAGGCATTCATCGTGCTACAGTACCCTGTGGGACTCCAGCATCTGCCTCTCTCTCCTCATTGCAATGGGCACTTATCACCCTCTGCTTCCTGGCTCTCAAACAATCCCTGCAAGCACTGTATGGCTTCAAATTATGGCCCAGTTTACTCAAAGACTTTGAATAACATTCCTCAAAGATTTTTTTGAAATTAAAATAGACTGTATCAAGTATCTGTCAGCTTCAGAGCCTCCCTTTAGTGTGTTTCTCTCTCTCTTATCCAATTTTTCCTATTCTCCTTGCAGCAGTCCTTTTCATATCCCATCCTTTTATCTTCCCTCCATTTTTTATACAACTCAGTATCAGAATGTACACAGTTGGAAGAGTTCTTCTGCAAACTGAGGAGATACTAGTGTCTGTCATGACAATTATCTGCCAGCTCTAGACAACTGCTCCTAAGTAAGGAGACTACAAGGCACTGCCAAGAAAACTATGCTGGCAGACATTTAGGCTAATCTGTGCAACCCACTAGCATGGAAGAGATGTAGTTGCATCACATTTTGTTTACTGTCATTTACTTAAACAACCATAAGTTTCTCTGCAAACACAGCTCTACTGGCTAAAAAAAAAAACCCAAACAGAAACAAAACCACTGCATAAAAGCACTGAGAAAATGCATTCCTTAAGAGCAAACAACCTCCACTATCTCTGCACAATGCCCAGTTCAAGGTCCTGGTCTAGTCTTCAGAGTTTTAAATACACTACTTAACACAATCCATAACATTCTAATAGATCACTGCAGTATTTATTTTGCAGTATCTCCCCAGCACTAAATATTGAAATATAGAACTCATATCACTCCACTTTCCATAAGACACAGCCGTCCTTCCCAGTTCATTCATAGGTGCATTTACTTTCATAAACAGCAGCTACACCTTGGCATGTGAGCAACATAACCACTAGCATCACTCCCTGAAGTCGTGTCAGGGAGAGATCAGTTCACCAGTTGTCAATGCAGGATTATAACAAACCTGGATACACCTGGTGTATTACTTCAAGCCTGAGGGTCTAGGTAACTGTTTTGGACTAAGACACTGCTTAGAATATCGGCCTTCTGACTGCATGAAGAGGCTTATAACCACAGATAAAGGGTAGTCTACATCCCTGTATAAAGCCAGCATGCAAAAAACCACACTAGTAAAATACTTTGTTTCCCTCTTGAACAGCTACCGCGACTGTTTGAATGCAGTAGACTGCATTATCGTCAAATAAAGAGGCACCTACAGGCTTTACTTACAATGTTTTGCTGCTCATTGTAAAACTATGCAGAAGAAAAGCAACAGTTATCTTTTCAGGGCTTGAAAGAGAATATGTAGGAAGTTCATGCTGCAAAAAGAAAGCAAAAGTACGGAAAAGCAAGCTACACTGCAAGTTTCTTATAGGTTTAAATTTAAAACCGCTTTCATACAGGTACCTTAAGCCTGCCTGCCATCACAAGAAAGCATGTTCTTTGTCAAAATCGAAAGGTTGGAGGACTTAATCTGGCACTAGCTTACCCACTGTTTTGAGTGTATCCTCCAGAATTACTAAAAATTAGCAAAATCCCCCTAAAATTTTAAGCTATCGAAACTGTGTGAAAATTTCCTATTTTCATTAGGCTTGAAGGACATGATCTTGTTTAACTCCATTTTCAAGAAATGGAGTTTGATACAAGCAGAATGTTCATGTGTTCATCTTTAAGTAAGTCATTCGTGAGCCTTCAGTTTTCAAGGGTTTTTGTTTCTTCACTGAGTGATTTTGCATAAATGAAGATAGAAATACAAACTCCAAGTGTTCAGTGCTTCCTCATCTTTCCTTTATCCACACAGAAACTAACCTGAATTTGCAGAGGCACCAGCCATGTTACAGCTAGGACACAGACTTTGGCGAGAAGCCTTTTCTTGTTCAGATCAGCTTTACATGTCCCAAGTAAGCACAGCACTATTAGATTACCCGGACATCCGCTCGCCCTCAGGAAGACAGGTCACAGTGAGGTGAACTACAAGTCAGCTGAGGCAGCAAGACATTCCTGAGACACAGTTCCTCCAGCAAAACAACGGCATTTTTGCACAAGCCCCAAGGCTGGCAGGCTGACAACACATCTCAGCTATTCAGCAGCTCTGAGCACACCACACCACAGAGTACCCATACCCTCCCCTTTCAGGAAACACCTCTTCCCCTTCCCTAGACAAATTGCTCACACAGGAGGACAGCTAGTTGTATTTAAAAAAATCATCATGATTAAGTCTGGTAAACTATTTGCAATGTGTGCAGAAACCAAAGGTGCCAGACAAATGACATCATACCAGCAAAGTTCAACTCTCACTAAAGACTGGGAAACTCAAGAGCAATACATTCACTAGAAGTTACTTCTAACTGATGTTCTTGCTTGGAATTCCAGGACAACTTGTAAGATTTCTCCTTACATCATCAATAAATACAGGAAACAAAAATTAAAATATTGTAGAGATCAATTAGAAAACACTCTTTGACTGCATATCCAAAACAATTGTCTGGGGTATTTTGCTCAAAATCTCTAATAGAGGTTTGTAACTTTAAAGTGCTCAGATGCTTGGCAGTGATCTTAAAGGTCTTTTCCAACCTAAACAATTCTGTGAGAACTGAGTGACTGTTTAAAGAGTGCACAGTACATGGTATAGTTTCACACTTCAAATGTCTTCAGACTACAACCCAAAAAATGCATCACTCATTCCAAAACTGTTAGTAGAAGCTATGGTAGCAATCACAGGGTAGGGAAATCGTTATGAGAGGGAAGATCATACAGCTCAATAGTAACTAGGAAAAAATTTAGCTCTTCTTCAAAAAGAAGCAATTGAATAATGCATCAAGTTAAAAATGTCATTTTAAGAGGGAATAAAGCAGAAGACCGAGTATTTCCTTTATACTAGTGAGATCAAATTCATGCATCCATTACCACTAGCATGAAAACTGGTCATGAAACAAGGGGATACTGTATCTGTCAGTGTCCTGAGGGGAGACCTATCAATCCCTACTACAACACAAAAGCAGGCTGTAGCTGGGTGGGGAGTGGTCTCTTCTCCCAGGTTAGCAAGCAACAGGATGAGAGGAAACGGCCTCAAGTTATGCCAGGGCATGTTTAGATGAGATATTAGGAAAACTTTCTTCACTGAAAAGGTTGTCAGGCATTGAAACAAGCAGCCTAGGGAAGTTCTGCAATCACCATTCCTGGAAACATTTAAAAGATGTATTGACGTGGCACTTGGGGACACAGTTAAGCAGTGAACACAGCAATGCTGGGTTAACAGCTGGACTCAGTCTTAGAGGAGAGACCTTTTTCAACCTAAACAATTCCATGTTTCTCAGCAGATAAACATGTTAACCAGATTATATCATTCATCTTAAGGAAAAAATATGCCTTCTTAGGAAAGCTGAAGGTCCAAAAAAGAAAATCAATCTCAATCAAATGAGCAGAGTAGAGCAGTGCTAGAACATAAACATACCACACCTTAATGAAAGACTTTATTAGCCACTGAACTCTCCAGAGACAATTCCTTTATTAGTGCCACAGTTATTCTGTTAACAAAAGATATCTAACTGTTAATGTAGGAACAAAAATTGACAAAATTTATTTAAATTTTCAAATCTAGAATAGATAATTAAAACTGTCTGCCCAAATACAGGAGGATGATATAATAAAGAACACAATACTAATATAAAAGCTATTAAGTTCTGCATAAAGAGACTAAGGAGCTAATGGTCAGTGGAAGCAAGTAATCCAGATGCCTCAATACAGTAACAAGGTGGTGACACTGGACCCCTGCAGTAACTCAAATCCCTTCATTTCAACACAACTTAATGAGCTAGCACCAACTTATCCACTATGTACAAAAGACATGCACAGTTAACAGCAGAAATGCTAACTGGCATGGTGATATATAGGAATCTTTAGCAGAAGCTGAAGTCCTGACAAAGCAGAAGAGGGTAAGAAATTCAGACAAGAAGTGGCATTTCACGAAATACACTCAGAACAACTTCTAGCTATGGACATGAGCTTAAATATCTGAGATGGGAAGCACTCATATCATCATGTGAGAGATACATTCCGTTCATAAAGGGAACAGCCAGTTTCTCTTCTGAATGATCTTCAAGACAGAGAAAGTAAACCTTCCTGGAAAAGTTTATTGTAGTTCTTCCTTAGCTATGCATAACCCTATACCCTTCCTTTCATCAATGTCTGAATGACAGTAAAGTTAAAAAATGTTCAAAGGATTTCTTTGTACAGTGTTAGACCTTCAGTATCAGCAGGGTCAAGAGACAGAGGCTGTCACAGGCAAGTACCTTTTATAATAACTCATGAAAAGGGTTAGGCAAGTTTGAAGTTATTGTGACACTGTACTGATACAGCTCACATATAGTAATGTGGCAAAATCCAGATTCTGACTGCAGAGAACATAAACATGATAAAAACATTAGAATGCTGAACCAAGTAACACAACACAATTGAAACTGCTCTTTCCCCTTCAAGTGGTATTACTTTGCACTCCCTAGTAACTCCTGAGGTAAAGGCATCAACATTATTTGCCAATGCAACTATTTTATTAGTGCTTGCAGGCCTCTGCACCATACAGATATACATCTTACAGCACGAAAACACATTTTCCATATTTCAATTTAGAAGTGCTCTATACTTGAATGAGAATGCCAGTTGATGGGAAAAAAATCAAATTCTGCAAAACAAAGCAGAGGGATCATATATATAAGTAATAGTATTACTCAGCTATTAGTAACCTCAGGATTTGTTTTCATTCATGTAGAATCCCATTGTAAGCTTTCCCCTGAATTTCTATCAGGAAATGAGGATTCAGTCAACAAATACTGAACTCCTCTCTCTGTAGTATTTTTACTGCATTCTAGACAGTGCCTGTTTACTCTTTCAGCAGAAAACAGCCTCCATACCAAGAAGGAGATGGACTACCAAATTACAAATTAAAATCAGGACTAAACTACATCTGCATGCTTGTCTATGCTACTGACCTGAGCTCCGTGACCATGTTCTAAAAATAGGGTAATTAGCACACAATGTTGCCTTTGTTCTGAATGCCAAGATTCTGCAGCAGAAAACCTAACAATTTCTATTAAGAACAATCTTTTATTATTAGAGAAATAATAAGTTTAAATCCAAACCTGGAAAAATTAACAAGGATCTTTATTTTTTTTAAACCAACTACTTACTATAGCTTTTTATGGTTTTACTTTCCATCATGGATAATGGGAAGAGCAGCAGCCATCCCAGAGGGTTGAAATCAAAGTATTTTATATATAAAGAAATATTTGACATTTCCTAAGACAGTATTTCCCAATACAGTTCATGTTGGTGCAGGTATTCAGTTTGTTAAAGAATAGCAAAGTAATAAAACAAATTGTGTTTTAACAAAGTTCTTCAGGTAGCAGGGTGCACTGTAACAGCTTAATAAAAATCAAACTCATGCGTGCTGCAACATCAAACAATGGCAAAGAGCAGTAACTAGCTGCCTAGATCACCACATAATCAAACACAACCATACTGGCAATTACATTGCTATCTGCAAAACTCACACGCTGCAGCATTTAAGTTTGTATCCAATTTGACTTCAAAAACATCTAAGCATCCTTCTGTGAAAGGAAAGTTACAAAATACTGAAAAAAATGTACATGCTTCAGAAGGGTGCTTTTTGCTAGAACATCTAATGAATGTAATTTTAAATTCATTCACTAACCAAGAAGCCACTGAAATTCCTAAAATGTATTTAGCAACTTCTTTGTTAGCTTCTGTTCAGTATTTGTTAGCTTCTGTTCAGTATTTTTTCCATGGAAGCCAGGCCACTACTAGACTACCAACTTACAGCTTTCAATTAACAAGTTAGTGTGCACTAATAAAAGAACACAATCCCAACTTTAACACATTTTGGACACCATTGGGATGAGATATTACAACTGGCAGTAAAGACCCAACAGAAGAATGCCCATGGTTATGGTTTCAGCCAGTCACTTTCAAATGAATACAGGTGCAGTTTAAAAAGCAATTGTAAACATGTAGTAGGGCTACAGAGAACTTGAACCATGGAACTTGACCACTATTTACAAAGATTTCTTCAGAAATACTATCTTGTGAATTTCGCTCAATCTTGCCTTTGGCAGCAATATCGAAGTATGTGATCCCTCCAAAACACTGAAGATGGTGGTAAAAGACTCAAGAGGCTGTCATGAAGATCTCACCAGTTCAAACACAGCAAGCATGTTTCTGATAAAGCCACCTTGCACACATAAGAAACAGCATAAAGCACTATACCAGCTCACATTTCAACATTTAAAGATGAGTTCTTTCCAAAACTGTAGTATCACGATTTAACAACTGCTTAAAAGGGTGACTCAAGTGAGACAAAATAAATAGTACTTAAATCTAAAGTAACAAATTAAAAAAAATGCAGTTCCAACTACTTTAGAATTCAAAAGGTCAAAAACCTGCTATGTAAAGACATATATAATGGCATGCAGTCCACTGAAGACTTCTACTCAACATAAAGAAGTGGTAAGATCTGAAATGAATGCATGGTGACTAAAACACACAATTACAAAACATGATCATCCAGCACTTTGGTAATGTATCCCTAATGAAAATACTGTATCAACTGCTCATCACTGAAACGAGAACTAGCTCAGTTAAGGTCCTAGCAATATGAATACCTGAGCAACAGAAGCAGTTCACATTTTGTATTAATAGCATTTGAGCAACAAGAAATAACACAAAAATACATACATAAACAAGAAGTTCAAAAATAACTGATTCAAACTTGGTTTCAATTTTTTTTTTCATGTACCCTCCCTGTGTTCAAATTTTTTTTCATGTACCCTCCCTGTGTTCCTCAACTTGACTTTTCAATGTCTATCAGGTTTTTAAAGAGGGCCTGAAGTAAACCAAAGCTTTCCCTCATGGGCAAGTCATCCCACAAGAAACCTGAAAGAACTGCTTCTCCATCCTTTGCAACACTGCATATGGAACAATACCTAAAAGTAGTGGATTGAACCAATCATAGTGCAGATGGTCAGAAAAGATAACAAGCGTTTATGTTTCTATCCTGGGTCTGAGAAGTCTAGAGGTTTGTTCATTCCAGATTTCTGGCACCCACTTTGTCAAACCTCATAACAAGAATCTCCAACACCTAATTCTAATACCTCTCTAATTCTAATATCTCTCATGTTTTGGGTGAAGGTTTCTTCATTGCTTGTTTGTTATTTGGCAGTGGTAGTGATAAGTTTTTTAAAGAATAAATGTAAAATCATCAGTTGAATGCTTCAAAGCTACAGGTACATCCAAAACCTATTTTTTGTATCTAAAATTGGCTTTCACCTTTAGAACATAAAAATCCACCAAGGAGCAACTGGTAGCACTTTCTTCTATAGTCCTCAATGACAAAGTGAAACAGTTGATGTGCAAACTGTCTATTCACTATGGCATGTTAAGATTTAAACTGAGACATCACTTGCATGACATCATGCAAGTCATGTCTGTGCAGATGTGCATTCAAGCACACAGCCCCCAAATGCATCTATATTTTCCAGTACTAAAAATTTAAACGGCTTTCTATCTAAGAATGACCAGCAGTTTAACCTTTGACAAGTAGCTCGGATGCAGATAATGTCTTCATTTAAGCAGTTGATGCAAATTCATTTAAAAGATTAAACTTTCAGGAAGTTCATATCTTAAATTATTTATATTTTAAAGTAATTCTAGAGTATCAAAGGTAAATTAGCAAACTTTTTTACTGACTGCAACTGAAGCTTTAATCTGCAATATGTGAAGTCCTGCTGAAAACTTAAGGTCAAAAGTTATGACTTAATACAACAGTATATCAAAAATTAGGATTTTTACTTCTGCATTAATTTTGCTGATTCAGAAAATAATAATATCATTCAGTGTAGGAAGCCCTCAAAGCCCTCACACGTTGCTTCTAAATAGCTTAATTTTTCAGAAAGTCATCAAATGAATCCCCAAGCTACTTCTGTGATGCCTTCCAGGCATGTCTGGTTTTCTAGACAAATACATTATGACACCAGACCTACTCTCCAGATTAACAAGGTTGGGTGATGAGGAAATGCACTAACCTCTGAGCTGAGTGAGGATCAGCTAGATTGAATTAGCTTTAATTATAATCACTTTTGAACGCCAAGTAATTTACAAATGAAAACTGACCTATAAGCATTAAACCCATCATCACAACCCCTCCTTGGATTAAACACGTACTATGAAGTTCCACTCTATTATTTACTAGCCACCTCCCTAAGGAGAAGCTCAAAGGAATGCAGTTGCCCAGAGCAGTTGAGAAGACTCCTCAGATGTACTAAAATAAAACCATTAAAAAGTCTCATTTCTGACTGCAAAGTTCTGTCTTCTGTGTAAATGGCCGTTTGCACCTCACAAATACCAAAGCACTCTCAGCTCATGGAAAATCACAGAGCTTTAGTTGCACTGAATGTATATATGTATGCAGAAAAACAAACAGGAATAGGAAGAACACCTGCCTCTCGATTTTCTGTAACCTGTCCAATTCCTGCACTTTCCTTTAGAATCAGATCCTTAGTTAGAGATATGCCATGTTTGCAGGTGCTTCACAAGAACCTGAATATGAACTGCATTACAACTACATTAGCAAAAAGTGAAGACACCAGAGACGTTCATTATACCTGTTGTTCTACTGGAATAAACTGGCTTTCAAGAAAGAATTGAACCAAAATTCAAAGTAGAAGATTCTTGTCTTATTCCCCCCCTAAAATTTGTCACTATTGAAATTAATATCCTCAGGCTATTTTACTCCCTGAAGGAATGCAATTTCTGCCATGATAAGTCAAACTCTTCATGTTATCATTTTAGGAGCCTAGTGAATAAACAAGTTTTTTATCAAATGTACAAGGTAAGCCAAAGTTTCCTCACAGATGTGGAGTTCTGTATTAGAGGACATGGCCTCAGACTGGAAGATCCAGGTCTCACTCAGGGCTGTGAAAAGTCTGATAACAGAGGTTCATAACACCATGCCCACACCACCTTGGTTTCAGTTTCGCTTGTGCACACATGCTCAAAGCTAAGAAAAAAAACCACACCACCCCTTTCCAGGGTGTTTAGTAAGCAGGTCACCATAACAAGTCCCCCACCGGCTCCCAGGAATGGTTTCTGAGTGAAGCAGGGGGTACATGCACCAGGATGGTGGAAGCATTACTGTTTATATGTAAACAGGCTGTAAACAGTGCTGCAGCAGATCTGGCACTTCTTGCAACGCTGGGCTGGCAGCGCAGATGCAGCACAGTATTTCTGCGTGCTTCCAACACTCACTTCCTAGTCTGTGAAAGTCAGAGAAAGACCAGGAGCTCTGAAAGACACCAATCTACCACCTGTGCACAGGACCAACATTCCATTCTCAGAAACCAAGAGCACACGATATCCAAGACTTGTCACAAAGCACAGAAAAAGTGGAGGGCAGTACACTGCTAACATGTATCACTCTCACAGGACTAAGTGGGACGCACACACACAAGCTCAGGTGTCGGTGGCCTGTTCTAAGCACTTCTATCAATGTTTCAGGTACTCAAAGCCTGAGAGGCCTCAACTTTTGTCTGGTACAGAAGCATCCAAGTCACTTAAATTTCCATGTATGCGTATTTTAAATGCTATCTTCCTCGAAGGATTAGTTTAACTTCTGGATTTACAAGAGACTGGAAACCACTCAGCTTGCTTCAAAGTACAGGGCTTCTCTCATTCTTTAGAGAGTACCATCGTAAAATGGGCTCAGCAGGAAGGCTGCTAAAAAGCTACTAACATTAGTAGTTAGCTACTAACATTAGTAGGTAGTTTGTCAAAAACTACCTTCAGCAGTTCACAGCCTTAGGCCTTAACTCTTCCCTCAAGTTTCATTTCATGACTGTAATTAAAATTATCAGGCACTATCTCCTGCCTGATGAATGTAGCATCTACCAGCAGATGTTAAAATCCCAAGAGGCGCTGAGCAGAAGAGAGTATTTGTCATACCTTGCAGACACCGTGCCCACTTCTCTTACCCTCCACAAATGAGTTAGAACACGAAATGTTCTCACTAGAGTGAGATACACTCTAAGTGTATCTCAACAAGACTTCAAAATACATGCCTAACTGCAGAGAGCTTGGAGATAAAACGTGGAAGGTACTGCTGTATTATTATTATACCAGCTGCTTGAAAAAAGGTTTTTGTTTTTTTTCAGCAAGCAGATGAGGTCGGTTTTTTAGTCAATATTGAAAGTCTCACAAGTACTGGCAGTTTAAGGCCCCTAAACATTCAATATGGAAGAGAGTATGTTTTATACACTTAATGATATGCTGAACACAAGATTATAGTTCTACTTGTAATTACTAAATCCTCCAGGTAGTTCCTCGGCCTTCCTTGGGGACACTGTTTAGGTTGATAGCAGCTAACAGGCTCTCGGAGAAGCGACATGTTGAACTCCAGGACACCACTCTACCCTGAGGCAGGACGCGGGAGCTGCCCGTGCGCTGGCTGAATCTCTGGGTCCCCCTGCCAGCAGCAGAGCACAACACACCCGCGCCGCGGCTCCGCACGGAGCGGGAACAAGGCGCGGGAGGCGGCACAAGGCCACGGCGCGCTGCCATCCGCCGCTCCTCGCTCCGCCATGTGCGCACACACCGCGCGGGGCCCCGCGCCGGACCGGCACCGAGCCCCTCCCGCGCCCTCCCCGCGCCCGGCCGGACGCTCACCCGCTCCTCCCCGCGCCGCTTTCCGGCCCCGCCGCCCTCCCGGTCCCCGGCCGCGCCGGGCGCGGCCCCGCTCGGGCGCCCACGTGTTGCGGGGCCGACCCGCCTCCCCCCAGCGCCGGCCACGCCACGGGCCCCGGCCTAGCGCGGCCCGGGAGCTCCGCGGGGCGTAGCGGAGGGACGCGCGGGAGGCGGCGAGCAGAGCCGCTCGCTGCGGGCCCGGGGGGCGAGCAGCGGCGCGGCCGCCCCGCGGGCCGATACCCGGTGTGGCACGGGCACCGCTGGCCCCCCGCGTCCCGCCAACCCAGGGGCTCCGCTAGGCCGGGCCGGCATCCACGGCCTCCCCGCGAGAGTGCGGGGGCCCAGCGCTCCCCGGCCGCCCCCCGTGCCCCCCACACCCCCAGTCCGGGGCGGCGGCGGCGGCCGCGCTCCGGCGGTACCTGCGCGGCCGGCGGGCGGCGGTGACTCAGGAGCAGCGAGGCGGAGGCGCCGCGCGGCCGGCGGTGAAAGGACCCGCGCTCCCGCCGCTCGCGCTCATATAGAATTAACGTCACCACGTAACCCCCCTCCCCCGCCGCCTGCGTCTCATGGCAACGCGTGCGCGCGCCCTCGCGCCGCCCGCCGTCCCGGGAGCGCGCGCCGGCCGTTGGCCGAGGGCGGTTGGGCCCGAGCGGCGGCGCGCGCGGAGCCGCCCGCGCTGGCACCCCCGGACGCGCGCCCGCTCACGTACCGCCCGCCCGCGGCCCGGGGGAACGTGCCCCACACCGCGGGGCGCCCCGCCGGGCCAGCCGGCAGGAGCGGGGCCAGGGCCGACCCGCCCGCCAGTCAGCGTGTGATGCTACCCCGACTGCTTCGGTGCTGCCTTAAGCCTGAACTCGGGGGGTTCTGAAGGCACCTGAGCATAAACAGAAGTTAGTCGGGCAGGTAAACTCTATTCACACAGGCCGCGGTACCACAAAACCACAGTCAGTACTAGCTTACCTTGAAAAACCGAGCTGAGCACCACGGTGGTTCATCAGTTTCGACCATTTCTGCCTTGGCTGGGGTGAATGGCCAAAGGCAGCACCAGTTCCAACCCTCCCATTTTGCCTTGCCGTACTCGCCTGCCAGAGACTTGGTTTCCTGCAAATGCCTGTCATGCTTGACTTCGAGCTCCAAACAAAGCCATTCCTAAAACGGGTTCCTTTCTAGAATTTCACTCCGATGCTCATGGTCTTGAGTAATAGCACGGAGCACACTCGGAGAAGACATCTTTGACCTACCCTAAACGCACAGAAATGTAAATGTCTTTGAGACTTCTAGCTCCCCTTGGCTGGAAGGAGCCAATGATTCCAAATACAATTAGGTGGAATGGCCAGACACATGGTGTGATGGCATAAGAGTGGTTTGCTGAGGATATACGGCCAAAGACTTAATGTGCATTCTATGGAATTTACCAAATTCTTCCATCTCCTTGTCTAAGCAATCTGCAGCCTGAATATATCTATTTAAATAATGAAACTGACAAAAGCAAAAGAAGAAAAAGTGGTGGAACTGCCAAATATCTGCAACACATTCTATATTAAGAACAAGGAAACTGTAAAGGATTCTATTCCAAATGGTGCCACACCAGCTTTGTTCCAGTGTTTGGCAGTAAAATCTCAGCCCCCAAAGGCAGATGTCTTTATGGCAAATAAATCCCATCTGCAAGACAGAAGTTTATGGAGAGAACTTAAGGATGCCCTCCTATTCCCCAGCACACTAAATTTTTGAAGGTAGGCTTCTTTATATCATTAAATTTTAAATAGTTTGAAACCACAAAACTGTTAGGAGAAAAAAGAAGAATCCAGGACAAGGATTGCACAGCGTAGTCCAAGAGACTGGAATTCAGGAGAAACAGAGATGGAGATGCCACATGATTCTAAAATTAAAATACCAGCACCCCACTTGGAACCCTTTTTAAATTGTCCTCATTGTTATTTTAAAACAATGTCTTATTTATGTGAGGTGTTTGGTGCTTGGGCATATGAAGAGGGCAGAGACATACAGAAGGCATGTGGTAAAAATGAGGAGTCGATTGCTATTACTGCAACAACAATTATGTGCCATTGCAGGCGTTCCCTTTATTCAATCAGCTAAAGTGGCAATCAACTGTAAATAGGTGAGTCACACGGCAGTGGCTCGCCTTGCTTGTCTTTCTGAGATCTACCACCTCGTGACATGCCGAACCCTGAGGTGACACCCAGTGACCCCTGTGAAGAGACACAGGAGAAATGAGACATGCAGAAGCCAGCAGTGTGGAGTAGAGAGCCTAAGGTAGTCAACAGCCACGGTTAAAGACTGGGCACAAGTTTAAGCATGTCTAAGCTGGAAACGTACCTCTAGGTTGGAGGGAAATGCTTTTCAACCAGAATTCAGAAATGTCTTTTGGGGGTTGGAATTAGTCAAGTAAGTCAGCCCCTTCTCATAAGACAAAATAAAACCAAAGTCCTTAACCAAGAGCTTTTTAGCAGTTTTTGAATAACAACAGGTATGGAAACATTTTTCAGTAAGAAGCAGTTTCTGTGAACAGCTAGAAAAGGACAAGTGACAGAATTTAAGGACACAGCTCTTGCTTCCACGTGGCACCTGCCATCACAGATGTGTGGAAAGAGAAAAAGACAAACTTACTTCTTACCTGAATTGTATGCACATTCAAGCTTTATAGTTTCAGTTGTTTTGCGCTGTCAAATGATTCAACTTATCCTAACATTTGTACAGTCATGAAAATTACATAAAGAAACTTTAGTCAAACTTGAGTTTTAATGGCTGATATATTTTTCTTTGCTTTTTGTGTGTTTCCCATGAGCATGCTCTGTAACTTGTTGTTTCAGTCTGTCTGGATAGTTGAAGTACTGCCTTGGAATTGCACAGAACATCAAACTAATGCCATTTTTGAATAATGGGAATAAAATCACTGGAGAATACCTTAGATATTGACATAGATATATTTTCCTTGTAAATGTGGTTTGGGTTTTGTTGTTTTTTTTTTTTTTTTAATAATACATCTTGAACCTTTTTAAAATACTCAGAACATGTGTTTAAGAAACATTCAGGTGTTGTCACTGAGTGCACAGAGACACACCATCTTCTCCCTGCTGGGACAAAGAACCTTGACAGAGACAACAGGAGAACTGCCCTATGGCATAGAGGCTGGGATGTGTCTTCTGGGGACAGTGACTTGAGGTTAAATTGCTGCTCCAAATCAGCAGAAGAGTTTGAACCAGGTCCCTCACGTGCTAGTTGAGTGTCTTACCCATGGAGCTGCACAATAGCAGGGAATCTGACCTCTGCCTCAGTGCCTAGCACTTATCAGGAATGCTCCCTCCTGCATCCTGCCCCCCAGAGCTCACATCACTAACTCAGTGTTGCCTGTGGAGGGGGGCTCCAGCAGAGGCTGTCTCCAGGGCACTCAGGGACAGAGCACAGCTCTGGGTTTGTACATGGAGGGCCCTAAAGAAGGGCAAGCACTGATTCTGTTGCAGGAGGCTAAACCAGTATTTCTGTAACAGCCTGTTGCAACAGATGGGTTTGGCACTGGGATCCAGGCTCAGTCTTGCTAAGCACAGCATTCAGCGTGCTTGTGCTGCATTCAGGCTACAGCCAAGCTAAAGCAGCACTGCCTTAGCTTAGAAAAATGTGTTGGTCATGAAGCTTACTTCAGATCAAGAACTCCACTGTGGCAGGTGACATTGAACATTAAAGCTGCTTTCATTCTCTTTTGTACTACTTGAAAAATGCAGAAGGTCCTTAGTACGAACCTGGATGTGATTACCTGAACACCTAGACACCCCTTCAGACTTGTAGGCACAGGCTTGGCACCTAGCAAAAGCTCAGTTTTACAGGATTCATGTCCTGCTCAGCACTGCAAACCTGCAATGTATGAAAAACTACAACTACACATTCTCTTCTGATCATGGCAGATTTCAAAACAGCTCACCCTGAGTGTTTTCCAAAGCACCAATTGCCCAAGGTTACCCTCTCCTGAAATCTGTTGGCAGATGTGAGCACTGAGTTACAGCAATGGATGATCTGAATGCTCCTTGTGTACTTGTGTCTCTGGTAGCTGGCTGAACTACAATCACCATGGAAGTTATCATCAGTCACTGGAAATGAGAGCACTCACTGAACTATTTACAGAGCAAAAACTCCAAGTGTCACAAAGAGATGCCTTTTCCTCGGTACAATTTCAAACAGCACTGAAACCCTGTGTGGAGCTACTAGGTTTATCAGTAGGCAGTGAAAACAGAGAATCCAGAGTATTCCTTTAAAAAGATGAGATTGCTTTCTTGTGGCTAAAGCAATTCTTTCAGCTCTCACTGGATGATTATTCCAAATTACATGGCTAGACAATGAATGAGACACCACAGAGCTGGTTAGGTTTTCCATGTATTGTTTACTTTTTGAGGAGCTACTTGTTTTATAAAGGAAAACACATCATCCCAGAAAGCAAGTCACAGTTTAGAAACAGTGCCACAGGCAGCATAGAAAGTTCTGCTGAGCTAACACATGGCAAATCATGCAAATCCCCCTTCAGAGCTGAGTGAACAGCTCTCACAAGTTTCTGGTTTGTACTTCTGCTTTTGTGAAATGAGTGCAAATTTTCCCTCAGGGAACACAGGGGTAGCAGCAAACTAAAGAAATACAGCGTGTATAACCTTTGACATACTGTAATAAAGGACAAAGAAAAATTACATGGTTTGAAAAAAAATGAACTGCTGAAATAAGACTATACACTTTTTGATACAATAAACCTTTAACATCTTTCATTTTTCAATATTTTCTACTGTCCAGGGCCTAAATTATGACTTTTCCTTACATTAGAGGGATTGCTCATAGATACAGAAGGTATAAATGAAAACTAAGAGAAAGGAAAAAACCAAAAAACAGCCCAGACCTAGAGGAGATATAGAGAAAAGAGGGATATGGTGTGTAGTGATAAACTGGAGCAAAAAACCTAAATTGTTCAGGTGTATTGAAAACAATGAAGAAATGTATGTACAATTACTTTAGAGGTAGTACAGAAGTTAAAATCTCAAGTACAGCACACTTGATGTTTTTAGGGTTGTTTCTGGGGGCTAGCACTTATTGCAGGTTTGGATTTTTTTAAATATTGTACTTATTGTAAAATAATTTTGTTGGGAAAAAATCAACAGTGCTAACTGAAATGTCACCGTAGAATAGACTTTTTAAAGAAGCTGTATGTGAAAACTAAGGAATTATTAAATCATTACATTAGAAAAAATATTTTTATAATATATGTAAATTAGTTAAATAATAAGAGGGAAATAAGCTGTATCTCTTGTCGTGTCTGTGATTGGTGCTAACGTATCTAAAACTAAGTATCTAAGGCTAATGTCTCTAACACTAGCAGTAAAACTATGTCCAGAGGGGTTCTTGTTTCTAGTATTAGTGGTCACTTCACTTGATAAGATAAATGCTGTGAAAATGGATAGTTATAGTCAAAGGGTTTGCTTTGATCTTGTAAGGATGTAAGTAATATATTGCATAAAGGGTGTCCAATACCTCATACATAAAAGGAGGGAGCTCACTACCTTAAACTACTCTGGTTCTTTGACCTTCCCAGGTTTAATGGTTTGGAGTTGGGTTTGATTTGGTTTGTTTTTTTCACAGTAAGAGAGTAAACTTGCCAGGCCAGAGCTCTCTGTTGTTATTCAAGTGCCTACAGTAGCACCCCTGGATATATATTCAGCCTCACAGGGAGGGAGGAAATGGTTTGGAGCCATATGAAAAAAAATAGCATTCCAAATAAGGGGGAAAAAATAAAATCCCATTCTTGTGGGCAGAATTCCCTCCCAGCTTTTTCCCCCCTCTAAAAAAAAAATCAGAGATAGAGCAATTACAAACATTCCATTCAGATAATCTTCAATTGTTTAGTTTTATTCTTACTATTTTACTATCTCTTTATTAGCATTAATTCCAATGTTTGCAATTAAAAATCATAATAAAGCTAAGTCTTACATTTATTATTTAAAAATATCAAAATAAAACTTTGACAATTTTAGTACTTTTGCCCCAAACATCAAGTTGAAACATTTGCTTAGAATTTGCTTATCGTTTTTGACAAGCAATTTATTTTCAATGAATTGACAATTACAAATATAATCTATGACCTTGACCTTTAAAATAAAAATTCTCAGCAGCTCTAGTCAGAGAATGACCTGGCACAGGAGATCTACTTCCTTCCCCTCTTGTAGCCTGATTTCTCAGAAGATGATGAACCTTCAGTGAGCACAGACACAGACACTACTTGCTTTGCTCAATGCATTTTTCTAAATCTTTGTTTCCTTCAGCAACATGAGCAAAGCAGGTGTCTTGGCACCACATAGCAGTAGAGAATACATGTGGAAAGAATTGTACTTACTCCAGTCAGCAAACAATTAAGGATGCCTCAAAATTGCAATTCAAAACACAGCACTTCAGGTAGATGACATTCAAAGGCTGATGAGCTGCATGGAAAAAGCCACCTGAAGCATGTCAACTTAGGGATAGGAACAAGCTTTATTAAGTAAATTTGTAAGAAATGGTGCATATTTAAAACTTTTAAATATGGCTCATTTTCTCTCTTTGCTCCTGTACTGCTTCCTCTGTAGCTTTGGCTCAGGGACCTAATTAGATGCATCCCATAGAAGATGGGCCTGCAGAGAAGTCTAGGTGAGTTTACTACTTTTTCAACTATTCCCTCCTCGAAGCTTAAGAGCAGTCCATCCTGATTTGCAGAAAGCCAAACAAAGGAGGCAGGAGGTCTTCATGGACAATGAGCTCCTCAAAAACCACTATCATGTAAAGGAAGCATCACAAGAGATGGGAGTAGGGATAGGTAACCTGTGAGGAATATAGAGATGCTGTCTGAGCATGCAAGAATAGAATTAGAAAAGGCAAAGCCTACCAGGACTAGCTTTAGTCTCCCTGTTAAGGGACATGAAAGGCCACCAGACAGTCTTCTACAAGTGTCCCAGCAGGAAGGGCCCTGTGTTCAACTGGACAAATAAATGACACAAAAATGGCCAAGATGCACAATGCTGCCTTTGCCTCAATTTGCACAGATAGGGTTTGCCTTCAGGAGTTCCAGGTCCCTGAAGACAGGGTGAAAGTTCAGACCAAACAGCTCCTGTGTTTCATCAGGCCTAGGGAGGTGTTCCTTCCCCTCTGGTCTGCCTTGGTGAGATGTGTCTGTAGTGCTGAGTCCTGTCCTGGGCTCTTCAATAAGGCAGGGATATGCATACCAGCTCTGGAAAAAAGCTGTCCTGCTTAGGAGACTGGGGCATCTCTCCTATGAGAAAAGGCTGAGAGAGCTGAGACTGTTTAGTCTTGGGAAGGCTAAGGGCAATTTTATCCATATTTATGCACACCTGCCTGGGGGTAATAAAGGAGACAGAGCCAGACTCTTCTCAGTGATGCCCAGTGTAAAGACAACAGGCAACACACGCAAATTGAAATATAGTAAATCTCATTTAAACATATGAGAAAACTTATTCACTCTGAAAGTGAATGGCACAGGACACCAGTTTGAATCCTTGGAGATACTCAAACCCCAATTGAGTACAGCCCTCAGCAACCTGCTCTAGCTGTTCCTGCTTTGAGCAGGAGTTTAGACTAGATGACTGTTCTGTTAGTCTATGATATTTACATAAAAGCCTTGTTGACATTTGATGTTCAAGGATGTTAGATAGAAAAGCTGGAAAAACACTCTCAGCTAAAGTTTTCATTATGAAAAATGCAGTGTAATACCTTTAGTTTAAAACCACCAGAACAGTAGCACAGCATGCCTGACATACACAGTGCTCACATGTCATCTGATTGATTCCAAAATGTCCATGAAGAAGGCAAATCAAAAATGTTTGCTATGGCTTGCATGACAGATTTGCCTAGGGAAAGAAAACATTCCTACTTGGGGAAGTGGAAGTTGGCTGTATTCTGTTATTTATTAGGTCACTTTCTAGAAAGCCACACTGAGTCCCAGTTATAAATATAACATTTTAGTGTTCTGTAGGAGACCTGACTGCTTCTGCATCATTTGGCCTTATAATCTCTACACATTTCAAATCATATCTGTAGCCTAATTTAGGCTGTTTTCTTATAAAATATACTAGTATTTAAAAGCTGATGGCACTGCTAATACTGCTTTGACTTTTTTGCTTGTCATACTGTTTTGTTGCTTTGTTTTGATGCTTTTGCTTTTCATCTTTCTCTATCTCCCTCTGCAATAAGCAGACTTGAGATTCTTAAGAACTCTGTGGTATTGCTACATCAGCTGAAAAAGGATACAGGGCAGAAACTAGGCAGAAAAATAAAGGGAAGTTGCAAAGTATGGGAGAAGAGCAAAGGAGCGGAAGTTGGGTGAGTGAAGTAACCAAAGCCTTTAAAAATTAGGTGGGATTAATTCCACCTGACTTCAGGTGTTCTCAACTTCAATATCTCCCCTTTCCTCTGTTGCATTAATAATGGAGAAGGATAAGCCTTTGTTTAGTATAATTCACCTGGGCCTGTGTTAATTTTTGGAAGGTGGGAAGACTTAGGCTCTAGAAATGCTCTTTTTGTCTGGTGACAATACAAGGTCTGAAGGATGATCTCAAATATAAATGTGTGCATTTAATGAATCCATATAAATTCTCTAGCACTATTTTCCACACCTAAAGTGAAGAACAGAAAGCTGAACATTAGAAGCAGTCTGGGCAGTTTGTACTGCCAAAGTGGAGTGCCTTAGAACACCTGGAACACAAATTGTCCAGGATATTTATTTTGCAAGATTAGTATTGTTTTTCCTTTCTGTTTTGCTCAGTGGTGTCTGGGTCTGAAATGCAGAGAGTATACATACAGTCAGTAGGTTGTTTGGCTTATGTTTGGATCTGGAAGCATATCTGCCCAATTTCACCTGGCTCCCTAAGTCCCTTTTCCTCAGGTGCTCCAGAATTATTCTACTTTATGATGGTTGCAAAATTCCAGGTGTGGGTAGATGTGCAAATATTATATGATGTGATTCTCCTTTCCCTTAGCACAGCTTTGTTGTTTTGGGGCAGATGTGGTGTCTGTCCTCAAGATACCTTTTCTTATTAATTTGATGCTCCAGGAAGCAACATATCTTAGTATTGTTGCTGATGCCAGGACACTAAAGATGGTCAAGATTTCTGGAAGCTCTTTCTGGAAGCAAGATGATAGCTTAGACTTCTATGTGTATTTGTCCCTTGGGAGAACAAATCTGCATTGAGGTAGAAATACCTGGTTATGAAGCAGCATTTTAGCCTGGGGAATTCATCCAAACAAGACACCATACAGGTAAAGAGGCAAACTGATAAAATGGTGAAGTTATGTGGAGAGAAAAGACAGAAAGCAGACTTGTTAATCCAAAAGTGCATCTCTTATGTAAACAACTTCTTGAAGAAACATCACTGTGGAATAGATTTTTCTTTTTTTTTTTTTTTTTTCAGCTCAAAAGGAATAATAAATGGTTGATAAAATAACAAGGAACTCAGAAGACATGGTGAAAGGAGCCTTTCTGCAAAATCCCTTAAGGGATTCTGAAAAAAAGTTGCTCCACATGTCAAAGGCCAGATTCTTCGATTTCTTCTTAATAACTGATCATCCAGTCATTAATTCACTGCTAATGCACAATGAAAAATAATATGATTACAACATAAATAATTTATAAGGATTAGCCATCACTGGAAATATAGACTTAAAAAAAAATCTTAAAAAAGATTCCCACCTTTTATTTAGGAATGGACAAGCATAATCACATTTTTTCTGTAAAAGTCAGGTGTCCTATGTAAATTCAACAGTATACAATTAAATTTTATGACAACGGTGACAAGTCTTCAGAATTCAGAAATTTATAGGGAAGATTTGTCTGTTCACAAAATAAATTTTACCTTGGAGCTCTTGTGATTTCTCTACCAAACCAGTTTTACATTTAGGGTAACATATTGGTTTTAAATTATCCATAGCTACCCAAGTAGTGGCATTTCACATATCAATATATTATGTACCATAAAACACTAATATAAATATTTACTACTGTAAACTAGTACGTTTTATTGTGCAGGCCATCAGTAAAGCATTTTTTATAAATATTGTTTCCTTTTAGATATTCAGACATGAATATATTCATTAAAATGTCATGGTATTTAAAATACCTTACATCTTACATGGCATTTTATAACATTAAAGTGGAATTACTTGTATTAGAGGAATAGGAATACAATAATTAAGTAATCTGTAAAGGGGATACAAATTCATAGGCAAGCAGTGCTCCAAATATTTATGAATGTCTAGCATGCTCAAAGCTCTAGTTTTTTTAAATGGAAAAATATGAATTGATGAAATACTGCTTTGCAAATATATGCTCTTGACAGTCAATGAACTGGAGGAATCCTGCTTCATTAAATTGATTGCTTACTCCAGAAATATCTCCATCTAGAGCTCTTCCTCCCAAATCCCACGAGGCAGGCGGCAGCAGCAGCCACCCAAATGCTTTTCAGTCTCACAGGACCTCATTAGATGCTGAGTATTCCAGCCATTCTTCTGTTCCTGCTGCCATCCTTCCTGCTGCCAAGCAATCCATCTAATCCCAGTCCTACTGACTCCTTGTCCTGTGCCAAAATGGGCAGTATTGCCGTGCTGCCCCCTGAACTCAGCCTCCTGTGTTACTCTTCACTCTGGAGTGTGTGGCCTGCAGGCAGCTCGAGTCCCTCCTGTGTGGTTCCCCTTGGTGCAGCTGTAGTGCAGCTCAGTGGGGTTTCTACCCCTGGCTCCTGGCTCCAGTTTTATCCTTCAGTTCCTCTAATCAATAACTGTGACTGATAATTGTTATCTGAGGTCTCACTAGCATTACACCTATTTGTTTCTGTACTCCTACCAAGAACTGAAAACATCTCCTAGGTGGTGGCTGGGAAAGCAGGTACAGCAAAGTACAGCTGCATGGACTTGAGGGTTCTGTAAGGAAAGATGTTCAAGGTTTTCAAACCTTTAAAACAACAACTATTTTCTCTTTGAACTTTGGCACCTTAATAAAAGGCACTTTTGACATAGCTAAAATGAAAGAACAGCTTCAAAGGAAATAAGAATGTGTGGTCTCTTGAATTTTAATTCATTTGCTTCAGCTAATTAACTATTTGCACTGTCTGTGGGTAAAAATATGCTCCTTACTCTCACGAGTATACTTACCACCATGGATTTTGGGGTTTTTGTTTGTTGTTTTTGTTGTGGGTTTGTTTTTTTTTTTTTTTTTTTTTTTTTTTTGCTGTCAGAGTGTTTTGGGAAAAAAAATGAAACAGATGCAGTGATAGGTGATTGCAGGCCTAATCTTCTTCATGCATTACTCAGCAACAAAAATAATGAAGTTGATTTATAGCCTGTGAAATGCTCACTTGTTGCTTTGGACTTGGATATTGTCAAGACTGGTTGAAGTGTTTGAATAAGAGTCTGTACACCACAGGAAATATGTGGAAAGAAGCAAGTATTGAAAGTCCTGCATAGCCATTGGAAAAGGATTAAAAATCCCCCAGGATTAAGCAGCAGGCAGGGCATGCATAGCAAAGGAGAGAGCTACACATGTTTGCTTGGTCCTTGGAAGCACTCCTGCATAGATCCCAACCTGAACAGCTCAGCACCTTTCAGCCATACCTACAATTGCTCCTTGCTTTGATTTTTCATCCTCTTGGTGTGCAACTTTTGTTTAATGGGATTATCGCACTGGAACAATATAATTGAAGTTCTTTTCTTCCTTAGTGTGAGCATGTGCATTCCATCTGCCTCATCTGCATTAGTCATGTTTGCTGGGAATCTGCAGCCATTAAGTGGGTCACTTGGAGCTGGATGGCATGCCATCAGCCACACACAGTCCTTCCCAGCTCCCTCCCACATGCTGCTTTGATGCATTTGCCCTCATGGGTATGACAGAGCACTTACTACTCTGTTCCAGTGCTCCTGAGAACAGAGAGACATTATTCTGTACTGTTTCTTATCTTGACAAATTAGTTTCTTCCTTCTGGAAACAGAAATTTCTTCTTGCAGCCCCACAAACTACAGCTTGATGCTCCTTCTCTTTCTGTTCCCTCATCCCTTCCATAGGAGCCCAGAGCAATTCAGAAGTTCCTCCAGTAGGCACATGGCTGCTAATGGCCACTGTGTAATTTTTGGGGAAAATCTTAGATTTGCAGGCTGCGTATCCCTTTCTTAACTTATGGTCATTTAGAGAACACTTTTCAGGGCTCTAGAGGTTCCATTTGATCTGTGTGTTGCATTCAGAATAATCCCTGTCAAGCACAGGTGGCATTTTGCAGGTGCCATAAATGAAATGTAGAGTTGCAAAAACAAAAAAAACAATGAAAATTCTAATTTAAAGTCCTGGGGCCCTGATAAAGCCCCAAAGACATTTTATGTAGGAAGAATGTAATTTTGAAATGATATTGCAAAGGGAAGAGATGAGGCAACTGTGAAAATGAGGCTATTTGTTCTTGCTTCTCCTTTGCCCTATCACTCCTTGCCCTGCAGTTAACCAACAAGAGGCGACCCCGAGGGCAGGTCTTTTCTGTTCCCCACAGAGTCAGTCTGAGAGGCAGGAGCTCCCCTGTGAGCACAGTCATTTCATTAAGACACCATCCAGCCCAGAGCTTTCAGCAGAGCAAAACCATTAAGAGCATCAGCCTGAGCATCTAGCAAGGATTTCCTGGATTACAGCTCAAGCTGATTTTACATCAAAGATGGCAGATGAATTTAGAGATTAAGATTTCCCTCTGTTTCTGGTGGATCTTACTAGAGGCCGTGCAAGCATTGTAAAGGGCCTAACCAGGTAGGATTGCTCATCCTGAAGGGTGATGACAGACAGATGTACAGGGAATGTGCAGTCACCACCCCTCTTGGATGACCTGCATATTTGACAGATCAAGTAATACACAGAACAAAGATAATCTCGGGTCCCTAAATTAATGGACTACATGGAACTTCAAAAGATAAGCAGATATTGCAGGATTTTAATGGCCAGGAATCTACTTGCAGTCATAGTATCATCAAAGAGAATTCCATTGATAAAGGAAGGTCAGGCCTTATAAGGAGACAAACTCCATTCTCTGCTCAGCACGTGGTGTAAAAGGATCAAAAAGAGGCAAAAATACTATGAGTAAGAAGTGAGTAAGACATTTCTGACTCTGCTGACATCATCAATGCGCTCATTAACGCCTTTTCAATTATTAATTGCTCTGGCTGCTGCCCTTATTACTGATCCATATTAATCCTCCAAGGAAGATGAGATGACAACACTGAGTCACAATGACCTTGTCTTTCCATATGCTGCTGCTGGTCGGGAATTTTCCAGTGAAACAGCTGTTCACTGGAAAGTGTGAATTTTCAAAAAATATTTGTTTTTGTTGGAAATAAACATATTTCTTTGATTTCTGTTGGGAAGGTGGTTTCTGGTCTGACACAGCCTTTCTACAGCTGATGTTTATAAAGAGGGTTTTTCCTGAGGACATTCAGTAAATAGGCTCTGTTTGTTCCTGGCTATTCATAAAGTGAATGAGAGGAGGCTGAAGAACACCTAACACAGACTGCATTCTAGGCTGACCCACCTTCAAGAAGAATTTTGCCTACACAGGCCTCACACAATGTAGCAGATAAAAAAAAAAATCCTAAACCTTAACAAAACAATAGGGAAGTGACATAAACCTTTGTCATTTTTCTCATGAGTGCTTCAGACATTTTGTAAGAGTCGCAGCTGTGTAAGAAGGAAACATCAGAGATTAACCTTCAGACACCATCAGTTCAAACAAATATTGAATTAAATACATTATATTCTGAAAGTAATAGATTCTTCTTTTTTAATATACCTTAAAATTATTCAAATTATTTTTAATGTATTTTAAAATACCGCTGTGTCATTTGGCTCAATATCTTCTTCCCAAAGTCCAACCAAGCTCCAGTAAACCTAGGAACAATACATAGTTCTGTGTGCATTGAAGTGCTTTATAGTGTTTTAGTATAATTATAGGATTTTTGCCTTTCCTTTTCTTTTTCCATGCTCCTGCATGGTTCAGTGCTCTTTCTGCATATTCAGCTGGGTAGTGGTTCTGAGCAACAAAGAATTCAAAGTATGTGATTAATGGTTATATTGAAGTGAACACATTTGTCCAGTTGGGAAAGTCTGATGAAGCCAACAGATTCAAGAAGATATTAACTCAGGCTTTGTTATTATCAAAGTTTTTATTTCTCTTTGCATGTGAGATGAGTAGTGGTCATTAGAAGGCTCCAGAGGAACCAAAGAGCTACTCTTTTTAGTGTGAGAAACAAAGATCAGGAACAGCAAGTAAATGGCCAGTGTGCCAGTTACAGGGCCAGAGCTGAGTGAGGCAAAAAAATGCTAGAAAGGGGAACAAATGGAATAGTAGATTCATGAAAGAGGAAGAAGACAGAAGGAAAATCAGAATAGAAAATGAGTGAAGATAAAAAGAGAAGACTGAAATCTGGTTTTATACACTGAAAGACGTAAGACATCATAATTTTGTATTAATTATTATTACTTTTATTATTATTACTATTAGTATAATTGCTATTGTTTCCTTTTCTTTAGCAATATTAGTACTAACATAAATGTGAGGAGTTAGGACAAAAATCCCATAAAAATTGCAAAAGGCTCTTAAAGAGGGACAGAAGTCTGCATAAGTGTTAATCAGTTTCGTTGTTGGGTAAAATTTCTCCCACTTTCTATTCAAAAATTAGTGGAAAGTCACTATTTGTGCAGTGACCTGGAGGCAGGTGTTGTCTTGAATGAAACAGAACTAGGGCTGATCAAATGAATGTGAGAATTCTTCAAAAGAGAGTTACCTGCTCACTGAAAGTTAACACTGAAAATTAACTGAAAGTGTTAATTTTCTTGGATGCTAGAAATGTTTAAGATGCTCACATGCCAAAACTCCCCCTTTGCTCTCCAGAGCAGCATGGTCCTTAGGGAAAGGATGTTCATGGCCTGAAAGATCTCCCAGCCCAAAGCCACAGAGATGTTTGCAGGCTGGTCTGGAGTGGAATGCCTCCCAGGCACATCAGGAGACAGTGAAAGGACTGAGCTCAAGGCAAAAACTTGCATTTTGTGTTTTTTGGAGGAGGAGAAGATGAGTTGTCCTCATTTTGAATTTAGATATTTTTTTAGAATGTCATTTTAATTTAATTTTATTTAAGCAGCTCCTAAATCCCTTAAATAGATCAAATTGGAATTAAATAGACAATGACAGGAACAAGGGTGGTAGGAAGGAAACAGGGTACCTACTTCTTTTCAGAGGAGCATCCTTTTTCATGGGAAGGAAAAAGGAGTCAGAATCCCTCTAAGAATGCTGTTCAGCTTATAGCAGCTTAGAAGATCTAAAACAAAAAAAAAAAAAAAAATTGCAGTAGGACTGTGCAAGGAAAAATATGGAGCAGCTGAAATAAGACGTGTACTTAGTCCTTAAAATCAGAATATCATCAGACTGAACATCTCCATTTCAACTCTCACAGGACACTGCTTTTGCTATTCACTTATGTATTTTCAAATCTCTTTTATTCCAAATCAATGCAATTTAACAAAGCTGCATTGCCTGATAGGGCACTACTGTGTTTCCTGAACATTAAGTACAATAATATTGTGCTTTAATGTACAACATTATTGTACTTAATGTACAAACCTAATGTGCAAACTTAATATAAAGACATTATTGTACTTAATGTACAAGCCTAATGTGAAAACTTATTATAAAAACTTCCAGGTTTTGTTTATGTTCCTTTTTCTACAGCTTTATATCCACATGGGTAAGCACTTCAGTGCTGGAATTCACATTGCAAGTGTCCTGTACAAATGATCCCTCCTTATAAGAGAAAACTTAGCAAAGTGAGTCCATTCAGTAATAATTTTGCTTCTCTGGAGAAGCAACAAATAATCCTAAGCAATAAAGAATTTTGCCTTTAGGTCTTTTCACCCGCATGTTTCTTATAGGAAGAAGAAAGGAAGGAAAAGTGTGTTTCCCCTTTATTTGTGTGAGTTTCAGTTCACGCTAAATGAGCAGAGATGGTGTGCAGGTAGAGTGGATTTTTAGCAGTCAAACAATTTGTCTGGGTAAGGTTTTTCCTCCTTAGTGCCATTTAGCACCATTATTTTTGGATGAGACATGTTAAAGAGAGAAGAAATGGGCTGTGTGAAAATATGCAATGCCGTGCCTAGATGCAATTTCCATGTGAATTATTTTAAATCTTCACTTCCAGGTTGTCAAGCATTAGGGAACAAATGCAGACAATCCCAGTTTCTTCTCTGAAGGAGATTGAAAGTACAAGCTCACACTTTCTGGAAGGTCAGATGATGCATTAAAATCCCATAATTTTGAGTAGGCAGTCCTTGCAGTAGAGATCATTCTGTGCTTGTTCCCTTTTATGTTGTTGTTTCTGTATCTAGTCTTGGAAAGTAAAAAGATGTTCACAATACCTTGATCTATTTATTTATAAATTGCCAGATCTTTGGCTGGAAGCATCCCAAGCACAAGGAAAAAAAACACAACAAACAATATTGAATGCTAGCGTTTAATTAAATGGGTTTATGTTATCCTAGAATTTCTTTGCCAGTTTATTTTCTTTCCCGATTAAAAAAAAAAACATTCCATTAGCAGCAACATGGTTGTCACTCACAGTTGAAATTAATCTTCAAAAAAAGGGAAGTTCTTACTGAAATTGATTTAGTTTTATAATTTTGATGCAAAAAAATGACACCGCTTTTGCATTTTGCTCTCATCCTCACCGTCTCCATTTACATTTTCAGGAGAATTTGGAGCTCAGAAAGGTGCCAGACTGTCAGTGATGGAAGCCAAGGCCATTTCTCTCTGTTTTCATGCTGCCATGCTGGTGAGGAGACTGAGGATCACTGGGAGGTTGGGAGGAGACACCCCCAGGACAGGTAACCCCAGCTGACCAAAGGGCTACTCCAGACCACCTGACATCATGCTCAGTTACATGAAATGGGAGGAAGGAGGAAGGGAGGGACATTTGGAGTTGTGGCTTTTGTCTTCCCAAGTCACTCTTATACCTGATGGAACTCTCCTGGAGATGGCTGAACACCTGCCTGCCCATGGGAAGCAGTGAATTAATTCCTTGTTGTGCTTTGCTTCTGTGTGAGGATTTTGCTTTCTCTATTAAACTTTCTTCATCTCAACCCACAAGTTCTACAGTTTTTACCCTTCTGATTCTGTCTCCAGTCCCACTGGTGAGGGAGTGAATGATCACCTGTGTGGGGCTTGGCTGCTGGCTGGGCTAAACCACAACAGCTGACAACATCAGCAAGTTATTGGGCTTGAAGGTATTCCTGCAGGTGTGAGGAAGAGGGCTGTCTTCCATCAGGGAGTTGCTATGTAATCTGACATTGCTGTAGTGCATCTCAAATTAAAGGTCCTCTTGCAAAATCTCTGACTAGTAGTCCCAAAGGGACATACTGGGGATGAGGGACAGAAACTAGTAAACCATCCTGAAACTCCACCCAGAGACTGAATGAGGCTACCTGAGATGTGACAAGGGCCTTCCAAAGTCAGAGGACATTCAGAGCCATTCATTTTTGCCATGTCTTGGCATTATATATAGAGGATACTTCTCAGCAGAGCAAATGAATCCATGCCAAGTTCCCTGTTGCAGTGGTGAAATTGCATCCTGCACCCTTGGTCAGCAGGAGTTCACTGCACCCCTCTGCTCTTCCCTGGGGCCTGCAGGAGGGACACCAGATGAGCAACTCTGAAAATGGTGGAATTTTGCTTTCTCCCCAGCAGTTGGGTTTTCAGAAGGACAAAATTGTTAAAACCAATGGTGTTTCTTGTTCTGCATGTGTACAAGAATTGAGTCTGGGGCACTGGTAGGTGAGAATGAAAAAAATGAAATGGTCACTCTGCAGTTTGAGGAGAGGAGCACGCTGAGGGGCACAGGGACATCAGCATGTGCATATCTCACTGGATTATTTGGCACTGTTTGTATTGGTTTAACATGGCAGGGTCGTGGTGTGAACTGACTAAAACCCCAATTCCTCATCTCCCTGCACTGCTGAAGGGGAGAAGGAATCAGGAGTGAAGTTAAGCCTGGAAAGAAGGGGGGAAAGATGATTTTTTATTTAGTTTTAATTCTCATTGTCCTACTCTGATCTGATTGGCATAAATTCAATCAGCTTCCCCAAGACAAGTCTGTTTTGCCTGTGACAGTAACAGGTGAGTGGTCTCTCCCTGTCCTTATCTCTAGCCAGGAGTCTTTGATTGCATTCTGTCTAGCTGGGGAGAGGAGGGGTACAGCAGCCTTGAAGGGCACAGGCAGCCAGCCAAGGTCAATCTAGCACACTGTAACAGCAAGAGGCAACTAGAAACAACAACAAGAAAAAGCCACTTCATTCCTTAGAAATAGTCCATTTCTATTGTTTCTTTTTAAGGTAGTGTACTCTATATGGAATCTATGTTGTAATTTGCTGTAAACCTTGCTGCATTAAAAGTTGTGTCTTGCTCAGTTGCACATCTGCAGTTTATGATGTGAAACACAATGACCCAGCTGACAGGATGTCACCAGTGTCACCCACGTAATCTGCCTCAGACACTTGTCCCATTAACACTTGTTAAATTTCTGATATAAATCTATGGCAGTGAGTGCAAACAAATTCAAGACAGATAAAATGACAAACACTGTGGTTCAGCAGCTCATCAAATTATTTTCAGGTATTCTGTGAAGGCTTTTTTTAGTGAAATTTTGTCCAGTCTTCTAAACTATTTCACTGAAGAATTAGATTGCAGGGCTTGGGCAGGGTGTATCTGGTTTTTGGTGGGACAGCTTTGCTGTTAGCTAAAATGAGGTGATAGAAATTACCTCCTTGTTTGTTTTACCTAGCTGTTTAATCCAGCTTTTAAAAGCTGGAGGGAACTCAAAAGCTGTCTGGTCAGGACACTAGAACATAAATTGTTTGGGACAGCCCTGTAGAAGATGATCTAAAAGATCACTACTAATGAGTTTCCATGAAAATGAAATGTAACTTGGCATTAAATAAGGGTGAGAATACTGTCACAATACTGTGTTTAACTACTGTTATCCCCTTTTACTATCTTGGGGCTGTCTTTACTATATTTGAATGCTACATACAATAATACAATATGGAAAATGAAAATCAAAAATAGGGATAGAAGATTTGGCATTCAGTTTAGCAGAGTATTTAAATGTCTGGTTTTCAGAAATTATTTCTATCCCATAGGAGAAAAAAAAGGCATCTTGACATTTCAGGAACAGGTGAGAATATTGCCATTTTGGGCAGCAGCACAGTGGGCTCAGGAAGCTTTAGAGTCAAGGTCTTTTTAGCAAGTCCCATAACCTGGCAAGCAAGCAGATACAAAAGGCAAAGAGATGATCTGGGCTACTCAGAAATGAGTACAATATAGGATCTAAAAGAATTTTATGAAATATATGTGGAACCAGTTACCCATGGACCTAAATTCTGAAAATCTCCTTTTCCCTACTATTATCACTTTCTGGCAGGTGAACTCTTACCTTTCCACACTGCTGATTGCTCTCTTCATGACCACAGCCCTCAGCTTGGTACCAGGGGAAGTTACTGAGCCCATGCACAGCAGTGAATCTGCAGATAACTCCAGTGTTAGCCCCTGAATTACCTTTTATTTCCCCCAGGAAAAAAAAAAAAAAAAAAAAAAAAAAAGAAAAATAAGATAATTTGTCCTGAATAAATAGGTGTTTTGTTTTTGACTCAGCCACATGTCACATCACTCTTTCAGGTCTCTTGTTGTTTTTTTTTTCCAGGAGCTGGACTTCGCCTGCAAAATTTGGATTCAAATCCATATGTCCTCACTTGTTTGTTACCCTCCAGACCACCAGCAACGTGCAGCTTTGTCCAGACCCCCTTTTTTCTGGGCTATTTTGAAGTACCCAGTTCTAATGCAGTGTCATCCTACAAAGCACCCCAAGTTGATTATTAATTTATTTGTATCAAGATAATGTTAAGGTACAGACCTTCAAGAGCAGGCAAACTAAGTTTTTGTCCTTTCTTCATAGAATTTTCTTCACTCTCTATTTCTGTACCCAGCAGAGTACAAAAACATGAGACACACATTTGCCTGAATACCTCTCAGAGGGCACTGCAGCAACTCGTGGTAAACACAGCCTCTGTCTTCATATTGACAAAATAAAATAGGCCAACACTCTCTCAGAAGCTGCATAATCTGCAAAAGCTGCTGACTGTGGGTAGCAGATGCTTGTGATTATCCTGGATACAAAGGGAATAGGACCAAGGAGGTCAAGCCAGAAGTAAATAGGGGCCATAGGATCCAGGTATGCAAATGTAACATTACAGATGACAAAACTGTGTTAATGGAGATACATGGCTGAGCAGTGGAAGGATCTGGTGAGGAAATTTGTAACACCAGCTTCATTTTTACCAACAGGAAAAAATCTCAGAAAGCTACAGTGACACTCACAGAGCGACCCAGTAAGGTACTGTATAGTACAAAAGAAAGCACTTGGTCTCTGTATTCCTTTCTTCTGCTCTCTCTGGGTTCTTTTGTAGCACTCTGTGGGTCAGAGCCACAGCGTCCTAGCTGCATAAACTGCAGGACAAGGAGCTCTGCTTTTTCCAGGGTCTGTGAGCTCTGCTGAGAACAGGGTGAGAGATTCTCCTGGCTGTATATTGTGCCTTGTTTTCACAAATGCATCCTGAAAAAAAAGAGTGCTTTGACTGCTAAAGTGTTTTTCCTTTGAACCTGACCCAGATCTTTCTAAACCGTCTCAGCTACAGAGCTAAGTGGAGTGTGGCAAAATCCCACTGCTTGCCCTGGCACACAGCACACCTCCCTCGGCACGGCTGGAGTGAGAGCGCAGGGGAGCGGAGGTGGGCTCTGTGCTGCACAGTCTGCACAAGCACTGCCAGGCACAGTGGGCATCTGTCTTGTCCCACTGCTGGCAGTGTGTTCCTGTGTTTTTACAGTGGCAGACTGTGACACACATCTTCAAAGAAATGTTGCATTCTTTAATATTTAAACTTGCATTACTCTGAGGTGGGATTCTGTGTGTGGCATCTTCATGAAAATCCAGTGATACACTTTGGCTCAAGGTTTCACTGCAGTGTACTGGTTCAGGACCAAAGGTTATCTTTGCACTCCAGGGCATTGTCAGTACAGGATTTCAGAAAGACAAGAAACAATAAAATAGGTGGGTTGGAAGCTGCCAGTAACCTTTCCCAAGGACTGACCTCCCCGGAAGTGTGTGGCAAGGATCCAGTACTGAAAGATGTTGTTTCAAAGAGACAGCCAGCTGAAATCCTAGCCTGGAATAAGTACATGGGAGTTCTGATCAGCAGATTTCCACCTGGTTTGTGTAATAGGAAGGCTGAGGTGGAGCTAACATTTCAGTTTTAAACATTGGGTTTCAAACATGGTAGCCAAACAGTGAGCAAAGTCTAATAATAAAGTATCAGGACCTTGAGGAGAGCAGAGTCAAGGTCTGTGCCTACTCTTACTCCCAGCTGGTTGGACAACCTTGGCAAAAACTTGGCATCAAGACATTCCAAGGCTGCACCAGAGAAAAGTAAATGGAAAGATGGAGCTTGCAGGAGACAGCTGTTCAAGCATGGAGACAGGGCCATGGCATTAGTGTGAGACCAGGCATCAGGTGGGGGAGAGATGGCTTTTGGGGAAAGAGAACCAAGCACACTACTGTTCAAAGAGCTTAGCTAGAAAATGACAGGTACTGACAGGTGGGAGGAGGGGAGGCATAATTCTGTCCCCCAGTATAGCAAAATCAGTGCTCATTAATGGCTGCAAAGCACTGCTGAATATACAGAGCCCCACCAAGGCTGCTAAGAAAAATGTGAGCATATGGATAGGATTATCCTATTATTATTATTTTGCAACATTCCCAGGAGTAAGATCAAAGGAAGGATCCCTGCTCCACTGTAGATAAAAGGTCATTTTCTTTCTTAAATAAGAAGAGTGACTTTTTTATTTTTTGCTCAAAGAATAGTTCCGTATAAATAATTCCCATACAAGTGTCTCGAGGGCAAGGCTGGAAGTGCTCAAGTGAAATCCTAAATTTTCAGAAAACCACAGCAAAATCATATTCTTCATCTGGTCACAAGAGGGTGAAATGAAAGGAATAGCAAAGGTCTGTCCTAGCCAAGCATCAGAGAATCAAGAGATGCTTGTTGAAAGAGCTTTTTCTAGTGGTTATTATGCTCTCAGAATGGGGCGGGGGGTGGAAAGCCAAAGAAAAAATATTAGAAGAGGCTGAATAAAAATGTAGCTATTTCCATTTCCCTAACCCTTATGAATTTTGAAAAGATGTTTCATCTTTTGAGCTAGGCTAAATTACAGACAGGATGACAGATGGAGTTTGGGCTGAGTACAAGGCTCTGCTGACATCAGACTGCAGGGATGCTACCTGCAGTATCCAGTTTAGGGATTTAGAAATGCTACCATTCAAACACAATTTATTGATTGGTTTGCATAAAATCATAGGTTGATGAGATGCTTTTGTTCCCCATATATGAACTATGTGTGATTTCCTGATCAATGCTGAGAAGTATTTAAACAAGTGAAATTAACCAAACCTTGCTACAGGGATGCAGCTGCTCTGCTTCTCTTTCTGTGGTCCCCCCAGATGTGCTTATTGCCTAGCTCCAGCCCAGTCTCCTGGTTCCCTGCCATGGCAGTGTCCTCTTTCCCACAGGAAGGAATCACTGTGCTGAGCCATGCAGTGAACACTTGGGCTTATCTTATCACATCAGACCTGACGTGTAGCACATCAAGCTCGTGAGTGGCCATGGCACAGGGAAGAAGCCCTGTTGCTGAGTGGCACTGAGGAGCCTGGCCATCTGCAGCTGATCACAGATCTCATGGGCAGGCAGACTGGCACATGAGGCTGTGGGCTGGGAGGTGAAACCCAAGGACAGCACATGCTTCTGCTTGCAAGGGACTGCAAGTCAAGAAACAACTGTGGGTGGCCAAGCCTGGAGAGCTCAGTCTTCCCCACCCCAGCCTTAGTCCTATATTTGGAAAGGTGATGTGCTAAGAAGATCATGGTGTCATGCTGTCCTATTGCTCCCAGCAGCATGCTCCTGCCCCTTTTCCTGACAGCTTTTTCTTTCTCATAACAAGGCCTGGAAATTACCTTTTCTTGTGATTCATTCTAATGCTCCCACTGCTGTAGATTTTCACAAAGACCTGTCAGGGTATTAATCCTGGGAAGCCAGAAGCATCACATTGCCAGTGGAGCAAGGCAGGAGAAGAGGCACATCTGTGACATGGAGCACAGCGTGGTCCAGCAAGTGCTGAGCTCCCGTTGACCCTGTTCCAGAACTGGGACCTTCTCAGCTGTGCCTGGCACAGTGCTGAGCAGGCTGCAGGCAGCTGGCTGGCACAGCCACCTCCCTGGGAGGCTCCCAGGCATGAGACTACATGTGGTGACAAGGTGCCACATCTGTGCCTTGCTCCAGTGCTTGGACATGCCTGGTAATGTCCCAAAGTCCTGTTTTAGGATTTCAATGCAGCCCCATTTTCAGGCATAATTATAGATACTACAAATGGAAAAGACCTGTTAGATCTTTTGACCATCCTTCTTGCCTAGAAAGTATTATGAGAGCCACTGATACCTGAATTTGCACCAGTCTTTCCAGGTGTTCTCTCTGGAGAAGTGTAAGTACATTGGCTGCAGATTGTACCTTACTTGCAGCTTCTGAATCAGACACACCACTAATAGCAGTGCTTAGGGGGAAGCAGGGAGCATCTCCGTGCAGCTTGCTGAAGAACAGGGCAAATCTGTGGGCAGTAGTGTTCTTTCTTCTTAATCTGCCTCATGATATTCACAGAAGAGAATAAGAAAAGAGAATGGCCTAATGTGTGATAAATCATGCTTCTCCTGCACCCTCCTGGTGCCTGCAAGTCAGATTTCCCGATGTTGGGACCGGATACGTTAGGCTTAATTCCTGATTTTGTCAGTCAAGGCAAATATCTGGAACTATTAATTCTATCTCTGGAATGTGATGAGGAAGCAACTATCTTGCCTTTACATGCTTAAATATCTTTGCCTCCTGGGGATTGGCAGAGCCTGTTTGATGGTTCTTAAATTGGGTTCTTAATTGCTTTAGGAAGTACCCAGGTACTGCTCACATTGCCTAACCAAGCACTTGCTTTGTTATGCAAAGACTCAGATTAGAGGAGAGAGAAACAAGAACCTACTTGAGAGCTCCTTTATACCCCTTTGCATCAGGAGTGTCTCATCTGAGCCTGCAAGGGTTAACCTGCACAGAGCTGCTGGGAAGGAGAAGAGAAACAGGCCCCAGTACCATTATTTTTTTCTTGCTAGCAGCTAATTTCTCTTTTCGATTCTTCTGTTTCCCTGCTGCAAGAAGTTCCCGGCTCCTGACAGAAGTCACAGGGAAACTCATTAAAAGTACAGCCTCCTGCCACCTCCAGAAAGGAGCCAAAATTCACATAATGCTGGTGGGCTGGGAAGGTTTATAAAATATCTGAATGTGATTCTGCTGTTTGTTAAACACTGAGGGTGGAATACATAAACTAGGAGAGCCTGGCGCTCCTTGCTGGACCTATAGGATGATGGATGAGTGTTTGTTCTCAGCGCACTCAGCACTTCCCACCTCCCATGCTAATTCAGCATTTCTGTGGGGCTGCCTTTGCTGCTGTGAGCCGCTGACGGTGAGCACTGGCAGTGCCTGGCTCTGCAGGGTAGGTGTGGCATTGCAGGGGACACCCCGGACAGAAATCTGACAGTACCACACTGATCCTGACAACTAATATGCTTGGACAAAGCAGCAATTGCAGTAAAACCAGAGAAATCGATGCTGTTATTCTGCCCAGCAGGAGCTCTGAAAGGAGTAGGGGAGTGCCAGAAGTACCAAAACCTTGCATTTTTTCAAAGAATAAAATCCCTTTTTAAAAAATGCAATATTCCTTTAAATTGGTGTTTGATTTTTTTCAGACAACTGAACAAACACAATAGCAGATGGAGTCCCTGCTTCTTCTCCTGGCATGTTCGCAGCTGGAATGTGCAAAGCCTTAATCTCCATTTATAAGAATATTAGGAAATATATTTACATTCAGTGTTGCTATGGAGGCTGAATGGTAAATAATTATGATCTCAATATACTGAGATGGTTGGCAAGATGTCAGTAATCAGTACTACAATACTTTCATGTCATACTGCAATACTGAAAGATTTCTATAGGAAAATACCTATTTGATGCATTAATACATCCAACAAATACAGAATTTTACTGGTATAATGCTGCATAACACTGAAGTAATTGATATAGAATTTGTTTTTTAAAAGAACAATTCATAAAATTATTCTTTTAGTATGACAAGGCATAATTTGCCAGGGACTGCCTAAGGACTAAAATACTTTTAAGCTACAGTTTGGGAAAAAGAATCCAACAGCTTCTTTAAAACACGTGTACTGGGGTCAGCCCTTCAGTTATCACCTCAGTATGTGAGGGTGCCAATTAAATTTGGTGTTGACACAAACTTATGAGGTTTTATCCATCCAGGGACAGATAGTGGGGTGCTAATCTGATGACCAGAGGGCTGAAGTAGCAGGAATCAAATTGTGTCTAGCAGAGCAAGGTGGAGGACCAGGTATCAGGGGACTAATAAAATGGTAAACTCAGAGCACATCAGCTGGAAACTGCAGAGGAGGAGAAACACTTGGGTACAGCAGCCAAACTCAGGCAGACTACGTGCTGACCTCAAATGGTCCCTGGGGATGTATTTCCAGAGGCAGGGAAATATGAGACAGTGGCTAACTTAAGGCACTATAATAGTTTGATACTATGAATTATTAATATCATAAATGTTAGAGATTATCAATACACAGAGACCAAACATAAAGCAGAGCAGCACAGCAAACTCTCCCCTGCCTTTGGTGTGGAGTTTGTCCTGTTTCTGGTACAGCTCCATGCCACTGCAGTGGATGGGACATGAAGAACCATCTTGCTCCTGGCTGGAATCTGCCCCACCTGCCTTTGAGGACAGCCCCTATATCATCCAGACTCTTTTGTCAGAGCCTGCCACCCAGGCTTGCTCCGAAGTTGAAAAGGAGCAGGTATTTTAGGAGCTTCAGTGTGTCTGATCTATTTTAGACAGTTGCTCTGGGATAAGGCATATCATGTCCTGGAAGTGCCTGTTTCACTCTGTCACTAGTCATCTCCCTCTGCTCTGAGGGCTCCACCCTGCCTGCCATCAGCAGGCTCAGCCCAGCCCAGGCAGCCCAGCTGACTGTGGGAAACTTCTGCTAAACAGACAGATTCCTCTCTGTATATTACTGTATTATTTACTTTTCAGGAGGGTGTTATTTACTTAGTTTTATTTTTGTTCAGAATCTCTAAATAGTTTCAGGAGTGAACTCTGCGTTTGAATTTTGAACTGCAAGTATGAATTTAAATACTTTTTTGCTTAAGAATAAGAACTTTTGCTGGAAGCTTCTTTCAGGGAGTTCCTTGAAAAAAAACCCAAGGAATTTAATTACTGTGGAGTTTGTGCACTTGCTTTTAGAAAATTGGAAATTTATGACAATTAGGGATTTCTAGCCCTGATCTAATTTAAGTAAGCTGGCTCTGAGTGTTTGTGAGAATCCCAGCTGCAGATTCTGGACCTCATTTTGACTGACACATTCTTAATTTCAGTATGGCAACAACTGAGAAAAAGCATCTCATTTAACATCTGTTATCATGGTTTTACACCAGCAGCAGAAAATTCAGTTGCTGTTTCAGTCATGCCCCGTAAGTGACTGAAGGCCTGTTTTGCAAAGCAGTACGATGCCTGTGTACATTCCTGGGCTGATATTACCTGTTTGTTCATAGACTCATAGAATCCTGGAATCATCATATGGTTTGAGTTGGAAAGGCCTTTAAAAACCATCTAGTTTCAATCCCCCTTCACTAGACCAGGTTACTCAAAGCCCCATCCAACCTGACCTTGAACACTTCCAGAGCTGGGAAATTCACTTTGCCACATTTCCCAGAGCAATTACATTTGAGAACATGAAGCCTTTGCATTGAGGGCCTGAAGATGTACCAGTGCTTCCAAGAGAAAGCCACAGGCAGTTTTTCTTGGAAAATAGAAGAAAAGAATGTATATTACAAGTTTCACATTTCTGACTGTAATTGTGTCCCTTCCTTCCCGATCACCAGTTCTGTCCCCTAGCAGACAGCCATTACTCATTACATCTAAGCCTTGCCATTTTTTTGAGGCTTCAACATTAATTTGGTTGGGCTCTGTTATGTTGTTTGAGGTGCTTCAAGGCAATTCAGGCATCCATAATGATCTCCAGGCAGTGCAGACCTATCCTGTATTCCTGCAGGTGATTCCCACTCACTGAAGAAATCCTGCTCAAGTAAACATCAGCAACAGCACAAGTACAGAACTGTATAACCAGACTGAGCACCCTGGAAAATTTTGCCATCAGAAGAAAAACAGCTCTCTAGAGCTCTCCTTTTCATATTCATGAAAGATGGCAGAACTGCAGAGGAGTGAAAGTAAACACCATGCATAATTTAACAAGTATTGGCTGCAAAAATATTTTTAAGATTACCTGCAGAAGACCCAGAAAAATGTGACTAATTCATGTTGTGGGGTGTGAAAAACAAGAGAGCCCTCATGCAGTTTACCATGCTGCCTGCCTGATGATACTGCTGAGTGATGGTACAGCTGCTGATGGTGGTGCTGCTCTGGTGCAGCTGCACCTGTCTCTGGTAGAGATATTCCTACAGGGTGGTGGTGGTGGTGGTGTTGTTCTCAGTGCCATGCTCGGGCTCATGAGTGCACCTGCAGCCCCATTTCCACTGGCAGGCAGTACATCTGCTTCCTGCCTGTCCTGAGAGCTCAGCCATGTGGTTAGGAGAGCTGGATTTTGGCTGAGTTTCCCTGGCATCTGCCTCACTTTTATTTCCATCCAGCTGTTCCTTGTTGTGGCTGAGTAAATGTTGCTAAAGGCAACTTTTTGAGAGTTTGGGATTTGGGGTGGAGAATGGATGGGAAAGAGTAGAAGTCCTGTTGGGATTCCATGTCTACCTGCATACACCTGCTTTGAAATAAGAAGGAAAAATACAGAAGACACAGTATAAAGCACCAATTATTAGCAAGAAGCAGAAAAGTGGCATTCCCTCCTGAGCTGTATCCTCTCTCTAAAAGCAGCCTAGAATCAGCTGCTTTCAAGAAAGAACAAGAAACCTGGACACTACTATTATTGGGTAATTTCCTCTGGGTAAAATGTCTTTTGAACCTGTATTAAATGAAGGGGGTGTTATAGTCTGAGAAATGAGTATTTACATTTATGCAAAAACTCTAGTCTTTTCATCCTTAGCAAATAATCACTTCCAGCAACATGAATAGAAATAGAAAGAGGCAAGGATTCCTGCATTCCAGTCTGGGCATATGGTTTGATTTTCTTCCAGTTTCAAGTTAGTGCGAATAAAGACTCATAGTGAAATAAAAGTCAGAAAATGAAAGCAAAAATAGGCCAAAACAAAGCCAAAATGTTTAGGAATTTAATTTCAGAAATCAAAGATGGGAGGCACTGTTAGGTGTTGCAGAGTGCAGGAGAGAGGCCATTGTCATTCCAAGCTGGGTTTATGCAAAGCCTCAGAGCCCTGAGAAGGTGGCTTGTTTCCTCCCTTCTTTCCCTACCATGTAGATATGGCCTTTGGGGTAACCTGGGCATACAGTGGAAGAAATGTCAAGAAATCAAATTGAGTTTCTTTTTTGGGGAATACCCATCAAGCTGCAAGAAAGAAAAGGTCACTATCTATTTAACAGGGTTTAAAAACATTCCCCAGATGCTATGGCTGGTACAAAAGCAAAGATTGTGTAATTCTGGGGGAGCAGCAGAGGTCTTGTGGTGTTTCTTTCCCTGTTCTCTGGAGAGAGAAGCTAATTAGAAAAATTAGCTACATTTTTAAAATTCTTCTAACTGCATGAAATGTAGGCTTTTCTATTTGCTCTATTCTGTTGCAGGCACTTCAGTTGTTGGATGAATGATAATCACTGTGGAATTTGTGGGAGATTTAACCTTACAAGAGACCTCTTTCAGGACTGGTTGCAGGTAAGCTCTCCAGAGCACCATTTAATCAAATGATGTAGCCATAAATTATTTTTTCACTGAAAACCAGATAAATTTAGAAGAGTGAGATGCTGAATCTTGAACACTCCAAAAACAGTGAACAAAAACTCCTTAGCTTCTTAAAAATTGCCTTGAGTTACTCAAATGTAATTAAACTTTCATTTTAATTAAAAAAAGGAAATTGTTACACTTTTACAAAAAGCTATTTTTAAAATTTGAACCGCCTGTTTCTCCTTACCATTTTTGTCCGTGTTGAATGAATTATTACAGATCCAAGTACAGCATTGCTCCCCTCCCTGTTTCAGGGCTCTGTGGGTGCTGGATGCAGAACAACACACTTCTGTAGGGTCTTCCAGGCAGGCACTTGTGTCACATTCCTATTTTCTGAAAAATTCCTTCGCCCAGGATTTTTCTCCTGGGAAGATGAGAAGCCTCAGAGAAAAAGGAAAACAATAATAACCTCATTTGCTTCTCCTGTGTTTTGCTCCTTTGGAATGTGTTTGGAGCTTGTTTACCAACAGGTGGTTGTTTCATTGGTTTTCTCTGAATTATTTTGACTTCTTGGCCAATCAGGGTCAAGCTGTGTCGAGGCTCAGGAAAGAGTCACAAGTTTCATTATTATCTCCTTAGCCTTCTGTAAGTATCCTTGCTGTATTCCTTAGTATAGTTTAGTACAGTATTCTTTACTATAATATAGTATCATAAAATAATAAATGAGCCTTCTGAGAACATGGAGTCAGATTCATTCCTTCCTGCCATGGGGCACCCTGCAAATACAATACACTTGGGAGCCCTTTGCAAAGATCATTAGGTGTTGATAGCCATGTTGGTTTGTAGATGGCCCAGAGAGCCCAAGGGATTAAGGATTCCATCTCCTGCCTCCTCCTTGTGCACTGGAGGGATGCAGTGCCCAGGCAATGCATCTCTGTGTGTTTGCACAGCTATCAACTGCATCAGTTGTCCCCAGCTTCTTCCAAAGGGATAGTGGGCAAAGCCAAATGTCTGAGCACTGGGAGCTGAGAACAGCTCCATGGGGGAAATGTGTGTGTGCATGGGGAAGGTGGAGGCACCTCCAGCATCTTACTGGGATGAGGGCAGGGCAGGGGCCAAAGCTGTCATGAGAGGAATTGCCCAACAGCTGAGTCCAAGTCCAGATGCAAAGAGCCACTGCAGCCATGTGATTCACAGACCTGCTTGACTCCATAAGAAACACAGCTGATCCAGAAAAAATTCCACCCACATTTTATGCAGAATAGAAAACAGGCTTGTTTTTCAAAATATGTTTGGTTTCTGCAGGTTTTGTCAATAAGCCCAAATCAGACTTGTGCTTTAGGTTCCCAGACACCCGCAGGTTTCCTCTGTGCCTTTGACTCAGGGCCCTCCCTCCTGCTGCTCCCTCTCCATCAATGAACGTCACCGGTTTCCTTATGTCACAGGTGTGTGGTCAGGCTAAGAGCACAGAAAGCCAGCCTGGCAGTAAAAATTCAGGCATGTATCCACTTTCAAATCCAAAAGGAAAAGAAGAACACTTTCTCCAGAAAACCTGTGGCTGCAAAGGAAACAGTCCTGCTGCAAGCCCCTGCATGGGAGGTGCAAGTGAGTTTCTGCATGCAAAGAGCAGAGTTCCTCTGGGAAAAGACTTTTACTGTAATTCCCACCTCATCCATGTTTTTCTTTCAGCCTCTGTTCACTTTTAATTATTTTTTCAGACTCTACCAATTTCTCCTCTCTTTTTTCCCCAGGCAATTGCTTCAAGGTACTTCAGCATTAATGGGCCATGTACTTATTTTTAGCTCAGCATCTCTATAGTGTAGGAGAATCTGGTGGATGGCAAAATAACTACCTCTAGCCATCATGAACAGATTCTGCCTCTAGTGCCCTTCCAGATACTATTTTGTCATTTTTTTTTCAATGAAGTGACAGTAAATACATGGTGGTGGCCTGCTGCACAAGATGCAACATGTGCATCTTTGTGACAGGCACCTCCAGGCAGGGACTACCTGGAAGGGCAGAAATACTTCCAGAAATTGTGGGACACCAGCTTCACCTCTCTGCTAGTGCACAGAAACAGCAGAGAATGGAGAACACTCCAAAAGGACACCATTCCCCACTACAAATTGCAGACTACTCCTTTCACCCCAGCTGGAAGGGCTTCATAAAAGGCATGTCAGTGCTGAAGCACCCCAGAAAACATGAAACTGTACTGAAGGTCTAACTGGTGGTGAGGAGGGTTGGGACAAAATGTTCACACAGGCACAGGGACAGCTCAGAATAAGCCCCTGGGCTTCTGAGTAGAATTTGCCAAACAAGTTCCTGGCACAGGCTCGTGGTGTCTGAAGCAGCTGTGTGCCAGCACTGCAGGTGGTGCAGAGCCCTCAGCACTATGGCAAGACCTAGAAACAGAGCTGAAAGATGACAGCCCTGAATGATATGCACACACGCTCTCCAAGCCATGAGAATTCCCAAAACAGGGAGGACCAACCTGAAATTAAAAGGTATCTTCTATAACTTCAGGTACCACAGAGGGAGGCCGAGTGCCAGAATTATTGTCATGGGGGCAGAAAGAAAATCCATGAGCAGTGGAAGTGAGTAAAACTCACTTTGTGTTAAGGTGACTACACAGAAGGGTATAGGATGTCAGGGTGCAAGTCATCAGAGGGGCTGCAGCTGTTTCTAGGGCATGATTAATCTCACCCCAAAAGAGATGTCAGCATTCAGTCAGAGGAACTGTACCATTTCTCCATCACAAGACTGCAAAGGTGCCTCCCTTTGTCATCTTAAGGGAACGCTACCAGAGTGGTTCAGTCACCAGTGATTGTTGAGAAAAAAAAATAAACCCCAAAAAAACCAATGTCCTTAACCACTGCCCATGGGTAGAGACAGATCTGTTGGGCTACAATACCAATATATTGGTATTCTGGTATTGGGCTACAATACCAGAAATATAATTCTGTATGATGGGACACAACCTTGCAAAACAATTGTCAGAATGTTTAACACTGTAAGGCCAAAGAGGATCCTCCCAGACCCAGTTATGGCTATTGGGGAAAACCCTCTTTGCTATATAGGAATTATTTTAAAGACATCAGTGTTCATTCAAAGGAAAAGCTGTTTAAAAGGTCAAATCTGAATTTTTTATTTACTTATATTTAATTCCATTTGTTTCCTTAAGGAATTGAGAAGTCTAAGGAAAGAACCAGATATATTTTGTAGAGGTCTTACATGAACAAAATTACTGACACATTTCTAAGACTTACTGTGTGCACAAGAGCCCAGGAGGTAGAAGAGGCCTTTCTGGGCAGCATCTGACCAAACCACACATGTTCTAGCAACAGGATACAGGGTCCAACTGCAGGACCTTTCACCTCTCGTCTGAGCAAGGGCTGCTCACAGCCTTGAGACTGTTAATGCATTTTGATTCTTTTTGAGGGTCATTTGAGAAGAGGCAAGCACATGCAGGGTGCACCTGGAGTGGCAGGTCTGACTCAGCAGTGGCTTGATCACTGAAGCACCAAAGAGGGAGAGGCACCTTCACCACTGCACCTTTGCCTGGTGTCACAAAGGAACAGAGCTCCTTGTTCCCCCATCCACCCTCACTGCTCCAGCACCTTGAGGACTGCACTGCTGCCTTGCAAAACATCCACAGCCTTGAGAGGGGCTGTGAAATGGGCTTAGGAGATTGCTTGTCCACCAGAAACTCAAAAAGCTCCATAAAGTCAATATACATCAACACTAGTTTTATCTCCTTTAAAACACGTGTGTGGGAAGGGCTCACCAGCTGCACAGTTTCCCTTACAACTGTTTAACACATGATTTTTTTACTGGAACTGTGGCATCTTTTAGTGGCCATGTCTGCCATAGTCCATGCTTGAATATTCCATCTTGGAAGAAGCATGCAATCCTGGAGCATAGTAGTGTGATGTCATATTTTCCAAGGAGTTGTACCCACTAACATCAGAAAAATGAAGGACCTGTGTCATAATTAACTGGAACAGGGCTTATTCCTGCAGTGTTTTGGTTGATCTGTTCCATGTCGGGCATGACTTTTCATCAGTGGTACACTCTTCATATTCTGCATGATGTGTGTGGTGCTTTTAAAGCTCAAGGCTTTTCCTGACTATTTCCTAGTTTTTCATATCGACACCTGGGACCTGCAATGCAGAAGTGTTTCCCAAAGAACTTCCAAAACAATTCACTCACCACATGTGGTCCCCTGCCAACCAAGCAGCTGGGAGCAGCACTGTGGCTTTGCTGAGTAGTAAAGCAGCCCAATTACATGGAATACACAGCTCCCACGACTGATTTCCCACCCCTGGCACCTTGCTGATTGCACAAACAAAAACCTGTAGATGAAGGCTGTGTGTCACATGACCTCTTTGCAGAATGCTGATGCAGCAGTGTCCTGTGCAAGCAGCAGGAAAAGTAGGAGTTAGGGCAAGTCACCCCAGGACTGGGCCATGTTTGCAAGGAGAAATGCCTTCTGACAAGTTCCTCTTTTCGACAGGCAGGTCTCCATGCTTATCTCTGGGGCTGAAGGCTTTCTTCAAAGCAGACATCAGGGAAAAACACCACCTGTACTTTGAGTGCTCCTGGCCTCCTTCTGACCTTAGCTCAAACCCCCCTCTGGGAGTGAAATCTGAATGAAGGGGAGGATTACCTCTCTCCTTTCATATCACTAATTAAGTGCAAAAGGATAAGGAGAAAAACTCTGGGATTTCATCCAAGAGAGGCCAGGACAGGGGACTGGGAACTTTGTGTGGGTAGAAGTGTGGAGGTCAGGATGTCACCCATACTGGTGTAGTGCTGGGCAAGGATGGGTGAGCAAGCCCCATTCATCTTTGTTCCTCCAGTTGCAGGATTTTAATAATGCACGATGCAGGAAAGTGCTGCATAAAGCAATTACTCAAAAGTCCATCCAACTCATGCGTGAATGAATTCCAAAATATTAAGTATGCCCTTAGCCCTTAATAAAGAACATGTTGAATCCCATTTGGATCATTGATTTTAAGTGAGAGTTCAATATCAAAATGCTTTTGACATATTTGCCACCTCTGTAGATTGTAGAAGTTATTTGCTGTTGCTGCATGTTTTATTTGTCTCCTGACTCTGGGAGCAGAGTTGGCAGGTGTGATCTCGGGGAGAGAGGGTCCCTCTGGTTAGCTGATGGCTGGTGGCTGGCCTGCAGGATGACAAGGTAATGAGATGTGCTTGCAGGAGGTGTCAGGAGCCCCTGTGCCACAGCCAGCCTCTCTGAGGAAAGCACATGGACTAGGCAGGAGACGACATGTATTCATCCACTCCTGTCAGCTCAACCCCACTTCACATTAGATAGGTCAGCACACATACTAGGAGGACATGTATGCAAGTTCATTACTGGACTTGAAATTGAATGCAAAGCTTTTTCAGTCCAGGGGGAAAATATCTCACTGAATTGGATGGCTTTTGACCCCATTTTGGGTCCACACCATGCCACTAAGGGGAAACCAGTAAACTCTGTGAAAACTGTTCTGCAAAATTTTATAGTGCATTTTATGTCTTTTTTCATCTTTTTAACAGGAGAACTCCACACCAGATGTTCTTTCATCTTCCTGCTTTCCTTCCCTGCTGTTGACAGAGATTCAAATCCACTGAGGGCAGAAAAGCCACACAAGTAGTTAGACGATGAAACATAAAGCTTAATACTTAGATAAAAACTTTCACAAAGATTAGGCACTTTCTTGTAATTAATGCCAATCTATAAGTTTTATTGATGAATATTTCAGCCAAAAAATACACTTTCCATGTCTATAAAGTATTTTATAGGGTTATTTTCCCAAGTTTCTTCATAGTCATATAATTATCAAAGCTTGATGTGTTTTTACCTCCATAACATAATTGCCAGCTGGGATCAGGAAGAAATGTATCCATACAGATATGTTCTACTTTCCCCAGTGCATTCCAGTGTGGATTTGTTCTTCTGGAGGCAGTTTTTGTGTGTTCTGTGGCTTCATAAATAGGTCGCTGCTGAAGAAAGAAGAAACGGGACCATAGGCAAATCCTGGTGTCACAGTTTATGCACTCCCGTGCAAGACGGGGATGTGGGGGCATTCTCATTGCAGGGGGGTTAGACTAGGCTTCCTTTAGAGGTCCCTTCCAACTCTAACTCTTCTATGATTCTATCCTGGCCTCTGGATCAGTGACATCTTGGTCTTTATTCCCAAATCTGGTCTATTTTGTTGAGGATTAGGATAACATGCTGGAAGTTTTTGCAGGGGCATATGTTTGTGCCATGAACTTGCTTCTCAGAGTCAAAAAGAAAGCTCCTGCTGGTGCAGGATTTGACTGCTGGTGATGAAGTATGATGCCACCTCAGAAACAAGGGAATTGAAGGAAGACATTCACACATGAGGTGTTGGCCCATCTGTCAGTTAGGTCACAGCTTTCCTGGAGAAGGGCAAGAAGGTGTTTATCTCCTTGAAGCCATGTGAGGACAGGGAGAAGGAGAGGGCATACAGTGCTCAGCACCCTGTGTCAGATGGGGACCAAGATGAGGATTGGAAAAGGACCACCTGCTTGTTGGAGTTAGGAGTCAATAAATCAGACATCAGGCAGGGAGATGCATTGCCTGCAAGTCCCTGTGTGTGAGTTTGTGCAAAGGAAGGAATGACAGCTGTGATGGAGGATGCAATCGAGGCTCTGTCAGTCATGCTGGATGTCCTTGGCATAGGGTCACTTCCCCGGGACACAGACATGAGGCTGCTAATCCATGTGTCAATGCTGGAGCCAAGTCTGGATGCCCAAGCTGACACATAGTCCTGGCCATGTGGGCAGCAGGCTGTTCTGCAGGCACGTGGTGCAGGCAGGGGCCAGTGGGGGATGCACCTCTGGGACATAGGTGAAATGATGCCCTGAGGGATCCCTGCAGGGAAACAGAAGGGCATGGAGAAGGGCCTTTTCCCACCCAAGTGGAGAACTGCACTTGATGTGCAGTGTTGCACCCACCTAAAATTCCTTGTTGCCTTTCAGATGGAAAGGAGCATTACTGAAATGCTTTGAAGATGCTGTGTCATAATTCCCCCAACCCAAAAAGACAGATGCTAAAGAGCACTTTGTGATGAATAAATGATGTGACAAAAAGAAACAAGAGTGAGTATGCAAGTGCTTCCCCTCTCACATGGATGGTTGAGCTCTTCCCTGCTGCTTCCTCACAACCTCTTTACCCTTTCTATTTTGTACTTTTACAAATATGCACCCTGTACTCTAATATACCATATAGCCTTGCTTTATAATCCTCTGTTATCACTTCATCTTCCAGCACTTGACCACAGCACACTGCACAGCCTGACCCACCTTTGAAATAACTCATTTGTGCTCTCTCTTTGAGGGGCTGACTCGCAGCACCCCACAGCTGCTGTGAGCCTTTGTGTCCCTCTGCACTGCAATGAAAGCAGGGCATGGCACCCAGTGGGCTCCCTCCCACGGGTGGGCTCCTTTCCACAGCCCCCAAATTCACAACTACTTCTACTGTGCTGCTGTGTAAATGAAAACTGCAGGATCAGAGCCCCAAGGAGTAGAAAATATTGTAGTGTTAACATTTATTCAGTCTCCTTGGGCAACTCAGCTGGCAGGTCGTTAAGTAACAGCTGAGAAGGAGGCAGCAGGCAGGAGTGCTTGAGAAGAGAGAGTGAGAGGCTGGCAGTGGGAAGGAGGGAACGGATGGGGCTCACAGCAGGAGCTCCTAACTCTAAACCCTGAGCAATATGTGCTGCATGTCAGAGGCAAGTAACAGGAGAGGAGACAGTAGTGGTTTTCATTTAATAGGGAAACAATTTCTGCAAAATGCTGCCTGCAATATTTTGCCTCTCTGCAGCACAAGTGGTATTTGTGGGAGAGCTCAAGTCATTGTGCAGGAATGAAACATCTCTCACGTTTCTCCAAGTGCCTGACTGCCTGGGGAGCAGCCACTGGACTCATTGAGCCAAAGTCAATGGGAATTTGACACTATGGATCTGCTTCCCCAGAGACACCAGCACCCACTTTCCAGGCAGTGTTCTCCATCCTGCATGGCACCCAGAGCAGTATGGTAGCACATGGCAGTGCCAGGACACCCAGCTTGTTAGCCCCCACCCAGAGCCAGGTTCCAGGGGCTCTGCTCACCCTGCAAACATCAGAGACAGGGCACAGGCAGAGCAAGTAAAAGGAGATTTGGACATCTCCCAACTCCCCATCTGATTTTCCCACTTGGATTGAAAACTCTTTGAGTAGAGGTCATCACTAGAACACAACCCAGAAATGTTTGGGTTTGGAGTTAAACAGTAAAAACAGGACCTATTAGTTCAGAAGATTTGTTGCTGGATGCTCATCTCCTTGGATGATTCATTATTGATGGTCTCCACGTGACTTTTTTCAGCAGTCTCTTTTAAGTTCAGTTACATGCTTCTTCATTTGTAGAGAAAGAGGAACTGAATGAACATGTCACCAGCTTGTCACTTTTTCATTCCTCTTTCTGCCATGGCCCTTCCTTTAATAGTCTGAACCAATTTTAGAAAAGTCTCTGATGTCATTGATGATCCATGGCCTCTGAGAACTGGAGAGCCAGCTACCAGTCAACGTGGGCTTGCTGTCGCTACCGAGGAAAGAACAGAACTAACACAGGCAGTGTTGGAGCAAAGCTGATAATGTGCTGTGCAATCTCCAGCTGCTCCAAAAAATTCCATTTTTAGTCCTTTTATTGATTAAACTGACAGATCCTACCCCTGTTCAAGAGACATTTTAGGCTGAACTGAATGCAGCTATCAGATATAGAGATACCAAATATGCTACAAGAGAAAAACAATGACTCTTTAAAGCCCTGGTGCCCCTCAAAGACACAACTTGTGCCTTACCTCGGTGCCCTTAACTTGTGCAGAACAGCACTGTGCTCAGCCCAAACCCTCAGTCCAGGCATTGGCATACGTCATCCTCATTGCAAGGAAGAATAAATGAGGGCTAGGCTCCCTCATAGGGAGCTGAGCTGACCCACAATGAGTGGGTCCTAATTCTGGCTAAACATGTCATTGCATGAATAAAGAGGCAAATCTAGTTCAGCTCAATCTGACTGCTGCATCAGTGGCCATGGGAGAGGCAGACGGAGCCTGGGAGAGGCAGACGGAGCCTGGGAGAGGCAGCTCCTGGCTGGGCAGCAGCAGCTCCAGATGGCAGCTCAGCTCTGTGCCTCTTCTGCCACAGTTGGAGCCAGGACTAATGAAAAAAGCCACCCAAGGCCTTTCCGATTTTCCTTGAAGTCATTCCTGAACTTCCCTGATTGGGCAAGAGCAGTAGGAGTGGGGAAGGACAAAAAAAAATAATAAAATCTCTCTCCTCTATCAGTGAGAGGGAGGAAAAAATGATGAAGGTGGAATCACAAGGGTGAAATTAGCACTCTGCCAAAAGCCAGTCAGGAGTCCTCCCTGGATTTCAGAATGTGACAGAGAGGAAAACCCAACACATTAAATCTAGCCACGCTTGAAAACTATAGCACCAAATCATTCCTACTCAGATGCCAAACCCAGACTGTGGTGAGAGAGAGACTTTGCTTGGCTGGAAGTTGGGCTACCAACACACTTGGTACCAGCTGCTGTGCAAACTGTGTTAGTGACTTCTCTTCAAGACACATATTGAATGATGTGCTCAAAGCATATAACTGCAATTTCTTATTAATTCTGGGCATAAAAATCACCAAATGAAGGTGTTCCAATAATATTGCTTATTGCATCAGTTAGGAACAGCCTGAAATAAAATCCCATCTTACTACAAAGAGCCCGTTACAGCCTGGCATGCAGGAAAGGCCATTGGCAAGGTTGTAGCTCACAAACCCAGCAAAGTCACCCGGTGACTGCATGTGTCCCTAGGAGAGCCTTCATCCTGCAGGATCAATAGAAGCCTGGTGTAAATGGCTCTGTACTGCCAGCCCTGGAAGTACTGGAGAAGAAACTTTGATGTATGGAGGCTTTGGGCTTCTGGGCCTTCTGCATGTAGGAGCAAGACAGGTAAAGCCATACTGGCCACTCTCGCTGGCTGTGGCTGATAGAGCAGCTGAGCATCTCAACACCACAGGGATGGCTCAGAGCAAATGTCCCTGTCAGGCTGGTACCTCAATGGCTGAGCAGCTCAGAGACATGAGGTCCTCAAACCCCTAACCTGAATGCTCCTTGGTTGATGGGGGAAGTTTGGCACACACACTGGCAACTTGTCAGAGCCAGGCTGGGTCCAGCCTTTTCAGGCTGTCCTGTGCCAGTGAAGAGGATCTTCCACAGCAGAGGCAGCTTTGACAAGGCAGTGGTTTATGTCACCACGATCACTGACTGAGTAGATGTTGCTCCATGCCTGGCGAGCAAGAGGGGCCAAATCACCCACTAGACAAATTCTCCAGAAACAGAGTCCTATGGTTAGGCTAAATGGAATCTTCCCACATCCACTTGGGGCTTTTTGTTTAAAGTATCCATATGCTTTGATTTGCAGGCAGCAGAAAGCTCTGCCTGAGCTACATCCATCATAAATTAGAGCTCTTTATTTTATGCTCTACTCTTCTGATTTTATGACCACGAATGGTAACTTATGTCTGAAGAGATTTATTGCTTTGCTGTCACTCTCTTGTCACAGTGCCACCCAGCACCCAATGCTGGCACTCAGAGGTGTGCTGAGGCGTGTAACAGCACTGGGCAAAAACAGGCTGGGCTGGTTTTATTTCTGTGCTCATTATCATTTCAGATTTATAGGTGGCTCTCGTGTGCTGAAGTCAGAGCTGGGTTCGAGCAACATAAATTCAAATCTAAGCCATGCCTAATGTTTCTTATGTTCTCTGCAGGAAGTTACATAAACTCCTAAGCTATAGAATGGAGATAAACTCTCCTAAAACTTTGCTGCCCCTAATGCATTGTCTGGATGATCTTCTTAGACTACTCCGTCTGGGCTGTTAGCTGCTTCTGCAGAGGGGTTTCCACATCTGGCCCTGAATTTGGCTGAAAACTTGCTCTCCACATGTGACAAGTCAGTGAATAGTGCTTACTCCTTCTGGCCTTCAGTAAGGTGAGAGGCTCCCCAAAAAGCCTCTGCAGGGCTCGGGATGCAACAGCCTCTCTGCCAAACAGGATAGAGCAGCCAGATACCACAGGCAACAGCTCAGTACAAGCCAATGAGTGCATTACCAATAGAGCTATGCTTCGGTGTAGCTGCAGAGAAAATGGATTGATGCTGTGCCTAGACTGATGTGAAGTGATCCTGTTGGGAATTTACCATTCCTTAGATCCATGTTCCTGCCCTCATACATCCCCAATGCTGCTCAAAAACATTGCTGGAGGGGGGAAATCTGCAGATTGTGCCCATCAAATGTCAGCAATCATTGGCAGTTCCTGTGCTGAGGAGGTCGGGGTAGCTTGTGCCAGCTAAAACTTGTCCTCCTGGCAAAAGCCATGTCAGGCAGCCAGGACATCCTACCCCAAGAACAGAGGAAGGGGCAAGGCAGGGCTCTCATAACAGAGAGCAGATGACAGCTCAGGGATATTTTATTTGTTTTAATTTGTGGTATGCAAATTCAGGTGCTGCAGCAGATGTTCTGTAGTCTTTAGTCAGAATATGTTTTCTGACTGTCACTTTAGTGATCTTTCCTGCTTTTTTTTTGTCAGGTTGGTGATCCCCTGCATTACATCTCTTTCTAGTGCTTCGTTATTTAGCATCAGAACACCTCACAAAACAAGCATTTATTCTTCTAGAGGTTAGTGTGATCTGAATTTCATCTGGCCTATTTTTTGCATTTTGTGGAAATATCCACAGCCTTCTGCAAAGCTGATGTGGTGAGACTTCTGACAGTCATCAAGCTATGCAAAAGAAAAAAAAATACTAAATTATTCCGTTTGGGGAATTTCTACCGGAAAGATGACACGGAGTGATGCACTTCACTCAAGTGTCCTTGAAAATACATTTTATCTCATCACTTTCATGTCAAGAAAGTGCTGCAAGCACTGAGGGAAAAAAATTCAGTATGCAATGTGCTTTCTGAGAGCTTTCCAGCAAACATACAGGAGTGCAGAAAAAGCCTCTATTTTTATTTTAATATTTGCATACAACTCTTCATCAGAAACCCAGATGTGCTGGGACTAGCAAGCTCCAGAAGGGCTGTGGCCAGCTAGCAAAAGGGAGAACATTCCCCAGTGCAAAAAAAAACCCACTGCTTTCAATCTTGCAAAAAACATAGTAGACCCTTTAGCTGGTCAAAAAGCCAGAAAAAGGGCTGGATGCTTTCCTCAGTATTTCTCCTGGGAAATCCATGAATCAAGGGCTAGGGCATCATGTGCAACATCTCCATGGGTTATGAGCTTGTGGTTACGTGGGGAAAATTTCCATCCAAAGGTGAGTGGGATCTTCCTCTGTAGCTCTGTGGGGATGCTGCAAAGCTCCTCTGTGAATGTCAGTTTGAAAATTGGTTGCTTCAGCCTCTGCTCATCATGACCCATGTCAGGGCTGCTATTTCCAACAGGCTGTTTTCTTTCCTTCTATGATTCAGGTTCCATTTTGTGTCATTTCTGAGTCTCACCTGAGCAAGAGAAATATAAAAATCTCCTTTGTCAAGAAAATTATTTTAATTAGCAGTAATTTACTAAAGAGTTCTCATGTGAACAATGAGAAAGATTAACATTACACATTGAAAATACATCCAAGTGACAAATATGTTTCTTTTACAAGACAACGTTTGACTCACTTCAATTTCAGTGGGTACTGAGAGATTAGTTTTTAGTAAATATGGTCCTGATCCAAAGCTATCTTGCTGAAGGGGGCAACTGTCTGTTCATCCAAGTGAAATGCTGATTCCTCTGACAAATGCTAAGCTCACCTGAAATCTCAATCATCTGAACTGATTTCTACAGCAAAGTTAGAGTGACGAAATCCAGATCAAAGGACTAGATTGCCATACTAGATGTCTCTGAAGCCAAGCCACCACACACTGGCTCTGCAGAAAGCTAAAATGTGGGCATTTTCATCCCGTTTTCTGTGCCAGTGATCAGAAAAACTTGGAGAAATTTCTGAGAGTACTGCTTATAGTGAGGGGAGCACAGGGTCAAAAGCAGAGGTTGATGATTTTGATGAGCTATTTACATGGGTTTTGTTTGCTGTTGATCAAAGCATGTACTCAGGTGGTGTGAAGAACAATGTGCATATGTTAATGTGTGCTCTCATATATATAACCTGTGGAGGAGCTTGGTTGTCTGTGTGAACAATTAGTCAGGGTCAGGCTTCAGGAGGGGTTGGGTGGGGTAGCAGCAGACTGCAGAGCGGCCTCAAACAACAGTTTGTACCTGATACAAGGAGCTGCTGTGTCCCTTGAAGGCAGAGAGGCCCTGCAGAGAGACCTTCACAAATTAGAGGGCTGGGCAATCACCAGACACATGCAGTTCAACAAGGGAATGTGCCGAATTCTGCACCCGGGACAGGACAACCCTGGATGTAAGGACAGAGTGGGGAATGAGATGCTGGAGAGCAGTGCCATGGAAAGGGGTCCTAGTCGATGGAAAGTTGAACATGACTCAACAGTGCCTGGCAGCCAGGAGGGCCAACCTTGTCCTGGGGGACATCAAGCACAGCATCACCAGCTGGGCAAGGGACGGGATTGTCCTGCTCTGCTCTCACTGGGGCAGCCTCACCTTGAATATTGTGTGAAGTTTTGGTCACTGCCATATAAGAAAGATGTTAAAGTATTAAAGAGTGCCCAAAGGAGGACAACAAGGATGGTGAAGGGCATTGAGGTGAAGTTGTGTGAGGAGTGGTTGAGCATGCGACCTTGTTCAGCCTGGAGGAGACCAAGGGGAGACCACATTGAAGTCTACAACTTCCTCATGAGGAGAAGAGGAGGGGCTCCTCTCCTCTCTTCTCTGTGGTGACCAGTGACAGGACCCAAGGGAATGGCCTGAAGATGTGTCAGGGGAGGTTTAGGCTAGTTAAGGAAAGTTTCTGCACCCAGAGTGTGGCTGGGCACTGGAACAGGCTCGCTGGGGAAGTGGTCACAGCACCGAGCCTGTCTGAATTCAAGAAGTTTTGAACAACACTCTTGGGCACATGGTGTGATTCTTGATGATGGTCCTATCCAGGGCCACGAGTTGGACTCAATAATGCTTGTGGGTCCCTTCCAATTCAGCATATTCTGTGATTCTGTGAATATCTGCTTGTCAGTGATAGAAGTCAAGGAGAACAAAATGCCACAGTCTTGAGCGAGGACAGCCCAGCTGTTTAGGCTTAATGCTGCTTAGCTCAGGGCAGGACTGGAATCATCATTATGGACAAAAAGAAACCTCAGTTGTTGTTGGAAGCTTTCAGAACAAAAGCAGGCTCGGAGCACAGCCAGTATCCTTCTTCTGGCTGTGTTCTCCCCCAAGATATAGTTGGAAAGGCACAAAAAAGTGGGACTTTATTTTTTTACTTAGTTACAATGGTGTTTCCCCTCCATCTCACTTGTCCTCTTCAGAGCACTTGTTGGTGCCCACCATTTTTGTTCATTACTATATTTCTATGAAGAAGGACACAATGCTAAGAAAGTTTTTGCCACTGCCATGGTTTAAGGTCAGAGGAGAGGCAAGATTTGCAAGGAGGAGTCATGTCTTTTAGACCAAACAATACACTCAGAAAAAAATGGAGACACCCAAATGTCCCAAAACTTGCTTGGTCTTTCCTCCTGCCTGTGTCCAATGGCCTAATAAAAGCTATGAGCTCTCCTGACAGAGCCTGTCTCCTGATGCCAAGGGATGTTCACTTTGCTCTAACACTTTTGGTGAGCATAGAGACTGCAGGGTGCTTTGTCCCTGCATTCAGGAGTCCCATGAGAGCCTTCCCACATTCTTTGGTGGGTGCATATCAACAACTCCAAAACAGGAAAGATCTCCCTGTTGTGCAAAGCAGTCCTTTGCATAGTCAAACACCCTGAGAGCACTGAGCCACCTGGGCAGCTAATTGTCTCCAAATGCTTTCCAGCATGTATAGACTCCAGAGAAAGGAAGCACAGTATTTAGTCATGTGCTGTGAGAAACACACAACCAGCCAGCTGCCTTTGTCCCCACCAGCCAGCCACGCCAGCCAATATCTCTAAGCTGAGCCTGTTTCATCCTTGATGGTATTTAATGAGTGATCTCTCTCCCTGTCCTTATCTCAACTCATGAACCCTTCATTAAACTTTCTCTTCTCTGTCCAGCTGCAGAGGGGAGGGAGCGAGAAGCTTTCATGTGTGCCTGGCATCTGGCCAGCATCAAACCACAAGAGTGGAGTTCCAGGCATGAAAATTGCATTGTTGGGTTGGAAGAGCCCTCACTACACAGGCTGGTTTAAGTGCAGAGGACCAGGTCTGCAGGGAGCTGTGTTTTTTTTCTACCCCAGAGCTATCCTGATTTGGGCTGTGCAGGTCAAACTGGACTCTGGTGAACAGGGGCTGGTGTTTCCTTGGCCAGGTGCTCCTCACCCTGAGAACCAGGTGGCTGCTTGCTGCCCTGGGGAGAGGGGCCACCAGCAGGAGCAGCTGAATGCAGGGGATCTGAGGGATGAGACAGTATCCTGCTTTGCACTTTTGGGGTTCCTGGGAGTCTGGGCCCTGCAGCTGGGTTCTGAGTACTGAGGAAAGAGTAATTTCTCCTTCTGCCCTAAAGAGAGGGCAGAATGGTTTCAGGTCCCTGCTGGTGCTGCTGACACACCTTGAAGCAGCCACAGCTGAAAATGCTTGTTTCCTTGAGCAAGAATTAAATAACTCACCAAATAAGATTGTTGTGGTTTCTGACTTATTTCAGTTTTGCAAAAATTTTAAAAGAGGGTAAAACCAGGGAAAGAGTTCACTTCCTCTTATATTCAGATTATTCTTTGGAAGCAGTGGCAGTAATGACCACTCATCCCTGAGCTACCTTCCCTCTCTCCGTGTCCTGGCTGAATGGGGTGGGACATGGGCAGCAAGGCAGCTCCTTTTGTGTACTCAATTTTCACATAAGCAGTTTCCTTTCACCTGTGGTCACATCATTCCATCTGGTATTTTACCAAAATTATGCAAATTGATGCCCCTCCTCTCCCAAGCAGTCTGAACTCTGGAAACTCATTTGATTACTTCTTTTAATGCATGATGTTTGCTTCCGTTCTGAAACCAAATAACGATGAGAAAACTGCAGAGGTCTGCTAGACAGAAAGAGTTGAATTCATCTTTTTTCCAGCGTGACAGGAAAAGGCCAGTATAAGCAATCTTGGAGGAGACATACTCCAAGGACAAGGACAAGAGCTGGCAGGGACAGTGGGTGGCCTTGGCAAACGACCCTGCAGTGAAACCCAAGAGAAACCACAGCTCTGCTTTAACTTCAACCTTGCCTGTTCACCCTTCAACCAAACTGTTCACCCTTCAACCTTGCCTGAGGGAGGAGCCCAGAAACACTACACATATCCCATACTCCCCTCCTTGTGGTCTGGTTTTTTTTGTTTCCATGTGCCAAAGCGAAACAGGCAGCCAGCAATTCCCAGGGCCTTTCCTCTTACAGACAGGGGATATTTTTGGAGATGGATTAGGTGGACTTTTTTGGTTGGCTTTTGCTTGTCTCGCACTGGATCAGATACCAGCAGCTCATCTCCCAGGAGCAGAGAGCCTGGCAGCTAGTGTGCCAGTAGACATGGCTTAGCTGGCTTTCCTCTCCTTGGGCAAATTGCCTCTCTGCATAATGATGGCCATATCCTCGGGGCTGGCATGTGCCAGGTAATCACACTGCAGGATGACTCTGCTCCAGAGGGCCTGAGAGATGCACTAAAGCCATCAGCACTTGGGCAGTCAGTCAGGAGATGCAGCAGCCTCAGTAACCTCCAATTCCAGCCAGGAGATGTCCTGAAGGAACCTGACCTCCAGATACCTTTAATTTTAGTCTGTACTGAGCTTCAGAAGGGTAAAATGAGAATCACTGTGGGTGACTCACCACTCCAAGAGCATGACGGACAGTACCTGTGGCCACTGCCCTTTGCTGTGGATGGTGCCACGTGGTGTCTGGGGGGGGACCTGAAGCCCCCTGGCCCTGGGCAAGCAGCTGTGAGCCACGCCAGCCACAACACCACAAGCTCCTGGAGCAGCCACTCTGGGTCAAGGGGCTGCATGCTGCAGGAGGTGATTGCTCTCTCTGATGGCAAAGGACCCACAGCAGCCAAGGGCACACAGACAGAGAGCAGCAGCAGAGCTGAGACTGGGGAAGACACCCCCGTAGGGTCTGATGCTGCATCAACATCATCAGAGCACATCACAGGCTGTGATGTCAAAGAATAAGCCACTTGAATCAGAAGATCCACATCCCTCCTGAAAGCCCAAAAGGCATAACAAGACTGGTGTGACATTCCCATTTTCAAGTTCTGGGGACAGAAACATCTTGATAGTGGAGGCCTTGTGTGGCACTAACAGCATAGGCAGCTGCTTTTGCCTGATATGGTTGGGGCTAAAGGCAAATGTCCTGTGGGCTCTTTTTCCCAGCAAATGAGGGTATTCAAGATGATTTTTAAGCATTTGGGCAGCAGCAGTAGCACAAGAGTAATTCTTTAGAGATAAGGGAGAGAAAGAAACAAAGAAAAATTGGCAATGGTAAACATCATTGGGAGGGCATCTTGTCAAAACAAAGCAAGAGTCAGCTGGGTCTCAGGACAGATGGGCTGCTTTGGCTCAGCTGTGATTTTGTTGTTTATGCAGCCTCTGAAGCCAGGCTAGGTCACTGGTCTCAGCTGTCCAGGACCACGAGCCCTTGCTCAGAAGAGTTCAGAGGAGGCTGCTCTCAGGCCAGCACAGACACACTTCTGCAACACGAGGCAGACAGAGATTTGGTGTTAGGTGTTATTTCTTCTAGACCAGCCTCCCAAGCAAGGGCTCAGCTGCCAAATACCCCCATTTAGGCATTCCATCTGTGTCCCTCATGCAGTTTCTTGGTGACCAGGTTGATAGCTCTTGAGGTTAGAGTCAAAGCTGCTCCAGAACTCCTGTTTACCAAGCTGGAGTCAGACACACTGAGGCTTTGCTGGAGCTTCACAACTGCCATGGTGCAGTGATATCACTTACTAAGCAGAAAGTGAATGTAGTCTGTGTGAGCCAAACCTACTTTGGTCACCTGTGTGTCCTCACCTACAGAAGATGCAAAATGAAAACTTCCCACACAGCACACCTGACCTCCCAAATCACTTTCCCACTGCCAGTTTTTAGTCTCCAACTGACCAGCAATGGGAAATGAGAGATTAACAGTATTCAAATGGCTGTATAGGACTCCTCACAACACCATGGCACTCCTGCTGCTTGTTTACAGTCCAAAACAAGTCACTAGCCTAGCACAGGTCTCCAGATGGCTGTGCGGCCCCTGCTGAACATTTTCCTGCGCTGACTGTCCATCTTTGCATCCCTACCTCAGCCCACCTGGTACCAGTCCTCTCCCCAAACCTGCCTCTGTGCAGCAGGGGAGCTGCTCATTGGGACTGAGGGCACTGACCTGCATAGTCAGTTTAGCTGCTATTACACATAAGTGTACATACACACACCTGTACCTGTGTGCTTGTGCACATACATACACACAGGGGCACACATGCACTCCTCCTGTGTGTGGTCCAGAGTGAGCAGAGAACCTTGTGCCCAGAGGAGGAGGCTTTGTGCACACACACTGCTTGCACAGGGCCCGTTAGACCCTGATGGGTGCCAAGCCTTTCTTGTGTCAACATGGTGCTCCAGAGGTGCAGAAACAGGGAGAGCTGCAGCACCAAGCCATGAGACAGCTGCACCCCACAAGGTCCCTCTCCATTGCCTTGGGCAAACACGCTGAGTCTGGGTGCAGCATCCCTGGGGAGAGCAGGTGGCATGCCTTTGTGCCCCATGGCCAAAGCATAGGCGTTCTCTGGCTAATTTAGCAGTGCCCACTGAAATCAGGCCTGCTCCCCCTCTTGGGCTGCTGGGCCCGCTGAAGTATCCCAGGGCGACCCAGCTGCCCATGAGCCAGGACGGGCTGGCAGGGCTGGGCTGGGCTGGGCTGGCAGGGCTGGGCTGGGCTGGGCTGGGCTGGGCTGGGCTGGGCTGGGCTGGGCTGGCAGGGCAGGGCCGACAGGGCCGGGGTGGCGGCCTGCCCGAGCACAGCGTGTCCTGCCCCCCGCCAGGCCGCAGCTCCCTCTGGCAGCCAATTCTCCGGCAAAGCTGCGGTGACACAGCAGAAAGAGCAGTGTTCACTTGCAGAATCATTGCACGGCCCAAGCTGGAAGGGACCTTAAAGATCACCTCACGCCATGCCACTGCTGTGAGCAGGAGCACCTTGCTCCTACTACACCAGGCTGTGCTAGACCCCATCCAGCCAGGCCTTGAGCACTTTCAGATGAATCTCCTTCCCTTTCTGGGAGGCAGAGGGAAGGAGATTCCAAGCTGGATGTTCAGCTGTGTGATTAGACACCCGGAGCCATGCACGGGCACCATGCAGGCAAGACTGGCAGGCAGAGGTCTCCTGGAGCCTGCCTGAAACACTCCAGGTCAGTTCTAGGGGAGCTGAACCAGCCAGGAGCTCATTCAGATCAGGCACCCACGAGCTGTGCAGCAGTTTCTGCCTGAGCACTAATGCCTGTGCCACCACTGTGGCCTGAATTTGCAGGGGAAAGGAACTCTGCATTGAAGCAATCCCACAAATACACATTTCAGTGCATTCACAAGTGTTCTTCAGAAACTGTCTCAGGGAAAAGATGCTTTTATTATGTGCAGATGGGTACAGGTGTTAAAACTGACACAAGTACAGGGTAGGACAGGTCTGTACCCATGCACGAAGAACAGGAAAATTTGCTGCGAAAGACTGCTGTGGGAGAGCTCCCTTGCAGTTGTCCTTCCCAGGTGTAAGTGACAAGATTTACTCAAACCCAGGTGAATTAGGTTTTTGGTACCTGCAGCAGCCTTCCTGTGGAGACCTGTGCAAGAGGTGCAGGTGGGCTGGGGGAGGCCACCCATCTGCACCTGCATTCCTCCTTTGAGACCAAAGCTGTTGCTTTGGGCCATGCAAAGAGTGGAAACACCTCAGGAGGAGATGCCAGTGAGCAGGCAGCCTGTTACAAGAACTGGGCAGCTGGCCCTGGCCAGCCTGTGGTACTCTGGGCACAGAACCCTTTGCAAATGTGGAGGCAAGCACTGTCTGGGTAATGCATGTTGCCCTGGGTTTGTTACAACCAAAACATGCCAGCAGGCAAGCCATGACTGAATGGATTTACCCCATCTGAGGTAGAGGAGTTGCTCACCTGGGACTACTCCTGCAAGGACTTTGCACATGCACTCCTCTGTGGTGTTTTTTTCCAGATTCAGTTTCATGGGAGGAAAAACTTGTTGCAACAGAAGAGCTGACAATGCATAATATCTTGCATCTCAGGGATGCAAGATATTATGCATTGCTTGTCATCTCATGGATGTATGAAGGAAGGAGAGAGAAAGAGTTGTAGGCGCAGAAGGCAAGGGAAAGAGAAGGCAGAAAAAAGGGAAAGAGACAAAAACAAAAGCAGCCAAGATGAAAACAAAACAAAACAAAACAAAAAAAAAAAAAAAAGCCAAAAATACCCCATCCCCAATTAAGCCAGTCAATCTGCCTCTCTTTTAAGCCAGTCAATTCCTCTCTTTCACAGCTGATTTCTCACTTGCTTGATGCCAATTGCTCAGGCAGGAATTACCTAATTAGAGGTTGAGTTTTTCTGGAGTTTGCCTTAGTACTCAACTGTGCATGATTCCCTGGCAGCTGTGCCAGCAGCTACTGTTGGCAGTCTTTGTATCTGGTAAGTGTGCTGCCTCTCTACAGGAGAGGCATGAGAAGGTTGCTCCCACTTTTCAGGAAGATTTTTGGTTGCAGGCCACACAGGGCTGATAGCTCATGATTCCTGCTGTTGTCTTACAGTCAGGAGAAAATGGATAGTGAGATTGACTTCTTTCACTTTGTTTTCTTAATTATTTTCTATTTACTTAACATGGGTAACAATGTTCATTCTGTAACATTTATTAAAGGCAAGGGAGAAAAAGCATTATAATGATTCATTCACGCAGAGCAATTTTTACAGGAAGGTTTCATTTCTTTGTTGAGAAGAGGATTCAATTAAAACCAGAAGGGAAAAAGCCAAAATTAAGAAGAAAACCCCAAAAAACACCAACAGAGGTAGGCTGGGAAGGGGTAATCAGAAGACACTGGGAAGGTGAGGCACAGCAAGGCATCTGTTGTCAGCCATCAAAGATAAATTGGATTGCATCACTGAGTTACATTGATTACATCATTCACACATACCTGAGGAGGCTGCTGCTGCTTCATCCATGGCTTTACCAGAAGAAAGATTGGAGGTTTCAGTAGCAACCCCATCCCTGTGCTTTTCTAATGCCAAGGGTTGCTGTGGCACAGCAACAAGCCCAATGCCCACCACACCAGCTGCTTTCTCATCAGCCCAGAGGGTGAAGCACAGGGAAAAGCAGGGTCAGTGTTTGGCAGGAGACAGCAGTGCCAGCAGGGGTTGGTGGCCAGATTGCCAGCCTAATTCCTCCTTCAGGCCCAGATCCTGATGGCAGCTGAGTCCAGGTGAGATTTTCATCCTGCACCACTTCCCTCAATGGATTTACAGACACAGGATTATCAACAGATTAGTGCACAAGTATTGTAAAGATTTTTTCCTAACAAGTTAAAAATAGAAATGTGAAAACATGCCCTTAGCTTTCCAAAGTTAAAGCTGCTGTCCCGGGTACACCAAGGACAAGCCCACACTTTTTGGATGGGCAAAGGTGCCTTTTTCATTTGTATTAGCATAACAGGAGTTGGCAGATGAGGATACAATAAACAAGCAAATATATTTTCATATGTTTGTGGTTTGGATCTCTAACAGACATCAGAAAAGTATCTCTTTTTGCAGTGAAGAAAAGGCCAGAGAGAGACATATTTACAGCAATAACTTGCTTGGACTGGGTAAAGAAAGGCCTAGTCTGTACCCTGCTGTTCAGTAACAGCTCATTTCTAGGTCTCTGACTCACTTGGAGCACAGCAGCCATGTACATTGTTTACTGAACTGCAGCAAAACTGTGCAGTGCTTACAGATAATGCCTGATGCTTTGTAGTGTGGCAGGCAGCAAATGCCTGCTGTGGGTGATTTATATCTGAAGCAAAGCAGAGGTACAAAATGAAACTCAAAGTTGCAAGGACTTGGGCTACTTCTGTAAGGGGAGAGAAGCAGCAAACACATGAACTCCTCCTATCCACAGCCATGGGAGTACAGCTGGACCAACTTCTTCTTTTCCAGAAGCATGACTGGGCAGGCATAAATGGCAGGTTGTGCTCAAAGAAGTCAGCTGGGGAGAACAAACCAAAGCGGCATCAGGGAAAGGGCCAATTCTGAGGATACAACACGCAATACTTTAAGATGGTGAGTAGGAGTGCATTGGTTGGGTAATTCACGTTACCTCTGTTGGGAAGGTCAGCAATTCCTGCTCAAGCTACCATGTTACTTTATGACAATGCAGCAAAAACATGCCTTCAGTATGACTCTCAAAATCTGGAGATATGCCAGTCATTTAAAGGCTATTTGATCCCATAGCTTACCCAATAATTTCTGGACATTTGAGGCTGGCTGCAGCTTTGCTGGCACTGGGAGTACTATACAGACAGCAAGATGTGAAGGCAGTTGCAGCATTTGAGTGCCACATGCCATGGTGACATTTGCCTGGTGTTCCTGTTCACAAGGGTTTGGAGTGTGCTCTGCCATCCTTGCTCAGAGCCACTGCCATCGCTCACCTCAATAGCCTGGAGTCCCTGCAGCAGCTGACACACCAGTGCACCTTCCTCTGCCAGAAACACGGGACACAGCCTGCCAGGGAGCACTGCTCTGCTCTGCTTCCCATACCTGCCCAGGGCATCAAGCCTAAAATGCTCCCTTTCCAAATGAGGAGCTGCGGTCCCTGCAACCCAGTCCTGAGATCTATTTTAAAAGAAAACCATGCAAAAATGATCAACTGCTAAGAAATACCATAGTCTTAATGGGTTGTTTGTAGTCACAGCGTACCACCTCTCAGAACAGGCTGGCAGGGATTTAAAACACTGACCATTAAACAAAATCCATGGATTTTGGTAGGACTTTTCAAAAAGTATTTTTTGAGCAAAGCCTTGTGACAGAACACAGCTTCATTTTCAACAACTCCTAGCACTTTTGAGATTTAATTAATTATTTTTCAGTCTTTTAAAATCTGGGTTTCAACTTATTTCTTAGCTATTATTCAGTGTTTTCATTACTGTTAACTAAATCTGGGGAGCTTTTGGAGTTTTAGTCTGAATTAAGCCTTTATTCCGCATTGTTTTAAATGCGTGGAAGTCAACCGAGTTGTTTTGTTTGATATTTTCCATGCCACAGTGAATTCTGTGCTGGTAGGACTGTAAATGGGCCATGTTGTTCATGAATTACTAATCCCTGTCACTCCCATTTTCTGGGGAACACACGCTATATTTAGTCTACATATTTGGAAAAATAAAGCTGGAGAACTCTGAGGCTTTTTTTCCTCATTAGGAGTCTTTAGAATATTCTCTAAAAATGATAATTCAAGTCAGATAATTCAGTCACCAAGTATAAGTGTTCTTCATTAACCATGGTGGAAATTAGACCCTTGAATTGAGAGGCTAATTAAGATAATTATATCTAAAGCCTGAAAGGAAACTATACAGACATTTCTTAAAATCTCATTTGTCCTTATGTAAATCTGGACCAACTCCACTGTCATTTTCTGGATTTACACCCAAGTAATTGAAAGCACTATTGAGCTCTTCTAAGCTCTCAATATCAGCAAAAGGCATTGAAGTAAAACAATTAACAGTCAGGCTGTGCTTTTCCCTGTAACTTTTAGATGAACTTAATATCACAGTGCTCTTCTTTCCAAAGGTATTTTGCTATTCTGATGGATTACTTATTTAAGAAAAAAACAAACCAAAACCCGTGATGTCTTTAGAGGGCTGTCACCAATTTAAATAGCTGCCAACTTTGACAACATTAGCAAATGAAGAGAGTTGAAAAGTTCCAGTGTTAACTACTGCCTCCTCCTGGGGTGATGTTATTTCTAATATGTTTTTCCTGTGAAAGGAACTTTCTCCTCTGCTCTTTCTTGTGACTGCCAACTGCACAGAGACCACCACTTAGTAAAATCCACTAAGTGAATGCTGTATATGAACCAAGTAGGAAAGTGGATAAAGTGAGTGAAGAACACCATTTAATCATACACAGTTATGAATTTTAGCAGTGTACATTCATGTGCAGTCACCTTCCATGCAGTCATCAGGAAGGCAAGCCTTTCTTGACTTATATTTAGTAGGAGGGCTAGGCAGATTTCTGATCACATGATGTGCTTTTCTGTCCCCCAGCCCATCCCATCAGTTATATCAGCTGTAGGCAGAGCTGTGCCAGTCTGTCCTACACGGAGCAAATGTGAACTGAAAGGCAGCCTGCCTAGACAGCTATGAAACACCAAGCCCTGCCATCTGCTTATCTCTTATATACAAAACCTGTCATGAAAAAGGGGGAGAGCTCACAGTTCTCTCTGACCCAGCTCACCTAAGACAATTCCAGGAGGCACATACCCTCACATCTAAACGGTACAGACAGGCAGGCATTAAAAAAGCTGAAGATCCAAACCTTGTCCATCACCAAAAATAGCATGTTATTCCATGTTTTGGATCTGGTTTTCTTCTCAACCTCAAAGGACTGGAGGAAGAACAAGAAGCAGCCTGGAGGAGAGTGGATGCTTCAGTTGCATACAGTTTACAAAAATACATTAACAGGAAAGAAAGAAAGAAGGGGATGGAAAGAAGGGCACCGTAAGATAACAGCAGGACCACCAGATCAGCCCAAGGTGCTCTCCAGTCTTTCAACCTGCTGGCTGACACCTACCATGCAAATACTAGCAAAGCTTCTTGGGATTCCTGGTTCTTCCATCATCTTTTCAAGCAGACACACGATGGAGGGAGTGTACAAAACCTTTACCTCTTTTCACAGGCAGTGTCTGGGATAGGAGGAAGCCCTTCTGGGAAAGAGAAAAGAAAGAGGCTTCCTTTCATCTGGGTCAAAAAAGAGATAGAGGGGAGCCAGGTTCATTTAGTAGAAAAGTACCTAAACTGCTTTTGCATACAGGTCTGAAGAGTATCCAGGATACCTGAAGCAGATGTGGCATCTGAGGCCAACAGTTGTTCTCATTACTGATACAAAGTGTTATTTCTTTTTAAAAAATTCTCTTCTTTGGAAGGTTTTCTAGTGCCACACACAGCAGTCAGACAGAGACTGCCAACCTCGGCAAGGGAGGCTGCTGCATCTCAGGGAATGTTAGTTCGCCTTTGGAAGACGGCCAGTTCTGTCTCCTGCAGTTCTGGCATCTCAGCAGGAACTGAGAGTCATTGCCTTGCAGACAGCAGATATCCTCGGCTCGATAAACATGCAGGATGCTCTCAGTGAAACTGGAGACGAATGCAAATAGGCCCCCTTCCATCCAATCCCTAACTCACATTCCCTTTTCATAGCACTTGCAGTCTGAATTCAAATTGGGGGAGTCCATGCAAACATTCCATCTCTGGAGTTCAGCATCAGCCCTTCCCAAATGTCCCTTGCCTTATAAACCTAAAACCTTCAAGTTGCCATCGTGTGAGAACCCAGGTTCTGTAGAGTATCTTGAATTTAGGAAACAAAAGAGGTCTCCATTTCACCAAATGCAAAGGGGATTCAAGCTCCAGGACTGTACGCTCTGTTTTGGGGGGCTTTTTTTTCCATTTGTACTTGGGAATTTGATTTTTATATATTAGGGCAAATCACTGCAAGTGATTTCTTTCAGCAGCAGTAAGGCAAGGCAGCTTTCCACAGCCCAGGCCATTAAACCAGTCTGCCCCTCCATGGCACAGCAAAGCCAAAAAACCTTCCCCCCCCATTCCCAGTTCCATCTGACATTTATTGTCACCCATGCACTGGTGGGATTGGGCTTCTCCAGTCAATCTCCTTTGCAGCAGCAGTCAGATTTTAATCAAAATCTGTTGCTTGTTTTATGAGCAACAATAGACATCAACCTTCTTTTTTTTTTTTAACATAAAATTGGGGTTTCAGTTGCTAATGACATATGAATCAGTTCTCTCTGACTTTCCCATATAACCTTGAGGATAATTAATCAGCTTTTTAACACAATCACGCCTCTCTGTCCTTGTCTTCACTGTTAGGATGTTCTGTCAAGGTACCTGTAGAAGTTCAAGTTCAAAGTCAGAGCACCATAACAACCTGGCTACAATTAACATATGTAATTCTTTGAATAAATATCTAATACTCTATACATTCAGAGTACACTAATTGCTATAGAAATGGCATTCTGTGAATTATTATACAGTGGACTCCCAAACAACCCAAACCATCTTTCATAACACTCAAAAAATGTTGCTTTTGGTGCATTAGAACAAATCTCAGCAAAATTACTTCTTTCTCTTTTGTAGATTAGGTCTGAAGGTTTTAAATGGGGATTAGGATCCCAGATTAGTACCTAATTTTGACCTAGAGGTTTGTGTTGAGCTGTTATCAGTGTAAAGTTCTAAATTATATAACTTAGTTATAAGTTTCTAATATTATTTTTTAAACATCATCTCCAGTATCTATGGAGAAAAAAGCTAAAGGTAAATGATAAATATGTAGGCATTGGACTCACTATTTTAATGGCAGTAGTAAGTCTTCCAAAGTGTAGATTATTTCATAAAGACTGTTGAAGTTTAGTAGTGAAAAGAGAATGAATGGCAAGACATTTTTATTGTGCTAGTGATTAACAGAAGCAAATATTGGAATGATGTGATGAGCATAACCCAGTAAATAGCCTCCATCTCCATGTTTCATCCTAATGTAATCACCCAGTGTTACACAGGTAGTCTGCTGTATGCTTAACTCAGGCTCCTAGCAAACCAAGCGACACACTACTTAACAATTTGTTGTCCCCTAAAAAGTTAGACCTGGACTTGGATTAAGGAACAAATAAATTAAAGATCTGGCTGCAAGGGGAGAAGAGAGAGTTTCCCAGGCAGTGATTTTCCATACGCCTTTCCGCCGCTGCTTTTAGGAGACAGAGCTGGTGCCAGGCAGTATGGCAATACCCCTGGTTGGCTGACCATGGAGAAGGTCATATCATTGACCTGGACATCATTATACCACACACAGGCCATGCCAGCTCCAGAAGGGAGGCAGCTTGCCCTTGAAGGCCGGCTCAGCTAGGGATACCAGGGCTTCCTTAGCACCTTTTGGAAGTCACTGCAACCTGTCCTGAGTCGGCTATGCAGCACATTTCCTGATTTTCACAGAATCACAGAATCACATTTTCAATTGTTCCAAGATGCTTGGAGTTCAAATCACAAGCAATGGCTCAGAGAAATACAGAAAAAAAGTATGGAGCTGCAGTATGAGAAAGGGAAGGCTCATTAAAACCATTGTATTTTAAACATTTCTCTGTACTGCATGCAGAAATCCTTTACATGTGAGGGAGCTGTTTTTTTATTGGAAGGGAAAGGAAAGTAGGAAATGGTGCCTGCTTCCTCATTAGCAACTCAGTTTTCCTACAGCAGTCATGGGTAAAGGAATACAATATGCAATATCTGCAATCCTGGTAGAAACAGTTTTCTTCACTGTATAAAAAGATAATTGAGAAAATGAGAGGATATCTAATATATTACTTTTCTTTCTTCTTTTTTTTTTTTCAAACAGACAATGATTGCCCTTGCATCTCTCCCCACCATTTAAAGCATAGTCTTAAACCTTTATGAATGTGAAGCCCCCTAGTATCTTATGATGAAAAATTAATCACATGGGCATTAACTGACTTACTCCAGGCTATGCAGTAAATCAGTGCCAGCAATGATAAAACCCTGGGGTCTTAAACTCTGCCTCCTCCTCTAGCTGATTATTGTCACTCCATGGTATTTAATAGCTATTTCAGTAGAAGACCAACAGTTGGTTTGTTATTTTTACAAAAAATGCCTGTTATTGTGAAAAGTTTGAAAAGTCCTTAGCATTTGCTTTCTTTAAATTGAATATTCATATCTTCTGTTCTCTATTGAATCATTCAATGACTCTTAAACATCATTTCTGAATAGGGTGATTAAAAAATGTGAACAGATAAATAGTAAGTCGAGAGAAATTCTGACATCTAAGATTTTAACAAAACATGACAACTCTCAACCTTGAGGAAAGAATATGGATAAGGAATGGTCAGTGTCTCATGGCACATAAAAACAGTGCCAGGGAGGAAAATTATGGAGAGAAAACACATGTCACATTATGGAAACTAAAGAAAGGTACATGCACACATTTCTTCCTACAGACGTGGGTGTTTTTACGAGTGGAGCAAATTTATTCCAAGTTCAAAACTGGAGCATTTGGAAAGCTCACGATGAAAAGTGCAACACCATTAGGAGCTCTAGATGCAGCATTTCAAGGCACTAGCATTTATTCTACCTTCTGACGTGAACACCCACTCATTCTGACAACAGGAATCCAGAGGGAATAATGATGAGAAATTTATTTCTCTGAATTCCGATTCAGACTTCGTTATAAACTTAAGCAATGTCAAAATGTAAAGGTACATATGTTAAAAAGCTGCACAGTTCATGAGATCCTAGATGCCATTTGCAGATGCTGTTGGTTCAGGATCCAATCCTAACCTCAGGCACAAATTGTTATAAAACTCCAGAAGAAAAAGTCCACTAGTTTCCCCCAGTGGTTCATGGGGTCAGATTTCCAAGATATTCAGAGATGTTTCCTACATTTTTATTATAATTTGATCTTGTTAAAATGCTACAGCCAAAGTCAGTCAGTTACTGAATCAATAAAAAGCTTTTGAAATCATATATTAATCATATTTACAAAGCCCTAGAGACACCACAGAATAAATGGTTAAAACTCAAAATATATTAAATACAATAGCAAGAAAATGATTGATGATCTTGTTCATGCATTTTAATTCAACCTTTTTTTTTTTTTTTTAGCAGGAAAAGCAATGTGAACTATTATTAAAAAAAAATCTGGTATCAATCATCTTCTGCTCTAAAGTGCTGGGCAATTAATTTTACTGGTCTGGTACTCTGTCAATTCAGTATCTTCTGTTTATAATCACTTGAATACATTTGGATTAGAGGTTTGGGGTCTGAATATGCGCAGGCTGAAACTTGCTGTTTTCAGCAGGACAGACGTTTTTCATAAGTGCTAGCTATTAAACAAACAAGATGCTACCAATACTGGATTGTTATTGGAGATGCTGGAAACCTATTACTTTTACAAGAATCATTTATCTTAAAATGTTTCAGTCTTATGAGAAGACAGAACTACACAAGAAAATTAATTTTTCCCCACAATTCAATGAGGAGGCTAAAAGCACTGAACTCCTGCTTTTCATATTTCACTATGAAAAGTAAGCTTGGAGGTCCTAGACAGTCTTTCTATGCTTTAACACAAATAAATTTAGATCCATTATCTAAGGCCTAGCAGATGGCAAATTTATCAGCTGATGATTTATGGCTTAAATAAGAGTTCATACAATTATTTTCAAAGCAGTAAACCCAGCAACTTCCCACTACAGCCTTGTTATTCACCGGGTGCCCTGAAACACAAACCTGTGCAGGTTCCCCAGGCACAAGACACCACTAAAGCTCAAGCCCTGAGCCCCTCATGGCTTGAGGCTGGGGAGCCAAACTCTTCACTGCTGATACCAGCCTGTACCTTCGAAAGACCTAAGGATCAAAGCACATTCCAGAGGCTCAGGACAGTGAGGACAAGATGTGCTATCTAAATAAATGTAATCCACACCCACTCATTTCTTACCCACTCCTTACCCACTCCTAGACACAGCTTCAGGAACAGAAATGTGAATCTTTGTCTCAGGCTGTTGCAAGTTTACAGCCCAGGACACCTTGAGATATGTAGACAGACTGTCTCCACAGCTCCGAACGCTTTCCAAGGCAGCTACTCCCCTACACCAGGACAGGAGAAAATCCGTTTTATGCATTTTATCTTTTTCCACTTGGCAACTACAATCTACCAGTCTTCCAAGGGGAGAGAAGAACTTAATGTCTTCCCTTTGCTCCTGCTTCTCCAGGGAGAAAGGTGTCAAAGCTGGGGCTGGTTCTCCCCATTCACTAATCTGAGAGTCCATATTCTTCCTTCTACACAACAGTCCTGTTGGGAGGCCGCAGGGTTTGCGACCCCGAGCTGTGTTAAAAGCCTCTGTTTCAGCCCGCGCATTCAAAGGATCAGTCAAAGCTCTGCAGTTTTTCGTTCTCAAGGTTGTTTATTGTATCTTATCTATAAAATTTTCTTCCTGCCCAGCCGAGGTCCGTTCAGCAGGACAGCCAGAGGCACTCTGCCTGCCCCCAGGGTGGTGTTATCTTTATGTACTAAAAACTACGTATAACATGTTTACAGTTATTTTCCAATACTTATCACCTATGTTAGACAGTGAGCTTCTACTCTAAACCAATTTAAAAGTGCCAACATCACCAGTGAAGATGGAGGTAGAGAAGAAGAAGAAAGGCTAGACAAGCCCAAAACCCTCTTGTTCCCAAAAACTGCCATACTAAAAATCCTAAAACCTACATTTGCACCCTGTGACTACTTTATTCTTACACTATTTAAACTGCTGTGGTTTTTATATCTTCATTTAAAGGTGGCAATTTGCTCCATGGTTTGTAATCGAACCTGCTGGTGTTCTGGGCTGTGTGCCAGGGTCTCCAAGCCCCCTGGCAAGGGTCCCGGCAACTCCAGATTCCCAAAGGGATGTCCTGAGTTCCAACACAGTCCTTTTCTATGTTCTATTCATCAATCAGCCTTCATCTTTCCTCCCTCTTCTTTCTGAACTGGGCCTTCTTATCTCCTGTCTTCTTCTCTCCACCCACATACCCCTGGAGTTATTACCATATTTCACTGCCTTATGAGCTCTTACAGTCAAGCAGAAAGAAAAAGCAATGACACAGGAGGGGAAAAATTCCTGCTTTCTGCATGATTACACATTGGCTCCTCTTATAACTTCCGCAGCACTTAGGATTATAGCCCAGGTGGCAAACTTTTTAACAGAGGGGAGTCCTAGAACAAAATGATCCTGATACTACTTGCTAATTACTGCCAAGTCTTAAAACGTGTCTCACTGAAAAATTCTGCAAGGTGACAAAAATGTCTCAGATTACAGGGAATGTAATTTCCGATACTTGCTGCATTATAAGCACTGGTTGTTTGGAAATGCCAAAAAACCCCCTCTGCTCACCTATACCACAGCCTGCAAGATTTACTGAGCTGCTGAAATTCAATCCTAAACACCCTGGTAAGGTGAACTGTACCACATCTAATCTTGGCACCATAGGACCTGTCTTTGTGTGACTGCTGGAGTGCAAGGGCAGAGCTACCTCCAGTGCCAACAGGAATGGCAGCAGCAGCCCTGCTGTGGGGCACAGCTCCTCAGGGTTATACTTCTAACACTAGGACGTTAAAAAACCCTCATGCCAATAACACCTCCAGTACAGTCAACACTGGTAACAGATTTAAATTGTTTCAGCACTTTGTGACCATTTTGTACTTTTTCAGAACTGCATCAGTAATTAAAAGTCTCGGAGTATTTCTGATTTTAGGTAAAAGTTCCCAAGCAGTTTATTTCCTCCATGAATATAATCCAGCAGTTTCTACAAACACTTTCAGTGCTCCAAAAGCAGCGGCATATAAATATAATCCTTATACATGATACCAGACATGTACCAAATCTGAAATTAATATCTCAGTGGATGTTACTCTAATCTGGAGCTGCCTGTACCCCCACATACACAAAGAAAGCCCTGCTGTGTATTTCCTCTCTGCATCCCCATTTTAAGGTAATATTTAATCAGATGCCTAGCCTGCAAAATGAAGACATCCACTGAAAGTAGGTCATGATTCTTATCAAAAGCAAGATCACCATGCTGGATTGTTTTACCAGGAATCTCAAAATAAGAACAGATTCAAAAATCTGTTCAGTAAAACAGTACCTTTTTTTAAATACCTTTAATGGAAATTTTATCTTTTATAGTGATTTCTGCTGTGGATGGCTTAGGACGCAGACATGCACGACAGAGCATTACTGATGTGCCCTTAATCCCACACTGGACCAAAGCCTCAGTGTAACAGCTCTTTTATCTGCTGGTGACTTTGTGAGAAACAAGCTGAACCAGCACAAATGGCGTCCCTATGGAAAATTGTTTTGTTTTCTTTTTGTCAGGACTGTTTTTAAAAAAAGTACACTGCTTGATCTATTACAGGAATGAACATCGCTTACAAAGTCTGGTCCTTTATTGAACCATATCATAAAGAAGGAGCTACTCTGTATTACATCTATTACATTTTTGCTATTGTTTTAAATTTTGGAATGCAAAAATTAGAATTCTTACTCCTGGAAGTAATTATTAGCTTAATACTCTATTCTATTAAGGGAGAAGTCATTTGCATAATCCTAGATCTAAACATCTATTTCTAGCCTCGTTAACAGAATGCAAACAACACTCTACACAAAATGATATTGCAAAACTATAATCGTGTTAATTACAGCCAATGCATTTCCTAAGTGACTGATGTTAAATTCATTACTCTCTTGTGTTGTTCAGTTTTGATAGCAATAATGGGATAAGTAAATACTAAATAAGTAAATAGAACAACTATTAAATATTTGAGTTTACAAGTGACAAAACCATAGTTTCTTAGGTTTCAAGATCAAAATTAAACTAAACCTGGCTACAATTAACTTATGTAATTCTATATAAATAAATATTTAATACTCTATACATTCAGAGTACACTAATTGCTATAGAAATGGCATTCTGTGAATTATTATACAACTGAACATTGAAAGTTTTGCAACTGAACATTGAAAGTTTCTCTCCCTTAACATGAGATTTAAAAGCACCTGACTAAAAAACAATATGCAAGAGGATAGATTAACCTAAACAAGTATAGAAATAATTCAGCATTGAAATCAGAAGTTTCTACCACTAATAGCAGATATGTCATGTAACAAAAGGGAAATTTGGAACAGATGAATACAATTCTAGTGAAGTCCAGGAGACATATGCAAGTGAAGAATTTAATCTTCCTTAATCTTCTCACATGGTGTGATTAATCCCCTACCTTTGGGCTCTGGAAGATGACTTACCTCTATTCAGAAACAACAGACACAACATAATTTTTCTGCATATGAAATATACAGAAAAATATAAAATATGCCACTCTACAGTAATGTTCCTAAAAAAATGTTGCATTCTCCTATCCCCTCTTACAAATGTGATTCAGCAGCATGAGATTTGTGGCACAACAGAACAATATTCTTTGTTGTGTCTGGCTCCTTTTTAACGATGCTCTCTGTATAGCTGCCAAAGATGCTGAAGGTCAGCTAAGCATGGATGAAAATGTAAGGCCACACTCAGGTTGCATAACTTCCACTAAAGAAGTTAAGCCATACCTGTCTGGTAACCAGGGAGAGCAGTGAGCACGGCCAGGGAAGGTGCTGAGCAGTGAGGAGCTGGCAGGGTCAGCAATGGGGACAGCGGCTCCAGGACAGCTAGGGAACAGAGGCTGCCTCAGTGTGGTCCCAGCACCTGCAAACCTCTATTCAGACTTGACCCCCACACAAATCAACAAATAAACACCAGTGTGTTCCTGTCATGTAAATAGATTATTCCTATTCTCAAGTACTGCATGCAGGAGGCAGTTTCAACCTAGTCTCACTGCACATTACTAGACACATATATTAAAACCGGGGTTTTTAAAATGTAAGAAAAAAGAGAAACTACCTGCCTGTATATGTGAATCTGCTACCTAACAAATAGGATTACCTTGCTTAAAATATACCTACGAGTCCTTGTGGGTGGGGTGAATGCCTTCAAAATATTCTGATAAATTTCATGTGGGGCAGAATCTAAGATTGCTAAGGGCTGCAGAAAGGAGAGTTAAACATCAAGATGTTTTAAAAGCCATTCTTTTAATCTTAGGCTATTGATGCCTAGAGAGGCTACGTGGAACAGAGGCTAGACAGAGTTAAAGGAATAAAGTAGGTATTTATTAAAAGGCCTTCAGAGGATGTACCTTGAAGAGGTGGTACAAGAGCTGTGACTCTACCCAAGATGGATGCAAGATAGAGACAAGATGGGTGTCCAGTCATGAGTTTTCACACTTTTATAAGTTTTGGTCCATTAGTATATTGGGGTTAAATGTCCAATTACAGCTTCAGGTTATGAAGTCCCATCCTCCCAGACTGCTCTCCTCAATTTGCTGTTGTTTCTACTTTTTGGGCCTGAAGCTGCAATGGTGTTCTTGGGTCTCAGGCTGAAAAAGGATTGTTTTGTCTAACTAAACTGTGAAGAGAACTTGCTAACACTTTATATGAAGTTCACAGTTACACACTAAGGGAGTACAGAATCTGCAAAATTTGAAAAAAAACTTAGAGCATCACTATTAGCATCAGTATCCCTAAACTTTTATGGCGTATTTCAAGACCGGATCAGAGCTGAAACATGTCCATGTGTACCTAACTTCCACTAGAATAATGGGAAAAATATAAATAATCTCTGTGAAACAGTGCATGAAGAAAAAGCCATAGGCTGTTACAACCCCAGTGAATGCCCCAACACACTGGTCCCTGTGGTTTTGAGTGAGTAAACATGTTGTCACAAGCTGTCCCAGGTAACCTCTTTGGTCCTTGTCAAGAGACCACTTGTCCCCCTGCCAAAGGGTAAGATATAGCTAGGGACAGCTTTAAAAATTGGGATAGCTGCCAGATGTCATGAGCTACTGCATACCTAAGGCTTAGGCACCAAGGAACACTAACAGCCCAAGCAGCCTCTGCAATGCGGGGCTGCTGCTGAAGCAGGTCAGAAACATCAGCAGAGCAGAAATGGTAGTGACAGCACCCAAGGCAGAGCCCAGAAGACAGACTGAGCTGCTTCTCAGGGCTATAAACAGCCTTTCTCTTAAGGGGTAGATGGGATAGCAGTGAACCCAAAATATTTTCTAAGATAGATCATGTTTACATCCAGGCTAATTACTGGAGAAGATTCCTAAGGATAATGAAGAGCTGAATCCAGCAGTAAATCTGTTCTTCTTTCCAAAGACTAAGTTAATGCCATTTTTTTTTTCCCTTGAGCTGGTGCACATCTTGTAATAAGCTTAGACTCCAGGACTGGAACCAAACAGCCAAATCCTGAGCAAGCATCCACTTCTGCAGACTAGGACAAAGAACGAAGGGACATTCCTCTCCAAGGGAAAAGCCTGTCATGATCCCCGTTCTGCAGACAGAACAGGGAAACAGTGGTTCAAAATGGAAAACAGATAAGTCATAAAATATAAAAGGACAGAGAAGTCATAGAAATATAGTTCCTGCCTCAATCAATCTTCAGACTCAAAAGGTTTCACCAAAAACAGGTCAAAAATAATTTTTATATAACTGTCATTTTAAAATTCTCCTTTGTATCTCTGGCATGCAAAAGTAAAAGTTCTATATATGATAAAATTTCTGGACTTTCTTCTTCCCAGTAAGAATGACACAATTTAAATCAAATGACCAGAAGGCTGTTCATGTAACAAAATATTTTTAACCTTTCAAAGAAACTGCAGTAAATCTGAAAGTAACCAGATGTGCAAATGGTATAAAGTAATGTGAAATGACACAGTACTCTCTTTATTTAGACAGCACCTTGATTCGGAATACAAAAGCTGCAGAGAACCCCTGCTGCTGCCAGGCTTCACGTGTTCTATGCCACAGTGGTTAGACTACCACAGAGCAAATCACTCCTCTCAGGCCAGCAAGTTGGTCAGTGGTTTGGAGAGAATTGCAGAAACTTGAGCAAGAGCAAAACCGTCTCATCAGCTCATTACAGCAGTAAAATGCAGACCCAAATGGCTGCTGAAGTGCCAGGGCTGGTGAGAGCTCCTGACGCCGTCCAGGCAGAACAGGGCACACAGCTCTGGAACATTCCACAAGAGAGATTTCTCTAGGCTCATACTAGACCTGTCATATTAAGCAGCTTCCAGCAGCACATGGCAGCAAGGATGGGATTCTCTTTCCTCCCTGTTTAATTCTTCGCCACCCTGCACCTGACAAAAGATTCTAACAAAAACAATTACTGTCCTCAGTTCTTTATTAAAGAAATCACTCTAGTGAGCCCTGAGTTTCACTATTATTCATCTGCACATGTCTGTAAGGGTGTATTCGTCAGGAAAAAAAAATATTACCATGTTTTATATTACCAGGAATATATGTAAAATGTCAATGGAAAGTTGCAAACGAAGCATTGCTGACTAAACACCTGAAAGAACTTCGATAGTTTGAGTCTTCTGAAGAAACTGAAAAAGCCTAAATTAATGGAGGGGAAAAAAAATCTCTTTTCTAATTGTAACCAACTCAGGTATAGCAGGTAAATGATTTATGTCTATGGTTTTAAACAGCCCCAATAAATTTTATTTAATAGATTAAAAAAAAAAAAAAAGCCATTACTCTCAGTATTATGCAACACTGGGAAATGCACAGAGAACTAATTTGATACCATTATCAGCTGCAGCTGGTTAATTTACTCAAAAGCCTCCTCCATCAAACCTGAATTATTTAGGACCCAGCAGAAAGGGAGGTACACATGCAGGTGCTTCTGGGCTTAAAGCAAATATTATTACAGTGAAAATTCATGAAAAAAGAGTTAGGGAAAAACAGAACCAACCAAAAAACAAACCCAGAATAAAATCACTAATGATCAAAAACTGAACTGTCTCAGGTTTTTCAAACACAACTCCTTTAGTGCCTGGGTAAACTTTTCCTCTAAGTACACAGCCTTCTATACCAGGACCACAACTCAACCTATTGTAGTTAAAATTAAGAGTTGTACTAAGCAATGTCATATAAACTAATTTTCCAGAGAAACTGACAGAAAGTCATGGTATGAAATTATATTTAACTCTTGTAGTTCAACTGAAATGAACTCAATGGAAGATAAAAATGCTGCAACTCCTATCAGAAAATTCTTCATTGGGATACACCACATTGGTTTACTGCTGCCTGCCCCAGTGCTGAACAGGCTAACAGTTAATATTTTCCCCTTTATAGTAAAAATCATGATGTGTACAAAATATTTTTGTTAAAGAAAACAAAAAAACCCCATTTAATCTAGCTGATTATGAAGGCTACAAAATCCACCACTTAGTTTGTAACTTGCAAGTTCAGTGGCTCGTGTCATACTGGAAACTTTTAACAAGCCAAAAAAACAAATTACATCTAGCTTGTGAAAACATTCAATCCACCAAAAAAGGCAAAGCTGACCCCTGGCTTGAACGTAGACAGGATCCTCAGCACGTGGATGGAGACTGCACTGCACATCTTCTGCAGTGGAAATTGGCTACAGTTCCTCATGCTCAAAATGTCAATCTCATATTGTTCACAACCCCGTTTTCCACAGTCTCAGCTGGTTAGCCTTTATCTTCTAAGAGAAGAAGCATCTTTTAGTCTCTAGCACAGACTTTTGAGGGTGTCCATTTGACAAGAAGACACAAGGACACAACACATATAAAAATAATTCTTTATTAATTATTTCAAGTGTCATCTTCTGAATCACGATCCTCAATTTTTTGGAGCGGCCGCCTAATACCAATTACTAAGTCTATGGAGAGAAGCTCTGTAACACAATGAAGAACTGAAATGACTAAGTGGTATTTGCAATACACTGACTCTAAGCCTTCATCGTTTACAGGCAGTGGCTGACTTTTTTGGAGTAAATTAATGGCTTCAAGATAGAATTTGGTAAAGCCATTTCGTTCTGCTGTCTGGTACAAGGCCTTGGGAATACTTAGCAAAGCATCAGCAACCACATTAGATACAATGGTTACCTCTGACTGCTGACACTGTTTTGCATAATCCTGAATATAATAATGTAACAGGATTTCAAAGTAACCTCCTACTGGCAAAACTGATCCTGCTTCTATGAGGCAGTTGGAATAATCCTGTGCAATACCTGCACAACTCTCCTCCTGTTTAAATGGAACTATATGGCAACATGTTTTCTTTAGACCTTTGCCAACATCCAGGCACTCACACACAGTGACTGTATCAGTGTTATGTGCCACTAACACTGGAGTGCTGTGGTTCTTTTGATTGAGGACCAGCAGATCACTTTTATCAGGGTCGAAAATCTTCCTCTCTGTTGTGTCACTAAGTGCATTCAGCTGACATTCAGAAACCTGGTTAGCATTACAAATATTTTCTATTACCAATTGTTTCTGAGTAGCTGAAGAATGCCAAGTGTAAACATCTGAGGCTTTACTCCGGCTTTCACGTTCCGCTTTCCATTCCCCCCTCTGATCAACTGTTTTAAACAGCTGCTGCAGCATTGTGAACGCCTCTTGCAGAGCAGCAGCATGTTGCTCATTAACGCCATCGACCGGCCCGCACAGGATCAGGCAATGGGGCTGGAAGGCACACACACTGGCCAAGCCAATGTGGACACACCTCTTGGAAACGAGCAGCAAGGGCTGGCAAAACGTTACCACTGCAGTTTCGGTTATTTCTCTGTCCGTGTTATCACCAAAAGGCACGTAAGGGGAGACCCCAGTGATTTCACTGATAAGGGCCATTTCTTCCGAGGATAAGCACTCTACCACAGACACACCATATAATTTGGCATAGTAGATAACTGCATCTTCTTGCTTCACACTCGACAGTAACAGCTTAACGTTGTTACTCTGCAAGTGTTTCATTAAGGCTTCTGTCCTCTTAGCGATCCAGCGAAGACAAGCCTGATACTGACCTTCCGAGTCCACAACAAACTCCACACCGGGGGCCGTCAGCGCGGGCCGAAGGGGCTCGGTGACGAGCAGGGCCCGCAGCTCCCCGTCCGTCGGGCAGTAGGCAGCGAAGTCCCTGCGGAGGACGATGCCGGGCAGGACCCTGGAGCTCGCCAGAGGCAGGCCGGGCACGGCGGCGTGCAGCTCCGCGAACCGCCGGCCGAGGAGCCGCAGCACCTGCGGCCGTGCGGCGCTGGCCGGGGCGCAGCGCCAGCACATCTCGGCGCAGAGCCGCGCCAGGCGCCGCCGCTCACCGGGGCCCAGCCGGCCGGCCAGGTACGGCTCCAGCAGCGGCTCCAGCGACCCGGGCGGCGCCGGCCGCAGGTGCCGCCGCAGCCCCCGCGCCGCCGCCCGCTCCAGCACTTGCGTCTCGAAGTCCCGCAGCACCCGCCGCAGCTCGGCGCCGCAGCCCGCCGCCCGCAGCCCGCCCAGCACGGCCGCCAACAGCACCACAAAGCTCTTGGCGCCGTCCCCCGTCGCGGCGCGGTGGCTGCAGGCGCGGGCCGCCATCACCCTGCGGGGACACGGCCAGCGTTAGGGAGCCGCCGCCGCCGGCCTCGCCCGGCCCCCCCCGCCGCGGTACCTGGCCGCGGGCGCCTCCACGCTCAGCGCCTCCAGCAGCCGCCGCCCGTCCCGCGTCGGCATCGCCTCGCCCGTGGGCCGCAGCAGCAGAGCCCGCCCGCCCCGCGGCCCCAGCGCGCCGCGCACCGCGCCCGCCAGCGCCGCCGCCTCCTGCCACAGCCGCAGCCGCTCCGGCCCGGCCGCCGCCATCGCCGCCACGCCCGGGCCGCCCCTTCCTTCCTTCCTTCCTTCCTTCCTTCCGCCCGCCGAGCGTCAGGGCCGCACCCGGGCAGCGGCGGAGGGGCGGGACAGGGGAACCCGGGGAGCGGGAGCTGCGCGGGAGGGACGGAGGAGCGGGAGAGAGAGCGGCGCACAGAGGCCAGAGAGGCGGAGGTGCGACACATCTTTATTGGAGGCGGGCCGTAACAGTTGAGATCCTCACACAAAGCGGCGATCCCGGGTGTCGGACAGGGCGGCACACGCGGGACGGGGAAGCGGGCGCTGTGTCCTGAGGGCTAATCTTCCCGCTTGGCAGAGCGAAAAGCCGGGGTAGGACATAAAGGAGAAAAAGTTAAGGAGAAAAAGTTTCATAATCGCAGCCCGAAGTTACATCGTTCGAGCTATTTCTGTATTAGCACAAAGTAGTGCAGCTTCACTGTAAACATCCCAAATCTTTCAGTTTCGGCTCACCAGCCAGAAAGAAGAAATAGTGAAATGTTTTAACAGCTGATTTTTTTCCCCCCAGAGACTGACTAAGCAGGAACATCAGTTCTCAAACACAACAGCCCTCACAAAAGATCTGATATTATATATGGCACAAATTTGACAAATCTTTACATGTCTCCAAACAGCATAGAAACCCATCAAGAAGGCACTGTTTACAATACTTGAATATCTGCTAAATTTTCAGTGATTTGCGGGTACTCCTGAAATAAAAATAATTAAAACTTAGAGATGTACAGATTTTTTTGTTACACATTATTTACACAAACAATGGTAATAGCTAAAATAACAGCCTTTAAGAAACACTGAATTACAAGTCCGTTTCATAAACATGAATCTAGGAAGAAAAAAATTGCCAAAGGCACAGAAGGGCAGCAAACAACAAAGAAAAAAAGAAGAAACCACAACCATTACATTTTACAGGACAAGCTTGCAAATAATTAGTGAGATTTCACAAGTGGGAGGAAGGACACGAAAACCGGACTATACACCCTCATCAAGTGATATCAACTATTTAAAAGGAATCAACACATGAAATATAAGAAACATCATCTACTGAAATTGATACTTGTATTTCACATGGCATATTTACTTTTTCTTAGCTTAGGTTATCTGTACCCAATTAGGTAACCTGTACCTAAATGGCAAATTAAAGGCATAGAGTGCATCTGAAAACAAACAAATCAACCCAACAAAACCACATGGCAAATTCTGCAGATATTTCCTGTACAAGGAAAAAAACCCAAACAAAACAGGAATTGGAAATCAAATGTGAAAACAAGTGCTGTCAAAAACTTTAAAAACTAGAAGGCCACAGCCCTCAAGCATCAAGCATCTGCAAACTGTACAATCAATTTTTATATAAGTGCAGAGCTCAGTCTTAAGCAGTTAGTAGTCAAGATCTGCTGTACATCATGGCTAAAGAGGACAATGGTGACACACTAAAAAAAGGATCCATACATGTCTGTGACCAACTGTACAGTAAAAAATAGGGAAGAAGTTTCTTTGTTCTATTCAAATGAAGGAACATACAAAATCCAGCAAAATAAGAAATCACTAGGTTTTCACTGTACTTTTAAGAATTTATCTAATCATAAAGTCTCACAGAAGTCTGCAATTTTACTTTTCAAGAAGTTTTACCACATATCCTTTTCCTTTCCAGATCATCACTAAAAGCACTTTTTCAACAAAATTCAACTCTAAAAAATAAACTGAAAAGGAAAATAAGTGCAAGGATTTTGTTTTGCTCTGTTCAAGTCTTTCACTCATCTTGAGCTAAGCATGAACTTCAGCTATGGATTATCTTTTTAGTCTGACATTGCCCAACACTGCCAGCCAGCCAGCTGGCTGGGTCAAATCCAGTCACTACCATGTGGTCCATGTAAAAATGCATGCAGACTGTGATATTCACTGCTCTTGAAGTGATTGAAAAAAATCAGCATGAAAAGGCATAAGGACATTTCTATTTACAGGGATGATAAAAGCTTGAAACTATCAGTCAAGAGTTTCAGCACCACAAATTTAGCAGAATTTATTTTAGGGGATTGAAGTTATTGCCTAAATCTCACTCATTGGATTATTCTCATGTTCAGAGGCTTGTAATGGATCTTAAGACAGGTGAAGCTTTGACATCTGGATGCAATAATGAACAGCCACATTCCAGGCTAAGAATGTTAAAGTGAGTGCTGTAATACTCTGCTTTCTTAATGCCATTTCATACATAGGTAACTTCAGTTTCCATTTAGAGACTGAGGCGTTTGTAATTATTTTGTTTATGAAGGGACTTTCTATGTTCACAAATTTTGCCCCTGTTAAATCAGCTGTAGATTTAATAGAAGTCCAACCAGGTTTGGTCTTGCTCATGGCTACAAGATCTGGTTAACGTAACACGTTCCAGAAAAATTATTCAAGACCAAGCCATGCTAATGTGAAGCTGTAGGAAATAAGCTGAAGTTCTCTGCTTACACAATAGACTTTCACACAGCTGAGGCCCACAGAAGAGGAAGGGTAAAAGAGAGGAGGAGGTGCATGGAAGTGTCAGCCACAGAAATATATAAGCTGGACAGATAAAGGAGTAAACAGGATTTTTACTAAATACTAGTGAGACTGATGCAGAAGAGAAAGGCAGATCACATGGAGAGTCAGGCAGGCTGCCCAAGGCAGAGGCATAACCTGGCCATGGCAAAAAGCCAAACATGACCTTCAAACTGTTCCACTGTACAGGATGGATTTGGTTCCTGAGAGGATCCTCTGAAAACAAACTTGGCCGTCCTTCACATGGTGCCACTCCTCCTCCTGTTGTCTCACCTGGGGTACTGAAAATACTTTTTCATTTCTACAGCCCCTTTTTTGCCTTGGTATGCTTGACTGGCACAGGGAACTCACCAGATAAATACCAGCACTACATTTTTTGCTGGAATTTTACAAATTCTATACATGCATACATTTCTTCAAATAAAAAAATGTTAGAAAACCTGGTTTTGAATTTAAACTTAAGCTTTGCATGAATTTGTATGGCTACAGCATACTAAGAAGGTGCATCCATGTATTCTGGTAGGTAGTATATACTTGCAGTACAGAGGGATTTCAAACACTTGGATTTTCCTCTTACTTGTTTTGAAATATGTGGTGTTAGCCATCACACAACTTCTGAGCTTTCCCTGTGTAAACACTCAGATTTTCATTTGCAACTCTACTCATGACAGTGCCTGAATCCTATTCTCCACTGCCTTTTGGAAGATTCAGCTCAAGCTATAACCTAAGCATACCCCTTGACATTTTGTTTCAAAAATACCCATGAGTCCTGGCATCAGCAGTCTGTCTGCTTACCATGACATGGCCATAAACAAATGCAAATCCAAACCTGTAGAGTTTTCAAGACTTCCAAACATACCAGAAATCCTTGACATTTGCAATTCATGAGTAGACCAAAACAGTACCTGGCTGCTGTACTGCTAAAAATGTGCTCTGTACAGTAGATGTGGGAATGTTTTTAAGATGAATCTTAAGTTTTAAAACTACAAAACAGCTGGCTTACAAACCTACAGTAATTCAGGATAAAAACCTCATACTTCCAAAACTAATCAAGGACATTATATTGCAGATTTCCCAATGACTTTAGCTTTTTACTTGCCATTTCCTAACACACACAATTTTTCCTATAATAATGTATTTGTTTGACCTTAAAAGTTTACTTCCAAACACCCAATGCCATTTACAAAAGCTGTTGGCTACTTCAAAAGTTTTTGTTACAAAAATGATAAGTTCATATGTAATGAAGTATGCCTGTTTATCATTCTACCATAATAGGAATCACATCCTACCTATAGGGTCTGAGCTCAGTGTTGAACTCGATCTATTCTGTGGTGAAGATTCATCAGTGTGACGCAATATAAACACAAGGCTGATGTCGTATGACTGTGAGACAGAGGCACACACCAGGAGCAAGAGTGTACTGGCACTTACACAGTTCTTACTGCAACTGGGTAGACACAAGTATGATTCTGAACCATGAATGCTGAGGCAAAGTTCTGTAAGTTGCTGCTACACAGTTCTTTTACGTAATATTGCATCATTTAAAGTCCAGCTTAAAATATGGTCCCCAGTGACAGTTTGATCATTCCAGTTCAAGAAGGCCCTTGTTCACACTTCTTATTTGAACAAGACATTAATGATAAGCTGTAGCAGAACCATAAGTACAATGAAGACATAGTGCTTAAACTGCAAGGAATGGTAGTCCCAGGGTGATGAATTAGAAGTGACTCTATTTCGTAGTGCCATGATCTCCCTGTAAGATAGAAAACAATATCCTGTAAATTGCAGACTAGACAATTTGACATTTTCTACTATGCTAGGGTTCCCTACAGAAGGCAGCTTTAGAGGAAAACTTTGAAACATCAATGAGCAATCAATATTTGAGAAGAGTAAAGATACATACCAGCCTCTAAGGGAAAAAAATCCTATGAGATTACTATTCTCTAAATAATTTTAAAGCATTTTAATTAGTACTACCTTTTAATGTCTTCCTGTGTGTCCTTTATAGACTCAATGGCACTATGCAGTTCACCAAGGTCTGCCCCTTTTTTCCTTATTCTTGTATTATGCTTCATAAGTTGTGCTAGAAGGATACAAAAGCCAGATGTAACAGACTGAAGTGACTGCTGCCACAAAAGGAATAAAGTATGAATGACAAACTAAACCTGTAGCAAAAATGAGGAGAAAATTTTTTAACTAGAAAACTTTATTTCAGTCACCTATACCACAGGACAGCAACTTAAGTGCTTGAAATATCTTTTAGACATTTGTCCTATTGTTTAGCTTCTGCAAACATTATCAACAACAAAAACCTACCCTCTATCCACATACTAATCTAAAAATTAAAGTAATTAACCTTTTAAGAAAGAGACCAGATTATGAGCACCATTCTTTTTCCCTCAATATTAAATATGTGCAGCACTTAAGCCTACCTACGCTGCATTTAAAAAGACAGGAAAATGTGCAATCAAAACCATGAGCCATTCTGCTCCTTTGTTTTCCAGAACATGCTTCACATTGGATAAAGCATCGTAAAAACATTGTGATAAGAAGAGTATGCATGACACTGAACTCTTCAGTTGTCAAATAAATTTTTTATTTCTGTAAGTAAATGTATCTTTTTGTACCTTCACTCCCAGAGGAATCCTGGTTATCAGGCTCTGGGGATGAGAAACCACACTCTCCTTTCTTCAGACTGGATGGCTTTCGCTTGATTTTTGGAACAGTAACCTAAAATTGATAAATTTATGTGTTATTTCCAGAGAACCAGAACTGTAGCAAAGAAGCACATTCCAACAATGGCAGTTAAAAGCATAATATCTAAGAGAAGTCCAAGTTAAAATTTTTGATGTATTAGCAGTCTGAATTTTGTGCATCTTCCCATTTAAACTGCTGAGCTCAAGTCTGCACATTTTATATTCCTATCCAATCAAGTAACTTCTACTGCTTAGGATGAAACACAGAAGTGAAAGACTTTGTATATTGTGTGTAAACAACATTTTTGTAGGCTAATAGCATTTCCCATTAATCCCAATGCTCCAATGATCTTTATTACATAATGTATAAGATGTCCAAGTTCCTGGATCGTGCATGTGCTGTCAGAACTGGAACATACCATTGGTGTCCGATGTCGGACTTTTGTCTGGATTGCGCCATCTTTTTCAAACTGGATCATATCATTCAAAGGGTCCCATGGTCTGGTACTAGACAAAGTAAATATTATTAACACTTCAGCAAATTTAAATAAGAAATTCTTTCTTTCTCAGAAACTACTCAGTATGAAGAGGATAAAGCTCTCCCTATATAGAAATCAGATATGGCATCATGATCTTATCTTCTACTTATGGTCCAGTTTTAACCTGCAGGGCCAAGAGAGCTAAAAAATGAACTTCATGTCCAGATCAAACCCCCAGCCAGTGACAGGAGTACAAACTATTACATTAACCGACAATACCATAATGAATTTTTTTTGCCAATCATATGTTATTGAATCATGAAAGATTTCCTGCTTCAGATACAGTTATTATTTTAGAACTACAGGGAAATTAGGGGAATTGAAAAATATTTAGACTGCTTTTTGTTGAGCTTTCTTTTTTTCCTTTTAAAAGATGCCTATGAAGGAGAGTTTAAGAATCAGTTACCTCAAACCCGCTTTCATCCCAAAGTGGCTAGTGGTAATCAAGACTGGTTTCATGAGATGCTAACAAGCTATGCACAGTTTTCTTGTTCTGATTTTTTTGAAGTGCTTTTCCAATTACAGTCTGATACAGAATTTAAAAAAACCACAACAGCATAAGACACATAACTCACTGGAGAACAAGAAGCAGCCAAAGGAAAACACCAACGTCACCACCGATTACAGAGCTTTCAGGACAGAAGCTGCAAGCGAGCTGCAGGAAGGATGTTCTGATGCAGAGCTTTAGCAAGAGTACATTAAGCATGGATTTCCTTTTGTGTCCTTCTGCATGCCTTTTAAATAGCTGTAGCTGCTTCAGATGTTGTGAACACAGACCTGCACTTACGTCTTAGCTTAACCTGACTTGAATTAAATGTCATCTGAGGTAACTGGGCTAAGAACTAAGCATTGCTCTCTTCTCTATTTGTAATCCAGATGCCTAAATCCATAATCCAGATGCCTGAACAAATGCTCCAGCTCACTGAACACATCTTTCACACTAAGTGTAGAAGACTGCTCTCTACATTGACCAGGTGGTGAGCCAGCATTATATGCTTGAAAGGAGAGAGGCTTTTTCCAGGGAATGCCATCAGTGCAGAGTGCCTTTTGATACATAGCAAAATTTCTGTGACTCATCCTTGAACCACAAGGCCTCAAGGACATTGGAAATAACACAGATTTACAAGATAGGTCTTAAGTCTAACAGATTTCCATTAGTTCTCTTCCTAATGGTTTTGCACAGCGTTCAAGAGTATGGGCAGTCCATTCAGCTGGGCTGTTCACAACTCTTCCCAGCAGGAAGAGGCATCAACAGCACTAGAGGATTCAAACCAAGAGAGGGTGCTTCACTGAGCATTTAGTCTAGTTGGGGAATTTCCCTGCTGCAGTTGTGAAAGTCTGCACAAACTTAATAAGAAGCCAATGAAATTCATGGGAAAATAATTTACTGAGAGTTGTTAAATACACAGATTCCTTGTTTGGTTCCAGGAAACCTCCAAGTTCCAAATTTGCTGGCGATACGTAGAGTACTCAGGATTCTTGTACTCTTCCCTGTACATACACTTAGGCTATGACCTCAATATCATCATTTTGGTACAGAAAGGTAAAGGCCTCCCACGTTTAGCCATGGGAATATGCTTCCAGCATCCATGGATTCACAGTTACTTAACTTTGTGTGTATCATCACTGGCTATTTAACTTTTACAATCCCTACAGTACAGAAGCATGCTGGGTACTGAAAAAAAAATCAACAGAACATGGGTGCTCTGTGAAAACCATCACTAATAAAGGGCTCAGCTTCAAGTTGACTTTTGCAACATTGGTGATGACACAGAATGCATCCTTCCAGCAGTCAGGGAGACAGCTGCATCTTCAGCTTCTGACTCAGAGCATCACACAAAGAGATTCACAGACGCTCATGTGCAGGACAGATTTGACAGCCAGGCAGAGCCACCTGGTCCCAGCATTAACTATTGATGTAAAGCTGCTATTCTCAGTTATTTTAATATATAACAAATTAAATGGCTCAATCCAACTATGCACAGCCTTCTCTGATTTTCAGACACTAGATTTTCTGATTTCCAGCTGGTATGCCCATATGTACCATTATTTTCCAGTTTGGGAAAATCTGCATAGATGTCAGTCTAGTGGGAAAAAAGAGAGGACAAACCCCAAACTGCCATGTCCCAATAAACCTAGAACATAGCACAGCTATGTTGTTATACTTAAATAAGCTATATGTATCAGCCCTTTTGCTGCTGGAACCCCAGGAAGAGGATCAGCAACATTACCAAGCACTCCAGGACTCACTCAGCGTATTTATAGTGCCATTCTCCTGTGACTGAATCCTGATCAAACAGCTTGCATGTCCACTCTTCATCCTTAAGTTTCCTCTCTTTAGCACTCTTTCTCTGAGCTTCTTCCAGAATATATTTCTCCTGAGTAGCTTCTGTTTGGTCTTTATTATTTATTGCTTTTGTCACTTGTTGCCAAAGCCTGACAAATGAACAATATACACAATCACCAGAGTCACAATCCGGTTGACAGAAATAACTGCAAACAATTTCCTCAAGTATCGTATCGTATTGTATCGTATGTAAATGGACCACCCTCCAAAGAGAATATTACCATTTTAATAGAAGTTTTATCTACATTTCTATCAAGATTTCCCTGATTGTAAGCTATATAAATAATGATCTTATATTTAACAGTGTTACTTTCTTTTATCATCAAAGGCTAGTATCATCAAATACGGGAAAGTAATGATAATTTGCTTCTATTTTGGAGAAGATTATGAGTTTTATTTTGGAAAAATAAATACATGGTTCTTTAGTGGACTTACTTCTCTGACTCAAAGTCATCTTGCTCTTCAAACTTCACAGTGTATCTATGTAATCTACGCTGCTTCATCTCAGATGTTGGGTTCCAGAATGTCTCTGAAACACCTGTCTTCTTGTCACTAATAATAACTTCACTGTCCTGTAACAGATATGATTGGTTTCTTAATTCTAATTATCTCAAAGAGTGCCAAAATAAGAACAAAGCAAGGCATAAGCCTTTTTTTTTGGTAATAAGAATTTCTTTTCTTTAGAATGCATGTAGTTAAGAATAATTAGATATGCTAACTTGAAAATTCAATTTCTGCCCTCTGTGCTAGGTTCTAGCTTGGAACAGAGATGCAATGGAATTATTTCCACATTCAAAAATGAGTGATGCCATGTCACCTCACCAGATCTGAAACAACCTTAAATATTTCATGCTGGTGCCATAAAAGTTCTTCATAGTAATAATGCATATACCAAAATATTTCACAAGATTCATGGGTGAAGGAACATTTCACTTTCTTCATAAACTACTTAAACTTTTCCACCTTTTAAGAGCTGGAAATAGAACAATGTTGATTCTATACATCCTGGAATACTTTCTGCAAAAGCAGTACTTCACTTTTTTAAAAACATGAGTCTTTTTTGTATTTAAGTGCTGTTTTCACCTGTCTCAACCGTCAGCCAGGATTTATAAAAGAGTATCACTCACTACTTACCCAGTGACCCTCTAAAACAGCCAGAACTTCTTTGCCAAGCTTAATTCTCCCTGATATTTGGTTAACACTGTCATTGTTACCCAAAAATGGCTGCAAAACAAAAACAAATGGTTTCGTGTTTATGTTAATAACATATTATTTTTGTTTATATATTTAGTCTTAAGGAAAAATGTCAATTTATGAAATGTCCTGTAAACAGGCCTGGTATCTTTAATACTGTATCTTCTACTTATTAATCTTAAAGAAGTCTGAAACCAGAGTATGTTGTTTCTTCTCTCTTTCTTAAAAGATTTTCTGAGTAAAAGTGTTGTCTAGCAGATGTTGAAAGAAAACAGAAAATAAGGCATAAAACAGTGACACAATATCCCGAAGGACACAGTCATTTGCTACATTAATTGCACAGCTTTGCCAAGGACCATTTGTTACTAGAGATTATCTTTTGTAAAAACAACAACGATTGCCAGGGATATTCTTTGGCCTTTTGACAGGCTGCACATGTATCCTGTGGACTGGCAAGGCAAATCAGTTAACACAGCCTCCCAACTTCAATGTTTCCCCTATAATTTCAACTGAATACAATTTCCCTCTCCATGTGCACACTTCTTGAAAATGGTTTTTTTATCAGTTTCCACCTCAAGGAAGGCAACTGCATTTTTCAGAAGCCATCTAGAAGTAGTTCAGAAACCTTTGTTTAGCTTATGCAAGTGGACATTATGTTCATTCTCCTTCTTGTGCCTGCTCACAGTGTTCACGAACCTTGAGTTTGAATTCAATTGTTGCGCTGTAGCCAGTTTTCTCACAGGTGATATTGACTATTCCTCCAAGCTCTAAGGTCATTGTTCCATAAAGAATTCCTGCAAGAGAAAAAAAAACCAAAAACAAAACAAAAACCCCCAGCTTAAACAAATGTTTCAATTGAACAAAACAAAACCCCTAAGTTACTTGGGTACAATTCCTAGAGTAAACATGCTCGTGCCAGAGGAAAAATTGTATTTTCAGATGACCTTTACTGTGTGATTCTTTGTATCCTGAAAGGGAAATCTGGAGTATATGGGTAGACAATACTGAGTAAGTTACAGCTTAAAAATGAGCAATTCTGGAAGCTATTTTGTGCTATTACTGACCTTCCAGAAAACCTTACAAAGCACTGACCCATTTCCCATAGTGAAACTGAGGAAATGTTCATAATTTAAAATCAAATCACACTGTGGTGTATATACTACATTGGCTTTTATGATTAAAAGAGGAAAATAGTGGAAAAGCTCAAAGCTGCTCTAATAAAAGACAACTCAAATAGTAAATTAATATCATGTACTGACAGATAACTATACATGTGATTTTACTATTTCTTACTAGTTATAAAAAAATTTTTCCTGTGTCAAAAATGAAAACATGGCTTAAACAACAGATGAAATTTTCTCCTGATAAAATATGTGGAAGCCTAGAGTCACCAATCTTCAGAACACTCTCCTCCAGATGACAGGCTTGAATCCAACACAGCACATTATTTTGAATAATGAACTATTTAGAATAACAAACTTATTTTCTCATAAGTTTGCCATCTAGAGAATTAAAAGAGCCACTACCTTTACAATGGGCATATGGCATTGTCATTACATAATCTTCTCCCCTATTTAGAAACGTTAGCCGTCCTTCTCCATCTAGTATGGCAGATAATGAATTCCCTGAAATTCAAAGACAGACAGTCACATTTCTCCCCCTGCAAGACAACAGCCAACACTCCCTAATAATTAAGCAATACAATTAAGAACATCAGTATATTTAGCACTGCAACCTATCCTCTCTAGTGGAGCCACTATAATACACAGTGTCTCCAATTAAATATTAAGACACTTCAAAAATAGAAATTCAGATTCTGAAGACCAGTAGCAAAAACTTTGTATGGAAATGACAATACAACAACCAAAACACTGACCCTTCTAACAGCCTTCTTTCATCTACAAAACACAACTCACGTGCACCAATTTTGCATCCCTCAATGCACATACAACCAATAAACCCCCATGATTTACCATAGAATTTTGATTTGGCCAGAATGCTACCACTAAGGCAAAACCCGTCCTTGCGGTTGCTAACATAGAAGGCAGATATTGGAGGATGATGTGACACCTGTTGGGAAAAAACCCATATTTGAGACAAACAAAAACAAGCAATACAGTAAATATAGTATAAACTTTGAGCTAATAATGACAATGCAAAATTCAGGCTGCACATATTAGAATGCAGTTAATATACGTGAAGTTTGACTAAAATCTTTAGAGATAAAGATCAAGCAATGACCTACTGAATTTCAAGAATTAAGAAAATCAGCAGTTGACTTGTTCCAGGGGAAGAGGAACAGAAATATTGGAAACACCTTCCTCCCTCTCTCTCTTTAGGAAGGCACACTTTAAACAGACAACTGTAAGAAAACTATGCTCAGCAGGAGTTTTAGGATACTACCCTTCAATACATTTTCTGAAACTACCATAGCACTTAACTAGCACAAATGTACAATACATTTATTTTTCTTAAAATTATTTTTTCCATTTACCTGTTCTGCAATATAAAAAGTCTTGCTGTTTGTCCTTGGATGAATCCACATGCAGCGGAAAAACTCTCCAAGTATAGGATTGTACGGCTTTTTTAGTCCCTAAGCAAAAATTTAATAGAGAGTAACCACACTGTGCAGGTACACAAGTCACAAAACATCTTATCAGTCTATCACTGAAGATAATACACACAGGAAAAAAAATTATCATAATATATATGCTGAAGTACATGGTACTTGATTTCATCATTTGAATAGTATGCTCCGTTAGTCTGCTCTTCACTCTAAGGAAATTATCATTCATTCAGTATATCCACTAAACTATTCTACACGTAAGAACACAAAGAGTGTAAGATTTGTTTTGGGTTTTTTATTGGGGTTTTTTTCAGAATTATTACAGAGCTTTCATCTGAAGTTAGGTAGTAGTAAGGACTTTCTGTCAATATTATTTCCCAACAATATGACGGTGAAGAGTATTTAGTGCAAAGCTCAGTGAAGTGGTAGAAATATTAGTCCTCCAATTTCAGACTGTTATCACTGAAGAATGGTAAATACAGAACTGGCTCAATTATATAAAAAATATTTAGTTCAATTTCTACTCCAAGGGACAAATGGAATAGAATATAGTCTATTTTAAGCATGGCTAAGGACCAAAAATTTCCATGTTGTGTTTGAGTAAGGAATGAAAACATAACTTTGCTTTTTTAAAAAATGCATTAAAATATAAATTCAAAAAGAAAAACTTACTCCAGCATATCCCTAAGTCCTCAAACTAGACACAGTGACTGAGGACAAAATAACATGTGAAAGTCTACCTTTGGCTTTTTGTAGAATCCTGACAAATACCACTTCACTACTTTTTTCATGCGGTTGTAAGCATTTTCTTCAAGAGCAGCTCTGTGAAACAGAACACACAGAATCAAGTACCAGTATTGCATTGCATCATTTATAACATGCTATCAATTGTTGTGACATATCTTGAATCTGTGAGCTGACTAAAGCAGGTCTGTGATTTGCACTGCTGTAAAACTTTCAGCCTGACCTCACCAAATTTAAAGTTTTCAAATATTTGTTTCAAAATTGAAGTCAAACTAAAATGCCAGAAATGATATTTCCATATTTGAGTCTGTTCTTTGCAACATTAAATTCTGTCCCACCCCCACTCAAGTTCTTCCATTTATAGGTTACTACTTTGGTATCTTTTTACTACCAGCCTACTTATATGCAGAGCTCCGAGCTGAATAATATTTCAATTTACAGTCTTCAATTTATTAGCTACATTTGAGCTGGCAACTCAAAAATCTGGATAGAACTAAACACTGTATTAAAAAATTAACTAGTATTGGTTTCTCTTTTTAAATATGCTTCTTGGAGAAAAAAACTAAACTAATTTTCAGAAGTCTTTCAACCAGTCTTCAGAAGCTAAACCAGAAATGCCTGCAACACGACTGCTATTAAATTATAAGAGGGGGCCAGACTTCAAGATGTACCATATGAGCTCTCAAGGCAGTTAGCTTTTGGAAAAGGGCAATATCTGACACTGTTACTCTATTTTAATTTTAAAAATGGTAAGAATGAAAACCAGAGACTTACTCAGACAGAAAGTCTGCATGGTAGTAGTAATCAGAGAGCTTGTCCAGGAAAGAGCGAGGCTCCAAAATAAATGTAGGCAGTACAACCTTGGACAAGTCCATTCCTGGCCGGACTTGCTTCAGTAGTGTCCAGATCAAACTTTTGTTTTCCTCTGACACTTCTTCTGTCTGAGCAGCCTCACCTGCCTAGGATGAACCAAAAAACTGCTTAGAGAGAGGAGAAAGCAAACAATGCTCCAGAAGACAGGTCAACACATTCTAAGGCTGCAGTAAGAATGGGAAATGGATACTTAAAATAAACCATTCTGTGATGCTGAAACAACTATGGAAGTGATATCCAGTTTCTATAAATACACTTATGATACATCTCTAATGAAGTATGATAGAGCATCACCTGCATTACTCTCTTCTCAAATGCAGGACTTAGACACCAAAGGGCTGTTAATTCTACTGGCTTTTCCCAACCATAAAAGCTGACATATCTATGCTTTTCACTGCCTTCAATCAGTCATCAGTGGTTATTCTTAAAGAAAATAGACCACTTAGGGGTAACTGAGCAAAACCAGCAGCCACATTCCATTGGCTCTTTCCTGTCCAAGAAGAAGGGAGATATTATTCCATATAGTTTCTGAAATCAAGAGCAATGGTTGTAGGAAAAGCAAGGAAAGGCATCCCTTTTTCCAGAACAGTTCTAAAATGCATTCTCAAAAATGTGTGACTTAAAACTCCTCAGCTTTTCCTAAAACACTGCTTTGTCCACACGTTTTACTAGAAAGCACTAAAGCATAAGATATTCAAGTTCCATGAGCATAAAAAAAAATCTTAGTAATTTCTCTTAATTAGAAAGAGGAGATTTCTGAAAAGACTTATTTCAATTTCTGTTAACAAGAGTTTTGGTTTACAAATCCCTGTCATATTTGCCTGTATAGGCAAATACATAAAACAACCTGCAGAAGTGGAATAGCAGCTCTGGGGAATCATTAGAATGCAAGCTGACATCAGAAGCACAGCAAGCCTTCCACTAAATTCTGCAGACTAAAATTGCTTAACTTTTCTCTTGCAGGAGAAAAAAAAAGAAGCGTCAGGTTGTATTCAAACCTTCAACTCGAAGATTTTACTTGAAGAAAAAAACAGGACTAAGTTAATAAAACCCAAACAGAAGTAACAACAAAAGAACAAGTAGTTATGATGAACCTCTGCTGCACGAGGTCCTTTCTGTACTTTCTGTCTGAGCAATATGCCAGGTAATTCCATTAGCTCTGTTAAAATCTCATACATGAGCACAAGAATGGCAAAGCAGAGCAGAATATGGGTGAGCAGAACCTTTTCTATACATTATTGCTGAAATATGAAAGCCAATCCTGTAAGTCAGCTTTCAAGTGTAGCCTGACCTTTAAAATATCAGCTTACTATTTGGAGAAGCTGCTTGCTCAGTACATCAACAGCACTTTTACCTCCCCAAGTTCTTCATGACTCTGTTCTAAGTAAGTGGTTTCCTTGATATCAATTGGTTCTGGATCAACATAAGAATCATCCTGTCGCTCTGATGTGTCACTGTCGCTTTCTTCACTTTTTCCCAGCCCATCGTTATCAGATTCCTCGTGGTCATGGTCATTTTCCTTATCAGACTTGTCAGAGTATGTATCTTGATCTTTGAAGTGATGCCTCTCAATTTCACTGTCATTTAACCTATTAAAAAACAAAGGCTAAATGAATCTTCAACTTCACACAATCATTTCATTGTTTCCAAACCAGGATCTTAATAAAATACACACCAAAACTGCCAGTATCAAGCCTGAGGTGGCAGCAGTGTCAAACTAGCCTTGCTGGAAACATATAGGATGTATACTCTTCTCACCAAAATGTCAACTGACACTGAGCAGCCTGGGACATCAACCACCTCTCTAGGAAGCCTGTTCCAGTGTCTGACCATACACTTGGTAAAAAAATGCTCCCTAATGTCCAGTCTAAACCTCTTCTGATGATACTTTAAACCATTTCCATGCTTCTATACCAGGGAGAAGAATTCAGCACCTCCCTTTCCAATTCCCCTCCTCAAAAAGCTGCAAGAGAGTTTGCATCTCAGCCTACTTTTCTCAAAACTAGACAAACAAAGTTCTCAGTCCCTCCTCACAGGCCATGCCTTCCAGCTCTGTAACAAGATTTGTTGCTCCTCCTCCCCACCAGTCACCTCAGGCCACCGTGAGGGCAGGGCTGTCCCAACCCACTCCTCTGCCAATTCATTCTTGTGCCTGGCATTACCCTGCCCAGTGCCTGATTCTGAGGTGCAGAATCAGGCACTGGGACTTCTTTAATTCCACGCCATTGATGATTGCCCAACTCTCCAATCTATGCATATCCCTCTGCAAGGCCTCTCATCCCCTGAGAGAGTCAGCAGCACCTCCCTGTTTGGTATTGTCAGCAAACTTGCTAAGAGTGCATTCAACTCTTACATCCACAGATCACTGATTAAAACACTGAACAGAACAGGCCCATGACTGAGCCCTGAGGGACATTGCTGGTGTCACCAGCCAGATGCAGCCCCACTCACCACACCCCTTTGAGTCCTGTCATTCACCCAGTTCTTCAACCAGCACATTGCAACCCTGCTCATCTCACAGCTGAATAATTTATCCAAAATGATCCTGTGAGGGACAATATCAAAAGCCTTATAAAATCTAGAAAAAACTACATCCACTGCTTTACCTTCACCCAGTAGGCAACTGACCTTATCTTATGAAGGGTATCTTATTAGCTAAATGTGACTTTCCCTGTGCTGACTGTGCCTGGTGATTCATTGTTTTTAAATGTCTTTCAACAGAACACAGAATTTTTCCATCTATCTCCACAATTTTTCCATCTACTGAGGTTAGTCTCACAGGTCTATAGGTTCCTGGGTCTTTCCAGGCCTTTCTTGTAAATCTGAATACTGTTGGTAAGTTTCCAGTCAGCGGGGACCTCCTCAGACTCCCCAGACCCTTGGCAGACAACTGAGAGGTGCCCTGTCATAACATCCACTAGCTCCTCCAACTACTCTGTGATGAATCACATCAGACTACGTGGACTTACAAACATTCAGTTGATACAGCTGGTCTCTTACAATTTCAGTCCCCACAAATGGAAAATCACTGATCCTGCATTCACAGGCCTCCAAATCAAGGAGATCAGGCAGCCCATTAATATTATTGGTATTAATGACTGATGCAAAAAAAAAAGAAAGCAGTGAACATGCCTGCTCTTTTTTCATCCCTATTGGATGGTCAGGTGACCATCTTCAACAAGTATCTGTCCAAGGTTTTCCTTGGACCTTCTCTTGCTATTAACCTACTTTAAAAAGCTCTCTCTCAGCTGAAGCTAAAATTGCTTTCACCTTTCTTCTCCCTCTTCTGCCACCCAATTAAAGCTATACCTGCCAGTTTTGCTCCTTAGACAGTTAAGCACACTGAATACTCTAAGAACATGCTATACCAGAAGATGTACTTAATTAAAGCATTAGTCTTAATTAGACTTAACAGCTGTAGCTAATTGCTGTGATTGTAATCTTGGCCAGCAGTTGATATAAAACTACTATTCTGGAGTGCAGATCTCCAGCTGAATTGTAAACAGCAGTTACATTGTTCCTATGAGTGAAAAGAAGGCACTAAACTGCAGCTGAGCCAAGACTGGTCATCTGGATAGGGTCTTTAATTGTTGCAGGGGGCAAGCATTTACCTTTTTTGTGCTTTTCTCAGACCATCTATGAATTGCATAAAAAGAATTGCATTTCTCCTAGTCCAGGTCTCGCTGTGGGACAGCATACTCCTAACAGCAGTACAAAATTCCTGCCTACCAAGAAAAGATAAATGGACAGCTAAATCTTCACAAAGTATATTGAACTGGTGGAAAATTACTGAGGTGAATGCCTGAGAGGAGGCTGTAAACCCATGGGAGGCCTGTGCTGGAGCAGGCTCCTTGCAGGGACCTGCAGACCTGTTGGGAGAGGAACCAATGCTGGAGCAGTGTCCTGGTAGGACCTGTGACCCTGTGGGAGACCCATGCTACAGCAGGCTGTGCCTGAAAAACTGCCCCTGGGGAAGAGGGACCCACGTGGCAGCAGTTGTGGAGAACTGTTGCCCATGGAGGAACTCATGCTGGAGAAGTTCAGAGAACTATCTCCTGTGGGAGGGACCCAGGGTGGACTCCTCTCCCTGAGCAGCAGCTGGAAACCCCCACTACCTGTCTGTGCCTCTGGGGAAGGAGGGAGGGGTAGGGCAGAGGTGTTTTTTAAGGTCTTATTTTACATTTCATTATTCAGCTCTGATTTTGTTAGTAATAACTTCAGTTAATATCTCTAACTTAAGCCTGTTTTGCCCATGATGGCATTTAGTGAGTGACTTCTTCTGGTCCTTATCTCAACTCATGAACCCTTTGTTAAATTTTCTCTTCCTATCCAGCTGCACAGGGTAGTGAGAGAGAGGCTTTGGTGGGTGCCTGGCATCCAGCCACAGTCAACCCACTACAGCCATTCATTCACTACACTTAATAATTTATTTTCACAGAAGCTTGTGCTCACAAAAACATGGCTGAAAGTATTTATTAAAATAATCAGAGAGTAATTGAAGGGCTCTCAGACATTAGATATCAGGTGATAAGACAATTTTAACTTTAATGCATTTAATCATAAGGTGACTGAATTATTATTCATCCATCTGATTATTCATGCTGAAATAATTTAAATAAAGGATTATTCATTTCTTTAACTAAAGAACAGCAACTTTAATTCACATCTACTGACTTTTGTCACGTGTACTAAGCTTCAGATTTTCCACTGAAGCTAACAAGGGACACCAACATAAAATTTTCTTTTTTTTTTTAATTTTGAACAGCTTAACCGAGTAATTAAACTTGCTGATGCAATACTCCAAGTTCCTTGGGCCAAATTTCCCCTGTATCCACTTCGCTTAAAAAAGGATTCTTTCATTTTATATGCAGGGTGTAAAACATACTGCAATTAAGGCATGAAAAGAGAACTCAGGAGCAAAAAAAAAAAAAAAAAAAAAAAGCAGCCTTAGCCTCCCTGTGGCAAAATTATCACTACAAGGTTCTGCCCAAAAGCAATCATATTTAGTAATTAATTCACTTACGGCAAGTTTTCTCCACTGTGCAAGTTGTTAGCACGGATCAGACCATAGAAAGAGACATGAGTACTGTCAGCTGAGGAGTTCAAATCGTGCTCTTTACCTTCCCTAATCATTGTACGCTTTAGCAGACTTGAACATTTCAGTGCCAGCTCCAAAGCATCCATCCAACACCTGCCTAAAGATAAATTTAGTATTAGACCAAAACTTAAGGATTTAACAGAACTATAGCACTTCTGTTTGCTAACTAGGAAAATCAGCCCTCTGGGCCTGCTTGCACTGCTTTTGAGGACACACATCAGAGCTGTTCCATGTTACATGTATTGGATTTTACGGTCTGGTAGGGACATAAAAACAACTCACAACCACCCAGCTTCAGTGTAAGGAATGCTTCAGAGAAGGAAAGCAAGGTAAATAATGATTTTGTTAGAGCATATTCCAGCATTTCCTCCTTAATGCAAGTCTGGTTCCACCCAAACCATGACTATGGAATGCCCCCAGAGTTGCCTGCAGCCCTGCTCTAATTATGAAGACTAAGTAATCACATCATTTGGCAAAATTTGCCCAAGCAATATGATAATAGTGTGGGAAAATAGCTATAATGATAGCTTATTTTTTGCAAAAAGTAACTGAACAAATTTGTCTATTTTTTCCCTTTCTTACTTCTTCTTTTCCATGTATCTAATCCATTTCTCAATACAGAAGGCAGAGAGAGTCCTATCTCTAAAGTCTGCAGGGGTATGCCTAATTAACCAGTAGATGAAAAGCACTTGCTAGAAACAGCTACATAACAGTCTTAATTTTTTCCACATCATAACTTTAGAGGGTAGTTGCACTGATCACCACCTTCCCAGTGACAGGTGTTTACAGAACTACATTTTGAAGAAATTTTTAGTAGTAGAACTCTGTGCAACTGATGCACTTAACACAGAAATGCTTTAATAAGACTACAACCACGTTAGCAGTTACAAAGGCATTTGATATTTATAGCTTGATATTTAGACATACATTAATATAGCTAAAACACAGATAACCCTTTTCCCCCTCCTCTACCCTGTCAACAAAAGGCAACTGCAAGCAGTTCAATAACTTTTCCTTTAGATTGATATTCTCCTTTAATAACCATGAAAAAGTACTAATACCAACATTACTGCATGCTCTAAATTAAAGGAGAACCTTAACAACAATTAAACTGCAATCAAAGTGCTGTAACAGACATGATAAGACAATTGAAACCATCTTTCTCACTGCTGAAAATCAATCAAGTGTCTATTTACCATCTGATTCTGAAGCAGCTCGGATGATCAAGTAACTGCTGGGCAATGGCAGAGTTATAGCACCAACTGCTTCACCTTTAGGACCCTTAAAACACACAAAACAAGAAACAGCATCAGATATTTTAATTCAGTTTTACGGTTTATCATTCAGTGTAGTAAGAAGCTAACACACTGCAGGGCTATTTACTGTCACTCAGCAACATCTAATGAAGACATGAATGGAAAGATGGACAGCCCTCTTTCACTAGATTTCTTCTTCAAAGACTTCATTCTAAGTATGGGACCCAATTCACGCCCACTTTTCAAAAGAATGGTCTTTGTGATTAAAAAAAAATTTAGTTTGGTTGGGGATTTTTGGTTTTAGTTTGGGTGCAGTTTTTTATCTTTTTTTTAGGTGGAGGGGTCGGTTTTTTGGTGTATAAATCAGACTTGGCTAAAGTTTTATTTTCTATTTACTGTGAAGTTTTTCACACTTCATATAAAAAAAAAATTAAAAGACTTTTCCATTTCTGTCAACTTTCATTTTGGAATAAAATGTTAAATAACCATTATGAAGTTCCTTCCAAAAATTTATGTATGATAACTTTAAACAACTGATAGGCAAAGAGGGCTGTATTAAACATACTTGAAGCTATTGCTGAAAGCTGGGTTAAGCCTGCCTAACTGATGAAAACATATTTTGATCTTACTGATTTCCCCCAGAGAAGCCTAATGGAAAGCCAATATAAGGCTTAGAAGAGGGAACTGGACAGCCAGCAGAAGTTTTGAGCAAAAGCAGATAAAGGCAGGTAATTTTAGAAGCAAGCAAATGAAACAGCCAGAACGTTTCTGAGGGCGAGAAGCGGGTTAAGGAGTAGTCTTGGTGGCTCTTAAATACCAATACAGACTAGCTAGTGCTGGTGTAAATGATGGTCAGAACCTCCTGAGGAGTCAGTATAGAGTAACAGCAACTGGGTGCTAGAAACAAGACTCCAAACCTTGGTCTCCCTCTGAGAGAAAGGAGAGGTGTGCCTAGAAAAAGCCTTTGGTGAGGCAGCAAAGGTATCAGGAGTTAGTGGGTAGCAAGAACCAAGAGGGACAACCCCAGTGCATGACCACTCCTCACCCCAAGGATGGGAAGGCATGGAAGAAGCCCAGTGTCCCCTGAGGAGGGGAGAGCACCACCACACCAGGCTGGGGTGGCAGAGATGCTGGGGGGCAAAGGCCTCAGCCACCAGAAGGCCTCGGAATTCTTGGGTGACAGGATACTAGAGCAGTCTAAGGGCAGATTTCTGCTCATGAAATCTGCCCTTTGGGTTTATACAGTGGGCACTTCAGGGTATGCTACTTACTCTGTACTAAACAACTACAATTTAGAGATGAAGTGTGGTTTTGTGTCTGGTTTTGCCTTTTTTTTTAATGCAAGAAAGTTACACTCCCTAAGTGTTTTAACAATATATTGATTAAAACCAAGTGAGTAATTTTTAGTCAAATAAGTATTTAAGTAAGTTGACTTATTTTATATAACTGCTCATGGATCTTGATTTCCTCTAACTGGCTACAGTTCCAACAGCACAGGATTCTTTCCTTTGGTATCACCCACTATGGTTTCAAAACCAATTTCCAGTAGTTAGTGATCTGTACAAGAGGAACATTCATTTCTGTTTGCTGGGTGACTTTATTTGGATTGTCTCTGTTTCTCATGGATAGTGCTACTACTCCAAGCCAATGGTCAAGGTAAAAATTCCATTAGATTAAAAAAGTTTACTTCTTACAGAATATTCAAATGCCATGAACATTGTTTTAAAGACAACAATGAAAAGTGATATGCAGTCAACCCTGACTAAATTTACACAGAAAAAAATACTTGCATTAACTTTTCTAATTAATAATTTCAGAAAACTGAAATGGCATCAGGAGCAGGCACACAAGGAAGATAATCAAGGTACAGTGCATTGGCTACCTCAGACTGTAGGAGGAACATCAAAGCAACAGGCTTAAGGGAGCATGTGAAGTGACTGGCCACAAACTACTGCAGAAGAGAATTTGCAGTCTGCCAGAAGGAGACACCATAGGGAGTGTGCTCAAGTGAGAAAATCTCCCACAGTACTTATAGCTCCATTTAAGATTTTTGCAATGCTGCCTTTCTGCACTAACTGCAAACTCTGCCTTGGACTTGAGGCTCTTTGTGGTAAGTTTGCCTCATGATAATAAATCTGTAACTAGGACATTTTGATTGACTAGGTAAACAAGGCAGAAAAGGGTTTCAAACTTAAAGGCCTATCATCTAATGGAGTCCAGGAATTCTCAACTGCAAATAGCCATAACAAAATGAACAAACGCCACTCCAGCTCTCAGCACATTTAGAATGGACAATATCAACTTGTTCAGGTTCAAAATTTGACCTACCTTAAAAAAGTAAAAATCTGGTAGGGCATGTCCTCTAAATTCTAAATATCTAGTTAAAAAAACAAACAAATCCATTTCTCATTGCCAAGCAAAAAAGAAATATAAGACTGATTTGTGATCTTCTGCAGACAGGCCACCACTTTGCAATGCATGTATATATATCATAAAAAAGCACATTAACACCAAATGCTATAGCTTTGGAAAAGGATATGGAGTTTGTGTTCTGCAAATGTGAGATCACCACTAGTCACTGAAAGGTTTGCCTAAGCAACAATTAAATAAAATTATTCAAAAGAAACTACAAGTGATTTGATCTAAGTTCGGTAAATTTAGATAACACTGATAAATGATCACAATCCAGAATAACCACAAGCATCAGGAATTATAGTGACTGCCTTAAGAAAAGGATGACAAATTTAACACAGTGTATTCTACAGATGGGACAATTCAGAAGATAGCTACTAATTGTGAGATTGTAAGATGTATATTTTAGAGGGTATAATTAATTAATTATAACAAGGGTCCTAATATTGTACAGTAATTTCATCTAAAGCAAGACATTATTTTAGAAGGAAAATATGTTCACCTGTGCTGTGCTTCCACATCCCCTCTCCACATGTAAACACAAAACAACGACTAAAATAGTTTATCAGATTATAAACAAGAAGTAAGAGCAAGCATTTAAGACCCTTACAAGATACTGAAACCAACCTTTGCTCTGCAGAACACACCTGTGCTTTTCAGCACAGGTAAGAGCTGCTCACAGTATTATGCCATGTGTGACAAGGCAAACAGACATCAGAACTGAATGAAAACACTTATCACCATAACATCATAACAAAAAGGAACAGACTTGGCTAACAAGTTGCAATGTGAGCCATTATTGGACAAGCAAATAATCTGCTTTTTGACTCTTACAAGCAAATTGAACTAAGGTGACACTTTACTACATGAATATAGAGTTGGACACAAGAAATGTTTATAACAACACTCTTTCATTTTGGCAAATCTCACCTTAATTTCTGAGATATGACTGATGTAAAATATAATGTTAAACATGCATTCCTTTAATTTGTGTGATTGCCAGTGATGGCATCAACCTTTTTAATGGCAACCCTTTGTACACCACGCTTCTGAAGCTCTTTAAGTACACAGAGCAGCATAAATCAAATACTTTTTCTGATGAATGGGACTAGATGTTGAGGGCTTATATTCAGAATCAACACAAACCACTGAAGTTGAAACAGAAAACACAGTTCCACTTTTGATTGAGGTTGTCTTTACTCATAGCTGATTAATGCTAGTCATCCCTTAAGAACCATGCATGCCACCACTAACCTTTGTAGCCCATATGGTTTGCTCCAAAGGATGAAAAAGTTTGAAACAAAAGCCATCTTTTTTAGAAGGCCTCTCGATGAGTTCACAAACATTCAGCAGCACTGTTCCTACCCACTGGTCATTTTTGGGAGTTTTGTAAAGAAGCAACACTCCTGGTTTCAGTACACACCACAGTTTGGTCCAGCTTTTCAAGGTACCACGAATCTGGAAGATAAATAGTTACACTTATATCTCAATACCAAACCATCCCCCTTACCAAATTAGAACTGAAAATTATTAGCTTTTATTTCAAAGCAAAGTTTATCAGGTCTTTCAAAAGTTTACCCAGGTTTATTAAAGAATGTAAAGGTATGCTTGTTCTTCTGTCTTGATGAATACTCAGTTCTACAAAAGGGTATGCACACATCCTGTTACGGGAAGTATGACAATTCAACTGCACTACTGTTGATAATATGAACTGCTGTCTTCAAGGTAGAAGTGCCAGCTAGCTCTTTAGAGAGGTAAGGAAAATTACCAGAAATACACAAAGAAACCAGATATTCAAATATCTGGCTGAATTACTTTTGCAATTGTTATATACGTAACAGAGCCACTTCAAAGTGTAAAATGAGAAGGACAAAATGAGGATTGTAAAGGCAAGTCATCCCAAATTGATGGCTATGCACACAAGAATAATGTGACAAGGGTGACTGCAGTAAGTTCCTTTATTAGTCCCCTGGGATTTGAGCACAGAGACCTGGGGATGCAATTAGTGGCTGCTGTGCCTGTAGGAAAACATTAACAGCAAGTAAAAGATTGAGCCTTTTCTATTCTGGTCAGAAAGCAGCAAGCAACTAACTGCTCCATCTTCAACTCGGGTTTCACACTTGGATTCTGACCTTCAACCAGTCAGCCATAACAATAACTGAGGGGTCCGTGATTGTGCTGAGTAATTCTTTCGTGGCTCTCTTCTTTTCTTCTCTGTAGTTTTTCTTTTGAACCTGTAAAAAATAATAAAAATGTTTACAATGTCATGGCCAGTTATCAGCGCAAAAAACGTATCAGCCATTACAAGCTGAGGAAAAACCAGCTAAATTCAATTTGCAATACAGATATAGAAAAACAGCTTTAAAACAGAGTATTTGACTTCAAAGTGCCAACAATTACTTCAAGAGCAGCTGTGACGTAGCCAATTTCAGATTCTTCTGCAATTTTCTCTAGAAACTGAGGACCTTGAAGCTCCTCTTAGAATCAAAGGAGAGGAATAACCAACCAAACCAAATTCCAATATACAGGTACATTATCTGATCTGTGGTCTTTACCCACCAGTTATGTTTCTCCTTAGGAAAAATTTGCAGGCCTCATTTAAAGCCGAATAATTTTACATTTCTCTTGAAATGGTATCTACCAAACAGTGGAGTTTGGTCTTGCTACAGTCCAGAGGGAAGAAGACAGTAGAAATGCATTCAAATTGCTATTTGGATAATTCAATTTGTCATTTCATTGCATGTAGATGTCCTGAGGTCCCTGCCAATCTGAAATCATCGATCATCTGAGTAATTCTACAATATTGTGCCATTTTAAAGACAGCATTATAGAAGCTATTATTCAAGTGAAAAACCAGTAAAATTTGAAGAGACTCAACAGCACAACTTCTCACAATACTTAAATATTCTCTAAGTCTAATTGTTACTTGGCATTTTTGTCTTCTCATCAGAGAATAAGGAAAAACTATGGGAATGCATTTATAGTCCATGAAGAGATACTAGGAAATTATTCACCTTGAGAGATTCCTTTTTTGTAAGTTTGCTTGAAGACTGAGAGATATCCTTTTCAGAGCCATTGAAAAGCTTGGATTCAGACTGAAATTCACAACACACATATTAAATAAATGACAATGACAGATACGAGAATATATTACTGATTGAAGTGCAATTACATTTGTAAGGTTCCCATTCCCTCTCACTTCCCTACTGCTTCCCCCTTAAAAAAACTCAAACCAATGAACCACTTCTTGTAACGTGAGCTGTTCACCACCTATTCACAGAGTGTCTTTTTGTAAGGGTTTTATGGGAAAGAAGTCTAAGGCTCCTTTGGAAGCAGCTGACCCATACACAGCAAATATTTAGCTCATGTAGACTGTTAATAGACAGAGCATGCTTGAATAGTTAGGTATTATTTTAGCAGAAAGAGAATGTTCTAGGAGAATCCAGGTGTTTTAACACAGGAGCCATTCCCAGGATTTATGAATCAGAATATAGAATCAGCTGTCTTCATCCACAACTTGACAGCTTCTCCAACAAGACTGCTATAGAGGCACTTACCCTGTGACTCATGAAGGAAAATACAGCCTCTTCAGTCTAGGATTCAGTGCTGTGTAAATCATCAGAGTACAACTGCCCACTAATGGCACCTGTTCTGCTCCTTGAACCCTAATTCCACGCTCTGATTACTTTGCAAGTCATCTTCAAGGAGCTCACAGTGGCATCAGGCAGGAGCAGGAGCCAGGTTTGTTCGTGACACCCAAGTCTCGTTCGTGCAGGACAACCAGCTGCCTCAGCACCACATGATTTCTCCCCCTGCCTCCCCCCATGTCTTGTAAGGTTCAAAGTTTGCACTTGGAGGTTTGCTGCCTACTAGTTACAAGGGAACTGAAGCCAACAAATATTCACTTTCACTTTGGGAACAGCACTCTTTAGAGAAAAAAAAAAGGGGAAAAGGAGGAGCCTAAGAGGAGTCTGTGGTAGAGTTTTCATACTATTCCTATTGGAGGTCAGAAAACACTGAGTAGGTATTCATTAAATACAGACTTCAAATAAATTAGAGAGTTGTATTTCTTTGTGTACTGAAACATAAGCCTGGTAGACCCAAAACTGCTGCATTCTCAAAAAAAGAAACAAAAAAACCCAAACCAAAATAATTTAACATTTTAAACCGAGTATTCAACTCAAATTCAAGGACATTTTATCAAAACTGACCCTTAAGATGTTCCACATTTCAAATCTCAAATGACAGTGCAAAGTCTATTCACTGAATTTGTGTTTTGGAATACTATAAAATGACAGTCCAAAAATATGCAAGCCTGGACTAAAACTCACAGCTATAAGAAAAACAGTGCACTTCAGCATTCTCTTAACTCACAGGTTGCTCAAAGAAAAGAAACAAAGCCTAAAGAGTCACAATCTGTACAGAACTATTTAACCTGGATTCTACTTTACATCTTTAATTCAGAACTAAGACTCTACAGGAGTCTACTTAGGTACTGTAAAAAGGTATGTGCAATAACTGGCAAAAAGTAGTTTTAGCTCACAATTATTTTAATGATAAGTAAATGTTCTTTAACTTCTGTATCTATCTTGGAAAAATACAGGAAACAGCTTGTAATAAATGTATGTTCTTGACACTCAAAATTTAGCCTTAAGATGAGCGCACAACTTGAAATTAAATTCCTCTCTCTAGAAATTAAAGGAAATACAGTACTTTAAATGTAGTAACAGAAGAGGGGAAAAATGATTATCACTGTCACATAAGAAGAGGTAATGAACTCATTATGCAAGCTATAATGGAACAACTTAAGCAAAACCTTCATAAATATTCTAGTTGCTCACCAATAGAAAGCTAAGGCAATCTAAAGGTCATGCATAGAAAAGCCCCAAACCAATAAGTTTCCCTACTTAAAAAACTAATTTTCTCATTGTCTCAGTTTTAAAGCTCATTAATATGACACTGAGTAAAGGTTTACATTTAGCTGTTCAATATTATGAGACAGGTCAGTGATCTGTGTGTATATTTTTAAGCCAGTAACCTTCTCACTGTTATATCCACACAAAGCCGATGGGATAAAAACTTCAGAAGAAAACACTTTAAAAGAACCTGCTGTAACTCCCAGCAAGGTACATGCAGTACCAGATTCCAGGCAACTCCCATCACTGCTTTCCATTCTCCCTTAGGAAGAAAGGCTGCTATTTCACTTCCATTAGTAAAATCAAGCCCCACATGCAGCAATTTAAAAAAAAGGGTGAAGAAAAGCATGTATTAGCAGAAGTAGGAATATTGGTATCATCTTTGACAGAAAGACACAAAAAAATGTAATAGCAAAGAGCCCAAAGACTTAAGATCCTGTTAAGACAACAGCTAAGAAAAAATAAGTATAAGGGAGAGGAAAAGGAAATTGGATAGTCAAAGATATATGATTCTTGAGAGTCTGGAATAAATCCAAGTCAAAAGAGATCGTATTAACTTGATGTCCAAGTCAAACTGATTTGGAGGTTTCTGGACCAACATAAATATTTTGATCACAAGAAAACTGGATGGTAAATATGCTTCCTTGATATTCCTGACAAGTGAGGCTCTAGGATGCAGTAAAGCAAAAAGATAGAAAGTTTTGTGATTCCAAGTCCTGTGTAAGACACCAACAGTTTGAAATGCTTAGCTACACACCACAAAACTGCAACATCACCTGCAGACACTAAACTGCTTATCCCACTGCAATTTCAATGACACTATTTAAGCCTGGAAATGCTACTATAATCTTTAAGCTTCTTCATTTTCCTTCAGTATCTTTGTAATATTTGTCTTTATGGCTCTGATACATCAAATACCACAGAAAAATTTGTGTCAAAACCTCGAGGGCAAACTCTATCTCCAAGGGGTGTGGCTGCCTGTGCCCAGGACAGAGTGCTGTGGGAACAGCTGTGTGCAAAAGCAGCAAAAAGCAAGAATTTCCCCCTTTCACCTGGGAGCTAGCTGTCACCTTCCAGAGCAACCCACCCCTGCTGCAACTCAACAATCTCTTTAAGTGGCTGTTACCACATTTGCCTCTTTAAAAAGACAGTGGATATCCTAGCAGAAAATAGAACACCACACAGCTGGGTAAGTTAGACCCTTTAAACTCTACGGCAAGGCAATATTCTACTCTGAGACAGCCACAAGAAGACTTCATATTTAATTTCCACTACTTTGAACCCCAGATTTGGATGTGATGTCATCCTGGGAACTATATTAAGAGATTCCCTTTAATCTTTATCTATTGCTGAATCTGAAGAGTAATCTTCAAGATTATCTACAACAAAAGTTAAATACATTTGCTTTTAATTAAAAATGTTTAACTTCTTTACACACCAACATTTTTCAGACAGGTTAGGAGGTGGTGTTCCTTACCTTGCTTTTTGACATAGAATATGCTGCATCGTCTTTTTGTGACGCATCGTCCTTCCCTTTGTCAGAACCTTAAAGGAAAAACAGCATGGTTGCAAATTATTTAAATTCATTATTAAAATTTATATGAACTAGCTTTTGAAATAAATTTGCCAATGTGTTTAGCATAAAAAAGTACAAGTAAATAAAATTTTCAAATAGCATATACATACCAATCTATCTCATTAGCTGAAAACATACCAGCTACTATCATATACACTAATTTAATACTTGCCATTAAGAGGCAAGAACAGTCCAGTGTATTTGGATAATGCTGTACCTGATCCAATAACCCGATGAAATGTAAATATAACATGCCAACTTTTGTCCTTTTATTTTCTCATTCTACCCTACCTGCATACATGCAGGCACAGAGAAGAGTACTAAACAAAGCCTTTTTTTGTTTGCTCATTTCTGAACCTTCTGTAGCTAGATAATTGTTAAATACCACCTACACGAAAGCAAATCTGATTAAAATCACCAGTCAGGATTTTTTTGCAAGACAACAGAAAAAGTTCCTTACATTAGCCTTGAATTTATACTTTCAACTTGACACTCAAGAAGCGTAACTACAAGGCCTTTTACTAAAACAGTTGTCAAAATCCCATCTTTCTCTTTTGTGACAAACCCCACACTTCCCCAGTATCCAGAATGCAAAGTAAGTTAGTGTCTGTGTGACAATGGAAAACAGGGACACAACTGGTATGGGTGCTGCCACACAGCTGCTCTGTGCCACAGAACATATACTGAGAACCTGGCACCCTCTCACAGAAAAATTGCCTCCTGTGCTTACAAGACAACATCTCACTCGTTGATCAGTTTAATCCAGCAGAACAGTGCACCCTCAGACACCACACCAGACATGGCAACAGCAGGCACACTGCACCCATGGACACCACCAGTGCTTTGGAGCATCCCTCTGGGCATGGTCCTGACTTCAAAACAGAAATCAGCATTCTGATCCCTGAAATGAGAAGACTTACCAGAGAAACTCCTTGAATTCACATTCTTCAGGGGAATGTGTGTATGTAAGGGGAAACTATGAGCTTTGAAGGAATTTTTAACTTTCTGTAGCAGTGTTGGGTAGTTTGTCCATAGTAGGAATTTTTTTTTTTTTTTTTTTTTTTTTTTTGTTATTATTATCTTCAGCCTTCCACAACTTATAATACCTAGAAACTCTAAGACAGAACTGATTCATTTGTCACAATTACACATCTTGGGAAGATTCATGGAGTTAAAGGGGCATTAAGTTGATCTCCAGGTTACATGAAAAATCTTAAGATTCCTCTTGATTTTGGTCTGGTAATCAGTCTTTTGGGGATTTTTCTCCCTTTATATTTATTACTTTGTGCAGATATTCCTTTGTAAGACCAGATTTTTAAAAATTATATACTGCAGTACAATATCCCATTTTACGTTCACAGAAAGGAAGCCCTACATGCTTTCACAAACTTTAACATCCTTAAAAGCCCCACCTGGGCATAGCTCATTAAATCCTTCATTTTTAAATTCCTCCAACACATCCACAAGAGACTTGTTCAGCTAATGAAAACTAGGAGACCATATGTAGGAATGTAGGAGACCATATGACAACAGGAAAGGAGTACCTTGACAGGCAGAAGATTTGTAGTACTAGGGAATTCACAAAAAATCTAGACACCAGAAGCTACATTTCCTAGATAATACCAAGAGCAAAAGCACATTTTCTACAGCACTAGTTATCAGGCATGAAACAAAACAAAAGTTGTCTAAAGCCTCAGAGGCTACTCTTGCCTTGGTTTATTGAGAAGTTACTGGATTCAATGCCAGTCTTAGGCAGTCAGACACACACCACAACCATAGCAGAGGCATTCTCCTCAACCAGTGCCCAAAAGAAAAGGAATCAAATCCCACTGAAAATGCAATGCAGGCATTTTCTAATGGCTTTCCCATTTTTGTTTATTTAATGGCACATACAGAAGCCTTAGTGAGGGGGAATCAGCAAGGAAGTGCTAAGTCAGGATTGTTCTTACAAAAGAGAAGCTATAATTCCAAGCTTGCTTTCTGAAGCACAACAATTTTATGGACTTTACACACCCTTATTCAACAGACATAGATTTTTTTTATTTTCACAAACAAGCTTTGCATCAGTACCACCACGAAGAAATGAAACCAGAAAGAACTGTTCTGTCTTAAAGAACTGGACACGGAGACCAAAGTTCAGTTGCACTTCCATGAATTTCACCTCCTTGCTTTCAGTCTCCAGCTGCAGAGGTGTTTGTGCCAGCTGATTCATGAACTTACCCACCACACAGATTGTTCCCCTCCTCACCCACAGCACAGAAAAGGGCTCTCTCAGGGGTTCAATAGCAAAGCCAAGTCAGGGTGGTGCACCTCTTGGAACTTGCACTGCCCCATGTTGGTCTGTGAGGAAACCCAGTCATGCAGCTTTGCATCCCCCACCATCCTACCGCTGACCTCCCTCTGTGTAGAGGGACAGGCTCACAATAGAGACAGCTGTCTGGAGCAGAGACTGCCAGAGCACAAGAGGCTAAAAGCAGGATACAATAAAAATAAAGTGTTTCAAGTTTTTCAATATTTATCAGCAGTGGTTTGGGCCTAATATTTTAGCTTACTTGTTCTTTCCCACCTTGTAATTCAATCAGCAGCTCCTTAACAAAATAACCTGAGCCCACATTTCACAATTTAGAAATTCAGGTGTTGAAGACAGTCCCTTTCTGTAATTTCCTGTCTATTGAATCCTTTGCATTTATGCATCATTTTCCACCTACAATCCTGAAAGCAATCTTTAGAGTTAGGAGCAGCACTACCGTACTCTCTAAAGCAGTTCTGAGCATCGGCGATCGCGTTCAAAGCAACACTACACCTGAACAGGCTTTCTCCAGTGTGACCTTCCTTATCTTAACAGCTCAGGTGCCATGGGCTCTGAAAGCTGATCCCAGTGCCAGTGCAGTCAGCCAAGTTCATGGTATGACCTCAGAAGCCAAGGGAAACTGTCCATTAGTGCATTCCTGCTGTGACCACTTAGCTCGTTCTTCCAAAACTTGCAGGTAAAAATCTACATTAAAACTCATTAGGAGCTTTCAGAGAGATTTCAGAGCCTGACAGAGGAACCACAACCCTTGCATACAAGAGATTAATGAAACAAAATCAACAGTGCTGCTTTAGAGACTGAGACAGACTGTGTAGTCAATAACAAAAACCAACCAAACAAAAAACCAACCAAACAACCCCCCACCACCACCACAAAACAAAACAAAAAAATCTTCAAACACTGTTGTTGACAAAAGGCTACATACACTGCAAAATTAAAGACCATTTAGGATAAAGACTGTGGCAGGGTACAGTTTCAAAAAAAAAAACCAACCTGTCTAGATAATAGATTTCAATTTTCCAAGCACAACATATACTTTTTGAAGTTGCACCCACAATCCATCCCTTCAGTCAATTTTGAAGGAAGGGAAAAACCAAAACCAACCACATAACTCTCACATCTCGAATACTGGCTTTGTGCTTCTCAATAAATGCCATCTGCAATTATGACACATGAGAAAAATACATCAGAAAATAAGCATGTTACTTTTTAATGTCAGATCTATTTTATTCATAAAAGAAATAATTACTATCCACTGGAGGCTCTTTTTCAAACATACAGAAAAAACAGTAGAAAAGCAATGCAATGCATGAAAAGATCACAAATAGCAATCCAAGCAACAGTATTACTGACTTCCAAGTGAAAAGAAAGGAACAGCCTGATTTGATTACTGGTGTGCATGTGTAATTTTGAGGAACAAATACTTCAGCTGGAAAATGCTTCTGGAAGAACTATGAGCTGTACTTAGTGGGAATTATCAATACTGGTGCCATATAATAAACACATCAGAAAAAAAAAGGAAAAATCTTTTTAAAGAGTTGAACACAGGGAACCATAGTCCGTAACTGACTGACTTGCAAAAGCTTATTGACAACCAGATTTAGGAGAACAATCCCATATTAACTAATTCAGATTCCTCCATGGACTTTGAAAGCAAAAATAATCAGAAAAGTAAGCAAAGTCCTTTAATACATTTTTTAACAGTAGTGTTCCCTTCTGTAAAGCACCACATAAAATAAAAAAATACCCAAAGACTATCATCACTGTAACTATACATGAGTATATTTAAAACAGACAATTACTCTTTGCCTAAACCAATCTGAAAGAGCACATAAAGAACATTCATTAAGCATGTTAGGAATGTTGAAACTCTTCAGAGATATATGCAAGATTCCAAAAGAGCAAGCATTTTTTAATTCTATGTACACACTTGAATTTTTTCATTAAAAACTGCTTTCCATTTGTTCTGCATTTTAAGTACTCATTCATTGTCTGCTTATGAACAGTGATCAGCTTTAGCTGCAGAATCCTATACAGAAAGGAAGCAAATACAAAATGAGATCCCTTTTTTCCCCACTAATCACCAGACTACACATACTTATTTTAAAGGTAGGAAGCACCTATCTAGTTGCCAACCCCATGCTTTCAAGCTTTGAGATCTTTTATTTTGTAAGCAGCTTGAATAAAACTCAGTGTTAGATGGTTGGTAGAAGGCTAATCATTTCCTGAAACAGAGTGAAAGGAAACATTCCAGGATAAAAATGTTCAATAAAACATGGTGTCTGCAACCTCCCCCATGGTCTGCACCCAGCTCTGCTCTGGGACTTCAGAACCAGGGCTTACAAATTCAGTGAGCCATGCTGTAGGAGGCAGGCAATAGAAAGTGAAATCTATTTTATTCCCCCCTTTCCTTCCCCCCCAACATCCTGTGTAGTCTGCAGGACTACACAATAAAGTGCATTCTGCGCATGCACAAGACAAGTCACACATCCAGAGCAATTCTGGAAAGAATGCACAGTTTGTACTATGTCCCCCTTCAGGAATGGGTGACCTTGTAACACATTTTCAAGTACTGAGGCTTCCTGAAATAAACTGCTGAATTTCAGGTACCTACATCAGAAGTGCACATTATGAACAATGACATGCAATGACCACCAAATTCATTTCAATATTCCAGTACTGATTTTCAGGAAACAACAAATCTGCGCAAAAGAAGATTAAAGCCCTTTCAGAGGTTTTAGTATTCAAAATCTTGCACTACAGAGTTTAGCAAAGCTATGTTTTTAGCCCTCATTTTCTATCTTGTCATTTTATGTCAAACCTGCAGATTTTCCAGAAGTTACAGCTAAATGAAAACCTTCTGCTGTACCTTACAATTTTAAAGCAGATCCATTTATGGGGGGGGGACGGGGGGGGGGGGCAGTGGAAAGTACAAGAAAGAAAGGCATTTGTAAACCACATCACAGAACCTCAGTCCTAAAAGCCCAAACAACCAAAACAAACATTCCAGTCAGTCTCAAATACACCAATGCATTTTAAAGTGAGATTTGTGGCACTGTGAAAGCTAACTTATTCCTTTCCCTGTCTGCAAATCTAGCCACTACAAAGAGCTGTTATCGAAATGCATACACACAGTACTCTTTCTGATTTCTACCCACATCTCAGTACATTACTTTCATTCAAGCATGAACATTTGAGGTAGAAATTAGATTAGCTTCTGTACATTTTAAGAAATGCAAGACCAAAACAAACCTGGCAAAGCAGGAGAGAGCTCGTTATATCCGCCGAATGAAGCGTTCCGGACGAGCTTTCGGCCATCAGCTCTTGGAGAAAACACAGATGAAATCCCAGCACATGAAGAAAACCTACGTCGCACTGGACCTTCTTCCTTCATGAGTTAAGGTGTTTGTGTAAGGATTATGTTCTCTGTGAAAGCTGGTTAGCATAAGCTGCTTGGAGCAAGAGTGTTGCAGTAGCAGCCTTTTACCTCACATTCTGATGAGTAAGATACAAAAGAGGAAAAAAAAGAAACAAACGAAGGGCGCACATGAAAAATGCAGTGAAGAGACAGAGGCTGCCAAATCAGCAGCAAGCCAAGCAACACTATACTCCTCTCATCAAAGCTCTTAGGATGCTTAAAGTGGAATGGCTTTGCTTCAGCTCCTTTTTTCTGGGAAACACACCATATCTTATTTTTTACCTCTCAGTTTTAGTCCTACTCATTTCTAAGTACACAAAAATGGTATTTATGTTTTAAGGATTCCTTAAATTGAGTTCCTGTTAGTCTTTCATGTCCCAAATTTATACTGCACAAAGGACAACTCATGAGCTTTGTGGCTTCCCTGTTTGATACTGTGGTACGCTATGGGAATCAGAAAAGGGAGTCAATCGTTTGCATTATGCAGCCAAATTGAACTTTCCTGTTCAGGCACACACCTAACTAGTTTTTGCCAACTGACTACTATGGCCTCTACATCTTCATTTCTTATTTTTCTTTAAAAGGTGAGGCAATTGCTTTTTCTTCTTAAAACTCTCCCATATTTTTATAAACAAACCAGCCTGACTCATGGAAGAGCTGCCCTAAATAATCTCCACAAAAAAGGCTTTTTATTATTAATGCCCCAAATATTTTATTCAATGAATAAAACACTTAAATGGGCCAGCTTAAATTTTAAACACAAAAAGGATTCCAGTAAACTGTGATTCAAGACTAGAAATCTGCTGATCCAAACTCCTCCTGCTGGCAGCTACCATAATGAAGTCAAATAATCCCTCCCTAACCACCTTCATCCACTGCTCGTCACATCAGCAGCTTCTTTGCTGCAAGGACTAGTGTGCACAGGCACCCTCTTGCAAATGTGGAACTTCCTTCCCATTTGATGTTTCTCTGCTGGTCCCAGTTTCCCCATGAATCTTTACTTCTGACAAAACAGGTTTGTGAAAGCTTCTCTACTAAAAAACAGGACAACAGGACACCAAGATCTGCCTTGAAAATAAGAACCTGAATTCTTACCTTATTCCATACTCTCCTTTTGTTACAAAGTGAATCACATGCCATAAATTAAATCAATAGCAGCATGAACATGATTAACCCTCAAACAATACTGTTTACTCTATGGCCTTATACAAAGAAGTGTAGTTAACTTCCCAATATATGACAAGGTAAAAAGAGGTATCAGAAAAAGCAAAGATGAGGCACAGAGAGCCATCAATAGAAACCATTATATGCTATATGAAAAACACGATTCACTTAAGCACAGCAATAGGAAAAACTGGATAAGCATCAAGTATTCAGGCCTGTCTCCATTTATCCAATCCTGTGTCTCACTCTTCCTTCAGCTGAAACAATCCTTGTCCAGATGTCCCAGAAGGAACAGAAGAAGCAGCTAAAAAACTAAAGGAGTGGAGTGGAGGGGCAATGAGGAAATGCAAGGAGGGAGAACACAAGTTTTTTTCCTGTTTGGTTTTGTTTTGGTTTTCTTTTGTTTTAATAAACACAGCTTCATATCACTTCTCCAGATCTGTCCTAACTACAAAACAGAGCAAATACCGTGGTTCAAATCTATTCGTAACACGCATTTTGGTTTTTTTTCCTAATTAAAATCAAGAGAAAGCTGCAGTAGAACTCCTCTTACACAGAGCAGGAACTGTATCCTCTCATTACAGACCTACCTTGCCCAGTTAATGGGGCTGTTATCTCCTGTTTCAGAGCCAGGGCTGTGACCCTGCCCAGAGCACTCTGCTGACACTGGTATCCAGCCGTGTCCATGTCTCTCGTTCTGGAATGGCTCACACAGATCGAAGGGGGGAGGCTCCTCCATCAGACACCTGCACCATCTGCATCTGCCTCCAGCCCTGGGCCCTACCTGCCAGCCCACCAGCTTGCTTCACAGCTGGGTCTTCTCTGCCACCTTCTGTTCACCTTCCTAAGGAGCAGCTGCATTTCCAGGGGTTTCAGGAAACAACATAATCCTGAAGGCCTTTCCCTTACTTCTCTCCATGAACTCTCAGGTCCCTTGACACTGCTCTTGTAGTCAAACTGTAAACAGGAACAGATTAAAATACCTCTTTCTCCTTCCTATGCCCTTTTCTCCATTTAGAACTGAAACTGAATTCTTTGGGGGGATAAAATTAAGAATTTCAATACAGACAATGTTACATTTCCCCTCTCTGAGGCTCTCTCCAATCAAGGAAGCTGTTATCCAGGGATTCTAAGCACCTTCTGCTTTAACTCAACAGCAACAAAGGAAAGGCAGGCTCTGAGTCTTTTACCAAAATATGACTCTCACCACTACAGCCGAGGAGGAAAAGAAAAAATCTAATTTAAGCTTCCTCCTTCATCTCCTCACCCCTCCCCCTGCAAAGACCAAAAAATCCCATAAATGCTTTTTCTTCCTCTCTCCTTCCTGATAATAAATTCAGGCAGAATAGGTTCATCTACTGATCAAATCAGACTTTGTGATCTTGGACTGACGTTCCAGGCAGCTTTCTATCCTTTTGATATTAGTTTTGAATGTGTTAAGAATTGATATACTTAGAAAATGCACTCTCATACACAGCTTAGAAGTTTATACAGTTTCAGGTACTCACAAACAGAGCTACAGCCAACTGCAGAAGTCAGACATGGCAGGGAGGTATCAGCTCAAAAGCATTAAGTCCATGACACAGTGTATCTATGCATGAATACATGAGCTTTTTAATAATAAAAGTTTAAGTCACCACAGGAGACACTAGACTAAGTATGCCACTGAAACAGAAAAAAATTTTCCCGGTTTCTCTGTTTTATAAAACACTTGTATCAGTAAGAACACAAAAATTCCTACATGACTGAAATATTTAGTTCATGTATCTTGGGGCAGGAGGGCAGGGGGGAGCACAAGAATCCATTCTCAGCCAATCTCTTTAGAGGAGCAAAACTTATTTAATGTATATATTTTTCGAAAGGAGAGAATGCATTTCTCCCATCAGATATTGAATCAGGACTTCAACAGTAAATAGTAAATACTGGCTGAAAAACCAATCCTAATCCCTTGCTTAAAACATTCTTCCAGGATATTGCCTGGAGCAAAATGTAAAATCTCATTGTACAAAACAAAGTCAAATAGAAGATATGTGGAGTTCTGACAACTTGTGAACACTTTTGACAACATCTGGGTTTAGTTTTAAAACATTTCTCCTGGAAATGTTTTAAAACTGGAAAAATATTTACAGCTGAAAAAACCAGTCTTAACAAAAAAGATCTCTCTGAATTGTAAAGGCATGAATTCAAAAAAATTGAACTCAAATCAAATCTATCTGGACTATCCAAATAAGGAATTTTCACTATAATAATCCTTTTTATAGAGATTTTAGAAGTTTAGAATAACTAACACATTCTAAAACCTAATATTGATGCAGTAATACAGTAACTAGTAAGACTATGGATAGTGATGCAAAGTAAAAAAAAAATCCTTTTCCCCTTATAGGTACCCAAGGAAAAGCTAAAATCTTCTTAACACCAAACTCTGTGAAAGCTAGAGAGAAAAGAAAGAAGAAGGAAAGTCTGGTGAAGTAGAGGAAAGCAGAAGTTTTTTCAGACTTGCCCTGCAATTTTGACAGTAATTTGCCCTGACATTTCAACATTACTACCTTTTCCAGTAGAATACTCCACCCAGTCCATGAAAAGGTCATATATAATTCTCTACATGCAGTAGAGAATTATTTTGTAGCATGCAGAAAACAGAAAAAGAAACAGGTAGAACAGAAAAAGAACAGGTAGACAATCATACCTAAGAAGGTTTTATCCAACAACTGATTTTCACATGTGGATTTGAAGTAAAAGTGGTTTTTTCCTATTTAATAAAAAGGGTATTAAAGATATACTTGCCTTCTGCACTGATATTTGATTCAGAAAAAAATTATACCTAAACCATGAGGCTACAAGTTGGAGAGTAGTTCAGAGAGGTAAATTTCTTTCACCAAATATTCTTCTGTTCTCTGGTATTTCCAAGTCCAGTGCAGTTTAGCTGAGGAGTAATTCCAGAGGCAAGCCTGAGAGTGGTGACCAACAAGCATCAAGACTCCCAACGCACTGCTGGCAACTGTACATGGCTGCACCTCCTTGCTTGCTGACAGCCTGCTCAGCTCCTCCCACACAGAGTAAATAGCTTTGCTCACTGCTCAGCTTTCAACATTGTCATCTCAACCCTTATGAAATTCTCTAAGTCACAGCTCAGGTTCAAGTAGGCCAGTCCTGCAGAGACTGACATGAAGAAAGAGAACTTGCTTGAGATGTTTCACATCAATCACTGCTGTGCCTTTTAAACCCAGTACCACTTTCATAAAGCTATAACCCACACAGAAAGCAGAATATGCAATTTACCCAAGCCACAAATACTGGGTGGAGCAGCATTTCAGAAATGGCAAGTTCTAATAAACACAATGACTTGCAGAGAGGAATGTGCCAGAGTACGCATGGCAGTAAGAAAGCAGGAGGTCAAGAGCATGTATTCAGGAGACTAACCACACACAGCAAAACTTAAAACATTTTACAGGAAATTCAGTTTTATAACACAGACTAAGATCAGATTATTTTGGGCTCAAGCTGCTTCCTCCTACCGTGACCAGTGCCTCACTCACATCCCATTTAAGACCAGCATCACTAAAGCTACTCCAAATAGGTTATACAGTTTTGTGGAACTGGGGCTTCACTTCCACGCTCTGTTGAAAAACTGAAAAGTGACCACCTGTGTCCCTAGGCTCAGGACCCTGCAGCAGGATTAACAGGCATTAATCCAGTGCCACCTGAGGAACAACCAGTGCCCATGGCTCCCACACACTGCTGATTACAAAATACTTCCTCATCATCAAAAGCACGGCAAGACAAATTAAAATGCCTCCTAATAAAACAAGAAAGACTAAGAGTCTCCAAGCATGAGGGTTTGCAAGGTTTTAGAAAAAATTCTTATGTGGCAGGAGAAAGCAACATCTTAACATATTTCTAAGACATTAAATGCATTTAACTCTGCAGAGAAGACGCCTTACTTCAGAAGCAACACTTACTGTTAATATTGAAGTATTAAGAAAAAAGCTTTTTGGAGAGCCTCAAGTAGAACTTTAACAGTTCTTCCTTAGCAGTGAGACAACTAGACACAGTTATGGGAAGATGAAGTGAAGTAGAAAGGATGACATGCTAAGCAAATTTTTCTTACTGTGTCAAGATAGTAAGTTATTTAGCCATTCTTAGCTTTTTTATTCAAAGAACAGACACAGTGAAGGGAAGAAAGAGACTGCATGAAGTCACTCCATGACTAAGTCTGCCTACATGTAGAAAGTAAATACATAGGAAATGTAAAAAGAAAACCAGAAATCACTATTAAATACAAAATATAGCCCATCTATCCAGGAAACAGCTTGGTTTGGAACCAAATGGATTAACAGGATTTTGCCATCTGCAGGCCAAATACTCTCATCGACAAGGATTACTAACACACTGAAAGCACTAGCTGAAAAAAAAAAAAATACCAGCCCATACTAGCATTTTAGCAGTGATAACTCCCAGTGGAGTTACAATCTCAGCTGTGCTCAATGCATCCATCTGCTGTAATTATGGGCAGCCCCAGCTCCAAGGCAGTTCCCCACTGCTGTGGCTTCAGCCTCATGCATCCATATGAAAGAACCTTTGGCAGAAATGTGTCCAGAGCACCACAGCCAAGTGACTGTCTCAGGTAGAGCTGCTAATACTTCAAAAAAGGCTTTGAGTTCACTGTCACAGGGCTGCATCTTTCCTTCTACTGGTCCACAGTAACTTGTCTTCCACTGACAGCTGGTTAAGAGGAGATGCATTGCTGTATCTCCAGGGCAGGCAGCAACATCTGAGTTTGATATTTTCTGGGTCATTAAGGCTCCAAAGGCATCTCATCCCTTCAACAGCTAATAACTATTCTTTAGGACCTACTCCTTGAAAATGCCTGTTCTTCGCTTTCCACCTTCTCACATACAAAAATAGTTAAATTCCTATTCTCTCCAAAAATGCAGCACCCTGTGGATTAAAATCCTAGCACTAGCATATCCTTTAAATGTTTCCTCTGGAGTTGTTTAAAGTACAAGTTCAGCACAGCCAAAAATGCCTGCACTCTTCCCCAAAATCACCTTAACTTCCTTCCAGTTCATGGTCATCATCACTAGCAGATGTAATTTTGTTTCACTGTCAACCCTCCTCCCTGCATCTAAACCACTTCTGTTTCTCAGTCATGTAACACAATATATTTTTAATTGCATTGCTAAATCAAATTTAATCAACAACTGCTAGTGCTCCGCTGGAAAAGAAAGGCAGATCCTGTTTCTTATCTCCTGTCAGGCTCCTTCTGGACACACACATCCACAAGGACACATTTTCACCTCATCTGCATCTCACTGATGTTTTAAATAAAGACAGGAAAAATACAGAAAAGTCTGACATTTTCAAGCATTCTATTACAGAATTTTTAATAATACTATCTTAAATAGATTTCTTTATTTACCACAAATATTGCTATTTAAGCATCTGTGATGTCTTCATAAAAAGTTTGAAATATGTTTTAAGAAAATATTGCTAAGTTAAATACATTATTAATAATTTATAAGGAGACTGCTGACTTTTTAAACAAATTTTATGTGATCACTATTTCTGCATTATTTCATTTTATCAAAGAAATAAATCAGTATGCTTGAGTTAATAAGATTTACAAGAATTCACTTTACCAGGGATAATTTGACATAAACAGATGACATCAGCAAGCAGAGTTCTGCTCTACAACTTTTGAAAATGCAGTCTTGTACTTGGTGTTTTCAATGTTAATTTTTCAACTGCAACAAAATAATTTTGTCAATTATTCCTTTTGGCCACATGCTAGGTCAAAAAAGGAAACTTTCCAAAAGCAAGTTCGATAAAAGTTTAATTGTTTTTTTCATTAATAGTTAATAATATTTTTAACCACTGAATGCAAACATGGAATATGAGCTAAATTAGCACCATACTATCTGTGTGTCAGCTGCTAGAACTGAGAGGTGATTTAGCAATACTAATATTTATATGACTACACTTAAAAAAATATGGTCTTGGTGAGTTGGAAAGGCCATGCTGCCCACTGGGGCCTAGGGACACACCATCCTACAAACATAAGCAAAGCTTCATAGATAAATTTAACTCCCCAAAATCATTACAGTTTCCATAAAAAGGCTACTGAATTATTTAGATTCTACTCCAAGTCTGACAAGTCTAAAAATATTGAGCAAAAAAACATAATATAATAATTTAGTCTGTTTAAGACACATTAGTTGGAGCATTATGATCAGGATTAGGCTATTCTGATGCTCTAGTTAACTACTTGATGGACAAGGCAGGAATAAATTAAATCCACAAAAATTAAAATTAAAAGCCCATCTCAGGATCAATGCTATACATGGGTGAGTTAGGGTTTGGCCTCTAAAATTCTAAACTTTCTATATAAAAAAGTTAAAATCTTTTTTTTTTTCCAATAAAACTGGAAAAATCTCTACCATCCCTTATTTTAATACATTTCCATCAAAGAACCTTGCTAAAGCTTCCTATGGAAGTGAGTGTGACCTCCACACCTACACATGTAACCCACAGGTAAGCTACTTCAGCCTCAGAATAAAGGACAGTTTAGCTTCAAGGATCTTGAAAATATTTTGTAAAACAGTGCAAAGCTTACATAGAACAGTGACATTTTAAATAGACTTTTGCTGAACAGCCACTAGACAATGCTGCCAGATCAAACTGTACCCTACATTTATAAAATAAATCTGTATTGGACTCCAAGAGGATCCCCATCTCTGTCTCAGACAACATACTAAGCTCCATCTCACAAGAGCGACAGGAGTGAGGGAGGAGGAAGACATGTCTTAAACTAAGAAACCAAGTACAGGAAAATAGAAGCTTTCTGAAATCCAGAGCAATGGTCAGAAATGAAAACAAAGTACTTATACACAGCAGCACCTAAAATTATAAAATACATACCACTTACAACTTTACATTGACATATTACATGGTTCTCTTTGTTCCAAATAAGAGGTGAGTGGCTCAAACTGATGTTAAATGTTCACCTCCCTTCCCTTGCTTTAAGACTCATAGTTTTAACCATATTTGTAATTCTTGTCATTAGGATCTTATTTAAAACACAAGCAGATGACACAAATTAAGCATGTTACAGTAGATTTTCCAAACAACAGTCACTGAGCATATCTGTCCCTAGACAGTTGCTGGACAGCCATGGTGGTTTCCCCATTAACACCAAAGTTAGTGCTGGTTGTTCCAGAGACTGCCCCATCACAGGCTTGGTTTCATTCCAACTCACCTGGTTTTGAGCTACAGGTTCTATGCCTAAGCAGCCTTGCAACACAGGTGCTTTTTATTCAGGCAGAGGGAAACAGCCCAGGTAAAAGTGGCCAAACAGCACTGCACAACATCCAACTGCCCAGCAGCAAAAGCCTGTGCCACAGTTCTCCCTTAGAAATATATATCAGTTCTTTGTAATGGTATCATACATTTTTCTGTTTTGATTCTCTGTTATTCTGTGCCTAGCATGATACTGAATAGTTTATTTCCATTACTCATCTCCTAAGGATGACTTCAGATGTCAGTGACTAAAAGTATTTCCATTTAGTTCCTTTAAATGACTTCAAATTCTGTATCTAAACATTTCCTATCTCATTATACCGTACCACAGGCACATTGTAAAGACCTTGGTTAACTGGATTTCAGTTACAACAGCCTCTCTCCATCATATTAAGCTCTGTTCTACTTCATATTTTTCAAGCTTCCACTACATCTCTTTTTCTCCAATGTAATAAGCCTACATTTTTGCCAGCACTGTACTATTGCCATAGGAATAACTGCCATCGAATATTCACCTGATTTTTAAATGTTGGTCAATCCACTCAAAAAAAATCAGCTCCCAAGCTGTAGACAGGCTACAAGACAGTAATTGTGGGTTGCTGAAGCCTAGCCCACATTGTACAATTTCTCTACTAAAACTGAATACAAGCCAAATTTCTTGTCTCATTAAAGTACAGCCTTATATCCAGTAGTGCTCCTGGAAAACTAAGTCAGTAATGACTGATGCTAAAAAAGGCACAAATATATTTAACTGGCTTAAATTCACTTATATAAGCCCTGAAATATTCAGAAAAAAAAATACGTGGAGAGAAAACTCAGTGTCTGCAAGGAGCTTGATGTAGAACAATCAAGGGCTTTTCGAGCCCATTTTAATCATTTTCCTATGAGTGAAAGTCATGAAGAAACACTACAGTTTGACTTTATAACTTAGTGGGAACATCAATATTAAAAGGAAGAGTTTATTAGAATTTTCAAATACACTTACATAACACCAGCAATCGTCTAATAAAGGATACACACAACACAGTACAGAAAGAAAATAACCAAAAGTTCTTTCAACATAATAAAAATTACAAACAAGTTTTATTTATATTATACAGAAAATATTTCTAGACTAAGCTTGACATAAGCCAGAGGACATCAAGTCCTGTTCCAGTGCAGTAACACCAGGCATTAGAAAATATATCCGAGCTAGCTGTGTGTAGTACCAAAAATACTACCAGAATAACTTTAAAATACACTGAAATACTACCAGATTCAGCACAGTAACAACTGTCTTTGTTTCAGAGTTTTTTTCTTGTCTAATAGAACTGAATGAGACAACAGGAATATGATTCAAAGTTACCTAAGACACTGCCTTTATTACTCTGAAACACTAGTATCATTACTTTGAGAAAGCAAGCTATGGCAGTTAGGGAGACTCATACCAAAACCAGTTAAAAATATAAAACCATGTCAGGAACACTATTCATGAAAAAAACTAAAGGAAAGCATGGATGACTATCATGGCTGCCAACAGTAAAAGGGAAGAAAATATTAATTTTTAAAGCCTGAAGTTTTCACTATGAACTTCACACACCCCAAGAAAGATGTCCAATGATTTCCTGAGCAACAAATGCAAGTAGTTTCAAATGCAAATAAGCACAAGGAGACCAACTATTGCTTGGTTTTTTTGTTTCTTAAATAGTCTATCAGCATGTCAGGTCTACTAATCAGTTTCACTTTCCATCCAGTCAGTTCTCATGGATACACAGAGTTTGTTTTCAACAGGTTTAGCAAGGCAGAGGGACCACTTGAAAGCTGGCAAAAAAATGTGTCAAGACTTTTCTTTTTTTTTTTTTTTTCTTTTTCTAAAGAGAAGGATCTCTCAGTAGAAGTAACTGAATTACTTCTTTATTATTGAATTAATTTGATGCATTTTTCCACAAAAGTTCCACTTATGATACATCATAACACTGCTGCATAAAGACACAACTGGAATACTGAGAAAAGAACATTACTGTGGGTTTTACAGGACTGCACAAACACTCATTTATCATGTGAACTGCTCTCCCATCAAACAAATCATAGCATGCCTTAATAAACTAGTGCATCACGTAATGCATTTTTTCTGTTTCAGATTAACACAAAGATACAAATAATTACATACAAATTTTCAACATGCTTCCTTCCTTACCTGTTTATTGTAAAAGGCAATGATTTTGAACCAATATTTGGAACATATAACTAATGTTAGAATTTAAGTTCTTTAAAACCTCTGTAAAGAATAACTTTGTCTTACCATGACTATGGGCACTTCCTGGACTGAGACATGGTTGAAGTAACTCTTTGGTTGGAGTAAAATAGCCTTCTTTCCCCTGGTGCTGGTTCATTTTTCCTGGAGTTACAGGCTGCTCATCACTGTTTGTTACCACCGCTGAAATACAAAATGGATGCTCATTCAAAGATGTTATGTGCTTGTGCATAGATTTCTATTAAGAACTTCACTGCTGTTTATGAAACTGGTATTCAACTGTTCTGTTGCAAAACATTTCATTCTAAAACTGAGGTTTTCAAACCAGATATTTGCTTTGGAGAGGATGGCAGAAAGAAGCCAGTAAGACTGGTCTAAGACATGAGGCAAAAGATGGAAACAAAAATTAGCATGAGGTTGGAAAGGCTGATACTCAATAAAGATACAGCATTGAGCTGTTTCTTATCTTCTGAAATACTTCTTTTCTTTGCTACTTTGAGATAGCTTTTGGTTTAACTAGCCTCAACTCAGCCAACCCGCGGAAACAGCTTGCCAGATCAAGTGTACCAACATTCCAGAAAGCTAAGATCAGTGTCTGTATATACACAAGAAACAAGTTTTAACAATACAAATCATGTACAAATTCTGTCAAGGCAAAGGCCTAAATCAGAAGAATTACTCTCCTTGAACCTCATCAGTCTGAAAGACTTGTCTGGTGTCTTCCTACCTATTTCTAGGACCACCTGGCCAGCCATCCTGTTTTATAGTTTCTGTACATTTTGTTAACCTGCAGACAACAAAACTGTACCTTTTTCATAGTCAAAGAATGACTCTGTAACACCTGTTGTGTGAAAACAGATATACTGACAACGTGTTCAAAGAGGGAAACAAGCAATATTTACTAAAGAAAAGACTGGAACTTACAACACAGATGATTTTAAGAGTTCCCAAGCTTTCCTTAAAAGTTCAGCAGAAGATTTGAGTCAAACCAAACAAGTTCTATTCTCTGGATGGACTCTGCAAAGTACAAAGGCCTTCTTAGCTTTATCACTACTCTTATTACAGTAGTGGAAACATTTTGCAGCAAAACCTGGAATGAACACAAAGTGGTATGAAAAAATAAAAAGGTGCCTGAGTGTCCAGAGAAGGGCAAGGAAGATAGTGAAGGGTCCAGAGCACAAGTCTGATGAGGATGGCTGAGGGAGCTGGGGTTTTTTAGCCTGGAGAAAAGGGGATTCAGGGTAGACTTTACTGCTCCCTACCACTACCTGAAAAGTGGCTTCTTCCACGTAACAAGTGACAGGACAAGAGGAAACAGCCTCAAGTTGTGGCATGAGAGGTTTAGACTATCCAGTCTAAACATTAGAAAACATTTCTTCACCACAAGGCTTCTCAAGCATTGGAAGAGGCTGCCCGTGGAAGTGTCACCAAACCCAGAGGTATTTAAACAATGTGTAAACTGTGGCACTTGGGGACATGCTTTAGTAGTGGACTTGGAAATGCTGGGTTAACAGCAGGACTTGATGATTCTTAAATGTGTTTTCCATCCTAAATGATTCTATGAAGAATGCAAGGATTGCAGTACACCCACCTGTATTATTTTTCTACATCAGATAAGCATCTAAAGCTCTGCTCCAGACAAACTATTCTCTATGTGAACTGCTGCTGAGGAAAAATATGTGAGGAAATGGACAAGGGAGGCAACGAGCTCATTTTACCAGTTCAGACTTCAAGTCCATCATCAGTGCCAGAAGCTGAATTTCAAAGTAGTGTCTGATTTTGCTTTTCCATTCATGCCAAACTAGCTGTTTATTGTTCTGCAACTACAAGTAAGGGAAAGGGGGAGCAAGGCACTTGCTGAAGTCTTGAGAAGAGACCATACCACAGGTCTTGTATGTGAAAACAAAAGGGGGTAAGAAAACAGCTGCTTCACAGGTTTGCACAAAATGGGTCGCTGCAAGGAGAGTGAGCTATACTCGTTTTAAAGATTTAAGGTGTACAGTGCACTAAAGGAAGACCAGCTTTCACCCAACTAGCTAAAAACTCCTTTTGACAAGCCACTGGCCACTCAGCTTCTTCAGGGATGGGATTTCTCAGCCTACTGTGCTCTGCAGGTGCCCCTACCAGCCCCTATGCCACCGCAGCAGGTGACACCGTGGGCTCCACAGCAGGAACTGCACTAGCAACCCTCTCCTGAGTAACCTGTGCAGAAGGATTATTTGTGAATAGGCACCATGCAGCACTGCTAACTCTTTTTTAAGCTTTGGGAATTCCAAAGGTTTCTTAAAGCTGTCACAATACAGTAGTTTCTCAGGCAGAAGTTTTCAGTAACCTGCAGCATAAGCAAGCTCTGCACATGAGTGTTACTAAAGCATGATTTACATTCAGCAGTGGGGACTCAGTCATACTAATGGGACTACAAGCTTCAAGCTCACTGTAAAATTCATATTCCTTCATTAGGAGTCAATTAGGTCCTGCAACAACTCCTAGAACTGTCAGAAAGGCTCTTTTCCTACCAAACAGAGTTTATGTATCACCTAATATAGAATACCATATGGCAAGCACTTCATATGCCCAGGTATTCAAGGTGAACTTCTTAAACCAAGTGGGTTTTTCAGAAATCCCACCTAAAAAGCTGAAGAATGATTGGCAGGAGAGTTTTAAAATCTCCTTTTTAAACAAAGAAGCATAAAAGTACTAAACAAATGGAAATAAATCAGTTAAGAACATAACTATTTATTCACACCATAGCAGCCACTAGTAGGAAGTTGTCCCCCCTCTTGCAAAATGCCTCATCCTAATGTTCAGACATTTGCTCTGAGGTGAGGGAGAAGACAAGGCATTATTTTAGAGAAGAAACAACAAATAGTAATAATCAAAGCCTCCTCGTGACTCTTTAGAGGTCACATTTCAATACCAACAGAACTGTTGAGAGTTGAGAAGACATACTTTGTTCATATTCATCATACTGGTCATCAAATTACTAATACAAAAGTTTGTCAGTACAAGTCATACCTTAGAAGAAATATAAATTGGGGTCTTTACAGCCCCTGAATTTATTTCAGGTAAAGCTATGAAAAAAAATCTGGAGAGTCAGATTGCCACTTCTGTTTCTATAAAGAGCCTGTGAAAGTGCCTATACCACTGAAAATAGCACAAGGACATCATATACGGGAAAATGTTTATTACAACTCAATTCAACACTGTTTTTTAATGTCTGTTATAAGGTATATCAGCTAAAACCACAGCTTCTGCACAGATTTCTCATAGAAAAAATAAACAATTTGTACCTGCACCATTCCTTTTCCCACATAGACAAACTCTTAATCCCAGGCAAAATTACTCTGCCATACTATCATACTAATGCTCACAAACCAATGGCACCAATAAGTCTTTGGCTGCATGTAAGCACATACACACATCTGAAGTTTTCCCTAGCACCTCACCAGATCCAATCCTGAAGAATTATAGTATATATACACTCCTGTTCAATTCTGAATATGTAAAATTATTGAAATTAAGGGAACCACCCATAGCACTAGAAATCGACACGCTCAAAAATAAAACCTTTTTCTGAGCCATTATTTTCATATCTTTACTATCTGTACTACAATAGCATTTGAAAGTTTCATTTCAAACTGATAAAAATAGCTTTTATTTTCCTTCCAGATAAATAATATACAATATTTTTTTTCCTGGCCATGACTGGGAGAGGTGAAGAATAAACTTTTCCCACTAAAAAAATAAAGGCTATGGTAGGGAAACTTTTGGATGAGTGGTATGCCAGGCAAAATACTTTTCCAACAGCAAATTTTCATCACACTTCAACTTCTCAAGTATGATACAGAAGAAAACCTATTTATCCCAGCAACTATATGTAAAGATATGTGCTAACTACTACGAACATATGTGCAAACATAATGTAGGAGAGAGGAGTCACTTACTTGATAGTCCAGGAGAGTCTCTGTTCTCACCATGATGCTGTGTACACATACAATTGAGGAATGAAGAACAGCAAACATAAAAATCCAGGCCAGGAAGAAGCAAGTGCACAAAAAGCAGCAGCAGCAGCGGGAAAGAAGGACAATGAAAACAGTGTTAGTTCATAACTAAAACACAACATGCACCTCAATGCCAAAGGCAAGACCTCAAGAGACTCCGCAGTTCAGAAAAGTTGAGGCAACAAATCTGACAAATATGCCTATAGAAAAGCCAGAGGCAACAAATCTGACAAATATGCCTATAGAAAAGCCATTATTAGAAGCCATCATTAGTAAACAGCAACTGCCTCAGCCACTTGTTCTGAGTGGAATCTCTCCAGCAGCAATTTAGTGCTCGTATGACTTGATACACAGCATTTTTAAATTAATTTTAAGCTGGAGAGGTTTCAAAAGACTGAAGCACTGAAGAAAGCTGAAATAACACAAAATGTTTCCAAAACCACTCCACTTTCAGAAAAGTGTTTTGGAAGGAAAAAAAACTTTAAAGCCATAAGTAATGTGCAAGCACCTGCTAATGCTAGATCCAAGCCTAACTGCTTTTGCATACAAACACAAATTTAGAAGGCACAGATTCAGCTCATCTACAAACACAGGTAACATTTGAAATTGCTTAAGAAACAAGACAAACCATGGAGTTTTAAATTTAAGAGGATATTTTATATCTGAGTATTTCCATAGAATCAAGTTGCACAGAATTTCTCTCCCCCTGCATCCATCAAATATAGGCACTAAAGGAGGGTAACTACACAGTAATATCCTGTAAGCCTTTCTGATATTTGATCTGGAATATTTTTAAAATCCTTGCTAACAAAGACCACAATCAAGGCTATGATCCCACTGTACTCAGCCATGTACAGATAAAAGGCAAATTCCACTTATGTCTTTAAGGATTTACTGCATTTGAAATCTGTGAATAGTAGAAAAGGAAAAAACAAGAATACTGATCAGCATGAACATTTCCTCCCTAAAAATAAAATAAATCCAAACACGACATATCTTCTATATGTCAAATAAAAAAATTGTGCTCCATAAAGTAGTGAAATCCTTGCTCTGCTTTAAAGAGGATCCAATCTTGCCTCTCTAACCAGGACTTAACAGCAGGAAATGTAAAAAAGAAAAATCATAATCAAAATCTTTGCAAGCAGCAATCTTGTCTTGCACTCCTGACCTCAGAACACTGATTATTTTTTTTAATCCCTCACATCTGCCTAAGGGTGTTGAATTGTAAATTGACAGTGCAATGTGCAAATGCGAAGCACTGTAATGAATGTACAGCAATTGCAGCACACGTCATTGGAAAGGTGAGGGAACCCTTCTTTCACAATTCTGCACTTTCTGGAACAGGACTTGACTGATTGGGAAAAACCGAAATAAAAAACAAGCACACTTGGCAAATAACCTTCTATTCCTGCCAGAGACTAAATTCAGGTCAAAGAGTGAAACCCATGAACTCATCAGACAGGTTTGAGTAGTAGAACATGAAATGTATTCAAGAATTCAATGGCTTTCAAGGCAAAGCGTTTATTCTTAATGTACAGATAACATACTGCAGACTAGGAAACAGTTTATGTTCAGACTGGAACTGTCCTACCCTATGCTGATTTTAGATTCAAGAGACCAGTGGCTGACAAGAGAACAAGAAGCCTGCAACTATGCAGAGATCCAGCAACTGACTGAATGGCTGGGAGCACAGAGCTGCTTTAGTGGTCACTGGGAGTTGGACAGCAAGAGAATGGAACTGGAGAAATACACTGTGAACAGACACACAGATCAGAGGTACCTGAGCTCAGCCAGATGCCCACTCACAGTGCATTACTTACGTGTGCAGGAAACAAGAGGGGAAAAGGCACCGCAGCAGGTCCTGTCTCACTGCCTGCCCTGCAAGCAGCCCTGGCCAAGCTACAAGGTGACACCAGAGAGCAGGGCAGCCTGTCACCCGAGATGGCAATGCAGGGGCTTTTCATGTAAATATTTTAGCATTGCATGATTAATCCTATGAACTGGTACAAACAGCTCCTATGCCAGAGGCTGAAACACAAGCCTGTCTAATTCTGTCCTCTATCTTCTCCAACTGACATTCTGTTTACACACCAAACTCCCTCTGTTGCTGGCCAACCCCCTCTCTTCATCAGAGGTACTTGGGTCTGTGTATTTACCTAAAACCTGCAGAATATATATTTCTAATCATTGGTGCCAGATATTAAGGCACTGCAATGAGACTGTTTTGGCCAAAAAGACCTCTTCATTTTCCAATGCCCTGTTGCCCTCTATCACCAGCAATTCATATTACTGCAGACTGGGGTTCCAAACAGGTACAGGAACAAAACAAGACCATTTTACTACTTCAGGGTTTTCTCTGAAAAGAATGCTCTCAGGACATTCCTGTCCATCACCACCCACAATTCTTATTCTAAACTGACAAAATTAAGAGAAACATACACATATTCCCAGAGGCACAGCCTAGCCTTATTTTCACATTATATAATTGATGACTTTGATTACAGAACAAGTCCTCTGGCTTGTTCTCAACACTACATGATCGATTTCATTTCTACAGAGGCACAATTACTTTAAAATTTTGCTACCAAAATACATGAAGCCTAGTCCTCCTCCCAGTAAAGGTTTTGACTAAGACTTAGAAGTAAAACCAGCAATATAAATTCAGCAATATAAAGCATCACATGAGACAGCAGCTGTAATTGTTTTTATACAAAGGCAGCTTAAGAGCTTCAAAAGAGCACTATTTTTAGACGTTCATTTGTCAGAAATAAAGCTTATAACAACTGCTGCTAAACTTTAAGTTATATCTGTTAAGTTTTTCTGAAAAACAAAATCCTTTTTATGTTGAATATTAGGGTAAAAGCAAAAGCATTTGTCACACTAGCATGTGTGAATCTCTCATCGCAAAAGTTTTTTTAAGAAAATATTTTTACAATCAAAACATACAGCTAAATTTTTAATAGTTTAAATGAACATTCTAAAGCCAAGTTTGAGTTTTCACGTTGCTGAATACAGATTGTCCCTGAAGGCAGTCTCTGATACATGTAAACTTTTGAAATTAATCCAGTTAGATTAAATTCAGGACCACTGACCCAACCTACAAATCTGATCAATAAAAACGATTCAATGCTTCAAGAAAAAAAGGTACTTTTATGTCTGTTGATGTGTTAAGTAACAAGGACTGATACTGACTGTACAAGTTCTATCACAGGCAAATTATTTATTAAATGTATGTCTCAGCAAAAATTAGAAGTGACTAAAAATTGCTAAAAAAATATTTCAGAAAAGAATGGTTTATACCATATATTTCCATGTTCTATGTTCTGGTGAAGTGAGAATTGATTAAATTATTATTTTATAGAAAAGTAGACAAAAAACTGTTCTCAAACAAGAATTCAGAGCATCTGTTATTATGCACTGTTTTAATGGTGTCAGACTACAAAAATAGTTTGCTGAGCTGTCACAGCCTTTGTCTTCAAATTTATATTCAGTACGTATCAACCTAATTGTTAGACAGGAAGAACATTTAATATGAGACTTTTCTCTGTATACTGATTCTGGAAAGGAAAAAGCACAGCATTCAGGCCTGTGATCTCCTCATCTTTTGTTCTTTAATAAGCCACCTAAAAAAGCAAATTAGAAAGCTGACACCTCTAAAAAAGCCTTTTTCAGATAACTCCTAGAAACATCCCAGAGGACTTCAAAATGGAGAAAAATTTTGGTCAGTATTCCTTATGCACATTACAACACATGCGTTTCATTAATTTTATTGTGACAATGAAACTTTTAAAAAAGAAAAAACCCAAACAAACCGATTGCACCTAAAAGTCTGGAATACTGAAAAAATTTAAACATGATTTCAAAAAATATTAAGTTTCTGGGAAGTGTCAGGATTTGCATTGACTAAAGGTCTTCAAAACTACTGGGTCAATCTCTCTTAAAATGCACACTGTATTTTTAATATTCAATTTTCACTTCTTTTACTATGATATACTCTAGGCTGTTTATTAGACTACCAAATAAGCTTTCAAAAATGTTTTAAACACCTGTAGTGCAACACACAAAACTTGACATTGTAACTGCAATTTAGACAGACAATTACCCCACTGGTTGATATTTACATAAGAAATGCTTAGAGCAGCCTATTACAATACACCACCAGTTTAAAAAAAATTATTCTGAGATGACACTTCAGAAGCACATAGGATGAAAGGCAATCTATCCTTACACTTAGCATTCTTCCAAATCAGTCTTGGTAAAACAGACTCATTTTGAGGTACCTCCTTAAGATCATGCTATTCTGAAGGAATGTCACAAAAAGAAAAGTAGCATATCTTACATTACTTTGAAGCATTTTGTAAACTGGTACATTTTTATATATTTTGAGGAAACAAGGAGCACAGCAACTGAACTGACAGCATATTTTTTAAAAATGAAAATACCCTACTGCACGGTTGGCAGTTGATACTCCTAAGTATTCTGCATCTGAGACATAAATGCAGGGGCCACACAGCAAACCAATGAATTTGTTTATTACAGAAAAAAACCAAGAATTTTCTTAAGACACTGCAAAACAGTTTGTCTCCAAACTCACCACTTAAGACAAAAACAGTAATAAAACACTGGATCAAGTTAATAGCTCCATGTAATGGTTGAGTATCACAAATAAAGTTTGTCAGTAATGAGGTGTTAAAATTGACCATCACCTCAGTTACAGAAAAACACATCCTATTTTGCCTTTGGGAGGCAGTGCTTTGGAAACTATAAAACATTTCCTTCTTCAGCTGTTAAAGTTCTTCTACCTGACACAGCTTGTGGAAAAACTAAACTCTTAAATAATTTCAACATTTATGATGATAATGATGAAGCTCAATAGTACACACTAGCCTTTCCTGTTTTTAAATTGTGATTAGAAAGAGCTTCATTGCCTCAGAAATTTTATAATCAATACACATTATCAACTCTTATACCTCAGATTACTCTGATAACATTCAATTATCACTTTCTTCTGTCTTTTCTGCTCCTCATTCCACGAAGAACTACATTATTTTTCTATTGTCCATAGTCACTAACTAGCAAAGTGCCAGTTAGACTGAGAGGGACACCTTTTTCATTCAGGACTCTGAGACAAAATCCGAAAATCAAATCCAAAGTCTAAAAGTTTTTTGACACTCAGCCTTCCTGCCATGAGAATCTAGTAAATGATACATGATACTACATAATATTCCAAATGCATTCACCAGCAAAGTATCAATTCAAAGCAAAAGGGAACAGATTCAGGCCATTTAACCCTCTCCCTGCAAAAGCATCTTCACATTCATCTCATTGCACAAGGGTACACTTAAGTTACTCACTGAATTTCTATCCAGCTCCCCATCAACCGGAACGTTCTCCATGTTGAGAGGGCCTGTTCTCTGTCTCTATCAGTTAGAGTTCTTCCATCCTGCTACTCAAGATCCTAGAGAAGAAAAGAAAAATGGAATAATTTAATTCCAAGGGCTGAAATCCAGTTTTAAGAGGCTAAATAGTCTCACATGGTAACAACGCCTGCGTTTTACAGTACCTGAACATTTACCCAGAGAAATCAGCTTCGGAATGGAGAGAATAGTTTCAGATAAAATGACCAAAACAAAAAGTACTCACAGAGACAAGCACTTACTTCTACAAATAAGGAAGAGTTACGCAAAAAAAAGAAACCCACAGGTTTTGCCCTGTACTTCCCGTTGTTCCAGAGTTCCCAGCAGCACACCGCTCCGCCCTACAGGCATGTGCACACCAACTGTTTGGGTACAAAACAAAGCTATTCTGGAGCAGCTGGAGTTGAGGTCTTCCCAGCATAACTCCAGAAACAGCCATGTATTGCTTTGCAGAACCAAAACACAAAAATTAAATAATATGTGCAAGCCAGCACCTTCTGTGGCACAGCAGGCACTCCTCTGGGAGTCACCACACACAGCGAGAAAGCAATGCCTCATGCTCTAGGCATTTCCTATTTACTTTTTTTTGCAAGAGAATGAAACCTACAATGAATCTTAGTATTCACAGCATATTTAAAGTCATTAGCGAGACAAGCACACACCCTGGAATCAAGCAAAACTTGATGGAAAAGAAGTCCTTTAACCATTGATTTGTTAAGCAAGTTTCAGTAGAGGTGCAGATCAAACTGGGATGCCTACTGAGGTGTCCAGCTACAGCCCATAGCTCTGTCTCTGTCCAAGACCTCCATCCAACAGGACAGCAGGGGATGAGGGGGCTGTGCTTACCTGTTCAGGATGGCGCAGCTGGCATCGTGCAGGGACAAAACCCTGCACTCCCACCCTCCACAGAGCCGCGCTCACTCTGCCCTTCCCGCCAGCCACAGCAAGTGCTTCAGCACAGAATTAGCCCAAGGACAATTTTCTTCTTTCCTTTTGTCTTGGGTGGGGTGAGGGGGCAGGAAGCAGCTAAATTACAAGCTCAATTGCTAAACCAACACTTGTGCAAGAGCAGGGGTAGCACGGAGATGGTGGGGTTTTTTTTTTTACTCTATAATGTTTGCATATTGTGCTTAGTCTGTGCATCAACGTAATGACAAATTTCAGTAAAAAACATATTAACAGAAGACAGAAGGGTGAGGTGGGAAGACACATCACAGTCCCTGCAAGGAACCTGAGGAACATCCTGAATGCAGGAGGATGCGAGAAAGGCAAACAGATAACCAGAATGCACAGGATCTTCTGGTTCAAAGTCTGTCTCAGGAAACAGACACTCATGAAAACAAATCTCACTAAAAAGAATAACCATTTATTCTACCGCCTTCTATGTTTTATTATAATTGGTTTTTGGGTTTGTATTATGTAAAGCAAGTTAGAATTTTCCCTCAGGAAAAAAACATACAGTATTAATACACTCTAGATAATTACTATAACATATGCCAGTAAACCACAAAAGGAACCATTAAAAAACAGTTTATAAAATGACTGTGTGCTAACAAAATTACAAAGTCTGAAGTTTTCTATGACTTAGTCCAATGAACTGAGGAGGACCTTGCTCAAGCAACTTAGTGATTAACTGAAGTGGCACATAATTGGGAAGCATGGTGCTCTCACATAAATTAGAAACAGTAGACATCTGAAAGGAGATGACTACAAGTTATTATTTTGCATTAATAAAAGGAAAGATGCCATTAGCACAGAAAGAGGAATTCCTCTTAAAGCTCTGTTTCCCAGAGCAGCAGGCACTGTGACCCTTACCTTCCACAACCAAACATGAGATGCAGACCTGGGTGATGATTTCTGATGTCTGTACTTGTCATCTCTCCCCCACACACCCATTTTAGGTTCTCTTCTTAGTAGGAAATTCAGCAACACCAGACTGCATGCATATTCAATTTGCAGAAACACCAAATTCTTTTAAACAGGATGAAAAATGACTGGCATTACAAACAGATGCAAGCACTGCTATTTAAAGCAGGTTTTCAGCTTTTTTTAGTCACACAAACTTGTAACCATACTCAAGTTATCAGAATGAACAGATCTTTGCCGACAGGAACATTCAGACTAAAACACTTTTAACCCATTTTTATATTTAACATTGTTTAACTCTTTATTTTTCTTGTCAATGCTCCTGGTGTATTCTGCTCCTCCATCTGCTCACGTGATAACAGCCTTCCTTATCTTCATCTCATGAGCAACAGCATCAGACAGGTACCCTATGGTCTAATTCTTAGCATTCATGATCACTTGTGGTCCCAAAGACTCAATGCAGCATGCTCCTAAAGGCTGCAGAAAAGTTTTCCGGGAAAAGGAAGGAAAAAATCCTACCTGCTGCTGTTTAAACAGTAAAGCAGGTGCAGAAATGGTTAAGGACTACCTTCCCCCAAGCTGTTTAGCTTATGAGTAGACAGCCAGCTTGCCTTATTTTTCTTGGCAAAATGAAGGCTGAAAGTGAACAATATTGCTTCTGTTATATGCCAAAATAAATATAAAGGAAGGAAAAGGGCTCTCTCAGCAAAATGATACTGCCAAAGAGTCAAGTAAGTATGAAATTGGAGAACAGATTTATTTTGAAAATTACAAAATACTTGTAACCATCTGAGCCCCAAGGCTTTGAAACAATTTTCCAACCAATGCAGGGAAGGGGAATTTTATTTGTAAATGCAACCAGGTTACTATGAAGGACCTTTTCTACTTTAGCTAATCCAACCATTAGATTTGAAGACACAACCCCAAATGTATCATTTTATTGATCTAAGGGTTTTTCTAGCTTTTGGGGAATGTTCATTACATGCTTTTGCTGCTCTGTGTTACGTTCACAAGTGTTTGCAGTTTGGTCAGCTTGAGGTTTTAATTAACAAATGCTCCTTCACAATCTTAATTCTTAAAAGTTTAAGTGTTCAGGAGGGTACACACAAAATGAAATTATTTGAAAATAACTCTATAATGGCAGCCAGCTAGCCAGCTATTTTTCCTTTACAGACATTGGATACAATCAGGCACACACAAAGGTATTACTTTCTTTAGAGCACTGTACCAATCAGACAAATCCTGCCACAAAATAAGGTCTTTCTCTCCAACTGTGAAGAAAGCTGAACAAGTCAAAAACACATCTTCAAAGAAGAAGGGAAATGTTTTCCTCTTATCACACAATCCACAACCTGTCCTGTTAACATTTGTAGTCCATCTTATTTTTGCTGATGACACCAAACTGTGTGGTGCAGCTGACAAGCTGGAGAGAAGTGGTGCCATCCAGAGGACCTTGGCGCACTTCAGAGTTGGGTCTGTGTGAACCTCAGGACATCAGCTCAACAAGGCCAGGTGCAAGGTCCTGCACCTGAGCTGGGGCTATCCCCAGGACAAATACTTGCAAGCACAAATACCCAAGGCTGGGTGGAGAATGGGTTGAGAATTTCCTTTTCCTGAGGAAAAGGTATTGGGGATACTGGTGGATGAAAACTAGACGACTCAGCAACATCTGCTTGCAACCCAAAAGACAATGTATCCTGGGCTGCATCAAAAGAAGTGTGGTCAGCAGGTCAGTCCACCAGGTCATTCACAGATCTACTTCACTTTCACAATGTTTATATTTGATATTAGATATTAAAAAGAAATTGTTTACTGTGGGGTGGTGAGGCACTGCAACATTGCCCAGAGAAGCTGTGGATGCCCCATCCCTGGAAATGTTCAAGGCCAGGTTGGATGGGGCTTTGAGCAACATGGTCTAGTGAAAGATACCCCTGTCCATGGCAGGGAGATTGGAGCTAGATCATCTTTAAAGGCCTTTCTAACCCAAACCATTCTGGGGTTCCATGGTTTTAACAGATTGCTTCAGTTATTGGTAGTTTTTGTAACAATTTGGTTTTCAGTTCATTGGACCTTGAGAATAGGAAAATTCTCCTTAGGTCTCCCACAGAAGGAAAGAAAAACATGCATCAATGAAAGCTACTACTCTGCATGAACAGGATCTTTTTTAACTATCAACACACATGCATGCTGAAAAGTCCTGTGAGAAGAGGTAAGAAGACAACTCCCATCATTAAAACAATAATTTCCAAAGCCATAAATTGGATGTCTCAGTACTATGCTGTTACCCAATATTCTATTAGATATAGCTACACAAACCACAGATCAAAAAGCAGGACAACTTAGGTGCCTTGGCCATGAGAGAAACTGTGGTAGCAAGCTTTTGTTCAGTCCTGTAGAGATCAGTGAAGTGGATATGGCAGTGTTCTGCATTGACTTACATTCTCTGTGTTAACCAGATTACATAAACTTTTATTGCAGGGTATGTTTAACTAGATAAAGGGGTTACTAGGCAATGCAAGGCCCTTCTTCTGGCAGCATAACAAGAGTTCATCACCAAACATGATATTTGTTCTAGGCAGAAGAGAGTTTAGCCCTGACACTGTGGCAGTAATACCCTACTGGTGGTATATTTATAACATTAAATTATAATCCAATTCACAAATCCAATTCCTCCCCTTCTCCCACACAAGATTAGCTTCAATTCAAACACTTCACTAAATCTGGAGAGTTTCATCAAGAGTCGCCACTCTCCGCACAAATTCCTGAATTTCAGCCAAGGTGCAGCCACAAAGTGCAAGTGGTAGAGATGACTCTTGAATCTAATACATTTTCTCCTAAGTCAATGACCAAGTTACTTGAACACCTGCACAGTGTGGTGTTCAAGTAACTTGAGGCAGGTTTTAGCTATCTTCCTAAGGAGCATCACCTAGGGTCCTTAGACCAGGCAGGTGCACTGCAGTACTGTTTTGTGACCCATTATAGTATCACAGAACCCTCCTGTACTCCAGCCCCAAACCTCAGGGCAAGCCCAGCCTCACTGTGCCCTGCCACTGGCTGCTGCCTCCTGACCCAGCCTTTCCAGAGGGGAAGTGCTCTCCTGGGCTCTGACCTCCAAACTGACCTAAGCTCTGCTGGATGCCTGCCTTCTTTCCCTAAAGCCTAAAAGAAGTAGAAGCATTTAAATTGCACAAGACGAGTATCAGATAAGAATATATTGTAATTTATTTTTTTTTTAAGATGACACAAGCATAACAATACATTGACTTTAAGGATCAATGTGGCAGCAAGCAAAGGCAAGGCACACTAGGAGAAAAGAAAACTAGCTGTTTACACTGATGTCAAGAAGGATAAAAATGCACCTAGGTCATTGCTGGAAAGCAGAGTCACAACAGCACCAAAGAAATGCTATTCCACAGGAAATCAGAGAATGGTCCAGGTTAGGAAAAGACCTCTGAAGGTCATCTTGCCCAAGTCTCCCCTTTGCAGAAGGATGTCTAGACAGCTTTTGAATATATGCAAGGATGAGGACTACATAAACACCCTGGCCAACCTGTGCCAGTGCTTGGTCACCCTTCCAAGTCAAAAAGTGCTCCTGGTGCTGGGATGGCAGTTCTAGAAGGTCCACGAGGAAGTTTAAGGTAACACTCTTGACAAAGGTATCTAAGTGCTAATACAAACCAAAAAGAACAAGTTTCCTATATATTAAGATGTAACTGTAACAGTTATAGCTAGCTATAACTCCTAACAGGTATAGGATCAGTTTCAAGAGATTAGAGGAAATCTGTACCCTAAATCTAACTATGGTGATCAAACCAAGGCTCTCAAAAAATCTAAGTGTCTTTCAGGTTGTTTTGTGACTGCTGAAGGCACTTTCACTTTGCTCCATGCAGCAGGGGAGCAGCAATAGCACAGAAGGTGATTGAGGTAGTCTGCCTTACTTTTAGTGCACCAGAGGAAGAGAAGCCTTCTGGTTGTAGCACAAGGCCACAGATGATCTTTCTCAGCTAACAAGTCTGCACACCAAGTACATTTCATTATCAGGCTAAGATCAGGCCAGCTTCTTGCACATGACACAGTGCCACTGCATGCCAAGTACCCTGTGTTTGTTGAGATCAGTTCCAAGAAAGTAGAAACTGAAGCAAAGTTACCAGTAAAAATGGAGGAGAGGCAACAGGGTCAAAAAACCAGTGAAAGATCTGGTAAACAAAGAAATCACAAGTTTTTCTCGACTCTCAAATTAACATTCTTAACTAACAAGAACTCAGAAGAATTAGGAACTGGTTGTATTCTGCAATTCTAGAAAAGAAATCTGAGAAAATCTCTAGGTTCAATTCCTACTACTGTAAAGTCAGTCCAAACAGGAGAGCTTGACAAAACCAGTAATTATATAGAAATCATAGACGGCCAACTGCACAGTTACATTAACTCTGAATTGCAATGTCTGAATGCTCAAAAGTCTGCTACAAATATAAACACAGCAGAATCAACAACTGCCTCAAGTTCCCCAAGTACACTGTGATCACTTGAAGCTATCACCCACCAAATCTACCCTTATGAAACACTTCCTTCCACCCTGAGTTTCATCACCTGCCTTCTCATTTCCTGAATAAACAGTCCACATGCAGAGCAAGTTGTTTCCTCTGTTTCTGTATTGCTGCTTTCAGAAGGGGAAAAAAAAAATCAAATACCAAACTACAAAAAAAAAAAAAAAAAACAAAAACAAAAAAAAAACCCAGAAAAACAGGAAAGCTGAAATGTTTAAGAACAGGACTTGAAAACATCTCTCATCTGGAAAAAACCTGGCAGATACCTCAGCTATCTTTTGAGAGAGTTAGATGGCAAGGAAGGCCAAGGAAAGCATAACAAAACTTCTGAATACCCACTGCAACTTCAATAATTACTACCTTAAACTGGGTTCCACAAACAAACTAGTCCTGAAAAAAAATGAAGGCATACAGAAGATATGGCAAGAGTCACACACAGGTAGTAAATCCCAACATTCTCTCTAAAAGCTTAAGTTCCTAGGGTTCTGGAGCCCTTTGCCATTGAAATGTGCTTCAAAGCTCCCAAACTTATCCAGGTCTTCATGATAAGGAATGTGCAAGACTGTTCCCATGACTCAAATGAGTTGCTGGTCTTAATGGTAAAATGTCTATTTCTTCACTTAAAGGTGTTCTGGTTACCTGAAGCATTATAGCTCACCTACAGTTCACCTCCATGAGCCATTTTTACCTAGGGCTCAGTCTAACTTTGGAGTATAAAAATAAGAGAGGCAATAAACCATTGATTTTGTTCATTTAAGAGAGAACCTATGAAGCTTCATAAAACATTCAGATGATTTTTTTTGTTTCCTTGTGAAGTATGCAAAGAAGATTTATTCAAACCTTACCAAATCTAGCATTGTATTTTTACTTTTTTGTTACTTTGCTACAGTACTAACCATCAAAATAACTAAGTGGGCATCATACACAACCATACAAGGTTAAATTGGCCAATGACAGTTTTGATTTTGAAGAAAAAAAGATGGACTAAAACGAAGTGGTTAGAGACAATGGCAAACCATATTCCTTTCAGAACTCTACCCTCTGATTTTCTTCCACATCTGTAAAGTTACTAATAATAGTCTCTCACATGGTACTCTGTCTTTCTCATCTCCCATTTTGGCAGCTGTATGAAGAGGCAGTGTGACACACTCTGCTACAGACAGCTGGAAGGGATTAGGAGATTACCAGTCCTCCACACCTGGTCCTTACCACCTCTTTCCACACTGTGGCTGAGGTTTTGAGGTTTTCTGAGCTGCCTGTGGACCTGTCTGTGTAGGTGCTCCCTAACCTTCTCCTGTCAAGAGGAATCCCCACTATCGCAAAAATGATTTTAAACAGACACCCACAAAATGTGAATCATTTAATCTGGGCTTGGTCATGGGACTTTTGCAGGCCTGGCACTGCAGGGGTGAGGAAAAGCTGAGGGACACCACTCACCTGCACTCCAAGCAAAACAGCCTGGGTAAGCACACACTGTTACAGCTACAGACTCCCCCAACACCAACTGCAAACTACTTCAGGAAATGAAGGGAATCATGCCAAGGCAAAAGGAAAAGCAATGTTGTTGTTAGGGTTTTTTTTGAAATGAAAAAGTAAGATGAGTCAGCAGAGATGTTTCCACAGACAAGATGGATAGGTGGCAGAACAAATCCTTCTGATGCTGATGCCAAAACGGAATCAGTTGCCCTCCTGCAAGAGCAAATAGACCTGGATGTCTTCTGCATAGAACTTTCCAAAACAAAACACAAGACTATGAAAAACATATAAAGAATATCAGAATTAATTCATTGTGCAGAAAAAGCCTCAATAAGAGGATCTTAAAAGTCTACTTTAGTACATCAAATGATGTATCTAAACATTTTAGTTATAATGAGATCACTGATACAGAAATATTTAAAGTCTCATCTGCAGGTCAAGAATACAATCTACTCCATAAGGAATGAAGTTTCAGAAAGCTATTCTGAGAGTATTTATAAATGATTACAAGTAATCCTACTATTACAGATCAATGAATTATTAACTGCTAGATAAGCTAAATGTGACTAGGTGAATACTTCTTACCTACTGCAAATGAAGTAAAAACATGAGCTTAAACTACCACAGTTTCTGTGTCTCAGAGGCTGCAGTGATTTTGCTTGGCCAAACAGGCACCAACACACAGACAACTCACTGCCACATCAGGTGCTATTGCAGCCAACTTCCCTAATGAATCCATAAGATTCATTAAATGAATATATCCCTCCAAAACTGAGCCAGTGCAAAGACCAATTTTCTAATGGCAATTCTACTAGGTTTTTAGTCCTTCCTTCGCACTATGTATTTTGCCACCACTGAGAACTGAAAGGAATGCCCAACCTATTTTCAAGGGTGAAAGAGACCTTAGGCCCTTTTTTAAACTCTTAAAGTAATTGAAAGGACACTCTGTCAGATCTTCCAAAGACCTACCAGTACAGAACCACTTTTCTGTATGCCAGTGGTTGTTCCAGCAAAGTAAGAACTGAAATTACCTCTAAAATGAGCATCATGGATACACTTCACAGGAACTCAGTTAAGAGAGTAACTACAATCCTAATTTCTGCTCTAACCTGAAATAAATAAAATAGAAAAATCAATTCAAGTTCCAAGAATAAAAATAAAAGAAGTCTTAAATTAGAAAAAAAAGTTTCAGTTGAGCTGTGTTGGCTGTAATACAGTTATGTTGTGTGGGAGGTTTCTAAAAATGGGCTTTCTGCAGGCTTAAATGCAGATATTTCAAACAGGAACCTTATGTTTATTCTCATGTACAATTTAATTTTCTTATTTTAGCAGCAGTGTCTCTTCTTCATAATAAATAGAGTTGATGACATAATAAATGGCCTTTATTTCTTTTGGCAAGTGCTAAAAGGTAGTTTATACAAGTTCAAGATACAGGATATCTGTAGAAGAATTTAAGAACAAAAGGTCGGAGTAGCCTACTGCAATAGGAAAAACCCTAGAAATCCTAACTTAAAGCAGCAGCAGGTTCAAACAGGCAGCAATAGTATCTGGTTTACACATCATGGTTTATTAAAAAGCTTTAGAAAGTCTAATTTAGATTTCCATTGGATATGCCAAGTTTGTTTTTTTTCACTCTAACACTAAAGGAAAACAAGCTGATGAACCCAACTTTACTTTTTAGATGTCAGTGCTGTTCTACCTGATCACAATTCAGGATCTTTCATAGGATTTCTGGCAGGGTTGTTTTTTTCATTTGTGTTTGTTTATGGTTTGTGAGATTTTTGGGGGGATTCTAGGGAGGAAAGTTGGAGGTTTTCTGGGAGGCTTTTCACTGTTGTTCTGTGGGGGTTTTTTAAATACAGGAGAAAAGTATTACAAATAGACTTCATACAGGCTCAACAAGAACTAATGCTTTTAGCACAAAACATCCAAGCTTGTCTTCTGAAGCTACTGAGTAACTGCTGATCAACTTCGATTTGGAACTGCTGCAACAATCTTGCATAGCTTTTAGTTTAACAGGATGAACCAATAATACTTAACAATATATCCACAGGGACTGTGCAATATTATTCCATTGCAGATTTGGCAAGTGACTTAACAATAAAGCTCTTTTACCTACCCATTTCTATGTAACAAATTACAAGCTCCTGTGTGACATTTCTTTGGGCAATGAGAAGAACCTGGCCTGCCACAACAAACAGCTGTGGACAAATCACAAGCATCATCAAGTGACAACTTATCTGCAATTCACAGCCCTCAGAAATCAGGTCAACATCACTGCCTAATGTAAGTCAGGCCACTGCTCACACTATTTGCAACAAACAAGCAACTTACATAAAAATTATTTTTGACAGAGATGAAAATAGAAGTCAAGCCTTTGAAACATTACAGACAGCCCTCAAGAACAGAATTTAAACATATTTATTTGCCAAGCTATCCCATTTCTGATGAGCAGAATGCTTTTGCTCCCAGTACTGCAAGGAGACACCAAGACTTTTTATAGCAAGAACCACTTATTATGAGGGTACTTTCAATGTTCTGCTTCAGGGACCAATATAGAAGATTCTATTTTTTCTGCTTCAATCACTTGAGAACGTGTCACGGTTGGGATAAAGGGTTCTGCTCCTTGACAACCAGGGAGTGATGATAAGCACAGACAGGAAAAAGTCTTGACACTTCCTGGGAAGTTCTTTGAAATGCTTCAGAGAAGAAAACAAAGAGAGAAAAAAATTACATCCTAAGCAAAGCATTGTTCTGTTCAAGGCTAAACAAATATTTAATGGACAAGGAACCTGCTCCTGCTCTTCTACCCAGTCTACCTCAAGTATTGGGAATTCTCTTTCCCCTAAAATGGTTTAATCAGGCCATCAGATAGCTTGAGCACCTGATTTAAAATGAATACAATCCTCTCAGCTGTGCAATCCCATAGGACTGTGTGATAGGAAATTTGAATCCTGCTTCCCCCACCATCCTCTCCAGCCCCTCAACAATCAGCAAGTTAGAGGAGGTAGTTAAGGGACAAGATCCATCACATAGTTCAGGAATGCAAAAGACAGACACAAATGCTGGAAAGGAAGGATGCAATACTTTTAAGCTCAAACAAATTCAATTGCTATTTTGATGATAAATAAGGGAAAGAATAGTTCCAAGAGGGAACGTATTTCTTTTTTTAAAGACCTACATCCTTGCCTTTCACAGCATTACAACATTCCAATGTTGTCCCCCAAACTGACAAGAATTATCAGTTAACAGCATTTCATAAATTACTTTCATGTTTAAAATCACACACAACACCAAGATAACACAAGCTTAACGACCAAGATAATATTAGCATAAAGCAATTCAATACCCTGTATCTCTGCCAAGGCAGTTAACTACACCTCTGTGTATAATGTTACACATTTTATTCCCTTGAAGGCAGCTCACACTTGTATTTCCAAGTCTAATGTGTAGGAAAAGAACTAAGCACTAATTTCCATGCTTCACAAAGTAAATTAAGCCAGGCAGCAATAGCTCAGAAGCTGTCACTGGACAAAAAAGCACGTCCCAACCTACCCAGAGAGTAGGAGTGTGCTCCTGGGGCACCTTCCTTCTCTGACACTCACTTTCACACATTGCCCTGAGATGTCAGAAGGAAGAAAAGTGCAGGTACCCATTTAGACTCCCTGCAGGAGCAGCTGTAAAAGTGCCAGCACATGCTTCCAACCATGTGCAGTGCTAAAAGGGGTGACTGGAGGAACCTTGAGTCCAGCACTTTCAATCGATCACTAAGTATCCAAAAACAGCTGATACAAACCAGTCAACCTCAGCACCTATAGCGTAGTTACAACTAGAGCCTTTAACTTTTAAAAACTATGATTTGTCCAAGAAATCTTATAATGAACATGTAGGAGAGTAAAAATTTATTAGTTAGGGTAATTTTTTTACCAAAATTGTAAAGCTAAAGCCCAAGTAAAACTGATTTTAATGACAGCAACAAGCATGCAGAGCCTCTAATCTAAAAACCAGCTTGGCACACATAATCTTTCACATGAGAAAGGATTTTGTTCCTTCATTTTCTAGCCCTCAACAGAATTCAGGAGGATCAGCATCTCTTTTTGATGATCACAACCTGAGAAAGCATACCATATGCCAGTAGTTCTTAATACAGTGGCACGTTTTACACTCCCATGATGGCTTCGAAAAAGTCTGTGAAATTCACAACTTCAGCTTTTCATATCTAAATTGTCTGCAACAGACATGCAATATGAAATTAAGGCTTGTAACTCTAGGAGTGCTATTAACTGAATAAAATCCAGATTAAAAGTGTACAGTGAATAGCCAGCTAGATATTTCAAAGCCATTTATAAGCACCAAACTGCAAAGTAACTGAGACACCCACCAAAATCACCTAACCAAGACAAGCACACAAACATTCCAGTTACAACATGAAGTAATAAGCAATTTCCCCCCAAGAAAAAAGCACTATGCCAACACTTCACACACAATGAGAATTGACTGTTCCCAAATGTTGATAAGTATAATTAACCTTCTAACCCTGTCCATGGCCTTGAACATTAAACCTCAATTCATCTTGAAAACCAATTAAAACGCTAAGCAGTCTGTCTACTTTGGGACTGGAGAATAGCATTCAATTAAAAAAAAAAAAAAAACCAACCAAAAAACCATAGCACAATTGTCTCCTTAGACACCTTCAAGGATCTGTTAGCTGTAAATAAATCACATTTTAACAAGAACTGAAAAATTCTTCAGTTCTTCATAAAGATCCTGAAACATTTAAGGTCTATGAAGGCAAAATTGAAGGTTTAACAGAAAAAATAGCCACAGAGAAAAAAAGATAAAGATGATCTAGGCAGGCTACGACTTATGATTTTGCCTTTTCATGCTATCTTTAACAACAGATATTAATTGTACAATACAGTTCCCATTCAAAGAGCTTAACTTCTCTCTCTCTCATTCATTCTGCCTTTTAGATTGCCTACTAACAAGGAAATCTACTTATAATTTATGTCACCCAACCTGCTTTTTTTATGTCTGCCATTTTGAAAATAGCAGAACAACTAGACAGGCAGAAGGAGCTAGAATTCTCTTTTTTCTTTCTAACTTCTTTCCCACATCATAGATATTTCCTCTTACAAAAAAAAAAATCATGCCTACTTGCTATGAAATTTAGGTGCACGTGACTCTGTGATGATCATGTTTCTTCTCATAACTTTACTTCAACAGAAGAAAAAGCAGGTAAAGTGATTTCTGATTTTCTAGTGAATCTGAGCTGATGAGCACCATTTTATAGTTACTACTCAGTTTTAACACCAAAATTTTGTTTCCAGTGATATATTCCAGTGTTATATTTTAGTATAACTTCATTCACTGCTGGAGTTCAGAGTGGCAATAATTACTTTTTCTTCCCAATTTTTAGCATTTATTTTTAAATATACACAATCTATCTGCTTACCAAGCATCTGCTCCAGTATTTCAACAAGCCTAAATTAGCTCTTCATTTTGAAAACAGGTCTTTTATGAAGTGGCAGAAAGTCAGAATCATCTTCATGATACATTTCATGCCCTGTAACTTCCAGGGAGCTCTCTCGATGCTGTTCTGTTACCCTGGACAGTGCTGTAGATGGCAGTATTTCACAGAGCTCACCGCCCTGCCCTAACCTGCAGCTAAGGACTGCCATACAGGGAATACTCTCGAAGGGCGCTTCAACAATCTTCAGGCATTTCCACAACAGACCACACACGGTAAGAAAGTACACAAACTGCTTTAATTTGAAGAGCAACCTTGTCAGATGCCTAAAGTAATGTACCATAATGCCAGTCAAACAAAAATGTTATCACAGGTGCAATCATCCTTCAAACAGAGATCCACAATAAACTGCTCCCATGTATGGGATTTGAGCACACTCAGACATTTTGTTTCAGATTACCAGAAGAAAAATCAAGTTTTCCATAGTGACCTCATATTTCTGACTACAAAGTGCTGTTCTAGTGCAGGTGTACATCCGGATTGTGTGGACTTTCACTTTACTTGAAATTGAGGCACTTTTAGAAAGTAATTGCCTGCACAGAAAACATCTCAATTTCATGCTAAAATACAGGTCTAGTCTGTGAGCAACACATTTTCCATGCATAACCCCCCAAAAGCAATCACTTTGGAAGCTGGCTGTTCACCTCATGGCATGCATGGCATGAGCTTCACAGGAATGAACTACCACTCACTCCTAGAAAACATAAGTAACATGAATCCAAGTATATATTGCTTTGACTTCCAATTCCATCTCTTCCTAAAATTTTATCAGGAGTTGAAAAAAGCAAAATATGCTATATCCTATTGCTACAGCTTTTATGTCTTCTGCCACACATGCCAGAAGCAGACTGAAGGGCAAACTGTGCAAATCCCATACCACCATCATGGCTTCTACCCATTTCATTATGGGTAGAAAAAGGACTCCATAACAGTAAGTCAGTAGCTTTAGGAACCACCTCAACAGCAATTCCAGTGCTCCCCCAGATAAAATCCATCTCCAAGCTGTCAGCCTCATTATGCATCTCAAGCAAAGTACAAAACACCAGCTCCCAGGACACCAAGCATGCCAGCTTGTCTTTGTAATGCTCACAAATTGCAGTCCATAGGAGTCTGACACTTCTATTCCTTATAAGGAAGGACAGCCTGCTGAAGATCAAAATTACTGTCACTGCTACTCAGCAAAACATTTGCTGGCAACTAGAAGATGCATGAGATAAGAGAAACAGTGTTGAAGGAGGAGCAGAAGCCAAGACAGCTATATCATCCTCATTAAGTCAGGAAACAAAGTCCAAGGCTGTCATGGAGAGCAGACTGATACCACTGCATTTCACCAGAGTATCAGCAGTAGGGCTCCTACACGTGCTGGTCAGAGCAAATAAACTTATGCTGATAACAACCTCCCTGGACTCAGTATTGGGATGAGTGCAGTGTTACTAATTTTGCTTCATAGCTTATGCTTGCAGTAATTTGTTTGAGGAGGGAGGAGACATTGACATAGGCACCTGAACTGCAGCTTCTCCCACACTGTTACAATAGCATGATCTTTGCAAGGTAAGCAGCAAAGTCTGTCATGCATGGGATTCAAGCAGAGACATTTAAAATTTCACAACTGCAAAATATTCATGCATCATGCAAGCTTCCATCAATAAATACCTGTATTGTTCTCCAGAGACAGTGAAGCAAAGCACAAGAACACAGAAGAATGCTGCTAGGTTTCTGAATTGCTAAGACAGGAAGCACAGCAGCAAAGAAAAAACAAATATGCTGCTGTGTGTTTAAATGAAAGGAGAGAGGTGTGTGAGGCTAAAGATACAACTTTTATGGACACAGAATAAAGCTGGGATGGAGAAAAGATGTTGAGAAGAGTCAGACAATTATAACCAAAGCAGTTAATGACACAGGGCCATCACCTAAAAGAGGACTACAGCAAGACAAATATGGAGATAAATGTATTTTTTTTAAATCATAGAACAAATTTCAAGCAAACATGTCCCTGCAACAGGATGGCAGCTAAGGCTGCCAGAGTTCAAGTGGGCTTTTGTTCAGTACTGATGGCAGTAGCTGTGTCACAAGAAGAGGACAGATGCTAAGCAGAGTTGGAAAATTGTACCTATTATACCTGTGAGTGGTAATAAAAAAGCCTCATCCTTTTTTCTCCCTCACCACACAACTCTTGGGACCCTTGACACTGGAGAAGGGAGTGAGGATTCAGTGAGAGCTTTCAGACTGAAAGGTAAAACCCTGAAAACATATGCACACCTTCCTTCACTTGGGTCCTTTTTTTTAAGACTTCCCTTGAATTGCTAAACTTATTTAGCAATTACTTTTCACTCCTCCACAATTTCCCCTGTCTGGGCTGTCCTGCTGCAGAACACGCTGTGCAGATTGCAGGTGGTCAGCTATAGCAAGTTACAAGTCATTAAAACACCATCTGCTCCCTGACAAAAACAACAACAAGAAATGAAAAAACACCAAAAAATCCCCCACATCCCTTTCTTCCTTCCCTCCACCCAAAAGGTGACAGGCAGAGGTGCAAAATCAAACACCATCTCTATGAAGGCACAAAACATTCAGAAAATTATTCTATGAGCCAAGAGCTTGCTTCCACAACATTTCCCCCAACACCTTAAAGCCAAATGAATCACAACAGATGCTACTCATTTGGCAAGAAAGACAACCCAAGCTTCTTAAAATCTGCATTTGTAAGACAGAAATATCTGCTAAGCAAGCAGTTTATGTTTTAATCACTTACAAGAAACTAACAGTCAAAAAAACCCAACCAAACCATGCCACCAGAAAAAGACCAAGCTGTTTAAATGAAATTGTTAGCTAACACTGGAAACTAAAGCATTTTTTTAAGCCCACAGAAATGTCTACAAAATGCCTACAATGAATCACAGTTGAAATTTACCTGCAATACCCCAGACATGTTTCAACCATCACTTTTGAGCATTATACATGGAAATTAACACCAGGTCTCTCTCCCTCTAATTTCCCTTTCCTTTTCCTGGGCTGCCAGCACAAATGCTTTTTTACATATTAAATTAACAGAAGGTCTACTGCCAGACAATATTCCACATACAGAATTAAAAGGAAAAACAAATTAAAACTCATTGTCTTTAGCTCTTAAGAACAATACACACTGAAGTTACACGTAACACTGTTTTCTTAAAATGCAACAAGCCTCAGCTTCCTGAAGTTTAAAATCCAACCCAAAAGAGCCAGCAGTTTGAGAAGCCTGAGCCTCCTGCTGCTACACAGCAATACCAAGTGTCCATGCTGTTACAGAAAAATTACTGGTTTCTTCTTCCACAAGCAGACTAAGCCATCTAATTTTTCTGCTGGATCTTCATCAGCCTGATGCATAATACTCTGTTGCAAATTCTGATCAAGAAGACAGGAAGATTTGATTTTTAACTGTTCTCAGCATGAGAAATGTCATGCTGGTAAGTATTCAGATGCATAATGAATTCCTGTACCTGTAATAAGAGGAAAAAGTAGTCCACAAATTATTATCCAGAATAATTAAGGAACGGATTTCAGAAATAAATCCATGTAAGGAAACAAAGAATGAAAATGCAGGAAGACAAGCAAAGCTACATCTGCAATATACTTGTCAGAGATTCCTACTGGCAAATATTTAATCTATATAGGATGTAGTGATAAATAATTTCTTCTCTTTTGAATGAAAGCCTACAGGTGATACTTTGAAGCATTCACAGAATACAGTAACTGAAACAGTACAGCTCAATGTTGACTTTTGCCTTATCCTGTTCATGCCTCAATTCCATCTATGCTGCTAATATTCCAATTAATAAGATGGAAGTTATTTCAGTATATTTACCTTAAGAGATAACACAAGTCCTGTTCATAAGTAGGTTATATTTACAAAAACAATCTGTCAATCACAGAGGAAGATAAGCAAAAAACCAGTTTTCTTCATTCCATAAAGAAGGATGAAATACAATTCAATAATTGGTAAAATAAACAGCTAAAATCTGTATTGAAGTTCTTCTTGGTCAATTAGTAACAAAAAATAAATATTTATACTCAATAAATGGTACAGCATGCAGTCATCGATTTGTTACGCTTGAAAAATCCCCACCATCTACCAGATATTTAATCTTCTTTTTGACATAAATCAAGCTCTGTTTAGGAATAAGGTAGAAATCAACAATAAGATATACAAGGAAACTTTTTAAGTCTACTGAAGACAAATATTTATATATAAATATATATACATAGCTGTTTATAAGCCAAAACCAGATGGAAAGTCCAAAGCTTGTTTTAATTCAGTAAGGTCTCAGAACACCAAAGAAGCACAACTTGTAATGTGATCTGACAGTGACCAGAGCAGAGGTCTTCTACAAATTTAAAAAGAAAGCAAAGCAAAACTACCAAAACCCATGCCCTCTCAGACCACAGGCCTCATTTCCTTACACTGTTTCTTAGTTCAGTTGAGAAGAAAGTATGTTTCCCTGCTCTAAGCTGGCAGCCAAACAGAGCTGATGACACTGAAAAAAACCTGATTATTGAGCTTCAAAGAAAAATATTCTTGTTAGTGCATGGAGAAGAATATTGAGCGGTGTTCTTTGAAGCACTGACAGTAAGTGGGTATAGTTAATATTTAATTCAAGTAGCTGCCATGGTACAGATCCATCTGTACACTCAGGTTTATTTCTCGCCAGTTTCTCCTTCACTTTATAGGGCAGCTCACTGCTCACAGCATTCTACCTTGATTAGAACCTATAAGCCTTCTGCTCAGTGCTCCTTGGCCTTAGCAGATTGGTTTGTTTTTAATCAAAGAGGAACAATTCTCATGAAGGAAGGACATTTATTCGTGTTAATGATTTCACAATAGTGTCTTAAAAATTCTGCTTGTGCTCAGTAATTTTGTGTCCTATTTAAATAGATGGAATTGTCATTTTGGCAGGGGAATTGCTTTCTGCTTGCCAGTATCACAGGCCTCAAATCCATGCTTTCCTCTGATGACTTTCTTTCCCAGGTATTTTAATGTAGCTGTTTGCATTAAGGTTTATCCTGACCATTTTCAAGGCAGCACAGGTTTGTAACAGTTAACTACAATCTTGTTTGCAAGCTAGAATCAAGGTACTGTTTTTAAAAACAGCAAGCAGTAAATCTTTGGAGGTAGCTTGGTGTGGGGTCCTTAATCCTGTGTACAAAACAAGATCCAAACGTTAGCTTATGGGCTTTTCTGCACAATCAAAGAGTATATTTTAATTACTGATGAGAAATTACAGAATTGTGATTTCAGCAGAGGAAATGTGTATTGTAACATAAATCTTCCAGCCTCCAAGAGATCATAACAGACAGCCCAGCAAGACCCTTAGTGTTAGAATTGTAACTTTTTATGTATTGTGCAGATTCAATTTAGATTTTTTTAAGACACTAATTGAAGCAGAGATACCTTCAAAGTCTGCAATTTCCATCATACAGATAAGCAAACTTGCTTGACTTACCTATACCAAAACCAACTTTTTTTCCTAAAGTAATTAGCAAATAAAATGAAGGACTGCAGATCACAGCTGTTGTGCTAGGCTGAAGACCTAGCTGGAAGCCCTGCACTGAGAATTGCCAGCTCACAATTTACAGGAGGTTATCTCCTTCTAATGTAGTGCTAGAACACTCTTACCTATGCAAATATATACATGCACACATGCAAATTCTACAGGTTCAGCAAGTCCTTGCAGCAAAGCAGATTCTACATAGGCCCTGTATCACATCCAGAGAGCACACATACTGACGAAGTAACACGGGCAAGCACATCACTTAAGGAAAAAAAAAATAAATGAACCCTCCTGCAGCTAGTAGTCTTCCACAGTGTCTGATGCATCTGGAGAGAATGTAAGGGTATTGTCATGCCCTCTTCTAAAACTGTGATCTCCTGAAAAACAGCTAAAGCCACAGTCAGTCAGATGGTGCCTAGAGCTACAAGAAATCAGACAGAAAATTCCCTTCAGCCCTTTAATGGTGATTTTTGTAGGAGACCAAGGCAGAGGACAGATGGTAAGTATCCAGTGAAATCGGAACAGATAATGTAGTTGGAACTGCAGATGAAGTAGACAGGCCATATGTCACACAAAAAAGCAGCAATCCCAGATGTCTTCTCCTCAATAAAGCTAACAGAAGGAGGTCCTCACCATCCTACTAACACAGACAAAAACAGAAGAGAAGCAAAAAGACCACCTCAACATTGGCAGAGCAGCTGCTATTAGGTTAGGAAAGTGATGCAAGTGGTCTTCACTCAAAAAAGATTCACTCCATTAGTAATGGGCACATGGCATCCACTTTAAGTATGTTAGACATCAGCTACAAAAGCATGGCCAGATGTTCAGTTACACTGAATTAATCCTATCTGCTACTTCAGGTAACAATTTAAGTATTCTTCAATCCTCCTCCTTTCCCTCCACTGCATATTACCATAACTTCAGTGACATTGCCTGAATTGGAAAAGTATATTATCAGGGACAAAAATCAGAAGCCAATTCAGCATTGTAAGGCTTCCCCATAAGAAATGGACAGCAGCAAATTTCTTATTCAGAGAATCAATCACGATCAGCCATCTAGAGAGCTGGAAAATATGCAAGTCTAAAACCTAATATAGATATGGAAATTTCTCTTGGTAGACCTTGTACTTTGGCTGTCCAATACAAGACCTAAATGAGTTCTGTTGCAGAGACCTCTCTCTTTGTCTCCCAAAATGGAAAGAGGGCATTAAGAATAAAGAGCATTAAGAGAGAAGAGCATGTTTGCATTATCTTCTGCTGCAGCATAGTCAGTTACTCAACTGTACAGTCATAAGAGCAATATCTAACATGTTTTGCAAAATTATATTGTCTGGCATACTACAGAATAAATGGGTGGTGGCTGTATAGTACACAAAACAAATCCACTGAGATGAGTCAAAGCCAAATTTTCCCTCCATTTGGCCCAGGTTTACAGTGCAGGCCATTAATCAAGTTTAGCTGGTGAACAACTTCTCTCTGTGCCAATATTGTTCAGAAGGGCAACAAGCTATTAGAACCAGTGAATTGACACTGAGCTGATATCAATTTGTGGCCCAAGTCTACAGAACTTTTCTTTTGCAATTTTCCCTCCAATCACACTAGCTGTTATTTGACATCTTCAACAAATATTTTTTAAGATTTTTTTTGTATTTCACTCTGTATCTAGACAAAATTTGTTTCCTCTACACTTGGATTAAGCACATTCATAATTATTTAAACATTCCTTGCTAAAAGAAGCAATAGCTCCTTAGAATGGTCTTTAGGGGCAATTTAAGTGCCACTTCCAAGTCTTGTAATTTTCATCTTGTTAATGTTTCAACTCAGATCCACTCCTCTATTTCTGGAAATGGCATACTAGAACAGTTAACACTTCCTTTAGGTACCAACCTGATGTCTTTGGCTACTTTATTCCATATTTATGCATGGAATATGTATTAATAAAATCATCATGTTCCAAGTACTTAAAGTATATATCTTTTTTTAAAGTACTCCATCTTCTTTATAAAAAAATCTAGTAATCTTGAGTGTCCAATAGTACCTCAAAATAGTACCAGCAGCTTCCAAGAAGTGGAAAAACAACAACACCAGCATTAGTCATATTAGAGTTTTCAACTTCTACCAAAAAAATTAAATTATACATCCATCTATTAGTGGAAAAAGAGCACTTGGTTGACTTCACAGGTACTCTTCACCTGAAAACGACCAAGGCCTGAAACAAAGAAGCTCTGGGGGGTTCGCACCATCTCCACTCAGTACCGCTCCTACAATTTACATCTAATTTAGCTCCCAGTTGTAACTCTGTGGAGCCAGTGTTCAGTACAGCACAGAACTGCAGTTTCACGTTCAGCAGCCATGGTGTGGGTGGCAAGAAGTCAGCATGACTGACATATTCTACACAGGAAGCACAGAGATTATTTGGGCCTGTCTACAAAGCAGGAGATGCACCAATGAAGAAATCAAGATGAGCTGCCTCATTAACATATGAAATGGAAAATTCCATATTGAACCCCCCCATGTGTGAGGGTGGGGTTAAGGAGAAGAAAAAGCTAAGTAGTTCCCTTTTAAAAGTCAGGCCCAAGTAACACCGACTGCATTATATGCATTGCCATAGTATCTGTTTAGACCAAACATTTTCCTTGCATTATGTAATCAATTGCACTACTCTAAATGGAGATCTGAACTGGCTCAGTTCCGTTCAGAGACACAAATATACTTGTTCTTGTGATTGCCTTCCACTGGAAAAAGTACTGAAAGAAATATCACAAGAGCTCTGATTACATCAAAAGCCTTCTAACAGAGCTCTTATTCGACAAAGGTAAAGTCATGCAAGGAAAGAGACTGAGACTGGTAACCTTCTACAGCCATGTTAAATATTTGTTTTTGTATTTGTTATGTATTGTGAGTTTCAGACTGAAACTCTAGCATGGTTCAGTCCTTCTCTTAGACTAGTTCTCCAGTGAGGAACAATAGGAAACCCACTCTCCTGGCACAGTATGGTGCTGCTGGATGTGAGTCCCAGAGCTGAGAAACAACGAACTTCAGTTTCTGCAGACCCACTGCTTTAATGCCTAAACAATATCCTAGCTATCTCTTCCGTGCTAAAGAACAATATTTGACTAATGCAGCACAAAGGTTCATAAGCTGTGCCAAAACCTCCACTGCAAATGAACTGCCTGCTCTTCTCCTGGCAGCACCAGCATCCCACCACATAAAGAACAAACCCCCCTGCCTGCTCCTCTCCACCACCCATCCCCACACATATTGCAGGGCTCTGGGGCAGCCACCTCTGAGACGAGACTGGAAGGAACAGCTCACACAGGCAGTGGCAAACTTGGGATTTATTCTGAAAGCTGCATGTGCTTGTGAACAGTATTTTTTCCTAACTCCAGTCATACACTACAGCATTTTCATGCCCTGCAGAAACAAACCACGATATGGCCTGCTTTAAAGAAAAAACAGTGACCCATAAGCAGTTATTTACATCAGAATGACATTATGCAAGAATAAAGAAAAAATATGCTATTTAATAGTGGAAAGGGTTTATATCTGTCAACATGTCACCATAACAAGTGATCTTTTCTACTACACTGCAACCAGACCAGGGAAAACTACTGTTTCAAGTTTCTCAATTCAGTGCCATTTAAGAAGTATCTATTCACATATTTAGAGCATTAACACAATAATTTTTAAAACCTGCAAAGATTGCAAGACCATAAAATATGAATATATTAGCTATAAAATTAGGTCAATGCAATATTGAAACAAACGCCACTCATCTTTTACCTAATGAAAGTATTCACTTTGCCCATAAAGGATGCTTTTTACTACCATGTCTTAGAAGTAATTAGAAAGAAATCCACATGAAACTTCAAGCATATGAACATGCTGTGTACCTGGCCAAGTGTTTCATGAATCTTAATACATCACATTTCAGCTGTAGAATAAAGGCAGGAATCTTTTATAATTCATGAACTTGACACCAACTTAATCTATAATTTACTTTCACAAATCTTGTATCAACAATATGGCTCTCTTTTTAAGTATCACCATTCAGCTGTAAGTAATAAATTGTCTTAACTCTCCAAATCATCTGTAACAAATACAACATCTAAAGAACATTTCTGAGGAAAAATGTGCCAATCACTGAGACACAGCCCTCATAGGTAGTTAGAAAAATACCTACTGTACATGAGACAAAGCCAGGTTTGGAATGATGCTTCTTCTACTTAAAGAATCACATAAACCATTCATGGGTGTTATTAATTACTTTGAGGTGGAATGAGAGGTGAAAAGTACCCTTTAATTTATTAAGCCTTGGGAATGCTTAGGAATAGATAAATAATACCCAAGCCACAGTCAAGGACCCAACTTGGTTTACTAGATCACCTGCTTAAAGTCTATCAGCTTTAAACATGTGAATTCTAAAAAATCCCACTTATTTTCTCATGTGTAATTCTTTAAATAGTTAAAACTGTCAACCAAAAAAGTCTCTCTACAATACACATTTCTCTAAGCTAAGCAAGAACACTAAATAAATTACTTTTTTATTTTTAAATAACCAGTATTATACCTGCACTTAAAAGTCCAAGCCTATTCAAAAGAAACTCACTGGTATTTTGAAATAACCTTCAAAATAGCATGGCTTCCGTTTGCAGGCAAGAAAAAGATAACTCTGGAAGGGAACATGCTGGTTTTCCTTATCTCAACTCAATAGTCATATTAACAGCTTCTGCAGCCCTGCAGCACAAACACTGGGTGACAGGATTAATGCACTGGCAAATGGCTGACCATACAGATAGCATATGAACTAGCTCAAGCTTGGCTGCAATGAGGACTCTTTCAAATGGATAAATGAATGGTTAAATGAAAAACGAGAAAAAAAGAAAAGGAAGATCAGATACACACATTCCCATATGGTGTCAAAGTCACTGTAACCTTAAGAACTTCTTGAGAGACAGATGTAGCATTTTCAGTGGATGAATGACAAGTGCTGTACCCTGTGCTGAGGAACAAGCTGAGATAAAACCTGGCATCCACAATTAAGAGTGTGAAGAAAATTACGTTTATTTATTCCTCTCCTAGCACCAGAAGTCCAAGCTATTTCCTCAAAGTGAAAATCTTACTTCCCAAATGCCTCCTACCATCTGTCAAACAGTTTTAGCTGTTCTCAAGAAGCTTCTTATGCTACTATACACATTACATCTGCAACAGATTTCCTTCTTGTACAGTACAGATGGGATTAAACACTGTTTTATAACAAATATAGCAAAATACTGCTCCAGATTTCAACTGTGTACTATCCAGAACCAGTTACTCTAAATAAAACACTTTTAACATATCTGATACTAATCAAAGGCCTATTATGAGCACTGGTTCCCAAACGTCACTTGCTGCATTTATAGAGTTCACTCTATACAGGCCTTCCTTTTAAAAGCCAATGTCAGCCATCACAACATCAAGCTCCACCATGGTCTGAAATTACCAAAATGAGACACATCACCAGAAAAGCATGCAATTTGCTGTTTCCACAAGATGGACAAGCATATGTTTTAAGACAAAGCTACATAGAGCTGCTTCTACTGCACCTAAACTGATGGCAGTTTCTTAGGCATAGAAACTACCTCCTTCATCAGAAGCAAATTTATAAAAACATACCCAAATCAATGCAGATTCTTTAAGTCCAAGGTCCACATTAATCCACAAGGAAGCAACAATAGATCTCCTCTACTAGTTATCAATACCATGAAGTATTTTTCAAAGTCAATAATGCATTTTTTTCTAGTTTTTTGGTTACTAGGCCTTCTAGCACCTAGAAAACTTGTGCAAGTCACACTTGTCTCAATATTTGTTCACACATTCTCAAGAGAAGCAAGAGCCTTACAAAGCCCATCACGTTGCTCCAGCTTTAAACTCAGAGCATGATTCTCCACTTTGTATTAGTGGGAGAGGTGTAGGCAGCAGATGGAAGGAAGGGAACTGTTTACCAGCTCAGAGGATATCAACTTTCCCCGAAAGACAGGAGAACAGCAAAATAATCACTCAAGCAAAATTCAGAAACAGTCCTCTAAAATGAATCAAGGCATTGGGAAAAACATTTTTTGCCAGGTTTTTTGTTGAAACTTTTTTTTTAAACAAAAATGACCAAGACTGTGCCCATCATTTCTTCTGTCTTAAATAAGATTTACTTCTGAACTGTATTATCATCAACAGAAGGTGACGGTTCTAATAGAAGGTGATTATTACTGCTGTCTAACAAACCAGAAAAAGATTAACTAATTCAACATCATTATGACCACATCAGAAAAATGAGGTGGGGCGGGGGGGAAGAAAACTGCACAGTAAATGCAGTTCACTCAGGAAATCATCTGAAGAATTATTTCCCACTTAGAAGCAGTATTTTTAACTTCCACACCAATTCACCAAAACAGCCTAGGCAATGAACTACACTGTTTCACCCCTCCTGTGAAAACAGTGACTATACAAACACCTCCCTCAAAAAGCTTTCTGCCACTGCTCCTCCACTTCCCAACCATACATCTGCCATAGAAGCAAGATCCTCATTAACAGCATAGTCTATTATGAAACACAATTTACCTGACCAAGATGTTCACATCACAGTTCAGAGAATAGGATCAGAACCATCTGTGTTTATGCTACTTTAATTACATTGCATAGACTGGAGAAAAACCCACACACGTTGTGAGTAAGACTATGCTGTTTTCTACAGCTATCACTATTTCCTCACTGAAGGTCTTTTTTTTTGTTTTCCCTCTTAATTCTACCTTTTGTTGAACAATAAAAACTGTTCTTCTGTGTTCAATCATAAATTTGAGTAATGTAGACTTTGATGCATGTTCATTAAAAAGAAACTTACAGAACTAAACGAAACCACATTGCTTGGTGCATTAGGAAGTTTTATGTATATGACATTAAGTAAATTCTCCAACAAATTTACCTTCTTTTCTGAAGCAGAAGACCAAGAGACTAAGAGACAAGTTTTCTGACAGCCTAAAGCAAGAGGAACAGCACAGGAAGGGAGAAGGGAGAAAAGGCCCTTAGAACACTGCTGCATGCTTCAGGAAACAGAATGTGGGAAATGCAGTGGGGAGGGAGGTGGTAAAGCAGTAATCAGTGAAGAGATGAAAGCCTAATAATTGACTCAACACAGTTCATTAAAACTTGGCTGAGTGCTCTATGCAAAGATTTACTGGACAGAGAGGAGGCTGGAACACAACTTCACGGAATACAAAGCATAGTTTCTTTACTAGGTAGTTGCACAAGCCTTTATTTGAAAGTGTAACAGCAGACCAGACAAAAGAAAATGGGTAAATGCCACATTGCCTCAGACCCTTCTCAATCATGTCAACAGAATTTAAGAAAAGGCCATCTAAAAATGAGCCATCTTCAATAAACTTCCCTTCCTCCCAAATTATTTTCCTTTCATTTCTGCATCTTATTTCTCTTTGGAACAAAACCTGAGATAATGCAGCGAGCATTATTAAAAGAACAGGACCACTGAAGTCCGACTTTCTGTCCCAGTTCACTTCCCCATAAAAAGTGTCCGAGTCCAACATTGTTTCCTGCAACATCAGAAAATTCTTCCTTCTATTGTAAAAGTTAACAAACATCAACAAGCATTTATAGAACAGAGTTTGAGGTACTCTGGGGGCTTACACATGCAGCAGAGATATGAGCTAGACAGACCTTTACTAAAAAGTCATTTTTTAACTAATTTGACAAAGCAGCATGCTTAAAAGGAGTTCTTTTCCCTGACCCATGATTAAAGTAGGAAAAGGATTATGTCTTGCTAGGTCTAAACTACAACAGCCTCAAAATATTTGGTTTACTTATAACATGATTTTTAGAGTCTTTTCCAGACTAAATGATTCTCAGATCTTCACAACTCTAGAATAAAAAAAAAAGAGGCAAAAACACAAAAACAAAAAACACAAAACAAAACAAAAAAACAGGAGCCAAAGGGTCCACAAGTGACCACAATCACACATCTCTTTTTTTCCCCCAGCTAGTTTCAATTCTGAAGTAGACACATCAAATCAGCATCTGGAAAGGAGGGTTCTACGGCCAGGTTTTGGAAAGTTGTACAATCACAAAACACATTACTTCAAAGCTCAGGAGTTTTGACTAAAAACTATTCCTTAGCTAAAACAACAAATGACCTCAGAAGTTTGCAGGGAATTCGAAAATGAAACAGCACACAGAAAATTTCACCAGTCCCTTCTACAGTTACTTGATAGCCAACAATGCAACTATGTTCTTCTCTTCTCATATTTTCTGCATCACTGAAAACCAGAACTGTATCAACTCTAAACTCTCACTCAACAGACCTGACAAAGACAAGCGGGAAGCCCTGCTCTTTACACAGTTCTGTTGCTGCCCATTATGCCCACTGTAGACCAACAACTCGGTACTAACTCCTGTCTTTTCCAAACTACAAAACTGAGGTTGATAATTAACGAGCATTAGCAGGTCCCAACTGCAGTAATACTTAGTGAGATCAAATAGATTTATATTTCCTGTGATTAAGTTGAAATGACTAGTAATACTTAGTGAGATCAAATAGATTTATATTTCCTGTGATTAAGTTGAAATGACTGAAGTTATGAAAGCTGTCAGACGAAAATCAACTCTTTTTAAAGGGTATCCTGATCTCAGTCCCAATAACTCTGTTTAGGACAGTGGCAGCACAAAACACATTAGAAACAGCGACACGCTGAATTGATGGCTTTCCTCCTTTCAGGAGACGAATTCAACAGCGCACTGCTATAACACACAATTTGTGAACATCACTATTTCAAGCAACTGTGTGACCCTCATCTGAACGATCTCCGCGTTCATTGAGCAGGACGCCCTTGGAGCCCAGGCTCTTTAGGAAGCGAGCAATTTGCAAGGCCTGCTAACAGAGATGCAAAAGCGCGGCTGGCAGCGCCGCGGGACTGGGGACAGTAACTAGGTTTCGCTCCCCAGGGCACGGCCGCAGCCCAAGCTTATTTTCCCAGTGCGAGGGGAAGGAGGTTACCGGCAGCCACAGCAGCTACATTTTAACTGCATTTAACGCGACCGGTTTCAACGGCGGCGGGCGGGCCTGGGATGCGCGCCCGGCACTGGCAACAGCCGGCCCGAGGCTGCGGAGCCCCCGGCCGCTGTGCCCGGCTCCGCGGGGCCGTGCTGGCGGCCCGACACCGCACCGAGCTGCCGCAGCCCGCTCAGCCTCGCCCGCGGGACCCAGCCCGGCCGGCGCCCAGCAACACCCACCGGGCCCGGCGCTACCGGAGACCCCCGGCGGCTCCCAGCGACCTCCTCCCGCCCGGAAGTCGGGGAAGGCGGCACGCACGGCGGCGCGGCGCCGGCGGGGACCCGGGTGGCACCGTGGCACACGCCCCCCACCTCCCGTCCGCAGCCGCGGTCGCAGCGGCGCTGCCCCGGAGCCGCCGCTGCCCTCACCTCTGCCAGCAGCAGGTCCGGCGGGAGGCGCGGAGGGGCGCCCGGGCGGCGGCCGGGCCCCCTCCCCTGCCGTGCCCTGCAGGCGCGGGCTGCGCTGCCCCGCGCGGCACGGAGCGCTCCCGCTGCCCCGCTCCCGCTGCTGCCTCCGCGGCCCCGCCCGGTCGCCGCCTGATCCGCTCATCCGCCGCGGCGGGAGGCGCACGCGCAGGCGCGGGAGGCGGTGGTGGCTCCGCCCCCCGGGGCTGGGCGTGGGCGCGCGGGCGGGCGCGGTGTGAGGGGCCCGGGAGGCGCCGAAGGAAATCCCGTCTGGGTCGGGCTGGCCCTGCCGCTGGGGACCGCGACCTCCCCAGGGTGCGGGGTAAACACGGCTCGGGTGGCACGCTGGCGCTGTAACATCACCCAGCCTGGTGTTACGGGATAACTTAGGCAGCGGAAAATAGTAACTGGAAATAAAATGCGGTCTGAAGCATGGCCGAAAAACTGCAAGACGTGGTCTCGGATGAACATGACAACGGGAACCCCGCATTGTTTTTTTTACCTTTTTTTAGTCATCTCAAAATGTTAGGTCTCAGAATCACAGAATCAATTAGGTTGGAAAAGACCTCTGACATCACCGAAATCCAACCTCTGACCCAACACCGCCGTGTCAATCAGACCACGGCACTAAGTGCCACATGCGCTCTTTTCTTAAACACCTCCTCGGGCGGACTGTGGCTCCCATGTCTAATCACCCTCTCTATGAAGAAATCCTTCCTAGTCCCCAACTTAAACCTTCACTGCTGCAGCTCAAGGCTGTGTCTTTTGTCTTGTTGCTGGCTGCCTGGGTGGAGAGACTGACCCTCACCTGGCTACAGCCTCCTTTCAGGGAGTGGGAGTCAGCAATAATGTCACCCCGAGCCTCTTCTTCTCCTAGCACTTTCAAACACATCCTCGGTAATAAGAACCACCATGAGCAGCTTACATATATTACTGGATTTCAAGTAACATCAGCATGTACCTCACGTTGTTATCAACCTGCCAGTTGACAGTGCTGAAAACAGTTGCTAAATGCAGAACATCTTCACTTTCTTCAAGGGAAAGTACTGTCAGTGCATTCAGAAGATATCTGGCACCTTCAGCACTGACCCCCAACGAATGACGCAGAAAAGTTGACACTTTGGATTAATGTTCCCAGCTCCAGAAATAAATCTTTTTGCTCCATCCAATTTTCATAAAATCATCTGCTGTATCTCAATTATGCAGCAGTGTGACTAGGAGTCCATTATCTTGGGCTAATGTGCCACTCACAATATCTTCATTCTGTTCCTTGGAACCAGAATTAATCAAAAGGCTGACTGTTCTTTCCTCAGTACTTTTCAGTGCTTCTGTAGAAAGATGTGTATAAATTCCTGGCTGAGGAAGATTGCTGAGAAGACAAAGCAATGTGGTATAAAATGTTGAATAATACAGAGAACACATCTAATGATGAAAACAAAATTGAAGTTTCTTTGTACAAAGCTTTTTATAATTAAACAATACTTCTTCCAAAGGAGGGCTCTGGAATGAGATAATTCACTCTGACAAGAGCCACTCACCCAGCCTCTCTTACTGTGGAGCTTCAATTCACAAGGGTGGTTGCAGTCTACAGAACAGACTGAGCCTAGCTTTGGGAAGCAGTCCTGTGCCTGTGTGCAATTCATGACTCATTTATGCCTTGCCTTGTGGCAGAGGAATGCTTTCAAAGCTACTTTCAAGGACACCATATTTCACACTTTAGCACTTCAAGAGCTCCACAAAAAACATGGAGTTCTTCAAATCATGCTAAATACTCAGGGAGGGGTCACAGTTTCAGATACACAAAGTATGTGATATCAGGCTGTTTTGTGCAACTGAGTGGGTATACCAGCTGAATTCACACTGTTTTTTGCTTCTGGAGGGCACTGGTAAACTCTTGTTACTTATTCCTCAGAGTGCTTTCCTAGCTTTACAGAGTTCCTGTATTCTTGTCTGAGACAGAATTGGGAGGGAGGCAATGCACCAGAGTAACAAGAGTTTATGGAGACCTCAGGCCTCTCCTCACAGGGCTTACACTGAATCATAGGCATGCTGGTGCTTTCATGGGTTGCACAATGCTGAATTATGCCTCAGAAATTTTTCATCAAAGGATCTCTAATAGGGAAAATAGGGGTGCAATCTCCTTCAAGTATCACAGCTTCAAATCTGAGGACACAGAGAACTGATGAGCAGTGGATTGTCAGGTGGAAAAATACTTAACTACCACCACAAATACAGAGCATCATAGATGGTTTTAGGTTAGAAGGGATCTTCAAAGGTCATCTAGCCCATACTCCCTGCCAAGTGCAGGGATACTTCCACCTAGACTAGGTTGCTCACAGCCCCATCCAACGTGGTCTTGAATGCTTACAGAAATGAGACATCAGCCACCTCTCTGGACAGCCTGTTCCAGTCTTTTACCACCCTTCATTATAAGGGATTTCTTCCTTATAGCTAGTCTGATTCTGCCCTCATTCAGTTTAAATCTATTCCTCTTTATCCTATCACCACACACTCTTGTAAAAAGTCTTTTTCTTGCTTTCTTGTTGGTCCCCTTTAGGTACTGTAAGGTTCCATAAGGTCTCCTGAGCCTTCTCTTCTCCATGCTGAACAGCCCCAGCTCTCACAGCCTTGCAGGAGATGTGCTCCATGCCTCTGATCCTCTTTGTGGCCTTCCTCTGGACTTTTTTCAGCAGATCCAGATCCTTTTTATGCTGCAGATCCCAGAGCTGGATGCTCTGGACTAGGGAAAGCATTGGCTTGCACTGTATACATCTGTAACCAGGAACAAACAAACAGGAAGCCCACAGCTAGCAGAATAAAGGAATGATCTATTTTTTTTCCTGTAGAAACAACTACCAATCTTGTTAATATGAGGTTCAGAAAAAGGAGGAAGACTGCTCCATGAAAGGGGAGAAGCTGTTTTCCATCTTTGATATAGGCTTTTAATTAGGACATATTTCCAACCCATTTAAATTAGCAGGGATTAAAGTAACTTAAAGGAGGATCTGATGTTTGAGACAGTCACAGTCAGCCAGAAGTCCAGATCATAAGACAACATCATAATGAAGAGAGAAATGCAAGGTGAAGCCAGCAGCAAAACCCCTTAGTTGTGTTTAGGATGAGGTCCAGCAACCACCAAGGCAGCAAGACCAGGCTGATGTCAAGTCAGGCCAGAGGCTGAAGCTTGAATCCAGACTTAACTCGTGTATCTCACAGACTGCATACTTTTCAAACAGAGCTCAAGTAAGGGGCAAGGGCCCAGGGCTGTGCTTAAATAGAGCTCTTGGGCCTATGGGTATAGGTAGAAGCTGCAGATGAGGCTGCTTGGAGCCATTAAGGCTTATTAGTACACTCAGGACCACAAAAGTTCATCTGGTCCCTTTTTTTCCTTACAGGATAAAATTTGCAAGAATATGTTGAAGCTTTTCACCCAGCTATTCACAGCTGCCCCTTTCTGACTCAGCTCTTGTGAAAGGAGGGGTGAACTGGTGACATAAGAGCTGTGTGCTAGACATGAAGCTGAGCCACAGGAAGAACAGCTTCCACCTGGAGTGTGGGAGCTTCTGGCAGTGCTGCCTTCTCAAGGCTCCTTCCCAAGAGCATCTGTTCTCAGAAAACAAGATAAAATACTTCAGAGTTGAAGGTGAAAAACAAAAAGGCAGAGTGTTTTGTTTTGTGGTTGTGCATATCTTTGATTATGATATGCACATGATTAGAGCTGGTAGATGCTATAGGAACACAAACAAGTTCTGTTCAAAAAGAAGATAAGAAAATTTGCATTATTCTTAGATAACCTGCTTGCAGAGTTGATAGAGGATATTCATTGTAATCCTGCTGGGTGTTGTCTTATTATCTAGTGTTAGCAGACACCACATGGGGCTTTACTGGTAAAGGAAAACAAAGACTAAAAGCAACAGCAGAGTCTGAAGTAAAGTGAGAATTCTGCAGCCCTGGCAAGGGAGACTTCTGCACACATTCACTGTATTTTTTGGTTCTTCTGAAGTGGATAGTAGTTTTTTGCTACATCTAGAGGTGTAGAGAGCTCTGAAAATATAAGGAAAATAAACAAAACCAGAAAAAAAGAACCCTAGAAGTATTGTATTAAAATATTAAGAGGAAAAATACAGAAGTTTTGTGTTTTCAGGGAAGCTGTCTTCCCTGCTCTTCCTGGAAGTTTCAGCTTCCAACATCTGTCAAAGAGAATAGAGGCTCTAGTTCTTAGCTTAAAAAAAAATCCTTTTTAGTTAAAGTTAAAATTGGGACCTTCATTCTAATTAACAAAGCTTGGTTTTAATTAAAAAGCAGCAGGGGGTTGGCAGAGAAGCAAAAAGCTTTGTAGGTAAATGCTCACTTAGAGTGGTTCTAGCCTGTTCTATTGGAAAGAAGCTCAGTTCTGGGTCCCTCCTTTGTCGGGGAGCCTTAGTGCTGCTGACAGAGCCATCAGCTCTGTGGCCTCTGAGCTCTTCTGGCCTCACTGCACAGCTTCGTGTTTTGGCGCAATTATCCGCATTCTGACATTAGTGAAATTGGAATTTTAATTAAAATTAGAAAGGATTATTGCTGGGTGGTAAGTACATAGTACGTGGTAGGAAACAATGTTTACAGTAGGCTTTTTATCATTGGGTTTGGTAATGCACAGTTGGCTTAGAACAAATGTTTTAAAGCTTTTAAACCACTGACATTGCTAATGATTTGAGTCTCTAATTTAAAGTCAGCTTGTTTATGCTAATTAAAAATGAGATGAAAATATTTCCACTTTGATTCTAAAAGATGTATGGCAGGTATCTGAAGTATTTCTTATTTACAGTGCAGTAATTCTCACTGTCTTCAATTTCTTCACAGTTATGAACGCCATCCTTAGGAAATTACTTTTGCTGCAGCAATCCATCCTTTACCCCTGTCATTCATGGGGCTAACATAAAAGAAGTCAAACTTAGTTTTCCACTGTTAGATCACATTTTTGTTTTATTAGATGCAGAGCTACTCACTCTGTCATAGACCTTGGCACTGCAGAATGTTCCTCTCTCCTTTAGATCTAAGCTTGTCAGAGCTTAGACATATGAGCTATGTCAGTCCTGATTTCCTGCATTATATTTAGTTATTTAGGACATGATGTTACAGGATTTTTAATTCAACTCAGGCATTTTTCAAGTACCCGCATATTTTTATTCTTTTGCATCACCAGTTCAAGTATTCTTAGCTCTGATCTGGTTTGTCATTTCTGCAGTTTTCAGTATGCTCTTGTCTGACAAGTCCTCTTTAAATATCTGCTGTATCAGCTCCTCTTCTGTCTTGGAGAAGCTCCTTCCCCCCTTGTGTCTGTTTTTAGCCTCCAACTTTCATGTGGAGAACTTCACATTTCTCCTGTACAGTGAACAGAGCTTGATAGGATTATATTTAGCTGTATCAGTAGGATTTTAATCCAGTAATCCTGTTGAGAAGGAGTTCTTCTCGCAAGGAGACCTAATGCACCTGTTTCACCTGCCACTTGGCTTAAACACCTTTGCAGTCAGTTTTCTCAGAACCCTTTGTATTAGTTTTGGTATTCTGAAGAAATAGAAAACAGCAATGCATCAACTCTTGCACTAAATGCTAACCAGGAAGGACATAAAACACATTGTACAGAATGTCAGTTCTTTCTGCCTGCTGCTGGGAAGCAGTGAATGAATTCCTTATTTTGCTTTGCTTATATGCATGGGGTTTTTTGCCCTATTAAAATCTCTTTATCTCAACCCACAGGTTTTCTCATTTTCACCTTTTGGATTCTCTCCCCATCCTACAGGGGGGTTGTGGGGTGTAGAGTGAGCAGTTGCATGGGGCCTAGCTGGGGATAACCTGTTGGCCAAGAGGCTAGCTGGGGATAACCAGTTGGCACAATTCCTTTACCACATGCAAATTTTTTTTAGGAAGGAAGAAGATATTCACACATTAAGATCAGCATGCTCCAGGTTGAACCTTCTTTACCAGAGTTTCTTGCTGATGTGTTGTGTTTTCATCAGTTACAAAATGGAATAAATATACTTAAAATCATAAACCTGTCTTTCAAAAGGACAGAGCCTGCTTGTGGTGGGAGGAAGGGACCTCCATAGCTGTGAGGCTTCTTTCTGCTCCCTTGTCAAGTCAGTGGGCAACATCTGCTGGTCCCTCCATTACAAACTTTTTATCAAGGCTCTCTTCTGTTTCCTTTTGTGAGTCTTATTGTTCCTTGGGATGATTCTTGCACCATTTTTTTTAATAATTCTCTTCTAGATCAGATGCAATACCATTCTATAGCCTAAATTTGGAGAAACAAAGTTCATTTAATTCAGAGTGAGTCCAGGCCCTCCCTTTTCTCAGACATCTTTTGGATTGCTGGCTATGCAAGCCCATTCAGCTGCCCCACAACATGTACAAATATGGTCCCCCTGAGACAAGCTGTTGAGATTGATGCCTCAGTTGAAGCAACAACTGCAATTGGTCCTTAGCAGATGCTGGGTCTCTGTAAACCTCCCTCCTGACCCTTGGCTGCCAGCTTGATTCATACCCTTAATGTACGTAGGTTTTACTGTATATCTTTAATGCATAGTCCTCAATACACATTCTATTTCCAGGCCTCATCTTAACCTGAAGCAGTGCTGGTCATGTCTCAGTTCCTTCATTTTTTTTGGCAGATAGCTGTGTTCAGTTAGCTTGCAAATGCTTGGTCTCCAGCACATCATTACTGAAAACAAAACACATATTCACCTTTCAGAGTAGCTAAATAGCCAGTGCTTGGGGGATTTTGTCAAAGAAAATGTACTGTCACATTTGATTTCCTCTCACAGACAAACAGTCATTAATTCAGTGTAAAGCACAGACATCTCTCAGAGTCTTGTTTGGATTTTATTTAGCAGTAGGGCAATTGAATCAAGACTTCATCCACATCTGCAAATGTGTGTTGTGATTACATGGTCTCCAGCCTGTCAGAAGCTTATGAAACATTTTCTAATCAGGGAAAGGCAACTCAAGCAATTTTCTCTCTTTCAGCTCTTGTACCACACAGCTCCTGTGTTATCTGACCCTTTGTTGATATCATAAGAAAGCCATAGAGAAAACTATGTAAAAGTAACAACACCCCATGTGTTTTCAGGTCCTTTCCATGTCATGCAATTTTTCATCCTTCATCCTGTTTTTCTTATCTTCTTAATACAAAATGCCAGTGTCTCACATCTGGTTCTTGACAGGCTGATCCTGATATGCTGAGAACTGTTTATGGATGTAAACATCACAAATGAAATATGATGTGGATACTAACCATTGCCTCAGCTACAGGAAACTTCTTGTCATTCCTCTTTGCTTATAGCCTTGCTGTCTGCAAATCTGGTTGGAAGTTGCCTACATGACTCTGCATTTCAGTCTTAAGAAACATCTGAGCTGTCTTCTCCTCTTAGCTTTTATTTGTGTGTGTGCAGTTGTCATGAAACTTGTCCATGAGCAACAGCCTGAGTCCTGAGCTCTTTATTTATTTGCAGAAGAGAATATACATTTTCAAGGATGAGGGAAATTCTAGAGGCTTGTGAAAAGGAAATCACAGTGGCCACCTTTGAAAGGATGGAAGGGGAGAAGTAAACAACCAAAGAAAATACACTTAACTGCTTTTCCCTTCCTAGAAACAGCCCAGCATAATTCATCTTTATGTAACCCCTAGAAGATAAAGAGGCCATGAGCAACAGCTGGCATTCCACAAATCATGTGGAATTACCCTCCTTTTTGCTACTGTAGGAATTTTCTGAACGGGACAAAGTCAATGTGATATATTTTAAATCTAGTAATACCTTAGACGATTGAAAGAAAGAAGGAAAAGAAAAAGAAAGACGACGAACGAATGAAAGAAAGAAGAGAACGAAAAAAGGAAGACAACGAACGAATGAAAGAAAAAGGGAACGAAAAAAGGAATACGACGAACTAATAAAAGAGAGAAGGGAACGAAAAAATAAAGACGACGAACGAATGAAACAAAGAAGGGAACGAAAAAAGGAAGACGACGAACGAATGAAAGAAAGAAGGGAACGAAAAAAGGAAGACGACGAACAAATGAAGGAAAGAATGGAACGAAAAAAGAAAGACGACGAACGAATGAAAGAACGAAGGGAACCAATAAAGGAAGACGACAAACAAATGAAAGGAAGAAGGGAACGAAAAAAGGAAGACGACGAAAGAATGAAAGAAAGAAGGGAACGAAAAAAACAATGACGACGAACGAATGAAAGAAAGAAGGGAACGAATAAAGGAAGACGACGAACAAATGAAAGAAAAAGGGAACGAAAAAAGGAAGACGACGAACGAATGAAAGGAAGAAGGGAACGAAAAAAGAAAGACGACGAACGAATGAAAGGAAGAATGGAACGAAAAAGAAAGACGACGAACGAAAGAAAGGAAGAAGGGAACGAAAAAAGAAAGACGACGAACGAATGAAAGGAAGAAGGGAACGGAAAAAGAAAGGGGACGAACGAATGAAAGGAAGAAGGGAACGAAAAAAGAAAGGCGACGAACGAATGAAAGGAAGAAGGGAACGAAAAAAGAAAGACGATGAACGAATGAAAGAAGAAGGGACGAGAAAGAAGACGACGAATGAAAGAGAAGGAAGAGAAAGAAAGACGAACGAATGAAGGAAGAGGGAACGGAAACAGAAAGACGAACAATGAAAGGAAGAAGGGAACGAGAAAAGAAAGACGGACGAACGAATGAAAGGAAGAAGGGAACGAAAAAGAAGACGACGAACGAATGAAAGAAAGAAGGGAACGAGAAAAGAAAGGATGACACGAATGAAAGAAGAAGGGAACGAAAAAGGAAGACGACGAACGAATGAAAGAAAGAAGGGAACGAAAAAGAAAGACGACGAACGAATGAAAGGAAGAAGGGAACGAAAAAGAAAGACGACGAACGAATGAAAGAGAAGAAGGGAACGAGAAAAGAAAGACGACGAACGAATGAAAGAAGAAGGGAACGAGAAAAGAAAGACGACGAACGAATGAAAGGAAGAAGGGAACGAGAAAGAAAGACGACGAACGAATGAAAGGAAGAAGGGAACGAGAAAAGAAAGACGACGAACGAATGAAAGGAAGAAGGGAACGAGAAAAGGAAAGACGATGAACGAATGAAAGGAAAGAAGGGAACGAGAAAAGAAAGACGACGAACGAATGAAAGGAAGAAGGGAACGAGAAAAGAAAGACGACGAACGAATGAAAGAAGAAGGGAACGAGAAAAGAAAGACGACGAACGAATGAAAGGAAGAAGGGAACGAAAAAGAAAGACGACGAACGAATGAAAGGAAGAAGGGAACGAGAAAAGAAAGACGACGAACGAATGAAAGGAAGAAGGGAACGAAAAAAGAAAGACGACGAACGAATGAAAGGAAGAAGGGAACGAGAAAAGAAAGACGACGAACGAATGAAAGGAAGAAGGGAACGAGAAAGAAAGACGACGAACGAATAAAAGAAGGGAACGAGAAAAGAAAGACGACGAACAAATGAAAGGAAGAAGGGAACGAAAAAAGAAAGACGACGAACGAATGAAAGAAAGAAGGGAACGAAAAAAGAAAGACGACGAACGAATGAAAGGAAGAAGGGAACGAAAAAAGAGAGACGAGGAACGAATGAAAGAAAGAAGGGAACGAAAAAAGAAAGACGACGAACAAATGAAAGAAGAAGGGAACGAGAAAAGGAAGACGAGACGAATGAAAGGAAGAAGGGAACGAGAAAAGAAAGACGACGAACGAATGAAAGAAGAAGGGAACGAAAAAAGAAAGACGACGAACGAATGAAAGGAAGAAGGGAACGAAAAAAGAAAGACGACGAAAGAATGAAAGAAAGAAGGGAACGAAAAAAGAAAGACGACGAACGAATGAAAGGAAGAAGGGAACGAAAAAAGGAAGACGACGAACGAATGAAAGGAAGACGACGAACGAATGAAAGGAAGACGACGAACGAATGAAAGGAAGGAGGGAACGAAAAAAGAAGACGACGAACGAATGAAAGGAAGAAGGGAACGAAAAAAGAAAGACGACGAACGAATGAAAGAAGGGAACGAGAAAAGACAGACGACGAACGAATACAAGGAAGAAGGGAATGAGAAAAGAAAGACGACGAACGAATGAAACGAAGAAGGGAACGAGAAAATGAAAAGGATGAATGAATGAAAGGAAGAAGGGAACGAGAAAAGAAAGACGACGAACGAATGAAAGAAGGGAACGAGAAAAGGAAAAGGACGAACGAATGAAAGGAAGAAGGGAACGAGAAAACGAAAACGACGAACGAATGAAAGGAAGAAGGGAACGAGAAAAGAAAGACGACGAACGAATGAAAGGAAGAAGGGAACGAGAAAAGGAAAAGGATGAACGAATGAAAGGAAGAAGGGAACGAGAAAAGAAAGACGATGAAGGAATGAAAGGAAGAAGGGAACGAGAAAAGCAAGACGACGAACGAATGAAAGGAAGAAGGGAACGAGAAAAGGAAAAGGACGAACGAATGAAAGGAAGAAGGGAACGAGAAAGAAAGACGACGAACGAATGAAAGGAAGAAGGGAACGAGAAAAGAAAAGACGAACGAAACGAATGAAAGGAAGAAGGGAACGAGAAAAGAAGAAGACGAACGAATGAAAGGAAGAAGGGAACGAGAAAAGAAAGACGACGAACGAATGAAAGGAAGAAGGGAACGAGAAAAGAAAGACGAACGAATGAAAGGAAGAAGGGAACGAGAAAAGAAAGGATGAACGAATGAAAGGAAGAAGGGAACGAAAAAGAAAAGACGAACGAATGAAAGGAAGAAGGGAACGAGAAAAGAAAGACGACGAACGAATGAAAGGAAGAAGGGAACGAGAAAAGAAAGACGACGAACGAATGAAAGGAAGAAGGGAACGAGAAAAAGAAAACGACGAACGAATGAAAGGAAGAAGGGAACGAGAAAAGAAAGACGACGAACGAATGAAAGGAAGAAGGGAACGAGAAAAGAAAGACGACGAACGAATGAAAGGAAGAAGGGAACGAGAAAAGAAAGACGACGAACGAATGAAAGGAAGAAGGGAACGAGAAAAGAAAGACGACGAAGGAATGAAAGGAAGAAGGGAACGACAAAAGAAAGACGACGAACGAATTAAAGGAAGAAGGGAACGAGAAAAGAAAGACGACGAACGAATACAAGGAAGAAGGGAACGAGAAAATGAAAAGGATGAATGAATGAAAGAAAGAAGGGAACGAGAAAAGGAAAAGGATGAATGAATGAAAGGAAGAAGGGAACGAGAAAAGAAAGACGACGAACGAATAAAAGGAAGAAAGGAACGAGAAAAGAAAGACGACGAACGAATGAAAGGAAGAAGGAACGAGAAAAGAAAGACGACGAACGAATGAAAGGAAGAAGGGAACGAGAAAAGAAAGACGACGAACGAATGAAAGGAAGAAGGGAACGAGAAAAGAAAAACTACGAAAGAATGAAAGGAAGAAGGGAACGAGAAAAGAAAGAGACGAACGAATGAAAGGAAGAAGGGAACGAGAAAAAGAAAGACGACGAACGAATGAAAGGAAGAAGGGAACGAGAAAAGAAAAGAGACGAACGAATGAAAGGAAGAAGGGAAACGAGAAGAAAAGGAAAGGAGAACGAAAAGGACGAACGAATGAAAGGAAAGAAGGGAACGAGAAAAGAAAGACGACGAACGAATGAAAGGAAGAAGGGAACGAGAAAGGAAAAGGATGAATGAATGAAAGGAAGAAGGGAACGAGAAAAGAAAGTGGACGAACTAATGAAAGGAAGAAAGGAACGAGAAAAGGAAAAGGAGGAACGAATGAAAGGAAGAAGGGAACGAGAAAAGAAAGACAACGAACGAATGAAAGGAAGAAGGGAACGAGAAAAGAAAAGGATGAACGAATGAAAGGAAGAAGGGAACGAGAAAAGAAAGACGACGAACGAATGAAAGGAAGAAAGGAACGAGAAAAGGAAAAGGAGGAACGAATGAACGGAAGAAGGGAACGAGAAAAGAAAGAAAGGAAGAAGGGAACGAGAAAAGAAAGACGACGAACGAATGAAAGGAAGAAGGGAACGAGAAAATGAAAAACGCGAACGAATGAAAGGAAGAAGGGAACGAGAAAAGAAAAACGACGAACGAATGAAAGGAAGAAGGGAACGAGAAAAGAAAGACGACGAACGAATGAAAGGAAGAAGGGAATGCGAAAAGGAAAAGGATGAACGAATGAAAGGAAGAAGGGAACGAGAAAAGAAAGACGACGAACAAATAAAAGAAGTCAACGAGAAAAGAAAGACGACGAACGAATGAAAGGAAGAAGGGAACGAGAAAAGAAAGACGACGAACGAATGAAAGGAAGAAGGGAACGAGAAAAGAAAGACGACGAACGAATGCAAGGAAGAAGGGAATGAGAAAAGAAAGACGACGAACGAATGAAAGGAAGAAGGGAACGAGAAAAGAAAGGCGATGAACGAATCCAAGGAAGAAGGGAACGAGAAAAAGAAAGAAGACGAACAAGTGAAAGGAGAAAAGGGAACGAGAAAAAAAAGACGACGAACAAATGAAAGAAGGGAACGAGAAAAGAAAGATGACGAACGAATGAAAGGAAGAAGGGAACGAGAAAAGAAAGACGACGAACGAAATAAAGGAAGAAGGGAACGAGAAAAGAAAGACGACGAACGAATTAAAGGAAGAAGGGAACGAGAAAAGAAAGACGACGAACGAATTAAAGGAAGAAGGGCACGAGAAAAGAAAGACGACGAACGAATACCAGGAAGAAGGGAACGAGAAAAGAAAGACGACGAACGAATGCAAGGAAGAAGGGCACGAGAAAAGAAAGACGACGAACGAATGAAAGGAAGAAGGGAACGAGAAAAGGAAAGGGATGAACGAATGAAAGGAAGAAGGGAACGAGAAAAGGAAAGACGACGAACGAATGAAAGGAAGAAGGGAACGAGAAAAAGAAAAGGATGAACGAATGAAAGGAAGAAGGGAACGAGAAAAGAAAGACGACGAACGAATGAAAGGAAGAAGGGAACGAGAAAAGAAAAGACGACGAACGAATGAAAGGAAGAAGGGAACGAGAAAAGAAAGACGACATCTTTTGGGATGTGCTGGCTATGCACGCCCTATTCAGGCTGCCCCACAACCTGTGACAAATGTGGTCCCCCCCCCTGAGACAGCGGTTGAGACTTGATGCCTCAGTTGAAGCAACAACTGCACTTGGGCCGTTAGGCAGATCAGCTGGGTTGCTCATGTAAACCGCCCCTCCTGACCCTTGGCTCCCAGCTTGATTCATACCCTTAAGTACGTCGGTTTTACTGTATATCTTTAATGCATAGTCCTCAATACACATTCTCTCTATTTCCAGGCCTCATCTTAACCTGAAGCAGTGCTGGTCATGTCTCAGTTCCTTCATTTTTTTGGCAGATAGCTGTGTTCAGTTAGCTTGCAAATGCGTGGTCTCCAGCACATCATTACTGAAAACAAACACATATGTCACCTTTCAGAGTAGCTAAATAGCCAGTGCTTGGGGGATTTTGTCAAAGAAAATGTACTGTCACATTGTGATTTCCTCTCACAGACAAACATCATTAATTCAGTGTAAAGCACAGACAATCTCTCAGAGTCTTGTTTGGATTTTATTTAGCAGTAGGGCAATTGAATCAAGACTTCATCCACATCTGCAAATGTGTGTTGTGATTACATGGTCTCCACCCTGTCAGAAGCTTATGAAACATTTTCTAATCAGGGAAAGGCAACTCACGCATTTTTCTCTCTTGTCAGCTCTTGTACCACACAGCTCCTGTGTTATCTGACCCTTTGTTGATATCATAATAAAGCCATAGAGAAAACTATGTAAAGTAACAACACCCCATGTGTTTTTCAGGTCCTTTCCATGTCATAGCAATTTTTCATCCTTCATCCTGTTTTTCTTATCTTCTTAATACAAATGCCAGTGTCTCACATCTGTTTCTTGACAGGCTGATCCTGATATGCTGAGAACTGTTTTATGGATGTAAACATCACAAATGAAATATGATGTGGATACTAACCATATGCCTCAGCTACAGAAACTTCTTGTCATTCCTCTTGCTTATAGCCTTGCTGTCTGCAAATCTGGTTGGAAGTTGCCTACATGACTCTGCCTTTCGTCTTAAGAAACATCTGAGCTATCTTCTTCCTCTTAGCTTTTATTTGTTGTGCTGCATTGTCATGAACTTGTCCATGAGCAACAGCCTGAGTCCTGAGCTCTTTATTTATTTGCAGAAGAGAATCTACATTTTCAAGTGATGAGGAAATTCTAGAGGCTTGTGAAAGGAACTCACAGTGGCCACCTTGAAAGGTATGGAAGGGGAGAAGTAAACAACCAAAGAAAATACACTTAACTCTAACTGCTTTTTCCCTTCCTAGAACCGCCCAGCATAATTCCATCTTTATGTACGACCCCTAGAAGATAAAGAGGCCATGAGCAACTAGCTGGCATTCCACAAATCAGGTGGAATTCCCCTCCTTTTTGCTACTGGTAGGAATTTTCTGAACGGGACAAAGTCATGTGATATATTTTTAAATCTAGTAATACCTTAGACGATTGAAAGAAGAAGGAAAGAAAAAGAAAGACGACGAACTGAAAGAAAGAAGAGAACGAAACAAGGAAGACAACGAACGAATGAAGAAAAAGGGAACGAACAAAGGAATAAGACGAACGAATAAAAGGACAGAAGGGAACGAAAAAAGAAGACGACGAACGAATGAAAGAAAGAAGGAACGAAAAAAGCAGACAACGAACAAATGAAAGAAGAAGGGAACGAAAAAAGAGAAGACGACGACGAAAAGAAAGAATGGACGAAAAAAGAAGACGACGAACGAATGAAAGAAAGAGGAACGAAAAATGAAGACGACGAACGAATGAAAGAAGAATGGAACGAAAAAGAAAGACGACGAAGAATGAAAGGAAGAAGGGAACGAAAAAACAAGACGACGAACGAATGAAAGAAAGGGAACGAGAAAGAAAACGACGAACGAATGAAAGAAAGAAGGAACGAGAAAATAAGACGACGAACGAATGAAAGAAGAAGGGAACGAGAAAAGAAAGACGACGAACGAATGAAAGGAAGAAAGGAACGAAAAAGAACGACACGAAATGAAAGGAAGAAGGAACGAAAAAGAAAGACGACGAACTGAATAGAAAAAGGAACGAGAACGAAAAAGAATGACACGAATGAAAGTAGAAGGAACGAAAAAAAACGACGAACGATGAAAGAAGAAGGAACGAAAAAAAAGACGATGAACGATGAAAGAAAGAATGGAACGAGAAAGAATAACGACGAACGATGAAAGAAGAAGGAAGCGAAAAAGAAGACGAAGATGAATGAAAGAAGAGAACTGAAAAGAAAAACACGAACGATGATAAGAAAGAAGGAACGAGAAAATAAACGACTAACTAGTGAAAGAAAAAGGAACGAAAATAAAAACGACGAACGAGTGAAAGAAAGAAGGGAACGAAAAAGAAAACGACGAACGAGTGAAAGAAGAGGGAACTAGAAAAGAAACACTAACGAATGAAAGAAGAAGGGAACGAGAAAATGAAGACGACGAACGAATGAAAGAAGAAGATGAACGAAAAAGAAGACGACTAACGAATGAAAGAATAAGTGAACGAGAAAAGAAAGAACGACGAACGAATGAAAGAAAGAAAGGAACGAAAAATAAGACGACGAACGAGTGAAGAAAGAAAGTAACGAGAAAATAAAACACGAACGATGAAAGAAAGAAGGCGAAAAAATAAAACGACGAACGAGTGAAAGAAAGAAGGAACGAAAAATAAACGACGAACGAGTGAAAGGAAAGAAAGGAACGAAAAGAAAAACGACGAACGATGAAAGAAAGAAAGGAACGAGAAAAAGAAGACGACTAACGATGAAAGAAAGAAGGAACGAAAAATAAAAAACGACAACGATGAAAGAAAGAAAGGAACGAGAAAAGAAAACGACGACGAGTGAAGAAGAAAGGAACGAGAAAAGAAAACGACAACGAGTGAAAGAAGAAAGGAACGAAAAAGAAAGACGACGACGTAATGAAAGAAAGGAACGAGAAAATAAAAACGACGAACGATGAAAGAAAGAAGGAACGAAAAAAAACGACGAACGAGTGAAAGAAGAAAGGAACGAGAAAATAAAAACGACGAACGATTGAAAGAAAGAATGAACGAAAATAAAACGACGAACGAGTAAGAAGAAGAAAGGAACTAGAAAAAAAACGACGAACTGAAGGAAGAAATGGAACGAAAAGAAAAATGACGAACGAATGAAAGAAAGAAGGAACGAAAAAACAAACGACGAACGAGTGAAAGAAGAAGGTAACGAAAAAAGAAAACGACGAACGAATGAAAGAAGAAGACACAAAAGAAAAGACTAACGAATGAAGAAAAGGAACGAAGAAAAAGACGAAGAGAATGAAAGAAAGACGGAACGAAAAAGAAGACATGACACTATGAAAGAAAGAAGGAACGTGAAAAATGAGACGACGAATGAATGAAAGAAAGTAGGAACTGAAAATAGACTGACGAACGAATGAAAGAAAGAAGGGAACGAAAAAGAGAAGACTATGACTGAATGAAGAAAGAATGTAACTGAAAGAGAACGACGAACGAATTGAAAGGAAAAATGAACGAAAAAAGAAGACTGACGAACTAGTAAGAAAGAAGGGAATAAATGAAAAAGAAAGACTGACGAACGAATTAACTGAAAGAATGTGAACTAAAAAAGAACAACGACGAAATGAAAGAAAGAATTGAACGAAAAAATAGGACGACTAACGAATGTAAAGAAAGACAGGAACGAGAAATAGATGACGAAGGAATGAAAGAAAGAGAGGAACGAAAAAGAACACAACGAATGAAAGAACAAATGACAGAAATAAGACGACGAACAAAAGAATGATAATGAACTAAAAAGAAAACGACGACTAATGTAAAGAAAGAAGGAACAAAAAATGAGTACGATGAACGACGAAAAAATGAGGGAACGAAAAAGAAAAGACGACAAACGAATGAAAGAAAGAAGGGAACGATAAAGGAAGACGACGAACTATGAAAGAAAGAAAGGAACGAAAAAAGAAAGATGACGAAGTTGAATTAAGAATAATAATGAAAAAAGAAGACGACGAACGAACGAAAGAAAGAATAAGGACGAAAGAATAATACGACTCGAACGAATGAAAGTAAATGAACGAAATAAAGGACTAATGAATGAGAAAGAAGGGAATGGAAAATAAAGATGACGAGTAATTTCAGAAAGAAGGGAACGAAAAGCGAAACGACGAACGAATGAAAGAGAAGTGGAACGGAAAAAGGAAGACACGACGAACTGACGAAAGAAGGGAACGATAGAAAAAAAACGAACGACACTGAAGGAAAGGAAAGATAGAGAACGAAAAAAAACGACAGACGAATGAAAGAAGAAGAACTAAAAAAGAAGATGACGAACGAGTGAAAGAATAAGGGAACGAGAAAGGAGAACGACGACTAATGAAAGAAAGGAAAGACGAAACAGAAGACTAGACCGAATATGAAAGCGAATAAGGGAACGAAAAAAGGAAGACGACGAACGAATGAAGTAATAGGTTAAGTAAAAAGAATAGACGACGAACTCGAAAGGAAGAATGGAACGCAAAAAAGAAGACGACTAACGAATAAAAGAAAGAGGAACAGAAAATAAGACGACGAACGAATGAAAGGAAGAAGGGAACGAAAAAAGAAGACGACGAACGACTGAAAAAAGAAGGGAACGAAAAAAAAGACGACGAACGAATGAAAGAAGAAGGACGAAAAAGAATACGACGAACGAATAAAGAAAGAAGAAGGAACGAAAAATAAAGACGACGAACGAAGTAAAGGAAGGAATGGAAAACAAAACGAAGACGACGACTAAATGAAAGAAAGAATAACGAAAAAAGAAAGACTACGAACGAATGAAAGAAGAAAGGAACGAAAAAAGAAGACACGAGTGAAAGGAAGAAAGGAACGAAAAAAAACGACGACGAACGTAAGGAATAAGGGAACGAAAAAGAAAGACACGAACGAATGAAAGAAAGAAGGGAACGAAAAAAGAAAGACGACGAACGAATGAAAGAAGATGAACGAAAAAAGGAAGACGACGAACTAATGAAAGAAAGAAGGAACGAAAAAGGAAGACTACGAAACGAATGAAAGAAGAAGGGAACGAAAAAAGAAAGACGACGAACGAATGTAAAGAAGAGGAACGAAAAAATTAAAGACTACGAACGATGAAAGAAGAATGGAACTAAAAAGGAAGACACGAACGAATAAAGTAAAGAATGGAACGAAAAGAAGAAACGACGAACGCATGAAAGAAGAATGGAACGAAAAAAAAACGACGACACGAATGAAATGAAGAAAGGAACGAAAAATGAAACGACGAACGAATGAAAGAAAGAAAGGAACGAGAAAAAGGAAGACGTACGAACGAATGAAAGAAAAAGGGAACGATAAATAAAACGACTAACGAATGAAAGAAAGAAGTGAACGAAAAAATGAAACGCGACGAACTGAAATGAGAAGGAAGAGAAAAAGAAGACGACGAACTAAAGGAAGAAGGAAACGAAAAATGAAGACGACGAACGAATGAAAGGAAAGAAGGGAAAGAAAAAATAAGACGACGAACTGAATGAAAGAAGAAGGAACGAAAAAGAAAGACGACGAACGATTGAAAGAAAGAAGGAACGAAAAAAGAAACGACGACGAATGAAAGAAGAAAGGGAACGAAAAAAGAAAAACGACGAACTGAAAAAAGAAAGGAACGAAAAAGAAGAACGACGAACGAATAAAGAAGAAGGGAACGAAAAAAGAAGACGACGAACAATGAAAGAAAGAAGGAACTAAAAATAGGAAACGACGAACGAATGAAAGAAAAGGAACGAAAAAGAAAACGACGAACGAATGTTAAAGAAAGAAAGAAGATAAAAAGAAAGACGACGAACTGAAAGAAAGAAAGGGAACGAAAAAAAGAAGACGACGAACTAATGAAAGAAGAAGGAACGAAAAGTAAAGACGACGTAACGAATGAAAGTAAAGGAACGAAAAACGAATACACACGAGTGAAAGAGAAGAAGGGGAACGAAAAAGAAGACGACGAACGAATGAAAGGAAGAAGGGAAAGAAAAGAAAGACGACGAACGAATGAAAGGAAGAGGGAAACGAAAAAAGAAAAACGACGAACGAATGAAAGGAAGAAGGGAACGAAAAAAGAAGACGACGAACAATCAAAAGGAAGAAGGGAACGAAAAAGAAAGACGACGAACGAATGAAAGAAAGAGAGGAGAAGGAAAATAGAAAGACGACGAACGTGAAAGAAAGAAGGGAACGAAAAAAAGGAAGACTACGAACGAATGAAAAGAAAGAAGGGAACGAAAAAGAAAGACGACGAACGATGAAAGTAAGAAGGAAGGAAGAAAAAAAAGACGACGAACGAATGAAAGGAAGAAGGAACAGAAAAGAAAGACGACGAACGAATGAAAGAAAGAAGGGAACGAAAAAAGGAAGACGAACACGAATGAAAGGAAAGGGAACGAGAAAAGGAAAACGACGAACGAATGAAAGAAGAAGGAACGAAAAAAGGAAGACGACGAACGAATGAAAGAAAGAAGGGAACGAAAAAAGAAAAGACGACGACGAATGAAAGGAACAGGGAACGAAAAAAGGAAGCCGACGAACGAATGAAAGGAAGAAGGGAACGAAAAAAGGAAGACGACGAAGAATGAAAGGAAGAAGGGAACGAAAAAAGAAGACGACGAACTAATGAAAGGAAGGAGGGAACGAAAAAATTAATACGATGAACGAATGAAAGGAAGAAGGGAACGAAAAAAGGAAGACGACGAACGAATGAAAGGAAGAAGGAAACGGAAAATGAAAGTACGACGAAAACGAATGAAAGGAACGAAGGAACAAAAAAGCACGGACGAACGAATGTCAGAGAAACGGAACGAAAAAAAAGGAAGACGACGAACGAATGAAAGAAAGAGGGAACAAAAAAAAAGGAAAGACAACGAACGATACAGAAGAAGAAGGTGAATGAAAAAGGAAAGACGACGAACGAATGAAGAAGAAGAGGGAACGAAAAAAGAAAGACGACGAACGAATGAAAGGAGAAAAGAACGAAAAAATAAAGATGACGAACGAATGAAAGGAAGAAGGGAACGAAAAAGAAAGAAGACGAACGAATAGAAAGAAGAATGGACGACGAAAAAGAAAGAGACGACGAACAATTGAAAGGAAGAGGAACGAAAAAAATAAGAACGAACGAACAATGAAAGAAGAAGGGAACGAAAAAAGGAAGACGACGAACGAATGAAAGGAAGAAGGAAACGGAAAATGAAAGTAAACGAACGAATGAAAGAAAGAAGGGAACGAAAAAAACCACGACGAACGAATGTCAGAAAGAAGGGAACGAAAAAAGGAAGACAACGAACGAATGACAGGAAGAAGGGAACGAAAAAAGAAAGACGACGAACAAATGAAAGGAAGAAGGGAACGAAAAAAGGAAGACGACGAACGAATGAAAGGAAGAAGGGAACGAAAAAAGAAGACGACGAACGAATGAAAGGAAGACGACGAACGAATGAATGGAAGAAGGAACGAAAAAAGGAAGACGACGAACGAATGAAAGGAAGAAGGGAACGAAAAAAGAAAGACGACGAACGAATGAAAGGAAGAAGGGAACGAAAAAAGAAAGACGACGAACGAATAAAAGGAAGGAGGGAACGAAAAAAGAAGACGACGGATGAATAAAAGGAAGGAGGGAACGAAAAAAAAGAGGACGAACGAATAAAAGGAAGAAGGGAACGAAAAAATTAAGACGACGAACGAATGAAAGAAAGAAGGGAAAGAAAAAAGAAAGACGACGAACGAAAGAAAGAAGGGAACGAAAAAAGGAAGACGACGAACGAATGAAAGAAAGAAGGGAACGAAAAAGGAAAGACGACGAACGAATGTAAGGAAGAAGGGAACGAAAAAAGAAAGGACGACGAACGAATGAAAGGAAGAAGGGAACGAAAAATAAAGACGATGAACGAATGAAAGGAAGAAGGGAACGAAAAAAGAAAGACGACGAACGAATGAAAGGAAGAAGGGAACGAAAAAATGAAGATGACGAACGAAAGAAAGAAAGAAGGGAACGAAAAAAGAAAGACGACAAACGAATGAAAGAAAGAAGGGAACGATAAAATGAGGAGGACGAACGAATGAAAGAAAGAAGGGAACGAAAAAATGAAGATGACGAACGAATGAAAGAAAGAAGGGAACGAAAAAAGAAAGAAGACAAACGAATGAAAGAAAGAAGGGAACGAAAAAGGAAGACCATGAATGAATGAAAGAAAGAAGGGAACATTAAAAGAAAGACGATGAAGGAATGAAAGAATCGTAAAAAAAAATAAAGACGACGAACGAATGAAAGAAAGAAGGGAACGAAGAAAGAAAGATGATGTACAAGGATACAGTATCTACTGTATGTAGACTGTATCCTTAGTAAGTACAAGGATACAGTCTACATACAGCATCTCTGAAGTGGATAAAAATATTATTTATATATTATATATATATATATATATATATATATATATATATGGAATTTTATTTTTCTTGTTTGAAAAGCAGAAAAGTTGACAGAAGCTCCTGTGGGTTTTAGAAAATGGTTAAAGGAAATAGAATAGTATCTTAATTCCATGTACTTTCTGAAATAAATGTGAAAGTTCATGAAGTCTAGCCAGTGTACAGATTTTATTTGCTGAAGGAAGCATTCACACAGTGTAAGTTTTCTTCATAACACATATGAACACATATGAGTGAAAAAACCCCAGTGCAATTGGACCCTTTATACATTATTCTCCAGTGGGCATTTCTGGCCTGATTCTGCACTGTGGTACTTTATACTACAGAAATGAATCTACCTCTTCCTAATGAGCATCACCAGAGGGAATTGGTGTGAATTTTAGCTTATTGCATCCTGAAACTGAAAAAACATAGTTTCAGGGTCTGTTTTTTTAATGAAAGTTTTAGCTTTGCAATAGTTCCATTAAATAATTCCTCTCATAAATAAAAATGGGTGAGTCTAAACCTAGATGGATACTTCTAATAAATAGTAGTGATTCTGAATTCAATCCTGTCTCCATGGGTAGGATTTCTGTAAAGTCAGTGGAGTGATCATTAAATATAAGTGTGAATATGACTAGAACTACCTGCTCCTTCCCCTTTTTTCATCAGAAAGGCACTGCTTGTTGGGAGAATGTGCTCTGAACTGCTGTACTTCATACAATGATACAACTGTGAAGTCTAGAATAAAAAAACAAACCAGCAGAGGGAGGCATACGAATAGGAACAGGGGAAAAAACCGTGGACTTGAGACCTGAAAGCAAATGAGAGGCAAAGAGAGAGCTTGAGGTGCAGTGGGATGGCTGTGCAAGTGGGAGATGGAGGGTAACTGCTGGTAGGTACCCCTGAGCCCTGAGAAACAAGCCTGTTGCTAGGATTAAGAAAAAGGTGGGGGGAGGCAATTTGAATTTCCTGGAATTCCAAGGAGGTGGGATTAACTGGGTTTGCGGTTTTTTTGCTCTTGTCCTGTTTCGGGTAGAACACTCTCAACTCAGAAAATTTTTACTTTGTTTATTCACAGGTAGCACCCAGCGACTGATCACTGATTCAGGTATTGGGTGGAAAAACGAGAACATAATTAAACACCTTAAGAACACCTTTCCTTCCTCAGGCTCTGCTTGGCCAAACACCTCTTCTGCTTCCTTCCTTGTCTCCTGTTTCACTCCAGGTCATGCATGGTCACCCTGGGGGAGGTAGTGTTGATTGTGTGATTCCTTCTCCTTCCCTTCAAGCCTCTCTGGAGCTGCATATCCCCAACATTTTACATGACATCTCAAGCTGTAAACGAGGTCTTAAACACCTTTTCTTTCTGGTAAATCCATGGTTTTCTCTGGTACTGCAAAAATGTCTAGGCAGCCATAGAATTGTTAGTACCACTATTCATATACATGCAAAATTCTAGGAAAAAAATGTTGCCTTTAAACAATTTTAAACTGAAAAATTCTGAAATGCTACTGACTAAATCCAAACCAAATCAGGTGAAATTGCATGGTTTTGACCCCAAATACCCTCCCTGTCTTCCATCAGATGCAATTTTTGTGTCTACTAAAAGCAGCCATCAGCCTATTGGTGATGGGAACGACTGCCTCTTACTAAACCTATCTGCAATGGGGCTCTATGTGGTGAAAACCAAAAACAAGGCAAAATAATGCCAGGTGCTCCATCCCTGCTAGTGCAAAACACTTGTGAACAATAATGTAATCTAATGGTAGCTAAGTTATTTTTGTCCCCAGAAGTCTAAGTTTTTTCTAGAAAAAGAAAGAAAGTTCTCACTTATGTGGTTTTTATGATCTCTGCAAATCATGTACTGGTGTGCAAACATTTGTTGTGATACCAGCCTGTGATGGCTGGATGGGTTGTGAAATGCCTTGCCTTCTTAAGCAATCATGATCTAAAGCTCAGAGGAACAAAGCTTTTCCTTCTATTCCTGTAGTTGCAGAGACCTTAGGTGAAGGGCAGTCTCAGAAATATTTTTCCCAAAAGTATATTTGAGGGTGTTATTCAGAATTGTGGTGTGGGGTATTTTTTTCCCCTTGCTAAGTTGGTATCTTATGCCGCAATGCCTTAATGCCACAGTGTTTGTATTTCTCTTCCTCAATGTCAGGATTGTCCCAACTGCTAAGAATTTGTCAAGAATATTGTCTTCATAAATGAAGATGTGTTTTATCTCTGGGCCATACCTTTGTGTTTGATTTATGGGACAAAATGTCTTTCTGATAAATTTCCATGTTTGCCCAGTGTTCTCCTGTAGCCCCATTTCTCTTCACAGAGGAAAAGCAAGGCACAACTTCCAAGAGTTTTTTCTGGGATTCACATTCTTGAACCTGAGAGAAGCAGAGAAAAAAATTATCAAAACAATTCTTATCTCATTTACGGTGTTGTTCCCAAGTGGAATGCATTGTGGAAGATGTTTACCTGAAGGAATTGGTGATGGATTCTGGTGTGAGTGTTTTGATTTATGACCAATTGAATCCATGTGTGTGTGTCGGGACTGTCAGCTGACAGTCACAAGATTCTGGGCAGTTGAGTGCTTGTGCAGATTTCAATTTAGATGTAGTGTAATATAGTATTGAATAATAATAATAAAGTAATTAATTAGCTTTCTGATATCCATGGAGTCCTTCTCATCATTTCTCCCCTCCATCAGGATTGCCCTGCATTCCAATATTTTCCAGCCTGAGTGAAAGAAAAGAAGGGACGGAGAAAATATGAGACGACGAACGAGTGAAAGAAAGAAGGGAACGAGAAAATGAAAAACGACGAACGAGTGAAAGAAAGAAAGGAACGAGAAAAGAAAAACGACGAAGGAATGAAAGAAAGAAAGGAACGAGAAAAGAAAAGACGACATGAATGAATGAAAGAAAGAAGGGAACATAAAAGAAAGACGATGAAGGAATGAAAGAATCGTAAAAAAAAAAAGACGACGAACGAATGAAAGAAAGAAGGGAACGAAGAAAGAAAGATGATGTACAAGGATACAGTATCTACTGTATGTAGACTGTATCCTTAGTAAGTACAAGGATACAGTCTACATACAGCATCTCTGAAGTGGATATAAAAATATATATATATATATATTATATATATATATTATATATATATATATATATATGGATTTTATTTTCTTGTTTGAAAAGCAGAAAAGTTGACAGAAGCTCCTGTGGGTTTTAGAAAATGGTTAAAGGAAATAGAATAGTATCCTTAATTCCATGTACTTTCTGAAATAAATGTGAAAGTTCATGAAGTCTAGCCAGTGTACAGATTTTATTTGCTGAAGGAAAGCATTCACACAGTGTAAGTTTTCTTCAATAACACATATGAACACATATGAGTGAAAAAACCCCAGTGCAATTGGACCCTTTATTACATTATTCTCCAGTGGGCATTTCTGGCCTGATTCTGCACTGTGGTACTTTTATACTACAGAAATGAATCTACCTCTTCCTAATGAGCATCACCAGAGGGAATTGGTGTGAATTTTAGCTTATTGCATCCTGAAAACTGAAAAACATAGTTTCAGGGTCTGTTTTTTTTAATGAAAGTTTTAGCTTTGCAAATAGTTCCATTAAATAATTCCTCTCATAAATAAAAATGGGTGAGTCTAAACCTAGATGGATACTTCTAATAAATAGTAGTGATTCTGAATTCAATCCTGTCTCCATGGGTAGGATTCTGTAAAGTCAGTGGAGTGATCATTAAAATATAAGTGTGAATATGACTAGAACTACCTGCTCCTTCCCCTTTTTTCATCAGAAAGGCACTGCTTGTTGGGAGAATGTGCTCTGAACTGCTGTACTTCATACAAATGATACAACTGTGAAGTCTAGAATAAAAAAACAAACCAGCAGAGGGAGGCATACGAATAGGAACAGGGGAAAAACCGTGGACTTGAGACCTGAAAGCAAATGAGAGGCAAAGAGAGAGCTTGAGGTGCAGTGGGATGGCTGTGCAAGTGGGAGATGGAGGGTAACTGCTGGTAGGTACCCCTGAGCCCCTGAGAAACAAGCCTGTTGCTAGGATTAAGAAAAAGGTGGGGGGAGGCAATTTTGAATTTCCTGGAATTCCAAGGAGGTGGGATAACTGGGTTTGCGGTTTTTTTGCTCTTTGTCCTGTTTCGGGTAGAACACTCTCAACTCAGAAAATTTTTACTTTGTTTATTCACAGGTAGCACCAGCGACTGATCACTGATTCAGGTATTGGGTGGAAAAAAGAGAACATAATTAAACACCTTAAGAAACACCTTTCCTTCCTCAGGCTCTGCTTTGGCCAAACACCTCTTCTGCTTCCTTCCTTGTCTCCTGTTTCACTCCAGGTCATGCATGGTCACCCTGGGGGAGGTAGTGTTTGATTGTGTGATTCCCTTCTCCTTCCCTTCAAGCCTCTCTGGAGCTGCATATCCCCAACATTTTACATGACATCTCAAGCTGTAACAGAGGTCTTAAACACCTTTTCTTTCTGGTAAATCCATGGTTTTCTCTGGTACTGCAAAAATGTCTAGGCAGGCCATAGAATTGTTAGTACCACTATTCATATACATGCAAAAATTCTAGGAAAAAAATGTTGCCTTTAAACAATTTTAAACTGAAAAATTCTGAAATGCTACTGACTAAATCCAAACCAAATCTAGGTGAAATTGCATGGTTTTGCCCCCAAATACCCTCCCCTGTCTTCCATCAGATGCAATTTTTGTGTCTACTAAAAGCAGCCATCAGCCTATTGGTGATGGGGAACGACTGCCTCTTACTAAACCTATCTGCAATGGGGCTCTATGTGGTGAAAACCAAAAACAAGGCAAAATAATGCCAGGTGCTCCATCCCTGCTAGTGCAAACACTTGTGAACAATAATGTAATCTAATGGTAGCTAAGTTATTTTTGTCCCCAGAAGTCTAAGTTTTTTCTAGAAAAAGAAAGAAAGTTCTCACTTATGTGGTTTTTATGATCTCTGCAAATCATGTACTGGTGCAAACATTTGTTGTGATACCAGCCTGTGATGGCTGGATGGGTTGTGAAATGCCTTGCCTTCTTAAGCAATCATAATCTAAAGCCTCAGAGGAACAAAGCTTTTTCCTTCTATTCCTGTATTTGCAGAGACCTTAGGTGAAGGGCAGTCTCAGAAATATTTTTCCCAAAAGTATATTCTGAGGGTGTTATTCAGAATTTGGTGTGGGGTATTTTTTCCCCTTGCTAAGTTGGTATCTTAATGCCGCAATGCCTTAATGCCACAGTGTTTGTATTTTCTCTTTTCCTCAATGTCAGGATTGTCCCAACTTGCTAAGAATTTGTCAAGAATATTTGTCTTCATAAATGAAGATGTGTTTTATCTCTGGGCCCTACCTTTGTGTTTGATTTATGGGACAAAATGTCTTTCTGATAAATTTCCATGTTTGCCTCAGTGTTCTCCTGTAGCCCCATTTCTCTTCACAGAGAAAAGCAAGGCACAACTTCCCAAGAGTTTTTTCTGGGATTCACATTCTCTGAACCTGAGAGAAGCAGAGAAAAAAATTATCAAAACAATTCTTATCTCATTTACTGTGTGTTGTTCCCAAGTGGAATGCATTGTGGAAGATTGTTTACCTGAAGGGAATTGGTGATTGGATTCTGGTGTGAGTGTTTTGATTTATTGACCAATTGAATCCATGTGTGTGTGTCGGGACTGTCAGCTGACAGTCACAAGATTCTGGGCAGTTGAGTGCTTGTGCAGATTCAATTTAGATGTAGTGTAATATAGTATTGAATAATATAATAAAGTAATTAATTAGCTTTCTGATATCCATGGAGTCCTTCTCATCATTTCTCCCCTCCATCAGGATTGCCCTGCATTCCAATATTTTCCAGCCTGTAGTTTCCAAGAGCTGTAGGGATACACTGCAATAGTCCTCTTGCTGCTTTAAGTCCCAAACATGATAGTGCTTACCCAGATCCACGAGCCAGGGGCTGAGGGATAACAAAAAGATGTTGTCAAACTTTCCATCCTGAAGCACTAAAATAGGAGCCCTGTCAGACTTCTGATTAAATTCCATGGGGCCAGGATTTCACCCTTATCTAAAAGCCATGGTGTTTCTCCTTCATGGTCAGTGTCTGGTTAAGTAGGTAGACCTGACCCTGAACTCCAAATCTAAACAACTAAGTCAAATGTTTTGGTACAGTGTGAGTCTTGTCTGAATTACTACAATTTGGGCTCATCTCTACTGTGCATAGGAAAAACAGTTTTGAAAAACATGCTTTGTGTGTCCCAAAAAATGGGCTGAGGGCTTTTCAGAAGCAATATGCATTGTATTTCACTGTAGAGTGCATTTGCATGTTAATATCAATATGGTAATATAGAAATATCTTCACAATATCTCCAAGAGCTGTGTCAAGTATCCTCTTTTTTTTCATAGATTGAAATATTGAAGTAGAAAGTCAAAAGATCTGACCCAAGTTCCAAAGAATAAACATGTCAGGATTTATGGCTGTTTCTCAAACAGAGCAAAACTTTACCCTGAAAAAGCTGTTATGTCTGTGAGTGATGCCTTGGGAGGCAGGAGCCTCCTGCCTCAGCAAGGCTGAGGTAAACTGCTCTTCCCAGAGAGCTAGAAATCCTCATTACAGCTGATCTCAGTTCACCTCCGCTGTAGTTCACAGCCCCCTGCGCGCTGCAGGCTCCTCTTGCTGGTGTCAAGCCCAAAGGAAACGAATGGACTGTGAGATCAGTGCATGAGGCTGCAGGCGGCTCCAATGAGCGCTCTCACTTATCCCCTGTGCCCGACAATGCATAAATCACTAGCACCATCTGCCTGCTATATCTATCAGCGCCTTGGGCATTTTAACTCATTAGGAGATGGCAGGGAATTCATCTCAAACAACAAGGAGTTTGCCAAAAAACACAAGACTTTCGACTCCCAGGAAGACCAATGCCTCACCACTTTGCTAGCACACTGTTGCAGGGAGAAATGCCTGCTCCATTTTATACTTTTATTGAGGCAGAGAACAGGCTGTTCAAAAGCCTGGGGTATCAGGCAGGAAATCCTCATTCCCTATTTTTCTGTGTTTTACAGTGAGAGGGAGTGATGAGAGGTTCATATCCTGGCAAATCTCACCATCATTCTGTTTGGCCTGGAGTCACTTGTAGTCACCCCTGTGCTTGCCTGCTTACTATAAATAACAAACAGTCAGAAAAAAAGAATTCACAGCTTCTTACTCTGTTGCTGGCAATAGGAAGCTATTTTCACAATGCTTGTTAAGTATTTTGGGCTTTGGCTTGGATTTCTACAATCATGTCTGTAAGAAAGCACATTAAAAGCAGATCAGTTGAGCTCTACGTTGAGTTTTGCTCAAGGAAGCTTTTACTTGAGAGGGTGAATGAGGGAGCAAGACACCAGATGAGGAGAGTATTTAAAATTGTCTCAGCTACAGAAAGGCAAGAAATGTGGGAGGATGCAGTCTGAGAGAGAAAAGGCTGTAGGAAAAAAGAAACCCTTGGGGTTTGTGAGGAAAAGAACTCATAGGTGAAAGGAAGCCATCTGTAGCTGGAGCATGACTAAACTGAGTGGCTGTGGGAGACAAGGACTCTAAATGACCAATTTGGTAAGGGAGGGCTCAGGTTAGAATTCTCATTTCTACTGGTGGGTGAAGGGGGTTTTATCTAATTAAAAATATTTACAAATTTTTCATGATGATGGCCTTCTTTAAAAGATTTGAACATTCTCAGTGTCTGAATGTTTTACTAGCATCTGCTACCTTTAAAATTATCCCTGTTTTGATCTCTGAAGGCACCTTTTACTCACTGCTTGTCCCCAGTGCAGGTACATTCCCTGGGCATGCATATTTCTCTAAGTTTGGTTTCCAGAATGGTGTAAACATTAGTAATGAATTCCTGAAAAGAGATTTTTGCTGTTTGGAGCACTACCCAGTATGATATTTCAAGTCTTGTCCATATACAGAATTCAATGACATTTTTAGAAATTGCTTAATTATACCAGTGCAGATCAAGATGTATATTGCCCTAAGTTGTTTTGTGTTGATTTTTATCAAGTTGATGATCCAAAGAAACAGCTGATAAAATCTGTGTGGGTGTCTGTAGAGGGATGTTACATCAGATAAACCTATTTAAGTCATAATTTACCTGGAGTAATACAGAGGTGTCTGAAAGCAAGATTCTAGATTCTAGTTTTGTGTTGATTTTTATCAAGTTGATGATCCAAAGAAACAGCTGATAAAATCTGTGTGGGTGTCTGTAGAAGGATGTTACATCAGATAAACCTATTTAAGTCATAATTTACCTGGAGTAATACAGAGGTGTCTGAAAGCAAGATTCTAGTGTGAATTTTCTGTCCTCACTTAAATGTCATAAGATTTAGCTGTACTGCTTCTTCCAGTTTTTCTTTTTACATCTTTTCTGCGTTTTCTTGCATATATGCATTTTAAATTATTCACAATGTTTCTTTCTGATACTCTCTGAGAAAATCCACTATGTTGTTGTTGAGAATACCTTAGGCACACCAAGGGACTAATTTTGGTGCAAGCTATTTTACTAGATTTTTTTTTTCAATTCTATATGTGGCTTTTCATCAGAAGGACCTATTCTACTTGAAACGTAAAGCATCAAGAGACTCCAGCATTATATTCTCACCTAGTTGTACAATGAAAGAAATTCTAATCTGCAGCAGTATCTTATAAAAAGGAAAATATCCTGCCTAATGCCCAGTGCATTTTAGTCAGACAGAAGTTTTATAGTAACTGCTGGATTGCTGCAAGTGCACAGAATAGAAATCAGTGGAGGCACATCTTGCAACGACTGCTCCAGGCTGTAACTTTGTAATAAAGTCTCTCAGAGCCCTCATTCCCTGCCAGCACGTGCTTGACTTCCATTTTGCAGAAAATTCCCTAGAACTCAATGATCTTCCAGAGTTAGATTATTCCATCTTTGGGTACACTGCAGAATACTTTTTTTTTTCCCTTTTCTTTTCTTATTTTATTCTTTTTTTTTTTTCCCCAGCTGTTTAGGAAGGTACAAGCAGTGCGCTGGATTAATTTTCACCTTTTCAAAGAGAGGATTTTGGATTTTTAGATAAATGTTCTTTTACATGATTCTGTTTTGTTATTCTAGGTATAACATGCACACAATGCGGAATGAAACCTACTATTTTCATTTATGTACTTGAGGAGAGAAATAATATATGAGATCAAAGATAGTTCAGCTACCTTCCTGGGTTTTCATGTGCTTATTTTTGTTTTACTGTTTCATTATGCAGACAGCTATATATTAGGCTATAAATAATTCTGCTTCTTTCGATGATGTTACTGCAGATGACTAAAGCAGAATAACTGTGTCCAAAATAGGAGTCACACTGCTTTTGGTTTTCTTGCTTTACACATGGTAGAAAGCAAGAAAACCAAAACCTGTGACTTGCAGAATTAGCAAAGAGTTTGGGTCTTAGATTGTACATCATTATAAATACTGTTTAAAAACTGGCAGTCTAGACAGGTATATGTTGGACATTGGAGTTACATGGTGTTGGACATTAGGGCTTAAATAGTGAAACTGAGGAAGAATAGAGGAAAAAGATCAAGCTTGAGGGCATGTATGTGTGCTTGCATTTAAGAGCTGATGTCTTGTGTTTAACACAGGGCACAAGCACCATGTGGCAGGGATGGCAAACATGCCAGCCTTCTGCCTTCTTTAATCAGGGTCTGCACTCACATGGACAGGAATGTCACTGTAATGTGTTCATCCTTCAGACAAATTGAACTGTGTTGAAACAGATACCAGGCTGGCAAGATGGACAAAGAGAAACTGTTACCATGCTTTAAATATGTAATGGGCACAGGTTCTGTGCTGGTTTGGGGTCTTGAAGAAGGCTGGCTGTGAAGAGGATCCAGTGAAAAGGATTATTGGTGAGATATCTTGTCCCCCAACACAGCCAGCCCGTGTTAGTCCTGCACAGCATTCCTTTTGCTGCAAGGAACAGGTAGTACATGGGTCAGCATTGCATTTATTGTGTACTTTAAGAAAAAAATAGTATCAAACCTCACTGCAGGTTATGGAGTTGAGAGGCTTCTCCTTGTTTTCAGTCTCAGATGGCCTTTAAAGTGTGAAGAGCATCTGCTGTGACAAGTGCTTTGTTCAAGTGGCTCAGTTCACCTGCAATACTGACCAGGATTTGAAGAGATGACTAGAGCCATTTCTGTTCCCAGAAAAAAGGCCCAGGTAGAATTGCTGGTCTTGCCTCCTAGGAATAAGCTAGTGGGAAATTGAAAAGTAATAAGTAAGGAGCTGTACTGCATTGGAGTGCTGCTATTGAGTTAACTTTCTTCTATTCTGTTCCAGTCAGCATGAAAACACTGCTTTTCAGAAACATACTAGATCAAGTCACCTTTTACCTCGAGAAGTAATAAACTATGCTGAAGTAAGCTTTTTTCCCCTGCATGCAGCTTCTAATTAGTACAAATGATGTTAGGCTATGTTTGCCTCACTGTGAAATAGAAGTTGGAATTAAAAAACAAAGTCAACGCCCAGGGTATTAACATGTGTTAATATCCTATTTAATGTTAACATGCACACAAATGACTAAGACAAATTTTTGTGAACACAGGATAATTAAATTGTCTTGAAATTTAAAATTTAAAAAAAAAAAAAAGTACTGAAACAGTGACAAGAGAACATGAGATGCAGGAAGAGGAGTAGTTACAGCTGCAGGACCCAGAGCGGATTTTCTTCTCTCCAGCAGATGGCAGAATTTTCTCAGCTACAAACAGGAAACAGCCGGTTGAATCACCTGAAACCTGATCTCTCAAGAAGAAACATCCAGCCTTTTTTGACTTTCAGATCCCTGAAAAATCTGGCGGAGTTAGGTGTTCAACAGATAACAAAGTAAATAATCTCATCTGATGGAAGAGATGTGGAAGTCACCGGGCAGCACTGCCGGCAATAGTCCATGTAGCTCAGATTCACTCTAGAGCTGAATGATCATACCTTATCCACAATACATAGGAAAGCCCACAGAGTTTTTCCACATAATGCTTTGACGTGCAGTTGAGGAAATTCAGACAAGCAAATGTGCTGAGTAGAAGGGTAGTAGAAGGATATTCCAGCTTTTGTTACAGCTCTCAACATCTATTTTCAGCCACTGATGAAGGTGGGATACTGGGCTAGATAGACCTTTGATATGACCTTTGATATCATGTGGTTACTCCTAGGATGCTTCACTATGCTACTTACTCCAGTAAATTGTTTAAATAATGTGAGAAAATAATATTTTGCTATAGATGTTTTTTAATTCCTTATTCACCACGATGTGGTAAAGCAGCTGCTGGGTAAGGCAGCAGGGTTTTAACCTCAGGCATCAATACCTTATTGTCTATACATCTTTTGGCAAGTCACTCATCAGTGAGTTTTACAACTTTCTAATTGAAGATTTGGTACAATGCCCTCAAGAGAAAAGGTTAAATTCTTTGGATGAATTTGTCTTTATTAGGTGCTCAGATACAACAGAGAAGAGCTAGAATGATGACTAGGAAGATGGACTGTAAGCATGAACTCTTGAGCTAAATACATCCTTTTAGCTAAACTTTGAAATAGTTCCTGAGATCTCATCTCCTAGCAAACACTGCATTTTACGTTTTTTAATGATAGCAATTAATTCTTGTTTTATTGTTAAAATTGTTTCTTGAGGGTTTAGAAACTTCTTTTTATAGCCCGAGTATGAAGGGTTTACTTTCACTGGGAACAGCAACTCATTCTGCTTGTGCCAAAATTGTTCTTTATTCTGTTGCTTGACTTTTTTTTTGATAAATAATTAGAATATTTTTCAGCTGCAGAAATATATGGTCAAATAACTTTTTTTCAGAGTCCAGTTCAGGCCCATTTCTCATCTGATGTCTTATTCTTCAAGTCAATCTATTAGAATTGATGGGCAGAGAATTGTTTCCTGCTCTGCTACCAACTACTGTCTTCCTCAGACTGCAGCCCAGTTGTGAAAACCTACAATTAAAGTTAATTCTGCCTGTGCTCTCTTAATACAAGCAGAATTTTAAATAGAAGAGGATTCAAGAACTTCTCCCCTCTCTTAGAGAAGGTAGAAGGAGAGGATTGAAAGCAGTGTGGCTCTGTATTAAGTCATAAATTCTATTCAAAATCAAGGTCAATGGAGCAGACAGAATGTCATCTTAAAATCAGCTGTCATATATTTCTTGTTCTTCTAATGAGCCACATGAAATAAGAGTAAGGTAATACTAATTCATGTCTCCAGATGTGTAGGTTTTATTGATGCTGTTTGGCTTCATAGTTAACCTTACTGTATACCTTTTGTGCAGGTTTAGAATGTGGATTAGCAGAATTCAAGGTTGGCCATAATACTTCTATTAGCAAGCTGTGAATAAATAGATATTCAACCATCTGTCACAGGCATTGTTTACAAGGTGCCCAAATCACTCCTTCAGCTCTAGGACAGTAAGAGACCCTGAATAATTTTGCTGCAGCTTTTACTGTGTTCATTCCCAGCCATCTGCAGTCCCTGGAGCATCATGGATGTCCCCAGAGCTTTTAACCCTATTTTCCATCTGTTCCCTTCCTACCTATCAGCATCACTAACATTCCCCAGAAGATTTTGCTGCTCTCACTGACAGTGAGATCAACATTTGGAGCCTTCTGTTGTGTGCTGGTGCTGCTGGGAGCTGGCAGGCAAGCATCAGGTATTAACAGCTTCAGAGCCCCACAGATTAGGGTTAGACTCAGAATGAGACTGTGGCCAAAGCCATGTACTAGTCCTGAGAATTGAGAAGCTCACCTAAAACCTTAAGAGTGCTACTGGGACCTGACACCTGAATGCTCAGAGCTGTTAATATGATTCCTTTCACCACGGGTAGCCAGGCAGAGGGCAGAGCCTTGATTCCATTTTGCTGTACTTGCTGGTCACACCAGCTGAGTTAGAAAATCAAAAGCAATTTACTGCCCTGAGATCTGGGAATAAGGAGAAGGAGGAAGGGTAGAGGCAGATTTGTTGTGTATTTGTTCTGGGCATAACTGCCTGCAAGATGGCCAGTTGTTATCCCCCTCAGACCTAAAACCACAAGCACAGCTGACCTCTCTGCATGGTGCAGAGGGAGAGGAGAGTGAAGGCAGATAGTTTCTTGTGCTTTGGGGGATGGGATAATACTGGAGATGGGAAGAAGTTCTCTGAGCTAGTAGAGGGAGTGACTGGGGAATAATATGCAAAAAAAGAAATAATATCTATTGATTTAGTGATCTTACCTCAGGCCTGGGACAGAGTCCTAGAATTTATTAATTCTTTCAGCTGTGTGTGCACTTTGGTAGTTCATGGTTTCCATATAGGATCTCCTTTGATTGGTGCTTCACCTTTTAAGTTCTATGTCAGCCACATGGGAGGAAGACTGGAGAATTCTCCATTCATCCTTCTCACACCAGCATCCCTGCCACAGCTACATTCACATATCCACGCTCCACAGAGAAATTACTGGTCATTCACAGAAAGCAGAATTGGGGTACTCATTCTTATTTTTTCCTTATTTTTTATGGTGCATCAATAAATCCAAACTGTTATTTCCTAATGCTACTTTTATCTGTAAATGACTGCAGGAATTAGGATATTACATGATTGTGTTGAAATGATGGGATGGCATGAGGAACCATATCTCTGAAGCAGAAAGATTCATTATGAGCGAGTCAGAGGCTGAGTAAGCCTAATGATAGGAAGGAAAGATAGATAGATGGATAGGGAGGCACCCATCTACAGTTCCAGAAGCCAAAAAGGTGAGAAAGCAAGAATAGAGTAGAACAGAACAAAACTCTTAAGACAGCAGAACTGAAAGTGGTTTGGTAGGGAGGCATTGTAAATCTTGTGCTGTAGCAATGCAGCACATAATTTTGCCAACATAATTTCATCCACAGTCATGTTGGGTAATAATCTGACCCTTCAGTGTGATCTTCAGAGCCTCTTCTGGGTAATGTTAACATCCAGGTTAGGAGGGGCTATGATTAGCCCCTGAAGGTGAGGGTAACTCAGGTTCTTGTTGATAGATCCTGCTTCTCCATGGCCGGGGGGGGGGCGGAAATCCAGCCCAGCAAAGCAGCCTGCAGCCTCTGTAAATGGCTGCTTGCTTCGAGTCATTAACCACTAACATTCCAGTCTCTCACAGGAGGTACTTCACTGGAAGGAACCCTTTCATGCAGCTGAACTTAGGAAGAGCAGCTACCAGCACCAGCAAGGCATGGAGGCTCTTGTTCTGCCACCTTGCTGGTCACACAGAAGGTTCCCCATCCTGGCAGCTTCACTTGACTCCCTGGCATGAGTCAGTGCTTCTCCATATTAAACAAGTTCTCTGCTGCCTTCCTGCTTTAGAGATGGAAGTTGATATTTGGCAGGGGAATGGCCTCAGGTCAGATACTTGCTATTTTCTAGTCTTCTGACGACAGACCATTTTTGAAAAAGTTATAAAGCACTCTGGTAGCTCAGTTATTGTGAACTCCAGAAAGACTTGTCGCAGTTTGGTACCCATTTTCCCAAGAAATCTGATCTGCAAGCACAGTACTTGCCCAAGCTAAGACATAGAGAGTAAGAGCCTTGCAGGTGCTGCTTCTGGCTGATGAAGACTTTGTGGTGCTTGACAAAACAGCTGAGAGCAAAGAACTGGCCTATTTGGGATTTTCAGGTCTCCTTCTACTGTATCAATCCTGGCAGCAGCAGGACAAGAACTGGAACACAGCAGGGAGTGATGGGGAGTTGGAGTAGGGAGGGATGGGGAGAATGATAAAAAGGGCAATGTCCCTAGAAAGAAAACTGGAGAATGACAGTTTTTGGAAGAGTTTTTGGAAGAGGACAAATGCTAGAACCTGTATAAAACTGGATAAGGGACTTGACTGTATTATGTACTTTGAAAAGGAGTCTGGGGTACGAGAAAAATTAGTTTCTCCTAAGCAAAAAAAAAAAAAACCCACATTGGGAAAGCATAAAGGACCAACAATCTAAACAAGATGGAAACAAAATCTAAATAAGATGGAAATGAGATTCACAATAATTAACTAGGAATGAAATTAGGAAGTACATGAGACAAGAGAGAAGAGGAACTAGCAATAAAATAGACCTGCAGAGATATTGCTTGAAATATTTGGATACTGAGGGGGCAGAGGGAAGAGAAATGGAAAGTAATTTAAAATGTACCCATTGTATTTTATGGTGGAAAAACAAAATAAAGATGACAAGAGCTGTCATGAACCTTTACAGAAAAGCTTTAAAACCAGAAACAGCAACTTCCTACACATCTGCAGGACTTCACCACATATCTAGCTCATTCAACTGTTCTTTCTAGAAGGGTTTGCACTCCAGCTTCCTACACTAATCGATGAAGCACTGTTATGCCTGTGAATTATTTTATACTGTTGACAAATTAGAGGAACTGGTAATGTTTGGTCATCAACAAAATCATAAAAATTGTACCTTCATTCCTAGCACAATTAATAAAGGGAGGAAGTTTAATTAACAGCATACTGGTAACTTCATTATTTTCCTCTGTAGAGCTCCTGCACAAGGACTGAATAGGATTAGCTGCAGAAATGGAAGAGGAGAAAAAAAGAAGAAGAACAAAGAGGAAAGTGAAAATTGACTCCTTAGCAAATAGCTGTCTAATTAGGCACTGTCTTGCACTGTGAATTAGATCAAGAGAAATTTCATTCCTGCTGCCCATCCACTGACTCCACCAGAGACAGAGCAGTACTGAAGAAAGCCTTGGCATTCTCAAATGTATGTTTCCTTTGTAGTAAACATGTAAATTAATTGTCCTTATGTAGAAGACAAGTGCAAGAAAAATGAGATTCTGTTTCTACTTTTGCTACTGAGTTGCCAAAAAGATACTGTTTATATGGTTAACTTCTGTGTAGGATTATTTTTCTTCTCTGCTTCTGGACATCAGGAATGAGACTTTGTTCCTTGTGCCAAGCCCAACTCTTTGGCCACACGGGTCCTTCAGGAGTTAAGGAGCACATTGCCTGGGATTGAGAAAAACTGGGACAGATGGATGGAGCTCTCCATGTTAGAGTGAGGTCCTGTCGTCTACAGCACCTCCTTCTGCAGCCATTATGTTTTGCTTGCTGTTGATAAAAGCCTCTGTAAGAAACCACAAATGGACACAGCACCACCACAGCTCCCAAAGCAAGCAGAAAGTCTGTGACTCCTTTTCACAGCTGCTGCTGCTGCTGCGTTTCATCTTTGCAAAGCTTGTTTCAGTGGAATACTCTATGGTCTCATTCACTAATGACTCTGAAGCTCTTTCATCTTTGGAGGAAAGGCTTTACAATGACAAATATTATATTGCAATCCTATATTAGTGTCTGGATGTCTGGTACAGATGGGACTAGAATTTGTGTGTGTTATCCAGTTCAATAAAGAGCAATGTCGTGTTCCCAGCAGATCCCGGAATGACCTTTCTAGACTTTAAAAAATTACTTATCCAGGTTAAGCTTTTGCAGCATCATCTTCTACTAATATTTTCTCCTTGACTGGAAACCAATACCAAATTACTCAAGTAAAGGAAGCTGTATGTGTTTAATAACACTAGTCTTCCCTGTCTAGCCCATCACCCTCTAATGAAAATCTCATTTCAGATTGTAGAACTATGTGAAAATGCTTTTCTTTTTAGTTGTTGCTATTATTGGTTTTGTTTTTATTTTAAAAAGTGCTTATTCATTTGTTTTTTATTATGACCATATATTTCCACTTGGCACTAAATGTCTTGCATCAGTTATGGCACCGGCAATGAACCTAACACACAGAAACCAGTTTAAATGAACATAATCCATTGGATGATGTTCTTATACTACTCTCTAAACAGAGAGATCCCCTTGGTCTCCTTTCAAATCTGCTAATGCAAATTTCCTGATGAACCTCCATAGGTTTCCAAGGAGTACCAAAAAGGTAATACCTTAGAAAAGTAAGCAAGTGGCATGCATCCCTGAAAAGAACAATTATTTCTAAACTAGCAATTGTCTGCAAGAAATAGTCAGTAAAGAAAGGCCACATCTTTCAAAATTATACCTTCACAGGGCACAAGTTTGGGTGGGAAATAACCAGACCAATAACCTAATGTGACACTGATGGATAGCTGCTACCCTCCTGGCAGAGATAAGGAGCAGTGTATGCTTATTTCAACCTAGAGAGACATGAGTAAAACTGACATGCACAAGAAAGTGTAATGTATATACAGAAAAATCAATGAAAAAATTAATTATGACCTACAAAAGAGTCTCTCTCAGTTGCTTTTAACCCTTTCTGAATTTTTTTTTTGTGTTTCCAGACTGATCAAGGATTTAGAGAGCAAAGGCCAAATTTGAAGACACTTCAAACTGTAGTCTAACAGAAGGACCTGTACTTTTCATTTTTTTCTTTGCCTTACATTTGTGATTCTCAGTTGGGGGGTGGGAGGAATTATCACCTCCAATGCTCTTATTGTACTTCTGAGTTAATTTTTTGAGCCCTGCAGCCAGCAAACATGTGTCTGCAGTGTGCCATGGGAAGCTGCACTTCCCAAATCAGACCAAGAGAAGTGTTTCCCTTGGGCATACTCTCTCCTCTGAGTGATGGGGAAAGAGGCTGACTACATTTCACAGTGAAAGAAGTCAGAGAACGATTCCAGTAATGTAATGAAGACATTTGAATTCTCCTGAAGGGGAGGGTACCTTTGGGTCAGAGCTGTTGCACAGGGATGTATTAGTGGAACCTGTAAGAAAATGTCACGTACTGAGACACTGACACTGGCAAGGAAAAGCATTTGTAGAAGAATGTAATTGGTCCAAGTAAAGTAGCACTGGCTGAAAGTATGAATAGTTAGTATAAATTCACTCCAGCTACTGGAGTGAATTTATACTAGTAATTTGACCCTTTTCCCTCATTATGAAGTGAAACATAAGGCAGAGAATAGCCAAGATGCTGAATAAGACTCCTCATTATTCCAGTCAGTTCAAGTAGTGTAAGGAGCTGGAATGTATTTCAGAAGAGACAAAAAGGAAGGAAGAAGCATGAGAGCAGATGTGCTAAGCTATTGCCTCCCTTATAAGTGCAATATGGATATATTCACATAAAGGAAAAGAAATGTGGGGGAAATAGATCAGGAAGGTCTGAGTGACTCTGTGCTCTCAGGCAGGCAAGAGTGGCTGTCAGTGGTTGCTGTATTTTAAGAGGGCCTTGATGCAGCATTACTTTTGGCAGATGACCAAAGGGCATGACAATGGCCCCTGATACCCCAGTAACTAAACAGTATGTCCTCTTTGAAGTGCTACTTCTTACTGATTTGGATGCACAAAACTTCTGTGCTGGAGCCAGATCCTAAAATTCATACATGGAAGTTAGCAGCTTCTCTCTGTGTTGTGAGTCAGAAATGGGATGAAAACAAGCCTGTCTGCTGATAAGATGGGCTGAGGGAAACACAGCCATGAAGAAAGCATACTGCAGGGGATGTTCCTGAATTCAGCTCTCTCCTAATGCCAGGATGAACTCCCTTTTTCTCTTAGGCACCTAGTCTGACTTTTGAGTGCCTTCCCTCCTCACTCTGCCTTTTAAAGGGGTACAGCAGAGAGGAAAATTTGGTATTTTTGGGGCAAGGAAGAGCTTGCACTTAACTTAGTGAGGAGAGAAAGGCAAATCAAATCAAGCTCTCTTTTCACTGGGCTGCATGTTTATGTTGCCTCTTGCTCTCTGGTTTCCCTGCCTTGGAAATCTTTGCTGTATGCTGGCCCAGCTTTAACAGGCAGACTGTATTATTATCTCTTCTTTTTTCTTAACTTCTGACAGTATCATGATAGATAATAGAAAAAATTTTTGCTGTGAGGGTGGTCAGGCATTGGACTGGTTACCAGGGAGGTGCTGGAGTCACGATCCCTGGAGGGGATTAAGAGATGCCTGGATCTGGTACTGGGTGATGTGGTTCAGCACTTACAGTGGCCATGCTGGGTGGATGGTTTGACTTGATGATATGAAAGGTATTCTCCAACTTTGATGATTCTGTGTGGGAACACCAAGACTAAGACTTGAATCAAGTTGCATACATCCCACTCTGCTGCACCAGCTACTGAATTGCAGAAACCATTTCACTAGACATGTCCTAAACATTTGAGAAGCTGATTTCACTCTTGCAGAATTTCTGCTGATTCCAGTGCTGCACCCACCTGCACAAAGATAAAACTCAAACTTATTTAAGTAAGTTTGCTTTGAAGAGTACATCTATGGAACTCTAATACATAAGATTGATTTTTTTTTTAAAACTTCATATCTGCAACAGTAAAAATACCACTAGAAAATAATAATAAAAGCAAGTGTTAATAAAATAATCAGAATACCACCTGATTGGTGAATCCAGCTCTATTAATGCACATTGTTATTTTAGTAACTAGCTCATGATATGTGTTCTACCCTCTGCTAGGGTAGAAAAGTGCTAGGTAGAAAGTTTCCTTTTCCTAGAAAAGAAAACACTCCTTTTCTGCACAATCATTTATTTATTTTAGCAGGACCTCTAGTAATAAAATCAGCTGGGCAATGTTTCATGGAGAAGTAACTGCTTTTATAACCAGTTAGAAACTGAATTTCTGAAATAATGTCTTAGAAAAGTGACAGGGGAAAAATGAAGAGAGGACAAAAAAAAAAGGCCTAATATATTTTTACTTTGCATCAATTATGTCAACCTATAAAATTTCCATTGCCTAATTTTTTAGGACAAAAGACCTTGCCCTGACTGCCCAAACAGCTCTCAGCATGGCAAACAGTAGCAGATTTGGGCTTTTAATCAAACACACATTTAACCAGACGAGACCGTGGGAAAACTTCCCCAAATCCCAACTATCCTGGGCTAGAGCAGCAGAAGCTTTTGTTAGAATTACACAGTCCCTTGGGATGTGTAAGAAAAGCCTTGTGATGTGTAAAGAGCAGTCCCTGTGTTTATGAGGGATGGTAAATGAATGCCTTTCCCACAGTGGCCATCTGTAATAATGTCACTTCAGGAGGATGACACCATCTTCCCCTTGCCTTTATCCGGCATCACTTAGCCATGGAAGCCATACAACATGCACTTGCATGCAGAGCCTATAGAAAAGGTGTTCTTGAAGGTCCTTGGGTTTCATCTCCTTCAGATTCCCTCAGCAGGCCTGACTGATAGTTTTCTTTCAATTCTCTATGTAAAAAAGCACAGTGCCTTGGCTTTGTGATCCATTGTTCACACAGACATCACCTGCCACAAGCAGTGCTCTGCTAATCTGCTGGGACACTTTATCATTCAGAGGGGAGGGATGTTTCTTCATGCTTTGGCTGGGGGTGCCTTGCAGGCCTTTGGGTTAAAAGGGCAGAACAGTGAGAGGTGCGTGACAGAGCGATTCAGAGAGCTCAGTCTTGCACACGAAAGAGTGAACTTAACCTGCTGCTGAGAAAAATCCACCTGTTATGCCGCGCTGCTGCGTCGAGTGCACTTTACAACCCTGAGAGCGGGGGGGAGGCGGCGCCGGCTAGCTGGGCACACAGCAGCAGCTAGCAGCAGGGGGGGCACTGCCTTAATTCGCCGGGGCGTCGGGCAGCACCTTCGACAGGGCAGCAATATCGGGAGGAGCGGCAAAAGCGGAGAAGCTTGAGAGAAAAGAGGGTCTTAACTCGCCTGGTACAATCCAGAAATTTATTGTCTCCAGGGGATCCAGGCGGGAAAAGGCACAGAACAAAGAGTAACAGCAATATATAAAGGGGGTGGAACATAGGTACAAGAACCAATGGGGGAAACTGAGGAGGGGAATCGGACATAACTGACACGGTCGAGAACCAATGATATAAGAGTTAGGGAGGGGCCCAGAGCACCTGCCCAATCACCTTCTGAGGAAGGGAGAAGTTTCTGGAGAAATGGGCAGGGCCCCGGGAGATGGACAGGGCCCGGGAGGAGGGGAAAAGCAACAAGTGGGGTGGTTGCTAAGGGAACGGGGGTGGAGACAAGGGCTTGGCAGCTTTCCCAGAACAGGAGGGAACCAACTCAGAGAGAGGGGGAAACCAGGGCTGAACCATCAACATAGGCTTAGTCATGCAAAATGGGGAGAACATTATAAAATGGGGAGAACAATACAAACAGGGAAGATAACACAACTGGAAATTGGATGCGCACCACAACTCTGTTACATCTTTGGCAGCCACTTTTCTGAGCTCTTCCACTATGCTTCCCTGATGGGAACAGAATTTCCTGCAGAGCAAGGGCATTTTTCATAGAACCAAAGCTGAAAAGTTTGTTTTTTGATTCAGTAGTGCAGTCTATCTATTATGCTACAGGCTATTCTCAGCCATGTTTATACCAGTGCTGCTTTTCTGCACCCCTTTATACCTGAAGGAATAAAATCCCAAGAGAAGGTCATACAAAACTGTCAAAATATTGCAGGCCTTTGTCCTTAATTATGTGTGATTTAAACACATTAGTCTATCCTCCACACTTTTTTTGAAGGGAAAATCTTCCTTCCCTACTGATCAAAGAAAAGTCCAATTTAATTTTGTCTTTATAGTTCATGTGATCAATTCTTGCTTCTTAATAGGTGAAAAGCAATCCTGGTCTAGCAGAAGCAGTTTATCAGCATTCATAGGTCCAGAAATAACTGGTGAAAGCAACACCTCTGGAAGAAAGAGAAGAGAGATTTTCAGGAAGACTCTTTTTAATACAGAAAAAAAAATAAAGAGAGAATATTCGATATGACTGGCAGGTAAGGTTTTCTGTCACCAGGCCAACACCACAATGGAAATGAATTGGCAGCTTTTCTTCATGGGTTTGGTTAAATTGATACAATGGTCCCCAGCCACATTAATTCAAATAAAATGTTAAAAAGAAATGCAAAAAATGGAGGACAATCTTTTGAAGGTGGCTACAATATTGTTCTTTTATACACATCTATAATGGTAAATTGTCATAAAGGATTTTTGTGGAAACTGTATTTATTTTTTTTTCAGACAAGGCATTAATCATCTGATGCCCTATTTGCACTAAAATATAGTTCCTCATCATAAAATGAGATTTCTCCTGTGCAGAGCTTGTAATTTTTACTGCCTTTTATAACTCCAGCACTTACTGAGTATTTATATTTTTGATTATTCTATTCAGAAATTAACAATCTCATCGTTAATAAACAACCTTTTTTTTCCTTTTAGCAACACTGGGCATGTGTTGCTAAAAGAAGAGCTAATCTTGATATGCTAGGTAAGGACACATGAATGAGACCAACACGCAGAAAGCTCAGGAATATCCAGACATGTTTAACACTGGCAGCCACTAACAAGACTGTCAAGTGCCTGTCGAATTTCAGATGTTTTCCTTGTGAGGCTTGGTAGTGCCTATGAGCACTGCCAACAGATTGTTGAAATAACCCCAGGAACACACCCTTTCTAGGTCAGAACCAACTGTGAAGCTGAGTGCACTGTAATTATAGTGCACTTAATGAGTTACAGCTTGAGCTAATCACACCCCACTGCACTAAAAAGCTGTAATTACACAGGGAGATAATGTGAGCTTGGCAGGACCTCCTATGGCAGCCTATGGCTTGGAGGGAAGGAAGCTTCATAGCCAGTTTGCTGGTCATTATAAACTGTGGCTCAACTGGGCAAATTTGGAATTCAAGAGGTAAAATCAAGTTTGTGGCCAACAGAAAGCAAACCTTAGTAACCCAGCTAATGCAAAAATGTTTCCGTTGAAGGTTTACTTGGTATTAATGATTTTTGTCAAATCAATCAATATGATGCCAGCTTTATGACAACATTGTGCTGTTTGAAGGAGGCTAATATAATTTACTGATGTAACTAAAAAAAGAACTGCGGCCTCTGTATTTTTCTAGTGTTCCATCTGTTCCTCTTATGTTCCACATAAGAAAGAGGTGTCTGGATGAGTTATTAAATTTAGGTCTTCACATTTACTTCTTGATTTCCTGATTTTCTGAAGGTCTCAATTTTACTTTATATTTCTGGAAAGGTACACAATACTATTTAGGCAGATTGAACTTGGTGCTACTAAATATTCAGTTATTGGTTAGATCTTGGTGAGTGGATGGGTTTGGTTCTGTTTGTGATGCGTATGGGCTGTGCTACAAGTAGAACATTTGACATACAGGTCTTTCTTAGCACCACAGAAGTCCCCCAGAGACCAGTTCACAGAAATAACTTCAACAGAAATAATCTTCAACAAAATGCCAGCCAGTTGTATTTGAGAACCTCATGGTGACCTCCTCTTTATAAAGGAGCAAAGCTCTGATAAATATAAGTAAGAGTGGAGGTATTTAATTTATATTTACCAAATATCAGTGGCCTGATCTAGTTGAAGCTGTCCTTGCTCATTGCAGGGAGATTTGACTAGATGACCTTTAAAGGTCCTCCAACCCAAACTATTCTATGATGCCATGAAAAGGGAAGAGACTGGAGAAGGAAAAGTCATTAATGAAATATTGTGTGGCTAACGTAGCAGAGAAGTCATAACTGCATGGGGTGAATCCAGCCTCTTGCTGGAACATTTCCAAAGAGAGCCATGGAGACAGTGGTCCCAATAGTCTTGTTCTGCTCTTTTGATTGCTGGAGAACTGAATTTAGACTTTGTATTCATTCACACATGCAAATTGTTCTGCTACAACAGTATCTGCTCCAAAATCTCCTGTCTACCACAAGCATGGCTGTTGCTGTTAAACACAATCTGATAACTCAATCAACTAAAATGCAGCTTTAAACTCAGTGCCTGTCGGCACTCCTTTTCACCAGGAGATGTTGCCATGCCACATTTTAGCTGTCCCCTTTGGCCACTAGATCAGTGCAAGAGAAGTTGCTCTAATTTTCAGGAAAATGTTTCTTACAGAAAAGGACCAGATGGTGCCAAAAAGCAGAGGATAAGGGAGGAACCTTGTCCTGCAGGAACAGTGGGATGAAAAGTGCTCATTGTGCTACTAAGTGGAAGCCTGCATAACCTGCTCCCTACTGGGGCCCCACAAGCTGCCAGTGGCAGGAAAGGAAGGTATCAAAGGGAGCAGCTGCAGTGGGACATCCCAGGATAGAAGCCATCTGGGCAGAAAAGTGACAATGCGGCATACACAGTGGAGAGGGGTCTGCCTAAAGCCAAGTGTGGAAGCAAGGAGACTCTGAGAAGGTCTCTCAGGAGGGGTTTCTGCCAGGGTGGATTTCAGTGAAATGACCTTATTCTGTGGTTGATGTAGCTTCTCCAATTTTTTTTTCTTTTTGGTTCAGTTTTTTTTTTTTTGGGGGGGGGGTTGGTTGTTTCTTTTTTTGGGGGTGTTGGTTGGGTTCGGTTAGGGTTTTTTGTCTGAGAAGAGATGAAATAGAGATTTGCAGATGAGGTAGGAAGTCCTGCATATACCTGGCAGGTGGTCACCAGGAGATGGCACCTTCCAATGCAGAAGGTGATGCTCTTTTCTCTCAGTATTGCAACCTGTACAGCAGGCTCTCTTGTGAAGAGGAGGGTTTGGGACTGGAATGCTACATCATTCAGTCTCAGGAGTAAACAGGAGAGAGAACCATGTTCAAATCCTTGTGCTAGGTGCTGAGTTATTCTTCAGAATCAGTGAACTTTCTTGTCAGCACCCAGGCCCAAGAGGAAAAAGTCTGCTATGTGAAGCCATACAAAGATTGGCTATTATCAGCTGGTGAAAAGCACTTTTTGAGTCAACAGGTTTGCTATAGGCACAAGGGAGTGAAGTCTCTTGAAGCCCTTCCAAGGCCCTCAGTCCTTGCATGATGTGTCTGCAGGTTTCTGGTGAAATGTATACCAGAAGAGAGAGGGCTATGATAACTATTGAGATTTTCATGATGCCCACATGGAAATGTATGCCCATGAATTCATATCCTTAGCAGAAGCAATTAGTTAAGACTTTGGTTCATTTTATTAAAGTTTTACTTGTTTATATACATAAAGGCAAAAGAGAAAATCTAGAGAATGATAAGTACCATAAAAATATTTTACGTAATTAGATATTTCTATTTTACATAATATATTTATAAACCCTGTGTTTGTATTTTGGCACTAAGGCACTGCATAAATGTAAATATTAAGCTAGTTCCAAAACTTAGGTATTTTTTTTTAAGCTATAAAGAAGGTTGCCAAGGGGAGTTTTCTTTTTTAACATCTCCACTACAAATATCTGGCTTCATTTTTATATTCTGAATTTTGTTAGCAAAGACAATCAATGTCTGGATGATAGTGGTTCTGCCCTTCCCCAGGTGTAGTGTCTCATTAACCCAAACTGTAGCAGTTCCCTGGAGCCTCAAAGTGCTACAGCAGCATTGGAGCACTGCTGAGACAGGGGATCACTGCATCACTGGAGACTTCCCTGGTTTTGTAGAGACCACTGTGGGTAAGAGGACTTTCAAACCATCACTGTAACACAGAAAGGCTATAGTCACTCAAGGCTTTAAAAATCTTGATTTTGAGGCTGGGGGTCAAGGTGGTCAGGCACTGGAAAAGGGATCCTCAGAGATTAGACTCTTCTTCCTTGGAGCTGTTTAACTAACTCTTGATGGGATTTTGAACTATCTGTTCTAGCCATGCCTTCTTTGAGCAGGCAAATGGATAAGGTGACCTCCAGAGGGCCCTTCTAGCATGAATTATTATATGACTCTATGATCTTGGCAGAAAATCTCTCTCTGCTGGGTCACATATAGGAATTTACATTATTTGTAGATAGCTAATAAAAGATGCTTTTATTGCCTTACTTGTTGGAAATACATTTGGTTTCTTGTTACTGTAACTCTCATCAGTGTCTGTACTTGTTTGACCCCACTGAGGAGGTAACAGAGCTCTCTGAGGCACACTATCCATATATATTGTTTAATTTCAACTCTGTGTTGCAGGATGGTGCTAGCTTTTCCAATTTTCTCCTTTACCAGGGCATGTAAGTGTTTATGTCCTAAGATGTATAACATAATAAGGAAAATAGCAAATGAGTTTCTGTAAGAAATTCTTGGCATTTTACTAACAGTACTCAGGCTGGAAATGTTTTAGTACATACAGTGAAAGTTATTTGGAGTCCAAGGCCATTATGAAAATCAATGACACAGGTTTGAAAGCATGAAAGATTTGCATATTGTTTAGAAAATTTTCAAGATACTATTTCCAATTCCCTTAAATGCATGGAAGAGCAAGATATTTGTGGTGCACCACTTCATTGGGGTTACATCTAGGATAATGTCATCTATCTTTCTCTGTCAACTGGGAGATATTTCAAGCCAAGACCCCAATTAAGTGTACAGTATTCATGAGCTATGCCTGTGTTATTTACAGGATTGCACTTCATAATAAACACAATTCTGTATTGCTTGGTTAATGACAATCAGCATAATTACTGTAACCTGGGTAGAAAATTGCATCTGAGTTATAATGAAGCATTTTACAAAAAAAAAACCAAACCAAACCAATCCGAGACTTGAGAAAACAGCTTTAATGGAACATTACTCTTTTATTTTTTCTTTCCCCCCGCCACTTTTTTCTCCAAACTCAGGTACTTTTGAGGCAATTCACCTCAAATGTGCAACTTAGAAGACCATCATCAGCAAAGTGGAGGACTGGAAGGCTAGAATTTATTAAGATGCTGGCTTTAATGCACTCACATCTCCTTACTGCAGTAGTAAAAGCATTATCAAAACATAGAAAAGTCTGTGTATGTAAGTATGTACACAATCACCCAGACTTATACATGCCACAGCATGACCAAATTCCTGTGTTCTATGCTTCAAGAGGGAAAAAAAGTAAACTGCTTGGTCAAGCTATTACTAGAGGCCCTTCTGTATCAACCCAGGGGGCATCTGATAGCTGCAGCCTGGTTTTCTGACAGGAAAGGGAAAACTAAAGGGAAATTGCTGGCTATTGCATTCAGTTTCATGGTCTAAAATGGTGTAAACTCATCAATCCGTAGAGCACTGCCTTTCCTTGGTCATGTTGTACAGCCAAAGGATGGCAGCAGCAGCATGATCCCCTCAGCCAGCAACTCCCTTGCACAGGGAGATGCCACCACCTCCAGCTGGACCCTGCAGCTGCCCTGTGCTCACACAGATCTCTCTCTGCTTTTGTGGCTCATGTCAGTTTTACCCATTCAATTTTCCAGAACTATGACTGGGTTTAAACTTCAATTGCTAGGTTATTTCCAAAACTGTATACCAGCATGTTTAATTTTAGCTACCAAGATCCTAAGTTTATTAAAATTTTTCAATCCTTGTTTCAATTTGCAAAACCGATGACCTTTCCTGAAATCCATTTCCCCCTCCTAAGAAAGTTAATATATGTGCTTCCCCAATTATTCCTTGTTGCAAGGAAGCAACCCTTAATCTCTGAGACCTCCTGTACCAGTATTAAGCACTAAACCACTGGCAAAGATAAAAGTTCTAGGCACCTCTTAAAAATTATTTTATGAAAACTGGGGCTAGATTCCCCTTTTTGCTTTATTTAGCATAGAGCTTACTTGAGAATGATTCATTTATTTGTTTTTAGGATATATTATGAATGACAAGCTAAAAATCTTTCATCTCTTGTTTGTACATAGTTACTGCAACTTGTCAATAAGCAATTTGGATTTTGCCCAGTTCTTGCAATGAAAGGCTGAAACTTCTTGTTTAAGCGAAAAATATTTACCCTGTACAAATAATGCCTTACAAAAATTAATTACATGTGGATTCTGAGCATACTCATTTTGATCACATTGATTTTCTTCCACATCTTAAGGATTATTTTTTATCTTATCTAGATATCATACATCTACTATGATTGCTTTTTTATTGGGTCACCGCTGAACAAAGTTACCTTTTGATTTTTGTTTGAGTGTGTTTTGTTTGGTTATTGTATTGCATTTGCATGGCAAGTGCTCTGGTAGCAGGGGAGTGCAGAGGTTCAGAGAAGCTGACTTTAGTTACATCCCCCTCCCCTCAGGCCACACTGTGACCTGAGGAGCTACAGGGGTGGCATCAGAGAGAAGCTGCCAGCAGCTTCCCCATATCCAAGAGAGCCAATGCCACCTGGACCCACTGCTGTCCGTGGCCAAACCAGTCAGTGATGGAAGCAATGCCTCTGTGATAACATATTTAAGAAGTAAAGAAAAGTTATTGCACAGAAGTAAACACAACCAGAGAAAAGAGGAGTGAGACTGGGGAAAAGTCTCCGCAGAAACCAAATGTCAGTGAGGAAGGAGAGGGAGGTGGTGTTCCAAGCACCAGAGCTGGGATTCCCCTGCAGCCTGTGGGGGAGGCAGGCTGTCCTTCTGCAGCTGATGGGGGTCCATGGGGAGCAGAGACCCACCTGCACTCCATGGAGGAGACCCATGCTGGGGCAGGTGGGTGCCCCAGAGAATGTTGTGACCCTGTGGGAAACCAGTGCTGGAACAGGCTCCTGGCAGGGGCAGAGCCATAGGAAGAGGAGCTTACACTGGGGCAGGTTTGCTGGAAGGGCTTGTGACCCTGTTGGAGACCTGCGCTGGAGCAGTCTGTTCCTGGAGGACTGCACCATGGAAGGGAGCCATGCTGGATCAATTAATGAAGAACTGCAGCCCGTGGGAAGGACTCATTTTGGAGAAGCTAGTCAAGGATTCTGGAGCTGGAGAAGAACTCCTTTCCCTGAGGAGGAAGCAGTGGCAGAAACAACATGCAATGTTGACTGTAACCTCCATTTCCATGTCCTTGCACCACTGAGCAGAAGGAAGTAGAGAATCAGGAATGAAATTCAGCTCGGAAAGGAAGGACAGGTGTAGAAAAGCTGGTTTTAAGATTTATTTTACTTCTCATTATCTTACTCTGATTTTGACAGGTAACAAATTCAGCTAATTTCCCTAAATGGAGTATGTTTTCCCTGTAACCAGTAAGTGATTCTTGCCATCCTTATCTCACCTCATGAGCCTTTTCTCATATTTCTCTCCCCTGTGCAACTGAGGAGGGGAGTGATAGAGTGGCTTTGATGGATACCGGTCCTTTCAGGCAGGTCAAACCACTGCCATTATACTTAGTAAGCATTTTCATTCCACCTTTGCTTAAACAGAAGCAGTGGAAGCAAAGTTAATGAATTTCCCTAATTTCCTTGTCAGATGACTCAGGATACTCATTGTGACACATGCAAAAGAAGAAGGGCATATTCACTTTGGGTAAGATTTAATGTTGACAGTCCATGAAGAGATAAAGAGAAAAAACCACACCACACAAATCAAGGAAAAAAGTAAGATTTCAGTTTGGAGAAAGAGGTGTCCAATATATATGAACAGGTTTCAGAATAGTTAGTATAGTGACAATACTCAAAGCATGCTTCCTTACACAGTTGCTCAAAATGGATGTACAAGCAAAAATAAGGGTACAAGTTTTTGGAAAAAAAACCACAATGCATGCTTTAGGTGTTGGGAAAAACAAGTGGCATCCCTGCACCTTTTGCCTGGGATTGAATGTTTGTTGTTTCTCAGCAGAGCCAAGTGAGTGAGCGCCTTCAGGAAGGGAGCTGAGCTCTGTTCAACCAATTCCAAGTCAGCACTGCTACATCACGCTCCATTGTGCTTTATGGACACAAGGGAGACATCTGAGGAAATAGCTGAGGGATTCCCTTAGGGAATCTCTGGCTGAAAGCAAATGATAAAAAAGATTATGCTCTTCCAACGGGGAAAATGAAGGAGCAACTGTCAAGGAAGGCACAGAGTCTACATGAAACAAAATCACTGAATACCTCTGTAGGATAAAACAAATATTACTTTTAACAGCTCTGATGGGTGGTACTTGCTAATTAGTGCCAGACACAAACATTTAAACATCACTGTATCCCAGTTCAGTGAAAAATAGGAAAAGAAATGGGCTGAAAAAAATGTTCACTCTGAGGGTAAAACATACAGCTGACTCATTTGCTTAGTAGCTAGTCAGTGCTAAAAAGGTTTTTGAGCAACCAAGATAAACATGGATGGTTAGGCAAGGGTCTGTCAGGAAAATGCTGGGCTGAGTGGCCAGGAGGTTGGTGACATGTAGGTTGATGACCCAAAAATTCTTTGCTAGAATCAAGGTACACTAAACCTTAAGAAAAGGGGAAAAAAAGAGAAATCTTATTAGGAAGTCTCAACCACCTGTACTGGGCAAAGAAAAGCCACCGAAATTAGGAGCATGAAAGTCAAACTGGATGGTTCTCCCAGTTGATGACGAAAAAGAAATTCAAGCAAGATACAGCTTTTCCAGTCTTATTGAGCACCTTGTTAATTAGAGAAAAAATATGGGAGTGATGACACCAGTCCTGTAGATAAAGAAGAGTACAGACTTGGACACTGCTTTATTTGCTGCTGCTTTGCAGCAGGAGGTGCTAGATTTTTAAAATCCCAATAAGAAAGGCGTTCAGATTCTGACAAGCACTGCTATTTATCAGCATGAGCGCTACAGAGAAAGAGAGGTAACATAGATAATCTTATGTCTTCCAGATACTGCCGATGCTGTGTTGCGCAGGTTCAGACAGGCCTCCAGATCCCATCTGTGTGGAAGTTTATACCACCTTTTATTTTTTGTTAATTCTCACTCTTTCAGGATTTTCTTAAAGCAAATCTGTGTTCATTGTTTGTGCTGCCATGTTTCCAGAAGAACTTGTTGCTGCAGTTTCAGACAAACACGCAGGTGGTGTGATCACCAGTACTAAGCTGCTTGCAGGCTTCTCCATTACCAGCAAGCACCCAGGTTTACTCTGCAGCAAAGACACCTGTGCAGCACAGCACAGGTTAGAAAACCAAGCTGCAGCAGGGCACACCTGCTCAGGTTAGATGCTGTGTGGATCACTCGTGCCTCAATGAATAGTGATCTTCTGGTCATGGACAGTGTCTGCTTGCTACATCTGCTTTCTGTAAATCAGTAGTTAGGTTTAGCATTTCTGTTACCATATCTTTGTACAACTAGGCAAGTTTTATGAATAAATCATATAACATTTACCACAAATAAGAAGGTGGTATTTACTATGCAATAGTAAATAAGAAGGTGGTATTTACTATGCAATAGTAAATTGCATAGTGGTAACCACTATGCAATTTACTATTGCATAGTAAATAGAGAAGGTAAGTGCTCAAGTCAATATTACAGTTTACTTGGCAGAATGATATATTTGGCACGTGTGAAGAAAGAACTTTAACTGAACCATAAAGATTAGAGAGGTTAAACCTTTGAAACATGGTTGCTGGCAGGTTTGTATGCTTTTCTCTGGAGACCCTTTAATAAAAATCCCTGTACATTGGTCTACTTGTGCTGTGAGGGCTATAAATATGTCAAGTGAAATGCCAGCTAATTAGAAAGCACTTATTCAAGTTCTCCAGAGTGTATTAAGATGGAAAGTTTCACTCTCAGTCTATGACTTACTCCTTTCTTATTCAGTCCTATTTTCCTGTTGTATTGTTAAGATTCTCATCTCCATTCAGTGACAAGGCAGTTTATCTAGAGACTTTTCAATGTAGAGTCCTTTCTACTTAGTACTACTACTTAGTACAAGTCATTGTCGGAGGAGAGTCAGTCACAAAAGTCCTTGAGGAAGTGTGTCATCAGCTCTTTTTGTCCATCCAAGATTGATTGTCCCTTTCTCCCCCTTCCCCAAACCAAACACACACATCTCTTTGAAACTCAGAACTGGTGGAACTGGGCTACCTCCAACTGGGGCTATGGGATTTATTAGACTTGCAAATGGTGCACAGCTCCTGCTGGTGCTATATGCTGCTCCCCACTGGGATAACATGGTACTGACTCCCCTACGGCTACATTAACACTGCTCTGTAAATTTACTTGGTGAATTTGGTAAAGAAAACAATCTAATGAGACCAGGTACATTTATTTAAGGACAAGCAAGTTGGATGGTGAAATTATTCAGAACTGAACAAACAAAATTAAATGATATTGTATGATCTTACTGATATTTTGAGATAATATATAAATGTCTAGAGTCCTTATTATTAAACCACCCTCATCTACAGCATTATCCTTTTTTGTGGTTCAGTTACTTGAGTAATACTTCAACTATGGTTCTGTCTGCAAATTAATTCTAAGATAGACTTGCTTGAACTATTCCTTTCAAGTGAAAATATAGGCTCTATTGAAGAGGACTGACATTTCACTGCAGGTGCAGTTTTAAAATGGATTGTTTGTGCACTGATCTTATTTCTTTTTATCTATAATTATGACTAATGACCTTATCTCTCTTGGCCTTGTACCAGTTAGAGAAGCAAAAAGTAGCCTAGATTGGGCTGGGGTGTTTGAGTCCTAAACTTTTGTATTTTCAAATTTAGGGAAATGGAAAGGGATTTGGGCCCTTTTTGCTACTGTTGAAGGATATCTGGCTAGAATTTGACTGGAGTTGGAGCTAGATTTGTTGGAGGAGAGATATGACCAGTAGGAGAAGAGAGAAGCCTTTGAGATGGATAGTCTTCAGACTGGCTTTTGTGTGACTGTGAGCATGGGCTGCTTGGATGACTATGTGTCCTCAACTGTCTGGGTATAAAAGTGAAAGTGATTAAGTTTATAATTAAGAGATTAAGTTTATTATTTCAGTTTTGTACATTGAAGGCCTCACAGCGAAGGACCTGCGGAGGTGAGGGTAAGCTCCTTCTCGAGTGCTTCAGGTGAAGGGACAGCACGGTAGACACTGCACTGATTGTGTGACTGAATCAGGTTTTTGGGGCTGATGCACAAATCTCCCAGTCATTTGCCAGGCTTCTGGGAAGCAGCTCTCAGGTCTGACCTTGAGCAGGTAAGCAGAGGACAAATGAGGGAAAGACCTATCTCATATATGCCACAAAATTTGAGCTTCTTATTCCTGATATTTTTTGCTTTGGGGATATTTGGCAATGCTACCACCAGGTATTGGCACAGAGAAAGGTCTGTGAACCATTTTCTTTGATACGTAGTAGGATTGGCCACAAGAGCTAGGTCAGGACCACAGTCTGACAAATCTCTCAGGTGGCTGGCTGCAATATCTTGCTCACATTCCCAGGGCCAAACTACTTGTCAATTTTGGTGTTTATTTGAGGGTTAAATTTTCCCTTCATGTCAGATTGGCAGAGGCTCAGCAGCTTTCCTTTTCCTATAGGGCATAGTGCTGGGTCCATCTGCTAGAAATTCTCCAGGGATGTTTCACTAACGGCAGTGCTGTGCCTCTCTTATGTTCTCTTTAAAGTGATGTCCTGGTGTAATTTTTTGAGGCTTTTTGCCTTTTGCACTACTGGTCCGACATGGTCTCAGAGGTCTCTTTGTGATATGAGGTTTAGGTGAGGGAGAAGATACACTGAGGATCTGTCTGATCCTAATGTTGATGCCATGGCAGTATGATTGCAGGGAGTTCAACTCAGTGATGCAGAGGCTCCCTCCCAGTCACACCTGCTGCCTCACCCACAGTGAGCTCACAGATATTGTGTCTCCCTTTCTGTTTAATTTTCCTATATCTGCTGCTCTTCAATTCTCTCTTCTTTACATATATGCTGCTCTGTCTGGTTAGAAGGCTACCTAACAGTCTCAACAGAACCTTTCTGAAATAATTGAATACGGTTAATATCGGCGACCTTGGAAATTGTACTATTGTAACAATTCTCACCCATATCTTTAAATTCCTGAATTAGCTTTGGAGCCAATATTTCCACAAAGTGCTGGAGGTGGAGGTGAATGCTTCATATAGCTTGGAAGCTGTGACTATATGTTTTTGGATGAAACATGACATTGTTTCAAACACAAATCTCTTGGAGGCAGCAGCCACTTAAATTGGGTCAGAACTAGTGAATCAATGCAAGCAAAGAGGTTGTTAGTGAAAGTAATGTGATTTTTATCTTCAAACTCTCATGAACCACTGAGTCTAGAAAACAAACTGCTGTACATCTTTGGAAGGCTGGACTGGATGATTAGCCTTCTAGTGGCATACTGCATTGATTTTTGTTCTTAAAGATATCCTGAGTCATCAATAGTCAATGGATTTTCAAATCTGGCAAACACACAGACCTTTTTCTGGGCACAAGAGGATGTTTTCTGCATCTCAAGTGTCTTGAATCACTTACCAGATATCATCCAGCCCTGGTGAAATAGAGGCTACCCAGCAGGAGTAAATGGATCTTTTAAAAAATAGGTTTTGTTCCTATAGTGTGGGAGAGTAAGAAATGCAGACTTAGGTATACATATATCTAAGGAATTGTCTGTATGGGGCTTTCTTTTCAAGAGGGTACACATGGAGTGTAAAGCTGCTCTTAAATATGCACTTCTCAGGCAATGGCACTAATGGCACACCATGAATACCGTCTTCAGTTTAAATAGCAGCTGCTTGGTTAAAAAGGATGTTCTGTTGCCTGATTTTCTAATTCTGTATGCATTGTTTTTGGAAATATCCTTTATCTGCAAAGCCCTGGGGAAGAAAGTATATTCTTTGCCACTTTTGAGTGCTTGGGATTTGAGACACTAGAAACAGGCCAAAGCTTTGATGCTACTCTTGACATTTTGAAGACAGCTAAGCTAAAAGTCAAACACTGCTTAATCACAGAGAAAGAAAAAATTATGACTATTATTGCACTTCAGATGCATGAGACCCCATGGCCTTGCTCCCTTGCTCCACCCTGCAGGCTGTATATATTCTGTAGTAGAAGATTTAGTGCAAGTGAAAATTACAAAGCAGTGCCTTTATGATTAACAAGCACTACACGAAATAAAAAACTTTGTTTCAAGAGAATATGGGTGAGAAGTCCCCTATTCTTTCCCTAGCCACCCTTCCTTTCTTCTTTAGTACCCTTCTTTCTCTACCATTTGCTGCCTGTTGTAATGGTTTGTCTGCAATTCTCTCTATTTCCTCCAAAGCTTTACAGACTCATGTAATTTCCTTTCTACTCAAGGGTATTTTCCTGGTTTCTCATGTGCTCCCCCACTCCTTAATTTGCACCGTCTCTGTTCCTCTTTTTATTTCTCCACCTATTTATTGAGATTGCTGCCAGGTTAAGGCAAGGCTGCTGGCAGAGGGTAGGACCACACAGGTGAGCTCTTTAAGGAACAAACAACTTAGGTGTCATTAGGCTTCAGTAATCTGCACTGTGCCCTTGGAGCAAGCATTGAGGTTCATTAGTGCCTAATGCAATAAGCACAATCACAGAGTGGCAACTTGTCACTGGAGCAAAAGGGAAGAGCAGATGCTGACCTCAGAGCATTGATTAATGGGAGTCTTAAGTAATTCTATTTATATTAATGTTATCATGTTGTCTACCACTGTTTGCAAAGATACCCACTGATCCTTTCACTGAAGAGGAGAGCCCTGCAAATACTGGGCCTGATTCAGAGCTATCTGCTGAAATTTTGCACCAGCAGAACTGCAGTGCTCTCAGTGGAGGTAGGACAAGTTTAGTGATGTGAGACCAGGAGCAGCAAACCCAGCCTGTACATTTTCTGAGTGTCTTCCAAAGTCTTCAGTTGTGTTTTCAGAGTCTCTGCATTTCTGTTCAAATTCAGTTATTCATGTTTGACAGAACCTGCTCTGGCACTATTGTGCTTTTAAAAACTGAAAACTCCTCCAAGGTATAGTACAGAAAAAAAAAACCCAAACCCAAGCTATTGTCCTTGAAGGAAACCCTGCAAGGCTGCTGATTCTGTTATTTCAAGCAGACTGATAGCTTTTTGTCCTATTGTGTCCGTTCATAGTTGCTGAATATATTCTAAAACATCTCAATTACTCTCTATTTTACAGACATTTTTATTAGATCTATAATCTCATGCCTCATATCCTCAGAGGGTCTTCAGTGCTCTGCCATTGCTAAACAATTATCAGGGGGATATATTTTCTCCCTGATGGATTATAAGCTTTTCTTCCAGAGCCTAGATATTATTGCACATTTTATGTCAGGACAGCAGAGGCTCGTTGTTTCTTCTTAATTGTTCCCACTAGAAGTCAAAAGCATAAATACAGAAAGAAGAGCTGGAGTGATAATTCAGGCAAGAGAGAGCAAGCAATTTTTGATGTCCAACATCCTCATAAAAATTCATTTCATGTTCCTGCTGACCTCTTTCTTGTTGATTCATGGCAGATAAACAGAACACATATCTCTTTTTCCTCTGTCATAATGCATCAGAGAGACCAGGTTCCTCTCTTAGCCAGCCTCTTTACTGCAGAATAACAGCTGGGTGGCAGATAATTTTGCAAACATTCATATTTTTGCTGTTCATTCTGCCCATGCCTTTTACTTCATCCCCTTCATATCCTGAAAAACTTCACCCCCCACAGGTAGTCTTAACTCCACAAAAATCACCATGGAAAAAGCATGTTAATGCTGTCCCCAAAACATGGTATTTCAGATGTCTGTTGTGCTTGCACTTTCCACAGCAAAACTACATGGAAATATATTCCTGTCTTTCAGCTAGAGGTGCCAAATTCATTAATCAGCTTTCTAATTAAGTCTAAGCCTCCATTGTCTTTCCTCTAGTCACCACAGTAGCAATGTCATAGATAAATAAGACTTCTTAGAAGCATTGCATATGACCTGTTTCATTCATATATGGGGACTTCCAAATAGGTATTTTAAGGAATATATATCTTAATGAATTGAAAGGACAGCATGTGAAGGAATCAGGCTAGACTTCTCAGTATCAGTGTTTGGGAGACTTCCTACCAGCTGGCTGCTATGAAGTTGCCAAGACTACAGACTGCTGACATTCCTTAGGATCAAAGGAGAAGATGGGGAACCCAGAAATCAACAACACTTTGAGAAAAGAAACAGCAAGACAATCACAGTAGACTTTCTTAACATAATTCCAGTGGGTCTTTATGGAAGCAAGTAAGAGTGTAGCATCAGATTTTTCACTTAAAGGCCAATCACTACAATGATTTTACTGATTTTGCTGAAAAAAATATAAGGTTTATGTCTGCAGAAGTCTCGTAATTTGAGGCTACTGCTGCCAAGTTTTTTCATTTATTCTTCCATCCTTCTGAACACCTTCTTTGCCATGCATTTGACAAGCACTTGAAATACCACTACAAAACAAATGCACACAGATTTGAGCCATCATCCTTTTGCATAAATGTATTATCTTCAGAAACACCTACATTGCTTTGGAGGCACAGCAATTTTTAAAAATATCACTCAGGGGAGTGATGGGTAAAATTATATCACTCAGGGGAGTAATGGGTAAAATTATATCACTCTTCAGGGGAGTGCCAAAAGCAGTAGCCTCTGTTGGGGGTCACTCACAAATTCTCCCATCCTAACAAAGGTAGGTTGATGTCTGAACAGTGTTATAGCTTTCACAGGCAGGATGCAGGGTCTCTCTCACCACCATAGAAACTGGCTTTTGTCTGTTTTGGGTGCATTAGAGAAGTTGGGCCAGGTCCCTCATTAACCACCTATCTCACCAGTAAAACTCTGAGGTGCTTCATTCTTGCCAAGCAGCAAGATTGAGAAGGAGATAAATACTCATGGTTAATATTAAAATATTTAATGTTTCAAATTCACTCTTGGGTTTTTTCCACCCAATTTCTTGGAAAGGTTACCTACTGCCTCCTTCCCCATTCTGGCAGCAGCCTATGTGTAGGAAAACCCATGTCTTGGTAAGAAAGGAGCCCATAACCATAGATTTGAAGTGCTCAAGCCTGACAAGAGATAGCTTTCAGGTTTAGAATGACCACAACCCCAATGTTGTGGGTCTTCCTGTATTGCTTCTTTAAAAGAATAATACAGTTACATGTGGCTCCTTTTGGTACATTTTGCATTTCCAATCTGCCTTCTATTTGAATCTATCTATGTCTTAGGATAAGAATTGAACATTTGTGAAGGGCAAACTATGAGAGCTGATAGAGTTTCCAGCCTAATAGCACAGTGCCTTACACAACTTAGCTTGCCTTGAGTTGTACTTCTGTGGGGTGACTGCATTACGGTGTCTGAAGTCTCTTCATTTTCTCCTTTAAATTCAGATCTCTTCTGATTTGTTGTCTCTGTCTTGTAAAGCTATCATAAAAATGTTTGGGACTTGGTTCTGATGTGCATCTTTGGCCACTTGCACAGCTGGCTCTGCATGATCCCGACCCCGAGCTGGGTTCACATGAACTGGCTCTGCTAATTCTGGAGTTGGGAGCCTTAGGGTGTTACCCAGCTGGCATCTGCACAAGTGCTGCTGCCTTTCCCCTTGTGCTGCTCCATCAGCACAGGGCTCCATGCTGCAGCAGAGGGATGCTCCAGCTCAGGTCAGCCCACACCAGGGCTCCCTGAGCCCTGCTCCATCCAGCAGAGTTCTGCCTGTCCCTCCTTGACACAGTAATACACAGAATTTTTGGGCAGTTTAGATGGGTTTGAGTCTCTGTATTTGGTTTTAATACTCTGCGAGTGGCAGAACCAACCTTGTGATTATGGACAAGTGCAGGTTTAGACTGTGTATTTCTATGTTTTTATCTGCTTCAGTTCACTACCTTGGGCAGAAATGGTAGGAAAATATTTGCCATACAATTCTGAGGGAAAATGGAGTCGGTAGAGAGGATTTTATAGATCTACTCAGTACATGAGGACCCCAATGGTACCACCAGCCCTGACTGTACCTGTCCACACTCCTGGGGCTCCCCCACACTGCCCACCCCATGTTAGCCCTCCAGGGCCATCAGCCCCTGCTCCAGAGATGCCACAGCAGCACGAGCCTGCAGCTTCCTACAACTCTGTCCATCCTGTCCCCATGCCCAGGGCAGTGACTGATGCTGGTGCCCCCCTGCTCTCCCTCTACCAGCCCAGTGGGTACCCAGGCAGCAGCAGCTCTGCTCCTTTGCCTGAAGCTGTAGGACATGACACTGGGAAAAATTACTGAGTTAAAAACTGGAAATGCCAGAGATGGGCTATCAAGCAAAATGAAGATATTCATAAGAAACTAAGCATATGGCTACTAGGTCTGTATTACATGTCATTTCACCATCACAGAATTACCCCTTCTCCCTGTGAGACAGGCAGGGACTGGGTTAGTGTTACACAGGGGAGCTCACATCTACACAACTGCCAGAGTATTCTCAGCTGCAATACACCGACCTGCAACTTGGCAGATGAAATTATTTGTTTTGTTGTCAGCTCCCTCCTGCTCTATTGAAATTCAGTTTTATGGTGTAACTTTCCCTATGGACATGTTTTGTTATTTGTTTCCAAAACATGACAGAAACATTCATGTGCTTCTAGCAACTGCTGACACCTAAGAGAAAGAGCTTATAAATTAGCAGCACCATGCTTTAGTATAATAAACTCCTTACATCTTTTGCTATAATATATGACCATTTGTAGCAGTTTTAAAGCCCAGATATATACTCATCTATTAAATACAATTCTGTGTGCCAAACCTTTTACTTCCACTGTATTAAAGCATGAGTGAGCATTTTTCTTTCTTTTTTTTTTTTTTTTTTAAAGGACCACTAAAAGCACCAGCAATAAATGAAACCCAAGATGACCAAGGTCCTGCAAGTTCAGAAGTGCTGCCACTTCCCATTACCATCAAGATGTGCAGTTAGAGTGCTGGGAAATCTCTTAAGTGATGATTCTCTCAAGAACAGGGGGTGAGAGTCTAAAACTTTGCAGCAATTCAAGGGAAGTCTGTCTCATCAAGCTGCAAGAATCATCGATGCTATTTTGACTGTGTTACCTCAGCATCTGAAGGGAGATAATACATTCTGAAGGGAGATAATACATTCATTGCATTGAAAATGTCTTGGCATCCTGAGACTTTTTTCCAGAGAAGAATCATGAAAGAGGGTTAAATCATCTGCCTCTTTCTGGAATTATCTACATTGCCCAGGGTTTTGATGTTTCTGATCAGGCATGGTTTTTTACTTTGATCTGCAAGCTCAGAAAGGCAGACTTGGAATGGTGCATCTGTAGATTTCCATCCTCTCCTAACCCAGATCTTTGCACAGCAGATTAGAGCTGCGTAGCACGGCTGTCAGCTTTAATGTGACAGCTCAGTTCTCCTGCATTTGTTCCAAAAACAGTGCCACTGGTTCATTCCCCACAGCTTCAAGATTTGATTATACCAACTATGCACCTCCTATACATTTTGATGTATTTTATGATTCCCAAGCATGCCATCTAAACATACAACTTTCTGAACTCCAGGCTTGTTTTTTATAATCACACAGAATGATGTTTAACATGGTGTATTGAAGATTAGGGATGTTTGAGTTAGCATTTCAGATTAGCCATTTGCATTCAAACCTTATGAATATTTGATGTATTTTACTTTCTTTATTATTTTAAAGACTGGTTGTGGGGATTATTTCTTCATTTGGTCATACCTTCAATATTTTGGCAGTCCTTATATGAATCTAATAAAGGAGTTTTCCCCCACTATCAATGAGTCAGTGGAAGAGGTTGCTGCTATGTATCCTTGCTTAATCAAGGGCAGAAAGCTGCTACCACTTTTCCCCACTAAAACACAGTCAAATTTATATTGGCCCCTATGCTTAGAGTACTTGCCTGTGTGCAACTGTTATTAATTTACCTTAAATTCAGCAAACTTAAATAAGATGGTTATTCATGCAATATTTTCCATCACAATTTTCGAAGTTTTTGGTAAGTGCTGTTGGCTTATTTTGTCTGTCCTTAATTCCAATAATATAATAAATATAAAATACATGCATGGCATGCTTTAAGGACATCATTAAGCCAATTAATTGTTCTCTACAAAAAAAAAAAAAAACAAACCAAAAAACCCAAACAAAACCAACCACACAGAATTTAAACAACTCCCATGAAAAGCAAATAGTCACCCTTGAGGTGATCAGGCAGTTGGACTAGATGATTATTGTAGGTCTCTTCAACCAAGCACTTCTTGTCTCCTACTCTTCTCTATTATCAGAAACTTTCTAGATTTAATATTTCATTTTCTTTTTCACCACTTTTGATAAACTTTCCCTCTTTTATATTGTTTTCCTGAACTATTCCTTTTTTCTCCTCTTACATGAAGGCAAAGTGCCTTTCATGCCCAATGAATGAGCAGGTCCATCCCTGGAAATACAACTCCCTTGACAATGGGCTCTACATATTCACTGCCATGACCATGATGACAACAATTCCTTAAGAGGATTATAAAACAATAGTATTCTAGGACCATGCTATTTATGGAAGTGTCTTATTGATTTATGTTTGGACATCACCTTGGTTACTGAAAATTAATTATTTTAATTATTAATTATTTTAATTCAGCTAGAAAACTCTCATTTGTAAAGGGGAAGGGTGTTAGTTGAGCATGTTCCTCAGAGCTTGCTTTATATCTGAGCAGGGAAAATATTTGCTTCATCTGATATAAAGTACCAAAAATAATTCATTTATTGGCTTTCAACCAAAGATTGTAAATGAAACTCTTCACTGTTATTTTTCTCTTATTTTATCATTCAGCCCACTTCAACCTAAATTCCTGAGGATGCAGTACTTCCAAAAAACCATTGTTGAAGATTAATTGCCTCATTCTCAATGGTATCTTTTTAAAGTAGTGGAATTACTATTAATTTTATTTTATTGGTTTGTCATTGGTTTTCATTTTGGCAGTGAGTTTCTGCCTCAGCAACTGCCTGTGTTTCAAAAATTCATCCTTTGGATACATTCTGCACCTTCTCCAAAGGCAGCTAGAGTAATCAGCCCAATCCAAAAGATATAAAGAGAGGTCTAGGAGAGGACAAAGGATAATGAAAATTAAAATAGAAAAGGGAAAATGTAATCCAGTCTTCAGTTTAAGTCTGTTCATTTTCCTTTACAAATATGGAGCATAATTCAGTGTCAGCTGTTGGACAGGGCTGCATCACAGTAGTCCTGGGCTTCCCCAAAAAATGAGCACAGGCAGATGTGTCAGCAGAACAAACTGGTGTGGCATGCTACTGAATGTGCCAAGAACAAGCTCTGGGGAAAAACTCACAGGAGACTAACAGACTCAGGTAAACAAAAAATTATTTTAGTGCACCTATTAGATCTACCTAGTCTAAGTAATGAGAACACAAAGTAATAGCCTCTTTGGCTGTAATGAACAAAGAAAGGAGAGATGGTCCTTTGACATAAAAGAGAGCAGCAAAGTCATCCATGAGTCTGATATGGTATCAAGATCACATATTTAAAACACAGTGAGTGGGAAACAGAAGCACATCATCTTAAAGGGAAAAAAAAAAGTGGGAATAAAAAGTCAAATTAGATAACCCCACTCATTTTCTGTACTTTCTTCAATGCAGAATTTGTCAGCAGTGGAATTGCATCAGCAAAGATAATCACCTAGGGAAATAATATGATTGCTTTATGTCACTCAAGGGCTATACATATTTCATGCTAATAAGATTATTTTCGCAGAAAAGAAATATGCAATAAAATGCAAAACCACCAAAAATGGAGAGCAAGGGTGCTATGCTTAGCAGCAGCTTATGTTTAGTGCTCACCCCTCTGTGTTCAATACTAAGTAATGATTCTGCAAAAAACTTGAAACCAACAGAAAGTTGGTTTCAGTTTCAGTTGGTGACAGAAAGAATCTCTCCAGAAAGAGATATTGGATTCACAGGCTGATGTGCTTACTGTTTTGAAAGCACAAGAATAATTTAGACATTTAGGGTTCAACAAATACAATTTATTCATTTTTTTTTTTAAGAGATGTCTAGCATCTTGCAGATTGTCCCTGTTTTATCTATGTGTTTATGTAATCAGCATTATATTTCAATAACTCTATGGGGAAATCTCCCTGAATATAATTTAAAACAGGGATTTGGGGTCCAATTATACAGTGGGAAACTACATGCAGAAAAGGCTCCCTTTAAATGAAAGGGTGACAATTTCACCACTGGAAGGGCATTTCCAGCTTTCAGTAATCAAATGGAAAGTTTGTTTCCTTAAGGAAAGTGAGGGGGAAATAGTACAAATAGATTATTTTTCTGAAGTTTTATATCAAACATTGCCATTAGGCCTTTTTAAAGACTAGCAACCTCCTGGACTGTTTCCAAGGGAGCAAGAGGATATAGTAGCAAAAGAGAAGACTTCCTTAGGGAGAGTCATCCTGTTCTGTAAAAGCACCTATTATTTGCAGACCAGTAGACAATATTATGACTTCTTATCCCATCCAAAGAAGCCTGCCCCCAATAGATACACTCAGGAGGAGTAGAGAAGAAGGTGACTTTCCCTTTTAGGACCCCTGTCCATGCTGTGTGTGCTATAGGCTACAGGGAGGACCCAGACATTGGAATGATAATTCAGCTGAGATTTTTCCAAAAATTTCCCCCCTATTTTAGGAGGATTGCTTCATGGTATCTAAAACTGCCTAGCATGACATACAGTGCTATTTGGCAAACAGTAAGGGATAGTATAAACACAGCATCTGACTTTCTTCTCTTCACAACAATGTAAATCAAGATGACCACCACTGGAATTCAGAAACACACTGATATAAACTGGTGTAAGAACATTGCCAGGCTCATCTTTGGTGATGCTCAGGAACAAACTGCCCAATGCAGCCACTGTGACTGATCCTCTGCACTGGCTGGGCAGAGAAGAACCTGACCATGCTTGGTAGTGAGGGAAATCACAGGTAGTGAGGGAAATCACATCCCCCACTGCTGCCTTGTACTGCAGCACTGGCTGACATGTGGCAGCACATTACACGGCCACACGGCTGCTGTCCCCAGCCATCCCGGTGACAGATGCTGCCACCGCTGAATAAGGACACTTGATCCCCTCATGAGTCCTCTCCTGAACTGCCATGGCTTTCAGCCCAGGATGCTGAAATCTCACATTACCCTAGCAGAGAGAGCTGAAGCCTGCAGTGGTTCAGGACAGGACCTAGAACGAGATCTGATGGATCTGCCTTCCAGGACAGCCACCCCTCTCAAGAGGGCGGGTAGCCAGTTGGGACCAAAACAAGGTTTAGTCAGGCAGGTTTCATTCATATCCACACAGCTGTCAGAGCCCTGAGATACTGTAACAGAAGCACTGCCTGCAGTAACAGGAGGCACTATATTGAAGAATTTCTGTTCTGTCTGATTTCTGTTTTCAATCATGCATATTTAATATTCTCTTAAAGCACTTGCTTTGAGAGCATTTTCAGCCGGATTATATTTTTAAAGACAAATCCTGTGGAGCTGTCATGCAAACTCACAGGCTTTCAGTCACCCAAACTGGTCCAAACTGTGAGAAGTGGATGTTCTCCATGTAGGAGTGAATGCAGAGAGGAATCACAGACTTGGATAAATCCAGGCAGAATGACATGTTTTATATATTCATTTTGGTATACACATCTAGATAGGTGGGTGTCATTTCCAATACATAAAGCACAAGGCTCAAACAGTAATGGGATTAGAAAGTGAAGCATCGATAGAGAATAATAAAGATAATTACTCATAGCCTTTCTGCAAGTATACTCAGAGAACAGGACCATGACATGGCTTCTCCAGATATTTTAGCCCTTGATAGTGAAGCTGCTTTTTTGGGTCACTATGCAAGTGACAATTATGCAAGAGAAAATTTCAGAGGCACCTCAGTATGGTTAGCAAATCCATCTGGTGATTTATTAATTAGAACAGGATTAATCAAAACTATGCATGAAAAGTGAAGGACGTGCACAACTTTTTAAACATACACATTTTTGTAGTGTTCAGGTAAGGTACTTTTGACTACCAACCTATTTTTGTACTAAGACATTCCAGTATTTTTACTTTAAGTTTTGACCTGCCATGAGAATAAACATTTAGCTTTAATTGCAATATTTCGTTGCAAAGTTAAACATTGCTTATGCACACTTTTAGTAGTTTTAAGTGTTGATAGCATAATACAAAGCTACTAGTAAGAAATGTATGTTAAGAGTCTTTAATTTCTCTGTCACATTTTAGTCTAGCAGAATACAGAAGCTAAAAAAATTACAGTCATGCCTAGTATTGAATCATATGTACAGATGTGTATTCCATAAATATGTTTTGTCTCTGCCAAAGGGTTTTCTTCCTAATAACTTGTTAAAGAAGATAAAATTCATGTCATAGAATAGAGACTCATAAGACTTTTTGCTACTTACTTCCCAATTTAGCTGTTGTTTGGCTTACCTGAAAATTAAAAGTTCTCCAGACCTTATGCCCCTTTTCACAGTGATTAACATAAAGCAAAACAAAGGCAAGAAAATCTATGTGTCTGGGGTAGTGGTGAACTGTTTTCCTTTTGTGAAAATATGACCTAAAATAGTTTTCTAGTTTGTGTGGTGTTTAACCAATATTGCAGACTTGGCCCTGTTGCATGCCTAGTTAAGTAGAACTGGATAAACCTCTTGGGTCAATAGGGAGAGCACTTCACACATCAGCTATGTAGCATTCAATGCAATCACAGGGGAGAGCATATCCTGCCATTGATCAACAACAATTCCTGGCATTTACAAGCCATCTTTAATCACAGAGATAAAATTGCTCTGCAATGATAATAAATTCCCAGAGTACCCCCCTGAATGAGATGACAAAGTTCTTGATTTACAAGTGAGCAAAGTAAATCACAGAGAAGTTAAATACTTTCTTAAGGTCAGATAGTAATTTTTTTGGCAGAGTCCAGAAAAAACATTTAACCTTACAGCCTTTTAGATTTGTGGAAAATAGGAGTAAACTTTGTTACTGTAGCAGATTGTTGGATTTGTATCTGCCATTGCTCACTCTGCACAGACCATAACCTCTCTGTAATGACAATGTAAAACAATGAAGAATCACATTTCTATGCAATTATGTTATATTGTATGTAGATTAGGAAAGGACAGGGAATGTTTGAAGTGTGGAAAACTTTTTAAAATTCTGAACTTCTGCTAGCTTTTGAATGAGGAGCTCCAATGCAGAGGCACAGTAGCACAATCCCATATTCTAGTTCTGCTGTTACTTAGCAGTAAAAGGGACACTCGTTCTGAAGAAAGATAAAATAGGCTGCACATGAACTATACTCACAGATCAGGCCCCAGTTCAAACAGCAAAAATTCTCTGTACAGAAATATCTGGGAATAGAATTGGTTTGCAAATGTATAGATCTGTGAAGAACAGACTATAAATACCTAGACACATGTCAGAGTATTTGTTTACAATCCAGTTCAGAGCTATGGGACAAACCATAACTTCTTCAGAGTTCTAAGGAAAAATAATCTGAATGGTAAAAATACTATAAAGATTTTAGTTATTTTATCACCCTTGCTTTTATTATAAATAGGAGTGATGAACTGTCATGATTAATAGGATTTCTATTTCTGGAGGTTGTAGGGGGTTGAAAACCCTATTCCTCATGCAAATCAAATTGCAAATTATATCTAAGCCCTAGTACATTTAATAATATAGACAGTTAAAAAAAAAATCCTCTCCTGTATACTCAGTGTCTTGTTCTGCTCTTTTAGCACTTCAGCCCTTATGGTTTCAAATATGTGCTTTGAGACCTGTTTCACACCCCCGCTTTCTAAATCTTATGTCATTCTTCTTCACAATTTTGAATTTAAATACGTTTTAAAGAAAGACATTTATGGTTTAACATTTTAATAAAGCTGCAGTCAGATTTTATTAGTGCCTCTCTGTTACATTTTGCATGAGATAGGAAAGAGTAATGAAGAGAATATCATTGTAGGGTTTGAGGCTTATGAGCTTAATGTATTATGATACAACAAAATGTATTATCCAAAGGTCCCTTTCTCACAAAGGCAAATGAGAGCACCATAGATATAGCAATATAGAGCAGTAGTCAAACAGCAATAGTGTTCTGTAATTGCAAAACCATTTTTGATTGAAATGTAATTTATTAAAAAAAAAAAGAAATAAAGTGCTTTAGGATTCCTGATCTTGGCTATATGCACATTACTCAGCCTGTGGGAATAGAAATGACCAGCTAAACAGAGCTATTTTGTAACTTGTCCCCAAATCCACAGCCATCTGGTCGGGATGTGAGGAACCACCGGCCCAGTAGGGCACAAAGGGCTGGAAGCCTCAAGGAGTCCTCAGGACTGCTGGGGGGTTTCAAACATTCCTGCAGCTGGGAGCAAAAACCTAATTAAAACCTTCTTGCTTTCTTCCCAGGCTCTCTTTGCTACTCCAGCAGGCATGAAGGTAACTCCCAACAAAAAATGGACAGACACTGCTTTGTATGGAACCAAATCTCCGTTAAAGGCAGAAGGTGAACGGCTCTCTTTTCGCTCTCATTCCAACTTGGAATGAACCCCACTCCTTATTAGGGGCATCTCCACAAACCTGTGCTACACAGAGTATCGATTCCAGGAGAATTGGTACGGTATGGCCGCAGACCCGGGGGTGCACACACACACACCCCCGCAGGTACCACACAGGACACACGCCGTGTGTGTGCACACGTACACCATACACGACACATGCCGCGTTCATGTATATATAACGCACGACACACGCTGTGTATACATGTACACCCCACACGATGTACATGACACACGCTCTGTCTGTGTGTATATGCACACGATACACGGGGTGTGTGTGTGTGTGTGTGTGTGCGCACCCATCCGTACCCCCTCACGCTCAGCCCGCCGCTCTCCGCTCCGTCCCTCCCGCCCGGGCCGCCGAAGGAAGCGGCGGCGCGCGGAGGCGCGGCGGGCACGCGCACTACCCGGCATGCAGCGGGCGCGGGGCTCGCAGGAAGATGGCGGCGCCGCTGGAGGAGTACGAGAAGGAGGCGGGTTGCGTCCCCATCCTGCACCCGGAGGTGCGAGCGGCCCACCCGGAGGGAGCGGGGCGCGGGAGCGGGGCTCGGAGCGCGGCCGGGACGGCGTCCCGCCGTGGGGCGGGGGGGAGCGGGACTCGGCGGGCGGGCGGAGTGCACGGAGGGCGGGAGGTGCGGCGCCGCCGCCCCCCGCCGCCGGCCTGGGTGTGCGCGGCGGCGGCGGCGGGCCGGGGTGGGCAGGGCAGGGCCGGGCCGGGCGGGGAGGCGGGTGCGGGTGGCGGGGAGCGGTGCGAGATCCGCCGCCGGTCCTCCGTGCGCCCCCGCCGGCAGTCCCGCCCGCCCCCGAGCCGGGGGGCGAAGCAGCGGCGGGGGCAGCAGAGGCGCCCCGGGTGGTGCCGCCGTACCGGCCCCTGAGCGGCAGCGCTCGGAGCCCGGCCCGGCCCGACGGCCCGGTGGAAGCGGCTCGGAGGAATATGTGTTCCTCCTTGGGTTCAATGGCACTGGTCTGCAGCTCACCCGCAGGTCGGGGCTGGCCCCATCCAGCCCTGCGCTCCCTGTGTGGCGTGGGCTCATTTAGAGAGCGAGCGGTCTGTTTTTTTCCAGTGTGTTGACGGTGGGAGGAATGTTTACAGGTAACATGTAGAGGTCGTTTCATGCCGTTTTCTTTTACCCTTTTGTGCCGCCCACCTTTGTCAGCAGCATGTGTGTATTCTGGAGGACTAGTATGATTGTTTTGAAAGGTATTTTAAATAGTTTAGAAAAGCTTTTACATTTGGACTTGTCACCTGATACGTTAAGCACTATAAGAATTGATTTTTCAGCCTACAAAACAGATAAGTGCATATGTCAGGCTCCAGTTTTTGCTAAACAGATGGTATCTTTTCCTTAAACAGTATCTTAAAAGACTGCTAGTTTATTTGATGACTGAAGAGGCTATATAGGCCTCTGTATGTGGTTGTGTATCTTACCTGCTCTACCTCTCTAAACTGTGCTCATGACTTCAGAATAGACCAGTCTGTTCTGGAAGGTGATTAGCTATCAGTAAACCCCAAGTGAATGTCTATTTTGTTTTTTTTTTTTTGTTGTTGTTGGTTGGGGTTTTTTTTTTTGTGGTTTTTTGGGGACTTATTTTAAGGGATGTGCGTAGACTGTTGCTGCACGTTTTTGCAGCCTAACTGGAGTCAGATTAAATGCAGTACCCTCGGTAGCAGTGTCTGATGATTTTCAGAAGTGACACAACTTTTTAGTAGTGATCCAGACTGTAGGATGTTGATGTTCTTTGAAAGAAAGTGTTCTTAATTTGTGGAAACTTTAAATAGGCAATCTAAGATTGGAAAGTGGAATAAAAAGCATTTACAGCTTGTCAGAAATTCATTGTGTTTTAAAGATTGAAGACTAGTGTTTGTTAACTTGGAGTACTTACTCTATAGCAAATGAAATTATCTCAATTTAAATTTGTAGTCTAGCTAGTTAATCTGGTAGAATTTTATACTGTTCCTTTCATGCATAAAGTTGAATGTCTGCACAGAAGATGGGAATGGAAGTTAATATATATTGTGTGCTGTAACATCAACTGGTATCTTTTGATACAGAGTCAACATCACTAGTTTGGAGGGAGTTTTATTTGATTTTTCCAGAAATGCTGAGTGTCTGACTCGATCTTACTCACAAGATAGTGTCTACATGGATTTCAGTGAGTGTTTCTTTATTCCCTAAAGTCTTTGAACCCATAAACTTTAGAAGAGAAGGATGTTTTTCATGTTGGTGATGAGACATCAGTGTCTGGCTGTTAACAGACACTCCGGAAATGCTCTTTTACAAACTTAGGGATTGTGTGCCATAGCAGAGCTGTACTGTCACAGACCTGCCCACTGAATGATGCAGTGCATGTGTTCAGTCATTTTTTGAAGGTCAGGGGCCCTAATACATGGTGATTTCCACTTTTTAAGAAAATAGCACCATGTCCTTATGTAAGTAGTGACGTTAGAGCATATAATCAGTTTCAACATTTGTGTACATTTAAAACCGATGCTTGTTTTAGGACTGTTAACATCTTAACCTTTTTTTTTTTTTTTTTTTGCTTCATGGTGCTATTGTTTATTTTTGGTATCTTTTTCAGGTATTTTTGTATGCCTTTTTAAATGAGACTTTTGCTTCTTACTTCTTTTTGTATTGACTAGTTTGGATTACTTTCAAATGGTTTGAAATTTTTGCAGGTTTGTTTGTTTGGGTTTTTTGTTTGTTTGTTTTTTTAAGGGATGTGTTTGTTTTTGTCTGGACTCTAAGGCTTTGCATTTTGCCATGAAATACTATGAATACAATATTAGTGTTGTAGGAAAGAGCTTTGAAGGAATAGAGAAAATTACTTAAATACTGTCATGCTGGGAGATCTTTTATTTATTATTTGTGAAAGACTCAGTTTAAAGTGATTCGATAATTTTGGTAAGAAGAAGTAGAAATTAATGGAGATGTGAATGCTCTAGGAAATTTATGGTGGGAGTGCTTTTGAGAGGGTTTGTTTGGTACTGTGCTGAGTTCTTGGGCCTCCCTTAGTCCCTCCTTCATGAATGCAAGCTGAACTTAATTAATAGACTCTTCTTTCCAATTATATTTATTCTGCCTTATGACAAGTTCAGTTTAGACTGAGAGGGTAGATCCCATCTTTCTAGCTGTAAGATTGCCAGTAGAACAACAAAGCTTCTGAAGATAATTTTAGTGGTGAAGTACAACAAATAATATTAATTGCACATGTGATACTTGTAGGAGGATCTTATAGAATGTGATAAATGCTAGGAGAACTGCTGGCTAACTGATCCATCTTAGTAATAGCTGTTAGGATTATTCCTGAATGTCATTGTTCCTAAAAGTCTTGCAGGAGTTAGTCTACTAGACTCAGATTTTTTCTTTAATGATTTGGACACAATATCAAAATTGTAAATAGTAAAATTTGCAGACAAGACGGATGGGTGTGAAGCAGGGAGGATGGAACTGTAGAAAATCATCTAAAATTCATGTGAAATTATGCTAAAATATTAGTAAGGCACGCCTTAGAGCAGCTATATTCAAAGTAGTGCACTGAAGATAAGCAGCATATGCATGGGATTGTATCCCAAAAGTTATTGACTGATAGGATCCAAATATGAACAAGCAGTTCAGCAGAAGTTCTCAGTATAATGCTTCGTTTAAAAATGTATAAGAACAAGGAGATGATTTTTGGCTGAACATGTGGCAATGCTCATGATGAAGTTTTGTCTTTAAAAAATATTAAGTAGTGAAGAGTATGGGAAAGAATAAAAAAATATTTTAATAATGCCTTGCGGTAGGTAAAAAGCCTGCCAAAGCCCTGTTCACATTATCTGAAAAAGTGAGTAGTATCTTTTTCTCCCCTATGTGAATATTTTCCTACTGAAATCCAGTGCTTTATTCAGTTTATGCTTAACAAGATCCAGTGACTGGAAAGTGAAGTTGAATGGGATTAAATTGAAAAGCGCAAGTGGTAAACGTGGAGTGTGAATAATCATTGTAGTGAAGGAAGGAGGGCAGTAGTGGATTATCCAGCTGTTGATGCTTTCAGCTGGAGTTCAAGGATCTTTCTATAGACCAGATGCAAGTTTTTTAATTCCACAAATGGATAACTGAGTGGTGCATCAAATATGTGAATATGGAGGATTGTAGACTAGGTTGGAGTGAGTCTGATTCATATACATGAATTCTTAAAAATTCTCAGCAGGGTTGGGAATGCATGGTCGACCAAAGGGAGCCCCCATGGGGATAGGTCTCGGATGGACATGGTGGGAGTTGACCTGCAGTGTGATATGGTAGCTCCTTTAGGAGGCATACAGAGCACCCTGCCATGACAGGCTAACACTGGGCCAAGTAGTCCCTCCCTGCTGGTTTGTTTCCTTTGCCCAGTGTTTAGGTTTCTAGTGACAGACTAGCAAGCTCTGCTTGCTTTTATACAGTGTAGCCCTGCCGTGGGAATGCTGTTCATGCTGATTGGGTTTGTTGCCCTCTGATTAAATTATTTTAATAGGACAACAGACATGACTTCAAATTCCTTGCATCTTCTAAATAAGAGTGAATTCTTGACTCTGCTGTGGTAGGTGATGATAGGTTTGGATGTTTTATTCTGAAATTCAAGGGGTGGGGAGGGAGAAGAATCTTAGAAAGTGGATTTTGCTTGTAATGCTCCTTTGTACTTGAAAAATATTCTAGATATGTGTCTAGTATGGCCCTAATTGCCAAAGATATTGCAGCTGTTGAGAGCTGCATCTCTTCCTAAATGGTAAGAGCTATTACTGGGAAGTAAGATCTGGTTTGCTACTTCAGTGTAGTATATTTAACACTATCAGGTGGTGGGGGATATATTTGAGAAAGATAGATGTTATTATTTATTACTCTTGGCATTAAAAAAATCTTGTCCAAGAACAATCCTCCTGCAAAGTTGAAAAGCAATTTAAACAGTTATAGCCTCTGTTTGACAGGAATTTTTCCAGATGGAAGCCATCATTATCTTTGTTTCTCTCCTTTTTGATTCACTTTGTATCTACCAGGGAAGTTAGAAGCATATATACTTACATTCCTTCTTGGTAATTTGAAGAAAACAAGTAAACCTACTGTGAGCTTTGCTCTAATTTTTTTATCTTCAAAATTTCAGTGAAAGGCCTGACTTTACCATCCAGCTCTATTCTCTGTGGAGTTCTGTAGATATTGTTGGGGTTGTCCTGGAGTGCGGATTGTTCTTAATTGTCCCGTACAGATCCAGAACTTACTGTGTTGTTTAGTCAGGATCACTCCAGAGACTAGTCTTGCATTTGTGAGCTCATTCAAAGATCAGGTATCACTTATTATATTGCTTAGAAAGGACATCAGAACTGTGAAGTCTCAAACAAATTAGCATGCTTGATATTGAAGGTTGAGCCTTACTTGGTGTATCTTGGGTAGCTTTAGAGGCTGAGTATGGAGAGGATTGCAGATCTAATCCAACCTTATATCACAGGCTGAAGGTTTTTTAACTAATTCTTTTTATTGCCAGAGTGCTAATTATAAAGTAAAAAAGAAAATAAAATTCTATGTTAATAGGTCATATTGTGTAACTGGGAAAGTTGCCCTCAAATTTAATTAGTCTGTTTAAGACTTAAACATGTTTCTAGCCTGAATTTAATTTATTTCTGTTCATTACATCTTGCAAGATACCTGTCCAAATATAGGTCTGTCTGTATCTATATAATATGCTGATGATTATCAGATCCCTACACTACTGTTATGGTCTGCAGTCCTCCTGACCCTTTTGAGTCTCTCGTGTTCATTTGTTCTTTCAGTGTTTTGATGGCTTTGCTCTCAGTGCAGTAGCCATTGCAGGAACTTGGCAGCAGTGCACTCTTCTGACTGTGGCAGTAAGCACCCTCTGGATGACCCATCCCTGGAAGTCTTCAAGGCCAGGCTGGATGGGGCTCTGAGCTCTTGTGACAGGTGTCCTTGCCCTCTGTCCTTGCAGAGGGTTTGAGCTAGATGGGCTTAGAGGTCCCTTCCAACTAAGGCCATCCTATGATTCCTGCTCATCATTCCCCATAGATAGATTTGAACTGGTCTTGTTGGGAATTGCATCACACTGGAAATTTGTACTCAGATAATGACCATCCCTTCAAGGTAGTTTCTAAGATAGGTCCTTATTTTAGATAGGACTTGGCTTTTGTTGATATTTAAAAACCCCTAATTTTGTCCTGTCCCCAAGTTGTATCAGAAAGAGAGTATTAGTTGTTCCCCTTTTTCTCTCTCCACACACTCCCCACTGTCCCCGCCCAGTAAATGCCAGTAAGAGTTATCTCTAACTGTTGTTTACTTCTGCATTGCAGTGATGAAATAGGGTGGGTCATGGTACAGCCTCTGAAGGATGCTTAGTGTTTTCATATTGACACTTCTCTAGGGGTAGCTCTAGGGAGCTACTGAAAAAACCAAAACGAGGTTTTTTTGGAGCATATTCCTTAACTAGGAGAGTAGGTAAAAATTACAAAATAAATCCTAAGAATAAACCTTGCTCACCTGTAGCTTTTAATACATGCAAGACAGACCACATTAACTTTAATTGTATTCTAATTTCTTAATCAAAATATCAAACACTACTAACCCAAACACTTTGGACATTACCTGTGTTTGACCATTGCTACTAATTTATCCAAAGAAAGTGACAGGTTTAATTTCCTGTGAAGCCGTGGTACTAGTCTTTGTAGTCTGCTGTATTAGTATTTGCTTTTTTGTCAGTTTTATATCAAAACCTAGAAAAGGCAGCAATAACTTAAAATGGTAACTGTTTATAAACAATGTCATTTTGTATCCAGACTGCAGGAGTTTCTTCTGCCATATTCAATAGCAGTATTCACATCTTTTGGGCTATATGGTTGACCCAAACAACATGTAATTTACAGAACTTTAATACTTGTTTTTCTATAGAAAGCATTTTATTTGGGCAATTTAAATTTTCTTTTTGTTCTGCACTTACCGAACACTTTCAAATTTTGTGGGTTTGTGTTTCTGTTGACAGTTCTATCATTCTTACTTTGTGATCTTGACACCTTTGTTAATTTCTTTTATTGCTAGGATGGTGCTTGTCCTTCTAGGGATAGGGATTGGGAGGTATTGTATCATTTTGCTAACATTTTTGTTTTTTCATATTTTTCTAATTTGTCATCATCAATGCCAATGCTTCACTTGCAATCCTTACAAGATTTTTTTACAGTTGTTTTGTTACAGTGGCCTTTATAAATGGTGTAGTTTTTCACCACTCTGGTCTTTTTCTCAGTGCTAAAATTGTGGCTTCTTGGGCATCTGGTAAAACACTTAAACTAGTTTTCAAATTTCTAAAATTTTTTGTTCTTCTGATTTGGGCAGTAATTGATTTTAAAGTTAAAAAATTGTTTTGAGACAGGCCCTCTTAATGCATAAGAGATAAGTGTCTGGTTTGATCCAAATTTGTGTTGATTCAGTTTGCTTTTACTCATTAAGCACAGGCCTTATATCTCTCAGATTTCACAGATGATTAGTCTTTCAACAGTGCTTGTTTCACTGTGTTTGTCTGTTTGCTTAGAAAAGTAATAAGACTTAATGAATGTGGAAGAAAATTTACAGAATTAAGCAGGAAGATGTTTGTTTGCTGTTTGCTTGAAAACTGAACAGTGTTGCCATTGGTACTGACATGTTTACGTAGGAGCAGCCTCAGTAAGTGATATTTCATCATGCACACTGTCCTCTGTGGCTTTTCAAAGACAGTATGAGATAAAGATTTGACATTCATGGTATTCTTGTAGTTGAGATACACACTGGGGTATATTACAAATGAGACTGTGGAGCAAAGTAGAGAGATTTTTCTGAAGTCAAAGGGAGTCTGGCTGAACTGAAGCCTTGGGCCTGTCACATCCAGTACATGTTGTATCATTAGACTACAATTGTGCAATTTGGAGATCTAGTAATTTCTTACTACACTTGCAGGATGCTCTGAGATATCTAGAAGTGTTTCCTTGATTCTCTCTATAAGGGAGGAGGTACCAAAAGTGGAGGGTGGTGGGAATGCCGTGGTCAGAGCTTGGAAAGCTGTTCAAGATCAGAAGATGACTCAAGATGGAGGGAGCGGAGTAGCAAGAGAGGGGGGACATCAGAGAGCACTCTGAGAACACATGCATTGCTGGCTCTGAAGGTTATGATTTTTATGATTGAGTTTAAGCTGGTCTCAAGCCATGGTGGAACCCAAACACAGCTCCTCACCCTTCTTGGGGTGAGCTCTTGGCCATTAGGTACTTGGGGTGGTACTTGCTTGGTGAGTCTGTGACCTGTTGTGAGAATGGGTAAGAGGTAATGGAGAAGGTGCAGCCACGACCAGGAGTGTGATCACCTGCCTCATGGCAGATCACTTTTAGCTTGTCTTAAGCTGATTGTGATTTAGGTTCTTCCAGCTGCACTCATATGCCAGTGATGCTTCTCTGGTCCCAGGATGAGCCAGTTCATGGAAGTAAATCAGTAGAAAACCCATCCAGTAAAAAACCAGCTGTGAATAACTTTCTGCCAGTTCACGAAGCCTACTCATGGAAGGGTCAAATGCACTAAAGCACTGACAGAAGGTAGATGGTGAGCTGGCAGTCCTGGTTTGGAAAGTGAGGAGTTGGAGAGAACAGGACCCTTCTGCAGTGTTAGACCATGGATTCACTGAGCTGTCTCGTTTGCTGCAGAAGATTCTGTTAGCATGACTAGAAACACCTTTCTTGCACTTCCTAATTGTGGTGGGTTAACCAGCCTCTATTTATTATAAGTGGGAATGGGAGTTTGCTCCACTGGATGTTGATGAGAAGCTCCATGGGCTGCTAAAAAGTTGAGATGGGAATGGTGGATTGAAATTTTTTGTAAGGGTTGAGCACAACTTGTACTAACTTTTTTCTCTGTGTCTGCCATGGAGAAAAGGGCATCTGTAACTAGGCTGACTGCTTGTTCTGCTGTGTGCACTTGCTGGTGATCTAATTCTTGATGGGAAAAAACATTTACCTTTGCAAAAGACTTTTAAGAATATCCTTTTCTGTGAATTTGAAAAAGAGGGCTGTTTTTTCTCCAAGTAACTGAGTATCACTGTTGGGCTAGACACATACTTGGGTGCATTTTTGAAGTTTAGCACTTTAAAAGAATGAAATATGTAAATGGTTTTACACTGTTTTCATGACTGACTCTTAATGCTTGGTCTTTCAGAGGTTTTTTTTTTCTTAGGCTGATGGCTCTGTAAGCTTGTGTATTGTGAGACCTAGACCTGTCTTGGAAAAAGCATAGTTTCATTTTTGCCAAAGTCCTGAGATTTTTGGCTGAGAACATAATGCGACTCTCCTTGAAAAGAAAACCAAAAAGATAAATGTACATGTTAATGTAAGTTGCTGGCTAAACAAAAGCTTTATAGTGAGCTTTACACCATAGCATTTTAAGTTTTTTAACCATTATAAATGCTAATGTAACTCTTTTAAATAGTGCTTGCTTTGTGTGCAAATACAAAGCCTGTTGAAAAGCTTACTTGTGAAGCTATGGCTTCCTAAAGTTCAATTTAAGAACTGTTCAATTTAGCAGCATCTTCAAGGAAAATATTGGAAAACAGTTGACTGGTTATGGGTGCTTGTTTTGAAGAAACAAAACTTATCATTATAGCTGTGCTTTAAATCACATGAGCTCTGACCTCTGCATAGAGTGGTTGGATTAAGGGCTCTAGTTGAGCATCTCTAACTCGTTATGTAAAAAATTAGATCTGTGTTGGAGAGTATGCAGGATTATGGTCTCTGTGTGATGCCTGAGTTGCATGTGGGTGGAAGTCTGTAGCAGAAAAAGGACTGCTTTATGGTATTTGATTTGAGGCTTTTCTCAATCTATTTCACCACTTTTTAAAGAAAGCATTGTCTACTTAAGCTATATATTGATTAAAAAAAGTATTGAGTATTAGGCAAAGATTTATTTCCATTGTTTATGTATTATATAATTAGCTCCTCTAGGGATTTTCATAAATGCATCTTTTCTTTTAGTCAAGAAATTGTGCAATTAGACCAAAATTATAGGAAGCAAGCTAAACAGGCTTCACAAAATGCAGTAAACTGTAAAAAGTAATGTAAAAAAGTAAAAGAAATGCCATTGAATGGAAGCTTATTTTATCCTGTCGTACTAATTTTGTGTAATTCATTGCTATAATAGGGGCAGGGAGAATCCTAATGTTAATGGTTAAGGATCAAAGTAAGGCAAGTCTGCTGGTAGATATTTGCTAGCCAAACACTGAACTATTTTTTAAAATGTGTAATTTGATCAGTTAATGAAACAAGTGGTATGGCTTTTTTTTTTTTTTTTTTCCATGGAGAAAGGTGTCTGGTTTAGGTGGAAATTTTCTAGCATGGATTAGCTAAACTGAAGGTGTATATGAATCATCCCAGTCCAGACTATCTAACAGCTCATAGCTGCTGAACATTCTGGCTCCTCAAAGTTATGAACCTACGTAGCCCTAGAGAATTCTAACTTTCTGGGCTAGGTGTTTGTGTGAATATGAGAAGGATCAGACTGTTCTCACTCAATGACAGTCAACAGTTAGATGAACTGTTGCAGCAGTCAATGTTGGGAGAAACTGGTTTCTAGAGAAGAAAAAGCTGCTCTTCTTATGCCTGTGATTGTGATTCATTGTGATTCTCTCTAATACTCACAAATTTTAGCCTTTCTTTCTGGAACTTCGTGAGTTGCAGAGTTAGCTAAAGGGGTAAGCGAAGGAAGAGGATCTTTAGAAGAGGATCTTTCATTGAAAATACTAAAATACCAGCAGTATCTCTTTTTTGTTGTTTATGTTTGATCAATTTGCTTGTTTATTTTAGGAGCATTTTTCTGTTAATGTTAGTTCGTGAGTGACTAGTCTTTGTGTATATAAATGAATGTGGGTATTTATAATATGCAAATAACTACATATAAATTTGTCTGTATAGATTCTTGCACCTTTTTAAAAGCAGGAGGAAAACTGGGAGAGAAAACTGTAAACCACTATACTGTAGTAAATGAAGTACCAGGAAATTGAACACACAAATATGGGGGAAGGAATTCTTTAATACTAACCTCCAGTAGTCCCTGCTAAATGTAACACACATACATGAGGATTATTATTTAGCTTCCCTGAAACAGTTGCAGTCACATCCAATTTGATTATGATTCTCTGACTACAGCCAGATAGGAAAATTGTGTAGTCATCAATTAGAGAAGAAATTGTTTTGTTTCTATTAAGAAACAGATGCAGTAGTATGCAATATTTTATGGAAGGTAATACTTCTAAGTTTATATTTTGAAACCTGTTAGTATTTTCTCTTTAAGTCTCAATGATCTTGGTCACCATTCAGAATTTGAGTGTCTGATTTTGATCATGGTATCTCTTCCTCGCAGCAACATTGCATATAACTTTAAAGGAAAAGCAGTCCTAGCCATCTGTTTGTGCCTCCCAGAGCCATGTGTGGCAGCTGTAAGCAGCAGTTCTTTCCTCCCTTCCTTATGTCCAAGAAGGCATATTGACCTATTCATATCCTCCTGCTATGTATAATTGTGAATTATGAAATTGCTATCTCAGAATAATTCTTGGTCATCTTATTCTTTCATGCAAAACTTCTTACCTTTTTTCTGTAAATACTATTCTCAAAATCCTATTTAAGCTTGTTTCATTTAGGCTTTTTTATTGGAAACTATTAAGAACTTGAGTATTATGGGGAAATGAGTATAACTTTACTTATGCATGTGGTTATGAGGAGGACTGATTGGGAATGCTGATATTAGCAGAGCTTCCAGGAAGAAACACTTCCCCCCCCCCTTCCTTGCACTTCATACTTTTTCATTTGGAATTATATTTCATATTTTGCATTATCTTTTTCCCCATCTTACTGGTCCTGTTTTCCAGAGGAGGTTTGCTTTTTTTCTGTTGTTTCTTTTTTTACCAAAACATGTCTTTTTTGTTGTTGTTTTTAAAGCATTATTCTCTTTTGAGGTTTTTTTTTCTACATCATGTTTCTTGTGCATCTGTGCAAGCAGTCTGCACATTTTGTGACTAATGAATAATGACAAAATTGTCACAGATGCACATGAGTGATTAGGGCCTTGTCAAAGGATAGTCTCTGAAGTGGGAAGCTCATCTAGAAGAAGTGATCCTTGGTAGGAATGGGGGAGCCAAATATCATTCTTACAGATGAGCAAAATTTGTCTTTCTTGCAACCTTCCATACCAGCCAGCTCTAGCAATTTCTAAACAGAATCATTTTTTCAACCGGTCTGCCCAACGTTTTGGTTATTTAAAAGCTGAAGTGAGTTGTCCATGATTACTTAGTCAAGTTAACAATTAGCAGGTACAGAAATGTTCCTGCTACCTTCTGTTGGCTTGCTTTCCCTCTGTCAGCGGCTCTGTGTTTTCACAGGACAAACAGATTCAGCTCGCTCTCCTACTAAAAGATTGAGGTTTTTTTCTGTTTTGTGTTGATCCCTCCTGCCCCTTTGCTGCCATGAGAGGAGTGGGTGTGGTGTGACCACAGCTCCAAGTTGGCTTCAGTTAGGCAGCAGGAGCATGGAACCAAGAGCAAAAAGTGGGCAGAGGAATGACCTTTCTATTTTAGTAAAGGTAACAGTTTTGGCTCGAGTCCTGCTTGAAAATGGCTACTTGAAACAGGATGGAACAACCAGAAATCTAGTGTTTGCAACTTGCCTATTTTAAATCAGTGACATCAGGTCTCTGCTCTGCTACCTTCTTACTGGTTTTCATGACTCAGCTGGGGAAGAACCATTGTCACAGAGGATCAAAATAGCAAAAACCAAGTGCACTTTTAACTGACTGTTGAGGTTTTTTTAACAGTGGATCACCATTGAAAAATTAAATTTCCCTGGGATAAATATTTTCATCAAAAAAAGGAAAATATTTTAACACTTAGGAAATGTTGTTGAAGCCATTTGTTAATGCAGTTTATACTCTAGGCTCAAAATGTTATGTTGCTACTTTATTATCAATCTGTCATATCATATGTTTAAAAAAGTGATAATAGTTTCAAGAATATAAAGTATATTCCTAAAATTTGTGTGAGGGTGTATGAATTCAGGGGAGGTTCATTCTTTTTAGTGGTAACTTAAAAGCCTATACTCATCAGTTTTCAGGTTTTTATGCTTATTTCTGTTCCTCTGATAGTGGGAGGCATGTAATCTAGATCATTGCAGAATTTAAAAGTTGAGCTTTTTTTTCTGTCCAGCAAATTGGAGGAAGTAATCTCTATTTTGTGTGTTACTATTTTTTGTTAACTCTGAGAAGAGATACTGTGTAAATGTCTTAGGTGTAATTTCTTTCTAGTTTAGTTGCCAATGCAAAATGAATCACACTAATTCCCCCCAGGGCAGCCCCAGTGCAGTTGGTCCTGCTGGGGCTGAGCACGCTGTGTGATGCCTGGGCACAGGGAGCTTTGTTCAGGCATCCTGCTGTCCAGTTAGAGAGGTGTCTGAGTGTGTATCTGCTGAAACTATTGTCTGTGGTAGTGTGTATTAAAAGAGATTGTGTTTAATATTGACAGGTTTTTAAATGGCAGTCTTTTAAGCTGCTGTGCTAAACGTTTAGAAATGGGGAATGTGCCCCCTTGAGCAGATTGCTGGTTTGCATTCACTCACTGCAGGTCTTCTAAAGGTCTCCTGCTTCAGGCTGTCAGTTGTTTTCCTGTTATTGGTAAATTGCCCAGTTAGTGGTGTAAGCCTATGTTGCATTCTCTTAGTCTTTGGTTATTTCTTTCTAAATCATTCTTTCTAGAATAATTAGGAAGAATTGCTCTTCTGCATTTATATTCAGGTGCCTTGCGCTGCACAGTAATTTCTGAACCCTGAAACAATTGTTTTCAGTTCCTAGCTGCTGCCTTGCTTCTTTCATTTTTGCCTTGTCAGCCCAGCACAGTGTGTAGCAGTATTATTTGCCTTGCCTTGGTCCAAATCACCTATCACCAGGTGAATCAAAGATTACTGTAATTCACAAAATTCAGGTTTTCTTTTCTCCTGATTCCTGATAGCTTTTTGACTTAGGAACCTGGAGTTTACTGTGCAGGTTACAGTCATAAACTAGGCACTCATAGTGCCAGGTAAGAGTTACCCCCATAGAATGGTACTTGAAGTAGTCAGCATGCTACTGTGAGCCAGCCTGCAACTGTCAAGTTGCATAGATAATAATGAGCAATAAATTTCAAGTCTAAGATTGGGAATCTGTGTCCAGGCTGCAGAGAATTGACTGCATTGGCTGAGTATTCAGATTCTATATGCTTTGCTGTGACTTATTGTTAAAGATTTACTTCCAAAGTGGTCAGTCTTTGCATATTCTTCTCTAAAATCATCCTTTTTTCCACAGTTTACACTATGATATAGAAAACTCTGTGGTATGATTTTGGAAGAAGTGATGTTCATAAAACTTTGGGGATTTTAGGAATTGTTTCAATTATTCCTAAACATAAAATATGAACTCAGCTCTCAGTGGATTATCTTATCTCAGCTTATCTAGTAGCTGGGGGAAAAAAAGGTTTGGTTAAGCTGATGCCTTTTTCAGATACAAAGCAAAGCTATGTTTCTGAATTGTAAGAGGATTGGTTGTAACGTAAGATTTGGATGACAGCAGATGCCCAGTTACATTTTTAGGTTGTGTCTCCTGTAGAGATGGCAACAAAGCAACCTTCCTGCTGAGCTGGCAATGCTTGTTTGGTTCATCTAGGTAATTTTTCACACTAGGAAAGAAAAATGAAATGCTGCAGAATAATATTGTGGTAAAAAAAAAAAAAAAAAAGCACCTGCTGATCACTTAGGTACTGTGTGATACGGAAAAATTTGTTTTTTCGAGCTAAAGTCATAGATATGTCTTTTGAAAATGAAGACTTGCTGCACTAGTCATCAGTGTTAATTGTGCTCTGGTTTTAAAGTTCTAAATGCTTCAAATTCTTGAAAGATTTTTTTAGTGTATAAATTTTCATTATTTTTCTAACTATAAATTACTATATTAATTTAATGCAACAAAATGTACTCAATGCATTAGAAATTCTTACTTGGATTTGTTTTCCTTCTGTCTGGAATAGGGATAGTGTATATAATGAATACAGACATGCTCAACTGAAGTTACTCAGTTTTTACATAAATATTGAGAATTTTCTTATTTGCAACTAGACTAATTTCTTGATAGTTTACTCTGAAGTTATAACTGATATCCAAAGTTTTTAGACTTCATGCTGACTGGTACTTCAGCATGTTGAAATCTAGAAATACTTAAAATGTGGGTTTCAGACTTAATTTTTTTTCTAGCCTCATTAAATGAGATAATGTATGTAATAATTTTAGAGTAGAAACAGTTACTTTAAAATAGCAGCCAAGATGAGTAAGGTCTGAGGGTTAGAGGGCAGTTCACTTAAACTCCCATTCAGTGGAGAGCTGGGTAATGCCCCAGGAAGCAAGCAAACACTTTGGTTCACTAGCCACAACTGGACCCAGTGGGAAGTTATTTCTCATTGTGCCCAACATCTCCTTTTGCAGAAATTACTGCCCAGCTGAGAGAACATGAGAAATAGGAAGGCCTGTTCCTACCGGCAATTGGAACTCTCCCTAGCTGTAATACATCTCTTAGTCAGTTGAGCTAACAGGGCAACATACAACTAACTTTAGGGATATGTGACTATGAATCGTTGTTAAGGTTAGGTGCACTACATGATCATTGTCTTGACTCTATTATCTTTCTTTATTAAAAAAATTTAAAATCTGTTTAGTATAATACTGAACAAGTTGATTGCTCATTTCAGTGACTAAGTGGAAGTTGGAACTGTTTTAATTAAACACCTTTCATAAGGTGTTTAAAAGTTTTTTTCAGGTATAGATGAAAGATAAAAATTGTTCTAATGGAAGTATATGTTGGGGGAAACTGAAAGTAAACAATTCATTTTAATGAAATCAACTGAAATGCATTTTTAGAGCTTGTAGAGGAGTTGCTTATTTTCTTTTTTGCTTTTTCACCCATGTTGCAGTTTTCATGCTTTTTTTATGTAGCTATGCTGAATTGCATGGCTGATGCACAGAGGTGATAGGCTATAGCATCTGCAACACATATAAAATTGTCCAGAAAATGTATAAAATAATTGTTCAATTTCAGCTTGCTGAGCTTTCATTTGTCTAAAGAAAAACTGTATGTTTCTGTCCTAGTGATATGTTAATAGTGTTTGAATATAGATTCCACCAAGTGAAGCACTGAGTCTGGAAGTATTGCCCTTCATCAGCAGAGTTAAGTCAGAAAGCTGTATCTGCCAAAGAACACGTCATGGTCGTGCCATTTACTTTTGAGATTCGCAGCTTAAACATCCACAGATAACCTCTGCAGATTGAAAGGCAACATTTATTTGTAGTAACAGAGCGAGACTTAGTTTGTGGCAAATAGCTTTTCTACCTGTTATGTTGCCTTTATAAAAGCAAAGTAAAGCAAAGAAAAAAATAAAAACCTAAACCCAATAGTACTTAAAGAAATTTGTTTGTAGTTTTTACTTGCCTTTTGTAAAAAATACAAGTAGGAAAAAACTGTAGGATTTGGCAGAACCTGTGATTGCAAGTTGTGTTTTCTGTAAAGTGTTTGAAAAGTGTACTGGGGGATATGGTGGCCTGCTTTCCAAAATGTAGAAATGCACCACTCTTACATTTAGGTGGCTTTGTCATACATTGAATTGTGTACTGAATTAGTTTGCTCATAATTTTTTTTTTTTCTCCAAAACTTGCTGATTTGGGTGTTCTAAAAACAAGTTTGTCTTTTTCAGGAAATAAAACCTCAAAGCCATTACAACCATGGATACAGTGAATCTCTTGGACGGAAAAGCCACATTGATGATTACAGCACTTGGGACATTGTCAAAGCCACACAGTAAGTTTATTTTCGAATGTTAGATTTGTCTATGTTTGTATCAGTCAGAAACAGTAAAACAGGTTGTTTTATTTGTGTAAAGTAGAAGATAAAATGTATTTTTCAATCCAGTAGTGGAAGATTTCAGAAATAAGCTCTACAAAATTACTGTTATGACCAATTGAGGATCATTGTATAAAAAATATGGGAGGAATGGTGGTAAGTTGTAAGTATAGGTGGTTGCTGGATAGATTGTTGGAAGAGAGAATGGTACTGATGTTTATTTTCCATAGGTGATGATAAGTAAGCAGACAACATTTATATGCAAACATAAGGGTTTGATCAATTTTTGGGTTAGAAAGTCTCTAACTTCCATTATCTCTGATTCTACAGTCTCAGTCCTACTATGAGACTGAGTTTAGTACTGAAGGAGGACTGTAGGAGTAAACTGAGTGCAGATTTAATTGCTCTCTTAATGCAGACATATTATTCAAATTTGTTTGTTCCACAGTCCTTTAGCAGACAGTAATTTACAAGACTTTCCAGAAAGTTGTACAACACTGTTTTTAGTTTGCTGCTGTTTGCCATTCAGATAGCATCACCACCATCATCCTTCTTCAATGAGCTGAGATAGTTCTTTAAGATTTTTATTATTGTGTTGTCTCCTTTAATCATTATGTATCTTACAGAGTCATTTGCCTTTTTCTTAAGAGAAGATTTTTCTTCCATTTTTTTTCTTAAAAAACCCTGTCTGAACTGAGCAGCTTTGCAGCTCTTCATGTGACACAGGCCCAGTTTAGGCATAGGCAGTATGTACTTCACTTTTTGTTTTGAGCTGTAAGGAGTTGAGCTTCCTGAAACAGATGTCTGACTCTGCTATTGTTGCTCTAAATAATTAATAGTAGCACTGCAACCTATAATACTCACATTAGGATATTTTTAGAAGTTAAAGTATTGGCACAATATCAAACTAGCTGCTTCTTATAAAAGTGTGGAAGCATGTTTGACAGCAGAAGTGGTTTTACAAGTTACCTACTTCTATTCTTGTATGCTCATTGCATGTTTGAAAAACTAAAATATCTTTGTCCCTCTTAACCCTCAGATTCAGGCTGATCTGTGCTTTCAGCTGAGTTGTTACACTTCTTTGCTGCTCTCCTCATACAGGAACCACTAGCTCTGAGTTGACATCTCACCACAAGGGATGCAGTTTCATATTGTAGCCCTAATGGTTATTATTGCAGGGAAGGGGGATTGCCAACACAATCAAGTTGTGGTGACTAGGCAGCAATTCCCTGGCTAGAAGGAGAATTCACAGAATCACAGAATAAACTAGGTTGGAAAAGACCTTTGAAATCATCAAGTCCAACCTGTGACCCAACATTACCTTATCAGCTAAACCATGGCACCGAGTGCTTCATCAAGTGTTTTTTAAACACTTCCAGGTGACTCAGCCACCTCAGCACTCTTTCTGTGAAGAATTTATTTCCAATATTTAGCCTAAACTTCCCCTGGTGCAGCTTGAGGCTGTGTCCTCTCAGGCACACCTTTATTTAAGCATTTACTAGGTTTTGAGGGCCATGTTATAAAAGATGTCTGTCATAAAGGGAAATATTTCTGAAATTCAGGTAGAAAATAAACCCACCAAATATCATAAGACTTAGAGTAAAATAAATAATGCTGCTGCTATATTAATTCAGTGTTCTTGAAAAGATACACTTTTCCTACTAAAATGATGTAGCTATTTGCATTTATAGAAGCATAGCCTACCACATCCATGTAGGAAAACAGATGATCTTATTGTTTACCCTTTGTCCTTAATTACTTATATTCCCTGAGATTAAATTATCTGCTGATTTTTCTTTACTTTTTAGTTCAGTGATAATGTAAGAAAGATGCCACATTTTTTTTTTTAAAAGGGGCCACTCATCAGTCTCCTAGAACTCTTCCTCCAAGCAGGTCTGTAAGTTCAAGCAAGATGTAGCAAAATATAATAAGAATTATTTCAGTCTCTTGGTTTGGATGGATTTTTTTTCCCCAAGTCCAGTTTCTCCTGGAAAAAATAATTAGTTATGACATTGTTCCAACATACATGAAAATTGAGAGCACTGTTCCTTAAATCTTAAAGGTGATGGTTAGAAAAATGGGATGAAAACATGTAAAACACATCTATATTTCATGTATGCCGTTTGAGTTTAGAATTCTATTTTGACATGTTTTTATTGACACTAGATTACACAGAAATAAAACTATGTTAGTAAAATACTGTGCTCAATTTTGTTTCTCAGCAAGAAAAAACAAGGGCTTGCAAAGTCCTCACATTTTTCCATAAGTATTTGTATGTTTCTTCATATCTTACTGAAGTGATTCATTGCTTTATCATCTTAATCTGTAGATTGGACGCAAATTAACATGCTAATACAGTATGAGTTACAAATACAATAACTCCTTATAATCACATTAAGATTTCATACAGGAAGCAGTGGCTAGGCTCATTGAAAAGAGTTTATTGGTGTTTGTATTTTTTATCCGTTATGCTCCTCGTAAGTTCTCACAAAGACCTGGAGCCCGAGGCATATTTTGTATCAAAAATAGTCAGACTCTGGTTTTTATTTTACAGAAACTTTTGCTGGAGTAAAAATCGTAGTGTTTGGCTTTAGTACCTCTTCATACAATGAACACTTTTCACTGACTTTGTTGTAAACATGTCCAAGAGCATCTCGATAGCTTTAAAAGTTCATGTTCCAGATGTTAGAATGTGTGTATAATTTGTTGCCATTTTATATTTTGTTACAGCAAAATTGTTTGGTTCATAGAAAGTCTCCACTGCATTTCTGAAAGCAGAAGCAGGCCACTCATCTTTATTTGAAAAACTATTTTCAGAGGAATAGTAAAAAAATTATCCATGCTTGCCTTTGGTTTTGTTCCACTGTTATATTCAGAGTTCTCATGGGAGCTCCAGGGAGGGAATGGAATCCTGGTTAAAAAAAAACCCAAGTGTTTTAAAAGTGAAATTTAATGGTGATATATTAGGAACATTTATTTCTATGGTCTGGCAGCAGTAGCCATCTGTCATCCAAGGCAGCAGTCATAACTTTTAATATGATGACTTGGGAAGCATCCTGTGTTAACTTGACAAAGTTGCTGCCTTTGTTTTGTTTTAAATCTTTTAAGCTGAGAAACTAGAAGTAGCTCAAGTTCTCATGTAGAGAAGCATGTGATGGGCTGTCACTAGGAAAACAAAATCTGAGACATTAATCTACATTGTGTTCTTCTGTTCTCTTGAGAGTGAATAGACACTTTTGGCTTGTAGTGAGTTTGATCAAATTCCAGCTTTGTTGAAAGTAAGTTAAATGACCATTATGAACATGGATATTAAACATTAATGGTATTAATAAGTGCTTTTGTGACATCTGGAAGATTGATTCCTTGAGCTCAAGTATTATAATTTCATTATCTCAAGATGAACTTTTCTGTTAAATTTCATTCAATGAGATCATTCAAAATGAAGTTGTGTGCATTGTGAAATAGTGCAGCATAAAATATAAATTATGTTGAATCTTGTCAAGGAAAAAATCATCAGATACATGCTTTTTTCATGACTATTTCTCATTAGTCATAGGGTAACTGATTTAAAAAAAGGTATATATGGAATAATTAAAATTGGTAGGGGTTGGCTAAAGGAACAGTTACTCCTGGCTCTTTTCAGCTAGTCGTAGGAGAGAGTGGTCAGACTGTGACACAGGTACACATCCATTATTCCTGGTTGTTTGTACCCATGGGGTTAATTATACTGCTGAAAGTGAATGTACCTGACTTTCATGTGGAAGGATGGGACTGTTTTAACCACATTAATAATATGGCCACAACTGTCTAGACAATTTAGGGCTTTGAAACAGTATTTAAGAGCTGAATTTCTTTTGTCTTTCAATACTATTGTTAATGGTCTATTAAGTAGCTCTTGAGTTAAACCTTTTCTGTTGAAAACAAAACTGTTTTACCCGTTAACACAAAAACCTTGAGAATGTGCTAAAGGCTTTGTTAGTATTTACCATCATTATTCATGGGAATGAGATTTCCAAAGAAGGAAGAAAGATCAGTTTTTCTGTTAATTGCGTTTCCAGTTCAAACAGCTTTGATTTGAGTTACAATGATAGCAAGATGAGAGGAAGCTCGTGGTTTACCTGCTCTTTGTTGGCATGATGATGTGCTCACTGTAGAGAGATTCCTTGCTATTATTGTTGCTAAATCTAATGTTAGTCGTGCTGCAAAGCTGGCAGTGTCTGTTTTCAAGAGTCGATGTATTTGTAGACAAAAGAATAGAAAATGGATTGCATATTTTAAATGCAAAAGGCAGTAGGGTATTGTTTTTCAAGGTATTAAGGTCAGAATATCTTTAACCTCCGATAACAAATACAATGTTACAGGTTAGTTACTGGAACGGCTTAGAGACTGTGGTAGCAAAAGGAGCTTGCACAATGGTATTTTTGTCCTGGACTAATCCCATTTCTTTCAGAACAAGCCAAACTCAATAATATGCTTTAATTATGCTCCATATTGATGTTCACAGCATCACCCTCTAGAATTCACTCAGATGCTGAGTATTTGTTAGATTAATATATCAGTCTCCTGTGAGGATTTCAGTCTTACTCTCCATTACCCTTGAAGGGCATAGAGCCCTTTATAACTTTGCAAGCGTGATTATGCTGAGTGTCTGGAATAGGTGACTTTATCATTTTCTAACCTAACAGTTAGAAAATGAACCTTTGGAGAAGGCAAGGTGAAGTCAGCTGCAGCAAATTGATGGAACAAGACTGCGGGTTGTATGTGATAGAAGAATGCTGCACTTCTGGGACAGAAACCATAACTGCAGTAGATTCAGTGTTTTATTTAATTGTAGAGAGCCTGTTCTTTCCAGGAAGAGGAGCAACTTGTTGTAAATTCCTAATGGTTTTTCCAGGCAGATTTTGTCTGTCAAGATCCTTAAGTCCTCTTCTGACAATAAATTGAAGAGTCATAAAATTATACCTTGTGTACTACATCTTTAGTAAACAGTTATGATCGTGTTCAAAATACTAAATGTAAATTGCTAGAAACAGACAAGCTGAGGGTGATTTAAATTTAAAAATTTCTGTATACCTCATTCTCAGTGTCACTTTTAGAAGGAGCTTTATTATCCTGTAAAGGCTGTTCTGGTGTATTGCAGAATTTATGTTCTGTTTTGTGCCGAAGTAATACCATGTACTGTGACTTGTAGATGCCTTCTAGTGGGAAGAATGGGAAGTCTATAATGCTAACCCCAAAAGAGTGAATCCATTTCTACTATTCCTTCTTGTATCTGAGGCCATGTCAGCAGTCTTTGCCCAGGGCCTCACCACAGTGTATGGGTGAATTCTAGAAGGAGGTACTTGTAAACATCAGTGGAGCATAATTGGAGCATTCTATGGGCACTGGCAGCAGCATTCTGCATAAACAGGCTGCAGGGTTACTTGTGACAGCTTTCCTTGATTTTCATACATCTTAAGCCAAGTCCTTCAGAAGGTAGCATCACATTTTTTGTAAGACTGGAGTTTTGCTTTTAATTAAATAACCTGACAAATAACTGCTCCAACCTCCTCCCTGCAAGAACACCCAAAGAATTATCACCCCTTTTCCTAAGACTGTCAGGGACCTTCTTGGTTATTCCTGTCTTGGCAGCATGGCCTAACAAAAACTTGGGTAGCAATCAAAGGTTACGTTCAAAGAGGTTCAAGTTGTGTTGTGTAGTCAACTTGATAGGACACTCAGCTTAAAGCATATGTGCAATTTGCCATAGCTGGCCAGTAGTGATGTAGTGGTTTAACTCCTGTGCAGCTGAGCCCTGCACACCTGCTTTCTTGCTTCCCTCTGCTGGGATGGAGAAATTGACCAAAAGGGTAAAGATAAACAAATTTTAATACATAAAGTAAAAGCTGCACACAGAAGCAAAGCAAAAAAAAAGGAGTTAATTTGCTGCTTCCCATGGGCAGGTGAGTGTTCAGCCATATCCATCTAATGGTTACTTTGGTAGGTGAGCACCTTCACTCCAGATATCCCTCCTTTGTTCCTCAGCTTTTATTGCTGAGCACACTGCCGTGCAGTATTGAATATCTCTTTGGTCAGTTGGCATCTGCTGTCCCTGCTGTGTCCCCATCCAACTTCTTGTGCACCCCCAGCCTGCTCACTGGTGGGGCAGCATGAGGAACAGCAGAGGTCTTGACCCTGTGTCAGCACTGCTCAGCAACAGCTTAAATATTGGTGTCTTAATCAACACTGTTTTGCTCACAAATACTAAACATAGCCTCATAGGAACCACCCTGAAGAAGAGTAACTTAATCCCACCCAAACCACATACATGTAAGAAAAATCCTAATCCATTTGCATGAAAGCCTTACATGATTGCCTCTTGCATTTTATAGGAAGTTAAAATTATTGTATCCTTGTGTTCTTTGTATCTTTCCAATAACTTAGAATATTTTATTTAAAAAATTCCTATTTGTTGTTTTGCACTGCTTATCTAAGTAGGATGAGAGTCAGATAAACTCAGCCTTAGGCAATACATTTTTTTAAGCTGGTGACTGTTAAAACTGATAGCATGGCTTAGGTGAATTATTTCTTACATAATTGGTTTCAGTTTGTAGTTTAAGTGAAGGCTGCAGGCATTCCAGCAGGAAGGAGTGTCATAAAAACTGACTGGAGTAGAACAGCTTGTCAACAAATGGTTGCATTGCCATTCTGTATGAATCACTTTCCAGGCTGCCTTCACTGTAATATGGCCGTGTGATACTGTACTGTAGGAAGATCAGAATTTTGTCTGGTTTTGGAAGTCCTTCTTTCCTCCATCTCTCCTCCTTTCTCTTGACTCCCTGTTCTTGCCTGACCTGCCTTTTGTAGTCCTAACCTATTTCAGTGGGCCTTCCAGCTGACATGAGAAGTCAGGCATAGTGTGTATGTCTTAAGCCATTTGTAGAGGCACTCATCAGGCCACACTGCTGATCTAAACTAGGCTTTGGTAGATGGTGTGCTTCAAGGCTGGATTGACTTAGAACCTTACCAGTTTTCCTAGCACTTATGTTTGTCTGAGTACATGTATCTTGTCTGGCTGGTTGTGTACTTTTAAGTCATCATAACCCAAACATAATCTTTCCACCTGCCTCAGTGTATTTAAAAAAAAGCTTTCTTGTCAAAATTGTTCATGGCTGCTGCTTTTTTACTTAGTCTGGAGGACCACATTTGATCAGTGCTAGTTGGTATATGTTGCATGCAATAGTCTTTGTTCTGATCTCTTGTAATGTTTGAGAAGATAATAAGTATGACAAAAATTTCCAGCATTGTTCATGGATTCTCATGCAGATTTCATAAGAAAGTGAAAGCACAACACAATCTAAGTGGGCTGTTATGTCTAGTACTTTTTTAATAGTGTCCCCATAATTTCTGTGCTTCAGATCTGTGATAGGCTTAGAAAGCGTTCCTGAGTTTTGTTGGCTTGAGTCATTTGATCATTCATTATGGGAGAACCATCCAGATTGAGGTTCCATTCAAATACATGAAAGAAAAAGTAAGAATGGTAACTGCCCTAGGAAGATCTCTGTGAGAGTTATGCAAGCTGATCAAGAACAGAAGAGCCTTTTCTAAGGCTGTTTCTTCTGCAGAAAGTAGAACATAGAAGCAGCATATGAGAAATTTAAGTCCCAACTTTGAGAGGCTGTTAAAATTGTTTTAGAAGTCAGATATCACAAAGCATTGACCTTGATTTCAAGGCATTCCCACATTCTCCTCATTGAGACTTGAGCAATCACTATGAATGTACAGATTTTTGTAATGTAATCTTTACTTGCTTTTCTGCATTACATTTTTGACACTGAAAATAAGTGGTAAAACAGTGTAAACAGCAAGGCAAAAATTATTTAATGTTGGAGTTACTCCTATATTGAATGCTTAAGTGATGTTTATGCTTCCTGATTTGTTTCAACTTTCAAATATGTGCAGAATTTTTTTTTTCAAAAGGCAGTACATCGCATTTAATAGTTCTCTTTAATAGAAGAATAAATTTTGCAATAATGTACAGAATTTCAAAGTGCCCTAAAAAAGGACATTATATTAACTTGTATCAGAAAGATGGCTATTTGTTGTTCTGAGAAAAAAAAATGGGAAGTACTTGATCTGCTTTTGTTTGTAATTGGCTTGATGATCTTCTGAATTTTAGGAAGATACTGGCAAATCAGCTGACTAGTTTTTATTTTTGCTTTTCAAGAGCTGGAAAGGAAGGAGAACCAAGTGAGAGAAGCAAATGTAGTGGAGTCCCTGGGAAGTGAACAGTGACTTAAATTTAGTATACTACTGGTAGATATTTTGCCTTGCTCTACAGTACAGTTTTCTGTAGACAAAAGTTTTGTGTAATACCTTGATTTGATTAAGGTTATTTTTGCCAGTGGAAGCTTCTTGTTGCAAGACATTTGTAATCATTTAGAAAAAGAAAGTAAAGTTTCTTCTTCATTTCTCTTCTGTTGAAGATTTTATATTGTGACCAAATATATGGTGTTTGCTGAATGCATTTTAATCTAAGGTCAGCATTTTGACAAATCTTATTTTATTTTCAAGGTATGGAATATACGAACGATGCAGAGAGTTGGTGGAAGCTGGTTATGACGTTCGACAACCAGACAAAGAAAACGTAACGCTTCTCCACTGGGCAGCAATCAACAACAGGATAGATCTGGTGAAGTATGTATTGCACCTAAAGTTACACTTTAAAATTAATTATGTCCTTAAAAATGTTGATTTCTGTTTTTAAGTCTATTGAATATCTGTAAATTTAATGTGTCTAATTTGTCTTTTTTTCCTTGACAGTATGTCAAAGCTCTTGTCCATTAATGCATCTCTACCGCTGTGACATACAGCACTGCATTTTCTTCCCACTGTTTACTAGCGTGCATGTAACTACTGGTGTCTCTAACTGTATCTAAAATTCCCTTCTCTTGATGCAGTTTTTGCACTTCAGATTCCTCTGTCTTTAGAGAATCTTGATTTTTTTTTTTTTCCATCACTCACCTTATTTTGTGCTCTTCCACTCTCTTTTTTGCAAGGCACTAGCTTATTTTATTTCCTCAGAATTAAACTATTTGGTTGTTTTTCTATTTGTTCAAGCCTATCACATCTTTCCCGAAGTGTTCTCAATTTCCCCATTATGTGCAGTGGATAATTTCATTAAATATGTTGGCTATTAAGCTGGGTACTGCAGAGATAAAGTTGTTTACTCTTGTGATAGTAGATCTCAGTGTCTTGTTTAGTGATTGTTGACTATGTAAGTTCTTTCCAGTGAAGTAGCTTAGCAGCTTGTCTGTCAGGAGTGCAGGCTTGGAATTAGGCTCCTCTTATTTTTAGTATTTCTTCATCCCATCTATTTTGAGACTTGAGATTCAGTGTACATAACAGTGAAACTCATTGATAAGGAAAACTATAGAACATTTTCATATTTCCATAGAATCAGGGATGAGTGTCTAGAACACCATTCTCTTTTCATAATTACACTGATCTATTGGTAGCTCTTCAACTCATCTTTGTAAAAATGCAAAAAATGGCCTTCTATCTCTACAGTTACTTACTTCCTACAGTAGTTCCCCATCCCCTGTGTCAAGCTTTCTCCAGACAAGGATGATTTCTCTTCTACTTTTCCTTCTAATAAAAGAGACTGCATGCACTTTTGATTCCTCAGTCACTGAATGCAAGCTGAGGTAGTTTTCAAATGCCTGCCAAAGGCTTAGTGATCCTAATGTGGAGATCAGTGGAAGTATTTTCTTCTTAAGGCGACCTCTTATGAGATCTGCTTGCTTTGAGTGTAAGTAGTTTGCTTAAATAGAACTTGCATGCCTAGCATCTTTTATTGGAAGCTTAGATGACTCACTGAGAGTGAGATTGCCCAGTTCTTCCTTTCTTTGGGGACCTTCTCACCTAGCACAAATTTCCTTCTGCAAGATCTGCTTAGACAAATAGACTAAGTTCTCAGTCTGGTTTTGCAGAAAAATCTTACCATTTTTGTATACTGAAACCGAAAGGCGGTGATAAATCTCAACCGAGTCTCAAAACACCCTTACAGAAACATAAAATGTTATTTCAATGCACCATCTGGCAGGAGATTGTCACCTTGTCTTTTCCCAGTTGTCAAACTGCAAGTTCTTCCTACTAAATAAAACATACTAACCAGTAAGCAGTTCTGCTCTCAGTAGAATCTGAACGTATTCTGCATATCTGCAAGGCCCAGTGTTTGAATGAAGACAATCTGTTTAGTGTTCACCTCCCCATGAGTGGCTGTCACATCAGAGAGATGAATCCAAGCTTTGACTGTGAATTTCTCTGTGCTCTCTTTTTATCTAGACAAGATTTCCTTTGGAGCTCCTTCCCAGGGGGGAATAAATAGCTCTTCAGTTAGTAGCTGATACTTCACTGTAATGAAATTACTTTGTTTCTTTACCATATAATGTGCTTTGTGTTTTCACCTAGATGGGACAAAGACTTTCACAAAATCTCTGATTTTTCTCATGGAGAAATAAAAAAAACTTCAGCAGAAAGATGTTGAAGTTTTGTTCTTTTAGGGTTGGAGACCAATGGAGTGGACTGTCCTGCATCAATCAGAGCAGATCTTGTTTGTCTTTCACACTGTTGTTTTTTTTTTTTCACTTCGGCAAATCTGTTAAAGTACTTCATTGTGTCTGATGGCTCTAAAGCAACTGTATAAAAGCTTTTTCTTTAGATGTGTTTAGTCTGACATGCATTTTTCAGTTTCTGTTCCTAAAGGTTCCTAAAAGGGCTATTTTTGAAATTTCATTCTCTGAATCAATAAGCACTTTAGAAAATGAAGGTAGTTACTTAAGAATAATGTTTTTCAAGTTGTTCTGCTTGTTGCCCTTCTTCTTGCCATGTCTTGAAACACTTAGCAGAGTTTGAGATGGCAGAAATTCAATGATGAGGATTTGAAGGACAGCTCGTGTGGGTGGGAGAGCAGTGTTCATATACACCTGACAGGTATTTTCAAAAGTGAAAAGTCTGTAGGCACAGGCACTTGAAATGTGCAGACACAAATCTATAGCTAGGTATAGACAAAGGTTAGACAGTGGTGAATGAAAAACTAGAAGCCTTCCAGGAAGCCCTGTATTTGGAAACAGTAATTTCTTTATAAAGCATGCATTTTCTTTTGAGAAGGAAAAGTAATATTGCTAGTTTAGTGTCCCAGATAAAATAGCAATGACAGCAGCTCACAGAAATATTACAAATGACTATGAATATGAATTGTTGCAGTTAAAAATAAGTAACTTCTTTTGTTCTTACAGATAGACATTCTTTTCCCTCAAAAGATTTTATAAAAGATGAGCTATCTCATCATATAGCAATACTTTTTAAATACTCAGATGACTTCTGTCCTTTGATTAATAATAATTGAAAAGTAAGTAGAAATCTCAGTCCTTCACGAAATGTGTAACTGAATTGTAATCTCTGGGATCTATGACTTCAGCAGGGTTATTCCAGTGATGAAATAAGCTGCAAGTCTAATGGCATATAATTTTACTATTTAGCCAAAATTCTCTAAAAATTTTAGTCTTCTAGCACTGTAAATTTTACCAGTAATTCAGAATTCTATTTAATGCAACTGGCCCATAATATTTAAGAATAGTTTATTAAATACTTCTGTGGTAGCACAGTTTGTACTACTGTACATACTGTACATTGTATATAGCAATTGTTCTGTTATACCTTAGAATAAAATTAGGAAATAGTATAATGTTTAAAACACTGTAGGAGGCATCTCTAGTTTCCCAACCCATGTCAGAAATGCAAGAAAATTGAAAGTATATGCATGACCTCTAAAAAGGAAGGTTATATGAAGGCAAGAAAAGGCTCTGGTTCTCTGATCTCTCGCTGCCTATTTTGCCTGACATCAGACATGCTCACCTGTGTCCTTTCAATTTAATCAAAACAATCAGTAATGTTTACTATTTCTGTTATTCCAGGTACTATATATCAAAAGGTGCTATTGTTGATCAGCTTGGAGGAGATTTAAATTCTACCCCACTTCACTGGGCAACAAGGTATGAAAAAATCTTCTGAAATTTTCTTCTCTCTTTCTTTGCTTAACATGGAGTACTGATGGTTTTATGGAATTTTTGTGTTTTATGAAATACTTTGTACTAGAATCAATTCAGTCTGTGATAACTGGGCTCACTGTCAATGTGGTATGTTTGAACTAAAAGAGCTTTCAGCTTATGTTTTTTTTTTTCTGTAATAGAGGAAGATGATTGCTACAGTAGGAAAACAAATGAAGTATAGGCAATTTACCTTACTCTTACTTCCGAGATCTTATTTTTTGTCAAGTCATCTGAGGTTCAGTGGCACTTGTGCAGATGGGTTGTAGGATGGCTTGGTGTGACATTGTTCTTGCAGTGTTCTATTGCATATGTGGATCTTTTAAAAGATGTACTTAAAGTCAGGGTTCTTATGTAGAAGATGGTCATGATAAATGGCTGGAAAAATTAAAGACAGCCTTCGCACAGTACCTACTCCTTCAGACAGCCACCTAGAAAAGGTGGGAAAGAAACAGTGTCCATATTAATATTTTTAACTGCAGATGGCAAAAGGAGACTTGGAAAATTAGTTTTTAGAAGATTTAATATATCAAAATAATCTGTTTGCTAAAGGTGAGGACTTGCTTGTTAGCTTCTATTAAAGATTTTAGCTTCTAAATTTTTTTGTTACAGAACACAGTCTGTGATTCTGTGTTAATAGCACAAAATCTTGACTAAATTTCCTGGTGTTTGTTCATACCTGTAATCACTTCTGTGAAGCATTGTCCAAAGTGGCTTCTCCAAAATTGAAAAGGTCTTTTGCTCATGTCAGAAACAATGTACTGACGCTTAGGCACTGTGTCTAAAAGAAGGCTATGCCTATGCTCATTAAGCTAAAAAGATGCAGAAGCTTTTAAGATAGTGTGGAGGAAATGTAGACCTTCAGTTTTCCTTTTTTCCCCTACTTTTGTTTTGCTACAGTTTTTAATTTCCACAAAAAGTGAGAGTATCTAGCCAGTTTGACATCTCTTAAAATAGCAGGTTTCGTATGTGGTTTGTAACAAGTCATAGTAGACTAGATTTCTCAATCATAACTTGATATTTTTGGTTGACTGTCTTTTTTTGCTGTGCAGTACAGTTAAGCAAATTGCATGTGATGAGTGCACTATATGCATATAATTTCTGATATGAATGAGTTTGCTTACTCACTTGGAGAATCAAGTCATGGCAGTTGCTGTTTTAAAAGTATGAGTTAAATTGTGGGAATTCTGATAGTGTAATTAACTGCTAAACATATTTGTTGTATTTCATTATTCAAGTTTTAATCGTTTTCCTGCATATAGTTATTCAGTTGTTTGTTTTTTGTGTTTTGTTGCATTTAGGCAGGGTCACTTATCCATGGTTGTACAGCTGATGAAGTACGGGGCAGATCCGTCGCTAATTGATGGAGAAGGATGTAGCTGTATTCATTTGGCTGCCCAGTTTGGACATACTTCGATTGTTGCTTACCTGATAGCAAAGGGACAGGTAAATTTTAAGTAATACCATATTTAAATAGATTCTACTAACACAGTTGAAACCTATACCTGTCATTAAGCAGATGTAAAATATCTGCTTGAATAAATATAAAAATAATTCCATGTCCTTTTTTGTAGACTGCAGCATTGATGTGCCACCTATTAAACTAATTTCCTACACCAGTCTTCTGAGTACTTTGGCTTTAATTCACACCTCCCTAATGTAGTATATGGAAATTCTGATTCTTTATTTCTAATGAATTTAACCTTTAAATGTAGCTATGACAATGGTAGCAAGTGTTGTAGAATTCTTCAATGAGAATCAAACAACCCCAGACCTTCTTGCTAGCCCCTTATATTACTGCTAGATCTGTGAAGCGTGTATATAATGTGTATTCATTACTGTTCCTGTTATGTCTCATCTGTAGTTCTGTCTGCTCAAAAACTTGATTGTGTTTTTGCTACACACCCTGCTCTGTAATTTGTAGATTTACTCACCCATAGGCATGTGCCTGAAGCACAGATTTGATTTACTGTGTAAACCATATAGAAAAGTCAAAACCCTCCTCTTGTATGACAGTCCTACTAATGCTCTTCACTCTTCTGTATTCTGCTTATTCTTTCAAATACCAAGTGAGATATGATCCAGTGAGTCAGGTAGAATATGAAATCAGTGAGTTTGGTCTGTGTAAAACAAATACTGAATTTGCTGCAGAAAATTACTTACACCTGTATCTGTTTGGTAAAACAGTACTTAGTGTATGATAAAGAGTAAGCTAGGCAAAAGAAGAGGCTGATCCTATTCTGTATAACTGCTGTTTTGTAAGAAATAATGATTGGAGAGGAAGGTGTTTTTAGAGGAGCATGTTTTGTGATTTCTTCTCAGATTATGTATCTGTGTATGTGGTTTTTATGTTAACAGAAAAATCTTGCTGGTATTATATGAGTGTGAACTTGTTTAAAGCATAGCATTAATAAAGTACTAATAGCCTTTAAAGTATTCTACTGTGATTATGAAGTCTCCATGTGTTTGTCTTCATGTTTGTATACAGATTTGTCCTGTCTATTTGAACATATATATTTTAATAACTTATCTTCATATCTTCATAACATATCTTCAGTTGAAAAGAAGCTTTATGTCTTTACATGAGTACATATGTAAAGACACAAAAAGTGCTTTAAAATTTAAAACTGTTAGTTTAAAAATAGCTCTTCTTATAAATAATTTTTAAAACACTTATTTTTATTAAATCTCTCAAATATTTTCAAGTATGATTTTGGTATTCTTTCCGTGATGTAAATTTAAGTTAATTTTAACAATAATTTTTCACAGTGCTTCAAAAAGTTCCACTTGAAAAATTATGTATTGATTTGTATGTTTAAAATCTAGTAATATCAATAGGGTTATAATAACAATCCCTAAAATGATTGTTCTCTAGCTATATTACATACAACTACAGAGCCTTTAGTTTATCTAGAAGCCATGGGAGATACATGATTCTATTTTTAAATTTTCCTTCAATTAGTACTGAGGTCATTAATTTCTTCTCTTTATTTCTTTCCCCACTTTCCTGGTGGTGCTGAGATTCGGATTTGGAAACTTGAAGTGCTTTTGCTTCTGTGGGCTTACCCTATATACTGCTACTTATTTTCCTTTTGTCTTTACAGAGACCAGGTTCCCTCATATCCAAAGAGTAGGCTAGCCCTTGTTCTGAACATAATTCTAGCACCTGTGTGGCAAATGACAGCTAAATAAATGTCAAAATGAGGGTCAGTGTAGGCTGTTGTGCTGTTTTAGTTCAGATCCTGATGCCTTTGGGGATGAGTGTGGTCAAAGAAAAGCCAACTTTCATAATGGAATAGAGGACTCACAGGTGGATTAAGAAATTGTTCCTAATTGCTACCTTGTTCATTTTTGAGACAGAACTGGAACCCAACTTCAGTGTTCCTGTTTCACTTTCTTCTGGGCTGTAGCAGCCAACGGTAAAATTTGCCAATCTGAGGCTTGAGTGAAGGGGAAGAGCTCTTGGTTGGATGCACTCTGGCTTTGATTGGAAGTGAACCCATTTTCATGCCAGCAAGTACTACTCAGCCAAGAGGCAGCAGTGGCTGATAAAGATGTCGCTTTTTGTTTAGTCATGCCTCTTACTGAATTCTGAAAGACTGATATCTGGCTGCATCAGAATTTGAGCATGTTGTTTGTATCAGTAGGTTGCCTGGGTCAAAATCATGCCTGGTACAAGTACATTATATAAATATAATGAGAAATCAAGTAACAGAATCTGTAGCACAGTTCAAGTTTAGGTAAGATCTTTATTAAAAAAAATGCAAGAAAGAAAAACTGAAAAAGAGCTTGAAGGCACTTAATAATGTGCAATGTACAATTTGACTGCTTAATATTGTGCTTAGGCTACTTAAAATGCCAGAGGTGTATCAGGAGCTTGAATACACAAGCATTCACCTGGAATAAGTTAAGATACAAATGTTGTATATGAATGGTTGAATAATCTGTTCTCATCCTGTGCATGTGTGAGGTAACTTAATCATAGATAATGAGTGACTATAAAGTTGCTTGTAGGGTAAATTTATGTAAGAAATACTCTACTTCTAAAATTTTAGTTGAACTACTTCATATTCATAGTTCAACTATCACTTTCTTAGTTTAACTACCACTCACTCATCAAGTACTTTTTTTTATTCTCTGAGTTGCAATTTTGTATGTAACTAATGTCTCGAGCTATGTAGGGTCACCTGAGCTATGGTTTAGAAGTAGTTGGCATCTAGGTTGAGAGATGCTGGTGTGGTACCAGCAGCTGTGCTTACTTTGGTGCTGTGATCCATGGGCAGTGCTCCTAAGCATTGTCACCTCAGTTGCCTCTGGGGCTCCTTCTCTCCACCAAGCTCAGCATTAAGACACTGCACCAAGAATTTTATTTCCTAGACCAGCTCAGAGCACATTACTTAGAGAATTGTAAGTCCAGTTGTGTTCTTCCTTATGATTGAAGACTGTGTTTGATGGACTAGGGTATTCAGAACAGAGCTTTTGTTTGAAGGAATGGAGTAGGTTTAGTTCTGTGTCTTGTGTTCTTTGTTGGTCTGTGCTCTGTTCTATGGGACTCTTACAAAATCTCTGCTTTAATGGGAATGTTACAAAATCTCTGCTTCTAGTCTGTAACTAGCACATCTTTTCTAAATTAATATTGTCAGACTTACATCAGCCTTACTGAGAAATCTTCTTTACTATATGCTTTTAAAGCCTTTTTTTCCTTTCCCTGGGTAACAGTTCATGTGAAAGAGATCTTTTCACTATGGAGAATAGGATTCTGAGCAAGGATGTGATGGGTCTTTTCTATGAAGGTCTGTGTTTTGTGTAATAAGCAGTAATGGTTCTAAAGAGGATCAAACTCCTGGTTCCTTTCTGTGTGATTTAAAGTAATTCTGAGTGGATCTCTTGATGTTTTCTATGCTTATTTTATCACAGTACTGGTTTGACCATTGCTTGTTAAATCTCCTGGTAAGCCTAATGCTACTGTGATCTCTAGCTGCTCTTCAGAATCCTTCCTTGTCAACTCTTGCTTTTAGAAAATGGTATTAAGCAGCAGAAGAGTTGCTGCAACCCCTTTTCAAGCTCTTTCTCCCCAGTATTTTTGCCTCACTAAAAGCTTTTTGTGCAATGTTATATTAGTGTCCTAGGAAAGTCTGGCTATCTTTGCATGTGAAAAGTTTTTTCTCCTTCAGAACCAGAGTTGTACTTTAGAAACAAGAGGAAATTTTGCTTGTTGTGATCCACAGAATTCACACTTGAACCACATGCAGAGGGCAGCAGTATTTGCAACTTTTGATCATTTCATCACTTATTGTTTGGATCTTTGATTCTTGCACCATGTTCTAATAGCACAGGCACACCCCTCTGTGAACACTGATCTGTCACTGAGCATTAAACAAGAACGTAATGCTAAAGTACCTGTTGGACACCACAGAATGGAAGAACAGTCTCTTAATATGAACCAGCTGCTGAAGGCTTACTTTTTTGCCTCAGCCCTCTCTTTGGCAAAAAGCATGAGCAGAGCTTCCTTTCTAAAATGTCTCACTCTGTGGTTATAGTAATGATCTGGAGAAATAACAAATTTTTACTGAGAGGTTTATTAGAGCACATGTTTGCTATCCACAACTACATCATCTTTGTTACATCTGTACAACAGTGTGCAAGTAAATCTTAGCTGCTTTGCCTCTTGTTAAATTTCCTTTGAAAAGGGATCTGCTTCAGCCAACATAGTAGCTTAATATGAGTAGTAGCTGTGGTCTGCCTAGGTGACTTACATGTAGGGAATGCTCTGCAGCTGATGGGTTTGGGTTTTTTTCTTTTAGCTGAGTGTCATCTAGTGTGCAAAGTGTAGTTTAGATTTGTCAGGTGAAATCATTGAAGGAATTGTTCTACTTACAACTAAACACATTCATACTGTCACAAAGGGGTGCTTTTCTATATGAAATCTAAAGATGAAAGAGTGATTGTTCATGTTGCAGTACAATCCTCAAAGTATGTTGTTCACACAGTGTGAGCTGTGAATCAGCTGTGTTTCTCAAGGATGAATGAACTTGAGATTGGGCTGTGGTTCTAACTTCCTTCATAATTTCAACCACAGGGGGCTAAAGGCAATGCCTGCAGTTGCATAGTCCTAGTAGGCTCAAAAGAATCTAACCTATACAAGTATTGTGGGCAAACAGAGTTGGGTCCTGATTTCAAACTATGTAACTCTTCTGAACAAACAGTACAAGCAAGTAAATCAAGTAACTGTTCTTCTTCTCCTCCATCAACTGTGTTTTTAAAATAACCTTTTTTTTTTTTAATTAGGCAACAGAGTAAAAACTCAGAAATATAAAGTAATCTGCAGGCTAGAGGTGTTTTAAAAGCAATTATTTGGAGAAGCTAAGTTGGATTTTCTGGGAAACAGCTGCCTGGGTCAGGCTAGCAGCAGTGTGAGTAGGGATCCCAGCTTGCTGGGCATTTTGTAGACTATTGGAGCAGAGGAGGTTCTGGGGATGACAGAAAGCAACATCAGTCACTTTCTGGGTTTTTGTCAGGAATTTCTCTAGCAGAAGACTTCATTGAAATGCTCTCCAATCTAATTTTCCTAGTAAGAACTGAGAGAAGTGGTATAGGAAATGTTGTCATGGCTCTGTTGCCTCTAAGGAAAACTCTTCATGTCCTGCATTATGTTAACTTGCAGTGATTTTGTTAGTGCTGGTCTGTGAAATCTGCCCAAATGTGCTTGAGAGTCTAATCTGCCTCAAAATATTTAGGAATTACCAATTTCTCTAGGCAGGAGGGAAAGAAATTACAGATCAGTTTTATTTTTGAGGAGCTTGTTTGTATTAATGGCTTTTTTTCAATCTTAAAATTCTCTGGTGTCCATTAACTGGATATCCAGATACATAAATACCATTAGAACTCAATGAACTAGGGAAATTGCTTTGCAAGTGGAAAAACAGGAGCAGCTAGCATTTAGTAGGATGTAGGATTCAGACAGTGGTATTTATAGTAATTTATCAAGTATCTTTTCAAATATTGGTGCATTATTTTAATTTTCCTCTGCTTTTTAATGCAGTAATATACCACCTGTATATATCTTTATATATATCTTTAATCTTGAAGATTAACAGTAAGTTAGAAATGGTTTTACACAGCATGACTGTTTGATAGTTTCCAAAATAAATTGGAACAGTTATTTTTTTGGCAATGGTGGCATCAATGTTTGTTTTCACTTTTTAAATACCATTTGAGTGTAAAAGCTTGCCAGTTTTTCTTCCAATTCCAAGATGATTAGTCTTAGAACACTGCTTCTCATTGCAAACATGGCATCTGCTGGATCTTGAGTATGCTTACTTACCTCACCACCTTTTTTTTCTTTTCTTTTTTTTAGGATGTAGATATGATGGATCAAAATGGAATGACACCTTTAATGTGGGCAGCTTACAGAACACATAGGTAATACATGCAGTTTTGACTTTATCTTAGTGTTAACAAGTGGCATATAGTAGTGACTGGTTTGGGGAGTTTTTTGTAAGTTTTTTTTTCTGTTCTTTCCACAGTTGCCATTTTATCTTTCTTTATTTATAGTTATTGTGAATTGATCCCACTTGGTAGCTCAGCCCTACACAGCCAGTTCTTCACTCCTGCCAAGTGGGATGAGAAGGAGAATCAGGAGGGTAAAAATGAGAAAACTCATGTGTTGCAATAAAGATTGAATAGTTGAATAGATAAAGCAAAATAAGGAATTCATTTGTTACTTCCCATCAGGAGGTAGAAGTTCAGCCATTTCTAGGTCAGCAGGGCTCTGTCACCTCTAATAGTTACTTGGCAAGGCAGATGCTGTAACTCTGAAATGTCCTCTGCTTCCTACTTCTCTTCCCCAGCATTTATTGCTGAGCACACTGCCATGCAGTACTGGATATCTCTTTGGTCAGTTGGGGTCAGCTCTCTCTGCTGTGTCCCCATCCAACTTCTTGTGCACCCCCAGCCTGCTCACTGGTGGGGCAGCAGGAGGAACAGCAAAGGTCTTGACCCTGTGTCAGCACTGCTCAGCAGTAGCTAAAACATCTCTGTGTTATCAGTACTGTTTTGGTCACAAATCCAAGACACAGCACTGTAGGAGCTGCTGTGAAGATGATTTACTTGATTTCAACTAAACCCAGTACAATGACTTTTTCAGGAGAGAGGGTACTGTGAAAAAGTGCTCACTAATCCTTCCTGTGGCAATGACTGGAAAAAAATGATAAAAAAATAACACTTCTCCAAAGAACAAATGTTTGAATTAGATTCCTGTTTGGAAGGGCCTATCTCTGTCTATTGTTGGGAGGAACACAAACTAGCTCTTACCAATACTTGCCATTGCCAACATTCACATCCTATTTTTGTTTCATCTGGATTGTGAAATGGAAACAACATGTTTTGAACTTTCATTGTTTAAGTATATAATTGTGTGCATATTTTTAAAAATCTGTTAGTAGTGTTAGATTTTGGTAAACACAAAACTAGAGTTGTAGATCAAATGTTTCTTGATATCCCAGAATGAGCTGTCTTAGAGAGATCCTTTAAAGTCAACATAATAGTGATTGGTTTTGGTGGGGAGAGATTTTGAGTCATTCATAATTGGCAGCAAAAAATGTCACTTTGCTATTACATAGTGTACCTAGTCAGTGATCTTCATAGAAATTGAATGCATCAACAATAATTTGAGATGTAATTGAGATCATCTGTAGCTCTAACAAGAATTTTCTTTTCTAGTGTGGATCCAACACGATTACTACTTACATTTAATGTGTCGGTTAATCTGGGAGACAAGTACCACAAAAACACAGCATTGCACTGGGCTGTGCTAGCAGGAAATACTACAGTCATTAGTCTTCTGTTAGAAGCTGGAGCTAATGTTGATGCTCAAAATATTAAGGTAAACGTTTGGTCTGGCTTAATTGTAAGTGGTTTGAGGCAGAAATAACAGAGACTATGATAAATCTCAAGAATAGGTTATTATTGTGGGTATAGTGGGATCATGAAGGTGGAGCAAAAGCAATACCATTAATGTGTCATTTGGCAATTTTTTTTCCTAAGAGTGATGCATAACCACTAGATTTGCACCATAAAAGGTACTCAAGTAAATTATTTAACAATGATTATGTGTAAATATATGGGAGTGGGGTGTGCAGTTAGGCTGCATGTGTGAAGACTGGTGTATTTGGATATAAAATTGGAAACCTGACTGAAAATCTTCTAGTGAAATTCTGGGGTGACTGTTTGTTGGAGTGAGATGTGAGACATCTCAGTCCTGTCCAGGGAGCTGACAAATGCTCTAGTCAGTCTCCTAGTGCCAGTAAGCAAATTGGAGGCCTGAAAATGCCAGTAGGAGTCAAATAAGCAAATGGGCTCTTTTTATGCATGTGAACTTGGCTTGCCTGGTGACCAGAATTTCTTAACAATGGATCTAGATTCTGTACTAGCAGAGCCCATCTTCAGCATATGTTAGACCAGCAAAACAGCTCTTAGAATTTCTGCCATAACTTGGAGCTTCTCCAGCCTTGGAAGGTGTGCCTTTGGAATGTGGTTTTGTCCATTACTTCCAGATACTCTTTATATCAAATTAGATGCATTTTGCTACCCACGCTGTTTCATCTGTGGTGTCAGAGAAGAAATCACTTTTAGAAAAAGAGTTCTCTACTTAGTTTCTCTTCAAATATTTGTATTTTCTACTTATAGAGTGTTACAGGCAGAGTGGTTATGTTTGAAAATACAGCTGTAACTTAATTTAATTTATTTGTCCTTTTGCCATTTTTCCTACTGATTAAGATGGCCAGGGCCTATTTTGCTTGGCCATAAGTGATAGAAATATATATATTTAAAAAAAAGTACACATCAATTATCTTGGAGAGCATGGAATAGCCTTTCTAAGGGAGCAGCCAAATTTTGCTGGCAGCTTTTTAGGTCCTACATTCACTTCAAAATATCAGTAATGTTCATAAAAATGAATGAAAACTCATTACAAGGAATCACCTATATAGATGCTTAAAACAAATAACCTAGCCTCTTGCATGGGCTGAGGTAAAGATACGTTAATTATTCCTGGTCTGTAAGGTCAGTTGTGTGAAGGAGTTATGATTGTAGTCTCACTTCTTGTGTGGAAAAGCTATTTTCCTGTGCCACATATGGTAAAAAATTAAGGTGGTTTTGTGGGAAAAAAATCAGTATGTCAACCTTACTTGTCTTGACAGACTGATTAGTGTGACAAGAGTTCTAAAGTCATCACTGTACCTACATTTCTGGACTCTAATGAAATCTGTAACAAAAATTTCTGTGTTTGGCTATACGAAAAAGTATATGCTAGCCTGAAGTAGTTCATGGTCTTGCCTTCTTTATTGACAGACAGCAGCAGTCAGTAGAAAAATGGGTTTTTGAACCTGCTGGATCATGATATCTTTCCAGTCATGCCAGAAGATAAGCATCTGGTTTCACTGACCACTGCCTATCTTCTGCAGTGAAGTCTGGGTTTCTTGCATGCTTCCCCAGGTTTTTAGGATCTTCAGAGAAAAATTATTTGAGCAATGGCAGTTTTGCCATCCAGCCAGTGACTTGGTAAGAGATGCTGATTTAGGTGGTAGTAAATATGTAGGAAATAGGAACATTTGGTTGATTCTTAAATGCCAATAGAAACTCATTTTGGTGCCCCTCCTTTGACTGTTCATCAAAAGTTTTCTTTGAGCCAAAAACTAATTAAGTGTTTGGCTCATGCTTCCTCAGAAATAAAAGGAATTGTGAAAGGCTTCTTTCTGATGCAGTCAGTTCCAGATTCCTGCAGCACTGTTTGGTGAATTCCTTTTCTCAAATAGTCCATGGAAATGACCAAGAATGGTGGTAAGACAGCTGATGTTACAAAAATACATTGGCTGAAAGCTGTTCATCTTCTTCAAATGATCATGTGACTGAAATGTTAGATGTGAGCTTTGGCTTTATTGTTATCAGCTCTAGTCAGTCTGTGTTAGAATTCACGTGCTGCTGGCTGCCTAGGCTTGGAACAAATTGGGACCAGCCATCTCAGTAAGGTGTTCTTTACTTTGCATGACAGTTTGTGAAATATTTGAACAACAGCACTCCTATCCTAGAGCAAAGCTTGATGCAAGCAGTGAGTTAGTCCTATTTTGTTATTGACCCTCTTTTTATTATGCTGTACAAGAAATTAATATTTTCTGTTTGGTAGTAAGATACTTCTTTCGTTTCTGAGAACTGGATTAATGTTAGAGTTGGAAACTATATTTCAGTAATCAAAGTTAGAGCATTTTTTTTGTTTGGTTGATTTTTTTTCTTAAGGAAGTTTTCTTGCCAGACCAGTAGACAGATTGGGCAGACGAGAATAGGATTTCCCAGGGAGCCAAGTTATCACTGGGGACTTGGGGAAAACTTGTAAATTTTATTTAAGTATGAGCAGAAACTCCTTGATTTATTAGAGAGATATAGAGACCTAAAAGATCTCTTATGGTCTAAGAAATATTTCCTTTTTTTAATCTATAAGTGAATAATTTATTGAAGTTTAAATGTAGTTTCTTGATTATGCAGTGTATCTTAGGCTTGTCCATGGAAGTCTGCATGTACAGTTCCCTATCGTAATGACTCTTCAGGTTATTTTTTTTATCTAAATACTTTAAATATGTATTACTGAAGCCTTACTGCTTGCTGACAATTTCAAGTGTGTTACTAGATTAAGCTCCCCAATACTTTTTTTTTTTAATTTTTAAGGAAGTCAGCCATCAACTACTCCTGTAAAGACAAGGAGAATATTAAAGTGGCCAGATGATGAGAGACATAGTCAAAGACTTCTTTAAAGCTCCCTCAATTTTTTTATCTAGGCAGTTCCTAGGTGTCTCATGGCCCTCTAGTGGAAGGGATGCTCAGCTGGACCCCAAGACAACTTCAGGATTTACTTGGGAGATCAACTCCCAGAGGGGATTGCTTGTCCACAGGTAATCTTTACAGTCTGGATTTATAAGGTGATACTAAAATAACAGCATCTCTGGAGTTTCCTAGATATTAGCAATTCAAGGTGCTATTAATCCTGTGATGAAACAGGCACCAATAGTCTGATTTCAGGCATTTCTGTTGAGAATGGAGTTAATTTAATCTGGTTTTTTTAAACATCTGGCTAAATAACTTTGAAGCCAAGTCAGAAGGTTATTCTTTTTTAACTGTTTTTTCTAGTTAAACTTCTCACACAGAAGGTGTGAAAGGTCCTGTTAAGTAGCAAAAAGCTTCACCTCATAATTTGTATTCTATGCTATTTACTCTCTTAAAGATTTGGAGCAAGATTTCAGAGGCAGAGATGACAGTTAAGAGCTCAGTTCCCGTTGTCTTTCTATGGGACATAGGTAGCTAACTGCAGTTTTTAATCTTTGAAATCACTTCTGTCTATAGTAATTATTACCCTTTCTGGGTAGTTTCAGTTTCTAGTACCTGTCTCACTTTTTTTTTAGGAGGGGGCCGAGCGATGGAGGATTCAGCCATTTTTCAAGCCTCCATGAATGATTTGTTTAGGAGGGGAGTTAACTCCAGTAGAAGAGAGGAAGAGTCAAATGCAAAACTGAAGCTGGAGGTACCTGCAATTGGTTGTCTCTTGCCTCCTCTGTAATTTTAGACCAAGTCAATAACTTTTTCATTTATCTCTCTTCCTAAGTGTTTAAAAAGTAATATAATCAAATCAGTTTGGTAGGCACCTTTGGTCCCTGTATCTTTCACTCTGTGTTTCTCTTTTGCTTCATCTGTTAGTCCTTTCTGAAATTGCAGAAATAAAAACATGAGCCATTGCTGGCTTAGCGCCCAAAATACATGAAACACGAGCTCAGAGTAAAAGCTCAGAATTTTGAAATACGTTGGACATGAGCACTCAGTTTATTCTTTCATGTTTTCTTCCTAGGACTTCTGTAACTGAAATGAACCTAAGAACATTAGGCTGGTGAAAAAAAAAATCCTGGAAGCATTCCATTATACTAGTAACTTCAGTGTGCCAAAAGGCAGAGAATTAATGAAGAAGTAAGGCTTTAGACTTGGGAGAGTTTCCATGATCCAGTGGGTCACAAGTTCTTATTCTTTGCTTGATTTCTGCTGCCTGTCAATAGCTGAGGGGGAAGCACAGTTCTTCATTTACAGACTAGTAGACTGTGTGTAGAATAGTATAACATAGATTTGTTCTCTGCTAAAGGCAACAGTTATTGCTGTCAGGACATACGTCTCTTCAGAATCATACATTTAATATGCTACTTGTGCACACTTGTATAGTTATGGGAGAGTGAAAAACCAAAAGGAATGAATGATATTTGGTGTCAAGTAAGCTGCAGAGCAAAAAGTATGCCAGAATGTAGCTAAACTGTTTTAAAATGTGTTAATTTTAACAGCCAATCTTCTGTTTCAAAAGTGCTCCAAATGCATTTTATTTTAAATTAGATGTTTCCCACATTTATACTCTTGACAGGGAGAATCACCTCTTGATCTTGCAAAACAAAGGAAGAACGTTTGGATGATCAATCATCTACAAGAAGCAAGACAGGCAAAGGGGTATGATAGTCCATCCTTTCTGAGAAAGCTAAAAGCAGATAAGGTAAGTAGTATCATAACTCTTGTGTAAATCAATCTTATGGCTGCTCTTGGTTTGGGGACCTGTGTGTTTGTTTAAAAAAAGTTGAGGTCTGTGGTCTCCCCACATTTCAGCTTTAAGGAATGTCTTCTTATTATGAATAAAGTGATTGCAAAAGGGAAAAAAGTACTTTATTTAGGGCAGGAGAAAATAAAACCCTAAGCTTCTATACACTTACTTTTAGTTTTTGTGCTAACTAAAAAAAAAGTGTTAGGAAAGTATTGTGTGGTCATGTATTGTTTGGGTTAGCCAAGACGTTCCAAACCTGACTCAGGTAGCTGAGGAAAGAAGCATTTTGGTGTCCTGAACTCTGATCTCCTCTCTAGTTATGTATTGTTTATTGTTATTGTGTTGAATGAAAGAAGCAGTCAGCAGTATAAAGAAATACATGAATCTCTAACGTGGAGGCCTTTTGCTTCTCAGAGTACTGTATAATACTGCAGATAGGAAGAGGCCATAAATGAGGGTTAACATGCTGCTCTAGCATGAAGAACTGTCTTCCTACCTATTGTTTGATTATTTAAAAACAGTTAATGTTTTCTTCTTAGTGTCCATCAACACTCAGGCAGAGTGTTGTGCTGGATATTAAGTGTTGATACCTACCACTGATTTAATTTTTTTAAATAAAGATACATTGCATCAAGATGCTCAAAGTACTGCTACAGTCTGGGCTTTACCCCTGTGGTACTGTAGCAATGCTGTGATTATTGACCTGAAGTGGTTTGTACATTTCATTGTCACTGTACTTTAATGATTTGTAAAGAGTTCAGTGCTCTCATCAGGAGTTGTATCCACACAGTGTAAGACAAAAAAGGTCCTATCTTTATTAATAGATGCTTCTGTATAGCTTAAAAACTGCAGTTACATAAGTAATAAAAATTTACTGACTTTGTCATATGCTGTGTGGTAGTTCATACATTTATGGATGAACATTTTTGTTAACAAAAGGTAATATAACCTTGATTCTGGGTTAGCAACAAAGTCTCTAGAAGACAGTTCTAAAACAATGTCATTGATTTGTAATACAATTTTAGGAAGGTTAATTTTCCTTGCAAATTCATTGGAGGTGTGTAAAGACAAGAAATGAGAAAAATTGGTGAAGATTTATCCCCCAGTGTCAAGCTTCCTGAAAATTTAAGTTTTCATGACTGTCCTGTTTATTATAGAATCTGTTCCTGAAAACAGAGTTACTTACTGGTGTTTGTTTCTATATAGGAATTCCGTCAGAAGGTGATGCTGGGAACTCCTTTCCTAGTTATTTGGCTGGTTGGGTTTATAGCAGACCTAGACATTGATTCTTGGCTCATTAAAGGGCTGATGTATGGTGGCGTTTGGGCTATGGTACAGTTTCTTTCAAAGTAAGTGTTTCACTGGGACACCGTCTGTTTAGTGTGCATGTGAGAAGTATTTTGCTGGCATCTTTACTGGATAGATAATCTTAAATTTCCATTTGTAGGAATTGGTCTTTATTTCTGAAAAGATCTTGTGCAACTATAGCTCCTGTAATGCTCTATTGTCTTGTGAAACTTGGAATTATCTTGGGTGAATACTGCTGAGCTAACAGAAGCTAACAGCAGAACAGAAATTCAGTCATTATCCAGAGGAGGGTGCTGAATGTCTGTCTACAAAGAGTTATCAGCATGAATATTGCAGAAAGCAGGCAATGGAAAAGTTTCTATAAAGTAATGAAGACAATGTGCAAGTGTAGTATTAAAACTGTTTTCTCTCTATAATTTAAATGCACAAAGGCATCTAAAAGAGATTTATAGAGAGGAATTAAGTCAGAATCAGATTTTGAAGCTTTTGTTGTTGTGGAAATAAGTGACTAAAGAAAAAAGGCTGCTTTCTAACAGCATTTTTGTACATCTTGTTATCTCATCATAAATGCTTTCAGTTGTATTTATGATTACTTTAAATGTCTGTAAATGTACCTACAAATACACACACACACACATACACACTCATGTGTGTAGTCATACTCCAGTGGATTTTCAAGAGCTGTAGACTACATCATCTCTCCTTTGCTTTTCATTATCACATGCTGCCAAGATAGGAGTACTTGTTGTATCCCCATGCTTAGGAGCTTTCTGCTTTTCTGGGGTTGGATGTCATGTTTATTTAGAACCATTTGCTACTCTTTTCTTTCTGTATAAAGAGGAAAATATATCTGCTCCTTAAACCAAGTTCAGAAGATTTTAGTGAACTTAGTAGACTGGGAGGGAAGTGGAAGGTTATCCAGCTTTTGCAGGATCTTGGAGATGATCTGTTTGGTCTTTTTGTTACCTCTAAGGCTTTGCAATTTGCTGGCCTCCTCCCACAAAAAACCATATTTCTCATTTGTCAAATTCTCAACTGTGCCTCCTACAGAAAGGAAGGACAAGATTTCTTCCAATCTCTCAAGATCTGTGTTTTGTCAAGTTTTATATTTTTTGACTAACTGACATGAGTTCAAGATTAACATTTTTATTTTCTCTTACCTGTTGCTTAATATTTAGTATAAATAATTTTAAAATGTTTTACACAAAGCCCAGATTTGAATTAAACTTGTGCTGTTATTCTAATAGTGTTTTCTTTCCCTATAAAATTTTAGCTAACCTGCTTAGCTGTGTTTTCCTCCCTACTTTCACACACACAAAAATGCACAGAAATCACTGAAAGAAAGATTAGTGCAGAGTAACTACTGTGTGTCCAAGTGCATATTCCGTTATTATTCATCAAATGAGCTCATGTTCCTTACAGGGTTTTCTCCAATGACCTAAGGAACTTTCACTAGAGAAGAGAGAGTTACTGTAAGGGTGTAAAGAAGTGAAATGGAAACTACTCCCTGCACACATTTGTCTGTGGCAACCCTGAGGGAATCACCAGCACAAAAAGCAAAATGGGTCAATATCAGGATGTTTAGGCAGATGATGCAGAAATTTTATTTCAGGGAGGTTAGTTGTTTAGAGTGTTGTTTTCCATAGGTTTTTTAGCAGTTTCTTCTTGAATACAGAGTAGCCTAGTTATTCACCTAGTTTGTCTCACTGTATGCAACTTTATTCAGAAAAGTCTTTAAAATGCAAAAGTGTAAGAAAGTGAAAATTGTTCTGATGGCTTAATTTTTTTTTTAATTAATGTAGCAGCATTTTATCTTAGAACTTGGCATATATAGTGATATATGGGAAATTAATTAGTCCGGATTTTTTTTCCTTTATATTGGCAACTGTAGCAGAAGCAAAATATTGAATTATCTGAAATATTTCAAGTATATAGGCTGATAACACCGAAGTGTCTTAGGCTTTTTTTCTTAATGATGTAATTTTAATGTGCAGTTTTCATTGTATGGGTTTCCAAAATGTCTTTAGCACTGGAATCTCAAAACTTAATATAGTTTGCAACCACTGTCCATGTTGCTACAAATCTCACAGGTTCCTGACTGCTTGCACAGTGTAGTTTTAGCATCAGTATTTACTCATTCTGCCTGTCTTGGCAGGTTGAAAAAAAGAATTTCTCATGAACTTTGAACAGAAAAGTGAGGAAAGTGTATGTATGGCATATTTTGCAAAATCCCATATAATACAAATTTTAATAGGAAGTGTTTCCCTGAAGCAGTAGTTCAGGATTTACATTTTATAAATCAAAACTTACCTTGTGACATTGTTCCTACATTACAGGTCATTCTTTGATCACTCCATGCACAGTGCACTGCCTCTTGGAATATATTTGGCAACAAAATTCTGGATGTACGTGACGTGGTTCTTCTGGTTTTGGAATGATATCCTTTTTTGTGTACAGTAGTATTTTTTTCATGTTCATAGTATGAGGAATTACACAGCTATATCCTACATACAACACTAAGTAAACTAATAATAATTTATAAAAGGGAATCGCCACTAAACATTGCTTTCTATAATGTTAATTATTTTATTGCTTTAAAAATGTGCATGCTATTTGGTAAGTAAAAGATTTTCCTCAAAACTTACTTACAGTACTCTGCAGAATTTCCTTTACCAACCTTTCCTCTGTGAAGGAAATGTTAGCAACTCTGTAAAATATTCTCTGGCTGTAAGGAGACACAATGTAATTGACTACATTTTTTAGACACTACTCTGAAAGCAGTAGGCTGGTTCATGGTCTGTATCAATTCCAGTAGAATTGGTTTCACAGTTTAGGCAGTTAGAGCTGCCTAAAGACTTTGGAAATTCCATTTTGTGCAAACTTTAGATAACTATATTTTGATAACTATATTTTCAGTTATTTTGAAAATATGTGAATTAACAATACTAGATTATAGAGATTCAGCATATTGCCATATGTTGAGATAAGGCACGAAATGATGACACAGACACTGCTGCTCTCGAGGGGAACAAAAAAGAGGACCTTTATTTTCTGACTCCAACATTTATAGTTTTCCAAAGGTGACAGTGGATTGGAGGGTGACAGTGCCACCTCTCCAATGCCACTGGACAGACCAAGGGTCCATCAATTCTCTCCACCTCCATGAAAGAATGCAAAACATAGGTTATTTACAGAATTGTGTGTGAGAAAGTTTGTTGAGAGAATATAAACATCAGAAGGCTTTACAAAGTTTTACAAAATCAGGGCGACAGCCATATTTTTGTGGCTTTGATTGTTTGCCTAGATATGAATTTCTCTTACTCATGGAGGTAGAAATTGAGTCAGAGTTCAGTGGGGAATGTTAGTTTTCCATGTCAAGGAAACAGATTCAAACAGCTTTCTTGGGTACTGTAATTTCAGTAGCCAAGAAAACAAAGTAGATTTGATGTTTAATGTAGCTCTTATAGTTGTAATTGTAAGGTTTTTATCCTGAAGCTCATAGTTCATTCATGTATCAATCAACTTGCTTAGATGTTTATTTCTGTTATTCATTCTCATTAAATAGCTTGAAGTTTGGGGTTTGGTTTTTTTTTTGGCATAGAATAATCCTAATTGTACACTAGAAATATAGGCAATTACCCTCATAAAACCTGACTTCAGAATGTCAATAAAATTCTGTCCTACTTCTGTCCCAAGCTGGTGTCTCACAACCTTTGCAACAGTCTTTTAGTGAACATAAGTAGTGGTCTAAGACCTTCACTTTCATTAGAGCTGACACAATTCTCTGACAAGCAGTTTTAGAGACCAAGTGCTTGAGGCCATCTTCCTTTAATTGGTGATTTTTAATTGGAAGTCTTTCTAATAGGTTCCAAATTCATTCTTCTTCTGGTACATAGCCCTGTAGCTTTATTGCAAAATAGAAATTTTGCATACCTCCTCTATTTTTATAACATGAAGCATAGCATTGTGGTTGGATAAAGAATTCCTCTATTTTTGCAGTTTTATATGATTGCTTACAGCAGACTAGAGTATTACTTTACACTTCATAGTATTCAAATGATAAAACCTATCCTAGTAGTTTTCACAAATTCTGACTGTCTTTTGCCTGGGGAATAGAATTTTTAACCTTCAACAACTATCAGGAATTGCCTTACTGGAACTTTATATTATAAATAACATAAAGATCTTAATTGCTGCAAGTGCAACTTTAATATTTAGGTATTTAAAGATCATCAACTCTTGTATGTTTAATCCTAACGGGACAGAAAAGGTCAGTTGATGCAATGTATCATAAAGAAAAATAAACCCAAGGATTTGCTGTGCATTTTCTTGAATTTCGGTGTGGTCAGATGAAAAATCGATCTCTAAATTCTAAGGTTTAATCATGTGTCTTTCAAAGAGCCAGTATTGAAAATGTACTGAACTTTTTATAAATGTTTCAATTCTGTTGGATTTTTCTCAGCAGCTTCTGAGTTTGGTGTATTTGATAAAGTAGAAATCCTATTATTGCAGGAAATGAGGAATATGATCTGTGTATTTTTGAGTCTACATATGAGTTTATGGTCCTGTGTCTCCCTGCCACTGTTTTGCTGTATCCCTGTAACTATATTTTGCTTGTAACAAAGGATGTCTTGCCCCATTAGTGTATTCTAGTTTGCTAGTGTTTGCAGATAGGAGTGAAAATGCTCTCCAAAATCCTACAAATTAAGTCACTACGTTTTAATTTAGTTTTATTTAAAAAAAAAAAAACTTATTTAAAATTACTCTTTTAATAATGTGAGACTAGAATTTCACATTTTGTTCTTTTTCATTAGTATTTATAGGTATAACGTTCTCTTGTGTCCTGTAAATGTCCTGCCAAGATTATACCACAGTTGTTCATGCAGTCTTTTCAGTTCCAGCTGAACAAATACTGCTCGTTATGTCAAAAGGTTCTTGCACTGCTCTGTTTTTCTAAAATGTCAGAGTTTACTGTAACCTAAATATTCACAGTATTTTTTTTGTTCTGTTTGTATTTGATGCAAATGGGAGTGTGCAGTTTTAATTAAGCAAGCTTTTATCGCTATAGCATCCTTTCTGCAATGCTGAGATTTTGAGATAATATAAGGCAATTTGTGTTTTTTAAAATAATTTATCATTGACTAATACTGTATTGATTATCTTATTTCAAATATACTTCACCAATTGCTGGGGTCTGGGCTAAAGGAAGCAAACATTGCACACATTCTCAATTAGTGATCATTTTAAAACTGGGTGAAAGAGAATTCATGATGATTTTCATTCTTTTGCAAAGCTGGTACAATTGTATAGGATTTAAAAAACTGTAACAAGCTAATTGGTACAGATGAGTAGTTAAAAAAATTTTTATTACCAAATTTAATTTCAGGAAAAGAGCAAAAAGTCTTCATGCAGAAAAAAAAGAAGTCAACAGCCATTTTTCTACAGGAACCAAAGACCCCCAAAACTCCAAACTCAGGTCCCAGCTGTCCAGAGCTTCTATTCCCATGTCTAAATACTTTTTCTAAAGTTAAAAAAAAAAAAGTTTAAAAAAAATTCAGTGTGGAGGAGATAGGCTAACTGAATTAAGCTAAGGGATTCTTTTATGTCAGATAGAAATGGTGATAGAGGGCTTTTGCAGAGCCTCAGTTAATTACAAACTGATTTTTTTCTAATAAATGTCTAGTCAAATGAGGCTTCTCATGTAGCTGGCTGCTGTTACCTGCCTGGACTCTTAGATCCAGATGTACAGCTGTTATGAATTGGGAATTTGGAGCTTCTTATAAGGAAAGGCTGAGGGTGTTGGTCCTATTGAGACTCAGACAGAGATGACTGAGAGGGAGCTTCATCAATGTCTATAAGAATCTGAAGAGAGTGTGTCAGAGGATGTTTCCAGGCTCTTCCTAGTTGTGCTAAGCAGTAGAACAAGAGGCAATGGGCAGAAACTGATGCACAGGAAGTTCCAGCTGAATATGAAAAGGAGGGTCTTTACTGTGAAGGTCGTGAGCATGCACTGGAACAGATTGCCCAGGGAGGTTCTGGACTCTCTCCTCCGTGTTCCAGAACAGTCTGGGCACAATCCTGTGCTGTGTGCTCTGGTATGACCCTGCTTGAGCAGGAAGGTTGGACCAGATGACCCACTGTGGTCTCTTCCAACCTGGAAGAGACCCATTCTGACCCATTCTTTGATGTTGGGATTCTGTGAATTGGCAGGTTTATTAGCATATATTTGATCTCTGACACCTTGCACTGGCTGCAGATTTTTCTGTGCAGGAGAAAAGGATTTTTGGTTAGTGAAAGGGCACATCTGGGTCTATAATATGCATTTTGGCTTGATCTCAGACTTATATGATACCTGATAGCAGGAAGCTGCATGTAGTTGGGGCCTTTTAAATAGACTACAGTTCACAATGAAAAATTAACTTATCCCTTGTTTACCTGACTTAAGGGTTGTGTGGTTCTTGATTGGTTTTAATTTTCTTTTTAATGAGATGACCTTTTTCGTTCCAGTTTCTTGAATAATTTTCAGCATTTTGTACTTTTTCTAATAATTAAAGAATATTGATCAGGCCTAAAAGTAGGAAGTATTTTATGGGTGTTTGTGCTTTGTCTCTCAATGAAAACTGGGGAAACTGAATAAAAGAGGAGCAAATTGGTGGTAAGGCAGGAGATATGAATGCCTGGTATATTATGCATTTTGCAGCCTTTAGTAATATAGTAATGTACTTCTTTCTTGTGTAGCTGTAAATGAGGATGTCAACACAAAATGAGACACTCTCCCTAGAGAACCAATCCCCTACTCTGAAGCTATTGCAAACCTACAAGAATTTCTTACAGGTGAAGAGTTTTGCAAGGTGTCTGAGATCCAAGTTGCTAAGATCTCTTTCAAAGGAGACTTCAGAAGGGAGTTCAGTATGATTTTAGATACCTCTAGTGTGGGCATCTGTACTGAAGTTTAAACACTCTTCATAGCCAGTGACAAAAAATAGCCACTTGTAAGGCTCTGCTTCTCTTACATAATTTAAATATCTTGATACTGAAGGTAGATTGGATGTGGCTTTTTTCCTTCCTGATGTCTGTGAAGGCATACGGAGTGATTTAAAGTGGGTGAGATGAATCCTACACCTGAAGTTGTTTACCTACATCACATGCTGGAAATACCCTGGAGAAGAAAACTTTTAAATTCTCATGTAGTCTCAAAGCTGCAGCAGAGAAGTCTCTTATCTGCCACAATTTACATTGTCAGCATTGTACTTGTCTGACCCCACATGATAAAAGGACAGGGAAAACAGGTTCTGTGGGGTGTGTCTTATGTTCTCTGTGTATTTGAGGGAGCAAAGTGGGGAAGGAGTCCATTGAGACAATGGGCTGCTGCTTAAGTTACAGGTTATCCAAATTTATTATAGCAGAAAAACAATCCCAAAGCATTAAGGTTATAAAAACCCTCTTAGTCTTTTCTCACATCTTTTTTAAAAGTCTAGACATGACGTATAGTATTTAGAAATGGGCCATAAAATTGGTTCCAGTTGTACCTTCATTGTTTGTAGTGGTTGTCTGATTAAGGTACATTTAATGGAAAACCAGTTTTCACTGTTATAAAAAACCCAGCAATTATTTTAGTATTCTAAAAAAATGTAACCTTTCTCTAGCTAAGCAGTTCAGTTGCACCAGCTTATTCTTGGCAGCAGGTAGCTTTAGAAAAAAATAGGAAGTTGGATTGTGTAAATTTTGAAGTCAGAGCTTTTCATCTCTAATGTATAAAATAGAGCTGTGAGTGTTTAGGTTATATTATAGCTGTTGTTTTTTCCCTTATTATAAACTTGCAGGAAACATCTTGTTACTGGTCAGATTAATTGCCTTTAGTAAGCTGATACTAACATTCTACTGTATAAGAGACATTATTCAAATTTTAATTTAGCTTGCCAATATTTTTTTTTTAGAAATTCACAGCCAATTCCTTGCCCCACCAGGAGGAAAATAAAAATTATTTGTGATACACTTCACATGAACAATGAGACTTCCTTAACATTTCAGCAGTCAAAAAGAGGCCTACTTGATTTTTTTTGCATTTCTGGGTTCTTTTGCATCGCAAGCTATTTAGATCTGAACATATCTAAGCTCCTCAAAATACAGTGTAATTTGGGTGTGTAGTGTTCTCTGCCTGAGTACTAGCTATCCTTTTTGTTTGGATAATGCTGTAGAGGTTTCTGCCACCACAAATTTGTCAAGTAGGGCATCTTCTGGCAGTTGTAAGTGGCAGTGACAGCAGGTGTCTTCAGTCAGTTTTGTCAGGTCTTTTGTAGGTTTATGAGAATAAATAGGTTTCCTTTTGTGGAAGAGAAACATCTGAAGTATTTGGTTTTTCAACATCACTGCTAAAAATGTTTTAATTCTCTGAAGAAATGTCAAGTGCTGTAAGACTAGCATATTACATGGCAAGACACTGAATGCAGGAAATGTATTTTAAAACAAATGGCTATTTTCTGTCTTTATGGTAAGTGATTTTATAAACACTTCTGGAGAATAATAAATCCTGTGGGGTTTTTTTAAGTATTAGACATACTAGTATGTTAAAAATAACTTTCAGTGATGCAAAATATGTGTATTGCCTCCTTACAGGACCAGGTTTCAGACACTACCTTTCTTGGAGATAAGTGGTGTTGGGACATGATTGCTGTGCAACAGTGGCCATTGCAGCAAAATTCCTTCTATGGCCAGAAACAGCCTGTCCTATGATATCATAGGAATGTCAAGCCAGTGAAGACATAGGCAGTCAAATGTCTGTTTTATAAATAGAGCTCCAAAATGTTTTTTCTGAAAACAGGAAATAGTTATTAAGAAGATAAATTTCATGGCATTTAATTTAATTAAAAGGAAAAACAGTTACAAAAACTGAACTATCTTTATTCATGCTTTAGAATGGTAAATGCTTTAGAAATACCTTATGGAACAGACCATTCTTAAAAGTAAGTTTTGAATGTCAAGCAACAGCAAATGCTGAGTACCAAGCTAGTTCTTACAGCAGTGTTGAATTTTGTTAATACTGAAGAAAGTAACTCAAGGGCATTAGTGAAATTTAAATTTAGATAAATTTTGTTTCAGAATTATTAGTGAGAATGTTTAAGAGGAAATTCAGTTTTACACTTGAGATTCCTTGACTGAAAACACATCTCAATTTTTTCTTTATACATCTTCCGTTCCTCGCTAATAGTGTTGCACTTTTCTACAATTTTGGAAAATCCTGGAAATCTGATCCGGGAATCATCAAAGCCACGGAAGAACAAAAGAAAAAGGTAAAGCCAAGAGATACAAACTTGTTCTTCAACAGCCTTCCACCAGCTGATCAAAGTATTTAGTTTACCATTCAGTACATTGCTTTTCAGTAAGTTGTATAAAAAAGGGTTTAAAATGTTGAAAAGTCTTCCAGACTTATTTTTTAACGTGTGGAATGCATTTCAGCTCTTAACTGGTGCAAAATTACATATTAGTCATTTTGAGAAGCAAAATAAAATTGTAATTTGAATTTCCAATATTAAAAGTTTGAAAAGCAGTTAAGTGAAAAAGGAAGTGTGAAGTTTCAGACTTTTGCCCTACTGAAACAAATAGCCCATTATGGGAAAAGTGTTAGTTACTTTTATGAAAACTTTCTAGACTTCTAAGCATCTCTAATTTTCTTTATTTTTGTATCTAAAATTATTAGACTGACAAACATTTTGAAGCTAAAACAGCCAAAACCCCAGGCAGTTTGGGATGGGCTTTTATTTTGGCGTAAATGTTAGAGAAAATATGAGTGATCTAATGATGTCTAAGATGTTGTATCATGATTAGCATCTCATATTTTTATTTTAAATTAGGTGCATTGTTCCCAGCAGCCAAAATGAGCATTGAATATGCCAAAATTATACAAGCAGCAAAACCATTTTGTTTTGTTTAAGTTTCCTAGAAGCCAACATTCCACCTAAAATGAACTTTGAGCTTCTACTTCATGGTTATTTGTGAAAAGACCTGTATGGATCAAGATCAGACCACTTGGTGTTATATTCTTATGTAGGAATGAAAATATAATAGCCATTAAAAGGATGGTGTTGTTGAAATAATTTTTGTGTTCTGCAATATGCTATAGCTGAGTTCTTAGTCAATATGCAGATTTGGATTTACTCTGAAAATTCCATTTCTGTTATTGCCAGTTTGCCAAAGTAAATTCCCAACTAAATTCTCCTTCTTCAGCTGGACTAGATTGAGTAGTCAACTATGACACTTTGGGTTGGATTCAGCAAATTGCACAACTATGCATTTATTTAATCTACTTGCTTAAGTAGGAAAGTGTGGTTCCAAAAGCCACATTAAACTGGGTAGGAATTGCAAAATGGAACTTCTTGAGGCAGATGCATATGGCTGTGAATGTTTTGGATTTCTTACATTGCTTCTAACCACATGGTAAAATGTTCTGTTACCAGGGATATGAACCACTGTAGGACATGTGTGTTACCTTCAAGCAGTGTACCACTTCCTAACATTTTCATAATTTGTCTCCAAGTATTTAATGCTGAGTTAGTCTTTAGCTTTGAAATAACTAAGAAAGAAAATTCTTTTCATTTCAGGTAAACGTGTTAATTATGTTTAGAAATGTGTAGTAAGCAGCAATTTCAGATGTTTGTTGTTTTGATATGTCATGTCCTTCATTCTGTGTTACAAAATAACCCAAATCAGTTTTAAAGCAAGTGAAGGGATAAATAAATAAGATATTCCTATAGTTTGAAAGCATAGAAGGGAGACAAAGGTTTACAAAGCACAATGATGTGCATTTAACTGAGGTGATCCTGAGTCTGCACAAGACTTATATTTAAAAGCTCTTCATCTGCTCTTGTTCTGTTCTGTTCTCCTGAGGTTTGGGATTTTGCTTGTGGACCATACTGAGCTCCAGTGTTGAGTGTGAGACCATGCACATTCGTTTTTGCATCCTTTTGTTAGTCTGTAGTGTAGTGTTATACTCCCACTGAAATCAGAGGGACTCATATTGAATTGTCCAGGATGTCAAAAGTCACACCAGCAGCGCTGAAATCACAGTAGGTGACTAGGAATAAGTATAAACTAGAATTAATTTAGAAGTAAATATGCATATTGGTTTAGTAAAGTAGATTCAAAATCAGTTTCATCTGAATTGAATTTGTTGCTGTGTGTAGAAAGTACATAATAAAGGGTTCACAGCCACAGGTCTGAAAATGCTTGTCACCATTTGTTTATATGCTAAATTCTAAATTTTTTTTTTTTCCTGCAGACAATAGTAGAACTTGCAGAGACAGGAAGTCTGGACCTCAGTATATTCTGCAGTACCTGCTTGGTAGTATATTTTTTGATCAATTTTGCTGTTTATTTTTTTTCCCTTTAATGCTAAGCCAAAATTAGTGTTCCTGTAATGAACACATATTTGACCTTATTGCAGTTTCAAAGGCAGAATTTATTTGTACTCTTTAATCTAAGCAATGTTTTCAGTACATAATATATATACAAAAAAATGCAACAGTGAGAGGAAAAAGATTATTGCATTGGAAATAACTTGCCAGTGTCAAAATTCAAGTATCCAGTATGTCTACCAGGTTGGTTGGTTATACCCCTAGCAAATTATAAAAGTCACATGTGACATTCCACTACCTTCATAACTTGCAGTAAAATTATGTTGTGTTCTAATAAAATATTTTTTCAAAAATCAAGTGTATTTCGCTATCTGGCAATAGTCAGGAGTGGGGGGAAGAAATCTTAATTTTTGTAAAACAAATATAACATGCTTTTTCTTTGGAAATTAACTAGCAGATACAAAATCCTCAAGCATATCAGTGTTAACACTGCAAAGCTCTGATGTATGTGGAACGTGAATGATGTTTGTATCTCCAAATCTGAAGCTGGAAAATTATATACAGATGTGACACCTTAAAAATTATGTGTGTATATATACATATATATTTCAGACTTCTTTTAAGACATAACCTTTCAAGAAAAAATTTTGGGAGTTATTTAGCATTTTAAGTTCCACTGAGTTCTGCTTGTTGAGTCATATTTCTGTCTTTAAAAAATAACCTGAAAAGTTAATATTAGAGCTTGGTTATGAATGATACACAGTCATGGAACTCAAGTGCATTCTTTATTTTCATTGTTAAAAGCTGAAATGAAGCTGGTTGCTATACAAAACTCAATAGCTGGAGGTAATAGAAGAACTTTGTATGAGAAAAAGAATTCTTTCTATAAGAAAAAAAAGTGAAGATTATTTCAGTGCAGTTGTAAGGATGTTTGTGTTAAAAAGTGTGTAGATTAAGCGAAATAGCTAGGATTGCCTTTGTAATTAGCTTCGAGTTTGAAGTTCTCTGAGGAATTAACAATAGCACAATCAATTTACATTTAAATTGAAAGTTTGTGTTCTATTTCAAATACATCAGGGTAGGTTGCTTTTCTAAACAAATGTTTGTTTCCGTTGCAGATACGGAAGCCAGTGAGGTCCAAACACTGCGGTGTTTGCAATCGATGTATAGCAAAGTTTGATCACCACTGCCCGTGGGTGGGGAACTGCGTAGGTGAGGAATTTGCTAAAATGCTCTGCAAGGTCTTGCCAGTTCTCATTTCACAGTGGAAGAGACTTGGCTTCTTAAGAAAAGCTTTTCAATATTGAGCTTAATTCCTTTTCAACAGCTGATTCTCTGCATTATTCTCATTTGTATTGTCTATTATATACCTGTCCTCAATATTGTTCTGTGTCTTATTCAGTTTGCTACATCTGTATGTTAATTGACATGAAGTTTAGTAATGAAAAGATTCAAAGCTTAACTGCTGAAAATGCATGTCCCAATTTCACAACTGATTATTATCCATTACATAAGATGAAAATTTTAATTTTGACCAATAATATTCAGTAACTTATTGGTAGAGTATGCATCTTTAAAATTGGTATGATTATACAAGTTAGATCCAGAATTACTTCCTATTGAGGTATTCTCCTCTTTTTGACCATTCAGGTTACCTTTTGTTCTCCCCAGTGATTATGAAATGAATGGTTATAGAATAGAAATAAAGTCTCTAAATGCTGCTATTTCCAGTCATACTTTTTGAGAAACTTATTTGAAAACCATTATTATGCAGGGAGCACTGAAGACCTCTCAGCTAGGAAATGAGTGCAGCTTGCTTCACGTGTTTAATTTTTTAGGACACAAGCAGAGGTAACTTTAATCTTGGGGAGGAGTTATGACCTGGGTTCACTGACAGTTGACAGTTTCATAAATGCTTCACTGTAGTCCTTTCAAATAGATTTAGTAATGAATAAGCAGAGTAGTTTGGTCTGAAAATCAAGAATAAAATCCTGGCATTTAAATTTTAACAGAACATCTCTAAAGTCTCATTGAGATCACCACTTCTGTTTTATGTTTCCTAGAGATGTAACTATCTGAGATATTTTTGGTTTATATTTTAGATGTTTTACAACTAAAAACTAAGAAATTTTTAATTCAGCCAGGCAGGGGAGCATGGGCTCAGGTTTTACAAGAGTACCAAGGAGTATGTGTCAATGGGACAGCAAGATCCAGTATTTTAATCTGTAACTAGAAAGAAAACAAAAAACAAATGGGGGAGGAAAGCCCTTTGTTTGTGTGTATTGAGAAAGTATGAGTGATGGGATTAGGGTAGGTGGAGGAAATGGTTTTTAAGTCACAGTGATGATGGAAAAGTAGAGTCTGTCTTTTAGTGGTGGTGTACAGAGTGGGGTAACTGGAGGTAAAAGTAAACCTTGGGCTCTTGAAAGTATGCTGGGAAAAAGTGTTAGAAATCACAGTATGGGAGCTGGAGCTGAACTGGAGGGAGTGATGGTCTGAACAACCTTATATGGCTTCTCTGTCTCAGACTGGGACATGGTCACTCTAAGAATGGGATTGCAAAACAGAGTCCATTCTTAAAACAGCATTTGTGGTATGTTTGCCAAAAAGGGAAACATGAATCATGCCTTTCTGGAAAGGTGGAATTTGAATGTGTGTGGAATGTGTTAAAAGGATAAGAATGTTGCTAAAGATAGGACTGAGAAATCTTGTAAGAGTGTTTACAGACACTCTAAAATAAATCCTTTGGGGGTAAAACTTGGCACATAAAGAGACCTAGAATGTTTTTACCATTTTTACGAGGTTGAGAAAAAGTGGAGACTATTTGAAAAATAAATGAATTGGCAACTAGGGCAAAATTTTAGGTAAAATACAGCAAGCAAGTCTCTGGAAGTGATTATATTTATCTTCTAAATGGAGTATTGAAATAGCATTATGTTTTTCTACAGTTCTTTTAAATTTTATTTTAACTGCAGAGGATGAGACTATTCTTGCCAGTCCAGGAGGGAGCTGTAGAGCACAATACTGTGTTTTGCCTAATCTTATTCAAAAAACAGTTTCTCCATTTTCTTTTTTCACTTTTTTTCCTTTTTAAACTGTGATCAAGATTGTACTATTTCATTTATAGTTTTAAATGCTACATCCATGTTTTTAGCTCTCACATATGGATTTCCTGATAGGCAGAATTTGGTTTAGTATCATTAAAGATGTTGCTAAAAGAAGCATCCCTTCACATGGGCTTCTAGGCCACTGTTTAACTTCTGTGTTCTTTACGGAATGTCTTTTATGAAACTTAACAGTTCTGAAATGTAGAATGCAAATGACAGTGATACCTTAGGGACATTCCCAACACTTCTCGTATGCCCTTAGGTGCTCAAAGGCAATATTACAATGTAATTTGTTCAGGAACTTGTTTGATTTTCAAGGAAGTGTCTTATGTTTGGTCTAGCTTGTGCTATATAAATGTTTTTCCTCATCTCTTATTTATGCAGTCTTTCAGCTCACTTGCTAAAAGCACTTGATTATTTTCTGCCTCCAGAGGATGCTCTTGTTTTAGCAGGGAAAACATTTGACATAATAAAGAAGTAAATGCTGTGCTGGTAAATGATGACAGCCGAATCTTTTGTAGCCCATTATCATCTCTGTGGGTTTTGTTTACAGCCTGGAGCTGTTGGAAGGTTGCAACACTGGACATATTTTACAAACAGAAGGAAGGCTGAGTACTTCAGAATTATGATGTACTCTCACAAGAGGCATATTTTTAGCTCTACTACTGTTAAAAATAGATCAGTCTTTTAGTAACTGAGTTTTCTTGCATTAGAATTCTGTCTAAAGCAGAGTTGTTTTTATCCCATTCATTGTTATAGCTGGGTTCTTAGGCCTTGTCTGTTCAGTTACAGGTATTTGTTTTACAAGTTTTACTAGCTATTTTATTTTCAGCAAGCTTCATCAGGCATCCATGCATAAGATGTAAGTTAGCTTATTATCAAGGAAGGTTGTATATTTTTTCATATTTATGTTACTTTTAAGAAAACAAACTCTATAGTTTGGTGATTTTTCAGTGGCTTTTAAAAATTACTTATTAATGTGTAATTCCTGGCTGTTAAGGGCTCTGCAATAGCTGTCACCGCCTTTGCTCTAAATATTGTCTGTCAATAATTTTATTAGTTCAGGAAAGAGGTTACAAATGAATTAGTGAATTGCAGTTGTAACATGACCGAAAATTAAAGAAAAGTTGCTTTGTTGCCTGAGAAATAAGAGAAAAATCATAAGTAAACCAGCTAATTTCACTGTCTTGAAGTTATAGGGGCTTAATATTGTAGCATAATGTTTCTATATACAATAATAAGCAGTTCTGCTAAGCAAGCAATTAAACTTTCTGGTGTAATGTTGTCTTTTTGCTGCTGAAAGTGTATTAATTTGGTCCCTGTTGTGCAACTTTAGGAGCAGGGAACCATCGCTATTTTATGGGATACCTGTTCTTCCTGCTTTTTATGATCTGCTGGATGATCTATGGATGTATCTCTTGTGAGTAAATGTGATTTTTTTTGGCCTTTTTTTTAATTGCTTTTATATACTATATCTCCTCATATGGATTTTTATAGATCTTTGCCTTATCAGAGTTTTGGATATTTTTATCCTGGAATTGAACTGCACATTAATATTTTATTATATTGGGTATTTTAATTTAGAAGATGTTTTTCTTGTTCTAGATCTTTTTTTCTTCATCACAAACAAGTATGTGCATGTGTCATGTATTCAAGGAGTTGGGAAAGGAAGAGAGAGCAAGTAAAGCTCAGAATTCTGGCACTTGTCATTTTATTATTTTATTTAACACATTCTAATGTGGGTGTTATATGTTGCTGTAAAACAAACATACCTTAAATCTTCGTATATTTTTTAACTTTTTTTTTTTTTTTCTCCAGACTGGGGTTTCCACTGTGAGACAAGTTACACAAAGGATGGATTTTGGACCTACATTACACAGATTGCTACCTGCTCTCCGTGGATGTTTTGGATGTTTCTAAACAGTGTATTTCACTTCATGTGGGTGGCTGTGTTACTCATGTGTCAGATGTATCAGGTATGGAAGGGCACTTCACTCATAATGCTGTGTCTTGGGAGTGACATAAGAATATCAAATAGTTCTGTCCTTTAAATTTGCATGTTCATTGTGCTAGACCAAGTGTTTAATCTCTCAGTCTTGCTGGAGGAGGCAAGCATCTGCTGTCTCTCAGTGTTAGTCATCATTCAGCTCTAATTCACATGGCCCTTTTTCTTGTGCAAGAGGTTTCCCTGCAAGAGGTTTCCCTCCTTTCCCTTCTCAGAACAACAAAAAGGTAAAACAGACCAGAAAAAGGCAATAAAGACTAACAGAGGATAAGAGCCATGGGGACTTATAATAATGCTGTATGTTATTAACAGAAAGGGAGCGGTAGCTTGAAAGAGGATGCAATAATATCTTACACTGCTTCAGTGTGAGTTGAGGCCATATTATTATACTCTAGTCTGACCAAACCCAAGTTTTCTTTATACTTTCTATGGAAAAAAAGTCACATTGAACGCCTTGAAGTATGACTTGTCATTAATGAACCATGAGACTTAATCTTTCCAGAAGATTTCCTGGAAATAGAAATGATCCTCTATGGCTTAGATAAAACTTTTCACGAAGTTTAAATTTTGTCCTCCATTTTTACAATATTTGTTACTTAAAACATATATCAATTTCAAAGTCTTATGGTTTATATTTGCTTCTGATAATTTCCCCAGTCAAAAACTCATTTGTTTAAAAGTGAATTTAAAAACAAATTGAAAACAGTACATTTGGTCATTTTTTAGTCTGTCTCATGCAGTACTTGGTTGCATGTGTTTATGTGAGCTAAATTACTTATTCTTCCTGTCTTAAGATATCTTGCTTGGGTATCACAACAAATGAAAGGATGAATGCAAGAAGATATAAGCACTTTAAAGTTACAACCACATCTATTGAAAGCCCATTCAAGTAAGTTTTGAAGCATATACAAATTTCTTATTTGTGTAGCCTTGCATAGATTTGAATCATGTTGCTTGTTGAAACAGACCACAACTAAACACTTCCAGACTATTTTCTCAACTTGGAGTGCTGAATCTTGTCAGCTATTTTCACAGTCACACGTTCTATCCAGTTAAATGAAGTGATTAATGTTTTGTAGTGTAGGGTGGACAAACACAGAAAAGAATGCTTTCCAGCAGTGGTTGTATTTCACTGTAGAGTTGATGGGGAAATAAATATCATCTTTATAAAGCAGATGCTCAAACCAGAGGTAGTTGCTTACTGCAGCATGTTTGTGTTGACCTGGACATTAATTTCCGCACCGGGCACTTTCTTCTGATTAATACTTACTGTGCTGGTGAAGTTGCTCTGTGCAGTAGCTCCCCTTTCTCTCTACTATGAGAAAAGAGGCTTCACTTCCTTCCTATTTATCAGGAAGAGCATGGCCAAAGCCATCTGTGGGGAAGGGCGCAGGATGTCCCAGGAACCTAAGTGGGTGTTGCATGGGTGAGAGCAAGCTGATGCATACCGTTTTGGGGCATCAATATGTAAAGAGTAGGTTGGGATTCTGGCTTCTGTAGTGATGAGAGTGCTAGATGAAAGATGGGGGCTTGGGGGTGAAGTAGCACTGAGGTGGAATACAGGGTCATGGAGCAGCTTGTGGATCCAAAGCAGGACATAAATGAAGGCATGAGGCTAGTATAATTATGGGTTGAGAGCATAAAAGGAGCTGGAAAAAGAAAAACACATCTCATCCTGCTGCACATGCTGTGTCTCCTGTGGGAGCTGCTGCTCTTTTTGGTGCTACACAGGGTAAAAGGAGATAGGAGATGGGAATTGTGATCAGGAGCAGTCAGCATGGATTCACACAATCCTGTGCAATGAACTCTAGGATGACCCTGGTTGAACCAGGGACCCACTGTGGTCCCTTTCAACCTGCCCATTTTGTGATTCTGTTCTGTAGCAGATGGATTTCTGTGCTAGGACTCTGTGTGGTCTTTTTTTATATCTCTTCATAGAAAACTTGTAGTGAGAAGCAGACAAGCATCTCTGTGTAGTTGCAGTGTTCCTACAGATTAGACTTGTAACAGAAAAAAGAAAAAGCAGATAATTTGCCTGGAAAACACAGGGTGATCCCCAGGATAAGAAAAAAGTGCTGGTTTGATTGCAGATCGCTGTCACATTCAGCAACCATTTTAACTGAAATGGCTGCTATTATAAAAATTACACCTGAAAATAACACCAGATGTCTGAAATAACTGAGCATCACCTGTCACATGAAGCATTGACATAAAATAGTTTAATCTCCTTCTTCCTTAGACCTACTCTCTCATATTTCATTATATGAGCTTCTCTTCCAGAAAACTATGATCTATTCAGCACATGTCTAATTAAGTTAAAAATCCCCAGCATGTTGGGAGTTTTTATGTAGATGTCTTAAATATTTGACAGTTAATTGATTTAGCCACAGAAAGTGCTTGAATAGTTCATTTAATTCAGATCATGCTTTCTTAATTTTGTGTTGTCAAGAGACTTGGTTGATTCTAGCCCTGCAGCTGGTGAACCAGTATGTATGCAGAAACAGATACCAATAAATATGGAAATTATTCTGGGAAGACATTCATTTCATGCCATTTTGTTTTGCATCCATCTGTACAATGCAACTGTCCTGTTAGAACAGGATCTGAACTACCAGGTTGTGCTACATGGTGATGGACTGCTAAAAACATGTTTTGGTAGATAGTGGAAGAAAGTTGGTGTCTTGATTGTGCCCAAGGATCAAACATTCACCAGTCTGGTGACCATTTCTTATTTCAGAACTTACTCACCAACTTGCTTATCAAGTATGAGAAAAATTCTGAACAGAGCTAATTTTCTAAAGTTAGAAACTTTAAGGGTGAAGAATCAAATTTGTAGGTAGGCAAAAGATTATGTACTTTGTTAGAGGAGCTATGATATTGCTTGCTAATGTGTGTTTTTCTTTTGTTTTTAGCCATGGATGTATAAGGAACATTATAGACTTCTTTGAATTCAGATGCTGTGGTCTTTTTCGGCCTGTTATTGTGGACTGGACAAGGCAGTATACAATAGAATATGACCAAACTTCAGGATCAGGCTACCAGCTAGTGTAGCACCACCTTCATCCTGTGAGCATATCATCCTGAGTGGTGCCTGAAAAATTTTCCCTCTCTCTCTTTCTCTCGACTCCGCATCCCTTGAAGAGTAGCATGCTATGTGTAGGGCTGATGATGAATCATAAAGGTACCTTCTCTTCATCAGAATTTTATTAACAAAAGTAAAAATGGACAGAATAAACTGCCAAACCTGATAAGGAAGAGGAGGAAGATCAAAAAGGGATTTTAACAGTTCTTAACATGAGAATTATTCATGGCAACATATTCACAGTATTTGTTATTGGGTTTTTTATTTAAGGTCTTTCACAATGGAGCATGAGATTATTGAAGTATTGACATAAGTAGTTATATTGTGCTGAGCAGAAAAATTTGTATCCCAATATCAATAATTCCACTGAAACAAGAATCTAGAATATCAAACTAAATTTCATGATACAGAGTTCACTGATCGCTATGTTGTAGTTCCTGTAATGTGATTTTTTTAATACAGATTTTCTGTAGTAAGATGTACGTTGAAAAATGTGCTTTTCAGTACTGTTATAAACATCCTGTGGTGGGGATCCCCTGTAACATGTTAAGTTATAGCAGTAGGGCACGTCAGGTAATGTTGAGTAAAATATGTTGCCCACATTTTTTGGTGATTGTTTTTGCCACCAGTTAGTGGTACAACTAAATACTTGTAACAACCCTGTTCTGAAATAATGTAGTCTGAAATAAACAGCTGCGCCAATAAGGAAAGCTTTTCTGTCAAAGTTAAAGCCCTGCCTAAATGCATGATACACCTGTAAAATTAGTTTACAGTATATAATGTTCAGGGAAAAAAGTGGGGGAAAAAAGTGGGGGAAAAATAATTATCTTTGAAGTAATTGTAAAAGCAATTTACAAACTAGCAATGTTTTAGTATTAGGTTTGGTCCTCATACAGTACAGTGTAGTGTATCTGGAGACACGTTGGAAGAGAAATTACATGGGGGATACCACAGATGTAAAAGCAAAAGTCTCAGTTATAAAAGGACAAAGCAAAAGTCTCAGTTATAAAAGGACAAGAGAGTTTTGCAATTGGAGAAGAAGAACCCAAAGTTGCCTGAAATGCTTATTTCATTTGGATGTGAAATAATGGAACCCAAACTCTAACAAAAACAAAAAACTAAGAATCCCCTTGACAGCACGTGCACACAGAAAATGCAGAGCAGTGTTCTGGGGATGATGGTGTATTGGCACGTGGAAATCGCCCTTAATTTCTGTTTTTAAGTTCTCATGCTACAGATGTGTTTGGAAGGTAAGGAATGATCTGAAATTGCATTCCAAAGGGGCTTTTCTTGAATGTGATGCACTGATTTTTGTTATGGTGTTTTCATATACTCATAGTGAATTGTTCACTGCTTCCTTAACTATTGTTTACAGAGAGACTGAGAATCAGTTTTGTTCTCTTCTAAGTGCTGTAGCAACCCAGTGGTTCAAGGAACCTGTGAGGGGAGTTTGGGGAGGGTCCTGAAAGCAGATGTCTGAGACCAGTGTAAAGAATGTGTATCTGTATATAAATAATTTATCAAATAGTTTTCTCTCTGTGAGTGTGTGTTTAGTGTATTTAAAGCTGCTCATTTTCATTTTATTCAACCAAAAAAGTATAGGAAGATATCTAATGAGCTTTTAGTGATGTTAAATATTGCTGTTAATAGGCATTATGCCCTGCAAATTCACTGCATGTTGGATGCTTGGCAAAATTAGCATTTTCTGTAATACGCAGATTACAGATAATAAAGCAATCTAGTGGTATTCCCAGCCCTTGCCTTAGTAGGAGGAGCAGTGAAACTGTAAATAGTTGATGTTCAGTATTTGCAAGTAAACATTTTTTCTGTAGTTGTTCATTGATCTCAAGACACACACATAGTTTGCAAGTACCAGATATCAGGATTTACAGAAGTGAAGCATCAGAGTCCTTGAATGTTTAATACTGGAAAAATCAATGTTGTCTTCGACACTTTTAACAGGAGAGGTTTGGGTATAGGGGTGAAGAAGCTTTGGCTACTGTTGTCAGACAAAATTTGTAATCCTAACAAAAACATGCTCTATTTCTGTGAAAACAATTGACTTCAGTTATTCATATTTTTTTTCTAATCAGAAAAAAGCATGAAAGCTTTACACTATAGTTTGTTTTAATCACCAATGATATTCTGCATATTTGTTCATTCATTTCTTTTTTCATGTTTTAGTTGGGGGTCGGTTGACTTGAGGAGCTTCAATACACTTTATAAAATATCACCCCGCCACCAGAAGAGCAGTTCAGTGCATGATGCAAGTTTTGGTCATATTTGCCCAGTAGCATTAAATGCCATAAATTGTATCATGCACTCCATGTCAAAAATGTTTGCAAAAGAAGAGGTGATCCTTGGTAGCACATAGCAAGTTCTGCACTATTTACATGTCAGTTGCTCTCTGGTGACAGATTTGTTGAGACCTGCAGAATCTGAGCAATAGTAGGTAGTTGTGAAAATTAACATGCATATATGGATTTGGGATGTATGAAGTTTCCAGTGCAAAATGTAACTTGTCTTGAGTAACACTGAATTTTTGATGTAAAATCATAAAGCAAGCAGGGGGGAGCCAACTATGCAGCATTTTTTCTGTCAAGTTATCAAACTTAAAATTCACTTGTTGAACCAAAACTGCATTGCTTCTGAAACTTAAGCTGATCCAGACCAACAGCAGATCAGACCAACTTAATCTGACATAGGTAGAATAAATAGGAATTTTGTCTTGGCCCTAAACATGTGCTGTTTCTTTGCAGGTTTTTGTATTCTTTGATGTCCACCAGATTTTTTTTTTCAATTAATGTGTAAAACAGCATCACTACATTTTAAGCTGTGGATTTTTTTGTATATTATTTATAACTGTGCCAAGTATTATTTTAATACTGTCGAGATCTTGATGTGTATTACATTGTGAACAAAAAAAATCTGTAAAATGTTTAATAAACTAGCTCTCCTTACATAAATTAAATCTGTTAAATTTTGTAAGTTATTAATCAAATAAATATTGACTCTTAGATGCAGTGTTTGTATTGACTTGGGGTGTGATTTCATGCAGTGTAGTTTATGTCCAGTTTCAGAAGCCTTTCTGGAAAAATCTGCAGGTGTCTTACAGATGGCATGCACCCAAATCTGTACAGATGTGAAATCCTATGAGTTATACACTGTGGTAAATTACACCTTTGCACTACCAATTAAAGTTAGCATTCCCTAATTAAATATTCCTGTCTTTTGAGTGAAGCCTGCTGGCAAGGTAACGTTTCTTCAAGGAGAACTCCATCTAGGGAATGTTTCATGTGGCCCAATGTACTTACATAATGACATTTGAGGTATTCTAAGGGTCAGCCAAGCATCTACATACAGCTAGGATGTGTCACCAAGATATATGCTCCTGGGTGGCACTCGCAGGAGACAGACTACCTTGGCTATTCTGATCTGTGCTAAAGGTTAGAGTTTGAGTAGAAACAAGGTAACAGTCCAAGCTCGAGTCTAATCAGGACATTTACAACCAGCAATGAGTAATAAACTGTAAGGCTAGGACTTAGGAGGCCATCTAAAGGGAAGAAAAAGTGTTTCTGCTGAGTCTTGTTTTGGTATTGAGATTGAGAATTGGTGGTGGTGTTCTTCCCTTCCCCAGGCAGTGTTTCTGGTGAGGCTGTGTCTGGGGTGACCACCCTTTGGCTTGTCAGGAAAAGACCAGGGAAGACCTTTCAACCTGTGCTGAAGATCTCCATCCAAGATTTGCAGTGCTCCATCAGAGGAATTGCTGTGCTTGGGAGTCCTGATGATTTGAAAGCTGGTTCCTGGGTTTGGGTTTTTTTGGAAAGAAGCCAGCCCTCTGCACCCTCATTATGCCTCTACTAGAGTTCAGTGCCTTGCACCTACCATTAGCTGCCTTCTAATAAAATCAGACTTCCTTGCTATGAAAGCAATGTTGATGCTATGAGTAGCAGGACTGAGAGTTTTTCCTAGGCTGTGCTGTTGTTTACTGTCTCACTCCCACCTGAAATGTGCTGCTTCAGAGTTACTGTTGCCTTTTTCAGCTCTAATCTTTCCTGCTCTGTGAACTGGACAAGCTCTTGGGTCACTGAGCTGGCTTGTCTTTCCTTCTATCCACATGGTTCCTTTATAACCTGTACAAAATGCTCTTTGTGTATTATTTTGAGTAGTACATATTTTTCTAATTAGGCTTTTGGCTTGAACTGCTTCACTGCCTCAGACCACGGTCATAGATGTTGCTTGAAACTGTTTTAGACCATGCTGACACACTTGCTTAATGTTTTGTTGCAGCAGTCCCAGTCCCAGTTATATGTTTTTCCATAAATTCAGTGTTGTGAAGGGTTCTTTTATCCCAAAAAAGTATCAGCTTGCTTCTCAAACCAGACAAGAGTTATTTTAAATTTTAACTTCTTAAATCTGCAGCTGTCTTGGTGGAGTATTCCTGCACAGTAATTGCATAACAGTACCTCACTACCAAAGCACCCTCAGCCCCCCAGAATATTATGGTTTGGTTTTCATTTACTAGAGACTGTGTGCCAGAGACAGGCAGCCATTTAGGCACACAGGTACCCCTTATCTATCACTTTCAGAGCTGTGTCCCCATACAGAGCAGTAGATTAAGATTTACCACTTTTATGCAGTGAGCAGCTCTTTGCCTTGCACACATGTATATTATGGTGTGATACTGGAGGAGAGTTATTCAGCTCTGAAGGCCGTGACTGTGTATGTCCAGCTTTCAGCAGAGCTGTGCCTCAAGTCTATAAAGCATCATTCTTCCACCCCTGAAGTACCCAACACTTTCATTGCTGACAAAGTAGGCAACGCTTAGATTTAGGGTATATCAACAAGCAAAGCTTTATTGAATTGATACTCCGTATTAAAAGTGTTACAGTGTGATACACAAGGCAAGGAAAAAAGCAGTGTGTGTGTTTGTTTTTAAAATCATTGGCTGAAGATACACTACAGTAACTAGTATCTGTTTCACAGTAGTTAGTAACTTTTAGGAAACTCTCTTGTTCCTTCTGGCAGGATCTCAGCAGAGCTGGAAGGCATTTTTAGCCCCCTCACTGGGCATGAACAAGGGCACCTGCTCCCTGGCCATACCCAAATCCCTTGGGGCCAAAGTTCTTCGCATAGCAACCTGTGAGAAAGATGAACACACAGTAGCTGAGTCTTCTGGCACATAAAGAACAGCACTGTCTGGGCTAAGCCTCTCAGTGGCTTCTCCTTAGTCACTAGAATATCCTCCTGGGAAGCAACACTTAGAAACATTTTGTTAAGCTGCATAACTAACAGGACTGCGTGGTCTGTGTAGCTCCCAGCCTACTCTGTGAGAGCAATTCACAGGTCAGGTCTCTGGCTTGGTATCTATTAAGGCATTTGTTGTCATCAAACCACTGTGTGGATCAAGTTTATATCCACAACCACTCAAGAAGACAGAGCACGATGCTTGCTGGCTTGTTTCCTTACTCTGATCAGGCACAAGGCAAGGCTGCTGCTTCATTTCTCAGTATGTGATGTTTTAATTGATGCAGCTTCAGTAATACCTATTCCATTTTTTACTCTATTCCTATGACTTACAGATCACTTCCATGTGAATATGAGCCTGAAAGTTTCTTATATTAAGCAAGATATTGACCATTTGTCCTTTTAAGGCATATTAAACTATAAACAAATGCTCTTTGCTTCTTTTCTCACCTTTACAATAGATTTCTCCCTCTTTTTCAGTTAGGGTTGTAGATTCTAGGCTTTTTCCACACTTGGCACATCGGAAGCAGTTCTTGTGCCACGGCTAGAGAAAAAATAAAGAAGATAGTATTAATACACAGGATGCCCAACTTGGTAAAAATCCACATTACCTGGAGATATCTGCATCACTATTGATTAGAGAGTGGTGCAATGAAAACCAGCTGAAGAGCACCGGTAGCAGACAAGAGCATCTGCATTTCTGTGAGCAGCACAAAGCCCCAGATTCCATCCAGCATCCTGCTCAGAGCAGCATTCTGAAAGGTTTGGGCTTGCTGTGATCAATTCAGAGCACACCTTGGCTTTCCATAGCGAGCCAGTCAGACAGCTGGCAGACTGACATGCAGTTTAACATGGTATTTTCAGAGACTATCCCCCTTCAAATGAAACATTCAGCCTCCCTCACAAGCTGCACACCTAAAGATTGTTTCCTCTTCTGGGTGAGAGAAGCTTCTGTCATTTGCTTCAAGTCTCTAGCATGACATGGTATTAAATCTTCACCTCTGAAATCTAAGGTGATCACTCATCACCCTGCATTTCAAATGCTTTTTTTTTTTTCAATTAAGTTGATTGATTCGACTATTTCCAGTCGAAGAAATGTAATTTTAAGGTAACTGCCCTGCAGTTGGTTCCCTGCTGGGTCTGATATAACACACATTGCTCAATTCAAAGTCCATGTAGCAGGTACAAAACAGCACACGCAGTTCCTTACCTTTCCAGCTCCTATTACTTTCTCTGCTGCATAAACAGAATCCCCACACCTAGAGCATTTCTCTGTCCCTCCAAACTTCTGAGCAAACTTGGAAGGGTTTGGATTTGTGGTGGGCCGGTGAGGAGAAGGCGTGCTGAAAGAAACAGGACATTTGTTTTCTCTACTCTTTTACTAAATGATCTCTTGTTCTGCTTAGCAACATGAGCAGACCAGCACCCAGGACATGGTACAGAATACAGTACTGCTGCAATATTGGAGAAGTTACCAGCAAGGCTATCCAATTACACTTGGTAGGGAAAAACTCAAAGCCACAACAACAAGAAGAGTAAGGCCATGCTTTAAAGGATAAAATGAAGGTACTATAAAGGCTAATTTCTTGAGAACCTTCCTCTTTTCACTTAACTAGAAGAACTGAGCTCCGTTAGAACATGGATTTCTCAGACAGTAAGCTACAAATAATTCTGTTAAGTTCCTGTCCACTGATTATAATCAGGAACCTGAATGGATCACTGAACCTGGCTGCAGAGCATACATCATATAAATGTTAAGCAATAATTTGGGAACTTGCATGAAGCAAGTTGTGAGACATACCTCAGCTTCTTTCCACATACTCTGCTTTACAGCAGGAACTTAATCAAATTAGAAATGTTTACTATTTAATGTGACTTTTGGTTTTGGCTATAATTAAGCACAATTGGTTCTTCATTTGCCAGTTAAAAATTCATACTGCTTGTAGTGTCAGATTCTCAGCTGTCCAAATCCATCCCTGCAAGAACCTGTTGAACAGGAGAGCAATGTGAGACCCACAGTCACCTCTGTGAGCTCATGCAATGCCATCAGCAGCTGGCTCATTCATAAGATGAGTGTGTCCTTGCTTGCACTAACTCCTGCTTCTACTGTTCCAACTCACACAGTCACCAGTGGGAACTTTGTGCAAGGCAGGTTCAATGCCCTGCATTCAACTAGACTGGGGCATTTAGCAGCGTTTCTATTCCAAACGTGAACATAAACAAAATCCAGCCCGAAAGACTCCTCTGAAAATAGTACTGAAGGACAAGGGCCATGCATCCCACAACTCAGTTCACTCACCTCTCAGGCTTGATGCCTAGTCTCTCTCCCCTGTCCATGTTCAGCGTGCCTGCCCCTTGGCCATATCCATAACCTTTTGGGCCATACTTTTTCCCATAGCAAGATTTGCAGTAAACTTCAGCATCATGAATTGCTACGGTTGTGCTGTCCAAGTTTTTCCGGCAGACCACTGGAGGTAAAAAAAAAAAATAAATTAAACTGCCTTAAGGGACTATTTCCATCATCACACATAGTAAGCCAAAAATCAAGTGAGAAGTGATGTTATGGTTTTTCCTGTCCAAAATTCTTCCCATTAGGCAGTGAGACCACCAGAGATTAGAGGGAGAAAGTTGCTGTTTGAATTTGTGAATTATGCTTAGCCCCATAAAGGACTCTATTCCCTCCTACCTCTTCATGACTGTGACATTTAAAGCCTGGAAACTTGCTGTGGTTTGATGAATGAGGCTGCTCAGAAACCCAGAGAGGGCAGTCAGCAGTTTCCCTTGACAGATGCCATACAGCATGAAGCAAAAGCCTATCAGTACAGAAGAGCCACTGCCCTGCCCTTTTGGCCAGAGTGGGGCTGGGAAAAAATCCAAGTCTTCAAGGTTTCCCACCTCCCTCCCTGCCTCAATACTGCTTCAGGCCAGAGTTGGGGCTGGTTCACAGCTGACACCAGAGGGGCTGTGCTTTTCTGGCATTCCTGCATTGTCCTCCAGCACAATGCAAACCCTCTACTCAAGGTTACAGTAGAAGGGAGAACTATTTCCTTCTTAAACCTCCTTTTGTATGCCAACTGGCATGCTCTTTCCATCTGCAACAGCATTATGCCCATGAAAAAGAATTTGGGGAGAAAAAAATAAATGCCCTCATAAATTATTTTGTTTAAAGATTTTAATATCTGCAAAACACTGGGTGACTTTTGCTTATGGCAATCATTAGCTCCAAGGTTCTTTTTATAAGACACTAATATCCAATAAGTAAATCAATTAATGCTTGTTTGTTAAGCCTATGGACTTTAACCCTAACAGAAGTATGCACTAAGGAAAACCATGTATTCGGACACACTAGAGCCATTGTTTGACTGCAAGTTCCAGGTTTCTTTTAATAGTAACTCCCATAAAAGGCTGAAAATGAGGCAGCTGAGGCATCTAATCTTTGTTTTTTGTGACCACTGTAGAGCTCAAGGAAAGGAGTGTAGGTGTGCCGAGGCTCTCAGTGCCAGCACAGCACACCAAGGTTAGGCAGCAGACTTAACAGCAAACTTATCTCAGAGGCCCAGCTGTAATTGCAGCCAATATAAGAAGGCTAAACCCTAGCTCTGCCCAAACATATTAATCACCAACAAGTGGGGCAAAGGAGTACCTCGTGTTTGCAATAAGGTAAAATTCTGATTCAGACAGAGAGGCTGTCTGCTTGCAAAGTAGGAGCCTCTGATTCACAGAGACCCTTTGTTCCCTTCATCTAAGCAGAGGTATTTTAGGCACAGAAAGCGATTTTCAATGCCTCACTGGGCTTGTTGGTTGGACTGGAAAATAATGCTTTGGACTCCTTTCATCTGAAATAAACCACAGGCCTCTGTGCCAAGAAAGTTTAGGCTTTTGGCTATGCTAAAGCATCAACAACTCGGCTGTGCTCGTGCGCACTGCTGTCCTGGTCTGCACAGGACTCCAGGCAGCAGTTTGATAAAAGTTCCTTCAGCCTCTGCCAGCCCCAGGACCAGCCCCAGCCCAGCTGAGCTCAGATCAGTGCAAACAAGGCTCTGCCACTGACCTTCCTCCTCTGCATGAGCAACACTTAAGTCAGGTTTGCAGCCTCAGGATCCTTAGACTCCTGAGGAAAAGGCTGGCAAGAGCAGAAATGGATGTGCTCTGTTCTGAGACATACATCCCACTCCTGATATGACAAAACCTCTCCAGGAGGTGAGCTCTCCCCTCAGGGCTGCCAAGCCCAGGAAGCACATGGGGAAGCAGGAATCACGATGGACAAAGTCACCTCTGGCTGCTGCCATTCCCAGTGTCTGGGACACCCCCTGTGTACCAGCCCCTTGCTGTTGTGACCCCCTCAGCTATGGCAGGAGAGATTTTGGAGGAGGATACTTACTGCAGAGGAAGCAGCACCGGTGGAAGCTCCTCCCATCGCACTGCACCTCCTCAGCATGGTAGACGGTGCGGCCGCAGGCACCGCATTTGTTGCCACCTCCCCAGTTCGGCATGGTGGTTCTGTATGCCCAGCCAGGCAGGAGGGGAGAAGGGGAGACGTCTGTTAAATGCAATGTCCTCCATCACCCTGGCCCCAGGACAGCTGGGCTTACAGGCTCCTTTAAACCAGATCTGTGAGGTTTGTGTGGCATCAGAGCGCAACCCTGTAATTTCATCCACTGTTTAAAAACGTGACCCTTCCACTGTGTGAGAAGTTTTTGGGACCAGTTCAACTTCCCAGCTCTTCAGATGCCAGACCAGACTTAAAGGCTTAGGCAAGCTCTCTACGGCTATTTGTAAAAGCAGACGAACTGGCAAGGGGAACAGAGACTGCTGCTGCTGAACAGCAAGAAAAACAGAGACAAAGTCTTCACAAGCCATGTCCTCTGTCTCTGCCCGGGGAGTTTGAAAGTTACATAAATTGGATATGCACAAATTACAGTTTCATGCACAGGACTTTACTGTACCTGGAACGAATGCCCTCCCAGATGGATATAATTTCAGTTTCTATGCTTCACTAATGCTGGGCCTCTTGTCTGATAGAAGCAAACCAATTGTGCCAACAATGGCATTTTGTTTTACTGCAGGGCCTGTCATTTGGGATGTGGAACAAGCCAAAGTTCACTTCACCAGAAAACCACTTATTAGGGTTGTAGGAACATTCTGAACTCCTTTGAGATCACACCTGCACTTCAAAGACGTTTAAGGGGGATTATTTTCCAGGGACTCCACCCTATTACATGAACTGCACCTTTACCAGGCCGGTATATCAACCAAACCCAACTGCTCTAGTAGCCACAGCTGATTTAAAAGGAAGTGAAACCCCCTCTCATGCATTACTTGCAATGAACACTCCGAAAACTCTGGGGACAGGCATCTCACCCACTGTGTCAACCTGTAGCCTTGGGAACAGTCTCTTACATTAAGCCAGAAGCAGTAGCTGTCCCATCTCAAGCTGATCTGCTCCCTCCAGAACTCCCCTGCACTCTCTGTCACCACCATCAGCAGTTCCCCTCCGGCTCCTCCCATTCCCTGTCTGGGGTTAAAGTTCCAAAGTGGAGCCCTGCCCATCGCCGTCGAGATTTCTGGGGCTTTTCTCCGGCCACCGCCGTGAGCTAACACAGCTGTGTCTGCCCAAGGCTCATCTCGCTGTCAGCCCTGAACTGCCCTTGGCTTGTGACTGCTGTTTAATGCCGGTTTGCTCTCCTGCAGCTCAGCACCACCACCTCCCACCAGCACAGAGGCCGAGAGCAGCCAGACAGGGTTACTGCCTCCAAGAGCTTAAGCCAGCAGAGCTGCTCAGCACTCATCACCCCAGTGCTCCTTACTGATCCTCATTTCACACAGGGTTTTTGGATGAGGACCATGGTTTGCCCACTGGAAGCCCCAAAGGCACCTCCTGCCACCCTACCCCAGCAGCAAGAGCATTCCCTCCCTGCAGAGCTCCCACAGCAGCACAGGTCAGCTACCAGGGAGGGAGGCTGGGAAGGAATTTCTTGGGACCTTCTGACTTTTCCCTGCAAAACTCCCCTTCAGTTGCCCTGAGAAGCTCTGCTAGGCCTGACAGGGAGAGGACAGACACAACAGCATCCCCATACAAAGCCCACAGGCTGCTGCCTTCAGTTAACTCTGCACTCATCCCTCTGAGCCAGAAGCAGAGGACTACCAATCTCCATTGCCTCTCTCATCAACCGAGAGGAATTGGAAGTGCCACCCCAGGGAGCCAGAGAGAAGCACTTTGCTTCAAGAGCTCCTTTCTCTGAGGGACTCTTCTCCCAGCGTGTGGGACAGGCCTCAGTGCAGAGCGAGCTGCCTGCAAGGCAGAGCAGACTCCCAAATCACAACTGAGAGCAGCAGTTTTGGCTAAACCTGAATTCCATGACCCCATCTTGCTTGGTAAAACAAGCCTCCCACCCCAGCAGCATGAGCAGTAGCAGTTCAGCAGTTTTAGGGATGCAAGACAGGACGTGTGGTTCCCAAGAAAGACATGCTGCCAGGTAGCTGCTACAAGACCTTTGTCCAAGACAGGCAGACAGCCATTCATGGCATGTGGGAAAATAAGATTAGTTTATTAACCTAAATTGGGGCACCTTAGGTACATTCCTAAGCAACAGCTTAGGAAACTTGCTCAGAGTGGCTGAGCAGTGCCATTTGCACACTGACACCAATTACTGGGATAGCCCTTTGTTTAATACTTCCATGGGATTAGCATCATTACTGCTCCATGGTTTAGCACTAATACACTGACCTAGCTCATAAAATTAGTCTTATGACATTCCCCACTTTGCTTTTGTCATTCTTGGCACAACTGTACAGTCTAAAAATCAAGATTCCATTTCTTCTATCCGAGTGCTTGGCTGTGCTACCGCACAGCAGCTGACATCAATCAGAGCAAAGAGCGTCCTTAGCTAGAGAGAAATACACTGCACAACCATAACATAGGCTGCTTTGGAAAAGGAATGCATGGACTGGGAAAAAAAAAAGAAAAAAGAAAAGGAGAAGAGATTCCTTTCCACAGAATGCTTTCTAAAATGTAAATGGTATTTGGTACAAGAACTACTTCTGTCTTTTCCGCTCATCACCACCATGCTCATGTTCTATTGTGCATTTACATGAGCCTACATTATTTTAATCGTTTTGTTAGCAAACAATAATTCAGTTTTCATGCACATTAGAGCTGAGGACCTGAATCAGGTTTCTCCAGCTCTGCCCCAGATTTCACATGCAATATTGGGCAACACAGGGTGCACCTCCACCCTCTCTTCCCCGACACAGACAGAAGACTAGACGACCCGACAACCATTAGCTAAACTTCTGATAAGGGCTTTAGGAATTCATTAAATGAAAAATAAAAAGGAACTGAAGTCAGTACCCATCAAGGGTCAAGGTAACCGTATTCTCTTCCAGAAAAGGTATTTCCATTTATCCTCCCCACGAAGTTCCTATGACGCTTGCGTGGGAAGAACGGCACTATTTCCTCACTCACTCAGCAGCAGGAGCTCCCTCCTGGCAGCGGTGCTCAGGGGGCGCCTCAGGGGCGAGGGCTGGTGCCCTGCATTGGCTGTGCCCCGGGAGAGCGGCCCGGCCCGGCCCGCTGCCCTCCTCAGCAGTGCCCGGAGGGATCCTCCTGCTGCCCAGGGCTCCTTCCCGAGCGCCGCGGGGAGCAGGTTCAGACCTCCAGCCCCGCCTCAAGCCTGCCCTGCTCCCTCGGGACTCTCCGGTTAGTTCATGCAGGCCTCTGGGGAGCTCCAAGCAGCAATTAAACATCCAGGTGATCTCACTGCCAACACCAATAATTCTGGCTGCCTGCTGCGGCTTGATGGCAGCTGCTTGTACCCAGCACGTCATCCACGGGACAAGCCACGGCAGCCTCCAAGTCCTTTCCGACCCGTTTGTTAACAGCGGCTCTGATTCAAGAGACTAAGCCAGCCGCCAGACAGACACACAAGAATTCCAGGCTATCCGGTTATCCTAGACGGCTTTCTCGGGGAAGCCCGGTGCGTGGTAGCTCCATCATTAGAGCAGCGAAGCAGCGGGAGTGGGTGAGCATCGCCCGCCGCCGCCTCCCCAGCCCCGGCTCCAGCCCCGGCTCGCCACCCCCGAGCCCTGCCCGGGCCGGCGGCCGGTCCGGCCCACCCTGTCCCGGCACTCACCTCACCTCGGCTCGGCTCGGCGCGTCTCAGCACGGCGCGGCCCCGCGGCGCCTTAAAGAGCCGGGGCGGAGCCAGGAGGGCCCGGCCCCGCTGCCCGCGCTGGGCCGGCCGGGGCAGGGACGCGCTCTCGGCCCTGCCGGGGCCGTCCCGGGGGCAGCGGGAGGGAGATGGCCCGGCTGCAGCCTCCGCTCGCAGGACCCCGGTTTTAGGATTTTGCTTGACATACTTGCGGGCTTCCCGTATTTCCCCAGAGCCCAGGAAAGGATGCAGGCGTCGGGAAGGAGGTTTCCCAGGACGCCAGGAGCGGGCGAAGGCAGGAACCCGTGCCCGAGGCTCGTGGGAGCCTCGGGGACTCGGCACCGCAGCTCCCGCTGAACCATTGCTCCAGTGGGAACTGATTAGGAGGGGCCTTAATATTTTCACAAAAGGCCGGCAATTAGAGCTGTCTACAACACGCTGGAGAAAACTGCCTGAGGCTTCAGCTGGTTTTTGTAAGCGTCTCCATCTCCAGTTTCCCAGGGCTGTTGCACACTGGCTCTGTCGGTTTCGGGGTTATGCACAGGGCTCCCTGTGTCTAGCGGGAGATGGGGTTTATCCCCTGCTCGTTATTAATCCAATACCGAATCACCTACTCGTTGCCCACAGGAATGCCAGGCAGCACGGGAACGACCTTTTCACACACACCAGAGATGGGGCCCCAGGAATGAAGCCCAGTTGGGCGGAGGCAGCACCTAGGAGCCCTCCTGCACAAGCGCTGTGCAGTGAGGTGGGCTGTGTGCTGCCTGGGGTGGAAGAGACCCCGCCGAGCTGCTGGCACAGACACTGGGTGACATGCCGCTGGGCCCAAACTGCCTGTTCTGTGAGATGAAAATGTGAAAATGACCTCCACACCAGGTCAGAGAATGACAAGGGTTACCTCTTCCCTCCCCTGAAAATGTTCTTTCCATGTACTGCAGCCCGCGTGATGGCGACTGCAACTTGCTGAGATTTTTTGCTTTCTGGCTTTTAATTTTCTTTTTTTATTTGTAAAGAATCTTGGATGACCAGACTGTGCATGATTTATGTGCATCTCGGAGTCCTGCTCCATAAGCAAAGCCAGTATCTGTTCCTGTGGAACGAGTTGGTGCTCATTGTGAGCAAGACCTAGAGTCTGACCTCAAGCATCATAGCAAAAACTTTATGCTAGGCTTTGAGGGAAGCGAGCACTAGGAGAAGCAGAAGTGTTTGCAACTGTTGTTTCTTGATTTGGAGGTTGCATGAAGGGAGAGGATCTCTCAAAGTCGATGAGAGGCTATGAGTCAGAGCAGGCTGACTCCATTTGCTGCAAGAAATGCCTGTGCTCTCTTGTCCAACTTGTCCCGCTCCCAGCCCTGCTGGAACTGTGCATGATGATGCTAAGTTATTTACCATGTCTCCTCGGGCAGCCTCCAGAGCTAATAGATTTTGTCTTTTGATAACATTTCCTACAGACTATACAAAATAAACAGCAGAGGTCCCAATGGGGAGAGAGAAGCTTTGCCGACCTAGCAAGGTCTGACCATACTCAAAGAAAGGAAATTCTCACTGCGACTAAGGGGCCATGCTGGTATGAAATAAAACACTTTTCAGGGGTGAGGCACTGCTGAGTGAGCTAGAAGACAGTCTGACATCCAGTATTTAATTTTCTCATGTTTAGTATTTAGTCAGTTTGTCAGAAACAGAGTAACCATGAGGGTCACACATAAGTATATTGAGTCCATTACTATAGGAACAATATTAAGGATACATTACTGCAACACTTGGGAATAATAACTTGGAATGAAGAAAAACAAATGAAAGAATGAAAAATTTTACTACACACTTTATTTTTATTGATATGGACTATTTTTATCAATAATTTTTATAAATATAAGTATGCATAGGTATATTTGTTGTCTACAAATACATAGTTATTTGATTTATAAGCATACTTACTCTATCTCCTCTGCAGGTCTCTTTTTCTCTGTTTCTTTCCTGAGAGCATAGTTCAGAATTTATTTAAGATAAAGCCTGGATCCAGCCCTGCTGCATTCCTCCTTGCTGTCCTGCACTCCTTCAACCTGTCATCCTGAACATGCCTGCCATTGCCCAAGCAGCCCCACTGCCCCCTCCACCTTCCTCAGCATCCTCCTGACCTGATCCTATCCTTCCCTGTGTTCCTGCCTAACACCTGCTGTAAGCTACTCTTTCTGACTCACCCAGAATTTCAGATGATGCCTCTACTCACTGACCTGGGGAGAAATTTCCACCTAACCACCGTGGCAGGCCCCTGTAGGCAGCCTGGCTCCTGCAGTCTGCCAGCTTTTTGTCTGGCTTTTGCCATTTTGAGCTCAGCAGGTTATAATTAGGGCAGTTTATCTCTGAAAAGCAGAGTTCAGTTATATTAACAGCTCCTGTTCCTTTCCCCTGCTGATTCAGCAGCTCGGGGGGCTGGGGGGGTTGGGTGTGTGTGTGTTTCCTCTCTATTCTTCTGCTTCCTTAGCCATGGGAAAGCCCACAAGCTCCACACAAAACTAGTTCTCCCTTCACATATGAAATTCACCTGAAGCAGGTTTGTCACCCCAGAACAAATTTCTCAAGTTTTAGCCATGCCATAATTTTATGCAAGGGCTGTTTTCCTTGTTTTGAAAAGCTGAGTAAATAATCAGCTTGTTTGACCTAGTTACTTCTCAAAAGACTTGGCACACATCAGCGTACTCAGGTTTTTGCATCTGCTAAGCACCTTCCTCTCACCTGGGATTATCTTATCCTCATTTGATCTGGTAAGCATGCCCCCACTTCTGCTCATGGCAGAGTCAATCTGCTCTGCTGGTAACCTTTGCTATCATTTTCTGAAACTTTATTCTTGCTAGTCTAGATTTTACTTTGCAGGGGGTATATTCATATTGTGACACTTTTTTTTTTTTGGTCAGAACTAGTTTTATCCAAATACTGTTACTACTGATTGACTTTCTTAAGTATGTTCTCATAAGAGCTTGATTTTAGCTATTTTGTCTATTAGGAAAGTTGTTTTGAAGCTAGCATAGAGTTTATTGTTTACCAGCCTGGGAGGTCAGACACTGTGCAGTGCTTCTCATGGTACCTTGGTTAATTTTTTCTCACTGGCCATCCCCCAAACTTGCCCCTAGTAAAAGGGATTTTCAAGTGCAATATCAACAAGTGAAAAATGAATTTGTGCCCAGCATTACCCAGATTTGTCCTATCACAGAGGGAACTATTTAGCTAATCTCCTTGTCTAAGCATCCATATGTCTCAGCACTGTTATACATTTATTCTACTACAAATACAATAATGATAAATTCGTGAAGTTTGCACAAATTTATGAAAATACAACGGATGATTCTAGTGTTTACCAGAGCTGTGATTTTTGGTTTTTAATTGTCTCTTCAAGTCCAACGTACAGATATGGAAAACATCCTCAGTATGAGAAGATTGTGCTTTCTAAGGTTATTGATTTCTTTATTATTGGTCATGTTTTTATTTTATTTTGCTTTAGAGGCTCCAAGCAGAAATGGAGGCAGCTTCAGAGTTGCCCACTGCTACAAGTGAGTGTTAGTGGGATTTTAAGGAGATTGAGCAGTGGGTTTTGACTCAGAGGCTCTCAGATTCCTCTCCAGTTTAGAGAAGTTTTTGGGACCCAGTGTTTTTCTGGTCCCCCAGGGAAATGGATCATTCATTCTGAGGGTCTTGCATGCAACACTTCAGACTGATGTGAGACTTATCTAAATGAAACACATGGTTTGCATCTAATCCTAAATACATTTCACAAGGTAAAGCACAGTGTAGGCTGCCAGTGATGAAATTATCAGATCACAGCACTGTAAAAACCCAGCAAAACATTGAAGTTACTATACTGAAGTTCTAAGGGTTTGAACAGATGTTTCTGAAACGTCTGAGGAAACATGAGCTCTATTTTAGATGCCAGCTCAGCAGAATATGAATACCTGGACTAGTAATGATGTCACCTCCCTGGCAGGAGGGGTAATCTAGGCTGAAAGTATTGATTTCTTTAATAAAGCTCAATTTTTTTTCACTGTATGCTCACAGGGCCAGATTACCCCTTGTGTTGTGCCATGGAAAAACCTGCAGGCAAGAGCTTCACTAATCTCAACCATGTACAAGTTCTGTTGCTGACTGACAGGATATCATTAGCAGAGGACAGAGTCTGAGGACCCATACAGCTTGTTCCAATAACACTGTTACTGATTTTGAGGAGGGCAGGGAAATGTATTTAATATTAGATATAAAGCAAAGAGGGGATTGCCAGGTGAAACTCTCTGACTCTGCTATTTTCAGAAAGCTTCCCAGCTCCATCAGGCTGCTGAGGGAGTTACCTGGATAGCAGATACAGTTTCTCCAAATACATAATGTCAAAAAGCTCTGGTTGGGCTTAAAAAAAAGAGCCCGCATAATCTCTTATTCCCTGGCATTGTCCCCTTTCCCAGTAACTCTTAGGACTATAAACCCTTCTGCACCATGCCAGCACCTCTGCATGCAGCTTCTTGTCCTGATAAGAGGAGGAACCTCAGAGGCCTGTTATGCCAGGGTGTTACATCACCTGTGAGCAACCTTCCTCAGAGCCGCTGGCAGTCCTGTTCCAGAGCTGCTGCTGAGCGTTGTGAGAAAGAGGAGGGCGGGCAGTTTCCAGGTTGCATTGTGTTGCCATTACGTGAAGTTTCCAGTGTCCTTACATCAAAGGAAAAGCATTTCAGACTCCACAGAAACAGCTAGGGGGTGGTCAGCAGTAAACCCAGCAACGTGCTGATGCTTGCTGCAAACCATTGCTACAAAAGCTGTCCCTGCCCCTGGCAGCACAACGCGCTAAGATGCAATGGTGCTTTACCTTTCCCAGGCTGGAACATTGGATGTAGAGAAAGGAAGGGAAAAAATTGGCAGAAAAGCTATCCCCTTGAAGGAGAATAAGCTGATGAGTGTGGTGGGGCTGGTAGTTTCTAGCATGTCTCCTTGCAGCCAGCAGTGCTTTAATTACTCTGACTCTCTGCAGAGGGGCTTGGTGGGGTTTTGTTCTCCTCTGAACAAAACATGAGCATCAGACTCCTTTTTACTGGCTGTAATGCCAGTGACAAGCACGTGTCATTTGGGAGTGTATGAGCGTGCTGTGAACCCTGTTTTTCTCCAGCAGTAGAAAAGGAAAGGGTAGGTAAACTTTGTCTCACATTGAACCTCCTTGGGGGAGAAAGAGAGGACTCCATAAATATGATTGTGCTTCATTAACAGCCACTGAAGGGGAAGAGGACTCTCAACCTAAGAGTGCCTAAGTGGCACTGGTCTCCACCTTAGTGGTGCTTCTAAGGCTGGGTGTGGCAGCAGCAGCAAGAGCCAGCCATAAGATACAGCGCCCCTCTGATCCCTTTGCCTGGAAACTAAGCACCTGAAGCAGGCTCTGTCTTGAAAAAACAAGGGTATTCTGGCTGCAGGCAGCTTGCCAAGGGAGACCTGTGCCTGAGAGCTATTCCCAACCTGCACAGCTCCTGGTTTGGGGCCTAGCAGCTGTGAGTCTGAGCCCCTGTGGTGAACCAGCAGCTGCACTGCATTTGTGTGATGCCTGTCTCCAGTGGATACCAGCTACAGGTGAGGCTGCATTAGCTCCTGCCATTAAAGCGAGCTTCCATCAAGCTCTGGATAGACCCATTTCTGTCTCTGACATATCCCTGGTGTGCAAGATGCATGGCAGCAGCTGTGTGGCCATCTTGGTTTAAAAGATCTGCCAAGGAAGATGGAAAACTTCCTGGCATGGAAGGACACCCGCTCCTTCCAAATTATTGTGACTGCCTGACACAACAGTGATACCTCACATCTGCATTTTGAAGCTGAACTGCTCACTTCAGTGCCATCTGAGGAGGAAAAAATACTTTGTCAGTTCAATCAGCTAATCTAGTTATTAATTAATTTAGTTATCATCACTGTATTTTAATTACCTCTATCACTAAATAATGTTTGAACGAGTAAAACCAGGTAATAATAGCACGGTAGAAATGGTGATTGTATGCAAAGATTTCAGCAAGGAGAGGATGTCAGGGCTGAGTGCTTGGAGATGTGTTTGTGATTGTATTAACCTAAAAGCCATTGCAGTGCACAGCAAGCACCCTATCCGAGCTGCCCAGCAGAAACTGCTCATTTGGGATGCTGTTTTCCCCCAGCAGCAGATATATCCATCACCCAGCACTGACACTGGAACTGCCCATGTCCCTCGGCCCCAGTGCTCATTCCTACTCCCATTCCTGCTCATTCTTTACCCCTCTTTTTGGCCACAGCATTAATCAGGGTGCTCAGCAATCCGCAGCTAAAACCGACAGTGCAGAAATCCTACCTAGGGGCAATGCTGCATGGCAAGGAACAAATCACTGCGAGGCACTCTGCTTCTCTGTGGTTCCTTGGGATAGCAATTTACAACCCCTTCCACACACAGTGAGTGAAACAACTGTGCTTGGGAAGAGCACTTTGGCCAGCCCTTGCACATCACACAGTCTTGGCAGCGATCCCTGTGTTCTTGGCACAAACACAGAAGCTCTGGGAGGCTGGGGGTGTCAGCACCTCGTCTGCACGGCGCCGATGGTCAGCTTTCAGTGCTTGGCTCAGTCATTATTGCTAGTGCTGCGTTCAAATTATGGCAACCACTACCATGTAATGCGTGGTCTGTGACAGCCACACACCATCCTGCTATGGTAGACCAGTGCCTGTAAAGTACAGACCTCTTTTGCTGAGAAATGTGGGCATAAAAAAGCAATGAAAGAGCTAAAAGGATTCCTATGGTAATTTTATCACTTGGAAAGAAGATCCAGCATCAACAACAGTGAAATTCCATGGTCAGGGAAAAGCCCAAACAATTTCCAATATTTTCCTTAATTGGATTACAAATGCCACCTTTGGAATACATTTTGAAATCAATTATTCTTTTGTCTTTGTTGTGCTGTCAGTTTGTTTTTTACACTTCATTATGCAAGGCAATGAAATGAGGCTGTTGTGTTTCTCATTGATTCTGCTTTGTGTTTGAAGTCAGTTAATCTTCCTAGATGTTAGGCCACAGTAAACAGTTTTCTTTTCTAGCACAAATGAGATAGCTATCTGCACAAACTTTAAAAAGAAGGGAATTGTCATTGTCTACCACAGAGTAATTTCTGGTCTTCCTTGAAGTTTATGTTCTTCCATACACTTAATTAAAAGACATATTATATCATAAAAGATATTGTAGGGAGGTTGGGAAGACAACCTACTTAACCCTACCCCAAGAGGAGATGTACTAACAGAGATCGAAGAAGAGGTGGTTGAGATTTATTATCTAAAGGGCAGGGATTTAAAAAGGTTTTAAAAACTGAATGTTCTGGAGGTTGTTTTGTAGGCATAAGTGGGGACACTGTGGCAGGAAGAAGAGAAAGTGTCAAGCTTGGAGTGAGCATAGGAAGCAAAGAGAATAAACAGGGTAAATGCATAAATAGGGGAAACAAGATGAGTGGTACTAAGGGAAACTGGAACAGAGATAAGGAGGAAGATAATATGCAAGATCCTAGGGGAAAACATTTCAGAAGAAGACAAAGAACCAGCTTTTAATGTTGTTTGAGACTGGAGACTGACCTAGGGAAACAGTCATCAGCATGAGAGGTTTTAGTATTAGCTTAAAAATATTTTTAAATTCAAAAGTTTATTAACTTCAAACTGGTTATGAGATGCAGGAATATGTGTATTTTCTGTATTCCTTGGGAGTTATGCTACTGCTTGTACAGTTAGATTTATCTTTGCTTTTATTTTTTTGTCCTAAGATTTTTTTCCTGCAGCAGTCCAGATGTTCAAAAGCTTTAATAAACAACACATTAATTGGAATTTAGGGGGGATCTTTTCTTACCACTGAAAGGCCTGTTCTCTTAACTGAAAATAATTTGCACATTTCATCAGAGACTAAATTTTAAGTCAGAAATATATATAGTCTTATCTGTCTATCTATCTATCTGGATATAGATGTGGACCTGTTGGAATGGGTCCAGAGAAAGCCAGAACAATGATCAGAGGTCTGGAACACCTCTTGTTTGAAGGCAGGCTGAGAGAGATGTGGTTGTTCAGCCTAGAGAAGACCCTAGGGACACCTTATAGTCCAGTGCCTAAAGGGGCTGACAAGAAAGCTGGAGAGGAACTTTTTACAAGGGCATGTAGTGACAGGGCAGGGGGAATGGCTTCAAACTGAGAGAGGGTAGGTTTGGTTTAGGTATTAGGAAGAGATTCTTTACTGTGAGGGTGGTGAGGCACTGCAACAAGTTGCAAGAGAAGTTGTGGGTGCCCCGTTCCTGGAAGTGCTCCAGGTCCTGTTGGCTGGGGCTTTTTTTGAGCAGCCTGGTAAAAGATGTCACTACTCATTGCAGGGGGTGTTGGACTTGATGGCCTTTAAAGGTCCACTCCAACTGAAACTAATCTATGGTTCTATGACATGGATGCCTGTAGTGTTTTGATCCTAGGCTATGCACATTATTATTTATTCTCTGTCATTTGCTCAGCACAAGTACACACCCACCAGTCCAATGTAAATCACCCAAACAATTCCGCTCTCAGTTGAAAACCCGTAAGTATCATGCTGTACCCTGCAGTTTAATGCTATGCTTTGTGTGCACATAACAACCTCAGTGACATGGTTCAGAGTGGGAGGAACAGCAGAAGGTTTTTGACATTTCTCTCTCCCAGGGGCTGGTGTAGGCCATGCTAGAGCAGCTCTGGCAGCTGGCTGTTGCTGGGCTGTAAAATCCTCCTAAGAGTAGGTGATCCCCTCATCTAGCCAAGGCTGAGGGCAAATCAAGAACCCACTAATCACAGAATCATAGTTTGGATTGGAAAGGAACTTAAAAGTTTGCCTATTTCCAACCCTCCCCACCCTCCCCCCATGGCAGCTAAAAGCAGCCCATGGATTTCAGTAAGTTTTGGATGGTTTTTCTCTTATTTTCCCTGGCCATCTTACCCCTGTTGAGTGAGGATGGCAGCTAACATTGTGATAACTGAGCAAGGCAGTAAGTTTTAGGGAGCCATATCCCTCCCACAGCTGGTTGCAACTGTAATTAAAGGTCACTAAATAAAGGTCAACAGTCCAGTCTGAAGATTTAATGTTAGGCAATACTCTTATGGCTCTGGTCATTGAGCAAGCAGCCTGCTGTCTGTCTCTCCTCCACCAGACGTGGTCTCAGTCTTGTCCCTGCAGTGAGCTACAACTTCTCTTTGTCCAGCAGCAAATCCTCAGCACAGCTCAGGCCAAACCCTGCAGAAACAGCAGTGGAGCAAAAGTGCAACAAACACTGAAAAATTTTAGCAGGTATTGCAGCATTAAAAGTTAATGAATTTTTCAATCCAAAACCTAACCATTGTGTTGACTTTACAAAAGAAATAAAAGACATTAGTTTCCAGCCCATGATAATTCAGTGTGAATCAGGCCTTATAAAGGCCCCTTGGCATTGTATGCATTCTTCCAAACCTGGCTTTCAATGTTCTAAAGTAATTATGTGGGCCTGAAATTCACAGCTAAAATTTGTTTTGATTTATTTACATGTCATTGTTGTCAGGCAACCAGTTACTGTTTTCAATTAGGCATTATGTTCCCAGCAAGAGGGTTAACAGAAATCAAAAGCAATTAGCTCTCCTAAAAAGCAGCCATTTTATGCCAAACAGAAGAGGATTTTTACTTTTTCAGAAGGTGTAAGGTGAAATAAAACTGCTTTGCAGCTTAGCAGAATTTTTACTGTTTGGTGATACTTTCAATGATCTAATAACCAGAGAAGGAAATGGGGCAGTTTCATTGCCTGTGGTGAATTTGGAGTCTGGGGACAAAACCAGTATGGAAATCATCTGAGAGATGAGCATTCAACCATTGGATGGAACTCTCACCAATAATTTGGGGTAACCAATGCTGGTAGTTTCCATCAGCTGTTTTGCTTGAGCAGAGGGCTTCTCAAATTTAGGGCACCCAGCAGAAGCCCCCTCATGTGCATATTGCCTCCTCTCTCAGCCCACCTGTCCTGCTCTTACCAGCTTGATATTTCAGGAAAATGTTCCCTAGGAGCTAGTATGCTTCAGGAGTACAGCTCTTGTTTGGAGAGGTGGCAGGCCAGCTGGTTAGACACTAAATCATTTTTTGATCATGCAGATTTACTCTAGAGCACCTGGACACCTTGGAGGCTCGGAGGTGTTGGAGATTTCTATCAGTTTGTTTCCTTGCTTCCAGCCCATTGTTTCACAGCCCAGCTGGCATGGCACTCAGCCAGACGTTTTTTGGCCTGTTTGCCCATGTTTTGTTCTTTGTGCTGGGATCTGATTGTGTGTGTTCAAGCCTGTGCCAGCCCAGTGAGGCTTTCTTTCACCGTTGAGAATGGAGACCCTGCACTTGCCTGTGGATGATTTTGGGGGTCAGCACATCACTGGGGCCTTGTTTGAAATGAGTTTGTATAAATGAGGAAACAATACCTGGTCCTGCCAGGGGGGGCCATTGACAGCTTGCCTGCCATCAGGACACTGCTCTTGTTGCTTTGGACTTGTGCAAAGTCCTTCTTAATGAGGAAAGCCGAAATTCTTGGAGTTGTTTATTTTAGCTACTGTAACTCCATAAAATATTAAAATTTGTGTGAATGTCATCCTTGTGTTTTCTATGCTGATCACCTTAGTAATGTGTGTGGAAGTAGTTTCTAGGGGCTCTTCACAAACTTACACAAGCATTTCCTGATACTCCTTTTGCTTTCATTGCCTTTTTGCTTCTCCTGCTCTCACTGCATGGAAAGTGCAGGACATAACATGTTGCTTAATCCTTTATATTCCCCTATGCCTGGCAGCCTTTTTTGCCACCTCCACTCCAAAGCCTTAATCTGGCCTATTTTACTCCTCCTTGCCTTAGAGCAGCTCTCAAGCTGGTGTGGAATGCACACACATGCACAGATGCATGTGCACATCTATACAAACCTATATACAAACTTATTATTTTCACCTGGACTGGGAGGACAACATGGTTTACATCATCTCACATCTATTGCCCTGACCTTTTCAAATAACTCATGTGAAGTTTCAGTGCTATTTTAGTTTGTCTTAATAGCAAGTTTACAGTTGAATTTATATGGTTTTTTATAGTTAGAGTCTTTTTTCCACAGTTCAACTGTACTTCAGGGAAGAAATGTTGGGGAAAATAAATATATATGAAATAAAATTATTGTGCAATATACCACTAATATATGAATATATCATGCAATATAATCTAAAGTTAGAATTTCACTGTGCTATAAATAATTTCATGTATAGATGAGGAACAGACTTTCGATTTACTGCTGGCTGTCTGCATTAGTCATATATGGTAAATTTCTCTAAAGGGGTCACATTTGACCAAAGGTGTCTGTTATTGTTGGCATTAAGTAATATGCTTTCTAGAACTGCTAGGCTACTCATGGCACTAGACCAGTTTGTTATTTTGGGAGTAGATAAAGTCTTTGTTTAGCCTTCTGGCACTCAGTGCAGCTCTTAAAAATGGTTTTCTTTGTTTTGCTAAGGTTTTCTGTTCCTCTTAAATCTACTCCGGTCTATGGAGTTTTGTCAAAGGAGACAAGAGGCCTGAGTATTAGGTGTTCTCTTTCTTGGATGTCTTCCCAGAAGGCTCAGTTTCAGGTGGGTGGGAGGGGGACACCAGCAGATAATGTACAATACCAGGCCTGCGCATTGCAGTGTCAGCACTCCAGCATTCGTCTGAAACCAGCAGCTGTCACTGCTGCTGACATTCACTAGATGTCAGATACGATTTTCATACCATACAATAGTACCTGGAGAAGCTGAATCATATTTTTTCCCCTTGTAAGTGTTACCTCATTGTGTACAACTTGGAGTCAAATATGGTGGAGGACTTGGGCAGTTGAAGTGTGGGGATTTTTATTTGATGGCAAAACTTCCTCAGTTCCTGATTTTAAGATGGCTGGACCTGCATGTTTACAGAGACCCAGAGCTGCACCGGCCCTGGCACAGATGTTACCTTGGGGTGTGGAGGATGCCAGAGACCAGCTGGGATCCCAAGAAAAATGTCCCTGCCCTGCAGCCATTGCCGTGCTTAGTACACAGGCAGGATTGTTCTGGCAGAAATTCCATTGCCAGCTTCCCTGAAGGCAGGTTGTGGTGCTGCTCTGTGCGACAACCTTGCAATTAGAGCAGCTAACAAGAGTCTGGGAAGCCTGGACTTAGGTCCCTTTCCAGGCAGAAGGAATGCCAGCCGTCGCCTTGCCAGGCTCCGAGCTGACCTGTGGGAGTGGGATGTCACTTGTGGGTGCAGAAGGGGCCCATGCTGTTGGAATAAAGGCTTGTCCACCCTGCTCTTCCTCATGCCCAGGCCTGCTTTAGTGCATCACTCAGGGACTGCATCCTGTAGGAGCATCCACAGGGGTCTGAGCATCCGGATGCTCCCAGGCCTGGGGGCTTGAGCCTAGCTGAGACTTCCACCCTGTGGCACAATTAAGACAGACTTTTGTGAAGCTCAGGAGGTCAGCGGGCTCCACTGATCCACAATCCAGAGCAATTTGCTAGATTCAGGCTCTGTACTTGTGCTATTTTTATTGCAGGAGTTGCCAACAATGCCTTTTGTTTGGTCAGGGCATTGTTTGGTCAGTAAGTATGCTCTCTGATAAAATGCCCACTTAAGGACGTACTTTAGTCCCCATCAGCTTGAATGAATCTTAAGTCGGCTCCCTGTAGCTGCTTTGCAGAGCAGAGCTGTGACCCACAGGACCTGGTTTCACTGTCCCTGCTCAGGCATTGCAGTCGGTGTGGGGTGGGTATTGCCGTGCTCTGACTCAGGTCTTGGAGCTGAGTGAGGGTTTCAGGCTTTGATTCTGAGTCAAGACATGACCACCCCTTTGGATGTATAGCTCAGAAATGGCACTGTGCTGCCTTTCTGTACTCTCCTGCCACAGCATGTTTTCCAGAGAGTTCAGCAGAGGTGGTAGACTTGAAGCTTTTTTTTCATTTGAGGCTCGTAAAATATCTTTCACTCCTCAGCCTTTGAAGTGAAGCACTTCCATGTTTTCTCAAGGCACTTATTAAAATGCCAATCAAGGAAAATATCTCCAGGAATCCAGTTTTCCACGAGACAGCTCCTCATTCATTGCGAGTTCCAACTTATGCTGCAAAAGGTCCAGTTCAGCAAATATAAACCTGAAAGTTTACCTTAAGTACCAAGGGAGCCTTGCTGGGTACAATTCTGGCTTGCATTAGCATGTGTTTGAAGAGCCTGAATGCAGAGACCTGAAAATATTGGAAATATTTATTTGACAGCATTTATTTGGAAATGTCACTCCAGCAGCCTGTGGCTCTCACTCCAGCCCTCATGAAAGCAGCAGGTGGGTGTCACTGATGCCCTGTGCTGCAGGTGCTCTGATAACAAAAGTTTAAATGATTTTTAGAAGGATGAAAATATTTTTCAACACTTGGTTAATTTTTATCCAAAAAATTGTACAGACTGTGCCCAGTCTGTACAATTTAGATGGCGAAATGTCAGCTTGCAGTGTTGCTTAAAATGTAAGGCTGTACTTTGTAGTCTTTTAGTGGTTCCTTGAGGCTTAGGCATGTGGATCTTCTGAAACACAGCTAAAGAAGCTGATGTGGACAGTTCTGTGTCACAGGTGTATGCAGGTGTATACCCCAACATCCCTGTTTTCCTGAGACCTGGGCTTCTGGCTCTACCCCCACCTTTTGGGGGGCCCGAGAGGAAGGACATGCCCCACCATCCTTGTATGTAATCCCCTAATTCTGGAGTCAAGGCTTTGAAATCTCAGAGATGCCCTTTGGTTTGTTTGTAGTTCATGTGAAGTGACAGGACAGGGAGGGTTGGATGCAAAGAAGGGAAGCCACCCAAAGACAGCAGCACTCAGCTGATGGGGCAGGCAGGTGAGCAGCTTTGATGAGGGCTTGAGAGGTACCAGGGTGCAGTGGCTGGCCACACCCTGAAATCCTCTTGCTGCTGTTTGCTCAAGCAGGCTGTTAGCATCAGATTGTGTGTCTGTACAATGTGAGGCATATACAGAGTAAGAGCATCAGCATTTGATGTCTTACAGTGAGGGAGGGAACTGTGAAACTACAAGTAAACAATATGATTTAAACAACAATTTGAAGGGCAAAGGGGGGTGAGGGGTTGGACAGGAAGGCAGGTCTCCTGGCTTATAGCTAGAATGGATTTTAACAGAGAAGAGCACTGTGGGTACAAGAAGATTCAGCTGTTTTTTGATTCAGTGTTTTGGCCAACTCATCGCTTTCCTTGTTTTTGGCTGTGGTGGCTGCAGTGGATTGTTTCCATGGTCATCATTGGCTCATCAGCTTTGCTCAATTCTTTGGCATTTTCAAAGGGACCAATTAAGGCCATTTCCTTGAACTTCATCATTAGAGACAGAGCTCAGTTTGTGCATTCTGGTTACTTGCCAGATCTGGTGCAGCTGTCCCATGTTTGGGGACTCATGTGCAGCTTTGTTTTGTGGAACTGGGATTTCTCCTGTCAGCAAAAGAAAAGTTTTCTACCTGACTTGAATTTCCCCAGGCCTAGAGCGATACCCAAGAGGAAACTGGAACCCATGTTTCTTTTATTTTAAATAGACCTGCACAAACATCTGCCATAAAGGGGGCTTTGAATTACTGGGAGCAGGGGCAAATGGGAGAACTCCACAGGGTATGGGAACATTTTGTAATGCATGGGATTTGGGTATTTATTAGAGTTTAGCCAAAAGAAAGGTGTCAAAATATTGATATTTCCAAATTCTCTGCAGCATGTATTAGAGTTGGCCACTGAGATTTTACCTCAGTTTGCATCAGGATTGTTGATACAAATCACTAATACAAACATTATTAAAAGGTTCATTTTTCTCCTTTAGCATACCTTCTGGAGTTTTCAGTTTCATAATTTTTTTCCTGACTATTACTTACTAAAAATATATATTTAATGGGTTACCTTTTTGGCTGGATAGATATTTTATGTTGTGGTCAGTAATGTTTATTGAGCAAAGCTAGAGCCTGGGTCAAAAGTGGTGCAAAATTGCAACTGTGCATTCCTAATAACTTTTAACAGGAAAGTAATGTTGAAGAAATATAGTCACCATCGTGCAGTACCTGGCAGTAGATGCATTCTCCTACTTGAAGATTTCTTGGCATCACATCTCATATGAGGAAATGAAACATATTAAATTTTTTAGATGAGAAGAGAGGTATATGTACATTTTAATCACAGTTACTCCAGCCAGGAGGCAAGCCCCACACAGCTGGCCATTCATCCCCCCACCAGTGGGATCAGAGAGGGAACTGGAAGGGTAAAAGCCAGAAAACCCATGGGTTGAGGTAGAGACAGTTTAATAGGTAAAGCAGGAGCTGTGCACACAAGCAAAGTACAACAAGGAATGAGCTCATCACTTCCCAAGGGCAGGCAGGTGTTCTCCAGGAGAGCCCCATCAGGACTTGGAATGACAAACACCATCACTCCAAATGTCACCCCCTTCCTCCTTCTTTCCCCCACTTGATACACTGAGCATGATGTCAGGTGGTCTGGAACACCCCTTTGGTCACTTTGGGTGACATGTTCTGGGTGTGTCCCCTCCCAACCCCCCAGGCACCCCCAGTTCCCTCACCAGTGTGGCAGCAAGAAAAGCAGCAAAGGCCTCGGGTCTGGGTAAGCCCTGCCCAGCAATAACAAAATATTTCCAACCCTGTGTTCAGCACAAATCCAAAACACAGCCCCACACCAGCCTCTGTGAAGAAAATTGGATCTACCCCAGCCAAAACCAGCACACTGTTCAGGAAGTTAGGATCAAAGTGCAGAAATGATGCTTCATCTTTGCTTTTTTTCTTAATGAATTAAACAAGTTATTTGTTCCTGTCCTGGGCTCTGGCAGCCTGAAATGCATGGAGCTGGTAATGGCTGTTTTGCAGCAACAGATTCCTTCTCTCTTTTTCATTTTCCCAGCTCACCTATTTGTTTCAAATATACCCATCAATTTCTCTAAGTCCTTGTAACAGGGTTTAATTGAAAAATCCAGAAGTTACCTGTTTCCAGATAGTAGTATAGTTAGGAATGAAAATTCAGATTGGCCCAGGTTATGCTGTACAAGCAGTAAATGTACTTCTGCTACAGCAAATCACTCCATTTGCACTGTTTTGAATGAATGAGCAATCAAAGTGATCAATGCCATGCTTTTATAGGCTTTTTTTTTTCCTTGGGAAGGGTTATTAAAAAAAATGATTCATACATTTATTTTCAATTCAGTACTCACCTGGATCCTGTTCTGAGGTATGCAGAAGCTGCATCCTACTTGTGTCTCTGGCACCCATTTCAGCACAAGTCACCTCAGCTGAAGGCACTGGGGGTTACACCACGTGGGTGAGTTGGTTTCTGCCCAGGACCACATGTGTGTTCTCCATGTGCTGTGTACAAACACCCTGTGGTGAATAAGCACTGGTCCAAGGGGTCCCATCAAAGGCAATCATTTGACAGAACTGGTTTTGGGTGAGGCAATGAACTTGGGCCTCCCTTTGCATCCATGAAACAATCTTCTGCTTTTGGAAAACTGACTCAGAAGCTTATTTGCCAGTAGATTTCCGTGCTGAACAAATGAATGCAGGAAGCAAGGGGAGCTAAGTACAACAGCAGATGTAGGTAAGGAGTTAACAGCCCAGAAGGAGCAATGGAAGTTTTAGGATGTGGAGGTTTTTCCCCACTGCAGTGTTATGACTCTGCTGCATTGTGAAAGGGAAGGTGATGAACCCTAGCAGTGTTGCTATAATGTTATAAAATGGATGGGGCTGTATCTTTCAAGGAGACTGTCTAATGATCCAGTAGCAGGGATAACTAACTGCAGATTCCTCTGCATGACAAGACTAAGTTGTAATAACAGCTTGGGAATAACTCTGGTACATTTTTCCATTAACAAAAGTTTAATTTCTGGAACTTTGACAGGTTTTTTAAAGTAACATAGACATTTCTTACCATTAAAACCATTGAAACCCACATCTTTATTACAAAGCCAAACTGTTCTCTCTGAAACCACATTATTCATGTTGTAACAGTACTCTCCCACAGATGATGGATACTTAGGACAATTTTTCCATATGAATCATCCATTCACTTAAAAATAAATTCTCTTATTAAACAAAATACAACCATGTGACATGTTGTGTAGGTTTGTCTCTCCTTTTCATTAGCTTACCAATGTTTTTTTACTGCCTCAAATAATTTTCTGATGACTCCATTGTTTTTCCTCCTTACCCCTTCCTCCTCCTCTTCTTTTCAATGTAATATAAAGCAGTTTCCAGCCTCACTTTGTTGCAAGGTCAGCTCAGTAAATCAGTGACCAAGAACTCATGCTGCAGTGAGATGAGTGCAAGTAGAACTGTAGTGTTCCTTGAAACCAGTGGTCACACAGCTGTACATGAAGTTGCCTGACTGCATTTCTTTGCTGGATAAAGCCCATAAGGAGAAAGCCTTCATTGCAGTTCCCAACCCTGATCCTTGAAGAAAACAGTCTCCAAAAATTTTTTACTTTCCTTCAGAACTAGAAGGTTACAGGGGGGTACAAAAAGCATGTGTTGTTGAAATGCTGGTGCTGTGGGTGAGCATCCATCAGCAGATGCTAAGCCTTGCCACAGGTGATATGGTTTTCATGGTTATTATCTGCCTGCTTCATAGCCCCAGATAAAAGATAAACAACATCCTAAGCTCTAGGACTGATCAATTTTGATAATTGTTCTGCTGCTTGCTTTGTGCAATTTACTTCTATAAATACACACTAGGGGAATCATTTGTCTAGTGTGCTATGGCACAGTAATTTCCTATATAATTTCATCCAACTGCTGCAGGAACTCATTTGAGCAATTGTTAATTAATCATTAGCAGTCATTAACTTTGGGTAGCAATGATTGCTAATCAAGATTTTCATGCTGCATTTTTTATTCCTGAAGGTTCCTAATTAATCAAATTAATAACATTTTTTGGTTTTTGAGAAAAAGAAACAGTATGTTTCTAGCAGAACTGTTAGTTGCTTCTTTGCCTTTAAAATCTTTGCATGCCTTCACTCTGGCTGCTTTTTTGCTGCATAAATTGCTGGAAAACATTTTGCAGTTTAAATTAACAATGCTCTCCCATTGTTCATGCTGCTGGCAATTATGCTGCTAGGAATAACCATGAAAATAGTGACACCACTCCAACTATTTCCCTTATGGTTAATTTTCTTTGCCTCATACCTCACGTCTTTGAAAAAAAAAGAAAAAAACCTAGATATTTATAGTACTTTTAATGCCAGCTTTTTCTCAGTGGTGTAGCTAATAATAATCTATTTTTCCATTAGTGTACCTCTGTGGCCCATCACTGCCATGCTTGTAGATGAGGTAGATGTTGCTACCTCAAGAATTTGTGCAGCTCCTCAATGGAGGAACATTTAATTCTTATTTTTTCTTGTCAGAAGAGAAATATTTAATTCTGATTTTCTCTTGTCAGAAGAGAACATTTAATTCTGATTTTCTCTTCTCAAAGTCTCTTCAGTCAACTGAAGTGACTTTGCAGAGTTCCCTTAGAAAGAATAGAGTGGCACAACCCATGGATGACACAGGGATGGACATTTTCCCTTGGGTAGGAAGGTTGGCCAGGTATCTCTGCTTTCCTTCCTCCACCCCTTTGCCTGCTACCCTGGGTAGCAATGGTGGTGGGAAGAAAGGAGTAAAGGTTGAGCAGAGCTGCAGCTGGGCTGCACCACACCTCCAGCAAGGACCTTCACCCTCTGTAGCTTGGCCAAGTTGTGCCACACCCACAGAGAACTTAGGGTGACCACGTGGGACAAATTGGACTTAGAGAGTCAAATATTTCCCCTTTCTGAGGAGGAGGAGAAGCAGCCCAGAAGCTGTCAGGTTAGCAGTGGAACCTTTGCAAGCACTGGGAGCACAAGGACAACTTCCTAAATGGGAGACTGGATCAGCTCCAGCACCCCGGCTTTAGGCAAGGAACTCCCATATATGTGCCTTCACTCTGGCCAGAAATGTTAATAATTGACCCACAGGGCCCTGAAGTGCTTGAAAAGAAAAGAGCAACGTGTTTGAACAGCACCCAAATCCAGCTGAGCCTGCCTCAATGAGGCCAGAGTGAGCTGCTGGACGGGTGTGACCCACCAGCCTTGGGATGGAGAGATCAGCCACTGCTGGCACTGTGCTTACTGAGATAACCTGAGCACACACTTCCCTCCCTGGGAGCTGCAAAGGCTGAGGTTGGCAAGTCCCTTGACAGTGAAATGCTATTGAATTGCACTAACACTTTATCGCTGCTGCTTGCTGCACAAATACTTGCTATTACATCCATTATGGAAACACCTTTCCTACAGAGCTACAGATTGCAAAGCTATGAAAAGTAAAAGGCTGAATTCAGGGTGATCTTTTTTCAAGGAATTCCAGAGGAATTAACAATACTCTGCCACTAATTGCAAAGAAGCTTTGATAAAACTCTGAACAGATTCCCACCAGCACATATTTTCCAGAGGCTGCCTGGTAATTTTCAGTAAAATCCAAGAACAATATGACTATTAACTTGTATGTTAAATGTCATCCAGATTTGTTCATATCATTCTCCTCTGCACTGCATCTTTTCTGGGCATGCTTTCATAATTTATGGTGTGTGGCCACATTTGGGCTCACTCAGTTTTACACCCATGGAAAAACACTAGATGAAGGTCAATGAAGCCCACGGGGGTGGTGATTATTTTTCCCATTTAAGTCTTCTTTCAAAAGTACCAAAGTTATCTCCTAGCCTTCATTTTTAGACAGATTGCATCTGCACAGACCTCTTCCCACATAAAGGTGCAGTCAGTATTTCCTGGAAAGGAACAAGGTCACGAGCAGTGGTGGCATTTGATGGCACGGTGACCCCCACAGGGACAGCTGGTGGCACTGTGTGCAGCGTGTGTGAGGGCATGCTAAGTAATGGGATGGGCTAATTAAGAAATACCCCAAACCTCTCCTCGCTTGGCTGGTGCTGCTGATATTGTCTGATGGCTGTAAATATTCAGAAAATTGCCAGCTATTTGTGAGGCTGTGCTGAAGGCTTCCCAACTCTAGTAATGCTGTTTTGTTGTTGTGAGCATTATACAAGGTGCAGGTTGGCTCTGCTTAGATTTTTTGCCATTTCAGCTTCCAATAGCAGTAATCAATACCAGACGACTTAAGTTACCAGCCAAAGAGACCAAGTGGATGGTTGAAACAATTTGTAATACCTCATGGGAAAGTTAATTGTTCAAATTATTCAGCAAATATTGCAAGACATTGCAATAAGACATTCTCAGACAAATAGAACATTTGACTATTTTGTCATCATGAAAAATCTACGTCTGTGCAGAATTATTATTTAAATTAATATTTCAACTGACTCATGTTTTATTTCTTCTGTGTAGCTGGCCTGGTTTTTCCTATTGGTAGAAGAAGTAAAAAATATATGAACATGTTCTGATTCCCCAATTCCCTATTTAATAAAGCTTATTAAAAAATTAAAAACAAGCTTTAAGGCACATCCTGCTGTGTGGTTAGTTCTCTTAAGAAGATTAGCAGACAATTCTAGCTGTGCTTTGATCCCAGCTGGCAGTGGCTGAAAGGTTGGGATGCACAAGTCATTAAAATATAGTTGTTGATATTTTTAATTTGCCTAAATTAGGAGAGGTCCTGATATTGCCTGAACTGGGAGATATGCACGATAGTCATTAGTTCAAATTCTTTGCTGGCATAAAACCACAGAAAGAAACACAACTGACTCTAAAGATCTAGAAAGACCTTTAACACAAAACTTTTAATTTCAAAATAAAAATACCAGCTATTATAGTTTTGTGTTTAAACAATAAGGGTCAGTGCAGATGAGAATTTTTTGTATGACACAATATATTTACTAAGCATGCAGGTAAGCATTATTGCTTAGCATTATTGCTAAACATTATTGTCTGTGTCCTGCTTTAAGGTGTCCTCTCCAACTCATGACTTTGGTGGGGCCACCACTCTTTTTGGCTATTTGTTGGTCTGAGGGTACAAAAGTGAAATTTTGTACGAGTCTCTTACAATTTAAATGTACTCTGATTTAAAATGTAGGAAAATGGTAGATGCTGGTGTATTTTTTCCTGAAAAATAACATGCAGCTTGTCATTTAATGAAGCCTCCTCAAGAACTTTTGTATGAAAGAAAATGGCTTGTACCCCAGCAAAGCACTGACACTTTGCTGGGACATGTTGGTCTAATTTTTTTGAGAGTGAGAATGTGACCAGGTAGAGCAGCAAGCTGCACCCAGAGAGGAGAGTGTGTTTTTCCTGGGGACAGCAGCTTTCCCCTGCTTTAAGTTACAGAAGCTGGTTTGTGGGATAGAGCTGAAGAGCCAGGGTGTCTCTCAGGTTTCTGGAAGCTTTTGCCCAAAAGGATGTGCTGGATTTAACTGCACTTGAACATTCAATTAAATGATAACTCAAGCTTCCTAAAATACCTGAAAATCTGGTGTGGATGCCTTCCACATGCTTGATCAAAGGTGTGTGTCTTACCCATGGGATCAGCAAAGATAAGGATTGAAGGCTTGAAAACCATTGCACATGTTTGCTGCTGGTCTTTTTAAATAGAAAATCCATTATAGCTGCCGTTCTGGGGCAGGCACAAAGTAAGGATGCACAGGTAGGACTGTGGGACAAGCCCTGGTAGAGGGCTGAGAGGGTCAGAGCATGTGCATCAGCTTCCCCCATTCACATCTCAGCCTCTGAGTAGGTTCTGCTACAAAAGACAATGGTTACTGACATATTTATTGAACTGGAATAGTCAAAATGCAATTTTTCAACTTCAGTCTAACAACAGGGAAAAACCAACCAAACAATACACCACAATAACACCCACTATTATACAAAAAAAAATGGTTTTCATCAAGACAAATTACAAATCAGGACCTCAATTCTCCTATTGTCAGAAAGCACTAAGGTGACAAAATGCTTATTCTTCAAATATTTATGCAAAAGGACATAGATAGCTCTAATATCTTCATTTTTGCTGATCTATGTCCTTTTGTGTAACAAGATATTTTTAAATTGCACCCTTCTGATAACTTTATAGAACAGCTATAATTTCTTTTCTCCCTTTTTTTGCTGTGCTTTGTAAAGTCACATTACACTGCAACATTTAAAGCATGGACAGAATTTGACAGTACCTCATACCAAATGTACTTTTCAGGAACAGAAATAATAAGTGCCCAGGAAATTGCTGGTTTTGCTGCTATTGTCCATTAAATCCATGGAAAGGGAGAAAAATACACTGCAAAGTTGATAAAAGACCCACCAGCTGAATCTGGTTTTCAAACACAGAGGAACCTTCAGTGATATTTTCTGCTAGCAGGAAATTCTCAAACTAAGAAAATTTCATTTAGAAACTACTGATATAAATGGTAAACTTATTTATATTTTGCCCTCTATTCTGCATATAAGTTTTCCATGATTTTGTCCTTGTATTAGGTGGTCCATTTGAGGCCAGGCAGATTTTGTAGAGCCAAAACCTCAGTTGTCATTAAATTTATGAATCAACTTTGCTGCAGTAAGGAGCCCTAAAAGAAGTCAAGCAAGCTGGTATTTCTGCTATAGGAAACAGATAATCTTCCACAAACTCAAAACCTTTTTTTTTTTGTTATTGCTTAATGATAGTATTATGTTCTCTTCCTGATTTACACGTTTTGGCCCTTCCAAATACCCTTTATCTTCCAATTAGTTTCCCCATTACATGTATAATTAAAGACAAATCAGATTATGGTGATTAGCATATATTATAAGTCATTTTACTAATTTCTGAGGGCATATTCCTTCAAGGGATAACATAGAAATTAGAAGACTAATTAGGCCAAAATTACCTTTGCTAATGAATCTGAGCAGTAGTTAAATCCTCGAACAAAAGATGATTTTTGCACTTTGGAGGTTGAAGGTATGGTTCTCAGGAACCCACTTTAGGGATAAATCTGTGGAGTTTCACTATCTAGAAAGGGTTCAGCTCCAAAACACCTGTACTAATTCTCTGAAAATCTGCTGCCATTGGGTCTAACTGTGGGTGCTGGAGACTCATCAAATGGCTCTCTGTGAAGTACAGCTCCTTCCTCTGCTCTTGGGACTCACGAGGAAAAAGAAGAAGGGTTCAGGAGTGAATGCCAAATTTGATTTGTGATGTGAGGTTATGACCAGGCAAGAGCAGCAACACCCCACCAGCAGGGTGAAGGCAGGGTGTGTGTTCCTGGGCTTGCCCCTGTTTCCCAGACAAAGAGATGTTGCATGAGCTGTTGATGCAGGGTCATAGTCAAAGTGTCAAAGACAGAAACCTGCAGTGGAGGAGTTCCTTGTGCCTGTCTGTCCATGTCATGTGTGCACTGCTCCCACTCCCTTACTGAGCAAGAAACTATTCTGAACTCAGGAACACTTGTAACAGAGCAAAACATCTCTAGGTGTTGAAACACAAGCCCAGAGCTCAGGAAACCCAGTGTGATTTGAGGCCGTGAAGTGGGTACACACACAGCCTTTGAAGGTTAGTTAATCCCAAACCTTCACATGCATTTGAGTTGTTGAATCTCCTTGAAATTAGGAACAAAAATACCTTTGAGGGCTCGCATCTCAGTATACCCATCATAGAGTGCTGTATCTGTAGAGAGGAAAAAATTACTTTCTGCTTCAGATATGCTAAGTATGCTGAAGAGAGAGGAGTGGTTCAACAATAAAAATGAAAGGCAATAGAAGTCCTTAAGATCTACCAACCAAGAACTGCCAGAGCTGTTGCTGGGATAGGTATCAGTGCTCTTCCTGGAACAGAGTGTTTTGTTTCCTCATTCTTAATTGGGATGTGTATTCATTCCTGTTTAACAGCTGTAGATTCAGATGATAATTACCCACTGAAAATTTGGGCCTCTGAGCTTAAGCTTTCCAGACCAGGTTTCTACCCCAGATTAATTTCATTTAGATGTGTAGTTAACAAAAAGCAGCTATTCTTGTAGGTAGGGAAAATCTCCCGTCATCTGAAGGAAAAAGGAAAAAAGTGATAGATTGTTTTGAACAGCTTTGGTGTCAAAATGGGTGGGAGCAAGTAAAGACTGAAATAGTATAGGAAAATAGTCCTTGGAGAGGTGACAAGACTTTCAGAATTCCAGTGAAGCTAGCCAAGGTTTGGGTATGATAGTTTCCATATGTATATGTGGTTTGCACAGCCATTTCCCCATTTTCTGCATGAAATGAAGCATTGCTGCCCGTGGTGATCCTGTTCTTTGTACGTGCTGGAAAACCTCCCCAGCTGGGGAGATGGGCTGCACCTCCAGTGCTCTGCTACAGGTGAGGGTGTGGGAGGAGTGAGCAGATAGAAGGGAACAAGATTTGACTTGCAACGTGTCCATTGGAAGTGATGGGGCTTGATCTGTCCAAAAGCTGGACAGCTTTTTCCTTAAAAAAATAAAGAATAGGAAAAGACCTGCTACTGAGCATGTGTGTGTGTGTGTAGGCAGAGCTGACTCCCAACTATGTGCCTCAAGCTGTTAAGAGTGAGGCAGCAGGCAGTATCAAAGAAAGTGAACTATACATTTCAAGAGGAATAATATAGACTCAGAAACTGAAAGGAGAAGAAAAGTAGGTAAAAGGGGTAAAAGGTTTTTTGGAGGAATTGATTCACATGAGGGGCTTGTAACTGTTTTTCAAAGCTATCTCAAGTCCAAGGGCAGTTTTCAATGTGACACTGGCAAAATAACCTTGGTTTTGAAATTAGTTTACCTTTCTGCACATTAACATATATTTTTATTACCAATTTGGATTCTGAGGAAATGAAGATGATTAAACAAAGAGGAAAACACCTTTCCTCCCTATTCTCCTAACTCAGCCTAAACCAGACACCTCCCAAGCCTCAGATTCCTTTGTTTCTGCCAGCCCTCATACCAGCCCCTTCCATGTCCATGGTAAGGTCATAGGCACTGCTGGATCTGTGCATAAGGGTTTCTTTCAACTGCTAGTTCCTTCTTACTTTTTTTCATCTGTTCACCAGCTGCAGGAGTGTCCCTGCCCTGGCGTGGGTCCTCTGAGGTACTGCCACAAGCACAGAGCAGCTTCTCCCTAAACTGCATCACCAGAGTGCTGCCAAGGAGGGGAGAGCAAAGTGTCAAGTGTGAGCAGTAGGTGCAGAAGAAATGCAAAGGAGGTCAGAGCTGAATGCATGAGTTACTTGGTAATGGTTTGGAAAGAGGAGGTAACATCCTCAGTGCACAGCAAGCAGTGTGTCTGACAGAGGGGCACACACTCCTGGCCATACAGCAGGCCAGGAGGGGCTTGGGCTGGAAGTCCAGCTCCAGGAGTTTGCAGGAAAACATCCAAGCCCAGGATGAGGCTGATGGGGTTAGGTTATATTACGCCCTTCCTTTAAGCATTTCCTTTTGGCTAGGTCAGGTTTCTGCCTCTTAACCTCCAATGCTGGCACAGTCAAGGACTGTAAATCCCTCTCTGGAAGGCAGCCAGCTGAAAAGCTGGTCACTGCTGCAGCAGCTTGTTGAGGTTTTAGGTCTGTCTGTTCAGAAGACACTTCTGCCATCTCTGCTCCATGTACAGTGGTCCCCAAGCCCAGTTTTTGAGGAAGAAAGTTAAATCCTAGGCAGAATTAGGTGAGTGGTGTTATGCCCACTATCACTGGGCAGGGACTAAGAGACTATATAAAAAGAAAAAGCTGAGAAAATCCTGGGGGTGTAAAGGAAAATTCCCTTAGGGAATTCATTGTCTTACATCCTGAGTGATGAATGGATGAGTTCCCTTCCATTTTCCTGGGACATCACTGCCACTCAGCACCTGTGCTTCCTCTTCAGCACAAAGTTTTCCTTCCTGTGGACTTGAACAGCAGTTTGTCCTGGCACCTGTGAGCTTGGTGGCGGCCCTTTGGCAATGACATCAAGCAGCCACAAACTGCAGCTTAGGCTGAGCTCTCTGCTACTGAGAAAGCCTGGACACCAAAAATTACCAGCTTCACTTGGAGGAGACTTGACTTGAGGCCAGCAGGAGTGGAGTAGCTGGAGATCTTCTAAGATGTGTAGTTCCCAATCTTTTTTACCCCTGCCTGACTCTGCTGGGGGTTGCTGTTGTTTGATTGATCTGTTTGTCCTTGTCCTCTGAAGTGGGTACCCTTCAGAGGGGCGTCCTTGAACCACAAGGAGCTGGACTTGTTCTCACTGCCTGTCTACAACCATCACTGCAGCACATATTTAATCTCTTTAGAACATTTGCTTAGCCTCAGGAAGGTTTTCTGTTAGGGCAAGCCCTAGGAGATAGCCTGATTAAGCTTGAGTGAGCGCAATTTTACTGCCTTGGGAAGAAATGGTTTCTGCAACGAAACATGCAACAATTTATAAGGCTTTTCTTCCCCATGGCACTTAGTATGTCAAGTGCAAAGAATTCCAGCCAAATATAGAATTCAAAACACAAAGAACCTTAATTAATTTTCTGGAAGACTTTATCATGGGGGAATCAGTGGGAGGTGAGAGGCAGAGCTTTTAGCTGTGTTTCATTTTCCTTAGCTGTATGTGACAGTAGCTGTCTCTCATCCTGGCTCTTTCTCGTAAGCATGCTCAGATGCAGCTGGAAGCTGGTTAGACTGTGACAGATGGTGCCAAACCTCTATTTCTTGGATGGAGGTGGGTATTTTGGAATGGTTTTGCTTTGGAAAAAACTCTCCTCCAAACTTTCCATTCTCTCTGAGGTCCAGGAAAGCTTTCCAGTGAGGCAGGAATCCTCGTAGTGATGTAATGAGTGTAAATCTACCATTACACCGAGATCCTTTCTCTGGGCTGGAAGATGGAAAACCTCAGAAGCATTCCCATGCCTGGCTAAGCATTACTGCTGAGCCATTGCTAGAACGCTGTGCTCCAGGACAAAGCTTTCACCAAAGAGCAGACAGACGCTGCCGGTTGTGTACAATTGCAGCTGGCTGGGAGCTCCAGCTAGGCTTACCCTAGAAATGTTGGCTGCAGCAGGAATGTTGGCTGGGGTAGAGGCATGTGTTTTAATACAGAACATCGGTGCCAGCAGCAGCCGTAGTGTAGATGCAGCCATGCTAACACCAGTGCTCTTGCCAGCACAGTGTATACAAAGTGTAAGAGCCGCTGACTCCCTTTCCAGAGCTTGGCATGCACTTGAGGAATTGAACTAGTGCCTACTGTGCAAGCTGCAGAGCTGAGGCCTTGGAGGAGGAGTTGTCTCTGAACTGGGCATAACACACCTGCCAGGGATGGTGGCTGCTGCTGCTGTCCTGAGCACTGCCCCAGAAACCAGTGGCTCCCAGTGGTGGAGCAGGTTGGACCTTCAAACAGGGACAAGGTTTGGGTGCAGAAGGAGCTGGTTCTCCCTGTGTGCTGGGGATTGCATGGATGTGCCTGTACTGACGTCTGGTCTGCTGAGAGCTCAAATCAGAACTAATCCTTACAAAAATTCTGCTAGGAAGGGTAGATCTTGGTAAACAGCCATTTTTCTTGGCAAGAGTCACAGCCAGCTGGCTGAAGCAGGCTAAGATAGCTGAGATTTGTTTCTTCAAATGCAAGGCCCTTCAAAAAGCACCCCCATCAATATGTTTCCAGAGCCAGCATATTGCAAAAGCCAAAGGGATCTCGGGTAGGAGAGATTTTGTTTGTTGCTGGGGAGGCTGACATCCTGTAGGAACAGCTTACCTTGTTAGAGGCTAGCGGGTGCCAGTGGGAGGGAATTTGTGCTCGCTAGACAAACGCAAATTCCAGTGAGGAGATTAAACTTGTAAGAGTCTTATGGAAAATAAACATCCTGGCTAGGGAGGGAGGCTGGAAAAACAACGCTGAGCATAACCATTGAGTGTTTTGCCTCAGCAAAGAGTATTAATGGATAACTCGATATCCAAAGTGCTCAAGAAAACCTCAAAAGCCCATTTGAAAGGAGTTAAAGAAACTCTGTGTGTGTATAAGATAAGGAGAGAGGCCAACAAACACAGCACTGTTGAAGGTGCTGGGAATGATTTAAGGGATAGGAAGAAGATCCAAAAAGCTGCTAAGGCTGTAGGAGACCCCACTTGCAAGGGTAATAGGATTCTGATTTTCCCAGTCTGAGGTGCAGGATACCAGCAGGAAAAAAATATTTTATTCTCAATGAAAATTTAACTATTTGAGTAGAAAGGAGCAGAGCCAAAACTCTTACACCCTTACTTCTATTCTACTCTGTCATTTTTCTGTCTAAAGCACATACTTTTGGGAAGGGGTAGGATGATAGGGCAGAGGGTAAATCCTAGCAGACCTTTATCTGAGAATTTCTTCCCTCAGACACGGAAGGGAAGGGAAGGGAAGGGAAGGGAAGGGAAGGGAAGGGAAGGGAAGGGAGGGAAGGGAAGGCAAGGAAGGGGGAAGGGTAAGGGAAGGGAAGGGAAGGGAGGGAAGGGAAGCGGAAGGGACGGGAAGGGAGGAAGGAGGCAAGGGACGGGAGGAAGGGAAGGGAGGGAAGGGAAGGGAAGGGAAGGAAGGGAAGGGAAGGGAAGGGAGGAAGGAAGGGAAGGGAAGGGAAGGGAAGGGAAGGGAAGGGAAGGGAAGGGAAGGGAAGGGGAAGGGAAGGGAAGGAAAGGGAAGGGAAGGGAGAAGGAAGGGAAGGGAAGGGAAGGAAGGGAGCGGAAGTGAGAAGAAAAGAAAACGCTATGGAAGGACTCAAAGAAAAGAAGATAAAGGAAAAGAGACTAGAAACGAAAAGAAAATAAGGAAAACAGAAAGAGAAAAAAAAGGAAGGGAAGGGAAAGTAGGAAGGGAAGGGAAGGGGGAAGGGATGAAAAAGAAAAGGAAAGAAAAGGGAAAGAAAAGAAAGAATAAGAAAGAGGAAAAAGAAAAGAAAGCAAAGAAAAGGAAAAGAAAAAGAAAAGAAAAGAAAAGAAAAAGGAAGAAGAACGAACAGAAAAAGAAAAAGAAGAAAAGAAAAAGGAAACGCCCAAGCCAGCGAAAGAGAAAAGAGGAAAGAGAGAAGAAGAGAAAAGAAAAGAAGACGAAATAGCAAAGAAAACGAAAAGTCAAGTATTTTGGCCAGCCAACTTCCCTTTTGTTCCTGAAAAGATTATGGGATATGTCTTCTTGGAATCCATTTACAGACATGAGATGAGCAAGAAGGTACTCAGAAATAGTCAGCCTGGATTGCCTTCTACAACAGTGTGACTGTGTGGAGAAGACGAAAGCCATGTAGGCAATACACCATGACTTTGTTAATGATCTTGCTGCTGTCCATCACTCACAGCATTCTCATCTGGAAGCTGAAGAAGTATGGGCTAGAGGAACAAAATGCTTGGTGGACTGAAGAGCAGCTGAACCTCTGGACTCCAAGGGTGGCTCACATCAGATTGGTTGTCACTTATGAGAGGAGTACTGAAGATGTTGCTTAACGTTTTCATCAGCAGCCTGAATGATTTCACTGAATGAGCCATCAGTGAATTTATACAAGATATTTAATTAAAATTACCATTTGACAAGATGAGTGGCAGAGCTTCAATCTAAAACACCTTTGCTAAACATAAGGACCAGGCCAATCTAAACAGCTCAAATAGTTTAACAAGGAGAAATGCAGAGTTTTGCACCTGTTGCAGAATAACCCCATGTATCAGCACAGGCTGGGAAAAGACTGACTAGTGGCAGTCCTGCTCAAAAAGTCCTGGTGTTTATGGGGGATGGATGCTGACAGGGCACTCTCATTGCAGATAAGTCAATCACTATTTTGCCTGCAAATAAGACAGAACCTAATGTAGCTTTCCATCAGGGAGAGTCTTGGGATGGCAACAATCCTGCTTTGAGCACGAGACTGGGGTAGATGGCATTTAAAGATATATTCTAACCCACATATCCATGATTCTATAGCTTCTATATCAACAGCAGCTTAGTCTTTAAATTTTTTTTTCCCCAGCAAATATGTGTGAAAAACTCCACTCTGTAGGTATAACTCTAGTGTGGAATTTAGACAGTACTTCAGTTTTTCACAGAGTCATCTCTCTCCCCAGGAAAAAAACACTTACCATGAACTCATAAGGTAGACAGAAGAATATGAATGTGTGAAAGTTGGGAGTTGGGCCAGTTACACTCCTACCCTGGATATTTCTAGTTGTCTTAAAACTATTTGCTTTATAGCTTAGCTAATTGATTTTGGTTGTTATGAGTCTTGATAGCTGGGAGGGACTGGGTATAGCTCCTTCTAGTTTTCATTACTGGCCTGTGTAATTACAGTTAATAAAAGCAACGATTTCTTAAAATGCTCTTAGTGTATTCCAGGTGTCCTCAGACAAGAGAACAGCATGTCTTGTTAAACACTCAGCCTTTACAGCAGCAGCATAAACTCTGATGTTCTCCTCTGAATCATGGGAGAGGATAATGGAGCACATCCCTTGCTGAGAGCAGGGTTTGGAAATTATTTTCTCCATCTTGCTCTGGTTACCCAAAACCCATTTTGGTATACTCATTTACACGCCCACTCTCTTTCTAAATTGAAAATGGAATGCTTTGTGCTTTTGGGGATTAGTGTCTTGAGCAGAGTCACTGAGATGAGATCAAAGCTCATGGGAAAATGATGAGCTGGACTTCATCCAAATAAAAACAGAACAGAAACTTCTCAGAGTCCTGTTGTTGCAGTGGCATGAACACCTTTGGCCCAAATTCATCCCATCACATCATAGGCAGTTAATGAGGCATTTAAATTAAGAGTTTAAATGCTTTAAGTTCTCTTATTGCTGTAGTCAAGAGGCCTGGAATGCTGTTTATTCCTCTTACCACCTGAATTACTCTCTCAGACTGTCTCTCACTGGGTGCTCAGGAAGCCTTGGGTGACTCAGGGAGACACTCCAAAACTTTCATTTTTCATGAAACTCAGGATATAGATATTTTTCTATGGAAAGCTTTCAGGTTGTGGTTAATTCTGTTGGTTGTATGATTTGATGCTATGAGCCAGCCCAGGGCTGACACACTGCTGAGTTACTCTATCCCATCTAGAGGGTGCTGCAGAGGAAACAAAGGAGTCAGTAAGCTCAGTGACTTTGCTGTGGACAGATGGGCAAGAAACTAGCTAAAGGTAAGATCAGAACTTGAAAAGTAGTTCCACAGCTGAGCCTGCACAGCAACCTGGCACTGTCAACATGCTGCAGCTGTCCCCCCTCCATTTTCTTCCCTCTCTTTCCTTCTTGGAGGCATCAGACAGGCTGTGAGAGAAGTATGGTTTGTTGCATTGGTCTGCACATATTGAGAGAACAGACTGGCAAGATTTGCATGAGCCTCTTTGTACATGCAGTGACTCTGACTCTGTTGCAAGCTGTTTGAGACTCTGAGCCATAAATAGGTGGAGAAAGACCTGCCACAGAGATCCAGTAGCACTTATCTTCTTGCCTCTCCACCTTTTTCTTTTGTCTTCTTTCAGTCTTTGGGTGACCCAATCCCACTGGACATGCAAGTGCTCAGGAAACTTCCCAGCCTGACCATTCACATGGCTCTCTGCCCATCCCACTCCCAACAGATTTTCACTGTTGGGACCAAAGCCCCTTCACAGGGAGCAGCTCCAGGGAGCCCATGGGTGCCCTGCTTGGCTCCCTGCAAACTCCATTTACACTTAGACCAGGTTTCCAGACTGGTTCAACCCCAGGTTTTCCCCAGCAACATCTCAGATGTCTCATTCCATAAAAGCATTTGTTCACAGTGCAGAAATGCAGAAACAGCCCCAGCTGGTGTCTCTGAGGAGAGATCTCCTAACCAAGGAACCCCATGGCTTTTATTCCCTCACAGTCTCCTTGTGCACAAGTCTTGCTCATCTCCTGAGACCTCCTCTCCTGTTCTCTCCCTCAGTGTCCATCCACCTGGCTGATGCCTCTGGTCTCTGAGCACTTTGTTATCCAAAGGGTTGGCAATTCATGGCCTCTTGTCCTGGGCTCTCACCCAGAGCTCCACCTGCACCTCAGTCTGAGTCTCCTCCAGCAGCGAGCTGCCTGCAGCAGAGGTATTCCTCAACACAAACCTGAGCTGATGGGCTGTTCCCTGACCTGTGCCCCCTTCAGCTGGGCTCTTTCAGAAGGCTGTGACATGGCTGGGGTAACATCCTTCTGTACAGCATTTTGCACACAAAGTGTGTGGAGGATAATGACATTTAGCTTTCCTTAGGGTTGGATTGCCTCCTGCTAATGGTTTCTTTACCAGCAGCTTATGTGGGCTTCTCTTGGACCTGAGCTGATGCAATCATGTTATTTCTCAGCACCATCTCCAAACAGTTCTGAAAAATGGCATTGTATTTCTTCTCCCATTCCAAAGAATGCAGGGATGTCTCCCCTTCCATTTATCACACTCACCAAGAAATTTTCTGGACATGCTAGTCGTGTCATACTTTAAGAAAAATATTTATTGCCAGTGAATGGACAGGAACAGAAAGGGGCACCACAGAGACAAGCTTTTGCAATGACATCAGGAAGATTTGTTAAAAACTGTACTAAAGAGTCCAGTAAATCAAGCTAATTCCAGGTGGCAGTTGATATTTTCTAGCTTTCTTCAGGTCTATCAGAAACTGTCCATCTTTCTCTACTGTTCACCTATCCTAGACCAGGGCAGGACTGTGCCATGACTCTTGAAGTGCTAAAAGAGATTGTCCGCATCCTGGACATCCTCTTTCCTGCTGTCAGCCTAGAAAACACATCCCAAGCCTCAAGAGTTGATTCTATGGAATAATGGTGTTGGTACCCATAAAAGATGCTGGCTTTCCTGTTCAGATGTCCAAATACACATTTAGCTTTTGTTTCATGCAGATACCCACTTGTTTGAAGTGGCAAGCACATGCTGAGTGTTAGTTTCCTTCTTTCCTTGTTTCAAAGTGTACGCTCCATGTCTGTATAAAAGTATCTCTAAGTGTAGGAAATCCTTCTTCCTTTCATTGTGCATCTATTGGACATGTGATCCATTTGTGTAAACAAAAAGGGAAACTTTGAAAAAGTGGAAGGAAAATCCCAAACACTTTATTGAATTAACACATATTTTGCCTTTCAATAGGCTGTATTCATCTCATTTTCCAGTGTTCCACTCCTGAAACTTTCCACACGTTCCTGAGGGACCCAAATTTTCCAGTAGAGACTCAAGGTATTGGATTAATCAGGAATGACTCAGGTGGCTGTGTAAGCCTGGCTGCACTGGAAATCATCTGGAGGACGTCTATTATATGAAGAAATAGAAATTCTTAGTTCATCTAGGCAGCAATGAGTAGTGCAGAGACATGTGGCTGTTGCACTGTTCTTCTGCAGGGCACGTGCCCAGCCATGGGGAGAGCCAGCCAGGCTGGCAGCCCTGGGCAGCTGTGCCTGCCCATGTGCTGCTGCCAGCTGCAGCATCCAACCTTCCAGCTGCACAACACCAGGAACCTGGAGCAGCTGCCCAGGCCAGAGCATGCCTGGCCAGCACAGGGGACAGCCACAATGGCCACAGATGTGTAGCCAAGTGTTTCCATAGGACTTTGAAGCGCATTTTTTCTTTCTCGTAAATAGCTTGCTGCCTTGCTTTCCCAAAGAAGCCCAGAACATGTTTTACTTCCCAAGGACACCCACGTGCCCATGGGCAGAAGGAAACACCTGTGGAGGTGAGGGGCTTTTGCCCTGTGCTGGTGTGTGGGAATCTATTGCAGGCCACTTGAAGGTTTTAGATGGAATTAGAAGTGTGCTAATGTCCTAGCCTTCAGGAATATTTCAGGACTGGGATTTTCGATTTGTTTTCCTTTTGGTTGTTGTGCTTGAGATGCCAAGGAAAATGACTTGGAGGGTGCCAAAGCTGCTGTGGCAGTGTCTGAGTGATGCCCAGATCCCCCACTCTGCCCGGAGCCCAGGCCTGGGTCTGGTCAGACTGAAGGATGTGCCCAAACTGATTAGGTGTGGGTGCTTCCAGGGCACCTGGCAGCACCTGGAAAGCAGCACCTTGGCACTCCCACTCTCACAATGCCCACACAGTGGTGTGGCACAAACATCAGAGGCCAGGGGTCCAGGGTGCTCTCGGTGCTCTCTGCGCTGCTCCAGTCGCCGAGGTGACTTGGCAGAGTTTGGGCAAAGGAACAGCTGGGAGAAAGAGGCCATGGAGATCAAACATAAAGCTGCTCTTGGAATCCTGTCTGCCCAAGCTGATTCAGGAGAATGTTTTGGAGGCTCATGGGGTTTAAAGCTGTGGTAATTCAATATTTAGAAACAAATAGGTTTTCCTGCCCTGCTTATCCACTAGGCCATGACGTTGATCCAAGGTGTTCACGGTTCCAAAGGCCTATTGGAAGTGATAGGGGCTTTGAATCCTGCCTGTCAACACTTAACATATGTCTCCTTGGAAATCAGTGCCACAGGCCTAATCTGGCAGGCACGGCTTTGGAAGAGCCCAGATTTGTCTGTAAAAGAATGGCAGGAGGGTACTCTGTGGTATTTCTAATCCCAGTTGCTATGAACTATAACAGGATCTGTAATGCTGGAGTTGTTCAGATAGGTGCCTTGGCAATTGTTTTCTTCTCCTGGCATTTTCCCATTATTTTTTCTTGAAATGCATATATAAGAAATAATATTCTATTTTATGGAATTGGTCAGAAACTGGGAAAAAAATCATTTAGAGCAGGGGCTGATCCTGTTTTGAAGAAACTTCTCCCCATTGCTCTCTCTTCTCCAAGGCTGGTAGCTCTCTTCATTCCCAGCTTGTAATGTCTGAGATAAAGAGCAGTGAAATGTAATTAAATACATTTAGGAGGCACAATCTACTACCTTGGTGGTATCTATAGAACAGGTGCTTAAAAGCTGCATGGAAAAAGAGAAGTCCATTTTTCCAAGTGTAGCAAACCTGACACTCAGTAATGGTTCCTGTCCAACTGAATCTCCATGCCCTACTGCTAAAACCCAGGAATCTGGTAAAGTATTAATTCCCAAAAAATATTTTTCCCCCTACTTCCTGAAAATTGCCTCTTAGTTTTAAATGATGATTTTAAAACATGCCAGAAATTTATTTTCCTGCATTGGTTATTCGTTCTGCCTTAAAAATATATAAAAAGCAGATGGACTCATTTTCTCCTACTTGGTCCAAATATTTCAACAAGTAGGTTATTTTTCTTACCAGCCTTTGGGCTCCCTGCTGCTCTTAACAGGATTATTTGGATAAATAAACTGATCTAACTTTGACCCTTTACTAACCATTCACCTGAGGCAGAACATGCAGAAATTAAGGGAAAGAAAGGATGTCTGCTCTGGTGAGAAGTGAGCTAATATTGCTCTACTATGAAAAGACATAAAATTATTCTGTTCTGAAACAAAAAAATCATGTATTTTTTGGCATAAATATCCTGGTTTATTTCTGATGTAGTTGAAAAACACCAAAATGTTAACAGGTTGGAATGGTTTGGGAAGGAAAAAGAGGGGAGGGTTACTCTGACTGCCCTATGGTTTACAGATGTTTCAGGTAGGCAGATAGATATTGCCTTTGTTTCAGAGTTATCCCTGTAGGATTTTGTAAGTGTTCAAACCCATTTTTCCCTTTAAGGCTTTGTCTACCTTAGCTACAATTGGAGGAAAGCAGGATACAGTCTAGCATACAGCAAAAGCAAGACAAAAACAAACAGTGAGACAAAACCAGTTTCCTCTGTAGACAGGAAAGGAAAATTTTCAAAAAGTGAAATGATGAATGAAATAGGACATACATCCTCCTTGTTCTTCAGGTCTGAGTGAATTAACAATACAAAGATGATCAGGCAATACAATCAGTGATCAGTGATACCTATATCAGTGATAGGTGATGTGACGACCTCAGATGACAATACTGAGGTGGAGATCCTGAACAAGGGGAGTTAAAAGCTGAGCAGTGCTGTCAGTGTGCAGGTCACAAAAGAGGTGCAGGTTAAATTCACATATATCATCCTTCAACTGCTTCCCAAGCTCTGATCACCAAGGAGCTGAAGCTGTAGTAAAATGTTCTGATGGGCTGTACCAACTTTTAGGATTAAATGTTTTTGTGATGTGAATGACATTTATGACTGAGGTGCTCAGACATGCCACACGGTGTGATGTTTCTGGCTTTCTCCTCATTATCTGGTCTTTTTGTGGAGGGATTACAGGACCAGTGGAAGTGATGGAAGTAGGAGTGGAAGTAGGAGTGGGACTGAAGCATCTCTTGTGTCTGCTGACCAAAGGTACAAATGACATCGGTGTGTTGTCCCAGTGTGCAAAGAAGCATGCAGTGCAAACAGATGCAGCAGTGGAAGAGGGTGTTACCTGCTCCTTTTTGTTTCTTCTGGGCTGCCTGTTTGCTTCTTCCTGTTTGCTCAGATGTGCTGGTAGGGCTACGCATGAAACTCCCTTCCTCCATTCAGTCCCCATGAGCTGAGGTAACCATCACCTCTGAATGGAATTGTTTGGACTAAGAAGGAGTTGAGAAGATGCTCCTGAGGAGTAGGGCAGAGTGGTGAGGAGTGGTTTGCAGCAAGCTAAGAGCACTTGTCTCCTTGGCTGTCAGCATTGCATTTGTCCTTGGTGCCAGGCCCTGTGAATTTGGCACAGTAATTTATCATCCTGTAAACAAGGAGCTGGTTCCAACTAGGAATTCCAGGAGCAGGCATATAATTATAATGTTTTTACCAACTCCTTCAGCTAGAACTGCATTAGGACAGTTAACTATGGAAACTGAAAAACTAGACAGATCTGTAAAAGAAATTTTTCTCAAGCAATCCTCTTATTTTATGTATAAAGTACTAATTAAAAATAATTCAAGTTGTGGAAGAGCGTGTAGGTAATTGCACTGTACTATAATTTCTCTTTATATTCAATATTGTGGGAATAAACCAAGGAGACAGAGCAGCACATTTGACAAGAGGTAGAGGAGGTGACCCTACACAAGATCATTTTGTTTCTGCATGGGACGTATGTCACAGCTGCAGTAATGTTCTGCTCTGGATGAGGAGGGTGTGCAATGTAATTTCAATGAAATATTTAAGACCCTGTTCCCAATGTGAATGTGGTCCAATGAACACTGTGTCCTAGTCTCCATTAACATTGACTGTGTAGTGACATTGGATAAATCATTGCATCTCTTTGTGCATAAGCTCATCTGCAAAATGTCCTCCTCACAGATACGTTGTGAAGATTCATTAGTTAATGCTTACAAAGTATTTTGAAGACATAAATAAATACTGTTATTACTTTAACATTGCTGAAGTTTTGAGATCAAGAGGGCATTATACCCTCTGCATCCCACTGCCAGCTGGGGGCTGCAGGGACTGTCCATAAGTAAATGCACCTTTCAAATTGGTGTTTGCACACAGCTGTCATCTTCTGCTGAATGTCATCATAAATCTACATGGTCACTGTCATCCACTGTCTATGAGTGCCCAGTCTTTTATTGCAATTAAGGAACAAATTATAATAATTTTTGCAAAAACTGTACTCTAGAGATGAAAACCTTTTGCATGCACTGGTGTGATTTGGCACTGCAAGCAAGTACAGGGTGGTTTCAATCAGTCCTTCATTCATCTAATTCACAGCACTTCATTTCCCAGGCAAACAGCAGAATCATATCTGAATCTGGGGATGCCATTAAAATGAAACAAGTTTGAAATTCATAAATTTATTTCATGCCAAATCCCTGGGACACAATGGCGTTGTTGTGTCTTTTCTGAACTTTCAGATGAATTTACTAAATTGATATATTTACACTTCTTATGCTGTAGTTTAATATGCAACAGGAGATCTCACTAGTACAGTGAAACAATAGAAATCTTGATCAGATCTATTGAAAAAATATGCATTTTCATAAAATCTGACTAAAAATAGTATAAGTTGCTGAATATTAGATTTCCACCAATTAAAGTTAAATTAGGCTTTGTCCCAAATTGGATGTTAACATCTACTTGGGTTTTTTTCTGCCAAAAGAAATAGCACTGCCATGGAAATACAGAGAGCCTAAAAACTATTAGAGTCATTCAACGTTGTTTCCATGTTGATAAGCATGCAGTTATTATCATGCCTTCATTTCTCTATGTTCTTCTGTTATTTTGTATTAGGGCTAAATGGGTTCATTTCCACCACGAAGGGAGTCACACATGGAGCTATGGGGAAAAACAGCTGTGTGTCTGGAATGACAAGAAATGGACCACAAAAAAGGGGATGGGGTTACTTTCCTTTGCCAGGAAGGGTTAATAGGAAAGAAAGAAGACCATGAAAACCACGAGCATTATTCACTGATGACAAAACAAACAGAGAAGCCACAGGTTTTTTGGCTTTGCTGCCATCTAGCAGAAGATGGACAGCCTGACATCCATCCACCCTCTGGGACAGGGAAGAATATTAGATTGCTGAGGTAGGTAGCTGGGGGATAATGTGGATTATGGTTCAGGTCTGAGCTGGCCATTCTGGCTAATTGAATCTTAAAAGGTGGCTTGTTTCTGGAAGAGCAGATTTAGAAGCAGAACTAGCTGAGACTCACTCCTGTTGCTGGAGGAATGAAACAGTCTGGTCTCCCCTGTTGGCACTGTTGGATTGAAGGAGATGTGCACCCAAAAGAACAAGGCTTAGGAAAATTCAGGTATGCCCTCTAAAGACAAACCTTCTGAGCAAGGTAAGAGCCCTTTTCATCTCTGGGGAAAGGAAAGCACTCTTTGTGTGTACAGACCAATTTAAAAATCATCACTTAATAGTATCAGCCAGCTTGATCAAGGTTTGGTCAAGGCTTATGCTAAAAAACCCTTTAGCTTGGTACACATTTCAAGCAAGTCATTAGCTGATTTTGAGTTTGTACTGCTTTATCATCTGAACGGGCTTGAACAAAGCTTAGTTACGTAATGATCGTGTTAGGCTCCTAAATGAGTTTCCTTTCCTGTAATTATTAATCCTCCAGCTTCTCTCTTTCTTGCAATCTCATTTTCTCCTGCAGTGTATGGTCCTTTTGCAGGGACAGATAACTAAGTCTTGCAGACAGTCATTTATGGTCTGTGTTCATTACTTCACAGGCAAAGGAAGCAAAGCAGACTGTACTCTGATTTTCCCTTTGTGCAATGGAAACTGAACATTTATTATGGTTTTGTTGCTGAGGAGAAGTTCAATTGCTAATGTAACACAGGCTAAACTTTTGCAGAAAGAAATGTTCTGAGTTCTGGAACAACTGAAGTCACATGTGTTTTCCTGGGAGGGAATAAATTGGCTAAACCTGGGTTGAGGTGTTCTTGGGAGGCTGAGAAACAGCTGTGCTTAGGCTCAGACTAAGGATTAACCAGGTCACTCAGCCTGGAGGTTAAGCTTTAAAAGAAACTGAAACAAGTGAAGATAGAGGACTATACAGACAAATCATCCAGGTTAAGTGTGCCCTGTCGCTGTGTTCTTTAGACAATTGAAAGTAAATAAATTTCCTGCCAGATCTGATTAGACTGCATTTTTAAAGATGAAGTGAGAAGTTTTATTCTCATTCTTCTTCTAATGGACATCACAATATGGCAAAGGCCATTTGCCTTTGAGGAGCGTATCAGAAACCATGGGGCCCACACTCAGCTGAGTTTCTTTGATGCTGCTTTTTCCTAGGGCTTATGAATACAACAATAAGTTACATTCTAGGTCTCTAAATTACATTAGATTTCATATGAATACAAATATGTGTTTAGTAGTTTAAGCAGTGCCTTGGGGAGGGGATGTTGGCCACCCTTCCATGCTGGAAGGGCACAGGGCATGCCACACCTTCCTCAGGGGAGCTGTCAGCTGGACTATGCCCTTCAGCCAAGAATGGGGAAGCTCTCAAGGGCAGAGGCTGCTTCACACATTCAGCACCTGCAGAGACACAACCCTCCTCCAAGTGCTGTGTGTCAGGGTATCACTTGCCAGGCCCTGTGGCTACTGTGGGACAGACATTACCCCATGAACATCTGCTTCAGAGTGCTGGGGCAATGGGCTCAGGGGGAGAGAGCTGGGGAGTGAGGGTGTCCAAGGAACCATCATGGTCCATCAGGATTCATGGGCCACCTGGAGGAAAAGCCTGTGTGCTGTCCTGCCCTATGCATTACAGGCACTGAGTTCTCCTCCTCTCAACTTTGCAGCAGGCATATTTTAAAGTGATTTTGTTCCACAAGCCTTCTTCAACTGTTCCTTTTCCCCAGGCCCAGCAGGTCAGAAGGGAGAGGTGTCTCTGCCCCATTACCCAGCCCTGAGGAGCTCAGCCCACTGGTGTGGTGTCTGCAGTGCAGTGGCATGGACGGCATGTGTTCCTCGTGGGGCTCACAGTTCCATGGTTAGCCTCTGCTCCTGATTAAGAGGGAGAACATTCATGTATGCTTAGGTAAAATAAAGGACCTTAACCAAGAGAAAATGAGAGGGTAATTTTAGTTTTAAAACAAAATGGTTTTCAAAACGTATTGTCAGTGTCACCAAATAATTGTTTTAAATCCATTTAACTCAAATAGACTACTTTGTCAAAATGAGAGAGTCTCCTGCTGCAGAAATGTACATTTCTAAATCTAAAGTCATCTAAACAACACTATTGTGCCAGTACAATTATTATTTAAAACCAGGTTTAAGTAAATTTATTTTTGTATCAACACAGATGCCTTTACAATAATTTTAGTCTTTCTGAAGTCCACCCCAATGTATGGGGTGGACTTCATATTCCTTCATATTCCTTTATGAGCTGGGAACTCCTAAAAACTATAGAGAACATTCCTTTTTTACGTTCACTAGGTCCAGACTGGTGGAATGTGGGTTATTTTTGAAAGAGGGTTGTATGTGCTATCCAAACCAACCTCTAAAAGCAAAGGATGTGTAAAGTGCCTAGCAGATCCAAAGAAAGTGGAGTTATGTGCATGCTCCTTAAATTATCCTGACTGATGGCTTTCCTAAATCACTCATGGCCCTGTAAGTGCTTTCTGTGATAATTTACTTGCAGTTGGTCTGGTGATGGGAATACAGCAGGGGTGTTTTAGTTCTCCTTAACTGTAGGATGTTGTTGGTGATGCTCTGAGCATACTTTAACTGGAGTTAAATTTTCAGGGAAGGAATTATGTTTTCAGATGTGCATATGGGTTCAGTACAGGATCCCAGAATGCTTTTTATGCAAGCAATAAGTGCAACTAATAGAGGAGTCAGAGAGTTCTGTCTTTTTCTTCATAAAGGAGATGAGGTATTGCCTGGAAAAGGACAGTTTGTCCAACTAACATGAGTTAGCTAAAATGAATTTGCAAAAATCTGGTATTAGATGATGGATTTATGGCCTACTGATAAGTGACTAAAAGGAAAGAGCAAAACTTCCTAAACCACCACCATCTCTCTTATGAGTGTGCACTTATGCCTTCTAACAGGCATTGATGATATTCATTCACTCTTCAGAGTGTTTTATTCATTCCTTTTAATAAATTGACTGGTTTTCCCAGAGGAGAAGAAGGTGGATCTTTTTCTAACATCCCCTCTATAATGTTTACACTTCCTCACTCAGACCAGCAGCTCTTTGTGTGCAGATGATTGAATGGACAATCTAGCTTCCAGCAGAGCCTTACATGCTCAGGAGATATCAGTTAGCCATGGAACAGTCATGGAATGATGCTCCAGTTTTGAAGCATGTTTTGAAGCACAATGTTACCCACATGGAAACTGTTTGTTCTCTCATGTGAATGCTGATAACTTTGTGGAAAGAATGCCAAGGGCTATCAAGGAAAAGGCTTTCTGAAAATTCTCAAAAGCTGAAGTCTTTTTAAAAATACTTTTCAGAAAATTAAAAAAAAATTTGCAGAAAATGTGAAGAATGACATCTTTCTCTCCAAGACGGAAACCATGAGCAGAAATAGAAATTATTGTCTGTGCTCCTCTGCTGTTGAGATATTTCCAGTCTCAGAGAATTTATGGCTGCTTGGGAAACTCCTACCTGGTTAGAAGAGCAATAAACATAAGGAAAACTAAAAGAGATGCCAAGATAGTATCATCTGTGTTATTTAAACTGTTTAGAAACTGGAAAAACCCCACTCTGTTTATATCAAGCATAGATTTAATTTCTTGCTTACTAAGGAAAGCTGAATTCACTCACTGCTTTTTGCAATATGATCACTTTGTAATGCTGGGGAAAAGAGTAGGAGCTCTACATGATAGAGATGGTCCCTGGTGGCAGTAGCATCATTTGATCCTTGGCACAGCCAGTGCCTGACATCATCTGAGACCAAAGACTGTCAGGATAGTAGCTATTATCTTTACATAAAGAGGCAGCAGTTATGCACCTTAGCTGTTGTATGAAATTCCCATCCAACAGAATAAATGCCCAGTGCACAGGTTATACTTTGCACATACCCTGAGGAAATGTGTGTACAAAGAGGGAAAATGAGGGCAGGTGCTGGCAAGTTGGCTGGACCCAGAGGGCTGTTTTATTCTTGCAGCTGAGCTATTGTCAGCAATGCTGCATTTCTAGGAGCAGCTTGTGCATTCATTCCAGCTGGAGACATTGCTAGTGCTTGTCAGAACTCCAGACTAAAGCACTGACCTGCTCAAGCTTCTTCTGAACCCCTCCTAAACAGGACTGTATGTCACATATACACACAAAAAAATAACCCCAAGAAACCTCCAAACAACATTTTGGTTAAAGAAGATTTGGGTTATGAGCATATTTGGGTCCTGAGAGCAGCATTACAGATTTCATTATTGAAGGCTGTCATCAATTTGAGGTCACTTGGTGAGAGCTTTAGTGGTGCAAAACTGAGTGGCTGTAGTTTTGCTGGTACTGGGGACTTGGTGTGGTTAAAGTGGAATTAAGAAAGCTTTTTATTCAACCTCACAGCTGGTATTTGCATAGAAATCAGCAAGCTGTTCATGTGGACAAAACTTGGCAGAACTTGAACATATCAGCACTTGTGTAGTGAAGGATCCCCAATATTGAGATGCATCTGTGTCTAGGACTTTCTGAAAATTGACCTTTGTAATTCCCTATCTGGAGAAGGTGATTGGAAGAGGAACCAGCTGGAAGTGCACTACGAGCTGTGACAAAATGGTGTTGAGTAGATGATGAGGACCACTGCTAGCAGGGCTGTTAGGAGCTCTTGGAGAATATTCCACTTCCATCTCCCCATTCTTACCTTTCTGAAAAAATATCAGACAGTACTTTTGTAGGTTAGTAGACTTCACCTATCTGTGTTAGCTAGAATCCCAGCTCTTCAAATACATCATGTTTGGTATGTGGTTGTCCTGGCCCAGCAGACTGTGGTTTGGGCATGGCGGTGAAGCGCTCACAGCCGTTTGTGGCTAAGTAGAAACGTTGCTTGGTTTCATATGAATGGAAATATTTTCAGTGTGAACAGCTCCCATTCCAGATGTGCATTTCAACGGCATAAAATCAGAAGCTATGAATATTTTGGCACACTTTGCTCCAGGGACAAAGTGTTGATAGAACAGAATTTAATAGAGATAAATGCAGCGAGATAACAGCAAGATAACAATCTTACATGATATGACCTTACTGCAGGCATTAAAAAATGCCTTGCAATGAGACACTTTGGCCTAACTAGCATGCTGCCAAGATATTTTTCTTAGGCATTAATTTTATCTGCATCTCCAGCTACATCCATTGTCCTGTACTCAGAGAAATCAGTCCAACAAGCCTCACAAAATGGAAAGACTTAGGAAGCAGACATCAAAGCAACCTCCTTTGATAGTTTTGTTTTTTGTGCAAAGAACACTCTCCTTGTAGTATGTCATAATATGAATGAATTCTGATGTGTTTCCAGTGATATTTACTCCAGGTCCCAAGCAGAATTTTTTTAATCTATGTTATGACATGACCAATGTTCCTTAGGAGTGATTTATTCATCCCTAAAATCCCCTGGAACTGGCTCACAATGCAACAGAATATTCATTGAAAAAATCTACTCTCAAACAACAAAACAAAACTGCACAGTTGAATTACACGTTGGTAAAAATAGGAGGTGATTGTGGTAAGGCTGAATGCTGAATCCACTAAACAGAGAGTTTAAATAATGCCTTCAGTGTTTTATATAGAAATACATATGGATGTTTTACTCATGGTATAACTTTTACCATCTTGAGAGAAAGCACAAAAAAATTTGACTCCTCTAACAGAAACCACAAATGTGATTTATGGATTCAAATTGATCTGTGAGTTTCTGCTGACAGAATGATTGACTGACCTGAATGAGCAAAAGTTTTATTCTGCAATTCCAGTAGAATCAATGACTTGATAAAATAGGAAACAAAAGAGAAGAGAAGAGAAGAGAAGAGAAGAGAAGAGAAGAGAAGAGAAGAAAGAAAAGAAAGAAAAGAAAAGAAAAGAAAAGAAAAGAAAAGAAAAGAAAAGAAAGAAAGAAAAGAAAAGAAAAGAAAAGAAAAGAAAAGAAAAGAAAAGAAAGAAAAGAAAAGAAAGAAAAAGGATTTTTTTCACTTTATTTATGGAAGTTCAACTAATGCAACAAGGGCTCAATTAAAATATAGCAGAAAAGTTCCTAAGAACAGACTGACACAGATTCATTTGATTCCTTAAAAAGTAATGATGTGGCCTACAAGTGTTCTGGAGCCAGTATGGTGTGGAACAGTCCTCTGTTATCAGGACTAGATAAATTCTTTTTTGATTTTTCTCAAAAACTGCTGCAGTGAGGTAAATTCCCTCTCCCCGTTTCCAGGAGCTTCTCTGTATTTCCTTTATATTAGAACTGCTAGTTTGTAAATGGGACAAGAAAGGCAAGACTGTCCCTGGAGAAGAGATATAGTTACATTCCCTTATATTCTCAAAGGATGTGAATGCACATCCCTGACTCCTCCACTCCCATAAAAGTGGGCAGGACTAGAGAAAATTACCCCCTGAAGCAAGATGGATGGGTGAGGGGGGTCGTGCCTGAACAATTGTGCCACTTTCCAGGCAGCACATCTATGGATTTACCTCAAGCTGTAACGTCTTCCCTGTTTTACAGAACCTAATTTGGATGTGCATCTGGTTTGCAGCACAGAGAGTGATGGGAATATCCGACTATGTCAGCATGCAGTGATACAGCAGGAATCCGTGGGAGAAGACATTCATATGAGGAGCTGTCTTTTGGAAATGTGGGGTGTTTGACTGGAAGGGTTTCCCCCTTGGTTAATGCACACAGGCAGAGGCAGGGCTGTCTCCAGCTGCTGTGCTGTGCTGGATGAGCACCAGAGCTGTGCCAGCTAGTGCAATCCCACAGGAGACCAGGTGAATAGTTTCAGGGGATGAGAAAACTGGCATGAGAAAATATCCCAGTGCAATACTCAGTGACTGATTGCTTGGATTTGCTGACATTTTTCACTCTGCAGAATTGTTGCAGAACCTGTGATCATCTCACAGTTGTTTCACATTTTCCTAGGTTGAAATGGAAATTACCTAGCTTCTATTCTGGTTCAGCTGTAGATCACTGCCTGGCTGCTGTTACTACAAGGCTTTTTGAATTTATTTTCTTATTCTTCCATAGAATCGGTTTCAGTTCAGCATCTTGTCCTCCAAAGTGTTTTCAATGGTTTTTTTGCCCCTCTCACATACAATTTCAAGCTGCTGTAAACAAATTGTATGGCTGGTGAGCAGAGAGGAAACAAGTTGAAAGGATAAGAAGGACATAAAAAAATTAATTCCCTTCAGCAAAGAGCTTGAGTATCATCAGTTGTGTTTAGGCAGGTATTTGCACTTCGAGTGTGGCAATTAGATGCTGCAGTGCTGGGCTGCTGCAGGGATATGCAAACTTTTAATGATATGGCTTTCTGATAAGCTGCTAAGAGCAAAAATCTGGCAGTTGTAGCAAATGCTCTGACTCTGTTTGCTCGAGGAGAGCTTTAGCCAATGTGGTAGGGCAAAATTCCCCTTGTGCCCCCAGGGTGGGTCACTGTTCAGAGAGCAGTGGCTGCTGCCCTCATCCCACAAGCGGCTGTGTTCAACTGGCCCTGGTGAGCACGGCAGAGAGAGTGACCACAGATCCTCTGATTGGAAAGATATTTAATCTGTCTCTTCACGCTGCTAGTAATTGACCCAAACGTCCTCTGTTTGAAGTACTGCTGAAGGGGGAAGTTTTTACTCCCATCTGGTTATGATTAATCTTCTCAGCCAGGCTCCCTTTGGCCAAGGAAGAGCCCAAGACAAGAACAGTCTCTCTCCCTCTTAATTACACTGGTTTAACAGAGAAACACCAGTAATTAGAGCCCAGAGATGCCAGTAGGTATATGTGAACATGGTGTCAGTTTACAAGGTGATATGTTAAAGCTGATTCAAGCCTTTACACAATCTCTTTCTCATTACAGAGGTGTAATTAATCACTTTGTCTCATTAGCACACTATTGGATTAAACAGAGTCATTTTAACCTTCCTCCCTATCTTGGAATCTACTCTCACACAACAGAAGCCCATTTCCTTTGGAAAATATGATCAAGCTTTTTCATCTGTGTGGATGTGGCTCTGCAGAATTAAGTTAATTTTAGCCTTTTGATTATTCACCTGAATTGAATGACATATTAAAGTCATTGTCTTGGAGACATCCCTGGTCCAGACATGTCATTGGCTGAGTTGAGGAGCTTGGCTGGCCGAGTCTGAGGTGGGCTCCTTTGCTGATAAGGGCTGTGGTGAAGAGAGCTGAAGGTAAGACAGTACCCCTCCCTTCCCTTGAAATGCAGCTGCTTTGCAGCTTTATGGCTGGTCTCAGCCAGGCTGGATGGCAGCTGGGGAGCAGCTGTGCCTGGGCTCAGCCTCTGGCTTGGTCTCAGAGCAGCCTGGTCACTGAGCTGGGCGATTGTTGGGCTGCATCTCCCCATGGCCACTGTTTCTGGGCCCAAACCAGACCAGCCAATGCTGTGCTTTGCCAAAAGTTTTTCCTGAAGAAGAAGGATCCAGGTCAGTGTCATGCCTCAGACGTTGCTGGTGCCTCATAGCCCTGCATGGGGAGATATTTCAGGGAGGGATTTTTGCTGCCTGTCTTTGCATCTCATTTTTCTTTTAACATTGGCCGAGCAGAATCCCTCCTTGAAAATGAAACAGAGCAAATAAGTATGACTCAATTTTTCATAGAATTACAAAAATAACATTTTTCTGTGCAAAATCATAATCCAGACCAAGGTTTTCTGAGCTTCAACAGACTTGAAAGGTTTATGAACCTTTGAGAGTAATTTTGCTCTCTTTAATTAAGCTTGTGTCTTGAGAAAGCCAAGGGGAGGCTTACAAACATTTTTAAAAAATGACAAATGGCAAAGACTTTGCTAAGAAAAAGCTGGTGGTCTGGTATTTCTTCCTGCCTGCCGTTTCTTCCCAGAGATAACAATTTGCTAGGGTTGTGCAGGTCTTTGCAGCTTGCCTTAACTTGAAGAGATGTCCAGAGAGACTCTTAACAGGGCGGGAGGGAGGCTGGCGCCTAAGTGAATCTTTTTATCCCCTACAGAGGCTCCTGGAGCTCAGCCCTAGCTACATTGGCAGGGCATTGCATAGTTATCTGATTATACCAAAATATATTCCCTGAAACATCTTTTCCTCTCTAATTGAATGCTGGGAAGAGCTTTTGCTTTCTCAGCCTCTTAAAATACTCTTTTTTCTAATGCAATTGAAATGTTTTTGTAAATGTCTTATATACATAAGGGCTTCAAACTATGTGATTTCTGCCCCAGTGTTGGAGTGGAATCTTACATTAAAAATCAATGATCAGACAGCAAGGGAAGGTCACGCCAAGACCATCAGGCTTGTACTGCAGGAGCACAAGGGCAGGTTTTGATGCTGTCCCAAGTCAGCAGGCTCTGACATGTCCAATTAATGGGAAGACCCAAGCAAGGCTCAGCAGAAAATCCCCACATTATTTTAAAAATTATTTTCAAATCAGTGAGTATATTGACCTGCTCAACGGGGCTGCTCCTTGCACTTTTTCCATTTTCCTCCACATCCACAAGCTAGATCCTCAACTCTTGTGAGTCCAAGTGATATTCCTGGTTGCTGTTTCTCTGGATTTAGAGAAGTCAAAGGATGCTTTGCTCAGTGATGTGCAGTAGATAATGGGTAGAATTAAGAACTCCAAAACCAGGAGACTGACCCTCTTTCCCTTCAGGCCAAGGCAGACCAAGAGTGAGTCCAGTGAAATCACTGGCATTGTGTTACTATAAAGGCAGAGAAGAACACGAGTGTTTGAGTGTTTGCCACTTAGACCTAGAGTGTCTGTAGAGACATTTTTAACCACCATCTTCCAAACATCTTCGATTCAGTACAATAAGGATGAAAATCCTAATGGAGGTGAGCTGCCAAGTGGGGGATTTTGTCATTACTTGGAGCAAGCCTCAGAGCAGAGCTCCAGTCAACTCCTCCCTAGCATCTTCCACCTTAAGTTCATTTAATTACTGGTGCCTTTCAGGGACAGAACAAATCATTACCAGGTAATCAAGATTTTGAAGGGGTGTGGGGTGGTTAAGTTACATGCTGGTTGGTTATCAATGAGATGCAGAGACTAAGGAGAGGCAAAGTGTTTTCTTTAGCGTTGAAGAATTGGCTGCCCAAATAAAGGAGAAGTTTCCTTCTGTAGAATTTATGGTGGGATCTTTATTTCTTATTTTCTAGGCTTAAATAGTTTCCCTTTTCTACCCAAAAGATTAAACCTGGTCCAACTTGGCCCATTTCAGCTGCTGTTACAGGCACTTACCAAGATGCAGAATTTTACATATATTGATGGTTTGTTTGGTCTCACTACATTGCCTTTGCAATCACACCATGCTGGGGGATTGGAGTGTAAACTGCTGGTTCATAGCTGTCAGTTTTGAAATGAGAAAGCAGCTGTTGGGAAAAAAACAAGTTTCATGCTCCCCTCCCACCCAGATTTGGTATATCATCTATGAAATTACACTGTTGTCACATCCAAGGTGAGAAATACCCAGCCAGAGGCAGGGGGAAGGCATAAAAGCCTGGCATCTGGCATTTGGGGCCATAATGAGAATTTATTTATTTGGAAAATGCAGTAAAATGGAGGTGCTCCAGCTGAGGCAGAAGGTTTTGTCTCCTAGGAGGTCTGGTGATAGCAGACTTGGAGGTTCCAGCATTTTGTGAACAAGCAATGCAGCCTTTTGCCACCCACAAACAAAGTTACCATGACTTGCAAGGGGAATGGGGGAAGGCTTTGTGCTCTCAGAACTTAAGTCAGTGTTGACTGACATGATTAGAATTCATTTCATTGCTCTAGGAATCCTTGGAGAAAGGGCTTGAAAAAATATCCTAAATTCTCATCGCGTGTCTGGTGCAATAAATGAATCTGGAAAGAAGCTGGACACTAATGCTTCCTGCCCTCATGGATCTCCTCAGCTGATCACAGTCAGCATGGCTTAAATTTGCCTCAGTTTTGTGTGCAGCCCTTCTTTTCACTCCTTTACATCCCAAGCTATTAAATTTCAAATTTTTAAGCAGGCCATGGAGTCTTGCTGGTCTGGAAGGAGAAAGCATTGCCATGACCCAAGAACTTCTAAGGAAACCCTCCTTGTTGACCAAGACAGCTGGTGAAGACCTGCTTCCCTGGCCATGGTGGGAGCAGGCTTTCCTTCACTGTGTGTTGGAGGATTTCCTTTTGTTTGTCTCTGGCTGGGTTTGCTGGCAGTGCTCAACACCTGCCAGCACCAGGAGGTCTCTCCCAGCTGGCTCTGGGCTGACCAGCCCAGGCTGGGAAGCAGTAAGACATTCATCCTCTATGGTACTGCTTGTTTATTTCCCTTTTTCATAGCAAGAACTGAATCAGATGGAGTTTGGTGTACTTCTCTACTATTTTTTACTTTAAAAAAGGGAGTTCCAAGTGTACCAGTGAAGGCAAGATCTGTTGGAGGATACAGCCCTGCTCTTCCTCAAGGAAATGATGGCCATGGTTCCATCAGTGCAGCTAGAGCAGCGTTAGGGCTTGTTAGTGATTCTCATTATGTATTTATTTATTCTTATTAAACTTCCAATTTTTCTGTATAATTGGAAATATATTATTGTTGGAGTAGCAAGTCAGAAAAAGTCCAAAAACAATACTGACTGAGCTGCTGAGTTTTCCTTTTAGAAATGATTTTTGAGCATCTCAACCCTGTGCAACTCACAGTCATTTTAAAGCTGTTGTTGGTGACATGGGACATTAACTCACACCTCTTTAATCCCGGGAAGGGTAAGGTGACAATACTGGGCTTGCTGAAATCAATAGTGAACCTGCCGTTGATTTTAATGGGAGTAAACTCGGTTTTGGTGTAGCTGTGTGTTATGTGTGTGCTTAGGGAAGGGCAGGAGAAAGGGAAGGGGAAGCCAGGGGTCTGTGGCTGTGTTGTCCACTTGCTCTTTCCAAGCAGCTGGTGTCTCTAAGGATGCAAAGCAAGCAGTAGCTCCTCGGCTGTCTGTGGCTGCAGGCGGGCAGGCATTGCTGCCCTCCTGTGGAGAGCAGGACAGAGGGACGGCTGCAGGGACACAGGGCTCCAGCGTGGGGCTGGGCAGGCGTCTCGCCAGGGCTGGGGGGCTCTCCCGTGCTGGCCAGCTCAGGATCACCTCGCATGGCTTCGGGCCAGGGTTACCCAGTCTTGCCCTGGCCTGCTCCAGGACTTTAAGAGCCAATTGCCATGGCACTGGTCTTTGTGCCTGCAACAGCTGGGTGGGAATTGTGCCCATGCTACCATAGCTGGGTGCTGGAGCCACTGGGGCGAGCTGTTATCCTCTGCTAGTCCTTCAGTGCTCACAGCCAACAAAGATTCCTCACCTGGACATGTGGTGCAGAAATATTTATTTTCAAGGGTGTACTAGAAAGTCTTCCTTACTGAAATCAGAGCCTAAGTTTTAAGTTCATATTTTATTCTGTAAAAGTTTAATATTTTGCTAACAGATAGTATAAAAAAATATTCAACCCAACAGTGTGATTGGAGTAAAGCTATATGCTGATAGGTAAACAGATAGCTAGAGAGCAGGAAAAGCAGGACATCTAATCACTGAAGAACAGTTATAAACAGCAATAAAATTAATGTCTATATTAAACTAGCAGTGCAAAAAAAAAACCAAACTGGAAGCAGCTTTACATTAAAAATACAGCTTTTTAAATACAGAAATAGCACCAATTTACAGAAGACAATCAGAAATGTAAACGTGGCAGATAGATTCAAGTATAAGTTATATGCTCAGCCTCCTCAACAACTGACTTGGGACAGAAAGGTTTCACAAACCCTGCAGAACTTCTTGGGTATGCACTTTGTCTCAGTGCAAATACAAATTCTGCTTTTCCAAAGCTGCTTTGCTGATGAGTTGTTCATAGTTTATTTAATTTTTTAGCTTTCAGTGAAGGTAAAGATAGGAAAGGTAAACCCATTCCCTCTTGACAGCCAACTGCTCCCCCTCACCAGTCCAGTTCAGCAGCTCAGGTACAGAATGTAGCTGCTCGACTGCTTCAGTGGTCTCACTCTGTTTCAGTGAGAATTTTGCATTGACAAAATCAAGACAGCATATCAACATCCTTTTTCTTCTAGGCTCAAAACCTGTTTTCTCAGCCATGACTCAGTGAGAAGAAGGAATCAATCCTCATTTCCAGACCTGCTGTATTTCCAGAAAATCAAAACTGTAAGCAGAAATTGGAAATGGAAAATCCATTTTCACTCCCTGCATTTTCAAGTATAGTTAAGTTAGTTATGGCACATAGTAACATCACCAACAAAGAAAGGCAATTTTGGTGATGATGCTTCAACTGGAGCAAAGAGCCAATATTAGCTCTAATCCTCCTCCCTGCTCCCAGCTGCCATTTCACTAAAAGGCTGCATCGTACTAGAGGGAGAGAGAAGAGACAAGGTTTGGAGAATCAGCACCCACCGTTTTCCCTGGAGCCCCAGCAGCTTGCTCCTGCCCCAGCAGCAGCACATGCATGCCAGCAGAAGTGCAGGGGCAGCACTGTGCTAGTTACACAATGCTTTTCCAAGCAAAATTCATCTAAGTGGGTGTATAAGAAGAAATAATTCAGAAGAAAAAACTGTAAACTTTCATAACTGTAGTGTCATTAAAATATAAAAAAATTAGCAGTCTAAAGATGTCTCTTTACCACCCCTGAAATTTCCTATGATAACTCTGCTACAGATTTTGTTTGAACCGGGGCTAACCAAGTCCTCTCAAAAACCTGTTATTGGTCTATTCTAAGAGAAGGCCACATTACTCAAACCCTCAGCTTCACTAAAATTCTTTCTTAAATTTCATTTTCATTATAAAAATAAGATGCCTTCATCAAATCCCCAGCCTCAAAGTCCTAACCTCCCTTGACCAACGAAATAGCACATCCAAGTGTGCATCTGCCCTTGGAAAACCAATGCCAGTACCAAAGAAAGAGCTGATCATGCTGGCCATTTGCTAAAAGTCCAGGCTAATGTGATGTCAACAGCAACACTTTCTGTCTTTTGAACAGGTGACAGCACAAATTTAATTGCAGTTTGCTACATTAGTGAAAACATACCCAAGCATAAGAGCATTAGCTCTTAAAATTATATCCTATATTGATAATAGCACCATCTATTATTTGAGAACTCTGAATGTGAACTGTTAAGACTTTTCTTCCTCATTATCTTCTCCTAGGGTATACTGATAATTTTTTATTAATTTTTTATATTACTTTAAAACTCAAGGCTCCTGCTCTTTCAACTTCTTTTTCTGGTTTAGATAGATAGATAAGATCTCCCTTGTCTTCCCAACATACTCAAAAGCACGATTAACTAGTCACAAAATTCCTGCAAGTGAAGAGTTAGGCACTTAAGTACATATCCCTTAAGTACACTTAAGTAAACAGCTAAGTAGGCACTTAGTAGACTCAGGTTAGACTGAATCTAATCATGAGTGAGGTTAATGACTTATCAGTGTTCCTTGGTCATAAAGTCTAGACTGGATATTTAAACAGGAGATGAAATCTTAGCACAGTCCTCTCAGTGGTTTGTCTCAAATCACTTAGTCAAATCTGATAAAGGATTTAGGTTTTGTATTCTTTACATCTAACTTGCAAATTTTGCTCAAGGTTAAAGTAAAAAACCCAAAAAAACAACCAACCCAAGGACTAATACAGCTCATTAGCACAACTATAAAAATGTTAACATTCACAGTTATTTTGGTCTTAATATTTTTCACATGTATACATTCAATCATACTGTGTTATTATTAGGTTTTTTTAAACACAAGTGCTGGGCAAATTGTACAACCACCAACTGACATTCAAGTAATCCTACCCTGAGAAAATCTGTTATTCTGAAACTGCAAAAATCCTTTTTTGCACTAATCCCACTCCAACATACAAAGTAAAAAGCAAGAGGCTGCACTGCAGAGGCAGGCTTTGATAGTTTGGAGCCAAGGAAGCAGTTGCTTTCACAACTGCGAGAGTTTATCATTTTTACCACAGATTTACTCAGGGTAAGTAGAGTACATGCAAATGAAATGCTTACCCCAGATAAGTGCTAGACATCTCACTTAAAACCATGAATAAAGAGCCCCTGGGGACTCCAAAAGAATTTGTTTGCATCTCCTCACAGAAATAAAGCAAGTTTTCCAAATAAAAATCACAATTCCAATTTGATGCCCACAAGGCTGTGTGAAGCACAGAATCTGGATTCAAATCAGTACTGAAAGAACAATTCAGTAAAAGGATTTCTGTACCAAGGGTGACTTTGAAGAAGATGGCTAACAGAACCAGTGGGTGAATGGATAGTAGGGAAGCATGCCAAAAGGGGTGACATTTTAACGTGCTCCTCTTGCCAGGTAAGAGCTTGGTCTCTTGTAATTGATTCAGGGTCCGAGGACAATCTGCCCACCTCTTGCAAAGAGCGGAATTAGTCAGGGCTGGTACTAGAGATTTCCAGTCTCCTCTGCACAGAGCTGGCATTTCTGGTCTGGTTGCCTTCATTTTTCTTCCATGCCACAGGGTCTCCAAGACTTCCAGGAGTTTTGAAAAATGCCTCATGATGTGCAGGACGAATACTCTTGGGAGTGAGAGGAGCTGACGAAGGCTGTTTGTAAAAAAAAAACCAAAACCCCAAAGTGATTCAGCAGAGTTCTCTCAAAGTCTACACACAAGCAGGCAAACAGAGCATTTCTGGAAGACATTAATGCCTGTACCCTTTTCCATTACATACTGAAGAGAGGTCAGAACAGGGCTTGAGGGGATTATCTAGGATACTACTGCCTGAAAAGTGCTGCAACCAGCTGATTCCAGAACTGTGACACAACCCACCTGTCCTCCTAATACTTTCTGTAGCCAGTGCATAACACATAATGACACTGTCAGATGGGGGAAAAAACCTTAGATTGCTGGGGGATTTTAGAATTTCTGTAAGTTATAAAACCACTTCACTACTCAGGACTAAATGTGCTGTGTTGGGCTATGACTTCAACAATGTCCCACACTGTGTGCCACCCCTAAGAGCACACACAAGCTAAGTGGAAGACAGCAGCTCTCAGTGTGCCAGCTGGGCACTGACATAGAGGCACCAGCCTGTGGCACATGCTGCCATCAGGCACTTGGCACAGCTCTTTCATCACCTTTCCCCCTTACCTGCTGCAGCTTCAGAAGGGTCACTGGGTGTCCCATACACACGGGGGAGTCCAGCTTAACAGCACTGCAAGATCTTGTGAGCACAGGACTCAGGTGCAGAGCGGGGTGAGCCGGCTGCTGTGGATCCACCGAAGGGGCGGGTGAGACCTTGGGGGTGACAACGCCCGTGGTGCTTATGAACACAGGGGTAGTGGAGGCCAGGCTGGACACACTGAAATTCGTGGAGGCAGCAGCTGAGAAGGAGCCATCGGGAACTGAAGAAAGAGGATTGCTGAACGAGGGAGAACAGACGAGAGGGAAGGAAGCCAAGGCTGCTGATGGCACCATGACACAGGGTACACTTAGAGAAGGCAACTGGTTCGCAGCCAGGCTGATGGCACCAGGGGCTTGGTTTGCAGAGAACAGAAAATTAAAACTGCTTAATCCTAAATCAAAGAGAGAAAAAAACCAAAGCATTAATAATCTTGAAAAAGGGAATAAAATTACTGTAACTTCATCTACAATAGGAAAAGTGGGTGACAGTAGAGAAAAGTCTGCCTAGGAAGTAAACTATGACAAAAACAATAAAAAATAAGGAAGAAAAGTGTCACAATCCCCTAACTGTTCTGTCCAGCTCCCTTTCCTTATTTGCCTCCATTTTCCCCCAGTTGTCTATTCACTGTACCTGCATCCATTTACTTTGGTCATATGAAATACCAACCACACCCCTTGCTGTTTTCTGCTTCTAACTTCGATTACAAGCAACATCCTGGCTAAACAAACTTTTTCCACTAACTGGAATCATCCTCTGCTATACGAAAACATAGACCTTACTTTTAATGAGGCAAAAAAAGCTAGACAAACCAAACCCAACAAATGGGAGACACCCACAAGGTTATATCACAGAGGCATTAATTTTGCTCAGAGCAGCTGAACTACTGTGTTGAAGCAGAAGCTGCTCTGGCTCCCAGCTTGTCTGACCTTCCAAAACACCAGGATCAGCATATTTAAACTGAGCATCTCCAGCCTAAGTGAAATGCCATAGACCCACTCTGTGTCCCAAGTGAATCAAAGACTAAAGCAGTAGTCGTGGAAATCTGCCACACATCCTGTTCCTACAAAGCAGTCATCTACTGCACACAAACATAGGCACAAAACATGGTGGACAACAAATCCCATTGCAGTATTTTCAGCTGCTTCCTCTAGATCCCCACAGTGTCATACAAGCAGGGCTGGCAACATTCCCAGTGCCTTGGGTTTCAGGGGTTATACTGATAATGCATATTACAAGACAGTACAAAGTTTGAGGGTGATGAAATTCATACACTCAGGGGATGCTGCTGTTCTGTATTGGCCAGCTTTCTGCCAAATCTAGACTTCCAGCTCCTTTGAGTTTTGAATGCTGGATAACTGTCTTTGTTGTATATAATTCAGAATTTATAATTCATAACTGTCTTTTGCACATAATTCAGGCATGAAAACTCCACATTGTTCAATGCTATTAATGTTTGGGAACCTCAGAAAAATGTCTCTTTTCAGAGGAACAATAGTTCTCTGAGTCAAGAGATTTCAAGAGGTTTAGAGAGAACTGCTGTTAGGGCTTTTTATGCCAAATATTCACCTATTTGTAGGACTCAGTATTTGCTCAGTGAACAGATCTAGAGATGTGGGTGCCTGTAGATCTCATGGCTGTCCTTACCAGCAGTAGGCTGAACATAAAGATACTGTGGTTGGAAAGGTTGATTGCCATTTTCTTTAGAGATGTGCTCATTTTCTGGAGGGGGTTCATCAGGGTCTTTGTTCTGAGATTGTTTTTCTTTCTCCTGACAATCTAAAGGCTTAGTAGGCTCCTTGTTTGCCACCTCTGGAGCAGCAGGACTTGCAAGGTCAGGACGATTTATTTCTAGATGTACAGCAGCTGAACAGCCACTTCCTGGGGAAGATTCTGCCTTGGGTGACTCAGAAGGCTTCTAGGCAAAAAAAAAAAAAAAAAAAAAAAAAAAAAAAAAAAAAAAAAAAAAAAAAAAAGTGGAAATGAAGAGTCCAAACTGAAATTAAACAGTGCAATACCTCTCATGAACCTTCCTCATGCATCTGTGCAAAGGAGCAGCACAAATCACCAAGTTAAAATTTTTGTTTGATTAGCAAATCACCAAGTTAAAATTTTTGTTAGGGGATTTGAAGAGTCATATTAGTGATGCCTAAACCCTGTGCCATTTGCTACAGTTCACATTCAGTACTTGGATACACTACTTAAGAAATACCTGACCTCTGGGATTACTATTTTATTGATAAGGAAAAACACTTGATTCAAAGGCTTTTATTCAATATTCAAATGGCTTATATGACATGGTATTGAGCTTGACACCTACTTTCAGTATTTAAGAGAACTCTGAGATAACTGCACATCACCACCATCATCATTACCTTTCTCTCACCAGCCTGCTGTGGGCAACACTGGGCCTCAGAGAGAGGTACTCAGGCTAGAGAGTAGGGGGAAAACAAATTGCATTTGCTATAGCTCAGCAGAGTAAGCAATGCTGCTGCTGTCTGGGAAAGCCCAAGCTAACAGGGGAAGATGAGAAGTAATAATTACATTGATTTCTTCCCCTCTGATCAATTGTTTTGCTGCAAAAAATGATCAGGACGCTAATTCCAAAGAACAGCTGAGCATCACATCGCTATGCAAAGCAACACAAGTCCACTTTCCCCTGGTGGTGCAAAAATATCTCCCAGTTCATGCTTATACTTCCTGGCACAGCCCACTTGCAAGTTTATTAACATGTGGGAGGCAGCATTTTTATCTCTCAAGAGCAGTGTACTGAATTTTCCCTTCTGAAAACAATGTCTTAGGCAAAAATCTTTCCTTGCTATGAGAAAGCCTAAGTGATAATGAAACTCACTTTACCTTGGGTACTACAAGTGAGAGGGGCAGATCACTGTGCTCCAACGCCTGCTTTTTGGCAGCTGGCTCTTCATCTACAGGTGCAGAGGGTGATGAGCACTTGTGTGAGCTGCGCTTTTGGCAGGCAGTGGGAGGTACAGGAGCCTGAGCTTCTGCACTCCTGTTTCCCAGGTCTCCTGCAGCGGGCAGGGGCTCACTCAAGTTATTTTCCTGAAGACCACCACACAACATAAAAAGGGATGAAGATGGGAAGCACAGGAAGGGTTGGCTGGGGACCAGGGTAGGTTTTCCATTTTCTGTTTTGGAGGCTGCTGGAGTGGAAGGGTGTGAAGCCTGGCTGCTGATACCGTTTGGTAATGAGAAGCTTGGCACATCTGCCTGAACCATAGGGAAAACTGCCTGAGGCAAAGGGTTAACACAAAAATCAGAGTCCCCAGAAACCGGAAGAAGAGAGAAAGGCAAGCTTATGTTGGAGTTCTTTGCTGAACTTAGTATCGTTTCAGTGTCGCAAGCTTTATTCCTGAAAAACAACAAAAAAAATCCAAATAGTAATGAAAAGAGGAAAAACATTCATTCCAAAATTAAACCCCTATTTTGTCCTTTGAAGCAGAGAGAGACATATTTGGACATAAATGCGGAAAAATTCAACCCCCAAACAACAATTTTTGCACAGTTTACAAGAAGGGTCACTTTTTATCATTTCCAGAAACACAGAAGCAGAGTTCTCAGGTTTCTGATGGACCAATAATCCTTTTGGCTGCACTTGACTAGTCAATCCTTCACAAATGAATTCAAATTGGAAGAGGTGCAGAGAAGACAGATGACAGACAGAGATGCCCTTCCACGGAATCATAATTTGCTCAACCTACCCAGATATTAGGTCAAAGGCTGCAGGAATGACCTATATAAACACATATGACAGAAAGAACTACTGAAGCAAAACACCAACACTGGTACAAGTACAGATGGGTGTAAAATGACTATAGGAAAAAAAAAGCCATGCTGACATCCAGCAATATTAAAATTGTAATAACAAGACTTTATGGCAACTTTTTTATCTCAGTCTCATCAATGGAATCTATCCTTAAACTAAACATGACAAGCACAAAGCTGCAACTGGACAACAGCTAAGACAAACCTACCCAGTATCTTCCTCTATTTTCTGCCTGCAGACAGCTGCTAGATTTATCATTTTGGAACAATTTTCATCTGAATTCACAATACAGGCTGAAAGAACAAAGAGGAATTCAATTAATCACAGACAGGTTTACCAAGCATATTTTGATACTGGCCATATAAAATAATTGCTATAATTTTTCAGTCCTGACACATTTTTATAACATCCACTAATCACCTAGAGCCAGAACCTGCAAGACACTCAGAACCCTCAGTCCCACTGGAGACATGTTCAACATCATTATTTCCTATAAGAGGGAACTGTGAAAAGCCCTGTAATTACTTTATCTTTTTAAACAACTATCCATTAGATTGTTACAGTAAATTTCACTATATTAGGAACCATACAATAAAGCAGGCATTTTGTGGCTAAAGAATTTATCTTAATCAGTTTATCACAGAAGAAATTGTAGTATAGTTGTTGTTAGTACAGAACAGAAATATTTACCTGCAGAAAATAAACTGCAGATTCAATTGCAGTTATGGCCCAAATTCACCTCTTGTAACTTTAGGCATTTGAGTGGAGGTTCTAAACCAGAAGTTTCATTACCATATGCCCAGTAGAAATATAGGTACCGCCCATGAATAATTCACATATTTAATTACACTGATTGACCCAATCAAGTGCCTTAAATTGGTGCATGCCTTCATTTGGGCAGATCCAGTGGGACAGAAAAGAACATGCTTCAGTAGTAGTTACCTTGCCTCTCTTGACGGGGGCTGTTAGGCTCAGAATTGACCTTCCTTCTGGCTGCTTCACAAGGCTGTGCACTGTTAAATGAAGCATGTCGTGTAAACCTTTGATTTCCAGTAGCACTGGTCTGGTACTGGGCACAGGCTCCTCTCTGTGTCTCTGGCAGAGGATCTGATGTTGGGCTATGTCCTCTCAACTCATCTGTAGGGACATAATATTGTACAGCAGTCCTTCAGACAACACAGCTGACCATTTAGGCTTCTGCCATATTACCAAACCTGGCGCTAAGGGAAGAGGCAACCTCTATATTATCTCAAATCTCACAAACTAAAACAAACCTAGCACTCAGTAAGCACAAGTAGGCAAGGTAAGGGCTCCCTTCCTATCCAATCCATAGCAACTACAGCAGCAGCTACATTCCAGTGTTCTAGCCAGGAGGAGAAAATGTACTAAGACAGTATTTGCATTATCCTTCATTTTAATTGTTCCTGGCACTGTCCTGAAGCAAATATCAAAGCCAAAGGGCTTCCTTTTGCTCTAGCTTCTAGCCAAGGAACAATCTCACAGAGATGCACTATCCCACCACCTTGTTCTTAGCAGACAAACTTTTGTAGAAGGTGCCATATTCAAGAAACAGCCCTGCTCTACCTTGTTATGTCCCTTTACAAAGAAAATAGTTCACTATATAATTATTAAGGAGTTACCAAAATTTTTCAACCCAGAACAGCTGTGGACCCAGATTTGAAAATGTCAGTGCTATCTGCTATTGCTCTACAATTCACACAGTTATGCATACAGTTATCTAAGTCAGTGTAAAAATACCTACAAGACACAGTATCCTTCAACACCCCTCCACAGACCCAGATCTTGGGTGCAAATTCTAACAAGGGCAAACGTTGAGCTGGCAGCAATTAATAATCGCAGAGTATGCATTGAATGCTGAACCATTCTTTACAAACAGAAAGCAACTTTTTATCACTTGGGAAGGGACTGTCACAGCAAAAAGAAAATAAATGCAAGCTACACAAGTTACCAGTTCTTTCAGGGAATTCCACAGGCCCAATCCACTTAAAAGCTGGCTTGCGTCCTCGCTCCTCTGTGACGTGGACTTTCTTGATCAAGCCTAGGCTGGTGAGGACGTTGGCAATATCATACAGTCTTCGTACCTTTGCTAACATGAGAGGGCAGGAGTAGATAAGAGAGTCAGGTTTACAATGCATATAGGACATTTTCTGGCGCTAAATTCATTCCAGACTATCAACGCAGCTTTCATAGATGAGGTGGGCAATATTAAATTGGGATGCACTTAGGCCTCCTCCCATGAAGTCTGCCATGCCAGCTCCCACCTGATTGCCAGTGCTATTTCATAGCTTAGCTGCTCAGGTTTAAACTCATGTACCTCATTTTGATGGATATAGGTTAGGGAGTGATTACAGCAACTTGGCCAGAAAAGGCAGCTACCTCCACGTAGGTAAAGAGAAGCTGGTGAAAAGATTGAACAGCTGACCACAAGAAGACACATTTATAATTTCTGGAAATGTAACATGCTCAGAAAAATCCCTGCGACTCTAGTAAATAACATCTTTGAGCTGACTATGATACCCACATATTTTCCAGCTATTTCTTCTTATACTTGGGATAGAATTTCAAGAGTGAAGTGCAAGTACTTTATTTTAAAAGTACTTTAAAGACTTAAAAGTCGTTATCTCAGAAGATTTATTTACTAATGCTAAGTTCTTCCATGTTATCTAAGGGATTGAAGTACTAATCCTCACTAACTGAAAGCAAACCCTGCCATCCAGTTGAAAAGATTTCTTGGGTAAAAAGGGAGACAGAACATATTTCTCCAAAGAGAAAACTAATTCCATTAAATTAAACAACATGTTTCAGTTCTGAAACATTATTCAGAGCAGTACAGGAAACAGGGTTTAAGTATAAAAAATAAGTCAACAACTAATTTTCTTCCTTATTCTGAAGCTGAACTCAGGAGATAATTGTCAGTGACTCTTCTCCACAACAAACTCTGTTTTCACAAATATGCATTTGCAATGAAAAAAAATTCAGAACATATTCCAGGAAAAGATGCACAAATTGCTTTTGCTGTTATATACTGGTGTCTGTTTGCTGTCAGTCCAAATTGTCCCATTTTCTTTACTCACTGACTGATTGATTTGCCTCTCATTAGCCATCTTACTTTTAAATTTGCTGTGGTCCACTGTATCCTGGGTTTCTTCTATCAGTATCTTTGCTGCGACGTCCAGAGTGACTATCTTGGTCTTGGAGACAAGGAACAGCATGACAAACTTTTGGCTCATAATCCGCAATGACTTGTCCTTTCTGCTGTTTGCAGATGCTGTGTTACAAATAATACCCAAGGCTCTTAGCATATGTCATCCATCACAGCCAGAAAGCTACTAAGAAGGTTTCTCACACACAAAATAAGTAAAGTATTTCCTTGCAAGAAAGCAGAATTTAATTGAAAGGCAGCAAATAACTGATTAATGCAGACAAGCGTCTCTCTTCAAAGGGCAATAAAAATTCAAACTTGCAGAAATAGCTATCAGAAAGTGAAATTCCAAAGCTGATTCTATGCTATAGTACACAGCTTTGTGCCACTGTCATTTTGTGACTCCAATGGACTTCGTAACTTAAAGCCATCATGTGTTATATGGGCAGCATGCAAAGAATGGACAAATGAAGATGGTGCTTTCTGACGGGATAAAGCATTTACTGTCAGATACAGGTGGGGAAAGAACTGGATTGTTCAGCAGAACTTCCTACCAGTGTGTAGGACAGAGAGAATAATCTGTCTTGAGACCTATGTTAGGGACAGAATAGAAGGAAGAATTCTGTACCTTACATGGTGAATTTAGCACCTTTTTGTAAAGGATAACTTATTTAATTTAAAGGCAAAGAAAAAGAAAAAGTGACAAAGTAAACTGGAGAAAGAGACTTTGTGTCTGTGTATCATCACACATTTAGTAATCATCCTACCAGAGGTGCAATCCGGTTCTGAAAAGTCCAGTAATGGTCTGTCTTGAGAATCTGGAATAGTTTCCTTTTTCCGTTCTCCAAATTTGTACTCTAAGTCCTGTTCCTTGAACTGGGAGGTCATTAACTCTCCATACTGCAGCTCTCCTGCCTCCTGAAGCATTTTCAGAGTTTGGCTGAGGTTGTGCCGGCCATGCCAGCAGTATTGGTTCTTGGCCACACGACTGACCAACTGCAATGACTCCAGGACATTCACAATATCGTAAATTCGTCTTCGTTCAACTCCTGATTGGGAAGTGGGGGGAGCAGATAAAAGAGACAGAGATGCTCACCTTAGTTCAGCAGAAGCAAACAGAGAACAGGTTGTTCTCTAATAGACATTTTCAGTGTTCATGTGGACACATTCTATTAGCTACATCTATATTTGTGCACTGAAAATCTGCCATATGCGTGGCCAGCTTCACTGTATGTTGCTCTTTGTCTGCTTTCATAACTTCCAGCCCAGTCAGCTTAAAGCACCTACACTGTGTTTAGAACTGATTGCAGTCTGCCAGCCCCATTCACTCAGACCTACCCAAACTGCCTCAGGGTTTTCAGAGCACTTTGGCCCTTCCTTACACAGAGCTTCAACACGCAGACACATACCTGTGTGTAATAAGACAGAATAGGGTATATCACAGCATAGAGATAAAAGCCCCTCATACAGGAACCAGGGGGAGTACAGTCCTCCACTTGCATTTACAGTGACACAATTATTTCTACTTTCTAAGCAAGTACCAAGAAAAAGGGCGTCAACAGTTTCACAAGGTGCAGAGCGCTGTAGAATGAGACCTACTGTTTCCCAAACATAACAGAAACAAATTATCAGTGCTGGCTGGGTCTAGTCCTATAGGAAATTTATGAAATATGTCCAAGATTGAGTTCAGCCTGAGTGATGTGAGCAAGGCTGGGGACTGAATATGAACACGTTGGTGGCAATGCTTGCTGTCCTAAGTGCTTGTGTCCAGTGTTGTTTGAAGCACGGCTCCTATATGTAACACAATGTACTATATGCTGGTGGTAGCATCTGCACCAAAAATCTTCTAACAGTTAACATCAGCCGAGCAGAACAAGTGCTAGTTAGGGTGAAAGGTTTTGAAAACTTCCCAGTGGGAGGCAAGGCTGTAATGTACCTGTTTACCCATTTGAAGACTAGGCATAATACTTACCAGCCTCAAACACATATTGGGTGAAACAACTCATGAGCATTTGCAAGTATGTGAAGAATTTGGAGGGAAACACAATTCAGAAAAACAAGAGTGCTACACATATCCTGGTGTCTGTCAGGCACCAGCGGTACAGCCCCCTTTGTGGCCTTCCAAATGCCTTCCTTGAACAAAGCAAAATACATTTGTAGCAAAAGATGTATCGCAGACATTATCTGTTACATTGAGAGCAGCAACATCAGCAGGGGGTAATTTCGTGGTCACTGAAGCAAATGGATACAAGCAAGGAAGGGGAAATGAAAGGAAGAAGGACAACCCAAACTTCCCCTTTCTGGGAGGTAAAATTTCCAACAGTAACTTTTAGAAGAAAGTTTCTGTTATTTAGGAAAGCAAGGTAATGCCACTCCCAACACAGAATAAAGCACTATTCATATTCAGCTGTACAAGGCTAGAGCATGAGCATCTCATGCAAGCACATAAAGAAGTAAGCTCAGAATCTAAAAGAACAATTAATTTAAAAATAATTTATCTATGTACCTAATCTGTACTATATCGTATTTCCAATTCACTCTACCAAGGCAAATAAATGGCTATTTTGAGGCCTTTCTTACAGAGTCACAGAAGACATCATTCTTCTGTTCCTTTTCTTCCCAAAACAGACAAATTTCGTTTTTACTATGTCTTTTTTGTAGATACCAGAGTTTTAAATGTAGATACAAGACTTATGTAGTTTAAGTCCAATTTTGTAAAGCCCTTCCTACCTAAGAAACAACCTCTCCAAGGACTCAGATATTTTTGTTATTAATGTGTCCTGTCTGAGTCCTCTCTCCCAAGTTGTATTACTTCTTGCAGATGTTTCATTAATCTTTCAACTAAAACCAAACCTGACAGCAGAACCAGCAAATGGGCTACTCAAAACAAGACATTTTCTCATGGTACTCTTGCAGTTCTCCCAGTACCCTCCCATCATAGGGTGATATTCAAAGCTAAGGTAACCTTGATGAACCACATGATCTCAGAAGATACAATGTCAAATCTGTTCAGAAGTCAGGGAGTAAACACAACTGATCTCCTACGCATACCAGTTTGCAACTGTTTCCCCAAATGTTTCATTTTCACAAAATTTGTTGTCTATAAGTCCTCCTTCAGATGGTTTGTAAATCCTATTTCCTTCAGTGTTCAACAAATTGAGTATTTAAGAAAGCAACAGAGTTGGTAAACAGCTGGAAGCAAGATCTGTCTAGTAAAAAGTGCAGAAAGTCAGAAAGCAGATTTCAAAATGGTAGTACTACCAAACAACAAAGACCCTGAAGAATATTAGGTATTTCCAACTCTTGATTAGTATGATTAGAAGAGCATCCAGACCCTGGGAAAGGCAGATCTTGAATGTAGTCTGTTAGAATATGATCTTCAGAAGGCCCACCTGTTAGGTTACCCCAGGTGATCAGTTACCCCAGTTTCACAGGTATACATACCAAGAATTGAAGCCACTTCATCCAAAGAAATGGTAGTTTTCTCTGTTGACAATGGATAATTTGGATAGCGAGCTAGAAACTTTTGGCACAAGAGTCCTAAGCTTTTCTGTTTTCTGCTGGGCCTCTGCTTTTCAAATTCATCAACCGTGCTGTCATCTACTATATCATACTGTTAAAAAATAAATGTTAACCCTTTAGTGCAGAGCTTTTAAAAGCAAGACATAGTCAAATGAAGCTTATTTCAGATGTTATCAATACCTAAGATCAGATTTTCTAATTAAAAAATAAAAACATGGACTCCTTGAAAGCACACAGCACTTGGATAACACAATTGCAAGCTCTTCTTATTTCATCACACAAGACAGCTTCAGAAAAATTCTTATCTGTGCAATCATAAAATAGTGGTCATGCATAAGGAAAAAACCAGTAAGATCAATATCCAAGACTAGCAGATGGTAAGACTATACTTGGAAAGAGGGAAGAATATGCTCTCAAAAACTTCTGGATCTAATAAAACAGGAGATGTAGAAGCCATCAAGAAGTTCCTGCAATACCTCTGTTTGCTGACTTTTAAAGTGACTCTATCACTTTAAGAAACTGGTGATTGGGGAAGGGGTGGGGGCACTTTGCTCAGAAACTATGAAAGGCGCTACTCAGTCTTTGAACCTTCAACTTAGTCAAGATGTTAGCTTAAATAATTATGTAGGATGGTCTGACTGTGGTCTTTCTGACCCTGCAGTGGGAAAAAATAGAAACCAGCAAAACAGTGGTGGCAAGAATGTAGGAAGAGGTAGTTTGTTTATCACCAAACAAGAATGATGGAGGATTATTTTGCACTGGTAACTCTAGGGTTATCTTCTGCTTTATAAAAAGAAAAGAAGTCTTGCCCTCTGGCAAAGAAAAGCTGAAGGTGGTGGTAGCTGTTGAAACCTCTGTTTCCTAGCTTATGGGATCTTAAACTGTCTTTAGCTAGTTGCAAGTAAGTTACCTTGTGGCAGGCTGGTGCTCTGATAGAATTGAGTTTTATGTGGTATGGAAATAACAGTGTTCTTACTCGAAAACTTTTCCTTCTTTTAGATGTTTCCCTTCTAAGTGTAGAAGATTATTAAATGAAAGTTTTATTAACTAGAAAATAATTGAACTTTTTAGAGTAGCCACTCCAAAAATGCTCTGTGATCTTAGCAGGCTTGGAGCGTTAATGAGCTAACCTTAAAGATCAACTATTTTTTATCTACAGGACACTATGTTAGGAATGATCTCTGGGGAACTGTTTGTTTTGTTATGACCAGGAAAACTGCAGAATTTTTTACCCTCCTGCTGCTACTGAAGTTGCTGTAAAAACTACACTTCCAGAATGATCTGTACCTATGAAATGATGCTTCTCAGTAGGACACAGAACTATTGTCTTGTAGCTGAAATCAATAGGGAAGGATATCCTACAAGAAATAAACCAGGAGAGGAAAAGCAGCAGTTGGAACAAACAAACAAACAAACCAAAAAAAAAGCATGAAGGAAGAAAACTGCAGTGATGCTTATTACAATCTGATGTCATTCTCTCTAGGGACAGACTTTATGAAGTGAGGACAGAAATCAACCCCTGCATTACCCAAGTCTTGTGAAGTAGAAATTCTAATGCTTGACCTTGCTTTGTGACCATTAGTTTGGGAGCTGGGGTGGGGGGGGAAGTGGGAAAAAAGGGTTTCAGCAGACCACTTTGCTGGACAGTTGCAGATGAGGTCTAAGATTTGGAGAGTATATTCTCTCATTGTCAAATTTATTTTTGAAAAGGATGCTTGTTTAAAACAGATCTGGCAATTTGCTTTCGAATGTGGTTCAAAAGAACTTCAGTTGGGGAAATCAAACATTTAAGTTCTACTTCCTTCATTATCCTTTTAAGTAATATTCAGGCTCTTGAGGGGATATCAGGTCAATTACTACAAACTCAGTTACTTTTGAAGTCCTACTGCTCAGACATTGCTGTGTTGGCAGCTGTCCCTGGGAAAGTCTTACAATTCTGCACCATTCCATTGGGAGCAAAGAACCAGTTGGAAGGAATCTGAGGAGCAACTTAAGGAAGGTCTGAATCCTAAGTGACTAGAGGGCAATTGTGTTCTGAGTCTCACCTGTAACGAATCAGGTGTGTCACTCTGCTCACTGTTTTCTATGGGTCTGAAGAGCTCTTTTTTCTTTTCCCTGTCCCTCATGTCAGGACTAGCAGCACTAACAAGAATCTTCAGGTTAGTAGTAGGAGTCCAGGGATCGGGTTGAGGTCTGTCAATGATCTTAACAGGTGTAATTGGATTTCTTTCCGGTGTGCAGCCTTTTTGCTTCGACAAATCAATTGGTTCATTCTTAATGGGAGTCTTTGGGGCCATCCTGGATCGATCATATATGTTTTCCTATTAAAAACAAAGTTTTTTGAGACACAAGAGGAAAAAACATTCAATCAATCAATTTCATGATATTCTTATGAAGTTGTTTTTACTGACTTGTGCCTTGGCACTCATAGGTATATTTAGCAAATTTCTTCTGCCTTTGTTGGGAATGTTAAAATATTCTACGTGCTGCTATACTGGAGGAAGTGTATTTGAGATACTGCCTTGAAATACAAAACCTGAGGTCAACCAGTCTAACCTGTGGCCTACTAGGCTTTTAAACTCTGACTGTTCTTACAAGAAAGCATTGCCCACAAGCATAAATCACCAAATTGCAGGGAAACTGAAATCATGCTCTGGTCACATTACACTTAGCAAGAAAGTAGAGCTGGGTTTGAAAGGTCCCAGGTTAAAAGCCATGCTGGGAATGCAGCTCAAACTCACAAAATATCAAACTAAAGGGCTTGCACAAACCACATGTGCAAGCAGGGCAAGTTTTGTATCTGCACTGTCTGCTGTCCAAAGCAACCAAAAAAATCTCCATAACTGTTCCTTGGCTACAGCTAAGAGCTGCTAGGAGGAAAAGTCTAATTCATCAGCTGATTTTTATCATTTCCTGAATGAAGCTCAATTTCTTCCAGTCCCTAGCTGCCATCAAACTTTCTTCATATTTCAGCTATGGATCCCTTTCTCTTACTGCAAGAATTATCACAACAGATGAACTCACTTCAAGGGACCGACTGAAGGAAGCATTAGCATTATTGGTATCCTTGCATTTTATTTTGTGCTGTAAGAAATCCAATTCAGAAGTTGAATAAAAGCTGGATATATATTATATTGGATTGCCATAAGAACTTTCTTATGTTTTGCTTTTTACTTGGAGTAATTAAACTATTCTGTAGCTGAAATACATTTAAATAGGTGATTCCAAAGGTCATCCTAACAGGAACAGTCTAGCTAGAAAGTAGAAAAAAGTTCTAATAGCAACTGAAACTGGCTTTTACTAGGAGCAATTTTGTAGCATTCAGACTGGAAACAAATTTGGCACATCAAAAGCATTGTGCTCTGAGCATTGATGAACTCTTCTGCATACATTCATCTATGAATTGCCCAAAAGGATGTAATAAATACATGTCTTTTTTTACAAGTAACAGTCAGCCAGTCGTAACTTGCTACACTGTGATAAATAGGGGTCAATTTAGAGGCCAAGGTACTTCTTGGCATATATACTCACATAGTGTTGGCACTCAATATTTTCTTGCAATTTCACGTTTGGCAGTGAATCAACCCTTAAGTCACGCAGAAAGTCTATCTTCCCCTAAAGCTCCTTTTCATTATGACTGGTGGCAATGGAACTGCAGTGAGGGCAGCAGAAGCAACCTGCTATTTCAGTACCTCAGAACTTCATGTTTGTGCAAATACCACAATTTAAAGCACACGACTATGCCCTTTCAAATCATTATTTCCTACTATCATTATTTTCTACTATCATTATTTCCTACAGATCTTCAGTTTCTACTATCAAAATTACCTGATAAGGTAAGAAACACTTTTACCCTCTCTCGCCTTTTTTTTTTCAGTACCTGCAAAATTCTGTGAAGTCCTACCTGTATTGCACAAAATCTCAAGGGCAATTGGTAGAAGTACAAGATAGAGGACAGGAAAGGCCAGCCTGATGAACTTACTATGTGAGCAGGAGTTAAAACAAATCTCTGATATAACAGGAGTGGAATCTAACAAGAACTGTGTGAATTTTGGAGGACTCAGATTGAGCATGGATGACAGGTCATGAATTGCATCTAGTTCAGGAAACATTACTGAGCAAGGTTATGCCCAAGGCCACATATGCTGTCTGCTGGCTGGTGAGGCAGTAGGGAAACAATGAGCTTGCTCCTTGCTGAGTGGTCCTGCTTAGCCTCTTGACTGGTGCACTTTATGAACACAGGCCATAAGGCAAGCATAGTGGAAAGTATCAATGAGTGTGCTCAAACTACTGTTAATTAACAGAACTATATTATTCCTGTGCCAAGTTAAGAACCTGGTGGTTCTTACCTTTAGAACCATGAGTTTCTACAACAGCCTTCTCTGCCTTACCACATGGTAGCCATTGGGATACTTGAGATCACTGAGTTCAGCTAAATAGTGTTTCCCGCTGTCTAGTGCCAGAGTGCAATCACTTCACTTACTGACAAGGGTGGCATGACTCAGGCTTCTTACACTGGATTTTTTTACCATAAGGGTAGCGCTGGACATCCCAGTGCCCTAAGTGCTCACAGGTAAGATGCTGCTGTACAGTAACAGAGCAGAGCAGGTCCGATGGGCAGCACTTCCAGCGCTGCCCACGGAAGCCACAGAAGCACGATGCAGAGCCCGACTCCCCTCCGAGCCCCCCAGCTGGCGGCCCTGCACTCGCGGGGCTGGGGCTCCGCGGCGCCCACAGCTCTCGCCGCCCTCCCTCTCTCCCCCGCACCGGCCCGCGGCTCCGGACAACGCCTTCAGGGAACGCGCGGCGCCGAACCGGACCGGACCCCCCGCCGGCCCTCCCGCTCACCTTCTGGGCCGCCTCGGCGCGGCCCCGCCGCCCCGGCCGGGCGCTCGCCAGGTCCCGCAGAGCCAGGACGCTCACCTCCATCTGCAAAGCGAGAAGGCGCTTTTAGCCCGGCTCTTAAGAGGAGCCGCTCCGGTCCCCGGAGGGACGCGCGGGGAGCGCGGCTGCTCGGGGCTGCGTTCCCGGGGAGGGAGGGGAGGGGGCGGGAGGCTCGGCGGGCTCCGCGCCCTCACCTCGGCCGGGGCCGGGGCGCGCGGGGGGCGCGCGGCTCTGCCGCTCCCGCCAGGCGCCCTCAGACATCTCTTTACAATCCGGCCAATCAGGCACGGCAGCCGGGGAGCCCCGGCCGCGCCGCCGGCCAATCAGCGCGCCGGCAGGCGGCGCGCGGCATCGGGCGCGCGGGACGGGGCTCCCGCCCGCGCGGAGCCGTTTCGCTCCTTTTCTTGGCGCTGCCCGCCCTCCCCCGCCCGCCCTTCCCGCCGCCCCGCCGGCCGGGCGGGAAAGCGCCGGGAGAGCCGGGAGAGCCCCCTGCCTCTCTGCTGCAGCCGCTGCCGCCCTCCTTAAACCAGGGAACGGGGAGGAAGGGCTGAGTCGGCGAGAGGCGGGTGCCGCCTCGGTGGCCCGGCCATCGGCTGGTAGGAAACGCCGCCGCGGTGAGCCCGCCGGGGCAGCGCCGCCCGGGGAGAGGGTCCAGCGGCTCAAGAGCCCCGGGCAGCTCGGACAGCCTTGTGCTCCTCCACCTCATCCCCTGAAGGGAGTCTGCTGCCGGGAATGTGGAACGAGCAGACGCCATGGGGAGCGGTCTGGAGGCTTCGCTTTTCCCTGAGACTCTGCTCCGTGGGTTTCCCTCCTGTGGTACCTCATTACATACCCAGATAAAGGAAGAACTGGAAGGGAGCCGTGTCCAAAGTTAACAAATCAGATAAATCCCGGCAGCCTGTGGAGCGGTGCAGCGATGAGATTATTGTTGTACCTGTTGAGACTATGGAGACACAATGTTGCCAAAAAAAAAAAAGGGGGGGGGAATTGTCAAAATCATCACTTTATGCAATGCAGAATACTTCACTTATGAAAGTAATTGCTCTTTGCTTGAGACCCTTTCTGGAGAAATTTCCTCTGTGCAGTGTAATTAAAATTGTGTTTTGAAGGGTATTTAAGATTTTTATTTTGTATTTAGGATTTTTTCTTAAAGCTGCAACAGCAGACATGCTGCTGCATTATTCCTGTCTTGTTTTGTTGTGGGAGGACTTCCCTCTGAAATTGCTCATGAGCTAGTAATGAGTTGTCACAGAAGAAAAAATGCAAGGAACAGTTCTGGGAGCTTATAAAAATATTCTCTTAGTAATTTTTCAGGAATAGAAAAAAATTCTTTTCGATAAGAATGTAGAAAACAGCTAGATATTGTCTCTTGAATTAATTATAATTTGTTAATTTTTAAAATACTCTGATTTTTTTTCTCAGCAAGTTCTAGTATAGCACACTTTGCTAAAGAGAAAGAAATATAAACAATCAGAGAACCTTCTTTTATTAAAAAAAAATCTTTAATGGCCCTATACAAAACAGCTCATTATGCTTTTAAAACCTTCCTGCTTTTAAGAAGAACATGAATTCCGTAACTGCAAAGTGTGTCTTTCAATACATATTTGCAGATATGTAGAGAGAAACATTTCTAAGGAGTGAACTATTACTGCTGCTCTCACTCATAGGAACTCTGAAAACAGACTCATGGGAATCCTAAGAGATGCAGAGTCATGGAAAATGTAGGCAGAGTCTCGTGTCACAGACTGACTGACAAGCCCAGGCATGATTTCTAGACCAAAGGAAAGAAGTGGAGAAGAGATTGTAGCAGCTGAGAACCTGCTTGTGTGCTGCAGCCCCAGTGACAGGAAATTGCCCTCTGTCCCTTTTAGTCATCTACTTAAAGTGACACAGAAATATACATTCTCAGACCTTTATCTTAGATCTGTCCAGGCATTTGTGTATCCACTGCCAATTACAACATCTACTGTAAGGTATGTGCTGTGAAAGTTTAATAGGTCTAACTGCATTTGCAGCTCTAGCACAGAGACTTTCTTGTTAAGACCTTAATGGTGGCTGGACACAATATTTGGGTCACTTGCTGAAATATCATGGCTTGCACATGTAGAAGTTCATTTGATCATTGCAGTGATTGCTTGGCCTTAGAAGTCTGGTAATTTATGAGCCATTAAGGAAAATATCTGTAGGTTGGCCCAAGACCTGGGAGGCTCAAGTCTAAATACATGTCAACATCATTACAGGCTATATAGGCAGTGGGGCACTTTCTATTTGGGATGTAACTAACTTGTAATATTATAGTTTTGCTACTGGGATGGACCTAGGGCCTTATTTGACCTTCAAGACTTGTGACTTCTTACAGGTTAAGAATGCCCCTGAATATAAATGAGTTACTATTAAAGGTCTCTCCTAATCCTTAAGGGAGAACTAATTTGAATCACGTTTGACACCTTTACTCAATGTTGCTGTAATTTTACAGGCACTGTATTCCTGGCAGCAGAGCTGGGGACTGCTCAAAGGGCCCTGGCTGCAATCTGCTGGGTTAAATGCAGCTCCAGAAGGTGTGGAGCTCAGCATGGGGATGAGAAACAGCAGAGTTGGAGGGAGAGAGGAGTCATGCCTGTGCCTAAGGCAGGTGCTAGAGCCCACTTTGACACTGAGTGCAGTAAGGGGTGTGTGAGTCACATATATAGACTGAGGTGGGAGAAGTGAGACACAGCACCAGGTGGGCAGCTGTGGGAGCCACAGTGAGTGTGAAGGGACACTGGGTGCTGGTTTAGTCTGAGGAAATGAGTTTTATTTAGACTGGAGAAGTGCGTTTCATGGGAGGTATTGACAGTGACTTGGATTCCTCTGTGCAATGATTCTTCTGTAATATGGAAAAAAGAATGTTCAGGATTAACATATTAAAATGTTATACAATGTGAAGATCACATATAACATAAAAATATGCTTTACTATTCGTTGCATATTTTTATATAGAGACATATTTGTTAAGCAATGCTAATCTTTTCCATAAGATGAATACACAGTGTTGTAGTGCATTTAATAAGCAATTTTTTTTCTGTGAAATAAACGAAAAAACCAAATCTCTAATACTGAAATGCAAATTTTAACTGGTAAACAAGTTACAAATTAATCAGAACAAAACTATGACATTGCATTTCCTTGCTTGGCTATAGCAGCTGAAAGAAGGTTGCTGGTTATCAAATAAGATTAATTGTTGCAGCCATCATATTTCATAACATTTTCCAAGATGGTTTTTATATCCATTTTGATATGCACAGGTATATATACCTATATAATTCCTACTATAACTGGTAGGAATAAGTTAACAGACTGATGACTAAATTTAAACAGAAGTGCCTGTTCTTGAATGATTTTTTTATATAACTTTTTTACAGGACCAAACCCCATTATCTGATTATTTATGATTTGGAATGAAGGGTTCATGGACTAAAACAGATGTATACACACACACATATATATTTTTTTTCTATTTAGAATGAATATTATTAAGAATTAAGAATTTCTACTAATTTATGTCCATTTGTTTCTGGACTAGTAAATACAGTATTTCATGTAAGGTAGAGGTGAAAGTGCTAATTCTTTGTGATAGAAAGTCAATACCTTTGACAGAGGAAATGGATAAAAACAAATATCAATGTGTTCAACAGCACTTTTCATCTCAGAATAGGAAACAGTTTTTAAGGCCTTTAAACCTGTATGAATTCTTGCAATTCAAGAAATAAGATGTTTCACTAGTTTCTCTATTCTCTCTCATTTCTTTTACTGCCTTTTCCTATGAGCTCAGTTGTGATGGGAAATTATATTTCTCCCTCTGTTTTGGCTGATATTTGAAATTTCAGGTCAAAAGCTAGGAGAGAGGAAGAGACAGATCCAATTATGAGTTTTATTTCCATTAAAAGCCAGACTGAGTCACCCAGTTGCTGAGCCATCAGGGAATCTGTGTATACCAGTATTCTCACCAGTGAAGGTAGTGGAGCCCCCAGTGTCTGTTGGTGATGATTTCCCAAAATGCTGCTGACTTAGGTATCATCTCTTCCCTGGGGTGGCCTGGAACTTCCCACCCCTTCCAGGACCTGAGACTGCTTTGATCTAGGCATGTTCTGCACCAGCAGGGGCAGGAGCCATGACCATTTGACATTCAAAAACAGCTGGAGGAGATTGTATTAAGAGTGATTCTATGGGCATGTGGCATCAGTGGCAAGGCTGGGAGTGGGACCTGGACCCAGCAAAGCCCTCCTGCCTCTGTGCTGTGGGGTCACTTGCTTTTGAAGATTGCAGCACCGTAATACAGAGCCCCAGCTCTGACAGGAGGGGCAGAGAGGGGTCACAAACAGACCACAGGTGTGTGGCTCACTTAGTGACAGGGAAGATATGCACACTGGAAACCATTCCACTAGAGGAGGGCATTGGATGAGTTTCCCATTTTCTGCCTGCTGTAGTTGCTTAATGTTCTCTCAGTATCATTACTTTGTCTCTTGGCTCTGTCTTATCTATAAAAACAGTAGGTGATTTTCCTGGACTCAAATCAAGGAAGGCACCAATCATGTTTAACCTGAAGCTACAGGTTCATGGAAGGGCCTCAGGTCTTTGGTATTTCCCACTGCTTAATTCAGTTGCAGCAATCAACAGGGTTGATTGCTCAGGGTTGTTGATTCACACAAGGACGCTGACTTTTTGACTAGTGGGCAGTGTAGGCAAGTGCTCCAGCTGGTTTGAAAAATCCCTTCTAGGAGTTGAGGAACTGGCATGGCAATGCCTCAGTCCTTTTATGGGTCTGATCTCAAGTAACCTGACAAAGGTCACATAAGGAAGCAGGTAGCTTCCTAAATCACATGGCTCTTGAATCAGCTTTGCACCTGAAAATCAATTCCAGCTGCTGCTGTTAAAAAACCTGAATCCTTCACGAAGTGTTGCACAGGTAACATTGCACCCCCATTTTTTGTTCAGAATTAAATTGCTGTTTGCATAATGAAATTAATGGTCAGCTCTATGTAAAGTTCCAATTTCATCACTGTTCTCTAAGTGAGATACAGTTTGCTTAACGTCTCCTACCCCAAACCTTCTCTGCTAGGGCTCAGGCAGATAACTTTGCACTAAAGAGCAAAACTTAACTGCAAAACCATTTAAAAATTATTAAAAAGATTACTGAAATAATACATGGTGACTCTAGAAAGCCACCTTGGTGTTTGAAACCCTGTCTTCCTGCATACTGCATAGTATCTTCATCTTGGATAGCCCTTGATCTAAAAGAAAGGTGTTCATGGACATCTTTCATCTGGTTGCTGTAGCAGAGAGAAGCTGTGTGCAAACTGTGTCTTGTTAGGTTACCTTTAGTGAAAAGGGTTTAAGTACCTCTGCATGGCTTGTTTTGACTCATCCTAAAATGAATCAGGACCTCACAGCACAGGATGCTATTCAGACAGGAGAACACACATCCATGGACCTGCAGTCTCCATTGATTGAAATTAAACTCTAGAGTTCTTTGTTTCCTTTGTGGAATATCAAGAAAATCCCAATAGAAACTATTCCTGCCTAAAATTCACAGGAAAATGTTTATTTTTCCATAAAACTGTCAGTAGTTTAACACAAAAAAAGGATGCATTCTGTGTTGTAAATGTTCAGAACTGCTCTCTAGTGATTATGTGCTGTTATTTCGTTGTGCAGAATGTTCAGCAGTGCTAGACTCTTCCATGGACCTGCCACCTGAAAGTTTAACCATTGAACTGGCAGTGAAATAGAATGCATCTTCTTACAGATGAATAGTTTCCTTCCTGATTTCCTGTCTAAAAACAGGACAACTGCTTTCCTTAATAATTTAAAAATTTCTCTTGAGACAACATGGATAAGAAAAATTTGAAAAACGGGCTGTTACTTGGAAATTACTATCATAAATGTTGTAACAGAAGTCTCAATAGGACCCTAGAGATGTGCTACCCAGGGAATTCTGTAAGACTGTTTACAGTTGGTGATAAAATCTATCCATGAAATCACCTCCAATGGAGAAAGAAAATCGACAGAAGAACAGACAAGACAGAAAAACGAAGTCTCATATGTGTTAAATTTTTAGCACAGTAGTCCTGGCAAAGACTGCCATAAGCACTCCTAACTCATTTAATTTCTCTGCCCTGTACTCTTTCATCTGATATGACTGTTCCTAGATTATAAAGCCAGAGGGACCATTAGATCATCTGGTTTGACCTCATGTGTGTTACAGGCCATTAAAATGGTATTCATTACCCTTGTATTGATTCTAAGGACTTCTGCTTGGCTAAAGCTTGTGTTCCGGAGAAGGATGTGGTATTGATCTGAAGACAACAAAAGACTGTGAATCCATCATTTCCACTATTATTAGTTTAAATATTATCCCATTGTCCCTATTAATTTTTTTCCCTATTTCTAATTGGATTTTTTCTGACTTAAGTTTCAAGCCATTAGTTCCTGTCATGCTTTCCTACTTTAAACTGCAAGGCCTTTCAAGTATTGCTTTTTCCCGTGGCAATAATAAACAGGTCACCTCTTTCTCATTTTAACAGACTTCACTTATCACTAAAAGCTATTTTTTATTTTTATGGAGCAGATCCTCTCTTGATTGCCATCACACAGCACATACAGGACAGCCAGGGGGTCAGGCCCAGCCAGAATGGGTGTGTGAAAGGCAGGTCCTATTTAACCAACCTAATCTCATTAGGTTAGTTAACCACTCAGGTTAACCCTCAGAGTGGATGAGGGGAAGGTTGTTGATGTTGTCTACCTGTACTTTAGCATCTAACACCATTTTCCCCAGCAAATCCTGGAGAATTCTCCTGGAGAATAGGGCTTGCCATGGCTTGGACAGGTGTTCTGTTTGCTGAGTAAAAAAACTGGCTGAATGGCCAAGCTCAGGGGGCAGTGGTGAATGGAGATACATCCAGCTGGCCGCTGGTCACTGGTGGCAATCCCCAGGGCTCACTGTTGGGTTCAGTCCTGTTTAGTTCTGGATGAGGAGAACGAGTGCACTCTCAGTAAGCTGGCAGACAACACCAAGCTGGGTGGGAATGTTGATCTGCTGGAGGGCAGGAAGGCTCTGCAGAGGGTTCTGGACAGGCTGGATTCATGGGCTGAGGCAAATTGTATGAAGTTCAACAAGGCCAAGTGCCAGCTCCTGCCCTTGGATGCAGTGCTACAGGCTTGGGGCAGAGTGGCTGAAAAGTGGCCTGGAAAAGACCATGGCAGTGCTGACTGACAGCAGCTGAACAGGAGCCAGCATGTGCCCAGGTGGCCAAGAAGGCCAATGGCATCCTGGCCAGCAGGACAGGGCAGGGATTGTCCCCCTGTTCTTGGCACTGGTGAGGACCCACCTGAAGTCTTGTGTCCAGTTCTGGACCCACCACTCCAAGAAAGACACAGGAGTGCTGGAATGTGTCCAGAGAACAGCAATGAAGCTGGGGAAGGGTCTGGACCACAAGTCCTGTGAGGAGTGGCTGAGGGAGCTGGGGTTGTTTTTCTTGGAGAAAAGAGGCTTAGGGGAGATCTTTATCAGTCTGCTCATAAAGCAGTCCTTATCCCCAATGTGACAGCCCTTCTCACCTGTGAATTTTATCAGTCTTTAGTTTTTTGTCCTTGTTTGAAATTTGCACATGCTGAGAAGATACTGCTACAGCTGTCCTTTCACAGTATGCTTTAAAGGCTTGCTGCTTCAGCATCAGCAAGCATCAGCGAAGCTGTCATTGGACTCTCTGCCCATCCTTTCCTGCTATGGAAAGGAGAGCAGTTCCCACTCATCCCTCATGTCATAAAAGTGCCATGCTCAAACAAAACTGCCTGGCTGGTGCCAGCTTCTCTAAAGCAGGGCTACCAAAACAGATGAAGAAAACCACTAAACAACAACAACAACAAGGGGAAAATCTCTGCTGCTGGTAGGACTGAAGAAGCTCTAGACATTGATAAGATCCAAATTGAAGTTAAGGTGCACTTTAGGCAGATTTCAGCATCTGAAGTAGAAAGCTGTTACCATGACATCATCTTGTGGTCACCAAGCATCCATTGTGGCCACCAAACCTCAGAAATCAGCTCTTCTGCAGGAGATATGGGGTTTTCACCTGAGCAGTTCCTGCTGCCTGGGAAGATATCAAACTGCAGCCAGAGCTGACCCACCACCATCAGCTGTAGTTACTGTCAATAGCCAGCTCTGAACTTGATACAAACCCATTTGCATGGCCAGTACAGCACAATGCATTTCCTTGGTGGCTTGGGAGTGATAATACACCATGGCTTGGGAGAGATAATACACTATTCAGACACTGGGGGCTGTCAGGTCCCTGACTCTCAGAGTGGAATCTGAAGCTCTGTGCTGGTCACATTCAGTGTCTGCAGAGGTAGATGCCACACTGAAATGTAAACCCACATGCACAGTGGGAAGCCCTTTTCACCCAGACAGCAGGAGATGATAAGGACAAGACTGAGCCCTGAAGCACAGCTTTGTGCATGTCCCTGTCCTGTGTGACAGAACCTGGAGCAGCAGTCTTCAGGGCAACCAAACTTTGGGGTGAAGCCTTGAACTCAAAGTGTACATTGCACAGACGCTCTGGTGGTGTCTGGCATGTCACATTATCTGGAGATTTTGGTTTCAGAAGTGTATTGCCTGGAAATTGAATCTGAGCTGGTGCCCCCTCACCCTGCACTCATGCTAATAAGCCCTCAGGATAACAAACCCTCCTTGCTTCCATCATGGGCAAAGTAGTATTTAGAACTGCTGTTGCTTGTATCACTTTATTTTTTCTGTGCCCCTACTCTTCCCTTTTATCCCAAGGCCATTAACCAGTTTGCTTAGAGCTGCCCTAGGTCTGCTGTTTTATAGGCAGTGATATCTCTGCTGTTTTTCAATATATTATTTCTTAGAGTTCTGAGCAAAGAGAGCTCCATGGCTCTCCAGGGGACTAATTGCAATCTGGCAGAGCAGCCGTGTTTACAACTGGACTACTTCCACACAGAAGCATTGTTTCCAGGCTGGAGCAATACAGATGCACTCATGTAGGGCTGTCCCTGGGGTAATAAACCAGCACTAAGCTGCTTCTGCACAGAGCCATGTGATGTGTCTCCAGCTGTGGTGAGGTCAATCTGGAAGCCAGGTAAATTGCCAATAAGAAAGAGAGCAGAGCTGACTATATATCTGAAGTCTTGTACAACTGTGCTTTTAAAAATAATGAGACCTAAAAAAAGCAATGGTCCAGTATTACATTTGATAGATAGCAGGGGCTTATTTGAGCTGCAAAGGAATGAAGATATTTAGCACCTTCCAGAAGCAGACCCTAAATCTCTTGGTATTTGTAAGGATTTAGTATTATACTTACAATGCACTTCAAGGAAAATAGAAGTCTTACAGTTGGCACATGAAAGCTGTGATTTATCAAAATTTCTTCCCCAATATGAAAGGAAGCTCTTGGAGGGGAAATAAATCAAAATACCTGTTTGTAATGATCTTGTCAGGGCTGGAGGAGAAGATAGCATTGCCTTCTTATATGTTTTTGCCATCTTATATGTTTTGTGGGATATATTACAAAAGGTGTCCTAGAGATTTCTCTAAATACATTTTCATCTCTCCAATGTTTGCAAGCCCAGAGTAATATTTTCCCCTTTCTTTTATGTATGAATATGGCTATTTTGGGAGGGGTCAACCAATGCCATAAAATTAACAACAGAACCCCAGCCTAATAAGGTTTAAAATGCCAATAGAAAATGGAGCTATATGTCTCTGCTAAAAAACAAGTTGTATTTTATGCTCAAGGCCTGCCCTATAAGTCCCACAAATCAGCTGGGGAACTGCTAGGAATTTGGTGCATTTTAGGACCTGACTTACTACACCAGCTTGTCGGTTGCAGTGCAAGGGATTGGATATGAAAGTAGTTTACAAGCCCAGAAAGCCCATCTACCCTCTAGACAATTGCTCTTTTTGTGTCCCTTTTTGCATTTCTTGCTTCAGTACACTGAAAAAATATAGAGAAAATCACAGGAATATACCCTCTCTCATCAACAGGTAAAATTTCCAAATGTACAGTTCTCTATTTTTTTTAACTTAACCATGATGTGCTTAAGCTTGATGTAGTTCATACAAAAAAAAAGGAAATAAGATATTCTGCTGAAGCCTTTGGAGTGTGTTTTGAGCAGTGGTTTACTAAAAGGATCATCAAACTCAGTTATTTATATTCTTTTAGAAAATTTCAATCACTACCTCTTTTTGAATCAGAGGTAACATTACCTTCCCTCAAACATAACTCTGCCATATGCCCTGTAGGGGAGATGATAGTAAGAAATCAGAGGAAGGGCAGAGAAGGAAATCACTTAGATTGGGTCTGGTCAGGCCTATTGGCTGCAATTAGCTTGTGTAAACACACTTAATACCCATTTTATTAAGGACTCCCATGCACATACAATCTGTCAGTCACAGGAAGGATGGTAGGTTCAGGGAGGTTACCTTGGGCAAAACTGTACATCATCCATGCTGCTTGGCAGTTGCAGTCAGTGCTGGTGAGTGTGGGAAAACACAGGGCCAAGCATGTCAGACTGAGCCAGAAGTGTGCCCTGAGCAGCCCTGTGACTCACAACTAGCAGGACAAACATCTGGGGGAAGTACATCAAATCAGAATGTACAGAAAGTGATCTTTTCCCTGAGCATTCTTCCCAGGTCCAGTGCTCCAAGGAACTTCCTGAGAAAGCACTTGCACCTGGGCAGTCAGGTTGAGCAGCCACCTCTGAACCTCTTTTTGAGCTCAGCTGCACTGTGGGCCACCTCAGTGTTCTGAAGTGACAAGTTCCACACTGTAATTACACATTGGAATTACACAGTGTGGAAAAGTACTTTGCTTTGAAATATGATGTCTGACTGAGTACAAAGGTTTTCTTTACATTAAGCTGAATGTTAAAACAGTAAAAGTGAACAAATGAAAGGTCTGCTATGATATACCACTATAGGATTGATCTCCAAGTGTGTTAACACTGCTAGGTGACTTGCAGGGGTAAATCACACATTTAAGTGACAGTGCTATTCTTATTCCCAAAAACCTTCTGGAGCATATGAATGAGATGCTGTGTTTGACCTGCAGTGTGTGCAACCAGAGGCTTCTGTCTCCTTTGGGAATTCAGCTGCAGCATGAAATTGATCTCTTTCAGCTACTCTGGCTGAGCAGGTGAAAAGTGAAAATAATTATCAAAGTTCTGTTGCCCCTAGTAATTGAGTGAAACCTCTGAATATGCCTGCACTGCAGCTTGCTGACATAGTTTGCAATTGTCTAAAATGAGACAGTGCTCAAAATAAAGAACAGCACTGCTTTCCTCTTAAATGTCTGGAAGGCTGCAAAAACCAGTAGTCTATCACATGCCCTTAAAACACTACTCATTTTCAGTGCAAGCATTGAGTGTATTGCTTATTCAACATATCCAGTGTCCTCTTGACACATAGCTGGGAATGCCAATAATTGGGCTCAGTGTAGTGGCTTGTCTCTTTAGATGAAATACCAAGAACTGATTTTACAGGTGCTGCCTAACTGTGAAGGCAGAATGCTGTGTCCGACCTAGATAATTGGCACCAAACATTGAATGGAAACCACTCATACTATTTTTTTTTGTCTGAATACCAAGGAAGGCTAAATAAAAGCTCAGGGCTTATTTTCATTGCTTAGTAAAGATTGTTAATAGTTAATAGTACTTAAACCTTCTCACTCATTAAGGAATAAGAATAATTTCCAGAAAAGTCAGGAACTGATTTTGCTCTTATTTTCAGTTAGTCCTTTTTATTTTTTGTTTGTTTGTTTGTTTTCTTTTCCAAATGATCAGAACAAATGGGAAACTTAAAGATGCTCAGGAGGGAGGAGGGCTGTCAAAGAACCACCTGTCTGTACTCAACAAATATATAAGAAAATAATGAAAAAATGTTAGCATGTATATTCTGGCTTTGAGCTTTACAAGGTTTGAAGTTTACAATGAGCTTTGTTCTGGTTTGATCATTCTTTTTTTGCTACAGTAGCAAAAAAGAAAAAAACCTTAAAATTACTAGAGCCAGTAAAGAGCCACTTGGTGCACTCACCTGAATGGACTCTGGAGTCCACAGCTGGGAGCTCACACCCTTGCCTGGGAGAGTGGGTTGTCTTGAAATAAAGACAAGACAAATCTGCCCTTGAAACCTGAATTTCTTGGCTTCCATGAAAGTATGATTAACAGCCACTAGGACAGCTTGGTATCAAAAATCCAGGAGGTGTTTTTAGTCTTGCATTTCTAACTAGGGTACAGACATGGAAGGATGCTTGAAGCACTAGTTTCAGGCCCAGAGGAGAGACAGGATTTCAGATCATCCTGCAGTCAGCTGGATTAAGCTTGACCCAGTCTCAGCACATTGTGCTGATTACCTAATTTTTTACTTTCTGCAAGAAGACTTTGGCTTTAGGAATTCCACATGGAGCTTGGCAATACCTTAATTAAATGTGAAACTGAAACCCAGGTGGTGTTCATACATAGATGCTGAATGTTCCCAGTGATGTTGGATCTGGACATTCCTACGTGTTTTAGAGGACTCACACAGAAAGATGTGTAGCAAATTGATGTACCTAGGGCACTGGAGGGAAATGCTGAGGGATTTGGAAGATAAAGTTGCATCCCACTGCCATCTCCAGAGAGGATTCTTGCTTGCATTTAGTCCAAGAGCAGCATGCTTTCTCAAGCATTCAGGTCATGCAATAATGGGGCTTTTTGTACAAAATCACAGAACAAATGAGTCTGCTGCCACTGGCTGGTGACTGGTGACATTGATTCAAGGTCAGAATCTTGTTCTCATGGCTAGAGATGAGCAGGAAGTATTAACAGGAGTTAAATGTCCTTGCTCTGATTGAGACTTGGTAACTTGTCTAGCTGAGAATGGAGAAATGCCTCTTTTCTTGTGAAGAGGCTTGTATTATCAGTGTCACAAACATGTAGATGGATTTGCTAAAGTTGCTGCATTCTCCACAAAATTGGGAAGCATGTTAAGTACAAGTTCTTCAGCATTTGTGTATACAGGGAACTTAGGCACATCAATCATGGATGTGCCTAATTGAAGGTCTCAGGGTTTTGCTTTTCTTACATTGTCTGTGCAGAGGCAGTGTGATATAGGGTAGATTTGATTCATGAGGATGGTGATATTTAGGACTGGCTGTCAGTCAATATTGATTCTGGAAATCTATGGTTGCTGGGATGAATTTGATGGAATAAAAGTTCTAATTATCCACCTGTCACTATACATTTGTCCTTCCTGACCATTTTTATAGGTGTGACACCGGCATCAGAAATGAAAAAAAGGCATGTTAATAGTTCAGAGGTGAAAACAACAGTATGTAGAGGATGTGGTTAAAAAATGTAAGGGGCAGCCTTCTGTTTTCCAAGTCACTTCAATGAAAGTACATTGACATACCATCTGTTCACTGAACAAGGTAACTCAAATTGAAGTATGAAAAGCCCTATTAAACTGGGGGGAAGGACAGAAAGTCATGCTTGAGCTACTGTTTTAAACCAGACTGTGAATATTCTATTCCTACAGAAAGATCCTTGACTTGTGGATCCACCATGTGTCATGTAGGCAGAGGATAAATTCAGCCTGCTGTCAGCAAGAACTGTAAGGACTTCAGTGTACACTCACATCTGCATCTTTCTCATGCAGTTGGTTTATACTGTCATCACATATGAGTTTAGAGAGGATGTTAAGGTTTTTGTCTCCTACTGCAACATGGAGTCCTGTTCTCCCAATGATTTTCCATACATTTCCTGCTTGATAATTTCTCTCCCTCTTGTGGATTTCAATGTTCTGTACTCATAGCATGCCCATGACACACCTTTTGAGATGTTTAATGATTGAAACATTTACCTTTCTTTGAGTGGATGAGATATTCTGTCATTTCAGAGTAGACCCTCTTGATTTTTATTCTGTGAGACTCTGGAAGACACAAGGGATTGGATACAAAACACAAGACAAGTGTTTGAGTATTTTTCATGTCATTCCTGGATTTTCAAACTATGTATTATAATTGAGAAGAATAATATTGACACACCACTTTTAAGTAAAGACATTTCCTTTTCTTATGAAAGTCCTATCTGTGTTTCTACCGAGTATTCAGAGATGTTCTCAGGAAGGAATGTGTTACTGTCTTTTCCAGGAAACCACCTCTGTGAGCACCTGGACTTCTCTGCTCAATATGTCATTCAATACATCTAGCCTTGGGTCCAGAGTCTGTGGCCTGATTTTGATCAGCTGTATGACAGTAGCATAATTAAGTAAAGAGATATGAGCAGCTTGACTCAGCCTGAGCTTTAGTCTTGAAATATTCTTGCAGTTTCTTGACAGATTGACAAGGACATGGCAGGAAAATAAAACAAAGCTGGAAAGGAAGTTAGATTATTTATTAAATATCTAATGTGATTGTGCTTGAGGGATAGTGATTCTTCTTGCTGCTCATTCTGGTCTGTCAGCCCCTTGCCTTTCTGGAGGTTACTGCCAGCTGAGGTGTTTGCTTAACTGCTTTTTAAATATCTAGAATGATTTGGCTTAATGAATTGAAACACAGACACAGACACGGACACACACCCACACACTCAAATCCAGGTTCTTGTAATCTCATATTTCTCATACTTTCTTTAGCAGATGTGTTGGTTTAGGGGTTGGTGTGCCTGGGTACAAAAGGATTCCTTCTGACCCTGAAGAATTGCCTTGCCTAGCTGCCAGCACAGCCCCAGATATTCTTGGCACTGTAGTGATGGATGAAGTATCTGAAGAGCAGAAGAGAGAAGCAGAACCTTCCTGGGACAGGATTGCCTCTTACAGAAGGGCACAGGCAGCCCAAGGACAGGCCTGGCATCTCATGGGGGTGCTTTCCACCTGCCAAAGGGCTGATGGTCTTTCCATAGTCCTCCATCTCCTTCCTGTCTCCATTAATGCCTGTTTGGAGCACGCTTTTAATTTGGATCATTTTACTGATATGTTTTAGAACATGATATACTGAGGAGTTGCCTCAGCATAACACTGGGAAGAGTGAAGGAAATAATTCCTGGAGTCCAGAAAGGAGGGGCAAGGAGAGTAAAACTCTTCTAGATTGGCTTTGCAGCAGAAGGAAAAAACTACAGTGTTCCAACTATCTCCTACAGAAAAAGCAGTAGCATTTTGTTTCTACAAGAACTGCCTTAGAGGGGCTTCTCTCTTCAATTGGCTCTTCTGAGTGAGCTGCAGACTTCTGTGGGGCATGGGGATGAGGGACCTGCTGAGTCTGGAAGATGTGACTCACCCAACCCCTCCAAAGGCACAGCCGCCACAACAAACCCAACATTTCTCTGAAGCAAACTACATCTCTAGTGTGTCTTTACTAGCCTGATACAGATGATATTGGTATATGCAAAACTGTCCTAAACATGAAGGAGATTTGGCCTTTTCATGCAGCTTCTTGTATGGCTCAGACGAGCAAAGAGCTTTCTGAAAGGATCTGCAGATATTGTTGTGTTAGAGAGGAGTCCTGAGGCAGTGAGAGCTGTAACAGAGCTCCCTTTCCTGCATGATGGGCTGAAGACAAGACTGAATGTGTAGGAAGAAGCAGCAGTGTTGGTATTACGAGCCTTTTATAGACAATTTCTATCAAGAAAAAAATGCTTCTCCACATCTTAGCTATTGTAAAGTGCAGACTTGGCAGAATTTTTTATCTTGGCTCTAGTATGTCAAATTTATGGGTTTGATTCAGCAACACCTTGAAATTTTATGGCCTGGAGGTTTTGTTGTTATTTCTTTTTGTTTTGTTTTCAAGCAGAGGAGGTCAAATTAAATGAACAAAATGGTGCTTTCTGAGGCTGGAGTATATGAAAGATTCATTCACTCTTATTCATGTTCTCCTTTATAGTTACAAGGCATAAACTAGCTACCATAGCAAACCTTATTAAAAGAGGAAGGGCTCTCAGAACTGGTCTTGCAATCCTGTTACCTGTTACCTGTTTTTGTACAACTTTCAGTTGTAAATGAAATGTAGCACTAAAACCATCCAATATTACCATAAATATGTTTTGGACCAAGTAGATAATGTTATGCCATGTACCAGATCAAAAATACATGTAAAATTTAAAGCCAAAAGCATCTCTCAGGTGATGGAAGATTTAGCGGCTTTGAAAATTTAAATTTGCCTAAATTCCAAACAGTCTTAAGTTTTTCAGACTCCAAAGGCAGCCATTTGAAGCCAAACTGATCAGGTCATCGTTCTAGTCAGATGTGTTAAAACAACCCTTACCAATGGAGGGTGCATGGAAATTCATACCCAGTAGATGAATTTCAGGTCTTGACTTTGACCCTTCATATTTCTAAAGTCCTGAAGTTTTTGAACCATTTAAGAATAACAGTCTGCAGTAAAATCTTTTGGTTTGGCCCTTTCAGAAAGAAAGTGCCATGTAGCTGCCACGTGAGTCCATGGAAGGGTGGCTGTTAAGGCTATTAAATGGTGTCTAATTAGATCACATAGTATTTGAAGGGTGTCTCTGTAGAAGAGAATTTAAGCTCCAACTATCATCCTATTATTGAGGAGCTGTGTCTGGGTACAGATGAGCTATGGGCTCTGTCACTTCTTTGTTGTGTGACACAGAGCTGGTCACTGCACTGTGCTATTTGTCAGTCTCTCTGTCTCCAAAGGAGGGAGGAGGATGCTGATCATGGTAAAGCTATTTATGAAAATAGGAAGATATTAATACTTATTTATGCAGTGTCCTAGTTATGCAATCTGCTTCAGGTCAAATTTGGACGTCTTGGAACAAAATCTTCAATCTGTCAAGGGGAAATGTATCTGCAAAAGCTGCTGCAGAAGAGCTGCCAGACCAGAACAACAGCCTGAGCAGAAAGCCTCATACATATACTGCATACAGGTTTCTGTTAGCTGTACAGTCCTGGTAGGATGATACCTTTCTGCCTGAAAATAACTTGATTTTCATCTCTCAATTTTTTGGCACTTGTGTGGCAGTCACTTTGGAAGGGGCATCTGTCATTTCCTCCAGCAGTCTACAAGCCAGAGCTTGTTTTCACAGTCATCTGCTAGATGCTCTCAGCATGAGCAGTGTGTCACCTTCTGTCAAAGAGGAGGCAGGGAGGGAAGGAAAGAGAGACAAAGAAGGAATAATCAATTAACAAGGCAAAAGGCTAAAGGCAGAGAAAAATTAAGCAAGAAAGGATTAGAGAACAAGGGGTTCCATAAAAAAGAAGCAGGTGAAGAAAGAGTAAGATAATTGGAGGGAAGATAGTGATTGCTGTTATGCACTTAAAAAGGCAAAGTGTGCCTGTTCACAAGGCCTTGTGCTTTTTGTCCTTGTGGAATAGTGGCAGTTGGAGTTAGGCAATGAAGTCTATCCCAAAGGAAGTTCCCCCCAAAAGTGCTGACCTGCTTCTAGTTGAATCCCTGTAAACATCACACAGCTAATGAAACAGCAGTGCCACTGCAGTTGCCAGGCTAGCAGCAGCTCCCTGTGCTCAGGAAGTCCCACCATCCCTGATCTGTTACTCAGAGGTGTACAGGGTGGGAAATGTGGCCCAGACTGGTCTGGAGCAGGGGTAGGGATCAGTGCCAAGGCAACTGAGTGCCCTTTAAGGAGATAGATGAGCAGGTTTCTCTGAACAAGTATGGGCCATTCTTCAAGCTCATCAAATAGACTTATGTTTTAGCTCAGCTCCCAACAACATGATTTAGCTGGCTTCTGATTTATACCCCGTGTAAATATTGTGTGAGTTGCTGGCTGTCAAAACTCTGGCTAGAGGTAGGGTTAAATCCATCAGATTACTGCTTCAGGAAAGAGCAGGCAGCTGAATGTAATTTCTCTCTTGAGCTTTTAAAAAGTGCCTCATGTCCATTTAGTCATAGCCATTCTAAGAAATATAACCCACACTGCTGAAAGTGCCTTCATCTTTGTAAAGAGTAATAATCTTTTTTACAGTGGACTGTTTTGAGACATTTTGCAAAAGGCAACCTAAACTGAACATATTTGCAGTTAGTTGTCATTCCTTAAAAAACACAGAAATTTGTGTTACAAAGGATTGTGGGTTTCATGTGCTCTTCCACATACAGATCTTTGCTGTACTATGGTATTATAAAAGCTACTAATTGCATGTAAAGCAATGTAGTAGAGGAAGGTGGGTGTCAGGAAGTGAGGAAAGATCCTGACTGGCCAGCCAGACAGCCAACAAGTATATTTGGTTTTGTTTGCCAGGGATCATAGCATCTTTAAGCCCCTGGATATGCCTGTGAGCACACATGGCACAGCAGCCACCCACTGGACATGCAGGGGGAAGCAGTGGATGTGAGACAAGGACAGCATGTTGAAGTGAGACAGTAACGCAGAGGAGGTTATAATAATAATCGTGGGGATGCATAAATTATGAAGTCAGATTTTTTTTTTTTCTCCCTTACATATGGGTCTGATCCTCTGGAGGGGCAGTGCTGGCATATTCGTCTGCCAGACCATCTTTTCCCTCTTCCTCACGACATGCCATACTACTGTATTCCCCCTTCTAGACACCAGGTGGGGTTCCACCACGAAGAAGCATTTAACCCGAAGAGAGGTGGCTCAGAGCCACTGGCAGCACGGGGAGGGCACCATCCCATGGCTGTGGGAAGAGGACACTCACTGCCTGGGAGCTCCTGGCTGTTGCTGCAAGGACACTGTTGATGGAAAAGACCTGAGGAGGGTGAGAGGGAGCTCAAAATGCCTCTTTACAGATCTGGTTGGGCTGATTAGTTAATGTCTGGCGAATGAGACTGTAATGAGATGTTGGACTTGCATGGATAGGAAGCTTTTCTCTTGGAGGATCTTGAAGAGCCTTGTAGCTGGCAGCCTGCTAGTCCTGGCAGCTGTCTGGGTCCCAGCAGGGCTCCTTCTGCCACTAGCAGGAAATTTCAAGGGTACTGTGCAGCCTCCTGCTATTTTATGCTGAGAAGTAGACCTTGCAGGCACCACAGTAGAAGTTACAGCTCTGAAAATTAAAGGACAGAATATTAATGTCTCCTTCCTAAGTTTAAGCAGGGACTCTACCAGGTGACTGCAATATGGATAAGCATTCCCAAGGACTGTTCCAGCTGGGTACCTCAAACAGTCTGTGGAGGCAGGAGGAGCTGAGGGTGGTTCAAGGTCCTGCTTGACTTGCTGGAGCAGTCACCTGCAGCTCAGGATAGACCCAGCTGAAGCCATATGTGTTAAGCCCAGAAAGACATGTCCTTGGGAGGAAGGTGCTGGAAAAAGAAGTGTCAGGCAGGAAAATCACAGACAGCTGATCCATTGGGCTCCCTGAGGCAAGAGGGGCCCTTCAGAAAGTCATGCACTTCTGACATTTCCTTCAGATTTTATATTTAATCCCGTAATATCAGGTCTTTGTCATAAAACTTTATGTGACAGCCTGTGCTTAAGAAAATCTTTTATCTTCATCATCTCTAAAGATAGCCTCCACCTTTTAGAAGAAGCACAAAGCACAGAAATCCTAAAACTACTACTGCAAAAAAAGCAAAATAAAACCAGATCTCATGATGTACCTGATTTCTTATGACAGTGTTGTGGCTGTCAACCTATTCCTTATGTGAGCTTTGCCTTCAGCTGAAAAGTTTCAAAATTGCCTTCTCCCCTGTTACCATTGAGGAAAAAAAAATCTTTTCAAATCTTCTTTGCAGTCATGAATTGTGAGCTGAGCATGTTTGAATTAAGGGAAGTATTTCTCATAATGAATCACCATGAAACATCCATTCTTCTTCATCGTGTCACTTGATGAATGTGTTTCACACAGATTTTTACACAGAATAGCAGGAGACATAATGTGCATGCCTTGGGCAGCACCTTCCATGGATGAGCTGGGCTGCTCCTGCTCTAAGATCTGTAACAGTGGACTCCAGTGTGCTTAGATGCTCCCACTGAGCTCTCTTTTTGGGAAACCCATGAGGGAAGCCAGTAGTTCAAGCATGGAGTGAATCCTAGCCAGCTAATGAGGTATCCTGCATTTTCAGGGCAGGCAATAGTTTATAACTGTTGTCCAGATCCCTTGCAGAATGGGAGCCCAGGGCTGTGACTGTCCTCTGCTGACTTGTAGGTAATGGTGATCTAATGTCCTGTGGTGCATGGTCTCTGGTTCTTCTTCCCACAAAACATGCATTTCTTGTGCCCCATATCATGGTATGTCCTGAGTATCTCCAAAAGCCAGGCTTTTCCTTGATACAAGGGAAAAAATCACCAACCAACATCTATACATTAAAAAATTCATTTTATATGTCATTTTATTATTTATTACTTAAGTGCTTCCCACTCTGATTTTCACATTTCATATATTTCCTGCACTGTAAAGCTTGGGAATCATTCTTTGGTTTTGGTGTCTGGAAGTAGAATTAGTCACCTGCCAAAGTGACACGAGTCTATCAAATAGGTGCTAGCATCAAGTGATTTACTGGGCAAAGGAATCCTGAAGCTATACATAAAAACATCAAATGGCTGATCTGGTAAAGTAGACCCTGACTTAATGGGGAAGCATTATAAAACTCTTTAGAGCCTTGAGAATGGCTAGGCATGAATTATGCTGATATATGTCCACATTACTTTTTTATTAAGATAGATAAGGATAAAACAGGAAAATCAATCATATTCAAGCAATCTAGAACTACCAAATACATCTTCAACTGCATTAGGCAAGAATTTTTATTCATTTCTGTAGACAAATACTTTGTCTTGGTCATAAACAAAATAAAATGTGTGTTTTTATCACTGGTCTGTTTAAGCTTTGCTGCAGACATAATGGAACAAAATGACACAATAGCCTAAGGCTGAACTTTTTGTCTGAGGAGCCAATACTTTCTCTTTTTTGTGACTGAATTAATATTTATCTTAGGAGGGAAACATTCTTTTACCTCAAAATAAAATATTTCTCAGTGTTTTGGCTTTGATTTTAGTGCTGAACATATTTTTATGAAGAATGCAGCTCAAGAACTGTTCTAAAAAGAAAACTAAAGTCTAACCTTTGAAAGCTTAGTAATGTGAAATGCAAAAATCTAAATCTGCAGTATGCTTCTGTGTAGCAAAGGTGTTTTCTACCAGAAAATTTTAACAAAAGCAGTGGCCCCTGAATCTGGCCGCTTGAAAAATGCATCGTGCAACACTACTCTAGTTACAGAATTTAATCTATTTCTAGAGGGACCTGTGCTATATCATTCCACAGTTCAGTAGGATTCTGCTTCTTATTCAAGAACACTCACTGAACCAAAGAAATCTAGGTTTGAATCAAACTAATTAAACTTGTGAGGATTTACAAACATTGGTCAAAATCTTGCCAGCAAAATATTCAATGGGATACACTGTAGAAGCTCAAACCTCTCCCTCCAAATTGAACAACTTTCCTTGGATCTCCAGCTAGGAGTATGAGGCTTAGGGGATATCTTTGATTTAAATAGGGATTTTCAGAGCACAAAATGGAAACAAAATGCTTAGGGACCAAAATGTTTTGCAAACTTTTCCTAGTATGCTGTGCTGAATGTCTAAAAGTATTGACAGCTCCACAGATGATCAGTTTACAGATCGAAAGCTGAAATGCCTTAACCTGGCCTGTATATGCCCTCCTGACTTGGTGTCATGGTAAAGCAAAACATATTAAACCATGCTAAATGTATAGGATTTATTCCTTAGTTGCAATGAGTCAGAAGCATGCAGATGGTTAGTTAAAATCTTTCTGGTGGTGAGTCAGCTTCTCAGACCACAGTAACTCAGTTGCTTGCAGTTAACTTTAATGCCTGTTGTGGTCTGACTGTACCCTTGGTAAATGATAAAACCCCAATTTTCCATTCCCTGAGCAATAATATTGCACCTGGCACCACACACACAACACCTGGGTGTAACACAGCCCAAGAATGTTCCTCAGAGCCTACATGTCATACAGCCATTCCCACTCCCATGTCCTTTCATGAATCTTGAGTGAGGTGGGAGGATCTCAGTCTGGCAAATTGGTGTATTTTTATATCGGCGCTGCGTCAGCCTGCAAAGCTGTGAACACGATTAAGGATTAGTGACCCTCTGAGCACAGAGCGTGCTTGCGTGTGTGGAGCTGGGTCCTCTCTCAGAGCCTGCATGGTGCTCACCAGCAGATGCCTTGTGCTGCTGAATGTCATGCAGACTCCGAGAGGAGAGCCAGTTCCATGAAGGCAAGCATGGCCAGCCCATCTGTTACAGGATTCAGGCTCTTTGGGTTAAATCTGCTTCCTTCATGTAACTCGTGCTTCTGCTGGGTACAACCCTTATTAATGGATCCCTAACTTAATAAAACTCAGACTGGCTCTGTTAGGAAAATATATGTACTGAGCTGCAATTTTTTAAAACCACATTATTGCTAATACTGGTGTGGAACTTTTTCTGCGTGCTCCACCTCTCACACGGTGTGCTGAGGGGTGAGAGATGCTCAGAGCATGATGGACAGCAAGTTCCAGAAGGTGAGCCCACTCCTGCTCAAGATGAAGCCCACAAGTTGTGATGTAGGGCCTCTGGAAGCCTTCCACCGTAACAGAGAGGCATCTGGAACTGGGTTGGGTTAGGCTAGGATGTTAGATGACTGTATTGAGAGAAGTGAATTGAACACAAGATACTTCTGCTGCCTTCAGAAGAATGTGATGGCATTCTGACTCTTTCAGTGGTAGGCTCTGTGGGAGATATGAGTGATGTCAGAAGCCTTAGCACTTACTGAAGCCCTGGTATTCAGTGGTGTGTGCCATCAGACACTCTGCTTTCCAGTGAGGGGAGCTCCGTAGCTCTGGGATTGAGCAGTAAATATCCAGCCCAGGTTTGTCCAGGGAGAAATGCTGCTGGTCAGGGAGAGGGTCATAGGCAAAGGGTCTGGGTCAGAGAGTACAGGTTTTTTCTAGACAGCAGGAAAAGGGGTTTCAGAGGAAATTATGGATCCAAGCTGGCAGGAAAACTTTAACAAATACAGGTCAATATGTGTGTTTGCATGTTTTACTTCAGCATTTGCCTCGACTTGAGGTAGAGACCGTGCAATACAGAACTCAACCTTCCATCAAACCCAGTATTTTTGAGTAAAGCCACTGCAATTGCAGGCTGTTTTGTCTGTGTTAGATGACAGTCACCATGGAGGGGTGAAGGATGTCACTGCCAGGATGCTACTGAAGATCCCAGTCCATTCTAAGGACCAGTATTACATTCATAATTAAATATAGTTGTGATGAACCACAAGACTCTAGCGTAAATATTTACAGGTAATTTGGCATTCCCCTTAGCAAATTCTTCATACACTGGATTTGCACCTGTTCTATCTTTAGTTATACCTACACTTGAACAGCTAATGAGCTGTACATTTTGGGTTTAAAAGATGATGCCATTCTGACAACATTTATTGTCAGCTTCTTCCTCTATCAGGAATCACAGAATGGGTCAGGTTGGCAGGTACCACAGTGGGTCATCACAGGGTCCAACCTCCCTGCTCAAGCAGGGAGATTACAGAGCACATGGCACAGGATTGTGTCCAGATACTTCTTGAACCTTCCACCAAGGGTAGCTCCACAACCTCTCTGAGAAATCTGTTCTACTGCATGGTCACCCACGGAGTAAAGAAGTTCCTCCTTATATTTAGGCTGAAATTTCTGGGCTTCAGTTTCTGCTCAAGGAGAAGGAAGAAGCAAGATCTGGGAATGATTCTTTCTTTCTGGAGATTGTCTGTGAATAGAGGAGAAATACGCAGAAGAAACTTTATTTTGGAATATATTTTCAAATGATGCTGAGGGATGTCTTCTCTTAGAAAACAGAGATCTTTAGACAACTTTATAAAACAGGTTGTTTCAAAACTGATAGGAAGAATACTAAACAACAAATTGTATCTCATGTAATTGTATCTTTCTTCCATCTACCGCTTTTCTTTCCTCACCAAACCATGTATCTAACTGTGTTTCTATTGCACTTTTCAATGCTTCTTTACATATAGGTCATCTCTGTTAGCTATTAATTGTGCTCATCATCAATTACTCTCCCAGGCAATAGTTGTAACAAGTAATATAGTAGTCCTACATCTGCTCTAGGGCTTCCTGCACAAAGGTTATCCCATCTGGTTCCTACTGAAATCATTATTGTAGTCTTTTATTGGAATTTGATCAAACTTTTAATTTTATATCCTTTTGTGAACACTGAGGCTATTCTGTATCAGACAAAAGGAGTGCAGGAACCTCACAAATTTGTGTTGTTATTGATGAATAATACTGAAAGATTGCTTGTTAATTGCCATTAGTTTTTTGGGTAGTTTCAGCCAGCCAATGGCACATTATTAATCCTACTTTAAATCTGAGGATGATTCTCTTCTTAGTCTCTTCTTTCATATTTTTCATTCTACTGTAAGGTCTATATGCCATATTTTAAATGAACTCTTTTTTATTCTGTCTGAAGTATTGAAAAAAATTACCATCTTAGTAATTACTTCAGAATAGCAAATTACCAGTCACAGCATTTTATCTTCTGAAAATAAAAATGCAACATCTATAACTTTTGTTAGGACGTTGTGGTTTATTCATTCTGTTGTTTTTCATTCTATCTTTTGAGGGAGAGGGAAGGTAAGTTTGTTTGTTTGGAATAAAAAACAGACAAGAAGATGAGCAACTCTCGACAGAATGATCTCAGCAGATAAATAACTGGGTTTGTGTGTACAGAGATACGAACAAAAAGTACTCAAGCGATGTCTGCAAATAATTTGAATTTGATTCAGAGAGGAGTCCTGCAGGTTGCTTGCAAGTGCTTTATTTTGAACATTAATTATTTTACCAAGTTTGTCAACGTCATGAGTAATGCTGTGTGATTAGCAGCAGAGTTACCTGTGAGCAGAGTGCTGCTCCCACTACTGGCTGATGGCAATTGGCAAGCCCCATGGAAGAGGCGAGGCTCCAAGAGGTCTCTGAATGAGCAGCCAGCAACTTCCAGAGTCAGAGAGGACCTGTGCCTGTTGAGCCCAGTATGTGGCAGAGGCAAGGACAGAGGGCTGGAGACAGTATGAAAATGTCAGGTGCTGGGGCTTCATGAGTGGCAGGGTTTTAGCCAACAAGTCATTGCTTAACAACAATATTTTGTTGCTAATCTCACATCTATAGCTCCATGATGCTAAGCAGACACTGTCTTAACCACAATATCTCTTATGTATCTTTTTCCTTCTGAAGTACTTCTTGAAATTTATTCTTCTGTTCAGTAGATCACTTTATTGCAGGAATGGAAGATATAGTTTCATCTATTTAATCTTTTTCAATTTTGAGTTCAGACATGCAAGGGGAGAATAGAGAGCCCAAGACTTTTCAAAGTCATGCTGCTTGCCACTGTTTGAGGTAGGAGAACTCAAGTTCCATACTGCCTCCTGGGATTTCAGGTGAGATCCTTGAAGTGGCCTGAAATTATCTATGAAGTCCGTAGCAAAACAATAAGAATTTGTCAAAAGAAAATGAAGGGGGGTTGTGGGGTTTTCTGGCTGTTATTAAAAGAAAAGGAGAGGAGGCTGGTGCTATAACAATAAAAACATTTCCTTAAAGGAAGCAAATATTCCTGTTGATAGCAGAGATAGTGTCTCTAATTATAAATTATAATTAAATACATACATTATATATAATATATAATTAAAATATATATGTAGTGGTTTAATTTGTTGACCCATTTTTTTCTGCCTTTTTTGACAGTTCTATGTAAAGAAAGGGGTAGAGACTGCTGATAAGCAAGGTAGAAGAACTGCCATATTAATTCTGTTTACTCTGTGCAGAATGTGTGAGCCAATGCTTTGAAAAGGCGGGTTTAGATTTGGAGAGATAAATCAGTTTTCTTTTCATTTCATATCAAAAAGAGGTTACCTGTGCTTTGGATTTATTATATTAAATTTACTCATAGTCTCAACTTCAGGTGGAGAGAGGTAACTACCATAATGCTCTTCTACTTTTCCTGGTTATTCACAAGTTAAACTCATGGTTTTAAACACTGTTTTTAAAGCCCTTTTCTATATGCTTGTGTTGGGTTTGTGTGGCAAGGTTTTGGTATCAGGAGCAGGAATGACTGTGGTGAGAAGTTGACAGAGGTCTCCCCCATGTCCCACAGAGCCAACTCCAACTGGCTCCAAGATGAATCCACTGCTGGCCAAGGCTGAGCCCAGCAGCGACAGTGGCAGCACCTCTGGGATAGGAGATTTAGTGCTGTGACATGGCAGCCATGAAAGAGGAGTGAGAACATGTGAGAGGAGCAGCTGTGCTGGCACTGTGGGCAGGGCAGAAGGAGGGGCAGGAGGTACCCCAGGCACTGGAGCAGAGATTTCCCTGCAGCCTGTGGTGCAGCCCATGGTGAGGCAGGATGTGACCCTCCAGCCCATGGAGGTCCATGGAGGAACAGAGATCCACCTGCAGCCTGTGGAGGACCCCACACTGGAGCAGGTGGAGGCCTGAAGGGGGCTGTGACCCTGTGGGAAACCTGTGCTGGAGCAGGGTCCTGGCAGGAGCTGTGGCCCCAGGGAGAGAGGATCCCATACTGAGCAGATTTCCTGGCAGGACTGGTGACCCACTCTGGAGCAGTGTGCTCCTGAAGGACTGCACCCTGAGGGAGGGACCGTGCTGGAGCACAAGAGCTGAAACCCTGGGAAGGACCTACATTAGGAAAGCTTGTAGAGACTATCTCCTGTTGGAGGGACCCCCACACTGGAGCAGGAGAAGAGTGTGAGGAGTCCTCCCCCTGAGGAGGAGGGAACAGGAGAGACAGTGTGATAGACTGGCCACAAAACCCACCCTCATCCCCCTGCACTTCTGGATGGGAGGGGAGGAGGTAGATAAAATCAGAAGTGAAGTGGAGCCCAGGAAGATGGAGAGGTGAGGGGAGCTATTTTATGATTTGGTTTTATTTCTCATCAGCCTACTCTGACTTTTGTTTGGGAATAAATCAAATTAGTTTGCCCAGGTTCAATCTGTTTTGCCCAAGCTGCTGGTGGAAAATGCTAAGTCATTATGATTGGAGAAATGCTAATAGTTTCTATCCCGACTTCCTTCTTCCAGTCAATACTTTACCCACAGCTTGTTTAATTTTTCTGGTTTTGAGTATGACATAACCATGCTCAAATCTCTTTAGCACATTAGGGAGGTCTCTGGGCTGGATCTTTGGGAATTAAATCACCCTCTTATTCTGTTTACACTAAAATTTCATTTATAAGGTATATTTATAAAATCTGCTGGCATAAGCTTTTTTCCCTTTTGACCTTGTGCATCAGACTCATATTTTGTAATATAGATGCACATAGAGTGCAGGAAACTGTAGGGAGCAATTTAGAGCTCTAGTCCTCTGGTAAAGGCTGATCTATTGAGTGAGTATCCTTGCTGTATGCCCTAACCTCACAAAGGAACAGACTGTGGAACATGATCAGATTACCAGGGGTTTGGAATAGCCTTATCATGTGCTATTAACTATCCCACACCTCTGCTGCTATTGCAGATATGCAGAAAAATAAATGTTGCTGCCTCTGAATCACAGAATCCTAGGATCCTAGAATCATTGAATCAGAGGATATTCTGAGTTGGAGGAGACCCACAAGGATCATCAAACTCTAACTCCTGGCCCTGCACAGGACCATTCCCAAGAATCACACCATGTGCTCAAGAGTGTTGTCCAAATTCTTCTTGAACTCTGTCAGGCTTGGCTTGGTGTAGTGACCATTTCCCTGAGGAGCCTGTTCCAGTGCCCAACCACACTCTGAGAGAAGAACCCTTCTCTAATATTCAGCCTAAACATCCTCTGACACAGTTTCAGGCCATTCCCTCAGGTCCTTGCACTGGGCACAACAGAGAAGAAATTAATGTCTGCCCCTCCTCTTCCCTCCAGAAGGAAGTTGTAGATTGCTAAGAGGCTTCCTCCAGACAGAACAAACCAAGTTACCTCAGGTATTCTGTGGATAGGTTTTCTTCTAGATCCTTCACAAATTTTGTAGACCTCCTCTGGATGCTTTCTAATATCTTGTTTTTATTGTGGTGGCCAAAAGTTGTGAGAGAAAACACTTGCCAAGAAAAGAGATAAAGGATCACCATTAAAACAAAATACAAGCTGAAGAACACACAGTTGTTTCTGCTGTGAGTCCTGAAACTTGATTTACAAGCCTTAGTGGTCCAAAGGCATTCAGATTTCTCAATGAGCATCTAGAAAGGTATTGTATTATGAAACTGAAATTGATAAAGTTCCAGAAGCAAGTAAAAAAGAAACATTGAATAGAAATTTAAATTCTCTCTTTTCTTCATACTTCTACTCTTTTTAAATGCACACATGCAACTTAGGAGTTACATGATCTTTCTTTTAACTTTGAAATAAAACTGTTACCAAATTATTCATGTTAGGCTTTTCCATATGCAGTTCAAGCAACAAATTAAAACCACCTATGTCCACAAAAGGAAAAAAAAAGAGGAAGAAAAAAAATGGAGGGAAAAAAAAGCAAGATTTATCACTGTTAGGCTTTGGGAAGTGTTGCTAAGTAATACATGTTGTAGATTGAATCTATGTCAATATTTTCTTTGCAGTTCTTCAAATTGTATGTAATGCTGGTCAAAGGAGCCACCAGTTCCATATCACCCTGCATGGAGGCAGATTGCATACTGAGCATGGAATCACAGAACCATCTAATTTGGAAAAGACCCTTAAGATCCTCAAGTCCAGCTGTTAACACAACATTGCCAAGTCTCACTAGACCATGTCTCTAAGTGCCACATCTTCACATTTTTTAAATACCTCCAGAAATGAGGCCTCAACCACTTTCCTGGGAAGCCTCTTCCAAATCTTGAGAGTATTTTCCATGAAGAAAATCCTAATAGTCAATCTAAGCATTTCTGGAATGCATCATCAGAACACAAGGATCCAAACTGAAATGCTAATGGTTACTCAGTACACCAGATAGCAGCTGGGAAAGCTAAATTACAGGATGAGATATTAGAAAGGTTAATCTTAACTGACAAAAGCCTTGGTTGGTTCTATAATTCAAAATTCATCCTTCAAGAAATTATTCTGTAAACCAAATATTTTCCTGAGCCTAAACTTGCAGACCCTTAGAATGTACAGGACTCTCCTGAGATAATCTGTCAAGGTTATTTGTCTCTCCAGACAGATAGCCAACCTATTTTCTTTGTGTTCACACTCCAAAGGCAATTTAATAGAAATTTGAGAAGCATGAAGTAAAAGAGTAGGTATATAAAGCCTAGGCCTTTCTGCCAAGTAAGAGGGTGCAAATTTCTAATTGTTATTTGATGAAGAGTTTCTATTGCCCCTTTCTCACAGCCTATATGTAGGTTCAAAAATCAAGAGTTTTGAATGCTTTTTTATTACTGCTCCTGCTTCATCTGCCCCTCATACGTGACTTGTATCTCAGTAGAAGGAGCCCAGGTTTGAAAGGGTTGAAAATTTCATCGTGATTATTTAATAAAATAACATGAAACCTACGGGTAGAGGAGGGTATTTTGCTGATGCCTCACTATTCTGTGCAGGCTATACAAAAGCACTCATGAAAACCATCCTCTGTCATTAGCCAGAGGAAGTGCTTCTTAGAAAAAAATTAAGTTATTAAAAGACTATAAAACAAAAGAGGTGGGAGCCTACAATTTCCACTCACACCCAAGTCTTGTTATCTCTGCTGAGGACCTCAGGAGTCATTACTTCTCTACTTTCAGGGTCCAAATCTGCACGTAAATGCAGTCTCAAACTGAATAAGGAGGGAGGAGGAAAGCTCTTTTGATTTAAGAAAATCATGGAAGCATTGAATCAGCAAGCTGCCACTAGTAACTAAAATATCCATTTCAGTGAGATCACAGCTCTTTGCTCACCTGTCTTCCTCTCTAACTCATTGCTATCTATAGGGACTAACTCAAAGACCTTCCTGTCATTTGTTTTATTGGGGTTAACTAGGATCAGATCATGAGTAAAGACTCCCTTTTAAAACTTGCTTCTTTCATTACAGTGCTCTGAAATAATTTTTCTAGCCTCTGTTCACAAACTGAAACCTTCCCATCCCTTTGCTGCCTAACACTGAAGAAATTCAAATAAATCTCCCTGGTGTCTCTGTGCTCACAAAGATGCAGTCACTCACCACCAGTGAGTCCCTACCATTTATACTCATCCCAGAGGTTACTGGCAATCCAGGTGCCAACCATAAATAAACCCCTTCCCTATGGCTGTTTTGGCTTCTTTCTTTTTCTGCCCTGACCTTTGCAGCATGTAGCTGGTGAGTGTGATCCTTCTGTGCTCTCTCAGTGTACACTGCGAGTGTACAGGAGGACTGGCTTGTATCACAGCTGACTGGCACTCTGGCTACTGCCTCTGGGTAGGTCACCTCTAGGGTGCTGAGCTCCTTAGGACTGAGGGATCCAGTACCAGGCTCAACAGACCCTTAGTCCTCTCTTTGCTTGGGAAAAAAAAATAATTCTGAACTGCAGGGCAAAGGTAGCTGCCCTTTAGGATGGGCTGCCTTGTCCTTCCTTCAGATGCAGTTTGCCCCTGCAGTGATTGCAGTGGTGTCACACAAAGCTGATGTCCTGGGAGCTTGCTGCTCCCATGGGATGCTGCTCTCATTTTGTGTGTTACCAGCATTGGCTAGGAGGCTCCTAGCTTTACCCAGGCCAAGTGACCTCAGTGCTGTGGGTGCTGGCCAAAGGTGACAATCACAAATTCATCCAATTCTTAGTTGCAGAAGTAGTGGGCGGATCCTGTGACCTCTCCATAGCGTGAGCCCCCAAAAGTCAAGATCTGAATGCTTGCCCTGCAGTGGAAGGGAAAGAGGCTGCAACAGGAACATTCATGGTGCTCAAGGTTCTGGAGTGCAAGCCATCCTAAGCCCGGCTTGTCTGCAGTGAACTCTCAGCCTGAGCTATGTTAAATAATTCTGCTGCTCTTGAGTCACCTAGTAAGGGTTTCTCTCCAAGTTAGGACTCAGATCTACAGGATTTCTCACCCAAGCCCATGAAACACCCGAGTGGGGGCTTGCTGGTCCAGCGCCTTCCTGCAGTGCATCAATAGATGGCAGCAGGCAGTTCCTCCAGGAGCAGTCTTTAAAGCAGCAGCAGCAGCGTTCAATGATGGTGTTCTCTCGCAATGGTTTGAGATTTAAATCTGCCTGCTGACACTTTTTAGGATGCTGTCCCCCTGAAAAGTAAAATGTGTTGGTTCTCAGGTAGGGTGTGTGTTACGGTAGCATGAAAGTAGCAAATAAGTATTGGCCTCCAACTCTACAGTATTGTAAGAAGATTAAATATGTGGAACCCAAGAGATTTTGTGTTACATTCAGCAGCTTTCCTGGCAGTCTTGAGTGTTCACAAATCCCACTTCTTTCAGTCCTTCTTGAGTCAGATAACTTTGCAAAACTCTGGCAAGGGGATATACTATTCTAAGAAGAGAAAATCAAAGGTAGATTCCATGTATTTAAGAAGATAGAGGAAAAGAAACATACCTTAAAGAAGGGTATTGTGCTTCATGGGCTTACATGCTCCCTTTCATTCTGAATATTTCAATTGTGAGTTTTACACAGAGGTTGGTTTTTAGACTGTGTCAGTCTGTCTCAGGCAATAAGCAAGAGCTGCAAGTTGTACTAAAAATGAAGCTCAAATTCCACGTGGAAGACTATAGATCTAGATCAAGTGTTTGGCCAAATCAATCCCCTATTCACTAAAAAAAAAAAATAAACATGGGAGAACTTTTGGTATGTCCAACACTCATAATGACATAGCACAGAGCTGGTACTGCTCACTGACTGGGAGCTGCAGTAGCTGGAATTGAACTATGGGCCCAAGCCAGAGCTGGCAAAAAGCTCTTTTGCTTGAGGGAGCCCTTCTGCTGCAAGGCATTCTGCCTATAGTTTGAAGGTATAGCTTTCTTTAGCTCTGCTTAATGAATAGTTGTACTACATTTCAGAATGGTTGTACTGAAGATTACCTGTAGTGACCAGAGTGATGGAAGAGAGTTTTGATGTTCCATCTAGTGGAATGGAACCCCACTGTGTTTTTACACAATGCACCCCTCTTGTGTTTTTAGCCTCATGTGGGACTAAAAGGCTATGTGAGCAATCAAGCTGATGGTTAATGACCAAGCTTTTGCCTTGCAAACAGTATTAGCAGACCCTTTGTCAAGAGGATGTGATGTCTCTATGAACTGGCTCCAGTGTCTCAGGCACCAATTCATCATGGTCATTTACTGTGAAAACAGCAAATCTCAGTCTGCAGTGTAATAAAATGTTTTGCTTCCCAGATTTGTGTAATCTAGAGAGAGGTCAAAAAGGAAATTTAAAGTCAAGTGTTCATGTGAAATGATGTAAACATAAAATTCAATTAAAGTCAAGGTGAGCTGTATGACAAATTTCTGATCTCAACCTTCAAAAAAGACCTTAAGACGATGTTTTTAATACAAGCACATACATTTCTGAGTCAGGAAACACTTCAGCTGAAGGAATATATTTGAATCCTCTGGGAACCTCCTGCATGGGGGATTCTATTCCTTTTGGGGATATGTAGGTTCTTGGCCCTCTCTTACATCTCTTCACAGCATAAGATGTTTTTATTTTGACATGTTGGCAATATTACATGGTCTGGGGGAAGGACTACAGTTCCTTGTTAATGTTTCAAGGCTTCTGTGGGCCTAGATGAATTTCAGACTTGGTCTCACTTTGAATATTTGTCCATGCAACTGTAAAATTTAGAGAGAGGAAAAGAGAGTGAACAGAGACAAAAGGTATTAGACTGATTTACAAAGACCTAAATACCTGTGTGTTTATTTAAGAACTCCAGGAGGCATTAAGGATATACTTCAACCTTTCTAATATCCTCTTAAAAACTATAATCTGAACAGCCACATTTTTTATTTGATATTGCTCTTTTATTATTTTCTAGATTGAAAACATCAGGATGAAATCCAGTGTATTTAAAGCTATTGAACATGAGCAGGCTGCATTGCCATCTCTTTCCTGTAGGATGTTTTCAGAAGCACAATAATATAGGCAGAATTGCTCTGTATGCCTATAGTCCAAGTCTTGATATGTGAATACAGTTAGTGTAAGCATTAACATATTATTCTAAATTCTTTCCATTTGAAACAAGACCTAAATAGCAGAACAAACCCAGCTGCAGATACCAGCCATCAATATCTTTTCATTTTACTTTTCACAAACATGGCAGAGCTGCTGTGTTTGTAGTTTTCTGCACAGCTGAAAAACTCAGCACTGAATTACTCACCAGCCTTTGGAAATCTTTCACATGTGCTGGCTTCTTCGAGCTGTAGAGCACCAGCATTCACCCTCCAGGGGACTAAATCACTTCCTTCCTCTGTCCTGATGTATATCAGGATGCATGTGCCTTCTTCTTGGTGCCTGGGTGATAAGCTATCAGCTTTATATCCTCTGCTGATTGTTCTGGAATGTCCTCACAAGAAAGCTGAGGAAACGAAAAAGATGTGTAAACATGGAGTGAGATCTGCCTGTGACAAATAACATCACCAAAATCCCCTTGCACAAACAAGTGCTCTTCACACTTGAAACCTGCTGTTTATTCTGCCTGTGGCAGCAGCAGTCATCCAGCTACTGGGACTGAAAGAAAGTGAGACACTTCACCAGGGCTTTTGGTTAAAGGAAAGTTGCACTGGAAAAGGTCTGAGGCCATTTCTAGTGGTGCAATTTGATGCTGCAGGTGACTTGATTTAATAGCCCATTGTCTCTGACAGTGGTGCTCCCGTGGCTCTTCCTGCACTCACATCACTCTGCTGGTGCTGCTGCTCCCCTGCCTGCCCAGAGACTGCTGAATCAAGAGCTACTGCCAAGCTCAAAGTGTAGGGAAGAAGGGGAAATTGGGATCAAGCCTCTTAGCAGCAAGTAGCTCTCATCTTTGCTTAGCTGTTCTATTAACAGTGTTCTGGGGGGCCTGTAAGAACTCACTGACCCCTGTAAATCCAGCAGTTTCATGGACTGCAAGAGCTCCTGGGCATTGCTGAGTACAGGGAGGACAGAGTTTGCTCTGTGGTTCCAGCCTTACATTGGTGGCATTTCCACCATCATGTGGAGCTCAGGGAACTTGGTCCTCTGTGTGGACAGAGCAACTGAAGCTTGTATGTTCAGCAATGCTGGTTTTGACAAAAGGTTCCCACCAGCCAAGCTGCTTTACACATTGGGCATGAGCAGGAAGCAAGAAGAACACTGGAAATTTCTGTAGCTTGTTCTGATCTTTCCTTGAGTCAGTGCTGGCCACTAAATAATTAGCTGAAGTCTAACTGATGTAAGGTGCATTTATTGTAATGCCAGCTCAAAATACACGTCCCACTCACCAGAGGGAGTCTATCCAGCCTCAACACAGGCCAGCAGCTCTCACTCAGCAGTGAAGGGCAGGGCTTGGCAGGAACACCCCAGGCTTTGAGGCAGTCCTGACAGACATGGTGGGCTCATAAGGCTTTGCAGCTCTCAAGGGATGGTTCTGAAGGACTGGTGGAATGTTGGTTGGAGTGCTGCACAGGGGTCAGCTTCAATTGCCTGGATGATACCTGGTGTTACATCCAATGCTCTACAGCAATCTAGATGCCTGGATTTTTAGTCTTGGGGTTTTTATTTTATTACTCCTTTGTCATTCCTTTCTTGGATGTGCCAAGGTATCTTGAATGCATAAGATAATGTCTCCCTTGGACAGCTGTGACTGTGCTGTGACTGACCTGGCTGCAAAATTTAGCTCCAGGAAGGGGTGCACAGCTAAGAATTGCCATTGTTGCAGTTTTAGAAGTTAGTCAGCTTTGCAGCCCCATTCTTTTTCCTGTTATTTCCTCCTGGCTAGATATAACAGCTTCCTTCTCAGCATGATGACTTCTCATCATTGTCCTGCTTTATGTCTGACTCTCCCCATGCACAGTGTAAAGAACCATGTGCCTCCATTGCAGCAGTGATTTTTACTGTGGGAACTCTGTCCTCAGAGTTTGACTCACCCCCAAGTTTCTGCCTGAGTTGCCTCAGGACCCATGACACAGCATTTTCCATACATTTGCATCTGTCACTTTCTCAGGCATCTCAGAGCAGGATCCTGTGGCACAGCTGAGAAATATGACAGTGCAACCTGAAAGGACCCAAAATCTGACCTTGGACATGGATGCTTCAGCAGACAGGTGAAGTGGCAGCTGGAGAAGGAAGAAATCTGGTCAGAGGGACCTCCCCTGGGTCACAGAGATGAGGGAGCAGCCAAGAGGGAGCTCTGTCACAGTGCTCAGTGGCACTGCTGCCTGCAGAGGATGTCAAGCTCCTGATACAACCTCCTGGTAGTGGTGTTTTGCTCCAGGAATTCACAGCATAGTTTGGTATTTCTGTATCCCCTCGGGCAGATACGTGTGTTGGTTGGAGAACAGAAATACCCCCCTCTGTGTATGTGCTGCTTTTCCATGAGGAAATGGATTCAGTCTCAGTCAGAGATCTCAAAATAGCACACAAAATGTGTTCTTGCTTTCATGTTCATTTTGTTCTGCCTTATACCTGTTAGACTTCACATTTTCCACAGAAAGAAACAGCCATTACCTTTTTTTGAAAATAATATTTTAATTTTTTTCTCCGGAGCCAGCTGAACACCTTGTTCTCAGTATCAGTTTAAAAAAAAGCTGTTCACCTAAATCCACAGATAAGTGAGTTATATTCAATGAGGTCACTTCTTCCCAACTAAATGAATTTTCTTCCAGGTTAATACAATCTTCTGTTACACAGAGATTAAATTACTGGGTTTCAAAAACCATAAGTCCTAACCTTTCATAATATCAAAAGTTTTCAAAATTTTTTTTTTTTTGGTTCAGCAGTCTGACTAGCAGAGTGGTTTACTAAAGCAAAACAAGAAATTGTTCTTCTTGAAAATCCTCACAAAACGTTTGAAGCGTTCCAGCATTCACTTAAATAAAGATTGGTGCTGGAGACTTTTTTCTCTGCTGTCCCCAAACTGATCTATTTACTGCCTTTACTGCTATAGCTACAAATGGCTTATGACTTCAAAAAGTCAATTAGGAGGCTGGCTTTGAATCTCTCTTCTACCTAACTCCTGTCTGTGGCTGATGTGTTGCCAAGGGAGCTGCATTGTTTCCTAGTGCAGCAAATGAATAAAGTTATATTTACATCTCTCTATGTGCTAGAGAAATAGAGATGCAGTTATGTATGCATTACCTTGAATATAAATCATATAGAGATCCCCACCTCCTCTGTCTGCTACAAGGCATGCATGAAAATGTCCCCCTAGAATAGAAATAAAGCCGTAAAACACCATGTCTGTAGCTAGAGATGAGTCAGATGCAGATTTTAGAAGTGGATCCAGATTTCATATGCCACCCAAATCTGTGTGTGCGATCAAAGGTTTTGGTTCTGACCCAACTCTAAATCACCATAACAGCCTGGAAAAGATCCTGAATCCATAAATCTCGACCATTTCATATATCCATTTAACCATATGGAGTTCCTTTCTCAAACTCGAGCCACATGAAGCTGGGGGATGCCTTGCTGAGCATTGCAAGATGTAGGTACAGGTGCCAGGTGAGATGCAGAGCTGTCTTGTGGCCTTGGATACACAGTTTGCTCCTGGCTGGCATTTCACCAGCCATGGGGCCCAAAGGGGCAGCAGTGGGGCTGACACAGTCAGGCATTGGGAAGGCATTGCCAATGTGGCACCTTGGGCATGGGGACACAGGATTCAACCCTCAACCTGGAGGTGCCCTACAGTGAGAGGCTTCCTGAAAGCTGCTAACAGGCTCTGCAGCATGCTTGGGGCTGGTCCCAGCTGCTCAGGAGGAAGAAGGGGAATAGCTGGGCTCAATTCCCCTATTTTAGCACAGCTTCTTGTCCTCGTTCCAAATTAAAGCTGCCTTCATGCCCTTAAACAATCCACTATCTTGACAATCCTTCTGTCAGTGGGATAAATGCTTCTTCCACATCACAAAGTTGGTATAGGAAGGGTAAAATACTCTTTAAATTTTGAGTCACTGAGATCTGGGAGTTACAAAGGCACAGATTGGCCAGCAGTCTTAGATAGCTAAGATATTTTGTGGATTTGTTGGGTGACCTTTAATGATAATGTGTTTGTTTTGGTGTTTTTTCCTAAGTACAATTTAGGTTTGAATTAAATCTAGTTTGGTTTTCCAGCTTTCATTTGGGATATAATGTTTTGTCCCAAATGCTTTTGTCCCATTTTCAGGACTACAGGCAAAACAAGAAACAGCATTAAGCACACTTTTCTTAAATGATGTTTGCTTTCTCTTCTACTATATTTAAAGTTGCCTTTTTGGTGGGTGCTGAAGGTGAATCAAAGTACCAGTTAACCTTCAGGTCAGACACAGGTACCAGACTTGAGTTGAGGCAAGTCACCCAACTCAGTGTGACCTATTATGTTCCATCTCCATATGTTGCATCCTTGAGAAGTGACATGCATACATTCTGCTATTCAGAGCAAATTAATTAATGAATGAGCTATGAAAAGCATGAGTGCTTATATCTCCCTCGGTGAAAAAAGGACCTTATGTACCACTATGTAACATGACATTAAGCTTGACTGAAAATTATCCCTCTCAGTCATAATTAAACATGACTTAGCTCAAATTTAGTGTGGCTCTTGAAATCTCTGAGTGATTTTTGTTATTAGGACAATGGAAGGGATGGGGCAGGGTGGCAGGTGATAAATTCTGTCATTAGGAACTGTCCACCCCACTGCACACTGTTCTCTTTAGAGAGGGAATTACTAAAGCTAGAAAGTGGGCAGAAACATTCCTTGTCTACATTTAGGTGAAAAGCCTGCATTAGGGTGTTCAAGGTTAAGACACAAAGGGAAAGAAAGCCTTACTTTCAGCATATGGTAAGAACTCCAACTCTAAATGGGAATGTTATTTCAAAAGTACATGTTCTAAAGCACAACTGTTCCACTTCAACCTTTTAAAGCTGTTTCTTGGTTTCTAAGGGGAAAAAGAAGCTAAAGGGTTGGAGCAGAGGGCATTTAGGATGAGAATTAGAACATAAATTTGGAAGTCCAGAAAACTTTCAGATGCTTTAAAAAAATCAAGCAAAGAGAACCCTTTAAATGTTTCTGGGGCATTAACTTACGTTTCTTGAGGCTTCCAGTTTGACAGAGGCATTATTTTATCGTCTTAGTTCCATGCAGAGAAAATCCGAGCTCATGAGCGCTGCGTGGAGATGCCATATGGGAAGCTTTGTAAGCCTCTGGCAAATATCTGTATCAAACATGCACTTGTGTATTACCTTCTGCATACAAAGCACAAAGTGGTAACTCACAGAACCCCCCAGCACCAGCGGGAGGCAACAAATTACCTTCTCGAACACTTACAGATGGCAAAACGGGACCCACCTGTGCTCCTTGCAGCCTCATCTCTGAGAATGCAGTGAAAAATGTTAGTGCCCTGAGCTAGTGAGTTTTGTCTGTGGTTAACAAGAGAAGGCTTGATGGGAAGGGTGATGAGCCCAGCACCTGCCTGGGAAGAATATGATCTAGATCACGTTCCCAGGCCACCCTACTGCTTGGACAGCCACCCCACAACAGGTAAACATGTATTCTCTGCAAAGACACAGCAGATGCGGGTATTGAATTTATTTGCTAACTGAAGGCTGTGTACATTTTAACGCTTCTGTGAGAAATACAAATATGAATCAGCTCAGGTTGTGTGATGGCATTGCAGCATCCTTCAGAGTGTGGGGGGTGCCCTCCTTCCGACACCCCTTACTGTCACATGAAATTTCCACATTAATAAGCTTTATCTTGGTGGACCACAGACCTGTCACAGCTCAGAGTGAGAAATCTGGTCTTCAAGGAGCAGTGAGCCGGACGATAGCCTTTATGGTATTCACCCAGGGAAGGCACATGCTGCAAAGCAGAAATGTAAATCATTTCTTCCCAGGCAGACTGTGAAGCAGGGTGACTGTTATCAGGTCCATCCATAATGAAAATGAAAAATGGGCACATCAGTCTTTCCCTTTTCACATATATCTTTTGCACTCAGTAGTCTCTCTGAGCCTGAAATATTGAAGCACCTTTAGTGAGCATTAAGATATATCGTACACACCATTAATTCAGCTTCATAATGCCATTACCAAACAAGCAATTATGACCATCTATGCTGAGCCTCATAGTAGGTAAACATGTGGAAGCAGCCATCATTCAGTCCATAGAGTTATTCTGTTCAAAACTCTCCTATATTCTGATTATTCAGGTACCACGTGGAATGCTGTGGATTCCTCCTCAAGCACAGCAGCTTTTAAGTGCTAAATTTTTCCTAGCCATTTTTACAGAGAGGCAGTTGCAATACTGCAACTATTCCTTGTACAGTCTCTCATCAATAACACCAGCCTCCCTCTCAGACACTACTAATAAATGCTGAATTTAGCAGCTGTGTGCCCAAGCAAGGAAATCTAACTGCAGGGTTGTTTATTGCCTGGAGCATCCACTGATAACAGCAAAAGGGATACAGTCTTTATGAAGATCTTACATGCAAGCTAGATTATGCATCCATAGCTTAATTTAGCTCCCTTATGCTGAGGCATTTTGACACATTTGTTAATTACATGATTGCATACGGCGTTTTCCACATTCAACTCCTGCTTCAGTTGTTGCATAAGATACTCTGTGATGGGCAGCTGTTCAGCAGTCCTCTTTTTCCAGCTCTTCCATGCAGGGGTCCTGTGTCACTTTGACTAAGCACTGAGCTGAGTGAAATGGAGGTAATCAGTTTTTCCTCGTGTGCTCCTCTGAAGCATGAATTGCTGGGAAATTGCACTCCTTCACAAATATCAGCACAGTTATCTTTAGAGCTCCCCTGTGATAAAATGCAAAAGGGATTATCCCATTTCAGACTGCATGGCTGAAGCTCATGCAATTCTTGTATCTACTGCAATATTTGCCTGAGTTTGACCCCCAACACTGCCTGAAGTTATTCAGTCTCACTTCAGCAATCCCAGGCTGAGAGGTAAAAAATGGACATTTGCTTTACAAGGGGAGTGTGTGAAGGCTCCTTCAGAAAAGTTTTGAAATGCAGCAAGCTCTTAACACCCATCCCTGGATGGGCTTCAGACTGTAACTCATAGCTTCCACTGACTCAACACAGATCCTCTTCCCAGAAGAAAGCCGAAGCAGGGATGAAGGGTTTTGAGTGGTTTTGTGAAATATCCCAGCAGAAAGGGAAATGGATAGCACATGGACCATCAGCCAGAAGCAAAGACCTTCTCCCTAGGAGGGGAAAATCAGTCCAGATCATTAGCCTAGTGAAAGAGGGAGAACACTGATAAGAGAGCTATGTGACTTCAGCTCTGACTGCTCTGCCTGGAGTACATCTGAAGACGAAAGCTGCCCAAGATAACACAAGCACATGCACAAGGCAAGCTCGTGTCTCAGCTGTGAGCAAGGAGAGCTGTTCTGCCGAGGCCTTTTGGAACAGTCCAGTGTTACTGATAATTAAATCATTAGGCATGCACACCTGCCTGCAAGCCAGAGCTGGCCCAGACTTTATAGCTGTAATGTGACATTAATGACTTCAGATGGCAGGTCATGCCATGGATTTCAGCAAGGCTGTGTCAGTTGCTGCCATAGGTGGAAGTGATCCTTCCTTGTTCTGTAATCATCGAGGAACCATGCAGAAACATTCCACAAGGGACCATCAATAGACTGAGACAAATTAGGGCTGGCAAAAGGTATGGCCGTTGACATAATAGTATTTGTAGAAAGAAATCTATCAGTTTCAAACAATCTTGACTTTCAAAGTGTATTTGTTATTGGACTTTCCATGCTTTCCACCCTTGCTGAGAAATTTTGTGAATATGAGGCAACATATACAAATACTATGTGGGATGAAATGCTCTCAGGTACACTGTGTGATTCTTGGAGTTGTCCTGTGCAGGGCCAGGAGCTGGACTTTGATGATCATGTGGATCCCTTTCAACCTGGGACATTTTATGATTTATTGTAGACATTTTGAACTGAGTGAAAAAGTCTGAGCACGAAGGAAATGTCTTTTTGCATATTGATCTGTGAAATCCAGTGCCATAGGAACATTCAGGTTTCAGACCAAGAAGCAGAATAAATAAATTAAGAGCAGTAAGCTCCTTACAATATTGGTGTGGGTGAAGGGAAGCCTGAAACCTCGTACTTCCAGGTTAAGGCACTAGGGGTCTGGAAAAAACTGTCCTGTAACTCTGTTTTGTAGAATTTTATGTATTTTTGAAGTGTCTGCTGTGTCCAACTTAGCAGCTTGGTTCACTGTAGAAAAATCTGTATTTCAGCCTGAATAGGGTACATCTCTCTTTGTATTAGACTCATGTAAAATAATCTTCAATCTCAATAAATTGAACAATTTGTAATGTCAATTCTGACTGGCAGTGTAAGACCTGACACCACAAAGCATAGTAGTAATTGTGGCTTTTATTCCTCCAAAATGGTAGCACCCTCTGCAAATGATCTTTTTCATGGCAGCCTGAAGATCTTAGTCAAGGACTGGAAGTTGGGAGTTTGATGGCTACTTCAGTATAAGGAAGGTTTAAACCTATTACTCCTGATTTTTAAGAGGCAGTGCTACTCATTATGGAATAGACAAGATGAATGGGGAAATACAAGAGGATGCCTGTTGGAGACAGGGGAAGACAGGTTTATAGGTTCCTTTACCTCTGCCAGTTGAAATTGTGCAACTGTGAAAGGAAAAATTAATGGTCTAAGGACAGGATTACAAGCAACAGCCTCACTCTTACCCCAGCAAAGTGGGGACTCTGGGCTATAGGTTGCACCCAGGAGCAGTTTCATTGCACTTTACCATTAATTATTGAATAAAATTGTTGGGAGGAGGAAGGGACCAAACCTAACAGAACAGGACTTAGAGCCAATTCTGGAAAAGCAGGTTTTGCCTCCAGTCCACCATGGTAACACCCTCAGCAGTGCCATTCTAGTACAGAGCACTTTTATTCTTGGCCTGGCATAAAAAGAGGACATTCCCTTTCAATTCACAGGAAGAAGCGTCTGTTGCCCTCTCCCAGCTGCACAGGGTTGGCCTCAAATCCCTGTAAAGAAACAGCCTTCTCCTGCAAGCAACCCCTTGATGTTTATTAGCTGTGGAGGAATAGGTACACACCCCTTCCCACAGAGCTGGGATGAAACCATCTCTCCTGACTTTGGGTGCTGGAAGCACATTTAAACCTGCCAGCTCTGACGAAGGTTTGTGGGCTGAGTCCCAGCCCCTGCACTTAATTTTCCTCCAGAGCACATGAGGCCAGTCCTATTTTTGGGTCCTTAAAGCTGTTGCACTCTCTGCCATGTACGTGCAGGAGCCTGTTGGGTTTGGGATACTTTACCTTGTGCCAGCTGAGTGAATCCTGGTGTAAATGCTCCATCACCATCCCACTGCAGAAGGGAAAGGCTGTTTCTGGCATCTGCAAGAGCCCTCCTGCTGGATGCTCCTCCAAGTGCCACAATTCAGATGACCATATGCAGAAAAATTAAGGATCCAGGACATTTTACCTCTTAAACAATCTGGCAGCATTTCAATACCTGCCACCTATCTTCAAGGCACAGTGGCAGCCCAGCCTGGAAGTGCTGTGAGCCTCCACTGGCTGCGGGGGAAACAAGGCTGCTGAAGATCTGCAGTGAGCAAAATCTTAAAAGCTGTGAAGTTTGTATCACTTGGAGGCTCTTTTCAGCCTAATTCCCAAAGGCTTTTACACAACCACTATTATAGCCTAAGCTCCATTCTCCTTTACATGCTGGCAATTTTCTTGGAGGTCATGGGGTTATATACTCTATCACACTGTTATTAAGAGGGAAACACACATACACTACCAAAAAATCGAATGAGTCATATTAAAGCAGGACTATTCCTTGCAGTCTCCAGAACTGTGCTGTTAAACCCTGAAATGGAGGGTTTAACAAAGGCAGGAGACCATTCTCTCACCATCTCTAACAGCTTCCAATTTTCAGGCAGGTTTTAGCAGAGTAAGTGCTGCAGGATTTGGCTATCACTGAACTTCTTTTTAAGTGTTACACTCACTCAAAATCTGACAGAGGCAGATTTTTGTCAGGAAGCAGATGAATGAGACTCCAGTGTCATGGGCACTAGACAGATTATTTAGAATTTAGAAGATTTACTGTGAATCTGAATTTTAAAAGCATCATTTAATATTTGGCACATTATTAAAGCAATGTCAATTTCCAATTTTTTTTTATTACACATGTGTGGATTCAATATAATTACACTTCTGTACAGTGTGTACACATTTTTTGTCTGCATAAATGTGTGACTTCACATGGGACCATTTTGTACAGTTCATTTAAAAGCACAATTAACAGTCTCTTACCCTTACTTGTATCCTAAGTAGCAATATCTAGTCCAAAAACACAGTAAGGCAAAATGTTCCTAGCAAGCTAATCTCTTTTGGAAAACAGGAAAACTGTGGAGCTGTTTTATGCACATAAATGCTGTTTAAGTGTATAATTACATGTAGGAAATTATTTCAAACACAGAAACACAAGAAACATCAAATCAAGCATGATTCAGTAAAGGCAGTCCTGCACTGTGCATTTCCAGGAGGGGAAGCCTCCAGTCTTAATCTGACATAGTGGTAGTTTCCAGAAATGAAAGGAAAAGCTGAAAGCAGAATTCATTTCATGAAACTTTTTCATCTAAAAATAAGGCCTCTTGCACAAGCTGTTCACCTCGACTCCCTCAATGATCTGAGAAGTGAGAGATCAAGAAGGAAACTCCCAGTAGGTACATTGACACATGGTATAACATGGTTATCAGGAAAGGGTTTTCTCCCAAAGCCACCCATTCCAATCACTAGCTAGAGAAAGAGATGACAAAACCTCTCTTTTTTTTTTTTAATGGCTCAAATTATATGATTAAACTCCACCCTGTAGTACTTGCCAGAAACCTCAGAGAAGGAGAGCAGGGGTGCCCATGGAGGGGATCACAGGCACAGCAACTTGGCTCTTGCTAGAGGTGAAATGTCACCATCCTTCCTCTGATCCACGGGAAATCCTTCTGAACCCCACATTTCAGGGTTTCTCTGGGACAGTACTCTTGAGCAGGATTTCTGTGGCTCATGTTTGAACACCTGCTGTCTGTTGGAGCCCTGTGTTCCTGGGGAGGTGCAGCCAGTTGTGTGCCACAAGTCAGACAGGGAAAGGCTGAATGAGGTGCCTTGCCCCAAACTGGTACCCTCTACCCAAGCTTGTTTCTTGCTCTGCACATCAGCCTTATAGAGCCGCAGTTTCATCACCCCAAACTATTTATTTGTACCTTCTCATTTAACAACATTTTTGATCTTATTTTCTGTTTTCAATTTTTCTCCCTTTATTCATGAAGATACAGCCCTAGGTTTTGTCACCCCAAATTACTTACTTGTCCCTTCTGATTCAACAATATTTTTGATCTTTTTTTTTGTTTTCAATTTTTCCCCTTTATTCATGAAGATACACCTACATGTAGGTTTTTTAATATGTTACCCTCGGGGTTAAATGAACCATCACCTGTGCCTTATTTGGGAGCTTGTTTGTATTAAAAGCTGACAATAGATAAGATGGCAGTAGAACTATTTGACTTCCAAACATGTGCTTCTGATTAGATTACTATTAAAAACTGCCCTAGGTTTAATTTCATTAGTCATTTAAGCATTATGATGACTTTAAGTTAACTGGTTTAAACAGAAGCCAAATGAACGTGCCAGTGGAAATTACATCCCATCAAAAGCCCTTCCCAGATCCCTTCTTCCTGGCTATGCTGAGGCTGCTTGCTTAAACACCCCAGGACAACACAGAGTTGCAAACCCCACGGTGCCTGGAGGAGCCTCGTATGGGCACTTCCCCAGGCACCAAGCCGGCTGCTCTGGACCAAGACTCTATGCCTAAGAGAGCACAGACACCAGGATTTGTGCTAATGCCCATTTGTGCTAATGCACACTCACAAAATTGCCTTATCCCACCAAACAGCCATATTATTTTGTAGTAGCAGGGCCGTGCCCTGCCTTACAGAGTGTTCCTTGCAGCACTCGTGCTTGTGGGTTAGGCCTGTGATGTCTTTTGGAGAGAACTAGAGGATGTCTGGCTGAGGATTCATCTTCCTCCCGTGGTGTGTTATTTCACTGGGCTTTCTTGAGATATATTTTGAAGAGTTTTTTCCTCCCAAATTACTCTATACATCATCACTGCTGCTTTAGATAGTACAGCAAAAGGAGAGCTAAACCAGTACTATAATATTTCCCTCATTCAATGGAAAACATAAATTCTTGTTTGCTTGTTTTTAAATCAAAGCATAAATCTGAAATTTTATTGGACCATGGCCTCTGTAAAAGGTTTTATGGTTATTTAAGAGGAATATGAGCTGTAAAGAAATGTAAGTTTATTACACACTTGGATTAAAATTTTCCATTTTCCTTGGTAAAAAAGTACAGCTTGTGAAGAACACATTAATATGCTGCCTTTCAGATTTTCACACAAGGGTATAAATATTAAGACAATAAATTGTGCGAATAAAGACTATTCAGGACAGACAGACAAGGACACTTGATATACAAAATTTTCCTTTTCTGTATTTTGAATAATCTCTTGTAAATATGAGAATAGAGATCTCCATGAGCTCACCCCACTGTGTCAGGCCACCTGTTTGCTGCTGCTTGAAAATGAACTGGATCTCTAGACACTGGGGCATTTCTAGAGTGATTTATAACAAAGCCACTAAAGGCAACGGTGAGAGCTCCATTTCTGGGCCAGACTTTGATGTTACTGTGCAGGCTTGACATAATGAATATTTTTACACTGAAGTTTTGCCTTTATTTGTCTTTGCTTCAGAAAATTTTCAGGCTACTTTGTGTAGCCTAAAAGGTCACTTGTTATTCCTACATGTTCAGCTGTGTATCTATCTATGTAGTTCTGTGTTTTTAGCTGACTAACTGGCGCAGAATTATCTCCTGTTTGCTACTGCATGATGTAGGTCTCAGTTGTGGGTCTGTATTGTTCTACACATATTACTGACTTCTATGTTTTTATTACCTCAAACCCACAATTAAAGCCTCTTCATGGCAACATATAGGAAGAGTACTAAAATATTTATTAGAAACAGTATCAGATGCTTGGTTTATTAGCATACCATTTCCCATCTGGCAATATCTGAAATGGATTTGCCACTCTGTCTAAAGTAGAAGAGGACACATCCTCCATCATGGGAGCTCCTGCCCACATCAGTAACAATGCATCCATGGAAATCACTGGTGCAGAAACATACTCCTACACTGTAAATACAACCAACCAAATAACCAACCAAGTGCCTTACAATTTTCCCCAATGAGTGGGTGAGATGCACATGGAAAATATTAATATTAATGGTTAGGAAGCAATAAGAACCTCTGGTGATCTGGTGAAAAAATAGACTGAAAAATTGGCAGTGTTGCAGTCTTGTCTGATTCGCATACTCAATTACTTGTGTCCTCTGCACTTTCTCAGTGAGAATACATAATGTAATCAGGAATAAATGCAAATTTTTAGCTAAGGAATGTAACTTCTTTAACAAAAGGAGACAGAAGTGACTAGTATGAGGTTGTGCTGGGACTAAAAAAAGCACCTTTGGTTTACAACACTAATTACAGTGTGATCTGTTTTTCATGTTGTTTTAGGCTTTTGTTTTGCTACTTTAATCCATTCAATATTACTGAAACCAGGTCATATTCAATGTCATTGCAATCTTTCTAACTGTTCTGGGGAAAACCACTGCCATTTGTACGTATGGCTGAAGGGGCAAATATTGAGGATGGATCAAAAGGAAATGATGGTGAATATCATCTGTAGGAGCAGAAAACTTGTTCTGTGTATACCCATAAATGTTTTAAAGCTTAAATTTAGAAGCATTTATTCTGAAGAGATATGTTGATGTATGCTGTGTTCGATCTTTAAGATACTGCTGTTAGAATAATTTATACACATGAACTAGTTTTCCCTTGATTTGTCATGTTAACCAAAACAGACACACCCAGGGTTTTGCTCCTAAAAGCTAATTGCTGTAGGTGGATGCCCTTTTCTTTAAACTGCTTTCTAGCATTTTGTCTAAAGGTTTGTAGGTAATGAAGGGATCCTTTTCAACTCACTCTGGGACTGTAATATGTTTATTGAAATTAGTGCGGGACTCACAAAAAACTGTACCTGAGGAATCTAAAGTGAAGCTCATAACCTTTGCTAGGCTTTATGCACAGTATTTCCTGATTTAAAAGGGATATTCCTCATAAAGCACTGGAGGAGACACTGTCCCCTTTGGCATGCAATATTTTAGCTTGCTCTTACTGTAGCCACCCCTTTCTGATCTAGCATTCCTTTTACATGAGACATTTCTATTCAAGTTTATGAAAAATAAGGGTGTTCAAGAGAAGCAGCTCCATTTTCATGTTCTAACATAAAGATGTAAATTAGGACCAGTATTAAACCCCTGACAAAATGGATGGAATTGGAAAGCAGAGTTTGTATTGGATGTAAGTAATTTGTCCTGACATTTTGTATAAACATTAGAAATAAATCAGGAGATTTACTATAAATAATGCTTACTGCTGAATAATTTGGATAAAAGATAGTTGTTGTTATGGAACAGCTTTTTAGTTAGTGCTTTCGGTGTCAGTTTTGAACTGGATTTAGGAATTTACTAGAGTGCCCTTTCATGATGTTTGTGTAGAGATTTCTGTGGACAAACTGGGACGATGTAAACATTAAGATTGTACCCAGCTCCTCAAATAGGAAGATCAGAATTTAGGTTTTGCGTATTCAAAGATCACCTCCTTCAAGCTCAGGAGCAAAGAGGAAATCAGGCAAAAATCTCAGGAGGGTGGACAAGGAGATCCTGGGCATACTCAAGCACAAAAAGGAAGTCTACAGAGGTAGAAGCAAGGACAGGGGACCTGGGCATAATACAGAGACATTGTCTACGTGGACAATGATTGGGTTTGAAAAGTTAAAAGCTCTTGTAGAATCAAATACAGCTTGGGACATCAAGGCCAACAAGAAAAGCTTTTATAGGTATGTTAGTATTAAAAAAATGGCCAGGGAAAATGGTGTCTCTGCGGATGGAAATGGGAGACCTGGTAACCAAGGACATGGAGAAGGCTGAGGTAATCAATGATTTTTTGCCTCAGATTTCACTGGTAAGTGTTCCAGCCACACTGCCAAGTCACAGAAGGCAAAGGCACTGGGAAAATGAAGAACCACCCACTGTAGGGGAAAATCAGGTTTGAGACTATTTAAGGAGCCTGAAGGTGCACAAGTCCATGGGACCTGATGAGATACTTTTGTGCGTCCTAAGGGAACTGGTAGATGAATTGACTAAGCCATTAATCATCATATTTGAGAACTCTTGGCAGTCTTGTGAAGTTCCCACTGACAGAAAAAGGGGAAACACAATCCCAATTTTAGAAAGAGAAAAAAGGAAGACCTGAGGATCATAAGTAAGATCATAGTGCAGATCCTCCTGAAAACTGTGCTAAGACAAATGAAAAATACAGAAGTGGTTGGTGACAGCCAACAGGGCTTCACTAAGGGCAAATTGTGCTAACATGATTGGCAGAGGGTTGAGATTAGGTGATCTTTATGGGTTCTTCCAACTCAAACCTTTCTACAGCTCTGTGATTTTTACTATGAGACTAGTCTGAAGTCACAGACAGCAGATATCTTCTTCCTGTAGGTAATGCCTCTGCTCACATTAGATGGATGCATCTTGGCTGGCCAGCTGAGATAAGCTCCAGTCTTGAATGACACCGCTGCTGAGACCTCCATGGGCTCTCATGGGAATTATGACAGTTCCCTAAATTACAAACCTGAGATGCAGTGTTGTAACTGGAACTGAATTCCCCTTCCAAGAATTTTTCTATCATGCATGTGACCTTATAAAAGCATAAGTCAGGGGCTAGTTCCCACTGGAAGCCATGGAATAGAACTAATGCTTTCTACTGTCACAAAAACACTGCCTGCTGTTCCCTCCACATCTGTGGATGTCTCTGCCTGGGGCTCTGCCTGGCTGCTGCTGCTCAGCCAGGATAATTTCTTTCATGTGACTCCTTGAGTGGGCTCCCAGATGGTCCAAGAGGCTGAAAGAAAGTCCCTTTCTGTATCACGTCATGTGCTCAGTTAGAGAGTGGTTTAGAGGTTTCCAAATCCTTGCTGAAACGCTGCCTCCAAAGGAAATAGAAGGTCTTGTCTCTGGAGCCAAGACAGAGGTAATTGGAAAAAATACATAATTTTAAAAAAAGGAAGGACCTATTTACAAAATCTAATCTGTAAGAGGACTTTGGGCTGTTATTGTGTGAATTTATCTAGGAAAGAAAACATGTTAAGTCTCAAAAGAGGTAACTAATGTCAGCACGAGTCTGTGGTTTAGGGCCTACAGAAATAATTCTCCATGATACTTCTGCCTGAAATGTACTGATATTTATACTAACTGTATTTATGACAAGCAAGATAAGATGTTAAGAATGGGAAAAGTGAAAGGGAATAAATTGTGATACTGATGTGAGATGGGGAAGAGGAGAAGCTGACTCAAATGTCAATTTTATAAAATAATTTCTACTTATTTAATTACAGAAGAACTTACAGTTTTGAGTCACTACAAATTGATTTTCTCATAACATAAGAGCAGTCAATCCATTGCTGAAGCACCAGTAGATCTCTGCAGTGCATGTTGCAACAAATGTGCTCTGTTGGTTTGGTTCCATGTATTTTTCCTCAATACAAAAGCTTCTGGATGAACATGGCATCAGAGCAGCCCTCAGCCTTGCAGCTGTCTCAGCCAGCACTGGGGAGATGCCAACTCAATAGTCAAATAAAAAGTACTGGACACTTACCATAGAAAACATCACATTTCCTCTGTAATTTTCTTCCATGCTATCACTTACAAAAACCTCCAAAGAGACTCTTGTATTTCTGCAGCCTTTTTTATTTAACACCAAAGAGGAGTTTTCTCTAAGGATCTTTGCTGCCTAGGGTGAATCCTGACCACACTGAGAGCAGTGGTGCACATACTCTTGGTAGTCTGTCCTGACCATGTAATGTGTCTCCTGGACTACAGAAAATGAGCTAACTGCTTCACTGGATCATGGAGCTGTCACCACCACATTTCATGAAAATTTCCTTTGACTTCTTCTCCTGAGAAGCTGAGAAGCCCCAGGGAAAAAGGAAAACAAGATTATCTCATTTGCTTCTCCTGTGTTTTGCTGCTTTGGAATGAGGTTTGGAGATTGTTTCTCCAACATGTGAATTGTTTTGACAATGACCAATCACAGTCAGGCTGCGTCGGACTCTGAGAAGAGAGTCTGAGTTTTCAATTAGTATCTTGTTAAGCCTTCTGTCTGCATCCTTTCTCTATTCTTTAATATAGTTTTAGTATAGCATTCTCTAATGTAATATAATATCATAGAGTAATGGATTGGCCTTCTAAGAACATGGAGTCAGATTCTTTCATTCCTTCCTGCCACTTGGGACCCCAAAAATACCACATGGAGCAAAAGGACTCTTCCTTTCAAATGAGTGCTTGGGAATCAGGATTATTTCTGGGAAAAAATCAGTTCTGCTGTAGCCACTACCTAACAGCTAAAATCTATTAGAGATAGGTAAATATAGCTAAAATAATAGTGGCAAAGTAAATACATTTTATTTTGTAATCAGACAAGAATTACGTAATAATCACACAGCAATTACATTAAATTGATTACGGTTCCATGTTACCTACAACTACTGATTGATATACTCTGGTTAGCACATGACACTGTTATTACAGCATAAACTCTGCTGAGTGTGTCCAGAGTCTAAAAATACACTAAGTGATCAAAAAGTAACTCAGTCACAGACACAACCCCCAACTTGTAGAACAACTGTCCTCGGGATGTACAGACAAAGCCTAATTATAATATAATAATCACCACAATTTAGGAGTAATTTGAAACCACTGCATGTTATAGTCTTCAAATGAGGTTCTACAATGTTAAAAAATGATCATGTTAAAAGATGAAGAAATCTTTATAGTTATAGCTAATTCATGGCTAAAGTACAAAATGCTAGTACAAGTAGTAAATTCCACATTTTCAGAAAAGATTCCTAAAATCAGTATAAGCTCTTTGAGCAATAGGTTTGAAAATTCAGGATTGAAAACATGCCTAAGCATGAAGTATATATCATTTGTATTTACATTTTTTCCATGAGATGCTGTGGTTTCAGAAAAGGAGAAAGGATAGTATCAGATTTCCTGAGGAGCTCCAAGGCCTGGAAAAAATACCAAAATAATAAAGTAACCATAGAAGGGCTGTATGTGATCTACTGAGTCTCTCAATTCATTGTGCAATGATTTTACACTCCAGCCTAAACTTTTGCTTGAATCATAGCAAATGTTTAATGCATTTTTTAATGTTTTAAAGGCTGCAAGTGAAGGATCAATTATTATTTATCCTCTTTGTTAGAATGGAAGAGTTTCTAGACTGAGTTTGTCTGGCTCTGGTTTCCAACCACTGAATCGTACATCTTTTTCTATCAGGTAAAGTATTTAAATTCTGTTACGCTGTAACAAAACAGCCTCTTATCATTCTCTTGGGTAAGCAAAATAGACTAAAACTTTAGACATTTTTACCAGAAGATGCTTATCAAATTTGGGCATACTTCCCCAGCTTTTATATTTCCCTTTTGTATCAGTATAACACCCTTGATTTCCACACCTGCAGCATCCCTGGCTCCCCTCGGGACAGGGATAACCACTGCTCTGGCCTCTGCCACCAGGACACAGTAGCAGGAGGGAAAAAGCAGAAGTTGGAGATTGACAGACTGGCCACCTGAGAAACAGAAGGCAGCTTCCTTTGGTGCTCATGGTCAGTTTTGTATTTTAAAGTAAAAAGCATTTGTACAACAAAACAGTGTTATTTCCTTATTCCTTCTTGGCCAGAATGGAAATTATTTGCTCTTTTGGCCATTATGTTATTTTTTCTTATATTTTACAGCTATTAAAACCTTCTAAAAGCAACTTCTTCCTCTGATATTCTCTGCTCCCCTTTATAAATGGGTTTTCTCCTGAAAAATGACCAATTTGGTTATGTTGAAACAGGCATTCAAATGAAACCCCCTTTTCAAGTGACCCTGACCTATGCCCATCATCTCTTCTCTCTTCATTATTTTCTTTTTGCTACAAATTCTATCAGCAATGATTTAATATTTTCTTCAAGATTGTTGAAGGGGAGGAAAGCAGCTCCCTGGAGGCTTCTGCTAAAAAAAAAACCCTAGCCATTTCAAATGCTTTACTCAGATCTACCAACTGAGCAATCCTTGATCTCTTTAAAATAGGTCTGTATTGATTTTCTTTGATTTTCTTGTTCAGCTAATTTTTCTGAGAATGGTATGAAGGACTTGCTCTAATGACTAATAAGAGCTGGGCAACTGAATCAAATTTGTAATGTCACAAAACTTTTGAGGTAGATTATAAAAAATTTTAAAAAACCAACAATACTGATTGAATGACTTGTTCTTTTGATTCCTTGCTGATTGCTTTCTCTACCAGCCTTTCCTGGATGTTATTAGAGACCAACGTCAAGCTAAGCTTGTTTGTAACCTTGCAGGTTGGATTTTTTTTTAATCTTTGTAGGATTTATTACAGAGAGCTTCTTGACCACAATTGTTATCTCTCATAGATGCAATTTACCTGGTCTTGCAAAGTCAGAATTGTCTAAAGAGGACGTGTGGGAAGGTGTTCTCTCCCCTGTGCCAGACCCCACTGGCTGACTCTGGCTGTTGGTAGCTCAGCTTCTCAGCACCTGGGGGAACCCCTGCTTGAGTTCTTTTGTCTTTTGTACTTTGTGATCAATAATCCCACCAACCTTGTCTAATAGCAGGTCCAAGCTGTTAATGGGATTTAATTTCATTTGCTCATGATGTATTTTAATAACTCCTCCTGGTTAGCCTTACCCTAGATGACCAGTGGTGCCTCTTCTAGCCTTAGTAATTACTTGTATTTCCACATTTCTTTATTTCTGCCTATTACCAGCAGGATCATTTTGGGTTTAGTGGTATTTCTATCTCCCTTTCATCATTTAATGAAGGGAGGCATTTCTCATCTGAGGAGCTGAGGAGTCTTTGCACAACATGGGTGATTAGGAGTTGCTGCTCTACTTTCTGCAGAATTTGCAATCTCTCAACCTGAAAGAGAAAGAATATCCACTAGAGTACAGAACTGGCCTCCCTAGGATGGTGTCTTTTTGGGTTCATTGGCTGTGGTTCTGTCCCTGTGGTTCCAGTGTTGAGTTTCCTCAAGGCTTTGCAGCTGAACAGACAGACTGAAGGTGGTGTGGAGCTGCTGCTGCTACTGAAGAAGAGGCAGAAGTGGAATAAAATCTGGAATGATTTCCTAGAGAACCTGTCTCCTTCCTCCAGCCTCAAATGAAAGGGGAGAAGAGACTTCCAGGTGGTACCAACTTAACAGCTGCTCTTCTGACAGGCTCCTCATCCCCTTAGCCCAAAAGCAGACAGTTGTTCCGTGTTTGCAGACCCTTCCCCTTGGAAATAACACCACTGTGGCACTGTTCTACCTGGGGCAGCCCACTGTCCTGACCCACCAGGGCTACAGCAGGTGTTATCCTGCACTCTCTCTGGGATGGCTGGCTACCATGGGCTATGGCAGCACAGTCAGGTTGGTGTGGACCTCTGCTTGGTGTGAAAACTCATCCAAGAAGGGCAAATGCCAACAGAAAAAGCCAAACCTTCTTGAGTGCTACTACACATACATTCATTGCTTATCACTACCCTGAGGCTGTGGTCAACAGACTCTCTCCTACTTGCTTTAGCTTGAATTTTTTTTCAGCTTTAGGAAAGTGATGTTCTCAAAGAAGAAGTGTATGGACTGCTGGTGAACACTGTAGTTGTTAGCCTATAGCAAGTAAATGATCATAACCACTTGCATCTACACTGACTGACATGGCTTTTTTCACATGTAATGTGGTTTTATCACCAAGTCTTGTACATTTTCATAGACAAATCAGTAACATTACTGATTTCACTGTCTGGAAAGAGAGTATTTGTCTCATAAGAAAAAGGGAAGAGATTTAGGTACTCTGCAAGCACTAGTTGTTGCTGATAGTTTGTGGTGTATTGTAGTGTTGTGATGTTTTTTGTATAGGAAAAGTCAGAAAATGACATTTGAAAGGATACTTGCATAGTCTTTGGCTGATAGACTGGCAGAGGATATCTCAAACAAAAAATATTGTTTCTATTAAGTAGTGTGCAATTTAATACATTTGACTTTACATGCCAAAGTCTAGTTGATCTTTAAATTCAACCCTTGGATATTAAAAATGTTTAGAAATATTAGTAGTTAAAAAAAAAACCAAAAAAAGCCCTGAAAAGACATTGCAGTTTAGTCCTAGTGACACAGGTCTTAGCACAGTCTAATTTTTTCAGTTTCTTAGCTGGACCCTGAGGGCTGGTGGCAAACTTACCCTGGGGACTGGGGGACACAGAGCCCCACCATCTGCACAGTTGGGTGCAGTGAATGATAAATGCCACATAACAAAGGGCAGGATGAGCCACAGGCTATTCTCTTACCATTGCTGCTGTTATGGAAAAGGGATCAAATAGCAAACCCTTCATAGGAAGAGGTTAGCAAAACCTTCATATTAGGCATGGGGCAGTAGAGCTCATATGCAAGATAGAAGATTTTCCTGAGAGAAGTTTTTTCCTGAAGCTCATTTGTAGTTAAAAGTAGGATCAACTTAGGATTGATGCTTGTAACTGGAAATATTATCCAGGAAATATTAGCTAAACTGAATTTAGTTCTGAGTTTACAGAAGCCATGGGCACAAGGTAGCACACAAAGATTAAGGATGGCAGAAACTTGCAGAATTACAAGACCTTAAACCAATACATAATGTTTCAGCTCTGCCTTCTCCTCAGATGCCTCAGGGGCCACTAAGGAGTTACCAAAATTACAGGAATTGTGGTAATTCAAAGAAATTTGCTTTAAAATGCCATAACTTAAAGATGGCAGTTTTATTGCCAACGAAAATCATATGAGAGACCAACATGCACATTTATGCAAAAATCAGCCAGTTGCGTTTGCAACAAAGCAGAGTAAACTGAATCCAGACCAGAAGGGATTTGTTAGCAGCTTTAGATTTTGTTTAAATTTCCCCATAGGACATCTGAAACATATATGGAAATAAAATCCATGCATAAAACTGCATATTCCTGTGCAGTTTATTAGATACTTGACATCTCAATCAACATACTAATGTACTTCCTGAGACAACTCTTAAGCATCTGCAAACGTTTCCTTTTGATTGCTTTTTCCTCTTCCTGTGAAAGAAATCTTCCTCTTCTGACTGTTCCTCTCATGAGCTTCTAACCCTCCCTGCCAGTCCTTGTCTCAGTGCTGGCCATGCTCAGCTCTATCTTTCTAGAAATGTGGTGACTCAGAAATTTGTCTTCAGATGTCCTCACAGTGGGAGTGTCCAGCTTGTCAGGAAAATCTCCTTTGGCTTTGAAGTCTGGGATTTAAAAGACGGACCTTGTTATATATACGAAAAGTATTTCAGAATATTTTTATGTCTTTATGCTGAGGTTGGGATTTTTGTTTTGGTCAGAATTGTGGAATTTGATGTATATTAACAAAAAAAAAAAAAGTCTACTGTCTGGCTTGAGGTGTCCCTGGGTACAGAAATGTTAATAAATTAGGTAGAGCGTCTGTTCTTCATTCCCTGAAGGGAAGTGTCAAGGTCTGGGCTAAACTTCTGTAGCAGAAGTTGCTTCCCCACTTCCTCCTGGGCAGTGACTACATCTATTCTGTCTTCTGGAAACAAATCCTGGCCTGTGTATCACACAAACTGTGCTTGGGGGCTGTCCAGGAAAGTACCACTTGGCATGGGTCAAATCCATGCTGGGTAATGTGTTATTCCACCTACTCAGTTAAATAGCAGGATGATCACAGGCCAAAGCTCTGTCTGTCACCCTGCTTCGTTTGCTAGAATAGGCATAGCCCCCAGATCCCATCAGTAAGCATTTCCAGGAAGCTATTCAGAGCATCTTGTCTCAACAGCTTGCTGGAGGAGCTGGATAGAGAGATGTCATATTTATAGGGAGAATAAAAGCCTAGCCCTGTCAGGGATTGGCACTGCTCCTCCAGCTCACCTGCCCTGGAGTTTGCAGAAGAGCAGGAATCTGGTACAGCACAATAGAGGTTTTAGTGCCTCTCTTTTGGGGTGGTGATACACATGGTCACCATGCTAACAGGTAGGAAAAAACCTGCCCTTTTTATTATGCCATCAGGTTTTCCTTATATATCTTCCTCCCTCTCTGCTCTTGCTCTCTCTTTCCCTCCATCTGTCTCTAGACATCTCTTACAAAGGCTGGAGCAGTACAGATTCTGAATACTGACAGTTCCCAAGAATGCAGAATATCAGGAATTTGTTCAGACCCATTGGTAAAATACATTTTCTCCCTGCCAAGGTAGCCACACACTAACAAGATGACAAAGCAAGCTATTCAGAAAAATCTCCTAAATGCAAAAAAGCTATTCATTGGCCCCCACTGGAGGTCAGAAAGACTCCACAAGCTGTGCAAACACTAATGAGCAGGTAATGAAGACTGCTGTCCTTCAAGACACAACAGTTGCTCAGGCTCAACTGAGCAGCAGCTGAGCTACACCAAAGCAGCAATTTTGGTGTATTGGTCCAGAGGCAGAATGTAATGAGAGGACAGAGCAAAAGTGACTCTACATGAGTTACTTGCAGCTTTAGGCAGCATGGGAAATATCCAGCTTCCCACAAAATATGTGTGTATGTCAGCAGTTTTTTTCCCTTGCCCTTCAGTTTAAATCAGAACATCTGAGGACCTCACAGCATCCTTACTCAGCCTGTCCCCTCATCCCTATCCCCACCTTGCTAACTCTGAGCCACTTGGTTGGATGTGGAGAGCAGAGAAAAAGAAAACATTTGAGTTGCCCTGTGGGTGTCAGGAGGTCATCCCTGCATCAGGGAGATCACTGGGGATTACACCAAACTGGAGGGGAAAGAGCCCAGATCCTTGCTTGATACAGGGAGAAGGAGATGTGAGTGCTGGGTTGCTGCAGGAGCAGATGGTGGCAGGTGAGGGTCGGTGCTGGAGCCACCACAAGTGCAGGTGGTGCTCTGGCTCACATTCCAACAGGGCTTGGCTCTGGCTGCAGCACCACCAGCCTGGCTCTGGCGTGAGCCACGGCCACGGCTGTGCCTGCAGGAACCCAGCCAGCGACCTGCAGCCCCGACCAACTGGAGCTGACTGAAGCCCAAGCTCTCTGACACAGGCCTCCCCAGCAGTCCCACTGACCTCAAATACCTGTGGGCTCTGGGCCTTGGTGGCCAAAAGGGGCCCTGGTGAGCAGAGGGTTTTTCAAGAACTTGAACAGACTGTGTGCCGGCTGAGCATCCCTCCCACAGTCTCCTGGTGTCTGAGTAAAAAGCAGCTGCCTGGGAAATCACTTTCAAATGCCAGCCCTAATTGAACTCCTGGCAAATACCATGGTAAGGTAAGCTGCTGCAGGAGTTGAATTTTTAGGAGAAAATTAGCAAGGTTAATTTCAACTGTTTTTCCAGACAAATAATGAACATGGGTAACAATTGAAATGTTTCAGTGAGCAGTACAGCAGAATGGCCCAAGGGCAAACAAAGCAATGGTGATGATGGACAGTGTCACCTCTGGTTTTAGTTTGGAGGCTGCATTGCTGAAGCAGAAGAACATTCATATCTGTTGGCACTGCAATCACAACACCTGACAGACAGGGATGCTTCATAGTTACAATTAAAAAAGCAGAGATAAGCAAAACCAATTGTTTTGCTGTTCTTCAAACTTCTAGAATGGATTAATTAAAATAAATATTGTTTGAAGATACCATAATAATTTTATTGCATTTTTTTCAGGAAAAACAATCAGTTTATCAGGTTTTCTTCATCATGTTCACAATGAGCTGAGGAAATAAGCAGGAGAAAATAACAAATCTTACAAACATTTCTGGATTTTCAAGACGTTAGTTTTTTTCAATATCCATTCTTATGGAATTTGAAAAAGGAAAAAGATATATACACTTATGTGTGACTAACCACTTCTAGCTAAGATAAATTTTATCTATATATTTGTTTATGCATGTTTATGAATGGCATATAATGGACATCTTCAATAAAGAAGAAACAAACCAAATGAAATTATTTAGGAAGCATGCAAGCTGCAAAATTTCTCCATTCATGGTAAAAACTTGCCTATTGCTTTACAAAATGTCTGCATGTGACATGACCCTTGGTCCTTTCAATGTCCCTCTGCACTGCCTAGTCCTGCTGCACAGGCAGAGCAGCAGTGGGGCTTGGAGTGGTGGAGCACTTTGTGGCTTGGAGCAGTGGTGATTGGAGACCAGGCTGGAACCTCAGCTCAGCTCAGCTCAGCTCAGCTCAGCTCAGCTCAGCTCAGCTCAGCTCAGCTCAGCTCAGCTCAGCCTCTCTTCTGCTGTCTGACTTCAGCCCTTCTACTTGTTCTTCCAGTGGGAGCAGAGTATTCACGGTATCTCCTTTTAGACTTTAGATAATTTGGGCAGTGGACTGTGTTCTGGGGAATTTCAGCTCCCTCTGTATTATCCAGATATGAATCATGGAATCATTTAGGTTGGAAAAACTTAAAAGATCATTGAGCCCAACCACTAACCCAGCACTGCCAAGTCTACCACTAAACCAAGTCCACAAGTGCCACATCTGCACATCTTTAAAATACCTCCAGGGACAGTGATTCCATCACTGCCCTGGGCAGCCTGTTCCAATGCCTGACAGCCCTTTCCATGAAGAAATTTTTCCTAATATCCAATCTAAACCTCCCCTGGAACAACCTGAGGCAGTTTTCTCTGGTTCCTTTGCTTGCTAACTGGGAAAAGAGACCAACCCCCATCTACCTCCTTTCAGGAGGCTGCCCAGAGCCTCCTTTACTCCAGGCTAAACAGCCCAGCCAAGGACTTGTGCTCCAGAACCTTCACCAACTCTGTTGCCCTTCTCTGGACACACTCCAGCACCTCAGCATCTTTCTTGGAGTGAGGGGGCACAGAACTGGACACAGTGTTCGAGGTGTGGCATCACCAGTGCCAAGTACAGGGACACAATCAGGGATCTTGTCCTGCTGGCCACACTGTTGCTGATACAAGACATATTTTTGATATAAAAGTCAGGCCTGAAATTATGAGATTGGAAATTATTATTACAGGGCATAAAATCCAAAGCTTTATATTTTATGTCATAAATGCAAAAAGCACAAGGCTATTGCAAATATGAAGAAGAAATGTCTATTTATATAACTTACCATAGTCAAACTTTGAAAGGGCACCACTGCATAAAAGCCCATGGGAGAGAGAAAAGAACACACAAAGCCTGACAAGAAAGACATGATATGTCTAAGCAAACAAATGGAGATGTTAAAACTCAGAAGCCCCACAGACATCTGCTAACTTGAACATGCAACTTGGCAGCTATCACCAAGCTGTGCTCTCATGTGGTTCTTGGCTGTTGCTTGCCTGTATTTTCTAATTCCAGCATGTCTTCTTGGTGTTACTCCTACATGAACTGGCAGTGTTGTCAGAGGAAATCATGTCAGTGCACTGCAGACCATTTTTTGCCTCGTGAAGAAGTTAATTTTATGGATCTTGATGTTTGACATAGAAATGTAAGTTCCATCTACGCTGGGCTTTATATTCTGTACTGGGAACACTGGACCATGTGAAGAAATCTCCTTCCAGCCATGAAAAAAAACCAAGCAGAAGGAAGATGCTTCCTTTCACTGTAGGGTGATGAAGTCCACAAGCAATTGCAATGGATGCTCACAAGGTTCAGGGGGAGCAGTACTAAAGTGTTAACTTTCTTCAGTAGTCACTGAAACCAATGTGATAAAAAAAGTAGATTGGCCAATCCAACCTGGGTTTGGGCTCACACAGACTCTCAGTAGAAAGCTGAAGTGGGATATAAATAATTATCAGGGTTAAACAAACTCTTGCAGTCTGCTAATGACACGGATCATACAGTGACCCTTCCCTGTTCTTATGTGATAGATAGAAGTACCTCTTTTTGTGCCATTCTATAGCCAAACCATCAGGCACCTGTCTCCTCTTCTGAAATAAAGTCCACTGAAAAGACTGTAAAAATCCTCTATGAATATGATTCATGTATTTTAGACATGTTCATAAAAATCCCCTTCCCCTGGATTGACCTTTGCTATATGTTTTGGGCTATTGGACAGGTGCATTTTGTCTATAGCTTTCACTGTCTTTATATCAAAGGACATGTTTCATAGCATTGATAAAATTCCCCTCTCACTTCCCATGAAACAAACTCTTAAAGCTGAAGCCTGCAAAACAGCAATCCCTTTGCTGTTGTTCTTTAAGCATTAGTCTCCTGGAGCCCACCCTACCTCAGGGCTTACTTTGGAGATGAAAAGGAATATCAAGACATCTGGAGAAATACCCACACTCTTCAGAACAAGATTCAAATGCAGCAGTGTAATTAAGTGTCTAAAAATGGCTTGTAAGACAGTCTCCAATTCTGAGCCTGGAGCCCTGCCCTTTGGACATATCTCTCTGCCATTCATGAAATGCAAAACATCAAGATGCAATTCTGGATGATGTAGCTACATTAATGTGTGAGGAAAACAGAGAGAAGCTTGTCGGCCATCCTTCAGGAATCCCACAGCAGTGTGCCAAAACATGTTTTGATAAGGTGCAATGCTCTAATAAATACATCAAACACTTGTGGTAATTATGTCATTCGGAGCTCCCAGGTCTTATTTTCTGCAATATGTTTGCCTTGTGAATAGGATTGAGTCCAACAGTGCTTCATGGTCTTCAGTGAGGTCAAATAATTGTAAAAAATACATTGCATCAAGATAATCTTCTCCATTTTGTTGTTTTCTTTCTACTTTTCCTCTAGCTAACTCCCTCTCTAAAGACAGAGATAGCAAATTAACTAAGTGATTAAATGCAAGATCATCCTATTTCAGACCAATAATGCTCTATGAAACTTCTTCAGTCTGCAAATCACAGCCTTCCCTCTAGCAAGTGTTTTGTGCAAGGTACAGCCACTCAATCTGATCATGTGTGACTTTGAGCAGTGGGTGGTTTTTTGCTTGTCTTTATGTGTAAAGGTAAATGTCATCAAAATGAATGGAGCTTTGGGTATTCCTTATGTATTTGATGAAGCCCTTATACTCTCTCCACCAAGTATACTGTAAGTGCTTGACTAGATTTATCAACTGCTTTATAAGGAGAAGCAAGAAACCCAGATTAAAGGTTGCTAAGTTACAAAACAGATAAAGCATAGGCATATTTCCAAATTTATAAAAGCAACATGCCTAAATTAAAGAGAAGTGTGAGAAGCAATTCGAGCTCAAGAATAGGTTAATGTGCAAGACAGATTTTTTTCTCTATTTCTCTGCATGGTTTTACTTCCAGTGATATTTCAAAGGGTATTACAGCATAGAGAACCTATTACAACATGCCAAGTATGAGAGAAGTAATGCCTAATACCCAGCATGGGGGCTTTTTAATGGTAATACAAATAGTATGCAGCATTTCCCTCCCCAAGCCAAGCCGTGCTTGCCTTGAATACAATCCTCCTACAAATACAAACATGTAAATCCTGGGTGTACAGGCCCTTGCTACAATGGGGACAAAGTAGAACTGCATTCACAGACAGATAACACAGACATTAATCCAACGATTGAAGAAATGGGATTTTGAACTGTGCAAATTCCAGTTCAAAGGAGGGATCCTTTTCGGTATAGATGTCTTTGTTATCAGCCTGTGTTTAGCTAATAAATGGTTTATTAAAATGGTCTGGCTGTGAGTGGCTTACATACACATTACTGGGTTTGGAGTGGTCCAAAATTATGGCTTATTGTGCTAGAAGAGGTGTTAGGAGATGCTTGTGTTCACTGCATGGGGAAGCAGCATGCAGAAAAATGGACTTCTCCTAGAGGCAACATTTTCCAGCCTGCTTAAGTTCCAAGGCTTTATTTTGGTCTCATATTATTATTAGGCATCATCACAGATGGCTGTGTTTTGAGAGCCCTGTGAAATGCTGCTGAAGCATGGAGCACTCGGACTAGAGGTGAGGCCACTAGGTGGGAGGTACCTCACGGCTGGCAGGAGCTTGAGCTGTGAGCCCAGCTCTCCTGGAAAAATGTGTGCTGCAGAGTCCTACTGCAGGAGAGAACAAACTGACATTTTAAAATATCTCCACGAGAAATAGCCATATTTTGCAGGCCACCTTTTGCCTTCAGAAAGGCTAACCTGATGTATTTATCAGGTGATTATCTCCACATATCTAGATTTTCTAATGAAAAAAAAAATAAAATGAAAGAAAACTTTCATTGAATTCTATCTACATATGGCCTGATGGCTAGAAAAGCCTCCATCAGGCTCTGGATAGCTGGGGTACAGAAGCACATTGCCCACAGGCCTTTTTCTCATGCCCTGCTCCTTCCGTGGGTGCAGAGTCCAGCAAAAAAAAGGGAAAGTTATGCTACACCATATTGATGCCTTCAGGGAATATCCAGAAAAAAGGTCAGCTAGGGCCTTCTGGCTTCATTCTGGTAGTTAAAAACAAAAGAAACACCTGACTTCCAGACTGTGGACACCACTCAGTCTGGCCATATCATCCCTTGGAGCTCTGCAACATAATGTCTTAATAAAGTACAATGATGTTGTACTTTCATATTTTTTTAAAAATTTTTTTAGGAGTATTTTCACTTACATGAAAGAACAACAAAATGCAACCTGCTTTCTATCCTTCTATTTAATTATCAGCCTTTCTGTTTTCAAGCAGTTTTACAGTACAGATAATTGTTATGAAAGGAGTATGGAAGCAGAAAATAGCACTTTTTTTTTTAGGTAGGAAACAAAAAAGTGTTCTGAAAGGCCTTGCCAGACCAGAAGCCTAAACATCCCTTAATGTTGCTCAGTTATAGCAAGAAAAAAATAGTATGGCCCTAGATCTAATGGAAGTTCAGGACATTACTTGGTCCATGGGCTGTCTGTGCTCCTGTCTGCAAGCCAGACAGAGAGTACTGGAGACAAAAGTCCCGTGTTTTGGACATTGATTAAAATCCATCCTTGTCAGAGGTACTACATTTATTTCACCTTTCAGCTGCTGCAACAAAATGCTCATGAGAAATAGTGTGCTTTAGTTTGGAATCCTTGTTGCAGTTGCACATTTTCCCTTCTACTTAGCAGTCAGTCTTTGGAAAGAAGCACTTCCCATCAGTTTTTTATTTTCTTTGTCATGAAGCCTTTCTCCCTTCTCAGCCCAGAGTCCTAGAGAGAATGACACCTCTCTGCTGGTGGTTCCTTTGTCACTGGTAGGACACTCCATCTGTACCAGCTGCTCAATACAAGACTCCTGCTCCTTGCTGCTCTGAGTAAAGCCAGAGCACATACTTACAGCTGAAATCAAACTGATATGGTTTGGTAATCAATGTCTTGAGGGTTTTTTTGTAGACATGTTCTACATTTTCCTATTTTCCTTGCTGTAGGCAGTATACCACCTTGAGAACATCAGCAGAAATGAATCCTGCTGCAAGATAAAATTTTGGACTGAGCATTTGAGTCATTGGCCTTATAGCTAGGTGCTCTGTTTTTTCTTTATGCATTCACCGAGCTGACAATTTAATCTCTCCCTGCCTGCCAGCTCTTGACTGTAAAATCCTTCAATCTGTGCTCCTGGAGATCTCAGTCATCCCAAACAACCAGTGCCACTGTTTTGATCATTTCAACCCTCTTTGAGGGGTTTTTACACCTGTAAACCCCTTTACATTTGTGGTGGTGAACTGATGAGAGAGCAGCCTGAAAAATGAGCTTAGAGGGCTTTTCTACAGTCATCCTTTCATTTTATTCTGTTACCCAAGTCTTTCTCTCTTTTTAGGAAGGGAATAATATGGCATTAACCATTATGCCAGTTCTTAGCCAAGTCACTGGAAATTCCTTCAGGAATATCAGGAAATTAAGTTCTGCGGTTTCTATTTCATAGTGTCATAGAATCATAGAATCATTTAGTTTGGAAGGTGCCTCCAGGGTCAGCGACTCCAGACATTGACCCAGCACTGTTAGGTATACCACTAAATCATACCCCTAGATTTTAAACACCTCTAGGGATAGTGATTCATCCATTTCCCTGGGAATTCTGTTCCAGTGCTTGATAGCTCTTGTGGTGAAGACATTTTTCCTAATGTTCAATCTAAACTTCCCCTTAAGGCCATTTCCCCTTGTCCTATTGCTTGTCCTATTTGCAATTCTCACTCATCCCTTCTAAGGTAAGCCAGAAGCTTTTTAAACCTGCCAAGGAGCAGCATATCAAAGTGTTAAAACAACAGGGGCCTTTAAAGCTCTTTCCTTACATGTCCATCTTCTCTTTCCCTTTCCTTTCCTTTTCCTTTCCTCCCAGCAAAAAGCAAGGCTTTGTGAAAGATGAAATCCCATGGGAAATCTGCTGCAGGGATTATGACATCAAATTGAAGTAAGGTCTGCACTACAGATTTTTGTAAATCCTATAAGGACCAAGGTCATTTGGGGCTGGATTGATTTTGCTAACTGGGCTTGTCTAACTCAAATTTGATGCCCTGAGTTCATCCACCTAGGGTCCTTCCTAATTCATCCTTTCTTGGTGAGTCAGCCATCCTGCAGGTAGCCTTCTTTTTCCATTGATTGGGTACCAAACAACCTGAGAAGAGATTTGCTGGTTTTGGAGGGTTAAGTTTAGAAGAGATGAATCACACCTCACTATTCTGGTGCCTTCTTGCTGTCATGAGTCTTCTACAAGTTGAATCCCTGCAACTTAAGTGGCTTTTATGAGGTTCCCTTCAGGAATCTCTCCTCGCTGTCAGAACTCAAGTGAGTGACTCATGTCCAGTGTTACCCACATGAGGCTAAATACAAATACAGGCTTATGGAACAAGAGCAGCACTTCACAGCCAAAGCCCCCATTTGAACCTATTCCTATTGAGATTTTATTTATTATTTATGATATCATCAGAAAATCTCACAGTAGCTTGTAAATTACATTGGAGATTACAGCATGTGTCTTCTAACCCAAACACTGTGATTTACAGAGAGTTTGGAACTCATTAGGGAAAAAAGAGCTAAATGGAAGATGAGAACAAGCTCCACAACTAAGAAAAAGGAGCAGGAGTTAGCATGAATCTTTCCAGCATTATCTGTGGTAAAGCTGCAGAGATGTAGCACAGTTTTATTTCACTTTTATGAGCTTGTATTCACCAGCAGTACAGCTAAAAGCAGTGTTTTCAGAAACACATGAGAAATTCCAAAAGACCTTATTTTTGAATGAACCCAAAGCAGCAAATCCAAACCAGAATAATCTGTCACAGAAAAAGATACACAGTGTGCAAGACCCATGGAGCTATAGATTTTTTTAGACTAGCTGTAAATGGGGAAGAGAAATTTGCACTGTATATTTCTATTCTGTGTCATTTTCCACTTAAGGTGCATTGTCATACTCACACTAGATTTATTATTTTTCTGTTGAAAACAAAGAAGCCACATGCAGAGAGACAGACACCCCCCACACCCAGAAATGCTCCCCACAGCCTTGGTGTGGGAGCTGCAGCCTACCAGCAGTTCCCTGGGGGGGCTTTAATGGGGATGTGCTGAGATGGATGCTCTATCTGCAGCATGTATCCATTTGTGGAGAATCCATACATAATCAGGCCAGCAGGGACATCCAAAAGCCAAAACCACCATGCAGCATCTCCATAACAATATCTAAGCCTGTGATGGTTACTAATATAATTCTGCAGATGGAGAATCACAGGGGTTCAGGACCAGTGGGGAATCTGGGTTAACTGGAAGTTAAAAATAAATGAATCTATCAAACATGAGACATTTAAGCCAAGTTTACACGAGGAATACAAAGCTGAGAAGAGTCTGTTTAGTAACAGACAGATTTAGTCAAAGGTTTGAATTCAACCTAGAAATAAAAACCCTTGGTAATATGCTCTAGCCTGGCCAACAAAAATGATGCTGATGAAGCAAACAGATAAGAGAGTGAAAAAATCCAGGCTCTCTGGTGCTCAGTTGCCTCTTGTTGTCCTGATTCAGACCCTTCCCATCTCCTTGTCTCTATTTAATTAAAGCACGTAAATGGCAGCGCCTGTCAGCCAGCGGCTTTGCATTCGGCAGCCAGGTCTGTGAGACTCACTGTGAGTCAATCTGATGGATGAGGAGAGTGCTTTGGCTCTTGCACTCATGGGGTTACAGCCTCCACAGACCTGTGGTGCCACACAGAAGTGATAGGATCTGTTCCTGTGCCAGTGCTTTGGAGGAGCAGCCTGGAACTGAGCACTCCCTGCTCCATGTGCATCCATCCTCTGAGCAAACCCTTTACTATGCCTCCCGATTTGAAATCAGCTGTCTGCTTTCTTTTTTTTTTTTTTTTTTATTGCTTGTAACACTTTGAAATAGTGTTTTGTTTCTCTGGTTTTGCTTGTTTGTTTTTGGTTTGGGGGTTTTGTTTATTTGTTTGGGGTTTTTTGTCCAATATAATTGGCAAACAATGCAGATTGCTGTACTCCAGGGAAAGGTAATTATAGGAGAGGAGTAGAGGATTTGTGCATTGTTTTAAGAGGGAAAAGGAGGCTATAAGCAGCATCACCGAAAAACAAATAACAGCAAGTCTTATTATTGGCAAAAAATCCCAAGACTAGGAAACCAACTCTGAACTGGGGAAGTACCATTCCTGAGTTCATTGAAAAAACAATTTTTGTTTTTTCTGAATGCATTCAGTAACACCGGACAGCTGCTGATGTCCAAGTAAAAGTGGTACAGATAGAAACAAGCTCTGATCATTTTATTTTTCATGTAGAGCTGTCATGCATCAAAGAACTTCATAGACACCAGTGAGGTCTCCTGACACCAGAATGGGCAAATGAGCATTACATAGCAGATGGGGAAAATGAGACTTGAAAAGGCTGAACAGAAGTGGCCCCCCTGGAAATACAGCTCAGCAACCTCCTGCTCAGATAAGCACCTTCAGTCTCTTTCTCCATCCTCCCCTTTGCAGCCCCAACACATCTGTGACAGTTACTTGTCTGAGCATTATCCTGGGGAGCTGCAGCAGGACTGGACCATCAGACATGGGATCTGTTGCCATTGCCCCCATGTTATGCTCTGGGAGCATGATGTCAAGCCTTCCACCTCTGGGAATTGATGCCTATGAGATGTCTATTGGAAACAAAAGTAGCCAGAATTATGCTGCAAGAAATGCTGGGAATCCCACTGAGCTGTGTGTCACAGTCCAAACACATCACGGCCTCCTGCTTCAGCTGTTAGAACATTGTCAGTCCATCTGCAGGCAATCACCTACAAACATTTAGGGTTAAAGCCTAAGATAACCTCTTCAGAGAACTCCACTCTGTGTGTCACCAAGACAGGGAAGGCAGTAACTGGTAGAGGGCATGTTTCACCACCAAATGAGCTCAGGATGTTGCAGAATTTTTAAAGGAAGCCAATTCTTTGCTCTCACAGCAGCCCTTTGAAAAATGACAGTAAGAATCAAGCCTCTCTCATAGAGAAACCCTCTAGTGCACTTGAAATTGAAATTTTGAAATGAACATCAGCAAAAAACCATCTACCTGAAAAATGCTGTTTTATCTGACGTGCACTAGAAATATGGAGAGGCCAATTTCATTGGCAGTAAGGTAGGTTCTTTCCTCTGGCTTTAATATCTAACTTCTCAATCTTAAAAATAATTTCAGACCTTTGACTCAGTGTTAGAAAAATATTTAGTTTTGTGCACAAACCTGACAGAAAGCCAAAATCTTTCTCTTACAAAATGTAGAAATTTCTGGAGTCACTCCAAGGATGCATTTAGTCCCTTCTGTTCAAAATTTAAGACCTGCTGTTTTTCTGACAGTGCAGGTAATTGCTACAGCTGGAGCAAGGCTGTATCTCAACATCTCCAACCTCAGCCCCTCCTACAATTCTCTTTTCCCTCAGCAGAAACATAGTGAATCCCCCAGAGCATGCCAAGGGATGGATCCAGTGCTAAGTCCTTGCCCAGTGGTAGCTGACTGGGGGTATCTCTGCAACCTGCAGCACATTCCACTATTTTCCCTGCAGCAAAGAAGGGTCAAGACTCACCCACATGGGTGTCTTGAGGAAATCCTGCAGATTTCAGGATGCCTGCAGATATTCCCTCCCTTCCACTAGCCCTAAGTAGCAAGGACAAATCCTCCTGCAGTGGGGTCAGTTTGAGGGCTTTTCTTCCACTTCTCTTCCACTGAGACCCTGGTGTGGCTCCTGTCTCCCCATCTCAGGGCAGTTGCTGATTTGGCCATAGGATGAAAAGTAACTAAAGGCAAAGAGACATCTTCCAAATATAACAAGGTAAATGTCTTTGCCCTGGAGAACTCTGGAAGAAAGAGGCAGAAGAAAGGCACGAAGGAGATGATATTAGCTTGTTTTTACAGCTGGAGACCTGAAGCTCAGAGCTGAGATTTCCATAGTAGTAATTTATGCAAGACCATGAGCTCACTCAGATCCAAGGTGGGGTGGACACCCCTCCACGGAGTTCAACTGCAGCGTCTCCATCACATGGGGTGGTACAAGCCACCTGTCCAGTCCTGCTGTAGCTACACCTGTATAGCTCTAAAGCCTTCTCAAATGAGAGAAAAATCATCATTTGTGCATGCTGATGGGATGTCTCTCAGCTTTCAGGCTTCCTAGCAATAATAATTCCTTGAGAAACAGCTGTGAAAGGGGCAGGATCAAGAGGTGAATTGTTGGGCACTGTGCTAAGAACAAATTCGCTGGCTTTCTCTTATGCCATTCTGCTGTTGTACAGCCACACATGCTCACTCACAAACCCAAATGTCAACAGATTATATTTCTTTCCAAACAGGATCATGTGTGAATATATATAACTCGATCTCAAATTAGAAAAATCCACCAGTTTTTCTTCTCCCTGTAGGTGCACACATACATATGCACGAGTCTGTGTGGACATGCAGCTGTGGTGCACTACACTACAAACAAAATGTGCAAGTGTAATTAGTTAGTCTAAAATACAGCAGACTCAAGAGACACATACCATACCAGCAACTCCCCAAATTCCAGCACTTCCGTGGCTCTATGTATCCACCCCATACATTTTCAGACTTACTGTTACAAATCATTTCAATTTGCAATCTTCCCCTTAAACTGATTTAAGATTAATCTTATTTCTTCTTATTAGATACATCTTTCATGCAGAGTGTAAACCAATAATCCTCTTGTGAAGCTTACTGGCATTGGCTCTCATCAAAGTGGCAGGCAGAGAGCTGCAGTTAATGGCAGTAACAGAGAGAGCCTGGATGCTGGGTGGCAGCACCTCTGCGTTTTCCCTCCCTCCCTGCTGTGGGACTGAAATCCATGAATTTGAAAGCTGCTTGTGTCTTCATAGTCTTTATGGAGGTGTCTGTCAGCCAGCAGCAATTAATGGCAACTGCAACTTTTGAAGATGAGAAATGTCAGCACCACCTGGAATTCCCAGAAAGAGAAAAGCCACTGTGCACTTGTCTTCTGCAGAATGGCAACCTTTGTTGCCATGACCAATGCACAATCAGACTGACCTTTTATCATTTTCACTTCTACCTGTTGTGCTTGATTGCTCACTGGTATGTGTTGGAATGTATGGACTTTGGTGTTTGAAGGATTTTTCCAGTTGTTTCACCTCCTAATGTTTGGCAGGGTAGCAGTGGCCCCTAAGAGTGCTGGGAAGAACTGTTCAGTCTTCTTTGCTCCTGTTCCAAAAAGTTCTTGTTTGTCTTCCCCAAAACCGTTGTGACTATGCAAGTAACAGGAGTTGTTCTGACCATCCAAAAAGTGAAGTCTGGCCTTGCCTTATTAATTTACCTTAAATTAAAAAATAAAATAAATAAATGAACAGTTAAAAACTGCCAAAAATTCTTCAGTATTTTTAAATGAGATTCAAGAGGAAAGATCAACCAATGATACCATGTTTCAATTTTTCTAACAAAAAGCCCAAGGTAGAAAATCGTCCCTTATCTGTTTCCTAGTCATGTATGGGTATTTTTCCTGGAAAGGTACAGTGTTAAACTGTAAGCACTGGTATATAAGCACTGAAAACATAGTGTGGATCAGTCATTTCACACTGGTCTTCCATTACTATCTGATATTTTCAAGCACATGTTTTAAAATCCTTGCAAAGACCTTGCAAGTAATTTTGCATGTGTCCTTCTTTTTGGAGGACTCTGGAATGGACCTGCAGAAACAAAGCTCCAGTTTTGTATTGATGAATCTGGAAATGAAAATGCAAAATATTTTTTTTGGGTGAAGGGATATAAGGAGATCAGAGATACAATATAAATTACATCAAATACAGAATATGACCTACTTAAATGAAAATTTTCACATTATTTTTAGAGTTCCAGTGTCCTGAATGAATAAGAAGCAGCTTTTTTCCTGCTCTGAACTCTCTTAATGGCCATTTTAATGACTACCTACTCAAGTTTGAAGCCAGCAGTTTAATTACTAAATGCCAATATTTATGAAAGCCCAGCACATATCAGTGATTATGACACAATTCAATATTTATGACAAGCAGATTTCTGGTAACAATCAACACTGAGTAACCAGAGTACTCTCTGTACTGCCACTAATTTCAGAGGACAATGAGCAAATTTCCTTTAAATTTAAAATCCAGAGACTATTCATCCTTTAGCCTTTCAGTGACTTCAGACCCAGCATGTAGTAGCAGCAAGAAAGAGCTATGATTTCTTATCTCTGAAAACCATTGTTGAATTGATGGAGTGAGGGATATTTTTAGGGTGCTGGGACAAGCTTGCAGGTGGTGGGGAACATGAGGAGGTGAGCAGCTGGAAGACAGTGCTCAATGCTCTGGCTTTTGCACAATAGCTCAGTGATTGGAACCTTTGGAGAGCAAGGAGAAGAGGTGGTCAGAGTACCAAATTCCCTTTGCATCTTAAAATCCTGCTTTTCTTGCTAGTAAACTCCAAAGCCCCTTGGAAGGGGCTTTTTGCCCTGGTCAAAAAGCAGAAGCACTTCTTGGTTTTAGATCCTGTGCGATGCAAATGTCCTTGTTGAGTGTGAGATCGTTCTCCAAGACTTAGATGACTCAAATGCACCTACGCTCTGGTTTTGCTGGACTGCAGCCAGTGGGCACCAGATCCAAAAGCCTGTGAGGATGGTGTAGGACAGACATCAGAGAGGGAGGGACTGCCCTGCTAAGTTTGTTTCCATGTAGTAAGGGAAAAATTGCAAATTTGAACATTAAGAAGCTGTTTCTGTCTACTGCTGATTTCTGTACTTACATGTTTAGGTTGCAATTATATTTACCACATAACTGAATCCAGAGAAGAACCTTGTGTTTATATTTTATTCAAGAGAAAACTATCTACTGTTCCAATATTTTATAGTACTAGAAATGGTCGTAAAAATTATGTCAGCAGCTCACACCATTTCCTGCAGAGCCTGTTTCATGAAGATGTTGTAGAGCAATATTCATCCAAAGTAATGAAAGGTGTAAATTAAATGGAATAAAATTAAATCAAATTGAGGAAATATTTATTCTGCCTGGGAATGGCCATACAGATATCTAATGCAGTTTAAATAATGCATCCTAAGTATTTTCCTTTATGTAACTTGATTACTCTCCCTGACCAGCCCCATGTAATAATCAGATGTTCTCTGCTGGAGTGTTAACCAGGCTGTTGCCTTGAGGAGCCTGCTCTGAAGATGTGAAAGGAGATTTTACTGAATTCACAGGGATTTGCAGGGCTGGCTGAAGGCAGGATGAGGAGCAGGGGCGTGGCCTCCTGGCTGTCACATCAGCGTGTACCATAACAGAAAGCATCCACATGATGTCGGTGCAAAAGCTCATCTGCTCCTGCTTCCTCTCTCCCTGCACATTATTGAGGGAAAGAAATATAAGAACAAAGAACTGTGTGTTTGCTCCTGGGTCCGTGGAGGTGGGATGGTACAGAAGTACAGGGGGGAGACATCTCTTTACACCCCCGAAGCAACAGGAGAATCCCTGAACTATGGGGCAAAATTAAGTGTTCATGGTTAGTAGCCACAATGGACCACTCTTTCATGATTTTCTTTCTCTTCCCTAAACTTTTTATACTAATTAAGCTCCATGTGAAAAGGTTTTTCTTTTTTTAAAATCCATTAAGGTATCTCTTGTGTTCCCTGTCCTATCCAGGCTTTCTGTGCCTTGGAACAGCAGTGGCTTTGATTTGATTTGAATTTGAGGGTTATTTGATCATAACCCTCAAATTCTTTTAGTTTCTTTACAAATGTGTGAAAAAGAAATGTGTAGCATACATGACAACATGAGCTACTATGATTTTAATCTGTATATTATTTTGAAGGTTTTGATTACAGTATAAATGCCAACCACATGGGGTTTCTTTTTCCTTATGATAAATAGCTTGCTTGCATTGGCACTCTCCTTACTTACATGGGTTAAATTGCCACTCATATTCACATATATGTACATTAAAAATTATTCTTATTGAATGTGTTTGCAAGTAATTGTAAAACAGCAGTTATCAGCCTCTTTCTATCCCACCTTTCTCTTCTGGTTCTAACTGGCATAACTTCTGATGCTTGTTTTTTCCATGCTGCAAACTTGCTCTTTTGCTCAATTTTTCTTTTCTTCAGTGAGACAAAGTATTCATGTGACTGAAGCTCATTTTCCTGTATGAGGTATGGCAATAACAATTAAAAACTGTCTTCTTTTGCACAAAATACACAAAGACTTATGGCTCATATCTGAAAGCTTCATTAGCAGTGATCCATGAAACCAGACCTTTGACATGAAGTTGTGAAGTAGATCCTGAAACAGGATAAAAGGAAAGGGTCATTTTTGCAAATACACATTAAATATTTCCCCCTGATTCCAACAGTCTTTGCTGAGTGGCAGTGTATGTAGATTTTGTTTTGCTGTGAAAGGCTGCTCTCTCCACCACCCAATATGGAGAACAAGTCAGCAGTCAAAATGTTTCTCTCAGTCAAACTAAATGACCCATTAAGCAATAAAGAGATACAAATGCCTCTTCCTCAGTAATTTTAAATAAAGCATGCTGAACAAAGGACTGATATTTTGAAAAGTTATTCACAAGACCAAATAATAACAATCTTTGATCCACAATTTTGACTCTGTGATTATCTCTCCACTTCTTCCCTCAACTAAAAATCCCCAGCTCTTAGTCATGATCCATTTTGGTTCCTAATCTCCATATTTCAAGGAGATATATGGAGATATATCTCAATAATTCAAAAGAGTGTTCATAGTTCACATCTTAATTTACTAAGCAAGTTCAAGTCTCTTCAGTACCACTGAGCATATATATTGATTTTTGAGCTTTGGTAGTTTACTCAAAAGCATTTTCATTTCCAACCTTTCCTTATTTCCTTTTAATTGTTTTTTAATTGGGGTTATGGAAGTGTTGAGATGTTACAGAGCATGCAGATCATCATTACAGCAAAAAAAACAGACAGGAGAAAGTTGTGATTTAAAAACAGACTACTCAGACAGCCTGATTCTCCTTATTCCCACCCACTGCCATTTCTATCTTAGGCTCATCTTAGAAATATATTATTATATAGCTGCTTTCTGTGCATTACAAAGGCAAAGACATTGCAAGTCTTGACACTGCCTGTGCCGTGCCTGTACAAGTGAGGTGCAAAGTCAGCAAGAGAGCAGTAGAAGTACAGCTGGGAGGCTTCCTAAATGGGTTACTGGCACCACATGAAGAGACTACATTAGTTATTTACTGCTGACATGACAAGACAATCTCTCAACAGGGATCATGGATTGAAAGAAAAGAGTATTGCCAGCCTGAAATCTAAGCTGCCCAGCCACATGCCCTGGTAGGTGCCTGCTGTCAGCTCCCTCTGAGGTTCTGTGAAGTTAGCTAACATTTATCATTTAAAATAAGTCTTTAAATAAAGTCTGTGCATGAAATGAACTGAAAGGATATGCCAAGCCATTGTGCCCTCCTCAGCTGTGGATGTGGCCATTTGGCTGCCTCTGTTCTGTATCAGAAATGCCATGTCTAAGACAAGGATACAGGTGCTGCCATCCCAGCCCCCTTCCTAGGAGTTTATATTCAAAGGGGGGGGCCTTGTGAGTAAAATGATGGAATGTATGTGGATCAAATAGCCAAAATACAGTCAACATGTCCAGGAATAAAACCAAAGCAAAAGGGCCTGTCTCCCTACCTTTGTATCCATCTCCCTTTGTCACAAAAGGGCATACATTTTGAGGAAACCTTAAACTTGCAAGGATTTAGCCCTTCAAAAAGATAACTCCATACCCCAAAGGATGGGAGTGTGATTGTTTGAAGTACTTATTACAGTCTTTTCATTATTCATTGGATGTCTAGAGAAACATTTTGACTGCTGTAATTCTATATACCCAACAGGCTGGTGCCAGAGTTTCCATTAAATGGGTACAAGGACTGCCTGAGCTGCCTGCACAGGGACAGTCACACCCTGTACCAACCCTTATTGATCTATGCACAAGTGAGAAAAGAGAAAATGATGCATGGAGGAGCCCTAGCCTGTCAGTCTGTCTGCTCAGAATAACCTAAAACTTTCATTTACTCTAACTGGAGCTGAACACACACAGGAAACAAAGCCAAAATTGTTAATTTGAGGACAGGATTTCTGCTACCATTTAAATACTATACAGGGTGCTCTCCCTGAGTCCCCTGTTCTGGAACTGAAGGAGAAAGGCATGATTCTGTTGTGCTGGTATAAAGAGTCTGGAATTGCACAGACAATAATGAATAAAGGCTCACTTTTGCTATATATGTAACTCTCTGCCAGCTGAAGCAGTTTCCTTATCAGCTCCAATGCTGATTCTGGCCAGGTGCCCTGGCCCTGGTCTGCTACATCACCCCCACTCCCACCCACTGCCTCAGAGAGCCTTTCAAGATTCCATCAGCCCTTACCACCTTCTCATTCTCAGTTAAAACACAAATCAGGACTGAAGCACTGTGATGATTTACACAGTCACTGATTACCTGATGCACCCCAGATGTGCTCTGGACTTGCCCACGGTGACCTCACAGGAGCTCATTGCACTCGCACGTACAATGAAGAAATGGAGTGGCAATTTGAAATTCAGAGGGAGCATTCACATTCTCTAAGGCTACCTCTCTTCCAGAGAAACATGGCTTTTGTTTAGAAACACAGTTTTCTATGTGTTCAGGGTCACTCTCATTAAGGCTGTTAATCCCCTAAAGTAATTTTTATTTACCTTTTCTTGCCTTTTTGCAGTACTGTCATCACAACTGCTTTTTGGTTTATAAAAATGCAAGGAAAAGAAATTTGTGTATAGAAAAAATAAACCTTTCAACTGAGTTTTGTCTTGAAAGCAGAGAACTTTCTTCATTTTACTGTAAGTGAGACCAGGGCAGTGCTGTAGTCTCCTTGCCTTCAATTATTTTGGCTTTTTTTATATCTGTTCTACTATTCTCTTCACTTTCCTTTAGAAAAACACCTGTTTTAAAGGCACAAACAGTGTATGTGAGTATGTATCTTGAAGGAAGCCAGCCAATACCCAGGTACCATGCATCCTGCTTAAACCCTGAAATCCCAGCAGCCCAAATGTTTTTCTCCTGAAAGAGTGAAGGGTGGAGTCTCTTGGACTGCCCTGGAAACAGGCTGGGTAGAGTTGTCAAAAGGAATAAGAGTTCAATTGTACAAATAATCTGCAGTTAATCTGAACATTGCTCATTGCCAAGGTATAAATATCATACTTCACAAGGAAAAAGTTTCCAGCAGATGTTCCTGTAATCCTATTTTCTCCAGTTGCATGACATGACTTTTCAGTGTTGTTCATATGTTGAAAAAATTTTAGCAAATGCAATTTAAGAAATAATTCCTCACAGGCAGGGGAATGGAATAGATGATCTAAATTATTTCCAATTTCTGCTGTTTTATTGTTATACTAAGTATGCTCATAACTAGAAGACAACAGAAAAATATTTCTGGTGTAAAAACATTGATGTTATTTTTTAGAAAAGTAAAAATTATTTGGTAAAAAGTCATGCCCCAAAATTAAGTACTTGTACAAGAACTGTGCATCAGCCAGGCTTGGCAAAAGGCTCTATGTGTGGGAAGTTATGCTGGACTGTGTCCTGGCCTCAGTACACTACATTTCTTGGGGCATTTACTGCATAATTTCCTGACATGTTTAACTAAACACTGTCTTTTTATTCCTTGCTTACCGAACACAAATTAAATTTGCAAGAAGTGCAGCTTCTCATTCACAGTGCTGTGTTCTTCTCTTCTTTCTCTCTTCCAATCTGGAGATGGTTTGATTGTAAATTTTGAAAATCTCTCCCTGGGAAATCATCCTTACAATAGAAAAAGAGAGGAGAAAGAAGTGAGGAAAGTATTTGTCTCTACTAAAAGAAAGCAAAATGCAACACATAACATTTTAACCCTAGATGTGGTAGCAGCCCTCATGAGCAAGTGTTGTGAAAGGAATTTCATTATTTTGGGAGTCCCAACAAAAACAAAACAAAACAAAACAAAAAAATCAAAAAAAAACCAAAAAAAAACCAAAACCCCATGGACCTGTTGGAGTAAGTCCAGAGGATGGATCAGAGGGCTGTAGTGTAGCACTCCTTTGAAAATAGAGTGTAAGAGCTGGAGAGGAGAGGAGAGGAGAGGAGAGGAGAGGAGAGGAGAGGAGAGGAGAGGAGAGGAGAGGAGAGGAGAGGAGAGGAGAGGATAGTCGAGGAGAGGAGAGCTTGAGTAGAGGATCGGAGAGGACGAGCGAGAGGAGAGGAGAGGAGAGGCTCGTCTCTGCGGTCGAGGAGCGTGAGAGGCTCTTCGAGGCGCTTCGATGCGCGTTCTGAGGGCTCGAGGTCGTGCGTTCTCATTGCTGCGTTAGACGGTGCGGAGCTCGGTGTCGCTTCGCTGAGGACGTCAGGCTGAGGCATCTGCTGAGAGGACGAGGCGATGCGGCGTGTAGTGGAGCGGCGAGGATCGGAGCGGTGCGGATCGGTTGAGGCTCTTGAGCTGAGGCAGGATCGGAGAGGAGAGGAGTAGGCGAGGCGCGGAGAGGAGAGGAGAGACCTTATGCCACCTGTACCTTAAAGGAACACACTAAAACAGCTGAAGAAGGACTACTTACAAGGGCTGTCATGAAAGGACATCAGGGAATGGTTCCAAACTGAAAGAGGGCAGATTTAGACTAGATGCAAGGAAGAAATTCCTTACTGAGAGGGTGGTGAGGCACTGAACAGTTTGCTCAGAGGAGTTGTGGATGTCCCATCCTTGGAACTGCTCAGTGCCAGGCTGGCTGGGACTGTGAGCAACCTGGTCTAATGGAAAGTATTCCTACCTATGGAGGGGGGATTGGAACTAAGTTATCATTAGGGTCTTTTCCAACTCAAACCATTGTATGGTTCTTTTAGTGCTCACTTAACTTAACAGCAAGAAAGTGCAGGCAGTTGTTTCAATTTCCTGTATTTACCAGAGGTGTGTAAATTGCTCTGGAGAAAGAAGGAGCAGTTCAAGCAATGGTAACAGATTGATCAACGCTGGGTGCCCCAGTTGAAGGATGGAGGTGAAACAAATATTCTTCCCCAAGACTTCAGTGCTGTCATGCAGTTCAGTATGTCATGTGCAATATAACTGAGCTTCCTTTAGTCACTTCTCAGCAGAACAAGCAGAAAAGGCTTTTTTTCACAGGTTTCTTCATTCTGTAAATAATTTTACCTAATCCTTTACAACATATTTTTTATCTAAGACTTCCCATTTAAATATAATATTTTTGTTAAAGATAAATTAATGTCTGAAAATGTATTTTTATTAACTTTCAATAAAGTAGTTTTGTAATCAAAATATTTTTCCTTTGTTATATATCAGGATTAGACTTAGACTAAAAATTAAATTAAAATTTTGAAACAGTCTTCCCAGAAGTAAATCAAAGCTGGAAGTTTGATGGAAGCTAATGAAAACTGTAAAGTACAAATGGAAGTATGAGAGCTTCTGTCAGAGGATATTGCACTCTCTGATACAATGTGGCAAACAGACATGCATTTAAGGGTTTTAAAATTGAATCTGTAATTGCTATCTTTGATGTAGGTACAGAAGGTATTTATTTAGGATATATTTGAAGAAGGCAATGTTATGTGTAGAGGACAAACTTCAGTGTCACAACACATGGCATTTTTTCTTCACAATCTTTCTTACACTTTCTTACTTTATTGAATTTCAGCCAGGTACTGCAATGCGTATACCAGACAGAGTAAATGCTGCTCTCATTTTGGCAATAAATGAATCAAAATTACCAGTATTTCAAGCAGTCTTTACTGAGACAGATACAATTAAGCAAGTTAAAGGGTTTATAAATCATCTTTTCTGAACATCATAGGCTATCTTGAAAAAAAAAAAATAAAGAAAGACACCTATCATTAATTTTCACAGATAGATGAAGTGCTGGTCCCTCTGAAATGCAAGCCAAAAGATGTAAAATATAAGTCAGTGCCAGTCCAGGTTAGGGAGACTCTCATGCCTCCACCAGCAGGGCTACCATTGCCCTGGAAATCAATCCAAATCCAGGCTGGGACCTGAACCTGGGCACGCCAAGCCAAGCTGCAAGTGTTTGAGACCTGAACCACTGGTGCCTTTCCTGAGTCCTCCCCTGCTGCACCTACCCCTCATGCTTCTCAAGCCAGGAACACTGGGACACCAGGAGGTGTCCAAGAGCAGATTTAGGTCCCTGGGCTGTTTGTTGTTTGAGTTAAAAAGACTAAAGTGGTTTCAGTAGTATAATATACCCATGGCTTGTCAAGTTTAGATCAAAGCAGCTTCAGCCATATGAGAACAGAAGAAGCCTAGACTTGGCAAACTCCTATTTTTCCTCCAGGTACGCTATACATTCATCAAAGAGCAACTTCACAAGACAGACTTTCAACTGTCACCCACCCCTAAAAATATTGCAGCTGCCTTCCTTTCTTCCTCAAAAAGATAGAATGGGGCTTTTTTCCACTCCAGCCATCCTTCTCACTGTGCAGAGATGGGGACTGTGCTGTGCCACACAAATCCCTCAGCCTGGGGACAGGTGTTCACTCTCTCCTGTCCCCAATGGTGTGAGGAACAAACTTGCAAGCAGGAGACACCAACAGAAGCAGGCGTCTCTTGCTTTTTTTTCTTTTCCTCTCTTTTTTTGTTGTCACTTTCCGGTATTCTGTTAGCAGTAAACATGCTTAAATATTTGCAGGGGAAACTAAATTTTTTGTTTTCATTTCTGTTTGACTAAAAATATGGGGGTTTGCCAAGATACAGATCAAACCAACAGCAATCACTGTCAGTGGGAATTTTTTTTCCATGTTGAAAAAAATTACCAATTAAATTGCATCATTCACTATGACTTGTTGAGATCCCAATCATTATTGCATGGGCCAAGCACTTATTCTGGATTATAAATCCCAATTATATGACCAAGTATTCCTTCAGTGTGATGGTCTTTTTCTTTTTGCCAAAAGATTTGATGTTCCATAGAAAATGCAATTACTGTACAGAGTTTGTGCATAAAATGCAAAATACTCAATCTCTTACATATGTATATACATGTATATATATGTGTGTGTGTGTATGTATGTGTATATATATATATATATGTATGTGTATATGTATATAAAGGAAAGAAATTCAAAACTTGGTAAAATGGCTCAGGGTTCAAGTGGTTGTTTTTAATGCTTTTAATAGAAAAATCCTTCCTCCGCTGTTTTTTTTAAATATATATAGTCAAATCTGGAAAGTGAGGATAAGAAGTGAGTATAAGAACATAATGTATCCACAATAGGATAACAACTCAAGAACTGAAAAGAATAAGCACTCCCCACCTTGCCCCCCAAATTTTTCTGGAATTGTTTAAATCTAAAAACTACAAAAACCAAAATGTACAGAGCTATTTTTTCTGAAGTGTGGACTATACAGCAGTGATAATGAAAATGAGAACAAACCTCCTGGGATTGTGGTGCTAGTTTACCCTGCCAGATACAGAAACATTTATATACTTTTAGTATTTTATGTTGTTTTTAATTTTCTTTCATTTCTAGGGAACAACAGTACCTCAGGTCATTTTGCTATCAGATTTTACTTGACATAATTTCTGAATGAGGTGCATTTCTTTTCTTTGGATACTGCAGGAAAACATTATGAGGAGCCTGAATATTGATTATATGAGCTGTGGTCAGGATGCAGCCTTACAGAAAGATCATGAGCACTAACTTTCCTTGCCAGTAACAATTAAAATATGTAAACCAGCATTTTAAAGAGTTTGAGTCACATGGCAATGACTCTAAACGGCCTTTTAAAGATGATGACAAAAGTACTTATGAGTATTTTTCCCTATGCTCGTACCATTCTCTGTTTTTAATGCAGTAATCATAATAAATATTTCCAGACCTGAAGAAACAGAGCCTGAGAGCTTGTCCATCTTCCCTAGGAGTTTCTACTGTTCTCATAAATGACAAATTCAGAGTTACAAAACTTATTTTACAAGGAAAACAGATAATGAAATGGTAAGCAGTGTCAATATACATTCATGGAAAAAATTGCCTAAGCCCTGCATGGCTCTGCAAGAGCAAGCTTTCCAGTTAGTTTCGAATTTTCTGATCCACATGGAAAATGCAGAGAAGTCCTATTTTGCAGGGCTGATTTGCCTCCTATGTGAGCCATAGCAAGGTCAGAATCCCTGGAAGCACGCTGCTGCTTACCTCAAGGCTTCTGTGAGCCTCTGCCTTGCTTCTGGCTTGGAAGACCTTGAAAGACAAAAAGGAAGAGGAAACAAGTGCCCTTTTAGCCAGGGGTGACTCAAGCGATTAAATCGATTAAATCGCTGCCGCTGGCCGTGCCTTACAGAGCACAAAGGGACGATTGACTGCCCCTGACCACATCTGAACCTTGTGTCATTGCTGTGCATCCCTCCCGGGTGCACCTTGCTCCTCAGACTGAAGGCACTGCCAGTGAGCAAGCTGGGGGTCAGAAGCAGCCTTTTTATTTTGGATAGCAATTCACTAATATTTGGGGACTGAGCAGATTTGGGTTTAAGCACTAACCACAGCCTATTTGTGCCTTGGCAGGAGGAGGTGAGAAGTACAGAGCACCTGAAGCAAGGAAGAGTGGAGATGTGCCAAGGAAGCAGAGAGCTTGATTGCCCACCTAGAGCCAATCTTTGTGGGCTTTGGGAAACTGTGGGATGGCTGCTCTCACTTGCTTCATGACTTGCCCTTCTTTTCTTGCACAGTATTTCCATTTCTACTACATGTGGTATCTTTTGTTGCTCTTTGCTCCTTACTATGAATTAATATGCTGCTCAAATATCAAACTGAATCGATAAAGATGGGTTATTTATACCTTCTCAGGATTTAAATGCCACAGAAGAAAGGTGGGGGACTTGAGCAGATCAAACAATGTTTTGCCCCTTCAGCCCCATGTAAGTGACTAATTGCTTTGATGGCAGGTGCATTGACAGATTTAGTTTGGATATGGAGGGAAAGTAGATTGTTTTTTGGAAGACACTGCTACTTAAATTTGCTACACCACAGCTCAAGGATTAGAGCACACCTGGACAGTGACTATGCTGTAACTATCCCTGTGTCCATGTGTAGTGTTTTACTCAGAAGTTGAATCTTCTTCTTCTTCTTCTTCTTCAATTTCTTCTTCTTCTTCTTCTTCTTCTTCTTCTTCTTCTTCGATTTCTTCTTCTTCTTCTTCTTCTTCTTCTTCTTCTTCTTCTTCTTCTTCTTCTTCTTCGATTTCTTGCTGGAGGAACACAGGAATCCAAGCACCATTGCTGCTGGTGAGGAGCTTCTCCATCCGTTTTTAAAAGACAGGGCTGCAGCTTTAGGGCTACTGAACATTCTCCTTTAAAAGGCTAATTTCTGATCCTTGTCTGACATTGTCAGGAGGAGATCACTGGGAATGCTGAGGGTGGCAGGATGGGGGACCAGCATAGGATACTCTTCACAGTCTGCTCTTGTGCATTGCTGTCTCTGACAGTGACTCACACCAGCAAATCTCTGGAAAAGCGATGCACTTCCTGCTGCAGTGACAACTGGGGAAGTCGCTGCTTAATCCACATTTCTCTCCTATTTGTCTTCTGGAAAATGCCTTATTTCCTCTTCTGCTTCAGGGGGAAACAGGGAGAAGCTGTTTCACCTGAGATCTACACAAGAAGCAGAAGGGTTTCCTCTGCCCCCTTCCTATCTGGGACAGGAGAGTCCAACACACACCTTGATTTGTACTCACTCCTAAAATCATTCAACCGCAGACATCCTGGGAAGTTACTGGGAAATAAAAACATAACCCAGGACATGTTCAGTGAAGGAAAGATTGCTCTTTGCTCTCTGTGTGTATGTATACACTTTCTGATGGTTTTTTTTGGTCCTCCACCCTCACAGTAAGGGAGAACATGGACTCCACTCTGAGGACATGGAGTCGAGGAAGAGAAACCTCTTCTCTGAGGCTCCTTTTTATAACACAATGCCATATATCATCACCACTTTCTCATTTCCTAAGTCCCTTATTCCACCTGTCAGCACATGCAGCCTCTCTCTTAGGCAAATCATCCCCCATTCCTCTGGTGATCTTGCAGAGCTCAGAGCCAAATTGAATTGTTACTTGAGAGTACAACTACAGTCTTAAAAGCCTGCTTACCCTGAGGAGACAGAAATGAATTTCTGCAGACTTGAACAGAGATAGGCAGTCATTTCTCTGTGGATGAGACACAGAGAAGACTAATGGGTCCCTCAACTTAAAGGTCACAGGTTTGTTTATTTTTTTAGTAGCCACTCTGAAAAACTATTGCACCTTCTCATCTGGAAGAAAACCCTGGTACCTCCTGCTCTGTTTTTTATTTCCTTGTGAACCTCCTATTGATAGCAGGATGTAACAGCCTATGTAGAGACTGATTAGGTGTTCAGAAAAATGAAAACCGTAAGTCTAGACTGCAGACTCTTGGATCTGGAGATCAAATGCCTGCATGGATGACTCATTTTTATTTTCCAGAAAGAAAACTGCACACTTCCTTTTAACTAAGTTTTATGAGTAAAACCCTTCTCACTGTGTGTTGAACACATACTATTTGAAAGATCTGGAAATGTGTCATGTATTGGCAGTATATCCTAGCAATAAAATATGCACAAATTCATCAGCACCCTCCTCTCAAACTATTTCTGGCCAAATCTCTCTCAGAAATCAATGAAAAACCTTGACAAGGGAAGGAAACTAAGATGTAGAGGATACCAAAGAAAGAAATATCCTTCTCCTTTGGGCTTCTCTGTCTTTTTGACCTAGCTTAAAATCAGCTGGTGAGGCATTGATGCTGTATGTGACTTTGGAGAGACTATAGCTGGACATATACAATGGCTCACACCCCAAACTAACAACCAAAACATTTTTGTATTTATAGAAAGGTCTCTGAACAAGATTTCAGATAAACTGGATTTTTTTTTTCAGTCATACTGTTCTGTTTTTATGTGTTAGAGAGTTTGGACATCAAGAGGAATATTTCATTATGTCCCTTTTAAGAACTGTAAATTTCCCAGCCTATCTGCCAAGTGTAAGATGCAAGCACTGTGAATTTGTTGTCTGTTCTCTGGCTCTGGCACCCATCTGTCATTTGGGCATGGGTATGTCCCTACGTTTTGTACCTCTCCTTGACTCCTGTACAACTCACTTGGATAGAAAGCTTTGCAAGGCAGACTCTCCTGCTTACAAAGTGGCTACTCCAGATCCCTCATGTCATCTGGAGGCTAATGAACATAACATGAATGGTGTAAATAAATAACACATCACAATAATGCACTTCGCTGTTATTTCATCCCACTCCAAACAATCTTATAGCTTGGCCTCCAGATATTTGGTGAGATATACTCATAAAAGCATTTACCTCCATAATTTAGAGGTTTAATCTCTTGGTATAGGTTTCCATTCTTTCTGGCCTACTGTGATTATTTTTGCTGGAAGATGCCTGCCTCTGTTCCCCTGCCTTTCTCACAATAAGCCACAGCATGATGTTACTGCAGGCTTTTTGGTTGTCAGTCAAATTATACCACCACAGATGTCCCAGGTTTTTTTCTTCTGTGGATGATGTAGGCAATAAATACTTTCTTACCTCCTGACCATGATGACTTCTTTTATTATGTTGGAAAGATAATGGGATGGCATCCAGTCTCTGTTAAGGCACAAATGGTAGCACTGGTAACATATCCATAGGTAATGCCTTAAATAGCATAATTCAGGGGCTGTGAAACCTTTGATTACCAAAAGAGAGGCCTTGAATTAGGTTCTATATTGAACAAAGAAGAAGGAAAAAGTGCAGATTACTATTACTAATGATCAGCATATGATGGTCCTTACTGCTAGGTAAAAGGCTGGTACATTTTTTATTGGTCAGCATGCAAGAGGCTCCGGTTTCAACAGCAGATCTGCAGGAAGTAACATCAACATGGCTGTGACCAGAGTTATTACTTTGTGGCTTATCCCAAATGTTCTTATTAACTGAAGACAGACATATGAGTTTTCCTCATCACATTTGATAGTTCAATGGGAATCCAAAACCAATAGGTCAAAAAACTTGAGTGAGACTTATTTTAATAATCTTAAGATTTATGCTTTTGAAATAAGGAGAGAATTCTTAAACATGCTTTCCTCTTTCCATAAGTAACTGCTCTGTTTTGTCTGGATTTGCCTTAATGTGATTATTTTTCATTTTGATATTGCTTTCAGCAGGAGGCTGGATAGACAGCACTGCTCTCCATGGGATGCAGAGAAGAAAGGAACTGAGGTCTCCTTTGTGTTTCAGGCTCTCTTTACATGGTTTGTCTCATAGTTGCACAGCACACCTCACACCCCAGACCAGATGTGAGACTTCAAAAGGTGATGCCTATCTGAACACAGAAGAGTTTGGCCTCAGCTGATCCAGGGATTTGTCAGAAGCAGTGTCATGGCAGTGGTCAGTGCAACAGGGCTGAGCTGCAGGACATGCCCACCTCCTTGCCACACTTGAGCAGTGCAGGTAAATTCATGTTCATCCTGTTCTGTTCAGTGCTTGAGGCAAAACACCTCTTTCTGCTGCTGCTGGAAGGGGCAGAGGAGATGGTTTGAGCTATGCTTGTGGGAAGCTACTAAAGCCGTAATGGACTCTTCGGCTCCACACTCTCTAGGCAGAGGAATTTACCTCAAGGCACAGGTGGGACCTGAAGGCATATCTGCAAGTGAAAAAGCATCTTCAGAAAAAAAATCTGCCTTTAGTTTCAGAGGAAGAATTTGAGCCACCTTAGAGCATTTCTGTTTGGTTCTATGGTTTTGGGGGTTTTTTGAGGGCGTAATAATTGTAATAAACATTACAAAATGTGAATTTTCCCTCTCCCTTCTTTGATGGAGGACAAGCAATGAAAAAGTGGCAATTGCTCTTTCTCTGTATCTTCCTCCAACATTTGCAGTTATTACAATTTGTATCTTCTTTTCACTAATCCATCAGTTTGAGGTGATGTCTAGAAATGAATAATCATTTTTCTTACCACTGCACCCTCAGCTTTAAGAGGATTCTCTCTCTTTCATGTTTAGATCTTTCATTTTCTGCTTTATGCATCCTTAAAAGACCAGAAGCCTTTTCCCTCTGCTTTTTAATTTACTTAGGAAAAGCACATTAATTAAACAGTTACATTTGGTTGGTTGAAGGTTGCACATGATATTTATTTAGCTGGAGGTTTATCTGGCTGTCAGAATAACTCACTGGAGAGATGACAATTTGATACAAAGCTGGTCAACCAACATGACCTTCAGCAGGACCACCTGTGGTGGACCTTGTGAGCCTGCCTGTGGCACTCATCCCTGCCTTTTCTGGCATGATTTTATATGCTGCTGCACCTCAGGCACACAGTATGTAACTTCTGTCAAGCCTTCAAGAGACCAGTAGCGTGATTCTGAAAATGCTGATAAATATACAAGACAGGATTCAGAGACAGCCATCTTACCTCTTCTTCTAAGGTTTCCAGGACTGTGAACGAGGGAGGACTGGAACAACCAGACAATCAATTTATGGAACACTGAAAAGGTCAAGATATTGTAATATGCTGTATTGCAGTGAATCTACAGGATATTAAAATGCAGATGGTTCATTCCTAGAAAATAATTGCAGTTGTGCAAATACAGAAGCACAGATTTCCACCGTGGTGGCAATCACACAAACAAACAGATCTACTCCAATGACAGTCAGAGACAAACATTCTTCTGTGATCCTCTTTGAAGTTTGTCTATTTGAAGTATTAAGTTGTTCCACTCAAGCACAGTAACTTAACCTGATAACAGGGATGGAAGTCTTCCCTTCTTTCTCATAAACAAAATGATGAGGAAACATTAGCAGTCAGATCAACCTCTGCTAACCTTTTAACTTCAACTGTTGATATGACAAAGTCAGGAGCCTCTGTTCAATTCTTTTTACATCTTATTTCTTTCTCTCCTTTCTCATCCTTAATTTGCACTTTACATTTCAATTGTTTTGTTGGGATAAGGAATTTTGCCACTGACTATTAGCTTTACTTTGACAAGCTCCTCTTATTTTAGCATAGCAGGTCCCAGAAATTTAGCTAGGAGCCATTTTGCTATAAGGGAAAGATGAGGTTTCTGGTCTATATGACCCTGTACCTCTTAAAGGCTTTTGAGAAAAAAAAAAACCCTTTTCTACAGGATGCAATTTCTAAACCTCTGGGCATTGCTAGTCTAATTGACACTAAGTGGTGCCCAACATTTTTTTAAATCCCTACCCCTACAGCTACAGCTGAGGCTGCAGCAGGAACACATGGAGCAGAAAGGATATTATATGTATCTCGCAGAAAATAATCTTCTCCGTACGTCCCTCCTCTCACTGCTTGCTTATATTGAGCACTGAAAGTCACAATCCTCTATATGCAGCAGAACTTGACTATTTAGAAAGGAAATAATTTAGCCAGCTAACTCAGACAGAGAATTGAGGCATTACTTCAGGAGAAATGAGGAAGGTGATGTCTGCCATTTGTCTTCAGTTACAGGAAGAAATAAGTCCTGTCCCAAATTAAAGCAAGAGTTGCAGGCCTCTTGCATTGCAACTATGAACAAAGCTGAAAGAGTATTCTGGCAAGAGCTTCTGAATTTAAATACAGAAGATCAGAAGAGACCCAGGTTGTGTGAGAAATCAAGAACTGAAAGGTTAATAAAGTAAGAAAAACAGTGTCCATATCATCCCAAGATGTCCTCTGATATCCATGGCAGAATGGTGAATTTGACAGAAACATATTTATGTCTTCCAGGCAAATATCCAGTTATAGGAAAAAATTTGTTTGCTTATGAAAACGCTGTTTGCAGTAAGAAAACTATGGAAACTCATTTCTAATGTATATAAACTGTATGTAAATTTCCAATGTCTATAAACAACACAAAATCATTCTTCAGGATATCTTTACTCTATGTATCAGGAGGCACCACTTTTATAACACTTTTTTATTGCTATATTTGCGATATAACTGTTTTGCAGTGTTATTTTAACTCAAATAATTTAGCTTTCCTTCTGTTTCATGTGTAGCAGTTTGGGGGTTGGGGTTTTTTGGCATTTGGAAGCAAGTCAACTGAAGAGCATTTCCCATGCCATCTGAGGTCAAAAGTAACAGCATGGAGTCAGGCAGGGCCATTCAGCAGGCAATTTGTACCCCCAGTTGGGAATCCCTTGTGCTGGGATTCCCAACTGGGAACGCAGCTGGTATAAACCATACAGGGTCTGGGGCTAATAGAAACAGCAGAAATTAAGAAACTGAATTTTCTAGAAAAGCTCTACATATAGAAAACTTTGGGCATGCTGTTAAAGAAGTTGCCAGTTTGGTTCGTGGGACTGCAGAATTGATCCCTTCTTCAGTCATATTACAATTGCTAATACAAGAGCAAATAGATGCTTAAATCACTTTTTCCTGTTTATAAAAATAAATAATCTGTTTTTAGACACTTCTAATAGATTGTTTTGCAGCCATGGTGTGATAAGAACCAAAATTGTTGAAAAATTCAGCAACACGTGAAAATGAGACTTGGAAAAAATGGTGCTTCTTTACAAGTATTGAATTGTGCTCTCTTTGAGTAACTCCAGCTTTAGAGCAAGTATTTGAAAATTACTAGTGAATTAATCATAGATATGTGCTTCACCATTCTAAAGAAACATCTGCACTTTGAGCCATTTTGGAAGCCCCAGCTGCTCTGTGCTGCTCTGTGCCTTCTCCATAAATAGCCAAAAGTAAAGGTGCTGGAGACTCCATCTTTACTGAGAAAATCCATTTCAAAACTTGCTCAAACTATTAGATCTTGGAAAATCACATTTGTCCAGATGCTGCAGGGATGCCTTGCATGTTTTCTGAGCCCATCACTGTGCACTCCTGTGCACCTACACTTTTGCAGGCAGCCAGGCCTTGCCTTCCCCAACTGGGAAGAGGGCATGATGATCCCCAGCTATGCAGAGATCCAAGTGCAAGGTCAGCCTTTGTTGTTCCTCTGCTCCAAAGTGGTGTCAGTGCTAGAAACTGGGGAGGAAGTTTCCTCTCCTTCGTTCTTAGTAACTCCCCATGTGCTAATTAATGATGAAATTTTACTGCCTACACTACTAAGGGACATAGATATGCAAAGATTTTGCCTACAAGGCATGATAAAGACATTACAAGACTATATCATGAGTAATTAGGATAAAACATATCACAGTGCCTGAAGGAAAGTAGGCAGGCAGGGAAGGGTCTTACAAATAGCCATAGCAGGTATTTGGGGAATGTAAAGTGAAAGTGCAGAGGTGCAAATGGACTTCTGGCATTAGTAGATCTGTAAGGAGTTCTGCAAGTGTCAGTTACTTGTCCTGCCCAGGATCTTTGCAGAAAGAAGCCACAGAGCTCCCCATAGGTTCACCTGTAAGATGTGAAATGAGCTTTACCAGGTTATTCTCATCTAAAAGCTTTTTTAGATATTAAAGTTTCAGTTGTAACTTTTCATTTGGACATGTCAATGTGTGATTCAAGATTATCATGCTTTTCATGGCAAGACAAAAAGGTTTCACATCTTATTGTTTAGCAGGAAATACTGAGAATATTCAGAAAGACTAAGTTAAGATTTTGAGTCAAACTTTTTTCTTTGGTGTTTTCAAACTTTTAAATATTGCTGTAGCAAGAAACAGTTGCTTTAATACAGCATCCTTTGGGGATGAAGAAGCACACTCTTCTGCTGCCAGTTGACACCAGAGTCATATAAACAGGTTTTTGTCTGAAATGGCAATTTAGCAGACAAAAGGTCCTAATGTATTTGACTAGATACATTTAAATCTTTATGGTTGATAGGAAACCCCTTTAGTCTTTGTAATGAGGTCACATGTCATCTGGTGATGCAACTTTAAAAGGGCTGAAAGCCCACAGAGATAATACATTAGTTTGTCTTTGTAAGTTTGTCATTGTTTGGTCATTCACTTACATAAACATACGTTAGCTAAGATAATTGATTGTATTTAAATATACTGCAATTTCAGTCCTGAAATAAATTTAATCTCATGTCAATGATACCAACATACTTGTTTGTAGCTCATGTAGAAGAAAACTACAATGTAACTAATGTGTTGAAGTTTCATATATTAAAGGTATAACTATGCAGTTTATCCTAAAGCTGTGTGAGTATCACCTTTTTATTCTTCACCATGCTTTGCTAGTCAAATGTTTTGCACCAAAGGGAAAATAGGTAATTATTTAGATGTTTTCTGTGTAAAACTACAAAAGTTATTGCAGAAAATTCTTGATGATATGAAAACTTTCGAGATATTTCTCTGCTTTGGAATATCATTTCTTACAGGACTAGAGGACTGGTTACTGTTTTGCTGTCAGACACAGACTCCTAAAACTTCTTGAGGCATAAGATGAAATGGTTGGGCCTAGGAAACAGAAAAATATTCTATCCATTTGCAAAACCTTTTAGGAAAAAGACCAGCAATTCCAGAGTAGTCATTGGCAAAAAGGAGGTGAGAGCCTAGAGGATGCTGCTGCTTGTTTTGGTACCAGGGTCTGCACCTTGCACTGACAGAGTGGCTGAGCAGAGGTGGCTGGACCACCAGGTCTGATATTCACGCTGGTGAAATGAAATTACTCCACGCCACAGTGAAACATATTATGCTAACAAAACCACAGTTCTGTCAGTATGAACTGCATCTCCATTAGAGGCCTCTGCTGGCACATCTCTGCTGGGTAAAAATTACACCTCTAACCCAATTAACCTTTCAGGGAGAAGTCTTGCAGCACAGAGACTGCCGAGATAACTCACTGCTCTGTGCCTTTCATGCACTGAAAGAAATAACCTCCAGGTTATCCACTCCAGGGACTGTCATTTCTGAAAGATGTCGGTCACCCGGGATCTTCAGCCATGTATTTGTAATTCTAATTTTAAGATACTCAGCCACTCTCTTGTCTCACAGCTTTAAGAAAAGGCAGCCTCAGATGTCCCAGTATGTTTTATGGTGTAAACTATGGTCAAAATCTATCCTTATTTATTTTCAGGGATATTTCAAGTGATGGTGGTATTTTGGTGGGAATATTTCAAGTTATGATGGTATTTGGCAAACTGGATTCCTGGACAATGTGGCTGTCAATTCTTGCCTTTTGGTCTGCCCTTTCTTATTTCTTAACACTAAGTTCTCACTAGGCTGTATATTTTATGCCACTTGCTTTCTTAATAGAAATGACTAGCTGAAATGTCAGGCATTATTCGTAATGGGGAAATACCACACAGCTCAGTAGGAGAGGTATTTTGTTTCTTTTGTTTATTTTTTAGTCCTGCATCCAAACATGCCTCTGGTAGCTAATTCCCTCACCTCATGAGGTGGTTTCAGCTGCAGCTGTGCTGACCAGCACTGATGACTATTTGTGCAAAATAAAGAGCTGCAAGGCTTGACTGGCTGATAGACTGGAAAATGAAAGCTTTTTTGAAGACCCACAGGTATCATGGGAACCAGTAAGTGCAAGCTATCTTCCCTAAACCTATGACTTGCAACGTACTCTGGAACGAATAAATGCACAATTTTACTCCAGAAGGGGCTCCTTTTCTTCATAGGTGAAGAAAAGGAAATCATCTGAAAACTATTTTTTTCCCCACTTTCCCCCTTTCTTGGGAGCTAAGCACACATAGTGTTAGACTGCAACAAAAGAGCAAAGATGGGGTTTCCCTGTATTCTGCAGGCAGCCATTTTTCAGAGCTGGAATAACTTAGAAGCCTCATTCCCCATCAGCAGAAACTTGTGGAATATATTCTCTAGGGGTGAAAACCCATGCTTTGGGTGGTAGTTCCTGAATCAGCTGAAGCACCTGATGCTGCTGGAGCAGAGAGAGGGCTTGTGGTGGGAAACAGCTCACCCGGGAGTGGGGCAGAGCAGAGCATCATGTGAGGCGTGAAGGTGGGGACAGAGTGAAGTGGTGGCAAGGGCTGCTAAGCTCTGTCCACCCAGTCAGGCCAAAGTCTACATGGGCTTGTGAGTGGCAGCTGTTGGCACAGATCTCTCCACAGCTGGGCTTCAAATAGATCCCACCTCCAGGCTGGCCAGGGTGTCCTGCAGGCCAGACTCACTTCTCAGAACAGGCAGGTTTGATAAGTGCTTCTCTTTATGAATAAGGGACACTGTGTCAGAACTGTTTGTTGTATTTTTTGAGTCTTTTAGTTAAAATGTAAAAATTGTGATTTCTGGCTGGGGTGGTTAGGAAGTTTTCAACCCTTCCTCATGCATTTAATACACTTTTTTCCCTTCTCTCTGCCCTCATTGCTCACATTACAAGCTCTCAGAGGCCGGGGCTGCCTCTTACCCGTGTCTGTGCAAAGCACTCGTTGCAACTGAGCTCTGTTGAGGCCTTTGGATCCTGCTGTTACGCCTATAATAATTCATAACGCCCAGGGCTACGCAAGGCAAGCGCGCCGCTCCTTTATCCCCCGTGTCCCTGCGGATGCCCGTATCTCGGCGCACCCGCGGGAAACTTTTGGTTGCAAAGGCACACCCAGCCGGCCCTGGGCGGCGGGGGCAGCGGCGCCCGGAGAGCACGGCCCCTTTAAATTCCAGCTGTGCGGAGGGGGGCAGCACGGCTGGCGGCGCGGCGCGGGGCTGGGGCCGGGGCCGCTGCCGGTGCGCGGCGGCGGAGAGCGGCCGGCGGTGGGGAGCGCGCAGCCCTGCGCCCGGGGAGGCAGCGGCTCCGGCGCCGCGGTGCCTCGCGGAGGCGGAGAGGATGAGGATGGCTTCTGGCTTTTTTTTTTGCCTCCTCGCGACGATTTCCATAGTAACCTGATCGAGCGGTGCAATTTCGGAAACCGGGGTGGCTTTATTATCATTTTTTTCCTCCCCATTTTTTCCCCCCGTTTCATCCCACCGCTCCCCGAGGAGTGCCAGCCGACAGGTAAGATGCCCGGACCCCGCGGGGGTGTTTGCGCGCAGCCGAACTTCCCAGGGCGACCGCGGCCAGGCGCGGGGTCCTGCCCGCGGGGCTCCGCTGTGCGCGGCCGTGGGCAGCAGCCCGGGGCCGGGGCCGGCTGCCGCGGGGCGCACGTCGGGGCGGGGTGCCGCGGTACCGGGAAGCCCGGCGGGGGGTTACCCCCCGAGGAGACCGCCGAGCTCTTTTTACCCTCTTTGTTTGCTTGCTCCCAGAGAGGGTTTTATTCTTCCCTTTGTTTCTCCCTCCTTTTCTTCTCCCCCCCCTCCACCCCCCCCGCCCCTTCATCGCTCCCCTGCCTGGTTTGCTTCCTTGATCATCTTTCCTTCCTCCTCCCTTTTGTGAGGGTGAGAAATCGCACGCACTTAACCTTAAAATCTGCGGCGAGCGAGGACACAGCCAGCCGGCTGCCCGCTCCCGGCACGGCCGGTACCTGCCGCATCCCCGCTCGTCCCCTAGCCCCGGCCGTGCCCCCCGCCCGGAGCGCCCCGCAGCCTCCGTAGCCCTCCAGCTGGGGCGGGCAGGGGACCGCCCTCTCCTGTCGCGTCGGAGAGGAGAGGGGCAGAGCAGCCCAAAGCATCCTCCAAGCCGGGCGTCACGGTCAGGGTCCCCCGAGGGGGAGAAAGCACATCGTGGAAACCTGTGAGCAGGTTAGTCTAGAAGCTTCTCCTTCCATCACCTGCTCCTTGCCCACCTGCCTGTGCCCGTCCGGAGAACTTGGGGATGGGGGCAGATCTTGCCACTGCGTCGGCGTTGGGTTGACGAGGATACTGATGGTCCCGTGAGTCCTGAGCCGCCCAGCCCTGCTCCACAGCCTTCTCGTGCAGCCATACATTTCCTCCCCTTCCTGGGTGGGCAGCACGGGGAAGGGCCTAGCAGGTTTGGGTTAGGTGGTGAGGACTTAGTCCAGTTGTGATCATACTTGGTTGGCAGTGCCATGGCTCTTGCCGGGTGGTAGTTGCTCACCAAGCAGGTCTCCGGTAAAACTTGCTGCTGCTTGCCATCTTCCCTCGTTCTCTGTTTCATCCTGAAATGGTGTTTTGACTGTGACTACATTTTTTTTTTTTTTTGGGGGGGGGGGAGTGGGGGGTGAGCTGGGGTGGGTAGGAAGAGGGGAGTGTTTGTCAATTTTTACATCATTTTGCACTGAGCACAATGAATAGATTAGTCTGCTCAAGGCTTTTTGTTTCTGTCATAAGTGATCAATAATCATCTGCTGGTAAGATGATCTTATTACAGAAAAAGCCAAAGTGCACGCTGAGAACAGCTGAAATACAAGGTCAATAACTCTTGGGTTATCAACAGTAAACCTGCTTTGCATATTTGAAGATGACGTATTTCTTTCAAAGTAAAGGCAACTTCAGGCCTTTGATGAGCTTTATTTTCTGTGCAAAACAGTCAACATAGAAAACAAGCCTTGCTTCGGAGTAGTCTACTCATCCTTAAACATCCCCGGACCTCATTTAATCTTTATCTTTAGTGAAGGTGGACGGGAATTGCAGTCCTCTTAGGTAAGAAGAGTTTTGTAGCCCCCGATACAAAGGCTGGCTTGTTCCTAGTGCCCAGCAACTGCTACAGGCTTTCCAGACACAAAAGAAAGGCGTAGTCTGTGGCCTGAAGATCGTGCATGCTAAAAAGGCAGTCAGCTGGAGGGTATCACCGATCAACAACCAGCTCCGCCGCCGCCGCCTGGTAACTGGATTCATTCCGGGAAATGTAGCGTTCAGTGAGACAGGTCCTTGGTGCCGAGGTGACGGTGGTGGCTCGGAGAGGACTGCCATAAGCTTCGGGTCAAGCCTGGGCTATGAGGAGCCGGGGCTGCGAGAGAGGGAGCCTGGACAGGAGGAAGCACTGGGGCCAGGTGAGGCAACCTTTGCAGAGAAGGCGTTGGATTACAGCACCGAGGCAGGGGAATGGAATAGGAAAAGGGAGCAGGGCAGATAATCGGCAGAGGAAGAGGTTATGCGGGGACTCAGAGCCTGGTATAAAAAGCTTGAAGTAATGAGTTTAATCTACGAAATCTAGTTCTTAAATTGTATGTGCTTGCCAATTAGCTAACCATTCTGCAACTCAGAATGGAATTCAGATTGTATCTTGGTAAATGTATTGACTCTGAAGTGCTGCAAGGAGAAAAAAAATCATCTTTCCTCTTTCCCCTACTGTGGGCTTTAAATATGAAAAAAAATCAGATCTGAGAATTGAGGAACCTTTTAATATACTTACTTTCCTGAGTTCACATGCTATCTAGCCTAGACTACCACAGTTAAAATCAAAAACTCCTATGGTAATATGACTTCAGGGGGCTAAATTCAGAACAGTTGAAGGGCTTTTTTCCAGTGAATATTGCCATGCATTGTGAGGAGGGGTCACCATCAGTCACAGAATGGATTAAAGTGCAGGAGATGTGAGGCTGTTACCTTGCAGGGAGAAAAGCACTTACAGTATATTGAGGGAACCCATGGCCCTCTTGGGGTCCTCTAATGAACACTTAAACATTGTATGTGTATAAAAAAGAGTTGCAACATAACCTTTATTCTCCTGTAATAGGGAATTGTTCATGTATGTCTTAGTTTATGTGTGTCATAACAGCTTTCAAAATGGCTGAATAATATTGATTCAACTAAAAATACTATGAGAGAATAGTTGAAATTAGTTTGAATTTCATTTTGAGAGAATTGTAAAAATAATGTCCGTTTTATATCACTGGCCAGCTAGCTGGAGTAATTCATAGGAACTAACAGAAGCCTTCATAAAGCTATTGTTTTATCCAGATTTTACTGGTATGGACTTGGGAAAAGTAGGCATGAGTCAATGCCTGAAATTGCCACCAACATCAGCACCCTGGGCAAGAATATTTACCACTGTGTTTCAGAGTCTGGGAATGTTTGCTTTAGATGGCTGGCAGTGCTGTGCTTTATACTGCAGAGGATCAAAAATTCATTATGTTTGATTGGTAACACAGGGATGTAATAATACAGAGTTTCTCATTTTCTTAGAGAAGTGTGATCTAATTTGTGCTAAATTTTACATTTATGCTCCCCATTGAGATGGATCAGAGGTGTATGGCTGGGAGATGTGTAGCTGGATTTTTAGCAGGGAATCTGACTTGCACTGATGCGTATGCATTTTTTTGGTACTAACCTCCTTGTGGTATTGCCTGCACGTGCTGATGAAATAATCTGCCTGAGAGCTGCTAGAATTTGTATGTAGGAACTGGTTTGTTTATATGTAGATCAGTTATTACTGCAAAGATAAATGCATGCATGGAAAATTGTTACCACAGATGGATGCTGGCTTCTGAAAACTGGGCCTCTTTAAGATAAACTTCATGTATCATGTCAGAGAAATAAGCAAGAAGGGGGCAAAACCACTACTGAGTTTTTTATTGTGTTCTGCTTATGCCAATCACTATAATACACATTGCAAGGACTGAGTTTTTTATTATGTTCTGCTTATGCCAATCACTATAATACACATTGCAAGGACCGGATACTATGCTTGCCATGGAAAGACTTGGGATTTTGTCAGTGTCAAATCAGACCCACATTCAATTTCCTTGCAGAAACATTTTGTAAAATATGTAATTTGTAATTGGTAATTGCTGTATGTTTTGCTTGTGCTCTAGTGTTTCTTTTCTGCTTTTGAAAATGACTGCATACAAATAACACCTTGGAGTTGTTTTTTTTTTTTTCCCACTTCCCTATCTATGTTTAGAACTGTATCTATTTAATTGAGTGACACATGTTCATCTGTTAACCCAAAAAAGACAGATAGGATAATGGGAGCATGAGATGTTCTCTCTTCTCAACTGGACATTAGCAGACCAGGATTCAGCTTTGAGTCCCATCTCTTAGCATTCCCAAGGCTCACCAGTCCTTGTTCCTGCTTTCAGTCCTCTGGATTTGGACTACCTTGAGGCATCACAGAAACTCTGTACAGGACAGAAGCATTTAAAAAGTCAGTCCTTCTTCTGACAGAGCTTCTTGGTCCTCACTAGCTTCTTGGAGCACTGGTTCACATGGTTGTCTGCATGCAAATCAGGTGTCCTGTGTGGACAGTGCTGGATGGTGCAAGCACTAATGCCCCTTTCTGTGTAACTGTATCAGGAAAGTGGATGCAAAAAAGGCTTTTTCCAGGGATTTGCCTGAAATGGAGCCAATGGATCTTGAGATCCTCTGAGCTTTGGCTGTTAATTTTTGTGGCTGGAGATGGTCAGGTCTCTCAGGAATGGGCTGGCATCACTTACTGCAATGACTGGTTTGCAGTCTTTAAGTGGAGTCTAGAGAACAAGACAAGCTCATGGCTCCAGAGAGCAAATGTGTTCCACATCCAGACACGTCAGGAGACGTATTTCAAATGAGACAGCAGTGTCCTTCTAGACTAATTCCAGCAGACAGAAAGGAAATGTGAGCAAGAAAAATAAGGTCACGCCATTATGTCTAGTGATGACTTTCGATCTCTGGTGACTTTCCATCTCTGAACTTAATTGAAACAATAACAATTGTATTCTATTACATCACAATGCAGTCATGACTGCTCAGTGTACTTGTACTGCAGCAGTAGCTGCTAAGCTCTAATTTGGAACAGAGGTGGTCCCAGTTGGTTCTTGGTGGGTAGCCCACTGATGACACCTTTTAGATGGAAACGCTGCAAATAATTAAGAAGTAACTGAAAGCTGGTGAAGTAATAGTGTTAATAATGCAAGTTAATATTTATACTGAACCAGAAAAATATTTACATAAAGTTAAAAAATGCCTAAGCACTATTAAAAATTGTAAGAGAGAATGCTTGACTGTGAGCTGACAGAAATAGTAGCAATTGTTGTTTCCCCAGATTTTAATCAATCTTCTGTCAGTGTCAAATAAAAAAACATGAATTTTTTTTTGTTATTTGGAACCATGCTCATAGAGAAATAAAATGTGATCCTGGAGTCCTTTTAAGTGGGATGTCCTGCAGTGTACAAAATAATTTGATTTAGAGGGAAAATAAATCAAATATGTTTACATGTCATAAAAAAGAGAGATATTTCATATTAGATTTATTACATATAAATAAATACCTTCTACATATCTTTTTTGTGGAAAATGTGCTGCTTCTCTCTGTGTTACTGACATTTTCATTAAGAAGATGATAGATGCTACTTGAAACAAAATATTTGGCTGAAAACTAGCAAAATCATTGTTTCAGGTTTGGGAAGAAATATCTTCCATAAGGAAGATGCTACAATCTGTTAATGAAGCATTAATTAAGTTTACAGTTACAAATATGAAATTATGGTGCAATTACCTTTTTCAGGAGTCATTATTGTATTAAGGGTTCTGTTTTGTTTATATTTGTCTTTTTTTCACAGTGATGTCAGTAAACTCTTACAGGGAAATGTTACTTTTCCTTAAAATGTGTGTAACATCTAACTTTTTCTGGCCAATTTGTTAATTTCCACCTTGTTTTTAAATAGATGTCCATGTATTTCTTTGAGTTAGAAAGAAATCAAATCCTAGGTAACATGGCAACTTGGAAGAGCATGTCAAAACCAAAATTGTTTATTTGTTCATTTGAACAATTCTGTTTACTGCAGATGAATGGGTTTTATGGTAAAACTCCAGCTGGACTATAAAACTTTCATCTGTGGACTATGTCCTAATGTGTTGTTATTAAGCTTTAAAAATCAATAAAGCAGGGGGAAGTACATTGAATTGGCAAAAGTTAAAATAACATTGAGGAACTGGCAGTTAAAAATTGTTGATGGAACAGCTGATGATTGCAGAAGAGTCTAAGATGATAAGGGTTGTTACAATCTATTTAAAACCATTGTGAATTCATTCAGTATTGCTGTTCTGGAAGCAGCAAATCCACAAAGCCTTACAGAAAGTCTTGACTCACAACAAAGCTGATTAGTCATCCAAGACACCAAAATAGTTAAAGCAAGAGTCAATATGTCTTGGAATATACACTGGAGAATTGAGGCAGTTATTTGAAGGCATTTCAGCATCCATAAGGCACTGAGTTACACTATAAACTATTAGGCAATATGGGACTTCAGTAAAATCACAATTATGTAATTGTGAAACTTTAGCTCCTATCATCTATTTTGGGGCATTACTTCTTTAATATATATGAGGAAACTGAGAAATATCATTTTGAAGAATAGGAGAAAGGCATAGCTGCATGTAGCAATTGACTCAGTAAAAGTGAAAGCAAGTGAAATATGTCATGTCTGCACTAATACACACACCAGTTTTAGGGAAAAAACCTAGCAGTGATTTAGTCTGAAGCAGTAATAAATGAACTAGGCTGTTACTTTAGAGGGTCTGGGAGGACTTTGTTTATCTTCTGTGTCTAGAAAACACTGTTTATGTAACCTGTTGTCCTTTCTCTTGAGTATCAAAGCAGTCCAGTGGTTCTGTGTCACCATGATGCCGAGGTAATCAAAGCAAACCTTCAGAGACTGTCACAACATTGTCATTATTTTGGCAGTGCATTGGAGATAATTTCAACAAAGAGGCAAAGAAGCTCTGTATTGATAAGTAGATTTCAGTCTGGACAGCTGGGTAGAAATAAACAGTCCCAAGTGGTCTGATACCAGTTTAAAATTGCCCTGCTGAGATTTTTATTGTTAGCAGAATACAGTGCCCAGATCATGAATTACTTCTAAATAAAAGCAACGTCCATTTAGCTTTTTACTCCTTCCCTCTATCCAACACTAACACTCCTACAATCTGTGCTAAGGCACATGGAAGAGAAGGCAGTGATTGGAGATGGCCACCATGGCTTCACCAAGGGCAAGTCCTGCCTGACCTTCTGTGATGGAGTGACTGCATCTGTGGACAGGAGAAGGGCTACATGTGGCATTTATATGGACTCCTGTAAAGGCTTTGATGCAGTCACCCAAAACATCCTATTCCTTAAACTGAAGAGAAATGGATGTGATGAATTGTCTGTTAGGTGGATGAGGAATTGGTTGTCTCTCACATCCAGAGGGTGGTGGTCAGCAGCTCAGTCTCCAAATGGAGGGCAGTGACAAGGGCTGTCCCTCAGGGGTCTGCACTGGGACCAGCACAGGTTAATGTCTCCAGCAGTGACATGGACAGTGGGATTGAGTGCACCCTCAGCAAGTGTGCAGAGAACACCAAGCTGAGTGGGGCAGCTGACACCACTGAGGGATTGGGTGCTCTCCAGAGGGATTGGAGCTGGAGAAATCAGCCCATGGGCACCTCATGAGGTTCAACAAGGCCAAGGTGCTGCACCTGGGTTGGGCAGCCCCCAGTAAAAGCTGAGGCATGGAGGGATTGAGAGCAGCCCTGCTGAGAAGGAATCAGGGATACTGGGAGATGAAAAGCTGGATGTAACTAGAAAGCCAGTTGTATTCTGGGCTGCAACAAAACCAGCATGGCCATCAGGTTGAGGGAGGGGCTCTGCTCTGCCGTAGTCCTTCATGGTACCACACGGATTGCTGCATCCACCTCTGGGGTCCCCAGCAGAAGAAGGACATAGATCTGTTGGATGGGGTCTACAGGAAGGCCATGAGGTGATCAGAGGGATGGAGCACGTCATGTATCAAAACAGACAGAGAGCTGGGGCTATCAGCCTGGAGAGGGCTCCACAGACACCAATTGTGGCTTTTCAGTACCGTAAGTGTACCTTACAAGGCGGAAACAGACTTTTTAGCACAGCTTGTGTGAAAGGAAAAAGGGTAATGGCTTTTAACTAAAAGAAGGTAGATTTAGATTGGGCATAAGGATAACATTTTTTACAAGGGTGGTAGACACTGGAACAGGTTGCTCACAAGAGTGGTAGATTTCCCATTGCTGGAAAGTGCTCGGCATATTCTGAACTGAAAGACATTTTAGTTTTTAACAACTAGCTAAAAGGAGTTGAAAGAAAGGACTTCTGTAACAAGTTACTGTAAGTGTAGTACAAGGACTCTACATGTAAGTAGTTTCTCACCCCATGTTATTAACAAACAGATAAAGACAAAATGACAGTCTGCATAGCTCAGCTAGGTTTGGCTGGTAAATGGAAAAGTGTTATGGGAGTCTTGCATGTGATAGTGGCACTAAAAAAGATGCAAGTGAGCATTTGAGCCTAATGTTGACACACTATTAGTTTGGATGACAGTGTACTACTAAAATTTAAATCCACATTTTCTGTAGTGCCTTTTAAACGATGCTTGTGTCCTTGTGATTATTTTGTTATCTGTAGCTGCTCATTTTCATGGAGTCAGTTTTTAAACACTGACTTTTACACTGAGTCAGTTTTGACTAAACCTCTGTAATTTGTTTTTTAAAGGTCTACTACATTAGAAACAAAACATAAATTTTCTTATTTACAATAGGTTGGCTGTAAGATAATTTTCTGTGATCTCATCCATAGAGGAATTAATTTTTGCTACATTCTAGTCCATGTCCTTGCTATTCATTTTGTATGCCTTGATAGACTATTAAACTCAAATGATTTATATTTTCATTTGGGGGGAATTTACAAATATCTCAGTTGTAAGAGAACTTTGTTGGTCTACACGAAATACTGTATCCTTTTCTTGCATAGTGTATTGCAAATAGTAAAAACCAAAGCTCCTTAAGTTATCTTTGGATGTAAAATAACCAATCTGGGGACAACTGGGTGACTGTCTTGAAAGCACTATCATATTCTGTGGTCATTTGGGGCATTTCCTTGGTTTATTTCTTCATTTTTCAATGTATTATTTGTAGTCTACCTAGAAAGGTAGGCAGCCATACTGGTTACGACACTGAATAACCGATGGCTTAAATGTTGGACAGCAGAGTAGTTAACACCTTTCAATCTGTGTAAAGTAAAATCAGTTTCCCTAGTTATTAAGGATCATTGCAAGAATTTGCTAGCATCAATGACATGATTAAAGACCAGATTAACATCAGGTGTGGGTCCATGAAATTCCCAAGTGTACAAATTTACAAGCACTTTTTAAAGCATATAAAATGATATAGCTAAAGGCTGTTGTTGGCAATCTGCTCCGCCCTAGCTTACTCATCCTCTGCTCATGCTGATGAAAACTTCAGTGCAGTAACTTCATGGCACATAATTCAATGATGTTAAAATAGGATAATTTATTCCCTTCTCTCTCACATTTTATTTCTTTCTATTAAATAAATTTCAGGCTCAGAAGTAACAAGGGAGTTGAGTTCGTGACCTGAATATAGCTGAGATTTACCTGCAGATTGTTGCCAGTCCCATCACATGCTCCTTCCATTTTCAAACTGCTGTTCTCTCTACTAAAATCACATTAGTTTTTCATGCAAAGATTTTTAGGCTCTGAGTTCCAATATTTTTCATTTTATGATGATCAGTCAATGCATGCAAGTCAAATCCTGATTTATTCCAGCCATTAGGTGGCAGAGATTCTTGGGTATTTGAACTACAAGCACTAGATTTGCCATAAGCAGATGCTTCTGATGTTCCAACACACATATTTTGTGATCTTCACCCAGTCAGAGCTACAGAACTGGTATGTCCTTCGTTTAAGAATGAGAGGGGTGAGTAAGGTTTCTCTCAGGAGGGAGAGGGAGGTGGCCTCAGGAGGTTCGATACACTGATAGAGTGGTCCTAGACTGAAGTAACAATGGCCTCAGCATCTTCTCTTAGCTCAGATTCTTTCTCTTGTAGGACCTGGACTACCTGTTTGTCTGTAGCCCCAGTAGGAGAGTTACACATGACAGAACACTAAATGAAACTTGGTGTTAGGTTCCTTCCCGCTGCTTCATTGTTGCAGGGGCACACAAGATTTCCAGTGTGTGCCAACAAATACTGCACAGGCTAATGTTAGCCTACAGTTAACTCAGTTATTAAAATGCATATGCACTGCTGATAAAGTTAGTGCTATAAATCCTCACATTAATTTTCTGAAAATGTGTGGCACATTTTGAGAAGAAAAAGGGAAAAAACTAAGAAATGCATTTTCAGAAGCAGTGAGTAATGGAAAGTTAAAGAGGACCCAAGATGTTTGTTTCTGTTTCTTTTTTAAGCCCACTTCCCCAAATTGCTGAATAACAGTGTGTGTTTGAAAAAACACGAATGCCCATTCCTAGCTGTACCCGTGTGTATTAGCTCCTGTGTGTACCCATGCCATTTCAGGGGGCAGAGAGGACAGAGCCAGTTCTGAGCTGCTTGAGGCATGATCCTCCTTCTGCCCAGCCCTCTCATCCATGTCTCCTGCGAGATAAAATGACCGATAGTGTTAAGTGACCTACGCTACCGCTTTCCACTTTGAGATCCTGAAACAGATTTTCCGTGTGTCTGATGTGAAAATCCTCACAGTGCCCTACAACCTTTTGCCTGAAGCATGCAGGAGAGCAAACAGCAGATATGGAGGCACTGGAGTTTAAGGCAGAAGAAATCTGTCTGCAAAGCACCAGAATGTGGAACTTTCCACATGGAATAAAAATGGCCTCCCCTGACAAATTTCTGGAGTTGGCCAAAGTAATCATAAAATTAACATCCTGCTGCACATATGAAGGACTTTCCCATCCAGGGCAACACAGAGTAACTCCACAACAGAAGAGTATTTAGCAATAAGGTTAACAGACTCAATACAATACAGGAAGGCCAGAAGTTATAAGGAGTTATTGTTTTGGACTAATATATCACAGACTTTTCTGTGGTTTTGAGTATGAGTTGTCATCTGAGAGTATTCACCAGGAAGCTTGTCTGGATATAATCAGAGGACAGATCTTTTTTTTATCTACCTGCTAAAATCAAAGATGTTCAGTGCAAGTTGCTACTTTTGAAGAGCAGTTATAAATTTATCCATTTCTTTAATTCAGCAAAGTGTGTGTTCAGTAGAGTGGAATTAAACCTAATGAGGAACTTGCAAGCTCAGTCTGTCCAACCAGCCTTGATGTGCCAGAGGGCAGAGATTCTCCTGACTGAGATATGCAGGTGTTTAAATCCCACTGGTGGGCTTTTTTCCCTAATTTCTAACATAATTGCTTAATGGAGTTTGAGAAATATTTTCTGAGTAAATACAGTAGCCTTTGTTTCACTGCTGAAAGGACGACTTGGGAAAAATCTTGGTTCTGTAAATACAAGTAATGATGTTAGAGATTTGCTTAGTATTATGAAGACAGTTTAGGGAGAATTAAAAAAACATCAGTGTTAGAAATGAAAAAGATGTATTATACCAATAGGTTCATTCTACCTTGTGGGAGAGAACAGAAGAAAAAATATCTAAGTTATCTTTTTACCCTTTTGGTACCTTTCTTTATTGATATGGAAATGCTTTTGAAATTTTTCAAATACTGCTTTATATTTTCTAGAAAAGTAGAGAACATACAGGAACAATGTCTGCTTTCCTTTCTTTGCTTTTCTTTGTTTTTTTTTTCCCAGTGTATATGATAGAACACACATTCAGAGAGGGATTATTTTGTCCTGGTTCCATCCCAGCCCAATATGGTTTTTTTTTATTGAAGATTTCTGGCAGCCCTTGAGATAGCAATTTTAATTAATGGCCCAATTATTAAGAATATACCCACTCAGAGAAGCATTCTAAACAGCACAATAGTAAAGGCTAATTGTTCAGATATAATTAGAGCCCTACTCTACCCTGAAAAGTGCTTGTGAATTTCTACAATCACATTATTTAAATAATTTAAATCTATCTCGGATTAATGCCATTATCTCTAAAATCAAAATCTCCTCCATAGACCTTTGTTATCCTCTTGCTGATGATATTTTTCTTTTCTTGTGTTATGATATCAGTGTCTTCAAGGTAATAGTGAAACTGGTCTTCTAATCTTTAAACAAACAAACAAACAAAAAAAAAAAAACCCAGGCAAACTCTTTAGAGGAGAAATGAAACAGTAGCTTCTCTCTAGTGGTCATTCCCTTCAGACATTGGAACAGAAGGCAAAGCCTGTTTTGTATGCAGCAGTTTCCTGAAGATTAACTGCAAAATAATTACTACTTTTCAGTTGTGTGAATAAGTGAGACACAAGGCAAGAATAGTTGGAGGGGTGTTGAAAGACAGGGAGGAGGTGATGGTGTTAATGGAAAAGAAATGGGTGGTAAATGCACATTAAAGACCCTGGGATATTAACCTTTGACCTGCACATGTTGTTTATTTCATTCTTGATTAATGTTTTTAAAATTTAGAAGGAAAGGCACCTTTTGGCCTTTTAAACGAGGCACACCTTCAACAGTAAAACACTTCTCTTTGTTTTGTTTTTTTATTGGAAAGGGGAAAATCAAATTACACTGCTCAGGCTCCCAGCCATTTGAGTGCATTTATAGCAGTAGCTGATGGCCTCTTATTTGGAGCCTGTGTGGTTTCACTGGGAGTGCAACACATGCTGCATTCATCCAGAGGATTAAATGAATTCTTTGCATTTGGAGGGTGACCTTGTCGAGCACAATGTGTATGGAGATGTGAGGTATTGGTTCTCCTTGCTTTTTAGGGAATTTAGGTGTTCAGGCTTTTTTTTCTTTTCTTTCCTTTTTTTAATTCCTGGAGTTTGTACGCTAGCTTATTCACATCCCTTTCTTATTTATGTTTTTGTGTGAGTACTGATAGTATTTCTAACATGACAAGAAGTCAATGTCTTCCAGATACTAGTGAAACCAGTGTTTTATCCTTAAAAAACAAACAATGAGCATTAGACAAAATTCTGTCTCTGCCACACCTGTAGGGTCCTCCTGCTTCCCAAAGGAAACCACTTGCAGGAATCAAGTTTGGCTTTTAAACCTTCAGTCATGCATTGACAAAGGCTAGCTCTAGGATGGATGAATTGGGCTAAGCACTGCTCTGTTGACAGTCTTATTACATTTCACATTTTAACTCACTCTAATAAGTAAATTGTCATCTTTGTATGTGACCTTGTCATATTTCCAGAGCAGAATCAGTGTGATCAGTGCAATGTACTTGATATGGTATTTTACATGACTCTCTTAAAAAAAAAAAAAATCAAATTCCCACTTTCAGCGTGAGATATTAAAGAACAGAATTTTTAAGCTTGTTAAAGGTCTTTGGGTACTACATTCCCATTGAATTGTACAGGTCTCTGCTGTAGCTGTGAAATTCAAAGGTCTTGAAGGGGAAACAATCCCCATTTTCATCCAATTCTCAATCCAAACTTCTTTTAGCAATACAGCATAACAATATATAGATACTGTTTTACTATAGATGTTTCTCCTTGCATTACATGACCGTCTCCTACATATGCACCTACAATGAGCTTTGGTTTGAAAAATCAGCATAATGAAATGTATTTTAGTTGTAGACTTTAGTCTGTTTGCATAGCAGGCAGTTTTATTTCTGTAAACATCAGATATTCATATCTGTTATTTATGTAAATTTCTCTGTCTGCTATAGATTTGCAATCTTTGCATATTCTCTATTGAACTTTGATTATGCTGTTTGTAAAACATAGACAAGAATTTAAAGCCCATTCCTGGTGATGATGAAGCATTTTCTTGCTTCTCAGAAGTACACTTAATATTTTAACTTTATCAGAGGTGGAATTTAAATAAATACATCTGCAAAGCTATCTGAATGAGGTTGTTTTTGTTTCTTAAGGACCTTTCAGTAGTTGTAGTATGACTGAAAAGAGCTGCTGTGTGTGGGAGTAGTGTTTGAACTGCTGATTGCTGCCAAAGGTTACTGGAGTGAAGACAAATGAATCCTTCAAGGCAATTAAAAGTAATATAATTGATGAAACAGAAGCTGCTAATCCCTTCCAGTTTCATGTAACTTAAGATTTAGGGCATCATGCCAGAGACATAGGCTGCAGAGAAGGTGAAAGCCACTGCTCAAACTTTTGTACAAATGGTGTGTCTTCTGGGGAGGAAGGAGTTTACCAGGAGCAAATCACATTAATGCTCTGCACACTCTGGTGGCTCCCTGTTCAATTCTGAATACACTCTGAGGTCCTGATCCTGCTGTTCTTAATGGCCTAGGGCTTTTTTGGAGACTACCTTTGCATTTTCAGCCAGGATGCTCAGGTTTAACAAAGATGCTGCTGTGATTACAGCACGGTGTGGAGCTGGGAGCCAAAGGCTGAGAGTACTTCCAGCACAGCTTGAGTGACCAGCAGAGGTGAGAGTGAGCCTGGACCTGCTTATGGCATGTTGGGAAGACCAGGATTTTCCCTATACATCTTCCCTCAGTGGAGAAATCCAAATTAGTTTAATTCTCGTAACAGGAAAGAAGTGAAAAGAGGAAGAGGATGAAGGGGTAGGATTAAAAAAACCATAGCAGTAAAAAAAGCCAGGGGAATGTAGTAAGCATGTGCTGTTCTGGAAAGGAGGCTGATTAAAAAAAAAAAACCCAAAAACCAAAAACTTTCAGCTATTAATTAAGACAATTTTTATCCAAACAACTTTAAAATAGACATATTTCTTATCTTCCTTAAAAAAGAAAGAAAGAAAGCATCTCTGATTTTTATCCAGTTTGGTTTTTTTCTTTTAAGATGAGACTTGCATGTTGCCTCATTTCAAATATCAGGTTTCTGTGCTCTCACAAAAGTGCATGCAAACTCCTGGGTAATTTAAGTGTCGTCACTTTATGTCTAAGACCAGTGTGGTTTCTGTGTTAGCAAGGAAAGATTTAAGAGGGAGGAACAGCTAAACCCAGAGGTTGGAGCATTCCATTGGCAGAAACTGATGCTGTCCTAAGCAGGTCAGCTGAACTTTTAATATAGAGAATTTTTAGCTTACTGTGCCACAGTCAGAGCTTGGTTCTGTAACATTTTGTACTGTGCTTCTACTTTATATGTATACATAGTCAAAAAAAGGATCAGGTTAGGTAAGCCCATGTAATTGGTAAATATCCATGTAAATCGATCTTGGCTCTCTGTAGATTTGTTGCTGTAGAAGGAACTCAGCAAAAGATAATGGATGCAACTGCCTCACTCCCTCTGCCAGGTCAGGGGGATGTGGACATCGAAGTCACTTTCAGCTTCTCAAATGTTATGTATTTTCACACTCAAAGAAGCAGGCTTACAGAGCAAAGCAGGAATTTTTCTCTAAAATTCAGCACATTTTGACTATAGCTATAGCTAATCTATGAGGGAATTAATGCTGTGGGAAGCAGGTATTTATATTGCTGTCCATTTGTGCAGCGTGTGCTTCTCCTGTAACATAGGGGTTCATGGAATCTAAAATGTCTTTAGTTATATCAGCTGTGGTCTTTTTAGGTTTCCCAAGATAATATTAAGAGAAAAAGTTCACATGGTGTTCATCTCTATAATGATCTTTTCTTTTACCCATTTTCTTTAAGGAATTTCTCTAGGCACACAAACAGGTCAAGGCCAATACGTCACATCTAAAAACAGACCTCAAAGCAGAAGTTTGCAAAATTCTTTTCATCCATCCATCTCCAATCTAACCATCACATGTAATGTTTTCTCTCCTAAGGATATCTCACCTTGTGGGGATGTGGGCTGCACCTTTACTCTCCGGTCCTCAGGCAGTGATCTATTAGCTCCAGCACTGGGTGCCAAATTGGTTAGCCATTAACATCCCTGGAAGATCATGCTGTCTCTGAACAGCTGCAGGACTGAGTACCTAAGTCCTTAAGAGAAGATCAGGTGCCATCCAGCAGCAAGGCTCCTGCAGTGTCACTGGGTAGGTGACAGTTCAGGGCTGTGTCACACGGAGCCATGGTGTGAGCTCAGGTTTGCTGTACAGCCTGTGCCAGCAGTGCCTCCCGCTGCTGCCTGTGCAGCTTCACTCTGACCCTCTCTTCTCTCCCTGTCTGCTCCCTGGGACATCCCTGTGTGCTGCACCTCACTTCCATGAATATGATGGGAAGGTGATTTTCCAGTTCCAGGCAGTTGCACTGATTGTGAGCAGTATAACTGTTTCTGAAGGCAGTCTTCCTAGAAGCCTGCCTGGAAAGATGTGCAAGCACTCTTGGCTGAGGTCAAATGAGGTCCAGTTTTCCCTCTTATTGTAGCTCCCTGTGTGGCAGTGGCAAAAGTAGAGGACAGAGCAGTGAGGCACTATGAGGAAAATACTCTTTACTTAATGCATGCTGAGCTAAATGCTGGAAGCTGTTACCTGTGATAAATCCTGGAGCACAGAGGTTGCATCAGGTTCCCAAGGCAGTGCTGTGTCCCAGGGAACCCACCATGCAAACTTTCACAGAGATCCCAAGGTAACAGCCATCACATGAATAGGTGGAGAGGGTGCTGGGATAAAGGGAGAGAGGTTAGGCTGGGACACAGGAAGAAAGGGAAATGGTCTTCTGCTGGCAGAGGATATACTAGACCAACTACTCATTGTATAAGGCAATGAGACAAAGGACCTGACAGAATGAATGGTGACTATTTTTAGCAGAAAGGAAATTGCTTCCGCATCTTTTACATAAGCGGGGGAGTACCATACATCTTTGTTTAAAATGAAAGGCTCAATCTAGCTATCCAAATCAGCCAAATGCCAGTAGGTTTCATGGACATCATTAGAGATAGATAGTGACTTGGAGATGTCATGCCTGTGTCCTTTCTATCCAGTAAAGTCCTGGCAGCTGCAGATGTTCTTCTGCAAACTCTGAGGATCGTTGGGAGGCCGTGAGAGACTCAGGGGAGGGTGTCAGTTCCCTGCCAGTGTCATGTAAGGCCTGGACCTCCCTCTGGGACAGCAGCACTAGGTCTCATTTGCAGTGATGTGATGGAGCAAGGCAGGGGGCAGATCCCCAGCCAATCTGGATTTCAGTCTCAGAGGTGACAGTGTCGACTGTGTGCACCAAAGTTGTTATCTTGTTACCATAACAACCTGGCACATCCTCTTCAGTCCAGGCACTCCATGCCTGGTGTGCAGTACTCAGCAATTGCTCTGACAAGATTCACTTTTATTTTATTCTTGTATTATCTATTGTTTGGGGTAGAGAAGGAACACAGCCGTTGGGTTTTCTGATGCGTTTTGCCAGCTTGTCCTAAAACTCCCGGGTACACAGGAACGGGATGTCCAGATGGCACAGTTTAGCATTCCTGTTTTGAAGATTTGGAAAATAAGTGCATGGCATGTGTATATTCATGGACAGAAAAACACATACAAAAACCAATTTAGCATATCTGGGAATTGAATGTCACAGTTACTTGTTTTTTCAGTTTTAATCATTGTTAGTAATAGAAAATATTTCTGGGGCTTTAATAGTGTGGTGTCCCCATAGTATGAAGTGACTGAAAATTGGTTTGCTCTATCAGTAATGTGACATAAATTTTTAGTGCAGACCATTTTTCACTATAAACTTTAAACCCTCCAATTTTTTGTTAAAGGGTCAGGGTCAGGAATAACATGTGAACAATGCCTTTTATTCTCTGTGCTTGGTCTGCAGACATTGAAGAGTCAGGGCATAGGAAAATGTGAAAGAAGACATAAGTTCAGTTGTGTGATATCCCTAGCACTCAGGACAACCTTTGTGTGCCTAATGTTTCCTACAGGCACAGTTCCTTACCTTTAAGTCAAATTCTGTTTTTTTATTTACTACCTCACTACTTGGCAGTACTTGAAGTAATTTCTATGGGACCTGACTTTTACCCTAATTCTCAAAAAGACCAAAACCCTTTTAAGGTGACTCCAATAATCTTTTAACACCCTGTCGTAAAATGCTCTGAAGGTTATTGCAAAGCAAAAATAATAACATGTTTCTTTTTAAAATAATGAGAAATTCATATTATGATTTTATTACACTTTTCTCATCTGGGAGGGTAAAATATTTTCCTGTTGACATTTCTGAAGGAGGCAAGGAAATTCTTGTTCAAGAGCAAGTTTATATGCAATGAGAAGCTGGAATAGCAACAGCAATCTTTGTAAATCCTAATGGAAGCCATAATCCAGAGGAATAAGTCTGCTTCATAACAATAAATCATTATAATTGCCACCTTCTCTTTCAAACCCACAGACCAGCAGCTCCAAAGTACCAACTCACTGTTTAGATATACCAGAGTCAAGGAATCTTCTCTCTGTGCATATACATACATCACCCACTTATGATTCCTAACTCAAGCATCAATGTCAGAATTTCAACCACAATGCCTTGAGGGCAGATGGTCAGCATATTAATTTACTATTCAGCTGAATCAGTGCTCCCTCCAGTTGGTTTCTTCATTCAGCATGCTTTCCTGTGTGCCATTAGCTAACCCTGGCTCAAAACCTCACCAATAATCAGCATTCCCTTTAAATATTTTGAGGGAATTTTTTGAATAACCCGCCTTGAGTAACTGGATGCATTTTACTCCTGCAATATATTTCAGTTATTCAGTATTTTTTTTTTTAATTTTGAGACAATAGTTCTCATATTTACAGCCTTGGTGGATTAGAAATGGGATGTTTGCTAGATCCTGCTGGACTTGTCAAATGCTGCCTCTATTATTAGCAGGAGTCACAGCACAATATAGTAATTTGAGGCCAGCAACAACATAAAAGTACTCATTTTCCCTTACAGGAAACCTCTTTCTCCTGTGTGACCAAATTACAGTCTGCTAAAATCAACAGACAATAAACTAGCTAAGGTTTGAAGACTTCTAGAGTAGTTCTGATGCCTAAGCAGTCCAAAAGTTAGGTGCTCATTTTCCAAGTTCCAAAATGCTAATTTCATCTTTTTTCAACCACATAATTAATTGTGCCAGAATAATTCTAAAAATTAAAACTGTGTTATCATGAGGTATTTTAGTATTTAGTATTTTGAGCATTGAATGAAATATATGTACCAAATCTTTGTTTTCTGATAAGAACAGGACAAGGATCATGCACTCGAAAATACAGTGCTTAATTTTTTCAGTGTTTATGTAATCATTTTTTGGTTTTGGACAACTATTCCATGCCCCTACTGGCAATGAGAGTCATGATAGATAAAAAAATTAAGGAAAAAAAGGTGAATTCTCAACTTGTTAGCATGAGAAAATTTATCTCAGTTCAGGTCTTGGGAACAAAGGAAGTGTTAACACTCCTATGGGCTGCTCTCCCACTTCAGCTAAGAAGCTGTGAAAAAATAGACTCTTTCAGGGCTTGAATGTGAATGAGTTGAACTCTCCTGTAACTATGAAATCTTTTCAGAATCAGACAGAGCTGAGCAGGTTTTCAGTTGGTCATATCCCATTCATTCCTTCGCTCCTTATCCTCCACATGCTGATTCAGCTCGTAACTGAGCATGTTAAGGCTTTTGAAGTCTGATCAAAGATCCCACACTGGCTGCAGAGAGGTGGAAAAGAAGGAAGGCACCTTGTCTTTTGTGCTCATCCTACTTGCAGACTTTACTGCTCCGTCACTGTTATCTAAACCAGAATAAAGAATGAAAATTCCTCTGGAACTTGGATGGTATTTTAATTGTTCAATTATGAGTAATCCAAGAGGCTGGCTAGTGCTAAATTATTTTGTTCTTTCTGTCCATATGCTGATTGCTTCCCAAATCCTCTGCCTCAGCTCCTCAATCCTAACTGATGCTTCTGTCTAAAATGCCTTACAAGAAATATTGCTGAGTACACTTGCATCACTGCTCACGTGGGAAGAAAAAATTACCTGGCCCATGTCTAAAGGCTACACCTTATGAACCACTGATGCAGTTTTATCTTCTTATGTCATTGGAAAAATCAGGGAAGGGGAAAGCATCTTGTCATTAAACATTGCTCTCCTAAGTATGATCAAAAGCTTCCTTTTAGTATAAAGTCCATGTAGTTCACCTGCCAGGAAGGACGGGCAGGGAAGGACTCTGCCCATGCTGAGTATTTTGAAAGAAACAGAAATGTTCCTGTAGTCTCTGGAGTGATAGCATAAGGTAAACTGGTAAAACAGACCTGGATGAACAGTTTTCAGTTAACAAACTTAAAATTGTCATCAAGACATATTTTTCCATTGAGTTTGGAATAAGCTGGACAATGTCTGTATTTTTGCCAACTCCTATTTATGTTGACCCCTGAGAGTACCTGGACATTCAATTTTAATTTAGGGAGGTAACCTCAATTATTTATTTTTTTTAATCAAATGCTTGGTCATGAGTCACTGACTCTCGCTACACTTTCAGCTCACTACTGTTAGCCCACAACTTTTATGGGCTTGTTGGTGTTTATATGCTTATTGCTGTTTTTTCATTCCTTCCACTTATCCCTAAATTACTGGGCAGCATAAGGTTTTTAGTTCTGTTCTTTTAAACTACTCCTCAGTTCTTGTGAGGAAGAAGAGATGGGTCCCGTGCCTGTTTTCCATGCCACAGAGCTTTCTTCAGGAGCAGCCCTTGAAAGGATAAGATAAGGTCCTTGGTAGATGTGTGTATAAGTGGATCTCTGTGCCTTTCCTTTGCTTCACAGGCCATCTTCTGCAGCAGCCTCTCCTCCTGCCAGGGAGCATAGCACCAGGAAAGGTTATAAAGGATTTCTCTAACTGGACACTGGTGTAATTTTGCTGCCCAGCTCTCTTATTACTGAGAGTTTCTCACTGTCCACATCTGATATCAGTACTGAAATGTACCAAGCTGATCAAAATGCTTTTACTAGTCAGCAGCACAGTACCCACAAGCTGGCATTTTTCACTTATCTCAGTGATTCTTTTTTCCTGCAGAGGGAAAATCTAATGGTGTCTGCATAGCTTCTGATGCAGGGTAAAGGCTGCATCCCGCTGTCGCTTCATTTCAATTCACATTGCATCTTGTGATTGCATGTGCAGTCAAAAATTATTATTTTTATTATCTGCAGCATGGCAAACAATGAGACTGCTGATCTGCAGCAAACTCTGCCTCAAGCCTCACACTGGGTTGTCCCAAGTCTGTGAAAGGTGGGCAAAGTTCTGAGCATAGCCGAGGGTTTGCAGAGTTCTGTTTTCCTTCACAGCCTTTTATTTAAATGGCTGCTGATAAATGAGGTACAGAAAATGGCATTAAAGTGACTCATGATGTCAGCAAACATTGCTGCTTGGAAATGTCACATTGCTGTCATTGCACAGAGAGAAAAGGACCCAGCATTGGCTGGTGTGTACAGTCAGTGAGGAGAATGGATCCCTGATCCTATTCTGCCCTTTGCAGAATAGAAGTTCTTTAGACCAGGAGAGATAAGGAGAGGAAAAGAAACATATAGTTGCATTTATATTTGTTAATAGTTTTTATATGAAACAGAAATAAATATTTTTGTGACCTAAAATATAGTGCATTGAAATGTTTCCTGGTGAGTGATTAGAACAGCATGTAATAGTGTCTGACGAGCAACATGAATTCATTGACAACCAGCTGTTGAGTCTTACATATTTGATCTGTTCCTATTCCTTATGTTTTATTAATGCCATCCTTCAGTTCTAATAATGCCTGATTCTGTGCTTCTCAGTCAGCTACTGAGAAATTAATTTTCTGGGACTTGTTCCTAAGGAAGAAATGATGTGGGATTGAACCTGTCATTCCTGAGGAGCATTAACCAAGCTTTGGTCTTGGGAGAACTCTTTTAGATCCCTCCATGCAACAGACTTTTTATAAGGATAATAACATAGAGTAAGAAACTTATTCTGTGAGCATTGCTGCTTTACATTTTGCTACACTGAAGTCTGGTAGGAGTAATAGGACCACAGTTAGGATATCTTTCTGTGTGATAGTGCATGGGTATGTGTGGGGCCAGGTAGGGAGGATGCAAGGACCCCCAGCTCATTGCACAGCAATTAATGAGCAGAAATACAGCTAATCACCAGTTGTACAATGTATTATAGCTTTGTAGATTCAGTGCCTCTGGTCTATGTGTAAACCATGAAAACCAGACTTCTGGTCAGCATAAAACGTAAAGACAAGACCAGGATCACACCACGCACTTCCTTCGCTGCTAGAGGAAATCTGAGGATGCTGAGAGGAAGCAGAGGAGCTTTGGCACCGCCTCCATCAGGTGGGCTGGCCCCAGTGGGTGTGGGAATGGCTTTTGCTGCCTGTACAGCAGAGCATTCAACAAGCAGTGGATGAACTGTTACACCCACAGCCCAGAGCCACTGCCACTGCACAGACCCTGTCACCAGGTGTAGAACTCCATTTGGTCTGTCCTGATGCCTACATGCAGAGTCATTAAAAATCATGTTGGGAGGGAAAGGACATATGGAGGCAGGAACTGTGGCCTGACCTGATGAACTTTTCATTTCATTTAGGCTGCTTCAGCTGCAGCCAGGCTTGGCAGAGAGGGAGTGCATGCAGTTCTTAAAAGATATTTTTTTTTTTAATACGTGCTTTTTTTGTGCTTTTTTTTCCCTACTTTTTTTTTAATTATTATTATTATTATCTTTTCATTTGTGTTTATTTCAAAATATAATTGATTTAAAGCTAACAGATTCTTTTAGTGAGATGGTTTCTGGGAGGCTCACCATTAAGGCAGAATGGGCAGCCCAAATTTAATAAAAATAAATGGCATTTGCTCATGTGTAACCATCTCTTATAGAAACCCTAAATGTGCCTTGGTGTTTCTGGGATAAAATAAGCCAGCCAAAGTCTCCCCTTTATTTATCTTACAAGCAAGAGATGACACTTCAGATATTGTTTTCTCAATTTGTCATTAAAAGCAAACACTTGAATGGGGGCTCTGTTTCTGCAGCACAAAGGTCACAAAATTTGGGCTGCATGGGTGCAAACAGCAGACTGTAAATCTAATGCAGTTTGTCTTTGGGATAACATACCTTACAATGTCAATATGTGTTCTGCTAATCAGATGAGTGCTGTGTCCTTTTGCATGAAACATCTATAAAGTATGCATCTCCCTTTGTGTTTTAAAAGCAGTTTCAGCCTGATGTTTTGATACACAGGCGTATTGCAGAATTGGTGTCACACAGCATGTCTTATTTGTATTTACTATGTCGCACCACAGAACTATTTTGTTTTCACATTGTAATGTACATTTGTGAGATGCTTTTCTGAAGTAAAAGTACACAATCAATGCTTTAAAAAAATATTGCTCGAGGAAATAATTTTATTAATCCTACACACAATATCCTTCCTGTCATATAGTGGAATTTAGATGGCAGAATCAATAATGTAGTATTCACATGGGAATTGCTAATACACAAATTAGTGCATGGTGCTTCTGCACTTGGTAGAAAAGATAGCCTGTGTTCCCTCAGCCTTTTATTGCTGTGCAATCAAAGAGAATTATGGACATAAAAAATCTAGTAAAATATAATGGAATATTTCATGAATTGCAATGTTTATTAACAAGAGAAGAGGTTGCTCTTTTCAAATCATGGCTGAACAGAGCAGCAAGCAATATTTAGAGTAGTAATAAAAGGCAAATTATCAGTGTTTTCCTTTAAAACCTATCATGGAGGTAAACTAAAATCTAATGCAATCTGGTAACATGAATGCACACTCTTTATGGCATAGAGTGCGAATACTGGAATACTAATTTGTCATATTTATTTCACATAGCAATATCTTTTTGTGTTATTGAAAATATAAAGGAATATAAATTAAATATAATGAAATAATTTAATTTCTAATGGTTGCAGAATGATCTAAATATACTGAACAAGACCCTGTGACTGCCTGCTCTAGTAATTGCTCAGTTGCGTGCTTATTTTCATAATCAATGCATTACTCAGACTATCTTTGGTGGAATTTATTACCACATTTTCAGTTTCATGGTACTTAAATATGCAGTAGGCAGTCCCACAGAAAATTGTGATCTGTAGAGCAAAGAATCATGGTGTCAGAGGTCAGAGTTCTTTGTTTTCATTCCCTTGAAATCGCTCTTTAATATTCTAAAGGGGCAAAAAGCATGTAATTTGCATTTAAAGTACAGCTTTCCTGCATTACATCCCCTTGAATGTACCTTTTGGGTAGTGGACATTTATCATAGAATTCCTCTTGACTCTGGAAGCAGTGCAGAAGGTAGCTGAAGACCCCTTGTAACTGTGCAGTACAAGGCAATAAATCTGAAGCTGCCACAGGATTACTATGGTAACCATCCAGACTGTCGGTCTTCCAGCCTTACTGAAAGGTGGGTTCAATTTTCAGCTCGTCAACTCCTCTCCATGATTTACTTGTTGACACTGCACATTTGATGTGGTGGTGTTAATGCCCTCTTGCAGCACAAGGGACTAATACTGACACTGTTTTATATGGCAATGCACAGGAGCGGCCACAGGAAATAATTTAAAATTGTGGAATTGTATTCCTGTCAGCAAATGCATAAAGTGGCATAAATTGCCAGATTTCGAATCCTGTTTTAAGCTGCTTCTACTTTGTATGGGAGAAGGAACTGTCTTCAAATGGCAGCGTGCAGTATGAGCTTAGAAATGAGGTTTAAATTGCCTGCTTACTTCAACATTTATAAGAGGGGATATGTGCAGGTCATCCTGGGGTGTGTATCCCCGTGCTTGAACCCTTTTTCAGTTCCTTACTACAGAGATGGAGAGGGTTTTGGCATGCAGTGGGGTGATTTGTCTTTTTTGTCTTGTAGTATTCTCCATGGAAATGATCTGTGGTTTTAAATAAGTATGGCAAATGCTGTTATGCCTCAAAACAGATTACTTGAAATGTTATGTTTTGCATTTACACACCCACTTACTTTCTCCCTAGGGCAGATTGAGGCTGTGTCAGGTGAGCCAAAGAACCCAGGGACTGCTGACTGACATCTTGAAATTTCTGGTTTTGAAGCTGTCCCCCAGCTTTCTGGGGTCAGTCCAAATAAGAATGGTGTTTAACTGAGCTTAAAGTGCCTTTGTTGCTGAAGAAAGGGGAGAAAGAGGCATTAGTTTTTAACACTGAAATACATTCAGGAACACTGAGGCTTGTGAAGCCTGGTTTACTAAGAGTATTTGTGAGTGTGGATGTGCACATGTCATATGGAATGTAGTTGGATCCTTTCACATCTAGTTAGGGGTGAAATCTGGTCTTCTGAATGGGGATAAAGGCAATTTAGTCTCTGTTATAATATCTTTGATATGAGTGGGTTCTTCTTTGTGTATTGAAAACCAGACCTAGAATTTAGCTTTTCTCTCAGTGGGGGTACTGATCAAATTTAACTCCCTGCTCTAATTTCTGTCTTCAAAAACACTGTAGAACCTTAGTAGATTTGTTACTTCCTCTCTTTGTCAAATTTGGTGGAAACTGACTGGTTGTTGCTAAAGGTAGCAGAAACAGGAGGGAGTTTGTACCCCCTCACATATGCCACTCTATAATAATTTTTGGAAAAACCCAAGCAGAGAAAAAACCTCAGCATACAGCAATTGATATGCTGTTAGTCCAGTGTCCTTTGAAGTGGAGCTTTTTGACTAGAAAAGGTGTGGCCCAGCATGAAATAACTCTCTCAATCCAAACCTTTCAATGCCTAATCTTGTCATTCATTCCATCTTTGATTGTAAGGAGGATTTAAAGATGTTCAGCTTGAAGGATCTTTAGATATGCATTTCTTCCTTTCCCTAAAATATTCCCTAAGATTCTTCTCAAAAAAATATATTCATATTAAAGAAATAAACCAACCAAAGCACTGCTGGTAGTAGTGGTGATTTGCAGCAACGTATCTGCATAAAATGTTATCTTTCTCCTGCTGTGAAATATTCAACCTGCTGAAAAATATTTGTTTCCTCTCCTTGGGACACTACTGCAATTTATCTGCTGGTAATATTCAGTTTGGTTAGTGTGAACACCAGATGAAGATAACATGGAAAACCACCAAATTGGAAAGGTGCTGTCCTGTACTCCTTCTCACAGCCAAATTCTGGATTGTCTTCTGAATGGCTAGAGCAGAAGCAGGAGTGGGTCCCTCATCAGACAGGCAGTGGCTCAGCCCACATGCTCAAGTTTCTGTTCACTGAGAGCTGGGGTAAGTGACCTCTAACTGGCCATAAATGTGCTTTTTTGGTTTTTTCTTCCACTGGTCCAGATGAGTTGCTGTTATTGGGAAGCACAATTTTGACCTTGGCTGTCTGCTCGATGCCCATCCAGCCTCTGTCCCACTCTTCCTTGTCAGGATGAGGGAAGAAAATAAACTCATGTATTGAGATAAGGACAGGGAGGTAACTCGTGGATTACCATTATAGACAAAACAGGCTTAACTTGGGGGAGATTAATTTCATTTTTTCGTAGTTAAAATGGAGTAGGACAGTGAGGAAGAAAGACAGGACTAAAAACCACTTTCCCCGCCACCTCCTTCTCAGTCTCACGTTACTCTTAGGTGTTCCATCTCTTCCATCCCCCAGCTGGTGCAGGGGGATGGGGAATGGAGGTTGTGGTCGCTTCATAATATTTCATCTCTGCTGCCGCTTCCTCCTCCCACTCTTCTCCCCCTCCAGCATGGGGTTCCTACCACAGGAGCTCATGAACTGCTCCAGAGGGGGTCCTTCCCATGGGCAGCAGTTCTTCACGAACTGCTTTGGTAATACCAGTCAAAGCTTATAGTGATCAGCACAGAAATGAAGACCAGCACATTTCCCCACAGGGCAATCACTAAGTCATAAGAGAAGTGGTGGACACGAGAAGGAGTCAATTTTTAACTTTATGCTGGCACTATATACACGTTATATCTGGTGAAATTATGAAGGAATGTGTTTCTTCAAGGATGGCCTTCAAAAATATCATGTCTTCCTTACCTTAATTAGACAGATCACTCCATCCCATGTGAGGACTTAATCGCTTGTTTGAGAATCAGTAGCATATTGTAATTTAGGACCACAGGCTTTATGAGGAAATGCTGGAAAAATCCAAGCACTGCACTTTATAAGGGATAGCAAGAAGGAAAATCTGAGAAAGGAATAATGTGTTTTTGTTTAAACATTTGATGGTGATAGATGTTGGCTAGTGTTGCTTTCCAGACCACAGCTGCTTGAAGGCAGTAAAGCCGACTTTTTCTGGCAAGCCACAGCTAGAGCTTTGTTTGAGACATTGTTTCTTGGCTATGCTGTTAAGTAGAAATTTTTACAGTCCTAAAGCTCTATCTGGTCTGAGATTTAGTAGATATACATACCTGTCTAGAGTTGGGTTCAGTTCTTGTTGGAAAGCTGCTCATGGTTTTTTCTGTGTATTTTATGCATATCTCAAATTAGGAACATGCGTCATAAAAATGTGGTACCATTTATTATTAGAGCTATGTTCAAATAATATTTTTTAGAAAGGTGCTAAGACTTTGAAAATAGTGCTGATTTCCTAGCATGAACATGGCAGATAATTTAGCAGAAATCTTCTGTTTTCTAGAATTGTACATCTTCAAAATTTATCCTTTGCCATAGCATTCAGTTCTGAAATCTGAACTATAGTTTAAAGAGAAAATGGACTCTCGATTCTTATTGCTGCAAAAACAATCTTAAAAAATGTGAAGGGAAGAGTGCCTTCCTTCCTGCTCTTGACAAGGTGAAATATGAGAACCTAATTTAAGAAGTTATTAACTCTGAAACTTCTTTGATAATTTTAAGCCTTGCTCAACTACTTCACAAAGGACAGTGCTGTCCTTTTTTAGTGGATGCTGCTTCTTTGCTGGTCTGTACTATCAACATTAATAGCTATATTGATTCAGTCACTTATTTTTGCATTTAATTCATTACAAAGTGCAGCCACTGAAGAGGTTACATAATCCAGAAATCTCAGTGCATTAAACTGGAAATTGGAAGAAGGAAACTATAAAATGCAAGGGACCCTTGCTTCCTCTTTATCACAGGAGTTGTCTTTGTTTTCTTGGTATTTCTGACATATTTGACACACTGTCATTTGGGTAGCTTTTGAATTTTCTTCTTCCCATCCATCTCTGTGTAGCTGCCAGGAATTTTTTGTTTGTTTGTTTTGACGGTGTTATTGGCTCTATGCCATCAGATTCCTGCAGCACTGCAGTAATAGGAAACCAGCGGCTATATAGGAAGGCATGGGTGAAAGAGAGATGACATCATTGTTTTTCCATGTTTTTGCAGTTACAGAACTCTGATGCATTCACTAGTGCCATTTATGTATGTGCTACTAAGCAGTCAATAATATCTCAGTTTTAAAATAAAACTTGCCTTAAAAATTCTGTAATAAAACCAAATGTGAAATGTGAAAGAGAATTTCTTTTGTTTAAACATAGTTCCTTTTGGTTCCAAAGACTATTATCTCCCAGTGATGGAGCTGAGAGAAGTAATTGCTTGCAATACAGATTTATGACAGTTCTTCTTCCAAAGTGTAAAGTCTTGGAAGGGGTGGAAAATGGAGGTAGGTGGACATCTGAATCTTAAATCATGTGGTATATCAATAGATAGCTGAAGTGTTACAAAAGGGGATTTAGGGGGATGAATAATGAAACAGGTGGTTTACAGTGCATGCCAGCATGAGCTGGCTCTCTTCAGGCAAGGAATGGGACTCAGTGCTCTGAGGTAAAGGATATGTCTAGCAGACAATGTTCTCATGCCCTGACACTTCAGAGTGGGCAGGTGGCATGCAGGTATGCATGCTGGCCTTGCTTGCCTGGGAAGGACTGGCAAGGCCAGGGAACCCTTACTTTGAGCACATGCATAGAAGAACTCCATGGTGGATAAGCAGTGCCTGAAGCACTGGGGCTCTCCTCATAATTGAGAAGTACATGGGGAGAAATGCAAAGGGTATCTGGGAAGGGATAAACTCCAGCATGAGCCTACAGTCACCTGTAGATTTCAAAAAATCCAATAGCTACTTTTCCTAAAAACACACAATTAATCTTCCTGTATTACAGGCAGATGAATATCACATTGTGTATGCTAAATTGAAGTTTTCTTTATAACTTACTTCATTTGCAAATCATGCCATTCAATTCCCCTGACATGCAAACCTAAGCTCCTGAAAATGAAATGGAATATATTGTTTTAAGAAAAGGTGGACAGCAGAAAAAATCAAGTATGAGGACATCGTTGTTCCATGGCTCTTTTCTTTTGGAGAACATACAGGAATGAGATTTAGAAAAGGAGGAGGCAGTGCTTGCACTAGAGAAATGTATGGTGGTGACTGACAACCAAAGCATGAAGAACAAAGGGAGCCATGTTTTCAGTTAACCATGTCCAAGATCAGGCCTTGAAAATATGAGATAGTCTCTATGTAAACTATGCATAATTTTTGCCAGTCTGCATCCAAATGAGACAATATCACAATGTGCATTAGAATGGGTTGCCAGAGGCAAATGCTTGTGTGATAACTCCCCTAAGAGAATAAAGAAAAGAGCCAAACTTCCATGGTGTCAGCTGCAACATTTCATTTGTTTGGCAGCCATTTGCCATTTGGGAAGCATGCTCTGCAAGTGTTAGAAACACACCCTTTACACCCAAGAAGAAGGGGCAGAGAAATGGAACATATTAGATTATGTTTCTTTTTTGATTCTAATGTGTTTTTTCAAGTATTTTGCTTTAGGGGATCTTTATCACTCATGTATATAAATTTTCACTAATGTAATACATTGCTAGTCAGTACTGCAGAGTCTAAATTTGTATCTGAATTGCCTTTTCTGTGATATTTTAATGATCTATTATAGTCATCTATGCATTTTTCCATATGGATCTCTTTTAGTGGTAAGAATAATAAAGTGTTTGATTTGTACCTGAATTAAAGATGGATTCTGCTGATAAGGAAAATCCAAAATAGCTTAATTATAGCTTAATATTGGCTGGTGGGTATATCTGACACTAGTACAGAGTATCTTGTGGATGCTGCAGGTGTTTCCTTTCCATTCAGGGAGGTGCAGCTAGTGAAAATACCTTGTCTTTGAAGGTACTTCAGCTCCTCAGCTGCAATGAGCTAAATTTGCTGAGCTTGTTGATTCATGTGCAGTATTGTGCTGGAACATCCTCCTAAAGTGAAATCAATTTTTTAGACATAGTCTGACAAATTTTCTGTGTGGAAGTATGTTATTTGCTCTACATCTACGTTCCAATTTCAGAAGCTCCATATTGGCCTGAAGTCTGTGCTTTTTAACAGCTGTTAGACTGCAGACCTCTCAGTCATGGTCCCAGTAGGAAAATGGCACTTTCTTTGACATAAATCCTGGTTATTAAGTAGTTGCAAAGACTTGGTGTATTTGCCCCTCTAGCCCTGTGAACATCTCAGTGTGAGGCTTGGCTTTGTGCATAACATGGTTTGAGTGGAGGCTGTGTTCTGTCCCACGCTCCCTCCATCTCATCTGCTCCTCTGGCTTACGTTGCACTGGGTTGAGCAATCTGTGAGTGCAGAGTGAGTCAGTTCAGCCAACTGATTGGATTGAAAACCTTTTGGCAGATTAATCTTCTGCCAGGCAGGTCGCTGTGCCAGCTGGTGCTGTGCTCACATGGCTGCTCCTTCTGATGCTAGGGCAGAGTCTGCTGGGAGAGAGCTTCTTTCCATGGCAGCCCATGGTCTCACCAGCCTGGGTGTAACTTTGTGCTGAATTTCAGGATTGGTGCCTGGATTCTGAGGCCTGGTGAGTGGATTTAATGCAGTCATTTGTTATGCAATTCATGCTGGACTGATTTTCAGTCTCCAGAAGCACTGAACTGTAACTGCCAACAAGCTCTGAAATTGCATTAGTCTTTATGAAGGGGGTTTTGTCTTTTCATATTGCATGTGATTAAAAGCTACAATTAATACTGTTAAAGGGTTATTTTTTTTCTCCCCTGTTCATTGCTACCTGTATTGGTGAAGGTATTGATGTAAATTTAGCTAGTCTGTAGTGTCCTGGATTCTCTGTGCATTTTTCTAAAGTTCATTTCTCAGAAAGTGTTTTCTTTTGCCCATGGACATCTCCTCTGTTTATTTTTGTTTTGGTTATTGCCCATAAACACATGAAGCAGGTGGCCTTTTGTGTTGTGTGAGAGAAGAGGAAAGTGCTCTTTCAGCACAGACCTGCATAAGCTCTCCTGCAGCTCTTTCCAGAGCAGCAGTTACAGGGAACCACCACAGACAGACACTTTACAGAACAGAGATAAAGCAGCTGTTCACTCAAGGCTGCTCCTGAGCCCAGACAGGAACTTTGCTTCTGATCCCTGGGAAATCCTGAGATCACTGTTTAGGGTGATTGGTAGACTCTGTAAATCCAGGTCTTTCCCTGCAGGATGGATGATGCTCCAAAGTTTTTGGGTGCAATACTCTAATATTTGGTCCCATTTTAGTACCTCCTTATTAGGTTTTTGGTGGAGAGAGATCTTTTATCCTCTAAGGAGAGGGAAGGAGCTTGCTTTTTCTTATGGGATTTATCTCCTCTGGAAATTTATTACTTTCTTTCTCTCTTAAGAATTTTGTTTTTCTCTTCTATTGATGCTTTTATCACTTATTTTAAGAATTCTTGCCACCCACTTTTCTTATTTGTGTTGGTATTCATTTCTTTATTTTGAGGTTAAGATGCTTCACTTCACTTCCAAAGCCCTCCTAGTGGTGTATGGATTAATTCCTTAACAATGCCAGTTTTAAGACACTTTTGCAAAACTTTCATGTTACCACTTGAGTGCTTCCTCCAGCCCTTATCTGGTGACAGTCCCATAAATATCTGCAAAAGTGTTTTGGGGGTGTGTGCTGTGTATGTTTGATTTTTATCAGATTCCTCCTGCTGTAATATTTTAAAACCAATGGCCTGCTGGTGTGTTGTCTTGGCTAGTTAGCAGACATATACTTTCTCTGTTGTTTCAATCTCTCTTTCCCCTCCTTTCTCATCTCTTCCCACATGTTAGCTCTCTAAGACAGGAAAATTAATTTTGATTTCTTTAGAAGACAATCATGCCCAATGGGGGCTTGGTCTAAGATAAGGACCACTTAGTTGCTTAGGTGTGGACTACTAGCTGATACCCTTAGTCCATGGAAACCTTTCCTGCAGCACCTGCTCCTCAGCCTTAGTATATTATTTTCATTCCAGCAGTTGTTTTACCCCAATCTAAAAATTACCACTGTTGTCATTTATATAAATTTTGGAAAACAGTCACAACTCAAAGATGTCTAATTGTTTCACCCCAAGTGAAAAAAAACAATTCAAAATCAAGTATCTTGTGTGTTCTTAGTTTGTTATAATCTTAATACTGGTGACTTAATTACAGTGGTGGTTGGAAGCTCTCTCATACGGAAAATTATATTTAGATGTGTATGGAAAACTTTATAGAAGTAGAACTAGGATTTTGATGCTGACAGGCTGTGCTTGAATAATCCAGCTAAAAAAATTATATCTCTCATTCCTGGGATGGCAAGTTTATCTCACCCTCCCAGATTTCTCTGTTCTCTCAATTTTATGATCTTCTTCTGCTCAGTAACAAGATCAAAATATTCCTCCTGTTCTCTTAGTTGTCACAGTTCTATACTATAGAAATATATTTCTAAGGTTGCAATTGCACTTTTAAAATTAGTGAAACATGTTAGACTGCTATTTAGTGAAACATGTTTGAAATAGCTTGACGAAAAGTTGTCTTAAAGGATGTTGGCTTCTAATATAACTGGCTAAAAATATGAAAAATATTTATGACTAAACCATAGTTACTAGAGAAAGAACTTTGTAAAACTCTAAAAACAAGATCGAATCAAAAATTCTTCACTAAAATAAGAAGCCATTTGAAATCAACATGTATGTAATGGAGAGTAGAAATAAATTCTTCAATTAGGAACACGTTATTTCTAATAAAAAGTAGTAATATTTTCTTTCTTAAATATTTTTTTATATAAGGGACCGTGTTTCACTGTGATCATTGTACTTGGCGTATACATGTATGAAATCAAAATTTTTATTCAGTGAGTGCTGCTTAAGGCTCTGAACCCTGGTAAATCCCATATTTAACCTGAAGCACTTATGTAAGAAAATCTCAGTAATAAAGCTTAGCTGCCTAGTATCTCAGTATAAAAATGTAACTTTATATCTATGTGAAAAACACTGCTGCATTTGGAACCAAATCTTGGACAGTATCAGATGATGCCAAAATGCTGATCAAGTAACAAAGACAATAGATAATTACAAAATTAATCAAGATCTGTGAGATACATTAGGTAATTTCCCTGGGCAATGTTGCTTATTTTATGAAGATGGTATTTACTGAAGATTTTTATATGCATATATATTAGCTCCTTTTTATCCTTTCAAGCCCTTAGGATGGTTTATAAACCTTTGGGTTGTCCTTTGCTTTGTTTTTTTCTTTCCTCTTGTCACATTTCACTTGAATCAAGTGCATAAAATAAACTTTGGATGCATGCAATGCTGATTCCATTCTTTTGTTCAAGACAGTCTTGCTTTATAGAATGAAGGTGAAACAACCTCTGCTGGACCTCCAAAGACCTTTCTGACCTTGCACACTATTCCCTGATGTTGGGTACTCTGCATTTCATAGTATCTGTTTCACCACCCAGTATTATATCATTCTCTTTACGGATCTCCATGTTCTACTTTGTTGGAGATCTGGATGCACTACTTGTTTCTTCCTACCTGTCAGGTTCATATAAAACCTTTCTTTTCCTCTAGGAAAGAGAAGCTGCTTGAGTTCAGTAGTTAACTGATGCACATGAGATCAAAGAGCTGAAGATGGGTCTTTAATCTGAAAGTTCATTCAATTGCAGTCTTTCAATCAGTGAAAGACTCCTGAAACTTCCTGCATCAAAACACTGACAGAGTTGCCTCATGCTATTTTTGCAATGTGTTCAGGCATCTACTTGTAAAGAATCCAGATATTGACACAAATCACCCAAAGACTTGAGCAAGGATGGGAGAACATTCCCTCATAGTGTATGGTAGGGACAGTGCTGGATGGAAAATACATTTGCTTTGTGATTTCTGTGCCAATGGGAGATCTGTTTCCTAGAGTCACTGACATTCTAACCAAGGCATTGACTCCGTAACTGAGGCCACTTCTCTCCTTCCTGCCCTTGACACCATAACAACAGATTCTTGGCTGAAAAGGATGGTTCCAGATGGATACCAGAATTTCAAAAGTTGTATGAACAGGAGTGGCTTGAGCCTTACAAAAAGCATGTGCATTGAAGGGTGGAGAAGGTTTTTAGGAGAGTCCTCCAGGAGTAGCACCAGTCCAGTGGCATTTTCCATCACGGTCAATATACCTCTAATTGGGATTTAGGTTAATAGAGGCTTCAGTCATGAACAAGACAACTGTAATAATATCATACATACTTTTTCTATCTTATTCCCTGCAGAGCAGAGCTCTTCCCATCATTTCTTTCCCTTTTAATCCAGCTTATCCATGTTTTCAGCTATGAAATTTATCCTTGACTAATAATACTGATAGAGAAAAGACTATGTTTAATACAGTTCTCTGGTTGAAACATTAGACACTGTTTTTCAGCTTCCGGGAAGAAATAAAACAAAACGGTGTTGAAATAATTTGTGACAAAGCAGGAAATGGCTTGGGCATGCTTTCTTACTCTTGTCCTCAAACATGATTATGTTCTTCTCCTTATTGTATATTGCCTTATCAGCATGAGGATTAGACTTAGCAATGAATAAATTATGAGGAGAAAAGTATACTGCTGTCCAAGAATAACAAGTCTTATTGGATAGTGCATTCAGGAGGATGCTCAAGCAATGTCAGAGGTACTTTCTGACTTCTGTAGTGTATTGTTATGGGACAAGAGTACTGTCCCTCTGACTCTTCATGTTCTCCACTTTTTCTGCTGTGTTCTTCTTCGTGTAAATCTGTTGGAAAAGTTATAGCTCTGTGTAAAGCACGTGAAATATTTCTGCTCAGGTGTGTTCCTGAGGCACTGCCATCCCAAACAGCAAATGCACAACTTGATACACATAACCTGTGTGCAAGGATGTTGACAGTAAAGCTTTACCCCTGTTGCTGTCCCTGGGAGCAGCCAGGCTCAGCCACATGGGATTAAACATAGGGACCCATCAGCTTTGTGGGCTGAGCCAGGGTAACTCCCACCACTCATCGCTATTGGCTGTACTCACTGTAGGAATTCTGTTCTGTTCTTTGAAGACTAGGAGAGCAATATTTCCAAACCAAACTGTTCTGTGATTCTGTAAGGTGCCTGCTTCCACTCCCATGGAGCTTTTAAGCAACAAGGCAGCCCAGGCTGGGGGGCTTCATGGCTGTAAGGAGTCCCATTGAGGGTTGGCCTCTTCTCTCAAGCAGCTAGAGAAAGGACCAAGGGAAATGGCCTCGTGTGGCACCAGGGGAAGTTAAGGGTGGATATTGGGAAAGATTTCTTCACTGAAAGGATGGTTAAGCATTGAAGCAGGCACCCCAAAGAAGTAGTGGAGTTACTTGGGAGTATTCATAAAATGAACAGACAGGGCACTTTGTGATATGGTTTAGCAGGCATGGTAGTATTCAGCTGGAGGTTGGACTGGATGGTCTTGGAGGTCTTTCCCAACCTTAATGATTCTGTTCTGTAGCACTGGAGGGTTGAATGCTTTCAGATGGCTTCACCCTGCAGCTTCATGCGAGAAAAGGAAGTTTGACCAGCTGATTGAAGTCCCAGCTTTCAGGGATATCCAAAGCTGTGCAGGCAGCTCAGACACACAGCACCATATACTGTGGCTCAGAAGACTCTGTGGGCCGTAGAATATCCTGGCTTAAACCCAGGTGAAAACCCACATTTGCTCTACAATGAGAACTGTCAGAATAAATGTTTGGCAAGGGGAAGCAGCCCCACTGAGGGCAGTGGCAAGGAAGGAATTGCACATGTGGTTGGTACTTCGCAGTCACCGAGTGGCAGGAGACACCCTGTGAAGTTCTCAGCTGGTACCTCTAAATCCTGCTGGTACTTCCCTCTGTTCTTACTCAGGAACTCTGCCTCCTACAAGTAGTGCTGGTGCTTCAAGGGATGCAGGGGCACATGGAGGGAGAAAGGAGCCATCCCTGGTGGGAGAGAGAAGCATCATGCTACAGCGTGGATCACAGCTAGTGTTTTCCAAGAGGGAGTTGGAACCATAACCCCATCTATCCAGCCCTGAGAGAGAGAACAGTCTATCCCCAGTGATTTTAATCATGAAGGAAAGAGACCATTTAACATTGTTCTTCTGTGCCCTGGAGTCCTTGTAGAGAGGCCAGAAATAACTAGCCTTCAATGCTTTCCAATGCAAATTTCATTTATTTGTTACTGCCAAAATGTGTACTTTCTGTTTTGTTTACATTTGGAGAATTGTGGTCTTAGACAAATTGTCATCACTTCCAAGTAAAATAACCTATTCCTTGATATTGCTTTCAAACTTCAAAGATAGACTGAGGGGCTGGAAGTGTCAATATGTTATTAATTTTACAGTGGCAAGTTCCTGGCACTAGGCATTCAGATGAAGAGCTGTGATAAAGTGGAGCAGTTTAAAATTACAGCAAGTTCAAGGCAGATATAGTACCTCATTCACAGTGTCTTTGGGCAAAATACTGAGATGAAATTGGTGAGCTTTGGTTGATTGTTTGTTAATCACACCAATGGACCGAGTTGATGAAATAACCTGTCCTTGCAAGGCAGCGTGCAGCCATTCATTTCTATCTTATCATTCATGCACTTTGTGCAAGAAGTAGCTCTTAAAACTGAATTAAAATTGATGCAAGTAGTAGGTAGTGCAGATGCAACCCATGTGAATTCCAGCAATACCCATTTCACAGGGGCAGAGGAGACAAAACACATTTTCACTATCCCACCAATCATATTTGATGAACTAGATTAATGTGATTATAAACAGGAAAATAGCTCTGAGGGAGGGGTATCACCTTGCCTTGCAGTTTAGACCCCCAGAGTGCTGATCTGTGTTTGCTCATGCCCATGGAGAAAATGAAGTGCCAGGAAAGCAGTGAAGTAGCAGTGGTAGTGCGTCCCTCCTCACGTGTTATATTGAAGTCTTTTTACGTATATGGGCATCTCAGCACTTTTTTTCACACAAATTTAACGTGAAATGTCCATGTTTCAGATGCTCTCTGAAGCAATGTGATTTTTCTGATTTTTCTGTGTACTTACCTTTCACTGCCCCTTAATAAGCTTCCAGTTCATTATGGTGGTCGGAATGCTCTTTCTCAAGTTGCTGAGCCTCTCTGGTGTGCTGCTGCTGCCTGGAGTGAGAGCCATGCTCCTGTTCTCTCCTGCCCCATTCCCAAGACTTCATTATCTACCCCTTTCTTGCAGTGGCTCTGCTGCTTTTTGACACTATAAGCTATTTAATCCATGGAAACGGCAGAAGACTCCAAGTTTTCCTGCATGAAGTAGTTTTGTGACATTTTGATGTTCGCACACAGTGCTTGCTCTCACTGAGAAGGCAGTGCTGAGGGAGGAGGTGGCCCAAGGAGTTGGGGACACCTTACCTGGTGGGCCCATCTGTTGCTCACCCAAGTCACCTGACTTCAGCTGATTCTGCTGAGCCAACTCAGTACACCTGACATGTGAGCCTTGTAGCATGTCCAAGCAGGGTGCAGAGGCGGGCACAGAGAGCGACCATGCAGTGCTTGCACAGAAACAGGTTGGACCCCTTCCTGAAAGTATTTCCATCTCCTTCTCCAATCAGCAGCAAATACAAATAATAATTCTTTGTACGTGTACTCAAGGAAGAGCCCCAGACTGCTCCTATTTCTACAGCTGAGGAGGGAGCAATGTATGACTCTGAGGAGAGTGAGGGTGGTCACTGCATATAGATAAAGCCTTATAAAATAAGGGCTTTGTTACCTTTGTAAAATCGTGGCTCAGGCCTGCTGCTTAGGCTAAGTAGAAGGGAACTATGGGAGAGTGATTCAGCTGGAACACGGGTAGGGAGAAGTGTGAGACATAAGAGACATAAGAGACATAAGAGACGTGTTGCGTGACTGCCGCCACATCCCATCCACATCATGGCGTATGGGGGTTGGTTGATTTGGGCTTGTTGTGCCTTAAAACTGTGCAAACTAACAACCAGCTAACTGCTTAAAAAGGACTGGGTTTTGGCAATAAAGAGCACTCCTTTGCCCCTGCCTGGGGACTCTGCATTGCTGTGCTTCACACAGGTGGTGTGTGCAGGGGCGACCTGGGAATAGCAGCTCTCGCTCTTCGGATGCATTTGGAGGACATGGAGGAGCACTGTGCAAGAGACAGCCCTGAGAAGAATTTGTGTTGAGAGTCCATGTTGAATTTGCAGTACTGGCAGCACAAACAGTGTACTTTGATTTGCAAATGTCTGCATTCTATATGCAAATTACTACAAAAAAGATAAATGTGGAACCCCGCAAAGTTGCTTTTAGTTATCGTCAGAATGGAATCCAATTTTAATGCATACTGCCTTAACTTTTAAAGAGCTTTCACTTAATTGGAAAAATGTTTATTTGCTGTGTTCATCTTTTTTTCTTAACGAATATTTGAGATGTGCTTGGACTATATTGCATAACATCAATAAACATTTTACTAGCAATATGTCTGGATTTGTGTGTATTTGAATAAGTTTACTTTCCTGTTTTTATACCAGATTGTAATGCAGGAACTCTATTATCCCTCTTGCAGCCTGCAAAATAAGCAACAATTTAATGACTCACTGGGACTAATTAAAAATGAGTCTTGCTGTTCACTCCTTATTTTCACATAGACAAATTTGGAAGTAGTACATCAAAACTTTAGACAGCTTCTTGTCCTTTTATACATTCCACCTGATCTGTGAAAATTGCCTGCTCACTGCAGGTGGGAAAGTTTTTCTCCTCTTTATAAGACTGTGAGGTCAGTGTGCAGCTCTTCACAAAGGGAGACAGTTTGCTCCCAGTCTGGTAGAGCAGAATCTCAGCTGGGCTTTTCAGAAGGTAAGTACAAGGGTTTGGCTGTGTAAGGAGCTGGACACAGAGGGAAAATTGCTTTTTTAAAGAACAAATGGAACTGAGAGGGTGACAACATGGTTTGCAACCTGTAGAGTGGGCAGAGGTGCAAAGGGCAAGAGATTGTAGCCAAGAATGGTATTTGGAAAACTTAGGTATTGAAATGCCAGAGAAGTGGATTTTCATAGAGGCAGATGATTTTCATAGACAAAGGGATTCACTGCTTAGATTTTTGTATGGCTGTGGTCCTAATTTAAATGACAGTAGATGAGAATATGAATGTTAAACATATTCTCCCCTTCACCACCCTCCCTTGCCTTTGGTATTTTTTTCCCCCCATGGTAGTATTTTTCAATTAATTCCTCAATTTGAAAAAAAAAAAAAGCTTTTCTTCTCAGACTATAAGAAAGCCTCTAGAATTAAACCACAAAGAGTTAGAGCTGTATGATTGGTCACATTCATGTTGAAATAAGGTTTTATTTTTGTACATAAAGGAGGTGATATCAGTCTCCAGATCAAAAGATCTTGTTATCTATTCAGTCCACCCAGTCTGGGTTTTATGAGGCTTCTATTTTTTTGATAGCAAAAATGACATAATAAAACAATCATGAAAACTTTTTAAATCCAACTTACACCACTGGAAAGAGACAGAGGCATAGGACAATGTTTCAATTTAATTTAATTCTAATTTTACCAGGAATAACTGAAGAATTCTTTTATCCGAATCTCCATTATTATTGAAGCTTTAAGTAAGTATACTTATTGCCTATGTCTGCCAGTAAAATTCTATTTATTTTAAAATTTAGAAGTATTGTGGATTTATGGCACTTCAAATTTCTTTGGGAATGTAAACTATGATTAGAAATCATTTTCCCTGCCAAATGAAATTGGCTTTCATGTTAATTACAGAAAACAATACTATTAGAATAAGATCAAAATTTTCAAAAAGGAAAGATAAATACCGTTACTCATTAATAAACTAAAATATATATGATAGTTAATTTAGCAACAGCTTTCTCCATCAAGCTTTCTCAGTGAGTCCTCTGGCCCCCTGACACTGAGATATCTAATGGTAGATACTCTGACTCAGACACCTTGAGCTTATTTAACTGAGGATATGGATAGTGAATTGTTTAAAACATGGGGCAATAAATGTTGCATGCCCTCACCTCCCCAAAAAGGTAAATCAGTCCTAAGTGCTATTTCTCTTTTTTTTATCACTGCCTGGAATCTATCCTTTCCAATTTTTTTTTCTCTATAAACTTTTATAATCTTTCAGGAGCAAATTAGAGCACAGACTTGCATGGACAGCAGACACTGCTAATTTATCTGGGAAAGGGTGAGAAGCCACCACACATTTTAGTCTAAAACTCCATTAATTTGTTGACTAGTAATGAAGCGTTTCAAAGCTTTGTATCTTTTTTTGTGTTTCTCCATTTTTGAATATTCATCCTAGAGGAGAGCAAAGGTTGACTAGGTAGTGCAAGGTAAGGTCATAATGAACCTATTTTGAATATGCCCATTGTGAAACATATTTGATGAAATATCTCAAATGAGCACATCTCCAATACAGTGACTTCTGACTGGCTGGATATTGCAAAAAAAAAAACCCAAAACTATTAAACTGCTCTCACTCTCACTGTTCAAATACTTCTGAATCCCACATGCAAATGTGGGATCTGACAGAGACTCTATATTTTTGTGGTAAGTGGAGAGGTTTTCATCTAAGCCAGGCTGGGTTTTTTATTTGGTAGGGCAACACCTGGTTCTTGAAATCAAAAGTATAAGGAAAATTAGAACACAGAAATATTGTGTGAATAGCAGAAATGGATAATTTATCTTGGAAAGGATTGTGATTACCAGCTGCCACACAAATGTGCAAGATATGATCAAATGGTAATATGTGAACTCAAGTAGGTGTTTCAGCCTCTCTAAAACATGTTATGAATGAGCTCTCCTGCAAATTTATCAGGTGGGTCTTATATCCTTTTTATCATATTTCACTATAAAATAAATAGGTGTTTCCTGTTGCTGAAGAACTGTTGAAACAACATACTCAAATGCAGAGAGATTAAATTATCTATTCCTTAAAGCACTTGGGCACTTCTTGAAGATCTAAAAATTATAACCTGATATTAGCAATTTCTTAATTTTTCTTTTTATACAACCCCAAAATTGCATAAACTTGAGATGTTATCTGAACACAATTGATAGCAGCTTTGCCTCACACCATCCACTAAAAAAATTAAATTTGTAACAATTCCCTGCTTATTTCTGTCCCTACCAGCTGCCTTCCTTTGCTAGCACCAGTGGTTTTGTGTCAGCTTCATGAACCAGCTGGGGAAAAAAGCCCCATTCTCTGATCTGATTCATCACAAGCCTGTTGAGTGAGAGGCTGAAAATGGGAAGACCATTTTTAGGGAGGAAATGTAATGGCCAAGGGGATGAAGATAGGAGAGGACTGCTGTATTGGGCAGCTGTGATGGTGAAGGTGGTTGCTGAGCACTGTAGGTTCATGCTACACTTACCCAGTGAAACTTCAGGCTGCCAGAAGGGGATAGTCCCTCTTCTTCTCCATCCCTACTGATTGTAGGCCAAGTCTGTGGGAAGGAAACCAACTTAAATGGAAGTCCTACATTAGATTTGATCTTTAAGCAGACGTGTAACCTCCTGCTTGCTATAGCAAAGGCAGGTTTACCAACAAGGTATGGGATGTGGAGAGGAATGGAGATAGGGTGACAGCCTGCATGGGTGAAATGAGCTCAGCAAACAGCACATATCAGTCCTCCTTCTTTGCTTTACAACACCTGCTGAAGGTGGGAAGTTCAGTTGTCTTAGGGAGTGAGGCTCCATAGGATTTTTATTGGCATTTGTTTGTCTAAAAAAAATTCCATCTTGGAGATATGAAATATTTGCTGAAGAGCTGTAGACTGCTTGTTTTGGTTCTTCCAAGACTTTAAATATCAGTAGTTATAAATTTTAGCCACCAAGACTGGCCTCCATAAACTAAAAATTGTAGGCTTATTTTGGGGCTGCAGGAGCCTGGGATCCATCCCCTGCAGGTAATCACAATTTAAATTGTAAGACTGAAAGTTAATTTAAGACTGTTAAAAAAGTTTCAAAAAAGTTAAAAGTTAGTTTAAGACTGAAAAATAAGTTTTATTCTCCTGATTAAAGGTGAATTGAATCTCAGTGAAATTAAAGAGGAAATCTTCCTTCTGCAAAAGTGAGTCAAATAGCTGATTTTTAACAAAACCTGTCCCCTTATCATGGGCTTGCTCAGAGAACAAAGAGAAGAAATCAGATTTTCTGTATCTCAGTCTTGCATCTTAACCAGTCATTCTGGTCATCTCTCTTCACTATATACTTTTAAAATAATTAAATTGCCTTATTAAGAGAAGACAGAACAGCTTTGTTAGTGCCAGAGAAAATGATTAAATTCCTTATGCTTAGAGACAGGTGCATTGGTTATTATTAAACATGTCCTTGATGCAGCCTCAAGCTCAAAAAGTCATTAAACTATTGCCAGGAGCTGCTAAAGGAGAATTTCTCTATTTGTCTTTTTGCTTTACACTCCTTCTTCAGGCATCTGGTATAGAAGACCCTCACAAAAAAAACCCCCAAACCCTATACCATTAAAGTTGTCCCTAATTATGAGAAGAAAACAGAAAAATAATAGTCTTGAGGGAAATAAAATAAAAATAAAACTCCAGATGATTCTCCAGACAGATGAGAACAGAATGAGGGTCACTAATTGGAATCATGATACTGGTCTAAATTGTCATTTGACTGAGAGAAGAGTTTGTCTAGTCTCAAAGTTTTAAATTGGAAAACTTTGATGATATTGCTCAAGGAGCCCTAGAAGGCCCTTTCCGTTTTCCAGTGAAGATAAACTCCTCTTACCTTCAGTAGGAGTGCATCCATTTGATTTGTTAACATGTGTGTGCAGAAGCTGTTAATCTTGATTAACTGTTGTAGACTGATTTAATACTGTCACTTTTAGGTCAGTATGCAAGGAGATGGTTCCTGAGAAGCAGAAGGCATAAAGAAAACCTGTCTAACTTTGTGTTTGTTCTCATACGATCTCTTTCAGAACTGTGATGTCAGTATTTATGTTTCTTCTTGAAACATAAAACTTGCCAGAATGATGATCACTAGTGTGAAAAGCGTCTTAAGAAAGTTTCCTGTTCCCCTTTAGCCATTATTTCCTTTGCCTATTGTTGCATAAGTTGTCTGTACGAGTCTGGTAAGTGACAGCTGCTGGTAGTAATGAGGCTGCAGACTTCTCTAAGTGAAACCTGTTACTCTTCCTATTCAGTCTGCAGGATGTGTGTTGCCTCATTAATCCAAGCTAGGGCTGTAATTTCTTCTCCCTATTCTCCACCCCAGCAGGAGCGGGGCATTAGTGCAGCTCAGGAACGCCCTGTTACCCGTGCCACCTGCAGGAATTGGCAGCTGATTGTCGCTGCTCTTTTGGTCCGAGTGGGAGCACCTGGCCGCTCCTCGGTCAGCCGCAGCGACCGCTCGGGTGGCATTTGCTGCTCTCCATGCTCTTGTTGGTCACTCAGTACCAGGAATGGAGGAGCTTGGCAGACGGGTTCCTCTGTCTGGAGCTCGTGTGGTGTGTCTGAGCTACCTGCTTCTGCAGAAAAAGAGAGGAGCACCGCTTCAGAAAGGCCGGTGTGCTCGGCGGGGACAGGAGACTGGCAGCCCCTTTCTTTGAAGGTGGGCAGCGGGGGCTGAGCCCGGGACCATCCCCGCAGGTGAGCGAGGCTCTCTGCCCGGCCGTGGGAAGGTTTCCCTGTGTCAGTAGAACCGCCCGATAACTAATGCTCTCTTGTATTCTGTGTTTATGAGCTGGAAGTTGCTCTTGCTGCTGTGATGCAATGCTGTTTGTGTGCGGATACGCTCGCAGGGCTGTTTGTCTGTCTGTCTGTGCCGGGCTCTGCTCCGGCGCTGTGCCCGACCGCTCCAGCTGCTGCGGGCACAGTTAGCGAGTGCCTGGGAGAGGGAGAGAGTCAATGTGTGTGCATGGTTTGCTTAATGCTAGCCCCTACCGTCCCTCCCCATTCCACCCTGCCTCCGCTGTGTTTTTTTCCCCCGAGGAGTCACTGAAAATATCTCTATGTATTATACCTATTTTCAGGAGTCACTGAAAATACTTCTATGTATTATACCTATTTTCCGGAGTCACTGAAAATACCTCTGTGCTCTTCGGTGGGCTGTTGCAAAAGCTTTTTGTTTTAATCTGTAGCTAGTGCTGACAGAGAAGGTTTACGTGGTTCGTTACTGTAAATCTGCTCTTTGTTTTGTGCTATGGTGGCTTTTTTTTGTGTGTGTGTAATTACAGATATATTTACCTGAATTTATGTGACAGTAATGTTCTGATTTGCAGTAAGAGACTCATAAATCAGGAATACTGTGCATTGCAAAACAGCTGAAAAACACAACATGTTTTCAAAGAGGTATCATAACAGAGTATATTTTTTATAGTGTTTGGGTATATTTTTTTGCAATTCTACAGAAAAAGGATTAAAATAAGTTAAAATGGTAAAACTCATGGCAAGATGTTTATAAATGGTGGCTGTGTAGCTGTACACAGATCATGCTCACTTTGGATCAACTTCCACTGTCATGTTCTTCTGGTTGCAGGATAATCTAAAGCTTCATGAGTAAAAGAATTTTCATCACAATATAAATTACTATCGAGGGAAAAAAAGAAATTTGACACTATATGTAGAGGGTGATCTTGTCCCCCAATGAGTTGCAGCTGGACCAGTTGCTGAAGATTGGAGGCGGGGCCTGATCTTGATAGGCCACACCTGTAATCAATTAGAACTAGTGCTATATAAGAGTAAGGAAAGAGGAAGGCCACACCTGTAATCAATTAGAACTAGTGCTATATAAGAGTAAGGAAAGAGGAGTGAGAGGAGTCAGATTACTGCGAGGACCAGGAACAGTGGGTGTGCAGAGGAGCAGCCTGTGAGGAACATCAAGAAGGTAGGAAGCTCTGACAATATGAAATCCTTGTGCTATGATGATGCTAGAACCTATGATATCTGAGACAACAACTATATAACCTGGAAACTCCAGTGTACAGATTCTTGGATACCAATTAAGATGAAATTATGTCATTTAAACTTGAAATTGAAAGTGCTGCCCCTGTAAGGTAGCATTTTTCTTCTTTTCTTTGTCAAAGACACCTGCTGTCACTGTGTCAATGCACCTTCAAGGTGCAGTGGTAGCACTCTGAAATTTGGAAGGTTTGGAAGTTTGGAATTGAATTATAGTGACAACCTTGGCCCTTTATACCTCTCTTTAAGGTGGAAATCCAGAAAACAGTACCCAGTTAATAATAATTGTGCATTGTTGGCATAATGTATATGCTTGAGAGAAAGGCAGCTGGGTGAAAATATCATAAATAAGGATGAAATGAACTAGCAGAAATTGAATGTTTAATAAATGTGATTTTTAAAAAACTACGGGTCATACTTAACCACCCTGGAAACCTTAAGGATAATTCAAAGTGATCTTTTAAGATGATAGGGTGCCTATAGGGGTGGTGGTACGTGTGCTTTCAGCATATATGAATTATCTGTTACCGAGACTCCTGCCTTTCAAGGATGCAGTCAACTGAAGGTCTTATTTTATTGGTCTATGGAAAAACAAACTGCTAGGTAAGCTGTTTTTCTACACAGAAAACCTTTGCAGAGGCAATGAGGGCTGACCATGTCTGGGGAGGGTCATTGATGGCAAAAGAAAGGCAGAAATCACGTGGCTGAGTAAAAGCTTCCAAGCTCTTGAAAGAATAGCAAGTTTGGAGAGGGTTTTGGTTTATTTGTTTTGCCTTTTTTTTTTGTTGTTCCTGGGTTTGTGTGCACTGGGGTTTTTTTATTATCATTTTGGTGGCTTTCTGTTGTTTATTTGTTGTTGTTTTTTAGATGTCTGGTCCTTTAGGATATATTCCGTTTCTGACTTTGTATTTTTTTTCTGGCTTAAACTATGAGGTCCAGAAATCTCCTTTATAAGTGGAAGTATAGGGGTGTTTTAAAGCTGTTTTTTACTTTTATAATTACAGGTAGAAGATAATATGAAAAAAAAATTAGTATTTGGTGTCACTTAAATTATGTTGTCTTGTTGTCTTGCTTGCTCCCAGCTCCATTTATTTGACAAGACTTCCTAGCACCTGTTTTGCTTTGGTCCTGAAACCCTCCAGGCAGCTTTTGTTTGGTAGCCAGTAGGCTGAGAGCATGGAGGGTCAGTTGATAACACCATCCACAGCTTTAAAACACCCCTATACTTCCACTTATAAAGGAGATTGTTACCATCTCCAGATCCAGGAGTAAGTTTGGGAAGGCAGCAAATGAGGCTTTGCCCAATGCTCTTGTCATGTGCTTTTAACAAGATGTGTTGTCTGATAACTTCAGCTGTAAACCCCTGGGCTGGGCCAAGCTCTCAAAGGGCTGCTCTGACCGCATGAAGTGTCACTCAGCCAGCCAGGAGCATCTGGAAGAGTAGGTTTATGCTCTGCTTTTCATTCAGAGTCTTGGGGTTCCAGGGCAGGTGGGATGGTGGGCACAAAAGTAAAACTACAGCTGGATGCAAATTAAATTTAAAATGTGTCAAGCTAGTCATAAAGCATTCTACTTTGTATTGTGGATTGTGCTTTTAATCTAGTTTCCAGTGGAAGGCTATGTGCTTATTTCCAAGCATGATGTAGACGTGATCAGAAATTTCATAAGACCATCTGCTTGGATTTCACTCTAGAGTATCTCCCATGTGATAATTGGTCTATTTATTAAGCTTTCTAGTAAGCTTTATTCTTCCTGAAGATAAAGCAGCACTGAAAAAAAACCAGCAGGTAGACTGTGCATTTGTAAAACTCCCTGTCTTAAAAGGGAGCTTCCTTCTATTTTGGTGGAGTGCCAGTTCTGCCATACTCTAAATAGCTTTCCATTATCACTTAATACTCGTGTACATGACAATGTGAAAAGTGCTTATTTTTATGCTTTTTATCACTGCTAAAACCTTTTTCTGTTATATATAAGTTTATTATTCTGAATACATGATGTACGTGAGGTAAGTAATGACAGCACTATGGATTTTTCCCCTATTTCTCGCCCATGTTGAATTTGAAGGAAAAAAATTCAGGTTCTTTGAAGTCTGTAACAGTAAATGTTAGATGGTTAAGGATATATTTGGTTGTTTTCTCTAAGTGTAGGCAACATATGTGTAGGAAGGCAGAAGGAAAATGGAAAAACTCTAGTCTGAAATTTTAGACTCAAGAGACAAAAAAAAATAAAGATGGTTTTATTTCTTCCTCCTAACTTGCATTGTTAGTTTAAATTTTTCTTAGTGTCATTTTTCCTCTCCTCTATTGCTCATGGGAGTGCAGGAAAAATCTGAGATAAATGTGTCTTTGGAGCATTGGAGATCTGAGGTCCCAGAGTGAAATCTGTTCGCTTCTGCAGGTCCCAGAGCCCTCAGGTGAACGGGTCCAGGGGGATCTTCTGATTTACTCTTTCAGTTTAGCACTTTAGTGAGGCCACAAAGTGAAAGTCATCTGTAGGCAGGGTTCAGGCTGCTTTTCACATGTGTTGGTGCTCATCAGGGAACAGAGTCTGGTGCAATTACCTCAGCTGCTTCTCTGATAATGCAGTCCTGATGCAGGTATTTGGAGAGTGTACAGCCCTGTTGCTTCTTCTCTGGGCCTGTCTCACTCAGAGGAACCACCCAAAAGTATCAGCTATGGTGCATCAGGCTGCTGAGTTTTTGAGTACAAGTCAGAGGTGCCCTGGCTCCACTGGAAGTAGCCCTGCAGTGATCCCTGTTGTGGCCCAAAGTGTTAGACAGAAATAGTCCCTCTTTGTGTTCTCTTATTTCTTTTTTATTTTGAAATCACATGATGCAGATTTATCTAGGCTACAGAAGTAATTTCTGGGCTTAACACAAGCTTCTTGCACAAATTTTCCTCTTTTTGTATGTGGTTTAAGGCTGATGTGTGTTCTTATACTTTGTATGCACTAGGTGGGACTGACTTGGTAGAGAGTTTCCAGGCAGGACTTAGTGTGATTTTGGGTGGTTATAGGCTCTCTAGAAGGGATGGGAAGGGAAGGAGAGTCAGTGGGTGGCTCTGTACATTAGGGAGTATTTTGACTTTATGGTGCTCAAGGACAGTGATGATAAGGTTGAGTGCCTTACTTGTATAAGAGTCAGGGAGAAGGCCAGCATCCTGGTGAGGATCTGTTACAGATCACACAACCAGGACAAAGAGGTAGATAAAATATGACATAAGGGACTCTCTGGTGTTTTTATGGTGTTTTGGGCTCATGAGAGACTTTTTCTTGATGGCTGCTTGCTGGAAACTCAGCACAGTGGTGAGGATGAAGTCTAGGAGGTTTCTGGAGTGTTTGGAAGAGGAATTCTTGACATAGCTGGACCTTCTGTTGATGAACAGAGAAGAGATGGTGGGTGATGGTAGTCAGAGGCCATCTGATGGTAGTCAGGGCACAGCCACCACAAAATGATTAAGAATTTGATTCTTGATGAACTGTGGAAGGGGGTCAACAAAATCTGTACTTTGGGCACCCAGAGGGTGGACTTTGGCCTCTTGAGGACACTGGATTGGAGAGTCCCTTGGGAAATGACCCTATAAGCCAAGGGGTTTGAGAAGGCTGGATGTAATTTCAGAAGGAAATCCTAAAGGCACCAGAGCAGGCCATCCTTATGTGCCCAAAACCAAAGCAGAAGGCAAGAAGATGAGCCTGTCTGAGCTGGAAGATTTTGCTGGAACCAAGGGGGGGAAAAAAGAGAGCTTAGTACTTTTGGAAGAAGGGACAGGCAGATCTGGAAGAGAACAAAGATGTTGCTGGCTGATGTAGAGGGAAAATTAGAAAGGCAAAAGCTCATCTAGAACTCAGTCTGACCACCATTGTAAAAGGTAATAAGTATTTTTATAAACACACTAACAACAAAAAAAGGGATTATTTTTTGGATCCATTCTTTATTGGATGCAGAGAAAAGCATAGCTAAGGACGAAGACAAGGCTGAAATAATTAATGCTTTCTTTGCCTCAGTATTTAACAGAAAGCCCAGCTATCCCCAGGGTAACCAGCCCCCTGAGCTGGTAGACAGGGATGGGGAACAGATTAGACCCACTGCAATCCAGGAGGAAGTAGTGACCTGCTGTGCAAGTCACAAGTCAGATACTCACAAGTCTGTGGGGCTGGATGGAATCAATGTGAGGGTCCAGAGGAAGCTGGCAGACAGGACAACCAAGGGATCAGGCCCAGCCAGCATGTGATGAGCAAAGGCAGGTCCTTTTCAACCAACCTGATTTTCTTTTGAGACCAAGTGAGGGTAAGGCTGGAGATGTTGTCAACCTGGACTTGAGTAAAGCTTTCAGTGCTGCCTCCCACAGCATTCTCCTGGAGAAGCTGGCAGCCCGTGTCCTGGACAGGAGCACTCTGGGCTGGGTGAAACTGGCGGGGCGGCTGCGCCCGGGGGGTGCCGGTGGATGGAGCTGCATCCTGGGGGCAGCCGGTCACTGTGCCCTGTCCAAGGATCTGAAAGGAGGCTGTAGCCAGGTGGGAGTTGGTCTGTTCTCCCAGGCAGCAGGGACAGGACCAAAGGGAATGGCCTCAGCCTGCATGAGGGGAGGTTCAGGTTGGACATTGGGAAGATTTTTTTCACTGGAAGGGTTGTCAAGCATTAGAACAGGCTGCCCAGGGAGGTGGAGTCACTATCCCTGGAGTGTTTACGACACTGGACTTGGCCATTAGTGCTATAGTTTAGGTGGCATGGTGATGTTTGGCCAAAGGTTGGACTCAGTGATCTTGTAAGTCTTTTCCAATTTTAATAATTCTATAATTTTGATTTTACAATTTATTTTGGTGTGATTGTTTAGTGTCTTCAGTCACTGGATGAAAACTTTGTACATTTCTCTTCTTACTCTTCTGTCCAAGATAAACACCAGTATGTGTGATTTCTGGTTAATTCAACCACCACAGCTCATCAGATAATCTTTAAGCACACCAGTAGCAGATGAAGCAGGTACTTCACAGAAAATTTCATGGCTCTATCCAACAGAAGATTTTATCTTGTTCGAACAAAATCACTCAAACAATTTCAACATTGAAGAAAAGTGGTAGTGGCTGCTGAACTGATTAAAAGAAAAAACATAAACCGATTTTTGCTGGATGTGGGTGCAGTGTTAGAATTGCCACTTATGCTGTGATATAATGGACTTGGCCCTTGTAAAATCAAAATCTCAGAATGAATGCTGGAAGACTGTGTTTACAGTGTTTAGAGTGCAGTAAGGTATGCACTGTCTTTCCTGGAAATATTTACATCATATCTGTATGAATTAGCTTGATATGTACTTTAAATGTAAATAATTTTAGGTGTCATAAATAAGAAACATTATTTCAAACTTTTCTGTTCAAAGAGAGTTACATTGCATTGTCATGTCTTAAGTTGCTTGAAACTTTCCTGAAGAGTAAAGTTTTGGGTAAAAATCTTCTATGGCTCCTGTTTGTCTCAAAAGATCTCTGAGGGAAAGAGGTTTATATGGAAAATATAGCAAAAGCAGCTCTCCTGTTTCTCAGAGCCAGTGTATGAAAAATGAGTTGTTTTGCCCATGTTAGACTCCCATAGGAATATTGCTGAGGAGCTGTTCTCTTCCTGAAGTGTTTTGTTTGGGGTTTTGTTTGTTTGGTTTGGTTTTTTGTTTTGTTTGTTTGTTTGCTTGTTTTTTATTTCTGTTAAGTCATGGATCTTTTTGCCATTTTCTGAGGGGGCTTGTTTGGTGTGTGGGTTTAATTTTTAACAATGGCTCAAAGCTGATAACGAACCTCTGGAATCTGTTTTCACAGTTGCAATATTACAGCTGGTTGAAACTTGGCATGCCTGTTTTCAATGAAATGCCAGTGCTGAATTTTCTTTTCAATGCGGATGAAAACAAACATTAATTTGTCCATAAAACTGATTTTTCAAAACATGTTATTTTAGCTTCATTGAAGCACTATTTTAAGGAAATCAAAACATTGTATTCGGCTTTTGACTCCTCTAATTGTTCTATATAATAAGAAATAACATCCAAAATGATATGTCTTTGAATGAAGCATGGCTTTTCAGAAAAGAAAAAAAACCCATAGGACTCAAAATATTTTTTGTTGTTCTACTTCATTTTGTTAATTGAAATCCTTAAAAGGATTCCTTGAAATTTCTGTTTCATCAGAATGGCCATTTCCACCATTGGTTCTGAACACAATTGCATCATATTAATGTTCAGGAAATGATTAAAATTTCATCTTCATGCAACATTTTCCAAGCCAGGAAGCACTGATGGAATGAGATCTCTCTGTAGCTGCTTCTGTCTGTGGCCAGGAGACAGAGCTCAAGAATATTTCATCTCTATCCTGTTATTTGTTCCTGGGCAGCAGGAGAGAATTTAGTTATTGATGAGAGGATGTGAAGTACTTCCTTGCATTTGGGGGGCTGGAAATGGAATATCTGAGGTGACAGTAGACTAACTGTAGGTTAAAGAGAGACAATTGGATGGGTTAGGAATGAGGGGCTGTGCTGTGATGTCAGCAGTCACCTGGGATTTGACTATTACAGGGGTTTTCTGAGGTCCCAGGATGAGGGAAGAGACGACAACGTTGACTCCATGTATCAGAAGGCTTTGATTTATTATGATATGATATATAAGATATAGAAACTATACTAAAAGAGTAAAGAGAAAGGTTTCACTACAAGGCTAAGCTAAGAATAGACAAGGAATGTGTAAACTGAAGTCTTCTCAGCCCGAGATGGGCCGAACAGGTGAATTGTGATAGGCTCTTAATTAGAAACAGTCTGACGGGGCCAATCACAGATTTTCCCGTGGCATTCCACAGCAGCAGATAAGAATTGTTTAGTGTTCCAAGGCTTCTCAACTCTAGGAAAGGAAAAATCCTAAGTAAAGGATTTTTCATAAAATATGTTGGCAACATCTCACCCTTTTAAGTTTAGTAAATTAAAAAGAAAATACAATCAAAAGATCAATCAAATGCTGGTGTGGAACCATCAGGGAAACCCTTCACCTGCAGAACACCAAATTCCCATCACATCACTAAAACAATCTTAAAATAGAAGAAAATGCAAAAACAGTCCAAGGAAAGTTCATTGCTTCAAGTCCAAACAGCTGAGTTTCAGGAAAAGGTCCAAACTGATGATGTTCTTCTTTGACAGTGCTGAAAACTCCCTTTTGGTCCTGAAACAGGCTTGCAAAACTTTCTGAGCTGCTAGCTCGTTCAACCCTTTTTATTTAATTTAATTATTTTTTTTTTTTTTTTTTGAAGAGAAGAGCAAAAAGAGAAATTTTATTTCTGACTCCAATATTTATAGTTTCCCAAAAGTGACAGTGGATTGGAGGGTGACAGTGCCACCTCTCCAAGACCACTGGACAAACTAACAGTCCATCAAGTTTCTCCTCCTCCATAAAGGAATGCAAAACAACGTGTTATCTACAGAAAGTGTGTGAGAAAGTTCTCCACAAAGGAGTAAACACCAGAAGGCTTAGGAAATATTAGAAAATCAGGGCGACATTTGACTACCAGCCTGTCATCAGCAAGGACTACAAATGCCTCTGAGGAAGCATGTGGCATCCCTTTTGTGGCTTCCTAAAGAGGGCTGTTTTGGCCAACTCATTGTGCAGTGTGGTATTGTGGATCTAACTATTTCCTCTGCTCATGTTCGTCCTTGGGGGAAGTGAATAAGGAGCAGGTATTTCACTCTTTGTGAGGGGAGATTTGTAGAAAATACACAGCAGTAAAATCTTAAGCAAATGAAAAACAAGTCTGTTCTATGTAACATGGTGTAGGATCTGTTGCCAGACAGAACTTATTTTGTTATTTTTTAAAAAGTCAGTGTCCCTATGCTTTGCTTTCTTGAAATTTGTAGTAGTTGTGACTGAATTGTTGCTTTTTAAATATATAATTTATTCCTTAGTTTTGCTGCTTTTAAGTTCATTTTTATTTTGCCAGTAATGATTCTCATTGTTTTCCAGAATTCTTCTGGAGAATGTTTTCCAGAGAGCTTTTAAAACTAGTCTTTAGCTTCTATCTTAGAATTTTCATCAGGAATATTTGAACAGTATTGAATGCAAAATTACTTTTGCTTTTCTCAAAATGATGTTTGCATTTACCAGCCTTTTCTTCAGGTGTTGAAGGAAAAAGGGATGCATTTGTTGTTGTTTTGTTTGGGGCTTTGATGAGGAGAGTAGTGACATCCACAGAAGCAACTGCCTTCCTGAGCTGCAGCCAGACCTTTCTTTGCCTCTTCAGGTGTCACCTTTTGAAAATATATTCAGTTGTTTTCCAGGTCCCTTGGTAAAAGCCACAGGGGAGATTCAGTGGCCACTCCTGGGGGAGTGCGAGCACTTTCAGTGACTGTCTGTGTTTGGTGAACTACAAAAACCAGGCAAATTTCACCTTTGCACAAAGGTGAAATTAAAATTAGAGGAAGCAGGGGTAAAAAAAATCATGTGCAAGATGAAGAAATAAAACTTGTGGGAATGTAATTCAAATTGCTGTTTCTCGTTAACATTGAGAGACAAGATATAGCCACAAATCAGCTATCTAAATTAAACTGCAAATGAAGCTTATTGTAAAATGTAACATAGCAATCAGAACAAAATACAAGATTACAGTGGCAGTGGTAGATTGTAGATACATTTTCTGACTTGAAAACACGTTTAAAGCTAGATGTTTTAAGGTGTTTTTCTACAGTGAAGATACAAAATCTTTGTGTGAGGGTGGATTGCTGGAATAATCTCTCACAAGTAAACCTTGAACTACACTGAGCCCTATAATCATTTTACCTTGGGCTATATTTTAACTAAGATTTATCAGCATTTTTCAACCGCATTACAAAGTGTAAAGCTCCCAGGCATGCTTATGAACAATGCATAGTAAATATGCTGCCAAAGTGTTTTCTGCTCCCTTCTTCAAATCTTCCTGCTCTTCAAGTTGAAAAATAGTTTTCTACATGTACTATCTAATCCTTTGTTATTTAAATATAAGTGGTAGGGGCTGTATTTTTCTATTGTTTCTATGGGAAGCAGATTGCATTTCCATGAGATAAGAATTCAATTTGTAACTATTCTCCAGCTTGGCAGTTGGTGCACATCTCTGGATGCTGGCCAAAAGGGAAGGTGGGAGAAGGGGTGCAAGCTTCTGAAGAGAGAATATTTGGTTTTAAACACCGGGTAACCACCCCTCCTTCCCTTTTCCCTTATGTGCTAATTTATCTTGGGGTTGATTGCAGTTTGAGGCTGGTACCTGAATTTTAAACATTTATCATTAGTTCTTACATATGAACAGGGTGTCTGATTCCTGTTACATTGGTGAAGATCTCAGAATTTCCTGGACAGGCACCCCTCGGCCAACACTTGTGGCCTTTGGCTGATGGTCCATAGATGTGTGAGTCTTCCATCAGCCCCACCTGGTATCTGTCATCCCTTGGGCACTTTAAATGATGTGAAACTCTGATGGCAAGGCAAACTGCATTGAGCTTCAAGTCAGGACAGGCTACAGGGTCCTAGAGAGTGATTTGACTTTCCCTGAAGTAGATACTTTAAATCCATTGCCTTGACTAGTGACTATACTGGGAGCCTGAATGCTTTTCGGAGACTCTTAAGTATGGATGCTTTAATCTTGGATAGATCCCAGCCAGAGCAATTACCTTGCCTCTGATAACAGCTTGGGATTTTGGCTGCCTTAGTTGTTAATTCACATTATGAGAACCTAATTTTTGTAGAACATCAGCTTTCACTAATAACCTTTAATAAGATTTTCTGTTTTAGTGCAGGCCTTCTTTATTATTAACTACATAATGTTGTTGCTAGAAAACCTATATATAGATGTGAATACCTAGCTGGAGAATACTTAGTTCAGTAATTGTTTGAGCTGAAAGTGGCTTGCTGGGAATAATTTGTACATGGGCATGCATATAGTTTCTCTGTGCATGTATACACTAAGAGCAGGTTTCTTGTATCATCTGATTTAATTTCAAATTATCCTAACAGCACTTAACATTATTTTACATTGTTTCCACAGAATAACTTGTATTATAAATAATAGTTATATAAAATATTTATTCATGGCTTCTATGTGGTCTTGGTTAAAATAGTACCTGCAGCAATAGAAATCCATCCAGGAGTAGCCTGTCTCTTAATCACTCTGACTTCAGAGCAGCAAGGCATATATTTTTATAAGCAGTTTCCTAGGCTACATATTGCCTGAATTGTTGTCAATGTAGGTCCTATTTTAACAGTGATGTTATTAAAAAAAAAAAAATCAAAGAAACAACAACAAAAATCCCAATAGCACATGAATATGTAAACCACTTTATTTCCTGTTTTGTATTCTTCTAATCACAGAGTCATTTAGGTTCCAAAAGACCCCCAGATCATCAAATCCATCCTTTGGCCTATCACTGCTTTGTCAACTGTCCCACAGCACTAAGTGCTATGTCTGCTTGTGTCCTGAGCACTTCCAGGGATGTTGTCCAGTGATGGACACCTCTCTGGGCAGTCCATTCCAACCCTTTCTCTGAAGAAATTCTTGATGTACGACCTGAACCTTCCCCAGTGCAGTTTGAGGTTGTGTCTTTTGTCCTGTTGCTGGCAGGGGAGGCTGACTCCCATCTTGCTACAACCAATAATATTGCTTTGCTGACTGTATTTTACAGAAAGGCTGGGGGAAATTGTCAGTCATGGAATCTGAAAAAAAGATTGTAATTTAAAACTGTAATAACAGAATCTGGAAATCTTCTAATTCAAGGTGTTGTGAGTATGTTCCTTTTTAAGTAGCTGAAATGAGGTTTGTGAAGAGGAGTAGGAGAAAAATGTCATACAGGTACAATTAGACCTCCAGCCCTAAGAAGGGCGTCTTGATTTTTTTCCTATCTATTAGGTAATGCAAGCTGAAACGTTTTTGCTAATAACTAGCAAAGGTAGAGGGAATAATTAAACTTGAGTAGAATACTAATGTTTCCTTTTGAGTTTTAAAAAAACTTGATTTTGAAAGAAACACAAAATAATTAGGAAAATGGGTGGAAAAACTAATTTTTCAGTGATGAAGTTGAGTGAGATATTTAAGCATATGCTCAGCTTTTAAACATTCAATATATTTTTGGGCTAGATCCAACAAGAAAGCAAATAATTTATTCTATCTAAACTAAAAAATTAAACTTTCAGATTGCTTGCTCAGTTACCATCTATCCTGGAGGCAAACAAATTGTATTTGCAGAAAACTTCAGTATTTTCAAATACTTCTTATGAGATTGAGACAATTCATTGACAGAATAATGGTGTGCATTTAAACTTGATTTTGCCTTTTCAGATTTTAATGTCATTTGCCTTTGGAAGCTACTGTCCAATGTGAAGGCAGTTCTGGATTCTGTTGCAGCCTGACTTCCCCATTGCACTGAATGGGAGAATTCAGGTTTTTAAATTAGGGTTTATGGTTCAGACTACACAGCTATCTGCTACTAAGATGACCCTTCCCTAAAGTGTAAATTGATGTGGTGCATAAGTCACTGGAGCGTTAATTTGGGCTTGCAGATAATTTTTTTTAATGTTCTAATGTTTGAAATAATCACATGTAATATAGCTTTATCTTTTCAGACTTGGTGCAGTAAATGCTTAGTTTATGTTCAGGTGATTTTTTTTTGTGTGAAAGTTATGGTTTTGCATAACGATACAAGGCAAACGATGAGAAAGAAGTAAAGATTGATAATGGAAAACTAATCTGGTGTGTTGTTCAGAAAAATGCAGAGATATTTAGTTTTTGGAACATGCCCCATTATCACACTAATGATAAAATACAGCCAGTAGGAAGGTAACAATTCTAGCAACCTGGGACATTCATTCAGCTTCTGTACAGAGATCCCACTGAACTGGAAAAAGTATTTCTGGGCTTTCTCTGGCTGAACACACACAAGGTGCTGTCTCTGGCTGCAGATACCCAAGCAAGGGTTGATGGCTCAGGTTTTTGTTGCTGTGATACAGCTGGTTTGCAGAAACCTGTGAAGTGCAACTTGTGTGCTTAGCTGATAGTCAGCACAGGACAGCTGTACTTGGTTCAACCATGTTTCGTTTTGGGCTAAGTGAAGTCTTTAGCCCATGCCAAATGCCAGTTAGCATGTGCAGAGATAGTTTGTCTTTTGAGCATCAGACTAGTAACCTGAAGTAACTTGCTGTGTAAGTTTCCCTGTTTTGAACCCTCTTTGGAGGACTTGAGAACTTGTGACCACTACTTGCTTCTTCAAACTTGTAATTGACTTGAGAAGAGGATCTAGAAAATAGTGTGCTGACAGGGCATCATTTCCTTTGGTTCTTTCAGTGAGGGAAGCAAACAGATGTGGTCCTTTCAAAAAGTTCAGCACTTCTCATTTTAGAAAGTACTAGTTCTTCATTCCATCCCCACCTCTCTGAAAGGCTCTTTAGAAACTGGCCTAGGATCATTTGAGATTTCCCTAGAACTTCAGTTTTGAATGTCTGGTTTCCGCAAATTGCTCTCTTCTTTGCTGTAGCTGATTATTCCTACCTTGTCTGTTTCTTGTCAAATCTTTCTCATGTCTTCCTATTCTTCTGAGTCTCTGTGTAATTTTTTTTTCTAATTTGTTTTTAATCTAACAATTATTTAAATTGTCCATGATTCAGTACATATATGTGTGGGTCTGCTTAGGAGAAATATCTATTTCTTCAAATTTTTGCTGACTTGCTATTCCTACAAGGAAGGTGGCCATCCTAGATTTTACAGGGCATGGTTTTAAGTTGCTTGTGTTCATGTAGGTCTTGAGTTAAATTTTTCATCTACAAACATGGCCATTCTTCCCTTGATTGCTGGTCAGAGCAGCTTTATTGAAGCAGGCATGCTTTTCAGTATGGAGCCTTAAACGCTGAAGGAATGGGATGCTCTGGGACTCAATTTTTAATGCAGGTTTCATAGCTAAGTTTGCAGTTGGAATCATAGCCTAGCTGCACTACAAATACTAGAGTAACTAAATGAGTTTGCAATATGATACTGTGTAAGATGAATACCGTGCCCATATCCCATCACATATTTAGTGTTTTGTGTGATGCTCTGACTGATGCCAGTGATAGTCAGTTATGGATGATGATGAATGACTGATGTCAGTGATGGAACAATATTTTCATTGCTTTTATACAGATTTCACTTGCAGTTTTTTAATCTCTTCAAGCTTTAGTGTCTTAGAGAAAACAGTTGCTCAGCTTATTTTTAGAGTCAGGTTTATGCCTGGCCAATCCATAAATAAAAAACCTCTCCCTCAACACAGTTCTGCTCAAGTTCTGTTTTGTTTTGCATTTGATGTCTGAGTATATGCTGTTTGTATTACAAAACAACCCCAAGCCTTCACAAAATTCAAAAAACAGCACCAGGAAGTAAAAGAAAATTTCCAAAGGTGGTGCAGAAAACAAGGATGACAAAACTTCCAGCCATACTTTGCTAATAAATCAAGTAGTCTTTATTTTCATGCTCAGCAATCATAATTGGGTTTCAGTGTTTCCTTTATGAATCATCTCTCAGATTTGGATTCCAGGTTTCATATGCCTAACTATGCTGTACCTCCATAATGGTGGGTTTAGAGAGGCAGGATGCTGCAGAGGCTGTAATTGCTCAGAAATTACTCTGCCAACAGAGCCCTTATCACGCTCTCCAGTGGTGGGGCAGTGATAGTGACCTGTTCTGCCTGCTGAGCTCCAGTACTGAGGAGGATACTGTCCTCTAATGTGGAGCACAGCTTCACAGTCAGATCTTCTTGTCAAGCTGACACACCTTACTCTGATCCTGTTTTAATTTGTCAGGGCAAATAATGTCTGGGACTTCTGTGAGCAGTGCTGCTTGCCAGCTGGGGATTTGGACATCATGATGGAATGAAAATGTCCTTTTCTTTGCTCACTGATGATGAAAGACAGGTGTGGTCTACAAAGATGAGATCCAGCTTCTCATACATCTCAGTTCTAGAAGTATTCTGAATTAAGGCTCTTTGTTGTGGACCACCTCTGTTGTGTGCTGGAGCGTAGGAACACAAAAAATTCCAGGTTCTTTTCTGTCTGCTGCTCCAGATGGGCTTGTAAATCCCGTCAAATAGATCACTTCTTTACCCCTGCCCTTAGGAGAATGTAAATCATAACTTTCCACTGTTCCTGACTACCATGTGACCATTATTGGGCTATCTTGAAATATAGCTGGACTTAGAAAAAGTTGGACTTTCTCAATACCTTTCCCTCCAGTCTTTGCAGCCAATCTTTACAGCAGGATAAAGCTAAAGCTACCTAGTTATATATAAAAAATGAAGCCCAGATGTCCCACATGAGTCACAAAGAAAATTCTGAGGCATTTCACTGAAAACATAGTCTCTACTTTCTTAGACTGCAAGAAATTTCAGTCTGTGCAGAACTTAAGAGTATTAAAATTCAGCATAGCATAGAGTTACGTCATGTCACACATGCTCTCAAAAATAGCATCTTGTTGATGGCATTAAAGTGACAGTATTTAATTGTGTATTTTTTCACAGAATTTTAAGATGCTTGGTGGAACTGTACATATTATAAGAAACCTAAATCCTTTTTCACTCTGTTTACTGGAAGAGGGAGACTGCAGCCCAGGGATGGGAGAGGACAAAGCATTTCATTTTGCTCTCAAAACTTTATCTGCTCTCTTTTAATTTGCAGAGCTGTGTCCAATCTACATTTCCCTGCCTCTCTTTGAAACCATCTGGTTAGTAGAAAGCATTTGAGGTTGTAAGTGTTGCCCCCAGAGTCAGGCAGCACTTCAGCCAATATCTGCAATGGCTAAAATTGTGACTTTTTAGTGTGGGATACTGCTACAATTACAGATTTTCTCTGGCAAGAGGCGGGTTTCACACAGTGGGAGTTTGCTCTAACTTTAACTCTTCAAATAGCTCTAGGTCACTCGGGTATGATCTTTCAGTAACAAATTTCTGCCATAGAGGAGAGAACCAGTATGGTCTTTGTTCATTCCAAGAATGTTGCTCCCAGTGCAGGGCAGAAAAGAAGTTGAGACCAAGGCTTGGCACTGGCAGGTGCATACTAGCAGGAAATCTCCTGGAACAGGGTTTTGGCTGGTGAAGTCTGGCAGGATAAGAGCTGCTTTTTGCTATCTCTGTGTGAAAAGATGATTTGTGCTTGGAAATATATCCCTGTGTCTTTTGCTGCATGTGTAGGCACAGAGCAGGTGGCATATAGATTGTACCATATAGAGATCCACACATGCAAATTAGCATGAACTTAAATACAGCATGACTCAAGTTGGAGGTGCCATGTACCACACACTTGGGAAATGGTATTGCTTCTTGTGGAGTTCTGATCTGCAGGCTCTTGATCTCTCTTCCAAAACAGATCTGCACTTGTCCTTAGACCAGGGAAGCAAGCTAAGCCATTGGACCTGGTGCATTTGGATAAGAAGAACTCATATTAAAGGAACATTTGTTTCATGGCTCTTTCCTGGATTTGGAATGTAGGTGTGCTCTGAGCACCTGCTGGTTTGAATGGTGGACATGTTCTCCTGTTCTCTCATGAATTACCTAATGCTTCCCACATCAAACAGTAAGGTAGTTGTATAAGAGCAGGAGATAGGCCCTTTGATCATATGACCTGTGTTGGTTGCCTAAATATGATGGACTCCATGTTTAGTTTTTGTTTACATCTGTGTTTGAATTATGAGTACACTTTTAAAATCAATATTTCCATTTTGGTTCAGGGAGCAGTATTGGAACACTTAACTCCAGGATGAAACTGCATGTTCCAACCACCAGTGCGTGTTCAGTCCATGAAGTTACTTAGAAATAGTCACCTTCCCATGCACTATATGTGTACATGGGTGTCATATACTCACCACCAGCTGCTTCATGCTGCAAATCCTGTGTTGGGATTTGCTGTTTCCTGGTACAGCCCTAGAGCTCTGCTGACCGGAAGAAGGATGGGTTCTCTGACTCAGGGGCACCACAGTGGGTGGACTGTCTCATCCCGGAGATACAACCTGGTTCTGCTTTGGGGTCTAAACTAACAAACCATCACTCTCCTTCTAGAGGCAGAGGACTGGCTTTATGAAGTGGTAATCACACTGAGTCTAAAACTTTGTGTTCAATACACAAACCCTAATTTGAGAAACCCATTGGCTAAGGTCAGCATCTTACAGAACTATGCTTTGGCAGCTTAGAAATCTTTTAGTCCCAAAACTCCTTTATGCAAATATGTACCTAAATAGTAGTGAAATTAAATAAACCATGTTAATAATAAAAAAGAAGCACTTTTAGGACCTGTGGCTTGCAGCACCTCTGATCCTCTTGTCTCAGTGTTAAAAATTTGGCTGTTTTGATCCTGTAGCTTGAGAGCCTGGCACAGCTTTATTGTATGCTCAGGTAGATAATAATTCAGTTTCAAGCTTGCACAGCTGTTTTTTGACCACTTCAGAAGTGCCTATGATGGCTGAGTTCATCTCTCTGTGCGTATGCCTGATTTACCAGTGCAAGATCATGTGCATGATATGCATTTGCTGATCTTACTTTTTCTCTCTTTATGTTCTTTAATGAATATATACTTCTCAAGGGAAAAATGGTGACGATAACAGCCCTATGTAGGGCAGCTTTTATGCAGTTACAGGAAATTGTAATCCCCAATGAAGCTGCAAATTTGCACTTGTAGGTCCTTCTTTCTACTGGTATGTTCCTTCTATTCATCAAAAAAAATTCAGAGGTGGATTTTCCTCTTGCCACCCTTATTAAGAACTACTGTGGTGAAACCCTGTATTACTTAATTTTTTAATATTATTCTTTTTTAGCTCTTTACTGGTAAGTTGCTGGGTCTGTGGATGTCCTGGCTCTGAGGGGGTTTTGCCTGTATTGGAGAGGATAATACCTTTGGGCTGGCCAGCCCACTGTAGCTTCACAGCCCCACTCCCACAGTGACCCCTGTCTGTCTTTCATTCCTCAGTGCCTCTGCTCACATATAAATCAGAGCAGAAGTGTGAAAATGCTCAGATGACTTCTGAAGGCTTTCTGGCACACCCATGCATTGCTCATACCTCCAACCATGCCTGTGAACCCTGAGTGTTAATCCTGGGAGCTGCTGTTGAGTTGTGCGCTCACCCGTGTGAATCCCATATGAATCAATGCGTGTAGATTGCCAGGACAGGCAGAGCAGGGCAAGAAGAGCTTGCTTGTGCTGCATGCTCCTCTTCTTGCCTTGTTACTGCTCTAATCTGACTTAATCCAGTGGCAAACCCTTGAGCCTTCCTGGATTTTTGAGGTGCTCTGATATTCCTATTTCTACGACTAATGCAGAAACAACATTGATCCTCTCAAAGCCTGACCCCTCTTTCTGCTACAGAAAGATTATTTTTACATAACTGTGCATTAGTTTTGGTTTTCTGTCTGGTAATGGAGATTTTGCAAATCATACTGTTCATTGCCACCACCGTTAAGCCCCCTATTCTATCACCCATTGTCACATTACAATGTGTTTATTGCCTCTTGTCTCATCTTGTCCCTTAAGTGTTGCAAGCCTCATCCCTTGTTAATGACACAAAATCTTGATTGCTTTGGAACCACTGTCTATTACCCTAATGAAAATATTAAACAGTAATTTCCTCCTCAAAGGGCAATAGATGTACCATTACTGGGACTCCTGAACTGCTTATCAAATAGAAAATTTATCTTAACACTTGTAGCTGAAATGAAGTAAAATACCTGGTGGCTGCTGTGCTAATGTTTCCACAAAGGAGAAAAAACTGAAAGTATATCCAAAACCAGTGATAATGTGTGGTATAAATGTTTATATCAAACTTTATGAATTGGTGAGGGGGAATACTATTCTGAAGTATAGTTTGATACTGGCATTTTTACAGAGGAGTGGTTTTTTTTTTTTTTTTTTTTAATTGGCATTCTGTTGAGAGAAGACACTACCAAGCATGTTTCAGCTGTGGGTTAAGACAGGAGGATATTTCCCTCTTTCCCCACTTCTCTCTTGCTCTTCTGCAAGAATTTGATTCTTTCATCAGTGCAGGAAGGCTAAATGCTGTCTGTGGTGTTATTGGATTATTCCCAAGCTAGCTGATTCTGTTAAGGACATTATTTTAAAATATATTATGGCCTCTGAACAGTGTTGAAATATCTTTTGAAACTAGAGCAATCACTTTGCCTGTACTGGGAGACACTGATGGTTCCTCAAGTTTGTGGTTTTGCTCAGGTCTAAGAACCATTGTGTCCAGTGAATGCAGTGCAAGGGGATATTTTTTGAACAGGTACCTCTTCAGAGTTACTCACCTGTTTGCAGACAGCTTTGCATTGTCTGCAGCAGCTCTTAACTTTAATTCTCCCATAGTATTGAGATGCACAACTTAAATGCTATTATACTTTGATTCCTGTTTTCCCTGTTATATTAGAGAATAGTATTTATGATGCTATGGCAAGAATATCTTTTATGAGTATCCACTGTTCTGGGTGTATTTCTGTGTTTAATCATTCTACCATGAACAATATCCTTGAAAGGCTAACAGGATGTGAGCATCTTGGTTCATGAAGAACTTATGCAACAAGATTATTAAGCAATTAGTCTCCATAAATCATTTTTCTTGGTGTATTACTATAAGTTTCAAGCCTGTTCCAATGCTTGACAGCCCTTTCCATGAAGAAATTTTTTTCTTAATATCCAATGTAAATGTCCCCTTAAGGCTATGTCCTCTGATCCTATGGCTTGTTACCTGGGAGAAGAGACCACCCCCTACCTGGGTACCTTTCAGATAGCTGTAGAGAGGGAATAAGCTCACCTGCAAGCCTACTTTCCTAGAGACTAAACAGTCCTATCTGTCCCTCAAAATTTGTGTTCCAGACCCTTCACCATTTCTTTTGCCCATCACTGGACACTCTCCAGCACCTCAATGTCCTCCTGGTAGTGATGGTCCACAAACTGAGCATGGTGCTCAAGGTGTGGCCTCCCCAGTGCAGAGTACATGAGGAGATTCACTGCCCTGGTCCTGCTGGCCACAATGCTCCTGATAAAGCCAGGATGCCACTGGCCTTTCTGGCCATCTGGGCACACTGCTGGATCGTGTTCATCTGGCTGCTAACCAACATCCCCTGGTTCTTTTCTGCTGGGCTGCTTTTCAGCAACACTTCTGCCACTCTCTGCCAGCTTGTAGCTCTGCCCAGAGTTGTGACTCATGTTGCAGTAATTTCTTCTTCCCCACTTGATCCTTTAAATGTATGTAGCTGAATTCTTTCTGTGCCTTCCAGAGTTTCCAAGGGAGAAGAACTGAGAAATGGACTGAGTTTTACAAGAAATATTACACCCTTCTTCTGAAATAATCAGTGTTTCATAACTGAAAAGAATCTCAAGCTTGTTAAACCTTTTGAAAAAATAGTCTTGAGCTCTTTAATAGGAAACAGTATTAAAATTCCATTATACTAAGATGGCCAAAGTTCAGCTGTCATTAATTATCACAGACCTTCAGTGAACAAGTCCAATCTAAAAGTCTATATCAAAATATCATTCATTATTAAAGCTAATTGTCATTTAATTATTCACAAAACTGTCATGGATTGATTTGTCTACAGTCCTGGGCTGAAATTTCATTCAAATTTTAGAAAAATTATCCAAAACATTTCTCTAATTTTATGTACAGTATATGTAACTTTAAAAGTGTTTGTTTGGGTTCTTCTTCCTTGAAAGCATTTTGGTTTGCCTATTAATAATCTAAATTTTAAAAACAAAGAGCACATTCTTATCTGTGGATTGATTCTGAAGTTTTAATTTGATCTATTGCCTGATATTAAAAGATAGTTAAAGGAAAATTACAGGTCTTTGCATTAACTTATACATTTACTGCTTCCAAAGAATAAAATAACTTGACAGCATAGTAAATGTAGACTGAGTGGAAAAGTTGATATATATTAAAGATGTTAATCCTGTCCCTCTCCTTTATAATTTGAGTGTATATTTGTCTGAGGCTATACTATCTCTTTTTTTTTTCAGCTCTTTTGGTATTGGATGCCAAATGTTGAGAACTGTATTTCTGAAAAATGTGTAATTTTAGCCATCACTGATTTAAATCCAGAAAAGCAGGGGTGGCAAGAGACCTGGCCATATGTCCACTGTGTTCCCACATGATCCACTTAAGTCACTCCTCACCAGCATTTGAAAAACTTGCTGAAGTTTGTGTATGTTCACGGACCATGTCTGTTCACTTTTCTGTTTTTATGTATCCTGTTTTCTAGACCTGTGAATGTCCTCATGGTCAGAACTGGGTTGGTCTCAGAGGGTTCCCAGCTTTATGGACATGCACAGATATGTAAGCCTGAGCACTGAAGAGAACATGACTTTTCTTATCTTGCGTATTTTTTGTGTTTCAAAGTGCTGTCTAGTTTAGTTCCCAGTGTAAAATGGGCTCATCTTTTAATAAGTAACCTGTTTCTACCAATATTAAAGAAGGGATTGAGCCCTGTGATACCTAGGATGCTTTTGCATAATATTCCTTCTGTAGGTGATGGTGTTCAGTCAAGCCAGTGCAAGAGGAGGTGTGTGACTGCTGCAGTCCCAAGAATGCTTCTGTTGTATACTCCTCTAGTTTACAGGCTTCTTGAATTGAAGTCATGTGTGAACACTATGGGATGCTGAATTTTAAGCAGTGAGCTTGCCTGAAATGTTTTTGGACCTATTTTAGACTTTTAACATACATTGCATCATATGTCACTGCATTTCTTTTGTCTGGAAAGAAATTACTTCATTTTTTATCATCAAACTTCTGTTTGATTTAATTTTGACACTCCATGTCTCATTGGAATTGGGGAATATTATTTTCAGTTTACCTTTATAGGTGATTTGTGACTGTACAGAAATTTATATCACTTCTGTATTCTCTCTCATGTTCAAACTGATTAGTTCTGCTTTATAGTCCTCTAATACAAAAGTCTTTTCTATTAATTTGTTGTCTCCATCTCTATTTCTTGTCTCAGACTTCTGTGATGAAAATTAGACAGCAGAACTCCATGCAGTGTTCAAACTTATTCAGCATATATATGTAGAATTACCTGCTGAAGATTTCATTGTAATTCTTCCCAATATTCTGTTATCCTTTGGAAAGCCATCACACTGAGAAATGTCTGTGGGGTGGCTTGGGTTGTGTGGGGTTTCTTGTACTTAAGTGTTATTTTTTTTCTTTTGTTAATTGGTGCATTTGATAATGGGTCTACACTACAGTCCTGAAATGGTAATAGCAAATTTAGAGCCTGTTATTGCTTTTGATAGCCAAAGCAAGTCTTGGTTTTGTGCCTTATTTTGGTATTTGAATTTCACTTGTATTTTATTGCCCAGTTTTTCTGTACTGTGAGTTATCTGTAGCTCTGCATAGTTTAGATTTTTGGGAATTTTCCAGGGTTACTAAAGATGCTTTTCATTCATATTCCTTTTATCATTAAGCCCATATTAATCTCTAAGTTGATCTTTCCTCAATTTCAAGATGGCCATGTTTTTCCGAGTTTTTAATCTGGAACCTTGCTGGTTTTGTGACTGCTGTTCTGCTTCCTGATCAAAGTCATTTTGTAAACCCATGAGATTATCTTTTATTTGCATGCTAGCTAATTCCTTCAAAGAGTTTTTAATATTTTTGTCTGTTATCAGTTCTCTTGCTAAATCTATGTTGGCTCTTCTCCTGTATATCATGGATATTCATTAATCTAATGATGCTATTCTTTACTGTAATTTCCAGCACTGAAGATGATTTAAATGATTGTACAAATGGGATATTGCACAATGGTTATGACAATCCTTTGGCAATTTCACATAAGAAGCCCTTCAAATCTCTTGGGTGAAAACCATCTGGCCTTGAAAATTTGTTGCCATTTTTTATCAATCTGTCCTCCAGCTACTCTACTGACACATTAGTTTAAGATGACATTTCACAAAAAAGAATGAATTGCTGTGAGATCATTCAAATATCTTCTAGGACAAACAAATCTTGTAACCATTTTGCAAGCTTTACAAATTCTCTTATAGGTTTCTCCTTCACTTAATTGTATTTGAGGGAAAGCAGCTATTGGTGCTATGTAATTACTAAATTGTTTAAAAATTATTTAGTAATAAATCACCTTATTTTCCATTTAAGTTGCCAGAATACAGTGTGTTTTATTTACTTACAACCTCTGTGACCAGTAGGTGATTTCTGTTGTCTAATTGAACAGGCAAACAAGGTGATTACTTTGGGATTTTTTTGGTACTTCTGTAGGGGTTTCTTGTTTGGTTTGGGGGTTAGTTCACTTGTTTGTTTGCAAGGATCTGGACCCTTCCAGATCCTTGTCTTTGATTCCTCCTTTTGTTATGGAAATGAGAACAAGAATTGTCCCTACCTTAGCACTTATGAGCAGATCATATAGACCTGTGGAGAGGTGCCCCCTCTGCATCCAGCAGTGCTGTCTGAGCTTCGTAGCATCACTGACCCTGCTTTGCTTGCCTGGGACTTGCACATTACAGGGCAGCTCCAAGCATCCTGTTCAGTAGAGTGAGCCAGAAAATGTGTGATCTCCTGCTGGGCTTATATTCATGTTTGCTTTCACCAGTAGATTTTGAAGTTCTCTCTGATTTTTGTGTGTTTGTTCATTCCCTCTGCTCTGTTTCTCTTCTGGCAGAGTGCAGATCTTCTCCCTTGATTTTATCGATGGCTCTGTGGTTTTGTTTGGGTTTTAGCTCAAAGTTACAGGCAAAGGTCCAATTAGTTGATGCACAATTTCATCTGGTCACTTGGGAAAGTCTTGGTACGTGAAGTTTTTGTGCATGAATGCCATCAGAAACAAAGGCTTTTTTACCTAATTTTTTGGTGTTTTCTTTGCTGTTTTTTAGAAGCTCCATTTTCTTGATGGTGGTTTTGTTGCTTTACCAGAGCTTTAGGAAGAAAGTTAGCATGCAGTTTGTGTAAAGGTTTAGATAAAATTAGAAGTTGCCTTGGAGGTTCAGAGCTTTCATGTCATTTCAAAAAAGGGAAGGAGGTGTTATCTAAGGGGATGTGTAGAAGTGATGTGCAATGCTTCAGGAATATCAGACAATGCTTGAAAAGGTAACAAATGAAAACATGATGGGATTAATAGTCATGAAATTAAGAGCAGGACATTGTTCTTCATATTGCAAATGACATTAAATGTTTAAGTCTGATTCCTTTGTGACATGATGGACACTTATCCTAAATATGTTTCCTTACAGTGATAACATTTTTCTCCTGGTCCTTTGCTTTTATAAAAACCTGGCTCTTCCTTTGAGATCCAGCAGCTTTTCAGATGTTATTACTGAAAGTATATTATGCCAATAGAGAAGGGAGGCAGGACAATGTAAAATCAGAAAAATGTGCATAAAAACCTAGCTATTTCTATCTAATCTGCTGTTGACTTTTAACACTTAAAAAACCCTATCCTCTCCCCGAAAACCATTGAAGAATCCCATTTAAAATATATCTTTATGGACTCTCCTTATGGGGTATCTTTTTTAGTTGATGCAGGTTGTTACAACCCTACTAAAGTCCAATGACTTGCTTCAGTTTATGCAAGGTGAGGCTTCATGTGTGTAAATCTTGGTCTGTGGGAAGTGTTTAATCTATTTGTCTGAGCATGGTTTGGGCTCAGACAGCAGCAAGGGCTTTCTTGCCACTGTCACTGTACTAAGAACTGCAGAGTGTTCTTGTGGAGTTATTGAGAGCAGCTGCAGGACTGCTGCAGAAAAGCACAGTTGAGGCCAGGTTGGAGCCAGGATGTATGTTTGAGGTGCTTGGGGAATTCAGCTGCCAACTCTTAGGAAGTCTTTGAGCATGCGTGGACTGCTCCCTTTTACTCAGTGGGGATTTTCAGAGATGAGGAGTTGTGGTCAGTCAGCAGAGATGCTGCCTGGCTATTTTGAAACCTGTGCCTCTCAAACAGCAGTTCCCAGCTTGGTGCTGCTGTTTGAGAACAGGATTTCCACCCCATTCATGGGATGCAGGATGTGTGCACAGTCACATTTCTTGCAAAAAATCTGTGTCAAAGGAGTGTCCAGTAATAATGGCTTGGATATAACAGGTTTCACAGATTTTCTGGTTATCCTTTATCCTACCTGCTCCTCAGCCTTTTCTCATCCCCCCTGTTTCTCAGGGTGTTTCTAACCTCCTTCTCCCATCCAGTCAGTGGGGATGGTGGTCTGGGACTGCAGGGAAAGGAATAGGTGTGGGTAGGTTTTGCAGATTGAGGAATTCCTCTGGTTGGCAAATAGCATTGTAACCAAAGAAAGCCTTCCTCAGATGCACGGAGCAGTCTTCTCTCATCCTTTAAATAAGAATTAAAAATTCAATTAAAAAATGTTACAGTTCCTCAGCCAAACCACTATCAGCTCATTTGATTCATTTTTAGCAGGAATTTAGTAGTAGAACTGCTAAATCAGAATTATATGGAGTTCTGTACTATAGTGTTCCATGTTAAATGAATGCATCCTAAAGTAGGTACTCTAGGTAGACTATTTCAGTTGAAATAGTTCAGGTTGTAAAAGATATAATTGATCAAAACCAGTCTTAAAATGGATTGTACAATTAATTGAAATTGGTGTTTGCAGCCTCACCTCTATGCCTATGCAGATATCTCTGAACACTTCTTTAAAAATAACAGTTTACTCCTATTCCCCAGCTGCATAACTCTTCATTCTAGAAGCTCAAATAGCTTTGCAATCCAGGATGGATGATTCTTCAAAGTCTTTGTGAGCTGGATAACTAATCAGTTTATTTTATGTATACCACGTAGAAGTGGGTTGTCTTCGTCATCTGGCTGAAGATTTCAATATAGAGTTATATTTTTATTAGTAATGCTGTCATTAGTGAAAGTGCCAAGTTGTTAGTGTTTTGTGGCAGTGTTTGGTGAAGATCATTTGAGCACAGTGGAATTCAAGCAGCTTTTTGGCTGCAGAAAGAGATGTCTTTATAGGATTAATCATTTGGAGAATATTTTTAGGGGCTTAACTAAGAGTTTAATCAGTCCTTCAATATATTTGGGCACTCAGATTTCAGTTAAAAATTAAATAATAAAACACATACCGAAGATAATAAGGAGTATTTAGAAATGAAATGTGAATATATCCAGTTGCCATTAAACACATTACAGAAGTAAAGTTCAGTAGTAGTGCATACTGTCATGCAAGCCAACTAAAATATATTTTTATATGTCATTACTTTTTTCACCCTCACAGTTTCTCTAATGCTATGGGACTTTTTACTTTGTCAGGAGAGTCTTAGCAAAAAATAAAAATGTACCTTTAGCTGAGAGGATAATTGTTTTAAAATATGAAGTATGGCTACAAAAATTGCACCTTTTGGATCTCTGTATTTTTTGTCTGTTTCATTCATTAATTTTAGTGACTAAAAGCTCACTGGGTTTTATGCCAGTAGTTTAGTAAATTGTCACATAGCAAAAAATAGATTTTATTTTCCCTTATATTTGATCATTGAAGTTAATTTCTAATCCTAAGCTGCAGGGCCAATTTATTCCAAGTTTAGTCAGTCAAATTCCGTAGTATAAATTCTCTTAAATGCTAAAGAACTGCATAGGAATAGCTGCAGATGTTATTTTTTTTTCTTAATGTAAGTTTGATAGCCTTAGCTGGACAGAAGGGAAATTAGCTCATCCTTCAAAACCCACTAGACTGTGTTTTCCAGCTGCTAGATCTGTACTTCTAAGAAAAATTTTTCTTTAAATTAAGGCAATTCAGTCATAATAATTGAGGTATGCCCACAAGCACCTTCAAGAATAAAAGCCAAGAAGAGGTGGGACTAGTTCATGGGACTGTAGTGGGCTTTGGACCATTCTTATGAAAATGTTCTTAACTAGTTGTTGACATCATAAATAAATTTGCCTTGTAGTTGTTACTTTCATGAGGTTTTCTGGAGGCTGGCAGTATGGGTAGGGTTGACATATACTTAATTAATTTTTAAGATTAGATAAATAGTTTCTACTGTCTACTGCTGTTTTGACCACAAATGAGAAACTACTATAAATTAAAATGTATACTTGTGTTTTTCATTTATTTTTAATTTAGGCTTTCAAAGCTTTGCTTTTTTTCCCCCTAATTTCCTGCTTCTGGTAACCTATTTTGCTAATATGCTTACCATCCTGTTTGTTCATTAAAAATGACTGCCAACTAAATTTACTTTGATTTTATGTTTATTTAAAGTCTTGTGGAGAAAAAAAAAAAACCATTCTGAAGAGCCCTTTGTGGGCTCACAATGCCCACAAAGGGCTCTTCAGACATGGTTCAAACAATGTTTTTTATGGAGGAACTTAGACATGCACCTAGGCTGAAGGAATTGCATTTGGACTACAGGGTTTTAGCTACAGTCCTACTCCTTAGTCTGTAGAAGGGCAGGGGGCAGAACTTAGAGGTGTCTGTGCATTTGCTGCCTCAGCACAGATGTGTTACTGTGGGAGCACAAATTGTACCTAAGGTTGTTCCTGTCTCTTGGAGTTTCTGTGTCGTGTCCTGAGATTCGTGCTGGCCAATATTTGAAAGTTAGTGTCTCAGCTTCCTGTTCCCCAAATACAATTTGGTTTTCCCTGATGGTGTGAGAAGCTCTGAGAAGTCAAAGTAAAGGGTTGTGGAGGGAATTCCATGTTTTCTTTGGTCAGAGATGTTGCTTCTGTTGCCTGGCTTGAAACATTCAAAGGCTGTTCTCAAACGGAGAACTGGGAAAGGTCTTATCCTTTCCTTATTGGTATATGGATTATGGAAAAAGTGCAGACCATGAACTTGATACTTCTGTTTATTTTGTACAGGTCATCTCTGTACAAATTTACAGAAAGGTCTTACTGATTCCTTCTGTGGTACTCTTTTGCTGGGTGGAGAGCCTCTAACAGGGAGAAATGAAGTTGTTGCTTGGTGTAACATTTGTTTGTTGGCCTGCAGATGGGAGAGTTCAGGACCATAATTTCTGAGTGTGCATGTAGTTAACCAGAATAATATGATTATTTTGTTTCAAGTAATACATGCAACTATACAAAATATATTAGTTGGTCAATTAATAATTTTTTTGCCATAATGAAGCCTGATTCAGATATAAAACTAATGTCTAGATATAAGTATCCAAGCAAGGAGTTATTACTTTGATTTGTGGAGATACTTCACTTTATCATTGCCTAATAGCAGAATGTTAGAAAAAAGGTTTGGATGGCAGGATTAAATGTTGGGGAGTAATTAGAGACAGAACTTGCTCTGTTCTTAATTAACTACAAAATAACTGAAATATGTTTTACTGAATTGCAGGGGTGTAATCTATAGCCCAGAATATTCTTCTGTGTTCTCTTTAACTAGCAGAGATCCATTTCAGGTCTGTGTTTACCTTCTGGGACTCTAGAGTAGTTGCCAATATGAATATTTGGGAACTGCATTAATCCTATGCTGGCTTTTCTGTTCTCCCAAGGTGACAGCTACTGATGCTCAGAGACTGAGGTGGCCCTGGTACAGCTGCAGCAAGCAGGCTCCTGTGTCTGCAGGCAGGTGCATCATCTCAGTTAGCATGGGAACCAGAAAAAATACTAGAATAATTAAATTCATTAATTGAATTTTTCCACAGCTTGCAGATAATTGGGTAGGAAGAGATAATTGAGGATTCAGGGATAGGTTTCTGAAGTGTACCATAATTTGACAGGTAATTGATAAACTTGGTTTGGCAGGTCTCTTTTGTTTTAACAAATGAGAAGATTCTTCTTTCCTCTGGAATTAAGTGATAGCATGCTCAATTTCCAGTAAAACAGCAGCTGCTATCTAAAGCATCTATACAAGTGTGAAGAAAGCTTGGTAATATAGCAATATAATTTCTATTTTATTACCAAAAATTAGATGGCTTAGTTATTAAAATCAAGTCTTGAAAATAGTAACCTTATGTATGTAAATGCACATCCTGGAACTTTATGCTGAGATTAGATATTCAGATTGGCTTCAGCTGATTTACTTAACTTGCTAATTTATGCAGCAGCTGTGCTCCTATAGCAATCAGCAGAGGAACTCTGTAGGAACCTGGCTTTGTTTGGACTATATAAGGGAAATGTGGTGGACCAGATTAATTCCTGCTCTTGAGCTACATATAGAGTTACTCTGTATCATGCAGCTGTAGGAATTGTTCCTATTCATGAAGCTTGATATATCTGGACATCTGGGGAGTAGTTCTGATAAAACTCCCTAAGAATGCCAATGTGTTATTTTGATACAGAAATGTAATCCAGTCTGTAATGGATAATCTGACTGACTACAGCCAGTGCTGTGGCCAAGGGTGTCACACAAAATATACCTGCATGCAAAACGTGATTTGAATGGAAACCTCTGGCAGCTGATTTGTAAGAAAGGAAAAGGTTCTGGGACCTTAGCATCAGATAAATGGGAACTGTGCAGGTCTCTTTCTATTTGTTGTGCTCTACCTATTAATTTTGCCTCCAGGTCCTTCCTGTAATTTGCTTTTACTCTTTTTGCATTTTGATTTTTAATATGGATAAGAGGAAGTGAAGAAGTCCCTAAATGCTTCAGGTAGAGCTGTTGAAATGCTAGATTTGAAACTGTGTGTCCTGTTATTACAGACTTTAAATTATAAAGCAGACCTGCATCTCCTTTTCCAGTTCTGTGAGTGGCTGTTGGGAAATCAACCCAAAAAAGTAAAATATAACTGATGAATCATAGCATCCCTTTCAGCATTCAGTTCTTTGTTAATCCAAAATTATTCACCACATTTATTCTGAATTTGTGTACAGTTTTGACCATCTCAATGGTATTTTTCAGTGAATGAAAATTTATGTGGAAGCATTCTCTCTATATAACTGACATTGGGGATCCTAAAAAAATTAGGATGGTAGATGGTTCTGTGAAAACAAATTCTCTGGCAAATGCCCCAGATACTTCTAAGTTCTCTACAGGCAGTTTGACAGACTACTTGGTTTTCCCACTGTAATTCTGTATTACTGATTTCTGCATAATTTTGCATTAGCCTTCTTAATCTGTTTTGATATGTCTTACTGTAATAGCAAGGCAGTAAAAGCAAGACTTGAACCATGAGCATTCGGTTCTGCTTGTCAGGCATCGCCTCTTTTTTAAAATTTCATTTTGCTTTAGAAGGAGAGATATGTAAAATGGGGAGGGTTTAAAAAAAAATCTTTCTTTAGGGGTAGGACCTGGCTTCTGAGTTTGTTTAGTAGCTGCAGTGTTTTAGAGGTAGTGTAATCCTTAGAGTTTTATAATGAAGTTTGATACACTTTGTTGAATGCATGTGGGTGATTTGGATCTGCTTCCAGATCCTGTATTTTCATCCACAAGGCTGACCCTGTGGATGAACTGTGAGGATCCAAGTTTTCTCTCCTCAGGCTCTGCCTGGAAGTGGCCGCAGTATAGGACATTGATTTGCACTTAGTCTTTTCACAGGGATACAATTGAATGTCACCCAGCTAAGACTTTTGTTTCTGTCATTTTGTAGGTGACTTGCAGGTACAGAGGAAATGGTGTACCTTCTATTCACATGTGCTGTATGTGATATTTGGTGCACATACCTGAGAGGGCAAAGCATTCATATCTACACATAAGATCATAAGATAAGTTTTCTTTCATCCTGTTTGCAAACCCAAGTTGTACTTTCTGCAAATCCACTTGGTTTTTAAAGGTTAGTGCAACCCTTAGAACTACAGTGGATGATGTGGAGCTGTGTTTCCCTGTGGCTGGTTTGTGCCTAGGAAAGGCTGGCTAAGCAGAGAGGCACATCTGGAGCAGTCTAGCATCTCCCTGTATTTCCAGTTACAGTACCAGCAGCATACTGGAGGGTTCCACCTACCCAGATCTTGTCTCCTCTGCCTTCTCCCCACCCTGCCCCTTAATGGGACCAGTTCTTGGCCCTTAATAATTCTTTAAGAGAAGAACAGGTATCATGTTTGTTACAAATGAAGTACTGTATTTGAAAATCATTGTGTGATTTTATCCCTTGCTGAGAAATCTCTGTTGGAAGCATAAACTTTTAATTTCCCAATACTATCCTATCTTTAGTCTATATTTTTTTGTAAATAATGCTTTCTTGTTGAGTCTTTAAAAGCCATTATGTTGATTTTGCTATCTTCATTCTTGTATTAGCTTTTTTTTTAATAAATTGCCCTGTATATTGAAATAAAAATTTCAGCAGTGGAATAATGATGTTCTACAGAAATAGGAAGCTTTGGTAGAAATAGATCCTTGATTAATTTAATGTCAAAAATTTAAAATCATTTTTTAAATAGGTAATTATTAAAATTGGATGTATGAATCATTGTAAAATCAAAGGAGCCTTCATTCCTTTGAAGGTTGTAGATACTGCTTTTATTTAGCAGTGAGTGTACTGGCAAAATTTCAAAGGCCCATTGTTGTTAGGGTCAGGAGTTGATGGTTGTCGCATGTGGGATAAGCACTGGTGTTTGGAGTTACACAGAGAGCTCCTTGGAAGCAGCGCTGTGGGTGCTCCCTGTGCCCATCTCTATGCCATGTAAGAGGAAGTGTTAAGAGAGTACCAAAGCAGTTCTGGAGTCATGGCTGGTTTTGTATTTGTGTTTTTGTATATTTTATATTTTTATTTCTGTGTTCCCCTCCCTAGGAACACCATCAGGATCAGAAGCCATCTTTATCTCTGTGTTTTTTTGTCATTCTGGCAAAAGCCCTGGTTGAGAATCATTTTAAAAACATATAGGAATATGCTTAAAACAAAAAACCATTGCAGTTGTCAGGTTTTAGCATTGGGTAAACTAGACTTGAGTTTAGTCTTACGACTGTCCAGATGTCATAAGGCACATGTGTCCTGCAGACATGTGTGGAATTATGGCTGAGTGTTTAAAGGCAAGAAGGAAATAAAGAAGTCAGGAAAACTCAAAGTGGTGGTTACCAAAGCAACCATGATTCTTCCACACTTATACCCTTAGTAGTGCTGCATGCTTCTCAGTGCTGCCAAGTGCTGCTGTGTTAATACATGCATGCAGCATAGCTGAGTTACTGGGGGAACCAAAGTTCTGGGGGATTTTAGATTAAAAATGTGTGCAGGTCTCCTAGCTCAGCAATCAGACAAAAGCACAGGGTAGGAGAAGTGCAGCCTTTCACGTGGCAGATTATGATGATTTTCTTCCTCCTGGTAAAGAAAACAAGCTAAAGATTAGATTAAAACCAATCAATTTAAAGCTGTTGGTTTAGGGAATGCTTTAAAGAAAAGGATCTAGCTGGAAGAGTGACGTGCCCTTCCCACCAGCACGAGGCTGCCAAAGCATGGTGCTGGGAGGCACAAACGGTGATGCATGAACTCTCCCTCTTTGGTAGAAGAACCCTTCTGGACCAGTTTCTCCTCCTGTGTGGTGCAGTGAGAGCTCCCCCTCCTGTTTTCTGCCTTACCTGAGCTTTCAGATAGCACCAACCTTCACAAGCATTTCAAGACTATTTTTGAAATCCGTGAGTAGCTATGAAGCCTGTGGCCAACACTTCTGCAAAGGGCACAGAGGCCTTTTAGCTAAGACAGAGTGTGACCCCATGGCACACTGTGCCTTTGGCTCCTTGGGGCAGCAAAACAGTGCTTGAGTGAGCAAATACAAGACTGGCAGTGCCATTTGACAAAACAGTTAAGTTTTTGTACAAAAACACAGTCCCTCTGTCCAAGAGGAAAGTTCTTCATGTTTTGTAGCCAGAGATCCTCTGCTTTTTCAGACTTTGTCTATTTTTAAGCTTTCCCCAGTCAACAATCAGCCCTGTACAGTGAATGACTGTTTTCTTGCTGAGCCTGGCAAACAAAACCAAATAAATTGCTGCAGGAGAGGACAAGATATGATGATGGGAAGAAAATCAGGAAGTTTGCAAGACAAGTTAATATGCCTGCTTCCTTGTATCTCAAGCCCTTCAGTGGCAGCTTTATTCAAGCAGATGCATTCCTTTTACATTAGTCAGAAAGTATGACTGAATTTTATTCTAGTTTCATGGTTTTTGTGCCAGATAAAATACCTGATAAAGTGACAGCATTACTGATAGGGGGATACCTTATCTATTGTAATGGAACTGCACAAGTTGAACTGTCAGAATTGTTTGAGCTTAGATAAGATCAGTTATTTGTGTCGTGTAGTCATTGTGGTTTGAGTCCAGACAATAAAGTTGGATTTTCAGTCCTGTCAATTCAAAGTCTGGGAGCAATCACAAGAAAATAGGCAACTTAAACTTGCAGGCTGAGCCAGTGTTCTTCACACCTTTATAACTCAATTTATTGGTGGAGTAAGAAGTCAGGTAGTCTTCATCTAGTGTGGCATGTCCTTCACAAAGGTGATAGGTTTTATCAAATATTGAAATTATTGTTTCATGCAAATAAACCGGAATTTATATACTCTACTCTTTAGACTTCACCCACAGAAATATAATTCTGCAGAGAAGTACCAGTTAAATACCCAGCCATGCAACCAATTTCAACTTTGCCTTTTTATCTGGATGTTTGGTTCCTCAAGAGAAATCAGAAAAAAGCTCTATTGATATGTCATGGATGCTGCATAAGATCTAGAATGTCCTTTAACTTATTGCTGGAAATAGACATCTGATAAACACTGTTGACCTTTTTGACCATGATAAGCAGATTACAATAGTTTGAAAAAGGGTTCAAACCTTGTAGCTGTGCTCCTAAGGTAGGAAGTGATTCATTATCAGTGCATAAGTGAATTTGCTAAAGGATGCTTCATTCAAGTGACATAATCACCTTAATGCTTCTTAAGTCAGCCTGGGATACCTTGTTCAGAGCTCCTCTTCATGCAAAGTGGATCACCTAATGCCATCCACGTTTAAAAATATTTAAATAGCAGTTGTTTGCTGCCTTGTAACAGGCTTCTCTTCTCTTGATTTATTTTTGGACACAGCCTTGTTCTGTTTCTTCTTGAGCAGCACAGTAGAATTAATTCCATAAATAACTTGGCAGTTTTGTATAGCATGTCTAGCGGACAGATTTTTTTGGTTTCCAGTGAATATATTCTTGTGTATGTTACCATTGCTGGTTTGGTTTTTTTTTTTTTTTTTTTTTTTTTGGTGACTTTTGAATGAAGCCACAGTAATGTGATATTAATTTAAATGTCAAATTAAGAATGCATCTATGGGAGTCAAGTATCCTACCCTAGCTAATTATTCACTAGGGCGTCTGCATTCTATGTTAATGAGGTATAACACACAAAAGACAAAATAGCTGAATATCACAGCTGCTATGAGTGAATATGCAAGTGACTTAAAACCAAAAAAGCTCTGTGCAGCACTTTCTCAACATGTAGATAAAAAAGGAAGTATGTAGATGGCTTAAAGCCATAATAAAATATGAATTCACATCCCTATATGTCAGTGCCGTGAGGAAAGACTTCAGCTATCCACAATTCAGTGCATAGCACATACCTATGACAGCCCAGACATAAAACTGATAGAACTATGCAAATGTGGAGGTGGTATTACCAATTTCCAAGGAGGATAGGCCGCTATTCTGAATGGGTATGAAATTTAGACAGCCTGGATATATTGTAGGGAAACCTGCAACAAAGCTGCTAATAGAATCCTCATTTTCATTTCAGTGGTTGGCTTAGCAGTTTTTTTGGATAACCAGCATAGAAAGGACTGTGCATCTTTCATCTGCCTGAAATAGAATATTGAAAGCTATTGTCTGTTTTTCAGGTTGACCTTACTCTGTTCCTTCATGTGTGTCTGCCACCTTGCTGTCACATTGAACTGATGTGTTAGGTAAGAGCAGCAATTTCCCACTGGCCTTCAGCAAAGCCTGCCTAAAGCAGTGGCTTGGGAGCTATTCTGGCAACCTGCATGTTTCAGTAAAATCCCTGTTTTTTGCAATTTGAGAGCTTTGAATTTTTCTAGATTTAGTTAAGAGGGACAATATCTAGGCTGTTTTTGATAGCAATGACAAAGACCACAGTCCTTTTTGTTGTGGTGAACTAGATTGTGAAATCACTGGAAAGGAAATGGAAGTGTTTATGTTCCCCTGGTGCTTTATTTGGTCTGTAGACCATTATAGGGCTGTTTAGTGAGCACGGAGCAATTTTCTGTTTGTTGCAATGACATTGATTAGTTTGTGATTCTGTCTGTAGCACAGGATTCTACACCACAGAAAAGGCCCCTCCAGAATGCCTGACATCTTCTATAAATCTAAAGAAATAATAAAAATAGAAAATGTGTGTTGTGCCCAGAATACACAGACAGCAACAGTTCACCTGGGAAATACCTTCTGACAGATTCACTGATTGGTAAATTGCTGATGGGATTAGAGAATAGTCAGGGACCAGTGGTGTAGAAAAGGAGGAGTTTCCTTCTTTGAACTTTAAAATGTTTGTCCTTTAGGGCCATTTAATCATAAATCAGAAGTCTTTGTTTTCTACAAAAATTGTTATAGGTAATGTTATTTTTCTTTTCTCATGAAAATTCTTTCCCATTATATCAGTAGGTCTTGGTTATAAAGTGTACTAGCTTCCATGTGTGTGTATGTGTATAGATATATTATTACAAGTTTACATTACATTACACTGTAATGTAACGAGGCAGTTGAATTTTACTAGACTCTGGTATGTTTCATGCTGAAGTAAAGCAATGTAGAACAGAGCCTAGCCCTGGAAATAAAGACTTAGTAGAAACTTAAATCTCCCTGTGAAGAATAAAAGATATCCCTGGACAGCCAAAATATTACCAGAATCCTGTCCTTGCTCCTTTGAAACATGTCCTTGCTCCTTTGCAACATTCCCAGTGTTTTCTGACATCATAGGTAAGTAGCTAGAGCAAGACTGACATCTGGATCAACAGACACATCAAGAATGCTGCAAGAATATAGTTGCTTTGCAAAGTTTCATTCTAAGCAGTAATCAGTAGTGTGGGTGCTAGTACTTGGTCAAATTGTATTGTACCTGAAAATTTGTAGAGTATAATAACCCTTTCCAGAATCACATTTAAGGTACCCCAGTTTGGCTTTTGGCACCTCAATATACCTGAATGAATATTTACTCTTGCCGTTCTACGCTTTGTATTCTAATCTCTCTTCCTGGTTGACATGGCTAGTTGTGAATTTTTGTCATATTTTCTGTTTATCTCATCATATATTGTTTTCTCACCTCACCCTATCTCAAGCAGAGAACACCCTGCTTGGTGTTCTCACATTATTTATATTTTTTCCCCCTCCATTTCTTCTTCATTGTTTCTGCATTGTATTGTCCTTTCACAGTATCCAGTGATTTTTAATCCTTCTCTTCTTTTCAAACCCATCTTAATTGCTTCTTTATTTTTCTCATACCTCATAAAATGTTCATCCTCCTCCTTCCTGCCTTCTCTCTCCTTGTCAAGATGTTCACCTCTTCTCTCTAGATCCGATACCCCCTATCCTCTCTCTGAACTTTTACATTTTTCATTTCTTCCCCATGGTTACAGTGTTCAGATATGCTTCCATGGGCATCTAAGAGATGAAAAAAATATTCAGTTCTCTCAGTGCTAATTATGAGACTTCTTACTGGTTCTTTTTTTCCTTCCAAAGCAGAAGGTGCTTTGTGTGTGCACATAAAGTTGCACTGAGCAACGAGGCTGGCTCCCAATATTCCTCTGCACATTTGGATTCAAGCAGTAAATCAGATATTTATTGAGGATTGGAGGGTTGAAGGAGGATAATACTAGGCTCTTTTTTTCCACCTCCTGTTTTGAAATAGCATCTAACCTTCCTGCTCTTCTTTGGTAATATGTTCTTGAATAAATCAAAGGAAAAACATTTAGAAGGGGGAGTGAGGTTGAATATATATTGCACAAAAGAAAAAAAAATCCTATTCCTTTCTACTGAGACAATACTGGATCTCTGATTAGTTTCATCAGTGTTTTTTTCTAGCCCTGTGAGCTACTGAGAGTGAGCTAGGCTTTCAGATATTCCACATGCATATAACATTTTGCACAATTTTTGCTTTGGGTTATACTTTGCTATGTATATATCTTCTCAATGATGGAATTATTGACCTTGAAATTCAGTGAATCTTGAATACATAATCATAAAAAAAGAAAAAATATTTTAGTCTATTTGTGTGGTTTAAACTTCTGTTCATTTAGCCTTATCTTTTGAAATGGTCTGAGAATCATATGGGACTCAAGGTTAAGCTGTAGAACCAAAACCTCTGATTTTTATTATGAACTTTCAGAAGCTAATACTTGTGCAATTAGTTGCTCCCAAATGGTTAGCAGATCACAGGCAAAAATATTTTCAAAGGGCTTTAGACATGCCAACAGAAACTTACAGTAGATACTGAGACACTGATTCAGATGTCAGAGGTCTCAAAAAGTTGCTGCTTGAAGCTTGCAGGGCACACTGGTTTGCCTTATAGCTGCAGTGATTTTTATTCTGTGAACATCTGCTATTGGATTTTGTTTCTGAAACAATGCTTACTGTGAATTTTGATAAGCTTTTCTTCAATAGTTGTGTGTGACATCTGTTAATTAGGAAATATTGACAAACCTGTGATGTAGGAACTCCTACAAATGATGTAGGAACTCTTATTGCCATGTCTGTAGTTTGAATATGAGATTTTTCTAAAACCCATCACAGATCCTAGGATTAAGATAAAAATATAGGATTGGCAGCACTGGGTAAGGTATAGTTAGTCTGACTTTGAAAAATAATGAACATTCATGTGTTTTCTAAGAGCACCATTTTTCCTGTTCCATGGCAGTGATGAATTACAGGAGCTAGAGGTCATACAGGACAATGTCTTACGTGCCTTAGCCTGCCTCTCAAGCTGACAGAAACAGTGTGTGCTTTGTAAGCAGTGTATTGCCTGATGAACATGCTCATTTCCCTGTGCCTCTAAAGGAAGGTGAAGAGGGTTCTCAGCCTCTCTGGGGTGGCAGATTTCTTCTTGTTAGCCCAAAAGTGCCAAAATGTAGCACTTCAGCCTTGCTGCAGAGCAAGGATTGTAAACTGGTGTGCAGGATGGGAGCCATCAGGATTGCTGTCCTGGCTCCTCGACAGTCCCATTTGGGTCAGAGCTCTTATGCACAGGCTTCAGCTGAGGCAGCTCCCAGAGCACACCAGTCCTGGGGGTGATGCAGCCCATGAGCAGATCTGTCACAGCCTCTGCTATGATTAGTTGATGCTGTGAAGCATGAAATAGCATTTGCTTTCTGTGCTGCAGCTATCAGATGGTGTGCCCTTCTTATTGCTCAAGAGGTCTGATAAACAACTGTATTTCATGAACTGGCATTTCCAAAGAGGTCTTGCTTGTTGAACTGAAGCCCATTAACACAAAATTTAACCAGCAATGACACATAAAACTCTAAAGCTAATTAATTCTAATAGTGAAAACCCATCTTAAGGATGATTTGATGTCTGGATCATTAAAATACCACATGCTTTAGCTGAATTTTCTCCAGACCTGCTTTTACCCCATTGGATATAAAATTTTGACCTTTATTTAAAATGGGATTACTTACAGGTGATCATTAGTTGAAGACAGGTTATAGGGGTATTAAATAAGGGATATAGCTAAAATAACATCTCATCAGTATGATGGGAAGAACTGAGGGTCTGTAATAGTTGGAAGATGCACCTGTAAGTAAATAAGGAGAAAAAAGAAAGGAATCTTGTTTTGGTTGTCTGATTTTAAAGAAGCATGTTTTAGAGAGATTGGAGGTTTTGTCCTTGCCAGCAAGTTATTGCAATGAGCTTTATTTTCAAAACACAAACTATTGGACAAAGTCTTTAGCACTGAGCAGAGTTTCAAATACTGTTTTTGGGATTCTGTCACTATTGTTTGAATGACACTCGGTACTTGTTTAATTTTGAAAATTTCCTTTTGAATTAAAAGCTATTCTTGTTTTTGTTTAGGGGATGAGGCCATTAAGAGGATTGCAGCAGCAATCAACCTCACCTTTTTCTGGACAATGCACTTATCAGTTGTCAAACACAGACAGGATATTACAACTTGAGCCTCTGTATATGCACTGCTCATGCTTGGTTTTGGGGAAGAACAACTTTTGTTTTACTACATAAATACAGTAACAAAATCTGATCATCTATTCACATAGAATATTTACATGGATTGCCCCAGTTGGAGTTGCTTTGTCTGCTAATTTTCTGTCAGATTTACTCATGTTTCTCCTTGAGTGAGTTAATTATATACAAGTTACAGTGAATATTTGCCATTTTTTTTGTTTTAATGGTAAAATAATATACAGCACCGTAAGTTCTGATCTACTTAAATTCCTGTATTTGAACACTTCAATTTTTTTTCTTTATATGATATAGGACTTGCTGAGATGATTACATTAATAATGCATCACTATAAAAATTAAAGTGCATTGCAGAGAACATACTAATAGGTTTAATTGATTTAAATTTGTAAATGGGTGCCAGCAATCAGAAGCCAGGTGCAAGTCTGACTTCAAATGAACTGATAGTGATAACAGTGCCAAAATCATTGGCAAGATTAATAGTTCTTGTGTTGAAGGAAAAAACAGTTAAATGTTATGGAGTTACTTAAAATTAAATCTGAAAGAAAATATGAAGTACATGCACTGGACTTTTATACTGATGCTCTTTAATGCTGTCATAAGTTTAAACCTCAATTTGCTAGTTTTACCCTTTTCCACTGAATTTCTTTTTGAATTTAGTTTCATATTTTAAGATTTAAAACTAATTGTTGAGTAAGATTAGTTTTATGCTATGCAGATGGTTAAAGTAATTTTCTAAAGAGCTAATTTAGATTTCAAAGCTTCAGAGAAACAGTGCATATTTAGCACCAGTTCAATGCAGGACTCTGCCATTATGTATTATTAGTCTTTCTGCTTCTAGCTGTTCTCTAAAAGCAGGGGGAAATGGTAATATCCTTCATCTCACAGAAAACAGAGCACTTACAAAGCTTGGCTGTTATTGACACAAAAGTATTTCTCTATTTTATTAAAACAGAAATAATTGTAGAGATCTGGGGTTCTGATTTGTGTGTCCCTAATTTTGATTCATAGTTGCACTTAAAGGTAACTTTGCACTTTAAAGTGACTTTGAACTTCTTAACTTGTGTAGGTGCTCCTGCTAAAATTTGGTCATGGAGACAATATTTTAAAATCAATTAATTATGAGTCTTCAAATGTAAAAAGTTTACTGCTGCATAGTAGATTTCTTTAAGAGTTTGCTCCTGTCCAGATTGTACCATGTTCAATATTGTGTCTGAAGAGTGGAAATCTGAGGTCTGGGAATGAGGAAGTTGTCAGCTGCTTTGACCCCTTCAGACACTTCAATTTGAATACTGTTTTTTGTTGTTTGGGTTGGTTTTTTTTTTTTCATGCAGACCTCTTCTACAGCTTTTGTATCATACCAATACCATTGAGAAACCTACTCTTTGTTTACAGTTACCCTTGGTTAAGGTTTAGGAGTTTTTCTTCATGGATTTTTATTTTCCTTGATGTTTTCCCTGTCGCTGCTGTAACATAATCCTTCAGAAAGCTTATCTAGAATCTCTGCAGGATGCAGGGGAATACCACTATCTTAAATGTACAGACCTGAAGATAAAAATGGAGGCTGGTGGAAAATCATGGGGGATTCTGGTATCAGATCTGGAAATTGAATCCACATTTTAGCACATAACTGTATACATCAATTGGCTACTATCCATGTCCTTATTTCCTTCAAATTTAAATTTTAGACAGGAAGCTTTGCAGATTGTGGGCAGGATTATAGACTACTGAGATTCCTGTGGCTTTTTGTAGAGATCTTTACAATACAGCACTCTTCCTTTTACAAGGGATAAATCAGAACAAAGGTCCACCCTGTGAATTTGCCAAGCACCTGACCCAGATGTGCCTTGCCGTGCAGAGATAAAGCCAGAAACTCTTTGAAGAAAAGGAGAAGGGGAAAAAAGTGAAAATAGAGGAGAGAATCAGGTAAAAGCAAGTATTGGAGTAGGCATGTTAAATATACCTTGAAATTTGGTGGTTGATTAATTAGTTAAATGATTGGCCTTGAAGCCTGCTTCACTCAAGCTTTGTAAGCTGCCTGAGAGGCTGGATGCATGGAAGTGGGGGTGGAATTCCAGAGTGGTAGGAATGAGGAGGGGCTTTTAAAAACTGGCAGTGAGTGTCAGAACAATATACTATCTCTAAAGTCGTGCAGTCTTTAGTTAGATCCTTCACTGCTACAGGGATGAGTGTCAATTAAAATGTTGTGGGCTGTATTGCTATTTATTGCTTTGTTTGCTCTCTTGCCTATGGTGGGGCTGCAGGAAAGAAGGCAGCTGCCCATTTGTCTCATCCTGTGGGCTGTGTGCCAGCTTTGATGAAGGCTTTGGAAAGAGGATGGTGGCTTGTTCCTAAGGGGAGAAATAAATGTGCAGGAGGATGGCAATTCCTGGGAACAGCAAGGAGGAAACATATGGGAAGCAGCGGGGGTGACTTTCTATGGGCCTTTGGGTCTCAAGAGAGCCTGATGAGGGAGGTCAAGGGGAGCAAGAAACCTCAGAAAGTGTAAGCATGAACAAAAGGATCCTTTTGGAAAAGGCAGGCTGAGCAGAGGGATTTGAAAGTCTCCCTTACTATTATTCTGTTTTACACACCAGAGAGGAGTTCCCTCTGCTTCAAAAGGCCTTACCTTTTATTCTAATAAAAGCCAGCATGGGAGACTCAAAGCCCTTCTTGTCTTCTTTGGGATGCTGAGTGTAAGAAGAGGTGTAGTCTAGATCATCTGAAAGGTCATGACTCAGTCAGAAAGCCAGAGGGCAAAGATTCCTTATTTTTCAGACCTGAGTTTCAAAGTTCAAATGACTCCAAAACATTGCAAATGGTGGTGACATAATTATCTCTGGGTACCATACATTATTAATGAACAGTTGATTCAAATTATATTTATTGCTGCATCAGTTATTTATGTAGAAACATACTTAAAATTCAGATCAGGAAGCAACATTTTCTTAATCTTGCCCTAGAATGGATTTTCTGATTTTCTTCTTTTATAACTGAGCCTTGGCTAAACAGGAAAAAAGTAAAAGGTCCTTGATAGTACATATTAGAAAGCTATGTGTGGAGTGGGAGATAAGCTGATTGAAAAAATGCAACAGTTAATTGCACTTCAGGTGGTGGTGAGAGACTATAGAGGGTTGATATATTTACCTGCAGATTCCTGTTTTCTTGTCTACAATACAAGGGAAAGAAAATTGAAAAAATATTCCAAAACCATATTTTTTTTAAAAAACTTTTTCCTCACAAGTCTGTCAGATGAATTTCTAATAGAGTAGTGACAGTTGCATTATGTATGCTTTACATGTCTCACTCGTCCTTTTTGCCTGCTGATGTTCAAATAAGAATTAGTAACTCAGTCTTTTTTTTTAACCAAAATTTTCATTCAAAGGGGGTTGAAAAACGTGAACACTAGTTATGAATTCGTTATTATCAGATTATTCTCTTGTGCATTCTGTTTATGGCGCTGAGAGAACAGAATAAAATTACTGGCCTTTTTAAGCAGCACCTTATTATTATTATTGCCTGGTGTATTTAATTGTTATTTTTCTTACAGGTTTTATGAGGTGTGGATTAAAGGTAAAAATCTCTGGAGCTGAACTGCCAATAGTCATCCTGTGGGTTTCAATTTTACAGTAATTTTTCCATTTATTCTGCTTAATTTTAGGAAGCAAAGGTCGCAGGAATGTATTTTCTTTGTATGAATAAACACTGGGGAAATTGAGGACCCAACTATTATCATATGAGATTACAGTCAGTTCTATCAATCTAGATATTTGCAGGTCATGGTGATGGAAACTCTGTGCAGTTTTATTAGCAATGATGCTAATAATCAGAAATTTTAAGGGAGCCTTTGAAAATGCTCTCTCTGGGGGTGGTTGCTCCAGTAAAGCCACTGCAGAATCTGTAGGCCTTACTATGAACACAGATAGATCAATGCTGAACATTTTGGTGAATTTCTTGCTTCTTTTTTTAGCAGTATGGGATAGAGTAGTGAATGCTACTCTAGAGATGTGTGGAAACTCCTACAGCTCCTGTCTAAGACTGCATCAGTAATGTCCTTTCATTACTCGGTCCGATTTTATTCACCCCTGATTTAGAAATTAGGATATTTTCTTACTAGAAAAGATGGGGTAGGTTGGTTGCTGCTTTTAAATTGACAGTCTCCAAGGAATATCTACAGCATAAGAATAGTGCAGAATATTGTTACATTTCAGTGTTTTAAGTAAAGGTCATGGAGAATTGCTTCTGAGTGTCTAGAAATCTTCCTCTGCTTCTGCTTCACTTGAATGTTAAGCAATCCTGTAGATATTGTAGTTGCTACCTGTAATTTCCACAGCCATTAATCACATAAATGTAACATGCAGAGTGCCATGATGTCAGAAAACTCTTCAGGTGTCTTCAGATATTGTTCAGTTCCTTGGAACTGGAGGGTGCCACGTGTCACCAGTGTCTTTGAGCTTGGAGAAGGGGTGGCCAGGGGAGGCTGGGGTGCCCTTAGAGGTCTGTGGAACACAGCCTGGCAGGACCTGAGCACTGTGGCCTGACTTTGAATTCACACCTGAGTAGTGTGACCCGACTGAATTTTGCTTTGCTTTGTGCAGGAGGTCAGACCAGATGGCCTCCTGGGGTCCTTTCCCATCTGAGTACTTTTATAATCCTATGACTTGGCCTAGAGCATGCTTTCCCCCACTTTTCCCTGCCCTCTGTTGTGCCTTCCTATTTATTTCTTATCCTGTTTCCTTGTCTGAGGAAAGCATCCACATCAGAACCACCAGACTGGAACAGAAGTGTAGCTCTCTGTCTCAATTAGCTTTGCTGTGAGTGCTGTCTCAGCGTTGTGGACACACACACACAGAGGTTTGTAGGGGCTAATGGAACACAGCTGAATGAAAATACATGGTGTTTTAGAAAGACTGATACTTGGGAGCATGGGCAAGGATAAATGATAAAAGGCATGCAGTTTTTCAGATGAAAAGCTATAATGGAGATCTGTCAAGACGAGGCCTTAGGGTAGGAAATGAAGAACAGTTTTATTCCTGTGTATAAATAGAATCCAGAGCTCCCTGACACAGTGAAGTAAAAAGGCAAAGATTTGTCACTTGGATGTAAAGGAAATGTGGGAGATTTATGTTCCTCAACTAAAAAAATTCATATATATAAGCCAGCCAGCCATTTTAGTTTCATTGAATGAGAGGGGAATAATTATTCATTCTGGTTGATGTTCTATAAAGGAATGTGCTTATTCAAAGTAGATGCATCTGATAGAAAATGAAAAGCTTTGCCTTTTTTCTCTATCAAAATCTGGTTTCTTTTTTAATAGTGACATTTTAAAGGAAGAGAAAAAATTTAGCAAGTAGTAGCCAAAAAAACCCAACCCAAAGCTCCAAACTGAAAATCTTTTGCAGTAGGGCAAGGGGGGGAATTGTAATTAATTTTAAGTGTGTAAACATAAAAAAATGAATAATTCTAGGGGAAAAGAATAGAAAGACTTGTAACTGAAACTTCATTATAAAGTTTCAAGATGAAATTGTTTGGTTTTGAATCACTGATGAATTGGGATGGAGAGTTTCATCTTTGAGCATTGTTTTAGTTTTCCTCTGAATCATCCAAGGATGAATTCATTTACACATAGCTGGGATAGGAAGTCTTAAGAGAATTTTATGAAAGATGGACAGGATCACAGTGACAAAAATGATGTCTGCACTCTTAACAAGTGCTCAAAAGTAGCTGCAGATGAGGCCAGGCCTGGAGTTGCTCTCAAGCAACCTGGTGAGAGCCTGTGGAAGGGTATTTTAAAATCAGACACAGCTGCTTTCCCTTATTTTTATAAGGAAACTTTTAATAAGACTGTGACAATCCTTAGGTTTTTCTTGCTCTTCATTGTCATTTGACATCTCCCCTCTATATCTGTGTGTGGTAAGGCAAAGGTAGCTGTTGCTAAATTTAGCATAGGGGAAAATTAGTCACTCTGGAGAGACAACTCTGTGTTTATGGGTTCTCCTGTTACTATCAGAGCTTCTACACTTTCATATTGCTGAAGCACAGTTTTTCTGCTTCTAGGACTTTGATGTAACTGCTTTGTTTTTGGAGTCAGGAAGCAGTTCTAGCTGGTTTTCCTAGGAAATTACTTGTGTAGTTCATTGTAATTTTTTTGTGGTGTAAGAGTTGTTAGAAGGAAAAGTGCTTTTTACCAAGACATTGCATTTTTTTCCTTGCGCCTATATTTCCAAATCTGAGAATGTGAAAATGAATGATTGTTTTTTCAAGGTTTTGTGGATGCATTTTCAAGGCATTCTTTGATGCATTGCTTTCCTCTTTGAGGTGGTGCCATACTCTAGGCATACAGGGGGAGACTGGATGTTGCTGTGCATCATGGGGATATTACATCATGTTATAAACATAGCTCATCCCTCATGACACCAAGCTCAGATTGTGTTTCTTTTGTGCTACTTGAGTGTGAGCCTCGCTGTGCAAGTGAAATCTATGAATCAGAATATAGATAGCTCTGCAAGTGTTTATGAATGGAAGGCATCAAACTAGTTGCTAATAGGTGTATTTAATATGTAATAGGTATTAAAGTGTTCTTGCTGTTAATTTGGAGAGGCTTTAGTGGATGCTGGGCAAAGTCTGTTGCTACCTCATATGTATAAGAAGACCCAATGAGATTAGTGGGGAATTATGTTAAAAGAAAGAACAACTTAAATTTGAAGGAGACATGAAAGATTTCCTGTGACTTCCTGGGAAGCTCTAACGAGAGCTCCGTCAGTGATCCCTGTGATCTGGGGAAAGGAGAGGAGGAGGAGGAGCGTGTAAATATCTCTGAAGAAGTGATAAAAATCTCTCTCTGAATTCTCTAAATAAAACCAGCCATATGTCCAGAAATAATTTTATCAACTTGTTCCAATGTGTTTCCTGACAGAATGTATCTAAAAATTGGAAATTCTCTCTTATACTTTTAAAAGATGAATTTTTTAAAATATAATTGCATTTTTAATGGCAGTGGCACTCTTCTAATATATTTCTGAAACTTTAGTTTTTTTCTTAGTAATAATTTTGAGCAGTTTTAGAGAAGTATTGAGCTTTCTTACTGTTTCTTAGCGTCGTAAAACATGATTAGCATAGTTAGCATTGTACATAGATGACACTTTGATTTTTATTGCTATAGTTCTATGTCAGAGCCTACTTTAATATTTTATTTGTAATTTGGAAAAAAGGAGGAAATGTTCTTCTAAAACCTCATATCAATTATATTTTACCTTACTTAGGAGGATTGGGATGGGCAGGTAATATATAAAAAACATTTTTTAAGTGTTTTTTTCTGTCTTTTACTTCTCTTGAAAAGTCATTTGCTGTCATCTGCATGGCAGCTGTGATCACTGTTATAGAAACTATTTCAGCATTCTCACTCTTCAGAATGTTTCCATGAATCTGACAGTTGGTACCCAAATAAAGTCATTTCCGAAAGCAGCAGCAGAGAAGAGAATGTGCTGCTGCTATTACTTTTGAAGAGAAGATTTATTTTTAAACTCTGATCAGCCTGCTATTATGTGCATGCTGGTTTTACCTTTTTATTAAAATATCACAACGGGGATCAAATTCATCTGTGAGGAAGAACCATGCTATCTGTATGTAATCTATTGCTTAAAAGTATGGTGTGGTAATAGTCACCTGATGAAAAAATCCCCACAGTCTAAGAATTTATTCAGCTGCATAAAGATGAGGCAGGGCTTAAATATTCATAGTTTTTAGGTTTTAATTTTATTAAGAGAGAGAATGGAAATGCAAGTATCTGGGTCAATTTTTCAGGTGCGTGTGAAATGCACTAAATGCAAGTGGTGTGGGGAGGAATCTCACCCTTATACACAGGGCTAGGAGGGATTTGGTTAGCTCTCACACAGCATGTGGTGGCTGAAGGCAGTTCTAGTTGATGCTGACAGTGACAGCCCCATCAGGGCTTTTGTTGGCATGTGAACTGAGATGACTTTCCGTCCCACATATATATTTCAGGAGTATGGAAAAGAGACAGAATAAAATCCACTACTTTATCCTTTCTTTATGCTGTTTTGCTATTCTTTTGTGTTATATAGATTTATATTTCAGTAAGCTGCCCTGAAACATGTGGAAGTTGCCCTTTTATAATCCAGGAAATGACCATTTCTTTATGAGAGGGGGTAGGAGATAAGGAGGGATGTGAAGCTGTAATTCCCCAATGTTCTTGCAATCTTCAGAGGAATAGCTATGATAATGTAATAAGCAAAGCAATGTAATACTTCATCTTCTGTCACTGGCTATCACACTGTCTTATTTCCTTTGCTTGCCAACTGCAATGCAACATTCTGGAAACTTAATTAAGGTACTCCATAGCCTTTTAGCACCTTTTTAGGAGTGAAGCAGGAGGATTTTTCACTTAAGGAAATATGCAGTAAATGATGGCTGGAGCATGGCTGCCTTAGTCTTCAGATATTGTATTGTGTGGAGGAAAGCACTCATCTCTCAAATAGTCCTTCTCTTTCCCTTGGGCATTTGCATGCCCAAATGTTCTAGTGAACTGGGACAAATGGGAAAGCTATTGTTTTGGTAGAACAGCTTTGATCCAGCTCTCTGTGAAGTCTGTGGGAAGAGTCCAACTGACTTTCCTGGGAAATACAAAGTGCATGAAATATGCAGTCCACGGGAAGCAAAGCTACTGCATTTTCCTTTTCAAATTTAACTGAGACATATTAAGCATTTCTGTGCTCCAGTTTTCTTCAGAAAGCAGTAACGTTTGTCACCCTCCTTCCTTCTTCTGCCTACAGAAAATCTGGTTTTGCTGGTGTCTTGTTCAATTGGGTGTTTTAATGCAAGAGTGATGATACAGCATATACCTGCCTTGCTTGCAGCATGACTGTGAGCTCTGTTCAGATGAAAAGGCTCATTCAAGTTGTTAAACAGGAGAAAATGTTGGCATAAACTGTGTTTTTCTCTCTGCCTTATTCCAGTGGCTTAAGACTAGGCTGGGAACTCTCAGTTCTAACTGTTGAAAAACCATCTAACCATTCTTTCCATGGGTTAACAGAAGTTGTAGCCAAGAGATGGCTGTACATAGTGCTTACTGTCTGAAAATGCAAACTGTGCTTGTGTGTGACAAAGCAGGACCAAATAAAAACATCCATTGCCTAGAATAGGGCGCTTCACACAGTGGATACAAAACCCCATATTATCTTCCTGTGGAAACCCAAGGCACTGGGAATATTTCTCTGTCTGCTCTGGGGTGCCCTGACCCCCAGGGGAGCACTGACTTTGACCCTCATTCATGGAGAAAGTTTCCTAGACTTCAAGATAGACTAGAATCCACAAAAATGTGAAATAGATTATAGAGAGTAGTGTAGGTGTATCACTTGGTGAGAAACTTAGGGTTTGGGATTTTTAGTACGTTGTGGATGGAAGAAAGATGGGAGGGCACAGGGTGTTGTCCTGGGTTTCTTCTTCATGCTTCTTCTTCCTTCTACTCCAGGGGTTTGTGGTGGCATTTTGTAATTGGGCAGTAAAGTCTGCATTGAGGGCTCTGTGGGATCAGTTATTGGGTTAAAAGGGAAAATAATCCAGGTGTCAGCTCTTAATTGGGTAGTTTAGTCTTAAAAGACCTTGTAACAAGAGATTGTGAGCCATTTTGTGCCTTCTAATGAAAAGCTGCTGAACTCTCAGCAGTGAGACAGTTTTACTGATAAGAAATAATAAACACCTGAGTCTGAACATGAGCTACTGTCTCAAGTGCCTTCAGTCCAGACCCAGAGAAACCAACAACTGGTAGTCACACTTCCTAGTTGAGCCAGGCAGGCCTGAAAGCAGTGTGGACTGCTGGCTTGGCTGGCTATCCCTTTCAAATGTGTAGCTGCTTGTGTTGTTTGTGGATTTCCAAGGTCTTTTCCAGCCTAGCTGAGCCTGTGAAAATGAGGAGAGGGTTACACAGATTGAGTGCTTGCATGAACGTGAACTGACCTCTCCTGATACAGTTTGTCAACAAGCTCTTGAACTGTTCCTACCTATCATTATCTGAAGAGGCAGGAAGGGAGTACAGAAGTCAGCAGAGTGTAGCTGTCCTCCTTGGCCTTGCATTCTCTTGCTGTGACTAGTATGTTCCTGGAGAGAGCAGAGAGGATGAAAGGTGCAAGACTGTGTTATGTGCAGATATCATAATTTGAAAGAGCTGGAAGAGGTGAGAATATCTCTGCCAGGTGAAGATATCATCCTTCCTAACCTTCTCTCCTAATTCCTCATTCCCTCTGCTCCAGTGCTGTAACTTAATATGATGGGTTTAACTGCAGTTTTCACTAAATGCTGCAGTAAAAGTTGCTAGGCAAATCTGTAAAGAATGTAGTGCATGGAAGTTCTTGTTTCCTACACACGAATGTTTAGTGAGACTTTCCCTTATTTATTTATTTTTATTTGTAAGGCCTGGGTATTTAGTTTTACTTTAAGGAAAAGTTAAAATCCAGAACACACAATCTCATCAGTTGTTAGCTCAGTGTTGAGTTACTGTAACACTGCTTCATATTTGACTTCCAAACATCTTGGGGATGATGGGGAGTGAGAGAACAGCTGTGAAAAGGTCAGTCTTGTCATCATCATAATAATTAACTTTCATTTGTTGACTAGCAGATGTTCCTATCATCTGGAGACAGGGGTGTATAGATAACAAATGATAAAGTGACAGAACAAAGTGACCTGGTAGGGCCTGATAACAGATTTGCTTCTGTTTATCTCATGTAATTTTCATGTGTATAGGTAAAACACAGTGGTGAACTTGGGAGAAGGGAAATTTCTCTTACTTTCTCTTAAACTGTGTCACTTTCATGAGAAAATAAGGAAGGATAGCAAAAGCTGTATGGAAAAGACAGTTTTGGAGGACTCAGTAATATGCATTGCCTTAACCTTCCCAGGCAGCTTCACCAGCTGAATTTCCCTTTCTCTGGTTGGTGGCCTGCTTCTTATAAAGGTTTTGTTAAGGTCTTCTCTAGATTCTCTGAGCAATTTCACTTCAGATTTGGAAGTTCTTCAAGGCTTGGTGAGTGACTCCTGGAGCTAGATTGCACCATAGATGGCAGGACAAAAGCACCTATTTTATAGTATTAAGACAGGTAAAATCACCTGTTCTCCATTATGCTTAACTTCCTGTTAAGCCTGGAGTATGTGACAAGTTATGATAATAGCTGATATGACTGGGTTGGGTGGGTTGGAAACCCAGGGTTCTGATGTGTGTGAAGGCTAGAAGATACCTGTTTTGGTAAACAAAGCAACATTCAAAATGTGAAGTTATTAGGGCAGCCTGGCTACAGGTTATAATGTTTGAGGGCATGGCACCTTAGTTTCTGAAAGGCACAGCCCATTATTGCTAGGGTGTGAAAATACTTAGTGCAGGATTCAAATTTGTCTGCCTTGAGGAGGGCTTTGACCATTTGCTTTGGTCACTGAAGATGAGGTGAAAGAGTTTATTTGGCAGCCATTTAAATAGGGTCCCACGAGAGAAGCAGCAGCTCTAACCATACAGAAATTGTAGGTAGCACCATTTGTAGCCTCTTAATTTGGGAGCTTCTGTTTCAAAGGAGTACTGTAAGAGGGTATAGATGTTGGGCAGCATAGCCAGATGTAATTGCATCTTCTGTAAGCTGAGAGCCATGATGAGCTTCTGCTGCTCTCACAGGTACAAGTGTGGGGCTTTACTTCTTCCCCAATAAGTTTCTGATATTATCTTTGCATACAATCCAATGTTAATTTGATTGTAATGTTACTAACTGTGGTTCTTCTTTTGAGAATGATGATAACAACAGGGATGAGGAAGACTTGGTCTTTATGTAAGACCATATAGTGGTTATACAGGAGTCTATTTATAATAGACAAAAATTACTGTCACAAAAATGCCAGTCACTAAGCATCTAAACTGGTGGGTTTTACAGGCTTTCTCATTAAACTAGGCTATATAAATTAAATTATGCTCATGTTTTCCTTTATCTTGTACATAGAATTCATCTGTATTTAAGTGGAATATAACCTCTGTTAAAAAACTAAATAGAAATATTTAGAGTTTGCGTGAAGAAAAGATGATGTTTGGGGGAAGTTGGTAGTTTTTAGATTACCTTACCCAAAGTAAACAGAAATTTCATTATAAATTTCAATTTCCCTTTATTTTCTGAGCTCACTTATGAATCAAGCAGTGTTTGAACGTAGGCTTTAGGGATTTCCTGCATACAGTGCTTCAAATGACTTTCAAAAAGTTAGTTTAACTTCTGAGAAACTGGCCAACAAATAAAAGCTTACACTTACTCCTTCTTTGGATATGAAATTGTTCCTACCATGTAACAGAGTTTTAGTAAGTGATAATGCAGGTGGGTTTTTTATTATAAACTGTTTTAATTTTTTTTCTTTCCTATTTAGAAAAAGCCTAATTTTCCTTCTGTTCTACTTAAGATGTTTCCAAAAGCACGTTGTAACGTAGGTCTAAGGTATTTAGGGATAGGGGAGGAAGGAAATTAATAGGACAAACTTTCAACCATGCATAGCTTGCTTGAGCTCCTTTTATTTAAGATAGGGAATGCAAAGTTCTAAATTGAGCTCTTTGCATAATGCCTGTTTATTCTGGAGCCACTTAACTTAGGTCCCAAGTAGCTCCAAAACATCAAAAAATAGTTGGATAAACATAATCCAGAGCAGATTTTAGGAGTTTCCCTGAACAGTGGTGTAGGCAGGCTGGATAGTACAGGGCAATATCCAGTTTGGGTGATGAAGCCTTTCTAAGAAGTCCCTTGTGTCACTCCTGAGTGGCAGTTTGCCATTTGTTCAGTGGCATGGTAGGAGTCCTATAGACACTGGGCACTGAACTGTAAATGAGTTCTATGGACAAAAAGCTGAGTAAAAAGTAGCACAAAATAAAGAGGATTTTCTCATTTTCATACATTTAAACATAGTTACACGAGTTCTTTGAACAAAGATTAGCTTAAGCAAGTGGATGGAAGTGTCTCCATAATACTGTATATTGAGTTTGATTTAAATGTCCGTGGAAGTACCTAGTAAAACTGTCATATGTTGTTGGATAAAATCAGTTGGTTATAATGAGCTGCTATGTTAATTTAAAACATATTCACCATGACAGAGACATGCCATGCAATTGCTGAATTTCCTTTGTATTTCTTATAATTGAATATTTAATTATAATTTTAAAATGATAATATAATTAGCATAATTTATTTTTAAAAAATCCCTATTGCTGTCCTTAATTACATTATCTCTAACAATACTGCACATTAAAGATAGTCTGATAAGGGTTCACATACTTCTATGCCTTGGTACTTGCCCTCTAGACATCTGATAGTAATCCTTATAGTTCTGAGGAAAAAAGTCTATCATTTCAACATTATAGAAATTCACATAGTTTGACAAATCAATCCCATTAACCTCCTTTACCCCATTGGTTTCACTATTCAGAGCTTTTGGCATGAAACCATAAAAGCATAAAACTAACAGCAAAGCAGGTTTAAATCCTTGCAGTCTGTTCTGCTTTCTGGATGTTTGTATCACTGCAGATATTCTGAAAGAATCTAGTCCAAGTACAGGGAATATTGGATTGTTCACTTTTAAAGACTCATCTTTGATGAAATACCTGTTCAGTGGTGTAAACTTCTAGTTGAGGCAGATGTCACAAATGTTGAGCAGAACCAGGGTCCTTCTACAGCAATGCCTATTTATATCTTGTGTAAACTGGAAATATGTGGGATATAAACATGCAGGAAAGCACGGGCAGTGTTCTTGAGGGAGCTGAGCTGTGCTAGCTCTGTCCCTCACCAAGGGGCTGTCTGTGAAGGAGCTGGGGAGGACCAGCCAGCTCTCACACCAGCTCCTGGCAGTGGAAGCCTGGCTCATGTGCCGGCTCTGTCCTGGCCATGTCCCATCGGGAGTGCGCATCTTCCTGCACGTCCCTGCGCCCTCCAGCTCCTCTGGGCAGAAGTGACACCCTGGGAGCTGTTGGCCAGATGTGGGATCTGGCATGAGAGTGTCTCTGTACCATCAGTCCATGCCTCTCTGCCTAGAGGGGGAGAATCTTTCCTGTCTTATTACAGCCATTGGTGCCAGGAGAGTGGACAAAGCTCTTCTGTGTCTATAGAAGATATCCATGTATAAAATATTTATTACAATTAAAGAAATAAATGGTTCTTTGGTTGAACTGTTCTGTGTTCTCACTTTGCATCTTTTTTCTGGTTTTATTAATTTTTTTCTTTTCATTCAGACAGAAGCTATATTTAGGGAGAAATATCAGTGAAGTCTAAAGGAATGCATCAAGTTGTCTTTGGAACTCAAAAATCTTGGCTGTGTCAGGACTCAGACTGTCTGTGTCTGGTGATGCTGGACAGATTTTGAGCATCTGGCCAGAAGCTGTGGTTGACAGAAACATTTTTCTTTCGCAACCCTTGCAAATTGTTGGTAATTTTAGCTTGATGCTCCACTCTTCTCTGTGCTTATACAGCCCAGTATGAAGGAAGCCTTTTTTTTTTTCTATTTTGTTCTACCACTGCAGACAGAGGATCATCACAACTCATTAGAGAGATAATATAGTTTAACATTGTTATATATGTGCATGCATGCCACTGGAACAAATATTTTATACTTCTTGTTTTTTGGTATGCTTTTTGATTATCATTGGTTCTCTTTATTGTACTATACAAAGCAACAACTTAAAGCATTCAGCTAATTCTGAGTATTAAACATGAATTAAATAGGAGAAAAGCTTAAAACATCTGTTGAGAAAATAAGGTTAAATAAAATAAGAAAAGACCAGGGTTTATTGGATAGAAAAGGAATTAGTAATCCTATGAACTAGAGAGGCTGAGATAAAAAGTATAAAAGAAAAAAGTAATGAGCGTAGAAAATGAGTTGTTTAGGTAGGGAAAGATCCAGGTTGTATGCAGAGGTGGCAAATGAGGGATTAGGTAGCAAAATAAGCCAGTTACTGGATCAAATGTTAAGGAACCTGGATCAGTACAAAGGGGTGAAAATCTAGGCTGCTTGGGAAAGGATTAGTATTGAAAAGTGATAATTGCAGTTGAAAAGGAAGACAATAAGGCTTGCACAAAGGGGAAAAAAAGGATAAAAATGAATCTGAAAAGCAAAGTAGAAAACCCAGGATTTTAGGAAACAGAAGTCTACTATATAATAGAAGCCTCTCACTTAATCCAGGAGGCAATGTTGATAATACAAATGAATAATCAATTTGGTTTAGTTTTTGTCACATGGTGTGAGCCTCACAATCTTTCCTGGAGGACAGAAGCAGGAAAGTCACAGTTGTGATTACAGGAAATTGATTTGGAGCACTTACCACTTTCAGCTGCTGCCAGGTATGCTCCAAGGGGTAAATTTTCAAAACTACAATTGGAAGATGTGTGTACAAAAGCTTGGGGTTTGTTTGGACAGAAATGGATTTGGGATGCTTCTCTCTTCCACTGAGTTTCAGTCCTTAAATTTGACAAGAGACCTCCCATTTTTCCCTCGAGTTATGCATTTATTTATTTAAATGTCTATATTTGGATAGTGGTAGGAAATTTCTGTGTAACCAGTATGAATTTTGTTTTCTTCCCTTGAGTAGGAAATTGTGGTGGAAGAATAACTTTACTTGCTAATAATAGAGTTTGGAGAAATTTTGGCATTTTTCTTCATGGGATTTAGTGAAGCAATAATGCACAGAGTTAGTCTAACACTAGTAAAAGTATGTAAATAATTCTCTGATTAGAGGAGTTAGCACTGAATGAATTATTCATAAGCTGTTTTTCACACACAGATTAAAGAAAAATGTATTCACATTTTATTTGAAGCAATATTGTAAAATTAAAATACTTTTGCAATTAATAACTTCAACAATTATAGGTATTGTTCATGATGATTTTTACTTTCTACTATAACTAAGATATGAAAAGGAGAAAGTCAAGTATAGTGATATGAAATGAAAATGTTTGTTGTAGATCTGACCTCTTTCAATGGAAAGGAACCACTGAGTCCCTTCAGAAATGTTCTGTAGCATTTTCACCTTAGTGTTCAAGGTTGATACTGTTGGCTGCATTAATCTGCTTCTTTGTGTGGAATAAGGATAAGGTAGTCCAAAGTTTCAAGTAGCAAATATTCTCTTCCATTTTGCTTCACAAACAATTTCTTAATTTTCACTGCCTGAGGACTCAATTCTTCTGCATTTTGTTTAAATTTTGTTCTTGTCAATAAAGTAAACCATGGAAGTAAAATGTGCCTTGGTTGGTTTAAGGGTGGATGCATTTTTTAGTCTGTGCAAGTTTGTCATAAGTTCTTAGTTTCAGTCCCAGATCAACTGTGATGGTCCACATTATATGGGCCATTATACACCAAACTAGACTAGAGGACCCAATTTGGCCTTTCTCAGCCTTGAGCTGTATCACCCTTGGATAAGATATATCTGTGCAATGTCAAACAGAAGCAAAAAGGGTAGACTCTAGTTTCAAATTATGTACATTAGTAAAAGAAGGTGGTTTTCACCTTTTAACAACAAGACTATATTAATTGGGGGGATCTAACAGTAATTGTTAACATTTTGAATTTTTGGGTACTGCTAATATGGCAGTAAAAGTACTAACAGCACTTCTTAGTGCACTCTGACACTCCAAATTGTGATGCTATTTCACGTGAAGCTAGAAGAAACGATACATGTAATGCTCCTGGTGTTCTTCCTGTAACTTCTTGCTTTCAGGGAAGACATCACCTCTCTTTCTCTTCTCCTCTTGTCAGGCATAGCAGTGATGACCCTTTTTCACTTTGCTGCAGAAGGCCCTCTGGTGCTGGTGTGCAGTGGAAGAAACAATCATGTGAGTGGTGTGCAGTGTCCCATTGCTCATCCTCCCCATCCTCTGCAGCAGCTGGTCAGTCAGACATCTCCCCCACCTCATGCACCTTCAGCACCCAGTTGTTCCTCAAAAGCTGTGTCTCCCAAAGTGATGCTAAAGACTAGGACTTGGCAAGCTGACGTGGCAGATGTGGAGCACAAGGTGAAGCAGGCTTGGGAGAAGATGGGACCTGCACCTGGACAGTCTTGGGTCGTGTTGGGGATTGGTAGGAATGTGACAGCTTGTGCACACTTAAAATGCCCTCTGTAGTGCCAATGTCTGGTGTGTGTGTCTGCACATTTTCCTCTGGAGTGTTTCTGGGTTGCTGCTGCAGTCTCGCTGCTCAGCCCTGTGGCATCCTTGGAAGCAGGTGCCAAGTCTGCTGTCAGTGCAGGCGGCCCTGCAGCATGGAATGGCAGCAGGAACTACCTTCCTCTTCCTCTTTCTCTTTGTCTCATCTTGTAACCAGACACTGCAATTTGAAAAACCTGGATTGTGTCCAGAGATGGACAGCAAAGCTGTTGAAGGGTCTGGCATACAGGTCTTATGAGGAGCAGCAGAAGGAGGGGAGGTTGTTTAACCAGGTGAAAAGGAGGGCTCTCTACACCTACCTGAAGAGCCTGTAGCCAGGTAGGGATCAGCCTTTTCTCCTAGTTAGCAAGCAATAGGATAAAAGGAAATGGCCTCAAGTAGCAGCAGGGGAGGTTTATAATGGATGTTAGTATAGATTTATTCACCCAAAGGCTAGTCAAACATTGGAATAGGCTGTCCAGGGAAGTGGTTGAGTCTCCATACCTGGAAGTGTTCAAAAGACATGTAGATGTAGTGGTCAGAGGCATGGATTAGTGGTGGCCTTGGTAGTGCTGGCTTAATCACTGGGCTCTGTGATCTTAGAGGTCTTTTTCTACCCTAATGATTCTGTGGTTCCAAAAAGGCTAGCTGCAAACTTTTTAAATACAGGCCATGATTCCACACTGTGGTCTGCTAGCTTTTGTATCTCATTTACCTTATTTATTCAAACCAGGTTTTGTTTCTTCAGGTTTGTTTGTTTTTTTATTTCTGAGCATTTAAAAATTCATTTTTGATGTTGACACATAAACCATTATTGTTGGTACCTTAAGTGCTGTTGGTCACAGCCAAGTGCTCTTATACGTGCTCTTGCCTGGCTGAACATGCAGGGAAATTGGAGTTATTCTGCCCAGTGAAACTTATTTTTATTATTTAGATTCTCACTGTGCCATTTCTGGACTGTTGCAACTGACTCAGAATGTGTTCTAATTGAGGAAACTATTTCTGCTCAGTTCACAATGGATCTGTATCCAAAACAGGGAGAATCCAGTGAAATTTATTCATCTTGTGTGTGAACAGCAGTGCTATAATGAAAGGAAATGAGTTGCTGTTCAGAGGTATGAAGAGAGGAAAAGTAGCTCTTCCTAGTAATGCACTGTGGTTAAAAGAAAACATATTTAGTGACTTTCTTGGTTAAAATTGCATGACTACATAAAAAGGTGTTTGAAAATTGAGTATTTTTTCTCCTCCTTTTTAGATATCTCCCATGTTACCAAATTGAGAGCTGTATTGCTAGCCTCTAGCTGTAGGAAGTAATTTTTTTAAGTGATCTTGTATTCTAAATTTGGGCTTTTCTTAGATTTGGGTAAAATGCAGTATTTCAGAGTAATTAATCTGTTTGTGTCGAGTTTATTCTGGGGACTATAGCCATATTTTAAAAAAGAAGCTATGAGGTCATAAGACTTTTATGAAATAGGCCATTGATGGAAAAAGCATAGGATGAAGCAGCATTCAAGTAGGCAGTGTTGGGAGTGGATTTTGGCTCAGAAGCAGCACCCACAGCGACTGAAGATCAGCGCGTCTTCCATTCCACTGTCTTGGAGCACTGCTTGGTAAGGAGATACCAGCTGCCAGTAATCAGGTATTGACACTTCCAAAATTCAGGGGGTTTTGGTACTGAGAGCTTAAAAACTCTGTGGCTTTAGTTCTTGTCTTCCATAAAGAGGAATTTTATCAGAAGTGGTTAAATTGTTCTCCCATGTTCTTTATTTGCTGTCTCTGTCAGCAGTGTTAGTAGTTGTTTGTTGAGTCCAGTCTGGCAACAGCAAAGGATGGTAGTGAAAGAGTCACAGAGTAGTCTAGTCCTACAGTCAGTCATGCAAGGAATGACTTGTGAAAGGGCACTGCAACATCTAAATATCCTGTATTTGTGTTTTGAGGGGTGTACTGGCTTGTACTGAGGACTGTCAGGAGGCAGTGTATATAAATGGCTGTTATCCTGTTATTTTAGACACAGAACTATAATTAGGCACTTCAATATTGGGCTACTTAACAGGAGGAGAATAAAGAAACCTCTAAGAATCTGAGAGAATTTTTTATTCCACTCTTTGCTTTCTTATGTACAAGCCCTTTTTGGGATTTAAATTTTGCTGGCAGTTTAACTTTCTCCCCTTGCCTGATCCTTTCTGCCTGGGTCTCTTGATCTCCTTTGGTTAATATGAAAGCAATTTTTTCCTGTATTGTAGTTTTCTTAAAAAGCCTTGCTGGGGTTAAATCTGCCTTTGCCAAAATCAATCTGTGTGATTTACTCAGTTGCTCTATTTTTATGTTTCTTCCTGCTCTGTGGGAGATGCAAAGAGCAGAACCCTCATTTCTATGCAGAATCATAAATTCTGTAGCATTTCTGGTGCATATGTTCCAAGTCAGGCAGAACAGGGAATTGTACCTTTGACTGCTACATCCAAGCTTAAAGTTGGGCTCAGCAGGACACAGACATATGCTCTTATTTCCCCTGGCTACGTTTGGATATCAGTGCAGGATGAGTACAACCAGCTTCAAAGTATGAGAATTGTGGGGACTTGGTTGTCTTCTGGCACTTCCCTCAGAACTGAGGCTACCTTAGAGAGGTGTTTTAGGTTCTTTGGATCCCACGAGGGTAAGAAATTATTGATGTGTTGAAGGACTTGCAAACTTTGACAGGGAAAAACTGAAATGCCCCAGACACTTGAGCAGTAACAGGGCATTGAAATGTGGGCAAAGTGTTTTGTGTGATTAGATACTTGTAAGTCTCTGCAGATCTTGTTCTCCCTGTAAATAAATGTCTTAAGTAGCCTGAGGTGATGAATTGGAGCATGGATAAGATTTCCATGCATAGAGTGGATTTGTCCATGATTGACTGAATACTGCTAAAATTCTCAGAAAGGAGAATTAGCATTTTATTATGTAGCACTTAGCCCAGGAAATCATGGTCTTGGCTGCAATCTCATGGCAGTACCACAGGAAAAAAAAATATGTAATAATAACTCTTAACCAAAACAGCATTGTAGTTGATGCTTTCCATACCACTGGAGAAAATGTTATCCCAGAATGAAATGGAGAAATCCTGGTGATTTCAGTAGAAGCCATTTCTTGCCAGTGCCATTGAGGATTGCAGACTCACAGCTTCTTTGGATCAAGCTGCGTAGACACAGTTTTAACTTGCATTTATTGGAAATGCTTGCATCCAAGCATGGTTCTTGTTGTAGCAGATAAAATGCTTGCAGATTATTAATCATTCTTGAACCTGTGAGCTATAGGAGTAAGTTTTAAAGGCCCAAACAATTAGGAGCTAACACTGATATTGGTGAAACATCCTTCATATCTGAAGTCCTTCACAAATTTGAATATTAGCAGAATCTGCTCTGGGTTTGGTTTTCTCAGCCAGAGTTATCCTTGAGTGAAATGGTGTGTAATTCAGATCCTGAATTCTAAAATACAGTTGTTCCCAAATATCATAGAACTTGTTCCTAAGTGAATTCCTGAAAGCCTGTGCCTTGAAAAAGTACACTATGTAGGTTCATATTTCAAGAAACAAGTATCTGATGGCATGAATTCATAACTGCTGGTATATATTTTTATGGCATCACTAGACCTTTGTTAGGTCCTGGTAAGTCTTCAGTGCTTATTATTACTCATCTTGTATCTTTTCCATTATTGGCAATTTCGCCTGTATAAATAATGATAATTTGAGAGAGAATGATAGGTTTGGTTTCGCTGGTATTGCAGTGATACATCTTTTTTTGGCATCTGCCTTCTTCTATAGACAGGCTATAGACGTTTTTTTTGCTTCTCTTTCATACAGCCAACCTAAATAACAAAAATAGTAATGTTTGCTAGAAGCAGAAGATAATTCTGTAATTTTTTGAAAAAGCAGAGTTACTTTGGTGCTCCATATGATAATCTGTTTATAGGAAATCTATAAAACATCCTCAGAGAGAATCAGAAATATTTTTGAGATATTTTTTCTCTTTTTTTTTTTTTTTTTTTGTTATTGTTGTTGTTCATTGTTTCATTTGGAAGTTAGCTCTGTAGCAGGTTAAGAGCAGTTGATTTCTGACTATGATGTTTCATGATTCCGCTTCAGTTTAAAATCGGAGCCGAAGGAAGAGCTGTGTTTTTGTCAGTCTCCCTGTGTTAATTCAGGCAACTGTTTAAAGATGCAGTTCCACAGCACAAAAGGCATTGGACTTTCTGGTGGAAAGGCTGAATAAGCAAACCTGAATGTGTCTGCAGTAATAATTGTGATCAATTTCTGTGCCTGCTAAGATGACAGAGGTTAGATGAGCACTGGGTTCTGCCACAAATTGGAGCTTTGCAGCAGGGCTTAGTAATATGTGTGTCTGCCTGTCTGTCTGTCACGCTGTTTGATACATGTCAGGCTCTTGCATAATCTTTTCGTTGAATAAATAGGGCACTTGAAAATGTGTCAGAGAGAATAGTCACTCTACACACAGGCACAGTGATCAACTGGGTGGTTTATCAGCCTCTTTGCTGTTATTATTAGACTGTGGTTTACCCTATATATACACACCTTTACTATCAAAATACATGCTGTTCTTATAATTCATATACAATTAAAGTTTAGTGATTTAGTAATGTCCTCATACAAAAGATGTTTTCCTTCCCTGCTCCATAGAAGGAAACTTTTGTAGTAAATTGAAACTGTTTTTTTACAAATAGCAGTGCTTTGTGTTCACTTGAACACATGCTTAGTTTTAGAGAAATTTGTTTGCAGATGTCACAAAGCTTCACTCCTGTGAAAGGTGTTTTGCTGGCTACAAAGTCCACTGATGATTGGTTGCTTAGGGCCCTTTTCATGTTCTTTTTTTTAAGCTTCATTGCAGATCAATTCATGCAACTGACAGAGTAACAAACCTTTAGCTCCTAATTATAGTTCTATCAACCAAAGGGTTGTTTTTGAGAAGAATAGAATACAAGTGATGGACTCTATTTTATGCAGAGTCACCGTTACATGCAAAATTTTATTGGTACAATTGTAGTGCTTGTATATTTGTGTATCTACTTACATCTGCATATGGAAACAAATCGGTTGCATTTTCTGTTTTTTAAAAAAATACATGGCTCCAACATGAATCATATTTTATGGATGAAGTTCATTTGCATTAGGCTTAATTTTGGTTCATTTGCTTACCATTATCATTGTAATTTCCTGAAAATTACAGTTTAGTCAAGAGGGACTTCAGGATGAATAATAGAGGGGTGAATGAATGCAGCATGTATGTTACTGTTCCAGCCATCTGCCATAAGTTTATCCTGGGTGTTTCCACTCTGATTGAATCACTGCTGTCAACTTTGTGATCCCATCCCGTCTCTGACTACAGAAGTGCAGAGAGGAATTTTGCTTTTGCACACATCTGTGCTTTTCAGTGTTGTCTGATGTCCAGTGGTACACCAGTCTGAGCTCCAAGGTTGCTCTATGCCTGTCTTTCAGTGTGGATGCTTTCTCTTAAATGAGCTTTTCAAATTTCAGTCATGATGTATCTTCTTGGAAAGAAGCTGCTTGTCCTTCAGAAAAATAAATTTCTTGATATAATAGAAGGGAAACAGACTTTGAACTCTCTGCTTATGTCAGGACACACCAGGAGACTGCTGTCTGTTCTGCTCCTTGGATGGTGGGATGTAACATCTTGGAGCTGGACAAAGTATGGGATTGCTTATGAATGCCATGTTTGCTGCAGGAGGTGCATACATTTTTTCAAGGAATTGTTGCTAGGGAGCACTTTGGTTGGTGACATGATATCCACAGATTTTTTTGTTCTTTTTTGTTCTGCTAGGGGTTTTGCAGAAACTGAACTTGCACATCAGATTTCAGGTGAAAGTCTGATCTCCTGCAAACAACTTCCATCCCTTAAGGGGACAGGAAGAAATCCAACCATAACAGCATTATGCTCAGAGATAAAGGGGAAGTCCCTCAAAATCAAGAAGCTTCTTAATACACCTAAAAGTATATAAAATAGCAAATATTTCATCTCAGAGTCCAAAAGTATGTAATTCTGTTTGGGATTGTAAGTACATCTCCAAAGTTAGTTGTGTAGCTGCCATGTACTTAGAAGTTGGTTGTTTTCCTGTCACATTCACTAAGAATTAGCCTTAGTATTTTTTTTTCTTTATCTAGCAAATGTTTAGATGTAACAAGCACAATGAAGCTGATTTCACAAATCACATTAGTAAAGCATTTAACCATTGATTACTGTTATGGATTTCCCCATATTTTGCTGTGTAGCATTTACTCATTTCTTCTTGTCAAGTCTCTTCTTTTTTCCCAAATTTTTCATATTTTTTTAATGTAGTTAAATGTTTTCTAAATCACATAATGGAATTCTATTGTAATAGAAAATTATCATCTTGATTTAAATACCTGATTAGGTTATGTTCCTGGTTTTCCACTGTGTCTGATTTTTCACTTCTAGAGGTTTTCATGAATGTATAGATCTACTTTTGACATATCAACACTTCCTTTTATGTGATGGAGAAGCTGAAGGTCATAATAACTGTGAGAGCAAACACATATTTTGCAGTGAAATGTAATATTTAATATCTTTCAGTTAGGAAAAAAAAAATGTATTTTTTATCCATATGGAAAGAAGATGTAAGTGTTTCAACTTCTTAATTTTCACTGTGTTGTTTGACAGTTGGGAATTGGTTTATTTTTATTTTCATGATAAAAGCAAGCTCAAATGAAGTTTTCTTGCAGCTGGCTATTTTTGATTCTATACAAATCCTTGCTGCTTCTAGCAAATATACAATTGATTACAAATGAAAGCTATCATAAAAAATGACTATGATAAAGAATAATTGAAAATCTAGGTGGCCAAGAAAGCTTTGAGTCAAGAAAGAAACAACTTTTCTAAACTTGGAACAAAAGCATACCAAAACAATTATCAGATCTATGTTGGGAGACTCATGAAATTGCTCAGATTCAAATTTCTTAATGTGAGATTCTCACTCTTGTGTAAAATTCAACTTACTTTAATTGCTTTTGTTCAAGTTCTTGTTCATATATGTGGTTCATCATGTAGTGCAGAACTTATTAGAACTGTCTGGCTTCAGATATTCTTAGGTGAAGTAACACATCAAGATGTGCTGAGCCACGTTAAGAGTAATTGATTCTCATGATAACTAAATGATTTTTTTTTTCCTGTGGTCTCAAACGAGAGCACTAGTTTAGCTTGGGGAAAGTGGCATTAGTTTAAGCATAGAGCTAAATACTAGTATAAGATTCAGGCATTTTTAACTTACTTCCTAATAAGAAGAATATTCTTTAATCAGCAGAAATGCGTGCTGAGATATGCATGTGTGCCTTCTCTTTAGCCCACTTTCTTGATTTTTGCCTTAAGGGTTCCTAACAAGTATTCTTCCATTTCATGCAGACTAAACATTTCTTCACAGCCACAGCTTTTCTATGCAAAAACCTTTCTCTGTCTGCCTCCTTAGCAGCATTTTTTTTTCAAATGTAAATATATAAATAAAGAAAACCTAGGGGGAAAATAGACAAAGTCTCAGAAAAATTAGTAGTGCCAGATATATCCCTATAGCAGCATGAAGGTAGAGAAATCAAGTATGTAATCTGTCTGGAGAGGAGTTGTATCTCTTGCTTTAGTCCAGCTCCTGGATGGTCTGTTCAAGTTTTGCAAACTGTAGACCAGAAAAGACCCTGGTCTTAGCACAGGCTGTGCTGGTGGCAGGAGGAGCACCTCATAAGCACTGTCTTCCTCATCAGCTTCAGTCTCGTACTCTATTGCCACTCTGTTCTCAGTGGATTGTCACACTGAATCCCAGCGCCCTGTTTTGTTCTGCAGGTGCAGATTAAAAACTGGAAAAACTGTTGCAAAACTGTTAGGTGGTGTGGGAGTCTGCACTGCTGCTCTAGGCTTTGCAGAAGACCTTGAGAGAGACATCTTTTCCTTGAGACTCCAGCAATGAGGTTTTTAGCGCTTCTTTCTCGTGATTATTTGAGAACAGTGAATGTTTTAAAGCATCTGCCATGCAGTGGGGCATTATTAGATATATGAAATGCAGAAGAACGTGGAAATTTTTTGGTGCCCTTATTTTCAGCTGGTTGTTTGGCCTGTTACTTTTGATGTCCTGTATCCCATGTGAACTCTTTCTAGAGTCCTCCCAAAGTGCCAATTATCATTTTTCTTTCATACAAATACATGCATAAACATGTAGTGACTTTTTTTGAATGTCAGCAGTCACTTGTGACAGTAATTGCTGCTTATGGCTTCTTATAAAAGTATAAGAAGTCTTTTATATGCTTAATTATATAGAACTATAACATTGCAAAGTGTGGTCTTTTTCAAATTGAAGCTTGGAGATTATGTGTCTAATTGGTGGGGAAATACAGTAATAGCTAAAAATGTGTTATTAATAAGTCTGAGGATCTGTAGAGACATTCCTTCAAACAAATAATTTTTGTTTTCACTTTTGTTGTTGGATTCCTCCCTAGCAGAGATCATGTGAAAATGTGCTGGTTTACCCTGGTATGAGAACAGCTCTGAGTACATAAATGCAGTTTTGTGCTTAGCTGAAAATAAAAGAGCTACGCATTATTCTCAGATAGTTCACTGCAGGATTAACATGATTTTTTAAGTACTGATATCTTGTAAGACTATAAACAGATACTCTTCTTCATTTGAGCTATGAAGCATCATCCAGGCAGTGTGTTATGAGCAGTAAATGAATAACCTTTTTACTAGTCTGTAGGATAATGCTGTTGTTTACAACTTTATGATTTATTACATGCTTCTTGATTCCTGACTAAGATGTCACTGGCTGCTCTGTGCCTGTTAAATGAATATGTGCTGTGAAAAGACACAGCTCTACCCTGGTAACATAACTTCATTGTTACCAGTAATTTTCTGAATGTTTGTGGCTGTATATAAAATACAGAGCTGTCTTTTTCTCCTTTTTCTTTGCTACTTTCATTTTATAAGCTTCTGATACTAGTATTGTGTTGCTTCTACTTTCTCCCATTGGAACTAGTGAACAATGAATTGTTCTATGGTGATATTTTGAAATGCATAAACATTTGGGATACTGCATCACAACTGACTTTCCTTCAAAATAATTTTCTTTTATGGACATGATTTTATCATATGTCCATAGTGGAGATGAGGGAGGAGGGAGGGAAACTGTCCAGACTGAAATGTAAGTCTCTGTGTAGGCTTTTAATTAATTTCCCAAGAGAATGATATTGCAGAAAGAATGGAAGAGAAATGGTGCTAATGGCCCTATTTGTGACCCAGGGGAATATAGTGATGAACTTACAGCCTGCAGACAAAATGGTGGCCTTTTGCTAGGGATGAATGAGCTACTTTTTGGGAGCTGAATTTTGTGTTTACTATAGTCAAGATCCCAAAAGGACAAAGAGTATCCTGGGGCTGGATACTCTATCCAGAGAGCAGATTGACTCCATAGTCAGAGCAGCTATTGGCCAAGCAATAGAGATTTTGCACATCATGAGAAGAGACTCCATGATTCATCAGTGCAGTCATAGGACTGGTGCTGGCAGCAGAGAGCAGTCCTTAGATGCCCTCGTGGGGAGAGTGAAGTGGAGACAGTCTGGGACATGCAGGGTTGTGTCAGGTAAACTGTTGAACTGCTGCCTTGCTGCCTGTGGTCATGGGGCAGGGTTTGATTTTCTGTTTTTCTCTTCCCTTTGGAGCTTTTACCATTGCAGGAACAAAAATGTTGAAATAACTTGATTCAACTTTGCACATAACTGCACTTAAGGCTATGAGTCATGTGTCAGGACTAAACAATACCAGTCCTTCAGGCTCTGTCTTGTGCACTGTGCTACTTAATTTTTCAGCTCTGTAACTATTTCAGTCACTTCGTGCTAAATGGCTGTTTTCCCTTCTTCCTGTGATCTTAGCATTTATAGTTTTCCAGGATGGTTTTGTTAAATTGATCTGGATGTTTATCTTCAGCAGCCTCTTTGAGAAAACACCATTTGTTGTAGTGTCTAATACTAACTGCTTTGAGAAGAGAAAATGGTAATATTAGGAGTCTCCAAGGAGGAAAAACATAAATGTGCCATAGTCCAGGTTGGCACATGGGCTTCTGAAGGACAGAAGCTGTGGGGAGGGTATGGAAAGACACATCAGTGTGAGCAGCTCACTGTCCACAGAGTCTGGGAGGCCACGGGATAGATGTGTAGGCTCTTGTGCAGTAGAGCTTAGGCTGAGCTTTGAAGGAGTTTCTGATAAGGCTTATCACATCGAGAAAACAAAGGAATTTTGCATATTTTCCTAAAGAAGGGTTTTAGGAAGGAAAAAATATCACTCTGATATGAACATATGTGAGGTGCTGAAGGAGGAGAGTTTCATCTTTTTCTATGGGTACTTGTTTCTGGAATAATCTTTCTGCTGAGATGGGCTCTAGTCCTCTGTTTTTAGACACAAGTCAGAATCATAAGCATCTCTACCAGATGTGTGGTGTTTTTCTGTTTCCTGAAGCATGAGGAGACTGATTGTCAGACAGAACATCACTGACTAACTCCAGATGTGCTCTGGCAGTAGCACTGTGTGCTTAGGGGATGTACAAATCCCATGTCATTGTGTAGTGGCAATAGCAGTGTAGTGGTGTGAAAAGAAATTGGTGTGCTTCAAAATGATCCATCCTGTGCTAAGATAATGCATCATATGACCTGTTCATAGACAGGTATAAAGCCTTTCTAGCAGTAACTCAAACTAAAAACCAATGGGCAAAGATTTTGGTGCTTTTCTTCTGAGCTTTTTGTGACAGGTAACCTGTCCTCAGCTATGTGCATTGACAAAGGCAAACAGAGTGATGAGTCTTTACATATGTTTGACCTTTAAAAATACATGTGTATGGATGTTCTGCAAGCATAGCTGCATGATGAAAATAAAATGGCTTACAAGAGAATTGGATCTCTTGATCTCTAAGAAACTTAGAGGATCAAGTCACTAGTCTTGTTGGAAAAGTAATCAGTTCTGTACAGGTGAACAGGCCCTGAACAGGTGATGAAATGATGCAGATATATTAAGCAGAGGATAGAATGGGAAAAACTAGTTTCCTGGGGTGTACTGCAGCTCATGAAGTCAGGGTTGAATAATTTTGTATGCAGCAATAAACAAGACTGTCAAATCACCCTAATGGTGTGTTTCTCACCTTTTCTGAAGCAGCAGTATTTCTGAATGAAGCAAATTATATTTAATACATACATTCAGTGCCTTTATGTGTAGCATGTGTTCCTTAATTTGTTATAGTAGATACTAATCAAAAAATCATAATTTTACAATATATCTAATTCTCTTCATATGTTTTGGTGCCATCACTACTTCACTGTTAGCTGTATTGTCTCATCTTCCTCTCAGTGTGTTGTGTTTCATTTGGCCAATTTAGGATGCCAACTCTTCTGCCAGTTCTCTTTGTTACATCTGAAAATTTAATAATCTGGAGAGAGGATGTTGTTAATTAACAGTCTTTTTCAAGGCGACCTATAGAATCTATACTTAAAGCAAGGCTACTGCTCTTAGATGTATTAATTAAGATTTTTAAATCTAATTCTGGTAACTCTTGCTTCAATTACAACTCAGACTATTGGTTTTCTGCTAGGAAGATCTGTATAATAATTCAGCAAATCAGATCAGTTGCATCTATTTCTGCTGGTATGGATGCTTGTTTGCTTTCTTTCCTTGTGAAGTTTCTGATACACTGAAGTTTTATTTAGCAGTCTGCTTTGATGTACTTCCTTCAACATTCTATTAGATACTGAAAACTTTCTGATCTTAAACAGCTTGTCTTGTCTATTTTCACCACAGAATATGCCAAAATAATCCAATGGAAGTATATTTACACTTATACTGTCTGATTTATGAAGTCAGAAATTAGTGGGTTTTAAGTTTCTTTTTTTCCTATTTTAGTAATTGAAAATTACTTGAATATTCTCAGTCACCAATATTCAGTTTACTCATCACTGTCATCATAATTTTTCTCCTAAAGAATCAAAATACCAAGAGACCTCTACCTGGCAATAAAATGGTTGTAGAGCATTAGTGTAGCATAGCATAGTAAGTGCCAAGTCCAATTCTATTCTGCTTTCCATAGATGGGAATATGGTAAAGATAAAATAATTGAGTTAAAAAGAAGATGCTCAGGGGAGACACTATCACTCTCTACAACTTCCTGTAAGGAGATTGTAACCAGGTTGGTCTCTTCTGCCAGGCAACCAGCAAGAGGACAAAAGCACAAAGTGCTCTTAAGAGGACTTAAGCGGCACCAGTGGAGGTTTAGGTTGGACACCAGTAAAAAGTTCTTCACAGAAGGAGTGATTGGGCATTGGAATAAGCTGCCCAGGGAGGTGGTGGAGTCACCATCCCTGGAGTGTTTAAGGAAAGACTGGATGTGGCACTCAGTGCCATGGTCTAGTTGACAATATTGTGTAAGGCTATAGGCTGGACTAAATGATCTCAAAGGCCTCTTCCAACCTAGCTGATTTTGTGACCAGTTGCAAATTTATGAACCTTTCAGAAAAGAAGTTTTCTGAGGTTTTAGTAATAACTTTCCAACAGCTATTTGATCTCCCTTTTTTTACTCATTTTCCTGTAAATATTATCTTATAAAAATAGTCTGATATTTGATGGTCTGGTTGGAGTGCAGGAGTGCATAACACAGATTTTGTCTCTGTGGCTGAATTTTGGGAGGTAGAACTAAGTGGAATGTGAACCTCATATTTCTGCCTCTACAATTTGCATATTTCATCATCAAAGGGCAGATTGAATGTCAACAGACAATGTGAAGAAGGCACAATAAATGTGTTACAGCACTATCAGTGAAGACTCTGGAGATTTTGATGAGGAGGATGGTAATTTCTCTCTCAATAATTCCTAACAGACTGGAATTAAGTTGCATTCTCCTTAAGCATAAGTGTAATAAAATACAGGTATTCTAAAATTTGTTTAGTTAAAAAACCCTACAAAACCAACAACAACAAAAACCCCAACACCCATAGGAGTGTGAGATTTATGAATTTTCCAATCCTGTGTATTAGAAATTTAGCATGGTAATGAAAGGAATTTATAGAATAGAAAGAAGCTGTAAATAAAGCTGATGGATAGGCACTGAGTATGTTGTTTCATTTGTTTTGTTTTCATGGTTCATGAGAAAACTATAGAGACAGTTTGGGTCATCTGATCCTGCATTTTAGTATTGTCGTATAGTACAGTACAAACAGGTGAGGCTTACCCTGGAGGGTACAACCATAGAAGCTAAGGTTGATTAGGCTGGGAACAGATTAGCTGGTTCACACATTCATGAAATCAATTGCATTTTCTGATGAGATCTTTAAATAAAACAAGTGTAAGGGAGTGTTGGTGGCAAAGCAGGGGAAGGCTAGGCTGAGATGAAACCAGAGAAGTGGGCACATTGAAGTAAAAAATTATGTATGTGTGCATATTCATTTAGCTGCTAATTTCTAGATTTGGAAGCCTGTTTTCAGATTGTGAATGAAGTTTCACTGGGTTGTGTTCCTTTTTCCTAGATTTTGGTTTTGAAGAAATAGAAGGAAGGTAGCATGCCATCCAGTTGGTGGACTATTTTACATGCATGGATTTATTGTTTCTTGATGTGATTGAATGCAGCATTAGGGAGACACCAAAATAATGATGCTGTCTTGATCCAAAACCCACTGAGCTAAACAGGGAAGAAAGCAGAATGATGACTTTTTGGTCAGGCCAGAAAACTGCCCCTTTTAAGCTTGGAACCCAGATGTTTTCCCACTGACCTCGTGCTAATAGATCTGTCATTGCAATATCTCGGCTCCAATTACAGGGCTTGTTGGAGGTATTATTGCTGTGTTTCTACTGTGTGTGTTATTATCTTATGTCAATTGTGGTGTAATCCCCATCCTCATGCACAGTCTAGTAAGCCATGGTGATCCATGTGACGTGGGTTAATTGAAGGGAAAGGAAGTCCTGTGAATCAGTGGTAACAGGCATTAGCAGATTATAATGTTTTATTGCCTCCTCATTATACAAGCTTTGAAATCTGGAGAAGTCTTCCTTTCAGAGGTGGGGGGCTGGGAAGAAGAATCTGCATTTCATATCAGCTGCCATACCAAGCTACCCTCAGGCTACCTTATTTGCCCTTTTTTTTCTCCCCCTCCTGCATTTTTCCTCCTTTTATTTGGTTGGATATCTCTTTGTCTTAAGAGCTGGTTAATATCTTTTTGTGTTGTAGCACTGTTAATTTTTGCCTTTTGGAATAGTTTGAATGCAATGTGTGTTAAAAAAAGGCAATAAGAGCTTGGTTTTATTTTGGGTAAGAGCTCTTGCTCTTGGGGGAGGTTAAAGAAAAGACATCCTGTAAAAGAATTACGATTCATCAGTTTTAGTGACTGACATGTATCTTAATAACCCTTTGCTCTAATTGGCATTTTAATTAAAGATGACATTTTAATTGGTTATTTTACCAATTTAGCTCGGTTATTAACATCAGCTACTTCTTTCATTACACATAATTTATCTATGTCATCTCAATATCCATACTAGATATTTTAAAACACTATTTTGCTGTTCTGACAAAACTGAAATCCTCTTTTCTTGCTCCTCCAATGCACTTCCTAGTGCTTGACCTGGGACCTGCAGTGTTTGCCATTGAAAAAAGTGGAATAAATGCATCATAACTAGTGCAGATGAGCAATAAAAATATCTCAATAGCAAATAACTAGAAATTAATTATAATTGTTAGTACATTAAGTCTTTAAAATGGAAACCAACTGTGTGATTTTACTTACAGCTTGCCTGCCAGTTGTTGTGTGGCTATGCATTTTTTAGGTATTTAGAAATACAGCCTCGTAATTGTTTCCTTCACTATTCTTACTCCATCCTGGTTTTGTGTATGATCTTAATTTCATATTTTGAATTTTACATGAAGGTCAATAGAAAACATACTCTTAAGTCTGAAAGTAGGAGAATGCAAAATATTCACAAAGAACAAAAACACCCATAAGTACTGGCCAGAAACTTCAAGAGACACCCAGATGACAAAAGAAAGCCAGGATGGGGCAAAGGTATGTGCTTAATAGGGTTTAGTAATATTGAGATTTTAATTTCTCTTTGAAAAAAGATCCTGGGGTTGATTAGGAAAGCTAGAAGCTTCAAAGAGGCCCACAGGAGCTCAGCTGGGTCCTTGAACAGGCTTTGAAAATTCAAGCTTAAGAAAATTTACCCTCAGCAGCTTTAGGTTCTCCATTATTATATTTTGCTTTTTAAGTAGCTGTCATGTTGTTGTCACCACATTGTGCCACAGAGGACTGAAGTGTGGATGAAATGATTGTCTATTTTTTAAATATGCCTTTTGAGAGCTAATTAATATTAAGCACTTGAAAATTGTCTGGCAAAAGAGCACGATAAAAATGGAATATATGAGAAAAAGTATTTTATCATGGAAACAGCAGACTATTTTTAAATACTTGTGCAAAAGAACTAAGGGCTCCTGTGAGGTGCCAGATTGACTCTGTTGCCTGATCCTGTACCCAGAGAACATATGCACCCTGGGCAGCAGTAGGGCAAATTATCCCACCTGTGTGCCTGCCTGTCATAGATGGACTGGCTCCAGCTTGTCTCCTGGCTCTGCTTAAACTGACATTTAATACCTGCTTTTGTGATCATAGCTTTTTTTTACTATGGGCAGTTTCCTGCTGTGAACAGGATGGAGACTATCCTCTTCTCCATTTCATTTTTCATTCTGTGCTAATGAAGGACATGGTGTTAAATGGTTTATCGAGCACAACAACAATTTTTATATAAAGGAGAGAGAGCTCACTAAACAAGGTGGTGAAATGTGAATCTCATGGTCATTGTCATTAATTCTTTCACCATTTCATGTGGAGATAGAAAATTGTGTTCTTGTAAGTGCAAATGGCTGCTAAGATGCTTCTCAGCCTGATTGTAGGAGCTGGACCAGAACGAGATTTGCTTATAAAACATCAACATTGTTTTGATTGCATTTTATTTTTGAAAATATTATGCAATGTTACTATAAGTACCTAATGAAAACAATTTCAGGTCATAAATAATAATATGGGCCTCTTCATTTTGACTGTGTTATGCTACTGACATCTGTTGTAAACGGCACAAATAACCTGTCTTTATTACTAGTCCAGTTTTTGTGAATCAGTCCTGAAAATTGGCTATGTTTATTTGTTTCAACTCTTTTTATTAAGGGGCAAGAATAAAAAAGGGGTAAGGGTGGGGGGGGCATTGCCTGACATTGTTCCTTTGCTCTTACAAATTAGTAGCATGTTCAGGGTAAACAAGTATGTTCTTAATAGAGAGACCTTACAAGCTTAAGCAGATTTTTTAAAATTGCTTGAAACGTGGCTTTTTAAAATAATAAATTGTGAAGAACAAATTGCTTTTATGACTCACCAGAAGAGAACTTGATATTGCTCTCAGTGGTGTTTTCTGTATGTATTAATTCAGATATATTTAAAGCAGAAGGTAATTGTTCCAGTTGAAGGCATTGATGTTTAGTGTGTGTGTCCAGCACTGCTATGGAGTGCTAATGAAACAAAAGTACAAGAGTAGAATTTGAACTTACTGAGAAGTTGTGCATAGAAATATCTAGCTGAGAGAGCTAGCTGAGGTTGTTTTTGTTATTATTTGTTTACACTATCTCTGAGTTCTATGCTTTATTGTGTACAAATCTTACTTACCCATCCCTATCTCAAACTCTTACGGAGCAAACAGCTTTTTGCTTGCTTCAGTTATGTTGAATGACCAGCTCATGAATTTCCACAATGATTCTTGTGCAAAAAGACTGTGTTCTGCTTCCTATTATCTAGGAATGTTGTGTGCGTAAATGCTGAGTTACTGAGCTAGACTGGTTTTCTTTCTGCTGTTGTTTTGGGGAAAGCTTAGTCAAATGCTTCTGTAACCCCAAATGTTTCACAGCTTTCCCTTTTATTTCTGTACTCAAGGGTGTTCTATATTAGAGATCCACTTTCAGTCAGAGGATGTCTGTGCAGAATAGTCTTGCAGCCCATCGATTCTGCTGCTAATGTGGCAGGATAAAGCTGTGTGCTTCCTTCCACTCCAGGGGACTGCCTTTACTGCTGTGCAGCTCCCCACTGCCTGCCAAGACCAGACTTGGCTTGTTGATGTACTGGAATGGGGAACCAGGCAGTGGGTTGTAAAGGCTAACAGGCTCAGATTTAACAGAGGTGTTCTCTATTTGTGGTACTGAGAAATACAGAGAAGTCTCTTTGAACTGCAGTATCTAAGCTAGCTTGGTAGGGTGCATAGTAATGCTAGTCTCTGATGACAGCAGGCATCTAACATGCTGAGGATTTAACACTCAGGCAAGTGATTTCCTCTGTGTATTGGCTTTTTGGTAAGGATGAGTTGTCACCACTCGATGTATGTGGAGAATAGAGGTCTCCTGAGATAAGGCTTCATTATACTTCCTGAAGAACCATTAAATTTCTATCACTGCAATATGATCCCCTCCTTGGGTGAAGACATTGTTTTCTGAGCCTTTTCTTCTGTCCTAGCCTCTACTTGTATGATGGTATTTTTCCTTTTTAAAATCTACCACGAGATTGCTAGATTTAAAATCTACCGCAAGATTGCTGAAACTGCAAGAATGTAGAAATATATAAGTAGTTATAATTCAGTGTTTTCACAGAATCACTACATTGGAAGAGACCTTGAAGGTCATTGAGTCCAACCCATGCCCTAACACCTCAACTAAACCATGGCACCGATTGCCACATCCAGTCTTCATCTAAACACATCCAGGCATGGTGACTCCATCGTGTGACACTTCCCTGGGCAGACCATTCCAGTACTTTATCACTCTTTCTGGAAAAAAACTTTTTCCTAATACCCAACCTATATTTCCCTTGGCACTACTTAAGACTGTGTCCTCTCATTCTGTCAGTTGCTGCCTGGCAAAAGAGACCAACCCCCACCTGACTACAGCTGCGTTTCAGGGAGTTGTAGAGTGATAAGGTCATCTCTGAGTCTCCTTTTCTCCAGGCTAAACAACCCCAGCTCCCTTAGTCATTCCTCATAGGGCTCATATTCCAAGCCCCTCACCTCCACCCTCTGGGCCCGGCCATCCAGCCAGTTCCTAACCCATCAAAGAGTGCTCCTGTCCCAGCCCTGGGCTGCCAACTTTAGGAGACAGTGTCAAAGGCTGTTACCCCGTTCTCAGGGGTCCCATGATGAGGGAAGAGACAAGAAAGTTGACTCCATGTATCAGAAGGCTTGATTTATTATTATATGATATATAATATATAAAAACTATACTAAAAGAATAGAGAGAAGGATTTCACTACTAAGCTATGCTAAGAATAGAAAAGGAATGTCAAAACAAGTCTTCTCAGACCGAGACCAGCCGGACAGGTGAACTGTGATAGGCTCTTAATTGGAAACAGTCTGACGGGGCCAATCACAGATTTCCTCTGTTGCATTCCACAGCAGCAGATAAGAATTGTTTACAGTTTGTTCCTGAGGCCTCTCAGCTCTCAGGAAGGGAAAAATCCTAAGTAAAGGATTTTCCATAAAACATGTCGGTGACAAAAAGCCTTGCTGAAGTCCAGGTCCACAACATCCAAAGCCTTTCCTGCATCCATCAGGTGGGTCACCTGGTCACAGAAGGAGATCAGGTTGGTCAGACATGACCTACCCCTCCCAAATCCCTGCTGGCTGGGTCTGATACCCTGGAATCCTGTAAGTGCTGTGTGATGACACTGTATATAAACTGTTCCATAACTTGGGTACTAAGGTCAGGCTAACTGGCCTATTATTACCAGGATCCTCCTTCCCATCCTTATTTTGAATGGGGGTCACATTGGCCAGCTTCCAGTCCTCTGGAATCTCACCAGTGAGCCAGGACTGTTGGCAAATGATGGAGAGAGGCTTCTCAAGCTCATCTGCCAGCTCCCTCACCACCCTGAGCTGGATCCCATCTGGTCTCACGGATTTATGAACATCCAAAACATTTTCATGCAGAATCTCACAGTGACATGATGAAAATCATACATTCTTATTGCATCACCTAGACAATGTTCATATCATTCCTTTGTATAAGTTTGTGGGATTTGGGAAGCAGTGCTCTATTTTTAAAAATAAATAAATATTGTACTTGTATTTCAATGGGGTTGCTATATTTTCCAGTAGTAACTGTAACAATCTTTATTTTGGTTGAGGCTGTTTAGGTTGGTTCATCTAAATTACTAAAAGAAGAAGTTGGGAAAGTAATTGAGGTACATTATAAGAGGTACCAAAATTTTGTATCTATCTGAAATTTGTGTGCATGTTATTTAATAGCAGTCATTGAATTTGTGAGCAAATTTAAGTTTGTAAAAATGTGTGGAGTATTTTCCTGCATAAAAATACTATTTTGTGTATGTTAGCTCTATTTTTAGATGCAGTAATATGTTCAGGATTACCCTTTTACTCTGAAATGTTATTAGCTGTCAAAAATTAATAGGACAGGGACATCTTTTTAGGATGAAATCTTTTAATATTTGTACACAAATATATAATGAAATTAATTACAGAAAGTTCTTCAGGTAGATTCTATTTTTGTGGTAGAGTACATAATACATTTTACAGAACTGTTTTTGTCATCTTTTTGCCAATCTGTTCATCTGGTGAACAAAATAATTAAATTTGAGTTTTTAATTTCAGAAAACAGATTTTCTTAAAAATCCAGCTGCTAAATTTCTCTAAATTTTTCCATACCTGATTTCTGATTATGTAAGGCTAATGGCAAATTTGGGTTGTCACACATATGAGATGCAGATATTATCCAGCTAAATACTGTTCACAACTCCATGTGTGTTTCATCACACGAAGCAATTGTGCTTGTTTTGTAATTGTGGATGATCTCTGACCTTTGCATGTTTTTATCTTGAATGATATAGATTATGTGTGTTGATTACCAAGAGTGTCTGGGAGGCTGACAATATTTAGATGTAAATACAGCAGTGCAAGCAGTGCACATTGTGGTCTAATTCAGCAGTGTGTTTGTGACATGAATCACATTTTAATAATTGGAAGGGCAAATTACAAGACAGCTGTCTCAGCAGAGAAAGTAAGAATTGTTTGCATAGATAATTAGCATTTCTTTTTTCTTTAATTATTGCCCATTTCAAATAGACTTAATTTTTTGGCATTTTTTTTAAGGGCTGGAACATGTGTTTGTTTAAAAAGAGGAATAGAACTTCTAATAGCTCACCTCAGCTGAGTTGTAGATCAGTGTTGCCATCAGTTTTAACTACTAAATTGTTCTTATTTCAACATAAATGTTTTATTTAGATTTCCCACCCCATTATATCAGGGTGGGACGGAAGGAGTAAGAGAGGTTGAGCAAACAGCTGTACCATGCTCAGTTTTCAGCTGGTCTTAAAATCACAACATCCTGTAGTTAACTTGAAGGTGGATTAATAACCAGAAATTCACTGTTAAAATTTAGCTTTTAGGATATGAGGAAAGTTTTATATTAAATATATGATATTAAAAGTTGCTTAGCTATGAGAAACAAAATCAAAAGTGCTATAGACAATGTAATTCATGCAGTAAGTAGTAGAAGATATTACAAATGGTATTACAAAACATTTTGCAAACCAAGCCTTTTATTTAAATATCTCTCATCTCACAGTGTGACAAAGAATCACAGAATCTCTAAATATAAGCACAGGATATGGATGAGGAGGGAACTTGTAGCTAGGTCAGGGATCTGTGTTACTCAGATCTAAGAGGTGGTATTGACACAGGTAGAACTCATAAGATTGTCCCAGTTATTGTTATTTTTTCAGGGCAAGTAACTTGTATGATGCAATGAGGAGATTGTCAGTGTTATATTACAGAAATAGGTCAAGCTATGTCTGCTAAGAAAAGACTGTGTCAAAAAAATGTTCTGCATATTAAGAGGCAAAAAACCTCTCAAAGCTGTTTTAAAGGTTTGGAAGAAAACAGCAAAAGGCCTACTTTCAAGTGTCCTACTTTTGGCCAGGACAGAGTTAATTTTTTGTAGTAGCTGAGGAGCTATGACTAGGAGGTTTTTCTGTACTATCTCACAGTCAATGCCTAGGGTTGGGAAAAGGGTCTCTCTTTTGCTTTTGAGAAGGATGCTCCTTCCAGTGGGAGAAAATGCAGTGGGGAAGAGCTGATTGGTATGTGATTACTGTGTACTATTGCAGGCTTTCTTTGGAAATCCTTTCTTTGTCTTACACCTTTTCCTATTAATTTTGCTGCTATTACTGTCTTCTAATCTCATTGCTCTTTCTAGTAAATGGTTCTTATCTCAACCCATAGATCTATGCCTTTTGTGCACCCACTGGCAGGGGGAGAGGGAAGAAAGTGTGGAGTGGTTTTAGCAGGACTAAATTGGAGAGTATCATTCCTAAACTACAACAAGGTTTATTGTTGACTTAAGTAGCGGTAAAATATACTTTAACATAAACAAATGAAAAACAGGAAAAAGTTTGAAGTACTTGAGGTCTATTTGTGTCTTTCCTATTTAAAAGGAATCAGTAAGTTTTTGTAACACTGTTGAAAAACTATCTGCCAAGTCAAGATTGAACTTTTAAGAAAAAAGAGTCATAGCTCTCAGTCAAGTAATTGTTGTAGGCAACTTTCTGTGAAAGGAGAAGATTCATTTCCCCTGGAGTAGCTCAGTTATTGTGGCAGCCAGCATTTACACCTGTGACAAAAGAGAAAAATCTGTTGTTCCTGGACATCCACATTGAATGAGGAGATAGCTGGTAGATTACTTGTTTGGAATGTTCCAGTAGGACTTGATTAGATGTGTTGGTGTGTTTAGACTTGGTTTGTTTTTTGGGTTTTGGCTTTTAGGGTTTTTTTGTTGTTGGTGGTGGTTTTTTTAATGGCTTCGAAGCATTTGTTTTAATGTATGAGCCTCACATATTCCATCCCTTCAGATGTGTGGTTTGAAGGAAAAGATTCCTCTCACCTGATTTCATACATACAGCAAAAGTCTGTGCATTCCAAAGCCACTTAGGTCATTATTCCTCCAGGTCATGATTCATCTCAGCTAGTTTGGATGAGAAGAATTTCATTCTAAAGAAGCCAATTTATTTTCTCAAACTATAGTGAGAACACCAAGCCATGATTTTAGACTTATGCAACAGTGTTTGTTCAGATGAATCCAACTCAAGATTGTCCCACAGACAATTTGGTGTACCTAGTGATGCAAATCTCCACTTTACAAGTGGAGTGTGACATTCTTTGAGTGTGTTATTGTCTTGAGACATAATTTAAGCATTCATGAGTTAACGTGTGTTCTAGGTAGACACAAAGACCTTATAATTCTCTTATCAATTATTTCATAGATGTTACCTCAAACCCTTTTTAATTCTACAATTTCAGTAATTGATAAAGTGCTTTGACATCTTAAAATGCAGTTGTATGTGTGGTACTCTCAAGGTCTGTTCAAGGTTCACTTGAATGGACTGAGACCTAAGATAAGTAAAAGTTTGCTTAGATACTTGTATTAATAAAAGAAGATTTTTAATGTGTTCCAAATTGTGATGTTACAATCAGTATATAAAAATATATGGTGTGAGCAATAATCTGTGTTGGTAAATATTGATACAAACTGCTTGAAGAATGTAAAATTCAGCTTAAATGTTACGTCAATGTACCCATCTTCTGAGAAACTTCTTGGAGGGTTCTTTTTTATTGGGCTGTTTAACATTTTCATGTGGGAAGCACTATGAGCTGTGTCACTTGAGAATTTAGAGTAATAGCAGAATAAAGCATTAGAAATACAATGTAGTAATGTATTCTGCACTGGCAGACCAGGAAGCAATTTACCCAGAAGGTCTTTCCCAGCCCAAATTTAAACTAGTTTGTGATGAAGTGATTGTGAGGACAAACGTCTACCATCAAAGGTCATCTTTTTACTTTGCTATTAAGACAGCCCCGCCTACTGATGCTTTTTGTCTTTAAATATTTGAAATACTTTTTGTCACTTGGATCTTTCTATAAAAAATCTTTATAGTCCTTTTTCATCTCCATTTCCCTGCTCTCTTTACCTCCTTCCCCTTCCCCAAATTGGCAGTCTCATTTAGTCAGTTATCTCTCTGCTTTGCAGTCTCTAGGAGTTGCTGTTTCAGCCACATATTTGCTTGAATCCATTGATTTAATTGCAGGAGACTGGTCTGGACATGGATTGAATACTGAGGTAACAGAGCACTGTTTGCAATGTTTGATCAGCACTTATCTGTAATTTCTTGTGATGAGCATGGGGTTCACCTGGAAAGGCTGCCACTAAACAAATACTGAAAGAATTAATTGGCAAATTTTGAAGCAGCTGTGAAATTGTCTGTGAGCTTAGGTAATATTTTTTGCTTTATCACTTGTAGAAGGCATTGAGTTAAAAATATTCTGAAAATGCAGCTGAATCTTTTATCCAATTGAGCTATTTAGCAAGCCTTGACAGATCAAGAGAGGCTGGGCAATTTAATGATATTCTTAAGTTTCGAGAATGTAGATTTATCAAGTTGGGGAGAATAAGTTCTTACTTCCAGTAAAGTAGGAGAGGTGGATTTAAGTATTTCATGTAAGAGTAACTGGCAACCCTTCAGTATGCAGTTTCGGTGTTTGAATATGTAAATTGCTCAAAATAGTAGCATATGTGAAGCTTTATATGTGCTTCTGTTGGTCATATTCACAGCCTATGAACCAGAGAGACAACACCTCTCCTTGGATTGCATTCCATTCATGGGTGGTAGTAAAGTTTTTACATACATACATACATAAGGTATTGCAATATACCAGATATATTAGTCTCTATAGGGCTTCCATATATCAGCATATTTCCTGAAGCCCAGGGGCCTTTTTCTCCCTGGAAATTTTGTAAAGTGCACCAAAAAAAGGGCTTATGCAATTTTTCTGGATTTTTTTTTTTTTATGTCTTGGCAATCTGATTAGAACAATAGCTGTAAATGATTAAAACTCCCGGAAGATCGGCCACTGCTCAGACACAGGTCAGCTGCATCTTTTTTCAGCATGCCAATCAAAACTTAAAAGCAGGAGAAATGAAGGCTTAATAGCTCCCTAGGAAACAAAATTTCAAAGGTATGTGAGCTCTCTGCTATTTTTGATTAGCCTTTCTCTTTCTCATGAGCCTCATAAATAGTTTTCTTGCATAAAGAGGCTGCTTTGGTTAATGGGTCAGAGCAATTTAGGATCCTTGTAGTTGTACTTACATTGTTTGATTGAATTGTATTTTCTTCCTTACTCTTTCTATTGTATACCTGGAATATGAGAATATGCTTTCTGCATTCCCCTTAATTTCCACCTCAGTGTTGTCTTTCTCAAATCCCATCCAGGTTTTTGGTAGGCTTTGGAGAATATTTGCCTATCTTCTTTTTTAAGGTAGCTCTTTTGTTATACATGCAGAGTTATAAAAAATAATACAAATATTGCAGAGTATTTAGCGTGTAAATAAGGAATATTCAGTCTTCCTATTGTTTTCCAAACATTAGAACCATAAAAGCTACACTATACTGTTTCCATCTATTTCAGTAGTACAGAGGAACCTTCAAAACAAGTTTGGACAAAAATGGAGAAATATTCCACTGAAACTGGAGTTGGAATTGATATAAGGTGGAATCTGTCCTTTGCAGCATGTCTGCAGAAGTGCTGCAAGGCACAGTGAAATGTAGACGTTTCATGAATCTCTTAAGAGACTGCATATGTAGCAGGGCAGCGCTGGGAAAGATAACCAAGTATCATTTAGGTCTGATGCTCAGATCTTGGCTCAGAGCACTGTGCATGCAACAAAACTTGTCATCCCTCACAACATATCTTTAGGAGACATCATAGTAAAAGGCTAGACTGGACTATCTCTTAAGAATAGACTTTGTGTTCCCTTTCTTATGCTTCTTTATCTCTGATACTCAGTGGCAAAAGAATTGGATGATGGAAGAGAGAAGGCATTCCTGTCTGGTACTGGTTCCAAACCTGAAATAAAATTGTCATGTAATAGCAGCTCTAAATTCTGTAGAGAGAATTCCGCCTGTTTGATGGATGTTGCAATGTAAGATAAAAAGGATTTGAGAAAGCCAGAAAGATTTGAGTTGCTGTGCCATTTATAACAATGGTTTCTGAGAATAGATCAGTCTCATATAAAAAAGTATGTGTGTGTGTATAGATATATATATATGTATGTATGTTTTTTAATTTATTTTTTCTAATTCGTTATGTGCACCAGTGTTAATTTGTGCATTCAGTTTGATTTTGAGGCAATTGGCATTCTGCTTATCAGAAAAGCATTGCAAGGATGTAAATATTAGATCACCCTTTATCTTTTCCTTTAATCCATACAAATCTGAAAATAAATATTTTAATATGCATTGGCTGGAGCCAGGAACAATGCAAACAATTGTAATTCTGTCCTCACTGATAATGTGGCGGCTCCACACAGCATTCTGTGCTGAAGAGGGGTTTTGCCCTATGAAGAAATGCAGAGGATAAAGTGACACTGCTCACAGAAATAATACAAAATGTTTGAGCCCTACATGCAATTATAAAGGAAATAACATCTCTGGACTTGTCCTTATGGGGTCACTTTTTATCTAAGTAAAAGCCATTACATTGTTTAGAAAGAGCTGTAAACACTGCAGCTTTTTGTATTGCTGCGAATCAGGCTGTGTTTGGAGAAGAATTAATTTTGTATCAGAATAAATAATTCTGTAGGCAATCTCAGTGCTTAGAGATATGTTTTTGCCTCAGCAGCTGCCTTTCCAGACTGCTTTTATCTGGTGCAGACAAGCCTTTCTGTGGCACTTCTATCATATGTGTGTGCAGAGAACAGATACTGGCTTCTTATTCTGAATGCTGGCTAAAAGCAATGTTCCCTGGAATTGCTCTCAAATCCTCCAAGAGTCAACATCACCTTCTTTTTCTGATAACTCTTTGTGTGCCTGATCATAATGTTTGAAGTTATACCATACAGAGAGCCTTAATGCTTTCTCCCTGTGGGAAAAGACTACAAAGAAAGATAAGAAGCTTTCATGGTTAGAGGTTTTTTAAGGCCATTGTGAAACTATTGCTATGGGTAAGTTATTAGAGCCATACTGGGGTGCCTCATCACCTGGAAGATTCACAGAACCATGTGAAGTATGGAAGTTACACCTCTAAAATTCCTGACCTGCCTGTCTTCAATGTGAAGCTGAATAATTTTGCAGAATGTTAGTGGTGAGCATTACCAAAGTCAAGGACAGTGGGGCAGAGCATGCCTTGCACAAGATGTGCCCCATTGCCAATCTCAAGGGAGTCAGTGTCTTGATACTCTCCCACCATTTCTCTCAGCCTTGCTGCCATCCCTGGGAACACTGATGGGCAAGAGCAAAGGCTGGTTTGTATCTGGGATTACTTTAGCTGTACACTGAGATTTACAGAAGGCACTTGCTTTTGGTCCTGGCATACTCACTGTTGTGTTTGAAATAGGTAAATGGGCATTGTCTCCAGTTTGTTCTCCCTCCCAGCCCCAAGATTCTATGTCTATTATATAAACTAGAAGCTCCATTTTAATAATGAGGTGTTAGTACTGAAAATTGCTCTTGTGTCCTAAAATTTGCATGGCATTTCCTATCAGCATATCCAGAAAATAATTTCTCTATCTAGATTTCCCAAAATTTTAAAATAAAAACATAACTCTTATTAAGCATAAACCATTATCCATGCAGCTGATAATACCCAGGATGCAATTCCGTCCACTTACCCTGTACACAAACAAGAAAATTTGAAAAGAGCAAATTACAGTCATAGTTTTATACCTGGACCTGTCTCAAAATTGCTTTAACTGTGTGGTAAAAATTGAGAATGTCCCTGTGGGCACAAGAGGATTTTGGAAGAGAAGGTTGAGTCTCTAACATAGCCCTTGTGCCCACCCTTGCCAATGACAACAACCACAGAGCAATGTTTTGGTGTGAAGCCTCCCAGGTAGCCATCAGAATGCACCTTATGTGGTCATAGAGCTTGAATAGTCCTGAAGGCCAATGACAATGGGAAGAAACCTTCCCTTGATTTTGTACAGCTATTAGAATTGACTAAATCAGTAGTTGCTTACAACTCCCCCTCCCTGAACATTCTCCTCAACCAGACTGATTTGCAACATCCAGACTCTGTAAAGATATTTATGTTCACTTCCATGAAATATTTATTGTGCCACTTACAGAAAAATGTTGTTGTTATTACTACTGCTACTACTAATACATAGAAGAGGCAGCAGGGAGCTTGAGGATGCTGGTTGCTTTCTGAAAATCCTGTCAGTGCAAACTTTTCAAGTGCTATCTGTGATGACAGTAAGGGCAGTATAGAAAGGATAATTCTGGTTAATTCTCAGAATATATTCTGGGGTTGTTCCCCACTTGTCTGTCAGTAACCTGTAGCTTGCAGAGTAGAAGATAGTTCAGATATATTTCACCTGACTTACATCCACTTGAATTTAGGCAAGTATTTGAGACACTTAAACCAGTAGCTTCATCACCCTGAATGCTTTCCATAGTTTCTCTAGAGGAGGAAGTCACTAATCTCCACCCCTCAACCACAATCACAAATATTTCCACACAGTATTTTCCTCATTGAGTTATTTAGCAAGAAAGGCTAAATATGTTCCTGGCTTGGATAGCTTGCTCTACTTCCTTAGGCCTGTGTTTGCAGTGTTAAGTGCATCTGGAAGACTCTAAGTATCTCAAAATTATTAAAAATTGTATTGAATGAATTTTGTGTCTATTAGGAGAATAAAAATGTAAAAAAGCCCTAACTCACCTTGACTTTTGTATGTGTAGGTGACCCACTAACAATCAATTTTTAGTCTGTGATCATCATGCTATCTAGAACTATGGATACTTTATTCTGTCATTGTATGTATGTTAAATATCAGTGTAAAACAGTGAATAATAAATTTGGTTCCGCTGTAAAAAAAAAAAAAAAAATTGCCAGTGAAGAGCATTTAATTCAGCCTTTTTGACATAAACAGCTGTAAGACTAAGGAACAATGTGCTGGATGGAACAAGCAAGAATTGCTACCCTGTGCTTTGCATGTTAAAAGTAATGAGGGCAGTCCAAACAAAATTATTTCCATTCTGTCGAACTTTGGCTTGAAAACGCCATCCAGTTCCACAGAATAGCTTAATTGCCTAACATAGCATAATTGCCAGGCATGGGAAGTAATATAATTCACATGTCTGACCATGAAATGAACCAGAGAAACTGCTGGGTTTTAACAGCTTGGGTTTGACTTACCTTGGCTTTACAACTGTTATAAGCATGAATCCAGATGTTGATCCCTGCAGCGGTATCTCCTGTTTCATCTTCCTGATCCTGGCATTATGGTTTTGTGCATTCTGTGGATCTGTGTAACACTCAAATGGGGGAAATCACAGGTAGGGGTGGGAACAGGCTGCACCTGAGAGTGCTATCTGGCTCTGTCCTGCTGTGCTTCAGATTTTGTGAAAACAGGGTGAGAAAATCTATGTGTGCTAGGGAAGACTATAGTATACTATGGAATCTGATTTGCTTCTTAATCCAATAAAATCATAAATTTATGGAAGATTTTAAAAGCATAGTTTTAATGCCTACTTCCTATTTTATGTGCAGTTAACACCTTAGTCTTATTTTTATTTCAGTGACTTTCCCTTGGATGCTCTAAATAATGAAAAATGGTCTCTAAGCATTTGAGTTTCCTTTGGTGTGTTTGTAATACACTCCTTATCTGCAGAAGGAGGTGATTCTCAAAAGTTAGAATAGCAAGGAAAATTTAATTGATTCTGAGGTAAGATGTATCAGGCTAAAGTGGTGTTTGGGTAACAAGCTGTTTGGGTATGTGTTCTCTCATATAGTAGCTTAGTGTACGATTGTTTATATCCCTGTGATTTCCCGAGGCAAATGCGTCTTCTGTTTGTTTCTAGTTATTTTTATAAAGGATTGTTCTTATTGCTTGATTAGTCTTTTATTGCTGTCATGTTCTATTGGATGTGAAGATAAATATGGATAAAAATAGGTGCCTCACCCTGTGGTGTTGAGAGTAACTACAATTTTGTTTCTTGTTGGAACACTCTTTGGTCTGGGGAAGAAATTGTATCTTGCAGGGTACTATGCTATCAGTGCTTCTTTGTACCAATATTGATCTCTTGATTTTTCTCTCATTTTTGGGTATATCTCACCCTTGTGCCTTTCTTCTATTTGTAACTGGATAACAGTAAGAAAACTTAGGGGCGGGAGTTGGCATTTTAAGGAGGATCTTTTTGGTCCATTTTTACTTTAGTGTTTTCAGTATTTTAGTCAAATAGTCTTTGCTTTTCTCATTCCTATAACTCTTCCTTTACACTGGTAGCTGGAATTCACTAGCTGTTCTCAGTGAATACTCTCTGTGCTCACAGGGATGTAGAGGGGAATGAATGGGATCATATATTACTTCATCCTGCCAAGTACTAAATTAAACTCCAGTACCACTTAACAAAACCAAACAAAACTGAAAAACCAAAGCAAAACTAACCAACCAAAAAAAAAAAAGCCTACCTCAAACCAAAACCACCATGACAAAAACCACACAAAATCCACACGTACTAATGAAGACAGATAATCAGTTACAGATTGACAGAAAATTGTAAATCAATCCTGATGATTTTTTTTTTTTTTATCTCAACAGGTTCACAGTCAGGATGTAATCTCCTGTAAAATGGAAACGTGTGAAGAAAGATACAGATAGCAGTTGGAGTTAAAAGTGGTAGCTGAATATTTCTCTTCTAAAGCACCAGCTTTTAAAAACGCTATGGTGATTTGGAAAGTCTCAAGAGTGAACTGCAAAGTTTTCCTCTGCTCAACTGATGCATTTCTTAGTCATTTCTCCAAGTCATTGATGTTCAGAGAATGGTGTGTGATGGAAAAAAGCACCATGTTTCTGTGTTTGTAGCCCCTGTTTTTTGGATTAGTTTGCTGCATCGCTGAACCGATTTCATTTTGAAGGGCAAGGAATGAATGTGATGGATTTATCTTCAGAGATGAACAAACATGGAAGGAATCCAGTAAGTCATAAACTAGAAGATCAAAAGAAGGTAAGATTATTTTTAATTACTTGATTATATTTGAATGACTTGCAAACTCTTGGATGATTTTCAGTAAGCTAGAAGTGAATGTGTTTTGAGGATAAAGTAGTTTGCTATGCTCACGTGATATTGCAAACAGAGAACTCCCTGAATTTGTCTAGCAAACTGTCTGTCAAAACCTGGACTTGCTGACCTGAAGCAAAAATCTGACATCAGCCTGAGACAGGGTGAAATCTTTTGTTTGACTGTGGCTGCATGGGTAGAGCCTTCTCGTTCTGTCCTGCCATAGTTCTGGACAATATATTGTTCAATTTCTATCCTTCAGGATCTAAGGCAGTTTAAGCATGTAAATTCATGCTTCCATAGTATGGGAAGTTCTTTCAGAAATCCCACTTCTGCAACAGACTGTCCTAAAAAATCTCATCTTCCAAGTTCATACTATGGTCTGGAAATATTTCTAATGCTTATTTCATAAACCTCAATTTCATGTCTTAAGCTTTTGGGGGATAATAGCAGTACCCATGCTTTATTGGTTTTTTGGTATTACATTAATAGATTTTTCCTGAAAAAAGCTTTTTGCTTGCTTTGTTTTTTAGGTTTTCTCAATCTCTAATTTATTAAAATTTCAAAAACGCTCTAATTTTCTTTTTGCCTGGGTTCTAAGGTAAGGCCTGCCCTGATTGGCAGCCAGCAGAGAGAATATTTCATACAGTGCCTTGAAGTGAGATTTACTGGCCTCTGAGTTATTGCATAGGTTCAGTGGGACTGTCCAAACAATGTTTTGAAGTGCAGGTTACGTGCTTCATTATTACACATATATTATATACTTACAATATATGGTTTTGGCTTGGGTCTTTTTTTTCCTTTAATTTTTGGTATGAATGTTTCTGTCTAAAGATCAAAAATTTTTAAAACATATTTGGGAAAAAAGTTGAAATTGGTGTAGTTTATGGACAACATAAAACAATTGTAAGACCTATAAAATCAAATACGTGGTTTTAGTGTCTCTGAGATTTGTTAATCTAAGTCACTCAGTCATACCAATAACCCTATAAAGTGCAGAGAATTTTAGGTAATATACTATCATAACAGACAGGATGAAATTATTACATAAGATATAAATGAAATACATAAAAAATAAATGAAAATATATTCAACTTTTGAGCTTTTTTTTTTTTTGCAATGTAGGAGAGAGGTATAATATAAATGATAATTAGTTTAAAACATGGTGCTTTCTCCACTTCATAATTCCCACCCTTCTGTGGCAGAAAAGCTGAGAAATGTTAGCATGAATCTCACCATCTAGTGAACTGTTTTTTGAACCATTATTATGTGACCTGGAACCCAGAGTCCCCTTTTCCTCCAACCCCTCCCCCCCTTATTTTAAAAGAATTTTTTTCCCTTCATGCCTAATATCTGCAGATTCACTTTTAGACACAAGCTCTTTGGATTGCCTAGGAGGGGAAGGTTTGTTTCAAAGAGGATCTGTTGTACCTCAAGGTCAAATCTTTTCTTTGAGCCAGTCTGTAGATATTTTATCCATCTGTGGAACAATGCAACGACCACCAAAGGCTCTGCAGTTGATAACAGGCTCTGCTTTTGGGCTGTGGTTGATGCTGAAGAAGTAAATGTGATGATAATAAACAGAAGTCTTGTTAGTTTTAGTTTCATTCAGGGATCTTGACTGGAATATCATTGATATGCTAATATCATTATAAAGGGCTAATATTTAAAAAAAAAGAAGGGTTTATAGGTGGTGGTGAAACATGAGAAGTAGTAGTAATTTGGCTGTCTCTTTTTGCTGTATTGTCTCGAAATCAAATTTTTACATTATTTTACATTTTACCAGGAAAACTAGGAAATATTTAGAAATATTGGCTGAATTACTGGCTGACATGAGTGCCTTAGTTGCATATGAACTGGATAGCACTAGGCAAGAGTCAAGCTGAATTTCTTGGATACCTTATGTCCTTTCAATAAATAAAAAATATTGTATTGTGAAAAGACTCAATGGTTGTGTGGCTGCAGAATATATTGTTACTGTTTTCTGCATGAACAATTTAGGAGAAAAGTAAAATTGAGAAAAAAGCTCCATATAAGACTTCTCAGGTAGCTTTAAAAATGCAGACTGTGCTTTAGGATGTAAATTTTCTAATAATTTCATAGCTATGTTATATGCATAATAGCACAGGGTTTTTTTTCTGTGGTCTGGATTTAGGCCTGAACAACTATATGTCAATAATTTTTAGTGTATGACACTTAAATATACTCCTTATGTCAAAACCCATCAAACGTTATCACCTGCATTTTAAAAGGTGCATACTTCTTTTGTGGCTGCAGGACTGTCCAGTTCCTTATTCTTCCTGTAGCTGCAAGATGCAATGACATTTTTATTGATTTCTGGCCATGGCTTACTTATACTTGTGGAATTGGCATGTGTCACTGGGCTGATGCTCACAGTAAAAGATGAGCCTAAGTCATGAAGTTAGAGCTTTAGTTTAGTAGCCATGTGGAAGCAATAGTCTGATTTCTGTGGCTGAAGTGTTGGGAAAAGGAGGGAGGCAGGCTAATAGTGCAGAAAGGAAAAAGGTTTTAGAAAGATTATTGTATTTAATTGATTTGACCTCTTACAGGAAACAGGCATAGGCCTTCCCTCTGCACATGCTTCTGTCTGGATGCAAAGCCTCAGGAAACTGGGAATGAGCTGGAACAGGTAGTTCTGGGGTGTCCATCATTTCTGTTTGCCCAAGGACCATGTGTCCATGGTAACTCTGTCCAAAAGAAGCCTTTTCTTCCTCCAGGCTTGATGTGCCAGCCATACTGCTTCATCCACAGAGGTATTTCAGGTTAAATGCTCTTCCTATGCCTCTGTTTGCCCTTTCCACAGTGCACTGTAATTCCTTATTAAATCAGTAGGATAAATCTCAAGGCTTTAGGACAGAAATGTCAGTGAGTAGCAGGTCCATATATTGCTGTTTACAGTATGGTGTGCGAGTTCATGATTTTAGGACATGGCAGAGAGAGCTACAAACTAGCATTTTGCACAACAGATTTATACAGGCAACTTCTTTAAAATTACCATTTTAAAACCAGAAAAGGGTTTTA